>NC_141876.1:263398080-266266413 GCF_056163025.1 Triticum urartu
CAATGATTCCTTCGAACTTACTATATGTCTATTCTATCTACGATATTTCTATATATATAGAATATGATATCTAATATGACATCCGATTTGTCAAAGGGATTGGATTGGTGACTTACCCATTCAGTGACTTTGGCACTGGACGTTCCAAAAATGGGTACTATCGGATCGGGTGAATTAGAGAATAGACAGAGGTCCATTGGCATTTTAGCCTTTCTTCTCCTTTCAGGGCCTATCTGAAAGAGAATCCAGTACCTCTTGGTCCTGAATATCACAATAGGACAAACGAACCAGCCTCCGCGGATATCTTTGCTTCGGAACAAAACCCTGCAATCAAATAGATTGTCCCAAGGGCGCCATATTCTAGGAGCCCAAGTTATGCTATTGAAAATTCGTTCCTCTAGCAGTTCCAGTTTGAGCATTCCATTACCTTTTTCAAACTCCACTTCTTTTCATATAGCAATCCCTGATCAAAGAGAGAACAATATCCATTTCAAAACATTTCTAACAGATTCCTTAGTTCGGACCGACGAAGTAATGTCACTCGACTATTATCAACATGACTGCAACCTTTTTCTGTCGGTAAGGATTGCACCAGAGCACCTTCTACTTATAATAGGCCATTAACTATAGATAGAGAAGAATCATTCTGAGCGAGTACATAAGAAGCGATCCACTTTTTTTCATCGGTTCCATGGGAAGACCAAAGATCTTGCACGGCAGGTCCGCCAGAAAAACTCAAAAGAGAAAGAAGTCTCGTTAATCTCTTCATGCTCGTTCCAAGTTCGAAGTACCTTTTGGCCAAACAAAAAACCCGCTTCCTGACACGATTGCCTCTTTATCTTTTATATAGATAGATTCTATGGGGTTATTACTTAGTAAGTATATTTTGTACAAGAGCCCCTCCTATCTGATAGAAAAGGGTCCCATGATCCCGAGCCAATCTTACCTTGGCTCGCAAACCCCAAGTTTTTCTATGAAGAGCTAATCTAATTGTATTTTTTTTCTAGAATGGACTTCTTATGTGGAATACTAATGGATAGGGCTTCCTTGATAAGTGCTACAAGATCTAGTGCACTGGAACTCGTGGTTATGGACCCGAATCCTTTAGTATGGAACATTGTCTTTTCCAAGTAAAAACCCCTAGTATATGAAAGAATGAAAAGGTGCTTTCGTTCTTGTGGAATAAGAAGCACTCGTACCTTAATGAAAGGAAAATCGTAATTTTTCGTAAGGTATTTGACCAAATAGGATCGTCCAGTTCCTACAGAACCTATCACTAAAATACCCGATAGGGCTAAGCGGAACGAAAAGGGTGTTCCATGAGATGGTAAATGAAAACGATTAGTCCCACACGAGGTTTGGGAATAAGTGATTGTCTGATAATGAGCAAGGAATATACGTCTTTCTGCTAAAGAGGATCAATTAAACTCATATTTCATTAGATCCTTGTTATCAATCCCAACTAGGTATCATAAGTAAATGGATCCCGGATGTTCAATCCTTTGATAACCAAGGTCATTCTTTGCTAAAGAGAAATGATCACTATGAGTCAGACTCAATAGAATTGGATCCATTCCAAATAGCGAGAATTAGGATTCTTGATCCCTCTCAATCTCTCTTTCAATTCGAGGATCCAGAGAGGTGTTTTCATAGTCACCTCCGAATATTTGCCATCTCCGAATATTTTCGATTTCATTTTTCTATTATATGTCTTTCTATATGAAAATTGGTTATTTACGATGTACGATGATCCCTGTTAAGCATCCATGGCAGAATGGTTAAAGCGCCCAACTCATAATTGGTAAATTTGCAGATTCAATTCCTGCTCGATGCACACGAACGGGAACATTCCATGAGTCTATTGGAACTGGCTCTCTATCCATGGAATCTCATCCATCATCCATACATAACAAATTGGTATGCTATATTCATACCATAACATAAGAACAATAAGAACTCGAATTCTTATTGATACTGGAACTCAGAGCATAGGAGGGAAAGTCGATTTATGGATGGAATCAAATACGCAGTATTTACAGAAAAAAGTCTTCGTTTATTGGGAAAGAATCAATATACTTTTAATGCCGAATCGGGATTCACTAGGAAAGAAATAAAGCATTGGGTGGAACTCTTCTTTGGTGTTAAGGTGGTAGCTGTGAATAGCCATCGACTACCTGGAAGAGGTAGAAGAATAGGACCTATTCTGGGACA
This sequence comes from Triticum urartu, assembly GCF_056163025.1. Taxonomy (NCBI): domain Eukaryota; kingdom Viridiplantae; phylum Streptophyta; class Magnoliopsida; order Poales; family Poaceae; genus Triticum; species Triticum urartu. The sequence goes on from NC_141876.1 coordinate 263,400,292, forward strand.
TACAATGCATTACAGTCGTATGATCATTACCCTTAAACCAGGTTATTCTATTCCACTTCTAGATAGAGAAAAAAACTAAAGGAGAACACTTAATAATACGGCGAAACATTTATACAAAACACCTATCCTGAGCACATGCAAGGGAACCGTAGACAGGCAAGTGAAATCCAATCCACGAAATAATTTGATCCATGGACGGCACCGTTGTGGTAATGGTCGTAATTCCAGAGGAATCATTACCGCAAGGCATAGAGGGGGAGGTCATAAGCGCCTATACCGTAAAATAGATTTTCGACGGAATCAAAAAGACATATCTGGTAGAATCGTAACCATAGAATATGGCCCTAATCGAAATGCATACATTTGTCTCATACACTATGGGGATGGTGAGAAGAGATATATTTTACATCCTAGAGGGGCTATAATTGGAGATACTATTGTTTCTGGAACAAAAGTTCCTATATCAATGGGAAATGCTCTACCTTTGAGTGCGGTTTGAACTATTGATTTACGTAATTGGAAGTAACCAATTAGGTTTACGATGAAACCTAGAAATTGATCACTGATCCAATTCGACTACCTCTACAGGATAGACCTCAACAGAAAACTGTTGAGTAACGACAGCAAGTGATTGAGTTCAGTAGTTCCTCATAGAAAATTATTGGCTCTAGAGATATGGTAATATGGAGAAGACAAAATTGTTTGAAGCACACACAGAACCGGAAGCGCCCCTTGTTTAAAACGGAGGAGGACGGGTTATTCACATTTAATTTGATGGTCAGAGGCAAATTGAAAGCTAAGCAGGGGTAATTAAGACCCTCGAGGGGAAATAGGGATGTCTCCTACGTTACCCATAATATGTGGAAGTATCGACATACTTTCATAGATTCATTCGATCTGAATGCTACATGAAGAACATAAGCCAGATGACGGAATGCAGAGACCTAGGATGTAGAACATAAGCCATAAGCCAGATGACAGAACATGAGCGATTCGGCAGATTTGGATTCCTTTCCTATATATCCACTCATGTGGTACTTCATCATATGATTCATATAAGATCCATCTGTCTAGAGATCGTCATATACATCTAGAAAGCCGTATGCTTTGGAAGAAGCTTGTACAGTTTGGGAAGGGGTTTTTTGAGAGAAAAGAAAAATCTACTTCAACCGATATGCCCTTAGGCACGGCCATGCATAACATAGAAATCACACGTGGAAGGGGTGGGCAATTAGCTAGAGCAGCAGGTGCTGTAGCAAAACTCATTGCAAAAGAGGGTAAATCGGCCACTTTAAGATTACTATCTGGGGAGGTCCGTTTAGTATCCCAAAACTGCTTAGCAACAGTCGGACAAGTGGGTAATGTTGGGGTGAACCAAAAAAGTTTGGGTAGAGCCGGATCTAAGTGTTGGCTTGGTAAACGCCCCGTAGTAAGAGGGGTAGTTATGAACCCTGTGGACCACCCCCATGGGGGCAGTGAAGGGAAAGCTCCCATTGGTAGAAAAAACCCACAACCCCTTGGGGTTATCCTGTGCTTGGAAGAAGAACTAGGAAAAGGAAAAAAATATAGCGATAGTTTTATTCTTCGTTGCCGTAAGTAAATACGTAACTAGGAATATTGAAAATTGCATTCTTGGAATTTGCAATAATGCGATGGGCGAATGACGGGAATTGAACCCGCACATGGTGGATTCATAATCCACTGCCTTGATCCACTTGGCTACATCCACCCCTTATCCAGCTAAAGGATTTTTTTCTTTTTTCCATTGATCATTATTCTGACCTCTGTACTTCGATCGAGATATTGGACATAGAATGCCACTCTTTAAAAAGGAAAAAGGAGTAATCAGCTGTGACACGAAAAAATGAATCCTTTTGTAGCTCATCATTTATTGGCAAAGATAGAAAAGGTCAATATGAAGGAGGAGAAAGAAACAATAGTAACGTGGTCCCGGGCATCTAGCATTCTACCCATAATGGTTGGCCATACAATCGCGATTCATAATGGAAAGGAACATATACCTATTTACATAACAAATCCTATGGTAGCTCGCAAATTAGGGGAATTCGTGCCTACTCGGCATTTCACGAGTTATGAAAAATGCTAGAAAGGATACTAAATCTCGTCGTTAACTGAATTCTGAATAGAAAGATTAAGAAGAAAAAAAGATTCAAAATAAAGACAGAAATACTCAATATCTTGCTAGAACAAGATATTGGGTATTTTTGTCTTTTCTTTCTTCAAAAATTCTTATATGTTAGCAGAAAAACCTTATCCATTAATAGATGGAACTTCAACAGTAGCTAAGTCTAGAGGGAGGTTGTGAGCAGTACGTTCGTGCATTACTTCCATACCAAGGTTAGCATGGTTGATGATATCAGCCCAAGTATTAATAACGCGACCTTGACTATCAACTACAGATTGGTTGAAATTGAAACCTTTAGGTTGAACGCCATAGTACTAATACCGAAAGCAGTGAACCAGATTCCTACACAGGCCAAGCAGCCAAGAAGAAGTGTAAAGAACGAGAGTTGTTGAAACTAGCATATTGGAAGATTAATTGGCCAAAATAACCATGAGCAGCCACAATATTATAAGTTTCTTCCTCTTGACCAAATTTGTAACCCTCATTTGCAGATTCATTTTCAGTAGTTTCCCTGATCAAACTAGAGGTTACCAAGGAACCATGCATAGCACTGAATAGGGAACCGCCGAATACACCAGCTACACCTAACATGTGGAATGGATGCATAAGGATGTTGTGTTCTGCCTGGAATACAATCATAAAGTTGAAAGTACCAGAGATTCCTAAAGGCATACCATCAGAAAAGCTTCCTTGACCAATAGGGTAAATCAAGAAAAACAGTAGTAGCAACTGCAACAGGAGCTGAACATGCAACAACAATCTAAGGTCGCATACCCAGACGGAAACTAAGTTCCCACTCACGACCCATATAACAAGCTACACCAAGTAAGAAGTGTAGAACAATTAGCTCATAAGGACCACCATTGTATAAACACTCATCAACAGATGCAGCTTCCCAAATTGGGTAAAAGTGCAATCCGATTGCTCGCAGAAGTAGGGATAATAGCACCAGAGATAATATTGTTTCCATAAAGTAAAGAACCAGAAACAGGCTCATGAATACCATCAATATCTACTGGAGGGGCAGCTATGAAGGTGACAATAAATACAGAAGTTGCGGTCAATAAGGTAGGGATCATCAAAACACCGAACCATCCGATGTAAAGACGATTTTCAGTGCTAGTTATCCAGTTGCAGAAGTGACCCCACAGGCTTGTGCTTTCGCGTCTCTCTAAAATTGCAGTCATGGTAAGATCTTGGTTTATTCAAATTGCAAGGACTCCCAAGCACACATATTAACTAGAATATAGATAATAGAAGGCTTGTTATTTAACAGTATAACATAGACTATATACCAATGTCAACCAAGTCAGCCCAAAGATTAGCTATCCATATAACTAAATTAACCAAACAAATAATTTTGTATTTGTAAATGAAGTGAGTCAAAGTTAAAAACTTTGATGGGTCTTTTCTATATGGGTTGCTCGGGACTCGAACCCGGAACTAGTCGGATGGAGTAGATAATTCTTCCTTGTTAAAATAGAGAAAAATCCCTTCCCAAATCGTGCTTGCATTTTTCATTGCACACGTTCCCTATGTAGAAATAGCCAATTTCTATTCAAAAGAGGAAGTTCTACTAATTTTTTTTAATTAGTAGGTTGATTCACCTACTCTTTATTATAATAAAAAGAACATTTCAGAATGAACAATAGGAAAGTTTTTTCTTGATCATTTATCAACCCTTTCCTGTTTCTTAATTTCGTCTAATGATTAATTAAGAGGACTCACCAGGTCATTGATACGTATAATACCCAAATACCAAATATGCTCAGTGTGTGATCCACAGAAAGAAAAAAGAGTTGTTTTGGTGAACATCAAAGAAAAAACTTGCTCTTCTTCCATAAAAAATTCTTCTAAAAATGTCGAACCCAATCGTTGCATAAAAGTTCATACCGTGCTTTTATGTTCACAAGCTAAAGTTCTAGCGCATGAAAGTCGAAGTATATACTTCAGTCAATACAGAGTCCGTTTTTCCGAAGATCCACTATGATAATGAAAAATATTTCTACATATCCGACCAAATCGATCAAGAATATCTCAATCTGATAAATCTGTCCAAATGGGTTTACTAATAGGATGCACTGATCCAGTACAAAATTGAGCTTTTGATAAGTATCCTATGAGGAGAGTAGCGGGGACTATGTTATCGAATTTTTTAATTCGAGTATCTATTAGAAATGAATTCTCCAGCATTTAATTCCTTACTAACAAAGAACTTTTTGGTACACTTGAAAGGTACCCCATAAAATTGAAGCAAGAGTTTGCTAATTGGTTTATATGGATTCTTCGCGGCTGAGTCCAAAAACAGAAATAATATTGCCAGAAATTGATAAGGTAGCATTTCCATTTCTTCTTCAAAAAAGTGCCTTTTGATGCAAGAATTGCCTTTCCTTGATATCGAACATAATGCATAAGAGGATCCATAAAGAACCATAGGGTTTTCCGAGAAAAACCAGGGTACATTATCCCAAAATGTTCCATCTTCCTAGAAAAGTAGTTTTGTTCCAGAAAAGTTCAAGAAGATGCTAATGGTAAGCAAGAAGATTGTTTACGAAGAAACAACAAAAAAATCATATTCGGATACATAAGATTTATATAGGAATTGAAATAGTCTTTTATTTTCTTTTTGAAAAAAATGGACTTCATTGAAGTAATAAAACTATTCAAATTCAAATAATAGTTGAGAAAGAATCAAAATAAATGCAAAGATGGAACATCTTGGATATGGTATTGAAGGAGTTGAACCAGGATTTCCAAATGGATAGGATAGGGTATTTCTATATGTGATAGATAATCCAAATGCAAAATTTTGTCTTCTAAAAAGGGAAATATTGAATGAATAGAGCGTAAACTCTGAAACTTTGGTATTTCTTATTCTTTCGGACAAAATAATTCCCGTTGCGAGAATGGGATTTCCACAACGATCGTAACCCTTCAGATAGAATCTGAGAATAAAACTCAGAATAAAAATAATTTTTGTAATCAAATAGTCGATCTTGGTTAGGATGATTAACCGAGTTATCCAAAAAATTCTGCTGATACATTCGAATAATTAAACGTTTCACAATTAGTGAACTAAATTTCTTGTTATTACAACTAACAACTGTTTCCACAGGTTTAGAACCATTTAATCCATAATGGTGGGCAAATGCATAAATATATTCCTAAAAGAGAAGTGGGTAGACAAAGTATTGTTGACGAGATTTATGTTTTTCTGAATACCCTTCGAATTTTTCCGTTTGTATTTCTACTTGAATCAGAGAGAAGAAGCATTTCTCGGTTTATCGAATGATGATACATAGTGCAATATGGTCAGAACAAGGAGTTGCATTTTTAATACAGACCCTGGAAAGAAAGGGAGTCTAATCCACAGATCTTTTTCTGCTCCTTTTCTACCCAATTAGTTTATGTTTGTTCTAATTAAAAAAAGAATAGAACAAGTTTTTTATTTTTGTAGGCCAATCGCTCTTTTGACTTTGGAATAGAACCTCTTTATCAATATACCGCTTCTTTTACACATTCAATCCATAACATCCCTTATTCAATCCATAATCAAGAATAATTAGGATTTCTAAAAAAAATAAAAATAAAGGGTCCACTCATAGGAAAACCCAACCTTTCCCCGCATCCGGCACTAATCTATTTTTAACGTCTAATTAGAGCGGGGAATCATTCCAATTAGGAAGTTCAACTCGTTGCTTTTTATTTTACCAGAATTGGAGCCAGGCTCTATCCATTTATTCATTAGACCCAGAAAATCGTAATTTTGGATTCCATTCAAAAAAGATTGATTTTATTACGACATGCTATTTTTTCCATTCATTACCTTTGAGGATCAGTCGTGGTCTTCTAGACTCTACCAAGAGTCTGGACGAATTTGTTGTTTCATCCAAATGTGTAAAAGATCATAGTCGCACTTAAAAGCCGAGTACTCTACCATTGTGTTAGCAACCCAAATAAAAAAGGATCTTAGATACGATCGAAATCCAAAAATCAATGGAATTACACCACGCGCTTCTGTCAAAACATTGAACTAGCAAGACATCAAAAGATTTTTTTTGTCGACCATGAAAAACACTCAAATGCGAAAACGAACAGGTCCGGTTAAATTCCACTAAAGTAAAGTTAAAAAAGAGCGACCCTAATCACGATGGCCAAATTCTCCTTATTTTTAGCGATTTTTATTATATATATATATTGTATTGTATTGTATTGTATAAGAATACATGCAAGAGAAACACCCTTATCATTTGAGCGAAGTGTACGCGGAAAAATTGAATATGGAGTGAGGATAAAGAGACCCATCTACCTACAAATTCTATTTGTTCAATAGAACTTTGTCAATGGAAATACAATGGTAAGAAAACAAATTAGATAGAAAAAGTAAATAAAATAGGGCCTTATGTTGGATTGGCACGATATAATATAAACCCAAATAGGATTAAAAAAGAGGTAAATTGTGTCTAAATAATTAGAAAACTAGGAATACTAATAATGTTCTCCTATCCTACTTTTTGATTCATTTAGTTCTTCAATTAACTCAAAGTTCTTTCTTTTTCTTTAAAGAATTCCGCCTTCCTTAAAATATCATAAACAGTTCTTGTTGGTTGAGCACCCTTTCCAAGGAAATAGAGAATAGCTGGAACATTTAAACAAGTTCGATTCTTTATTGGATCATAAAAACCTACTTTTTGAAGATCTCTTCCTTCTCTTCGAGATCAAACATCAATTGCAATGATTCGATAAACAGCTTATTGGGATAGATGTAGATAAACAACGCCCCCTAGAAACGTATAGGAGGTTTTCTCCTCATACGGCTCGAGAAAATGATTTGAATTTCTGTTGATAATAATAGAAATTACACTATGACGTGGATTAATTACCTTACAGAAAAAACAAATTTAATTTATCCTCATGACTCAAGTGGGCTAATTTTGCCTGACAAGCTTCGAAAGGCAAAATCCTTCCAAAAATTTTGAGTCGTCTTTAAACTCTTTTCTTTGTCTCATTTCGAACGAATTGACTTTCATTCCTTATTCTAATCCAACTCTGTTGTTGAGACAATTGAAAATTGTGTTTACTTGTTCTAGAATCCTTTATCTTTGATTTGTGAAATCCTTGGGTTTAGACATTACTTCGGGAATTCCTTTTTTTCTTTCAAAAGAGTAGCAACATACCTTTTTTCTTATTTCCTTCGATAAAGCATTTATCTCTTCTATAGAAATCTAATAAGAGGGATTGATTCTGATATACTTTTATTGGACTTTCTTCTTATTTTAACCTTTCAATTTATTTCTATATTAAGGAGAGACTGATAATGTTGGCCTAATTTATTAGTTTTCACTAACCATAGATTCTTTCCCTTGATAAAAAAAATTCTGTCCCCTCGAGCTCCATCGTGTACTATGTTACTTAAACCCATCGCAAATTTGGTTTGGAATGAATAGAACAGGCTATGTCGAGCCAAGAGCATTTTCATTACTATGGAAAATGATGGATAGAAAAATCCACAATCGATCATGTCCTTCAAGTCGCATGTTGCTTTCTACCACATCAGTTTAAACGAAGTTTTACCATAACAAACATTCCTCTTTTCATTGCAAAGTGGTATAGAGAATTGATCCAATATGGATGGAATCATGAATAGTCATTGTTTTAGTTTTTTATACTAATTAAAACTTGCTATCTATGGAGCAATATGGACAAAAGAAAGTAAGTATTTATCTAGGAAGCCTCCGCCAAGATCCAATTTATTTAAACACATATTAAAATTCTATCATATGGATGAAACATAGTTTGAAAAAGACGACTAAACAAGTTTGCTTAAAACTTATTTATTCTTAAATTTCCACCCTCAACAGATGGCTCGAGATGATCAATCTTGAAGTGAGAAAAGAAGGATTGACTCTTCCTCAATAAATAAACTATCAACCTCCAAAAAAGTTTAATTAATTTAATTACTAGAAATTAGAATTCTAGTAGTAATATATTTTTTCAGTACCAAAAAAATTAACTATAATAACTAAATAAACTATTCCAATGAAAAGATTGAAAGTTTTTGGTAGTTATAGAATTCTCGTACTTCAACCCGAATACCAAAAGGAAGAAAAAAATGACTAAGTGATTTTATAGTAGAGGCATATCCTGAATGTGCTTGATAGATCCCATTTTTTCATGAAAATAAAGATAGTCAATTTGACTGGACTTAAGACTTTATTATGTTTTCTGAGAAAGAATAAGATATCATTATTCTCTTTAATAAACTTTTGTCTCGTACGGAATACTATATGATTTCACCGTTTGTTTCAACAGAAACAATCTGGGACAGAAGGATTCGAACCTCCGAGTAACGGGACGAAACCCGCTGCCTTACCACTTGGCCACGCCCCATTTCGGGTTTTATGCGACACTAATAAACACTAGTATGTTTATTTGTTATTCGTCAATACCATTTCAATTACCTAAAAAAGAAGGGATATTCTCTTGCTAGTATTCTACACATGCGGATACTATAGAGTCAAAAAAATGCATTGATCATTACATGGAATTCTATTAAGATATTATATGAAAGTCGAATTTATTCCACTCTCATTTGAGAGTGGGAATACAAGGATGTATTTTGTGTTTGGGAAAGTCCGAAGAAAAAAGATTTTGAATCTGCCTTTTCCCTCTTTCCCTTAAAAAAATAACTCAAGAAAAATCCAATTATTTACTCTACAAGAATGAAATGCTTGTTATGCCTAATATACTTAGTTTAACTTGTATCTGCTTTAATTCTGTTCTTTATCCTACTAGTTTTTTCTTTGCCAAATTACCCGAAGCTTATGCTATTTTCAATCCAATCGTGGATACTATGCCTGTTATACCTCTATTCTTTTTTCTATTAGCCTTTGTTTGGCAAGCTGCTGTAAGTTTTCGATGAAATCTTTAGTACTCTGTATGCCAAATTGAATGATGTGTTCATTCCAAAAAAATTTAAAAATGGGTAAAAGCCGAGAAGTTTTATATTTTTATATTATGAACCTTCGATTCTAAAATTTAAATTCTTCTACATTGAATGGGTAGCTATAGCAATAAATTTGGATCAACCTTTCTACTCCCCTGCATCTAGGTTGAGCAGGTACCTAAAGGTACCTACACAATACCTAACCACCTAACCCTATTTTTGCTATTGATAAGAGTGCTTATTATAAAAGAATTCTTGCAATTTTTTTCAAGAATTATTTTTTGCATTTGTAGGTATAAAAAAACCATCCTAGTGGATCCGTGTGGTAAGGAAAAACTGGTAATCTATTCCTTAAAAAAATCTTGGAGATTATGTAATGCTTACTCTCAAACTTTTTGTTTATACAATAGTGATATTCTTTGTTTCACTCTTTATCTTTGGATTTTTATCTAATGACCCAGGACGGAATCCTGGACGCGAGGAGTGAAAATTCGTTTTTTTCTTATTGGATTTGTTTCATACATCTTCAAGAGGTAAGGGCCATACGCGGCGACTGCCACCCACCACCTGGCGTAGCCCCCCATCCTGGCGAGGACGGCGGGCTGCGCGTTTGCATCGACATTCCAGGGCTCAATAGGGCCGCATCTCAGGAGCCCTTATGGCCTTCGCGCGTTGGTTGGTGTGAGGGTCCACCTCACAGCTATGTTCGCATGCCATTTGGCTTGCCGAATGCGGCCGTCACCTGCCAGCGCCACCTGCGAAGCATTCTGGTGGCTTAGGAGGCCATGCATCACGCTGTCCTGGCAGAGAAGGTGATGGTCTTCAAGGAACCACCCGAGCCCCCGGAGCCTCCTGAGGCTCAGGGTTCTAGCGGCTCGTGAGGAGCGACTCTTCGGCACGCATCATCGGCTACTCCAACACCACTCTGGCAACGTTATCAGGTGACCCTTTTCCGTTCATTCAGTTGGGTGCGCCCCTCTGGCTGCATCATCCCCATGTCATACGGGTCTGCCCCTGCGACATGTATCCTTTTACACCTCTAGCTTACCCTGCCGGGGCGCCCCTCGGGCTGCATCATCCCAGGCCGCTCGGGTCCGTCCCGGTGGCATGTATCGTTCTTGCATCTATCTAAGCTAACCTGCCGCTTTGCTTAAGTCGTTCTATGACTATCACCTGCTTATCTGATACCCCGCCCACGGCCGCCCTCGTTATCACAGGAGCCGCGCGCCGGTTGTCTTTCTTTAGGATCCCTCGCATGAGTAGGCTAGGCACGGCGTTTGTGCTCGGGTCCATCCATGCAGAGTCAATACACCAAATGACTGAGCTCTGTCTAGCGGGCCAGCCCCGTTCACATCACCTCCTGGGGTCATTGGTGTCTGGCATCCTCATGTGACCACCTCAGGAAATTCATCCGGCGCAAGTTGCCTAACCATTTTGCAGGACCATTGAAGCTATCAAGAATCAAGACCAGGCGCAACCCGCCTTGAGGTAGGGCCTCGTGAGTCCCGCACTGGCTCAAGGGTGCCCAGACACACCTTGTCTAGCCCTGCCGTGCAAGCCACGCATCAGGGCGGGGCTGTACACGCCCCACGAGCTCAACTCAGAGGGAGCCCTCACCCATGCACCAGTGGAAGCACCATGCTCCATGCTGGCAGTCTCACTACTAGGAAAAGGCATGCTAGTGGCGCACCGGATTTGCCTTCTAATGGCGCACTACCGGTGCGCCACTGGCATCACGCCATTAGAATTAAATTCTAATGGCGCACCACAGGTGCGCCATTAGTATCTGGTGTTCTAATGGCGCACCACGTAGTGCGCCATTAGTATAGCCTACAGTGCGCCATTAGAGTGCCTCCCAGGGGCCATATGTACCCATGTGCTTTGGCATTCTAATGGCGCACCAGCAGTTAATGCGCCATTAGTGTGATGATCACAGTGCGCCATTAGTGTCTTGTGTGGTGCGCCATTAGTATGAATATTAGGTTTTTTTTTTGCTTTTCTGATTTTTGCACAGGTTACAAAATATATTATTGGACAGAATATAGACAGCAGCACACAGCAACATCAGATTCATCGAATACAGTAGAAGATTAGTCTCCGAATACAATTCATCATATTAGTCTCCGAATTCAAAAGACCGAACAAAGATAAAACATTACAAGTCTCAAGACCGCGAGTATCGAGTTTGTGGGAAGTAATACTAATCCTAACAAGTCCTACTAATCATCATCATACAACTTCTACTCGTTATTCATAACAAGTCATACGATCATCATCTTGATAGTCTTCGAACCAACCCTACTTAATTGTTCTTAGCACATGATCATCAGTATTAGGCAGGACCTAAATACCCTATTTAAGCTAAAATAGCATAAAACAATATAGACCCTGACTCTCCATTATGGAGAATGGAGAACATCTTGTCTCCAATTCTTGCGCTTCGCTTCCTTTTGCTTCCAAGAAGCTCCTTACGACTGTCCATACATTTTTTCCATCCTTTGATTTTCATGTCTCCACTTCTTTTAGAAATCTCGTATGGACAGTTGAGATTCGTAGGACGACCTGGCTGTATGTTCAAAACATTAACACTACCTTTCAGATACATCATATGAGGCACACAATTCTCTGGGATTATCTGTTGAAAAACATAGTAATAACTTCATAGTTAGCAATGATGTACTAGTTTTAGAAGTATGCAAAAGATGCACAGATGTCGTAATAGTAAAAATCTTACCAGGGTATCTCCATGGTAGTTACCGTAGTTGAACACATGCACTAGTGGCACGTATTTACCATAATGTTGAGGAGTTTGATTGTAGATATTGTAATTCTCAATGTCAGTACAAAATCTGACCAAATGATTTTTCTCCTCGTAAGTTGTTAATTCGGAGCCATCGGTGTAGTGGGTTTTGTCTACCATCTCCCGCACATTCTTTGAACAATAAAAATAAGATGTCAATGGAAATAAGCTGTCAACTATTTTGAAATAAACAATATAAATTAGCTAATAACTATGTTTGAGAAACTCACATAGCGGTAGAACTGGAGGCGTATCAACAAGGACCTAAATGTCCATATTGTCTTGGTTGATGTCAGGATTACCAAGATCCATGGTGATAAGCATACCCTCATCAAAACCATACATCTTGCAAAATGCTTCCCAATTTTTGCAACCAAAATGGGTTACGCTCTCAGAATTATATAGATTTACTTCAAAGTCCACATCATGATGAGTCCTTAGGTGAATTTTCTTTGTTTCAGAAATTTCATGGTCTTCAAAATCCATCCTCTCCAAGACATAGCGTCTTGCATGGCATGGGATACGCTATACTCGAATTGTAAAAGATGAAAATTACACGTTGAAATAGTTGAAGTCATGCTTAATTATGAAAATAACACTTGTCGTCGTTGTGTATCGTTTCAACTTCGAAGGTCTCCTCGAGCTTAATGCTGAAGCGCCAATCATCGTCCAGGTGAGGCATGTCGCACAGACCTCGATCGTCGTGGCACCAGTCACACTCCGCCGGGAGACTTTCGTCATCCGATGATGATGACGACATATCCTACGTTCATAATTCAAAACTACATCATTTAGGGTTTGTCGACACCGAGGCACCCTAAAATCCTAAGCTTTCATCATTTAGGTTTTGTCGACGCCGAGGCACCCTAAAAGCCTAAGCGTACATCATTTAGGTTCTCATCGACACCGAGGCACCCTAGGTTGGGCCTAATCACTTGGCACTAATCACTTGGCTCTATTGCCACCTATGTTGGGTTTATCATCTAGGGTTTATCGATGCTAACGAGAATTCTAAGTTGGGCCTAATCACTTGGCTCTATTGCCACCTATGGTTTAATGCAGCAAGAATGGCGGGGCAGTTGATCCTACTTAATTAAGTACTAAGATACCCCGGCCCATGCATTAGTAGCAAGTACCCCATATGTCAGATTTTTAGCAAAGTCATGCTAAAATTCACGGAAAATTTCAGCATGACCTTTGCTGAAAATAGGACATATGGAGTACCCGAATTTGCCGGAACGGAAGTTAATCGACATTCCGGCAAACTCAAGGGCCTCTCGGGGTACCTGCAAAATCATCACGACACGAAGGGCCTCTCAAGGGCCTCAAGCAGCAGCGGCCCTTCACGAGCGAACTCAATGAGTGCGAACCAACAGAGTGTGGGTCACCACAGATTCTGTAGTCAAAAACCTTCAGGACAGAGTGAAAATAGTTACAATATGCTCGCAAGTAATTTTTCTGTAACTAAGGCACAATATGCTTGCAAGTAAATCACAATATGCTTGCAAGTAATTTTTTTGTAACAGTCTTGCCCCTATTTGAAGGACAAGCAAATAGATACAATGGGTAGCTTTGGCACAATCCTAAGGCACAATCCTCTGACTAATTCATCACTGTAGGCCGGCAAGAAACACACTCCTCCAAAAAAGCCTAAAATTCCACTATTATTGCATGTAAAAAAGCCTAAAATCCACTAGTATTGCCTCTAAGAAAGCCTTAAAAGTCCACTATTATTGACAATCAAAATATGATCTGAACTGTAAGGAGTTAACTGAAAAATGAGTGTTAACTGAAGTTTTCCAGTACAGATCATAACTGAAGTTATTCATAGAATATAGTGACATCAAATGCAGTTAATTAGTCTTCATTGAATCTTAGTAAGGTTCATTCTGAAGTCAAAAGTCCCCAAACAGTGAAAGGGAACAAACAAAAAAATGTTCGGGAAATTCCAAAAGAGTCTAAAGGTATGGATTGGTTTTTGGTTCCAATTTGAAAACCCAAAATTTCATCAACACATTAATTATAATTTGTTTGTGAAAATACTTCTCTCAGGCAGCCACACACATCTTTCTTCATCCAATTTTTTCCTACAGCATCATTGAACATCTGAAACTTACCAGCTCAACTTGAGAAAAAAATGGATAGGCAGGGACATTTGTTTTGGCCATCTAATCTAATCTACCTCTGCTTGATTAACTATTGTTTTGGTTTTCACTTTGTGCCATCCCATTAGATTAGTTGGTAAAGTACATGCTTCATCTTACATTCCCTACCTGTGTGTACATGCATTTGCAGGCTTTCAGGCCCTGACTAATTAACTACATTGCTGATCAGAGACCCTGCTGTTTACTGGGAGGTGGCAGTACTACTGTGCTAGTGTGCTAGTACTGGTTTTTATTCTTTGGAACATTCTACTTATGAAGCTCTCTCAAGTAAAGATTTTCAACTAGTAGTACATTTTTGTATGGTGCAAAAGTCCAGCAGCACTAGAACTGAACTGATTGATCTATACATGTTGTAGGAGGAGCTATATCATTTTCTCCATGGGGAAGGAGGAGAGGGAGGAAGGAGGAAGGAGGAGAGGTACCTGGGCGGGTGCGGCCGGTCGCCGGAGGGGTTGGGGTCAGGGTTGGGGTTGGCGGCGGCGGCGTCGAAGGGATGGCTCGATTGGTCGTCGGGGAGGCCTCCTGGGCGCCTTGGTTGGTCGTGGGGAGGCCGGCGGCCGCGGTCGTCGTCCTGCACCCCGTGTCCGGACTGAGGTAGAGGCGGCGCAGGGCAGGGGCCAATGCGGGGAGGCTGTCGACGACGGCGAGGTCGCGAAGGCGTCGGCTATGGCGGAGCTGCAGTGGTGGGGGGCGCGGGGGCGGCGGCGCACGTAGGGGCGGCGGCGACGTGGGGCAGGGCAGCGCGCGGGGGGTGGGGGGACTAGATCTGGCGAGAGGGAGGGACGAAGGGGTCGGGCTAGGGGGGAAGATTACTAATGGCGCACCCCTGAGCGGTGCGCCATTAGAATGTTTTTTCTAGATAGCAACGGCGCATCCCAGAGCGGTGCGCCATTAGAATGTTTTTTTAGATAGCAATGGCGCACTACACGAGCGGTGCGCCATTAGTATGTTCATTATTATTATTTTTTGTTGCTATTTTTTAATATTTTTTATAAAAACAGTAATAATTTTTTTATGAATATGAAAAAATATCATCAAATGGGGGTGCTCGGCGGCGGTGGAGCGGGCCGGGGAGGGTGCGGTGGGTCGGCGGCGACGGTGGAGCGGGGGAGGGTGCGGTGGGTCGTCGGCGGCGGTGGAGCTAGCGGGGGAGGGTGCGGGGGGTGTTCGGCGGCGGTGGAGCGGGCCGAGGAGGGTGCAGTGGGTCGGCGGCGGAGGTGGAGCGGGGGAGGGTGCGATGGGTCGTCGGCGGCGGTGGAGCTAGCGGGGAAGGGTGCGGGGGGGGGGTCGAGATCGAGATGAAGGGGGATAGCGATCGAGATTTAAAAATATTCATCAAATTTGAAAAAATATTCATGAATTCGAAAAGTGCCCATGAAATTTAAAAATATTCATGAGTTCAAATTTGATATCGTACGCCTCATAGGTCATCAGGTTGTGCTCAGCGCCCTGTGACAAGGCGAATATGAGTTGTTCTTCCATGGAAGAATCTTCATGTAAAGGGTACGACAGAAGCTTCTGCTTGAACCAACGCGTGAAACATGAGTTGTGCTCTTTACTAGTTTAAACAACGAGTGAAACGCGTGAATCTTGAAGTAAAAAAAATAAATATATATACTAATGGCGCACCGGGTAATAGTGCGCCATTACTAGTTTAAAATAGTAATGGCGCACTGTGAAACGATGCACCATTAGTAGTTTTGCAAAAAAAAGAACAATTTTTTTTACAGTAATGGCGCACTGTCTGCTTGGTGCGCCATTACTACTTAGAACTAGTAATGGCGCACTTCGACCTGATGCGCCATTAGTATGTATGGAAAAATGGAAAAATAATAATTTAATACTAGTGGTGCACCCAGTTTCTGGTGCGCCATTAGTGGCTTCCACACTAATGGCGCATCACCAACCGGTGCGCCATTAGTATATAGTAGTGGCGCACTGCTTCCATGGTGCGCCATTAGTATCAATCCTATCTATAGCCCTTTTCCTAGTAGTGTCTACACGATCGAGGAGCGGCTATGCCCGCGCAAGTGCAGAAGCGCTATGCTCCGCGCTGGTGATAAACAACTGAGGGCGGCCCCATGGCGGTACCAACCTCACGGAGCCACCCAACTCAGTGTCCAGCCTCACCGCAATGCTTTCCCCTCGGGAGAGTCGCACGAGGGGGCTGGGTACGGGGGCTACGCTCAGGTCTTGTCTAGCATACGCCGCCCTGCCAGGTCCCTCGGACCTGGTCTTTGGGCACCACTCCCGAGCGGGACCTCGGCGAGGAAAGGTATGAAGGTTGTTTGAGTGTCAAGGGGGACTCCTGAGCATGGCGACTCAGGAGCCTAACTGGCCATGTAGCCCCTCACTCCTTGTTCCATCCTGATGATCTGGATGGCCCAATGGCGTCTGAGGTATGCCCGGGGTTGGGCCTTGCCGACGTAGAACACCAAGGCCTACCTCAGGGGATGTTTGAGCATCAAGGGGGACTCTTTAGCATCGCGACTCATGAGCCTAACTGGCCACGTAGGCCCTCACTACTTGGTCCATCCTGGTGATCCCGACAGCCCAATGTTGGCTGAGGTATGCACGGGGTCGGGCCCTGCTGACATAGAACATCAAGCAAACGGGAAGGAACCGGGGAACCTAAATAAATTATTACACATCATATTATCCGCAAAACATAAGAGTTTTAACGCCTCCACGGGGCATGTCCCATGTTGAAGGAAATCTCACAAGAATGTAAAACAAGAAGGAGCACCATTCTTCACCAGGAAGCCTTCTCTACAACCTTGGGCACCTTCGTCAGGGAGCGCCTTCCTGCCAGCAGCGCCACCGTCGGGCGTGTCGTTGGCCTCAGTCGCAGGGTCGACGGGGCCATCAGTTGGAGGCGCAGGCTCGATGGCGAGCAACTTCTTCAACAGGGCCTCCACCTGGCCCTCCATGGTTGTGGCAGTAGCTGTGCAGTGCCCCTCCTCCACGGGCTCAAGAAGCTCGCTGAGGTCAGCGTTGGGGTCACGAAGATGCAGGTGGCTGAAGACGCACGTCAGAGCCGAAGAAGAAAGCGCGCGGGCTTCCCCCTCCACCATGGGGACGATCCCGGTGACGATACCCTGGAGCTCCACGACAAGATAAGGAAGCAGCTGGGCGGGGCCTTCATCGTCCGTCGCCGGCGGCTTCTCCAAGCCCTTCTCGTAGAGCGCCTTCCGCGCCTTGTGGGATCTCTCCTCAAGGGACTTGAAGGCCGCGTGATCCTCGGCCAGAACCTTCGCCTTGGCCTCCAGCTAGGCCTTCTCCGCTTCCATCTTCTTCTCCAGCTCCTCCAGGCGGTTGCGCTCCATGGCATGCGCCCTCGCGGATTGCTCCATCTCGGCGTCACGAGTGACGATGACGTCTTCTCGGGCCTTCATCTTCTCCTCCTCTGCCTTGCGACCGTGAGCCTTGGCCGCGCGCTTGTTGCACATGGTCTCCAGCTCGGCCTCCATCGACTGGTAGTGCTTCTTGGCAGCCTCGGCATCTATGACCTCCACCTCACGGGCAGCCGCGGCTTGTTCAGCAGCCCGCTTGTCCTCCTCGGCGGCTACCATGGTCTGGTTCAGCGCCGCCCTGACAGACGTGTCAGACTATAGCCAACCAGAGATCAGTTCAAGGCGCCCCGCCACCAGTCGGCGGTAAGGGCCTTAGAGGTCGCCCTGAAACCGCGCCAGCGTGGAAAGGGCCTCCTCCAAGGCGTCGGGCGGAGCCGAAGGATCGCGGGCCAGCTATTCAACCAAAGGAGGAGGCTGTGCCGTCACCAAGACCTGCGAGCTGGAGACAACAGGAAGTGGAGCTGGGGGCTCATGAACCTTGGCCGTGTCAACGGGCGAGCTGGGAATAGGCGCCTACGGAGCCGGTTAGGCCGAGGAGATCTCCTTCTCCTAATGCTTGTCCACTGGGCCTCGCGAGGACGACCGAGCAGGAGAAGTGTGGGCGGCTCCACTTCCTTTCTGTGCCGGAGGGGGTGCAGCCAGGCCAGGCTGCTGGGCACGCGAGGATGTGCTTGCCCCCTCCCTCTTCTTCTTCTCTAACAGCGTCGTCTTGGTAATGCAAGGGAGGAACATCAGGAAGCAGCAACAAAAGCAAGAGCAAGAACAAAGTCAGGGCGAGATGCTTACTAGTCCACCGCGGCATAGTCCTGTGACCTCTTCAGGAGCATGGAGCCCAAGGGCCCCATGGTCTGGGGCGCCGATGCGCGGGCCCGAGGAGAGGATGAGGAAGCAGCAGCCGACCCAGCGGCATCACCGGACGGCGCCAGGGCAGGAGCGCCGCCCTGGGTGACCAGTGTCGCCCTGCTCTTCATCGGAATCACCGTCGGTGACTTCTTCGAGGGGCTGACCTTGGACCTTGTGGTTTCCCTAGTAGGGGGCAGGACCTCCCTCACCGGATGGTCACCAGTGTCGTCGTCATCAGGCAGGGCGCGGAGGAGATCTGCCTTGCGTGGAGGGGAGGTCTCCCCGGTCCCCTCCGGGGTCGCCTCCGAGTCCTGCTCCTCCTTCCTGTCAGAGCTGCCGGAGGAGACCACCATCGGAGTCGTCGCTACTAGGGCATCAGAAGGCGTCGGAGGCACGAGCCCGCGCCCATCAAAGACGGGCATGGCGGCAGCAACCTTCGCTCCGTCGGGGCGGCGGTACAGAGGAACAAAGGAGTCAGGAGGGTACCCCTGGTCGTTCCCGACTAGGGAGCGGAGAGCCGTGCCCAGTTCCTCCTCAAACAAGGCCTCCGGGCATAGGAGGAGGTCCTCACCCCCGTCCCCGAGCTTCCACACGGGGCGTGAGCGTGACTGGAGCGGAGCCACGCGCTGTGACAGGAACTCCTTGACAATCATGGCCCCTGTCAGCTTCGCTGCATTTGGGTCGTCAGGCTTCAGATCGGCGGTCATCTTCTCTAGCACATGCTCCGCCCGGCGATCGGTGAGCCTCGCGTAGAACCACCCGTCGTTGGACACGGGCATCCCCATCGGCAGCACGAGCCGGGGGTGGGAGCAATTGGTGTCCATTAGGACCCACTTGCTCCTGAAGCCCTCGGACTTCTTCCTAGCCTTCGAGATAGCGTTGGTCTTATTGGCCGCAACGAAGTTGGCGCACCCCGAGAAATGGCCGTCCTTGATCTGAAGATAGAAGAAGTGGCGCAGTGGCGCCATGGACGGCATCACCCCGACGTATGCCTCACAGCAGAAGGCAAAAACAGACAGAAGGAGGACAGTGTTGGGATGAAGATGGAGGGCATGCAGCTTGTAATGGCTGAGGACGGAGTAGAAGAAGTCACAGAAGCGGGGAACCAACCCCGCCACGACACTACTCATGAAGAAAGGATAGAAGGTGCTGTCAGAGGCCTCCGGCTTGGCGGAGCCAACCCGAAGCACAGTCTTTCTCTTCTTATCACCTCCCTCCGCCGTCATCAGAAGTGTTGCGGCGAGGTTCTTCTCCGAGACGGTGGGCATGCTTAGAGCCAGCTCATAACAGGAGGGTGGAAGGGTGGCCTTTGTCTTGCTAGGTCCCATCGATGGCGGGCTTGGAGGAGGACTGGCGCAGATCTGGAGACTTGGGGGCGAAGAGCAAGAAAGGGGATTTGGAGCAAGATGAAGGCAAGCAATGAAGACACCGCGATGCGTGCCAGCCTTTTGTCTGGTTGGGAAGTTGCCGAGGCAGCATGGGGAAGCAGAGACGCCCACGACCTGCCAATCGCCACGCGTCAGTCAAGGCCGCAGGCTATTGGGGCCCGCAGCGCTCCACACTTTCCCCTTTGGCTTCACCGTGAAGCCAAACACGAGCACACCTTGAGCCCGGGGGCTACTGTCGGCGTCCTGGGAACGGGGGTACCCAGACCTGCCTGCCTGTGGCCCAGGGCGTGGCTCCACTTGTGGCCTGGTACGGCCCATCTTCATCAACCAATGCTCAAGACCCTCGCGAGGGGCCAAGCCTCACGAGGTGGACGAGACAAGACCTCCTCAAGGGCAGCCTCACTAGGCTGGCTCGCGAGGAGCGGAGAGATCAAGGCAAGGGGCACCTTGTGAGGTTCCCGTGACGTGAGCCATGACGAACAAGGCCAGGCGGGCGCCAGCAGGCGCAGAGTGCCAGTTTCCTCTTCAGTGCTAAAGAGGTAGGCGCAGGCGAGGAGTCCCGAGGCGTCAGGCAAAGGTTTCCTTATCGATGCAACGAGACCAAGACCAGACGAAGGTCACCACAGAGCCCACGACGGCGTCACCACCAGAACCTTTGGCAGGCGAAGACCACCTTTTGTCAGGATAACTTGTACTCATTGTCCCCCTTCAAATTGTCCGTTGTGGGACCTCTCCTCAGGAGGTTGTTCTTCCCTTGTACTTGTTCATCCCCAGCCTACAAAGCGATCCACCACACCACACTGGAGTAGGGTATTACACCGCAACAGTGGCCCGAACCAGTATAAACTCTTGTGTCCCTTGTTCCTTGGGTTTGGTGAGCTAGGCTTTGAGATCGTTGCGAGAGCGTGAGCTGGGGGGAGAGATCTTTGTGCGCACCCAAGTGTTCGAACCTCAAGGGTTTGTCGGAACCCGTAATCCAACACTATGGTCATCCCATAGACCTACCATCGTCTCATCAAGTGCCAAGAGGACCAATGACACAAGCATGAGCTAGAGACCTCAAGACCGAGGTGACTTCCTTCCTTAGTGATATTCCATATGATCCACTCGAGACATGGTTACTACCTAAGTCCAGAATGTTGTGCATGATCAGGTACCAATAAGACCCTCTCGAAGACGCACGTGAAGACGGAGAAGTCCCCAAGTTCACGGATGAAGAGGAACGACGGAAGGAACCAGAGAAGTCTCCGGGACCTGGACATCTGGCCCCTAGGAGTACCACAAGCAGCCGCCCAGCCGTCGAGCTATAGGGCCGGACGTTAGGCCCAGTCCCCGGATATCTGGCCAGACACAAGCCCGGACATCCGACCCCCGCCTGGAAATTCGGCGCCCCATCACAAAACACCACCCAAGCTGGACTCCACCAACCCGGACATCCGGCAAAAGACCCGGAGATCCGGCCTCCAGCCCGGAAATCCAGACCCCGCCTATCTAGAGAGCACCAAGACCATCCCCGACCGCCTGGATATCCTGCGCAAGACCGGACATCCGGCACTTCGGGAAGGCCCAACGCGCGGACGTCCGGCTCCCTTGCCTGCGCACACTAAAGGGCTAAGGCCCTTGTACCCATTCGCCCACTTAGACTATATATACTCCTCCTCCTCCCTTCTTATAGGGTTAGCAAAGGATTACCTCATTTGAGAGATAGAGCTTTGCTCATTCACTTGCTAGCTTCTCCATAGGAGTTCATGTCCTCTACGGAGAAGATCCCCCAAGTGGATTCAAGACCTCATCACGGGGAGGCTCCTCAAGACCTCCTCATGGAGAAGACATTTTGTATCGTCCTTTATTCTGTTTGGATCTTGAATCACTCTTTATGTTCGTGGATCTAGCACATGTGTGATCGTTCCTCGTTGATTTGAGTGTTTCATCTTGTTTCCCCTCATGTTTCCCCTCATGTTCTTCATAGGATCCGCTCCAATCATGAAAGATCGGCCCTAGGGTTTCCACCCTACATCATCTTGGTATCGGAGCCTAGGTTGATCACGAATTTGGAGCCCCTACCCTTGTTTTCTAGCCTTTTTTGTTGATTTTGTCCCAATTTTGAAAATCCCCACAAAATTAGCCCTCCCAATTTTTTTGTGATTTGTTGGTGTGATGAAGTTTTATTGGATTTGATTTGTGGATTTGATGTGTTACTCGTAGATATAGCTTCCCTAGACTTTGCTCCCAAATCTATCCATGAAATCTCTCAAATTTTGACCCGGAATTGCCTCTTTCCACGAGATCCACCGAGTTCGTCCACGAAGCCAGGTCCTGGACATCCGACCCGTAACCCCGGACCTCCGACCACCCCGGACATCCGGCCAGCTAACCCGGACATCCGGCCCCTAGCAGCAACAGCCCCATCCACCGCTCCGTTTCCCGCCTAACTCTCGCCAATTTTTACCCGGCATACCACCATCATGTCCGCATACCACCATCGCTTTCCACAACCACCACCGCTTACCCGCTACCAACTCCGACAATTTTGACACCTTTTTTTGAGAATTTGAGTTGCGGTTTCCGTTTCCTAACGCGTTTCGGCAACTTAGGGACGGTTCGACATCGACACCACCGCCGCTCATCTTCGCCACGGACTCGTCATCGACAACGGCCACTTCATCATTATCGGTCCTTGCTTATGTATGACAAACCAAGGATGGTAACTTCGACGACAACTTTTTGTACTCCTTGCCATTTACATTGATAACCCCATAGGACATTTTGCATACCCTTCCAATCGAGACTAGCCTTTGAGTATTGCCGGCAATGTTACTTGTGCAGATTGGTGATCATCATCTCGTTGCATATATCATATCATCTTGGTATCGATATCTTGATATCATCTCTTGTGTCACAAGGTTTTCATAGCATATACACAATTGCTATCTTGGTTCGTGAAGCTTTGCATAAGTGGCCAAAGAAAGAGCTCAAAAGAGAAAAGGCCAAACAAGCTTTTGAGCAAAAGGAAAATATAAGCAAAGAACTTTTAGGCAAGAACCATAGCATCATACTACATTAAGATTGTCATACTCCATCATCTTGGATCATATCGTCGAAGCACCATACATATAGCATACTTGGGATATAAGTCGTTGCATTTTTGCTTTGTAGGTTGTGCACAAGTCTTGTATCCACCTATTCTGCAATCATGCTAGCATCTCTCTAGAGTTGAGCAACAAGAGCATTTTCCGTGGATTCCACATTTTGCGCTCATTTTTGGTTGCTCAACCCCATTTATCTTTCCGTGTGTGTGTCTCCGTGTACCTCTTTTTTGCTATTGGTCTACTTGTTGCATTTGCAAATTTGTGAATCTTTTTCAGCATTATTTAGTCTCGCTAACAATTGCATAATTGTTTTTGCCACCATCCTAATTGAGCTCCACCATAAGCTTTCTTTTTAGATGTGTGAGAGATTGACGAGATACGGTGCCAATTGTGCTATTTCCTCATTACATCATTGAGTGATCTTTGATCCATTCCAAACATTGGTCAAGGTACGTTTGGTATTGATTTTCCTTTCTTCCACTCACACATTTACTTGGAATGATGGAGAGGCCAAATACTTCTACCCACCCACTCTTCATCGAGCAAGACGAGGACCCGAACACCTATGTCACCAAGAACCACCTCTTCGGTGCACAAAGAGCTTTGCATCAAGAACAACAAGAATTGAGCAACCGCACCAACAACCTCGCCACCGACTTGCGACTCTTCGAGCAACGTACAAGAGACTACTTCGACAACAAGCTCGACAAAAAAACAAGAGAACAACGCAAGAATGGACGAGATTCGTGCCTTGCTGGCCAACCACTCTTCTACCACTTTGTCCTACTCAAGGAGGAGCCACTCAAGTCATAATTCCGACTCCGTCTCCGGCTCAAGTACACCGACATCGAACACTCTTCGAAGAGCCGCACGCCAAGATCGTCAAGCAAAAGACAATCCTATACCCGGCACCAATCATCAAGAGCAACTCCTAGCGCAAGAAAATCGACATCGTCAAAATCAAGCAACTCTTGCGCAAGCACAAGAAAGGCAATGCCTACGTCAACAAGAGGAAGAGTGAGCGCGCCAACATCAAGACAAACAAGATGTCGAGGCATAATGTCAACAACAACAACGGCGTGAAGCTCAAGCACTTGAGGTGCAACGTGCCCTCCAGGACACAAGTCGTGCCATCGCCGAACGCAACTGACATACATGTGAGCAAGAAGAAGCACTTCACGACGAAGTTCAAGAGAGGATTTATCAAGCACGATTGCACCGACAAGTTCGCTCCTACACAAGCTAGACAAGCTCCTCCACAAGCTCGACAAGAACCACAAGTTCGCCAAGAGCAACACGACAATGACAATCCTCCACGCGAATAGCAACTTGAGGGCAGCAATCCTCCATGACAAGGACGTCATCACCCTCGACCCCAACACAATGAAGAGCGATGATACGCCAAGCTCAAGTTCACCATGCCCAAGTTCTCCGGAAGCAACGATCCCGAAGAGTATCTTTCATGGGCATTGAAGGTCGACAAGATCTTTCGTTTCCACAACTACGAGGAAGAGAAGAAGAGCCCCATGGCATCCCTTGAGTTCCAAGACTATGTCCTCATTTGGTGGGAGCAAGTCATTGAGCGTCGACAAGCAAGAGGTGAACCACAAATCACAACATGGGCGCAAATGAAGAATGTTATGAGAGCATGTTTTGTGCCAACTTAATACAACCGCAACCTCCTCAAGACATAACAATTCCTCAAGCAAGGAACAAAGAGCGTTGAAGGGTACTACAAGGAAATGGAGATTTCCATGATTCGAGCAAATGCCATGGAAGATGATGAGCAAACTATGGCACGTTTCTTGAATGGACTCAATCACCCTATTAAGAAGATCGCCAACTTCCAACCTTACTCAAACCTCATCGAGCTAGTGCATCAAGCCACCAAGGCGGAGCAACGAGTGCAAGATGACTTCAAATATGCCAAGTACTCTTCCAAGACATACGACTCCTCCAACTAAGCTTCAACGACTCAACCACCTTCTACCTCAACCAAACCTTCTCCAAGCAATGGAGACAAGTCAAGTTACAAGAAAACTTAGACATCTTCAAGTCGTCCACCTACTACAAGCAACTTCAAGCCGAGAGCTTCATCATCTACAACTCCACCGGATGAGACCATCAAGACAAGTTCCATGAAATGCTTCACATGCGGCGACCGAGGCCACAAGTCCTTAGAGTGTACCGATATGTGCACCATGATCCTCAACGACGATGGCACCTATGACTCCGTGAGTGAAGGCGAAACGAAAGTCCTTTAGCATGTGGCTATGCACCGGTAAGTGAATGAAGATGAAGAAGATCAAGTCTTCAGTGACGAAGATTCGAGCCCCGCTCTCGTTGTCTCGAAGGTCTTGATTCTTCAACACCAACAAGACGAAGACCAAAGATGCCATATCTTCCACACCAAGGCTGGCATCAACGGAAGGTCCGTGAAGGTCATCATCTACGGAGGAAGTTGCCATAACTTGTCAAGTAAAGAACTATGCTCTAACATCCAATTGGTCAAGATGAAGCATCCCCACCCCTGCAAGGTTCAGTGGCTTAGTGACTCCGACACAATTGAAGTGTAGCACACCGTGCAAGTATCCTTCAAGATCGGAGCATATGAAGACACTTTGGAGTGTGATGTCATTCCTATGTCCATTTGCCACCTCCTACTTGGACGACCTTGGCAATTTGACCATGGTTTCATCCACAACGGGCGAACCAATCACAATATCTTCAAGATGAAAGGAAAGGAGTATGTGCTACGACCTATGTCACCAAGCCATGTGATCACCGACAAGCAAGCAACAAACCATCATGGAGAAAATATTGAGAGAGTGAGCCACCCTAAAGGGAGTGAGAGCCACAAGCCCAAAATGAGTGCCTCCACAATGGATGACAAGAAAAACTTAGTCCTATTTTCCACCAAAAGTGAGATGAGAGAAGTGTGTGAGAACCCATCAAGTATTATGCACTATGTCCTTTTGTGCAAGGACGACGCCACAAAAACTAACACCTCCCACAATATACCTTTAGTGTTGTCTTCTTTATTGCAGGAATTCCAAGATATTTTCCCCAACGAGCTACCTTCGAGACTACCTCTACTACGAGGCATTGAACACTGAATCAAGCTCATCCCCAGAGCACCTCTTCCTAACAAGGCTCCATACCGCATCAACCCCGAGGAAACCAAGGAGATCCAACGGCAAGTTCAACAACTCATCAGCAACGGCCATGTATGAGAAAGCTTGAGCCCATGTGCCATACTAGTAATCCTTGTTCCCAACAAAGATGGTACATATCGCATGTGTTCTAATTGTCATCCTATCAATGCTTTCATGTTTAGATATTGCTACCCCATTCCACGCTTAAACGACATGCTAGATGAGCTTTGCGAAGCCACAATTTTCTCTACAATTGATCTTAAAAGTGGATACTATCAAATACGCATCCAAGAAGGTCACGAATGGAAAACCGCATTTAAGACCAAATTTGGCTTATACGAATGGTTGGACATGCCAATGGGTTTATCCGAATCACCCGGCACATTTTTGCGTGTGATGCATTTTGTTCTTTGCCCATACATTGGCGTATTTGTTGTGGTCTATTTTGACGATATTCTTGTCTTTAGCAAATCCCTCAAAGATCATGTCACCCATCTTAGAACAGTTTTGCAAACTCTTAGAAAAGAGCGCCTTTATGCTAATATGGAAAAATGCCTTTTGGGTGTTGACAAGCTCGTTTTCTTGGGTTTGGTTGTGTCTTCTAAGGGTGTTCATGTAGATGAATCTAAGATTGAAGATATTAAAATGTGTCCCCAACCAACAAACTTGCAACAAGTGCGTAGTTTTCTTGGTTTAGCTGGATTTTATCATTGTTTTGTGAAGGATTTTATCCCCATTGCTTTACCTTTACCTGCTTTGAGTAATAAAAATGCACCATTTGTTTGGGGACCATCTCAAGATAACACATTCAACGAGCTTAAGAATTTGCTTACGCGTGCCCCTTTGCATGCATTACCCAACTTTGTTAAACCATTTGAGATCCATTGTGATGCTAGTGGGTACAACATAGGAGGTGTGTTGATGCAAGAGAATCGCCCCATAGCTCACTTTAGTGAAAAACTTCCCGGAGCGCAACTTAACTACCCCATCTATGACAAAGAACTATATGCTTTAGTGCGAGTCTTGCATGTTTGGGAGCATTATCTCCGCCCTCATGAGTTCATCATTCACACGTATCATGAAACACTTAAGTATCTTAAGGACCAAACTAAGTTAAACAAGCGTCATGCAAAGTGGAGTGAATTCATTGAGTCTTTTACTTATGTCATCAAGTATATTAAAGGCAAAGAGAATGTTGTAGCAGATGCGGATTCCCTTAGATGCATGCTTCTTACCCAACTAGAATTGAATGTTATTGGCTTTGAGCACATAAAATACTTGTATGCGCATGATCCTACTTTTGCTATTCCTTATGCCAAATGTTTGACGCATACATCTTGGGAACGCTATTACATCAAGGATGATTATCTTATGAGAGCTAACAAACTATGTATTGAGTCTTCTCTTCATTTGTTACCTTTGCAAGAAGATCATGGAGAAGGACTAATGGGACACTTTCCACGCAACAAGACCTTTGCTACGCTCTCAAAGAACTACTTTTGGTCCAAGATGTTCCACACGTCTCACGCTACACCAACCGATGCTCTACATGTCACAAAGCTAAGTCTAAAGCTCAATCCCATGGTCTCTATATGCCACTTCCTATTCCATATCACACATGGGAAGATATTAGTATGGACTTTGTGCTTGGTTTGCCTTGAACTCGAAATGGCAAAGATTCCGTGTTTATTGTTGTGGACCGATTCTCTAAAATGGCACATTTCATACCATGCAACAAGATAGACGATGCGTCACATGTTGCAAATCTTTTTTGTAGGGAAATCTTGCGCCTACACGGAGTGCCAAAGACGATTGTCTCGGACCGCGACATCAAGTGCATTATCTACTTTTAGAAGACCTTATGTGCCAAGCTCGGAATCAAGCTTTTTTTCTCTTCGGCATACCATCCTCAAACCGAGGCCAAACGAAGGTCAGAAACCAGACGCTATCTACCCTCCTACACGTTTTGATCAAGTAGAACATCAAGGAGTGGGAAGAGTGTCTACGCATCGCCGAGTACGCCTACAATCGAGCACGACACTCTACTACCGTCAAGTCCCCCTTTGAGGTTGTCTACGGCTTCAACCCGTTGTTCCCATTGGACATTCTACCTCTACCACTACAAAACCGCATCAACATGGATGCGAGTGCACGAGTTAGCTACCTCAAGAAGGTGCATGAAGATACAAGGCACACCATCGAGCACCAAGTACAACGACTCGCGACCAAGCTCAACATCAACAAGCAACCCACGATATTCTACGTCGAAGATATTGTGTGGCAACACCTTCACAAAGAATACTTCCCCAACGAACACAATTCCAAACTTCTCCCACGAGCTGATGGACCCTTCAAGTTGCTTCTACGCTACAACAACAACGCATACAAGATCGACACCCCATGCGACAAGTACTCCGTGAGCGACATATTCAACATCAAGGATCTCTTTCCCTACCATGGTGATGAGGTTCTCGATCCGAGGTCGGATCTTTCCCAAGGGGGAGATGATGCGGAGCATCCTACGGTCATCCCCATGGACCTACCATCGTCTCATCAAGTGCCAAGAGGACCAATGGCACGAGCACGAGCTAGAGCCCTCGAGACCGAGGTGACTTCCTTCCTTAGTGGTATTCCATATGATCCACTCGAGACATGTTTACGACCTAAGTCCGGAATGTGTGCATGATCAGGTACCAAGAAGACCCTCTCGAAGACGCACATGAAGACGGACAAGTCCCCAAGTTCACGAATTAAGAGGAAAGTTAGAAGGAACCGAAGAAGTCTCTGGGACCCAGACATCCAGCCCCAAGCCCCGGACATCCGGCCCCTGGGAGTACCACCAGCAGCCGCCCAGCCATGGAGCTATAGGGCCTAAGCGTCCGACCTAGACCCTGGACTTCCGGCCAGACACAAGCCCGGACATCCAGTCCCCGCCCTGAAATCCGGCGCCCTGATAACCCACAAGTATAGGGGATCGCAACAGTTTTCAAGGGTAGAGTATTCAACCCAAATTTATTGATTCGACACAAGGGGAGCCAAAGAAAATTCTTGAGTATTAGCAGCTGAGTTGTCAATTCAACCACACATGAAAGACTTAATATCTGCAGCAAGTTATTTAGTAGCAAAGTAGTATGGAAGTAATGGTAACGGTGGAAAAAGTAACAGTAGCAATTTTGTGGCAATTGTAACAGTGGCAACAGAAAAGTAACTTAGCAAAGATCAATATGAAATGAACTCGTAGGCAATGGATCAATGATGGATAATTATGTCGGATGGCATTCATCATGCAACAATTATAACCTAGGGTGACAATGAACTAGCTCCAATTCATCAATATAATGTAGGCATGTATTCCGTATATAGTCATACGTGCTTACAGAAAATAACTTGCATGACATATTTTGTCCTACCTTCCCGTGTCAGCGGGGTCCTATTGGAAAGTAAGGGATATTAATGCCTCCTTTTAATAGAGAACCAGGCCAAAGCATTAGCCCTTAGTGAATACATGAACTCCTAAAACTACGGTCATCACCGGGAAGTGTCCCGACTATTGTCACTCCAGGGTTGCCAGATCATAACACGTAGTAGGTGACTATAACTTGCAAGATAGGATCAAGAACACAAATATATTCATGAAAACATAATAGGTTCAGATCTGAAATCATGGCACTCGGGCCCTAGTGACAAGCATTAAGCATAGCAAAGTCGTAGCAACATCAATCTTAGAACATAGTGGATACTAGGGATCAAACCCTAACAAAACTACCTGATTACATGGTAAATCTCCTCCAACCCATCACAGTCCAGCAATCCTATGATGGAATTACTCACGCACGGCGGTGAGCATCATGAAGTTGGTGATGGAGAAAGGTTGGTGATGATGATGGCGATGATTTCCCCTCTGCGGAGCCTCAAACGGACTCCAGATTTGGCCTCTCGATGAAGAACAAGGGGTGACGGCGGCTCCGTATCATAAAACGTGATGAATACTTCTCTCCGATTTTTTCTCCCCGAACATGAATATATGGAGTTGGAATTGGGGTCGGTGGAGGTCCAGGGGACCCACAAGGCAGGGGGCGTGCCCAGGGGGTAGGGCCCACCCTCCACCCTTGTGGAAAGCCGGTGGGTCCCCCTCTATTGATTCTTTCACCAATATTTTTTATTTATTCCAAAAATATTTTCCGTGAATTTTTAGGTCATTCCAAGAACTTTTATTTCTGCACAAAAATAATACCAAGGCAATTGTGTTGAAAGCAGCATCAGTCCAGGTTAGTTCCATTCAAATCATGCAAATTAGAGTCCAAAACAAGTTCAAAAGAGTTTGGAAAAGTAGATACGATGGAGACATATCAACTCCCCCAAGCTTAACCCAGTGCTTGTCCTCAAGCAATTCAGTTGAGAAACTGAAAGTGATAAAGAAAAACTTTTACAAACTCTGTTTGATCTTGTTGTTGCAAATATGTAAAGCCAACATTCAGGTTTTCAACAAAAAATATGAACTAACCATATTCACAATAACATTTAGGTCTCACATTTACTCATATCAATGACATAATCAACTAATGAGTAATATTAATAAATCTTGGATGATGACACTTTTTCAAAACAATCATGATATGATATAAGAAAATGGTATCTCGCTAGCCCTTTCTGAGACCGCAAAACATAAATGCAGAGCACCCCTGAAGATCAAGGACTGACTAGACATTGTAATTCATGGCAAAAGAGATCTTGTCACAGTCACACTCAATATCAATTAATAGCAAAGCATACAAATGACAGTGGTGCCCTCTAACTGGTGCTTTTTATAAGAGGATGATGACTCAGCAATAAAAGTAAATAGATAGGCCCTTCGCAGAGGGAAGCAGGGATTTGTAGAGGTGCCAGAGCTCGAGTTTTTGAAACAGAGATAAATATTATTTTGAGCGGTATGCTTTCATTGTCAACATAACAACCAAGAGATCTCGGTATCTTCCATACTAGATACATTATAGGCGGTTCCCAAATAGAATGGTAAAGTTTATACTCCCCCACCACCAACATGCACATTCCATGACTGGTCCGAAACAAGGGTACCCTCCAACTAACAATTGTCCCGAGGGAGTTTTGTTTGCAATTATATATTGATTTTATTTGAGCATGGGACTGGGCATCCCAGTTACTGGCCATTTTCTCGTGAATGAGGAGCGGAGGCCACTCATCGTGAGAATAACCCACCTAGCATGCAACATACTGACATCCCCCAATTGCTACATAAACGATTCGGGCATAAAAAATAGATTATCATTTGGAGGTTTAGAGTTTGGCACATGCAAGTTTACTTCGAGCGATAGGTAAATACCGCATATAGGTAGGTATGGTGGACTCATATGGAACAACTTTGGGTTTATGGAAGTGGATGCACAAGAAGTATTCCCTCTTAGTACAAGTGAAGGCTAGAAAAAGACTAGGGAGTGACAACAGTCATAAACATGCATTGGGGTTAACCAACACTGAGTGCAAGCATGAGTAGGATATAAATAACCATGAACATAAATATCGTGGAGGCTATGTTGATTTTGTTTCAACTACATATGTGAACATGTGCCAAGTTAAGCCACTCGAATCATTCAAAGGAGGATACTATCCTATCATACCACATCACAACCATTTTAAAAGCATGTTGGCACGCAAGGTAAACCATTATAAACTCCTAGCTAATTAAGAATGGCATGAGTAACTATCATCTCTAATTGTCATTGCAAACATGTTTCATTCATAATGGGCTGAATCAGGAACGATGAACTAACCATATTTACAAAAACAAGATAGGTCGAGTTCATACCGGCTTTTCCCCATCTCAACCATTTCATCATATATCATCATTATTGCCTTTCACTTGCACGACGAAATGGTGTGGATAATAATAAGAGTGCATGTGCATTGGACTAAGCTAGAATTTGCAAACATTTATTCAAAGGAGAAGACAAGGTAATATGGGCTCTTTGTTAGATCAACAGTAATGCATATGAGAGCCACTTAACATTTTCATCGTGGTCTCCTCCTCTCGACCCAAAGAAAGGAAAAAGAATTTCAGAGAAACACATTGAAATGTTTTCGGAGTTTTTGTTTTTCTGGAGGAAGTAAAACAAGAACAAGAAAAACTATTTACACGGGTAAGCTCCCAACAAGCAAAAGAAGAACGTGAAGTCTTTTGAGGTTTTCTTTTAATACTACTACTAAGAAGAACGAGAAGCTACAACTATTTTTTTGGATTTTCTCAAAGTTTTTCAAACACACAAGAAGAAAGCTGAAAAAATAAATTAAACTAGCATGGATGATAAAATGAAAAAGTATGAACATCGACAACTGGAATGAGTGTGTGAACATGAATGTAATGTCGCTGAGAAATACGTACTCCCCCAAGAGTAGGTTTTTGGCCTAAGTTGGTCTAGGGCCACGACTGGCCCGGATTGTATCTGAAATCATAGTTGGGGTTGTACTGTGCTGCAGCAGCTACCGCCTGGCGAGCTGCTTCATGGACGCGGGCGGCCTTCGCTGTTCTCTCATACTCGTTTGCCTCCTCTCTAGTTATAAAATATCTCCCATTTACCTGAAAGTTAAAGAAGGAAGGAGCAGGATGGGTAATATGGACAACACGCCGTCTGTCAAAGATTAGCCGGTACTAGAGGGACTGTTTGTTCCTCTCAAGAAATTGGTAGCGTACCATAGCATTATAATCTAGAAAAGCAGGTGGTAACTCAATGTCATTCCCTCTAGTCGGTACACCAAGATAATTAGCTAAACGAGTTGCATAAATCCTAGCAAATAAATCTCCATCTTTAGCATTAATATGTATCCTCCTCGTAATAATGGCCCCCAAGTTATATCGCTTATCACCTAACACCGCACACTTGAGGACACTAAGATCTGGAATGCAGAGGTGGCTATGCTCATGCTTAGCGTTAATGCATCTACCTATAAAGAGAGCAAAATAATGTATGGCAGGAAAGTGAATGCTCCCTATGGTAGCATGTGTGATATTTCTAGTTTCTCCCATAGTGATGC
This sequence comes from Triticum urartu, assembly GCF_056163025.1. NCBI lineage: Eukaryota > Viridiplantae > Streptophyta > Magnoliopsida > Poales > Poaceae > Triticum > Triticum urartu. Next base: position 263,433,224 of record NC_141876.1, read on the forward strand.
GAGCAAGGAAATCATTGTATTCAGCTTTGTGAGGCTCACTATGAATGTCCCATTGTGGGATTTTGCATGCAGTATTAAAATCTTCAAGGTCCATGGTATATGATTCATCATAAAGATCAAATAAAATAGTATGGGTATTGCACTTAGATGAAAATTGGAACTCCCACACAAAGGAATCAGTGAGGAAATAGTATTGTCGACACTTATCTGACACGAAGTCCACAAGGCCGACATTTTGTACGTATGCATCAAAATCATCCTTGAAACCTGCATAGACCATGAATTCATCCGACGGCCATTCACAAGGCCGCACTTGAGCTTCCCTTGGTGGTTCAAAGTCTGGCTCAGGTATCGCGAGCCTCGGCGCTTGCTTTCTCGAAGAACCACCTTGGTACATTTTCCTAGACATTTTTCTTCGTCTAAAAAATTTCTGAAATTTTTAATGACTCAAAATAAAAGTGAACCAAACTCAACAAGATTGATAGCAACTACTCCTACAAGTGCCTAGAGGCTATATCATGCATCTAAACTACCTTGGACCATATAAATTTGACATGCCAGCTCAAGAACAGGGTCACCACAGTAGCAAAAATTTGCAATAAATACATCACTAGAACAAAAACTAATTGGACCATTGGAGGAGTCACATACCGAAGAACAATCCCCCAAAACAGTTTTGCAAATGGAGCTTTGCACAAGGAGATCGAAAATGGCAGCAAGATGAGCAAGAACACGGGTTTGAGCTACGGGATGATTTTTTCTGGAGAAAGACGAAGTGGATGGGTACTAGAATAAGTGGAGGGGACCCATGTGGGACCCACAAGGCAAGGGGGCGCACCTAGGGGGTAGGGCGCGCCTGCCACCCTTGTGGCCCACTGGTGCAAGCTCAGTGCTAGGAATTCTCAAATATTGTATAAAAAACATACTAATTTTTTAGGGCATTTGGAGAACTTTTTTTTCTAGGACATTTTTATTGCAAGGATAATTCAAAAAACAGACAGAAAATACTATTATTGCTTTATTTAATCGAAATAACAGAAAGTAAGAGGTAGGTACAAAAAGTTGTGCCTTCTAAATTCATCCATCTCGTGCTCATCAAAAGGAATCCATAACAAGGTTGATCAAGTCTTATTAACAAACTTCTTCCGAATGACATGCAACCGGAGAATTTACGCATAACACTCGGTTACCTCAATGGGGATATGCATGTCCCCAACAATAAGAATATCATGTTTCTTTTTGGCAGTAGGAAGAGGGAATTCAAAACGTCCAATAGTAATAGTTGAATTTTTCCAATAGAATTGATGCTATGAACTTAAGATTTTTCTTCGAAAAGTGTACCATATGCTCATTACCATTAACATGAAAAGTTACATTGCCTTTGTTACAATCAATAACATCCCCTGCAGTATTCAAAAAGAGTCTTCCAAGGATGATCGACATACTGTCGTCCTCGGGAATATCAAGAATAAGAAAGTCCATTAAGATAGTAATGTTTGCAACCACAACAGGCACATCCTCAGAAATATTGATGGGTATAGCAGTTGATTTATCAGCCATTTGCAAATAGATTTTAGTAGGTGTGAACTTATTAATTCAAGTCTATGATATAAAGAGAAAGGCCTAACAGTAACACCGGCTCCAAGATTAGATAAAGCAGTCTTAACATAGTTTTTTTAATGGAGCATGGTATAGTTGGTACTCCTGGATCTCCAAGTTTCTGATAGATGCAAAGGTGTCCCCTCTTTTGATGAGATGGTGGCTATCGTTTTGGTAGAAGCCGACTTTGACGATCCAACCACAAACATGCGAGGATGTCACGGCTTACCAATCGCTAAACCAACTCTGAGAGGTTATTGACCATGGCAGAGCATGATCAACTTGACCATGAAGGTCTATTTCCTGCGGGCAAACGAAGAACAAGAAAGAAACTAAGATTGCAATCTGGATATTGCGAATATAAGAGGAAAGCTTTATTGATCAAGGTGGGGTTCTATGACGCCTTTGTCTGGTCGTTGAACACAAACGAAGTACGTGAAGTTGAAGCTATGGAAAACTTTAATCTAAATAAAATCCAAAGTCTAAACGATGCCCTAAGGGCTATATATATGGAGGAGAGAGGGGGGAATTTCATGGCCCTTGGAGGAGGGGTCCTAAACCAACCCTAACTCTTGTTTCCCCACACATACGGACTCTAAAAACAGCCTATAATCAAGTATTTCGAAATTACATGGGCCTGGCCCAAAAATAAGGTGACGCAGCACCTAGAATAGCCTCTGGACGAAATTTATGAAGTGGCATCTCATATATTTCGTTCAAGGCTTCATCCACTCATTGTGGTGGCTTCAAAGTCCTGGAATCATCACTTGTAACTCCGTTCTTATTCCCCCTGCGCACGCCATCATCTCCATGCTTGAACTTGCTCAAAGGTTCATCTTTCTTGTCCAAGCTAGGCCCTTCATTTGTAAGCCAAACAAATGTATCCAATTTAGGCAGCATCATATTCTCATGAACATTAGAATCGTTACCAAGAAACAAAAGTACCTCGTAATTTAATTGGCGTGCGTGAGCTCTAGTAATTCGTCCAGTATGTATAGCAGTAGGGGCTGTGGGTGTAACAATGGTATTGATGTCCTCATCATCCTCCCCTTCTTGAAATGAAGTCTTCTACGACGGAAGCTCATCTTCCTCACCCAAATAAGGCTTCAAATCTGCAATGTTAAAAGTGTGACTAACCCCAAAATCTGCAGACAGCTCAAGTTTATATGCATTATCATTATTTTCTCGAACACCTTAAAAGCACCATCATCACGTGGCATTAGCTTTGATTTGCGCAAATTAGGAAATCTATCCTTACGCAAATGTAACCAAACAAGATCTCCAGGTGCAAACAAAACATGTTTTCTACCCTTATCTCTAGCAAGTTTATATTTAACATTCATACGCTCAATGTTTTCCTTAGTTAACTCATGCATTTTTAAAATCAATTCAACATGTTCTTTAGCATCAAAATTAACCTTCTCCGAAGATGGAAGAGGCAACAAATAAATAGGTGCATGACGTAGGAAGCCATACACAATTTCAAAAGGGCACATCTTAGTAGTATAATGCAATAAACGATTATAAGAAAATTCAATATGAGGCAACCATTCTTCCCACATTTTCTTATTATTCTTCAAAACAACCCTAAGCATAGTAGACAATGTTCTATTGACTACTTCAGTTTGTCCATCAATTTGGGGGTGACAAGTAGTACTAAAAAGCAGTTTAGTCCCGAATTTAGCCCATAAACATCTCCAAAAGTGGCTAAGAAATTTAGTATCATGATCTGAAACAATAGTATTTGGCACACCATGCAAGCAAATAATTTCATGAAAGAACAAATCAGCAACATTAACAACATCATTGCTTTTATGACATGGTATAAAGTGTGCCATTTTCAAGAATCTAACCACGACAACAAATATGCTATCCCTCCCCTTCTTTGTTTGAGGTAAACCTAAAACAAAGTACATAGATATGTCCTCCCAAGGAACACTAGGTACAGGCAAAGGCATATATACACCATAAGGATTGAGTTGTGACTTAGCTTTTTGACATGTACTGGAGCGAGCAACAAAACGCTCAACATCCTGTCTCATCTTTGGCCAAAAGAAATGTGTAGCAAGTATGTCCTTCGTCTTCTTCACTCCAAAGTGTCCCATTTATCCTCCTCCATGCGCCTCATGCAACAACAAAAGACGAACGGAGCTAGCTGGAATGCATAGCTTGTTAGCACGGAACACAAATCCATCATTAACGACAAACTTGTTCCACATTCTTCCTTCTTTACAATTCTGCATTACATCTTTAAAATCAACATCATGCACATATTGATCTTTGATGGTCTCCAAACCAAATATTTTGAAGTCAAGTTGTGAAAGCATAGTATAGCGACGAGACAATGCATCAGCAATAACATTTTCTTTACCCTTCTTGTGTTTAATGACATAAGGGAAAGTCTCAATGAATTCAACCCATTTAGCATGTCTACGATTCAGTTTAGCTTGACTTTTAATATGTTTCAACAATTCATGATCAGAATGTATAACAAATTCTTTGGGCCATAAATAATGTTGGCATGTTTCTAAAGTACGAACAAGAGCATATAATTCTTTATCATAAGTAGAATAATTCAGACTAGGACCACTCAATTTTTCAGAAAAGTATGCAACAGGATTGCCATCTTGTAATAACACACCTCCTAATCCAATTCCACTAGCATCACATTCAAGCTCAAAAGTCTTATTGAAATCAGGAAGTTAGAGTAAAGGAGCATGTGTCAACTTATCTTTCAATACCGTGAAGGCTTCTTCCTGTGCGGTACCCCAAACAAAAGGTACATCCTTCTTTGTAAGCTCATTGAGAGGTGCAGCAATGGTGCTGAAATCTCTCACAAATTGCCTATAGAATCTAGTGAGGCCAAGAAAACTCCTCACTTGTGTGACCGTTTTGGGCTGCGGCCAACTCTGAATAGCTTCAATCTTGGCTTTATCAACTTCAATTCCCTATGGAGTAACAACGTAGCCAAGAAAAGATACTCGGTCGATGCAGAAGGTGCACTTCCCAAGGTTACCAAACAAACGTGCATCACGTAGAGCAATAAAAACACCACGTAAATGTTCCAAATGTTCCTCCAAAGATGTGCTATAAATCAATATGTCATCAAAGTAAACTACCACAAATCGTCCAATGAAAGCACGTAAAACTTCGTTCATTAATCTCATGAAAGTACTAGGTGCATTAGTTAACCGAAAAGGCATGACTAACCACTCATATAATCTAAACTTAGTTTTAAATGCTGTTTTCCATTCATCTCCCAATTTCATACGAATTTGATGGTATCCACTACGCAAATCAACTTTGGAGAATATTGTAGAGCCACTCAATTCATCAAGCATATCATCTAGCGTAGGAATAGGACGACGATAACGAATAGTAATATTATTAATGCCTCTACAATCAATGCACATACGCGACATACGATCCTTTTTCGGCACTGAAATGATAGGAACAACACAAGGACTAAGGGATTCGCGTATATAACCTTTGTCGAGCCACTCCTGAACTTGACGCATAATATCCTTCATCTCCTCTGGATTGTTATGGTATGGTGCACGGTTGGGTAATGATGCACCGGGAATTAAGTCAATTTGATGCTCAATCCCTTAAATAGGTGGTAATCCCGGTGGCACATCTTGTGGAAAGACGCCAGCGAACTCCTGCAAAATAGTGATAGCAGGAGGCAAAGAGGAAGGCATGTCCTCAATTGAAAATAATGCCACACAAAAGCATAGCAAATAGATTTGCTAAAATCTAGATCATCAATATCAAATTTGGTGGCAAGTAAACATGCACTTTTCAATTTAATCTCAGAAGCAACACTAGATGGTTTATTGTTAGGCTTCATTTGTTGGTCAAATTATTTTGCCACAATCTGATTTTCACTCTTATTTTGCTCCTGTTTTGCTTTATTAGATCTATTAATATCATCTTTCAAAATGGAAGCAGGAGTCATAGGAAGCAAAGTAATATTTTTGTCCTTATGAACAAGAGTATACTAATTAGTTCTACCATGGTGTACAATTTTTTTTATCAAAGTGCCATGGTCTACCAAGTAATGAGGAACATGCTTGCATAGGTACCACATCACAATCAACATAATCAACATATGTAGAAATACTAAAATGCACACGAACAGTACGTGTTACCTTAACCTTACCGATGTTGTTGAACCATTGGATGTAGAAAGGATGTGGATGTGGTCTTGTGGTGAGAGATAGCTTCTCCACCATCTCCATGCTAGCCAAGTTGTTGCAGCTCCCTCCATCTATGATGACGCGAACAGAACATTCCTTCACAACTCCCTTTGTATGGAACAAATTATGCCTCTGATTTTGCTCAGATTGTGTAACCTACACACTCAAAACACGTTGATAAACTAAACATTCATACCTGTCAGCATCTTCAGCAGCCATGTATTGCGTCTCATGATCAGACTCATCTCCACCGTGTTCTTCATGTGGAATAAGAGCCAAAGTCTCCTCATCATAGTCACTAGCGGATTCATACCCACCGTCCTCAGTAGCAATCATCACACGCTGAGATTTGCATTCTCTCGCAAAATGTCCTCTTCCCTTACAATGACGACAAATAATATCACTTGTGCGCCCTGTTGATGCCATGGAAGAAGAAGAGCTCTGTACAGGCCCGACAGGTGTGCTCTTGGTAGATAGGGGTGGTTGTGCCTGCTTTCTTGTTTCACGGCTAGAGGTGGCAGCTGATGGAGGTGCCGATGCAGTAGAATGTGTGGAAGTAGAGGATGCACGCGGTGTCCATGAGGAAGGTCGACCTGCAGAATAGTTAGTTCGTGCCAATGCATGTCGATCCTGCACTTCATGTTCAGCTTTACAAGCAAGATGGAATAAACGAGTGATATTATTATACTCCTAATACTCTAGAATGGTCAAAATATCTCTATTTAATCCACCCATAAAACGTGCAAGCATAGCTTCATTATCCTCAACAATACCACATCTAATCATGCTAGTTTGTAATCCTGATAATATTCCTCTACATAATTTTTTCCTTGTCTTAAACGCTGCAATTTTTGAAGTAATTCACGTTGATAATATGGTGGAACCCAACGAGTACGCATAGCAGTTTTCAAAGCAGCTCAAGTAGTTGGAATATTATTCGGATATAATCTACGATGTTCAGACCACCACACACAAGCAAAACTAGTGAAAGCACAAAGTGCAGTAGCAACACGTCTCTCCTCGGGATATTTTAAACATGTAAAACATTGTTTGGTTTCTAACTCCCAAGTAAGATATATATCAGGAACGTATCTACCCTCAAATGGTGGAATATTCAATTTTAGTTTAGGGAGATGGTCATGATCTCGTACCTGAGGGGGAGCCCTACCATTTTGATTATTTGCATGTGGATGACCTGGTGGTTGTGGTGCTAGTGGTTGCACGTAGTTCTGATTTTGATTAACCTCATCCTCGTAATCTCCCGCATAATCATCCTCCTCCTCATCAGCAGCAGGAGCCACAGAAGTATCAACAGCAGCACCAACAGTTTGGCCAGGCGCAAGAGGGACACGGCTCGCTCGGAGGAGGGTTGTTTGGCGACATGGAGGTAGTCGCCGTTGTTGTTGTTGTTGTTGTTGTTGTTGTTGTTGTTGTTGTTGTTGTAGAGGTGCGTTAGGTGCAGCCGGTGGTGGTGGTGGAAGACGCGTGAGCAATTCCTTAAACTTGTTATCGTGCTATGTTTCGAACGTCTTCTCCATGCCATCTATCTTCTCCATGGCCTCTTCAAATCTGTTTAGCACATCTTGCACCTGTCCACTCATCATTTGCTGAAATTTATCATGCAACTCCTTATTCGTCATGCTCTCCCAGTCAGTCTCGTCGGCTTGTGATCCTGCCATGGTTAGCAACAATAGAAACACACAAGAATATGATCCTACAGAGTACTAACAACAGGTGGTGGTGGGTGTCACAAATCCATCAAGCAAATCTCAAATTCTTACAAGTTCTTACCCAGCACCAGGCGGTGATTGGCAACCGTCGTAGTCAAAACTCTCAAAGCTTGGATAGAGCGATTACCAGGGAGAGTCAAATGCACGACGTAGATGTATGTGGAGCTGGGAAGGCTTATAATATGGTGGCAAAAAGGATCAGCAATAATCAATTCAGAGATGCAAAGTTGAATAAACGCTCAACGACTGTACTGTGCTGGTCCTAGGCTAGACCGTGCTAGAGACGCGAGCCTAGAACACTAACAAAATCACGACGCTGCATGTAAACAAGGGAGGAGCACACTCTGAAAAAAATTTCTCTTTTTTTTTCTTTTTTGCACCTTTTTCCTCTTTTTTTGCTTCGCAACATTTTTTTGAAAAAGTCTACAAATGGTCTAAAAACTGCCTAACCAGAATTTTTCCTCTTTTTTTGAGTTTGGAACTATTTTTCTGCTGCGGGTAGCACGGAAGTTGGAGAGCCCGACTTCGTGACGACTTGTACTATCGCGTGATCTGGAACTCGAAAATAAAGGAACAAATACTGGACTCATACTAGGACTGGTGGCGGAGATGAATCTGGTGGAACTCGGACTGGTGGCGGCGATGAATCTGGTGGAACTCGGACTGGTGGCGGCGATGAATCTGGTGGAACTCGGACTAGTGGTGGATATATGTTGCAGGTGGACTCGGATTGGCGTGATGGCGGCGGATAGGTGGTGGCGTATATGGACTTGGATTGGCGGTGCATATGTAGTGGTGGTATATGGCAGCGGCGATGAAGTTGGTGCGGTAGTGGTATACGGCAGCATCGATGATGATGATGATGCGGTGGTGATATATGGCAGCGGCGACGTGACAACCTGTGAATAGAACTCGAAACTCTAAAGGACTAGATGCTAAGAGCAGCAACTTGACACGACGATGCAACCGAAAATTCAACAAAGCAAATACAGAAAAGATTATGCGAAGTCTCAGATTGGTTCGGATAGGATGAACTAACCCTATTTTTTGGCGTTTTCGTGGACTATATGTATGAAGAACAGACTCGATCGAAACTACGGAAAACTGTAAAATCTCACCGAGCAACCTGGAATCTGATACCACTTGATGTCCCGTCTTTTGATGAGATGGTGGCTATCGTTTTGGTGGAAGCCGACTTTGACAATCCGACTACGAACATGCGAGGACGTCGCGCCTTAGCAATTGCTAAACCAACACTGAGAGGATATTGACCACGCTGGAGGCTTCATGCACTCATTATGGTGGCTTCAAAGTCCTGGAATCATCACTTGTAACTCCGTTCTTGTTCCCCTTGCGCACGCCATCATCTCCATGCTTGAACTTGCTCCAAGGTTCATCTTTCTTGTCCAAGCTAGGCCCTTCATTTGTAAGCAAAACAAATGTATCCAATTTAGGCAGCATCATATTCTCATGAACATTAGAATCATTACCAAGAAACGAAAGTACCTCGTAATTTAATTGGCGTGTGAGAGCTCTAGTAATTGGTCCAGTATGTATAGCAGCAGGGGCTGTGGGTGTAACAATGGTATTGATGTACTCATCAGTTTCTTTGTTATTCCACCCTTAAAAGTATAATTAGCAAGCATGGTGGAAATTTCACCTTCCGGTATCTTTCTTTTATTTGTAACAATATCTTTCATATACTTAGCATAAGGAGGCATTTTAAGCATATCAGTCAAACGCATACGCGGAAAGATAGGTCTAATCATTTCAGCCAAGCACTCAAAATCCTCATCATCCTTTTTCTTGGATGGATTAGGAGGAAAAGGCATGGGTTTCTGAACCCATGTTTCTCTTTCTCTAGCATGTTTACTAGCAACAAAGTCTCTCTTATCATAATGTTGAATCTTTTATTGTGGGTTATCAAGATAAACAACAGGTTCAATCTCTAGATATTATCATTACTAGGTTGAGCATCAACAAGAACATCATCATTAACATTAGAACTAGGTTCATGTTCATCACCAGATTGTGTGTAACACCTTGAGAATCATGCTACAGTAATCTCCCCCTAATGGTGGCCATCTCATCATGGTTACTATGCAGCTTGCCACTTGTCCAAAAATCAAAGCCTTTTTCAATTTTTTTAAATAAAGCAAATATTATTTCTTCAAACTGCAAAACTAAAATGTTCATCTTCTAGAAAATATTCCAAAACAAATGCTGTTAAGGAAAACAACATCATCTTCAACTGATATGGGCCTAAGCATTTAAAACAGTGCCAAAACAACACTTTAAATGCCCTATTTTTTTTCTAAAAATTCAAATGAATTCCAAACTTGCCCAAACTTTTTGTGGAAGTGTCTAAAACCACCAGGGATTTAATGGGACACTTCCCAAGTTTTTCCCGAGTCAATAGACTGCCCAAATAATTCTTTTCCTCTCTTTGTTTTTTTAATAAAAAGAAAAACAAGGCATCCCCCTGCGCACATGGGCCATGAGTGCATAGTGTGCCGGCCCAGCCCACCTCCCATCTCCACCTTCCTCTGTTCACAGAAGCCCCCGTGGACGCCGGGCGCACGTCCATGGCGCCGATGGCCATGGGGCAGCCATCCGCCGGTGCCCCGAGAGGATAAGAGACCCCTCCTCGCCCTGGAACAAACCCTAGCCCTCAATCTTTCCCCCTCTCTCTCGTTCTCCTCCCCATAGACCGCACCCGAGTTGCGCCGCCATGAATGAGCTCGCCCGCGCAGCCCTCCTTGCCGTCCGCCCGTGCCCAGGTGGACCGCCGTCGTCCTCCGCGTCATCTACGCGCCGCTATTCGCGCTCGAAGGCTCGGGATCGCCGTCGACGCCATCTTCCCCATCTCTCGATCGCCGACCTTCGCTCCTCGATTCACTGCACCGAGACCTCCCCGAGCACATTGCCGTCCCCCTACAACCTCGCGGTGAGCTCCTCCTCCGAATTCCCCTCATCCCGGTCTCGATTCAACACCGTAGTCGCCTGTACGAGTCCGCGGCCACCATGGCCGAAGCTCAGTGTACGCGTACGCGCCCCTACTTCGCGCTGCACTGCCGCCGCCGCCGGCTATGCCTCGGACGCCTCCCCTCCATTGCCTATAGTTCCACCGGCTAGCTGCGCTCCGCCCCTGGGCCTCGCTGACTTGCATACCGCCCCTCTCGCTCGCTAACTGCGCCGGCCGGCCACGCCGTCGCCGTGCGCTCGCCCTGTGCCCCGTACTGCTGCTGCCGCTAGGAGCTGCTGCTTCCCGCGTGTGCGCTCCGCCACCGCTACTGCTACTCCACTGCAGCCCCGCCTCTACGGCTCCGACCGCGCTCCCGCCCCTCGCTGCTGCCTGCTGCAGTTGCGCGCTGCAGCCAGCCACCGCTAGAGCTTCTCCACCCGCGCTGCTCTATCCCCTTGCCCCGCCACACCCGCTCCGGCCGGCAGTGGCTGCAGTCCGCGCCCAGGCCCGAGGCCATGCCGCGCCGCACGCCCCCACTGGCCTCGTCGGGGCACGACCTCGCCCCGCGCCCAGGCGTAGTGCCCCTCAGGCACGGACGCTCGCGCCATTTAACCCGCCCCACTGGCCCCCGTGCCACTGACCAAGGGGCCCCACAGCCCCTTTTCTTTAAAAAGGTGTTTAAAAAAAGGAATAAGTTTATAAAATTAATTAAGTAATTAATTCGGCAACTAATTAACTTAATTAATCAGACTAATTACACAAATATGTCCATGACAGTGGGCCCCTCCCCTTAATTAGTCTGTTAGATTATGGTTTAGGTCAACGTGTCACTTACAAGTGGGCCCCACTACCCTGTTTGACCGGTCAACAGACTATGTTGACTGATGATGTCATGCTGACGTCATTTTATCTTTTCTGTTAATTTAAATAAATCCAGAAAATGGTTTAATCTTTGGATATTCATAGAAAATAAACCGTAACTCGGATGAAAATGTTTTATATATGAAAGTTGCTCAGAAAAATTCAACGAATCCGATTACACGGTCCGTTCATCTGTCACATGCCTCTAGCATGCTGAACATGGAACATTCCCCCTTCGTTCATGTGTCTGACACAGGTCCGGAACCGGGAATACATTCCCGGTTGAATTTCCCACTTCACCTATATCGTGTAGCCATACGTTAGGTCACACCCGGGACAACATATTGCCATGTTATGCTTTGTGATGCTATGATTGCTTTATATTTACTATTTCTTCCCTCTCTTCTCTCCGGTAGACCCCGAGACCGATGCCGCCCCTGTGATCGACTACGTCGACGACGACCCTTCGTCCTGGCCAGAGCAACCAGGCAAGTCCCCCCCTTTGATCATCCCGATATCGCCCATTCTATTCTCTCATGCTTGCATTAGATTTTGCTACTGTTATTGCTTGCTCCTATTCTGTTGCATAGCCTGTTTATTGTAACCTGCTATTGTTACCTACCTACCTGCTTAGTATAGGTTGGTTAGAGACCCATCAGTGACCCCCCCACTTGACCCGACTGCCCCGCTGGATTATCAGAAGACCCGATCAACGGGGTCGAGGACCAGGCCCCGACACCTCACGTCACATCACGCCCCTTTGTTGCTCGACTCTGCAGAGTTACCATCGAGTGCCGAGGGTGGAACCTCATACATTACTCCTGATGAGATCTCTGTAGAGTAGCTATTTGGTCGTGGTCATCGAGGGTGATTTCCTCCTTAACCACTTCCGATACGACTCTGTCGTGCAACCCCTCAAGTGTGAACCTCGAGGGTGGTTCCTCTTACGTTTACCTTGATGTTTACATCGAGTAGGAATCCGACAAGGGTGATTCCTCAGGTTTTCCCCCTTGGTGTTAGACACACGGTTACTATGGTTACTATGACTTTGCACTGGACCCTGTTACTAAAGACGGGTTGTCCCTGAGGGGTACCCGCGCGAGCTTAATTGTGAGTGATGTGGAGTCGGGCGGACCTGGAAGGTGCCCGCGAGATACTTACGAGGCATGGCCGGACATTCTTAGCCCTTGCCGCAAGTACTCGAGATGGGGCGATGGGGTCACATCGATCGTGAGTCTCTGCTCGTTACCGCGCGTTCCTAATCCACTACGATTTGGATATTTGATCCGAGGGGCCTCTGGCCTGATAGCACTAACCATCACGTGGGCATAGTATGGGTGTTCTGCGTCGTATACATCAGCCGAAGCTTAATAGATGTCATCGACTAAGCGGCACGCGCCGGGTTGGACTGGTAAGCACCTACCTTGTTGAAGGAGGTAGCTAGGTCTGCTCACCGGCCGCCCACACAACGTGCAGAAGTTCCCGGGGAGATGGCCCATGACCCCTGGGGGCATAGGTTTAGTCCGGCGTGCTGGCCCCTCTATTAAGCCTAGGTCGGGTTGCGGCGTATTGTTTGTCCGAGGCCGGGCATGTGTAACACCCTCGATGCGACTATATCTCCCACGTGTCGAGGCACGACTTAGAGGCATAATCGCATTGAAGGCATATGTCGCAAGTTGGGCAATCTTCACAACATCCCATGTAATATAATTAATAAAAGGGGAGATAACATAGTTGGCTTACACTCGCCACGTCAATCAAGTACATAAATAACATTACATCATCCAAACACTCATGGCCCGACTACGGCGCCAAAATAAAAGATAACCCAACATGCGACACGGTCCCGATCACCCCCAACTGGGCACCACTACTGATCATCAGGAAAGGAAACATAGTATCGCTGAGAGTCCTCGTCGAACTCCCACTTGAGCTCAAGCGCGTCACCTGAAGAGGAATCATCAGGCCCTGCATCTGGTTTTGGAAGTAATCTGTGAGCCACAAGGACTCAGCAATCTCGCACCCTCGCGATCAAGACTATTTAAGCTTATAGGAAAGGCAAGGTAAATATGTGGAGCTGCAGCAAGCGACTAGCAAATATGGTGGCTATCCTGTTCGCAAAAGAGAGCGAGAAGAGGAGGCAAAGCGCGAGCGAGAAACTAGAGAGAAACCTGCGCAAACATTACTCCAACACCGTGTCCACTTCCCGGACTCCGCCGAGAAGAGGCCATCACGGTAACACACTCAGTTGATTCATTTTAATTAAGTTAAGGTTCAAGTTATCTACAACCGGACATTAACAAATTCCCATCTGCCCATAACCGCGGGCACGGCTTTCAAAAGTTCAAATCCCTGCAGGGGAGTCCCAACTTAGCCCATGACAAGCTCTCACGGTCAACGAAGGAATAGACCTCCTCCCAAGACGTTCCGATCAGACTCGGTACCTCGGTTCTTCAAGACACTTCGACAGGTTAAAACAAATCCAGCAACACCGCCCGAATGTGCCGACAAATCCCGATAGGAGCTGCACATATCTCGTTCTCAGGGCACACTCAGATTGTCTAAACTTCCGGTAGGCCAGCCCAGAGTTGCCCCTGGTAGCCACCGGCGGCTGACGAGTTGGACCAACACTCAGAGGAGCACTGGCCCGGGAGGGGGTTTAAAATAAGATGACCCTCGGGCTCCGGAAACCCAAGGGAAAAATAGGCTAGGTGGAAAATGGTAAAACCAAGGTTGGGCATTGCTGGAAAAGCTTTAATCAAGGCGAAGTATCAAGGGGTTCCCATTATAACCCAACCGCATAAGGAACGCAAAAATCCGGGAACATAACACCGATATGATGGAAACTAGGGCGGCAAGAGTGGAACAAAACACTAGGCGAGAGGCCGAGCCTTCCACCCTTTACCAAGTATATAGATGCATTAAGATAACATGGCAATATAATGATATCCCAACAAGTAAATAAATGTTCCAACAAGGAACGGCCTCCAATCTTCACCTGCAACTAGCAACGCTATAAGAGGGGCTGAGCAAAGCGGTAACATAGCCAATCAACGGTTTGCTAGGACATCGTGGGTTAGAGGTTTGACATCGCAATTTTGGGAGGCTTGAAAGCAAGTGGTAGGCATCGTAGCATCGGCATAGCAAAAGAGCGAGCATCTAGCAAAGCAAAGATAGTAGTGATTTCGAGGGTATGATCATCTTGCCTGCAAAGTTGTCAGAGTTGACTGGATCCTCGAAAGCAAACTCAACGGGCTCCTCGTTAGCGAACTCGTCTCCCGGCTCTACCCAAAAAAGACAAACAAACAAACGGAACACAATCAACCACGTGCAAAGCTCAAACAATATGATGCAAAGATGGTATGCTATGCGGGATGCAATGCGGGATGCATATGCAAGATTTGACAAGGGATGCATGAACCTGGCCTCAACTTGGGAATCCAAGTGTGCCACTGCAAAGATGATATGAATACGCTTGAAAATGATATAAAGAACGCCGGAATCGGAGTTACGGTTTGGAAATGGCAAGCGATTCAAATATGACCACGGTCTGTGATTTACAGCAAGTAGCCATCTAAATGCAATGAGGTGAGCATGCTACAACACTCAAACATGACAACAAAATACATGGCAGGGATCCATTCAAGATGCTTAACAAAAGTCTAGCACTGAGATATGGCCAAATCATCCATTAACAGGTTCAAACAAGCAGGGCAAAAATGCATATGGTAAACAGATTTCAGACTTAGTGAAATTAACACTTGTCTGAAATCTCAGATCAGGTAGCACTCTTTGGAGCAACAAAACTACATGCTACAGGACCTGAACATGGCAAAGTAAAACATGGCATGGAGCTACTCAAAGAGCTTAACAAAAGTCCCTTAGTGACCTTGAGCCAAAAGGGATCAGAAAATACATATTAGCAAGCCTGTGAACATAGAAAAAGCATAATCAGTTTTCAGACTTAGTGAAAACTGGCACATGCTGAAACATATCTCAAGTAGGCATGTTTACGAGCTCGATGCACTCACTATGGAGCAAGTCATGAAAAGCTAAGCAAGCATACATCTATCAAGAACACACAAAGTGCAAGCTAGGCATGGCAAGAACAATAGCATAGCATGCACAGATCAACTACAACATCATTGGCAAAATTGCTAACAAGTAGACAATCTGCCCGGAATCACGAAGTAGCAAAAGTAGAGCTCGATTGACTCAAGCTAGGGTGCTCCATAATTGCAAACAAAGACATGGATGGATAGAGCACTACAAGATTAATAAAACACCCTTACTGATCATCCTCAAAAGAGGCACGGATCACTAGGAAACAACATGAACATATGGCAACATGAGATAAACAGGTCAAGGACTTAGTGGAAATGCCAAGTCCCTGAAAACAGAATTACCAAGTGCCTCACTTTGCAAGCTTGTACTAGTCACCACACCCATCACAAAAATACATGGGTTGCACCTCTGGAAAGATGGGAAAACCCTTAACAAAACATATGTAGACCACATGGGCATATCATGCGCACAATAATCATGGCAAAAAATGACAAATATCTAAATGGAGTAGCAGATCTGACAATTATCTCAAGTAGCACTCTTCAACAGCATTTCGGGCATCAAGATGAACTCAAAGGAAAATGATGCAATGGAATGAAATGATGTACTCTCTGAGACGAACATTTTGATATGCTATATGCCCAAAACGGAGTTACGGATGAGGAGTTACGATGCCATGAACAGGAGCATATGGATCTGGGAAAACGGGGACTTTGGAAAAAAAATATACCCTCTGAAAACAGATCTAGGGTTTTGCATGGAAACCGAGGTGGCGGCGGATCTGAGCTCGCCGGAGCTGTAGACACCGGAGGGGGGTCGGCGGAGTGGCGCGGAAGCCGAGGGGGGTCGCCGGACGGCGGCGGGTGGCGCGGCGCCGAACTTGGCGGCGCCGGCAAGAGGCAAGGTGGCGGTGCGGCGTCTCACGGCACCGGCCGGCGAGGTCGCCGGAGCGGTGGCTGAGGTGGCCCGGCGACGAGGTGGTAGCCGGCGCCGGTCGGCGCCGGAGACGGGTGGAGGCGGCGGCGCGGCGAGGGGCGTCGGGGAGGAGAAGGGTGCGGGCGGCGGCGTCTCCTCTGGGCCGCGGGGGCTCGCGGCGGGCCGCGCGGGCCGGCGTTGCTGCGGGTGGCGGCGCGCCACATGGCGGCCCCCGGTTGGCTGCGGGCGGCGGCGGCGATGTGTCCGATTTAGGCGGCGGACATGTCCGTCGGCGGCGGGGCGATTTTAGGGTTTCGGGGGAGAAGGAGATCCGGATTTGGAATGGGAGGGGGGGTATATATAGGCATAGAGGGAGCTAGGAGAGTCCAAATGAGGTGCGGTTTTCGGCCACGCGATCATGATCGAACGATCTAGATGATGGAGAGGGTTTTGGTTGGTTTTGGGCCAACTTAGAGGGGTGTTGGGCTGCAACACACACGAGGCCTTTTCGGTCCCTCGGTTAACCGTTGGAGTATCAAACGAAGTCCAAATGGTACGAAACTTGACAGGCGGTCTACCGGTAGTAAACCAAGGCCGCTTGGCAAGTCTCGGTCCAATCCGGAAATGTTTAATCCCCACACACGAAAGAAAGGTAGAAATGACCACCGGAGGAGAACGAAGCACCGGAATGCAAAACGGACAACGGGGAAAATGCTCGAATGCATGAGATGAACACGTATGCAAATGCAATGCACATGATGACATGATATGAGATGCATGACAACGGTAACAACACACGGAGACAAAAACCCAAACCCGAGAAAATAGAGTACAAATTGGGTAAATCATATCCGGGGTGTTACAACACTCCACCACTACGAAAGGATCTCGTCCCGAGATCTAGGACTGAAAGAACGCCGGGTACTCATAACGGAGGTGATCCTCGCGTTCCCAGGTAGCTTCACGGTCGGAATGGTGTGACCACTTGACTTTGAGGAATTTGATTGACTTGTTGCGAGTCTTGCGTTCAGTCTCTTCAAGAATAGCAACTGGGTGCTCACGATAAGAGAGATCTTCTTGGTGCTCAATGTCCTCGAAGTTGACGGTGCGGTCAGGAGTCTTGAAGCACTTTCAGAGCTGAGAGACATGGAACACATCATGAACATTTGCAAAGTTTGAAGGAAGCTCGAGTTGATAGGCGAGATCGCCTCTCTTGCTGAAAATCTTGAAAGGTCCCACGTATCTAGGGGCAAGCTTCCCTTTGATACCAAAGCGACGAGTACCTTTCATAGGAGAGACGCGGAGGTAAACATGATCTCCGATCTCGAAAGCCAAATCACGGTGCTTACTATCATAGTAGCTCTTCTGTCGGGATTGGGCTGCTTTGAGGTTATCTCGAATGAATTTGCACATTTCCTCTGCCGCTGTGATTAAGTCATTACCCAAAAGCTGACGTTCATCAGTTTCAGACCAGTTGAGAGGGGTACGGCACTTCCTGCCATACAGAATTTCAAATGGGGCCTTGCTCGAACTTGCTTGAAAACTGTTGTTGTAGGAGAATTCAGCATAAGGAAGACAATCCTCCCACTTCATGCCGAAGGAGGTCACACAAGCCCTGAGCATATCTTCAAGAATCTGGTTGACACGCTCGACTTGACCGCTAGTTTGAGGATGGAAAGCTGTGCTGAAGCGGATGTTGATGCCCATGGCCTTCTGAAAAGAATCCCAAAACTTGGAGGTAAAGATGCTGCCACGGTCTGAAGAGATCACTTGAGGAATACCGTGTAGAGAGACAATACGTGAGGTATAGAGTTCCGCCAATTGAGCTGCAGTGATCGACTCTTTGATAGGCAGAAAGTGAGCCACTTTGGTGAGTTTGTCGATGACAATGAATATAGCATCATTGCCACGCTTGGACTTTGGAAACCTAGTCACGAAGTCCATCTCAATGTGGTCAAACTTCCATTCTGGAATGGCAAGAGGTTGGAGGAGACCCGCTAGCCTTTTATGTTCTGCCTTCACTCTTCTGCAGACATCACATTCATTCACGAACTGAGCAATCTCGCGCTTCATTCGAGTCCACCAATAAGCCTGCTTGAGGTCCTGATACATCTTCGTGCTCCCAGGGTGGATGGAGAGGAGAGAATTGTGAACCTTGTTCATGATCACTTTACAGAGGTCACCTTTGGGCACGACAATACGATCCTCGAAGAAGAGAGTATCCTTGTCATCAAGGCGGTAGCACTTGTACTTGGGTTGACTCTTGGCAATCCCAATCTTCACCTTTTTCACCATAGCATCAAGCTGGGCTTGGCGAATCTGGTCTTCCAAGGTAGGAGAGACTTGAAGGTTGGCGAGGAAACCTTGAGGAACAACTTGCAGATTAAGTTTGCGGAAAGCTTCACAAAGCTCGGGTTGATAAGGCTTGAGAATCAGACTGTTGCAGTAAGACTTCTTTCTCAATGCGTCAGCAATCACATTGGCCTTGCCTGGAGTATACTTGATACTCGGATTATACTCTTGAATCATTTCGACCCATCGAGTTTGCTTGAGGTTGAGATTAGGCTGAGTGAAGATGTACTTGAGACTCTTGTGATCAGTGAAAATGTCCACTTTTCTTCCCAATAAGAGATGTCTCCAAGTCAAAAGAGCATGCACAACTGCCGCCAACTCGAGATCATGAGTGGGGTAGTTCTTCTGATTGGGCTTCAACTGGCGAGATGTATAAGCAACAACTTTCTTCTCTTGCATCAACACTACGCCAAGACCTTGGAGAGAGGCATCACAAAAGACCTCGTATGGCTTGGATTCATCAGGCGGAGTCAGAACTGGAGCAGTGATCAATTTCTCTTTCAAAGTGTTGAAAGCAATGTCACACTCCGGAGACCAAACTTACTTGACGTGCTTCTGGAGAAGATTTGAGAGAGGCTTCGCGATCATAGAAAAGTTTTCAACGAATCTTTGACAGTAGCTTGTGAGACCGAGGAAGCTACGGAGTTGCTTCACGTTCTGAGGAGGTTCCCAATTCACAATTGCAGACACCTTCTCAGGATTCACCGCAATGCCCTTGGCAGAGATGATATGACCAAGATAAAGAACCTCATCGAGCCAAAATTCGCACTTGGAGAACCTTGCGTAGAACTGGTGTTCTCTGAGCTTATCGAGTACCAAACGCAAGTACTTGGCATGATCTTCCTTGTTCTTCGAGAAAACCAGAATGTCGTCGAGATAGACCAAAACGAAGTCATTGCTGTAGGCGTTGAAGATGAAGTTCATCATGCGAGAGAAAGTCGGAGGAGCGTTGACGAGGCCAAAAGACATGACAGTGTATTCATATGAACCATAGCTTGTCCTAAAAGCCGTCTTGGGAATATCTTGCTCACGGATTCGAATCTGATGATTACCCATACGGAGATCAAGCTTGGAGAATACTTGGGCACCTTTGAGTTGTTCGAACAGCTCGTTGATGTTGGGAAGTGGGTATTTGTTCTTGATGGTCTTCTTGTTAAATGAGCGGTAATCAACACAAAGTCGGTCCGTTCCATCCTTCTTCTTCACAAAAAGAACACCACAACCCCACGGAGAAGAACTAGGCCGGATGAGACCCATTCTCTCTTGAATATCGAGTTGCTTCTTCAGCTCCTTCAACTCTTCAGGTCCGAGCTTGTAAGGACGCTTGCACACAAGTTCCGTACCAGGCTCAAGATCAATAACGAATTCAACTGGCCGGTGCGGAGGCATTCCTGGAAGATCTTCTGGAAAGACGTCTTGATATTCGCAAACGACTGGAATTTGTGAGATAGCATCCAGTTCACCCTTCTCATTGAGAGAAAACAGACGGATAGTATTATCCCGAGCGGCAAAGACAATTACATCCTTAGACAAATGAGTCCATTGAATCTACCTGGCTGCACAATCAAGATGTGCCTTGTGCTTAGACAGCCAATCCATCCCGAGAATAAGATCAATATCCGAGTCACCAAGAATCATTGGAGAAGCCAGAAACTTGAAATCACCCATCGAGATAAAAATATTCGGAACCTCATAGTTAGCGAGCAAACATCTACTCGGAGAGACAACTGCTAACGGTTTATGCATGACTTGAGAAAACCAACCATGCTTAGATGCAAAAGGTCTCGAGATAAAACAATGTGATGCACCAGTGTCGAAAAGAACTTTTGCAGGAATATCATTAACAGGAAGGTTACCCATGATGACATCTGACGAGTCCTCTGCCTGAGCTGCGTTCATCAAGTTGACCTTGGCATGCTTGGGGTTATGCTTGACCACAGCTGTACTTGCCGATCTGACAGGAGGAGGAGGAGGAAGACGCCTTTGGTTGAAGCACTTGTTGGCATAGTGACCCTTCTGTTGGCACTTGTTGCACGTGACCTCTGAAAGCGGACGGTGATACGGAGCACTAGATCTTGGAGCTTGAGACGAAGTCTTGTTCTGAAAGCCAAGGTTGGGTGGGTGGGAAGAACCACTGCCACCTTTGCTCTTCTGATACGGCTGACGGAACGGAGGAGGAGGAAGCCAAAACTTCTGCTGCTTGGCCACTTGAGTAGAGGAAGAAGGAGTAGCATCTCTGACTCACTTCTTGGAAGCATCACACCTCAGTTGATCAGCCTCTTGCTTTAGTGCCATGTTGTAGAACTCATCGTACCTCAAGGGCTCAAAGAGAACAAGAGCTAGCTGGATTTCTTCTCTGAGACCACCCCTGAACTGGTATATCATGCTCTTCTCATCAGGAACATCCTGCTTGGCAAAGGGGCGAGCTTCTGGAACAACTTGTTGTAGTCATAGACAGACAAAGAGCCTTGCTTCAGGTTGCGTAATTCCTCACGCTTGCTTTCAACCACACTTTGGGAATATGGTGAGCTCGGAAATCTTGGCGGAATTCATCCCAGGTAATCACACATCCACCTCTGGAATCCTTGTACTGCTGGAACCATTCCGCAGCTTGATCTTTGAGTTGGAAGGAAGCGAACTTGACGAAGTCCTCAGGCCTGACGTTACTGCACTCGAAATGCTTGCACAGATCCACAAGCCAATCGTCAGCATCGGTTGCCTCAACACAATTGCTGAAAGTCTTTGGCCCTCGATGCGGCTATATCTCCCACGTGTCGAGGCACGACTTAGAAGCATAACCGCATTGAAGGCAATGTCGCAAGTTAGGCAATCATCACAACATCCCATGAAATATATAGATAATAAAAGGGGAGATAACATAGTTGGCTTACACTCGCCACGTCAATCAAGTACATAAATAACATTAGATCATTCAAACACTCATGGCCCGACTACGGCGCCAAAATAAAAGATAACCCAACATGCGACACGGTCCCGATCACCCCCAACTGGGCACCACTACTGATCATCAGGAAAGGAAACATAGTATCGCTGAGAGTCCTCGTCGAACTCCCACTTGAGCTCAAGCGCGTCACCTGGAGCGGAATCATCAGGCCCTGCATCTGGTTTTGGAAGTAATTTGTGAGCCACAGGGACTCAGCAATCTCGCACCCTCAGAGCTCAACTCCCCGGGACACTTCCACAAAACCCCTGACAGGAGGCACCAAGACAATGTTCTCGTCATAAAACCATCGAAACGATTCTAAGATACCCGCGTGATCCTAAAAAAAATATGGTGATCAAGACTATTTAAGCTTATAGGAAAGGCAAGGTAAATATGTGGAGCTGCAGCAAGCAACTAGCAAATATGGTGGCTATCCTGTTCGCAAAAGAGAGCGAGAAGAGGAGGCAAAGCGCGAGCGAGAAACTAGAGAGCAACCTACGCAAACATTACTCCAACACCGTGTCCACTTCCCAGACTCCGCCGAGAAGAGGCCATCACGGTAACACACTCAGTTGATTCATTTTAATTAAGTTAAGGTTCAAGTTATCTACAACCGGACATTAACAAATTCCCATCTGCCCATAACCGTGGGCATGGCTTTCGAAAGTTCAAATCCCTGCAGGGGAGTCCTAACTTAGCCCATGACAAGCTCTCACGGTCAACGAAGGAATAGACCTCCTCCTGAGACATTCCGATCAGACTCGGTACCTTGGTTCTTCAAGACACTCCGACAGGTTAAAACAAATCTAGCAACACCGCCCGAATGTGCCGACAAATCCCGATAGGAGCTGCACATATCTCGTTCTCACGGCACACTCAGATTGTCTAAACTTCCGGTAGGCCAGCCCAGAGTTGCCCCTGGTTGCCACCGGCGGCTGACGAGTTGGACCAACACTCAGAGGAGCACTGGCCTGGGGGGGGGGGTTAAAATAAGATGACCCTCGGGCTCCGAAAACCCAAGGGAAAAAGAGGCTAGGTGGCAAATGGTAAAACCAAGGTTGGGCATTGCTGGAAAAGCTTTAATCAAGGCGAGGTATCAAGGGGTTCCCATTATAACCCAACCGCGTAAAGAACGCAAAAATCCAGGAACATAACACCGATATGACGGAAACTAGGGCGGCAAGAGTGGAACAAAACACTAGGCGAGAGGCCGAGCCTTCCACCCTTTACCAAGTATATAGATGCATTAAGATAACATGGCAATATAATGATATCCCAACAAGTAAATAAATGTTGCAACAAGGAACGGCCTCCAATCTTCACCTGCAACTAGCAACGCTATAAGAGGGGCTGAGCAAAGCGGTAACATAGCCAATCAACGGTTTGCTAGGACATGGTGGGTTAGAGGTTTGACATCGCAATTTTGGGAGGCTTGAAAGCAAGTGGTAGGCATCGTAGCATCGGCATAGCAATAGAGCGAGCATCTAGCAAAGCAAAGATAGTAGTGATTTCGAGGGTATGATCATCTTGCCTGCAAAGTTGTCAGAGTTGACTGGATCCTCGAAAGCAAACTCAACGGGCTCCTCGTTAGCAAACTCGTCTCCCGGCTCTACCCAAACAAGACAAACAAACAAATGGAACACAATCAACCACGTGCAAAGCTCAAACAATATGATGCAAAGATGGTATGCTATGCGGGATGCAATGCGGGATGCATATGCAAGATTTGACAAGGGATGCATGAACCTGGCCTCAACATGGGAATCCAAGTGTGCCGCTGGAAAGATGAGACGAAAAAGCTTGAAAACGATATAAAGTACGCCGGAATCGGAATTACGGTTTGGAAATGGCAAGCGATTCAAATATGACCACGGTCTGCGATTTACAGCAAGTAGCCATCTAAATGCAATGAGGTGAGCATGCTACAGCACTCAAACATGACAACAAAATACATGGCAGGGATCCATTCAAGATGCTTAACAAAAGTCTAGCACTGAGATACGGCCAAATCATCCATTAACAGGTTCAAGCAAGCAGGGCAAAAATGCATATGGTAAACAGATTTCAGACTTAGTGAAATTAACACTTGTCTGAAATCTCAGATCAGGTAGCACTCTTTGGAGCAACAAAACTACATGCTACAGGACCTGAACATGGCAAAGTAAAACATGGCATGGAGCTACTCAAAGAGCTTAAAAAAAGTCCCTTAGTGACCTTGAGCCAAAAGGGATCAGAAAATACATATTAGCAAGCCTGTGAACATAGAAAAAGCATAATCAGTTTTCAGACATAGTGAAAACTGGCACATGCTGAAACATATCTCAAGTAGGCATGTTTATGAGCTCGATGCACTCACTACGGAACAATTCATGAAAAGCTAAGCATACATCTATCAAGAACACACAAAGTGCAAGCTAGGCATGGCAAGAACAATAGCATAGCATGCACGGATCAACTACAACATCATCGGCAAAATTGCTAACAAGTAGACAATCTGCCCGGAATCACGAAGTAGCAAAAGTAGAGCTCGATTGACTCAAGCTAGGGTGCTCCATAATTGCAAACAAAGACATGGATGGATAGAGCACTACAAGATTAATAAAACACCCTTACTGATCATCCTCAAAAGAGGCACGAATCACTAGGAAACAACATGAACATATGGCAACATGAGATAAACAGGTCAAGGACTTAGTGGAAATGCCAAGTCCCTGAAAACAGAATTACCAAGTGCCTCACTTTGCAAGCTTGTACTAGTCACCACACCCATCACAAAAATACATGGGTTGCACCTCTGGAAAGATGGGAAAACCCTTAACAAAACATATGTAGACCACATGGGCATATCATGCACACAATAATCATGGCAAAAAATGACAAATATCTAAATGGAGTAGCAGATCTGACAATTATCTCAAGTAGCACTCTTCCAACAGCATTTCGGGCATCAAGATGAACTCAAATGAAAATGATGCAACGGAATGAAATGATGTACTCTCTGAGACGAACATTTTGATATGATATATGCCCAAAACGGAGTTACGGATGAGGAGTTACGATGCCATGAACAGGAGCATATGGATCTGGGAAAACGGGGACTTTGGAAAAAAATATACCCTCTGAAAACAGATCTAGGGTTTTGCACGGAAACCGAGGTGGCGGCGGATCTGAGCTCGCGGGAGCTGTAGACACCGGAGGGGGGTCACCGGAGTGGCGCGGAAGCCGAGGGGGGTCGCCGGACGGCGGCGGGTGGCGCGGCGCCGGTCTTGGCGGCGTCGGCAAGATGCGAGGTGGCGGCGCGGCGTCTCGCGGCACCGGCCGGCGAGGTCGCCGGAGCGGTGGCTGAGGTGGCCCGGCTACAAGGTGGTAGCCGGCGCGGGTCGGCGCCAGAGACGGGTGGAGGCGGCGGCGCGGCGAGGGGCGTCGGGGAGGAGAAGGGCGCGGGCGGCGGCGGCTCCTCTGGGCCGCAGGGGCTTGCGGCGGGCCGCGCGGGCCGGCGTGGCTGCGGGTGGCGGCGCGCCATGTGGCGGTCCCCGGTTGGCTGCGGGCGGCGGGGGCGATGTGTCCAATTTAGGCGGCGGACATGTGCGTCGGCGGCGGGGCGATTTTAGGGTTTCGGGGGAGAAGGAGATCCGGATTTGGAATGGGGGGGGGGGTATATATAGGCATAGAGGGAGCTAGGAGAGTCCAAATGAGGTGCGGTTTTCGGCCACGCGATCGTTATCGAACGATCTAGATGATGGAGAGGGTTTTGGTGGGTTTTGGGCCAACTTGGAGGGGTGTTGGGCTGCAACACACACGAGGCCTTTTCGGTCCCTCGGTTAACCGTTGGAGTATCAAACGAAGTCCAAATGGTACGAAACTTGACAGGCGGTCTACGGTAGTAAACCAAGGCCGCTTGGCAAGTCTTGGTCCAATCCAGAAATGTTTAATCCCCACACACGAAAGAAAGGTAGAAATGACCACCGGAGGAGAACGAAGCGCCGGAATGCAAAACGGACAACGGGGAAAATGCTCGAATGCATGAGATGAAAACGTATGCAAATGCAATGCACATGATGACATGATATGAGATGCATGACAACGGTAACAACACACGGAGACAAAAACCCGATCCCGAGAAAATAGAGTACAAATTGGGTAAATCATATCCGGGGTGTTACAGCATGACCTAGGAAAGTGTGTCCGGCCGGAGTTAATCGAGCATGGTGGGTAAGTTGGTGCACCCCTGCAGGGAAGAAAACATCTATCGATAGCCCGTCCTACGGTAACGGACACTTGGAGTTGTATCCCGATCGATACAACTAGAACTGGATACTTGTGATGAGAAACAGATGGTGATGAGAATTGGATTGTGATGATAACTGGATAGTATGGCTCTGGGATTGCTTTCTCGCAGGGAGTCGAGAAAGGATCTCTGGCCGAGGTTGATAACACTTATACTACTTCACTTTATGCTACTCTACTCCCTCCTATTGCTGCAAGATGGTGGTTTCCAGAAGATGCTAGTCTTCGATAGGCTAGGCTTTCCCCTTCCCTTCTGGCATTCTGCAGTTTAGTCCACAGATACAACCCTTTTCCTTTGATACAGATGCATACTTAGTTTAGATCTGATGTAAGTCTTGCGAGTACTTTGGATGAGTACTCACAGCTGCTTTGCTACCTCTTTTTCCCCATACCCAATTGTTGCGACCAGATGACGGATCCCAGGAGCCAGACGACACCACAGATGACTACTGCTACCCCGAGAGTGCCTACTACTACGTGACGACCGCTGACGACTTGGAGTAGTTAGGAGGCTCCTAGGCAGGAGGCCTTGCCTTTTTGATCGATGTTGCTTTTGTGACAGCCTTCTTAAGGCAAACACTTGTCTAACTTATGTCTGTACTCAGATATTGTTGCTTCCGCTGACTCTTGTGTTTTCAAGCTTATGTATTCGAGCCCTCGAGGCCCCTGGCTTGTAATATAAAGTTTGTATTATTTTAATTTGTGTCTAGAGTTGTGTTGTAATGTCTTCCCGTGAGTCCTTGATCTTGATCGTACACATTTGCGTGTATGATTAGTGTACGATTGAATCGAGGGAGTCACATTGTGTCTCAGCATCAGAGATGGAAATATCATTAGGATTCTCAGGTGTATCTACAACAGGTTCACTAGAAGCATGCAATGTCCTATCAGTTTTCTTTTTCTTTTTATTAGTAGGATTAGGTGCATCAGTATTAATTCTCTAAGAATCTTGCTCAACTCTCTTAGGGTGACCCTCAGGATACAAAGGTTTCTGAGTCATCTTACCACCTCTAGTCATAATCCTGACAGCATTATCATTATTCTTATTATTCAACTCATTGAGAAAATCATCTTGTGCATTAAGTACTTGTTCTACTTGAATTTTTACCATTGAAGCATGTTTACTAATAAGCTTAATACCATTAACATCTCTACTCATATAATCACCCAAGTAGTCAAGCATGTGAGCATTATGTTTCAATTTTCTACTAACATAAGCATTGAAGTTCTCTTGTTTAACAATAAAATTATCAAACTCATCCAAGCATTGACTAGCATACTTATTATAAGGAATATCACCTTCATCAAATCTATAGAGAGAATTTACCTTTACTACCTGTGTCGGAGAATTAAGACCATGTAATTCTTCAATAGACGGTAAATCCTTAACATCTTCAGCTTTAATACCTTTTTATTTCATAGATTTCTTTGCCTCTTGCATATGTTTAGGATTGAGAAATAGAATACCTATTTTCTTAGAAGTTGGCCTAGGAGTTGGTTCAGGAAGTGTGCAATCATTATCATTACTCAATATATTATTCAATACCTATTCAGCTTGTTCAACAGTTCGTTCCCTGAAAACACAACCAGCACAACTATCCAGGTGGTCTCTAGAAGCATCGGTTAGTCCATTATAAAAGATATCAAGTATTTCATTTTTTGAGAGGATGGTCAGGCAAAGCATTAAGTAATTGGAGAAGCCTCCCCAAGCTTGTGGGAGACTCTCTTCTTCAATTTGCACAAAGTTAAATATTTCCTTTAAAGCAACTTGTTTATTATGAGCAGGGAAATATTTTTTAGAGAAGTTGTAAATCATATCCTAGGGACTACGCACACAACCAGAAGCAAGACCATACTTTAGCATCACCCTTTAATGAGAAAGGAAACAATTTCAGAATATAGTAATAGCGAGTTTTTCCTCATGAGCAAATAGGGTGGCTATATCATTCAATAAGATGTGCCACAACAGTTTCAGATTCATAACCATAGAAAGGATCGAATTCAACCAAAGTAATTAACTCAGGATGAATAGAGAATTCATAATCCTTATCAGTAACAATGATAGGTGAGGTAGGAAACTTAGGATCATATTGCATTCTAGCATTCAAAGATTTTTCTTTCATCTTAGCTAACAATTTCTTAAAAGTCTCTAGCAGTTTCCTCATCCATAATATAACCCTCAGGTACAACCGGCAATTCATATCTAGGGGAGAATCTTAATCTTCAGTTTCAATAATATCATCAGTTTCAGTAATTTCATTCTCTCTAGCCCTAGCAAGTTGTTCATCAAGAAATTCACCTAGTGGCACAATATTATCAAGAAAAGTAGTATGACCATAAGCATCATGCATAGCAGAAGTAGCATCACCAATAGCATGCGACATATTGGAATCAATAGCAGGTGTAGGTGTCGCAAGTTTACTTAAAACAGAAGGTGAATCAAGTGCAGATCTAGATGACAATTCCTTACCTTCCCGCGTACTAGAGGGATAAATCTTGGTTTGGTTGTCTTTCAGATCCCTCATAATGATCAATGATATAAATCCCAAGTGACTCAAAGAATAGAGCTATGCTCCCCGGCAACGGCGCCAGAAAAATGTTTTGATAACCCACAAGTATAGGGGATCGCAGCAGTTTTCGAGGGTAGAGTATTCAACCCAAATTTACTGATTCAACACAAGGGTAGCCAAAGAGTATTCTTGAGAATTAGCAGCGGAGTTGTCAATTCAACCACACCTGAAAGACTTGATATTTGCAGCAAAGTATTTAGTAGTAAAGTGATGGGGAACGCAGTAATTTCAAAAAAATTCCTACGCACACGCAAGATCATGGTGATGCATAGCAACAAGAGGGAAGAGTGTTGTCTACGTACCCTCGTAGACCGTAAGCGGAAGCATTATGACAACGCGGTTGATGTAGCCGTACGTCTTCACGATCGACCGATCCTAGTACCGAAAGTACGGCACCTCCGCGATCTGCACACGTTCGGCTCGGTGATGTCCCACGAACTCACGATTCAGCAGAGTGTCGAGGGAGAGATTCGTCAGCACGACGGCGTAATGACAGTGATGATGATGCTACCGAAACAGGGCTTCGCCTAAGCACCGCTGCGATATGACCGAGGTGGATTATGATGGAGGGGGGCACCGCACACGGCTAAGAGATCAATGATCAACTTGTGTGTCTATGGGGTGCCCCTGGCCACGTATATAAAGGATGGAGGGACGAGGAGGCCAGCCCTCATAGGACGCGCCCAAAGTGTGGAGTCCTAATAGGACTCCCTAGTCCTAGTAGGATTCCACCTCCCACATGGAATAGGAAAAAGGAAGGGAGAAGGAGAAGGAAGGAAGGGGGCGCCCCCTTTCCCTAATCCAATTCGGACCAGTCCATGGGGAAGGGGCGGCGGCCACCCTTGAGGCCTTTCTCTCCTTTCTCGGATGGCCCATTAAGGCCCAATACGAATTCTCGTAACTCTCCGGTACTCCGAAAAATACCCGAATCACTCGGAACCTTTCCGATGTCCGAATATAGCCTTCCAATATATCGATCTTTACGTCTTGAACATTTCGAGACTCCTAGTCATGTCCCCGATCTTATCCGGGACTCCGAACAAACTTCGGTCATCAAATCACGTAACTCATAATACAAATCGTCACAGAACGTTAAGCATGCGGACCCTACGGGTTCGAGAACTATGTAGACATGACCGAGACTCATCTCCGGTTAATAACCAATAGGGGAACCTGGATGCTCATATTTGTTCCTACATATTCTACGAAGATCTTTATCGGTCAAACCGCATAACAACATACGTTGTTCCCTTTGTCATCGGTATGTTACTTGCCCGAGATTTGATCGTCGGTATCTCAAAACATAGTTCAATCTTGTTACTGGCAAGTCTTTTTACTCGTTCTGTAATGCATCATCCTGCAGCTAACTCATTAGTCACATTGCTTCCAAGTCTTATAGTGATGTGCATTACCGAGAGGGCCCAGAGATACCTCTCCGATAGACGGAGTGACTAATCCTAATCTCGATCTATGCCAACTCAACAAACACAATTGGAGACACCTATAGAGCATCTTTATAATCACCCAATTACATTTTGACGTTTGATAGCACACAAGGTGTTCCTCCGGTATTCGGGAGTTGCATAATTTCATAGTCCGAGGAACATGTATAAGTCATGAAGAAAGTAGTAGCAATGAAACTGTAATGATCATAATGCTAAGCTAACGAATGGGTC
Source organism: Triticum urartu (assembly GCF_056163025.1). Lineage (NCBI taxonomy): Eukaryota > Viridiplantae > Streptophyta > Magnoliopsida > Poales > Poaceae > Triticum > Triticum urartu. The sequence continues at coordinate 263,463,387 of NC_141876.1, forward strand.
TTGTCCATCGCATCATTCTCCTAATGATGTGATCCCGTTCATCAAATGACAACACATGTCTATGGTTAGGAAACATAACCATCTTTGATAAATGAACTAGTCAAGTAGAGGCATACTAGGGACACTTTGTTTTGTCTATGTATTCACACATGTACTAAGTTTCCGGTTAATACAATTCTAGCATGAATAATAAACATTTATCATGAAATAAGGAAATAAATAATAACTTTATTATTACTTCTAGGGCATATTTCCTTCACAAAGTAGTATGGAAGTAACTGTAATGATGGTAAAAGTAACAGTAGCAATTTTGTGGCAATTGTAACAGTGGCAACAGAAAAGTAACTTAGCAAAGATCAATATGAAAAAAACTCGTAGGCAATGGATCAATGATGGATAATTAAGTTAGATGGCATTCATCATGCAACTGTTATAACCTAGGGTGACACAAAACTAGCTCCAATTCATGAATATAATGTAGGCATGTATTCCGTATATAGTCATACGTGCTTATGGAAAAGAACTTGCATGACATCTTTTGTCCTACCCTCCCGTGGCAGCGGGGTCCTATTGGAAACTAAGGGATATAAAAGGCCTCCTTTTAAAAGGGAACCAGACCAAATAATTATCACTTAGTGAATACATGAACTCCTGAAACTACGGTCATCACCGGGAAGTGTCCCAACTATTGTCACTCTAGGGGTGCCAGATCATAACACGTAGTAGGTGACTATAACTTGCAAGATGGGAACAAGAACACAAATTTATTCATGAAAACATAATAGGTTCATATCAGAAAGCATGGCACTCGGGCCCTAGTGACAAGCATTAAGCATAGCAAAGTCATACCAACATCAATATTAGAACAAAGTGGATACTAGGGATCAAACCCTAACAAAACTAACTCGATTACATGATAAATCTCATCCAACCCATCACCATCCAGCAAGCCTACGATTGAATTACTCACACACGGCGCTGGGCGTCATGAAATTGGTCATGGAGGAAGGTTGGTGATGATGATGGCGACAATTTCCCTCTCCGGAGCCCCGAACGGACTCCAGATCTGGCATCCCGATGAAGAACAAGGGGTGACAGCGGCTTCGTATCGTAAAACACGATGAATCCTTCTCTCTGATTTTTCCTCCCCGAACGTGAATATATGGAGTTGGAGTTGAGGTCGGTAGAGGTCCATGGGACCCACAAGGCAGGGGAAGCCCTCCACCCTTGGGGACAGTCGATGGGTCTCCCTCTGTTGATTCTTTTGCCAATATTTTTTTATATATTCCAAAAATATTCTCTGTGATGTTTCAGGTCATTCCGAGATCTTTTATTTCTGCACAAAAATAACACCAAGGCAATTCTGCTGAAAACAACGTCAGTCCGGGTTAGTTCCATTCAAATCATGCAAATTAGAGTCCAAAACAGGGGTAAAAGCATTTGGAAAAGTAGATACGATGGAGACGTATCACGCCCCATCACAGAACACCACCAAACCTGGACTACACCAACCTGGACATCCGGATCTTCATGAGTCGCCGGACATCCGGCTCTTCGTGAGCCACCGGACATCCGGCCTCCGACCCGGAAATCTGGACCCCGCCTATCTAGAGAGCACCGAGACCGGCCCCGACCGCACGGACATCTGGCGCCAACCCGGACATCTGGCACTTCGCGAGGGCCCGAACATCCGGCACGACGCCGGGACATCCGGCTCCCCTGCCTGCGCATAGTAAAGGGTCGAGGCCCATATACCCATTCGCCAACTCAGACTATATATACCCCTCCTCCTCCCTCTTTCTATGGTTAGCCAAGGATTAGCTCATTTGAGAGATAGAGCTTTGCTCATCCACTTGATACCTTCTCCATCGGAGTTTACAACCTCTATGGAGAAGATCCCCCAAGTGGATTCAAGACCCCATCACGGGAAGACCCCTCAAGACCACCTCACGGAGAAGACCTTTTGGATCGTCCTTTGTTGCATTTGGATCTTGTATCACTCTTTATGTTCGTGGATATAGCACATGTGTGATCATTCCTCGTTGATTTGAGTGTTTCCTATCGTTTCCCCTCGCGTTTCCCCTCGTGTTCTTTGTAGGATCTGCTCCAATCGTGAAAGATCGGCCCTAGGGTTTCCACCCTACATCACGACCCTTCGCTGAAATGTTGGCAGATAAAGGCATTGTTCATATTGGGCCGGCTTGACCTTTGGTGCTAAGCAAAGCTAATGTTCCAGACTCCGGATAGTATTCGACTCCGAGTGCGCACAGGACAGAATGGAGAACTTGCCTTGCAAAGCAAATACTGTGGGATATGCAGATGCCGATCACAATCCTTAGCATCGGAGGCTAGTTAGGGGCTACTAAGGGAGTCCTAGATTAAGGGATCGTCGGGCTCCTGACCCATTGCTTATGGGCTGGACTGATGAGCTACTGTGGAGTCAACCAAGGGCATCGACCCCTGACCGGATAGAAGAACTTCGGAGCCCTGTTCATCCACCCCAAATGGTATGCTGGGGTGTGGCGGCCTCCTTGGGGTCCTGTTCATCCAGCGGGAACGGCCTACTATGACGAGGTCCTATTCATCGAACCCCCACCGAGAACTGTTCATCCATAGCCAACCAACTGGCTCGACTCACCAGTCTCGACTCATTCTACATACCGCGCACATGGTAGCAACGGTAACTGTTGATACTCGAGTTCAGTTAATAGCCAAGGGATCAATCGATCACTCGAGTTTAGTTAGAGCCCAATGCCTCGCACACACGCGCTACGAGAGAGAAACACGCAAACCTCCGTGCATCACTCAGCCCCGACCACCCACCATAACTGGAAACTCCCTCAAATTTTCCTTGCCCTTGCTTCTACCATTACTTTTTTCGTCATGGACGGCCCAAAGAATGTCATGCAGGTGCGTCCCCGGCCCGCCCAGGACGAAAAACCCATTTTCTGTCATAATTTTTTGTCATAGAAGTAGGAGCCCACCACATCTATGATGATACGTGGTTTTGTCACAATTATCGTCATAGAAGTGTCATAAGCATGACAGAAAAAAATTTCGGGCCAAAATGTCATGGATGTGTCTTTTTTTGTAGTGATTTTGTGGCGAAGATGAGCGGCAGTGATGTCGGCGTTGAACCGTCCCTAAGTAGCCGAAACACGTTAGGAAACAGAAATCACAACTCAAATTCTCAAAACAAAATGTGTCAAATTTGTCAGAGGTGGTAGTGGATAAGTGGTGGTGGTTGCGGAAAGCGATGATGGTATGCAGAAGTAATGGTGGAAACACGGCCAAAATTGGCAAAATTGGGTGCAATGGGAATTGGTGGAGGTGTTTTTGAGTGTCAGGCGCCGGATGTCCGGGCGTCGGACCAGATGTCCGAGGGGACGGATGCCCGTGGACCATGGGCCGGATGTCTGAGGCGCCAAATCTGTGGACGAACTCGATGAACTAGGTGGAAAAGAAAAGTTTGGGGGCAAAATTCGTGAAATTTCATGGATGGAAATTGAGGAAAATTGGGGGAAAGCTAGATGCACTAGTAACACAGCAAATCCATGGATAAATCCAACAAAAGATCATGACACCAACAAATAAAAAAATTGGTAGGGCTATTTCTGTGGGGATTTTTGAAATTGGGATAAAAAAGCAAAATTAGGCTAGAAAGTGGGCGTCGGGACTCCAAATTCATTATCAACAATGATTCATGATACCAAGATGATGTAGGGTGGAACCTAATGGCCGATCTTTCATGATTTGGAGGGGGGTTCCTGAACAACACGATGAACACACAAGAGTAAAACACTCAAATCAATGAGATCCGATAACACATGGGCTAAATTCACATACACAAAGGGGAAACACAAGATCCAAAGTCAACAACGGAGGATACACTGTAGCTAGTTCATCCTGGCCTATTAGGAAGGAGGTCTTGAATCCACTAGGGGGTCTTTTCTGTGAGGAGGTCTTGAATCCAATTGGGGGATCTTCTCCGTGAGAAGGTCTTGAATCCACTTGGGTGATCTTCTCCAAAGGAGTAGGGGTACAAGTGGATGAGCAAAGCTAATGTGAAGCATCCTACGGTCATCCCCATGGACCTAGCATCGTCTTATCAAGTGCCAGGAGGACCAATGATACGAGCACGAGCTAGAGCCATCGAGACCGAGGTGACTTCCTTCCTTAGTGATATTCCATATGATCCACTCGAGAAATGGTTACTACCTAAGTCTGGAATGTTGTGTATGATCAAGTACCAAGAAGGCCCTCTCAAACATGCATGTGGAGACGGACAAGTCCCCAAATTCACGGATGAAGAGGAACGATGGAAAGAACCGGAGAAGTCTTCAGGACCAGGACATCTGCCCCCAAGCCCCGGATAGCCGGCCCCTGGGAGTGCCACCAGCAGCCGCCCAGCCATCGAGCTACAGGGCCCAGATGTCCAGCCTAGGCCCCGGATATCCAGCCAGACACAAGCCCGGATATCCGGCCCCCGCCCGGAAATCCGCCGCCCATCACAGAACACCACCGAAGCTAGTCTCCACCAACCCGGACTTCTGGCTCTTCATGAGCCGCCTGACATCTGGCCTCTGGCCTGGAAATCAGGATCCCATCTATCCAGAGAGCTTATAAGTGGCAATGCCAGCCCGGACATCCGACCCCCCCTGCCTGGACATCCGGCTCCTTGTGAAGGCTCGGACATCCGGCTCGATGCCCGGACATCCGGCTCCGCCTGTCTGCGCATAGTGAAAGGGCCGAGGCCCATGTACCTCAATGCCCCTTAGACTATATAAACCCCTCCTCCTCCCTCTTTCTAGGGTTAGCAAAGGATTAGTTCATTTGAGAGATAGAGCTTTGCTCATCCACTTGATACCTTCTCCATCGGAGTTCACGATCTCTATGGAGAAGATCCCCAAAGTGGATTCAAGACCCCTAACGGGAAGACCCCTCAAGACCTCCTCATGGAGAAGAACTACCGCCTCTTGTATCGTCCTTTTTTGCATTTGGATCTTGTATCACTTGTTATGTTCATCGATCTAGCACATGTGTGATTGTTCTCATTGATTTGAGTGTTTCCTCTCGTTTTCCCCTCATGTTTCCCTTGTTTACTTCATAGGATCCACTCTAATCGTGAAAGATCGGCCCTAGGGTTTCCATCCTACATCATCTTGGTATCATCAGCCTAGATTGATCACGAATTTGGAGCCCCTACCCTTGTTTTCTAGCCTTGTTTTGTTGATTTTGTCCCAATTTTGAAAATCCTCACAAAAATAGCCTCCAATTTTTTTTGTGATTGGTTGGTGTGATGAATTTTTGTTGGACTTGATCAGTGGATTTGATGTGTTACTCATAGATCTAGCTTCCCCTAACTTTTCTCCCAAATCCATCCATGAAATCTCTCAAATTTTGACCTGGAATTGCCTCTTTCCACGAGATCCATTGTGTCCGTCCATGGAGCCAGGACCCGGAAATCTGGCCCGTAACCTCGGACATCCGGCCAGCTAACCCGGACATGCAGCCCCTGGCAGCAACAGCCCCATCCACCACTCCATTTCCCCGCCTAACTCTCGCCAATTTTGATCGGGCATACCACCATCATTTCCGCTTACCACCACCGCTTTCGGCAACCACCACCGCTTACCGGCTACCAACTCCGACAATTTTTACACGTTTTGTTTTGAGAATTTGAGTTGGCAGTTTCCGTTTCCTAATGTGCTTCGGCTACTTAGGGACGGTTCGACATCAACATCACTCCCGCTCATCCTCATCATCGACCACGACCACTTCATCATTATCCGTCCTTGCTTACGCATGACAAACCATTGACGGTAACTTCGACGCACTTTGGTGTATTCCCTTGCCATTGCATTGATAACCACCATAGCCCATTTTGCATACGTTTCCTATCGAGACTAGACTTTGAGTATTGCTGACAACGTTACTTGTGCATATTAGTGATCATCATCTCGTTGTATATATCATATCATCTTGGTATCCATATCTTGATATCATCTCTTGTGTCACAAGGTTGTCATAGCATATACACAATTGCTCTCCTAGTTCGTGAAGTTTTGCATGAGGAAGAGCTCAAAAGAGAAAGAGCCAAACAAGCTTTTAAGCAAAAGGAAAAGATAAGCAAAGAGCTTTTAAGCAAGAACCATAGCATCAAACTACATTAAGATTGTCATACTAGATCATCGTGGATTGTATCATCGGAACACCATACATATAGCATACTCAGGATAGAAGTCGTTGCATTTTTTATTTATAGGTTGTGCACAAGTTTGTATCCGCCTTTTGTGCAATCGTGCTAGCATCTCTCTAGAGTTGAGCAACAAGAGCATTTCCCATGGATTCCACATTTTGCGCTCATTTTTCGTTGCTCAACCCCATTTATCTTTCTGTGTGTATGTTTCCGTGTACATGTTGTTGCTATTGGTCTACTTGTTGCATTTGCAAATTTGTGAATATTTTTCAACATTATTGAGTCTCACTAATAATTTTATATATTTTGTGCCACCATTCTAACCGAGCTCCACCGCAAGCTTTCTCTGTCTAGGTCTGAGAGATTAACAAGATATAGTACCAATTGTGCTATTTCCTTGTTACATCATTGAGTGATCTTTGATCCATTCTCAACATCGGTCAAGGTACATTTTGTCGGCGTCTTGGGAACGGGGGTACCCAGAATTGCTTGCCTGCGGCCCAGAGCGTGGCTCCATCAACGGCCTGGTGCGGCCCATCTTCAGCAGCAACAACTCAAGACCCTCGCGAGGGGCCAAGCCTCATGAGGCGAGCGACACCAAGACCTCCCTCGGGGCAGCCTCACTAGGCTGGCTCCTGAGGAGCGGAGATATCTATGCAAGGAGCACCTCGCGAGGCTCACATGATGTGAGCCATGATGACCAAGGCCACGCAAGTGCCAGCGGGCGTAGTGTAATAGTTTCCTCTTTGGTGCTAAGGAGGCAAGCGCAGGGTCAGGAGGAATCAGGCAAAGGTTTCCATATCGGTGCAACAAGACCAAGACCAGCAGGATGGCAGGACGACGGTCATCGCGGAGCCCACAACAGCATCACCACTAGAGCCTTTGGCAGGCGAAGACCACCTTTTGTCAGGATAGCTTGTACTAGTTGTCCCCCTTCAAACTTGGCCATTGTGGGATCCCTTCCCACCTAACATTTGGGAAGAGGACGAAGGCCACTATAAATAGGACTTCACCACCACCATAGACGGGGACGGATCGGATCCATTCCACCCGAACGAGCTCACCAGTCCATCTAGCTCAAGAACACCTCACCTCCCGAGGTTGTTCATCCATTGTACTAGTTTATCCTCATCCCCTCGAGGCAATCCACCCACAAACTAGAGCAGGGTATTACACCGCAAGGTGGCCTGAACTAGTATAAACCCTCGTGTCTCTTGTTCTTTGGGTCCGTCGAGCTAGGTCGTGGAATCATTAAGCGAGCGAGCGAGGAAGAGAGTGTTATTCGTGTGCACCCCAGAGTTCGAACCTCACAAGGATTTGCGGGAACCCGTAATCCGACATTTGGTGCGCCAGGTTGGGGTGCGCCGGAGCTCTGCCTCTTCGCTCGCTTCACTCCTCCGCTCGCTCCTTCTCTTTGTTCGGCCCTCATGGCAGGCGCTGCCCCACCGGCTGGATCGATGGGCGCGTACGGAGGCGCCATGGGCCTCCGGGCCTTCACCCACCGCCTTACGACAGGTGAAGTGGCCACGCAAGTTCAAGCCGGATATGTCGCCTCGCTATGATGGGGCAGCGGATCCAGCAGCCTTCCTGCTGGTATACGAGGAGGCTGTTCGGGAAGCCAGAGGAGATTACAGGGTCATGGCCAACTGGTTTCCCATGGCCCTAGCCAGCGTGCCGTACGCCTGGCTGCTCAGCCTGCCAGAATCCTCGGTGGCCTCCTAGGAAGAGATGCGTGGTCATTTCGTCACGCGCTTCATGGCACCAGCGCCACTCGCCATTGCTGCCATCCTCGGCGGATGGCAGGCACCGCCATTAGATCGCCACATCAAGTAGTTATTCCGCAAAATGGCCGCCGCCTCTGTGCAGTAGGGACCTCCTCCGGGTTGGGCGGCGGCCAAGGCTGACCTCACGTTCGACTCGGTGGGCCATCCCGCGACCACCGCCGGCTCGGGCGCGCTCCCAATGCTTTGCACACCCACCATCTGCAACGTGGCGGTAACCAAGACCCTCATCGACGGTGGGGCTGGCCTCAACGTGCTCTCCGTGGAAGCTTTCGGCTTGCTCCACGTACCGCACGGCCGGCTCCGTCACACCAAGCCCTTCTCCGGAGTTGGCGACGGTTCCATCGGCCCTCTAGGGCAGATCCGCCTCCCCGTCACCTTCGGCACCCGCGACAACTACCGCACCGAGCTTATCGACTTTGACATGGCTCGCATCAGCCTCCCGTACAATACCCTCCTCGGGTATCCAGCCCTGGCTCAGTTCATGGCAGCAACTCACCCTGCATACAACCTCATGAAGATGCCGGGGAGCAACGGCGTCCTCACCGTGGCTGGAGACACCAAGGAGGCCCTGATGTCCCTCAAGCTCGCTTTCAGGGCCACAACGGCGGCGCGCCCCACAGGTGAAGCAGCACCCGAGACCCAAGGGGTTGCGCCGCCGAAGAAGAAGCAATTGTTCTCCCAAGATCGGGCCAAGACGAAGCAGGTGCCGGTCGATGAGGACGGGGCCTCAGGAGCCACCTTCACCATAGGCGCCAACCTCGACCCGAACCAAGAAGAGGCAATGGTGAAATTCCTGCGCACGAACAAGGAGGTATTTGCCTGGGAGCCCAAGCAGCTGGCGGGGGCCCAAGGGGAGTAATCGAGCACAACTTGAGGGTGTTCCCCAATGTGTGCTCGGTGAAGTAGAAGGCGCGACGATAGTCCACAGAGAAGCAGTCCTTCATCATCCAGGAAACCCGCAAGCTACAGGCGGCAGGTGTCATCTGCAAAGTCCGATACCCTGAGTGGCTGGCAAACCTCGTCGTCGTGCCCAAGGAGGGCGGGAAGGAATGCATGTGCGTCGACTTCACCAACCTCAACAAGGCCTGCCCTCAGGACCCATTGCCGCTTCCGCACATCGATCAGATCGTCAACTCCACCGCCGAGTGTGACCTGTTATGTTTCTTAGATGCCTTCTTAGGCTACCACCAGATCAAGATGGCAGTGGAGGACGTAGAGAAGACGGCATTCTTAACACCGTGCGAGGTGTACTGCTAGACCTACACGTCGTTCGGGCTGCGCAATGCTGGGGCGACCTTCTAGTGGCTAATGCACATCGCTCTAGGCCAACAGCTCGGTAGGAATGCTGAGGCCTACGTCGTCGACATTCTGGTAAAATCTCGGGAGGCTAGGACCCTCATTCAGGATCTAGAGAAGACTTTTGCCAACCTATGCAAGGTAGATCTGCGGCTCAATCCAGAGAAATGCGTGTTTGGCGTCCCCTCCGGCAAGCTGCTAGGTTACCTCGTGTCGCACAGGGGATCGAGGTGAACCCAGAGAAGGTCAAAGCAATAGAAGACATGCGCCTGCCGCAGACTCTCAAGGAAATGCAAAAGCTCACGGGCTGCGTAACCTCACTTGGGCACTTCATCTCCAAGCTGGGGGAGCGTGCCCTCCCGTTCTTCAAGCTGATGAAGAAGAAGGGCCCGTTTGAGTGGAGTCCGGAGGCTGACATGGCATTTCAAGACATCAAGAGATACCTCGCCAGCCCACCGGTGATGGTGGCCCTCGTCCTCTCGAGCCCCTGGTGCTTTACCTGGCCACCACACCTCATTCCGCTAGCGCAGTGCTGGTGGCCGTCCAGGAAGAGCGCCAGGCCAAGAGCCTACCGCATGGCGCTGCACATTTGGTCGAGATGGTGCGGCACCAAGGCGGCACTCCTGAAGCCACAACAGAGCCAGCAGATGACCGGGCACCCCAAGACGGCAATCCTGAGGCCGTGGTAGCCCCGATAAGCGACCGAACTCCTGAGGTCCCCTAGCCTCAGGGAGCGCCCCAGCCTCAGGAGACCTCGGACTCCACCAACACTTCCGCCCTCGTCGAACACCCGGTGTACTTCGTCAGCATGGGGTTGCAAGATGTGCGGGTCAGCTACCCCATGTCGCAGAAGCTTCAGCTCACGCTCCTCGTGGCCTTGCGCAAATTATGTCACTATTTCCAAGGCCACCCGATCAAGGTGTTCTCCGCCTACCCACTGGAGAGGGTACTCCGGAGCCCCAATGCAGAGGGAAGGGTCGCTGAGTGGAACATCGAGCTATAGGAATTCCGGCTAGAGTTTAGCACCGCCAGGGTCGTCAAGGGAGTCGCGCTTGCCGACTTCGTGGCGGAGTGGACTGACGCCCCAGGGCCCGAAGCGGGTGAGGGACGGTCTCTCTTGCCTGGGAATGAAGCACCAGATGGCTGGGTCATGTACTTCGACGGTGCCTTCGCACGCCAGGGCGCTAGGGCTGGGGCTGTGCTCATTTCGCCCACACAGGACAAGCTTTATTACGCTGTGCCGCTCTGCTTCCAGCGGGGTGAGAAGGTCTCCAACAACATTGCAGAATACGAAGGGTTGATCGCCGGCCTTAAGGTTGCGGCGGCCCTGGGGGTGAAGCACCTCACCATAAAGGGCGACTCCTAGCTCCTCGTCGACTTTTCAATAAGGTGTACGAGCCGAAGGACGAGCACATGGAGGCATACCTTGCGAAGGTACACAAGATGGAGAAGCAATTCTTGGGCCTATAATTGCAGCAGTGCCCCGCGACACAAACAAGGAAGCTGATGATATCGCCAAGAGGGCGTCAAGGCGTCAGCCCCAGGAGCCTGGCGTCTTCAAGGAGCGGCTCTTCAAGCCTTCAGCGGCCCCTCTGGCCGCGGAGCCTACGTCGCCTAAGGAGGAGCTCCCCCGCCGCCAACCTCGGGATCTCCCGCATGCGGCCCAACCTCAGGAGCATGCATGCTCCTCGCGCTTGAACCCCAGGAGGGGTGCTGGAATGAAGAATTCAAGGCGTACCTGCTGCAAGGGGCCCTGCCGAAGAAGGAGGAGGATGCGGATCGCGTATCCCGGTAGGCTACAGCCTACTGCATCCAGGACAATGAGCTATACCGAAAATGACCGAATGATGTTTCCTTGCGATGCATCTCCATGCAGGGGCATGAGCTGTTAGCTGACATACACGGTGGAGACTGCGGGCATCATTCGTCGTCGTGCACCTTGGTGGGCAAGGCGTTCCGCAACGGATTCTATTGGCCCACGGCAATAACGACGCATCCGAGCTGGTGAAATCCCGCGAGACCTGCCAGTTCCATGCCAAACAAATCCACCAGCCTACCCAGGGCCTCCAGACCATCACGCTCTCGTGGCCACTTTCGGTCTGGGGGCTAGATATCCTGGGTCCATTCCCTCGAGCACTTAGTGGCTACCGCTACCTCTACGTCGCCATCGACAAGTTCACCAAGTGGGCGGAGGTGGAATCCGTCTACGCTAGCCCAGCCAGCTCCACAGTTAAGTTCATGAAGAGCCTTGTGAGCCAGTTTGGAGTCCCTAATCGCATCATCACAGACAACAAATCGCAGTTCACTAGCAATCTCTTCAAAATATATTGTGCTAATCTTGGAACACAGATATGCTATGCCTCAGTGGCACACCCCAGGAGCAATGGCCAAGCTGAGCGCGCCAATGCGGAGGTCCTCTTGTACTGGTGGAGTGTTGTAACACCCTGGATGTAACTTTTCATATTTGTAACTCCAACTCTTGCCATTTTTGGTTATGTGATTTGATATTTGCTTCGTGGTTGGGTTTTTGTCTTCGTTTTGCATTTTATTCATGTCATGCATTTCATCTCATGTCATCATGTGCATTTCATTTGCATTCGTGTTCGTCTCATGCATCCGATCATTTTCCCCGTTGTTCGTTTCACAATCCACACTCCCACATGCACACGTTGCAGCCCTCTAATCTCGTTTCCTGAGAGGGAGAAAAACATCCTCGGAATGGGTCGAGATTTGTCGAGTGGCCTTGGTACATCACCGGTAGGCCGCCTATCAAATTTCGTTCCATTGGGAGGTCGTTTGATTCCCCAATGGATAACTATAGTGGCAATATTGCCGGTTTATTCGTCGGACATTTTCGGTCTCCGAAAATGGTTGCCGGGCTGCCTTCTATTCTCTCCCCTAGCATAGCCCATCTATACAGCCCACTAACCATTCACCTAATCCCTCTCCGCTCCGGAGTTGGCCGATGGCGATCAAACGGTCCGAAAACGGATGATAACCACCTCCCCTAGCCCCCTTGATATATATAGCAGGTCTTCCCCTCCATTTCTGGCAAACCCTACCCCTCCTAGCCTCCTCCCACCTCCAGCCGTCGCATCTTCCCCGAAATCACTGCCCAACCGCTGCCCCGCGGCCACTTGTCACTAGCGCTGCCGCTTCCCTCCTCAAATTCCGGCGCCATCCACCACGTCCTCGCCAAGTGGCAGCCACCTACTGGCTGCGCCACCGCCTGCAGCCAACCAGGGCCTTCCGCGTGGCCTCCCTGCCCCTCCAGCTGCCGCAGTCAGCCGGGCACGACCGCGGCCTGCCCGAGCCCATCGGGGCCTGGATCCCCCATCGCCCGCAGCACTGCAGGGGAGAGTTTGCCCGCGCTCGAGCTTCTTCGCCCGCCGATGGCCGACGCGCCCTGTCGATCCCGCCGCCCCGGCGACCGGCGATAACCACCAGGCAAGGCTCCACCACCCTCTCCTGCCCTGTCTCCATCCCTCTAATTCCTCCCCGTCCCAACCTCTCGCTCCCCCGCACGGAACCACCACCGCCGCCATGGCCACTGTCAAGCTCGCCAGAATGCCTCCTCCGGCCAGATCTAGGTCGGAACTGCCCCGATCCGGCGCCCCGCATCCATTCCTGGCCTCCTCCTCTGTCCATGATGACCTCCCACTCTGGATCCGCCTTCATCTTCTCTAAGTCTTTTCTGTAAAAAAACATCATCTATGCATGTTTGGGTGACTGTATCTCTGTGCATGTGTGTCCGATTGGAGCATATAATATATCAAAATGTCCGCCTCGTGATGATCTTCATGTTAGTGTCTTTTGCATGCATGTTACTGTCCATATTGATGCAATTAGCGTAATTACAAAGGTGCTATATGATGTTAACTGTTGTTAGTTAACAGAACTTGATGATTTGTCTTTTTCGTTGCATTTTGGGTGTGCATCCTATGAGCATTATGCCTACATGTTTTATGAGCTCCATCATGCCATATTGACAGGGGTACAAGTATTGTATTTTTGTGATCTATGTGGTGACTAGCACAAGCATGCAAAGTAGGCTTCATAATGTTGCTGATTTCAGACACTGTGATTTTGCTGAGTCCTTTTCCTTTTACATTGTAATGCCATGTAAACTTGTTGATACCTTGAGACCCATGCACATTTTGAGATAGATCAGTAAGAGTGTTTTGAAGATGTGGTGCTTCTCTATCCATTAATGTCTCTGGATGCAATTATGGAGTACTCTAGCATGTCATTGCCTTGCTCTACTTTAAGTCAATATTATTCCTGGCAGATTGTTAACATGATAATCAATATTTCCATGTGTTTTGCTAGTGACGCATGTACCCTGTGAACTTTATCTTTCCATGCTTGGCTTCTGGAACATGTCTACTTCATGTTGGTTACCTTGTCATGCCATCAAAGTCTGAAACTGTTAACATAACTTGCCATGTTTGCATGGGTGCTACATCATTTTCCATGCCTCTTTGGGCTATGATCAATAAGGGAGTTTTGTTAAGTGTGTTTAACACTAGCATGCCATGGCTTTGTTTATCATGATATATTCCTGTAGAATATTGTTTTCTTGCTCTAAACATGGCTTCCTGATGTTGTTTTTGACATGTTAGTAGTTTCTCTGTCTGTGAAGCTGATATCTTTTGCATTTTTTGCCATGCTATTTTGAGCTTGTTCTAGTGAGAACTAGCAGGAGCTTAGTGTTCATGTTTTGAAGAGCTTCATGTGTAATTTATGCTAATATTCCTTGTTTCTATGTTGGGGTGCAGCAACTTAGTTTCTTATTACATTCTAAGTGATATCATGCTGTTAATCGCAGATTAGCATCATCCTTGTATTGCTTGCCATTTGCAAACCGTGCATCCGTTTCCGGTGATCCTTATATCGATTTCGACCAAAATCACCTCATCTTTCCAGCAGCAAACTTGTTTTCACAAGTTGATGCCTTGATCATTCTTTCCCTTCCGGAGCACGTGTATGCATTTCACATCATATCTTGCATTCCATGCCATGTATAGCATCATGTTGCTTCTGCATCACACCGTGATTGATTGTTGTTTCGTTGCTTGTGCTGTTGCTTTGGGTACAGCCGGGAGACGAGTACATGAATGAGGAACCTGTTGAGTACGCTAACGAGTATCAAGCTTTCGACAACTCTGAGTACATTGCAGGCAAGATGAACATACCCTCGATATCACTTCTATCTTTGCTTGCTAGTTGTTTGTTCTATCGCTATGTCGTGGTACCTACCACTTGTTTATCATGCCTCCCATATTGCCATGTCAAGCCTCTAACCCACCTTCCTAGCAAAGCGTTGTTTGGCTATGTTACCACTTTTGCTCAGCCCCTCTTATAGCGATGTTAGTTGCAGGTGAAGTTGAAGCTTGTTCCATGTGGGAACATGGTTATGTTTGGATATCATAATATCTCTTATTTTAATTAATGCATCTATATACTTGGTAAAGGGTGGAAGGCTCGGCCTTATGCCTGGTGTTTTCTTCCACTCTTGCCACCTTAGTTTCTGTCATACCGGTGTTATGTTCCTTGATTTCGCGTTCCTTACGCGGTTGGGGTTATGGGACCCCCTTGACAGTTCACTTTAAATAAAACTCCTCTAGCAAGGCCCAACCTTAGTTTTACATTTGCCTAACAACCTATAACTTTCCCTTGGGTTTTGCAGACCCAAGGGTCATCTTTATTTTAACCCCACGGGCCAGTGCTCCTTTGAGTGTTGGTCCGAAACAGGCAGCCTGCGGGGCCACCTCAAGGAAACTTGAGGGCAGGTTTTACTCATAGCTTGTCCCATCCGGTGTGCCCTGAGAACGAGATATGTGCGACTCCTATCGAGATTTGTTGGCACATCAGGCGGTCTTGCTGGTCTTGTTTTACCATTGTCGAAATATCTTGTAACCGGGATTCCAATACTGATCGGGTCTTTTCGGGAGAAGGAATATCCTTCGTTGATCGCGAGAGCTTGTGATGGGCTAAGTTGGGACACCCCTGCAGGGTATAAACTTTCGAGAGTCGTGCCCGTGGTTATGTGGCAGATGGGAATTTGTTAATATCCTGTTGTAGAGAACTTGACACTTGACTTAATTAAAATGAATCAACCACGTGTGTAGCCCTGATGGTCTCTTTTCGGTGAAGTCCGGGAAGTAAACACGGTTTGTATTATGCATGCACGTACGTAGTTTCAGGATCACTTCTTGATCACTTATAGCTTCACGACCGTTGCGTAGCTTCTCATCTTACTCTTATTTGCGTATGTTTGCCACCATATTTTCTTAGCGCTTGCTGCAGCTCCACCTCACTACCTTATCCTACCCATAAGCTTAAATAGTCTTGATCTCGTAGGTGTAAGATTGCTGAGTCCCCGTGACTCACGGATACTTCCAAACAGTTGTAGGTGCCAATGATACCAGTGCAGGTGATGCTACCGAACTCACTGCCGCGCGATGGCGGGGACGACCTGCCGCCGTCCTCGAAGCAGGCCCGGCGACGAGGCGGCTGATCGTAGCCGCCGCTGCTAGTGCTCTCGCTGGCAGAGAAGCTGCCGCCACTGGGCAAACCGCAGCTGTCACCAAGGGCAAGCTTGCCCTCAGCCTCGTCTCGGCCGTCGCCCAGGCCGAGCTCACCGTCGTCACCAAGACCTTTGGGGCAGCACCCTGCATGGCGACCATCTTCCCCAAACACCCTCACGAAGAGGGTCGCGGCACCATCATATTTGAATTGAAGGGTACACCGCCCACTCAGGCCGCGCGCGCGGGCAAATGTCTGCCAGCTGCGGGCCAGGGCCACGTTGCCTGCGGCAGAGACCTCCACCGCAAACCACGAGGCCTTGCTGCAGCAACCGTCGGCCTGCAGCCAAAGGCCGTCGAGACCCCGGGCCGGCAGCTCACCAGCAAAGGAGCGCGGAAGCTCGAGCCACGTGCCGGCCGGACTCTCCGACCATACGATGTACTCCGGGAGCACCTCTGCTGAATGGAAGCGCGGCCGAGGAGGCCGGGCGACCACGGCACGCCTCCCCTCGATGCAGGGCCTGCTTCGCCTAGAGCGGCCTTCACCGTGGGAGGAGACGCTGCTGCGGCCGCCGAGGACAATGCCCGTCCTCGAAGGAGGGCGACCGCGCCCCCGAGGAGCCACAACAGGGGTCACGGCGTGCTTACGGGGACGGCCCGCCTCCTCTAGGGCAGTGTCGAGCCGGGCCCCTCCTGGCGAGCCTTCCCCTTCTCCGCCACTGAGAACCTCTTCGCGGGCACCGTGGGACTACAGCGAGATGGTGAGGCGAGGAGGAACAAAAAGGAGCAATTGGCCAGGAAGAAGAGATGAGTGAGGGGGCTCTACCCTTCCCCTCATTTATAGCCAGAAGGAGGCCAACCGCCAGCCTCCGCGATTGAAGGTAATGATGGTTTCCTTCTACATGCAGCAGTGTCTCGTCAAGTCGAACGGTTGCCGAAGCAGCATGGGGAAGCGGAGACGCCCACGTCCCATCAATCGCCATGCGTCAATCAAGGCCGTAGGTGGTTGGGGCCCGCGGCGCTCCGCACTTGCCCTTTGGCTTCTCCTCAAAGCCAAGTTTGAGCGCGCCTTGGGCCCGGGGGCTACTGTCAGCATCCTGGGAATAGGGGTACCCAGACTTGCCTGCCTGCGGCCCAGAGCGTGGCTCCATCAACGGCCTGGTGCGGCTCATCTTCAGCAGCAACAACTCAAGACCCTCGCGAGGTGCCGAGCCTCGCGAGGCGGACGGCACCAAGACTCCCCTGGGGGCAGCCTCACAAGGCTAGCTCCTGAGGAGCAGAGATATCTATGCAAGGGGCACCTCGCGAGTCTCACGTGACGTGAGCCATGACGACCAAGGCCAGGCGAGCGCCAGCGGGCGCAGTGTACCAGTTTCCTCTTTGGTGCTAAGGAGGCAAGCGCAGGCGCAGGGTCCCGAGGAATTAGGCAAATATTTCCATATCGGTGCAACAAGACCATGACCAGCAGGACGGCAGGATGAAGGTCATCGCGGAGCCCACAGCATCATCACCACCAGAGCCTTTTGCAGGCAAAGACCACCTTCTGTCAGGATAGCTTGTACTAGTTGTCCCGTTCAAACTAGGCCATTGTGGGATCCCTTCCCGCCTAACATTTGGGAAGAGGACCAATGCCACTATAAATAGGACTTAACCACCACCATAGACAGGGACGGATCGGATCCATTCCACCCGAACAAGCTCACCAGTTCATCTAGCTCAAGAACACCTCACCCTCCGAGGCTGATCATCCATTGTACTAGTTCAACCTCAGCCCCTCGAGGCAATCCACCCACAAACTGGAGTAGGGTATTACACTGCAAGGTGGCCTGAACCGGTATAAACCCTCATGTCTCTTGTTCTTTGGGTCCGTCGACCTAGGCCGTGGAATCGTTAAGCGAGCGAGCGAGGAAGAGAGTGTTCTTCATGCGCACCCCAGAGTTCGAACCTCACAAGGGTTTGCCGGAACTCGTAATTCGACACATTTGGTATTGTTCTTCCTTTCTCCCACTCACACATTTACTTGAAATGATGGATAGGCCAACTACTTCTACCAACCCACTCTTCATCGAGCAAGATGAGGACCCAAACACCTACATCACCAAGAACTGCCTCTTTGCTGCACAAAGAGCTTTGCATCAAGAACAATAAGCATTGAGCAACCACACCGACAACCTCGCCACCAACTTGCGTCTCCCTAAGCAATGTACATGAGACTACTTCGACTACAAGCTCGACAAAGAAAAACAAGAGAACAACGCAAGAATGGACGAGATTCATGCCTTGTTGGTCAACCGCTCTTCTACCACTTTGTCCTACTCAAGGCAGAGCCACTCAAGTCATCATTCCGACTCCATCTCCGGCTCAAGTACACCGACATCGAACACTCTTCGACGAGCCGGACGCCAAGACCGCCAAGAAAACCGCAATCCTCTACTTGACACCGATCATCAAGAGCAACTCCTAGCGGAAGAAAATCACATCGTCAAAATCAAGCTACTCTTGCGCAAGCTCAAGAAAGGCAACGCCTACATGAAAAAGAGGAAGAGAAAGCGTGCCAACACCAATATGAACAAGATGCCATGATACAACATTAAGAACAACAACGGCGAGAAGCTCAAGCCCTTGAGGTGAAACATGCCCTCCATGACACAAGTCCCGTCGTCGCCACATGCAACCGACATACGCTGTCGGCACTCTGGGAACGGGGGTCCCCAGACTTGCCTGCCTGCGGCCCACGGCGTGGCGGAGCCAGCAGGTTGTACGGCCCATCATCACAAACAAAGCATCCAAGACCCTCGCGAGGGGCCAAGCCTCGCGAGGTGGACGACGCAAGACCTGCTCTGGAGTGCACTAGCTAGGCAGGCTCACGAGGAGCGGAGATATCAAGGCAAGGAGAACCTCACGAGGCTCTCGTGACGTGAGCCATGACGATCGCCACCAGGCGGGCGCCAGCGCGCGCAGAGTCCTTCTTTCCTCTTTGGTGCAAAGGGGGCAAGCGCAGCCGTGGAGTACCGATGCATCAGGCAAAGGTTGCCATTCCGGTGCAACAAGACCAAGACCACGGACTGCAAGATGGAGGTCATCGTGGAGCCCAAAGCAGCGTCACCACCAGAGCTTTGTGCAGGCGAAGACTACTTTTGTCAGGATGGCTTGTACTAGCTGTCCCCCTTCAAATTAGCCCTCCATTGATGGCTCCCTTCCCGCTCGATATTTGGGAAGAGGACCAGGGCCTCTATAAATCGGACTAGCCACCACAGTGGATGGGAGCACCTCATCTTAGCTAGAGGAGATCATCAGAGATCGAGAGACACACACAAGCTCTCACGCGCAAGAACACCTCAACATCAAGAGGTTGTTCTCCCCTTGTAATGTTCCTCATCAGCCCAAGAGGCAATCCACCACCACACTGGAGTAGGGTATTACACCACAACGGTGGCCCGAACCAGTATAAACCCCGTGTCTTTCTATGTTGCGAGTTCGTCGAGTTCGTCCGCGAGATCTTAGTGAGCTAGAGCGTAGATCGGTAGGAGGGGAAGACTTCGCGCGCACCCCAGTGTTCGAACCTTAATGGTTTGCCGGAGCCCCACATCCGACATTTGGCGCGCCAGGTAGGGGTGCGCCGTAGCTTTCTTTCCGTCGCTCCGTCGTCTCCATGGCGGACACTCGCCCTGCTCGAGCTGAGCGTCGGGCTGCCCTCGCCGCCCGCATCGCTCAGACGGCTCTCGTTGGTGGGCCACCTTGTCGTTCTCCGTCCCCCGCCGCCAACACTGCCACCGGCCTGGTGGGGAACTAGCAGCAGGCGTCCTCGGAGCATCCTTCGGTGCGGCAAGATAGCCGCACCACTACTCCATCACTCACCCCTGTCGGTTCTTCGTCTCACGTGCACCGTGCTCCCATGGAGGCGCGGGCCGCGCTCATCGCGGCGAACGAGCTCCTGCGTTACCGCCCCGTCGACAACGTCTATGAGGAGTGGCTCGACCGCATCGCCAAGCTCGTCTGTGCTGCAGGGGGCTCTCCGGCGCTGTCCCGTTCTCTGCCTCCACCTCAGCCAGCCGCGGGCGACGGGGCTCATGTCATGCCTCCACCGCCTCGACCCCAAGACGGTGCCTTGGCACCAAGGCGCGCGCCTCCATGGCGTGATCCACCGCGCCCGGCGCCTACACGTGAAGGAAGGAGCTTCCAAGAAATCCCGCGGCCGCGAGAAGCTGCACCGGCGCTCCTCATGCCACCTCGTCATGACTGCGCACCGCCTGTAGTGGCGCAGCGTGGACCTCGCCAAGATCAAGCTCCGCCTCTGAAGTGGGCCCCGGCAACCACGGCCGGCTGCCGCGCCTTCACCCCTGAGCTGCGTAGCGTTGCCTGGCCAGGCAAGTTCAAGCCAGATCTGCCTCCTCGGTACGACGGCACCGCCGACCCCGCGGAGTTCCTGCAGTTATATGAGTTGAGCATCGAAGCGGCCAACGGCGTCTAAAAAGTCATGGCGAACTGGTTTCCCATGGATCTCAAGGATGGTGCCCGCTCCTGGTTCCTGAACCTGCAGCACGGCTCAATCTCCTCCTGGGACGAGATGCGTGACCGCTTCGTCGCCAACTTCCAGGGCACTCGTGACCGCCCACCGGTCATGGGCGATCTACGCCGCATCAAGCAACAGCCAGGAGAGACCCTCCAGAAGTACATCCAGTGCTTCAACAACACCCGCCTCAAGATCCCCAAGGTCACGGACGAAGCCATCATCTCCGCATTCTCAGACGGCGTCCGAGATGTCAAGATGAAGGAAGAGCTGGCCATCCATGAAGAGCTTTGCACATCTCAGGAGCTGTTCAACCTGGCGAACAGGTGCGCAAGAGCTGAGGAAGGGCGCCTCTCTCTCCTTGAGCTGCCAGCTACAGGAATGGAGGAGAAGAAGGCCAAGGCCAAAGACGTGAAGCGCAAAGAGGCAGTAGTGCTCGCAGCAGAGCCCAACACCAAGCGAGGCAGAGATCAGCCCAAGTCGTCCAAGAACGGCCGTCCATTCTGCACCTTCCACAACCTGAACACCCACAACACCAGCGACTGTCAAGAGCTCACAGCCATTGAGGAAGGATGCTTTGGTCGACGCCCCGAGCGCAACGACCGGGGCTGCGGCTGCGGAGGAGTACGCGAAGGCGGACGCTGGGACGATCGTGGCCCGCACCAGGAGTGGCGTGACCGGCCTCGTGAGGACCGCTGGAAGGACCAACCTCGCGAGGGTGCTTGGAGGGACCCGCCTCGTGAGGATCGCCCCCAAGGCAACACCGGTCTTCCCCCATTGCCGCCGCCAAGAAGGAATGACGACCACCACCAGGACGAGGGGGCTGGGGTCTTCCAGGAGCCGCGTGCGGTCGCTTGCATCTTGGGCGGTGCCCAGGCCCCAGCCTCTTAGAGCATCTTCAAACAGTTCGCTCGCGAGGTGAATGCGGCGATCCCCAAGCTCGAGGCCACGCGCCCGCTCAGGTGGTCCCAGTGCGCCATCACCTTCAACTCGGCCGACCAACTCAAGTGCGCAGCCACCGCTGGCACACTCCTATGCTGTGCTCCCCAGTCATCAGCAATGTGCAAGTCACCAAGACTCTCATCGACAGTGGCGCAGGGCTCAATGCCCTGTCCGCCGACATGTTCGACAACCTCCAAGTGCCCTATGAGCAGCTTTAGCCAACCAAGCCTTTTTCAGGAGTAACTGACAGTTCCACCACACCGATAGGGAAAGTCCGCCTGCCTGTCACCTTCGGGGAGCGCAAGAACTACCGCACCGAGCTCATCGACTTCGACGTCGCACACATCTGTCTGCTGTACAATGCTATCCTCGGATATCCAGCCCTGGCCAAGTTCATGGCAGTCACTCACCACGGCTACAACGTTCTCAAGATGCCAGGAAGCGGGGGAATCATCACGGTCCCATGTGAAGAAAGGGATGCGGTGTGCTCCCTTGAGCGCGCCTTCCAAGCCGCGGCAATTGACGACCCCAACAGCAGAAGTCAAGGCCCTGCGGAGACCATCCCCAAGAAGAAGCTGCCGCGCCACACAGGACCGCAAGAAGATGGCGTCGCGTCAGGAACCTCGTCAGGATCAGCGCCCGCTCTAGGGGCACCTCCCTCCACCGCATAGGAAAGCGCGCCCGGTGCCCTCCTCGGGCAGGGCTCGGGGGCTCTCTTATGGAGAGCCTCAGACCTTGCCGATCTCACGAGGGAGGCACTTGGGCACCACTTGGAAGCGTGCTTCACGGCACACCTTCCTCAGGAGAGCACAGGGCAAGGAGCGCCCACCACCTAGGAGTTCATCACCAAGACCACCCAGGAGCTACAAGACGCGAGAGCCATGCGTGGCGACAGCCGCTCGCCGAGCATGGCTCACCATCCAGGCGAGGGTGCTGAATTGCGTGTCTGCATCAACATCCCAGGGATCAGCATGGCCGCATTTTAGGAACGCTTTTGGCCATCACGTGCGGGCCGCTGTGAGGGTCCACCACACAGCTACGTTCGCATGCCATTCAGCTTGCCGAGCGTGGCGTTGGCCTATCAGCGCAACGTGCGGGAAGTCCTAACGGCTCAGCAGGCCAGGTTCCACGCCTTTCTGAAGGAGATGAGGACGGTCCTTAGGGAATCTCCCGAGCCCCCAGAGCCTCCCGATGCTTAGGATCCAAGTGGCTCGTGAGGGGCCATTTCATCGACGCGTGGCTTCAGCTGCACCAACTCTACTTCGTCTACAGAACCAGGTGATATCTTCCAAGTTCATTTAAGCTGGGAGCGCCCCTCGGGATGCACTATTCCTAGGCCACGTGGGTCCGTCCCTGTGCCATGTATCCCTTTTGCTTATGTCTCTAGCTTACCTCGTTGGGGGCGCCCCTCGGGCTGCATCATCCCCACGTCGCTCGCGCCTGACCCAGTGGCATGTATCTTCCTGCATTTATCCTAGTCGATCTGCTCTTCATACTTAACCTATCAACTGCCATTACCTGCTCGATCATCGCCTCCCTCAGGGCCTCTAGACAGGCACGGCGCTGGTGCATGGGTCCATCCCTGCCACGACCAACAAATCTGAGTGGTCGAGCTCTGGCTGCCGGCACGCGCCGTGCACATTACCTCACCAGGCCCTCAGTGCCTTCAGTTCATCTGGACCAACCAGCGGCAGGCACGCGGCAGTAACGGCAAACCGTGTTCCTTCTTGTGCCTGTCCACAGGGACCCAGCGGGTAGGACAGCAGGCAGCACCACGAGTTTCCTTTTCTCTCGTGCGATTTGCTTGCGCATTAAAAGGGGGGCTCCTGAGCATCGTGACTCAGGAGCTCTTACTGGCTCTCCAGCCCTCACCCCCTAGCCTTGATCACGGCATCGCGACCTGGCATACCAGTGGCGGCTGAGCTCGCTCGAGGGCCGGCACCTGAGGATGTAGAGCACTAAGGAGAGCTCGGGAGAAGGAAAACTCGTACGGACCGGCCTGGCTATGTCGCGAAAGTTGGCGCGCAGCCCTAGCGCAACATCAGGAATCACCGCGAAGTCAGCAAGATAAGTCTCACCCTCGGTCGGCTAAATATTTGGGCCTAATAGTCGCTTGCACCATGCCGCAAACCCGTTGCGGCCAAGTCATCTTCCTTTATTTCCTTACCATGGCCGCTTGGGCGCTAAGGGGGACCTACTGAGCATCGCGTCTCAGGGGCTCTTACTGGACCTCAGGCCGCGCACCTCCTGGCCTTGACCATTGAATCGCGACCTAGCATACCAGCGACGACTGTAGCTGCCTTGGGACCGGGACTCGTCACCGTAGAGCAACAAGCTATCGTGAGGAAAGAAAGGGGAGACCAAGCCTTAATGGGACACGCGTTCATCGAATCTTCATAACAAGGAAAATAAGTACAAAGGCATTGCAGATCTTTACATGCCCCCACTTGGTGATTCATGATTCTTCGCAGGAAACAAAAGCTGATGCTAAGGGGGATCCTATCTACATCCTCCCGTGGTGGCCTCCATCATCAACAGTGGGCCACGGGAGGCCGGCGCCAACCCCATCCAGATCAGCGGCGACGGCTGGACGTCGCAGCCCTGCTCGAGCGCGGCGAGAGCTCAGGGGGACATAGCTGTCGTCGCTCGTCTCCGGAGTCTCTAAGAGCTCAGGAGAGCTGCTGGACTCCCAAGGGCTGCTGCTGCTGGAGTGGTCGCGAGCGGAGCACGCATCAGCCTCGCGCGCTCCTCTCTGGAGCAACACTCCAGGCGGTGGCCCTCGGCGTCGAAGGCCTTGAAGAGAAGCGTGGAGGCTCCGTCGTACTCGAAGTGGATCGCGAGGGCGCCCCTCGCGCGACAGACCCGTACGACCTCGCCCCAGCCGCGAGTCATGAAGATCTTGCCAATGGGGACTGCTTCGATCTTCGTTCTGATTGCCGGAGCGCCGCAACCGGCATGCTGCAGCCAGAGCTCGAGAGGCCCCCTCGGCGGCATCACGTCGGAGAAGAACCATGGGAAGCAGATCCAGGAGTTCGGAGGCGTCGACGCCCACAACACCAACTCACAAGAGGAGTCCGTGGCGTGTACGGCACGCGTCGCCGTGGCGCGGCAACCCCAGACGTGGCGTGGGTGGCGCTGCTCGTCACTTCGTCCTCCGGATCCCACGGCTTGGGCGTACAGGGGTAGCGAGTACCCTGGTGGAGGACGCTCGCACAAAGGCCTCGCCACCACCTGCATCGCCGATTCGTAACGGCGATGGATCGATCTCTTCTTCGGCGGGAGAAGCTCCGGGACATCCCGGGGGGCTTTCCCCTTCTCTTCGGCGGAGAACCTTCTAATGGGCGCCATTAGAGCAAGTAGTAGAGCAAGAAGAAGCAAGCAAGCAAGGAGGAGATGGGCAACGGGGGCCCCGCCCCCTCCCCATTTATAGCAAGAGAAGGCCAACCGGTGTCTCCCACGTTCGTAGGTAATGATGGTTTCCCTTGCATATCGCAGGGACTTGTCACGTAGTGCAATCATCGAGGTAATGTGGGAAGCGGAGACGCCCACGTCCAATCAACCGCCACGCATCAACCGAGGCCGCAGGCTTTTGGGGCCCGCAGCGCTTCGAGCTTGACCCTTGGCTTCGCCATGAAGCCAAGCCCGCGCGCACCTTGGGCCCGGGGGCTACTATCGGCGTTCTGGGAACAGGGATCCCCAGACTTGCCTACTTGCGGCCCGCGGCGTGGCGGAGCCAGCAGGCCGTACGGCCCATCTTCACCAACAAAGCATCCAAGACCCTCGCGAGGGGCCAAGCCTCACGAGGCGGACGACGCAAGACCTCCTCTAGAGTGGCCTAGCTAGGAAGGTTCACGAGGAGCGGAGATATCAAGGCAAGGCGAACCTCACGAGGCTCTCGTGACGTGAGCCATGACGATCGCCACCAGGCAGGTGCCAGCGCGCGCAACATCCTTGTTTCCTCTTTGGTGCAAAGGAGGCAAGCGCAGCCGTGGGGTACCGATGCATCGGGCAAAGGTTGCCATTCTGGTGCAACAAGACCAAGACCACGAACTGCAAGACGGAGGTCATCGTGGAGCCCAAAGCAGCGTCACCACCAGAGCTTTGTGCAGGCGAAGACTACTTTTGTCAGGATGGCTTGTACTAGCTGTCCCCCTTCAAATTATCCCGCCATTGTTGGATCCCTTCCCGCTCGATATTTGGGAAGAGGACCAGGGCCTCTATAAATAGGACTAGCCACCACAGTGGATGGGAGCACCTCATCTTAGCTAGAGGAGATCATCAGAGATTGAGAGACACACCACAAGCTCTCACGCGCAAGAACACCTCAACCTCAGGAGGTTGTTCTCCCCTTGTATTGTTCATCATCAGCCCAAGAGGCAATCCACCACCACACTGGAGCAGGGTATTACACCACCATGGTGGCCCAAACCAGTATAAACCCCGTGTCTTTCTGTGTTGCGAGTTCGTCGAGTTCGTCCGTAATATCTTAGTGAGCTAGAGCGTAGATCGGTAGGAGGGGAAGACTTCACGCGCACCCCAGTGTTTGAACCATAAGGGTTTGTCGGAGCCCCACATCCGACATACGCGTGAGCAAGAAGAAGCACTTCGCAACGAAGTTTAAGAGAGGATTTATCAAGCACGATTGCACCGAAAGTTCCTCAAGCTCCTACACAAGCTAGACAAGCTCCTCCACAAGCTTGACAAGAACCACAAGTTCGCCAACAGCAACACGACAAGGAAAATCCTCCACGGCAAGGACGTCATCACACTCTGATAGAGGCGAGGGTGTCCCGATCTTTCGATGACATGATAACTATTAATTTGGTGGAGACGACTTTGACGATACGACTACAAAAATGCACGATGTTGCGCCTTAGCAATCGCTAAACCAATCTCCTGAGGTTACTGACGATGCCTGAAGCACGGTCAGCCTGACCACGATGGTCTATTCCTGCAAGCAATCGAAGAACGAGCAATAATATGATAAAGCAATTTGAATATTGCGAATATATGAAGTATTGAAAATGGTGGGTGTCTGTGTCAAAACCGGCGGATCTCGGGTAGGGGGTCCCGAACTGTGCGTCTAAGGCGGATGGTAACAGGAGGCAGGGGACACGATGTTTTACCCAGGTTCGGGCCCTCTTAATGGAGGTAAAACCCTATGTCCTGCTTGATTATTCTTGATAATATGAGTAGTACACGAGTTGATCTACCACGAGATCAAAGAGGCTAAACCCTATAAGCTAGCCTATGGTATGATTGCATGTTGTCCTACGGACTAAAACCCTCCGGTTTATATAGACACCGGAGGGGGCTAGGGTTACATAGAGTCGGTTACAAGGAAGGAGATCTGCATATCTGTATTGCCAAGCTTGCCTTCCACGCCAAGGAGAGTACCATCCGGACACGGGACGAAGTCTTCAATCTTGTATTCTCATAGTCCAACAGTCCGGCCAAAGGATATAATCCGGCTGTCCAGATACCCCCTAATCCAGGACTCCCTCAGTAGCCCCCAAACCAGGCTTCAATGATGTCAAGTCCGACACGCAATATTGTCTTCGGCATTGCAAGGCGGGTTCCTCTCCAAATTTTGAATGTTTGTTAAGTAGTGTCCGGCCCCATAAATGTTGGACCTCTTGGCTTCTGCGCCCAATAAGGGCTATCTCCCACGCGTCGAATGAATATGAGGAGCCAGGGCATTTTTACATTCGCCCCCTAGCCAGATAAATAAATTGTCTATAAAAGGGATGGGGATTCTTAGATCCAATCCATATCATCCTCCCCCAGCGAGAATCCATCAGAGCGCGCTTTGGAAAAATCCACTCCAGCATGGCTGACCTCCGCAGCTCCTCCTCCCGCCCCGTAGCCCTAAGCCCGGTGATTGGGAGAGGTGTTCTATCCCACACAGTCGATTAGTCTAAATACAGACTAAGGGATTTCTCCCTCCAACGTATATGGTTCCCGTCCGAGCCGGGCTCGCCACCTACAATGGCGGGGAGCAAGCAGAGAGCTTCCCTAGCCCCTCTACGGGGGAGCGGGTATGCCTTGTTCCTTACTTATTAAGGGGACTCGGATTTCCAATTCATCAGTTCCTCCGCGGACTCCTAGAGATTTACGGCCTCCAAGTGCATAATTTCACCCCTGCTTCCATATTACACATCGCCGGCTATGTTGCCCTCTACGAGTTATTCCTGGGCTGTGAGGCTCATTTCGAGCTGTGGAAAAGGTTATTTTGCCTCGTCCCCCGCACACAGGAGGGGTCACTTTATCAAGTGGGCGGAGCCGAAATATGGTGCATCGCCAAAACCGGATACCTGTCCGGTACTCCGAAGAAGACGTCGAGGACTGGCCTTCGGAATGGTTTTATATGGAGGACGTCCTCCTTCCGGAGCCAGTTCGGCGGGGTCTTCCTGAGTTCAACAATGCTCCTCTGAAGAAACGCCGAAGCTGGCGCCCACGGAGCCCCCAGGAGGAAGACAACGGAGAAGTCCTTTACCTGATGAACCGGATTAAAGTGCTGGCTCAATCAGGATTGATAGTAATCGAGGTTATGTCAATATGCATAATGCGGGGAGTGCAGCCACTTCAATATCAAGGGCACCCCCTGTGGTGTTTTAACGGGGAAGACGATGCCACCCGTTGTGGGCGTAAGGGTCCAGAAAACGCTGCTGCTTTAGCAAAAATCATGTCCGAGCTGTTAAAGGGAGAGGAAGAGGAGTTCATCCGCATAAAGCCATGGGATGGATTCTCCATGTACAACCCTCCAAGTTGGGTGAGTTATATCCCCTTACTCCCATTCTTCCCACATTCTTTGTCGTAGGTACTCACCTTGCCATTTTACGGCAGGAACTGCAAAAAGCCATAAGGGAGGTCAACAACCCATCCCCACAACCAGAGGACCCCGACCGGGCCCTCGGTGCCGGACTCAAAGAAGATTCGGACATATGCGTGGAGCTGATAGATCGGCAGTTCTATCAATTGAGCTGTGATGACGCCATGGTGGCCATTACGGCCGACTATCCCGGACTGCTCCCTGCATCGCTCGTAAGAAAAACCAAAATCCCAACTCCAAAAACTAGGATCCCCTTTTAGATACTTCACCTACCATATCCATATGGTGTTTTACAGGGAAGGCATTCGGGACACTGTGCTGAACGCGCAGCAACTCGCCAACAAGAGGCACCAAGGCCGGGTAGGCCAAAAAGGAAGGTGGTCAGGATGGAGACGTCGGCGCAGAGGTATGACAAAAACCCCGCTCCGTGGTTGTTTTCTTTCTCAAAATGTAATGACATCCATGTTTCTTTAACAGAAAAAACGCTCGCCGGAATCTGTCCGGTGAGGTTGCCGATCATGCTTCCACCAGTCGGGCTCCAGGACCGAACATAGAGGCGGAAGCTGACATGGGGTAGACGCTGGATACTCCCCCTACAGAGGATGCGTATAGACTATCCGCTACAAATTCAGAAGTGGAGAGTGCCATGAATCATAGGCGTTGCCGGGTCGTACTCCGTGACGCTTGCTTCTCACAAGAGGCATTTGATGCCTTCAATTCTGGAGACGCGTACCTCTGTGCTGCCCAAAATGGTCTAGCCAGAGCCACGGACCAGTATGTAAGGGATGTACGGGTAAGCAAATATGACAATTATTTGTATTAGTAGCCCCTGAGACTTGAAACAGTTAGCAGAACTAATTTAAGGATCATCTATTGTGCAGGTTCTTATAGAGAAGAATACTCGACTGTCACAGGAGCTGGAGGAATGAAAGACCCAACTTCGGGCCGCCGTTGCCGTATTGAAGGGACCTAAAAAGTCCTCAGCTGGTAACATTTCTTTCAAAGAATGATAGGTACCATATAACGTGCGTTGTGGCTGCAGATCTAACAATAGATATTGCAGATGAATCCAGAGAGAATCTGGAGGACCAGTATGTCGTACGATAGCTAAAGGCTGGCAAACGCGTGCTGACTGAGGTCAGGCAGGAGAAAAACAATCTCCAAGATGCCAATACCAAGCTGAGCGTGGAACTGAAGGATGTTCGAGACCAGCTTGCGGACTCCGAGAAGGAGAATAAGCGGCTTCGACGCAGCATTTTCAGTAAGAGCTTGGATAAACCCTTAAAAGGGGGCACCGGAGAAGCTGGCTAACAGAATTATGTCTACAGGTATGCTGACGGGTCATCCCACGGAGGAGATGCTCGGGTCTGCGGGTGATCTTCTACCCAAGCTCTCACGACTGCACGAACAAGTTCAGCAGGTGATGCAAGGTATTGCCCAGGCCTTGTGGCCATCCGTCTCCCTGCCAGAAGGCATTGGAGAGCTTGCGGAGAAGCTCAAGGGAGCATGGCGGTGCTTCCGATTATGGAAGATATCGGCCTGCCGTCAAGATGCAAGGGAAGCCTGGGCCATGGTGAAGACGCGGTATACCAAGGCTGACCCAAACCACATGGTCGAGGTCGGACCTATGGGGCCCGATGGCAAAGAGATCCCGTTAGCTTAGTGTATAGGCAAGTAGAATTAGCCGCAAAGTATTCCCAACAGGATTGTAAGCTAGACAGCATGTTGGATGGTATAGAAGAGGAATTTAGTCAGTCTACATGACTGTAATTAAAGTGACATGTATAATGCCTTCTAGCCGGATTGTAAATCATTTGTCATGGCGGACCTTTTCGCTTCAACCTCAGGACCCGATAGTCCGGAGTGTGTCCGAATACCTGCTCAGTTATATAAGAACTGGGGTATGCGTGGAAACCAGGAGTAGGGGTTATTAGTGCTTGAACTGACAAGTATCCAACTAGTTATGTTATATTACATGGGTAGTAAGAAACATCTTCCAGGGAGAATAGTTCCGTTAGGGGTTCCTTTCCCTGGGTACGCATGCCCTAAAGTGCATGTCCGGACTGCGAGAGGAAACGCGGGCAAAAACATCTGGGGGCATATATGGAAAATAAATAAAAATCATCTTTTGTTCACCGACCGAGTATTCCCTTAAGAACGCTAGCTTTCGGCTTCACCCAGTCTGAGGTACACATCCGGCTGACCCAGCAGTAACAATCGCAGAGGTGCTCCCCTTATGCCCTAGCCGAATTAACGGGAACGTAGGGCATAAATACAAGAGCCAGGCAACCCAGCTTGGCCAAAACTTAAGTCATTATCGATGCATATAATGGTGAAGGAAAGGTACATGCGGAAGAATAACACATGTGCGGGGCATGAAGCCCAGATAAATAATTAAGCTTCTGTGTAAGAAGCCCCCAGGTATAATGGGCGTGGTTAGCGCGTCAATAGTGTGCAAGCGGGGCACAAGTTGGCCCTTGAAGGCCTTGAGAAAGAATAAAAGAAAGAAAGAGAAAAAAGACAGATAATGTATATGCAAAAACTGGACAGAGGAAAGAGACGAACATAGAGTCTGGCACTAGGCGTAGAATCTTCGGAGTCTGGCTGCGTTCCATGGGTTCGGCTCAAGTCGATTATTTGATGCATCCCGCAGACAGTACGCTCCACCGGTCAGAACTTGGTCAATAATGAAGGGACCTTCCCATTTGGGCTCGAGCTTGGTTTTTTTCTTCTCCGGCAGGCGTAGAACTAACTCGCCAACGTTATAAGTTTTGGCCCATACTTCTCTGCTTTGGTATCTGCGAGCCTGTTGCTGATAGAATGTGGAATGGGCTTTTGCCACATCGCGCTCCTCCTCCAGGGTGTCCAGACTGTCCTCCCGATCGAGCTCGGCTTCTCTTTCTTCGTACATGCGCACTCGAGGTAAGTCATGAATTATGTCACAGGGCAGAATCGCCTCTGCGCCGTACACCATAAAGAAGGGTGTGTATCTGGTAGTACGATTCGGCGTGGTCCGCAGCCCCTAGAGTACGGAGTCAAGCTCCTCTACCCATTGCGTGTTAGACTCCTTTAAGGACCGCACTAGTCTGGGTTTGATGCCGCTCATGATAAGACCATTTGCTCGCTCAACTTGGCCATTGGTTTGTGGGTGATAGACAGAAGCATAATCGAGCTTGATGCCCATGTTGCTGCACCAGAGTTTTACCTCATCGGCCGTGAAGTTCGTGTCGTTGTCAGTGATGATGCTGTGGGGGACGCAATAATGGTGTACAACCCCGGATATGAAGTCTATCATCGGTCTGGATTTGGCCGTTTTAACAGGTTTGGCTTCTATACATTTGGTGAATTAATCCACCATGACCAGTAAGTATTTTTTTCTTATGGGTTCCCCCTTTAAGGGGTCCAACCATGTCAAGCCCACAGACCGGGAAGGGCCAGGTAATGGGGATTGTTTGGAGGGCGGTGGGTGGCATGTGGGTTTTGTTTGCAAAAAGCTGGCAACCGACGCAGCGTTGGACCAAGTCATGTGCGTCTGCCCGGGCCGTCGGCCAATAAAAACCTGTACGGAAGGCCTTGCTTACAAGGGCCCAGGCTGCGGCGTGGTGGCCGCCGAGTCCAGCCTGAATTTCTGCCAAAATCTTCCGCCCTTCCTCTTCAGAGATGCACCTTTGAAGGATTCCGGTAGTACTTTTTTATACAGCTCTCCCTCGTGGACCTTGTAGGCTTTAGATCGCCGCACTATGCAGCGTGCCTCATTTTCGTCCTCGGGAAGTTCCTGCCTAGTTAGGTAGGCCAAGAATGGTCCTATCCACGGGGCAATGATGGCCATTATTACGTGGGCTGAAGGTGTTATTTCGGTGGCAGAGCCTCTGATTATGTCAGAGTGTTCGGTATCGGGTATTTTGGCTGGGTCTAGACTATTGTTACCGATGTCCCCTTCCCATACCACGGATGGCTTAAACAACCTCTCCAAAAAGATGTTGGGGGGATCGCATCGCGTTTTGCGCTGATGCGGGCGAGGATATCCGCCGCCTGATTGTTTTCCCGAGCCACAAGGTGAAATTCGAGCCCCTCGAATCGAGCTGACATCTTTAGGACGGCGTTTCAATAGGCCGCCATCTTCGGATCCTTGGCATCGAAGTCTCCATTTATTTGGGATATTGCAAGGTTCGAATCCCCACGCACCTCCAGGCATTGAATGCCCATGGAAACTGCCATCCGAAGACCATGTAAAAGGGCTTCATATTCGGCTGCGTTGTTGGAGTCTGTATGCAGTATCTACAGTACATATTGGACTGTATCTCCGGTTGGGGACGTCAGGACGACGCCAGCCCCTAGACCAGCTAGCATTTTGGAGCCGTCGAAGTGCATGATCCAATTGGAGTATGCGCCGTACTCTTTAGGTAGTTCGTCTTCCGTCCATTCGACGACAAAGTCGTCCAATACTTGTGATTTAATGGCTCGCCGGGGTTTGTATGTTATGTGGAACGGGAGGAGCTCAATGGCCCATTTGGCAATCCGTCCCGTGGCGCCGCGGTTGTTTATAATATCATTAAGTGGCACTTCCGAGGCTACTGTAATCGAACACTCTTGAAAGTAGTGTCGCAGTTTACAGGATGCCATGAATACCGCATAGGCTATCTTGTGATAATGTTGGTACCATGACTTGCATGGAGTGAGGACAGTGGATACATAATATACCGGCTTTTGAAGGGGGAATTTATGTCCGTCCGCTTCTCGTTCAACGACGAGCACTACGCTTACAACCTGATGAGTTGCTGCAATGTACAACAGCATTGGTTCGCCGATGTTTGGCGCGGCCAGGATTGGGTTGGTTGCTAGTATGGCTTTTATTTCTTCCAATCCGGCTGTGGCAGTGTCCGTCCACTCGAAGTGTTCGGTGCACCAAAGGAGGCGATAAAGGGGTAATGCCTTTTCTCCTAAGCGGGAGATAAAGCGGCTTAGAGCCGCCACACATCCAGTTAATTTCTGGATTTGTTTGAGGTCTGTTGGGGTAGCCAACTGTGACAGAGCTCGGATTTTGGCCGGATTAGCTTCAATTCCTCTACTGGAGACAATGAAGCCCAGGAGCTTTCCGGCTGGTACACCGAAAACGCATTTTTCCGGATTGAGCTTGATGTCATATTTTCGGAGGTTGTTGAATGTGAGCCTCAAGTCGTCTATTAGAGAGTCGACGTGTTTGGTTTTGACGACCACATCATCTATGTATGCCTCTACTGTTTTGCCGATCTGTTTCTCCAGACATGTCTGAATCATGCGCTGATATGTTGCACCGACGTTTTTGAGCCCGAAAGGCATTGTGTTGAAACAAAAGGGGCCGTATGGTGTGATAAATGCCGTTGCGTCTTGGTCGGACTCCGCCATCTTGATTTGGTGGTAGCCGGAGTATGCGTCGAGGAAACACAATGACTCGTGTCCTGCGGTAGCATCGATAATTTGATCAATGCGGGGGAGGGGGAAGGGATCCTTTAGGCAGGCCTTGTTGAGGTCCTTAAAATCGACACACAGGCGCCAGGATTTGTCCTTCTTTGGTACCATCACCAGGTTTGCTAGCCAATCTGGGTGTTTTATTTCTCTAATGAATCCGGCCTCTAATAACTTGGCTAGTTCTTCTCCCATAGCTTGTCTCTTAGGTTCAGAGAAATGCCGAATTGTCTGCTTGACCGGCTTGAATCCCTTTATAATATTGAGGCTGTGCTCGGCCAGCCTGCGTGGGATTCCTGGCATGTCTGAGGGGTGCCAGGCGCATATGTCGCAACTCTCGCGCAGGAACTCTCGTAGTGTGGCGTCCACGGCGGGGTTTAGCTGTGCCCCGATGGAGGCTGTTTTTGTAGGGTCCGTTGGGTGGACTTCAAATTGGACTATTTCATCCTCTGGTTTAAAAGAGGTGGACTTGGATCTCTTGTCAAGTATCACGTCGTCCCTGTCCACTATGGAGCGTAGCGTAGTTAACTCCTCGGCCGAAAGGGCTTCGGACAATGCCTCGAGGGCCAATGCGGCTGTTTTGTTTTTGGCGCGGATTGCTGTGTCCGGATCACTAGCGAGAGTGATGATTCCGTTGGGCCTGGGCATTTTGAGCTTCATGTACCCATAATGGGGTATGGCTTGGAAGATCGTGAACGCCTCCCGTCCTAAAAGGGTGTGGTATCCACTACTGAACGGGGCCAATTGGAATGTAATTTCTTCGGACATATAGTTCTCCGGCGTGCCGAATACCACATCTAGTGTGATTTTCCCGGCACAGCATGCTTCCCGACTGGGGATGATTCCTCTGAAGGTTGTGCTGCTTTGCTCAATGCGGTTCCAGTCTATTTCCATTTTGTGAAGAATTTCCTCATAGATGAGGATCAATCCACTACCGCCGTCCATGAGTACTTTGGTGAGTCGAAAGCCGTCCACCATTGGACTGAGGACCAGTGCAGCTGGTGCTCGGGCTGTTCGGAATTTAGGTTCGTCACTGGCATTGAAGGTAATAGGCGTGTCACTCCATGGGTTCACTGCTGCCACGTGGCAGATTTGGGCGAGGCTGCGGAGTGTTCGCTTGTGCCTATTATTTGATGCGAAGGTTTTGAAGACTGTTAATACCGTATTGCTATCCATGGGATGATGCTCTGTGGTATTTGGGATGAGAAGATCCTCACCACTTTTGGCCACCTTCCGGAGTACCCAACATGCTCTAAGGCTGTGTGTTGGTGTGGTATCCGTTGTACTATGAATATTGCAGGGGCCGTTGAGCCATCCCTCCAATACGGTTCCATGCCCTGTAGAGGGTTTTTGTTTCTTTGTAACTAACTCGGGTGTCTTATGATAGTGCACCCTTTTACTTCGGACTGGGTGTATATTCCGAGCCGGATTATCCCAAAATTTCGTTTCAGTTTTCCAGGCGCTTTCCATCGCGCAGTACTTTCATACTATGGACGCCAAGTCAGCGAAGCGTGATATGTCACGGCGACTTAAGGCATTAAGGATTCCCTTGTCCGTGCAATTATTGCAAAAAATGAGACTGCGTCTTCCTCGCGACAGTCCTTAACCTTGTTCATCACAAGGAGGAATCTGGCCCAATAATGATGTACTATTTCATGGGGCTCTTGCCTGATGTGGGAAAGATCGTTTATGTCTAGGTGGGTGGGTGGATTTGAGTCCGAACCCCTACCCGATCTGAGACCCAGGGGCCGAGGAGTTTCCGATCTTGGAAGTTCGGATTCCGGGATGTTGCCCGGTAAGTCTGGCCCGCTACCTGACTCTAGGTTCAGGGCTTGAGTGATGTCCTCCCGTAAATGGGTGTCCGGCTCGGAGAGTTCAGGAATCCGGACATAGGTACTCCTCAAGATAGAGGAAGAATCGCTGCATTGTTCCTCCACTACCGCAATATGATGGGTGACCGGTGGAGAGTTAATCTCCCTTTGATCGGGTTTAAGCCCAATCCGATCATAGTCTGTAGCGACTCCCAAGGCGGCGATACGATCCAAGAGCTCGTTTAGGGAAGAGAGCTCCACTGGATCCATCTTCTCGGCAAATTCCTAGCCGACGTGGAGGCTATTTTTGATGACCCGAGAAGTCATCGTCGGCGCAGCGGCCGAACGGGAGGTCATGATGAAATTGCCTAGCCGGAGAGTTTGGCCGACAGCCAGGGCTCCCCCGGCGGTAATGTTGTTTTTAACAACGATACGAGGCATCCTTCCTTACGGCGACGGCACAGTGGAACTCTCAATGAAAGCACCAATGTCGGTGTCAAAACCGGCAGATCTCGGGTAGGGGGTCCCGAACTGTGCGTCTAAGGCGGATGGTAACAGGAGGCAGGGGACACGATGTTTTACCCAGGTTCGGGCCCTCTTAATGGAGGTAAAACCCTACGTCCTGCTTGATTATTCTTGATAATATGAGTAGTACAAGAGTTGATCTACCACGAGATTAAAGAGGCTAAACCCTAGAAGCTAGCCTATGGTATGATTGTATGTTGTCCTACGGACTAAAACCCTCCGGTTTATATAGACACCGGAGGGGGCTAGGGTTACACAGAGTCGGTTACAATCAAGGAGATCTACATATCCGTATTGCCAAGCTTGCCTTCCACGCCGAGGAGAGTACCATCCGGACACGGGACGAAGTCTTCAATCTTGTATTCTCATAGTCCAACAGTCCGGCCAAAGGATATAATCCGGCTGTCCGGATACCCCCTAATCCAGGACTCCCTCAATGGGGATCCGTAAGCGGTCTTGGTCTGGTCGTTGGACACAAACGAATTACACGAAGTTGCAATGGCTAACTGTTAACTAAACAAATCCCAAGGAAAAAGGTACTACATGGATCTACTTATATAGGAGCAAGGGGTGGCAGCCAAGGAGGTGGGAGGACGTCCCAAGGTATCCTAAAACTAACCCTAGGTCGTAAAAGGCTAATGGGCCCAAGTGGAGGTGATGCAACACCTTTGGGCTTGTAGTTTGACTCGGATTCTGCTGCAAAGTTAGATTGTTTCGTCCATAACTCAACGCTCCGGACGAATTTGAAGGTGAATCCAACTGTGTTAGAAAGAGCACGAAATCTACTTTCAAACAAAAAAATAATCAGCCAATTCAGAGTCCGTATGAAAAAGTTGTTCGCATTTTGAGTAAGGTATGTCTGTGTAGTCCGAATCTGAATCCAGAACGTGAGAGACTTGGACTCTATCTTATCTTGGCCCAAAAGTGACGTGAGAGGACTTTTTAACAGCACCTAAACTTCTCTTTTTCCCTTATCTTCATATGTGGATTGTACAAATGTCGCATACACCTGCAATTAGACATGGCACAAAAGTCTCTAAAGTATTTTTATCCTGGATGACATAAATAAATCGTTGCATAGTTTGTACTAGAAATCACCTCACAAATATACATGTATGCAATATTTTTGGTCGTATCCAAGGTAGTCATGTCCTCATCATCCTCCCCTTCTTGAAAACAAAGCCGTCCTCGGCGTTGCTTAATCTGAAATGTGGCTAACAAAAGAGACAAGGTGTACATGTTGTATATGTATATGCCATCCATTTTTACTTCCCTTGATTTTTGCACATATGACACATGTATACATGAGTAACTTTCATAGTTCATAAAATCTAAAGACAAAAAATTATCACAAGAAGTAGAAGGCATAAAAATATTGCAACTCAGATTCACATATAAGTGAAGCTCTTATTCATTTCAAAAGATTGACAATGTTCATCATTAAACCATCCCAACAATGATGAATAAACCTTACTTCCATCAAATTTACATGGTACAACATGCTTATATAAGCAAACATGCAATAAGTCATTGGACATAGAATCATCACCAAGATTAGAGGTGATATCAAAATGATTAAACATTAGTTCTTTTGCATCAACAGTTAATTCAATTGGTGCAATCAAAATTGTTGGTATTTTAGTTGTTTGATAACATGACGCATTCTTAACAGTAACAAGATTCATAACAGTAACAAGGAATAGTAGTTGTTGTAGTCACCCAATGCATCCTCATGGATATTTATCTCAAAGGTACTAGCGCAAAAATACATACCAGTAATGCAATGAGGAATATACTGAAATCTTGCACAGATATCATGGTTCAAACCACCAAAAAATCTATTCATTGTATCATCCTCAGATTCATCTATGTCACAATGATGCATATAAGATTAGAACTCTTGATAGTAAGCATGAACAGTGTTACTGCCTTGTTTTAATTCTTCCAATTTTCTAAGCAATTCATGACAATAATAAGGAGGAAAAATGTTGTCTCATTACAGCTTTCAAAACTTTCCAAGTTATGGGTTGGTTATCAATGTTTTTCTTACAATGTACACTCCACCAAACAGAAGCAAAACCAGTAAATGCTCTAGTGGTAGCTCGTACTCTCTCATGTTCAAAAAAATCATGGTGAGTAAAAACTTGATCTATTTCAAGCTCCCAAGCTAGATAAATTGCAGGATTAAATCTACCCTCGAATGATGGTAAAGAGATAACCTGACCATATGCTTGTGTGTGTTGTCCTACCTCTCGTAATGGTGAAGATGTATTTGTCGTCCAAGAACTTCTATCTTCGGACCCTGTAATGATTAGTAGAAACAAGAAACAAAATTCAAGAATAATGTTCCTATGAACTACTAGGGTGTGATGGTAAAGCGCTCACAGTAAAGCAAATATCAATATCTTACAAGTTCTTACCATGCAGCAGGTGGTGACAGGCAACCAACGGTGTCAAATAACTCCAAAGATTGAAAAAGCGATTGAACGTAAATATGCATGGTGTAGAAATATGTGGAGCTAGGTTGGCTATATATGGTAGCAAAAGATTAGCAATAATCAATTTAGAGATGCAATGTTGAATAAACGCTCAACGACGATACTGTGCTGGTCCTAGGCAAGACCGAACTAGAGATGCGAGCCTAAAACACTAATGAGGTCACGGTGTAGCACAACTAGTATCAATAAAGGATATGAAGTAGCTCTGGACAACAAGATATAAGTGAAGATCACAATAGCAGTAAAGATAATGATATGACACAACACCCAAGCAGGATATATCAACAACTTTCTCTCCAACTTTCCTCTACAAAAGTTTGTGCCAATTTTTTGATAATTTTTTTCAAGAAAGGTATTGACTCAAGCTTTCAAATGCAAAAGGAACCACTTAATTACGAGTTGATATGAGGAGTCAAAACAATTCTAAAACTGGCCTGAAAAACTAAAATAAGTTGTGTTCGTGAACTTCGGAGGGCAAAAAGACCTATTTAAAAGCCGATTTTGAGGTGCCAAATACTGAAGTAGCTACTGCAACTATTTAGATGCGGCTCGTTGCTAGATTTCATTTGAGTACTCGCGGAGCCTAAACGGACTTCGTATGAGAAAGTTATGCCTGTTCTACTGAACAGTGCACAAAACAGATTCCAATCTGAATTCAACTACGAGATTGAGTCTAGATAGATTCTAATTTTGTTTTTTTATTCTCTCTTTTTTTCCTCACACTTTTGTTTCTTTCTCTCTTTTTTACAACTTTTTTGTCTCTCTTTTCAAGACAACTAGATAAGATGCAGATTGGATCAAGCAAAGATGTGAATGACCTCAACTATGATTATGACAATGAACGATGGGTAGCACATGATGGAAATTGATGGACGGGGTGGTGGACAGCGGAAGGGATAACGATGCAGCGGCGGTGTGACTAATATGAACATAACTCGAAACTCTAAATGAACTAGACACTAAGACCAGCAACTCGACATCATGATGCAACCGATAATTCAACTATGCAAGCAATGAAAAGAAAATTGCAAAGGCTCAAACTGGCTTGGACAAAGGATGAATAGATCTAATTTTTTTGGCTTTTTCTTGGACAATAGGTAAGAAAATAAATCTAATCTATGAAAAACTGGAAATTCTCACCGAGCAACCTGGATCTGATACCACTTAATAGAGGCGAGGGTGTCCCGATCGTTTGATGAGATGATAATTGTCGATTTGGTGGAGACGACTTTGACGATCCGACTACAAACGTGCACGACGTTGCGCCTTTGCAATCGCTAAACCAATCTCCTGAGGTTACTGACGATGCCGGAAGCACGGTCAGCCTGATCACGAAGGTCTATTCCTGCAAGCACTCGAAGAACGAGCAAGAATATGATATAGCAATCAGAATATTGCGAATATATGAAGTATTGATAATGGTGGGGATCCGTGAGCGGTCTTGGTCTGGTCGTTGGACACAAACGAAGTACACGAATTTGCAATGGCTAACTTTTAACTAAACAAATCCCAAGGAAAAAGCTACTACACGGATATACTTATATAGGAGCAAGGGGTGGCGGCCAAGGAGGTGGGAGGACGTCTCAAGGAAGCCTAAAACTAATGCTAGGTTGTACAAGGCTAATGGGCCCAAGTGGAGGTGATGCAACACCTTTGGGCTTGTAGCTTGACTCGGATTCTGCTGCAACGTTATATTTTTTTTCCATAAATCAACGCTCCGGACGAATTGGAAGGTGAATCGAACTGTGTTAGAAAGAGCACGAATTCGGAGTCCGTATGAAAAAGTTGTTCGCGTTTTGAGTCATGTATGTCTGTGTAGTCCGAATCTGAATACAAAACGTGAGTGACTTGGACTCTATCTTCTCTTCGCCCAAAAGTGACATGAGAGGACTTTTTGAACAACACCTAAACTTCTCTTTTTCCCTTATATTCACATGTGGATTGTACAAATGTCCCATACACCCGCAATTAGACATGACACAAAAGTTTCTGAAGTATTTTTGTCCTGGATGACATAAATAAATCATTGCATAGTTTGCATTAGAAATCACCTCACAAATATACTTGTATGCAATATTTTTGGTCATATCCAAGGTAGTTATGTCCTCATCACCCTCGACCCCAACATAATGAAGAGAAACGATACGGCAAGCTCAAGTTCACCATGCCCAAGTTCTCCAAAAACAATGATCTCAAAGAGTATCTTTCATGGGCATTGAAGGTTGACAAGATATTTCATTTGCACAACTATGAGGAAGAGAAGAAGATTGCCATGGCATCCCTTGATTTCCAAGACTATGTCTTCATTTGGTGGGAGCAAGTTATTGAGCTTCAAGAAGCAAGAGGTGAACCACCAATCCCAACTTGGCGCAAATGAAGGATGTCATGAGAGCATGTTTTGTGCCAACTTAGTACAACCGCGACCTCTTCAAGAAATTACAACTCCTCAAGCAAGGAACAAAGAGCGTTGAAAATTACTACAAGGAAATGGAGATTGCCATGATTAGAGCAAATGCCATGGAAGATGATGAGCAAACTATGGCACGTTTCTTGAATGGACTCAATCACCCTATCAAGAAGATCGCCGACTTCCAACCTTACTCAAACCTCATCAAGCCGTGTCAAGAAGCAAGAGGTGAACCACCAATCACAACTTGGGCGCAAATGAAGGATGTCATGAGAGCACGTTTTGTGCCAACTTACTACAGCCGCGACCTCTTTCAAGAAATTACCACTCCTCAAGCAAGGAACAAAGAGCGTTGAAGAGTACTACAAGGAAATGGAGATTGCCATGATTTGAGAAAATGTCACGGAAGATGATGAGCAAACTATGACACGTTTCTTCAATGGACTCAATCACTCTATCAAGAAGATCGCCGACTTCCAACCTTACTCAAACCTCATCGAGCTAGTGCATCAAGCCACCAAGGCGGAACGACAAGTGCAAGATGACTTCAAGTATGCCAAATACTCTTCCAAAAACTACGGCTCCTCCAACCAATCTTCAATGACTCAGCCACCTTCTACCTCAACCAAACCTTCTCCAACCAACGGTGACAAATCAAGTTACAAGAAAACTTCGACAGCTTCAAGTCTTCCTCCTTCTACAAGCAACTTCAAGCCGAGAGCTTTATCATCTACAAGTCCACCGGATGAGACCATCAAGACAAGTTCAATCAAGTGCTTCACTTGCGGTGGCTGAGGCCACAAGTCCTTCGAGTGTACCAACAAGTGCACCATGATCCTCAATGATTATGGTACATACGACTCCATGAGTGAAGGGTAAATGGAAGCCCTTGAGCATATGGCTATGCACCGACAAGTGAATAAAGATGAAGATGATCAAGTCTTTTGTGACGAAGATTCGAGCCCCGCTCATGTTGTCTCCAAGGTCTTTACCCTTCAACATCAACAAGACGAAGACCAAAGATTCCATATCTTCCACACCAAGCCGGGCTGAATGGAAGGTCTGTGAAGGTCATCATCGACGGAGGAAGTTGCCATAACTTCGGAAGTGAAGAGCTATGTTCCAAGCTCCAATTGGTAAAGATGAAGCACCCTTGCCCCTACAAGGTCCAATGGCTTAGCAACTTAGGCACTATTCAAGTCGAGCACATGGTTCAAGTTTCCTTCAAGATCGGAGCATATGAAGAAACTTTGGAGTGTGATGTCATTCAAATGTCCATTTGCCACCTCCTACTTGGACAACCTTAGCAATTTGACCATGGCGTCATCCACAAGGGCGTACCAATCACTATAGCTTCAAGATGAAAGGAAAAGAGTATGTGCTACGACCTATGTCATCAAGCCAAGTGATCGCCGACAAGCAAGAAACCAACCATCATGGAGAAAATAGTGAGACAGCGAACCACCAAAAAGAGAGTGAGCGCCACAAGCCCAAATTGAGTGCCTCCACGATGAGCGACAAGAAAATCTTCATCCTATTTGCCACCAAAAGTGAGATGAGAGAACTATGCGATAACCCATCAAGTGTTATGCACTATGTCCTATTGTGCAAGGACGAGGTGCATAAAACTAACACCTCTCACAATCTACCTTTGGTGTTGTCTTCTCTATTGCAGGAATTCCAAGATGTTTTCCCCGACGAGCTACCTCCAGGACTACCTCCACTACAACGCATTGAACACCGAATCGACCTCATTCCAGGCGGACCTCTTCCTAACAAGGCACCATACAACGTCAATCCTGAGGAAACCAAGGAAATTCAACAGCAAGTTCAACAACTCGTCGACAACGGGCATGTACAAGAAAGATTAAGCCCATGTGCCATACCGGTAATCCTTGGTCCCTAGAAATATGGTACGTATCGCATGTGTTCTGATTTTCATCCTATCAATGCTATCACCGTTCGATATCACTAACCCATTCCATGCCTTGATGACATGCTATATGAACTCAGTGGAGCCACAAATTTTTCTAAAATTGATCTTAAAAGTGGCGACTATCAAATACGCATCCAAGAAGGTGATGAATGGAAAACTGCTTTAAAACCCAAGTTTGGTTTATATGAATGGTTGGTCATTCCTATGGGCTTATCCGAAGCACCCAACACTTTTATGCATGTGATGCATTTTGTTCTTCACCCATACATCAGTGTATTTGTTGTTTTCTATTTTGACGATATTCTTGTTTTTAACAAATATCTCAAAGATCATGTCACCCATCTTAGAACCGTTTTGCAAACTCTTAGAAAAGAGCGCCTTTATGCTAATATGAACAAATGCCTTTTTGGTGTCGATAGGCTAGTTTTCTTGGGTTTCGTTGTGTCTTCTAAGGGTGTTCATGTAGATGAATCTAAGATTGTGTCTATTTAAACTTGACCCCAATCAACTACCTTGCAACAAGTGCGTAGTTTTCTTGGCTTAGCTGGATTTATCGTTGATTTGTGAAGGATTTTTGCACCATTGTTTTACCTTTGCATGCCTTGAGTAAGAAAAATGCACCATTTGTTTGGGGACCATCTCAAGATACCGCATTCAACGATCATAAGAATTTGCTTAGATATACCCCTTTGCTTGCATTACCCAACTTTGATAAACCATTTGAGATCCATTGTGATGCTAGTGGGTACAGCATAGGAGGTGTGTTGATGCAAGAGAAGTGCCGCATAGCTTATTTTAGTGAAAAACTTTCTGGAGCGCAACTTAACTACCCCAGCTGTGACAAAGAATTATATGCTTTACTAGGAGTCCTGCATGTTTGGGAGCATTATGTCCACCCTCATGAGTTCATTCTTCACACGGATCATGAAACACTTAAGTATCTTAAGGGTCAAACTAAGTTGAACAAGCGCCATGCTAAGTGGAGTGAATTCATTGAGTCTTTTCCTTATGTCATCAACTATATCAAAGGCAAAGAAAATGTTGTGGTGGATGCGCTTTCCCGTAGATGCATGCTTGTTACCCAAGTGCAAGCAATCATCGTAGCAATTTCCACAGGTGGAAGTGATAAGTATGGACTGTCGAACCCACAGGGAGCTAAACGTCGGATCAATATTCTCTCAAGT
Organism: Triticum urartu; assembly: GCF_056163025.1. Taxonomy (NCBI): domain Eukaryota; kingdom Viridiplantae; phylum Streptophyta; class Magnoliopsida; order Poales; family Poaceae; genus Triticum; species Triticum urartu. Next base: position 263,507,283 of record NC_141876.1, read on the forward strand.
CCTATCTGCCACTGATACGACTCAATGTGCACCGAACGTTCGCTTCCATCTAGAAACGAGAAATAAAACTGTGTTGTGGGTATGAAGAGGATAGCTTTGCATGATATCGGATAACTAAAATATAAAAATAGGTGTTTTTATCATAAACTTAGAATATATCAGAATATATTACAAATAGCGAGTGAGGAATAATGATGGATTGGTGTGCGGAATTGTCCCGCGCAATTGTTAACAAGATCGGTAATCATTATTGCAATCTTATATGAGGGAGAGGCATAATCTAACATACTTTCCCTACTTGGATCATATGCACTTATGGTTGGAACTCTAGCAAGCATCCACAACTACTAAAGATCATTAAGGTAAAACCCAACCATAGCATTAAAATATCAAGTCCCCTTTATTCCATGCACAACAACCCCCTTACTCGGGTTTAAGCTTCCGTCATTCTAGCAACCCACTATAAGTGAATCATGAACGTATTGCAACACCCTACATCGGGAATCCTTCACGTGTGCCTGGCACGGAAGGCACCATAGGGCAGCACCAAAATAAAACATACAACTCAAACCAATCTAGATCATCAATCAACCCAAAAGACAAAAGAAATCTACTCAAAACATCATAGGATGGCAACACATCATTGGATCATAATATGTGGCCTAAAGCACTATGTTCAAGTAGGGGATTACAGCGGGGTGCGGGAGAGTAGACCACTTAAAAGAGATTAGGAAGGTGATGAAGATGGTGATGTTGATGAAGACGATCACCGCGGCAATGGTTCCCCGGCGGCACTCCGATGCCACCGAGAGTGAGGGGGAGAGAGTCTGCCCTTTGTGCTTCCTTCTCCATTGCCTCCCCCTAGACTGGAAGAGGTTCTCCCTCTGGTCCATGGCCCCCATGGTGATGATGGCCCCTTCCGGCTTCCTCCTCCATTGCCTACGGAGATGATGGTCCCCTTCGGCAGGGTGCCAGAGAGGGCCTAGATTGATTTTTCATGCCTACGGAGGCTTGCGGCAGTGGAACTTCCAATCTAGGGTTCTTTTCGTAGGTTTGGGTATTTATAAGAATTTTTGGTGTTGATCTCACGTCAAGGGGGTCCCTGAGGGGCCCACAAGCCCGGAGCACCCTCCCTGGGGGGTAGGGCACACCTAGAGGGCTTGTGGCCTGCTCGTCCACTTCCTGGCCTAGCTCTTTTGCTTCGGGGGTCCATTTTGGTCCATAAAAATCATCGTAAATTTTCAGCTCATTCCGAGAACTTTTATTTCTGCACAAAAAAGACACCATGCTAGTTCTGCTGAAAATGACGTCAGTCCAGGTAAGTTCTAATCAAATCATACCAAAACCATATAAAATTGTTGTAAACATGGCATGAATACTTCATAAATTATAGATACGTTGGAGACGTGTCAATATGCCCAAGCTTAATTCCTACTCATCCTCGAGTAGGTAAATGATAAAAGAAATAATTTATGAAGTGTGAATGCTAGCATAGTGCATAAATTTGCTCAATGATAGTTCCAAACACTTTTTCTAGCATCATTATATATCATAAACAGTAGGTCATCTCATAAAACTTCTCATGATAAAGTAACAAGCTATTCACATGTTAAAGTATAGACCATAAAGTTTCTTAAAAACTAAGAAACTATGCTTTCAATCACCAAACAATTACAATTCATCTTATTTTCAGGAAGGGTCTATGTAAGAGCTTTGATTTAGCAAATTCCACATACTCAACTACATATAGTCTTCCATGATTGCTAACACTCAAAGCATATTTTTAGAACGAATAGCATCCGTCGAACACAGAGAAAGATAGAAGCTTAATGTTTCGCCTCCCAACTTATTTATCATATGGATAGTTGTCAACAATAAAAATTCATGATCAAATATTTTGAATGGCCATATATGCTTGGATCTTTCCCCACCACATGATGCTTTCCAACTAAAGAATAATTGAGGTTGAAGTAAGAAGGAATACTATTGACTCTTGCATAAAAGTAAATACATGAAGTAAAAGATAGGCACTTCGTAGAGGGAAGCAGAGGTTGTCATGCACTTTTTATTTTTGGATGTGCAAACCCTTAATGCAAAGGAACATCGTGCTGTATTTCCCTTTGTGATAGCAACCTTTATTATGAAATCTGTCGCTTTTATTTCTTTACCATCACAAGTTCCTACAGCGCTTCTTTTCCCTTACAATAAAAGATCATACATATTTAGGAGCAATTTTTATTGCTTTTTGCACCGATGACAACTTACTTGAAGTGTCTTATTCAATCCATAGGTAGATATGGTGGACACTCATGGCAAGAAACATGGTTTAAGGGTTTTTGGATGCACAAGTAGTATCTGTACTTAGTAAAACAAAATTGGCTAGCAAAATCCTAAGCAAGTATCGGTGCACTAAAGCTTGGGCCCTTTAGCACCCCATACTTGTGCATGGGAAGTCGTAATCACACCTACGGTGAGGCCTGAAGAGGGTGATCAAAGATAAAAACAGGATCACTAGAGAAGCGGCCAAGCTAGAGACCAGAGAGCAGAAGACGAGTTGGACCCTCGACAAGATCCTTGCCGGGATGACTTGCAAGACCCCGGCAAGGTCCTTGATGGGACGCCTTGTGAAGCACTGAAAAAACCACCACCCTTGAGGTTGGAAGCTTTGACACCATCAACAAATGTTAAAACCAAGGCCCAGGGGCGCATGCACGGTGGCATGCAGATTTTTGTGAAGACCAGAAGGCGAGGTTCCTAGCAAGATCCTTGCCAAAGGCATTTGCGGGGCCCCAGCAAGAACCTTGCTAGGGGCATCGGCAAGGCCACGGAAAGGTTCCGCCACCCCGCCACCACTCCAGCATGACGACGGGCCTGCCAGCCTAGCAAGCACCTATGTGGTGGCATGTAGATCTTTGTGAAGATCCAGCCACCGCTCCAGTGCAACGGCTAGGCAGCCAGGCTGGCATTGCATGCCTTGTCATCCTGGATGCGTGTCAAGACACAGAGAGGCAGCGACGGATGGGACGGGCTCTATTCCTGTCCCCAATAAAGCTAAGGGGCATGTAAGCAGCGCATTTAATGTGTTTGTCCTAAGACACTGATGATAAACATAGACACTGTAGTTACTTTACACCTCCTGTATGCCACTTTGGCAACCCCTTGGACATATAAAAGGAGGCCCACTGCGTACTGGAGGAGGGGTCGGACTTTTGAACCTCTCGGCCCAGCTTGCATGCATAGCAGGAAGCTGAAGCTCAAGAACACAGAATATACACTCAAGTAGGACTAGGGTTTTTACCCTGCTCAGCGACCCGAACCTGGGTAAAAATCCATCGTGTTGATCGTTAGATCTTCACTTTGCACACCCTTCTTCCCTGCCAAACTATAGAAGGGGTCCACGTGATCCCGTAGGTGTCGTTTCCACCAACATCTCTGGCGCGCTAGGCAGGGTCGAAGAGTTCGGCAAACCTGATCTAGCGGTTAGCATGTCGTTTCCTTGATCACCATGGCTCCCAAGAAGAAGAAGATCACGGCGATCGGTTCGTCCGGAGCCGTTCTACCTTTGCCAGCACGGACGGGCGACATGATAGTCGTGGATGGTGGCGGAGGTGCGGATTGCGGGCGTCCACAACATTCTGGCAACTGAAGCCAGGCTAGCGGCGTCGTTCGTGCCCGAGAAGACGAGCCGCGCGCCGCCGCATCAAAGAATGGAGCCAAGCTGCCTACGGGCGACGCGGGGACCTCCAAGGGTGGAGCCGTGCTACCTATGGGCGGGGCGGCGACCTCCAAGACTCCCCCTGTGGCGCCCGCGCCGCGGTCCTCCCAAGTCGTGCGCAACGAGCGGCGTCGTGATGCTAGTGACCCCGGGCGCCACCGCGGGAAGAGCCCTCTACGTCATTCTCGGGATGCGCAGGGCCGACATGCATGCCAAGATGCTGGCCAAGACGGCGCACGGCCACAGAACTGTGACGGCGCTCCTTCTAACATAGTTAGAAGTCCGAGCGCCTCCCATTCCTCGTGTTTGTCACTGACACCTACACCAGCAGAAGCATTAGCGCGAGTGCAGCTACTCCTCGACTTCCCTCCTACTGCGGAGAAGCAAGAAGAATGGAGTGCTGCCATCCAAAGCCTTATTGGCCACGCCAATAAAGATCGATACCAGGAGGCGAGCCCTTCGCTGTGTCGGTCCACCGAGCCGGCGCTCACTAGCGGTAGACAGGGCGGAGGCGCCGCAACTATGTTGCACTCCCCTGCACCACGACAGCAATGGTCGCTAGCTCGCGGGTCGATGCCTGTGATGATGGATCCACGGCGTCGTCTGATCCACGAGCTCGTCGCGACCAACGTCAAGTCCTTTGGGAGCGGGTTAAAGAGGACGCTCGAACGACCATCGAGCGGAGCTGAGAAGCGTGCAGGGCCCACTGCATATAGGCCTGCACCGGGGGATTCTGATGACTTTCCTTACGAGTTAGGTTGTCCAGCTTTCACCCGTGAGTTGTGGCAGTTCCAGTGGCCGACTACCCGCACATTCAAACAAGAGGTCCTGGAGAATTACGACGGTAAGACTCATACGTCCGAGCTCCTGAGTGTGTACACCATCGCGATGCAAGTAGCCGAGGATTGGGATGGCAAGGTGCTCGCCAACTACTTCTCGTTGGCGCTCAAGCCCAACGCCAGGTCATGGTTAATGCACCTTCTAGAAGATTCCATCTCCTCCTGGTTGGATCTGTGCCACGAGCTTGTTGGCGCCTTTACCGGAGGCCACCAAGCTCCTGGACAGGCAAGCGATTTGCACCTCATTCCCCAGAAGGACGGCGAATCCCTGCGCAAGTATATACATAGATTCATCCGTGTGCAGTACAACATCCTAGACATTCATTCTGCCGTTGTCATCAGCGCGTTTCATCAGAACATGCGCAACCACCAGATGTGTGAAGAGCTGGCAATGAACATGGTTAGGGATGTTGCTGAACTTTATGTTTTCGCCGATTGATGTGCTCGGGCTGAAGAAGGGAGGAAGTATCCCGGCGAATATGTCGATGCGGAAAGTGACTCTGGGGATGAAGATGTCGTCGCCCCGGCAAAGAAAGGCTGATGACGCAACAGGAAGCGCAAGGGCAAGACCGTGCTTGCCGTCGAGGAATCCGGCAACCCCGGCACCGCCAAGAAGGCCAAGGCTGATGACCCCGAAAAGGAGGTTGCCGGGTGCGCCGCCTGCCAGGCCTTGGCGGCCGCCGACAAGCCAGAGGGCTACGACAAGCAATACTGCAAGATCCATCGCACCAAGTGCCTTGACCTCCAGAACTGCTGGCAAGTTGAGCAGCTTGTGGAGAGTTAGAAAGCTGAGTAAGAGAGAAGGGGTAATGAGAAAGGCCAGGATGGTGACGAGGGGTCCGATAAGAAGTGTGGGGGCCGAGGGGGCCACCGTGGTAAGGACAAGCAACAAGAGAGGCCCACTCGGGGCCGTGATAAGTAAGAGGGAGATGGTGATCATGAAGAGGACGACGAGTCCAGCGAGCACGAGTTCCAAAAAGCCATAGAAGCCATGTGCATCGATGGTGGCGCCTCGTTGCATTCTTTTCACCGCCATCTCAAATAGTGGGCACGCCAGATTAATGCGGCGGAGCCACGATTCGATGCCCAGAGGCCACTGAAATGGTCCAACACGCCTATCATTTTCGACGTAGAGGATCGCCCTAATGGCACAACCACGGTAGGGTGCTTGTCATTGTTGGTTTCGCCAACAATTCGCAACCTCAAGGTGACAAAAATGCTAGTGGACGGCGGGGCCGGTCTAAACTTGATCTCGCCCCAGGTGATTAAGAGATTGCAAATCCCCAAGGGAGATCTCGAGGAGATGGGCACGTTTCAAGGGATCAATCCAGGGAGAAGCCAGCCCAAGGGTAAGATAACACTACCATTCACATTTGGTGGTGAGCTGAACTATAGGACAGAGAAGATCGCTTTTTATGTAGGGAAGATCCCGTGCCCGTATAACAGGATCGTTGGCCGCCCAGCACTGGCCAAGTTTATGGCAGCATCACACTACGCCTACAACACACTAAAGATGCCCGACCCCATGAGCATCATCACTATCGGCTCCGACAAGAAGGATGCACTGATCTGTACCGACCAGCTCTACCGGGAGGCGATGGTAGGACCTGCCACCAAGACACTTGCTCCTGCTACTGGAACCCCGAGGGGAAGAAGAACGGCAAGTCCTCAGTCGCCGACAAGGCTTCTGGCCCCGCCCAAGCCTCTTGTGCCCACTCTGGCAAATGCGCCTCCTTGGAGTGCTGTGTTTCCGTTTGGGACGTGCTAGAGAGCCCCACCGGCAAGAGCAAGAAATCCAAGGCTACACCACCAGAGACCAAGAAGGTGCCCGTCAAGGAGGACGGCACGGGTGGAGCTTTCACTGTAAGCTCCACCCTCGACAGCAAATAGGAAAGTGCACTCGTCGCCTTCCTGTGGGAGAATGTCGACGTGTTTGCATGGTAAGCGTCCGACATCCCCGACATTCCCAGGGAGGTGATTGAGCACCACCTTGTTGTCTGCCCTCATGCGCGGCCGGTCAAGCAGAAGGTTAGGAAGCAAGCTTTGGAGTGGCAAGAGTTCATCATCGAGGAGATTAGGAAGTTGGAAGCAGCATGATTGGTCAGAGGAGTGCTCAACCCAACATGGTTGGCCAATCCATTGGTGGTGCGCAAGGCAAATGGGAAATGGAGGTTGTGCATTGACTATACAGATATCAATAAAGCCTGCCCAGAGGATCCTTTCCCTTTGTCGCGCATTGACCCGATCATGGAGTCCACTGTCGGGTGAGACCTGCTGTCGTTCCTTGACGCCTATACAGGATACCACCAATTTTTTATGACGAAGGAAGATGAAGACAATACCGCTTTTATCACCCCATGTGGTACGTATTGTTTTATACGAATGTCTTTCGGGTTGAAAAGTGTTGGTTCGACATTTTCAAGAACGGTTCAGATTGGTTTTCAGTCCCAACTCCATAGGAATATGGAAGCCTACTTGGATTACATAGTGGTCAAAACCAAGCACAAGGCAACACTCGTGCAAGATTTGGAAGAAACATTTGCAAATTTGCGCAAGATCAACCTCAGTCTCAACCCTGAGAAGTGTGTGTTCGGTGTCCCATCCGGCAAACTTCTCGGGTTCATTGTGTCTCAACGAGGGATCGAGGCGAAGCCTGACAAGATCAAGGCAATTACGCAGATTGAGGCACCAAGGCGAGTCAAAGATGTGCGTCGGCTTGCTGGCTGCTTTGCTGCTTTGAGTAGGTTCATCTTCAAATCTGCTGAGCACGCCCTCCCCTTTTTCATGATTTTGAAAAAGGCAGGGCTAGCGAAATGGACCCCGAAGGCCGAGGCAGCGCTGCAGGATTCGAAGAGGTACCTCTCCTCTACGCCAATACTAGTTGCGACTGAAACGCAAGAGCCGTTGCTGCTATATCTAGTGGCAACGAATCAAGTGGTCAGTGTTGCGTTAGTGACGTAGAGGGAAGTTGAAGAAGAGGCGGTAGTGGTGGCAAGACTATCGGATGACGAGTCAGAGCTCCCCCTGGCAGGGTCTAGTGCCGGCAAGGCAGGACCCGGCAGAGTCTGGCACCGGCAAAGCAGTAGCCCCGACAGAGTCTGGTGCCGGCAAGGCAGGATCTGCTGAAGCAAACGAAGTGATACAGAGGAAGAAGATGATGCAGCACCCAGTTTACTTTGTCAGCTCCCTCTTGCAGGGGGACAGATCAAGATACTTTGGTGTGCGGAAGTTGCTCTTCGGCCTCCTTATGGCCTCAAGGAAGCTGCGTCATTACTTTCAAGCATGTGATTTCACCATCATCACTCGCTTCCCATTTCAATGGATCTTGCACTAACCAGATGCATCCGGAAGGATTGTGGAATGGGCGTTGTAACTGTCAAGCTTTGGCCTCAGGTTTGAAAGCACCTCGACAATCCAGAGCAGTGTCTTTGCAGAGTTCATTGCAGAACGGACCTCAACGCCTGATGAAGAAATTCAAGAGACCACTCTCCCCGGCAAGGAAACAAGCCGCGACTGGATTATGTACTTTCATGGGGCTTTCGCACTGCAAGGTGCCGTGCTGGTGTGTTACTCATCGCGCCCAGCGTAGAGCACCTCAAGTACGTAGTCCAAATGCACTTTCCCCGGGAGAGGTCGACGAACAACACTTTGGAGTATGAGGGGCTGCTTGCCGGTCTCAGGATCGCAGCGGACCTTGGGATTAGAAAATTGATCGTCCGTGGGGATTCGCTACTCGTAGTGAAGCAAGTGAACAAGGATTATCAGATCCCGTTGATGGAAGCTTATGTAGATGAAGTGAGGAAGTTTGAAGAGCATTTTGACGGTCTACAAGCAGAGCATGTTCCTCGAGTAGAGAACAGCATTGCTGATGACCTATCAAAACGTGCTACCCTCAAGCTACCTATGGAACCAGGGACCTTTGTGCTCCAATTGACTCAGCCATCCGTTGAACCATCGGCAGGGCAGAATAAGCGAAGAAAATTAGGCCACGGCAAGTACTTTCCCGCCGAGCTCCCAAGAGTCACCGGAAAGGATGTTGCCAGGGATGCGAAGCTTGCCGGGGAGCGATAGGCTCCGGCAGGGCCTCAAGCCCTTGCCATAGAGACTACTGCTCCCATGGCAGAAGACATGCCTCTAGTATTACTTCTAGTATCTCGAGAATATTACTTCTGGTATCGTCGAGCCTCAAGCTCTGGCATGGGTGCAACACACCGTTCATTACTTCTGGTATCTCGAGAATATTACAAAACTTCATTACTTCTTATGAATTCTTCGTCAAGTATTACTTCTCACCAATTCCAGTTGTTCCCTAGGTTCGAGTTGTTTGTCACTCAAGAACTTCGGCAAGTGACTCCAATCCACGCTATGTCTCATTACTCCTGGTAATTATTGCTGGGAGATTTAAACTCAATCATCTCATTCCTAGCCCGATTGTCTGCATCATTATCATCCTAATTTTAACTGTGCTACCTTGTCCTTCTTGCCAGAGCACAATTTTCGATGATGACCTAAGCTTACGTCAAGCTTCTTTGTCATATCGTTTCACATTGAACAACAAGATTGATTCTGAGCTTGCATCTTATCTTTGGTTGCAATAACCTTTCGCTTTACTGTCCTCTTACTTGATGTCGTCGTGATCGATTACATCTTTGTGTAACCTCAAAAAAATGTGTTGTGATCATCGGCAACCTTTTGACCTATTCCAATGTGTGATTCAAATTCATGATGAAAAATACCATCATTTCCCATTGATACTTTGCGTTGACATCGAAAACATCCCTGCCTTCCTTCCAACATAGACTTGGTCATGTTCTCATTATACCTTAAATTCCTTGCTATTACTGAAATCATTCTTTGTGTATTCCTTGTGATCTTCCCAACATTTCCTTCAATGCCATATCATTGCTACCCCGAAGCATGACCGTGGTGCTCTGAACATCATTGAGAACATTGGATGCGCAATGCTACATGTTTCTTGATCGATTATCCAAACACCGGTGTATGGGTAAACATCATAAATTTCCTCACCCCTATACCCAAATGGTTATCCACTTGATATCCTGTCATGTATATCCTTATTTATTTGTTCTTGGAAAGGATATACTCCTAATACTTGTGAATAATAACATTTTACTTTCCATTGATCTATTTAATCTGATAATTTTTATCTTTCTGTTAGTCTGTTTAACCTTTCTTATAAATTATATGATCTACGCAGCAATAGTTCCTTGCTTATGTAAATACCTCAGTGTACAACTCTGTCAGTAAGACCCTATTACTATGGTTGACAACTTTCTGATAACCACCGGTGGACGAGAACTTTACCTATTTGTGTGCCTCGTTTCAACGAGCAGGAAAATGGTTCTCTTCGTCCCCTGCCCTTGGTACCAATCTTGTTGCCAACATAGCTGACAAACTACTCTCTAACAAGTTGTGTATTGTGATCACACAAGATGCCCCCACCCTTCTTACTTATCATGGTGGTATGTATGTTGATCACTTCAATTTTGATCATCCTAATGATTCAGAAATGCTCGAGTCCTCAAGTACATACTGGTGCAGTGTGCTTTATTATCTATAGCACTTGCGACTGAGTCTACCTTGTGCATGTCATTATTTAGAATTCCGTATAGAAACTCTCACATTAACTATGAACTTTCATGTAACAGACTATGTGATCCGTGTATCCGAATTTACCCTTGCACTTCGCTTCATATGTGTTTCTGCGAGCCACCTCCCTTGTGATGATCCCTTACGGTATTAGACATGAAATTCATTTTTCACACTATAAACCCTTGTCACATCTTGCTTCAGGCCTTAAATGATTTCCTACCCAAATGAAGTTGTTCATATCTTCTTATGTCACTCTCGTTAGAATTCTTGCGTTCAAAAATTCAAGAGCCACTTATGAGTTTCATTCATGAGATAACGCTAGATGATTATCCCTTGTAGAAATCCATCATTGGTGAGTTACCCATTATCATTTTCATAAGTACGATGGAGATCCTGGCGGTAGAATGACAACTTTGCCATGGTGCATAGAACTAGAGACATCAATGGAGTGGATCAACCTCTTTGGGAGGAACAACCAAGATCGAGAAGATTCGTTTGAATATTCTAACCAAACCTTTCCCCCTTACTCGACGTCTTAAATCTCGAGACGAGATTTTCTTTGAGTGGAGGAGAGTTGTAATGCCCTTATAATTCATCTATAGTAATCTCACACTAATGATGCCGCTATGTCATATGATTGTGCTAAGCTAAATTGCCCTTTCAGAAAAAAGTCAAATTATTAATTATTAAAAGTGACAAACAAAAATGTTCGAGTTGTTGAAAATAATCCCCAAGTAATTGTCATGAAGAAATCAACTCAAATTGATGGTTTGACCCTAGCAATATTTTAGTGGACTAGCAACATTTAAATTGGTCGTTTGAATTCTAGCATATTTTCTTACATTTCCCAAACGACATGAAAATATGTGTGTGGCCATATGCTAATGCACTAGATTTATGTGCCAAGTTTCATAATGAACAAAATTCATTTAATAGCAATATAAATTGCAAAATAGTAGAGAAAATAAAATAAGAGAAAAAAAAATAATAATAGTAAGAGAAAGGCCCATCTGGACTGGGAGAGGCCCAGCCCACACCCCACTTGTCTCCCACCTCGCTACAGGAAGCAGGGGCTAGTGGCAGGCATCTGGCCGTCATGGTGGTGTCTGGCCACGCGCAGGCCATCCCACGGCTCCCCTGTTGGATAAGGCCTGGCCAGACCTCCCTGGCGAACCCTAGCGCCCACTTTTAGCTCCCCCTCGCTCACTCTCTTCTCCCCCTACGCATGCCCGCTGGGGCCGTCGCCCTGCCCCGCCATAGACTTGGTGACCAGCCTCCCCTTGCCGTTCTAAGTTGTCCATGAGCTTCGCATGTCTCTCCTATGTCGCCTGAGAGGATCAAGTCAAGCTGGGAAACATCGCACTGCCGGATCGGGCCCTTCTTCCCCGTCAGCCACCAAACGCCTTCTGTCATTGATACGTTCGCTTCTGACCACCTCATGCCACACCAAGCTTATCAGCGTGTTCCATGTGAGCTTGCGCACCTCCTCTCCCTTTTTATCTGCTCGCGTGAATGCTCTATTCATGGATACATGTAGCACCGCCCTTCGCCGCCATTGGACCTCATCTAGGCCGACAAACCCGTCCACCCCCGAGCTCGTCACCACCGTACATTGATGTGCTGCATCTCCTTCTTTGCGTAGCACTTCCTCCTGGGCCAAATGCTGGCCAGGAGTGCTGTTTCGACGTGTTGTCATCAATCTATTGGTCATCGGTGCTGCACTAGTGCGCCATTGGTATCGTCCGGCTGCGCCCTGGCCGCCTCGGGCCATGCCCTTCTCTCCTTACAACGCCCAGCATGTGCTCGCTGCCCCGGCGTGCACCCATTGCTGTCGCTGCTACGAGACGCCACTACTGCTCTTTGTTATTGCTGCTGATGCTATGATGCTCTTGCTCCCTCCAGTTAGAAGGGAGAGAGGGGTTTGATGGAATAGTTTGTTGTATTGCTTGAGCCTCGTGGTCATATATATAGGAGTATAATCATCTACTTGGAGTACAAGACAAGCCGGAACAAATCCTAGTCTATCTCGTCTTTCCTAATAAACATTATACTCAATATCCCCCCCGCAGTCACAACGGTAGTGACGCAGACGATGAGAATGGAGAATCCGAAGGCAAGCCGACGGAACCCCCCCCCCCCCCATAGTCGTAACGGTTGATGCATCGCGGAGTCATGGCTGGAGTGAAAACCGACGAGGTTGCTCAAGCAGGCGGTAGCCCTTAATGCCGTTTCTCAATGTAGCCGAGAGCATGGGTGGTGGAGCCGTGGTCGAGATAGCCGTGCAAAGAATGCCATGGTCGATCTCAAGTCGGGGTGGCCGGTGTCGGGGAAGTCGCCGTGGAGCCGCGGGCGCAAGAAGGCGTCGAGTTAGTCATGGGCGCAGTGGTGATGCACCGGGCAGAAGACGTTGTTGACGACGTGTCGCACCGGGGTTGCCAAGCCCGGGGACATATCGTAGACGAAGGCACGCACCAGTGTTGCCAGCACCGGGCATGCGTAGACGGACGAAGACGAGGTTGACGTAGCACCGCACCAGGCTTGCCAGGCCCGGTGACACGTCGTGGACGAAGGCACGCTTCGGTGTTGCCAGCACCGGACATGCATAGGCTGGCACCTGCACGAGCTGTACGCCATGTCAAAGAAGTCGGAGAAGCCATGAGAGAAGGACTCGACGACGGTTGCAGTGCCAATAGGCGCGGGGCCGATGTTGCCCGCGGTTGTTGGAGTTGACGAAGTGGTCGGGGTAGACGATGGCGACGCTGACGACGGGCCGGTGCTGGACGAAGACGAAGGAGGTGGAAGGGCGGCTGCGGCGGCGGCGGCCTGACGGAGGCGGCGGCGTCTAGGTTAGGAGCGCGTCGGCGGTGCTCGAAGTAGAAGAAGAACCCTGACAATGCATACCACGGGAGGTCGACGCGTGTGACAGCGGAGTGGACCGTGGGTCATGACGCTACGGCCCAAAGGGGCGACGCAGTGGCGGTGGGCAAGTCAGGGCGACGGCGGGAAGACCTCGGGGCGGCGGCTGGGACCGCGGGCCGTGGCGCTGTGGCCCGAAGGGGTGACGCGACGGCGGCGTGCGAGTCGGTGCAACTATGGGGACGGCCTCGGGCGGTGGCAGAGACCGCGTGCCACGCTCGCTACGGCCCGGTGGGGCGACGCAGCGGCAGCACGAGGGTCGGTGCTGCCACGGAGACGACCTGAAATGGACATACTCGAGGCGGCGGTAGACCGCGGGCCGCGGCACTACTGCTCAAAGGGGCGACGCAGCGGAAGCACTTGGGTCTATGCAGCTGTGGGGAGAACCACGGGGCGGCGGCGCTGCAGCCCGATGGGGCGACATAACGGCAGCCCGATGCTCGATCGGTGGAGAGGCACGCTAAACCCGGAGACGATCTTCACGGGGACTGCGAAGGCACGCACAACAGATGGGCCAGGTCGGTCACACTGCGTAGCTAAGGCGGATCGCGGCGGCGGGCGGGTGATCAATCCGATCACGCGCGAGGTCGAGGATGCCGCTCCGTGGAGGCTGGGTGGCAACGGAGTCTGAGATGAATCTGATGACAGCGGGCGGCATGGCGGCTATGATTGGCCGCCGCATGGCGCGAGGCCGCCGGGTCGGGTTGATGGAGGAGTCCCGGTCGGAGTAGGGCGGTGACGGTCGGCGTAGATCGACGGCGGGCCGACGCACGAACGGCGGTGGGGAAGGGTCGCCGCATGACACGTGGCCGCCTGGTCAGGGCGACCGGCGGGCAGACGCCCGAATGAAGCGCGAGGCCACCGAGTCGGGGCGAAGCATCTTCAAGCTCTTCCCAGCAACCTATAAAGTCTTCAGGAAGGCTGTTTAACCAGTGTTTAGCTGGGCCTCTGAGCTTGAGTGGCAGATATTTGATGGCATGGAGGTCGTCTCCTCGCGCCACGTGGATGTGGAGGAGGAAGTCCTCTATCCATACGGCCGGATCCATGGTTCCGTCGTATGGTTCGGTGTTTACAGGCTTGAAGCCTTCTGGAAAGTCGTGTCGCATCACCTGTTCTGTAAAGCACAAGGGGTGTGCGGCTCCCCGAACTCGGGCTATGTCGCGTCAGACATCTTTGGCCATCCGAGTTCTCTATTGCTCCTGAACTCTATCATTGAGGTTCTTCTAGTCGTAATAACCGTCACGGTGAGCGGTCGGGTCTTCTCTTGGTCCGTAGGTGGAACTGGTTTGTCCTCCCCGGCAGTCTAGGTCACGGTGGAGGTCGTATTCGTAGGATAGCTGCGTTTTATCCCTTCCGGAACGGCGAGGTGGCATAGAAGGTTGTTCGGCTTCATCAGCTTCTCTGTCCCGCCCTCGAGGGGGGTGGTCCGGCTGTTCGGTGTGGGTGTACTTTGGATTCATTGGCTCTAGGGCCTCATCATCAAATTGTAGCAATAATCGTCGCTTTGGGTAAATTTTGGCTGGCCGTTCATGGTCGTATCCTGTCGGATCACGGGTTCCGGCAAAACCCTCAAGGTTCGAACTCTGGGGTGCGCGCGAAGATCTCCCCCTACCGATCCACGTCCTAGCTTCGGTAAGATCTTACGGGCTAATTCGACGAACTCGCGACACAAAGGACACAGGATTTATACTGGTTCGGGCCACCGTTGTGGTGTAATAGCCTACTCCATTATGGTGTGGTGGATTGCCTCTTGGGCTGAGGATGAATAGTACAAGGGGAAGAACAGCCTCCTGAGGAGAGGTGTTCTTGTGCTCGGTGAGCTTGTGGTGGTTCTGGTTACTCTTGATCCGTCCGATCCATCCCCTTAGCTATGGTGGTGGCTAGTCCTATTTATAGAGGCCCTGGACCTCTCCCAAAATATTGAGCGGGAAGGTAGCCAACAACGACCAATTCGAAAGGGGATAGCTAGTACAACTTATCCTGGAAAAAGCAGTCTTCGCCTGCCAAAGGCTCTGGTGGTGACGCCGTCTTGGGCTCCACGGTGACCTCCATCTTGCCATCCTGCTGGTCTTAGTCTTGTTCCACCGATATGGAAACCTTTGCTTGACGCCTCGGTACTCTGTGCCTGCACCTACTTCCTTAGCACCAAAGAGGAAACAAGGACATTGTGCGCGCTGGCGCAAGCCAGGCCTTGGTCATCATGGCTGACGTCACCGGAACCTCGCGAAGTTTTCCTGGCCTTGATCTCTCCGCCCCTCGCGAGCCAGCCTGGTGAGGCCGCTCCGGAGGAAGTCTTGTGTCGTCCGCCTCACGAGGCTTGTCCCCTCACGAGGGTCTTGAGTCCTTGCAGGTGAAGATGGACCGTACGGGCCCGCTCGCAGAGCCATGCCGTGGGCCACAGGCAGGCAAGTCTGGGGACCCCTGTTCCCGAAACGCCAACAGTAGCCCCCAGGCCCAAGGCGCACCCGGGCTTGGCTTCGCGGGGCAAGTGCGGAGCGTCGCGGGCCCCAAAAGCCTGCGGCCTTGGTCGATGCATGGCGGTTGATTGGACGTGGGCGTCTCCGCTTCCCCACGCTTCCTCGGCAACTGCCCGACTTGTCAAGTCCCTGCTGCATGCCAAGAAAAACCGTCATTATTACCTTAGATCATGGAGGCCGGCGGTTGACTTCCCCTTGTCTATAAATGGGAGGTGGGGGCGGAGCCCCCGTCACCCGTCTCTCCTTTGCCTCTCCTGCTTCTTCTCCTTCCTAGCTCCACTCCTTGCTTGTGCAGTAATGGCGCCGATTCAGAGGTTCTCGGCCGCAGAGAAGGGCTAGGCTCCTCTCAACGAGCCCAAGCTGCTCCCGCCGAAGAAGAGGAGGTCTCATCGCCGCGATATGGTCGTGAGGCCGGTGGTGTCGCGGCCTTGGTATAAGAGCTGCCTCCTGGGTACCTGTTGCCCTTGTATGCTTGCGCCGATGGTTCCGGAGGGAGGAGCGACGAGCATCGCCACCCACGTTAGGGCCGTGGCCGCCATGCCGCGGAGGCGCATGCCATTGCCCCAGGGGTCCATGCCGCGGACTCCTCGCGCGAGTACGTGGTATGGGCGGCGATGCCCCCGAGCACTTGGATTGGCCTCCTGCAGTTCTTCGCCGCCGAGGGGCCCTCTCGAGCTTTGGCTGCAACACGCCGACTGCGACGACCGGGAGACTGGAGCGGAGCTTGAAGTCGTTGCCTCCGGGAGGATCTTCATGACCTGAGGTTGGGGCGAGATTGCCTGAGTCTGCCGCGCGGAGGGCGCCCTCGCGATCCACTTCGAGTACGATGGCGCCTCCGTGCTACTCTTCAAGGTCTTCGATGAGGAAAGCCGCTGCCTGGAGTGCTGCCCAGAAGGAGGTCGCCAGGATGGCGCTGCGGCGGGCGCTGGGCCTGTCGCAGGCCTCGCCTGCAGCTCCTCGAGCAACAGCGGCGACTCCTGGTGGTCCAGTGACTCTCCCGAGCTCGTGGAATCTCCGGAGACAAGCGACGACAGCTACGTGCCCCCGAGCTCTCGTCGCGCCCAGAGCAAGGCTGCGGCATCAGGCCGCCATCGCTGCTGATCTGGATGAGGTTGGCGCCGGCCTCTGGTGGCCCACTGTTGATGATGGCGTCATCTACAGGGGCACGTGTAGTTAGGATTCCCTAACTTCTTGCCTTTTGTTCCCTACGAGGAATCAAGAAATGGATCCCGCTGGGGCGTGTAAGGCATCTGTAGTATCCTTTGTTGACATTATCCTTATTATGAAATTTTGCGTGTGCGTGCTCCGTTCCGGCTCGGTTTCCCCTTTCCAACCTCGCGATGGCATGGTGCTCTACGCCGACAGGTCCCGGTCCCCAGGCAGGCTTCAGCCGTCGCTGGTATGCCAGGTTGCGTGGCGTGGTCAAGGCCAGGAGGTGAGCGGCCCGAGGTCTAGTAAGAGCCCCTGAGACGCGATGCTTAGGAGGTCCCCTTTGGCGCGCAAGCGACCACCAAGAGGTAGGAAAGGGAGACTACGTCGCCGCAGCGGGGCTGTGCAAATGAGAACTCTACGCTGTAGCGGTTGACTGAGCGCAAAACTTATCTTGGCAATCTAGGATTGGTCCCTCGCGAGATGCCAGGCTTGGGCGTCGTCGGCTGCTGAGTAGCAAGGTCAGGCCCGTGCGGGCCTCCCCTTCCTCTCCACGTTCTTCTCGGTTCTCTACATCCTCAGGTCCCGGCCCTCAAGCGAGGTCAGCCGCCGCTGGTATGCCAGGTCGTGTGCCATGGTCAAGGCCAGGGGGTGAGGGCTGGAGAGACAGTAAGAGCTCCTGAGACGCGATGCTCAGGAGCCCCCCTTTTAACGCGCAAGCTAATCGCATGAGAAAAGAGGGAGAGTCCGCGGTACCGCCTGTTGTAGCCTTTGGGAAGTCCCTGCAAGTTAGCACGAGGAAGGGCACCGATCGCCGTGGTGATTGTCGATTCACCTCCGGCACGTGGGAGGGGACTCCCAGCTACGGAGCGCCCCCGGGGAGTTTACAACCCCGCCCTGACACGTGGCTTGCACGGCAGGGCTTGACGAGGTGTGTCTGGGTACTCGTGAGCCAACACAGGACTCACGAGGCCCTACCTCAAGGCGGGTTGTGCCTGGTCTTGATTCTTGCTCACTATCTTGGTCCTGCGAGGTGGTCAGACAACCGGCGCCGAACGAATCTCCTGAGGTTATCGCGTGAGAAAGCCAAGCACCAACGGCCCCAGGAGGTAATGTGAATGGGGCCGGCCCGCCAGACAGAGCTCAGCCGTTGGATTTATCCACGCTGCAGGGACGGGCCCGAGCACAGACGCCATGCCTAACCCTCTCACATGAAGGGTCCTGAAGAAAGACCACCGGCGCGCGGCTCCCACGATGGGCGACAATCAAGCAGGTGATAGTCATAGATAGATTAAGCATGAAAGGCAACCTAGCATTGGTAAATGCATAAACGATACATGCCACTGGGTCCGGCCCGAGCAGCTTGGGGATGATGCAGCCCGAGGGGCGCCCCCAGCGAGGTAAGCTAAAGACATAAAAAGGAAGGGATACATGCCACAGGGACGGACCCACGCGGCCTGGGAATGATGCAGCCCTGGGGGCGCTCCCTGCTAATCGAACATGGAAACTGTCACCTGGTTCTGTTGTCGAAGGGGTGTTGAGTGCTACCTCTTGAGCATTGCATTGGTTTTCCCCAAAGAGGAAGGCATGATGTAGCAAAGTAGCGTAAGTATTTCCCTGAGTTTTTGAGAACCAAGGTATCAATCCAGTAGGAGGCTACGCGCGAGTACCTCATACCTGCACAAAACAAATAAATCCTCGCAACCAACGCGATAAGGGGTTGTCAATCCCTACACGGCCACTTACGAGAGTGAGATCTGATAGATATGATAAGCTAATATTTTTGGTATTTTTATGATAAATATGCAAAGTAAAATAAAAAGCAAAGTAAAAAAGCAAAGGAAATTACTAAGTATTGGAAGATTAATATGATGAAGATAGACCCCGGGGCCATAGGTTTCACTAATGCCTTCTCTCAATAGCATAGGTATTGTACGGTGGGTGAACGAATTACTGTTGAGAAATTGACAGAATTGAGCATAGTTATGAGAATATCTAGGTATGATCATGTATATAGGCATCACGTCCGAGACGAGTAGACCGACTCCTGCCTGCATCTACTACTATTACTCCATTCATCGACCGCTATCCAGCATGCATCTAGAGTATTAAGTTCATGGAAACAAAGTAACGCGTTAAGCAAGATGACATGATGTAGAGGGATAAACTCATGCAATATGATGAAAACCCCATCTTGTTATCCTCGATGGACAATACAGTACGTGCCTTGCTGCCCCTACTGTCACTGGGAAAGGACACCGCAAGGTTGAACCCAAAGCTAAGCACTTCTCCCATTGCAAGAAAGATCAATCTAGTAGGCCAAACCAAACTGATAATTCGAAGAGACTTGCAAAGATAACCAATCATACACAAAAGAATTCAGAGAAAATTCAAATATTGTTCATAGATAGACTTGATCATAAACCCACAATTCATCGGTCTCAACAAACACACCGCAAAAAAGAAGATTACATCGAATAAATATCCACAAGAGAGGGGGAGAACATTGTATTGAGATCCAAAAAGAGATCTCGTGGATACAGAATGTTGCGGCGGTGGAATTAGGGTTTTGGCTCCGTATCTGATCGTTTGGGGGTACGTAGGTATATATAGGTGGAAGGAGTACGTCGGTGGAGCAACAGGGAGCCCACGAGGGTGGAGGGCGCGCCTGGGGGGTATGCGCGCCCCCCTACCTCGTGGCCTCCTCTTTTATTTCTTGACGTAGGGTCCAAGTCTCCTGGGTCTTGTTCATTGAGAAAATCACGTTCCCGAAGGTTTCATTGTTTTTGGATTCCGTTTGATATTCCTTTTCTTCGAAACCCTAAAATAGGCAAAAAAACAGCAATTCTGGGCTGGGCCTCCGGTTAATAGGTTAGTCCAAAAAATAATATAAAAGTGGATAATAAAGCCCAATAATGTCCAAAATAGTAGATAATATAGCATGGAGCAATCAAAAATTATAGATACGTTGGAGACGTATCAAGCATCCCCAAGCTTAATTCGTACTCGTCCTCGAGTAGGTAAATGATAAAAACAGAATTTTTGATACGGAGTGCTACTTGGCATAATTTTAATGTAATTCTTCTTAATTGTGGTATGAATATTCAGATCCGAAAGATTCAAGATAAAATTTTAATATTGACATAAAAATAATAATACTTCAAGCATACTAACAAAGCAATCATGTTTTCTCAAAATAACATGGCCAAAGAAAGTTATCCCTACAAAATCATATAGTCTGGCTATGCTCTATCTTCATCACACAAAGTATTTAAATCATGCACAACCCCGATGACAAGCCAAGCAATTGTTTCCTACTTTTGACATTCTCCAACTTTTTCAATCTTCACGCAATACATGAGCGTGAGCCATGGATATAGCACTATAAGTGGAATAGAATGGTGGTTGTGGAGAAGACAAAGAGGGAGAAGATAATCTCACATCAACTAGGCATATCAACGGGCTATGGAGATGCCCATCAATAGATATCAATGTGAGTGAGTAGGGATTGCCATGCAACGGATGCACTATAGCTATAAGTATATGAAAGCTCAACAAAAGAAACTAAGTGGGTGTGCATCCAACTTGCTTGCTCATGAATACCTAGGGAATTTTGAGGAAGCCCATCATTGGAATATACAAGCCAAGTTCTATAATGAAAAATTCCCACAAGTATATGAAAGTGATAACATAGGAGACACTCTATCATGAATACCATGGTGCTACTTAGAAGCACAAGTGTGGTAAAAGGATAGTAACATTGTCCCTCTCTCTTTTTCTCTCATTTTTTTATTTGTTTGGGTCTTTTCTCTTTTTTTATGGCCTCTTTCTTCCTTTTTTTCGTCCGGAGTCTCATCCCGACTTGTGGGGGAATCATAGTCTCCATCATCCTTTCCTCACTAGGACAATGCTCTAATAATGATGATCATCACACTTTTATTTTCTTACAACTCAACAATTACAACTCGATACTTAGAACAAAATATGACTCTATATGAATGCCTCCGGCAGTGTACCGGGATATGCAATGAATCAAGAGTGACATGTATTAAAGAATTATGAATGGTTGCTTTGCCACAAATACGATGTCAACTACATGATCATGCTAAGCAATATGACAATGATGGAGTGTGTCATAATAAACGGAACAGTGGAAAGTTGCATGGCAATATATCTCGGAATGGCTATGGAAATGCCATAATAGGTAGGTATGGTGGCTGTTTTGAGGAAGGTATATGGTGGGTGTATGATACCGGCGAAAGGTGCGCGGTATTAGAGAGGCTAGCAATGGTGGAAGGAAGAAAAGTGTGTATAATCCATGGACTCAACATTAGTCATAAAGAACTCATATACTTATTACAAAAATCTACAAGTTATCAAAGCAAAGTATTACGCGCATGCTCCTAGGGGGATAGATTGGTAGGAAAATACCATCGCTCGTCCCCGACCGCCACTCATAAGGAAGACAATCAAAAAATAAATCATGCTCCGACTTCATCACATAACGGTTCACCATACATGCATTCTACGGGAATCACAAACCTTAACACAAGTATTTCTCCAATTCACAACTACTCAACTAGCATAACTTTAATATCACCATCTTCATATCTCAAAACAATTATCAAGCATCAAACTTCTCATAGCATTCAACACATAAGAATTTTTTTACTATTCTTCAATACCAAGCATATTGGGATTATTTAAGAAATTACCATGCTATTTAAGACTATCAAAATAATCTAAGTGAAGCATGAGAGATCAATAGTTTCTATAAAACAAATCCACCACCGTGCTCTAAAAGATATAAGTGAAGTACTAGAGCAAAACTATATAACTCAAAAGATTTAAGTGAAGCATATAGAGTATTCTAACAAATTCCAAATCATGTATGGCTCTCTCAAAAGGTGTGTACAGCAAGGATGATTGTGGTAAACTATAAATCAAATACTCGAATCATACAAGACGCTCCAAGCAAAACACATATCATGTGGTGAATAAAAATATAGCTCCAAGTGAAGTTACCGATAGAAGTAGACAAAAAGAGGGGATGCCTTCCGGGGCATCCCCAAGCTTTGGCTTTTAGGTGTCCTTAGATTATCTTGGGGGTTCCATGGGCATCCCCAAGCTTAGGCTCTTGCCACTCCTTGTTCCATAATCCATCAAATCTTTACCCAAAATTTGAAAACTTCACAACACAAAACTTAAAGTAGAAAATCTCGTGAGCTCCGTTAGCGAAAGAAAACAAAAGACCACTTCAAGGTACTGTAATGAACTCATTATTTATTTATATTTGTGTTAAACCTACTGTATTACAACTTCTCTATAGTTTATAAACTATTTTACTAGCCATAGATTCATCAAAATAAGCAAACAACACACGAAAAACAGAATCTGTCAAAAACAGAACAGTCTGTAGTAATCTGTATCTAGCGCAAGATATGGAACCCCAAAAATTCTAAAATAAATTTATGGACGTGAGGAATTTATCTATTAATCATCTGAAAAAAGAATTAACTAAATATCACTTTCCAAATAAAAATGGTAGCAGTCCTCGTGAGCGCTAAAGTTTCTGTTTGTTACAGCAAGATATCAAGACTTTCCCCAAGTCTTCCCAACGGTTCTACTTGGCACAAACACTAATTAAGCACAAAAAACACAACATAAACAGAGGCTAGATAAATTATTTATTACTAAACAGGCACAAAAAGCAAGGAAATAAAATAAAATTGGGTTGCCTCCCAACAAGCGCTATCGTTTAACGCTCCTAGCTAGGCATAAAAAGCAAGGATAGATCTAGGTATTGCCATAATAGTAAGATAGATCATTAAAACTCATTTCATGTTCCCTACGTTCGGCAGCAAGTTTTCTTTGAGGCAAGAAAAAGTAATCAAAAGGGCTAAATTTAATGGGGCAAAAGTCCCCAAGATCAACCTTGGGAGGTATAGGTTCCTCCTTTGGTCCTTCGTATTGCACAACCAATTCATCATTATAAGCATTCTTTTGACAGAACTTTGTGAGCCAATATTCAAGATAATATCCTAGTTCATTATTTTGAATGGCCAAATCATCATTAAGCTCAGAAATTCTATCAACTAAAACATTGGTAGGAACCTTTTTTCTAAGATTTTCATTGAAAGCAACATAGTCTAGAGATTGAAAACGCATTATTTCTTCTTGATCAAAAGGATAGCCTCTATGGGAGGACGGTAAGCGTCCACCCTATAATGCGCAAAGATTTCTTTGGCCTCTCTTATTATGAATCTAAACTCATGAGCCAAAAAGACAGTAGTGGCACGCTTAACAGAAGAATGCTCAATATTAGAAAATTCTAGGAAAATCCTTTGTATGCAAGGATGCATGTGCATGAATTGTCTTTCAAGTTCAACTACAAGCATGGCAATAGCATCCGCAAGACTACTAGTTCTGTTAAGGATAGAACTACCCATAGATGGTAAAGCACCAGCACAAGTAAAGAAATCTTGAATAACTCCTTTTCCAATAATATTACGACTACCAACATGGAATTTTTTTGTATGTAAGATGGGGGGTTCTTTAGCAAGAGCATCAGAATTTTTCATGATATTTTTATTGTCCATATCGACAATAATTTCCCCCATTTTAGACATAACGGCAGAAGGTGCAAAGGGAAAAAAAATAGGCAAATGGAGAAAGAGAGGGAGGATAGAGAGAGAGAGAGAGAGCGAACAAAACGGCAAGGGTGAAGCGGGGGAGAGGAAAACGAGAGGCAAATGGCAAATAATGTAATGCGGGAGATAAGGATTGTGATGGGTACTTGGTATATTGACTTTTGCGTAGACCCCCCGGCAACGGCGCCAGAAATCCTTCTTGCTACCTCTTGAGCACTGCGTTGGTTTTCCCCGAAGAGGAAGGGATGATGTAGCAAAGTAGCGTAAGTATTTCCCTCAGTTTTTGAGAACCAAGGTATCAATCCAGTATGAGGCTACGCGTGAGTCCCTCGTACCTGCACAAAACAAATAAATCCTCGCAACCAACGCGATAAGGGGTTGTCAATCCCTACACGGCCACTTACGAGAGTGAGATCTGATAGATATGATAAGATAATATTTTTGGTATTTTTATGATAAAGATGCAAAGTAAAATAAAGGAAAGTAAAAAGAAAAGGAAATTACTAAGTATTGGAAGATTAATATGATGAAGATAGAACCGGGGGCCATAGGTTTCACTAGTGCCTTCTCTCAAGTGCATAGGTATTCTACGGTGGGTGAACGAATTACTGTTGAGGAATTGACAAAATTGAGCATAGTTATGAGAATATCTAGGTATGATCGTGTATATAGGCATCACGTCCGAGACGAGTATACCGACTCCTGCCTGCATCTACTACTATTACTCCACTCATCGACCGGTATCCAGCATGCATCTAGAGTATTAAGTTCATGGAAACAGAGAACGCGTTAAGCAAGATGACATGATGTAGAGGGATAAACTCATGCAATATGATGAAAATACCATCTTGTTATCCTCGATGGCAACAATACAATACGTGCCTTGCTGCCCCTACTGTCACTGGGAAAGGACACCGCAAGGTTGAACCCAAAGCTAAGCACTTCTCCCATTGCAAGAAAGATCAATCTAGTAGGCCAAACCAAACTGATAATTTGAAGAGACTTCCAAAGATAACCAATTATACATAAAAGAATTCAGAGAAGATTCAAATATTGTTCATAGATAGACTTGATCATAAACCCACAATTCATCGATCTCAACGAACACACCGCAAAAAGAAGATTACATCAAATAAATCTCCACAAGAGAGGGGGTAAACATTGTATTGAGATCCAAAAGGAGAGAAGAAGCCATCTAGCTAGTAACTATGGACCCGTAGGTCTGAGGTAAACTACTCACACTTCATCGGATGGGCTATGGTGATGATGTAGAAGCCCTCCATGATCGATTCCCCCTCCGGCGGAGCTCCGGAACAGGCCCCAAGATGGGATCTCATGGATACAGAAAGTTGCGGCGGTGGAATTAGGGTTTTGGCAACATATCTGATCGTTTGGGGGTACGTAGGTATATATAGGAGGAAGGAGTACGTCGGTGGAGCAACAGGGGGCCCACGAGGGTGGAGGGCGCGCCTGGGGGGGGGGGGGGTAGGCGCGCCCCCCTACCTCGTGGCCTCCTCTTTTGTTTCTTGACATAGGGTCCAAGTCTCCTGGGTCTTGTTTGTTGAGAAAATCACGTTCCCGAAGGTTTCATTCCATTTGGACTCCGTTTGATATTCCTTATCTTCGAAACCCTAAAATAGGCAAAAAAACAACAATTCTAGGCTGGGCCTCCAGTTAATTGGTAAGTCCCAAAAATAATATAAAAGTGGATAATAAAGCCCAATAATGTCCATAACAGTAGATAATATAGCATGGAGCAATCAAAAATTATAGATACATTGGAGATGTATCATAGAGGCAGCTGAAGGTACGCAGCGAAGGGGTTGCTCCTCGCGAGCAACCGGGGCCCTGAGCCTCGGGAGGCTCTGGGGGTCCAGGCGGTTCCTTGAGGACCGTCGCCATCTCCGCCAAGACCATGTGATGCCTGGCCTCCTGACCCGCCATGATGCTCCGCGAGTTGCGCTGGAAGGCAGCAGCCATGCTCGGCAGGCCAAACGGCATGCGAACGTAGCTGTGCGGTGGACCTTCGCAGTGCCCAACACGCAAAGGCCAGAAGCGCTACTGAGATGCGGCTCGGTTGAGCCCTGGTATGTCGATGCAGATGCGCAGCTCACCACCCTCGCCTGGGTGGGGAGCAGCTCCAGGTGTGTGGCGGTCTCCGCGTATTGCTCTTGCTTCCTGAAGCTCCTGAGATACCTTGGTGATGAACTCCTGAGCGTCCGGCGCTCCTTGCGCAGTGTCCTACTGAAGGAGACTGCCGTGAAACACGCCTCCAAGTGGTGCCCGAGCGCCTCCCTTGTGACGTTGGCAAGGTCTGAGGCCCTCTAGAAGAGAGCCCCCGAGCCCTACCCGAGGAGGGCGCCGGGTGCACCTTCCTATGCAATAGAGAGAGGTGCCCCAGGCACGGGCGCTGATCCTGACGAGGTGCCACCTGCGGCGCTGCCCTCCTAAGGTCCAGCACAGAGTTGCTGCTTCTTCTTCTTGGGGACGACCTCCAGAGGGTACCGAGTTGCATTGTGGCCGGGGTCTTCGATTGACGCTGCTTGGAAGGCACGCTCGAGGGAACACACCACATCTCTTTCTCCACAGGGGACTGTGATGATCCCGCTACTTCCTAGCATCTTGAGGATGTTGTAGTCGTGGTACGTCATGGCCATGAACTTGGCCAGGGCCGGATACCCGAGGATGGCATTGTACGGCAGACGAATGTGTGCGACGTCGAAGTCGATGAGCTCGGTGCGGTTGTTGTTGCGCTGTCCGAAGGTGACTGGGAGCCGGACATGCCCGATTGGGGTGGTGGAGCCGTCAGTCACTCCTGAGAAAGGCTTGGTGGGCTGAAGCTGATCGTATGGCACTTGAAGGTTGTCAAACGTCTCGATGGACAAGACGTTGAGCCTTGCGCCGCCGTCGATGAGGGTCTTGGTGACTTGCACGTTGCTGATGACGGGTGAACAAAGCATCGGGAGCACGCCGGCGGTGGTCGCGCACTTGAGCTGATCTGCCGAGCTGAACGTGATGACGCACTGGGACCATCTGAGCGGGCGCGTGGCCTCGAGCTTGGGGAGGACTGCATTCACCTCGCGAGCAAACTGCTTGAAGATGCGCTGTGAGGCTGGGGCTTGAGCTCCGCCCAAGATGCAGGTGATAGCAGGCAGTTCCTGGAAGCCCCCAGCCCCCTTGTCTTGGTGGTGGTCGTTGTTCCTTCTTGGTGGTGGCAGTAGTGGAGGGAGACCCGCATTGCCTTGAGGACGATCCTCACGAGGCGATCCCTCCAGGCGCCCTTGTGAGGTTGATCCTGCCAGTCGTCCTCATGAGGCCGGTCGCGCCACTCTTGGCGCGGGCCACGGTCATCCCAGCGTCCACCACCACGTCCTCCTCCTCGGTCGTAGCAACGGTCGTTGCGCTCGGGGCGTCAACCAGAGCGTCCTTCTCGAATGGCTCTGAGCTCTTGACAGTCGCTGGTGTTGTGGCTATGCAGGTTATGGAAGGCGCAGAACGGTCGGCTGCTCTTGGATGACTCGGGCTGGTCCCTGCCGCGCTTTGTGTCCTGCTCTGCTGCGAGCACGACTGCTCCCTTGTGCTTCACGTCTTTGGCCTTGGCTTTCTTCTCCTCCGAGTCCGCAGCCGGGAACTCGAGGAGGGAGAGGCGCCCCTCCACAGCTCTTGCGCACTTGGTCGCCAGGTTGAACAGATCCAGAGATGTGCACATCTCCTCATGGATGGTGAGCTCCTCCTTCATCTTGATGTCACAGACGCCATTGGAGAACGTAGAGATGATGGCCTCGTCCGTCACCTTGGGGATCTTGAGAAGAACGTTGTTGAAGCGTTGGATGTACTTCTGGAGGGTCTCTCCTGGTTGTTTCTTGATGCGACGTCGGTCACCCGGAGCTGGTGGGCGGTTGCAAGTGCCCTGGAAGTTGGCGAAGAAATGGTCACGCATCTCGTTCCATGAGGAGATCGAGCCTGGAGACAGGTTCAGGAGACAGGAGCAGGCACCATCTTTGAGAGCCATGGGAAACCAGTTCGCTACGACTTTCTCGTCGCCGTTGGCCGCCTCGATGCTTAGCTCGTAGAGCTGCAGGAACTCCGCGGGGTCAGGGGTGCCGTCATAGCGAGGAGGAAGATACAGCGTGAACTTGCCCAGCCAAGCGACGCTACGCAGCTCTGGGGTGAAGGCGTGGCAGCCCGCCGTGGTCACCGGGACTCTGCGCTGGTGCAGGGCTTGTCCTTGATGGGGTCCGTGCACCGCTGCCGCAGGCGGCACGGGGTCTTGCCACGGTGGCGCAAGGAGCGCGGGAGCATTTTCTCACGGTCGAGGGACTTCTTGGCAGCTTCTTTCTTCTTGCATGGGGCCGGACGCGGCAGGTCGCGCCGTGGGGCCGCGCGCCTGGGCGCCAAGACTCCGTCTTGGGGCAGAGGTGGTGGAGGCGCTCCATGGGCCACGCCGCCCATGGTTGGCGGAGAGCGAGGCGGTGAGATGGACGGCGCAGGGGAGCCCCCTGCGGCGCTGACAAGCTCGGCGATGCGGTCGAGCCAGTCCTCGTAGAGGTCGTTGATTGGGCGGTAGCGCAGGAGCTCGCACGCCATGCATAGAGCGGCCTGCGCGTCCACGGGAGCGCGACGAGCGTGGGATGACGAGCCAGCCGAGGGCAGCGATGGAGTGGCAGTGCAGCCATCCCGCCGCACTGAGCGGTGCAGCGAGGATGCTTCCTGCTCGTTCCCCGCCGGGCCAGAGGCAGCGTTGGCGGCAGGCGACGAGGAATGATGGGGCGGCCCGCCGACGGGAGCCGTCTAAGAGATGCGGGTGGCAAGGGCAGCCCGACTCTCAGCGCGAGCGCGCCGAGCGTCCGCCATGGAGATGATGGAGCAACGGGACACGGAGTGGCGGAAGGGAAGCTTCGGCGTCCCCCTACTTGGAATGCCAAATGTCGGATCACGGGTTTCGGCAAAACCCTCAAGGTTCGAACTCTGGGGTGCGCGCGAAGATCTCGCCCTATCGATCCACGTCCAAGCTTCGCTAAGATCTTACGGGCTAACTCGACGAACTCGCGACACAAAGGACACAAGATTTATATGTTCGGGCCACCGTTGTGGTGTAATACCCTACTCCATTGTGGTGTGGTGGATTGCCTCTTGGGCTAAGGCTGAACAGTACAAGGGGAAGAACAGCCTCCTCAGGAGAGGTGTTCTTGTGCTCGGTGAGCTTGTGGTGGTTCTGGTTACTCTCGATCCGTCTGATCCATCCCCTTAGGTATGGTGGTGGCTAGTCCTATTTATAGAGGCCCTGGTCCTCTCCCCAAATATTGAGCGGGAAGGGAGCCAACAACAGTAAATTCGAAAGGGGACAGCTAGTACAGCTTATCCTGACAAAATCAGTCTTCCCCTGCCAAAGGCTCTGGTGGTAATGCTGTCTTGGGCTCCACGGTGACCTCCATCTTGCCGTCCTGCTGGTCTTGGTCTCATTGCACCAATATGGAAACCTTTGCTTGACGCCTCGGTACTTTGCACCTGCACCTGCTTCCTTAGCCCCAAAGAGGAAACAAGGACACTGTGCGCGCTGGCGCCCGCCTGGCGCCTGCCAGGCCTTGGTCGTCATGGCTCACGTCACTGGAACCTCGCGAGGTTTGCCTGGCCCTGATCTCTCCGCTCCTCATGAGCCAGACTGGTGAGGCCGCTCCCGAGGAGGTCTTGTGTCGTCCGCCTCGGGAGGCTTGGCCCCCCGCGAGGGTCTTGAGTCCTTGCTGGTGAAGATGGGCCGTACGGGCCCGCTCGCAGAGCGACGCCATGGGCCGCAGGCAGGCAAGTCTGGGGACCCCTGTTCCTAGAACGTCGACATATCGTTCTTCGGCAGCTGGGACTTTAGTCCATTGATCATTAGGGTTTCCTGTTTGGCCTTGATCATGTGTTTTTGTTTCTTCAGGCTACGGGCGGTGGCTAGGATCCTTCGCCTAAACTGTACCTGATCGCCTGGGTCTTCGAGGATGATGAAATCTTCTTCCCCGAGACTTGCCACTTCCTCTGAGGATGGGAGGTAATTGTTGTCTTCGACGTCCTCGAGGTCCTCCGGATTGGATCTGTCCTCATGTGCCACGGGGTCACCCTGCTGGTGTTCATTAGCCGCGGCTTCGGCGAGGTCGTCCGTATTATGGGCAGTGTCGTTCTCCATGGAGTTCATGTTGCTTGTGTGGCTTCGACGAGGTTTTGATCGATGGTGCTGCTTTCGACGTTTGGGTAGCTCATCTTCAAGCTAGGCTTAGTCCTGCTTGGGAGTACCTTCCCCGTCGTTGGGAGTGTCCAGCATGTATATATCATATGTGGACGTGGCCGACCAGCGGCCAGTGATGGTGGATTTCGGGTTTCGGCAAAACCCTTTAGGTTCAAACTCTGGGGTGCGCACGAAGATCTCTCCTCCCCCTAGCTCACGCTCTCACCGCAATCTCAAAGCTCAGCACATTGAACCCACAGAACAATCGACACAGGTTTTATACTGGTTCGGGCCACCGATGTGGTCTAATACCCTACTCCAGTGTGGTGTGGTGGATTGCCTCTTGGGCTGAGGATGGACTAGTACAAGGGAAGAACAACCTCCTGAGGAGAGGCGTCCTTGGGCTTGGAGAGCTTGTGAGATGGCCTTGGTGGAGTGGATCCAATCCAAGATGAGCCGATCCTTGACTACGGTGGTGGCTAGTCCTATTTATAGAGGCCCTGGTCCTCTTCCCGAATGTAGGCGGGAAGGGATCCCACAACGGGCAAATTTGAAGGGAGACAACTAGTACAAGTTATCCTGACAATAGGTGGTCTTCGCCTGCCAAAGGCTCTGGTGGTGACACTGTCCTGGGCTCCAAGGTGACCTTCGTCCTGCCGTCCTGCTGCTCTTGGCCTTATTGCACTGATATGGAAACCTTTGCCTGATGCCTTAGGACTCCTCGCCTGCTCTTGCCCCTTTAGCACCAAAGAGTAAACGAGGACACTACGCAATGGCGCCCGCCTGGCCTTGGTCGTCATGGCTTGCATCACAGGGACCTCGCGAAGTGCCCCCTGCCTTGATCTCATAGTGAGGCTTCCTCGAGGAGGTCTTGGGTCGTCCACCTCGCGAGGCTTGGCCCCTCGCGAGGGTCTTGAGTGTTCGCTGATGAAAATGGGCCATACAGGACCGCTGGTGGAGCCACGCCGTGGGTCGCAGGTAGGCAAGCCTGGGGACCCCCATTCCCAGGACGCCGATAGTAGCCCCCGGGCCCAAGGCGCGCTCGGACTTGGCTTCGAGGCTAAGCCAAGGGGTAGTGCGGAGCGCCACGGGCCCCAACAGCTTGCAGCCTCGGTTGACGCGTGGTGATTGATGGGACATGAGCGTCTCAGCTTCCCCATGCTGCCTCAGCAACTGCCTGACTTGACAAGTCCCTGCTACATGCAGAGGATACCATCATTACCTATGATCGTGGGGGTCGCCGGTTGGCCTTCTCCTGCTATAAATGAGGAGGGGGTGGAGCCCACGTCACCTATCTCTTCCTGCTACGCTCACTTCTCCTCCATTGCTTCATTGTTCGCAGCGACACCCATGGCGCCGGTGAAGAGGTTCTCGGCCGCAGAAAAGGGGTAAGCCCGCCAGGTGGGGCCAGGCTCGCCGCCACCCAAGAGGGGGCGCGGCCGCCCACGCAAGCACGCCGCGACCCCCACCATGGCCCCTCGCGACCATGGCGGAGCCTTCACACGCGATGGCGGCCGCCCAGGTCGTGCCAGTCCGATCGATGAAGTAAGGCGGACCATGGTTGCGCGGCCTCCCCGGCCGTGCTTCCACCCATCGGAGGTGCTGCCGGAATTCGTTGTGTGGTCAGAGAACCCGGCTGGCACCTGGCTTTAGCTCCCGTGCTTCTTCGCCGGTGAACTGCCGGCCACGGATCCAGGCGGTCTCTAGCTGCAGGTGGACGGCTGCTGCAGCAAGGCTTCATGGATCGCGGTGGAGGTCTCCACTGCAGGCAATGCAGCCTTGGCCCGCGGCTGGCAGACGTTTGCCCGCGCGCGGCCTGGGCAGGCGGTGCAACCTCCACTTCAAGTACGACGACAACGCGACCCTCTACATGAAGGTATTCGGGGGAGATGGTCGCCTCGTCGGTGTTGCCCTGAGGACAACGACGGCGGCGAGGTGCTCGGCCTTGGCAATGGTTGTGACGAGGGTGAAGGTGGACTTGTCCTCGACACGGGCCGCGGCTTGTTTAGCTACGTCTACAGCCCCAGTAGTGGCGGCTATGACCAGCCACCACGCTGCCGTGCCCGCTTCGAGGGCGGTAGCGGGTCGTCTCGTCGTCGTGCCCCAGTGAAGCGCGAGGAGGGGTCTGGCTGAGTCGGGGAGAGCGCCAAGGACCCACCCTCGCGAACCGCTGTGGGGGCGTGCGCTGCTTTTGTTTTGCTCTTTCCTTTCTTCCTGCATTTAAAAAGAAACAAGTATGGGGCCCTGCAGGGGCATGCAACGAACCGTGATTTCCAAGTCGCTATGTTATGTTTATCATTCCTCTGTCGTGTTGAAGTATCAGCATTTTATGTAGGCGTGTAGAGATAACTTAGCCTGATGTGTCTGGAGTAGTTTCCGCCTCGTGAGGCGCGCCTCTCCCAGTACCTGGTGAGACCTCCTTGCCATTGACTTCGGAGGCGTCGAGGAACTGCAAAAAATTGTTAAGAACCTCTTACTCTTCCAAGCCCAGGTCGTAGGCGCGGCCGTCCATGACCCAGAGCTCCGCATCACGGTACCCGAGGGGCATGGATTAAGGGAGGAGCACCAGTTTGCGAGCTCGAGCGAGGGTGCCTCCCGAAGAACAAGAAAAACGCTCACGAGTGCAGCTGTCCAACCCCCTCACGAGGCATGTGAGGGAGAGTACGAGCCAAAACAAAAAACCGAGGGAAGAACAGCAGAAAAGGCGATCGAACCAAGATGACAAGAGGAACCAGAATGCGAACTTCCATTAAAAAAGGGGCAAGCCAACTACGGAAAGCAAATGAAAAGCCGCGTCTGGCACCTAGTCTAGTCTTCTCACCAGCGCGGAGCTAAGTGCTGCCACTAGGACATGGGTGGGAGCCCCCGAGGCCCGAGGGCGGCACTCCTGAGACTCCGGGGCATGTACAGCCCCACTCATTATTACGTGAGAATGTCATGAGCGGAGACCTTCACAGGCATGGGGCCTTGCTTCTCAGGTGCTGGGCCTTGCTTCATGGGTAGAACTTCCGGAGGTGCTGGATGTTCCAGGCATTCTGGATGGGGACCCCATCCTGCGTCTCCAGGTGCACGGTGCCAGGCCTGGAGACTCGGGCAACCCTAAATGGACCCTCCCACATGGGTGAAAGCTTATGCAGCCCTTCCCTAGAGAGCACCTGCCTTAGGACGAGGTCGACCACCTCGAGCATCCTAGAGCGGATGCTGCAGTAGTGCGCCTGCTAGTATCTTGCTGCTCGGAGCATGTCTTCATGGCGGCGTTCCTCCCCCAGCACAAGGTCCATCCCCCGCAAGGTGTCCTGCCGCGTCTCATCAAACACTAGGACCCGCACGGAGTGATGCTTGACCTCATGAGGGAGAACCGCTTCTGCTCCATAGATGAGGAAGAACGGGGTCTCGCCTGTCGGCTTGGTGGCGGTGGTATGGATGGACCATAGCACAGACTGGAGCTCATCGTGCCAGCCCTTGCCGCAAGCCTCAAGCTTCTTTTTGAAGGTCCTTGTCTTGAGGCCTCTCAGGACCTACATGTTGGCGCGTTCGGCTTGACCATTGCTCCTGGGGTGTGCCACCGAAGCGTAGTAGATCTGCGTTCCAAGGTTAGCACAATATGTCTTGAAGAGATTGCTAGTGAACTGTGAGCCATTGTCGGTGATGATGCGATTAGGGACCCCGAACCGGCTCACGAGACCCATGATGAACTTGACCGCAGATCCGGCCGGGATAGTGCGGACAGCTTCTACCTCCGTCCATTTGGTGAACTTGTCCATGGCGACATATGTGACAGCCTGATTTTTGCCCTCTCTTATTTGCCTGATTTTCATTTGGCTTTAGTTTGAAATTTGGAGTTTTTGAATCTTTTCATATGGACTTAAACATTTGGGTACCCTTGGCTTTCACCCATGTGCATCATTCCCCTCTCTAATCATCATTCCCCTTCTGATCCACCTCAAAATAATCTTGGGAATATTTTTCTTAAATGAAAATATTCATTTTTCCTCTCTAAAACCCTAGCTAGTTCAATGAGATCCAATGCAACCCTAATTTTTCTTGCCCAAAAAAATCTGACAAAATTCACAAATATTCTTTAAACCCTAGGGCACCTTCCTGAGTAAAAATATTTCATCACTTCTTGGAATATTTTTGCTACAGAAAATATTTTCTGTTCTGGACAGAAATTGTGGTTTCTACAGCAACTACCATTTTACTTGCTCCATTGTGCCTGAATTTTCTTGTGCATCATCACCTTAGTAGATGATGGCTAGCCTCCAAAGCACAGCCCCCAACTCCCAGCCATTTGACCTCAGTAACATCTCAAAGTTACTGATCAGAAACTTACCTGGCTTGTAAAATCTTCTCTACTGCATCTGGAGCCAAACCAAAGCGTGGTGATCTTCAAAACTACCACGAACAACAAGCCATACATGATCTTTGGACATTGGTTGGCCTCGGGGAAGAGTTCACGCAGTGACCACGCGTGTCCACGATGCCAGCATGCTTGTTGACGCACTCTGAGTGCTGCCGAGCGCTCTGTTCACGCGTTCTCACAGACACCGCTCGTCGTCGGGCGCAGCGTCCAGGTGTCGCCGGCGGAGCCCCGATCCACCCCCGACGCTCACCTATAAAAGGAGCCACCCCCAGCCTCCTCGAGAACCATCCTCCACTCCCACACACTCCACAAACATGTAGATAGCCATAGCCTGGCCGGGCAGGATACGGGCCGCCATCCCCGAGCTCGAGCTCGTCGGTGATCCTCTCGGGTCGTCGCGGTAGCTCCAGCCCGTCCTAGGCCCGGGCGATCATTCCAGGGCCTCCGCCTCTCTCCGGTGAAGCCGTTCCGTCCCCCTGGAGCCCCTGAAGTTGCCTCTGCTCGCCGTCTTCCTCATCTTCGGCGACCACCGCTCTCTGCCTCCGCTTGCGAGGTCGACTCCGACGCTGTCCGACCACCCGTAGCTACGCTACGGGTACGGGCAGGTGCGCCTCCATCCCCTCTCTCGATCCCTCCCTCTCGTTTTGGCCAAGGAGCCCTCGTCGCCGGCGAGAGCTCCGGTGAAGCCGCAACCCCCTCTGTTTCTTTCTCTCCCTCCACCTCACCTGACTAGCGGGGCCCACTAGTCAGCCACTCTATACGCGCGTGAAGCAGTACGAGTGGTGGCACCCTGAGGCTTTACGTCTTTGACGTCACCCCCCTCTAGTTTGTTTTATTTAAATTCTAATTCAACTAATTTGCAGAGAGCTTCAAACAGCTATAACTCTTCAACCATAAGTCCCAATGAATTGATTCTTTTTGCATTATGTTCTTTGCAAATAAATCTAGCAGCTCACCAAAAATGAGATTTT
Organism: Triticum urartu; assembly: GCF_056163025.1. Classification (NCBI taxonomy): domain Eukaryota; kingdom Viridiplantae; phylum Streptophyta; class Magnoliopsida; order Poales; family Poaceae; genus Triticum; species Triticum urartu. The sequence goes on from NC_141876.1 coordinate 263,542,181, forward strand.
TCCGAGCTGTCAAGAATTTCTGGTGATTTTTAGAAGTGTTCTTGATATTTTCTTCTTGTGCTTAAAATTATTTTCAGAGGGTGAGGCTTGTCTTGGGGATCACCAGAAGGCTTGTGAACCTCATCTATACTAAGGCAAGCCACAGAGACATTTTCATGGTGTCATTTCAATATTTATGATTTTCTTATTGGAATGAAATGATTAATCCATGCATTTAAATAGCTATTATGTTATTTATATTCTGTTAAGTGTTTCTTAGTTATTATGCTTGATTTACAAAATGTTTGAAACTAGTTTAGTTGATAACAAAAGCTAAGATCTACTTGTGGTAATGATAAAATGATTTGTTACGCATATGAGTAATTACTTAAAGTTATTTTCTTGCACAAATAAAATAGTAAAATTTGCTAGAAAATATGCTGTTAAGTGCTTGTTTAGCCATTTTGCTTGATTTACAGAATGTTTGAACCTAACTTGGTTGGTAAAGAAATTAGGATTTGCTTGTGGTGACGATAGTATAATTTTTGCTATGCATATGAGAAATTAATCGAAGTTATTTTCTTGCATGAGAAAAAAAATAAAACTTGCTACAAAATATCTTGTTAAAGTGAGAGTTACCCTGACCAGGAAAGTAATATAAGTTGTTGATGTTTATGCTTAGTGTGAATATGGTTCACATAAGTCATTTTTGTTAATATGTGATGCATGTGTAGTATTGCATTTCATGGCATGCTATGACACCGGTCATTTTCATTTTAAGTTGAACCTGACTATAACTCAACTTGAATATATCATTGACTGGGTCATGGTGCCGCTGAATCGAGTTTTTCCCAGTGCAACCACATTTGCCTTTGTGGGAAGGCCTTGATTCGGTCCATTGACATGCCTCTGGTCGGTGCCTCCAACTAGGGAAGGTTATGGGCATGCTTACCCTGTCCCGGTAAGCAGGCATAACCTTGTGTGCCCATTGTTGAGATTATGGTACCGGGTCCCCTAGTGGGATTGTTTTGGCCATGACGGTGGTCGTTGTGTCTTTGGTAGACATAGGGCCACCCAGGACTAGCCCGTTGGGGATTGGGTCGGAGTGGCCAGGAGAGTGTCATGGCAACGGAGGGGTTTCGTTGGAATGCCATTGGTCCACCCGAATGGGAGTGCGAGGCCATGGGTTCCGTGGTGTGGGTACAGTGTGCTACCTCTGCAGAGTGTATAATCTATCGATAGCCAAGTCCATGGTCACGGACACCTCATAGTAGGTCCCACCATGAGTCAACGTTTAATTTGCACACTAAGTTATGAAACTTTGCATTGTTGATGATGGCGGAAAGGCCATCGAGATGCTCGAGACCAAATATTGGTCGTGGTTGTGATCGCCGTAAGGATCACGAGTTACTCTTGTCAAGGCCACGATGGTGGTTTGTTTGTGATCCGAGAATGATCACGGTTGGTAAGTTGGTCCCGAGGGACGTTTATCACAAGAGAATGATCACAATATGTTGGAACATTATTACATTATTAATTGGTTAATTATCATGATATTGTTTGTCATTATGATTATGCATGTTCTGAGCTTGCAAGTACATTCAATGTACTGACCTGGCGTGTCATGCCAGATTTCAGGAAAGTCTCGTTGGAAAGGAGTGCTGCTCGAGTCAAGATCGTGTCCACATAAGTGTCCCTGTGCTATGGAGTTTCCGCTACGATGTTGTTCTGTAGCCGCGTAGTTGTTATGATCGAGGCCCCTTTATGTTCACTAAATAATGTACATATTGTTCAGCCGCATCGTGTGTGCCACTTGGTGTCGACCCCTGTTGTAATATAAACTCTGATCCCCTAGCATCAATAAAGCGGTTATTTTCTGTACCAAGATGTCGTGTGTTGCCAAAAGACATGGTCTCTGGGCTGGCAATGTATGGTAAACCGGTCGCTCTGAGCCGGGGTGCCACAACATAGAGGTAGCGGTAGCCCCCAGGCGCTCGAGGGAATGAGCCTTAGATATCCAGCCCCTAGAGTGCGAACGACCATGAGAGCGGGATGGTCCGGAGGCCTTGAGCTAGCGAATGGATCTGCTTGGCGTGGAATTGGCAGGCCTCGCAGGACTTCACCAGCTTGGTTGCGTCATGGAGCGCCGTAAGCTAGTATAACCCACTGCGAAACGCCTTACCGTGTATGTTAGCCAACAAGTCGTTCCCCTGTTCCCTGGAGATGCATCGCAAGGAAACATCGTTTGGCCGCTTCCTGTATAACTCACCGTCCTGGATGCAGTATGTCGTAGCACGCCGGGCCACGCGCTCCGCGTCCTCCTCGTTCTCCGGTAGCGTCCCTTGCGTTAGGTATTCCTTGAACTCCTTGGTCCAGCACCCCTCCTGAGGCTCGAGCACAAGGAGTAGGCGTGCTCCCAAGGTCGGGCCACAGGCTAGGGCTCCCGAGGCAGGTGGTTGGGGGAGCTCCTCTCGAGGCGGCGCCGACCCAGAAAGCGGAGGTGCTGCTGACGGATTGAAGAGCCGCTCCTCAAAGACGCCGGGCTCTTGCGGTTGTCGCTTGGACGCGTGCTGCAACTCTAGACCTAGGAAATGCCTTTCCATTTTGCGCACCTCTGCGAGGTATGCCTCCATGTGCTCGTCCCTTGGCTCGTAAACCTTGTTGTAGAAGTTGACGAGGAGCTGCGAGTCACCCCTGATGGTGAGGCGCTTCACCCCCAGGGCCACCGCGGCCATAAGGCCAGCAATGAGGCCTTCGTACTCCGCGATGTTGTTGGAGACCTTCTCGCCTTGCTGGAAGCAAAGCTGCATGGCATAACCGAGCATATCCTGAGTGGGCGAGATGAGCACAACTGCAGCTCCCGCGCCCTGGCGTCTGAATGCACCATCGAAATACATGACCCAGCCATCTAGTGCTTCACTTCCTGGCGAGAGGGATCTGTCCTTGCCAGCTTCAATCCCCGGGGCCTCTGTCCATTCTACCACGAAGTCGGCGAGCGCGGCCCCCTTGATGAATCTAGTTGTGTTGAACTCCAACTGGAATGCTTGCATCTCGATGTTCCATTCGGTGACTCTTCTGGCAGCGTTGGGGCTCCTAAGTACCCTCTCCAGCGGGTAGGCCGATACGACCTGGATTGGGTGACCTTGGAAGTAGTGCCGCAGCTTACGCGAGGCCACCAAGAGCGTGAGCAAGAGCTTCTGAGGCATGGGGCACCGTTCCCTTGCATCCCGCGGTATTGTGCTGACAAAATACACTTGGTGCTCGACGAGGGTGGGAGCGTCAACGAGCCCGCGCTTGCCAGAAGTTGGGGCGTCTCCTGAGGTGACGAGACCTCGTGAGCCTGGTCGCCCACTAGGGCCTCTACTGGCCCTCGAATGCCGCCTTGCTGGGTCTGGTCACTCGTTGGTGTCGATGCAGCCTGTACGGTGCCCTCTAGGTCTTGTATCACCCCGGCTGGGGGCGCGGCACGGCGCGGCAGACCGTTGGCCTGGCGCTCTTCCCGAACCGCCCCTAGAGCTGCGCTAGCGGAGTAGGGAATGGCGGCAAGGTAAAGCACTCGGGGCTCGAGAGGGCGAGGCGCCACCATCACTGGAGGGCTGGTCAGGTATCTCTTGAGGTCTTCAAATGCTTGGTCAGCCTCCGGGGTCCACTCGAATGGGCCCTTCTTCTTCATCAGCTTGAAGAATGGCGGGGCGCGCTCTCCCAGCTTGGAAATGAAGCACCCTAGCGAGGTCACGTAGCCTGGAAGCTTCTGCATCTCAATGAGAGTTTGTGGTGGGCTCATGTCTTCTATCACCTTGACCTTCTCCGGGTTAGCCTCGATCCCCCTGTGGGACACGAGGAAGGCCAGCAGCTTGCCAGAGGGGACACCGAACATGCACTTCTCTGGGTTGGGCCATAGGTCTACCTGGCGCAGGCTTGCGAAGGTCTCCTCTAGGTCTTGAATCAAAGTTCTTGCCTCCTGATACTTTACCACAATGCCATCGATGTAGGCCTCAGCGTTCCTCCCAAGCTGCTGACCCAGTGCGATGTGCATCAGCTGTTGGAAGTTCGCGCCTGCATTGCGCAGCCCCAACAACATGCAATTGTAGCAGTACACCCCACATGGGGTCAGGAAGGCCATCTTCTCCACATACTCCACTGCCATCTTGATCTGGTGATAGCCTGAAAACACGTCCAAGAAGCATAGTAGGTCGCACTCGGCGGTGGAGTTGACAATCTGGTCGATGCGCGGGAGCGGGAATGGGTCTTGGGGACATGCCTTGTTAAGGTTGGTGAACTCAACACACATGCGCTCCTTCCCGCCTTTCTTTGGTACGACGACGGGGTTCACTAGCCACTCGGGGTACCGAACCTCACGAATGACACATGCTGCCTCCAGCTTGCGGGTTTCCTGGACAATGAAGGACTGCTTCTCTGTGGACTGTCGCCGCGCCTTCTACTTCATAGGGCGCACATTGCGGCACACCCTCAAGTGATGTTCGATCACCCCTCTAGGGACCCCTACTAGCTGCTTGGGTTCCCAGGCAAATACATCCTTGTTCGCGTGTAGGAACCTCACTAATGCCTCCTCTTGATCCGGGTCGAGGTTGGCGCCTATGGTGAAGGTGGCTCCTGAGGACCCATCTTCCTCGACTGGCACCTTCTTGGTTTCGGCCCAATCTTGAGTGAACAACTGCTTCTTCTTTGCTGGCTCACCATCCTTAACCCCTGGGATGGCCTCGTTGGCCGGTCGTGCCGCCGCGGCGGTTTTGAGGGCACACTTGAGCTCCGCTAGAGCCTCCTTGGTGTCTCCAACTACAGTGAGGATGTCCTTGCTCCCGGGAATCTTCATGAGGTTGTAGGCCGGATGGGTCGCCACCATAAACTGAGCCAGAGCCGGGTATCCAAGGATGGCGTTATACAGGAGGCCGATGCGGGCAATGTCGAAGTCGATCAGCTCGGTGCGGTAGTTTTTGCGGGTGCCAAAGGTCACAGGAAGGCGGATCTGCCCCAAAGGGCTAGTGGAGCCGCCACCGACCCCGGAGAAGGGCTTTCTGGGGTGGAGCCATTCGAGTGGTATGTGAAGAAGGCTAAAAGCCTCCACAGAGAGCATGTTGAGACCAGCGCCGCCGTCAATGAGGGTCTTGGTGACAGCTACACTGCAGATAGTGGGCGTGCAAAGCATTGGGAGCACGCCCGAGCCGACGGTGGTGACTGGGTGATCCCTCGAGTCAAAGATGAAGTCGGCCTTGGGCGCCACCCAACCCGGGGGAGCTCCTTGCCGCACGGAGGGCTTGGTGTGACGGTCCGAGGGCGGTGCTTGCGAGCTGACAAGGAGGGTCACGACGGCGAGGGGCACTGGTGCCGCGAAGCACGTGACGAAGAGACAGCGCAGCCCCTCCCAGGAGGCCACCGAAGATCCTGGAAGGCTGAGCAGCCAGGCTCGTGGCTCACCGGCCAGGGCCAGGGGGAACCAGTTGGCCATGACCTGGTCGTCGCCTCCAGCTTCGAGGACGACCTCCTCATACGCCTGCAGGAAGGCCGCCGGATCTTCCGCACCGTCGTAGCGGGGCGACATCTCTGGCTTGAACTTGCGCGGCCACCGCACTTGCGGCGCATCCGCAGGTGCCCGCCAGCCTAACTAGAGGGATGGCATCTTCCATGGAGCTGGACGAAGCAAGCGGAGAGGCGAAGCTTCGATGCACCCCTACCTGGAGCGCCAAATGGCGGATTTCAGGTTCCGGCAAAACCCTTGAGGTTCAAACTCTGGGTGCGCACGAAGATCTCTCCTCCCCCAAGCTCACACTCTCACTTCAATCTCAAAGCTCAGCACATCGAACTCGTAGAACAATGGACACAGGGTTTATACTGGTTCAGGCCACCAATGTGGTGTAATACCCTACTCCAGTGTGGTGTGGTGGATTTCCTCTTGGGCTGAGGATGGAAAAGTACAAGGGAAGAAAAGCCTCCTGAGTAGAGGAGTCCTTGGGCTCGGAGAGCTTGTGAGATGGCCTTGGTGGAGTGGATCCAATCCAAGATGAGCCGATCCTTGACTACGGTGGTGGCTAGTCCTATTTATAGAGGCCCTGGTCCTCTTCCCAAATGTAGGCATGAAGGGATCCCACAATGGCTAAATTTGAAGGGAGACAACTAGTACAAGTTATCCTGACAAAAGGTGGTCTTCGCCTGCCAAAGGCTCTGGTGGTGACGCCGTCCTAGGCTCCATGGTGAGCTCCGTCCTGCCGTCCTGCTGGTGTTGGTCTTGTTGCACCGATATGAAAACCTTTGCCTGATGCCTCGGGACTCCTTGTGTGCGCTGGCGCCTGCCTGGCCTTGGTCGCCATGGCTTGCGTAACAGGGACCTCGCGAGGTGCCCCCTGCCTTGATCTCTCCACCCCTCGCGAGCCAGCCTAGTGAGGCCACCCCTGAGGAGGTCTTGTGTCGTCCGCCTCGTGAGGCTTGGCCCCTCGCGAGGGTCTTGAGTGTTTGCTGACGAGGATGAGCCGTACAGGGCCGCTGGTGGAGCCACGCCGTGGGCCACAGGTAGGCAAATCTGGGGACCCGCATTCCTGGGACGCCAACAAGTGACGTGGGGGGGGGGCAACATTGGTATTGTTCATGGCCCCAGTATCCTCATCCATGTATTTTGTGTTTTCTGAATTATAGTCCAGCATGTCGGTTAAATCTTCGACAGTGGCTACTAAGTGGGTGGTGGGCTGGACTTCAAATTCCCTGCCGGATACCTTGAAGGGTCGGTGATCAAAAGCAGAGGTTAACTTCTCCTGGATAGTCTGTTTCGGACGGAATTTGGTCTAGCGCCTCATTCAATATGTCAAGCGTGACCGGACTTGGGGGCTCTAAGCCAGACGCTGACTCGGGGTGCGGGCTCGAGGTAGGCAAGGAGTCATGGGGGGGGGGGAGAATCCGGTCAAGATCGAATCCTGGCCTCTGACTTCTAGGTTTGCCTCGACGGCTGGAGAAGGGTTTTCCTCTGATGTGAGTTCGGTTGGTGGTGGGGTAGTATCCCCTCTCTCAAGGAGTCCTTCCTGGATCGAAGCCGTTTGGTACATCGGGGCCGATTCACAGATCGGATTGGGTGCGTGCGTCAGGGCGGGCACGGTAGGGCCTGCAGGGGTGGTGAATCCGGCGAAGACCAAATCCCCCCGTGTGTCAGCGGTGTACTCCATATCGCCGAATCGAATCCGGTGTTTGGGGCAAAATTGTCAACCTGGTCAAGACGACCGGTCGAATCAGCATGCAGCACGATGCTTCCAAAAGCGAAGAGTTGCCCGGGAACGAAGAAATCCATCGGACTAACATCCTCTCCAAGGACTATGCGAGCCATCGACCTTTCCGGTGATCCAACAGTGGATCTCTCAATGAAAGCACCAATGTCGGTGTCAAAACCGGCAGACCTCGGGGTAGGGGGTCCCAGACTATGGATCTAGGATCGATGGTAACAGGAGATGAGGGACACGATATTCACCCAGGTTCGGGCCCTCTCTAAGAGGTAAAACCCTACTCCTGCTTGATTGTATTCGATATATGTGTTACAGGGTCGATCTACCTCGAGACCAGTATGAGCAAAACCTTAGGCTACGGGCAATGAAGATTGCTCTCCCCCTACTGACTACACCCTTCGGTTTATATAGACACCGATAGGGCTAGGGTTACTAAAGATAGATTACGTATCAGGAATAAGAGAGATATTGCGCTTTCATGATTTGGAGGATACTCCTCGGCTTCATAGAATTCCTGCCATAGTACGGCTCCACCAGTCTGGCCCGCATACAATGGGTTGTCGCCCTGAGGGCCCCTTAGTCCATGACTCCATCACGTGATTTCACGGTTTTCTACGGTGTGCCGGTTTTCATATGATATTCTCCTCGGAGCCCACATCGGCAACTCCCTTAAAGCCCTCACTAGACCATGAAGGTGCGTGTTGCCGGGCCCGTTCATCTTGATGTAAACTATAATAAATATCTACAAAACGTGAATAGAAAAACATTTTATAATTTGTGTTGTTCTAATTACACAAAATAAAGTGCAACAATGTTGGTGGGTGGGTATATAGTTTCAATTTATATCTAATCCACTCAGGAAAAAATATTTTTACATCTTTTTATAGCACATTTTTCGGCATTCTTAATAGCACGTTCAGGAGGCAAAATATGAAAAGCAGATAGGCAAAACAAAAATTATTGGCAAACATGTAGTTACTGAAACAACTAAACAAACTCAAGGAGACTGATCTTAGCATGTCACATTAATTATAAAAAATATATTATGGAAACACTCACTTGTTTTAGAACAGACATATTATAATGGGTATGTTTGAAGAAAAGGTAGCACTTCCCACTCAGAAAGTAGTCCTTGTGCTGAAGCTCCAAGGAACAACTTCTGGCCTGATGATAGTAGCATAGAATTTATACATTAATTTACCCGGAAAGAAGATGGATATAGACGTATAAGCAAAGTCTAATCATTATTGGAAGCGGACACACAGAGTAACCATATTATCTGTGTCCAAGAAGATAACACATTGGAATTAGCAATAACCATGACATACCTCCATGAAAATTTCTCAAGGCTTAGCATATTTCTATCAAACTAATGCTGAGAGTGATATGGAAACCTGGTTTTTGTCAAAGGGAAGCTCCTTGAGCTACTGAAGTATCCACAGACTGCTGACACTGTCAAACTATATGCTATCATTCTTCAACAGATTTTCATATTGACATTTTTAATGTTAGAAATATAAACAACCACTATGAACTAATATGAAATACAGCCTATTGGACAACATCTCATTTCCAAGATATTCTAAATGTCATTATGCCAATCATGAAATATATTCATGCTCACGTAACCAAGCATCATGGGCCATGGCTCCAGTACTGACATCAAACTGAGCAGATGCTCATCAATATATAATAAAAGGGGTTGCAACTTTAAGGAGCTTACCAAGTACAACAAAAGCCCTTAGGTACATAAAAGGGGTGGATAGAAGTCTTATCCAATGCCTGGAAAATGAACTAAATGCGGCTTAGAGAAGTTAGATGAGAATTGGTGTATTCAACAACAAAAGGGAGGACATTTGCATCTACTTCAATCTCTACACCTAATGTCTCACTTGGTAGAATAGTCTCCATGGTTTTTTTCGTCCCTCCACTTTTGTTTGGATTTTTCATGTGGTTTTTCTTCACCCCCCTCTCCCCACGCACACATCCAAAAAACATACAAATCCTCTCCGCTCGATCCCCTTGAACTCCCAGAAGAGAGGCCGCCGTCGACACACGAGATCGTCGCCACAGACCACCCACCAGAGAACTCGCCGCCGCTGACGTCGGAGATCGACGCGTCTCGCTGCAGCGATCTCATGCGATCTGCCGGCCACCGGTGGTTACTCCGCATCTCCAGATGCTCCCGGAGCAGGTGCAAACTGCACGGCGGCACCCTCCACTACTGCCCCAACCAGCGGCCGTACCTACAGCGGGTGGCCCTCTGGCAAAGTACAGCGGCGATGCCGGCAGTTAGTTTTCTTCTCTTCTTGCGGGCAGCAGTGGAGATCAGCATCATCTGAATCCGCCATCACCGACGCCTCGCGCTTCCCACACAGGGCGACGAGGAGAGCATGGAGAGCTCCTAGCCTCAGTACCGTCGCTAATTGTTGGGAATGTAGCATGCAATTTCAAAAAATTCCTATGATCACACAAGATCTATCTAGGAGATGCATAGAAACGAGAGGGGGAGACTGTGTCTACGTACCCTCGTAGACCAAAAGCGGGAGCATTAGGTTAACACGGTTGATGTAGTCGAACGTCTTCACGATCCAACCGATCTAGTACCGAACGTACGGCACCTCCGAGTTCAGCACACGTTCAACTCGATGACGTCCCCCGAACTCTTGATCTAGTAGAGGGTCGAGGGAGAGTTCCGTCAGCACGACGGCGTGGTGACGGTGATCGTGATATGATCCGCTCAAGGCTTCTCCTAAGCACTACGATGATATGACCGGAGGAGTAAACTATGGAGGGGGCACCGCACACGGCTAAGAGAATAAATTGATGTGCCTCTGGGGTGCCCCCTGCCCCCGTATATAAAGGAGGAGAGCGGAGGTCGGCCGGCCCTAGGGGCGCACCATGTGGGGGGAGTCCCACTAGGACTCCTAGTCCTAGTCGGCTCCCCCCTTCTGTTAGCATCCTGGGAACAGGGGTACCCAAACCTGCCTGCCTGCGGCCCAGGGCGTGGCTCCACCAAGGGCCTAGTACGGCCCATCTTCATCAGTAACCACTCAAGACCCTCGCGAGGGGCCAAACCTCGCGAGGTGGACGACACCAAGACCTCCCCAGGGGTGGCCTTGCTAGGATGGCTCCTAAGGAGCGGAGATACCTATGCAAGGGACACCTCACGAGGTCCGCATGACATGTGCCATGACGTCCAAGGCCAGGCGGGTGCCAGTGGGCGCAGAGTGCCAGTTTCCTCTTTGGTGCTAAGGAAGCAGGCGCAGACGAGGAGTCTCGAGGCATCAGGCAAAGGTTTCCATGTCGGTGCAACAAGACCAAGACCAGTAGGAAGGCAGGACAGAGGTCACCGCGGAGCCCACGGCGGCGTCACCACTAGAGCCTTTGGCAGGCGAAGACCACCTTTTGTCAAGATAACTTGTACTGGTTGTCTCCCTTTGAAATTGGCCATTCTGGGATCCCTTCCCGCCTAAACACTTGGGAAGAGGACCAGGGCCTCTATAAATAGGACTAGCCACCACCGTAGTGAAGGATCAGCTCATCTTGGATAGGATCCACTCCACCAAGGCCATCTCACCAGCTCATCGAGCTCAAGAACACCTCTCCTCAGGAGGCTGTTCATCCACTGTACTAGTTTGTCCTTAGCCCATGAGGTAATCCACCACACCACACTGGAGTAGGGTATTACACCACAACGGTGGCCCAAACCAGTATAAACTCTCGTGTCTCTTGTTCCTTTGGTTCGGCGATCTAGGCCTTGAGATCGTGATAGAGGCAAAGGTGTCCCGATATTTCGATGAGATGGTGGCTATCGTTTTCTGTGGGAGTCGACCTTGACGATCCGACGACGAACGTCCGAAACGTCGTGTCTTAGCAATCGCTAAACCAACTTCCGAGGGGTTATTGACCATGTCGGAGCACGATCAATCTAACCACGAGGGTATGTTTCCTGCGAGCAAACGAAGGACAAGCAAGAAACTGAGATTGCAATCTGGATATTGTGAATATTAGATGATAGATTTATTTTATTGATCAAGGTGGGGTTCTGTGACGTCTTGGTCTAGTCTTAGAACACAAACGAAGTACGCGAAGTTGCAGCTATGGCGAACTTTTAATCTAAACAAAACCCGAAGTCTAAAACATGCCCTAAGGGCTGTATATATGGAGGAGAGAGGGGGGAATTTCATGGTCCTTGGAGGAGGGGTCCGAAACCAACCATAACTCTTGTTTCCCCACACATACGGACTCTAAAAACAACCTATACTCAAATATTTCTAAATTACATGGGCCTGGACCAAAAATAAGGTGACGCGGCAACCTAGGATAGCCTCTGAACGAAATTTATGAAGTGGCATCTTGTATATTTCGTCCAAAGCTTCATGCACTCCTTATGGTGGCTTCAAAGTCCTGGAATCATCACTTGTAACTCCGTTCTTGTTCCCCTTGCGCATGCCATCATCTCCATGCTTGAACTTGCTCCAAGGTTCATCTTTCTTGTCCAAGCTAGGCCCTTCATTTGTAAGCAAAACAAATATATCCAATTTAGGCAGCATCATATTCTCATGAACATTAGAAAAGTTACCAGGAAATGAAAGTACCTGGTAATTCAATAGGCGTGCGCGAGCTCTAGTAATTGGTCCAGTATGTATCGCAGCAGAGGTTGTGGGTGTAACAATGGTATTGATGTCCTCATCAGATCGTTGCGAGAGCGAGCTAGGGAGTGATCTTCCTGCACACCCCAGTGTTCGAACCTCAAGGGTTTGCCAGCACCCGCAATCCGACATTTTGCATGCCAGGTAGGGGTGCGCTGAAGCCTTTCTTCCGTTGATTCACGCTCCACTGCTCCACCGCATCCATGTTCGATGCTCGCCGAGCCCGTGCTGTGCGCCGGGCCGCCCTCGCCGCCCGCATCACTCAGACGGCGCCCGTTGGCGGACCTCCCCACCGTTCTCCATCACCCGCTGCCAACGCCGCCACCGGCCCGACAGCAAACAAGCAGCAGGCTTTATCGCTGCACCACTCCATGCAGCAGGACGGAGGCACTGTCACCCCGTTGTTGACTCTGGACGGCTCGTCGTCCCACGCTCGTCGCACGCCCACGGACATGTAAGCCGCGCTGCTCATAGCACGCGAGCTCCTGCGTTACCACCCGATCAATGACCTCTACGATGACAAGCTGGACCGCATCGCCGAGCTCGTCAGCGCTGCTGGGGGCTCTCCCGCACCGTCTCTCTCGCTACCTCGCCCACCCCCAGCCGCGGGCGACATAGCTCATGGAGCGCCTCCGCTACCTCCGCATCAAGACAGCGCCCTTGCACCAAGACGCTCGGCTCACGGAGTGCCTCCACCGCCTCCACATCGAGATGGTGTCCTCGCACCAAGACGCGCGGTCCCACGGCGTGAACCGCCACGCCGAGCGCTCGCGCACGAAGAAGGAAGTTGCCAAGAAGTCCCGAGGCCGCAAGAAAATGCTCCTGCGCTCCTAGCACCATTGCGTCAAGACCGCGCGCCGCCTGCGGTGGCAGTGCGTGGATATCAGGATCAGGCTTCGCCACCACGACGGGCTCCGGTGAGCACAACAGGTTGTCATGCCTTTACTACTGAGCTGCGCACGGTCGTCTGGCCAGGCAAGTTCAAGCCAGACCTGCCTCTGCGCTACGATGGCACCCCCGAGCCCGCAGAGTTCTTGGAGCTCTACGACCTGAGCATCGAGGCAGCCAACGGAGATGATAAGGTCATGGCAAACTGGTTTCCCATGGCCCTCAAGTATGGCGCGCGCTCGTGGCTCCTGAACGTGCCGCGGGATCGATCTCCTGGGGCGATATGCGCGAGCACTTTGTCGCCAACTTCAAGGCACTCGCGACCGCCTGCCAGCTGCAGGCGACCTGGGGTGCATCAAGCAGCAACCAGGGGAAACCCTGCAGAAGTACATCTAGTGCTTCAATAGCGTTCGCCTCAAGATTCCCAAGGTGACGGACGAGGCCATCATCTCTGTGTTCTCCGATGGCATCTGCGACATCAAGATGAAGGAGGAGCTCGCCATCCACGAGGAGCTATGCACGGCCCTAGAGATGTTCAATATGGCGACCAAGTGCGCAAGGGTTGAGGAAGGACGCCTTTCCCTCCTTGAGCTCCCAGCTCCTGACCAGGAGGACAAGAAGGCAAAGATCAACGACGTAAAGCGCAAGGGGGCCGCCGTGCTCGCGGCGGAGCTAGAGATGAAGCGCGGGCGCGACCACCCCGAATCATCCAAGGCCAACCGCCCATTCTGCACCTTCCACAATGTTCACAGCCACAACACCAGCGACTGTCAACAGCTCAGGGCCATCCGAGATGGGCGCTTCGGTCGACGCCTCTAGCGCAACGACCGAGGCTACGACCGAGGAGGACGACGAAGCGGGGGATGCTGGGATGATCGCGGCCCCCGCCAGGAGTGGCGTGATAGGCCTCGTGAGGACCGTTGGCAGGACCAACCACGCAAGGGTGCCCGGAGAGACCAGCCTCGTGAGGACCGCCCGTAGGGCAACGCCGGCCTCCCTCCATTGCTGCCCCCACCAAGAAGGAACGACCACCACCATCAAGACGAGGGGGCTGCGGGCTTCCAGGAGCCACGCGCCATCGCCTGTATCTTGGGTGGTGCTTAAGCCCCAGCCTCTCAGCGTGCCTTCAAGAAGTTTGCTTGCAAGGTGAACACGACCCTTCCCAGGCTCGAGGCCACACGCCCACTCAGGTGGTCCAAGTGTGCCATCACCTTCAGCTCGTCCGATCAGCTCAAGTGTGCGGTGACCGCCGGCGCCCTCCCAATGCTTTGCTCACCCGTAATCAGCAACGTTCAAGTCACCAAGACCCTCATTGACAGCGGTGCAGGGCTCAACGTCCTATCTGTCGAGACATTCTATAGTCTCCAAGTGCCATACAATCAGCTGCAGCCTACCAAGCCTTTCTCAGGAGTGACCGACAGCTCCACCACCCTGATAGGGCAGGTCCGCCTCCTTGTCACCTTCGGTCAGCGCGACAACTACCGCACCGAGCTCATCGACTTCGACGTCGCCCACATCCACCTATCATACAACACCATCCTTGGGTATACAGCCTTGGCCAAGTTTATGGCAGTGACCCACCAAGGCTACAATGTAATCAAGATGCCAGGGAGTGGCGGCATCATCACGGTCCCCTATGAAGAAAGAGATGTTGTGTGCTCCCTCGAGCGCACTTACCAAGCTACAGCGACCGAAGACCCCGACAACGAAGGCACCCTGTACCCTCCTAAGGCCAAGCCGAAGAAGAAGAAGCTACTCCATCAAGGGCCTTAGGAGGGCGGCATCTCCAGTGGCACCATCTCAGGACCTGCACCCGTAGATGGGGCACTCGCAGATGGGGTGCTCGCATAGGAAGGCGCACCTAGCGCCCTCCTCAGGCTGGGCTCGGGGGCTCTCTTATGGAGGGCCTCAGACCTAGCCATCGTCACGAGGGAGGCTCTTGGGCACCATGTGGAGGCATGCTTCGCCACATGTTTCCCTCAAGAGGGCACGAGGCGTGGAACGCCTTGTGCTCAGGAGGTCATCACCAAGGCAATCCAGGAGCTTCAAGAGGCAAGGACCATACATGGCGACCGTTGCCCACCATCCAGTGCAGCTCCCCACCCTGGCGAGGGTGGCGGGCTGCGCGTCTGCGTCGACATTCCAGGGCTCAACAGGGTACCATCTCAGGGACGTTTCTGGCCTTCGCACGTTGGACGGTGCGAGGGTCCCCCTCACAGCTATGTTTGCATGCCTCTCGGCCTTCCGAACGCGTCTGTAACCTTCCAGCGCCACCTACAGAGCATTCTAGCGGCTTAGGAGGCCAGGCATCACGCTGTCCTGGTGGAGATCGCGACAGTTCTTCAGGGGCCACCTGGGCCTTCAGAGTCTCCCGAGGCTCAGGACCCTGGCGGCTCATGAGGAGCAACTTCTCCAACACGCATGTTCGGCTACCCTGACACCACTCCAGCTACGATATCAGGTAACTCTTTCCAGTTCATTTAGTTAGGGGCGCCCTTCGGGCAGAATTAGCCCCAAGTCCCATGGGCTTGTCCCTGCGGCGTGTATCCTTTTGCATCTTTAGCTTACTCTGTTGGGAGCGCCTCACGGGCTGCATCATCCCTAGGCCGATCGGGTCTGTCCCAGTGGCATGTATTGTTCTTGCATCTATCTGAACTAGTTGCCTCCTCGCATGAATTGCTCTATAATCACTACTCATCGGTGCTTGCTCATCACGGCCTCCCGCGCAGCTGATCGGTCACTTGCTTATCCCGCAATGGGAGACTCAAATGCTGGCACGGTGCTTGTGCTCGTGTCCGTCCCTGCAACACTGATAAACCTGTGCGATCGAGCTCTGGCTTGTGGCCCACTCTGTGTACACCACCTCACCAGATCCTTAACGCCTTCATCTTCTCGTGGAAGGAGTAATGGCAGGCCGGCAAGCACCGCTATGGGCTACTCTCTCTCTCTCTCGCACTAACCTGCAGGAACCTTTGGAGCCTAGCTGCAAGAGGTCCCACAAGCTGCTCCCTTTCATGCTTTTCGCTTGGGTGTTAAAGGGAGGGCTCCTGAGCATCGCGCCTCAGGAGCTCTTACTGACTCTTCAGCCCTCACCCCCTGGACTTGACCACGGCATCGCGACCTGGCATACCAGCGGCGGCTGAGCTCGCTCGAGGGTCGGGACCTGAGGACGTAGAGCACACAGGAGGGTATGAAGGGTGGGAGCTGGCATGGGCACAACCTGGCAGCATCACCATCACCGGCCAATGAACCGGGCGCCATGCAAGGTATCGATCCATGATCGCTACGATGAGTCACGTATCCAAGGAAACCCGGCTCGCGACTTAGGATTCTCGACTCCTGCAGCCTTGCTCCTGCAATGCCGCCTTCCTTTTCTACCTTTAGGGAGCTGCTTGCACGCCAAGGGGGACCTCTTGAGCATCGCGCCTTAGGAGCTCTTACCGATCCTCGGGCCGCTCACCTCCTGGCCTTGACCACGACATCGCAACCTGGCATACCAGAGACGGCTGAAGCCTGCCTGGGGACCGGGACCTGTTGGCATAGAGCACTAAGCTACCACGAGGACGAAAATGGGGACAATGCTAGAGCAAGACGTGCAACCACGAATTTCACAATGAAAATGATATTGATGCAAAAGTGTTACAGACTCTTTACACACCCCCACAGGGTTCATCTCGATTCCTCGTAGGGTAAAAAAGAAGGAGGTTTCTAGGAGCCCTATCTAGAAGTATCGCCGTCGGCGCCATCATCAATAGTGGGCCACGAGGGGTCGGCGCCAACCCCATCCAGATCAGTGGGAACGACGAGCGGACGCCGCTGCTGCGCTTCGGGCACGGCATGAGCTCGAGGGCATGTAGCTGTCGTCGGTCGTCTTCGGAGTCTCGTCAGGCTCGAGAGAGTTGCTGGACTCCCGGGCACCATCGCTGCTGCTGGAGGAGTCATCGGCAGGAGCATGGGTGGGCCCATCGCCTACCCCTGTGCTGTCATGGCGATCCCCTTCAGGACAGCACTCCAGGCGGCGGCCTTCCTCGTCGAAGACTTTGAAGAACGTCATGGAGAGGTCGTCGTACTCAAAATGGATGGTGAGGGCCCCCTCCACGCGGCAGACGCGGGCAACCTCGCCCCATCCGCGGGTCATGAAGATCTTTCCCTGGGAAACGGGCTCAACCTCTGCTCCCATCGCCGGGGTGCTGCACTCGGCATGCTATAGCCGCAGCTCGAGCAGCCCCCTTGGTGGAATCACTTCGGCGAGAATAGTGGGAATTGGATCCACGTGCGTGGTAGCATCGCTGCCCACACCACGAGTTCACGCAAGGATCCCTCAGCGTGGGTTCACGGGGCGGCGGCATGGACCACCACGTCACGACCACTGCCACCTTGGCGCGAGCAGCGCCGGTCGTTGCCTCCTCCTTCGGAGCCTTCTTCCCGAGCATACAAGGGCAGCGGGTAGCCGAGGGGAGGCCGCTCGTACCAAGGCCTCGTCACCTCCGGCCTCACGACGATGTCGCGGGAGCGGACCGGCCTCTTCTTTGGTGGGAGTGTCCCAAGCTATTCACGGGGGGTTTTCCCCTTCTCAGCGGCGGAGAACCTTCATATCGGCGCCATGGGTGTCACATCAAGAAGGAGAAAGAAGAAGCAAGCGGAATGGGGGAGGAGATGAGCAGCGGGGGCTCCACCCCTCTCCTCATTTATAGCGAGAGGGAGGCCAACCGCCGACCTCCACCATCCAAGGTAATGATGGTTTTCTTCTGCATGCAGCAGGGTCTCGTCAAGTCGCGCAGTTGCCGAGGCAGCATGGGGAAGCGCACATGCCCACGACCTTCCAATCGCCATGCGTTAATCAAGGCCACAGGTGGTTGGGGACTGCGGTGCTCCGCACTTGCCCTTTGGCTTCGCCTTGAAGCCAAGTATGAGCGCTCCTTGGGCCCAGGGGCTACTGTCGCCGTCCTAGAACGGGGGTACCCAGACCTACCGGCCTGTGGCCCAGGGCGCAGCTCCACCAACAGCCTGGTATGGCCCATCTTCAGCAGCAACCACTCAAGGCCCTCGCGAGGGGCCAAGCCTCGCGAGGCAGAAGACACCAAGACCTCCCTAGGGGCGGCCTCGCTAGGCTGGCTCCTGAGGAGCGAAGATATCTATGCCAGCGGGCGCAGAGTGCCAGTTTCCTCTTTGGTACTAAGGAAGCAGGCACAGGCGAGGAGTCCCAAGGCATCAGGCAAAGATTTCCATATCGGTGCAACAAGACCAAGACCAGCAGGACGACAGGACGGAGGTCATTGCGTAGCCCACGGCGGCGTCACCACCAGAGCCTTTGGCAGGCGAAGACCACCTTTTGTCAGGATAACTTGTACTAGTTTTCTCCCTTCAAAATTGGCCGTTGTGGGATCCCGTCCCGCCTAAACACTTGGGAAGAGGACCAGGGCCTCTATAAATAGGACTAGCCACCACCGTCGTGAAGGATCGGCTCATCTTGGATCAGATCCACTCCACCAAGGCCATCTCACCAACTCATCAAACTCAAGAACACCTCTCCTCTTGAGGCTGTTCATCCACTATACTAGTTTATCCTTAGCCCACGAGGCAATCCACCACACCACACTAGAGTAGGGTATTACACCACAACGATGGCCCGAACCAGAATAAACTCTCGTGTCTTTTGTTCCTTGGGTTCGGCGAGCTAGGCCTTGAGATCGTTGCGAGAGCGAGCTAGGGAGAGATCTTCATGCACACCCCGGTGTTCGAACCTCAAGGGTTTGCCAAAACCCGCAATCCGACACCTTCCTTCCGACGGAGAGGGGGGATGGGAAAGAGGGGAAGAGGGAGAAGGAAAGGGTGGCCACACACCCCACCCCTTGTCCAATTCGGACTGTGATGGTGGGGGGCACGTGCCACCTCCTGTGACCTGCCTCCTCCTCCACCATGGCCCATGAGGCCCATTAACTTTCCCGGGGGATTCTGGTAACTTCCCGGTACTCCGAAAAATCCCCGAACTTCTTCGGAACCATTCCAGTGTCTGTATATAACCTTCCAATATATGAATATTTACCTCTCGACCATTTTGAGACTCCGCGTCATGTCCATGATCTCATCCGGGACTCCAAACAAACTTCGGTCACCAAAACACATAACTCATAATACAAATCGTCATCAAACATTAAGCGTGCGGGCCCTACGGGTTCGAGAACTATGTAGACATGACCGAGACACATCTTCGGTCAATAACCAGTAGCAGAACCTGGATGCTCATATTGGTTCCTACATACTCTACGAAGATCTTTATCGGTCAAACCGCAAAAACAATATATGTTATTCCCACTTGTGCAAGTTGGTCCTAAAGAAACGGTTTTTAACCCCTTTCCGCGACGGCATTTGGAACCGTCGCCACGTGAGTGTGGGCGATAGGGGGGTCCTTCCCACACGACCCAGAAACCATCTGGGATAGGGAGCCTTCATGCATACAGTTGTCCCTATATAACCGTTTCTGATATCTCGAATATCCCAAATGCTTCATCCTTGCTACTCGTTTGTGCTCGCATTGCCATCGCAGTCAGAGTTTTGTGGTTTTTCCTAAAACCAGGCAGATTCCAGGCACGGGAGTTTTACGATGCCTGGGGTATCACAAACATTTCATGATTATAAACCATGTACGATAGGTAGACAATCACACACATTTAGTTTTCCCGCACCGTATGTGATAGTGTGTGACATCACACACGCTTTGCAAATGGCAACTACGTGCATGCTTGCACATGTTTCCTCTTTGTGAATCATCTCGGATTATGGTGTATATTGCAAATGTTCGTGTTGTACCAACCGTGTGTGCCGTAATGACTAGCACAACGTAATTTGCCCTAATTTAACTGTTGCTATTTAAAATTGTACCTAATTTAAACTTTAAAGTAGGCTATAGCTTTATTCATATACATCAGGTTCAAACAACTAATCCATTATTCGATTCATAGGTACATATGTTTAAGAATTACAGAAGCACAAAATAAAGAATGATGTACCAGGGTTCTATACTTGTACTATTATAGATGGTAAAGAAAGAGGCGACAGACATTCCAGTTGCTGAACAAGGTGAAGCAGAATGGCCCTATTGTGCTCTCCTGGATGCAGAAGGCATGCAGGACTCTAGTCCAACCCCTTGTGATGGTCGGCCGCGCAATCATGTAGTTTGAGAGGTAATCTTGAGTAAACTGCTTCAGGATCCGCTGCAAATGAAAAAAGATTCAGATATTGTCATCTAACACAACTCATTATGGGAAGTAAAAAAGAAGGCTACAGGGTTCTTACTTACCATCCTGCAGTTCACTGTTGTCTTGCATAAAGTGTAAACAAATAGTTCGATTAACATCTTTTAACCCATTTTAATAACAATCTTTATTAGTTTCCTCACTTGATGCTGGTTCATGAATATCTCATCGCCCCATACACAGAAAGGGTCGAAGTGTGGATCTTTGGAAATGATATATGTACCTAAAAGCACCAAGTTAATATTAGAAGCTAAACAACAATTGAAAAATGCTGTAGTACAACACTCCATCCATCCCATTATATAAGATTTTATTACATGTATATCTAGACATCATCAGAACATTAAGGTAACACTCTTCCTTGTTGCTATGTAGCCTGGGATTGCATATTTAGTCATTCAGTACAATGCATGTTGCTAAACAACAATTGAAAAATGAAAAGGCATGTTAACTACAATATCCTTAACAGCAACCAAATATCGTAATTCATAGTGATATTGTTGAAACTGTTATTGATGAAATTGAACTGCACGGCAAATAGTTGCACATATAGAGCATCATATTGTGAAGAACTGAAATAAACAAGTCATAAGGACATCTCTAGGCGATCCTTAAAAAGTTAAAGGACTAAACCCCTTAGTGGATATATATATACTCCAGCAAATTTTGGCCTTTTCTAGTCGATCCCCTAAACTTAAGGTTGTAAACTTCAATTTGATCAAGTTCAAAGCAGGTTAAACCGAAAGTAGCATGCATCCAAAAATAAACATAGATAGTTTTGAATAACCGAACATAAAACATAAATTGAAACTAAGCTAAACTACTTTCGGTCGAAGTAGAGGTCGAGCGAATCCTTCCTCGTCATGTACGGTGTGCCGCGAGCCGGGTCCGGGCCAGTACCGTCGTCGGGGTCGTTGGGGAAGGCACTCCTCCACTCGTCAATGTCGATCTCCTCGTCCTCGGGGCCACCTCGATGCCCTCCGTGCCGCCGTCGCCGCCGCCTTCGACCTCGTCATCAGAGGAGATCGTGGTAACCTCACTGCCCTCTGCGCCGCCATCCTCGCCGCCTTTGACCTCGTCATTAGAGAAGAGCACAATAACCTCGCCACCTTTCGTGATGGCAAAGATCGCCTGCTCCGCCTCCATGAGCTCTGGGTGCTGCCGGCGGAGCTCTTGCATGTAGGCCTCGTCGGCGGCCTCGGCCTCGAGGCGCTCCCACGCCTCGTGGTCCTCCCGCGCCATAGCCAAGCTCACCACTCCTGGCTCCGGCGGAACGAGGTGGACCAGACATGTGCCGAAGGGGAAATTGAGCATAGCCGCCACGCCGTGGTAGCGGACCTGCCAGCGGTCGTACTCCATGGGCGTGATCTAGGCCGTGTGGAAGCTACCGAGCCACCGGAGGGTGTGGGTCACTTGATCTGTAATCTCGGCGACCCACGTCCCCCACCCCCGCTGCCAGACACCGAGGTAGGACTTCGTCGGCTGCCGGGTCCGGGGGAGGATGAGGAAGTCCTCGAACCGGCGTAGGGGCACGACGGCGGGCGGATCGGGGGACCAGCGACCACGAATCGGGCCCGCGGAGGACTACGGGGACACCTCAGCGGACACCTCGCCAGCATCAGGTGAAAAGGCCGCGATAAACCTCTTTTTGGACATTGGCTCCTTGAGCTCCCCGGCACACAGGCAGAGGTTGAGGATGGAGGCGCTGGCGATGGCGGTGACCTACCAATGGTTTCGAGGGTTGTGTGTATCTGTGTGAGTGGAGGTTGTGTTTGAGGAAATACTGCGGCAACTGAAAAATTTACTAGGCGGGAGTAACAAGGCGGGGCTACTGAAAATTTGGATCAAGGGCGAGCAGATATTTTTGAGATTGCAAGGGATGCAGAGGCGGGAGTAAAATGCCGGGGCTACTGAAAATTTGAATCAAGGGACTGAAGCAGAGCGGGAGTAATAGACATCGCACATGGTCCGCACATACTAATCGTGTGCTATCAAATATTAAAACCTTCCAGACGGTAGATATTTTCGAGATTGCGAGGGATGCAGAGGCGGGAGTTTTTGGGGAGCGAGCTAGTGTGCTTGACACGCCGGCTGTCTACTATAGCCGACGCACCTTCTCGCGTAAGCCATAGGCGAACTATACACCGACGGTGCTCCAAGATATTTTGTACTACATCTCACACGGTTGGTGATAATAAACTGTGTGGGATCTATTTGATATGAATTACAAAATTGGGTCACAGTGGCAATGGACGGTGTTTGAATTGCCAGACCTTTCATCAATAGTGAACATGCCACTATATGTGTGTCGTAAAAGAATTGGAATTATTCATGGTTCGTTTGGACATTTTATACATTAAACTGGTTTTCTAGCCATTTCAGGTGCACAATTCAAAATTAAACTACATGAACATGCTCTGGTGCATACAAATTGGTTGAAAAATCAAATATGTGTCCTTCAGTGCATGCTTAGGTCCCATGCAAGAAATGAGAATGAATTTTTCGGGGTTCGTTTGACATTTGTATGCATTAACTGGGTTTTCTAGGCATTTTATGTGCATAATTCAAATTTGAACTACAAGCACATGCTCCAATGCACTAAAGTTGGTTGAAAAATCACATGTGTGTCCTCGGGTGAGTTTCTAGGTCCCATGCAAGAGATGAGATGAATTTCAAACACCAGGGCACCGTTGATTGCCGGCAAAACATTGAGATGCCTAGTTTTTAAATTCTAGTAAATCCAAAACTCGTCTGAAATTCATGAAACTTGGTATTCTATCATGGAGCGGCATCAACATGCCGTGGTAAAAAATTGTCCCATTTGGGGCATGTTTGGGTATATGCTTCTCACAAACCAGAGCTTCTCACAACAAGCATGATGGTTTCGGTAGGGAATGTCCCACCTTTGGGGACGAAACGATATCCATTGCCTCTTATTGCGTCCAAAAAATTTCACGTGTCAACATAGAACAACAAGAGTGTTGTGTCAATTTTTTTTATTTTTCGGGGTTCGTTTGGATATTTTTATGCATTAACTATGTTTTAAATGCATTTATGTGCATAATTCAAATTTGAACTACATGCACATGCTCCAGTGCATATAAATTGGTTGAAAAATCAAATATGTGTCCGTGGGAGCATGCTTAGGTCCCATGCAAGGAATGTGAATGAATTTCAAACACCAGAGCACCCTTGATTGCCGGCAAAACATTGAGATGCCTGATTTTTAAATTCTAGTAAATCCAAAACTCGTCTGCAATTCATGAAACTTGGCATGCTATCATGGAGCGACATCAACATGCCGTGGTGCAAATTTTGTCCCATTTGGGGCAGGTTTGGGTATAAGCTTCTCACAAAACAGAGCTTCTCACAACAAGCATGATGGTTTTGATAGGGAACGTATCACCTTTGGGGACGGAACGATATCCGTTGCCTCTTATTGCTTTCAAAAAAATTCTAGTGTCAACAGAGAACAACAGGAGCGTTGTGTTTAATCTTGGAATTTTTCGGGGTTCGTTTGGCCTAGTTTATACATTAACTGGTTTTTCTTGGCATTTTACGTGCATAATTCAAATTTTAACTACAAGCACATGCTCCAATGCACCAAAGTTGGTTGAAAAATCGCTTGTGTGTCCTTGGGTGAATTTCTAGGTCCCATGCAAGAGATGGGAATGTATTTCAAACACCTGGGCACTGTTGATTGCTGGCAAAATGTTGATATACCTGGTTTGTAAATTCTAGTAAATCCAAAACTCGTCTAAAATTCATGAAACTTGGCATGCTATCATGGAGCGGCGTCAACATGCCATGGTGAAAATTTTGTCCCATTTGGGGCAGGTTTGGGTATAAGCTTCTCACGAACCAGAGCTTCTCACAAACAAGCATGATGGTTTCGATAGGGAACGTACCACCTTTGGGGACGGGGCGATATCCGTTGCCTCTTATTACTTTTAAATATTTTCTAGTGTCAACATAGAGCAACAGGAGTGTTGTGTTTAATCTTGGAATTTTTCGGGGTTCGCTTGGCCTATTTTATACATTAACCGGTTTTTCTAGGCATTTTATGTGCATAATTCAAATTTGAACTACAAGCACATGCTCCAATGCACCAAAGTTGGTTGAAAAATCACATGTGTGTCCTTGGGTGAATTTCTAGGTCCCATGCAAGAGATGGGAATGTATTTCAAACACCGGTGCACTGTTGATTGCTGGCAAAATGTTGAGATACCTGGTTTTTAAATTCTAGTAAATCCAAAACTTGTCTGAAATTATGAAACTTGGCATGCTATCATGGAGCGGCATCAACATGCCGTTGTGAAAATTTTGTCCCATTTGGGGCAGGTTTGGTTATAAGCTTCTCACAACAAGCATGATGGTTTCGATAGGGAACGTACCACCTTTGGGGACGGGACGATATCCGTTGCCTCTTATTGCTTTCAAAAAATTCTAGTGTCAATGTGGAACAACAGGAGTGTTGTGTTTAATCTTGGAATTTTTCGGGGTTCGTTTGGCCTTTTTTATACATTAGCTGGGTTTTCTAGGCATTTTATGTGCATAATTCAAATTTGAACTACAAGCACATGCTCCAATGCACTAAAGTTGGTTGAAAAATGACATGTGTGTCCTTGGGTGAATTTATAGGTCCCATGCAAGAGATGGGAATGAAATTCAAACACCAGGGCACTGTTGATTGCTAGCAAAACGTTGAGATGCCTGGTTTTTAAATTATAGTAAATCCAAAACTAGTCTGAAATTCATGAAACTTGGCATGCTATCATGGAGCTGCATCAGCATGCCATGGTAAAAAAATTGTCCCATTTGGGGCAGGTTTGGGTATAAGCTTCTCACAAACCTGAGCTTCTCACAACAAGCATGATGGTTTCAATAGGGAGTGTCCCACCTTTGGGGACGAAATGATATCCATTGCCTCTTATTGCTTTCAAAAAATTTCTAGTGTCAACATAGAACAACAGGAGTGTTGTGTCAATTTTTTTGATTTTTTGGGGTTCGTTTGGACATTTTTAGGCATTAACTAGGTTTTCTACGCATTTTATGTGCATAATTCAAATTTGAACTACAAGCATATTCTTGCACTAAGGTTGGTTGAAAAATCGAATTTGTGTCCTTGTGTGAATTTCTAGGTCCCTTGCAAGAGATGGGAATGAAATTCAAACACCAGGGGCATTGTTGATTGCCGGCAAAACGTTGAGATGCCTGGTTTTTCAATTCTAGTAAATCCAAAACTCGTCCGGAATTCATGAAACTTGGCATGCTATCATGGAGCGGCATCAACATGCCGTGTTAAAAAATTGTCCCATTTGGGGCAGGTTCGGGTATTTGCTTCTCACAATCCAGAGCTTCTCACAACACGCATGATGGTTTTGGTAGGGAATGTCCCACCTTTGGGGACGAAACGATATCCATTGCCTCTTATGGCTTTCAAAAAATTTCTCGTGTTGTGTCAAATTTTGGGATTGTTCGGGGTTCGTTTGGACATTTTTATGCATTAACTGAGTTTTCAATGCATTTATGTGCATAATTCAAATTTGAACAACATGCACATGCTCTAGTGCATATAAATTGGTTGAAAAATCAAATATGTGTCCTTTGGTTCATGCTTAGGTCCCACGCAAGAAATGGGAATGAATTTCAAACACCACGGCACCGTTGATTGCCGGCAAAACATTGAGATGCCTGGTTTTTAAATTCTAGTAAATCCAAAACTCGTGTGGAATTCATGAAACTTGTTATGCTATCATGGAATTGCACCCGACATGCTATGGCATTTCCCGTGTTCATTTTGGGAGAAGGCGCACTCGAATAATGACAGCCAACAAAGGCATTTTGAAAAAAAATAGCTGTCACTTTAATATCTCAAACATTTGTATAATTCAAACCGTGTGCGTTCTGTTAACCATTCACGTGACGCCAGGTGTCTTGGTTTTAACGGTTGTAGGAGGTGCCGTGCGGACAGCTGCTTAACCTTCACTGAACGGGAGGCGTGCGAGCGCAGTCCGATGCGCAGGCTGACCGAGAGGCGTGCAAGCTGTCCTCCAATGCGCAGGCTCACCGGGAAGCGTGCGAGTTGTACGCTGCACATGCTCACTAGGAAAGGGGGCCCTTTGACTTCCATGGCCGACCTTACTCTCCATTAATGGCCCCGAGCCGCTGTTTAATACGGCCGGCCTTACTGTTCGCCTCCCATTCCTCTCCCTCCCGCACACCTCCACCAACGCCATGGCGCAAAATGATAATCTGGCACTAGTCTTCAAGTTTGGTGAAGTCAACTCCGAGCCGGAGGAGATTGAAAATAAGGAGGAATGGGGCCTCATGGACATGGCCCAAAAGGAGCTGGCCGCGGCGGTTGCTGTCCTCGCTCCCGTCCCAGCTCCCATCCCCGTGCCCGCGCCAGCGACCATCTCCGTAGCATTGACGGGCTGGTCGCCGAGCACTATTGCAGAGCTAGAAGCTGCAGGCGTCAGCGAGGTCTCAGCGGACCCGCCCGACCTCGTCTACATGCCAGTGCCAGCGCCCGTGCCCGTGACCGTGCACGCCCCTCCACCCACCATGGCGCCGACCCCCATGCGTTTGGCTGCACCCGCCACGCCCGTGCCCCTGCTTGTGCGTGCCCCTCCACCTACCGTGGCGCCGGTCCACGTGCATTTGGCTGCACCCGCCGCGCCCGTGCCCGTGCCTGTGCGCGCGCCCCCCTCAGCGGCATGGGACACTGTCGTGGACCGCTACCTCTCAGCGGAGCTAGTTGCCATCCTCTCGTGCCCTGCCCGTCGATCGCGCGATGACATGATGTTTGATTTACAAGTGAAGAACACTTTGTGCTGCCTTGAAGACTTCAACAACGGTGTCCCGGAGGACGACAACGACAACGACGGTGCGACACGCCGCCTCCGCTGCCAACGAAAATAGTTTTTTTGGGGTCTAATACCGTATCTTGAATTCTCGATCATATGAATATAAATTCGCAGTGTGACTGAATGAAAGATATGGTTTCAACGAACTTGCGTTTTCTCTCTTAATGTACAGACTTATCAAATGATTTTCTTTTGAAAAAAACATCAATGTTTTTTAAAAATAAAACACTCATCGCAAACGTTTTAGTTAGAACACCCGTATGCATACCGATAGCTTCCCCAGGAAGCCAAGGGAAACTGTGCCGAGAAGGATTTCTGCATCCCTTCAATGCAAATGGTTGTTTTGCATGACCCGTGTGCAAGCACGTACAAACAATTGGGTAAGATTTGCATATCTGTCATTTTGGGTATGTTGCCATTTGTTAAACTAGAAAGATTGACATTTGTTTGTCTAGTAACATTGCCATTTGTCAACCTTGTAACACTGCGATTTGTAAAAATATGCAGCTACAAATCACTAGCACTATCTAATTTTTGCAACTAAAATCACTAGCACTGTTCATATGGACACCGCATGAGTTGATGGACGCATATGCAAATGTACCATTTATTACATACAACAAGTCATCAACCCTCAACGAGAACGAGGATACACGTTGGATTATAGATCATTTCCAACAAAACATTCTAGTAAAGTTTTTCTCACACAACAAATAACAAAGCGATGAAATGAACTTCAGCTCAACCACTCGTCGGCGTTGGAAACGCTTGCTTTGAACCAGAAGTGATTCTCTGGGAAGGGCTAGCTACTGTCAATATCGAGACCAACGCAGGACTGATCATCGAGGCTGAAGTGGCCTATGTCAGGAGCCATATTGGGACGGTAGGGAAGCATAGTAATATCGAGGTATAGATCCAGTTGCTTCTCATAAATGGTAGTAACGTTGTGTCAACAGCAGCTGGATTGCCTTCCACCATCATTGCATAGTTTTGTCCAAGGAAGAGCGAGTTTCCTCCAAGACTTTCAATACTGAACCAGGGAGAAGGTGTTGGCGCTAGTACACTAGTATCCATCCCGAATACCCTGCAACGGATGTTGGAATAGGTCCGGAGAGTGCGACCATGCGAGACAACACCTACTTCCTTAGTAACATCATAAGTGCCTTGTATACAGACAAGAAGAGGTGATCCATTGGAATAAGTTGCCAGGCACCACAGAGTATATGGGTCCTGCTCGTCCTCATGCTTGTAAAAAAAATTGAAGTATAGGTGGTGGAATCTTCACTGGACCTTGGAAACACAAGAAGGTTAATTAGTAAAGGGAAACTAGCTAACCCGCATGCATGTGGATGAAACAATTATAATTACGGTGGAAGACAAACGTATCGAAAGCATCAGGATTCCATGCAAAAACAGTACCATGAGTGGTGGCAGCAAACACAAGACCCTTGTACTAAATTGCATCAAAGTACTCATCCGTGTACAGAAATTGATTTTTGAGCAATATCCATCGAGGCATGGAAGTAAGGACGGCAACAAGCTTGTTGAAGATAGCAACAACTTCATAGTTCGTGTAATCCCAAGAGCGGTTGGGAACTCAACAATTTGCTATCTACCGTAGATGACAGTCAGCATGATCGTATTTGAACTCACATAGAATACCGGTGTACTCAACCTTTGGGCAGTCGTCTGAGATTTTTCGAAGTGGAATCTGGTGATGAGTGTACACATTCACAAGTTCCCACTCGCAGTTGTACCCAATATAAACAACCCAATCTCCAGTTGCGCATGCCCAAGCCTTTCCCTAAAGCGATGGCATCTTAACATCATACGTATCATTATCAAGCGGCATCAACTTACACAAGGCAAGGCTACCCTCGTCCCCGCGCCAGTCAGCAGGGTCACGGCGAAGAAGATAGGGGAGATCAAACCACTCTTCGACACTTGGGTTCCTTGTAATGATGTTATTAGTTGAGTTGAGAATGGTCTTGAACGAACCTGCCATGCTAGCCGAGGTGATGATGTCGCACCAATCAATGAGCTCCTCCACCGCGTCATCATTCAAATCGGGGCAAGAATAACGGGGCCGTTTCCGGCCTGTTCCCTCCATGGAGAAGATGATCAAACAATGGCAGAAGGAAGGGTGAAGGCAAATGGAGGAGGGAGGAAGAGCTAGAGTGCGGCAGCAGTTCCAAATCGAGAGGGAAAGGCGAAGAGTCGGTGGACGGTTGCCACGATACACGAAGAGGCGCCTGGGGAGCGAACGGTTGCCATAGAGGTTACACAATGACGACAAGGGCCGAGTGAACCGCATGCGTATATCACACATACCTTGATCTGGCTGACCATTTCTTTTGTGTTGTGATGCGGAGCATCCCAAGGTCATCCCCATGGACCTACCATCGTCTCATCAAGTGCCTACCGGACCCATGACTCGATCACGTGCAAGAGCCCTTGAAACCGAGGTGACATCTCTCCTCTCACAATTCCACTTCGATGCACATGAAGCATGGATACTACCTCATATGGACGATGGAGAAGCTAAGGAGCAAGGACAAGAAGAAGAGGAAGATGGACGAGAAGACGGAGAAGAAGAAGAGCTGCAGGAAAAGTCCCAGCCACCGGGCGACCGGCCGGGCCGGACGTCCGGCACCTAAAGCGTCAGTCGAGCCCGAGCCAGCGGACGTCCGGTCCAGACTGGACGACCGGTGCCCCTGCACCCGAGGCCATTGAGCGGACGTCCGGCCCCAACCAGACGACCGACGCGACCGCACCCGAGCCGAAGTCAGCGGAAGTCCGGAGCCTCCGGACGTCCGGCACCCCCATCACAGAGCGGAACCAGCGGACGACCGGAGGACACCGGACATCCCGCAACTCCTGAGACACTGGACAACCGGTCCCCAGCGGACGTCCAGTACCTGTCTGCGCACAGTGTTCGGGCCCGAGGCCCATGTACCCCTTCACTTCGCCCCATTTGCACTTAGACTATAAATAGACCCCCCCCATTCATCCTAGCTAGGGTTAGCGTTGGTTTAGCTCATACTTAGAGATAGAGCTTCGCTCATCCACACCGGATCTACTCCTCGTGAGAGACCGCGGCCTCTTCGGAGAAGATCCACCTTGGATTCAAGACCCCTTTCTAAGGGAAGATCCCCTTGTGGATTCAAGACCTCCTCATGGAGAAGAACCCGTTACCGTGTATCGTCCCTAGTTGTCCGTGGATTCGTGTATCATCCTATGTACTCGAGGATCTAGCCCATGTGTGACTTATTCGTGTCGGTTTAGTGATTTCCTCTTGTGTTTCCCTTCCGTTCATCCTCGTGTTCTTCGTGTTTTCCCCGGGATCCGCTCCTTTCGTGAAAGATCGGGCGATTAGGGTGTCTACCCTACATCATCTTGGTATCATGAGCACGGTTGATCACGATTTCGGAGCCCCCTCTTCGTTTTTCTAGCTTGATTTTGTTGCTTTTTTCGTCCCAATCCGAAAATCCCCACAAAAATAGCCCAAAATTTTTTCTTGTGTTTTGTGAGTTTTGATGATGTTTTGTTGGTTTTGATCCATGAATTTGTTGTGTTGCAAGTGGATCTCGCCTTCCCCCACCATTTCCACCTTGAAATCCCTCCCAAAATCCCAAAAATCACTTCTCGGATCTGAAATCTCGCGTTGACCCCGACCACCGGACGACCGTCACTTCACCGGACGTCCGGCGACCCAAGAAGCACCGGACGTCCGACCTTACCCGGACGACCGGCGACCGGACCTCCGTCCACCTCCGGACGACCGCTACTTCCACCACATCATCCGTTACACCACCTCCAACTTCCACAAACCATTTCAATATCCCAACCCACACCACCTCTTAACCGCTACCTACTCCGACGATTTTGGTCGCCTTTGGTTTTGAGAATTTGAGTTGCGGTACCGTATCCTTTTGTGTTTCGTCTATCTAGATACGGTTCGACATCGACATCACCGCCACTCATCTTCGCCACGGACGCGCCATCAACAACGACCACCTCGACTACGACTTGGTATTCGTGCCTCCATTTTGACACCATACCGGAAGCAAGACCGGTAACTTCATCTTGATATTGGACATATCACTCTTGCCATTACATTGATAGCCATCATCGCCTTACTCCTTTGCGTTGCTTACCCATTGATACTAGCCATTGAGTATTGCCGGCAACGAGACTTGTGCACTTTAGTGACCATACTTCCCATAGCATACATACATACATCATTGTTGCCTATATTGGTATCATCTCTTGTGTCACAAAGTTGTCATCGCATACTCACTTGCTATCTTGGTTCGTCAAGCATTGCATGAGAAAAGAGATCAAACATCAAAGAGCTAACCAAGCTTTTAAGCAAAGAGGAAAGATGAGCAAAGAGCTTTTAAGCAAGAACCATAGCATCTTACAACATTAAGATTGTCATACTCGATCATCTTGGATCATATCATAGCAACACCTTGCATAAAACATATTTGTGATAGAAGTCGTTGCATTTTTGCTAAGTAGGTTGTGCACAAGTTCTTGTATCCGCCTATCGTGCAATCATGCTAGTGTCTCTCTAGTGTTGTGCAACAAGAGCATTTTTTGTGGATTCCACATTTTGGCTCACCCTTGGTTGCACAACCCCACTTATCTTTTTGTGTGTGTGTTTCCGTGTACCGTATATGCTTGGTCTACTTGTTACATTGCATCTTGCGAATCTTCTCCAACATTATTGAATCTTGCTTACATTCACATTAAAAATTGTGCCACCATCCTAACCAAGCTCCACCATAAGCTTTTACTTGTGTAGGTGTGAGAAACCGACGAGAATTCGTACCAATTGGGCTATTTCCTTGTCCTACATTGGAGTGATCATCGATTCACTTTCAACTTCGGTCAAGGTACATTTGGTATTCGTTCTTCTCTTTCTACCACTCACACTTGTCTTGGAATGATGGATAGGCCAAGTACTTCTACCAACCCACTCTTCATGGAGCAAGACGATGACATGAACTCCTTCGTCACCAAAACTCATCTCTTTGGTGCACAACGTGCTTTGCATCAAGAGCAACAAGCTATGAGTGAATGCATCGACAACCTTGCCGCCGACTTGCGACTTTCCGAGCAACGTACAAGGGACTACTTCAACCACAAGCTCGACGATCACAAGCAAGAGAATGACGCAAGGATGGACGAGATTCGCGCTTTGTTGCTCAAACGCTCTTCTTCCACTTCAAGAAGTAGCCGTTCAAGTCACCATTCCGACTCAAGTACACCGACATCAAACACTCTTCATCGAGCCGCGTGCACCGACTGCCAAGCAAACCTCAATCCGCTTTGGGACACCGACTCTCAAGAGCGCCAACGACTTCAAGACGAAGAAGCCTTTGCGCTAGCTCGAGAACGACAACAACAACGCCAACATGAAGAGGAAGAACACGCACGTCTACACCAAAATGAACAAAATGTCGAGGCTCAACGTCAAGAACAACAACTCCATGACGCTCAAGCACTTGAGGCGCAACAAGCTCTATGCAATGTGAGTCGAGCCGTTGCCGACCAAGGCCGACAAGCCCGTGAAGAAGAGGAAGCAATTCGCGAAGAAATTCACAAACGACGATTTCAAGCTCGCATGCATCGTCTCGTTCCCCCTCGAGCTCGACGCGTTCCTCCACAAGCTCTCCAAGACCATCAAGTTCATCAAGAGGATGACGACAATGGGAATCCTCCGTGACAAGAGCATCACGAGGTTGACAACCCTCCGCGTCAAGAGCACCACGAGTTCGACAATCATCTACAACATGGGCGTCATCATCCCCGACCCCAACACAATGAAGAGCAACGCTATGGCAAGATCAAGTTCACCATGCCCAAGTTCAACGGAAGCAACGATCCCGAAGAATTCCTTTCATGGGCATTGAAAGTTGACAAGATATTCCGTTTGCACAATTATGAAGAAGAGAAGAAGATCGCGATGGCATCCCTTGAGTTCCAAGACTATGTCCTCATTTGGTGGGAACAAGTCATTGAGCGCCGCGAGGCAAGAGGTGATCCACCCATCACTACTTGGGAACAAATGAAGGATGTCATGAGAGCACGCTTCGTGCCTACCTACTACAACCGCGACCTCTTCAAGAAACTCCAACAACTCAAGCAAGGAACCAAGAGCATTGAATAATACTACAAGGAGATGGAGATTGCAATGATAACAGCCAATGTGATGAAAGATGATGAGCAAACTATGGCACGTTTCTTGAATGGACTCAATCATCCTATCAAGAAGATCGCCGACTTCCAACCATACTCAAATCTCATCGAGCTCGTGCACCAAGCTACCAAAGCGGAACGCCAAGTGCAAGATGATTTCAAGTATGCCACATAACCAAGCTTCAACGACTCCAACACCGACTACAAAACCGTCTACTTCCAACATCGACAAGTCGACTTCCAAGAAAGCTTCGCCTACTACAAGCAACTTCAAGCCGAGAGCTTCATCAATCATCAACCCCTACCGATGAGACCGTCAGGACGAGTTCCCTCAAGTGTTTCACTTGCGGAGGCCGAGGCCACAAGTCCTATGAGTGCACCAACAAGCGCACCATGATCTTCAACGACGATGGCACTTATGATTCCATGAGCGAAGGAGAAATGGAAGCCCTTGAGCAAGTCGCCATCCACCGCCAAGTGAACAATGAAGAAGAACAAGTCTTTTGTGATGAAGACTCATGTCCCGCACTTGTTGTCTCAAAAGTATTGACTCTCCAACATCACCAAGAAGAAGACCAAAGATGCACCATATTTCACACCAAGGCCGGCATCAATGGACGATCCGTCAAGGTCATCACCGATGGAGGGAGTTGTCACAATCTCGCAAGTGAAGAACTTTGCTCCAAGCTCCAATTGCCCAAGACGAAGCATCCACATCCATACAAAGTGCAATGGCTTAGTGACTCCGGCACTATCCAAGTCGAGCACCGAGTACAAGTCTCCTTCAAAATCGGCGCCTACGAAGACACCTTGGAGTGTGACGTCATCCCAATGAACGTTTTCCATCTTCTCCTTGGACGGCCATGGCAATTCAATAGAGGAGTCGTCCACAGTGGGCATACCAACCACTATAGCTTCAAGATGCAAGGAAACGAGTTTGTATTACGACCGATGTATCCAAGCCAAGTGATAGCCGATAAGCAAACCACCCATCGTGGAGAGAATAGTGAGAGAGTGAGCCACCAAAAAGAGAGTGAGCGCCACAAGCCCAAATTGAGTGCCTCCACGATGAGCGACAGCAAGAACCTAGTTCTATTTGCCACCAAACGTGAGATGAGAGAAGTGTGTGAGAACCCATCTGGTGTCCTACACTACGTCCTCGTGTGCAAGGACAATACACCACAAACTAACACTTCTCACACTCTTCCTCTAGTGTTGTATTCTCTTTTGCAGGAATTTCAAGATGTTTTCCCTGATGAGCTACCTCCGGGACTACCTCCACTACGAGGCATTGAGCACCGCATCGACCTCATCCCCGGAGCACCGCTTCCGAACAAAGCTCCCTACCGCGTCAACCCCGAAGAAACCAAAGAAATTCAAAGGCAAGTAAAGCATCTCATAGACTATGGTCATGTGCGTGAAAGTTTGAGCCCTTGTGCCATACCGGTCATTCTTGTGCCAAAACATGACGGTAGCTTTCGCATGTGCTCCGATTGTAGACCTATCAATGCTATCACTGTTCGCTATAGGTACCCCATTCCACGCCTAGATGATATGCTAGATGAGCTTAGTGGTGCCACTATATTTTCCAAAATTGATCTTCAGAGTGGTTACTATCAAATCCGCATACAAGAGGGTGATGAATGGAAAACCGCATTCAAAACCAAGTTTGGTTTGTATGAGTGGTTAGTCATGCCTATGGGTCTCTCGGAAGCACCAGGCACTTTTATGCGCCTTATGAATCATGTCTTTTGCCCTTACATTGGTATATTTGTTGTGGTTTACTTCGATGACATTCTTGTGTTTAGCAAATCTATCCAAGAGCATGTCACCCATGTCCGCACCGTTTTGAGGAAAGAGCGTCTCTATGCTAATATGGAGAAATGCCTTTTTGGTGTAGACAAGCTCGTTTTCTTGGGTTTTGTGGTCTCTTCTAAGGGTGTTCATGTAGATGAGTCCAAGATCAATGCTATTAAGACTTGGCCGCAACCAACCAACTTGCATCAAGTGCGTAGTTTTCTTGGTCTTGCGGGTTTCTATCGTCGCTTTGTGAAGGATTTTAGCACCATTGCTTTGCCTTTGCATGCTTTGAGCAAGAAGAATGCGCCGTTTATTTGGGTACCCTCCCAAGATACCGCATTCAATGAGCTTAAGAATTTGCTTACTCATGCTCCCGTGCTTGCTTTACCCAACTTCGACAAGCCTTTTGAGATTCATTGCGATGCTAGCGGTAATGGCATAGGAGGTGTGTTAACGCAAGAGAAGCGCCCCATAGCTTACTTTAGTGAGAAACTTTGCGGAGCGCAACTCAACTATCCCATGTATGACAAAGAGCTATATGCTTTAGTCCGTGTTTTACATGAATGGGAACATTACCTTCGTCCCCATGAGTTTATCATTCATACCGATCATGAGACTCTCAAGTATCTTAAGGGTCAAACTAAGTTGAACAAGCGTCATGCTAAATGGAGTGAATTCATTGAGTCTTTTCCCTATGTTATCAAGTACATCAAGGGTAAAGAAAACATCGTCGCGGATGCTCTTTCCCGCATATGCATGCTAGTCACGCAACTTGAGTTAGATGTCATTGGCTTTGAGCATATCAAAGAATTGTATGCGCATGATGAAACTTTTGCCACTCCTTATGCCAAGTGTTTGTCGAATACATCATGGGAACGCTATTACATGAAAGACGGCTATCTTATGCGAGCTAACAAACTTTGCATCCCCAAGTCGTCCCTTCGGTTTTTGCTTTTGCAGGAATCACATGGAGGAGGCTTAATGGGACATTTCGGACGCGACAAGACGTTCGCCACGCTCTCGAAGAGCTACTTTTGGCCAAAGATGTTTTGGGACGTCAATCGCTTCACCAACCGATGTTCGACATGCCGCAAAGCTAAGTCCAAAGCTCAATCTCATGGTCTCTATATGCCTTTACCAATTCCATACCAACCTTGGGAGGACATAAGCATGGACTTTGTACTTGGTTTGCCAAAAACTCGCAACGGGAAAGATTCTATATTTGTCGTTGTGGACCGTTTCTCAAAAATGGCACATTTTATTCCTTGTAACAGGATAGACGATGCTTCACATGTTGCTAATCTCTTTTGTAGGGAAATATTGCGTCTACATGGTGTGCCAAAGACTATTGTGTCGGACCGCGATGTCAAGTTCTTGAGTTACTTTTGGAAGACCTTATGCGCCAAGCTCGGAATCAAGCTACTCTTCTCCACGGCGTACCATCCTCAAACCGACGGCCAAACGGAGGTGACGAACCACACACTCTCCGCTCTACTTCAAGTACTCATCAAGAAGAACATCA
Source organism: Triticum urartu (assembly GCF_056163025.1). Taxonomy (NCBI): domain Eukaryota; kingdom Viridiplantae; phylum Streptophyta; class Magnoliopsida; order Poales; family Poaceae; genus Triticum; species Triticum urartu. Next base: position 263,578,580 of record NC_141876.1, read on the forward strand.
AGGAGTGGGAGGAGTGCCTACCTATCGCCGAGTTCACCTACAACCGAGCAAGACACTCAACAACCGGCAAGTCGGCTTTCGAGGTCATTTACGGATTCAACCCATTGTCACCATTGGACATTCTTCCTCTACCACTCCAAGAGCGCATCAATTTGGACGCAAGTGCACGTGTGACACATCTCAAGAAGATGCATGAAGATACAAGAAACACCATCGAGCACCAAGTTCTACGCCTTGCGACCAAGCTCAACTTCAACAAGCAACCTATGGTCTTCAACATTGGTGATCGAGTGTGGCTACACCTTCGCAAGGACCGCTTCCCACAAGAACACAAATCCAAGCTTCGACCACGAGTGGATGGAACCTTCAAGGTGCTTGCACGCTACAACGACAACGCTTACAAGATCGACCTCCCGCGCGACTAGTACAACGTGAGGGACATCTTCAACGTCAAAGATCTCTCTCCCTTCCATGGTGATGAAGATTTTGATCCGAGGACGGATCTTCCCCAAGGGAGGGGAGATGATGCGGAGCATCCCAAGGTCATCCCTATGGACCTACCATCGTCTCATCAAGTGCCTACCGGACCCATGACTCGATCACGTGCAAGAGCCCTTGAAACCGAGGTGACATCTCTCCTCTCACAATTCCACTTTGATGCACATGAAGCATGGCTACTACCTCATATGGATACCTTGTGCATACTCAGGTACAATGGAGAAGCTAAGGAGCAAGGACAAGAAGAAGAGGAAGATGGACGAGAAGACGGAGAAGAAGAAGAGATGCAGGAAAAATCCCAGCCACCGGACGACCGGCCGGGACCGGACGTCCGGTGCCTGAAGCATCAGCCGAGCCCCAGCCAGTGGACGTCCGGTCCAGACTGGACGACCGGTGCCCCTGCACCCGAGGCCATTGAGCGGACGTCCGGCCCCAACCATACGACCGGCGCGACCGCACCCGAGCCGAAGTCAGCGGAAGTCCGGAGCCTCCGGACGCCCGGCACCCCCATCACAGAGTGGAACCAGCGGACGACCGGAGGACACCGGACGTCCGGCAGCTCCTGAGACACTGGACGACCGGTCCCCAGCAGATGTCCGGTACCTGTCTGCGCACAGTGTTCGGGCCCGAGGCCCATGTACCCCTTCACTTCGCCCCGTTTGCACTTAGATTATAAATAGACACCCCATTCATCCTAGCTAGGGTTAGCGTTGGTTTAGCTCATACTTAGAGATAGAGCTTCGCTCATCCACATCGAATCTACTCCTCGTGAGATACCACGGCCTCTTCGGAGAAGATCCACCTTGTATTCAAGGCCCCTTTCTAAGGGAAGATCCCCTTGTGGATTCAAGACCTCCTCACGGAGAAGAACCGGTTACCGTGTATCGTCCCTAGTTGTCCGTGGATTCGTGTATCGTCCTATGTACTCAAGGATCTAGCCCATGTGTGACCTATTGTGTTGGTTTAGTGATTTCCTCTTGTGTTTCCCTTCCATTCATCCTCTTGTTCTTTGTGTCTCCCTGGGATCCGCTCCTTTCGTGAAAGATCGGGCGATTAGGGTCTCTATCCTACATCATGTTGCCTAATCAGAAACAGTTCATCCGAGTGAAGCGTATGTTGTATATCGCACACACCTTCATCCGGCTGCCCATTTCTTTTGTTCGTCCTCATCACAAACAGTTCATCCGAGTGAACTGTATGATGTGTATAACACACGCCTTCATCTGGCTGCCCGTTTCCTTTGTTCCTCCTCATCGCAAACAGTTAATTGAACTGAACCATATGCCCTTCATCGCACACGCAACTAAAATCTGAACCGTGTTTGATGCATCCATCATCGAAAGCGTTTTATACATTTTGACAGTTTTCATACACCACCGTTTGCGATTATTGCATCGCACACAGTTTCTCGAACGGTCTCTGATCGTAGTGTCACGTTAGGAGCATCCCGCGGTAGTGTCCCCTTTCATCGGTATGTTACTTGCCTGAGATTCGATCGTCGGTATCATCATACCTAGTTCGATATCATTACCAGCAAGTCTCTTTACAAGTTTCGTAATGCGTCATCCCATAACTAACTCATTAATCACATTGCTTGCAAGGCCTATAGTGACGTGCATTACCGAGAGAGCCCAGAGATACCTCTCCGATACTCGGAGTGACAAATCCTAATCTCGATCTATGCCAACCCAAGAAACACCTTCAGAGACACCTGTAGAGCATCTTTATAATCACCCAGTTATGTTGTGACGTTTGTTAGCACACAAAGTGTTCCTCCGGTATTCGGGAGTTGCATAATCTCATAGGTAGAGGAATATGTATAAGTCATGAAGAAAGCAATAGCAATAAAACTTAACGATCATTATGCTAAGCTAACGGATGGGTCTTGTCCATCACATCATTCTCTAATGAAGTGATCCGGTTCATCAAATGACAACACATGTCTATGGTTAGGAAACTTAATCATCTTTGATTAACGAGCTAGTCAAGTAGAGGCACACTAGGGACACTCTATTTTGTCTATGTATTCACACATGTACTAAGTTTCCTGTTAATATAATTCTAGCATGAATAATAAACAGTTACAATGATATAAGGAAATATAAAATAACAACTTTATTATTGCCTCTAGGGCATATTTCCTTCACTAATACGGTGTCGATCTGGCTGTCGGCCACGCCCTGATGCTCTCCCACACTCTCTCCATCTCAGTTCATGCTCCCCTTACCTCCACCCCCGATTCTTGAGGTCAGTCTTGACAGACTTACGATTTGAACATAATTGCGTCTTTGTTGTGCTGCAGGTAACTAGCGATTCACCGGCGATGCTGCTTGAACTATGTCAGTATTTCCCCCAAAAGTAAGGGATGATGCAGCACAACTACGATAGGTATTTCCCTCAGTGATGAGACCAAGGTTATCGAACCAGTAGGAGAACCATGCAACACTACGTGAACGGTACCTGAACACAAAGAACAAATACTGGCAACCCGACATAAAAGAGGGGTTGTCAATCCTTACCAGGTAAAAAGATAGATAAAATTGTAGTCGATTGGATAAATAGATCTCATGGGAACGCGAGATAAAATAAATAACAAAAAATTGCAAAAAGGTATTTTTGGGTTTTTGGATTAATAGATCTGAAAATAAAAGCAAATAAAAATAGATCTCAAAGGCAAATATGATAAAGAAGAGAACCGAGGGGCATAGATTTCACTAGTCGCTTCTCTCGAGAAAAATAGCTTACGGCGGGTAAACAAATTATTGTTGGGCAACTGATAGAACTTCAAATAATTATGATGATATCCAGACAATGATCATTATATAGGCATCATGTCCAAGATTAGTAGACCGACTCCTGCATGCATCTACTAGTATTACTCCAGACATCGACCGCTATCCAGCATGCATCTACTATATTAAGTTCATGAAAAAACGGAGTAATGCAATAAGAATGATGTCATGATGTAGAGAAGATCTATTCATCTAGGAATAGACCCCATCTTTTTATCCTTAATAGCAACCATACATACGTGTCATTTCCCCTTCTATCACTGGGATTGAGCACCGTAAGATTGAATCCATCACAAAGCACCTCTTCCCATGGCAAGAAAAATCTATCTAGTCGACCTAACTAAACCAATGATTCAAAGAAGAGATACGAGGCTATAAGTAATCATACATATAAGAGATCAAGAGACTCAAATAACTTTCATGGATAAAAACATAGATCTGATCATAAACTTAAAGTTCATTGGATCCCAACAAACACACTACAAAAAGAGTTACATCAAATAGATCTCCAAGAGACCATTGTATTGAGAATCAAAAGAGAGAGAGGAAGCCATCTAGCTACTAACTATGGACCTGTAGGTCTACAATGAACTACTCACGCATCATCGGAGAGGCACCAATGAGGATGATAACCCCCTCTGTCGTGGAATTGTCACTGCAGATGTCCTAGCGGAAGGACTTAATCGTGGATCCATCGCCACTAGGTTAGCTTAAAGGGGTTAAACGGGACAAAGGACACAGAGAGTTTATAATGGTTCGGCCCCTTGAAGTGAAGGTAAAGGCCTACTCCAGTTTGGGATTGTATTGCTTGGGTGTCGATTACCAGGGAGCAAATATGCTCGACCTAGTTCTCGATCTCTTGTTTCTTGCCCTAAGCCACCACCAGGCCGTCCCTTTATATACACAGGTTGACGCCCGGCGACTCACGGAGTCCCGGCTGGCTCATACAGAACGTGTCCGGTTCGGTGACTACTATGCTTGCTAATAGAAGCAAAGGTGTCCCATATTTTGATGAGATGGTGGCTATCATTTTGTAGGAAGTCGACTTTGACGATCCGACTACGAACATGCGAGGACGTCGCGCCTTAGCAATCGCTACACCAACTCCGAGAGGTTATTGACCACGCCGGAGCACGATCAACCAGACCACAAAGGTCTGTTTCCTGAAGGCAAACGAAGAACAAGCAAGAAAATAAGATTGCAATCTGGATATTGCGAATATAAGATGAAAGCTTTATTGATCAAGGTTGGGTTCTGTGACGTCTTGGTCTGGTTGTTGAACACAAACGAAGTACACGAAGTTGCAGCTATGGCGAACTTTTGATCTAAACAAAACCCAAAGTCTAAACGCTTCCCTAAGAACTGTGTATATGGAGGACAGAGGGGGGAATTTCGTGGCGCTTGGAGGAGGGGTCCGAAACCAACCCTAACTCTTGTTTCCCCACACATACGGACTCTAAAAACAACCTATAATCAAGTATTTCGAAATTACATGGGCCTGGCCCAAAAATAAGGTGACGCAGCACCTAGGATAGCCTCTGGACGAAATTTATGAAGTGGCATCTTGTATATTTCGTCCAAGGCTTCATGCACTCATTATGGTGGCTTCAAAGTCCTGGAATCATCACTTGTAACTCCGTTCTTGTTCCCCTTGCGCACGCCATCATCTCCATGCTTGAACTTGCTCCAAGGTTCATCTTTCTTGTCCAAGCTAGGCCCTTCATTTGTAAGCGAAACAAATGTATCCAATTTAGGCAGCATCATATTCTCATGAACATTAGAATCGTTACCAAGAAATGAAAGTACCTGGTAATTTAATTGGTGTGCACGAGCTCTAGTAATTGGCCCAGTATGTATAGCAGCAGGGGCTGAGGGTGTAACAATGGTATTGATGTCCTCATCATCCTCCTCTTCTTGAAATGAAGTCGTCCTCGACGGAAGCTCATCTTCCTCACCCAAATAAGGCTTCAAATCTTCAATGTTAAAAGTGGGACTAACCCCAAAATCTGCAGGCAGCTCAAGTTTATATGCATTATCATTTATTTTCTCTAAGACCTTAAAAGGACCATCAGCACGTGGCATTAGCTTTGATTTGCGCAAATGAGGAAATCTATCCTTACGCAAATGTAACCAAACAAGATCTCCAGGTGCAAACACAACATGTTTTCTACCCTTATCTCTAGCAAGTTTATATTTAGCATTCATAAGCTCAATGTTTTCCTTAGTTAACTCATGCATTTTTAAAATCAATTCAGGACGTGTATACTCCTTTAGCTCCTTGATTCGTTACGCAAGTTAGAGCCTCTTTAGCATCAAAATTAACCTTCTCTAAAGATGGAAGAGTCAACAAATCAATAGGTGCACGAGGTAGGAAACCATACAAAATTTCAAAAGGGCACATATTCACTACTAGGGAAAACCTTATACACAGAAATTTAGCAGTAGCGCATGTCAAAAATGGGCGCTAGTGCTAAATAGAAGAAGCGGGCGTCCGTTAACCGCGCTACAGATACAATTGCAGCAGTAGCGCATGCACATGTAAAAGCGCTACCACTAATATTCACATTGCCAAAACGATAGGCTACGCATATAAGTAGTGGTCTTGAGGGAAGCGCGCTACCGCTAGGACATTAGTAGCAGCGCGTTTCGCGCAGAGAGCGCTACTGCTAATGGAAATAAAATAAAATGAAAAAGAAATGGAAAAGTAAATGAAAAAGAAAGAAATAGAAAAAGGAGAAAGGAAAAAATAAATTGTAGAGCAAAATAAATGACAAAGCGAAAAAAGGAGAAAGGCGTAGCAGTAGCGTTTGTTCGTAAGAGGCGCTATAGCCAACGTAGCTGCAGCGCGTTTCCTAGGCCCCCGTTGTAGAAATAGGAAAGGAAATAAGAAACATGAAGGAAATTACATAGCTATAGCAGTAGCGCGTTTTGTGAAAATCGCTATCGCTAACTTAGCTATAGCACGTTTCGCGAAAAGCGCTACCGCTAAGTTTGACTTAACCAAAAAGCAGTTTCCCCCCGGCCACCACTTCTCCGCCAAATCCCTCGACCCAGCCCGCTGCCGTCTGCCCGATTCGCTGTCGCCCCACTTTGCCGCCGTCTCCTGCCAACATCGACGCCCCCGGAGCCACCAGAGTTGTGCCGTCGACGCCACCGGAGCCGCCCCCAATGACACCGGAGCCGTGCGGCCTCATCAACGCCACCGGAGCCATAGTAGACGCCACCGGATCCTCCCTCGCCACAACTGCCTCCCTCGCCATCACTTGAGATGCCCCTGCCTCCCTCGCCACCACTGCCTCCCACGCCACCACCAGAGCCATCCTCTGTAAGCCCCCACCCCTCCTCTCTCTTTCTCTAAATTAGTTAGGTTAATTTAATTAGGAAAAGAATTTAGTTAGGTTAATTTAGTTAGGTTAATTAGTTAAGTTCATTTGACAGAGACGCCCCTGCCTCCCTCGCCGTAGGAAAAAATTGTATATGCTTAACTAGGGCAGTAGGGTTAGGGTTGTAGTGTTTAATTATGAATGTTAGGAAATTAAGGTTTAACTTGATGTTAAATAGGGTGGTAGGATTTAGTTTAGAGAAAAAAATCAATATGAAAATATAAATTTCTATTAGTGTTGCAAGTCTAGTAGGTTCTTAGTTTTTAGTGAATTTTTATTAGGACAAAAATTTAAGACATAATTTGAGTTCTAGGTTCATAATTTTAGTTCTAGGGTTCATCCATCTATATTTGGTTTTTGAATTGAGTTTCAGAGAGCATGAGATTTGTGTAGATTTTCTTGAAGTGTCAAACACTAGGAGATGCAAATTTGAAGTGGTCATGATACATGAAAAATCCTCAATTGTGTTTGCTCATTGATCATAATCGACATTGAAGTGGTTCGATTGTGCCCAAGTGGCCTTTTGTTGTTTCCAGGGAATGAAGCTGAGTGGCCTATGTTTTGCCAGAATGTTGATTCATTTCCATTCTGGCAAATTTCAGGTTCTCGATTTGTCCACTTTTTAGCAAAGGTCATGCCAAAATTTTCCATGAATTTCGGCATGACTTGTGCTACAAACTAGGACATATCAAGTGGCCGGGATTTGCCACACCAGGAAGGAGTCAACGTTCCTGCAAAACACAGGCCTTTTTATGTCATTATTCATTTTATTAGGTCTAGAATTAATTTACTAGATTTTGTCATAGGAAACATGGCTAGCAACGATGAAGGACAGGGTTCTGGTGATTGCGACGACGTCTACCTGGCGGCAGCCAAATTTTTGAACCTTGCCAACGATCAACCGATGTTGTTGCCGGGCCCATCGGTCGCATCAGGGACTGAGACCGACACGCAGACCGGCGTTGAGACTGAGACTGGCGCTGAGACTCAGACCGGCATCGAGACCGGCGCTGAGACTGAGATCGACACTGCCTATGGGAGCGGAGCCGGTATAGAACCGAAAGCAAAGAGGCGACGGGTTCCTAACAAGCTCAAGACTACTAGACTGGTGGTCACGAAGGTGGATGATGGCAATTTTGAGCCAAACGCGCCCGAGGAAGCGCGCGCGTGCTACGGCAATCAAATTGGCTACATCATACGGACAACCGCCACCATCAACGATGAGAAACTAAACAAGTTAGATAATATGAGGTCCGCCCTCCTGAAGAAGCTGCACCAGATATTCTTCTTCCCGGGCCGGAATGAAAATGATTCTAAAGATCTAGATAAGGACCCGGCAATGAGGAAGATAAACAAACACGCCATGAGCAAGTTTAGCGACGCATTGGCCGGCTGGAAAGCAAGGGTGAAATATCGGATCTTCAATGAAAAGGAACCCTACTCCGAGATTGTAAAGGATAATCCGACAATCACGACAGAGCACTTTGAAATACTCAAGGCGGCTTGCGAGGCCGAGGATGCCAAAAAAAGTCAGAGTACATGAAGGGGCTTCAACAGAAGAACATTGGGTGCCACCACCTTGGAAGCCATGGTTACGGTGGGAAGAGGTCCATATGGGGAAAGGAGGACCTGGAAGCCGCGAGTCTGGGCATCCCAGACCCTTGGCGGAGTTCACCGTCCCGCAGGAGCGTGACGTCCTCAGGGCCCGGCACCGTTGGGACCCAGTGAAGAAGGTTTTCGAGAAGAACGCGGTCACGACGGAGTTCATTAGACTGCTGGTAATTTTAGTTTCTGATCAATTTGACTGCACGTTAGTCATATTTGTAAACGATCCTTGTGCCTTTTGCAGAGAGAACAACACAGGATTGCGGCCGAAAGCGACTCGCCGTCTGAGGCGTTGGCGAGGCCCAAGTGGGACATTCCATTCAACCGGGCGTTGAACATATTGAAAGGACTCCCGGTGGAGACTTGACCGTCGTATGGACACGTGCACGGTGTCGGAGACGGCGCCACGTGGAATAAGTACTACCGTGAGACCACGAAGAGAAAGGAAAGACAGAGGTTAACTGAAGAAAACATCGACAAGAAGGTTGAGATTGCGATTGAAAAGAAATCATCTGAGACAGTCGCAACAGCGGTAGCTACCGCAAAACAGGTGGTTGTAGTTATGTCTACTACCTTGGTTCCGGCGGTTTTCAATTGGAGCAGGCAAAATCCAAAAAAAATGAAGCGGACTTTCCGCTTGCTGACTTCCTCGGGAGCAGCTCGACTAGCGTTGCACCAGCACCTGCACCTGTTCCCGCACCTGCTCCGGCACTGGCTCCTGCACCTGCTCCTGCACCTGCTCCCGCACCTGCTCCCGCGCCGGCTTCCGCACCTGCTCCGGCACCGGCTCCGGCACCGGACGTGCTCGGCGGTGCTTCATCTTTGGCTGAGCTCGACGCCCTCACGGTATCTGTCACACCGGCCCCCTTCAATAAATGTATAATCTCCCATTTTCGTTGCCTTTCGGATGTCTCATGTCGCAGACTTTTCTTTGCAGGCCGACGAAACCCCGTGCACCATATTGTACACCATCGGCGACTAGAAGGTGGACACGGGGAAGGCAATAATAATGGAGCCGAAGGAACCATTGTTCCACAGTCGGCCGATCCCCCTGGAAGTCTTCAAGGTTTCCGTGGCCAGTGTCAAACCGGGCCACGAGAATTTGGCTCCTCGGTACTAGTGGGGGATGACGACGAGACCCCGCGGCGGCTTGGTCATTGTTGCAATGGGTGGGTCCTGTTGTGGCCAAAGAGTCTGCTTCATCTGGAGGCGGCCGGGAGCACACCCACGAGCACGCAGTTAGGTATGAACATCAACACCTCGCCTACTCCATTAGTCGCTGGTGACATAGCCATAGATGAGGATGAGGATGACGATGACAGTCAACAGTATGTCAATACTGGCGCCTACTTAGGGTTTGAGCCTCATGAGTCGGTGCCTGAATTGCCACCTCCGGAGTCTGAACGTATTATGGACAACCTTCCGGTAGTAAAGAAGTCTAAGAAGAGACCGAGGAAAGGCAAAAAAGCTGCTTCTGTGATCCAACCGCCTTAGCAGCCTCGGGTTCAAGACCGTATAGATATCCTCGGTGCGGCAAAATGGTATATCCCCGGTCAACCAATCCTACCTGAAGCAGCGCTCCGAGCCAGATTCGGCGATTTAAGGAGACTTCATGATGATGTGTTGCAGATAGAGAAAGGCCTCATCGCCTCAAAAATCTAGGATACCCACTCTACGTGGTTAACGTGCCGCAGGGATTGTCATATGTCGACACATTCCCCGCGGAGAAGTTCTTCCTTCGATTTGATTACATCTTCGACATGTTTCACTTGAAGAAGATGGATTTTGTGCTTGTCCGCCTTTATGCTTTGCACATGAACTACCTCATCGGGGTTGAGCAGATACCTTATATCCGTGTCGCTGAACCGTACTTCATGCACGAGGCCTTCTTGGGAGTCTACGCAACGCACTATGAATACGCAAGGGAATACATCGTCAATTTCATGCTCGCCAATAAGGACAAGGAGGCGATTCTCGTGCCTTATCATCCCATGTAAGTCATCCGCGCGGATATCCTTCCTTTGATTTCAACCATTCATTTGCACGGTGGAGGCTAATTAATTTTAGGTGTACTTATTTTGCGCAGCAGCGGGCGCGCCGTCCTCATCATCCTCGACCCCCGATACTCCCACGCTCTTTACTTGGACTCGTCGAAGAACATTAACAAAAAGGATTACACCCACATCAAGTTTGTTCTCGATAGTGCTATGTTTTACTACGGCGCACGAGGTGGAGAGGTCAAGAACAAGAAGAAAAAGGACGACAGGCCCGCCTTCAGCCATAAGACCGACTTCTGCTGCATCCAGCAACTGAGTGATTCTCTTAATGATGGATTCTATGTCCTACACTAGATGCTGGAGTACAGACGGGATCACCAGAACCTTCGCATGTCACCTACATCCGGCGATGCCCATATTCTGCAATGGGCAAAGAACTTAGGAGATATCGAGGATCATCGACTTCGAGCTGAGTTCTATCACATCCAGCATGAAGTTGCCCAAATCATCATGAAGGAGGTCGTCGAAAAAAGGGATGTTCTACGAAGAAGGACAAATGTTGCAGGAAGACGTCCGAACACGCCTCCAAGCTCAGCGTCTTGACCTGAAGCCTTTCACTAAGCTTGGGGACTATCTCCCTGACTTGGATGGATGGCACGGCATAGAGTGATTGCCGATATATGACAATGTGTTTGTTTAGTCCATACTATCTGTATGACGAAACTTTGAATTATGCACGACAAAACTTTATTTGTGATGTAATTAAACTTCCGTCCTCGACTAGCGAAGATCACTCTAGTTAGGGCATTTTGGGTATGATGAACTTTGTTATTTATGCTTATGATATGTTGCTTCTATTTTTGCCAAGTCTGTCTCTTTCTGTTGCTCAACTATATATGTTGCATATCATCGTCTCATGTGATGATGCACGTGTATAGATCATCGATGGCGAAGAAGTGCTACGCCAGGAGTATACGACGAGTGGCCAGAATGTCAGGCCCAGGTGCCAGTAGTTAGTTTATGTTCACGCAAAGTGATAGCTCTTCTCGCGTATATCATTGTTTAGATGGATGACGATGTAGTTGCAAGTAATCGAGATTTGTATCACTATTTTCGAGATGATGACAAGAGACCACTTTGTGTTGGATGATGATTATGATGATGACATGATTTGATGAGACTATTTGTATGTATATGCTATGATTACATTTGTATGTGTATCATATGCTAAAGATTATTGTATAAAGCCTATTCAAATACAAAACAAATATGCAAAAAACTACTAAAATTAGCAGTAACGAGTAGAGAAAAGTTAGCAGCAGCGCCACAGTAGCAGTAGCGCGTCCAGGCAAAGCGCGCTAGAGCTATTAGCAGTAGCGAGCTTCCACGAAGCGTGCTGCTGCTACACTTGTATAGCAGTAGCGCGGGTGTGCACGCGCTACTGCTACGGGTTAGTTGTAGCGCCTTATTAGTAGCGCCGGTCCCCGCGCTACTGATATACCTAGAACCCGCACTGCTGCTAGCATTTTCCCTAGGAGTGCTTAGTAGTACAATGCAATGAACGATTATAAGAAAATTCAATATGAGGCAAGAATTCTTCCCACATTTTCTTATTATTCTTCAAAACAGCCCTAAGCATAGTAGACAATGTTCTATTGACTACTTCAGTTTGTCCATCAGTTTGGGGTGACAAGTAGTACTAAAAAGCAGTTTAGTCCCCAATTTAGCCCATAAACATCTTCAAAAGTGGCTAAGAAATTTAGTATCACGATCTGAAACAATAGTATTTGGCACACCATGCAAGCGAATTTTCACGAAAGAACAAATCAACAACATTAACAGCATCGTCGCTTTTATGACATGGTATAAAGTGTGCCATTTTTGAGAATCTATCCACGACAACAAATATGCTATCCCTCCCCTTCTTTGTTCGAGGTAACCTAAAACAAAGTCCATATATATGTCCTCCAAGGAAAACTAGGTACAGGCAAAGGCCTATAAAAACCATAAGGATTGAGTCGTGACTTAGCTTTTTGACATGTAGTGCAGCGAGCAACAAAACGCTCAACATCCCGTCTCATCTTTGGCCAAAAGAAATGTTTAGAAAGTATGTCCTCTGTCTTCTTCACGCCAAAGTGTCCCATCAATCCTCTTCCATGCGCCTCCTACAACAACAAAAGATGAACAGAACTAGCTGCAATGCATAGCTTGTTAGCACGAAACACAAATCCATCATTAATGACAAACTTGTTCCATGTTCTTCCTTCTTTACAATTCTGCATTACATCTTTAAAATTAGCATCATGCACATATTAATCTTTGATGGTCTCCAAACAAAATATTTTGAAGTCAAGTTGTGAAAGCATAGTATAGCGACGAGACAATGCATCAGCAATAACATTTTCTTTACCCTTCTTGCGTTTAATGACATAAAGGAAAGTCTTAATGAATTCAACCCATTTAGCATGTCTACGATTCAGTTTGGCTTGACTTTTAATATGTTTCAATGATTCATGATCAGAATGTATAACAAATTCTTCAGGCCATAAATAATGTTGCCATGTTTCTAAAGTCCGAACAAGAGCATATAATTCTTTATCATAAGTAGAATAATTCAGACTAGGCCCACTCAATTTTTCAGAAAAGTATGCAACAGGTTTGCCATCTTGTAATAACACACCTCCTAATCCAATTCCACTAGCATCACATTCAAGCTCAAAAGTCTTATTAAAATCAGGAATTTGGAGTAAAGGAGCATGTGTCAACTTATCTTTCAATACAGTGAAGGCTTCTTCCTGTGCGGTACCCCAAACAAAAGGTACATCCTTCTTTGTAAGCTTATTGAGAGGTGCAGCAATGGTGCTGAAATCTCTCACAGAACGCCTATAGAATCCAGTGAGGCCAAGAAAACTCCTCACTTGTGTGACCGTTTTGGGCTGCGGCCAACTCTCAATAGCTTCAATCTTGGCTTTATCAACTTCAATTCACTATGAAGTAACAACATAGCCAAGAAATGAATCTCGGTCGGTGCAGAAGGTGCACTTCCCAAGGTTACCAAACAAATGTGCATCACGTAGAGCAATAAAAACATCACGTAAATGTTCCAAATGTTCCTCCAAAGATCTGCTATAAATCAGTATATCATCAAAATAGACTACCACAAATCGTCCAATGACAGCACGTAAAACTTCGTTCATTAATATCATGAAAGTACTAGGTGCATTAGTTAACCCAAAAGGCATGACTAACCACTCATATAATCCAAACTTAGTTTTAAATATTGTTTTCCATTCATCTCCCAATTTCATACGAATTTGATGGTATCCACAACGCAAATCAACTTTGGAGAATATTGTGGAGCCACTCAATTCATCAACCATGTTGTCTAGCCTAGGAATAAGATGACGATAACGAATAGTAATATTATTAATGCCTCTGCAATCAACACACATACGCGACGTGCCATCCTTTTTCGGCACTAAAATGATAGGAACAGCACAAGGACTAAGGGATTTGCGTATATAACCTTTGTCGAGCAGCTCCTGTAGTTGACGCATAATCTCCTTCGTCTCCTCTGGATTGGTACGGTATGGCACATGGTTGTGTAATGATGCACCGGGAATTAAGTCAATTTGATGCTCAATCCCTCGAATAGGTGGTAATCCCGGTGGCACGTCTTGTGGAAAGACGTCAGCGAACTCCTGCAAAATGCTCGTGACAACAGGAGGCAAAGAGGAAGGCATGTCCTTGAATGAAAATAATGCCTCTTTTCACACGAAAGCATAGCAAACAGATTTGCTAAAATCTAGATCATCAATATCAAATTTGGTGGCAAGTAAACATGCACTTTTCAATTTAATTTCATAAGCAACACTAGATGGTTTATTATTAGGCTTCAGTTGTTGCTCAAATTCTTTTGCCACAATCTGATTTTCACTCTTATTTTGCACCTGTTTTTCTTTATTATCTCTATTAATATCATCTTTTAAAATGGAATCAGGAGTCATAGGAAGCAAAGTAATATATTTTTGTCCTTATGAACAAGAGTATACTGATTGTTTCTACCATGGTGTACAGAATTTTTATCAAATTGCCATGGTCTACCAAGTAATAAGAAACATGCTTTCATAGGTACCACATCCCAATCAACATAATCAGCATATGTAGAGATACTAAAATGCACACGAACTGTACATGTTACCTTAACCTTGCCGCTGTTGTTGAACCATTGGATGTAGTAAGGATGTGGATGCGGTCTTGTGGTGAGAGAGAGCTTCTCCATGCTAGCCAAGTTGTTGCAGCTCCATCCATCTATGGTGACGCGAATAGAACGTTCCTTCACAACTCCCTTTGTATGGAACAAATTATGCCTTTTATTTTTCTCAGCTTGTGTAACCTACAGACTCAAAACACGTTGAGCAACTAAACATTCATACCTGGTAGCATCTTCAGCATGCATGTCTTGTGTCTCATGATCAGAATCATCTCCACCGTGTTCTTCATGTGTAATAAGAGCCAAAGTCTCCTCATCATAGTCACTAGCGGACTCATACCCACCATCCTCAATAGCAATCATCGTACAGTGAGATTTGCATTCTCTCGCCAAATGTCCTCTTCCCTTAAAACGACGACAAATAATATCACTTGTGTGCCCTGTTGATGCCATGGAAGAAGAAGAGCTCTGCGCAGGCCCGACAGGTGTGCTCTTGGCAGATAGTGGTGGTTGTGCCTGCTTTCTTGTATCATGGCTGGAGGTTGCCCCTGATGGAGGTGCTAGTGTAGTGGAAGTAGAGGATGCACGTGGTGTCCATGATGAAGATCGACCTGTAGAAAAGTCAGTTCGTGCCAATGCATGTCGATCCTGCACTTCACGTTCAGCTTTACAAGCAAGATGGAATAAACGAGTGATATTACTATACTCCTTATACTCTAGAATGGTTTGAATCTCTCTATTTAATCCACCCATAAAACGTGCAAGCATAGCTTCATTCTCCTCAACAATACCACATCTAATCATGCTAGTTTGTAACTTTTGATAATATTCTTCTACAGAATTTTTTCCTTGTCTTAAACCCTGCAATTTTTGAATTAATTCACATTGATAATATGGTGGAACCCAACGTGTATGCAAAGATGTTTTCAAAGCAGCCCAAGTAGCTAGAATAGGATATAATCTACAATGTTCACACCACCAAACGCATGCAAAGCTAGTGAAAGCACAAACAGCAGTAGGAACACGTCTCTCCTCAGGATATTGTAAACATGTAAATCGTTCTTCAGTTTCTAACTCCCAAGTAAGATATATATCAGGAACATATCTACCCTCAAATGGTGGAATATTCAATTTCAATTTAGGGAGATGGTCATGATCTCGTACCCGAGGGGGAGCCCTACCATTGCCATTATCTGCATGTGGACGACCTGGTGGTTGTGGTGCCGGTGGTTGTACGTAGTTCTGATTTTGATCAACCTCATCCTCGTAATCTCCCGCATAATCCTCCTCCTCCGGATTAGCAGCAGGAGCCACAGAAGTATCAATAGAAGCACCAACAATTTGGCCACGCACAAGAGGGACACGGCTCACTTGGCGGAAGCTATTTCGCGACGTGGAGGTAGTCGTTGTTGTAGAGGTGTGTTAGGTGCAGCCAGTTGTGGTGGTGGAAGACGAGCAAGCAATTTATTAAACTCGAGCTTTGTTTCGAACGTCTTCTCCATGCCATCTATCTTCTCCATGGCCTCTTCAAATCTGTTTAGCACATCTTGCACCTGTCCACTCATCATTTGCTGAAATTTATCATGAAACTCCTTATTCGTCATATTCTCCCAGTCAGTCTCATCGGCTTGTGATCCTGCCATGGTTAGCAGCAATAGAAACACACAAGAATATGATCCTACAGACTACTAACAAGAGGTGGTGGTGGGTGTCACAAATCCAGCTAGCAAATCTCAAATTCTTACCAGTTCTTACCTAGCAGCAAGCTGTGATCGACGACCGTCATAGTCAACTCTCAAAGCTTGGATAGAGCGATTACCAGGGAGAGTCAAACACACGACGTAGATGTATGTGGAGCTGGGAAGGCTTATAATACGGTAGCAAAACGGGTCGGTAATAATCAATTCAGAGATGCAAAGTTGAATAAATGGTCAACTACGGTACCATGTTGGTTCTAGGCTAGACAGTGCTAGAGATGCGAGCCTAGAACACTAACAGAATCACAGCGCTACACGTAAACAAGGGAAAAGCACACTCTGGAATATATTTTTTCGCCCTGTTTTTTTGGCGCTCCTCTTTTTTTTGCGCTCCTCTTTTTATTTGCGAAAAATCACTATATGGCGAGTGTCTCAAAACTCTTCCCATGACAAACAGACATGATGGGCACGAAATTTTTTTATGACTTTTTTCGGAAATCACGACAGCGATGATGAAAAAGTCCGACAAAAAATCACTATGATGGCACGTGGCTCAAAAGACTCCGAAAAGCCTAAAAATAGGATAGAGAAAAAAAAATTCCTGCGAAAATTTTGGCCTAAAAACTGCCCGGGGTCTCCATACTCTTTTTTTCGAAACCTACTCAGGCAAGGAAACACGAATTGGAAATTAGACGGATCTCGAAAACAAACCTAATATGAAAGGAACTCGGATTGGTGGTAAATATATGGTGGTAGGATATGGTAGCGGTGGTAGTATATGGATACAAATTGGTGGTGGTATATGGATACGGATTGGTGGTGGTATATGGATACGGATTGGTGGTGGTATATGGATACAGATTGGTGGTGGTATATGGCAGGGGCGATGATGATGGTGTGGCGGCGGCGTGACAACTTATGACCAGAACTCGAAACTCTAAAAGACTAGACTCTAAGACCAGCAACTAGACACGACGATGCAACCGCAAATTCAATAAAGCAAAATACTGAAAATACTATGCTAAGGCTCAGACTGGTTCGGATATGATGATATAACCCTAAATTGTTTTTGGCTTTTTCGTGGACTATAGGTATGAAGAACAGACTCTATCTAAACTATGAAAAACTGTAAAATCTCACCGAGCAACTTGAAAATCTGATACGACTTGATAAAGGCAAAGGTGTCCCGTCTTTCGATGAGATGGTGGCTATCGTTTTGGAGGAAGTCGACTTTGACGATCCGACTACGAACGTGCGAGGACGTCACGCCTTAGCAATCGCTAAACCAACTCCGAGAGGTTATTGACCACGCGGGAGCACGATTAACCTGACCACAAAGGTCTGTTTCCTGCAGGCAAACGAAGAACAAGAAAAAAACTAAGATTGCAATCTGGATATTGCGAATATAAGATGAAAGCTTTATTGATCAAGGTGGGGTTCTGTGACGTCTTGGTCTGGTCGTTGAACACAAACAAACTACGCGAAGTTGCAGCTATGCGGACTTTTGATCTAAACAAAACCCAAAGTCTAAACGCTGCCCTAAGGGTTGTATATATGGAGGAGAGGGGGGGGGGATTTCGTGGCCCTTGGAGGAGGGGTCCGAAAGCAACCCTAAATCTTGTTTCCCCACACATATGGACTCTAAAAACAGCCTATAATCAAGTATTTCGAAATTACATGGGCCTGACCCAAAAATAAGGTGACGCAACACCTAGGATATTCTCTAGACGGAATTTATGTAGTGGCATCTTGTATATTTCATCCAAGGCTTCATGCACTCATTATGGTGGCTTCAGAGTCCTGGAATCATCACTTGTAACTCCGTTCTTGTTCCCCTTGCGCACACCATCATCTCCATGCTTGAACTTGCTCCAAGGTTCATCTTTCTTATCCAAGCTAGGCCCTTCATTTGTAAGCAAAACAAATGTATCCAATTTAGGCAGCATCATACTCTCATGAACATTAGAATCGTTACCGAGAAATGGAAGTACCTGGTAATTTAATTGGCGTGCGCAAGCTCTAGTAATTGGTCCAGTATGTATAGCAACAGGGGCTGTGAGTTAACAATGGTATTGATGTGCTCATCACTTGCCTTACAATACAAGTCATACATACATGGCCATTCATCCTCCTGAGCCTCATGTCGCCTTTGGATCTTGGGCCGTCCACATGCTTATATGATCCGCCATCTTTTATGATAAATCGCCAATGGTATGACCCGGCCCCTCCTGGGAGGTTCATACCCAGTAGTTATATCCCCAACATTAGGCCCTAGGTTGATTTGAACTTGTTCATATCAATCCTCAATAACTGACTTGTCAAAAAATCTTGTATCGCCTTGTTTGATAAACCTTGCTATAACCCGCCATGACGTCCGCTCACAGAATTTTCTTAAACCGCCATGATGTCACTTCGCATTCACTTCGCACGAGGCCCAAACATCTTAACTAATCCTTATCTTAATAAATGTCCCGAGAATCGAGGCGTCCATATATCCACATGATGATTTCGACCTCCTCGACTCCTGCGCATGCCTAGTATCCACCCGCTTATAAATAGGGGTAGGGGTCTTTATCATTTTCACCCCTTCCTTCATCTTCCTCACGCATCCCTTCTGCCGCTCGAGCTCCGACGTCGCAACCTCTGACCGCTGCTTTGATCCAGGCCGCTGCATCAACCTGATCAGATCAGAAAATCTAGCGCCCCACCACTGCTCCTCATCTTCTGTAAGTGCATCTTTCTTTCCATCTTAGATCTGCGTTTAGGGTTTGGGTAGTTTATCGGCGTTCTTGCTGTTCTTCGCTGCTTCCTTCAATACCAGTGGCTTTTAATCTGGCAAGCTAGAAACCTTACACGGAAGTAGTTTTAGCATTCATTTTTATCTTTAGAATAACATCTCCCCGTAGAAGATCTCACTGAAACATCCATACTTTACACTGCCGCCACCTTAGCTTTAGAATTTTACTGCCTTTACTAAACAGCCATAGATCCTAAATTATAGCTTTAACTTGTGAAACATGTTTGCCCATCACTTATCAGAATTTTCATTTGATAGAACTGAAGCACCAAAAACTGCCATGGCGGCTTATACTGTGATCCACCATACGCTTCATAACTTGCATTGCTTCTCTAGTTTATCCATGTTTTCCTTCTCATAATTTCATACTGCAAGATACATCTTGACTTTTAAACTTTTTCCCGGCCTAACAATAGAGTCCTCCTTCCGGTAGGTACCATTAGTCCCCATTTAAGCCGCCAGTATTTCAAATGTTTATCCCCGGCTTAACTTGTTAACTATTTATAGTAGTTATCTTTGAATCATTGGTCCAGCTTAAATAGCATGATCTTAAGCCGGTAACGTTTCTTTCTCTTAGGCCCTTGCTTCTCAAGATGGTCAAGACTATCACCGCCCACAATTGGGTTGCTCCTTGGGTCACCGAAGAAGACTTGAAGGAAAATGTTTAGACTGGCGTCTTAGCCAAGAAAGAAGCCATCCATTGGTGGGTTCCGGGTAATGAAACTCGCCCTGAGCCCAAAGATGGTGAAGTGGTGGTTTTTATGGATCATATGGACCGGTGTTTTAGTTCTCCCAGCTCAAAATTATTCCGTGATGTGTTGCATTTCTTCAAGCTCCATCCACAAGATATCGGACCAAATTCAGTTTCAAACATCTGCAATTTCCAAGTGTTCTGCGAGGTGTACCTTCAACAGGAGCCCACCATAGAACTATTCAGAGAGTTCTATTACTTAAACCGGTAGAATGAATTCACAGATGGACCTAGCTTGGAACTAGGCGGCCTATCTATAACAGCACCGGAAAGAAGCCATCTTCCCAGCTACTAATCTTCCCAGTCACCCCAAGGACTCGAACCGGACTTGGTTTTATTGCCAAGATACTTCACCGAAGGGAGAAAATCCCCTGCCGGGTTATCGCGCCAGCCGGCTTAATAGCAGACATCATCTTCCGGATTGTATCAGCACCGCAGCACGAAAGAAATATGTGCCAATTTTTGCAAAGTTCCGGGCCTTAATGGCCAATGGTTTAACCGGAATTGATCTAGTTCGCTGTTGGGTTGCCTGGAGAATCTTGCCTTTAAGCCGCCGAACCAGTTTAATGTATGAGTATACCGGCGAGCTAAAAGATCCTCAGCGCCACTGCCAGAGCAAATTGACTGAGGAATACATCAATGATATGACAAAGACCCTGCTGAATGAGAGCTTGGAAGATTGCAGTGCAGTCAGATTAAGTCCTTTATGCGTCCTGAATAAGCCACTGGCTGTAAGTTTTTGAATTGAGCTCATGCTTGACTCATAGTATTATTTGTGCTGCTTGTTTATACTCATCCAATTTTTACATGATGACTCACCCTTCTGGACCAAGAGGTTGCCAGAGAAGCCAAAGAAAACCCGGATAAAGAGTATGGCTATCAAAAAGCCTGCCAAGAAGAGATCCAGTGCTGCCGAATTACTCAATTTGGATGATAAGGATGATGATGACGAGTTGGAGGTAGAACTTGATTTCCTTGGCTCATTTTTCATACATCTTATTGACAATGATTATTATCAAGATGATGCGAAGACCAGCCGTGTAGATGACGAAGAGGTAATTAACCTTTCCTCCAGCTCAGACTCTCTGCCAACACAGAAAACCCGACAAGCAAGCCGGAAAGTAAGATTTTCTCACACTTTAGCTCACTTGGATCCCAAATTTCTTTTCAAGAAATAGCAACATGAAGCTCGCCGCACAACTCGGCACAGCGGCGGTGAAATTTTATCTTCCAGCTTACCGAAGACCCGAGCACCTCGCAAACGTCGACCGGAGGTTTCAAAACTTTCTGAATTAGATTATCCCAAGGCGGGTCTTCTTTGTCAACCTCTTAATCCGTCTGATTAAAATATCAGGGAACATCTCATTCCTCCTCCAGTGACTCAACTGGAACTCATTCCTCCTCCGCTGACTCAACTGGAACTCAAATTCCAGCCTTCAAAACCATGCCTGGGTAAGGGTGTACTCCATGGGTGTATTCCATCACTTGAAATTTCTTTCCCGACTGACATATTAACATATGTGTATTTCTTATTCTCAGTGGCTAGGCCAAACCCAGCAAAAAGGTGAAGCTGAACAAGCCGGCCGACAACTCCAACCCTTCTGAGCCGGAAAAACAACAGCGAGAATCCTCTCATCCAACTGTTGAAGCTAACTTTGATGACCCACCACCAGAAGAGCACGACATCACCATGGATCAAATAGATGTTGAGCCGGTCATCTCTGAACCGCCAAGCCCCATCAAGCCTAATGAAGATAAGACTAATGAAGTTACCATCACCGGGCTTGGTTACACCGCGCCGTGTAACCCCACTGCCTTATCCAAGCACATCGCCAAAGAAGAAATTACTGCTGCTGATAAAGTCAAATGGAAAGTAGACTTAGAAGACTACTCCCAATTTAGTGCCCAAGAAATCTGCTCTGGTTACTTGAAACGTCTATACACCAGTCGCAATTTTGAAGCCGGCTTAGTTAACTTGATGAAGGAACGCTATGAGGTAATCCAATCACCATTCTCTTCATAATTATATGTCTATCAGCCGCCAAGTCTATAGGATATGTTAGGAGTGAATATGTTGTAGACTTTCCAATTGTCATAAAACTGAATATTATTACTAGTAGCCCCCAAGGGCCGGCTGAAACCATCAAGTTAAGCTGGGACTTTGAATAGCAGTAATCACCTTCGCATCTGTAGCCCCCAAGGGCCGACTTAATCAGTATGAGTAAACTGGGACTTATAACCCTGGCTGAAACCAATATCCCAACATGTAGTATTTATAAACCGGATCAGATCATTTTGTCCAGGTTAGCAGATAAATTTGTCTTAAAAAGAACAATATGCATTAGCCCCCAAGTGCCAAGGAAAAAACTTGTATTGTGCTTGGGACTTCAAAAAGTTGACTTAAGAGCAATAGGCATTAGCCACCAAGTGCTAAGGAAAATACTTGTATTATGCTTGGGACTTCAAAAAATAATCATAATCATAATACCTTCCATGTTTGTTTATGTCACAGGCTGAACTGACTGAGAAGGATTCGTAACTCAATGATCTGAAGGCTAACATTAAAACTCAGCAATCTGAGACATCCAAGGCCAAGACAGAACTGAAGACTGCTTTAGAAAACATTGAGGAGCTTAAGAAAAACTTCAATACTGGTAAAAACGGCTGGGAGACTGAAAAGGCAGCTCTACTAAAGAGAGTAGAGGATGTTGAAGCCGCACTTAAACCAGTGATTGACGAGTTGTCCGGTTTAAGGCAGCAAATCAATAACATGTCGTCAGCCATCTTCGGTAAGTAGGAGATATGACTCCTTTGCACCTCAATAAACATATCATAAACATCCGCTGGCTTATCAATAAATTTATTGATACAGGTACTCGGAGCGTCAAGCTGGGCTCAGATATGCGCATCAGGCTTAAGGCTGTCTACACTCTTGTAGAACCGTTATACACTGGTACTCAACGGGCCATTGCTGCTATTCACCAGAAATAGCCGCCCACTCTCATTAAGGAAACATTGGAGAGATTGTTAGTGCTACCTCAAAGGATTGAAGAATTGAAACGAGCCTCTGCTAGAGCCGGCACCTTGACTGCTTTAAGCCGGACAAAGGCATGGCAAGTAGATCTTGACCCAGAATATTTGACAAATGGTTGCCCAAGTGTAAAAGAGGATGGGTCACCCTTTCAGCGCTGATGATTTTTGTCGATATAGAAGGAGCAATGCATCCACTAGCAAACCGGCTGGCTGAAGAAACCAATATATCTCAATACCAGGCGGCTTATGACGCTGATAACAAAAAGATGAAAGCTCCGGTTCATCCAGAGGTGGCTCTGATCCCACCGATGCGTAAGCATACCTTCGCTCCTGACATTGATCCATCCAACCATCTTGATGATGAGGCTGTGTTTAGAGATTTGACCGTTATCAACTAGTCTACGCCTGACTTCCAGCCAGAGATAGAAGAAGCACAGGACGATCTGGAGGCTTCAACCCGCCAAGAGTAGAAGTTTGAAGTTATGAGCCGGTGCCAGAGATAGCATTTTGACGCTATATATCAAAAACATTTGTCCTTTTGGGCCGTTAGATGCCGTGTAATAGGCTAGTTTAAACAATCTTGCTCTGTCACGCCATCATGTGTGTTTTATTTGCATAACACTGCTGATCCATGACTTGAAAGATCTGCCACTTTATACCTTATGATACCATCAAGTATGCAGATCAAATTTATCATTTTTCCTGCACACAAACAGATCACAAGTGCCTTGGTTGTTTACCCCAGGGCGGGTCACAATACCTCACATAAAAACCACTGGTGACTATAATAGTCCATAACCAGGGCCGGTTTAATCACAACCTCATATAATCATAACAAAATATCATACCTGTGATATTTGCTCATATTGCCGGCTTATCATACATGTGCAGTAAGGGTTACAACCCACAAAACAAGAGCGCGACACCCTATTCAATTGATTCATACTACCGTCTTACAATGCCGCATGCAGCAAGGAGTAACCCAAAACTTAGAGCATGGCGCTCTAAGCACATAAAATCATCATATACTCACGACTTAAAGTCCAAAACCAGTCTGGGTTAATAAACTACGGATAAATTCAGATATGAACCATGAGGCAAGAGAGCCCTCATCGATTTTCAATCATGTATTAACACGCACAAGAGATGAATCTCAAAAAAAATGTTCAAATCAAATATCAAACAAAAAACAAGGCTATCATAGCCTGCCAAGCCTTCAAAATCAAGTAATTTTCAAGGGCTGCATAACCGCTGAGTTAAACCTTCATTCAAACCTTGTAGGCCGGGCCTCACATGACCAATCGCCGTTTTAACTTTGACAAGTTCAGGGTCTTTATAAGATTGACTGTCAAGAGTACGGGCGGAGTGGCAAACTTATAAAGGCAGGATAACCCGGATTTTTTGGTGAATACACCTAGCGTCCAAGCCTATTACAAGGGTCAACTAAGCTCTTGTCCATTAACAAAGAGCCCCCAAGTAATGTTTCATTCCAGGCGTACAAGCCGGCTCAATACGGTAGTCAAAGCTATGCTCAATGAGCAGGAAGCCCCCAAGTATTTTGTAATCATGGCGTACAAGCCAGATCAAGAGGGTAGTCATAACCATGCTCAATGAGCAGGAAGCCCCCAAGTGACCGTATGAAGTGACAATAAAGACTCATTATTCTCAGAAATGAAATGACAAAGGCCCTAACTTAGCAGGGATGTCGGCTTTATTATATTCATCATAATATATACATTGTCAAAATATGTACATTACAAGAGCCAGTGGGTCACGTGTAATAAGGCCGAAGATGAGCAATATTCCACAGTCGGCGGGTCTCCTCCTCCGACGTGCGTGAGTCCTTGTGGTCTCGAACATCGATAAGGTAGTATGGCCCATTGTTCAGATTTTTGCTGACGACAAAGGGTCCTTCCCAAGGCAGGGATAGTTTGTGCATATTAGTTTGATCCTGGATAAGCCGGAGCACCAAATCGCCTTCTTGAAAGGTCCTGGTTCTAACTCGGCGGCTATGATAAGGGCGCAGATCTTGCTGGTAAATTGCCGTACGAGCCGCCGCAAGGTCACGCTCCTCATCCAACAGGTCAATAGCATCCTGACGTGCTTTTTCATTATTAGCTTCAACATAAGCCGCCACATGAGGCGAATCGTGACAAATGTCATAAGGGAGAACCGCCTCTGATCCGTAAACCATGAAGAAAGGTGTGTAACCCGTAGATCTGTTGGGGGTGGTATTGATGCTCCATAATACTAAGGGTAACTCCTCCACCCAACAACCCGGCGTCCTCTGCAAAGGGACCATAATCCGGGGCTTGATGCCTCTCAAAATTTCTTGATTGGCTCTCTCAGGTTGACCATTGGACTGGAGGTGAGCCACTGATGACACATCAAGTCGAATATATACTCTCATTGACAAAACTCTTTCATAGCACCCTTGGACAGATTGCTGCCATTATCTGTTATAATGTTGTGGGGAAAACCGAAATGGGAGATCACCTTTTTGATGAATTGAACCAATGTGGCCTCGTCATACTTACTAACCGGCTCTGCTTCAACCCACTTTCTGAATTTGTCAACCGCCACCAAAAGGTTGGTCTTTTTACCCTTGGAACTTTTGAAAGGCCCAACCATATCAAGCCCCCAGACTGCAAACAGACAAGTAATTGGAATCATCCTAAATTCTTGAGCCGGCGCGTGAGCTCGACTTGAGAATTTCTGACAACCATCACATTTACTGACCAAATCCTCTTCATCAGCATGAGCCGCCAGCCAATAAAATCCATGATGAAAAGTCTTGGCCACGAGAGACTTAGAGTCGGCATGATGACCACAATCTCCTTCATGAATCTCTCGTAGGATCTCACGACCTTCTTCGGGAGATACACAATGTTGAAATGCCCCTATAACGCTACGATGATGCAACTCTCCATTGACAATAGTCATTGACTTAGACCGCCGGGTTATCTGCCTGGCCAAAGTTTCATCTTCAGGTAACTCACCCTGAGTCATATACGCAAAATATGGAACTACCCAATCGGGAATAGCATGAAGAGCCACTACTAGCTATGCCTCCGGGCTAGGAATAGCAAGATCTTCCACTGTAGGTAGTTTAACTGAAGGATTATGTAGAATATCATGGAAAATATTGGGTGGCACCGGCTTACGCTGGGATCCCAACCGACTTAAAGCATCAACCACCTCATTTTCCTCCGATCAACATGCTTGACTTGATAGCCCTTCAAATGACCAGCAATAGCATCCACCTCTCGGCGATAAGCCACCATGAATGGGTCGTTATGAAAGGATCGAGAAGAGGTGTCTAGATGGGGGTGAATAGACTCTTAACAAGAGAAAGTTGCAGTTTTTATTTTCTTCAAGTTAAGGTAGAGTTTTGGCATAAGTTTACAAAATCACAATACATGTCAAGCAAGCATGACAAGAGTATATGAGCAGCAGAAAGTAAAGCATGCAATTTGCAAGAATGTAAAGGGATGGGATTGGATTGTGCAAATGCAATTGGAGACACGGAGATTTTTGGCGTGGTTCCGATAGGTGGTGCTATCGTACATCCACGTTGACGGAGAGTTCAACCCACGAAGGGTAATGGTTGCACGAGTCCACGGAGGGCTCCAGCCACGAAGGGCCCACAAAGAAGAAACCTTGTCTATCCCACCATGGCCATCGCCCATGAAGGACTTGCCTCACTAGGGTAGATCTTCATGAAATAGGCGATCTCCTTGCCCGTACAAACTCCTTGGTTCAACTTCACAATCTTGACGGAGGCTCCCAAGTGACACCTAACCAATCTAGGAGACGCCACTCTCCAAAAGGTAATAGATGGTGTGTTGATGATGAACTCCTTGCTCTTGTTGATGCGCAACATCCTACGGTCATCCCCACGGACCTACCATCGCCTCACGAAGTGCCAAGGGGACCTACGACTTGAGCTAGAGCTAGAGCTCTCGAGACCGAGGTGACTTCTCTCCTTAGTGATATTACATGTGATTCTCTCGAGACATGGCTACTACCTAAGTCCGAGATGTTGTGCATGATTAGGTACCAAGAGTGCCCTCCTGAAGATACACGTGAAGATAGACAAGCCACCAAGCCCACAGATGAAGAGGAACATCGAAAGGAGAAGAAGGCAACTCCAGGGCCCGGACATCCGGCCCCGAGCCCGGACATCCGGCCGCTAGAGACATTAGCTACAGCAGCCTTCCAGTCGCTGGACATCTACAGGCCCCGGACATCCGGCCTGGCCCGGAAATCAGGCCGCAACGCTCGGATATCCGGACAAGCTGCAACAGAGGACAGAAGGGAACCCCTGCTAGCCCGGACATCCAGCCTTCCGCAAACGCCCGGATATCCAGCCCGACGCCTGGACGTCCGGCCCCGTCTGTCTGCGCACAGTAGAGGGCCGAGGCCCATGTACCCTTTCACCCTGTAGACTATATATACTCTCCTCCTACCTACGTTTTAGGGTTAGCAAAGTATTAGCTCATATTTGTGTGAGAGCTTTGCTCATCCACTTGGTTACCTTCTCCTCGGAGATCGCACCTCCTCGGATAAGATCCCCCAAGAGGATTCAAGACCCCGTCACGGGAAGAACCTCAAGACCTCCTCACAGAGAAGATCGTGCTACTTGTATCGTCCTTAGTTGACCGTGGACCGTGTGATCTCTATGTGTACTCGGATCTAGCATATGTGTAACTATTTCTTGTTGGTTTTAGTGATTCTCTCGTGTTTCCCCTCGTGTTCCTCGCGTTCTTCGTGGGATCCGCTCCTTTCATGAAAGATCGGCCCATAGGGTTCTCACCCTACATCATCTTGGTATCATGAGCCATGTTGATCACGATTTCGAAGCCTCCCCGTTGTGTTTTCTAGCCTTGTTTTGTTGATTTGGTCCCTAATTCGAAAATTCCCCACAAAAATAGCCCCCAAATTTTTTTGTGATTTATTGGTGTGATGAAGTTTTGTTGGATTTGATCCGCGGATTTCGTGTCTTGTAGGTAGAACTAGCTTTCCATCCCCTTTTCCCCAATTTCCATCCACAAATTTCCCCGAATTTTGCCCGGATTTGACCTCTCCACACGAAGATCTTCGAGTTCGTCCACGGATCCATAGCCCGGACATCCGACCCCACAGCCCGGACATCCGGCACCCCGGACATCTGGCCCCTGGCAGCATCACTTCCTTTCCACCGCCCACTTTCCGTCCATATTTCACCAAATTTTGTTCCGGTGCCCACATACACTTCCGCATGCCACCACCACTTCCGCATAGCACCACCATATACCACATACACCACCATCGCTTTCCACTACCAACTCCTTTGAGTGTAGCAACAAGCGAACCATGATCCTCAACGATGATGGTACATATGACTAATAGAGGCGAAGGTGTCCCGATGTTTTGATGAGATGGTGGCTATCATTTTCTGTGGGAATCGACCTTGATAACCCGACTATGAACGTGCGAGACGTCACGCCTTAGCAATCGCTAAACCAACTTCCGATGGGTTATTGACCACGTCGGAGCACGATCAACCTGACCACAAGGGTCTGTTTCCTACGAGCAAATGAAGAACAAGCAAGAAACTGAGATTAAAATCTGGATATTGCGAATATAAGATGAAAGCTTTATTGATCAAAGTGGGGTTCTGTGACGTCTTGGTCTGGTCGTTGAACACAAACGAAGTACGTGAAGTTGCAGCTATGGTGAACTTTTAATCTAAACAAAACCCAAAGTCTAAACAATGCCCTAAGAGCTGTATATATGGAGGAGAGAGGGGGGAAATTTCGTTTCCCTTGGAGGAGGGGTCCGAAACCAACCCTAACTCTTGTTTCCCCACACATACGGAATCAAAAAACTGCCTATAATTAAGTATTTTGAAATTACATGGGTCTGGCCCAAAAATAAGGTGATGTAGCACCTAGAATAGCCTTTGGATGAAATTTATGAAGTGCCATCTTGTTTATTTCGTCCAAGGCTTCATGCACTCATTATGGTGGCTTCAAAGTCCTGGAATCATCACTTGCAACTCCGTTCTTGTTCCCCTTGCGCATGCCATCATCTCCATGCTTGAACTTGCTCCAAGGTTCATCTTTCTTGTCCAAGCTAGGCCCTTCATTTGTAAGCAAAACAAATGTATCCAATTTAGGCTGCATCATATTCTCATGAATATTAGAATCGTTACCAAGAAACGGAAATACCTTATCATTCAATTGGCGTGCGCGAGCTCTAGTAATTGGTCCAGTATGTATAGCATCAGGGGCTGTGGGTGTAACAAGGGTATCGATATCCTCATAATCTTAATAGAGGCGAAGGTGTCTGATGTTTTGATGAGGTGGTGGCTATCGTTTTCTGTGGGAATCAACCTTGACCATCCGACTATGAACGCGCGAGAGGTCGCGCCTTAGCAATCGCTAAACCAACTTTCGACGGGTTATTGACCACGCCGGAGAATGATCAACCTGACCACGAGGGTCTATTTCCTGCGAGCAAACAAAGAACAAGCAAGAAACAGAGATTGCAATCTGGATATTCCTAATATAAGATGAAAGCTTTATTGATCAAGGTGGGGTTCTGTGACGTCTTGGTCTGGTCGTTGAACACAAACGAAGTACGCGAAGTTGCAGCTATGGCAAACTTTTAATCTAAAGAAAACCCAAAGTCTAAACGATTCCCTAAGGGCTGTATATATGGAGGAGAGAGGGGGGGGGGAATTCATGGCCCTTGGAGGAGGGGTCCGAAACCAACGCTGACTCTTGTTTCCCCACACATACGGACTCTAAAAACTGCCTATAATTAAGTATTTCGAAATTACATGGGTCTGGCCCAAAAATAATGTGACGCAACACCTAGAATAGCCTCTGGAGAAAATTTATGAAGTGGCATCTTGTATATTTCGTCCAAGGCTTCATGCACTCATTATGGTGGCTTCAAAGTCCTGGAATCATCACTTGTAACTCCGTTCTTGTTCCCCTTGCGCATGCCATCATCTCCATGCTTGAACTTGCTCCAAGGTTCATCTTTCTTGTCCAAGCTAGGCCCTTCATTTCTAAGCAAAATGAATGTATCCAATTTAGGCAGCATCATATTCTCATGAATATTAGAATCGTTACCAAGAAACGTAAGTACCTGATAATTCAATTGGCATGCACGAGCTCTAGTAATTTGTCCAATATGTATAGCAGCAGGGACTGTCGGTTTAACAATGATAATGATGTCCTCATCATCCTCCCCTTCTTGAAATGAAGTTGTCCTCGACGGAAGCTCATCTTCCTCACCTAAATAAGGCTTCAAATCTGCAATGTTAATAGTGGGACTAACCCCAAAATCTGCAGGGAGCTCAACTTTATATGCATTATCACTTATTTTCTCTAACACCTTAAAAGGACCATCAGCACGTGGCATTAGCTTTGATTTGCGCAAATTAGGAAATCTGTCCTTACACAAATATAACGAAACAAGATCTCCAGGTGCAAACACAACATGTTTTCTACCCTTATCTCCAGCAAGTTTATATTTAGCATTCATACGCTCAATGTTTTCCTTAGTTAACTCATGCATTTTTAAAATCCATTCAGCACATTCTTTAGCATCAAAATTAACCTTCTCCAAAGATGGAAGAGGCAACAAATCAATAGGTGCACGAGGTAGGAAACCATACACAATTTCAAAAGGGCACATCTTAGTAGTAGAATACAATGAACGATTATAAGCAAATTCAATATGAGGCAAGCATTGTTCCCGCATTTTCTTATTATTCTTCAAAATAGCCGTAAGCATAGTAGACAATGTTCTATTGACTACTTCAGTTTGTCCATCAGTTTGAGGGTGACAAGTAGTAATAAAAAGCAGTTTAGTCCCCAACTTAACCCATAAACATCTCCAAAAGTGGCTAAGAAATTTAGTATCACGATCTGAAACAATAATATTTGGCACACCATGCAAGCGAATAATTTCATGACAGAACAAATCAGCAACATTAACAGCATCATCGCTTGTATGACATGGCATAAAGTGTGCCATTTTCGAGAACCTATCCACGACAACTAATATGCTATCCCTCCCCTTCTTTGTTCGGGATAAACCTAAAACAAATTCCATAGATATATCCTCCCAATGAACACTAGGTACAGGCAAAGGCATATATAAACCATGAGGATTGATTCGTGACTTAGCTTTTTGACATGTAGTGCAGCAAGCAACAAAACGCTCAACATCCCATCTCATCTTTGGCCAAAAGAAATGTGCAGCGAGTACGTCCTCCGTCTTCTTCACACCAAAATGTCCCATAAGTCCTCCATGTGCCTCTTGCAACAACAAAAGACGAACGGAGCAAGCTAGAATGCATAGCTTGTTAGCACGGAACACAAATCCATCATTAATGATGAACTTGTTCCAAGTTCTTCCTTCTTTACAATTCTGCATTACATCTTTAAAATCAGCATCATGCACATATTGATCTTTGATGGTCTCCAAACCAAATATTTTGAAGTCAAGTTGTGAAAGCATAGTATAGCGACGAGACAATGCATCAGCAATAACATTTTCTTTATCCTTCTTGTGTTTAATAACATAAGGAAAAGTCTCAATGAATTCAACCCATTTAGCATGTCTACGATTCAGTTTAGCTTGACTTTTAATATGTTTCAAAGATTCATGATCAGAATGGTTTAAAAAAATTTGGGCCATAAATAATGTTGCCATGTCTCTAAAGTCCGAACAAGAGCATATAATTCTTTATCATAAGTAGAATAATTTAGACTAGGCCCACTCAATTTTTTAGAAAAATATGCAACAGGTTTGCCATCTTGTAATAACACACCTCCTAATACAATTCCAATAGCATCACATTCAAGCTCAAAAGTCTTATTAAAATCAGGAAGTTGGAGTAAGGGAGCGTGTGTCAACTTATCTTTAAACACCATGAAGGCTTCTTCCTGTGCGGTACCCCAAACAAAAGGCACATCCTTCTTTGTAAGCTCGTTGAGAGGTGCAGCAATGGTGCTGAAATCTCTCACAAAACGCCTATAGAAACCAGTGAGGCCAAGGAAACTCCTCACTTGTGTGACCGTTTTGGGCAGTGGCCAAGTCTCAATAGTTCCAAACTTGGATTTATCAACTTCACTTCCCTGTGGAGTAACAACATAGCCAAGAAAAGATACTTGGTCGGTGAAAAGGTGCACTTTCCAAGGTTACCAAACAAACGTGCATCACGTAGAGCAAGAAAAACAACACGTAAATGTTCCAAATGTTCCTCCAATGATTTACTATAAGTCGGTATATCATCAAAATAGACTACCACAAATCTCCAATGAAAGCACGTAAAACTTCGTTCATTAACCTCATGAAAGTACTAGGTGCATTAGTTAACCCAAAAGGGATGACTAACCACTCATATAAACCAAACTTAGTTTTAAAAGTAGTTTCCATTCATCTCCCAATTTCATACGAATTTGATGGTATCCACTACGCAAATCAACTTTGGAGAATATTGTAGAGCCACTCAATTCATCAAGCATATCATCTAGCCTAGGAATAGGATGGCGATAATGAATAGTAATATTATTAATGCCTCTACAATCAACACACATACGCGAAGTACCATCCTTTTTCGGCACTAGAATAATAGGAACAGCACAAGGACTAAGGGATTCGTGAATATAACCTTTGTCGAGCAGCTGCTGGACTTGATGCATAACGTCCTTCGTCTCCTCTGGATTGGTACGGTATGGTGCACGGTTGGGTAGCGAAGCACCGGGAATTAAGTCAATCTAATGCTCAATCCTTCGAATAGGTGGTAATCCCGGTGGCACGTCTTGTGGAAAGACGTCAGCGAACTCCTGCAAAATGTTAGTAACAACAGGAGGCAAAGAGGAAGGCACGTCATCGAATGAAAATAATGCCTCTTTGCCCACAAAAGCATAGCAAACAGATTTGCTGAAATCTAGGTCATCAATATCAGATTTTGTGGCAAGTAAACATGCACTTTTCAATTTAATTTCAGAAGCAACATTAGATGGTTTATTATTAGGCTTCATGTGTTGCTCAAATTCTTTTGCCACAATCTTATTTTCACTCTTATTTTGCTCCTGTTTTGCTTTATTAGCTCTATTAATATCATCTTTCAAAATGGAATCAGTAGTCATAGGAAGCAAAGTAATATTTTTGTCCTTATGAACAAGAGTATACTAATTGTTTCTACCATGGTGTACATAATTTTTATCAAATTGCCATGGTCTACCAATAAGGAACATGTTTGCATAGGTACCACATCACAATCAATATAATTAGCATATGTAGAGATACTAAAATGCACACGAATAGTACGTGTTACCTTAACCTTGCCGCTGTTGTTGAACCATTAGATATAATAAGGATGTGGATGTGGTCTTGTGGTGAGAGATAGCTTCTCCACCATCTCCATGCTAGCCAAGTTGTTGCAGCTCCCTCCATCTATGATGACACGAACAGAACGTTCATTCACAACTTCCTTTGTATGGAACAAATTATGCCTCTGATTTTGCTCAGTTTGTGTAACCTGCGCTCGCCATCATTATGTTTCATGACTTCATTATGTTGGCTTCAAAGTCCTGGAATCATCACTTGTAACTTGGTTCTTGTTCCCCTTGCGCTCGCCATCATCTCCATGCTTGAACTTGCTCCAAGGTTCATCTTTCTTGTCCAAGCTAGGCCCTTCATTTGTAATCAAAACAAATGTATCCAATTTAGGCAGCATCATATTCTCATGAACATTAGAATCGTCACCAAGAAACAAAAGTACCTAGTAATTTAATTGGCGTGTGCGAGCTCTAGTAATTGGTCCAGTATGTATAGCAGCAGGGGCCGTGGGTGTAACAATGGTATTAATGTCCTCATCACTTTCCTTACAATACAAGTCATACATACATGGCGGTTCGTCCTCCTGGGCCTCAAGTCACCTTTGCATCTTGGGCATACCTGATCCGCCATCTTCGATGATAAATCGCCAATGGTATGACCCGACCCCTCCTGGGCTATTCATACCCAGTAGTTATATCCCCAATATTAGGCCCCGGGTTGAGTTGAACTTGTTCATATCAATCTTCAATACCTGACTTGTCAAAAAATCTTGTATCGCCTTGTTTGATAAACCTTGTTGTAACCCGCCATGACGTCAGCTCACAGAATTTTCTTAAACCGCCATGACGTCACTTCTCATTAACTTCGCACGAGACCCAAACATCTTAACTAATCCTTATCTTAATAAACATCCTGAGAATCGAGGCATCCATATAGCCACCTGATGATTTCGACCTCCTTGACTCCCGCGCATGCCTTGTATCCACCCCCTTATAAATAGGGATAGGGGTCTTTATCATTTTCACCCCTTCCTTCATCTTCCTCACGCATCCCTTCTGCCGCTCGAGCTCCGCCGTTGGAACCTCCGACCACTGCTTCGACCCAGGCCGCTGCATCAACCTGATCGGATCAGAAAATCTGGCGTGCCACCGCTGCTCATCATCTTCTATAAGTGCATCTTTCTTTCCATCTTAGATCTGCGTTTAGGGTTTGGGTAGTTCATCGGCGTTCTTGTTGTTCTTCGTTGCTTCGTTCAACTCTAGTGGCTTTTAATCTAGACAGGCTAGAAACCTTACACAGAAGTAGTTTTAGCATTGATTTTTATCTTTAGAATAACATCTCCCCATAGAAGATCTCACTGAAAAATCCATAGTTTCCACCGCTTCCACCTTAGCTTTAGAATTTTACTGCCTTTTCTAAACAGCCATAGATCCTAAATTATAGCTTTAACTTGTGAAACTTGTTTGCCCATCACTTATCAGAATTTTCATTTGATAGAACTGAAGCACTAAAAACTGCAATGGCGGCTTATATTGTGATCCACCATACGCTTCATAACCTGCATTGATTATGCGGTTTAACCATGCTTTCCTTCTCATAATTTGATATGGCAAGATACTTCTTGACTTTTAAACTTTTGCCTGGCCTAACAATAGAGTCCTCAATCCGGTAGGTACCATTTGTCCCCATTCAAGCCACCACTATTTCAAAGGTTCATCCCCCAGCTTAACCTGTTAACTGTTTATAGCAGTTATCTTTGAATCAATGGCCCGACTTAATAGCATGATCATAAGCCGGTAACATTTCTTTCTCCTAGGCCCTTGCTTCTCAAGATGGTCAAGACTGTCACTGCCTGCAACTGGGTTGTTTCTCGGGTCACCGAAGAAGACTTGAAGGAAAATGTTCAGACTGACGTCTTAGCCAAAAAAGAAGCCATCCACTGGAGGGTTCCGGGTAATGAAACTCGCCCTGAGCCCAAAGATGGTGAAGTTATCGACCGGTGTTTTAGTCCTCATGGCTCAAGATTCTTCCGTGATGTGTTGCATTTCTTCAAGCTCCATCCACAAGATATCGTAGCAAATTCCATTTCAAACATCTACAATTTCCAAGTGTTTTGTGAGGTGTACCTTCAACAGGAGCCCACCATAGAACTATTCAGAGAGTTCTGTTACTTAAACCGGCAGAATGAATTCACAAATGGACCTAGCCTGGAACTAGGCGGCATATCTATACTGCACCGGAAAGAAGCCATATTCCCAGCTGCTAATCTTCCTAGTCACCCCAAGGACTGGATCTGGACTTGGTTTTATTGCCAAGATAATTCACCGGAGGGAGAAAATCCCCTGCCGGGTTATCGTGCCAGTCGGCTTAGTAGCAGACATCATCTTCCAGACCGTATCAGCACCGCAGCACGAAAGAAATATGTGCCAATTTTGCAAAGATCCAGACCTTAATGGCCAATGGTTTAATCAGAATTGATCTAGTTCGCTGCTGGGTTGCCTGGAGAATCTTGCCTTTAAGCCGCCGGCCCAGTTTAATGTATGAGTATACCGGCGAGCTAAAAGATCCTCAGCGCCACTGCCAGACCAAAATAACCGAGGAAGACATCAATAATAAGACAAAGACCCTGCTGAATGAGAGCTTGGTAGATTGCAGTGCAGTCGGATTGCGTCCTTTCTGTGTCCCGAATAAGCTGTCGGCTGTAAGTTTCTGAATCGAGCTCATCCTTGAATCATAGTTTTATTTGTACTGCTTGTTTATACTCATACAATGTTTACAGGATGACTCACCCTTCTGGACCAAGAAGTTGCCAGAGAAGCCGGTGAAAACCCGGACGAAGAGTATGGCTATCAAAAAGCCTGCCAAGAAGAGATCCAATGTTGCCGAATTACTCAATTTGGATGATAAGGATGATGATGACGAGTTGGAGGTAGAACTTTATTCCCTTGGCTCATTTTTCATACATCTTATTGACAATGATTATTATAAAGATGATGCGGAGGCCAGCCGTGCAGATGAAGAAGAGGTAATTAACCTGTCCTCCGGCTCAGACTCTCTGCCAACACAGAAAACCAGATAAGCAAGCTAAAAAGTAAGATTTTCTCACCCTTTAGCTCACTTGGATCCCAAATTTCTTTTGAAGAAATAGCAACATGAAGCTCGCCGCACAACTCGGCACAGCAGTGGTGAAAATTTATCTTCCGGCATACTGAACACCCCAGCACTTCGCAAACGTCGACCGGAGGTTTCAAAACTTCCTGACATAGATTATCCCAAGGCGGGTCTTTCTCATCAGCCTCTTAATCCATATGATTAAAATTATCAAGGAACATCTCATTCCTCCTCTGGTGACTCAACTGGAACTCAAATTCCAGCCTTCAAAACCATGCCTGGGTAAGGGTGTATTCCATCACTTGAAATTTCTTGCCCGACTGACATATTAACATATGTGTATTTCTTATTCTTAGTGGCTAGGCCAAACCCAGCAAAAAGGTGAAGTTGAACAAGTCGGCTGACAACTGCAATCCTTCTAAGACGGAAAAACAACGGCCAGAATCCTCTCATCCAATTGCCGAAGCTAACATTGATGGCCCACCACCAGAAGAGCACGACATCACCATGGATCAAATAGATGTTGTGCCGGACATCTCTGAACCTCCAAGCCCCATCAAGCCTAATGAAGATAAGGCTGATGAAGTTACCATCACCGGGCTTGGTTACACCGCGCCGGGTAACCCCACTGCCTTATCCAAGCATAGCAGCAAAGAAGAAATTTCTGCTGCTGATAAAGGCAAATGGAAAGTAGACTTAGAAGACTACTCCCAATTCAGTGCCCAAGAAATCCGCTCTGGTTACTTGTACCGCCCATACACCAGTCATGATTTTGAAGTCGGCTTTGTTAACTTGATGAAGGAATGCTATGAGGTAATCAAATCACCATTCTCTTCATAATTATATGTCTATCAGCCGCCAAGTCCATAGGATATGATAGGAGTGAATATGTTGTAGACTTTCCAATTGTCATAAGATTGAATATTATTACTAGTAGCCCCCAAGGGCTGGCTTAAACCATCAAGTTAAGCCAGGACTTTAAATAGCAGTAATCAACTTCGCATCTGTAGCCCCCAAGGGCCGGCTTAATCAGTATGAGTAAACCAAGACTTATAACCCTGGTTGAAACCAATATCCCAACATGTAGTATTTATAAACTGGATCAGATCATTTTGTCCAGGTCAGCAGATAAATTTGTCTTAAAAAGAACAATATGCATTAGCCCCCAAGTGCCAAGGAAAAAACTTGTTTTGTGCTTGGGACTTCGAAAAGTTGACTTAAGAGCAATAGGCATTAGCCCCAAAGTGCCAAGGAAAATACTTGTATTATGCTTGGGACTTCAAAAAATAATCATAATACCTTCCATGTTTGTTTATTTCATAGGCTGAACCGACTGAGAAGGATTCGTAACTCAATGATTTGAAGGCTAACATTAAAACTCAACAATCTGAGACATCCAAGGCTAAGTCAGAACTGAAGACTGCTTTAGAAAACATTTAGGAGCTTAAGAAAAACTTCAATACTGATAAAAACGGCTGGGAGACTGAAAAGGTGGCTCTATTGAAGAGGGCAGAGGATGTTGAAGCCGCACTTAAACCGGTGACTGAAGAGTTGTCCGGTTTAAGGCAGCAGATCAATAACATGTCGTCAGCCATCTTCGGTAAGTAGGAGATACGACTCCTTTGCACCTCAATAAACATATCATAAACTTCCACCGGCTTATCAATAAATTTACTGATACAGGTTCTCGGAGCGTCAAGCTGGGCTCGGATATGCGCATCAGGCTTAAGGTTGTCTACACTCTTGTAGAACCGTTATACACTGGTACTCAACGGGCCATTGCTGCTGCTATTCACCAGAAACAGCCGCCCACTCTCATTAAGGAAACATTGGAGAGATTGTTATTGCTACCTCAAAGGATTGAAGAATTGAAACGAGCCGCTGCTAGAGCTGGTGCCTTGACTGCTTTAAGTCGGGCAAAGGCGTGACAAGTAGATCTTGACCCAGAAGATTTGGCCAATGGTTGCCCAAGTGTAAAAGAGGATGGGTCACCCTTCAACGCTGATGATTTTTGCCGATATAGCAAGAGAAATGCGTCCACTAGCGACCCGGCTGGCTGAAGAAACCAATCCATCTCAATACCAGGCGGCTTATGACGTTGATAACAAAAAGATGAAAGCTCCGGTTCATCCAGAGGTGGCTCTGATCCCACCGACGCGTAAGCATACCTTCGCTCCTAAGATTGATCCATCCAACCTTATTGATAATGAGGCTGTGTTTAGAGCTTTGACCGGTATCAACAGGTCTATGCCTGACTTCCAGCCAATGGATAATCAAGGAGCTGAAGAAGAAGCACCGGACGATCTAGAGGCTTCAACCCGCCAAGAGTAGAATTTTGAAGTTATGAGCCGGTGCCAGAGATAGTGTTTTGACGCTATATATCAAAAACATTTGTCCTTTTGGGCAGTTAGATGCCGTGTAATAGGCTAGTTTAAACAATCTTGCTCTGTCACGCCATCGTGTGTCTTATTTGCATAACACTGCTGATCCATCACTTTAAAGATCTGCCACTTTATGCCTTATGATACCATCAAGTATGCAGATCAAATTTATCATTTTTCCTGCACACAAATAGATCACAAGTGCCTGGGCTGTATACCCCAGGGCGGGTCACTATACCTCACATAAAAACCACTGGTGACTATAATAGTCCATAACCAGGGCCGGTTTAATCACAACCTCCTATAATCATAACAAATATCATACCTGTGATATTTGCTCATACTGTCAGCTTATCATACATGTGCAGTAAGGGTTACAACCCACAAAATGAGAGCGCAACGCGCTGTTCAATTGATTCATACTACCGGCTTACAACGCCGCATGCAGCAAGGGGTAATATCCCAAAACTTAGAGCATAGCGCTCTAAGCACATAAAATCATCATATACTCGTGACTTAAAGTCCAAAACCAGGCCAGGTTAATAAAGTACAGATAAATTCAGATATGAACCATAAGGCTACAGAGCCCTCATCGATTTCAATCATGTATTAACATGCACAAGAGATGAATCTCAAAAAATGTTCAAATCAAATATAAAAGAATAAACAAGGCTATCATAGGCTGCCAAGCCTTCAAAATCAAGTGCTTTTCAAGGGCTGCAAAGCCGCTGAGTTAAACCTTCATTCAAACCTTGTAAGTCGGGCCTCACATGACCAATCGTGGTTTTAACTTTGACAAGTTCAGGGTCTTCATAAGATTGACTGTCAAGAGTACGGAGATCCATTCCAGGATTACCTGGGCGGAGTGGCAAACTTATAAAGGCAGGATAACCCGGATTTTTTGGTGAATACACCTAGCGTCCAAGCCTATTACAACGGTCAACAAAGCTCTTGTTCATTAACAAAGAGCCCCCAAGTAATGTTTTAATCCAGGCGTACAAGCCGGCTCAACAGGGTAGTCATAGCTATGCTCAATAAGCAGGAAGCCCCCAAGTATTTAGTAATCATGGCGTACAAGCCGGATCAAGAGGGTAGTCATAGCTATGCTCAATGAGCAGGAAGCCCCCAAGTGATAGTATGATGTGACAATAAAGACTCATTATTCTCAAAAATGAAACGACAAAGGCCCTGAATTAGCAGGGATGTCGGCTTTATTATATTCATGATAATGTATACATTGTCAAAATATGTACATTACAAGAGCCAGTGGGTCACGTGTAATAAGGCCAAAGATGAGCAATATTCCATGGCCGGCGGGTCTCCTCCTCCGACGTGCGTGAGTCCTTGTGGTCTTGAACATCGATAAGGTAGTATGACCCATTGTTTAGATTTTTGCTGACCACAAAGGGTCCTTCCCAAGGCAGGGATAGTTTGTGCATATTAGTTTGATCCTGGATAAGCCGGAGCACCAAATCGCCTTCTTGAAGGTCCTGGTTCTAACTTGGCGGCTATGATAAGGGTGCAGATCTTGCTGGTAAATCGCCGAACGGGCCGCCGCAAGTTCCCGCTCCTCATCCAACAGGTCAAAAGCATCCTGACATGCTTTTTTCATTATCAGCTTCAACATAAGCCGCCACATGAGGCGAATCGTGATGGATGTCACTAGGGAGAACCGCCTCTGCTGCGTAAACCATGAAGAAAGGTGTGTAACCCGTAGATCTGTTGGGGGTGGTATTGATGCTCCATAATACTAAGGGTAACTCCTCCACCCAACAACCCGGCATCCTCTGCAATGGGACCATAAGCCGGGGCTTGATGCCTCTCAAAATTTCTTGATTGGCTCTCTTAGCTTGTCCATTGGACTTGGGGTGAGCCACTGATGACACATCAAGTCGAATATGCTCCCATTGACAAAACTCTTTCATAGAACCCTTGGACAGATTGGTGCCATTATCTGTTATAATGTTGTGGGGAAAACCGAAACGGAAGATCACCTTTTTGATGAATTGAACCAATGTGGCTTCGTCATACTTACTAACTGGCTCTACTTCAACCCACTTTGTGAATTTATCAACCGCCACCAAAAGGTGGGTCTTTTTATCCTTGGAACTTTTGGTAGGCCCAACCATATCAAGCCCCCAGACTGCAAACGGCCAAGTAATTGGAATCATCCTAAATTCTTGAGCCAGCACGTGAGCTCGTCTTGAGAATTTCTGACAACCATCACATTTACTGACCAAATCCTCTGCATCAGCATGAGCCATCAGTCAATAAAATCCATGACAAAAAGCCTTGGCCACGAGATACTTAGAGTCGGCATGATGACCACAGTCTCCTTCATGAATCTCTCGTAGGATCTCATGACCTTCTTCATGAGAGACACAATGTTGAAACGCCCCTGTAACACTATGATGATGCAACTCTCCATTGACAATAGTCATTGACTTAGACCGTTGGGTTATCTGCCTGGCCAAAGTTTCATCTTCACGCCAAATATGGAACTGCCCAATCAGGAATGACATGAAGAGCCGCTACCAACTGTGCCTCCAGGTTAGGAATAGCAAGGTCTTCCTCTGTAGGGAGTTTAACTGAAGGATTATGCAGAATATCATGGAAAATATTGGGTGGCACCAGCGTACGCTGGGATCCCAACCAACTTAAAGCATCAGCCGCCTCATTTTTCCTCTAATCAACATGCTTGACTTGATAGCCCTTGAAATGACCAGCAATAGCATCCACCTCTCGATGATAAGCCGCCATGAGTGGGTCCTTATGAAAGGATCGAGAAGAGGTGTGTAGAGGAGGTGAATACACTCTTAACAAGACAAAGTTGCAGTTTTTATTTTCTTCAAGTTAAGGTAGAGTTTACACATTCACAATACATATCAAGCAAGCATGACAAGAGTATATGAGCAGCGGAAAGTAAAGCATGCAATTTGCAAGAATGTAAAGGGATGGGATTGGAGTGTGCAAACGCAATTGGAGACATGGAGATTTTTGGCGTGGTTCCGATAGGTGGTGATATCGTACATCCATGTTGATGGAGACTTCAACCCATGAAGGGTAACGGTTGCGCGAGTCCACAGAGGGCTCCACCCACGAAGGGTCCACAAAGAAGCAACCTTGTCCATCTCACCATGGCCATCGCCCACGAAGGACTTGCCTCACTAGGGTAGATCCTCACGAAGTAGGCGATCTCCTTGCCCGTACAAACTCCTTGGTTTAACTCCACAATCTTGACGGAGGCTCCCAAGTGACACCTAACCAATCTAGGAGACACCACTCTCCAAAAGGTAATAGATGGTGTGTTGATGATGAACTGCTTTCTCTTGTTGATGCGCGGCATCCAACGGTCATCCCCATGGACCTACCATCGCCTCACGAAGTGCCAAGAGGACCTACGACTTGAGCTAGAGCTAGAGCTATCGAGACCGAGGTGACTTCTCTCCTTAGTGATATTACATGTCATTCTCTCGAGACATGGATACTACCTAAGTCCGAGATGTTGTGCATGATTAGGTACCAA
This sequence comes from Triticum urartu, assembly GCF_056163025.1. Taxonomy (NCBI): domain Eukaryota; kingdom Viridiplantae; phylum Streptophyta; class Magnoliopsida; order Poales; family Poaceae; genus Triticum; species Triticum urartu. The sequence goes on from NC_141876.1 coordinate 263,620,714, forward strand.
AAGGACCCTCCTAAAGATGCATGTGAAGACGGACAAGCCACCAAGTCCACGAATGAAGAGGAACACCGAAAGGAGAAGAAGGAAGCTCCAGGGCCCAGACATCCGGCCCCGAGCCCGGACATCCGGCCCCGAGCCCGGACATCCGGCCGCTGGAGGCATCAGCTACAGCAGCCTTCCAGCCGCTGGACATCTACAGGCCCCGGATGTCCGGCCCCAGCCCGGACATCCGGCCCCAATGCCCGGATATCCGGACAAGCTGCAGCAGAGGGCAGAAGGGAACCCCGCCAGCCCAGACATCCGGCCCCTCCAGCCCGGACATCCAGCCCAACGCCCAAACGTCCGGCCCCGTCTATCTACGCACAGTATAGGGCCGAGGCCCATGTACCCTTTCAACCCCTAGACTATATATACTCTCCTCCTACCTACGTTTTAGGGTTAGCAAAGGATTAGCTCATATTTATGTGAGAGCTTTGCTCATCCACTTGGTTACCTTCTCCTCGGAGATCGTGCCTCCTCGGAGAAGATCCCCCAAGCGGATTCAAGACCCCGTCATGGGTAGAACCTCAAGACCTCCTCGCGGAGAAGATCGTGCTACTTGTATCGTCCTTAGTTGACTGTGGACCGTGTGATCTCTATGTGTACTTGGATCTAGCATATATGTGACTCTTTCTTGTTGGTTTTACTGATTCTCTCATGTTTCCCCTCGTGGTTTCCCTCGTTTTCCCCCTCGTGTTCCTCTTGTTCTTTGTGGGATCCGCTCCTTTCGTGAAAGATCGGCCCCTGGTGATAGAGGCGAAGGTGTCCTGATGTTTCGATGAGATGGTGGCTATCGTTTCTGTGGGAGTCGACCTTGACGATCCGACTACGAACGTGCGAGACGTCGCGCCTTAGCAATCGCTAAACCAACTTCCGAGGGGTTATTGACCACGTCGGAGCACGATCAACCTGACCACGAGGGTCTGTTTCCTACGAGCAAACGAAGAACAAGCAAGAAACTGAGATTGCAATCTGGATATTGCGAATATAAGATGAAAACTTTATTGATCAAGGTGGGGTTTTGTGACGTCTTGGTCTGGTCGTTGGACATAAACGAAGTACACTAAGTTGCAGCTATGGCGAACTTTTAATCTAAACAAAACCCAAAGTCTAAATGACTCCCTAAGGGCTGTCTACATGGAGGAAGAGGGGGGGATTTCGTCGCCCTTGGAGCAGGGGTCCAAAACCAACCCTCACTCTTGTTTCCCCACACATACGGACTCTAAAAACAGTCTATGCTTAAGTATTTCGAAAATACATGGGCCTGGCCCAATAATAAGGTGACGCACCACCTAAAATAGCCTCTGGACGAAATTTATGAAGTGGCATCTTGTATATTTCGTCCAAGGCTTCATGCACTCCTTATGGTGGCTTCAAAGTCCTGAAATCATCATTTGTAACTCTGTTCTTGATCCCGTTGTGCATGCCATCATCTCCATGCTTGAACTTGTTCCAAGTTTCATCTTTCTTGTCCAAGCTAGGCCCTTCATTTGTAAGCAAAACAAATGTATCCAATTTAGGAAGCATCATATTCTCATGAACATTAGAATCGTTACCAAGAAACGGAAGTACCTGATAATTCAATTGGCGTGCGCGCGCTCTAGTAATTGGTCCAGTATGTATAGCAGCATGGGTTGTGGGTGTAACAATGGTATTGATGTCCTCATCATCCTCCTCTTCTTGAAATTAAGTCGTCCTCGATGAAACTTCATCGTCCTCACCAAAAAAAGGTTTCAAATCTGCAATGTTAAAAGTGGGAGTAACCCCAAAATCTGCAGCCAGCTCAATTCTATATGCATTATCATTTATTTTCTCTAACACCTTAAAAGGACCATCAGCACGTGGCATTAGCTTTGATTTGCGCAAATTAGGAAATCTATCCTTACGCAAATGTAACCAAACAAGATCTCCAGGTGCAAACACAACATGTTTTCTACCCTTATCTCCAGCAAGTTTATATTTAGCATTCATACGCTCAATGTTTTCCTTAGTTAACTCATGCATTTTTAAAATCAATTTAGCACGTTCTTTAGCATCAAAATTAACCTTCTCCGAAGATGGAAGAGGCAACAAATCAATGGGTGCACGAGGTAGGAAACCATACACAATTTCAAAAGGGCGCATCTTAGTATTAGAATGCAATGAACGATTATAAGAAAATTCAATATGAGGCAAGCATTCTTCCCACATTTTCTAGTTATTCTTCAAAACAACCCTAAGCGTAGTAGACAATGTTCTATTGACTACTTCAGTTTGTCCATGAGTTTGGGGGTGACAAGTAGTACTAAAAAGTAGTTTAGTCCCCAACTTAGCCCATAAACATCTCCAAAAGTGGCTAAGAAATTTAGTATCATGATGTGAAACAATAGTATTTGGCACACCATGCAAGAGAATAATTTCATGAAAGAACCAATCAGCAACATTAGCAGCATCATTGCTTTTATGACATGGTATAAGTGTGCCATTTTCGAGTACCTATCCACGATAACAAATATGCTATCCCTCGCCTTCTTTGTTCGAGGTAAACCTAAAACAAAGTCCATAGATATATCCTCCCAAGGAACACTAGGTACAGGCAAAGGCATATATAAACCATGAGGATTGAGTCATGACTTAGCTTTTTGACATGTAGTGCAGCGAGCAACAAAACGCTCAACATCCCATCTCATCTTTGGCCAAAAGAAATGTGCAGCAAGTATATCCTCCGTCTTCTTGATGCCAAAGTGTCCCATTAATCCTCCTCCATGCGCCTCCTGCAACAACAAAAGACGAACGGAGCTAGCTGGAATGCATAGCTTGTTAGCACGAAACACAAATCCATCGTTAAGAACGAACTTGTTCGAAGTTCTCCCTTCCTTACAATTTTGCAATACATCTTTAAATTCAGCATCATGCACATATTGATCTTTGATGGTCTCCAAACCAAATATTTTAAAGTCAAGTTGTGAAAGCATAGTATAACGACGAGACAATGCATCAGCAATAACATTTTCTTTACCCTTCTTTTGTTTAATGACATAAGGGAAAGTCTCAATGAATTCAACCCATTTAGCATGTCTACGGTTCAGTTTTGCTTGACTTTTAATGTGTTTCAAAGATTCATGATCAGAATGTATAACAAATTCCTTGGGCCATAAATAATGTTGCCTTGTTTCTAAGGTCCGAACAAGAGCATATAATTCTTTATCATAAGTAGAATAGTTCAGACTAGGCCCACTCAATTTTTCAGAAAAGTATGCAACAGGTTTGCCATCTTGTAATAACACACCTCCTAATCCAATTCCACTAGCATCACATTCAAGCTCAAAAGTCTTATTAAAATCCGGAAGTTGGAGTAAAGGAGCATGTGTCAACTTATCTTTCAATACCGTGAAGGCTTCTTCGTGTGCGGTACCCCAAACAAAAGGCACATCCTTCTTTGTAAGCTCGTTGAGAGGTGCAGCAATGGTGCTGAAATCTCTCACAAAACTCCTATAGAAACCAGCGAGGCCAAGGAAACTCCTCACTTGTGTGATCGTTTTAGGCTGCGGCCAACTCTCAATAGCTTCAATCTTGGCTTTATCAACTTCAATTCCCTGTGGAGTAACAACATAGCCAAGAAAAGATACTCGGTCGGTGCAAAAGGTGCACTTTCCAAGGTTACCAAACAAACGTGCGTCACATAGAGCAATAAAAACAGCACGTAAATGTTCCAAATGTTCCGCCAAAGATTTGCTATAAATCAATATGTCATGAAAGTAAACTACCACAAATCGTCCAATGAAAGAACGTAAAACTTCGTTTATTAACCACATGAAAGTACTAGGTGCATAAGTTAACCCAAAAGGCATGACTAACCACTCATATAATCCAAACTTAGTTTTAAATCTTGTTTTCCATTCATCTCCCAATTTCATACGAATTTGATGGTATCCACTACGCAAATCAACTTTGGCGAATATTGTAGAGCCACTCAATTCATCAAGCATATCATCTAGCCTAGGAATAGGATGACGATAACGAATAGTAATATTATTAATGCCTCTACAATCAACGCACATACGTGACATACCATCCTTTTTCGGCACTAAAATGTTAGGAACAGCACAAGGACTAAGGGATTCGCATATATAACCTTTGTCGAGAAGTTCTTGTACATGACGCATAATCTCCTTCGTGTCCTCTGGATTGGTACGGTATGGTGCATGGTTGGGTAATCATGCACCGGGAATTAAGTCAATTTGATGCTCAATCCCTCGAATGGGTGATAATCCTGGTGGCACGTCTAGTGGAAAGACGTCAGCAAACTCCTGCAAAATGTTAGTGACAGCAGGAGGCAAAGAGGAAGGCACGTCCTTGAATGAAAATAATGCCTCTTCGCACACAAAAGCATAGCAAATAGATTTGCTAAAATTTAAATCATCAATATCAGATTTGGTGGCAATTAAACATGCACTTTTCAATTTAATTTCAGAAGCAACACTAGATGGTTTATTATTAGGCCGCATTTCTTGCTCAAATTCTTTTGCCACAATCTGATTTTCACTTTTATTTTTCTCCTGTTTTGCTTTACTAGCTCTATTGATATCATCTTTCAAAATGGAATCAGGAGTCATAGGAAGCAAAGTAATATTTTTATCCTTATGAACAAGAGTATACTGAGTGTTTCTACCATGGTGTACAGAATTTTTATCAAATTGCCATGGTCTACCAAGTAATAAGGAACATGCTTGCATAGGTACCAGATCACAATCAACATAATTAGCATATGTAGAGATACTAAAATGCACACGAACAGTACGTGTTACCTTAACCTTGCCACTGTTGTTGAACCATTGGATGTAGTAAGGATGTGGATCTGGTCTTGTGGTGAGAGATAGCTTCTCCACCATCTCCATGCTAGCCAAGTTATTGCAGCTCCCTCCATCTATGATGACGCGAACAGAACGTTCCTTCACAACTCCCTTTGTATCGAACAAATTATGCCTCTGATTTTGCTTAGCTTGTGTAACCTGCACACTCAAAACACGTTGAGCAACTAAACATTCATACATGTGAGCATCATCAGCAGCCATGTATTGCGTCTCATGATCAAAATCCTCTTCATTCGTGTTCTTCATGTGTAATAAGAGCCGAAGTCTCCTCATCATAGTTTCTAGCGGACTCATACCCACCATCCTCAGTAACAATCATCACACGCTGAGATTGGAATTCTCTCGCAAAATGTCCTCTTCCCTTACAACGATGACAAATAATATCACTTGTGTGCCCTGTTGATGCCATGGAAGAAGAAGAGCTCTACGCGGGTCTGGCAGGTGTGCTCTTGGCAGATAGTGGTGGTTGTGCCTGCTTTATTGTATCACGGCTGGAGGTGACACCTGATGGAGGTGCTGGTGGAGTGGAAGGAGAGGATGCACGTGGTGTCCATGATGAAGATTGACCTGCAGAAAAATTAGTTCGCGCCAATGCCTGTCGATCCTGCACTTCACGTTCAGCTTTACAAGCAAGATGGAATAAACGAGCGATATTAGTATACTCCTTATACTCTAGAATGGTCTGAATCTCTCTATTTAATCCACCCATAAAACATGCAAGCATAGCTTCATTCTCCTCAACAATAACACATCTAATCATGCCGGTTTGTAATTCCTGATAATATTCTTCTACAGAATTTTTTCCTTGTCTTAAACGCTGCATGTTTTGAAGTAATTCACGTTGATAATATGGTGGAACCCAACGAGTACGCATAGCAGTTTTCAAAGCAGCCCAAGTAGCTGGAATAGGATATAATCTACAATGTTCAGACCACCAAACACATGCAAAGCTAGTGAAAGCACAAACAGCAGCAGGAACACGTCTCTCCTCGGGATATTGTAAACATGTAAATCGTTGTTCAGTTTCTAACTCCCAAGTAAGATATATATCAGGAACATATCTACCCTCAGATGGTGAAATATTCAATTTTAGTTTAGGAAGATGGTCATGTACCTCAGGTGGTGGTGCAACCCTACCATTGCAATGATATGCATGAGGACGACCTGGTGGTGGTGGTGCTGGTGGTTGCACGTAGTTCTGATTTTGGTCAACCTCATCCTCGTAATGTTCCTCCACCTCTGCAGTAGCAGCAGGAGCGACAGAAGCACCAACAGTAGGTACAGCAGCACCAGAAGTTTGACCAGGCTCAATGGGAATGCGTTGTGCTCGTCCCACTTGATTTGGAAGACAATGTTGTTGTTGTTGTTGTAGAGGTGCGACAGGTGCAGCGGGCGGTGGAAGACGCGCGAGCAATTCATTAAACTTGTGATCGAGCTTTGTTTCGAATGCCTTCTCAATGCCATCTATCTTCTCCATGGCCTCTTCAAATCTATTTATCACATCTTCCACCTGTCCACTCATCATTTGTTGAAACTTATCATGTAACTCTTTGTTTGTCATGTTCTCCCAGTCAGTCTCATCGGCTTATGATCCTGCCATGGTTAGCAGCAATAGAAACACACAAGAATATGATCCTATAGACTACTAGTAAGTGGTGGACAATCACAAATCCGTCAAGCAAATCTCAAATTCTTAATAGTTCTTACCTAGCAGCAGGCGGTGATCGGCAACCATCGTAGTCAAAACTCTCAAAGCTTGGATACAGCGATTACCAGGGAGATTCAAACGCACGACATAGATGTATGTGGAGCTAGGAAGGCTTATAATATGGTAGCAAAAAGGGTCAGCAATAATTAATTCAGAGATGCAAACTTGAATAAACGCTCAACGACGGTACTGTGCTGGTCCTAGGCTAGACTGTGCTAGAGACGCGAGCCTAGAACACTAACAAAATCACGGCGCTGCACGTAAACAAGGGAGGAGCACGCTCTAAATTTTTTTTCACATTTTTTTCCTCTTTTTTTCTGCTCCGCAACAGAATTTTTTCAAAAAAGTCTACAAATGGTCTAAAAACTACCTAGCCAGAATTTTCCAGACTTAGTTTTTTTTGAGTTTGGAACTATTTTTCTTCTGCGAGTAGCACGGAATCTCAGGAGTCCTATTCTGTCACGACTCGAAGTATCGTGTGATCCGGAAATCAAAAACAAAGCAACAATTACTGGACTCGGACTAGGACTGGTGGTGTAGATGAATCTGGTGGAATCTCGGACTGGTGGCGGCGATGAATCTGGTGGAAATCGGACTGGTGGCGGATATATGTTGCAGGTGGACTCGGGTTGGCGTGATGGCGGCGGATATGTGGTGGCTTATATGGACTCGGATTGGTGGTGAATATGTGGTGGTGAATATGGCGGCGACAATGAAATTGGTGTGGTGGTGGTATATGGCAGCAGCGATGATGATGATGCGGTGGTGATATATGGCAGCGGCGACTTGACAACCTGTGAATAGAACTCAAAACTCTAAAGGACTAGACGCTAAGACCAGCAACTTGACACGAGGATGCAACCGCAAATTCAACAAAGCAAATACAGAAAAGATTATGCAAAGGCTCAGATTGGTTCGGATAGGATGAACTAACCCTAATTTTTTTGGGATTTTTTGTGGACTATAGGTACGAAGAACAGACTCGATCTAAACTATCAAAAACTGTAAAATCTCACCGAGCAACCTGGAAATCTGATACCACTTGATAGAGGCGAAGGTGTCCCGATGTTTCGGTGAGATGGTGGCTATCATTTCTTTGGGAGTCGACCTTGATGATCCGACTATGAACGTGCGAGACGTCGCGCCTTAGCAATCGCTAAACCAACTTCCGAGGGGTTATTGACCACGTGAGCACGATCAACCTGACCATGCGGGTCTGTTTCCTGCGAGCAAACGAAGAACAAGCAAGAAACTAAGATTGCAATCTGGATATTGCAAATATAAGATGAAAACTTTATTGATCAAGGTGGGGTTCTGTGACGTCTTGGTCTGGTCGTTGGACACAAACGAAGTACGCGAAGTTGTAGCTATGGCGAACTTTTAATCTAAACAAAACCCAAAGTCTAAACGACGCCCTAAGGGCTGTATATATGGAGGAAGAGGGGGGGGGGGATTTCATGGCCCTTGGAGGAGGGGTCCGAAACCAACCCTAACTCTTGTTTCCCCACACATACGGACTCTAAAAACAGCCTATGCTTAAGTATTTCGAAAATACATGGGCCTGGCCCAATAATAAGGTGACACAGCACCTAAAATAGCCTCTGGACGAAATTTATGAAGTGGCATCTTGTATATTTCGTCCAAGGCTTCATACACTCCTTATGTTGTCTTCAAAGTCCTGAAATCATCACTTGTAAGTCCGTTCTTGATCCCCTTGCGCATGCCATCATCTCCATGCTTGAACTTGTTCCAAGTTTCATCTTTGTTGTCCAAGCTAGGCCCTTCATTTGTAAGCAAAACAAATGTATCCAATTTAGGCAGCATCATATTCTCATGAACATTAGAATCGTTACCAAGAAATGAAAGTACCTGATAATTCAATTGGCATGCGCGCGCTCTAGTAATTGGTCCAGTATGTATAGCTGCAGGGGCTGTGGGTGTAACAATGGTATTGATGTCCTCATCACCTAGGGTTCTCACCCTACATCATCTTGGTATCATGAGCCACGTTGATCACGATTTCAGAGCCTCCCCATTGTGTTTTCTAGCCTTGTTTTGTTGATTTTGTCTCTAATTCAAAAATTCCCCACAAAAATAGCCCCAATTTTTTGTGATTTGTTGGTGTGATGAAGTGTTGTTGGATTTGATCTACGGATTTCGTGTGTTGCAGGTAGATATAGCTCTCCATCCACTTTTCCCCAATTTCCATCCACAAATTTCCCCGAATTTTGCCCGGATTTGACCTCTCCACGCGAAGATCTTCGAGTTCGTCCACAAATCCAGAGCCGGGACATCCGGCCCGACAGCCCGGACATCCGGCCCCTGGCAGCATCACTTCCTTTCCACCTCCCACTTTCCGTCCATATTTCACCAAATTTTGTTCCGGTGCCCACATACACTTCCGCATACCACCACCACTTCTGCATAGCACCACCATATCCCACATACACCACCATCGCTTTCCACTACCAACTCTGACAATTTTGTCCTGTTTTGCTTTCAGAATTTGAGTTGCAGTTTCATGTCCTATTGTGTTTCGGCTATTTAGGTACGGTTCTACATCGACATCACCGCCGCTCATCTTCACCACGGACGCGTATCGACAACAACGACTACACCATTTTCACACCATACCGTAAGCAAGAAGCGGTAACCTCATCTTGGTATAGTGATACATCATTCTTGCCATTACATTGATAACCATCATATCCTTACTCTTTTGCGTCTCTTACCCATCGACACTAGCCTTTGAGTATTGCCAGCAAAGTGACTTGTGCATATTAGTGATCATACTTCCCATAGCATACATACATATCATTGGTGCATATCTTGGTATCATCTCTTGTGTCATAAGGTTGTCATCGCATACACAATTGCTATCGTGGTTCGTGAAGAATTGCATGAGAAAAGAGCTCAAACAACAAAGAGCCAAACAAGCTTTTAAGGAAGAAGGGAAAGATAAGCAAAGAGCTTTTAAGCAAGAACCATAGCATCATACAACATTAAGATTGTCATACTAGATCATCTTGGATCATATCACTGACATACCGTACATAGAGCATATTTGGGATAGAAGTCGTCGCATTTTTGCTTAGTAGGTTGTGCGCAAGTCTTCGTATCCGCCTATTGTGCAATCGTGCTAGCGTCTCTCTAGTGTTGTGCAACAAGAGCATTTTCGTGGACTCCACATTTTGGCTCATCCTTGGTTGCACGACCCCACTTATCTATTTGCGTGTGTGTTTCCGTGTACCTTATATTGCTTGGTCTACTTGTTGCATTGCAAACTTGCGAATCTTTTCCAACATTATTGAAGCTTACTAACGATTGAATCAAATTTTGTTTCACCATCCTAACCAAGCTCCACCATAAGATTTTACTTGTGTAGGTGTGAGAAACCGACAAGAATTGGTACCAATTGTGCTATTTCCTTGTTCCACATTGGAGTGATCATTGATCCACCTTCAACTTTGGTCAAGGTACATTTGGTATACGTTCTTCTCATTCTACCACTCACATTTTTCCTTGGAATGATGGATAGGCCAAGTACTTCTACCAACCCACTCTTCATCAGGGAAGACGATGACATGAACTCCTACGTCACAAAGAGCCACCTCTTTGGTGCACAACGTGCTTTGCATCAAGACCAACAAGCAATGAGTGAACGCATCGACAACCTCGCCACCGACTTGCGACTCTCCGAACAACGTACGAGAGACTACTTCGACCACAAGCTCGACGATCACAATCAAGAGAATGATGCAAGAATAGACGAGATTCGTGCTTTGTTGCTCAACCGCTCTTCTTCCACTTCGTCCTCATCAAGACGGAGCCGCTCAAGTCGACACTCCGACTTCACCCTCTCCGGCTCAAGTACACTGACATCGAACACTCTTCGACGTGCCGCGCCCAATGATCGTCAAGAAAGCCTCAATCCTCTACGCGACAACGACTCTCAAGAGCACTGACACCATCAAAACCAAGCTACCTTTGCGCAAGCACGAGAACGGCAACGACAACGCCAACACGAAGAGGAAGAGCGAGCGCGCCTACACCAAGGTGCACAAGATGCCGAGGCACAATGCCAAGCAAAACAACTACGTGAAGCTCAAGAACTCGAGGCGCAACATGCCCTTCGAGATTCAATTCACGCCATCGCCACACGAAATCGCCATCGGCGTGAACAAGAAGAAGCACTTCATGAACAAGTTCAAGAGAGGATTTACCAATCACGTGCGCATCGTCAAGTTCCTCAAGTTCATCCTCGAGCATGACAAGCCCCTCCACAAGCTCCACGAGAACCCCAAGTTCACCAAGAGCATGAAGACAATGGAAATCCTCCACGACAAGAACAACATGAGGTCGACAACCCTCCTCGCCAAGAGCAACACGGGTTTGACAATCCTCAACAACATGGGCGTCATCATCCTCGACCCCAACACAATGAAGAGCAATGCTACGGCAAGCTAAAGTTCACCATTCCCAAGTTCAATGGAAGCAATGATCCTGAAGAGTACCTTTCATGGGCATTGAAGGTCGACAAAATCTTCCATTTGCACAAGTATGAAGAAGAGAAGAAGATCGCGATGGCATCCCTTGAGTTCCAAGACTATGTCCTCATTTGGTGGGAACAAGTCATTGAGAGCTGTGAGGCAAGAGGTGAACCACCCATCACACTTGGGCGCAAATGAAGGATGTCATGAGAGCATGCTTCGTGCCTACCTACTATAACCGCGACCTCTTCAAGAAACTCTAACTACTCAAGCAAGGAACCAAGAGCGTTGAAGAGTACTACAAGGAGATGGAGATTGCAATGATACGAGCCAATGTCATGGAATATTATGAGCAAACTATGGCACGTTTCTTGAATGGACTCAATCATCCCATCAAGAAGATCGCCGACTTCCAACCATACTCGAACCTCATCGATCTAGTGCATCAAGCTACCAAAGCGGAACGTCAAGTGCAAGAAGACTTCAAGTATGCCAAGTTCTCATCCAAGTCATACGGCTTCTCCAACACCCAAGCTTCAACGACTCCAACACCATCTACCTCAACCAAGCCTTCTACAAGCAACATCGACAAGTGGAGTTACAAGAAAACTTCGACAACTCCAAGTCATCCTCCTACTAGAAGCAACTTCAAGCCGAGAGATTCATCATCATCTACCCCAACCGATGAGACCATCAAGACAAGTTCCTTCAAACGCTTCACATGAGGAGGCCAAGGCCACAAGTACTTTGAGTGTACCAACAAGCGAACCATGATCCTCAACAACGATGGTACATACAACTCCATTAGTGAAGGAGAAACGGAAGCGCTTGAGCAAGTCGCCATGCACTGACAAGTGAATGATGAAGACGAACAAGTCTTTTGTGATGAAGATTCAAGTCCCGCTCTCATTGTCTCCAAGGTCTTCAATCTTCAACATCACCAAGAGGAAGACCAGATATGCCATATCTTTCATATCAAGGCCGACATCAATGGAAGGTCCGTCAAGGTCATCATCGATGGAGGGAGTTCTCATAACTTAGCAAGTGTAGAACTTTGCTCCAAGCTCCAATTTCCCAAGACGAAGCACCCACATCCCTACAAAGTTCAATGTCTTAGCGACTCCGACACTATCCAAGTCGAGCATCGAGTACAAGTCTCCTTAAAATTGGCGCCTACGAAGACAGTTTGGAGTGTGATGTCATTCCAATGACCGTTTGCCACCTTCTTTGTGGATGCCCATGGCAATTTGATAGAGGTGTCATCCACAATGGTCGAACGAACCACTACATCTTCAAGATGAAAGGAAAGGAGTACGTACTTCGCCCTATGTCTCCAAGCCAAGTGATCACCGACAAGCAAGCCACCCATCGTGGAGAGAATAGTGAGAGAGAGAACCACCAAAAAGAGAGTGAGCGCCACAAGCCCAAATTGAGTGCCTCCATGATGAGCGAAAAGAAGAACCTTGTTCTATTTGCCACCAAACGTGAGATAAGAGAAGTGTGTGAGAACCCATCTAGTGTGATACACTACATCCTTTTGTGCAAGGACGATGCACCACAAGCTAACGCCTCTCACACTCTACCTTCAGTGTTGTCTTCTCTTTTGCAGCAATTCCAAGATGTTTTCCCCGATGAGCTACCTCCGGGACTTCCTCCACTATGAGGCATCGAGCATCGCATCGACCTCATCCCCGGAGCACCTCTTCCAAACAAATCTCCCTACCGAGTCAACCCCGAAGAAACCAAAGAAATACAAAGGCAAGTAAATAATCTCATAGACCATGGACATGTGCGCGAAAGTTTGAGTCCTTGTGCCGTTCCGGTCATTCTTGTGCCAAAAAGAGATGGTAGCTTTCGCATGTGTTCCGATTGTAGACCTATCAATGCTATCACTGTTCGCTATAGGTATCCCATTCCACACCTTGATGATATGCTTGATGAACTTAGTGGTACCACTATCTTTTCAAAAATTGATCCTAAAAGTGATTACTATAAATCCACATACAAGAGGGTGATGAATGGAAAACCGCTTTCAAAACAAAGTTTGGTTTGTATGAGTGGTTAGTCATGCCTATGGGTCTATCGGAAGCACCGGGTACTTTCATGCGTCTTATGAATTATGTGTTTCGCCCTTACATTGGTGAGTTTGTTGTGGCCTACTTCAATGATATCCTTGTTTATAGCAAATCTCTCAAAGATCATGTCACCCATGTTCGAACTGTTTTGCAAACTCTTCGAAAAGAGAGTCTATATGCTAACATGGAAAAGTGCCTTTTTGGCATTGATAAGCTCATTTTCTTGGGTTTTGTTCTTTCCTCTAAGGGTGTTCATGTTGATGACTCTAAGATCAATGCTATCAAAACTTGGTCACAACCAACCAACTCGCATCAAGTGCGTAGCTTCCTTGGTTTAGCCGGTTTCTATCGTAGATTTGTGAAGGACTTTAGCACCATTGCTTCACCTTTGCATGCTTTGAGCAAGAATAATGCGCCTTTTGTTTGGGGACCATCCCAAGATACCACTTCCAATGAGCTTAAGAATTTGCTTACTCATGCTCCCGTGCTTGCATTACCCAACTTTGACAAACCCTTTGAAATTCATTGCGATGCTAGTGGTAATGGCATAGGAGGTGTGTTAACGCAAGAGAAGCGCCCCATAGCTTACTTTAGTGAGAAAATTTCTGAAGCGCAACTCAATTACCCCATCTATGACAAATTAGTGCGAGTTTTGCATGAATCGGAACATTATCTTCGCCCTCATGAATTTATCATTCATACCGATCATGAAACGCTTAAATACCTTAAGGGTCAAACTAAGTTGAACAAGCGTCATGCTAAGTGGAGCGAATTCATTGAATCTTTTCCTTATATCATCAAGTACATCAAAGGTAAGGAAAATGTTGTGGCGGACGCTCTTTCCCGCATTTGCATGTTTGTCACTCAACTTGAATTGGATGTCATTGGCTTTGAGCTCATAAAAGACTTGTATGCACATGATCTTACTTTTGCTATCCCTTATGCCAAGTGTTTGACGCATACATCTTGGGAACGCTATTACATCAAAGATGGTTATCTTATGAGAGAAAATATACTTTGCCTCCCCAAGTCTTCTCTTCGTTTGTTGCTTTTGCAGGAATCTCATGGAGGAGGACTAATGGGACATTTTGGATGCGACAAGACTTTTGCTACGCTCTCCAAGAACTATTATTGGCCCAAGATGTTTCACGACATCAACTGCTTCACCAACCGATGCTCTACATGTCGCAAAGATAAGTCTAAAGCTCAATCCCATGGCCTTTACATGCCTCTCCCAATTCCATATCAACCATGGGAAGATATTAGCATGGATTTTGTACTTGGTTTTCCTAGAACTAGAAATGGAAAGGATTCGGTATTTGTTGTTGTGGACCATTTCTCTAAGATGACACATTTCATTCCTTGCAACAAGATAGACGATGCTTCACATGTTACGAATCTCTTTTGTAGCGACATATTGCATCTACATGGAGTGCCAAAGTCTATTGTCTTGGACCGCGACATCAGGTTCCTAAGCTACTTCTAGAAGACCCTCTCCGCCAAGCTTAGAATCAAGCTACTCTTCTCCACGGCTTACCATCCTCAAACCGACGGCAAAACGGAGGTGACCAACTGCACACTCTCTGCTCTACTTCGAGTGCTAATCAAGAAGAACATCAAGGAGTGGGAGGAGTGTCTACCTATCGCCGAGTTCGCCTACAACTACGCACGACACTCGACTACCGGGAAGTCCCCCTTCGAGGTCGTCTACGGATTCATCCCATTGTCCCCTTTGGACATTCTCCCGCTACCACTACAAGAGCATATCAATATGGACGCAAGTGCACGTGTGAACCATCTCAAGAAGGTGCATGAAGATACAAGGCAAACCATCAAGCGCCAAGTACAACGACTTGCAACCAAGCGCAACATCAACAAGCACCCCATGGTATTCAACATTGGAGATCTTGTGTGGCTACACCTTCACAAGGACCGCTTCCCCCACAAACGCAAGTCCAAACTTTGACCATGAGAGGATGGACCCTTCAAGGTGCTTGAACGCTACAACAACAATGCCTACAAGATCAACCTCCCGCGCGACAAGTACTCCGTGAGCGACATCTTCAACGTCAAGGATCTCTCACCCTACCATGGTGATGAGTATTTCGATCCGAGGTCGGATCTTTTCCAAGGGAGAGGAGATGATGCGGAGCATCCTACGGTCATCCCCATGGACCTACCATCGCCTCACGAAGTGCCAAGAGGACCTATGACTCGAGCTAGAGCTAGAGCTCTCGACACCGAGGTGACTTCTCTCCTTAGTGATATTACATGTGATTCTCTCGAGACATGGCTACTACCTAAGTCCGAGATGTTGTGCATGATTAGGTACCAAGAGGACCCTCCCGAAGTTACACGTGAAGGCAGACAAGTCACCAAGTCCACGGATGAAGAGGAACACTGAAAGGAGAAGAAGGCAGCTCCAGGGCCCAGACATTCGGCCCCGAGCCCGGACATCCGGCCGCTGGAGACATCAGTTACAGCAGCCTTCCAGCCGCTGGACATTTGCAGGCCCCGGACATCCGGCCCCAGCCCGGACATCCGAACAAGCTGCAACAGAGGACAGAAGGGAACCCCCGCCAGCCCGGACATCTGGCCCCTCCAGCCCGGACATCCGGACATCCGGCCCAACGCCCGGACGTCCGGCCCCGTCTGTCTGTGCATAGTAGAGGGACGAGGCCCATGTACCCTTTCACCCCCTAGACTATGTATACTCTCATCCTACCTACGTTTTAGGGTTAGCAAAGGATTAGCTCATATTTGTGTGATAGCTTTGCTCATCCACTTGGTTACCTTCTCCTCGGAGATCGCGCCTCCTTGGAGAAGATCCCCCAAGCGGATTCAAGACCCCATCACGGGAAGAACCTCAAGACCTCCTCACGAAGAAGATCGTGCTACTTGTATCATCCTTAGTTGACCGTGGACCGTGTGATCTCTATGTGTACTCGGATCTAGCATATGTGTGACTATTTCTTGTTGGTTTTACTGATTCTCTCGTGTTTCCCCT
This sequence comes from Triticum urartu, assembly GCF_056163025.1. Taxonomy (NCBI): domain Eukaryota; kingdom Viridiplantae; phylum Streptophyta; class Magnoliopsida; order Poales; family Poaceae; genus Triticum; species Triticum urartu. Next base: position 263,636,883 of record NC_141876.1, read on the forward strand.
CGTGATTTCCCTGATTTCCCCCACGTGTTCCTCGTGTTCTTCGCGGGATCTGCTTCTTTCGTGAAAGATTAGCCCCTAGGGTTCTCACCCTACATCACTTGTGCTTCAAATGATAGTCTCCCCAACACTCAACTCTCTCTCACAGATTTGGATTTGGTGGAAAGATGATTTGAGTGGAAAGCAACTTGGGAAGGCTAAAGATCAAGATTTATGTGGTTGGAATGGAATATCTTGACCTCAACACAAGTGTAGGTGGTTCTCTCTTAGAAAATGTAACTTGGAAGTGTAGGCATGTTCTGATGGCTCTCTCCATGAATGAAGAGTGGGTGGAGGTGTATATATAGCCTCCACATAAAATCTTACCATTACACACAACGAAACTCGGTGAGACCGAATCGTGAAACTCGGCCGGACCGATTTAGTTCAAAATGTGAACGTTAGGTTTTTCGGTGGGAACGACACGTCAACTCGGTGCGACCGATTTCATTAGAGTTAGGGCATAACATAATCTCGGTGAGACCGATTACACAAACTCGGTGGGACCGATTTTGGTAATAAGCTAACCAGAGAGTTGGTCAGGAAAACTCGGTGGGACCGATTCGCTCATCTCGGTTGGATCGAAACGTTACGAAGGGGAAACAGAGAGTTTGCATTGCAAACTCGGTGGGACTGATCGCTCATCTCGGTTAGACCGAAACGTTACGAAGGGATACAGAGATTTTGCAATCACATCTTGGTGAGACCGAGATCCCTATCGGTGAGACCGAAAAGACTAGTGTTTTGTGGCAGTGGCTATGTCAACTAAACTCGGTGGCGCCGGATGGGAAGTTTCGGTGGGGTCGAGTTTGACTTTTGGTTTGGGACATATGTGGATATGAGAAAGTGGTTGAGGGCTTTGGAGCACATCACTAAGCACTTTGAGCAAGCAAGCCATTAAGCAACACCTCCTCCCCTTTTAATACTATTGGCTTTCCTATGGACTCAATGTGATCTTGGATCACTAAAAACAAAATGTAGAGTCTTGAGTCAATCTTTTGTCCTTAGCATTTTGAAGGGGTTCCACATCTTCTTGTCCACGCCACTCCATCTGTTGACTTATCTGAAATATACTAGATACAACCATTAGTCCAACAAGAGATATGTTGACATTAATTACCAAAACCACCAAGGGAGCGCTTGTGCTTTCAATCTCCCCCTTTTTGGTAATTGATGACAACATACATCAAAGCTTTAGATAAAGATGTAGAGAATAGCAAGTAAAGCTTTGGAAAGACATGTAACATGCATGGACTCCCCCTACATGTATGCAATCATGTCAATATGGAAAGTAAGAGCATGTGAATGCATAAACATGACAGAGAAGGCAATGTGTAACATGTATCTTGGCTATATGCATCAGAGAAAATTATGTGAGTGTATGAAGTTGTAACTTCATGCTCATGATTCCTTCTTGCAAACAATATGTACATTAGCAAGAAATCTTCATGCACATGAGTGTGATGCATATACTTACCTTGTGGTCTCGAGCTGGCTTAGGAAGAGATGAACCTGAGTAAACAAGGTTAGATAACACAGATACATCTACTAGATAGAGCAAACAAAAGAACCACAAGAGTACCAAGACTGTGAGGACATGTAGAGTGTGAGTACTAGGTACTTTATAGGTAGACATGTCCCCAAAGGATAAAGGTATGCAATGATTTCAAGGATTTCCTTCCCTAGCAGTCTTTCTCCCCCTGAATCTTGTATTGGATAATGGGGAACATAGGGAAACAAAATCAGAGCAAAACAAATCATAAACATAAAAATAACATAGACATGTCTTTCCCCTCTTAAAGACATGTGACTTCTCTCCTCTTGAACACCAAACATCTAGGGCCTTTAATGAGATTACCTCTCTCTCTCTCTCCCTTTGAAGGGAATAAGCTTTGATGTGATCTCTCTCCCCCTTTGACATCAATTTCAAGAAGGTATCTTCTGGAGTGTGAGACAAAATAGGTTTGGTCATTGAGTCACAGAGCAAAGCAGCATATAGATTGTGATGCTGGTAGAGGACAAGAATCATCAAGTGGAGCTGGAACAAAAATGTAGGAACAAGTGGCAAATTGTTTTCTCTGCAGTGAAATCGGTGACACCGAGTTATATTTTTCGGTTGCACCGAAATGGTTCGGCGTGACCGAAAGAGACGAATCGGTATGACCAAGTTCCAGACAGAGAGAACATTTGTCACCTCAGCTCACTAGGCAAATAAGATCTCACAAACATTTGCAAGGAATTAACTGAAGAATTTGCAATGAATTGGATGCTGGGAATGCAGAACAAAACGGAGAAAAAAGAAAAGAAATCTAGATGAAGGGAAATAAATATGCAAGACACAAATGCAAGAATACATAGAAATACTAGAGAACTTCATCTAGAATTGGTCGGCGACAGAGTCACCTATGTTAGAGTATATTAACTAAGGAGTCAAGTGAAAACACTTGATCGTAGGTCATACTCATCGTTTAAGCTCAAAATGGGGTTACCATTTATCGTTTAAGCTTTTGATGTATTCGCATCTTGTTGAGTTGCTTTGACCCATGACTCAGGGTAAAGCTTCTCTAAGATGGAATAACATACCTTGGGTGGTGGTGTTGAACTTGATCATGTAGTTGAACTTGTGTGGATTGCTCAAGGTTGATGTAGCTCATCGAGTTGGGAGCACCACTTGTAATTTGGAGTCCATGTACCTACATGGGTTAGTCTTGCAAGGAAGAGCACTTGTGTATCTAAAATGACAATCATGAAATTTGATATAGAATTTGTCAACGGATATGTTGAAGGATTTCATGCTCCCTTTTCTTCAACCACCATGGAGTAGAGACTTGGTGACGTGAAGATTGCTCAAGATGTGAGTGAGTTGCAATCTCATGGATTTAGATTCATCCAAGTACCTACAAGGGTTACATAGCATGCAAGGGTGCAAATATATCCAAGACATATGATCATCATCATAAGAGAAGAAGTCAAGGATTAGTCAAAGGTTTATGCCTTGCATGTATCTGAATGGAGTTTCTACTCCAAGTTTGAAGCATCAATGATGTTCAATTCACCTCTCAAACGACAAAAGACTTTCTCATCAAGCTATTTGGTGAATATATCCGCCAATTGCTTATCGGTACGAACGTGCTTAAGATCAATGTCTCCTTTAGCAACATGATCTCGAATGAAATGATGATGAACTTCAATTTGCTTAGCTCGAGAATGTTGCACGGGATTGTGAGAAATCTTAATAGCACTTTCATTGTCACAAAGCAAAGGAACATGTTTGACATATATCCCATAATCTTTAAGAGTTTGGGTCATCCAAAGTAACTAAGCACAACATGAACCAGCGGTAATGTATTCCGCTTTGGCGGTGGATAATGATACCGAGTTTTGTTTCTTGGAAGACCAAGACACAAGAGATCTACCAAGAAATTGACAAGTACCCCAAGTGGACTTTCTATCAACCTTGTCTCCGGCATAGTCCGAATCGGAGTAGACAACAAGATCAAAAGAAGACCGCTTAGGATACCAAATGCCAAAATTTGGTGTATGTATTAAGTATCTCACTATCCTTTTCACAGTCTTAAGATGACATTCTTTGGGGGCCGCTTGATATCATCGATGAGGACATCAATACCATTGTTACACCCACAGTTCCAGCTGCTATACATACTGGACCAATTACAAGAGCTCGTGCACGCCAATTGAATTACCATGTACTTTCGTTTCTTGGTAACGATTCTAATGTTCATGAGAATATGATGCTGCCTAAATTGGATACGTTTGTTTTGCTTACAAAAGAAGGGCCTAGCTTGGACAAGACAGATGAACCTTGGAGAAAGTTCAAGCATGGAGATGATGGCATGCACAAGGGGAACAAGAACGGAGTTGCAAGTGATGATTCCAGGACTTTGAAGCCACCATAATGAGTGCATGAAGCCTTGGACGAAATATACAAGATGCCACTTCATAAATTTCGTCTAGAGGCTATTCTAGGTGCTGCGTCACCTTACTTTTGGCCAGGCCCATGTAGTTTCGAAATACTTGATTATAGGCTGTTTTTAGAGTCCGTATGTGTGGGGAAACAAGAGTTAGGGTTGGTTTTGGACCCCTCCTCCAAGGGCCATGAAATCCCCCCTCTCTCCTCCATATATACAGCCCTTAGGGCATCGTTTGGACTTTGGGTTTTGTTTAGATTAAAGTTCGCCATAGCTGCAACTTCGCATACCTCGTTTGTGTTCAACGACCAGACAAAGGCGTCACAGAACCCCACGTTGATCAATAAAGTGTTGTTCTTATATTCGCAATATCCAGATTGCAATCTTAGTTTCTTGCTTGTTCTTCGTTTGCCTGCAGGAAACAGACCTTTGTGGTTAGGTTGATCATGCTCCGACGTGGTCAATAACCTCTCGGAGTTGGTTTAGCGATTGCTAAGGCGCGACGTCCTCGCACGTTCGTAGTCGGATCGTCAAAGTCGACTTCCTCCAAAAGATAGCCACCATCTCATCAAAAGATGGGACACCTTTGCCTCTATCAAGTGGTGTCAGATTTCCAGGTTGCTCGGTGAGATTTTACAGTTTTTCGTAGTTTAGATTGAGTCTGTTCTTCATACCTACAGTCCATGAAAAAGCCACAAAAAATTAGGGTTAGTTCATCATATCCGAATCAATCTGAGCCTTTGCATAATCTTTTTAGGGTTTTGCATTGTTGAATTTGTGGTTGCATCGTCATGTCTAGTTGCTGGTCTTAGTGTCTAGTCCTTTAGAGTTTCGAGTTCTGTTCATAAGTAGTCACGCCACCGCCGCATCATCATCATCACCGCTGCCATATACCACCATCATCGCCACCGCTACCATATACCACCTTCGTCATCACTACTGCCATATACCACTATCCTCATTGCCGCTGCCATATACCACATATCCACCACCATCACGATAATCCGAGTCCACCTCCATCACAGATTTGCCACCAGTCCGTGTCCCACCGCCCTACATATATCCGCCACCAGTCCGAGTTTCCACCAGATTCATCTCCGCCACCAGTCCTAGTCCGAGTCCAGTATTTGTTGCTTTGTTTTCGATTTCCATATCATGCCATACTCCGAGTCGTGATAGAGAAAGAATCTCGAACTTCTGTGTTACCCGCAGTACAAAAATAGTTCCAGTTTAAAAAAACTAAGTATGGAAAATTCTGGCTAGGCAGTTTCTAGACTATTTATAGACTTTTTCATAAAAAAATTGTTGCGGAGCAAACAAAAACAAAAAAAGTGCAAAAAGTGAAAAAAAGAAGAAAAAACAGAGCGTGCTCCTCCCTTGTTTACGTGCAGTGTCGTGATTTTGTTAGTGTTCTAGGCTCGCGTTTCAAGCACAGTCTAGCCTAGGACCAGCACAGTACCGTCGTTGAGCATTTATTCAACTTTGCATCTCTGAATTAATTATTGCTAACCCTTTTTGCTACCATATTATAAGCCTTCCCAGCTCCACATACATCTACATCGTGCATTTGACACCACCTGGCAATCGCTCTGTCCAATCTTTGAGAGTTTTGACTACGATGGTTGCCAATCACCGCCTGCTGTTGGGTAAGAACTGGTAAGAATTTGAGATTTGCTTGACGGATTTGTGACACCCACCACCACCTCTTGTTAGTAGTCTGTAGGATCATATTCTTCTGTATTTCTATTGCTACTAACCATGGCAGGATCACAAGCCGACAAGACTGACTGGGAACATGACGAATAAGGAGTTGCATGATAAATTTCAGCAAATGATGAGTGGACAGGTAGAAGATGTGCTAAACAGATTTGAAGAGGCCATGGAGAAGATAGATGGCATTGAGAAGACGTTTGAAATAAAGCTCGATAACAAGTTTAATGAATTGCTAGCGGTCTTCCACCACCACCGCCGGCTGCACCTATCGCACCTCTACAACAACAACAACAACAACAACAACAACAACGTCGCCTTCCAAATCAAGTGGGACAAGCACAGCGCATTCCCATTGACCCTAGGCAAAATTCTGGTGTCGCTATTGATGCTTCTGTAGCTCCTGCTGCTACTGCAGAGGTGGAGGACCATTATGAGGATGAGGTGATCAAAATCAGAACTACGTGCAACCACCACCACCACCACCACCAGGTCATCCTCAGGTATATCATCGCAACGGTAGGGCTGCACCACCACTTGAGGTATGAGATCATGACCTTTTTCCTAACTGAAGTTGAATATTCCACCATTTGAGGGTAGATATGTTCCTGATATATATCTTACTTGGGAGTTAGAAACTGAACAACGTTTTACATGTTTACAATATCCCGAGGAGAGACGTGTTCCTACTGCTGTTTGTGCTTTCACTAGTTTTGCATGTGTTTGGTGGTCTAAACATTGTAGATTATATCCTATTCTAGCTACTTGGGCTACTTTGAAGCTGCTATGCGTACTCGTTGGGTTCCACCATATTATCAACTTGAATTACTTTAAAAATTGCAGCGTTTAAGACAAGGAAAAAATTATGTAGAAGAATATTATCATGAATTACAAACTGACATGATTAGATGTGGTATTCTTGAGGAGAATGAAGCTATGTTTGCACATTTTATGGGTGGATTAAATAAAGATATTCAAACCATTCTAGAGTATAAGGAGTACAATAATATCACTCGTTTATTCCATCTTGCTTGTAAAGCTGAACGTGAAGTGCAGGATCGACAGGCATTGGCGCGAACTAACTTTTCTGTAGGTCGATCTTCATCATGGACACCACGTGCATCCTCTACTTCCACTGCACCAGCACCTCCATCAGGTGCCACCTCCGGCCGTGATATAAGAAAGCAGGCACAACCACCACTATCTTCCAAGAGCACACCTGCCGGGCTTGCACAGAGCTCTTCTTCTTCCATGGCACCAACAGGGCACACAAGTGATATTATTTGTCGTCGTTGTAAGGGAAGAGGACATTTTGCGAGAGAATGCAAATCTCAGCATGTGATGATTGCTACTGAGGATGGTGGGTATGAGTCCGCTAGTGACTATGATGAGGAGACTTTGGCTCTTATTACACATGAAGAATACGTTGGAGATGATTCTGATCATGAGACGCAATACATGGCTGCTGAAGATGCTGACAGGTATGAATGTTTAGTTGTTGAACGTGTTTTGAGTGTGCAGATTACACAAGCTGAGCAAAATCAGAGGCATAATTTGTTCCATACAAAGGGAGTTGTGAAGGAACGTTCTGTTCGCGTCATCATAGATGGAGGGAGCTGCAACAACTTGGCTAGCATGGAGATGGTGGAGAATCTTGCTCTCACCAAAAGACCACATCCACATCCTTACTACATCCAATGGTTCAACAACAGTGGCAAGGTTAAGGTAACACGTACTGTTCATGTGCATTTTAGTATCTCTCCATATGCTGATTATGTTGATTGTGATGTGGTGCCTATGCAAGCATGTTCAGAACTTATGGGCTAAGTTGGGGACTAAACTGCTTTTTAGTACTACTAGTTACCCTCAAACTGATGGTCAAACTGAAGTAGTCAATAGAACTTTGTCTACTATGCTTAGGGTTGTTTTGAAGAATAATAAGAAAATGTGGGAAGAATGCTTGCCTCATATTGAATTTTATTATAATCGTTCATTGCATTTTACTACTAAGATGTGCCCTTTTGAAATTGTGTATGGTTTCCTACCTCGTGCACCTATTGATTTGTTACCTCTTCCATCTTCGGAGAAGGTTAATTTTGATGCTAAAGAACATGTTGAATTGATTTTAAAAATGCCTAAGTTAACTAAGGAAAACATTGAGCGTATGAATGTTAAATATAAACTTGCTAGAGATAAGGGTAGAAAACATGTTGTGTTTGCACCTAGAGATCTTGTTTGGTTACATTTGCGTAAGGATAGATTTCCTAATTTGTGCAAATCAAAGCTAATGCCACGTGCTGATGGGCCTTTTAAAGTGTTAGAGAAAATAAATGATAATGCATATAAACTTGAGCTGCCTGCAGATTTTGGGGTTAGACCCACTTTTGACATTGTAGATTTGAAGCCTTATTTGGGTGAGGAAGATGAGCTTCCATCGAGGAAGACTTCATTTCAAGAAGGGGAGGATCATGAGGACATCAATACCATTGTTACACCCACAGTTCCTGCTGCTATATATACTGGACCAATTACTAGAGCTCGCACACGCCAATTGAATTACTAGGTACTTTCGTTTCTTGGTAACGATTCTAATGTTCATGAGAATATGATGCTGCCTAAATTGGATACATTTATTTTGCTTACAAATGAAGGGCCTAGCTTGGACAACACAGATAAACCTTGGAGAAAGTTTAAGCATGGAGATGATGGCATGCGAAAGGGGAACAAGAACGGAGTTACAAGTGATGATTCCAGGACTTTGAAGCCACCATAATGAGTGCATGAAGCCTTGGACGAAATATACATATGCCACTTCATAAATTTCATCGAGTGGATATTCTAGGTGCTGCGTCACCTTACTTTTGGGCTAGGCCCATGTAATTTCGAAATACTTGATTATAGGTTGTTTCTAGAGTCCGTGTGTGTGGCGAAACAAGAGTTAGGGTTGGTTTCGGACCCCTCCTCCAAGGTCCACGAAATTCCCCCTCTCTCCTCCATATATACAGCCCTTAGGGCATCGTTTAGACTTTGGGTTTTGGTTAGATTAAAGTTCTCCATAGCTCCAACTTGGCGTACTTCGTTTGTGTTCAACGACCAGACAAAGGCGTCACAGAACCCCACCTTGATCAATAAAGCGTTCCTATTATATTCGCACTATCCAGATTGCAATCTTAGTTTATTGCTTGTATTCGTTTGCCTACAGGAAACAGACATTCGTGGTCAGGTTGATCGTGGTCCGGCATGGTCAATAACCTCTCGGAGTTGGTTTAGCAATTGCTAAGGCGCAACGTCCTCGCACGTTCGTAGTCGGATCGTCAAAGTCGACTTCCTCCAAACGATAGCCATCATCTCATCGAAAGACGCGACACCTTTGCCTCTATTAATCATGCATAGATGCACACACTTAGCATGATATCAGGACGGGAGGCACATAGATATAACAAAGAACCAATCATAGAGTGATAAACCTTTTGGTCAACCGGTTTGCCATCCTTGGTCAAGTCAAGATGTCCACTAGTAGGCATGGGAGTTTTCATACCTTTGCTTTCTTGCATGTTGAACTTCTTGAATAAGTCCTTGGTGTACTTTGTTTGAGAAACAAAGGTACCTTCCTTAGTTTGGTTGATTTGCAAACCAAGGAAGAACTTGAGTTTACTCATCATAGACTTCTCAAACTTCTCCGACATTAGCTTCCCAAACTTTTCACTAAAAAGAGGGTTAGTTGAACCAAATATGATATCATCAACATAAATTTGGCACACAAATAATTCACCATTAACCCTTTTAGTAAAAAGAGTAGAATCAGGTGGCTTCGTACCCTACAAATAATTCCTATCTTTTGTTCTCTGCTAATAGGAACTCGGGAGTGATTCTTTATTACACTTTGAGGGATAATCATATGATCCAACTATGTTAGCATTGTCGAGAGATTGCACTAGCGAAAGTACGGACCCTGGGCCTTGTTTAAGCATTGAAACACCATTTTTGTGCCCGTTTACTATTTTCTACCTTGCGGTTTTTATTTATTTAGATTATAAAAATATATTTCTACCATCCATATTACACTTTTATCACCATCTCTTTGCCGAACTAGTGCACCTATACAATTTGCCATTGTATTGGGTGTGTTGGGGACACAAGAGATTTCATGTATTTGGTTGCAGGGTTGTTTGAGAGAGACCATCTTCATCCTATACCTCCCACGGATTGATAAACCTTAGGTCATCCACTTGAGGGAAAATTGCTACTTTCCTACAAAACTCTGTGCTTGGAGGCCCAACACGAGTCTACAAGAATAAAGTTCCGTAGTACACATCAAGCTCTTTTCTGGCGCCATTGCCGGGGAGGTGAGTGCTTGAAGGTATATCTTTAGATCTTGCAATCGAATCTTTTAGTTTCTTGTTTTATCACTAGTTTGGTTTATAAAAGAAAACTACAAAAAAATGGAATTGAGGTTGCATCATATTATTGATCATCTTTATAATATCTTTCTTGAAAATGATGGTTCGGAAAATTGTGCTCAATTGTTAGAAGAAGAAGTCAATAAAATGTTTGGCACAAAATATTTGAATGATGAGCATGATTGCAATGTTGTTAGTATGAATTCTTTGAATATCCATGATGCTAATGATATGCAAAGCTACAAGCTTGGGGATGCTATGTTTTATGAAGATGATATTTTTTTGTCCCCCAAGTTTTGATGTGCAAATTTATTATGATGATAGCATGCCTCCTATTTATGGTGATTACGTTGATGAAAGTGGGTTTGGAAGAGTGTCAACTCTAGGTAGTAGTGATCCCACTATTTTGGAGGGTGTTGAATCTTATTACAATATAGATGAAATTGGATTCGGAGAGGTCATGACTTTATTTAGTGATACATCCACTACATTGGAAGAGGTTTCAATTGATTATGACAATGAAGTTGCTATATATGATGCTTATTATCATGGCATGTATGCCATAAAGAGGGTTAAATCTTCTATGCTTGTGCATCATGAAAAGAGTGATGTATGTGATAGTTATATTGTTGAATCCATTCATGATGCCGCTGAAAATTATTATGAGAAAGGAACTTATGCCCTTACATATCTCAATAATATTAAATTTCTTCTCTATGTGTTGATTGTTTTGAAGTTACACTTGTTTTGCCTTCCTATGCAAGTTGATTCTTGTTCCCATAAGTTGTTTGCCCAAAAAATCCCTATGCATAGGAAGTGAGTTAGACCTAAATGTGTTAGTCTTATTCTTCATGATGCTCTCTTCATGTTTCAATTCTTATCTTTTATGCGAGCATCATCGAAATCATCATGCCTAGCTTAAAAGGCATAAAAGAAAAGCGCTTGTTGGGAGAAAACCCAACACTTTTACCTATTGTTTTTGTGTGTTCACATGATTATGCTACTGCAGTAATCATGTTATATTGCTTTTGTTTCAATAAAGTGCAAAGTAAAACCTTTAGGACCTTGTTGGGTGATAGTTGCTTTGATCTTGCTGAAAAACAGAAACGTTTGTGGTCACGAACATAATTCTAGTTTTTAACAGAAGAGTGCTATTGAGTTGATTCTTTTTGAAGAAGATTAATATACAAATTTCTCAGGTTGTCCTAATTTTTCAGAATTGTTGTAGTAGCACAAGTATGGTTTGAGTGCAGATTACTAGAGTCTGTTTTGTTTTAGACAGATTATGTTTTCAATGCGTAGTTTGCTTGTTTTCTAGTTTCTATGTCTTATATTGCTCAATATAAATTGTAGAAATGATATGATACAATAGGTATTGCGTAGAAAAATTATGAATCCTGTCTTTGGCAGTACCAAAAGTGGAATGGTTTGCTCTTTATCATACTAACCTATCTCATGAAGTTCCGTTAAGTTTTGTGTGATTGAAGTTTTCAAGTTTTGGGTGAGATGTTAATATGAGGAGAATAAGGAGTGAAAATACCCTAAGCTTGTGGATTCCCAAGGCACCCCAATGTAATATTCAAGGAAAATCCAAGCAACTAAGCTTGGGGATGCCCCGGAAGGCATCCCCTCTTTCGTCTCCAACATTATCGATAACCTCACTTGGAGCTATGTTTTCATTCGTCACATGATATGTGTTTTGCTTGGAGCGTCAATTTATTTTGTTAGGATTTGCTTGCTGTTATTTAGAATAATGTTTTGCATCTTTTATTTCAATAAAAGTGGCAATGATAGCATTTGCCATGCTTATTTTGCAACTCTACATGTTGTTGTTTGAAAACAGAAAGTTTACTGCTGTTGCAAAAATTCCTTAGTCATAATGTGATAAAATGTTGAAACTTTTTGAAAAATGAGATCTGATAAATTTTCTACAGTGTGTAAAATTTACATAATGTTTGGAGTTGAATAAGTATTGATACTCTTGCATTCTTTACAGACTGTACTGTTTTGGCATATTGCTGTTATGTTTGCATATGTTTGCTTGTTTAATGATTCTATTTGAGGATAGGAGTATTAAATATGCAGAGGCATTTACTATGCAATGTTGAATAATAATTTTAGTGATTTTATATAGTAGAGAAACATAAGGTTCTTGCATTGGTTTATACTAACTTATCTCACGAGTTCTTGTTGAGTTTTGTGTGGATGAAGTTTTTAAGATTTAGGGAAACCGTGATATAAAAGGAATTAAGGGGACACAAAAGCTCAAGCTTGGGGATGCCCAAGGCACCCCAAGATAATATTTCAAGAAGTCCCAAGCATCTAGGCTTGGGGATGCCCCGGTAGGCATCCCACCTTTTTTCTTCAACAACTATCGGTTAGTGTCGGTTGAGCCTAAGTTTTTGCTTCTTCACATGAGTTGTGCTATCCTTGAAATGTCATTTTGTTTTGTTTTGCTTGATTTTTTAATAAAGTACTTAGATCTGAAAGTTTTAAATAAGAGAGAGTCCACACATAGCTATATGTTTACTTAACTACTCATTTGATCTTCACTTATATCTTTTTGGAGTAGCTTGTCATTTACTCTTGTGCTTCAATTATATACTACGAGTAAATTGTTGAATAAATTGAATGTCATGAAGTTGAAATCATATCATGCCTAGTGGTAGCTTCACATTGGGTTTAGAAAGTGAAATCTTTTGAGGCTTGACAATCACAATATTGGTCATACAAGCAATTCACGAATAATTAGTATAAGGAAGAGAACTTTCACATGCAAATACACTATCGTAGAAATCTTTTGTGATTGTGAGCCCCCCATCAAAATATTATATGCCAAAATTGTTGACGTTGGACAAGAAAGACAACGTAATGGTTTATGTTTGTTCATATTCACATAAAAGTTATATTGTCATAGATCCTTCAACATGTGGTGCTTGCCCGCATCTTTGCTAGCCAAAAAAATTCCGCACCAAGTTGATATACTACTTGTGCATCCAAAAACCCTTAAACCCAAATCTTATTATCAAGAGTCCACCATAACTACCTATATGCGGTATTCTTTTGCCATTCTAAGCAAATTTGTATGTGCTATCCCTAATTTTTGAAATAAATTTCTCTTTTGTGTGCTCGTACCGCTCGTGAGGCGGTGAGGGGTGGCCAATTTTTTCCATGCTAGATGTCTTATTCTCATGATGAGTGTTTATTCACTTGTCATTGCACCAGAGTAAGGCAAAGGTATTAGGGATTCCCAGTCCCGAAATGAAAAATGAATCTACTTTATGTTGTCAAATAATAAATTCCTTGGAAAGTGTTGGTATGGAGGGCACCCGTGGATACAGTTAGACATGGAAAGTGAAAGTATGGTGGAAAAAGGAATAAACTTTTTTTTGGGAACCGCCTATGATATATCTAGCATGGAAAGTGCTGGGAGCTCTAAGTCGTTTTTGTTGGTGGGAAAAGTATGCCTCTCAAAATGTTTTTATCTCTCAATTTTCGCTTTGAGCTCTGGCACCTCTACAAATCCCTACTTCCCTCTAGGAAGGGCCTATCTTTTACTTTATGTATTTACTTTTATGCAAAGAGTCAAAGTTCTTCCCTCTACTCATTTTTATTTTTCTCTTTTGGCAAGCATCATGTGGTGAGGAAAGATCTAGGCACATATGTCCAGTTGAATATGGGTAGCATGAGTTATTATTGTTGATATCACCCTTGAGGTGAATACGTTGGGAGGAGAAATTATAAGCCCCTATCTTTCTATGTGTCCGGTTGAAACGTTTTGCTCATGTGTACAAGGTGGGTGTTAGCAATCATAGAAGACTATATGATGGTTGAGTATGTGGAGCTCTTACTTAAACTCCGTTAAATAAGTTGAATTGCAATTTCTTGGTGACTAAGAACAAAGGTTGTTGAGTTTCAAGAGAATTCATTGTTTTGAACCTTAACATGTGAATTGGTTGCTACTATAACATGAGAAGTTTCATAAGAAAGAATTGTTGTTATGATGCTAGGAAAAGTGATTGAATTTATCATTGATCAAACTTTTGCACTTTTCTAGCATTCACACTTCATAAGTTACTTATTTTATCATTTACCTACTCGAGGATAAGTAGGAATTAAGCTTGGGGATGCTGATACGTCTCAATGTATCTATAATTTATGAAGTATTCATGCCAATATATTATCATTCTTGGATGTTTTACAATCGTTTTATAGCAATTTTATATCATTTTTTGGGACTAACCTATTGACCCAATGCCTAGTGCCAGTTGTTGTTTTTCGCTTGTTTTTTACATCGCAGGAAATCAATATCAAATGGAGTCCAAACAACGTGAAACTTTATGGAGATTTTTTTTGGACCAGAAGGAACCCAATGGGCCAGAGCTGCACCTGGGGGTGCCCCGACGGGGGCAGAACCCACCATGGCACGCCAGGCCCCCCGGCGCGCCTAGGTGGGTTGTGCCCACCTCGGAGGCCTCCTGCACCCCCTCTTTGCACTATAAATTCCCAAATTCCGAAACCCTTAGGGGTTAACCTAGATCAGAAATTTCGCCGCCGCAGGCCTCTGTAGCCACCGAAAACCAATCTAGACCCATTTCAGCACCCTGCCGGAGGGGGGGTCATCTCCGGTGGCCATCTTTATCATCCCGGCGGACACCACCATGAGGAGGGAGTAGTCCACCCTCGGGGTTGAGAGTTTGTATCAGTACCTATGTGTTTAATCTCTCTCTCTCTCTCGTGATCTATATCATGGAATTTGTTAATATAGTCAGATCATATGATGCTTCTCCCCTCTATACTGTTGTTGTGATCAATTGAATCTTTACCCTTTGCAGTTTTGTCTTGTCGGGTTGAATATTCAGAGATGATAACACATGATATATGTCTTGTGGTATGAATACTTGAGGTGACAATTGGGGTATCTTATTGATTCACTTGATATATGTTATGGCATTCAACTCGCGGATTCCCGCAGTGATATTGGGGTAATCTATGCATAGGGGTTGATGCACGTTTTTATTATCTTTTCTCTGGCGAAAACTTTGGGGTCTCTTTATAGTTCTTTGTGTGGACTGAGTATTATGAATATGAATTTCCTTTGGTGTTATTCTAGTACGAACTCTAGGATAGATCAAACGAAAAAAATAGCTTTGCATTATTTTAGTATGAACTCTTGAATAGATCAAACGGAAAGAATAGCTTTGAGGTGGCTTCATACCCTACAAAAAATTCCTATCTTTTATTCTCCGCTAATAGGAACTCAGGAGTGATTCTTTATTACACTTTGAGGGATAATCATATGATCCAACTATGTTAGCATTGTTGAGAGATTGCACTAGCGAAATTACGGACCCTAGGCCTTTTTTAAGCATTGAAACACCATTTTGTGCCCGTTTACTATTTGCTACCTTGCTATTTTTATTTATTCAGATTATAAAAATATATTTCTACCATCCATATTACACTTTTATCACCATCTCTTCGGCGAACTAGTGCACCTATACAATTTGCCATTGTATTAAGTGTGTTGGGGACACAAGAGATTTCTTGTATTTGGTTGCAGGGTTGTCTGAGAGAGACCATCTTCATCCTACACCTCCCACGGATTGATAAACCTTAGGTCATCCACTTGAGGGGAAATTGCTACTATCCTACAAAACTCTACGCTTGGAGGCCCAACACGAGTCTACAAGAGTAAAGTTGCATAGTACACATCAGCGTTTCCAAGATGTATGCGTCAAACATTTGGCATAAGGAGTAGCAAAAGTAGGATCATGCGCATAAAGGTGTTTTATGTGCTCAAAACCAATGATATTCAATTCAAGTTTGGTAACAACCATGGATACGCGGGAAAGAGCATCCGCCACAACATTTTCCTTGCCTTTGATATATTTGATGACATAAGGAAAGGACTCAATGAACTCACTCCACTTAGCATGACGCTTGTTCACCTTAGTTTGACCCTTAAGGTATTTAAGTGTTTCATGGCTGGTGTGAATGACAAATTCATGAGGGCGAAGATAATGTCCCCATTCATGCAAAACTCGCACTAAAGCATATAACTCTTTGTCATAGATGGGATAATTGAGTTGCGCTCCGGAAAGTTTTTCGTAAGAAACTGTGCGCTTCTCTTGCGTTAACACACCTCCTATGGCATTACCGCTAGCATCGCAATGAATTCCAATGGGTTTGTCAAAGTTGGGTAATGTAAGCACGGGAGCATGAGTAAGCAAATTCTTAAGCTCATTAAATGCACTATCTTGAGATGGTCCCCAAACAAAGGGTGCATTTTTCTTACTCAAAGCATGTAAAGGAGATGCAATGGTGCTAAAATCCTTAACAAATTTATGGTAAAAACCGTCTAAACCAAGCAAGCTACGTACTTGTTGCAAGTTGGTTGGTTGGGGCCAAGTTTTAATAGCATTGATCTTAGATTCATCTACATGAACGCCCTTAGAAGACACTACAAAACCTAAGAAAACAAGCTTATCAACACCAAAAAGGCATTTGTCCGTATTAGCATAAAGGCGCTCTTTCCTAAGGGTTTGCAACTCGGTTCTAAGATGGGTGACATGATATTTGAAAGACTTGCTAAACACAAGAATATCGTCAAAATAGACCACAACAAATACACCAATATAGGGTCGGAGAACAAAATGCATGACTCGCATGAAAGTAAAGGGTGCCTCGGATAAACCCATTGGCATAACAAGCCATTCATATAAGCCAAATTTGGTCTTAAATGCGCTTTTCCATTCATCACCTTCTTGTATGCGGATTTGGTAATATCCACTTTTAAGGTCAATTTTAGAGAATATAGTGTCTCCGCTAAGTTCATCTAGCATATCATCTAGGTGTGGAATGGGGTAACGATAACGCATGGTAATAGCATTGATAGGGTGACAATCAGAACACATAGGATATGTACCATATTTTTTGGGGACAAGGATTACCGGGACGGCACAAAGGCTCAAACTTTCTCATACATGGCCGTTGTCGATGAGTTGTTGTACTTGCCGTTGGATCTCCTTGGTTTCCTCGGGGTTGACGCGGTAGGGAGCCTTGTTAGGAAGGGGTGCTCCAGGGATGAGGTCGATGCGGTGTTCAATGCCTCGTAGTGAGGTAGACCTGGAGGTAGTTCGACGGGGAAAACGTCTTGGAATTCCTACATGTAACGCCCCGAATGTAACATTCCATAATTGTAACTCCAACTCTTGCCATTTTCGGCTATGTGATACATTATTTCCTCCGTGGTTGGGTTTTTGTCTTTCATTTTGCATTTTTTTCATGTCATGCATCTCATCTCATGTCATCATGTGCATCTCATTTGCATTCATGTTCGTCTCATGCATCCGGCCATTTTCCCCGTTGTCCGTTTCGGATTCCGACAGTCCCACATGCACCTGTTGCACCTCTTAGATCTCGTTTCGTGAGCGGGAGAAAAACGTTCTCGGAATGGGTCGAGATTTTTCGAGTGGCCTTGGTATATCACCGGTAGGCCGCCTACCAAATTTCGTTCCATTTGGAGGTCGTTTTATGCCCCAACGGTTAACCGGGTAACCGCAAAATCCCCTCTCTCATTGCAGCCCAACACCCCTCCATAACAGCCCACTAGCCCATCTAAACCCCCTCCATGCTCTTCATCGTTGGATCATGATCGTGTGGGCGAAAATTGCACCTCATTTGGACTCTCCTAGATCCCATACCTATAAATATGCCCTCTCCCCCGAAATTTGCATCCAAACCCTAGCAATCTTCCTCCTCGCGCCGCCGGACACATCCGTCCGCACCGGACGTGTCCGCCGGCCACATCGCCCCGGCAAACCGAGAGGCGCCACGTCATCACCACCGCCTACCTCCTCCACTCCCGTGCTGCCACGTCGTCTCCCCGCCGCCAGCAAGCCGCCTCAACCGCGCCAGGCCCTGTGGGCCCACGGCCGGCCTGCCCAGCCCGCTCCGCCGCCACGCGCCCGCTGCCAGCTCCCCCGCTGCGCACCCTTCGCGCCGCCGCCGCCACCTGCCGGCCACCGCACACCGCCCCGCCGCTGCTTGCTCCGATGCTCGCGCGTCGGCTACCTCACCGCCGCCCGGTCGCCTCCTCGTCGTCGGCGCAACTCCGGCCACCGGATCCGCCACCTCCAACCTCGCCGACGACCATTCCCCACGAGCTCCGGCCGCCATCCCCACCATCTCCGGCGAGATCCGCCGCCACATCGTAATCCGTGACCGGGTCAAACCCTAGATCCGGAGGTGACGAATTTTTCTAAGTCCTTGGGATCTTCATCTCATGTGCACCACTTTGACATGTCATATCTCCATGCATATAGCTCCGATTTGCACATATGACATATCGAAATATTCGTCTTGTGATGCTCTTGGTGTTAGTGTCATTTTCGTGCATGTTACTCTTCATATTGATGACTTAATCTTTGTTGCAAAAGTGCTATATGATGTTGTCTGCTGGAATTCATCATAACTTGCTGATTTGTCATTTTCCTTGCACTTTGTGTGTGCATCCTTTGAGAATCATATCTACATGTTTTAGGAGCATCTCCATGCCATCTTTACAGGGGTGCAAGCCTTGTATTTTTATGAGCTCTGTGGTGACTAGCACAAGCATGCAAAGTAGTCTACATGATGTTGTTGATTTTAGACACTTGGTATTTTTGCTAAGTCTTTTCCTGTTACATTATGTTGCTATGTTGACTTGTTGCCACAAGTAGATACATGCATATTTTGATGAGGTTCACTAAAGAGTGTTTTGAAGATATGGTTATGTTCTATCCATTCATGCCTTTGGTTATAACTATGGAGTAGTGTATCTTGTCATTACCATGATCTACTTTTGCTAAATATTGTTGCTGGCAGATTGTTAACATGAAGTGCATTTTTTCCATGTGTTTTGCTAGTGATCCCTGCACCCTATGAACTTGCTCTTACCATTTTTAGCTTCATACGTGTGTCTTCTTACTGTTGGTTACCTTGTGATGCCATGTAATGCTTTGTGGTGAGTGGCATGAGCTTGTAAAGTTGCTATCATGAATCTGTTTCTACCATGCTATGTTTTTCTTCCAAGTCTGAATTTGATCATATCACTTGCCATGTTTGCATGGGTGCTACCATCATTTCTATGCATCTTTTGTTAAAGTTCAGTAAGGGAGTTTTGTTATTTGTCTTTAGTACTAGCATGCCATGCCTTTTTTGCCATGATATGTTCCTGTAGCATGGTGTTTGCTAGCTCTAAATATTGCTACCTAATCCTATTTATACCATGTTTAGTATTTTCTCCAAGTCTGTGAATCTGTTATCATTTGCATTTTTGCTATGCTATTTTAGGCTTGTGCTAGTGAGTTCTAGCAGGAGCTCAGTGTTCATGATTTGTAAAGCTTCACTTGTACTTTAGGGCCATGTGCTTTGTTGCTTTGTTGGAGTGATGTAGCATAGTTTGTTGTTGCATCTTAAGTGCTACGATGTTGTTAAGCGCAGTTTTGCATCGTTCTTGTTTTGCTTGTCATTTGAAAACCGTGCATCCGTCTCTGGTGATCCTTATATCGATTTCGACCGAAATCACTCACTCTGTCCAGTAGCATGCTTCGTTTTCCAAGTTGATGCCTTGGTCATCTTTTCCCTTCCGGAGTACCCATGTGCATTGCACATCATATCTTGCATTCCATGCCATGTCTTGCATCATGTTGCTTGTGCATTGCACCGTGATTGATTGTTGTCCCATTGCTTGTATTCTTGCTTTGGGTAGAGCCGGTTGACAAGTTCGTGAACGAGGAACCTATTGAGTATGTTACGAGGAGCAAGCTTTCGACAACCCTGAGAACTCTGCAGGCAAGATGACCATTACCCTCGATATCACTTCTATCTTTGCTTGCTAGTTGTTCGTTCTATCGCTATGATGCGCTACCTACCACTTGTTTATCATGCCTCCCATATTGCCATGTCAAGCCTCTAACCCACCTTCCTAGCAAACCATTGTTTGGCTATGTTACAGCTTTTGCTCAGCCCCTCTTATAGCGTTGCTAGTTGCAGGTGCCTTGCAGGTTGTTCCATGTTGGATCATGGATATGTTGGGATATCGCAATATCTCTTATTTAATTAATGCATCTATATACTTGGCAAAGGGTGGAAGGCTTGGCCTTTTGCTTGGTGTTTTGTTCCACTCTTGCCGCCCTAGTTTCTGTCATACCGGTGTTATGTTCCTTGATTTTGCGTTCCTTACGCAGTTGGGGTTATGGGACCCCCTTGACAGTTCGCTTTGAATAAAACTCCTCCAGCAAGGCCCAACCTTGGTTTTAACATTTGCCTAATTACAACTAAAACTTTTCCTAGGGAGTAATTAACCCGAGGATTATCTTAATTCAACCCCCGGGCCAGTGTTCCTCTGAGTGTTGGTCCAACCTGGGCGATGTCTGGCGCCCCCTGGGCAACGAGGATCTCAGCCAACCCGATGTCTTGCCCATCCGGTGGGCCCTGAGAACGAGATACATACGACACCTATCAGGATTTGTCAGCACATTGGGCGGTCTTGCTGGTCTTGTTTTACCATTGCCGAAATGTCTTGTAACCGGGATTCCGAGACTGATCGGGTCTTTCCGGAAAATAAATATCCTTCGTTGATCATGAGAGCTTGTGATGGGCTAAGTTGGGACACCCCTGCAGGTTATAAACTTTCGAGAGCCGTGCCTGCGGTTATGTGGCAGATGGGAATTTGTTAATATCCGGTTGTAGAGAACTTGACACTTGACTTAATTAAAGTGCATCAACCGCGTGTGTAGCCGTGATGGTCTCTTTTCGGCGGTGTCTGGGAAGTGAACACGGTTGGGTTATGTTTGAACGTAAGTAGATCAGGATCACTTCTTGATCACTTCTAGCCTTACGACTGTTGCGTAGTTTCTCATCTTACTCTTGTACTCGTATGTTAGCCACCATATTTTCTTAGCGCTTGCTGCAACTCCACCTCATAACCACATCCTACCCATAAGCTTAAATAGTATTGATCTCGCGGGTTTTGAGATTGTTGAGTCCTCGTGACTCATAGATACTACCAAAATAGTTGCAGGTGCCGATGATACTAGTGCAGGTGATGCTATCGAACTCAAGTGGGAGTTCGACAAGGACCTTGGTTGTTACTACGTGTCTTTTCTGGATGATTAGTAGTGGTGCCCAGTTGGGATGATCAGGATTTAGCATTTGGGGTTATCTTCTTTTCATTTGGTTTTGTTCATAGTTGGACTATGTGTGTACTCTGAATGATGTATGAATTATTTGATCATTGTGTGACGTGGAAATTGTAAGCCAACTATTTATCCCTTTCTTGTTCATTACATGGGATTGTGTGAAGATGACCCTTCTTGTGACAAAACCAACATGTGGTTATGCCTCTAAGTCGTGTCTCGACACGTGGGAGATATAGCCGCATCTTGGGCGTTACACTACAATAGAGAAGATAACACTAAAGGTATATTTTGTGAGAGGTGTTAGTTTTTGGTGCCGCATCCTTGCACAAAAGTACATAGTGCATAACACTTGTTGGGTTATCACACACTTCTCTCATCCCACTTTTGGTGGCAAATAACACTAGATTTTTCTTGTCGCTCATCGTGGAGGCACTCAATTTGGGTTTGTGGCGCTCACTCTCTTTTTGGTGGTTCGCTCTCTCACTATTCTCTCCATGATGGGTGGCTTCCTTGTCGGCAATCACTTGGCTTGGAGACATAGGTCATAGCACGTACTCCTTTCCCTTCATCTTGAAGCTATAGTGATTTGTACGCCCGTTGTGGATGATGCCTCGGCCAAATTGCCATGGCCGTCTAAGAAGGAGGTGGCAAACAGACATTGGAACGACATCACACTCTTAAGTGTCTTTGTAAGCTCCGATCTTGAAGGAAACTTGCACCATATGCTCGACTTGGATAGTGTCGGAGTCGCTTAGCCATTGAACCTTGTAGGGATGCGGGTGCTCCATATTGACCAATTGGAGCTTGGAGCATAGTTCTTCACTTGCCAAGTTATGACAACTACCTCCATCGATGATGACCTTCACGGACCTTCCATTGATGCTGGCCTTGGTGTGGAAAATATGGCATCTTTGGTCTTCATCTTGTTGATGTTGAAGAGTCAAGACCTTGGAGACAACAAGAGCAAGGCTCGAATGCTCGTCACAAAATACTTTATCATCTTCATCCTTGTTCACTTGCCGGTGCATGGCCACATTCTCAATGGCTTCCATTTCTCCTTCACTCATGGAGTCATATGTGCCATCGTCGTTGAAGACCATGGTGCGCTTGTTGGTACACACGAAGGACTTGTGGCCTCGACCGCCGCATGTGAAGCACTTGATTGAACTTTTCTTGATGGTCTCATCGGTTGGAGTAGATGATGATGAAGCTCTCGGCTTGAAGTTGCTTCTAGTAGGAGGATGACTTGAGGTAGTTGAAGTTTTCTTGTAGCTTGACTTGTCGCCGT
Source organism: Triticum urartu (assembly GCF_056163025.1). Lineage (NCBI taxonomy): Eukaryota > Viridiplantae > Streptophyta > Magnoliopsida > Poales > Poaceae > Triticum > Triticum urartu. The sequence goes on from NC_141876.1 coordinate 263,659,432, forward strand.
TGCTTGTAGAAGGATTCATTGAGGTAGAAGGTGTTGGATTCATTGAAGCTTGGGTGTTGGAGAAACCATAGGCCTTGGATGAGAACTTGGCATACTTGAAGTCATCTTGCACTTGGCATTCCGCATTGGTAGCTTGGTGCACTAGCTCAATGAGGTTCGAGTATGGTTGGAAGTTAGCGATCTTCTTGATAGGATGATTGAGTCCATTCAACAAACGTGCCATAGCTTGCTCATCATCTTCCATGACATTGGATCTTATGAAGGCAATCTCCATTTCCTTGTAGTACTCTTCAACGCTCTTTGTCCCTTGCTGGAGTAGTTGGAGTTTCTTGAAGAGGTCGCGGTTGTAGTAGGTTGGCATGAAACATGCTCTCGTGACACCCTTGATTTGCGCCCAAGTTGTGATGGGTGGTTCACCTCTTGCCTCTCGGCGCTCATTGACTTGTTCCCACCAAATGAGGACGTAATCTTGGAAATCAAGGGATGCCATAGCGATCTTCTTCTCTTCCTCATAGTTGTGCAAGCAGAATATTTTGTCAACCTTCAATGCCCATGAAAGGTACTCTTTGGGATCATTGCTTCTGGAAAACTTGGGCATGGTGAACTTTAGATTGCCGTAGCGTTGCTCTTCATTGTGTTGGGGTCGAGGGCGATGACGTCCTTTACGAGGAGGATTGTCTCCCTCAACTTGCTCTTGTCGTGGGGGGTTTCCATTGTCTTCTTGCTCTTGGTGAACTTGAGGTTCTTGTCGAGCTTGTGGAGGAGCTTGTCTAGCTTGTGGAGGAGCTTGTCTAGTTTGTGGAGGAGCTTGAGGAACTTGTCGATGCAAACGTGATTGATAAATCCTCTCTTGAACTTCGTCATGAAGTGATTCTTCTTGCTCGCGCCTATGGTTGTTGCGTGCGGCAACGGCACAACTTGTGTCATGGAGTGCACGTTGCACCTCAAGTGCTTGAGCTTCTCGCCGTTGTTGTTGTTGACATTGGGCCTCGGCATCTTGTTCGTCTTGGTGTAGACGCGCTCGCTCTTCCTCTTGTTGGCGGAGACATTGCCGTTCTTGTGCTTGCGCAAATGTAGCTTGATTTTGGCGATGCCGACGTGCTTGCTCGTCAAGTTTCTCTTGTGTAGGATTGTCATGTAGAGGATTGTGATTTGCTTGACTGTCTTGGCGTGTGGCTTGGCGAAGAGTGTTCGACGTCGGTGTACTTGAGTTGTCGGACGGGTGTCGACTTCAGTGGCTCCATCTTGAGTATGACGAAGTGGTAGAAGAGTGGTTGACCAACAAGGCACGAATCTCATCCATTCTTGCATTGTTCTCTTGTTTGTGTTCGTCGAGCTTGTTGTCGAAGTAGTCTCTTGTATGTTGCTCGGAGAGACGCAAGTCGGTGACGAGGTTGTCGATGCGGTTGCTCAAGGCTTGTTGTTCTTGATGCAAAGCTCTTTGTGCACCGAAGAGGTGGTTCTTGGTGATGTAGTTGTTCGTGTCGTCGTCTTGTTAGATGAAGAGTGGGTTGGTAGAAGAAATTGGCCTATCCATCATTCCAAGAAAATATGTGAGTGGGAGAAGGAGAAGAATTTATACCAAATGTACCTTCACCGATGTTGAGAATGGATCAATGATCACTCAAATGTGTAACAAGGGAATAGCACAATTGGTACCAATTCTTGTCGGTTCTCACACCTACACAAGTAAAAGCTTATAGTGGAGCTTGGTTAGGATGGGGGCACAAAATTTGATGCAATTGTTAGTGAGACTCAATAGTGTTGGAAAAGATTCGCAAATTTGCAAATGCAACAAGTAGACCAATAGTAAAATGGAAGTACACGGAAACACACACACAAATAGATAAAAGGGGTTGTGCAAACCAAAAATGAGCGGAAAATTTGGAATCCACGGAAAATGCTCTTGTTGCACAACTCTAGAGAGACGCTAGCACGATTGCACAATAGGCGGATACGAAACTTGTGCACAACTTAGAAAGCAAAAAATGCAACGACTTCTATCCCAAGTATGCTATATGTATGGTGTTCTGGTGATATGATCCAAGATGATCGAGTATGACAATCTTAATGTAGTATTATGCTATGGTTCTTGCTAAAAAGCGCTTTGCTTATATTTCTCTTTTCTTAAATCTTGTTTGGCTCTTTCTCCTTTGAGCTCTTTCTCATGCAAAACTTCGCGAACCAAGATAGTAATATGACAAACTTGTGGCACAAGAAATGATACCAAGATATGTACCAAGATGATATGGTAAGTATGCTATGGGAGCTATGATCACTAATATGCACAAGTCACGTTGCCGGCAATATTCAAAGGCTAGTCTTGATAGGCAAGATACGCAAAATTGGGCTATGGTGGTTATCAATGTAATGGCAAGGAGTAGACCAAGATGTCGTCGAGATTATCGTCCTTGCTTACGGTTGCGAGTGTCAAAATTGTTGAGTAGTTGTTGTCGATGACGAGTCCGTGGCGAAGATGAGCGGTGGTGATGTTTATGTCGAACCGTACCTATATAGCCGAAACACAATAGGACACTGAAACCACAACTCAAATTCTCAAAACAAAACGTGGCAAAATTGTCGAAGTTGATAGCGTGTAGCGATGGTGGTTGCGGAAAGCTGTGGTGGTATGCGGAAGTGATGGTGGTATGCCCGGTTAAATTTGGCGAGAGTTAAGCAGGAAATGGAGCGGTGGATGGAAGTGATGATGTCAGGGGTCGTATGTCTGGGCTTGAGGGCCTGATGTTCGGGGGTTAGGCCGGAAGTCCGGGCTCAGGATCCGTGGATGAACTCGATGAACTCGTGGGGAAATCAAGATTCCGGGGCAAAATTCAAGAGATTTTGTGGATGGAATTGGGAGAAAAGTTAGGAGAAGCTAGATCTACCTGGTACACACGAAATCCGCGGATCAAATCCAACAAAACTTCATCACACCAACAAATCACAAAAAAATTGGGGGCTATTTTTGTGGGAATTTTCTAATTTGGGGAAGAACACAACAAAACAAGGCTAGAAAAAGGAGGGCAGAGGCTCCAAATTCGTGATCAACCAATGCTCGTGATACCAAGATGATGTAGGGTGGAAACCCTAGGGCCGATCTCTCATGATGGAGCGGATCCTACGAAGAACACAAGGGGGAAACACGAGAGAAAACACCCAAACCAACAAGATTTGGTCACCAGATCCTCGAAACACAAAGAGATACACGATCCAAATCCAACAAAGGATGATACATAGGTAACTAGTTCTTCTCCATGAGGAGGTCTTGAGGTCTTCCCGTTAGGGGTCTTGAATCCACTTGGGGGATCTTCTCCGTAGAGGCCGTGAACTCCGTTGGAGAAGGGGATCAAGTGGAGAGCAAAGCTTCTCTATTGAGCTACTACTTTGCTAACCCTAGAAAGAGGGAGGAGGAGGAGTATATATAGTCTAGGTGGACGAAGGCGTGCATGGGCCTCGGCCCTTTACTATGCGCAGACAAACATGGCCGGATGTCCGGGCTAGGGGGGCGTATGTTCGGGCGGGCGGGGTCTGCCTCGGTGCTTTTGGGATTGGAGGTGTCCGAATTTCCAGGCTTCGGCCGAATTTCCAGGTTTGGCCGGATGTCTGGGGCCTGTTGGTACTTGGCGGCTGGGAGGCTGCCACGGTCGATGCTCTAGGGGCCGGATGTCCGGGGCTTGGGGCCGGATGTCCAGGTCCTGGGGACTTCTCTGGTTCCTTCCGGCGTTCCTCTTCATCCGTGAACTTGGGGACTTGTCCGTCTTCACGTGCATCTTCAGGAGGGTTTTCTTGGTACCTGATCATGCACAATATCCTAGACTTAGGTAGTAACGATGTCTCGAGTGGATCATGTGGAATATCAATAAGGAAGGAAGTCACCTCGGTCTCGAGAGCTCTAGCTCCTGATCGTGTCATTGGTCCTCTTGGAACTTGGTGAGATAATGATAGGTCCATGGGGATGACCATAGGGTGCTCCGCATCAACCCCTCTGGTACTTCTTTGGCCCATCCTATGTCTTCTGACCCAGAAAAATTCTCCAAAAAGTTTTGCCATGTTTGGACTCTGTTCGGTATTGATTTTCCGCGAAGTAAAAAACAAGCAAAAACAGCAACTAGCACTGGGCACTATGTCAATAGGTTAGTCCCAAAAAATGATATAAAATTTCTATAAAATGATTGTAAAACATCCAAGGATGATAATATAATAGCATGGAACAATCAAAAATTGTAGGTACGTTGGAGACGTATCAGCATCCCCAAGCTTGATTCCTGCTCGTCCTCGAGTAGGTAAATGATAAAAACAGAATTTCTGGTGTGGAATGCTGCCTAACATGTTCATTACATATTCATTTCTTTGTAGCATGCATTTGGACTTTTATATGATTCAAAGCAATAGTCTAGTTTTTACATGAAGATTTCAATACTCAAGCATATCAACAAGCAACCATGTCTTTCAAAATATCAACACTAAAGCAAGTTATCCTTAGCCCATTATGTTTAATCATTGATCCATTCATGAAACACACTCGCATATTAGCTATACCCAATGCTCAAGTACGATCATAGTGCCCCTTAGTTGGTGCTTTATAAGAGAAGATGGAGACTTAAATAAAAATAAAAATTACATAAAGTTAAAGAAAGGCCCTTCATAGAGGGAAGTAGGGATTTGTAGAGGTGCTAGAGCTCAAAGCGAAAAAGATAGAAATAAAAACATTTTGGGTGGCATGCTTTTCCTGTCAACGAAAACGAACGAGTAGTTCCCAATACTTTCCGTGCTAGATATAACATAGGCGGTTCCCAAACGGAAAATAAAGTTTATTCCTTTTTCTATCATACTTTCACATTGCACAGCTAACCGAATCCAGGGGTGCCGTCCATACCAACACTTTCTAAGGAATTTATTATTTGACAACATAAAGTAAATACATTTTTCATTTTGGGATTGGGCATCCCTAATACCTTTGTCGTACTCCCGTGCAATGACAAGTGAGTAAACACTCATCTTCAGAATAACACATCTAGCATGGAAAAATATCAGCCACCTCCTACCGTTTCATGAGCGGTACGAGCACACACAAAGGAAATTTATTTTGAAGATTATATATGGCACATACAAATTTGCTTAGAACGACAAAAGAATACCGCATATAGGCAGGTATAGTGGACTCATATAGCAAAACTGGTTTAAGGATTTTGGACGCACAGGTAGTAATCATACTTACTGCAATTGAAGGCTAGCAAAAGATTGAGAAGCATCCAACCAAGAAATGAAAAATCTCATAAGCGAGCATTAATCATAACTAACACTGAATAATGCACCACAAGTAGGATGTATTTTGATTGCATAACTATTGAATTTCGTGATTGCATAGGGAATCACAAAGCTTAACATCAATATTCTTACGAAAGCATAATTACTCATCAACATGACTCACATATTATATCATCATATCGCAAAACTATTACAATGAATCAAGTTTATTTTGTCCAATGATCTTTCATGAAAGTTTTTATTATATATCTATTGAATATCTATCACTCTGGGACTAATTTCATATGTTACTTTTGATAGCTCAAACAAATCTAAGTGAAGAACATGAGCATAAAAATTTTCTTCTCTCAGAATAATATAAGTGAAGCATGAGAGAATTTCTAAAAAAATACTAACTCTCAAATAAATCTAAGTGAAGCATGAGAGCATTTCTTCAAAAATAATAAAGGACACCATGCTCAAGAAGATATAAGTGAAGCACTAGAGCAATTCCATATCTCGAAAATATTTAGGTGAAGCATAGAGAGAAATTCTAACAAGTCATAGCATAATTTTGGCTCTCTCAAATAGGTGTGTCCAGCAAGGATACTTGACTTAAAATAAAAGGCAAAACAAGAAAAGACTCATATAATACAAGATGCTCCAAGCAAAACTCATGATATGTGACGAATAAAAATATAGCTCCAAGTAAAATATCGATGGTCGTTAGAAGAAAGAGGGGATGCCACTCGGGCATCCCCAAGCTTAGTTGATTGCTTCTCTTTTAGATAATAGCTTGGGATTCCATGGGCATCCCCAAGCTTGGGCTCTTCTTACTCCTTATTCATTCATCCATCGTTATCTCACTCAAAACTTGTAAACTTCAATCACCCAAAACTCAACAAAACCTTCGTGAAATCTGTTAGTATAATAAAGAAAATCACTACTATGAGTACTGTTGCAAACCCATTCATATTTTATTTTTGCAATATATCTACTGTATTCCAACTTTACTATAGCTTATACCCTCCAATACAAACCATAGATTCATCGAAATAAGCACACAACGCAAAGAAAACAGAATTTGTCAAAAACAAAACAGTCTATAGTAATTTGAAAACTTCAAATACTTTTGTAACTACAAAAAATGTAAAAAAATTGTACAGCATGGGAAATTTGTATATCAATCCTATGTACAAAAATCAGTATTTTATCGCGCTTCTGTAAAAAAATGAAAATTGTTTTACTGGACACAAAATTTTCTATTTTTCAACAAGATCAAATCAACCATCACCCAACATGATCCCAAACGCTTTGCTTGGCACAAACACTAACTAAAACATAAAAAACACAATCATAATAGTAGAATAATTGTGCAAACACTCAAGAACAGAAAGAAAAAGATAAAAATAAATTTCATTCATTGGGTTGCCTCCCAATAAGCGCTATCGTTGTATGCCCCTAGCTAGGCATAATGCAAAGTTTCAAGTATTGACATCTTTATTTTCCAACTCCTCAATCAAACTCTAAGAATTCTTCAAGGATTTAGCATACAAATATTCAGTAACAACGTTCCTAGGAACTAGTTTATAGAATTCATTCTTGCAAAAAGGGTCTTTTATCACTTCAACAAAATCCGGCTGAATACTAATCATCTTAAGATCTTCTTTGTTACTATTAGAACTTGCACCCTTGTTTTTAGTGACTTTAGTAATCTTGACAATTTTTATCGGAGTTTTTTCAATAGTTCTAGCGGAGGAAAAAGCCGTGCTTAGATTACTAAAAATTTCTTCCAACTTATCAATCCGAGAAGGGCTTTCTTCAATTCTTTCATGAATTATGGTTCCCTTCTCCTTTAGCAATTTAAAAACTTCTCCCGTTTTGACCCAATTTTTCTAGCAAGATTATGCATATTTTTATCCAAGTTTTCAATATGTTCTTCTGTAAGCATTTTCTTTTCAATAGCATCAAACCTTTCCATAACATGCTCAAGAGTCAAAGTTGTTTCATTAATCATAAGAGGTGGTGAACCTACTAGATTTCACATAGCATTAAAAGCATCTAGAGAGGGACACATCAAGAAATTTCCACCGGTGATAGTATCAGGAACAGATCTCTACCAAGTAGTGATGCCCACATAAAAACAGCGAAGGAGAACAACAGTAGATTTCTTACGAATAGATCTATTATGTGCATAGAAAATCCTAGACCAAGCATCTTTTAAATTTTCTCTTTGTCTCTGTTTGAAGTATAAAACTTCAAAATCCGGTGACAAAAGAGGAGGAGTCATGCTGGCCATAGTAACAAGGTCACAAACAAAAAGACAGATCTGACGAGAAAACGGCGAACGAAAAAGAGGGCGAATAAAATGGCAAATTTTCATGAAGTGGGGGAGATGAAAACGAGAGGCAAATGGCAAATAATGTAAATTGCAAGGAGATGAGATTTGTGATTAGGAACCTGGTAGATGTTGATGATGTCTCCCCATCAATGGAGCCAGAAATTCCTTTTGATGCGGCTTGAACTACGTCGGTATTTCCCCAAAGAGGAAGGGATGATGCATCACACCTATGGTAGGTATTTCCCTCAGTGATGAGACTAAGGTTGATGAGGACATCAATACCATTGTTACACCCACAGCCCCTGCTTCTATACATATTGTACCAATTACTAGAGCTCGTGCACGCCAATTTAATTACCAAGTACTTTCGTTTCTTGGTAACAATTCTAACGTTCATGAGAATATGATGCTTCCTAAATTGGATACATTTGTTTTGCTTACAAATGAAGGGCCTAGCTTGGACAAGAAAGATGAACCTTGGAGCAAGTTCAAGCATGGAGATGATGGTGTGCGCAAGGGGAACAAGAACGGAGTTACAAGTGATGATTCCAGGACTTTGAAGCCACCATAATGAGTGCATGAAGCCTCCGGACGAAATTTATGAAGCCTCTAGATGAATTTTTTTTCCGAAGCCTACTCAGGCAAGGAAACACGAATCGGAAATTAGATGGATCTCGAAAGCAAACCTAATATGAAAGGAACTCGGATTGGTGGTGGATATATGGTGGTGGGATATGGCAGCAGTGGTGGTATATGGATACGAATTGGTGGTGGTATATGGATACGGATTGGTGATGGTATATGGAGACGGGTCGGTGGCGGATAAGCGGTGGTGGTAGATGGCAGGGGCGATGATGATGGTGCGGCGGCGGCGTGACAACTTATGATTAGAACTCGAAACTCTAAAAGACTAGACTCTAAGACTAGCAACTAGACACGACGATGCAACCGCAAATTCAACAAAGCAAAATACTGAAAAGACTATGCAAAGGCTCACACTGGTTTGGATATGATGAACTAACCCTAATTTTTTTTGGCTTTTTCGTGGACTGTAGGTATGAAGAACATACTCGATCCAAACTACGAAAAGCTATAAAATCTCACCGAGCAACCCGAAAATCTGATACCACTTGATAGAGGCAAAGGTGTCTCATCGAAAGAAGGGACACCTTTGCCTCTATCAAAGGTTATCAAACCAGTAGGAGAACCACGCAACACTACGTGAACGGTACCTGCACACAAAGGACAAATACTTGCAACCCGACGTAAAAGAGGGGTTGTCAATCCCTCACAGGTAAAAAGATAGATAAAATTGTAGTAGATTGGATAAATAGATCTTGTCGAAACGCTAGATAAAATAAATAACAAAAAATTGCAGCAAGGTATTTTTGGGTTTTTGGATTAATAGATCTCAAAATAAAAGCAAATAAAAATATATCTCGAAGTCAAATATGATAAAGAAGAGACTCGGGGGGGGCATAGATTTCACTAGTGGTTCTCTCGAGAAAAATAGCATATGATGGGTAAACAAATTACTGTTGGGCAATTGATAGAACTTCAAATAATTATGACGATATCCACGCAGTGATCATTATATAGGCATCACGTCCAAGATTAGTAGACCGACTCCTGCCTGCATCTACTACTATTACTCCACACATCGACCGCTATCCAGCATGTATCTAGTGTATTAGGTTCATGGAAAAACGGAGTAATGCAATAAGAACGATCACATGATGTAGGCAAGATCTATTCATGTAGGAATAGACCCCATCTTTTTATCCTTAATAGCAACAATACATACGTGTCATTTCCCCTTCTGTCACTGGGATTGAGCACCGTAAGATCGAACCCATCACAAAGCACCTCTTCCCATGGCAAGAAAAATCGATCTAGTCGGCCTAACTAAACCAAAGATTTGAAGAATAAATACGAGGAAATAAGTAATCATGCATATAAGAGATCAAGATACTCAAATAACTTTCAAGGATAAAAACATAGATCTGATCATACACTCAAAGTTCATTGGATCCCAACAAACACACCGCAAAAAGAGTTACATCAAATTGATCTCCAAGAGACCATTGTATTGAGAATCAAGAGAGAGAGAGAGATAGAGAGAGAGGAAGCCATCTAGCTACTAACTACGGACCCGTAAGTCTACAATGAACTACTCACGCATCATCGGAGAGGCACCAATGAGGATGATGAACCCCTTTGTGATGGTGTTTAGATTGGATCTATGGTTTCTGGAACTTGCGGTGGCTGGAATTGTGTTTCGTCAACTCCCCTAGGGTTTTTGGAATATTGGGGTATTTGTTGAGCAAAGAGGCGGTGCGGGAGGCCACCGAGGAGGGCACACCCCACCAGGGTGCGCCTAGGGTGGGTTTTGCCCCCCTCGGGGCACCTCTCTGGTACTTCTTTGGCCCATCCTGTGTCTTTTGGCCCAAAAATAATCTCCAAAAAGTTTCGCTGCATTTGGACTCGTTTTGGTGTTGATTTTCTACGAATCAAAAAACAACAACTGGCACTGGGCACTATGTCAATAGGTTAGTCCCAAAAAATGATATAAAATTTCTATAAAATGATTGTAAAACATCCAAGAATGATAATATAACAGCATGGAACAATAAAAAATTATAGATATGTTGGAGACGTATCAATCGGCGGTGGCGGAACCTGGCCGCGCGGTTGCGTTATCCCTCGTGCTTGACGGCGCCGCGGCCGGAGGCCACATTGACCCAACCTCTGCGTCCAACGGCGCCAGTTCCTTCCCGTCACTAGACTGTTTTGCGACCAAGGAGACCCAACTAGTGCGACCATGCCTCGACTGCTTTTTTCATGCCTTAAGGAACCTGGCAGCGTCGTTAGTATCAGGTTTGTTCCATTACACTTGGGTCACCGATAGTTGTCGTGCTACTGTGCTCCTCTCTTCTTGTGGTGGCTAGCTGGGGCAATTCACCTCTTTTGTGGGAAGGAGGTTGTGGCTTTCTCAATTGATCAAAACAACAGATATATATTGCTATTTTTGATGTTGTGTGGACCATCGGAAACCTGATGTGTGTGTGTGTGTCATAGAATATCTTGCTATTTGTGTATATTGCTTCCCTTTTATTCATGTACTACTTCTCTAAATGTAACCCACTTCTTTTCTATTATTAGCGCTATCTTTTGATGTTAATGGACCGAAAGTCTAAAGCATTCCCTTCTGCAAAATCATGATATTAGAGCTATACATCTTATAAGCCCTACTGTATATGACAATGCAACGTTCAGTTATATTATGTTTGCAGCATGGCATTTTTTCATTTCTATTTTTCTGATGAATCACATGGTAAATTATGATGTATAATGACTGCTCTTGCAAAGAGTTTGGAATTCAGATAGGGTTTCTACAACATGCAATTCTTTAGGATCTGAATCTAAATGACCCCTTCTTTAGTCCAGTCCTAGCAAAAACTGATCACAGAAACAAAGAAGAAACAACGAATAGGTCCCTTTATTGCCCACAAGAGTTATTTGGGTTTAGCTCATGAACTTTTTGCTCATCAATACAAGTGCAGGATTTGAACATGTTAATTTTGAGCTTGTGTTTGGAGTTTATATTCTACCTTCCGTGCGAAGTAGTCAGATTTATTGCATGGAAGATGATGCCCATAGAGTGGAAGGTGGAGAGATTCAGACTTCCGAGGATGTTAATATGCTCAAAGTTTTTCAATTAAACATGTTGAAATTCTCCATGTAGTTGTGATTGTCGACACAACATCCCTCCCTCTAGACATGGAGGATCAGTTGTTGGACTAATTTATTTGTCTGTTGTATGACTTCCCACAACTTTTTTAATTTGTATTCACATATTATCAAACCATAAAGATTTCAATATCTTAAAACTTAAGTAGAATTAATTTGCTTGTATTTCTCAACTCTAGCATTTTGTGCTTCTTCACAAGTTCCAAGTTGTTATTTGGCAATTAATTTAATTTGATCTTCAACTTTGGGTTCTTGGCACTCGCCCGTGCAGGTTATGACTACGTCGTAGGTGACATGCGGAAATGGGACCAACAAGGAGAAGAGTTCATTAAGAGTTCTTTCTGTCGACTAGGCTGGATGCCCCCAAGAAGAATACCATTAGTAAACTTTCATGATTGATATGTTCCTTTCCTCTAGCTACACAATATGATATATTGCTTCTTAATTAACGGTTACTGCTCCGTAGTAAGATGGCATATGGTATATTTATTCTCGAGTTGTCACTCAGTAGTAAAAGTGGTTTATAGTTCAAATAGTTGAGCAAAAAACTGGCGTGATACAGAGCAAGTGGACGGACTTCATTTCCCGCCATCTAATCTTTGTTTTCTAGCTTTGGTTGTCTACAAAATGCTAGATTCTGGTATATATTCATTGGTGCAGAAGCTAGAAGCTCATTGATATTCTTTTCTTGCAAACATATGACGGATTGTGCATAAAATTGCACCTTGAAATCTACATCTGGGTTAAGAGCTTTTCCCAGAAGTTAAGACATCGCTTTGGACATTTAGATATTTTTGTAGCATTCTTTAGGTTCTTGACTTAATTTCTTCTCATACTGTAAAATATTAATTATATGTTGTAAAGTAGTAGTAGTGTGAATACCATGTACGCATCGAGTTTATTAAAGTCAAAAGATTACCAGGAAAGGAGAGCAGAGTTCAGGTCGTGTTCATCTCCATCCATCAAGGGAAAGATATACGAGGCAAAGGGTTATGTGTTCTGCTAGATGACATAGTACAAGATTCAGTAGCGATGACATGATCTCCACCTATACTAAACTTGATTTGTTGTCTCAATATGGAATCTCAATCTTCTCCTTTGAATAATACAATGTTCCCTTGGCTCGAAGGATATAGGCATGGCAAGTTTGGTTGGATGAGGAGGAAATAAGAATGATTTAATAATAGTAGGAAAAGGGAGATAATGTTGCTTGATGTGTATGGGGATTCTGAAGATATATATGTTTGATACTTTCCCTACATGATAGAGATTAGTTGGGTTTTGAAGTTCTCTATAGAAGAACTATGTGGGACTATGTTGTTGTATTATTTAACCCCTAAAATATTTAGACCCTCATTGCAACACACATGCAATCATGTCAAATGTGGCTCTATGATAGAATCAAGTAGGAAGTAGAAAGGGACCAGCCCTAGCCCCAATAACAAAGACTACAACAACGGTGATGGCGGTGTATCCCGGTGAGCGTGAGCAATGACCAAGACGCTTCCCAGGTCACACGTCGAGGACTTCCTCCTGGACGCTGCCACCGCCTTGGCTGTTGTTGTTGTCCCCTCAAATAAGCCATATCAAGTTAGGTCCATTGCACTGCAAATACTTACACTTCTACTAGGTAAGCAAATGCAACCTGCAAGCATGGGGAAACATGTACACAAGTGTTGTACAAACAGAAACCATCTACTTTGTGTATTAATTCTCTGAATTACAGGCATCGTAGCAATTGTATGTAAAATCTTTTAACTCCCGAGTTGATGGCGGTACTGTGAGAGTAGATTGGTGTAGATTACTTTTTCTAGGCTATTAGAATATATGAAGAGGTACCAAGGTTGAAATCAATTAGGGATGCACTAACAATATGTCATGAATCAGAAGATTCCGTTGGTCTTAGTTGTTTCTTTTGGACACATGAAAACTTCATGTTTTAACTTTATTATAGTTTGTACTAATTCTTTCTCGGTAAGGAATGGGTAGAAAGTGATATAATACAGTTTTAACTAAACTATATTGTAGTTTTATCAACATCTATAGGAGTTCGTTACGTCTTTGTTTTTTATTCACAATTAAGATGTGGGTGTTATATGCATTGCCGACTTTGTTGAACATTCTTTAAACAAAATTTATGACTGTTCGGCTACTGATCAATGTCTACATCTTTATAATTAATTAATAACCCTTATATTGCCATCTGGTTTTTAGGTTGGAACAGTACTTATGGTGATAGTTTTCAACTTCTAGTGGGGTTCATGTCTCTCTCATGGAACATCACCAAGTAATGAAACTTACATGAATATAGATGCTACAATATCATCATTCATCGATGCACTGATGTTGCTGGCAGCTAAACAACCTTCTGTATACTCATGGGACTGCTAGGATCAATTACGTATGCTAAACATTACATTGTGAGTGTGTGCTGGCAAGGCAACCAAGATTTTACGCCTCTACATATTGTTTTGATACTTTGACCATATGTCCTTTATAGTTTGACCAGGTGGAGTTTTTTTAGCTAAAGCGTCTTGTTATGTAATTGAAAAGATGATGAAGTTCCTGTTGAGGGCAGAACCAAGAAGTATAGAAGAAGAGGTTGCAAGAGAACAAGTCACCAGATCCAACCATCTAAGGTGAGAATCTAAGTTTTCACCCTGAAGAACCAGTCCAAGCCAAACAATGCTTTCAACAAGGTAACATCATAAAAAACCCGCCATTGCTAGGTATAACTGGCATACAAGTCAGACCTAGGCTCCCACCCAGTGCTCGAGACTAGGTGCTCGAATAACATCGCCATCGACGTCACTTATGTGTTGTCGCCACCACTTTTCCACGATCTCAGTAGGTACATGTGATGCACGGCCGTTGTCGCTGCACAACCATCCCCTCGTCAAGTCATCGTCGTATTTTGCAACTCTCAATTGAAGACAGCCACTGGATCTAGGGAGAGGACCCTCACAAAGAACTTTCGATGGACACCGCAATCTACAGAAGGTCTGTCATGTATACAGTTTGGACTCTTCATACAACACATCGCCAGAGTTTAAAACTTTGAGACATTTAGTGAAATTACTGAAAATGGGAGTGAATTCAACGACGTGCTTGAAATAGTGTAATCCGGCTGGAATTCCAATATATCTAGATGGCAACGTATATTTTCGGCTAGTATTCCAACGAGCATAGACGGGTAAATTTTTATATTTCATTACCATAACATTCAAGGTACAAGCATTTATTTTTGTTATCACATATTCAAGATAATACTAATATATTCAATTGGATGGATGTGTCCGACTCTTTTGTTTTTTATTTTATGCTCTCGTGGAACAGTAAATATTTGATTCGTCCGGTTTGCACGACGAGTATTCTCCATCACACATTTTTAGACCTTCCATGTGAAATATTCGTGCTAACTATATATATTGCTTATGCAAGATGGTCATGAGTTTAGGAAGAAGTTTTATTATACTTTCTCAAATATTTTGTGTATGAACCTAAAGATAACATTTCTGATATTGAGAATATCTTAAGCACATCAAGTAGATATTAATTCATTATAGATTATTAGTTGGATCATTGCTCTTTATGTACTTACTTCTTTATCAACTTACATTTCAAGTGAAGTGGATTTCAATTATTACCTGATTTTTATTGGCTATCTTTTTTATGCATGTGAAATTTAACATGCATTATGATTATATATAACTTTAGCAAAATACTTCAAATGCCCGTGGCAACGCACGGGCATTCTACTAGTTGGTGATGTTGCCTTAGCCACCTTCTGATGCTTCGTGGGAAGGTTCTGGTGGACTTCGCCTTGTCCTCTTATGATCGGTTGCCGCCACTGTCGGTCTGCCACCGACCAAGTGAGGCAAGGGTTTTGCCACCGCGCGAGAGAGATGGGGATTGCGGGGTGCATGTTGGGTAACGTTGCATGGGAAAAAAATCTACGGAAACGCAAGATCTATCCATGAAGATGCATAGCTACGAGAGGGGAGAGTATGTCTACATACCCTCGTAGACCATAAAGTGGAAGCATTTAACAACATTGTTGATGTAGTCGTACACCTTCACAATCAGCCCGATCAAGTACCGAACATACGGCACCTCCACGTTCAACACACGTTCAGCTCGATGACGTCCTCGCCTTCTTGATCCAGCAAGATGGGCGAACTAGTAGATGAGTTCCGACAGCATGACGGCGTGATGACGGGGGTGGTGAACTATCTCCGCAGGGCTTCGCTGAGCACTACGAAAGTTATGACCGAGGATGAACTAGAGGGAGAGGGGCGCAGCACACAGCTAGGGAATCGTAGTCTTTGTGTGGCGCCCCTCCCTCTCATATATATAGGTGGGGGAGGAGGGGAAGCCAGGGTGCGCCCCAAGGGTGACCGCCGGCCCCCTTGGGCATCTACCCTATGGTGCCCACCCCCTTCCTTTTCTGGCGCCTGGGAAAAGGCAGGAGGGGTGGCGCCCCCCTTCCCTTTTTCTCATGTGGGAGAAAAGTCAAGGGGGCTGGCCCTCTCCCTTTCCTTCCCTAGGGCTGGTGCCATGAGGTGGAGGCGCACCATGTCACGCCCAATATGTGACTCTATCCTAAAGAGACTCCAAGGTCCCACCAAGGATATAACCTCATATTGACACGCTATTGCAAGGTGGATATCATTACATAAAATCATTACATAATAGATGGGGATACATACAAGGCATACAAATGATGCAAGAACACATCAATACATCGTACAAGAGTACAACATCCGACTACGGGTGAAACCCAAACAAAAGCTGTAACGACATCCACCCTAGTAGCCCAGGTTGCCGACCAGGAACCTAACCCAAGATCGACGAAGAAGAAGAACTCCAACACAAGCAAAACATCGCTCTCACGTCATGACCATCGCATTACCTGTACCTGCAACTGTTGTTGTAGTAATCTATGAGCCATTCGGACTCAGCAATCCCATTACCATGGGTATCAAGACTAGCAAAGCTTAATGGGTATGGAAAAGATAAGTGGTGAGGTTGCAGCAGCGACTAAGCAATGTATGGTGGCGAACTCATGAGTACAAGACTAAGATGAGAAACTACGCAACGGTCGCGAACTAGTAATGATCAATAAGTGATCCTGAACTACTTACGTTCAAACATAACCCAACCGTGTTCTCCTCTCGAACTTCCCCGAAAAGAGACAGTCACGGTTACGCACACGGTTGGTGTATTTTTATTGAGTTTACTTCAAGTCCTCTACAACCGGATATTAACAAATTCCCATCTGCCACAAAACCACGGCCACGGCTCTCGAAAGTTTAAACCCTGCAGGGGTGTCCCAACTTATCCCATGACAAGCTCACGATCCGCGAAGACAATCCTCCATCATGGGACCCTCCGATCAGACTCGGAATCCCGGTGCACAAGACTTTTCGACAATGGTAAAACAAGTCCAGCAAGACCTCCTGGCGTGCCGACACCCTGATAGTAGCCGCGCGTATCTCATCTCAGGCCACGACCGGATTGTCCAAACTTCCGGTAGGCCAATCACAGAGTTGCCACTGGCGGTTGACAGGTTGGACCAACACTCATGAGGAACACTGGCCCGGGGGGTCGATTAAGAGACCTCGGGGGCCGGAAGGTCCCTATGCAAGTTTTTAGTTGTTATTAAGCAAATGGTAAAACCAATGTTGGGCCTTGTTGGAAGAGTTTTATTCAAAGCGAACTGCCAAGAGGGGCCCATAAACCCTCATCGTGTTAGGGACGCAAAATCAAGGAATGTAGCACCAGTATGACGGGAACTAAGGCGGCAAGAGTGGAACAAAACACCAGGCAAAAGGCTGAGCCTTCCACCCTTTACCGAGTATATAGATGCATTAATTAAATAAGAGATATTGTGATATCCCATGATATCCATGTCCCAACATGGAACAACCTGCAACTGCACCTGCAACTAGCAACACTATGAGAGGGGCTGAGCAAAGCAGTAACATAGCCAAACAACGGTTTGCTAGGAAGGGTAAAAAGGTTAAAGGCTATCATGGCAATTTGGGAGGCTTGATAAACAAGTGGTAGGTAGAGCGACATAGCGATAGCATCGAGACAACTAGCATAACAAATATAGTAGTGAGATCCAAGGTGACGGTCATCTTACCTGAAATCCCGCTAGGAAGAAGAAAGAGTCCATGGAGAAGACGATCCCACGCAGTCGTATGAATCCTCACAATCTGTAGCGACCCGACCTCAGACGGTCAAGTCTCTGTGCTTAAGTGTCATCCCTGGATCGGTATGCTGACACACACAGTACTCGAGGATTTATAACAGAGGTAAATCACATATATAAAGTAACGTAAATACTATTACCTCAATCCATATAGCAGAAGTAACAAAGGTTGTGGATTCCCATCAACACCAACGGCAAAGTTGAATGTAGAAATCGTAACCCTAACGTATCACTTACTCGTCGCAAGATTCCTGCAACATGAGACGTTGCAGCCACAAAGGGTCAGTACATTGAATGTACTGGCAAATTCACGCCATTGGATAATGATGAATAAAGGCTATCATTACATGCATATTTGGCTGGTGGAAAGGCTCTATGGTTGTAATGTTCTTGCGAAAAGCCAATTTTTCCCTACTGCAAAGGAATATAATTTATTTAACTACAAAGTTGGTTGAAAATATTGAGAAGGTTCCTCCAACTCAATCCCAAATTAACATCAATAACCCAACAAATTATTTAAGTAACGTGATGAGATCAATTTGATAATCCAAGAACCAGATACTCAAGATGTCCATAACCGGGGACACGGCTAACCATGATTAGTTTGTACACTCTGCAGAGGTTTGCGCACTTTTCCCCACAAGACCCGATCTCCTCCATTGCATTTCTCGCACTGTCGGGTGTTTAAGAAACGGATGACCGAGACAAAGTCTTTCAGAAGCATTAACTCTCTACTCCGGATAGACTATACCACCTACAACCCACTACATGCTAGTCTATCTCTTCAAGAGTTTCACGCAAGTTACTCAACTATGCTAGAGCCCATAATAGCTTGTGGCTGCACACGGAAGTTTCTAGCATGAATAATCTTATGACCCCTTTGAGCCTGGGTGGCATTCCATAGGGTGATCACACGGGTCCTCCGGGATCCCCTTTGGCAAACATTGGGTTCTCCAGGTGCCCGGGCAAACCACTGGGTGCTCCAGGGTGCCCCAACCAATTCACCTAGATGTGTATTAAAGTAGCCACCTTAAGTTAACCATTAAATAATAACTCTCACATCTGTCATGAATTCTCTCAAACCAATCCACATCTACGAGCATAGCATAGCAATATGAGCATAACGTAAAAGTAACTTCCAGGGTTAGAATGAAGGGTAATAGGTTCCTACCTCATCAACTACTTCCGGATACCCACATGTTATCAAGTCCTAACCATGCAATGTTTGAGGGTTGAAACTAATGCATAAAAACTGGGTAATGAAAAGTATGATCAAAGTGTGAACTTGCATGCAATGTTGATGAGGATGATTCACACTCAAAACTCTTGATAGTTCTGCTCGTCACACTCTGGTCAATCTATCGTGAGCAAGCAATAGTAACCACACATAAGCAATCACTCAAATGATCGGGAAGAACGAAGAAGACAGTTCGGAAAACATCAAAACCAACAAATAACTCTTGCAACATAAAACAATTTCTAATAGTACCAAAATTATGTGAATTTGGCCTTATCATAAAGTTTAAGTCAAGAGCTTCGATTTGCAAAAAGAATCAACTAAATCAGAGTTATAAAACTCAAGTTATGTTCAAAAGAAGTTTGAATATGAATCTGAACAAAATTTGAAATTTGAAAATTTCAAAAAGTTGATGTGACAGGTTCACTGGATAGGTGAAAACAAGACGAAGCTATAGGCGCTGGTTTCATCTAATTTGGATAAATGAGTGAAAAGTTATGGCTATTTGAAAAATCAGGGCCAAGCTATTTTTTGAAAGAAAAATAGCTACGCCTAAGGTCTAATGTATAATTACGTAGACTTATTGATAATCTAATTATTCTATCATATTAGTCTAGAAATAATAAACTACGGAAGTATAAAAAAACAAAGAAAGATACCTTTATAAGGCAGAGAAAAGACGACTTTGGAGAGAAGAGACAATTTCCAGAAGTCGCGCCGGAGAGGAAAAATATTTTTTAAATGAATCTAGTAAACCAAAATATTAATTTAACCCGAATCAGATGATTTTTGGAGGCTCTATGGATCTATATTTATAGGTGGAAAAGAGGTTTAAGGGTCAAAGGCTAGGCAATGTGAGACTAAACGTAGACGAAAATATACGAAACAGAGAAGAAAAAGGCTAACGCCTTGCACGGGCCTAAAGGCCTCGGCCGACCGCGCGCGGTACATGGGTTGCATTTTTTTCCGAAGTCTATTTTTTTGAAATTTGTTTCAAAAAAACTAACATTAACGAAAATAAAATAATAAAAAAGACAAAATAAAACAAAAGAAAAAGTGGCCGGCCTGCTGCTATGCTACGCATGTGGGCGGCGGTTAGTTCCAGGCGGACGTGTAGATTTTTTTATATAGAAACAAAAAAATAAAACTGGATAACGATAATAAAATAAAATTTATATACGCATATTATATATCAAAATTTCCAGAAAAAGATTTTCTACAACATGAACATTTCTCTAGTTCCAAATAAAATTCACAAAAATTCAAATAATTCAAACAGTGCTACTTCTACAATAAAACCCAATAAAAATCATTTTAGAAATACCAAAATGATTTCAAAATTATTTATCTCCAATTTTCTGATGTAGGGAATCATTTTACCCTATTTCCCATTTATTTTGTTTTTGGAGAAAAATAATTTGAATAAAACCCAAATAACTCCAAATTGAAAATAATTTCAAACGGACTTTAAATTTGATCCTTTTAAACTCCCAACTCGTATTTCATATATTTTGAAGAAGTCATTTTATCTTCTCTCATGAAAATCATAGAGTTGCTTAAAGTTTCTAAATTTGAAATATTTCTAAATAAAATTCAAATCTTTTCAAAACCCCTTTTCATTTAATTAAATGGAAGAAGTCATATCATCTTCTCTTGATGGTTTTGTATTTGAAGAGAATTTGAATTCACGAAGATCAAAATGCAAAAAGGTGAAACTTTGGGAAAGTCCTTTTATTCCCTCTCATTTAACTTTCAAAAAGTTTCGAATTTCACTCAATCAATCACACAACAATCAAACAAACAATCAATCTATCTATTTATTATAACATTCCAAAATTTAGAATTTTGGGATGTTACACAATCGCAACGAAACAGGAACTATCGAGAAGGAGCACAACTGGAAAGAAGCAAACAACATGGTAAACACACAACACATCAACATGACATGATGCTCAACCAAGTATGATGCATACAAGATCAACACATCAAAGCAAGTTTAAAAGAGGCCGGAAATAACATATAACAATTCCGGTAACTCCTCATATGCAAAATTTCCAAATTGGTCCAGATCTGAACAAAACATTAAGTTAAAGTTGTTAAACATCAAGTTAAAGTGCACCAAGATGATCTACATGGTTTTCTAGTCGAGTTACATTTAAAGTTCGTTTAATTCGGAGTTACGGCCTAGAAGATATGAGCAAAACAAGTTAAACATGACACTGATGCAAATACAAGCAAAACAACATCACAAACACTCCGAAACAAGGATGCAACAAGGCATGATGAAACTACATACAAAACCAAGCAAGTTTCATATAGAGCATACTCCAAACGGAGCCACGGTTCAACACATACACTCAATACAAGTTTCAAACACAATCTGCCCAAAACAGCAACTAAGCACTTTGCAATCAAGGAAACGACATGCTACAGGAATCATAAGGACACAAACTTGATATGCACTCAAAGTACAGACAACATGCTTCAAATATCATTAAGGTTCAGGTTCATAAGCATCAGGATTAAACCAATATGATCAATGCAAAAAAGCAACTTAATAACACAGATTATGACTTAGTGAAAAACAGGGCACACATGTGAGCAGAAATAACATGTTGACATGTTGGAGGCATGAATCAATGATGATATAGTGCAAGATCATGGCAAACAAAAGCATGGCATTAAAGTACAAGTTAAACATGGCAAAACATGATTACTAAGAATCTCCATATGAGCCCTAGATCAATGGCAATCAACAAGACAAGATGCAATATGATATAAGATGATTCTCATACTTAGAGGAAATCTGGGAATGCAAAACAATAACATTCTGATGCTGACTTTGGAGGCACATAACAACAAGCACAGCAACTTTAATAATTATGAAAAATACATGGGCATGTAGTAGACATGATATACTTCAACTTTGTATAAGGGCACAAATTCATATGATGCATGGCGTAATTACTATGATACTTGCAAAATGGAACATGTGGTTAACAGGATGACAGATTTAGCATGATGGCAACTTGAGGGCAAGAAATAGTCAAACTACAGCACTTTATATGGCAACCAAAGGCATGGCATCAAAGTACACCTAACAAGGAGCAAATGACCTCAAGGCATGATATACATATGACTCATAGACTAGTGGGAACCATCAAGACAATTTTGAATGTTGTAACAGTTTCAGCAAGTGTAAAACAGCAACATCAGCATGGCAACTTTGCAAGCTTGGAACAGAGGTCATATGAAGTCCACAATTATCACACTTGGCATGTGAACAAAGTACTCATAGCATACTTCAATTCATGTAATTAGAGCATCTCCAAAAGAGGCATAGATTAATCAATAACAAGCTCACAACATGGCACCATGAAGTTAACAAAAAACTGGAACATCATTTAGGCATGTTCATGGCAATGAAAACATATGCTACAGGACATATATGAGGCAACAAAAGGCATGGAATGAAAGAGTATAACATGGAAATCAAAACATGTCAACTAGGCATCTCTAGGTTATGCATGGAATTGATGGTAGCATCAAGTTAACATGGCAACATCACGTAACAGTTACAGACTTAGCAAAAATCACTAAGTCTAAGAAATCAGCAACATCAAGTAGCACACTTTGCAAGCTTGTGCTAGTCACCACAAGGCACACATACAAATGCATGGATTGCACCACTGTAAAGATGACATGAAGATGCTCCCAAAACATGTTGACATGATGCTCAAAAGATAAACACACAAAATGCTATGAAAAAGAAAAATCAGCAAGTTATGACAGTTTCCAGCAGGTTATATCATTTAGCACTCTTGCAACGATGATTAAGGCATCAATATGGACACTAACATGCATGTAAAATATACCAGCATGAAGAGCACTCAGAGATGAACAATTGCATATGTCATACATGCAAAACGGAGAAACATGCACGAAGTTATGGAAGGTCAAACATGCACACATGATGTTAGAAAACCTGGGACTTAGAGAAAAAATGGACCTCGGGGAAAATGGACGGGGAGGACCCGGGACGGATCTGGCTGTTTGGATCGGGGGTCGGGGTCGGCGTGGTGCAGATCTGGAGAAGCTCCGGCGAGGCGAGGGCATGGCGATGGCGAACGACGGCGGGCGTGGTGGCCGGAGGAGGCCGGGGGTGGCGACTCCGGGCGGGGCTCCGCCAGGTCCGGGCCGGATCTGGCTGTCGGCGGTAGTCGACGGGGAGTACAAGGTGTGGGCGTGCGACGTCGGGTGAGCGGGCCGGGCGGCGAAGCAGCGCAGTGGCGGTGAGGCGCACAGCCGCAGCGGTTGGCGGCGGCTGGGCGGCGATGGAGGCGCGGCCGAGCGGGAGACGCACGGGCGGCGGCGCGGCCGGATAGGCCCCGCGGGCCTGCAATGGGCCTGGGCGGATCGCTCGGGTGGAGGCGGGACTACTGGCGGCGGGGATGGCAGTGGAGGACATGTGGCGGCTCCGGATAGGCTCGGGCGTGGCAAAGCGGATGTGCCCGGCCGTCGGCCGACATGTCCAACGGCACGGAGGAGGCGGGAGCTAGGGTTTCGTCCGCAAAAATGGAGGAGGGTGTTTATATAGGCATAGAGAGTTATAAGAGGCCAAATGAGGTGCGGTTTTCGCCCACACGATCGTGATCCAACGACGGAGAGCATGGAGGGGGTTTAGATGGGCTAGTGGGCTGTTGTGAAGGGTTGCTGGGCTGCAAAGAGAAGGAGGGATTCGCGGTTACACGGTTAACCGTTGGGGCATCAAACAACCTCCAAATGGAACGAAATTTGACAGGAGGTCTACCGGTGATATACCAAGACGACTCGACAAATCTCAGCCCATTCCGAGAACGTTTTTCTGCTGCTCACGAAACAAAATCTAAGAGGTGCAGCGGGTGCAGGTGGGAGTGTCGGATTCCGAAACGGACAATGGAGAAAGTGACCGGATGCAAGAGACGAACATGAATGCAAATGAGTTGCACATGATGACATGGCAAAGTGCAGCACGCATGCAAAATACAAGGCAACGACGGTGAATAACTGGAAGACACCTGGCGCATCGGACTCGGGGCGTTACGCACCAGCCCCATGTGGGCTGGTGTGCACTCCCTCATTGGCCCGTTTGGCCCATTAAACTCCCGGGGCCTCGCGGAACCCCTTCCGGTGATCCGATGACTACCCGATACAATCCAAAACCTTTCTGGTGACCAAATAGCATCATCCTATATATCAATCTTTACCTCCGGACCATTTCGGAGCTCCTCGTCATTTCCGTGATCTCATCCGGGACTCCGAACAACATTCAGTCACCAACTCACATAACTCATATAATACTATATTGTCAATGAACATTAAGCATGCGGACCCTATGGCTTCGAGAATGATGTAGACATTACCGAGACGCCTCTCCGATCAATAACCAATAGCGGGACCTGGATGCCCATATTGGTTCCTAAATATTCTACGAAGATCTTTATCGATCGAACCTTTATGACAACATACGTAGTTCCCTTTGTCTGTCGGTATGTTACTTGCCCAAGATTCGATCGTCGGTATCTCCATACCTACTTCAATCTCATTACTGGCAATTCGCTTTACTCGTTCAGTAATACATTATCTCATAACTAACTCCTTAGTCACTTTGTTTGCAAGCTTCTTTTGATGTTTATTACCGGGAGGGCCCAGAGATACCTCTCTGTCATACGGAGTGACAAATCCCAATCTCGATTCACATCAACTCAACAGACACCTTCGAAGATACCTGTAGAGCATCTTTATGATCACCCAATTATGTTGTGACATTTGATAGAACATAAGTTATTCCTCTGGTATCTGGGAGTTGCATGATCTCATGGTCGAAAGAATATGTATTTGGCATTAAGAAAGCAGTAGCAATAAACTGAACGATCATATGCTAAGCTAACGGATCGGTCTTGTCCATCACATCATTCCCCTGATGGTGTGATCCCGTTATCAAGTGACAACTCATGTCCATGGTTATGAAACCTTAACCATCTTTGATCAAAGAGCTAGTCTAGTGATGATTTGTTCTCTTACAGTACCTTGAAGTGGTGATTTGTTTTCTTATACTAACGGAGCTCATGAGATTTTCTATTGAGTTTTATGTTGTGAAGTTTTCAAGTTTTGGGTAAAGTTTGATGGATTTTGGAATAAAGAGTGGCAAGTGCCTAAGCTTGGGGATGCCCAAGGCACCCCAAGGTAAAATTCAAGGACAACCAAAAGCCTAAGCTTGGGGATGCCCCGGAAGGCATCCCCTCTTTCGTCTTCATCTATCGGTAACTTTACTTGAGGCTATATTTTTATTCACCACATGATATGTGTTTTGCTTGGAGCGTCTTGCATGATTTGAGTCTTTGCTTTTTAGTTTACCACAATCATCCTTGCTGTACACACCTTTTGGAGAGACACACATGAATCGGAATTTATTAGAATACTCTATGTTCTTCACTTATATCTTTTGAGCTAGATAATTTTGCTCTAGTGCTTCACTTATATCTTTAAGAGCATGGTGGTGGTTTTATTTTATAGAAATTATTGATCTCTCATGCTTCACTTATATTATTTTGAGAGTCTTTTAGAACAGCATGGCAATTTGTTTTGGCTATAAAACTAGTCCTAATATGATAGGCATCCAAGATGGGTATAATAAAAACTATCATAAAAAGTGCATTGAATACTATGAGAAGTTTGATACTTGATAATTGTTTTGAGATATGAAGATGGTGATATTAGAGTCATGCTAGTTGAGTAGTTGTGAATTTGAGAAATACTTGTTCTAAAGTTTGTGATTCTCGTAGCATGCACGTATGGTGAACCGTTATGTGATGAAGTCGGAGCATGATTTATTTATTGATTGTCTTCCTTATGAGTGGCGGTCGGGGATGAGCGATGGTATTTTCCTACCAATCTATCCCCCTAGGAGCATGCGTGTAGTACTTTGTTTCGATAACTAATAGATTTTTGCAATAAGTATGTGAGTTCTTTATGACTAATGTTGAGTCCATGGATTATACGCACTCTCACCCTTCCACCATTGCTAGCCTCTCTAATACCGTGCACCTTTCGCCGGTATCATACACCCACCATATACCTTCCTCAAAACAGCCACCATACCTACCTATTATGGCGTTTCCATAGCCATTCCGAGATATATTGCCATGCAATTTACCACCGTTTCATTTGTTATGACACGTTTCATCATTGTCAAATTGCTTTGGATGATCATGTAGTTGACATTGTATTTGTGGAAAATCCACCTTTATAATTCTTTCATACATGTCACTCTTGATTCATTGCATATCCCGGTACACCGCCGGAGGCATTCACATAGAGTCATATTTTGTTCTAGTATCGAGTTGTAAGTAAATAAAAGTGTGATGATCATCATTATTAGAGCATTGTCCCATGTGAGGAAAGGATGATGGAGACTACGATTCCCCCACAAGTCGGGATGAGACTCCGGACAAAAAAATGAGAGAAAAAGAGACAAGGGACAGTGTTACTATCCTTTTACCACACTTGTAACATCCTAGATTTTCAATTTGGAATGTTATACATAGGTCATTCGTGCATATCATATTTCTCTGCATTTTGTTTCACGAATCCTCGAAATTTGAAGCAACTCAAGGACCCACGGAGAGAGTTGGGAATTTCGTTATTTTCAAATTTGAGTTTTCTCAATTTTTGAAAAGAGGATCATTTGGTTTTAATTATTTTTCCTCTTCGAAAATATTTCTAATTAAAATATATGAGAGGAGATAATATGAATTCTCCAAAATAAATGAAATATTAGAGGGGAAATATTAAAATCAAATAAGTAATTTTATTTGGATTTTTGTTGCTATTTTATTTGAATTACAAAAAATATGCGTTTTTCAAAATTGCATTAGAGGCCCAAATAAATGTTCACTTTGTCCGCAATATTATTAGAGGACCGTGAAAATTTATTTCAGGATTTTTGGACTCTGTTTAGTATTTCTTTTATTTGTTTTTCCATGTCAGGATTTATTTAAAAAAATCCGAACCGACCTAACGGGTCGTGTCCATCCAGGACACTGCGCACGGAGGCCTTTAAAGCCCGCCCGAGATGGCCGCCCCAGCCCACCTAGCGCCGTCGCCGCGCCGCCGTCGTCGGATCCGCCGCCCGCCGCGCCGGATCTCGCCGAGCCGCCGCCGTTGACCATTGACCAGTCGGTTTTCTTCGGTTAACCCCGGTTTTCTTTTTTCTGAAAAAACCCTGGTCGGTTTTTTTAGATCGGTTTTGTTCAGTTTTTCTTCGGTTTAGTTTAATAGCGGACATTCGTCCGTGCATTCGTTTTAACGAACGTTGTTCGTCAGTTAGCCGCAGACAACGAACGTTCGTTCGTTAGCTGATTTGTCTCGTTTTAATGTTCAAGGGTTTTTCCATGATTATTTTCGATCGTGATTCCTGCCCTAATCTTAGTTTTAGTTTATCTTTTCACTTGTTTATCCAAATCGGGTGAAACAAGCGCCTAGATCTTCGTCTAGAAGCCCTCTTTCTGTTTCACCAACTTTAACAAGATTTTGGTACTGTAAAATTTGACTTTAGTCCAGATTAGTAAGCGGATCTTGTTTCTTTCGTAGTTTGAGTTTCGTTGCTCCGTTTGATTTGATTCTTTTTGCAAACTGGAGTTCTTAAGTTGAACTTTCTGGTTAGATCTTCTTATTCGAAGTTTTCCCCTTGCATCTTTGCTTGATTGCTTATGTATGCTATTGTTTGTTTGCGATAGAATTCCCGGAGTGTGAAGCGTGCTACTACGAGTCTTTAGGATTTGCAGATCGTCAGCAAGGCAAGTAACACATTGATCATACTCTTTCATACCCAGTTTTTATGCATTAGTTTCAACCCTCACACATTGCATGAGTAGGATCTCTTAACATGTGGGTCTGGGAAGTAGATGATGAGGTAGAACCTATTACCTCTATTATCAAACCCTTGGGAGTTACTTCTACGTTATGCTTATATTGCCATGTTATGCTCGTAGACGTGGTTTGGGTTTGAGAGTATCCATGACAGATGTGAGTTTGTTAATTAACGGTTCAACTTAAGGTGGCAACTTTAATACACATCTGGGTGGATTGTTTGTGGGCACCTGGGGTTATACCAGTGTTGTCCTAGGAGATCTCAGGGTTATACCGTGTTCCTATGGTCCGCCACCCAGGCTCAAAGGGATCATAAGATTATTCATGCTTGAAACTTCCGTGTGTAGCCACAAGCTATTATGGGCTTTAGCATAGTTGAGTAGGTTGCATGACCTCTTCCAGTGGTAGACTAGCAGATGTAGGGGGTGTAGGTTGGTACGGTCTACCCGGGGTTAGTGTTAATGCTTCTGAAAGACTATGTCCCGGTCATCCGTTTCTCAAACACCATGTAGTGCGAGAAATCCAATGGAGGAGATCGAGTCTTTTGGGGAAACGTGCGCAAACCTCTGCATAGTGTACAAACTAATCAGGGTTAGCCGTGTCCCCGGTTATGGACATCTTGAGTATCTGCTTTTTGGATTATCCTATGGATCTCATCACTTTAAATTAATTTGTTGGGATGATAATTATTTCTAATCGGGATTGAGATGGGGGTACCATTCTCAATGTTGTTTCAACTACCATGATAGTTAATAAAATATATTCCTTTGTTGTAGGGAAATTTTGGCTTTTCGCAAAAACATTGTAACCATAGAGCCTCCACCAGCCATATATGCATGTAGTGATAGCATTTATTTGTTCTCTGCTCTACTGTGTTACTATGCCAGCATATTACATGTGCTGACCCATTTTCGGGCTGCAACGTATCATGTTGTAGACTTTTCAGATGACGAGTAAGGTGCCATAGGTTGGTTGTCATGCACTTAGCTATGCCGTTGGAGTTGATGGACTCACTTTATCTTCCAAGTCTTCTGCTGTTATCTTATTTAAGATGGCCTTAAGCCATATTTATTGTAATAAGTTCTCTTTTGAGACATTCGATGTAATAAGTGTGTGATTGCTACTCCGTTATAAATCCTTCGAGTACTGTGTGTGTCAGCATTACCGATCCAGGGATGACACTGAAACACAGAGACTTGACAGTCTGAGGTAGGGTCGCTACAAGATGGTATCAGAGCACATGCTGAATGTAGGAAACAACCACTAAGATGAGCCATAGAACACTCTTCTCTACTCATTTCTGACTTCTCTCCACTTTCTACTCTTTAGGATGGCCGACTCAAGGAACAAATTTACACAGCCGGATGAAGACACCCCTTTTGGACGACACTTGAAGGAAGTCACTAGGTACCTGAACATCAGAATACCAAGCTTCACCGGGACCTACACCGCCACACTACCAGAAGAGGAATGTTGGATGATTCGAGTTCAAGTTCCAGGAAGGACATTCACGCTAGTCACTAAGCCCATAGAGTTTTCTTTTGATGCACCAACCTGGAGTCTAGGAAAGAGCATGTTAGCCCACATCGACGTGGGACGCATCGGCGAAGTTTACCACAAGGAGCTTAAGGACACTATCTACTAGATATGTGGGCGCCGAGATGAGCAATGGGAGATGATCAGCACCAGGAAGGACGGGTCCATTGTAGCATTCATCCAGGAGTTAAACCATCACATACGTCGCCGGGAGAACCAGATGTGCACAAGCATGATAGATTTGAAGAAGGCGATGACCAGGATCACAGAGCTAGAAGAGGAACTCAAGTCTACACGCGATGGTTATGAGGAGGAAATGACGATACTTGTGGAGATGAATGACGACCTGACAAGGAAGCTATGAGTTTTTATGGGAGACCTCATGCCAGGAGGAGAAGACGACGAACCCAAGGAGATTCGTTCTGAAGACTACATCATCATCGACGACACCGACTCCGACCCTGATGGTAGTGATGATGACTATGAAGACGAAGCTGAAGCGGATATCATGGAGTCTTCCACCGATCAAAATTTCTAGTAGACCACCATATGATCAGTAGTGTTCCCCCATGTATATAAAATAGTCTGAGCACTGTAACAACAGTTAGATCGATTGTATGCCCTTGCTTGATTGATTGATTGATTAATATGATATGATTGTGTTTGTCTCATGTGCATATGGGTAGTGCTTTCTCCTTAGACCTCATTCTATTCTAATCTCTTCCCTCTAAACCCATCAGATGCCTCCGAGACGTGACCCCAGATTTGTCTTCCCACCGGAGCTCACTCAGTTGGTCCAGCAACAGAATGCCCTGATGCAGTTGTTAGTTCAGAACCAAGGCAACAACAACAACAACAACAATAACAGCAACCCACCGCCACCACCTCCAGTTGACAACTTAGTCCGTTTTCGGAGGTTACAGCTACCGGTGTTTTCCAGTAGGACTGAGCCCATAGTGGCGGATGACTGGCTACGCATGATTGGAAGGGAGTTAACCACTGCCGGTTGCACAGATGCTGAGAAGGTGCGTTTTGCCGCACACCAATTGGATGGACCTGCAGCCGCATGGTGGGAGAATTACACAGCCACTTTTCCTATAGCCAATGTCACTTGGGAGCAGTTTCAGCAAGCTTTCCGCACAGCCCATGTCTCAACTAGAGCTATGAGCATGAAGAAGCATGAGTTTCGCAACTTACGCTAGGGGAATCGTACTATAGCTCAGTACGTGGATGAGTTTAGTAAGTTATCTCGCTATGCCCCAGATGATGTGGCCACGGATGCCGTGAAGCAGGAGAAGTTTATGGAAGGGATGAATGATGAGATGAGCATGCAGTTAATGGTGGCAACATTCAACAACTACCAGGAGTTGGTAGATAAGGCTCTTATGATCGAAGGGAAGCAGCAGCAGATTGAGAGCCGCAAGAGGAAGTATGGACAAGGGAAGTACAATACAGGAGCATCGTAGAAGCCTCGCTTTACCCCGAACTCGGGAGGATACACCCATAATAATGGAGGCCACACACACAATGGAGGAAGTTCTCATAACCACAGTGGCCCAAAGAGTGGGAATGGGAATGGAGCGAGCAGCAATCAGAACCGCTCTAACCCAGCAACACCCGCCAAGAAGGACCAGAGTCACATTACCTGTTTCAAGTGCGGGAAGACTGGGCACTACGCCAATGATTGTCCAGAGCTGAAGAATGGCAATGGTAATGGAAGCTCGGGGAAGAAGCCCAACCCTTTCAACAGGGGACAAGTGAACCACGTGAACATGGAGGAGGTTGAAGAGCAGCCGGATGCAGTGATCGGTAAGTTTTTGGTTAAGTCATTTACCACTCTCGTTCTTTTTGATACCGGTGCATCGCATTCATACATTTCAAGGGGATTTGTGGAAAAGTTTAAGTTACGCACCTTAGCCCTTAGGACACCCTTGCTAGTGAGCTCACCAGGTGCAGAGTATATGGCCAGCCGATGGTGCGACCAGTTACCCTTAACCATTGGCAGCCATGTTTTCCCCTCAGACCTAATAATTTTGGAATCCCAAGGATTGGATTTGATACTGGGGATGGATTGGTTATAAAAGTATGGAGGAAACATTGATTGCGCCAGTAGGTCAATTATACTCACCACCCCGGAGGGAAAAAGGATTAAGTATGTATCCAGGCATACTCCTAAGAGTACTCACTTAAATTCTCTCACAGGAGTTGTTCAGGAAGAAGTGCCTTAGTGAAGGATTACCCAGATGTATTTCCAGAGGAATTACCAGGCATGCCGCCAGATCGTGATATTGAGTGTTTGATAGAGTTGTTGCCAGGCACCAGACCGATATCGAAGAGACCATACCGGATGCCCGCGAATGATCTGGAGGAGATTAAGAAGCAGATCAAGGAGTTATTGGAGAAAGGTTACATTCGACAAAGTTCATCACCATGGGGAGCCCCAGTGCTCTTGGTTGAGAAGAAGGATAAGTCTCTGAGAATGGTTGTTGATTATCGGGCATTGAACGAAGTGACGATCAAGAACAAGTACCCACTGCCGATGATCAATGATTTGTTTGATCAGTTGCAAGGAGCTAAAGTGTTTTTGAAGATCCACCTACGATCAGGATATCACCAGCTAAAAATCCGAGAACGGGATATACCTAAGACAACCTTCACCACAAGGTACGGGCTATATGAGTACACGGTTATGTCATTTGGATTGACTAATGCCCCTCCCTATTTCATGAGTATGATGAATAAGGTATTCATGGAGTTCTTGGATAAGTTTGTTTGTGGTGTTTATTGATGATATTCTGGTATACTTGAAGAATGAAGAGGACCACAAGGAGCATTTGCGTTTAGTTCTCGAGAAGCTCAGGGAACATCAGTTATATGCCAAGTTCAGCAAATCTGAGTTTTGGTTGAAGGAAGTTGGATTCCTTGGACATGTCATATCAGGAGAAGGTATAGCCGTAGACCCTACCAAGGTTAAGTCAGTCACTAAGTGGTTGGCACCCACCTTAGTGGGAGAGATCCACAGTTTTCTGGGACTCACGGTATATTATTGGAGATTCATTGAGAATTTCTCTAAGATTGCTAAGCCCATGACGGAGTTGTTGAAGAAGGACACCAAGTTCAAATGGACGGATGAATGTGAGGCAAGTTTTCAGGAGTTGAAGAAATGTTTGACTATGGCCCCAGTGCTGATTCTACCAGATATACGCAAGGATTTCCATGTGTATTGCGACGCATCTCGCTTGGGACTTGGATGTGTACTTATGCAAGACAGAAGAGTTGTTTCGTATGCCTCACGACAACTTCGACCGCATGAGTTGAATTATGCCACGCATGATTTGGAGTTAGCAGCTGTAGTGCATGCACTCAAAACCTGGAGACACTTTCTTATGGGGAACCATTGTGATGTGTACACTGATCATAAGAGTTTGAAGTACATTTTCACGCAGAAGGAGTTAAATCTCAAGCAAAGGAGATGGTTGGAGCTCATAAAGGATTACGATATGAAGTTGCACTATCACCCAGGCAAGGCCAATGTCGTAGTAGACGCTTTGAGCCGGAAGAGTTATACCAATACCTTAGTAATAGGAGGTTTGCCAAAGCAGTTAGCAAAAGATCCCAGGGAGCTTCATTTGGAGATTGTTCCTAGAGGTTTTGTTGCAGCGATGGAAACTTTAGTCGACATTATTGGGAAAGATTCGTGAAGCTCAGAAGGATGACAAGGAAATTGCTAAGATAAAGGAGAAGATGAGTGAAGGTAAGGCCAAAGGTTTTCGTGAGGATGAGCACGACACCTAGTGGTTTGAGGACCGTGTATATGTGCCCAATAATGCAGAGATCAGGAAGTTGATACTTCAGGAAGCTCATGACTCTACATACTCGATACACCCTAGAAACACCAAGATGTATTTGGATTTGAAGGAGCATTTCTGGTGGACCGAAATGAAGAAGGATATTGCCGAGTATGTAGCCATATGTGATGTATGTCAGAGAGTGAAGGCAGAACATCAGAAGCCAGCAGGATTACTGCAGCCTATGCCGATACCCGAATGGAAGTGGGATAAGCTTGGCATGGATTTTATCACCGGATTACCCAGGACCTGATCGGGATATGATTCTATCTGGGTAGTAGTGGACCGCTTGACCAAAGTAGCTCACTTTATCCCAGTGAAAACCACTTATACAAGTGCGAAGTTGGCCAAGATATATGTGACCAGGATTGTATGTCTGCATGGAATTCCGAGGACCATCCTATCAGATAGAGGACCACAGTTTACTTCAAAGTTTTGGCATCAGCTACACCAAACTTTGGGAACCAGGCTAGAGTTCAGTACAGCCTTTCATCCGCAGACAGATGGATGAAAACATGCTCGGACCGCTCCACGGACCGATACAAGACTGCGTTGGATGGCTTCCGCGGTCCGGGCAGCGCGGTCTGAATGGTTGCGAAAGATTTACGGATCGGTCCTGGAGATGCCGTAAGGCAGCGTAAGACTAATGTTACGAAGCAAATGGCTTAGCAGCTAAATAAAATCATTTAGCCAAGTAATGCCTGTGATTTCACTCCAATTCAGCACCAAAGGATACTCACAGCTAAATCTTAGCTTTCCCAACTAAAATAAAGACTCCTTCAGTCGGACCAAATTCTGGACGAGGTATGTTCACAGTGCAACTACCATCCCATTGGTACAGGCGCGAACCGTCCATGAACTGTGCCTCCAGCCATCACACCCTGAGCCACATGCGTCAGATGTACATACATACTGTCACTGTATTAGGGCGAGGCACCAATTTCCCCAGCTCGCATCCATTCGCATTAACTGCTGCTACACAGTTCATCAAGCTGCTACTTGTGTTCTAGATAATATGAGCACATGCCCGTACGAGCCATATCATTGCTCTCGGAATGAGAGCCTCTACCTCCACCTTATATACACAGTGGGTGCTAGGGTTTTACAAAGAGGGAGACATGATGTAGGGCGCCGCCAGCTTGGCTTCGGGTTCAAGATGATCTTCTGGCACCTGTCTATTCCTCGGGGCTCCTTCCCGTCGTGAGGCGCATGTTGGGCCTTCTGGGCCCTAGGCATGCATGCTGTCGGGCTCCCTGTATACAACCACCCTCGGTGTACTACACAGTCGGGAGCCCCTGAGCATGCCAGAGGTTGTTGCTACCTCTTGAGCATGCGTTGGTTTTCCCTTGAAGAGGAAAGGGTGATGCAGCAAAGTAGCATAAGTATTTCCCTCAGTTTTTGAGAACCAAGGTATCAATCCAGTAAGAGGTAACACGCAAGTCGCCTAGTACCTGCACAAACAAACAAGAACCTCGCAACCAACGCGATAAAGGGGTTGTCAATC
Source organism: Triticum urartu (assembly GCF_056163025.1). NCBI lineage: Eukaryota > Viridiplantae > Streptophyta > Magnoliopsida > Poales > Poaceae > Triticum > Triticum urartu. The sequence continues at coordinate 263,694,022 of NC_141876.1, forward strand.
CCTTCAGGGTCACTTACGAGAGTGAGATCTGATAGAGATAATAAGATAAATATTTTTGGTATTTTTATGGTATAGATTGGAAAATAAAGATTGCAAAATAAACAACGATAGAAATAGCAAGTAGATATGAAAATAATATGATGGAAGATAGACCCGGGGCCATAGGTTCCACTAGTGGCTTCTCTCAAGATAGCAAATTCTACGGTGGTGAACAAATTACCGTCGAGCAATTGATAGAAAAGCGCATAGTTATGAGAATATCTAGGCATGATCATGTATATAGGCATCACGTCCGTGACAAGTAGACCGAAACGATTCTGCATCTACTACTATTACTCCACACATCGACCACTATCCAACATGCATCTAGAATATTAAGTTCATAAGAACAGAGTAACGCATTAGGCAAGATGACATGATGTAGAGGGATAAACTTAAGCAATATGATATAAACCCCATCTTTTTATCCTTGATGGCAACAATACAATACGTGCCTTGCTGCCCCTGCTGTCACTGGGAAAGGACACCGCAAGATTGATGTAACATCCCAAATTTTCAATTTGGAATGTTATACATTAGATCATCTATGCATATCATATTTTATTTTGCATTTTGGTTGATCCTAGAAATCCTAAGCAACTCAAGGACCCACGGAGAGAGTTGGGGGTTTCGTTATTTTCATATTTGAGTTTTCTCACATTTTGAGAATAGGATCATTTGATTTTATTTATTTTATCATCAATTATTTCTATTACAAAAATATGAGAGAGGGAATAAAATGACTTTCCCAAAATAAAGAAATATTGAGGATCAAATAATAAAATCAAATACGATTTTATTTCTGAGTTTTTCAGTGTTTTATTTGAATTTAGGAAAAATGTGTGTTTTTCAAAATTGCATTTAGGTCCCAAATAAATGTTGACCTTGTGCGGCTTGATTTTAGAAGCCCGTGAAAATTTATTTCGGAATTTTTGGAGTCCGTTTAGTATTTCTTTTTATTTTTTCTTCTACGCGTTAAAAAAACAAACCGACCTACGGGCCGTGTCCGGCTAGGACTCCGGCCCCGCTTTATAAGTCGGGCCAGCCCCGAGCCGCCCGAGCTGCCCGACCCTGCCGCCGCCGCCTGCGCGCCGCCGCTGCCCCGCACGCGCCGCCGCCCGCCGTCGCCGCCGGAGCCGCCGCCCCGCCCGCACGCTCGCCGAGGTTCGCCGCCGCCTCGAAATCCATGCCTGGTTTTTTTTAGAAAACCGATCGGTTTTCCATCGGTTTCTTCGTCGGTTTTTTTAGATTCGGTTTTTTTTAATAGATCGGTTTTTCCGGTTTATTTAAATAGCGAGCGTTCGTCCGTTCACTCGTTCTAGCGAACGTTCGTCGTTTTTCTTTTTCTCGGATTAAGTCCGCGATTTTTCTGATCGCGATTCCTGATCCGATTTTCATTTTAGTAGAACTTTTCGCTCGTTTATCGGAATCAGGCGATTCAAGCACCTGGAGTTTCGTCTCGAAATCCTCTATCCGTTTATCCAACTTAAACAAGATTTGCTACTGTAAAATTTGCCCTAGATCCAGATTAGTAGAACGAAGTTGTTTTCTTTTGCCGTTTGACTTTCGTTGCTTCGCTCGATTTGATTCTTTTTGCCAACCGGAGTTCTTAAGTTGAACCTTCTGGTTAGATCTCTTATTTGAATTTTACCCGTGCATTAGATGAGTACTTATTGTATGCTTGTTTGTTTGTCTGTGATAGAATACCCGGAGTGCGCCGCTTGTTACTTCGAATCGCTAGGTTTCCCGGATCATCAGCAAGGCAAGTAACACTTTGATCATACCTTTCCTACTACCCAGTTTTATTGCATTAGATCAATCCTCACACATTGCATGATTAGGATCTAATTAAATTGTGGGATGGGAGTAGTTGAGGTAGTACCTATACCTGTTTATTATCAAACCTTTGGGAGTTACTTCTACGTTTGCTTAGTATGCCATGCTATGCTAGTAGACGTGGATTGGGTGAGTGATATCCATGACAAATGTGCGTTTGGTTAATTAATGGTTTATCTAAGGTGGCACTTAAACACACATCTGCGTGGATTGAGGCACCTGGGTATTCCAGGACTTTCCTGTTTTCTTTTGGACCGCCACCCAGGCTCAAAGGGATCATGAGATTATTCATGCTAGAAACCTCCGTCTGGAGCCACAAGCTATTATGGGCTCTAGAATAGTTGACTAAGTCATGCGAACTCTTAAAGTGGTAGACTAGCAGATGTAGGGCATGTAGGTGGTACGGTCTACCCGATCATAAGGTGCTAGCGCTTCTGAAAGGCTATGTCTCGGTCATCCGTCTTCTCAAACACCTTGTAGTGCGAGAAACCAAACGGAGGCGATCGAGTCTTGTGGGGAAAAGTTAATGTTGCAAATTTTTCAGACGACGATTAAGGAGTTTTTAGGTCGTGGTTCTATACTCAGTGATGCCGTTGGAGTTGATGGACTCACTTATCTTCCAAGCCTTCCGTTGTTATCGTATTTAGATGGCCTTAAGCCATATTTATTGTAATAAGTTCTCTTTTGAGACACTCGATGTAATAAGTGTGTGATTGCTACTCTGTTATAAATCCTTCGAGTACTGCGTGGTGTCAACATTACTGATCCAGGGATGACACCGGAGCACAGAGATCAGACTGTTTGAGGTCTGGTCGCTACAGAGATGGTATCAGAGCACACGCTGACTGTAGGACACGACCACTAAGCTAAAAGACCTAGATCACTTTTCACTCTCTTCTATTCTGACTTCTCATCTTTTCTACTCTTTAGGATGGCGGATGCAGGGAACAAGTTCACGCAACCGGATGAAGATACACCCTTTGGACGTCACTTGAAGGAAGTCACTAGATACCTGAATATAGGAGTACCAAGCTTCACTGGAACCTACAACGCCACTTTACCTGAAGAAGAGCGCTGGATGACTCAAGTTCAAGTTCCAGGAAGGACGTTCATGCCAGTCACTGAGTCCATAGAGTTTTCTTTTGATGCACCAACTTGGAGTCTAGGAAAGAGCATGGTAGCTCACATCGCCATGGGACGCATTGGAGAAGTCTACCGCAAGGATCTCGAGGATACTATCTACCAGATTTGTGGGCGCCGAGATGAGCACTAGGAGATGATCAGCACCAGGAAGGATAGATCAATCGCAGCTTTTATCCAGGAGTTAAACCAGCACATTCGACGACAGGAGAACTAGATGTGTGCCGACATGATAGATCTGAAGAAGGCTAAGACAAGAATCAAGGAACTGGAGGAAGAACTCAAGGCTACACGTGAAGATTATGAAGAGGAAATTGAAGTATTGGTGGAGAAGAATGACGACCTGATCAAGAAGATTGGAATATTTATGGGAGGCCCTACACCAGTGGAGGAAGACGAAGAACCCAAGGAGATTAGCCCGGAAGACTACATCATCATCGACGACACCGACTCAGATCTAGATAGTAGCGATGATGACTATGTTGATGAAGCTGGAGCTGATATCATGGAGTCTGCAACCGAAGAATAGTTCTAGTAGACCACATCATCAATAGTAGTAATCCACCATGTAAATATAGTAGTCCGAGCACTTTTGCGATAGCTAGATCGATTGTATGCCCTTGTTTGATTGAATGAAGTGAATTGTTTGTTTTTGCCTCATGTGCATATGGGTAGTGTTTTCTCTTTAGACCCCCTCTATTCTTACATCTCATCTTTTCTAAACCCTCAGATGCCTCCGAGACGTGACCCCGGATTTTCCTTTCCACCGGAGCTCACCCAGTTGATCCAGCAGCAGAACACATTGATGTAGTTGCTAGTCCAGAATCAGAATCAGGGGAACAACAACAACAACCCACCACCGCCACCTATTGACCACTTAGCCCGTTTTCTTAGGCTGAATCCGCCGGTGTTTTCCAGTAGCACCGAGCCGATAGTAGCAGATGATTGGCTCCGCAAGACAGCTAGGGAGTTGACCACAGCAGGATGCACAGATGCGGAGAAGGTGAAGTTTGCCGCACATCAGCTTGAAGGACCCGCAGCATCATGGTGGGAGAATTTCACAGCCACTTTCCCTGTCGACACTGTCACATGGGACCAGTTTCAGCAGGCTTTTCGTACTGCCCATGTTTCAGCAGGAGCTATGGCCATGAAGAAGCGTGAGTTTCGCAACTTGCGCCAAGGAGGACGGACAGTTGGCCAGTATGTGGAGGACTTTAGTAAGTTAGCACGTTATGCACCAGATGACGTCGCTACGGATGCAACTAAGTAGGAGAAGTTTCTGGAATGACTGAATGATGAGTTGAGCATGCAGTTGATGGTAGCCACCTTCAAAAACTACCAGGAGTTGGTAGATCATGCTCTTATGATTGAAGGGTAGCAGCAGCAAATTGAGAATCGCAAGAGGAAGTATGGACAAGGAAAGTACACTTCAGGAGCTCAGCAGAAGCCACATTTTACACCTAGACCGGGAGGACATTTTCAGCATACCCATGGAGGAGGTAGCTCGCACAATCATAATGGCACCAAGAATGGTAATGGCAATGGAGGAAGCAACGGCCAGAATTGCACCAACCCATCAACCCCAGCCAAGAAGGACCTGAGCCAAGTCACTTGCTTTAAGTGTCAGAAGACCGGACACTATGCCAACGAATGTCCTGAAGGCCAAAATGGCAATGGAAGTTCTGGGAAGAAGCCGAACCCTTTCAACAGGGGACAGGTGAACGACGTTAGCGTGGAGGAGGTTGAAGCTCAGCCTGATGTAGTAATAGGTAAGTTTTTGGTTAAGTCATTTACTGCACTCGTTCTTTTTGATACTGGTGCATCGCATTCATATATCTCAAGGGGATTTGTGGATAAGTATAACCTATCAACCCAAGCCCTTAGGTCACCCATGTTGGTAACCTCGCCTGGAGCAGAATATATGGCTAGTCTATGGTGTGATCGGTTACCATTAAGGATTGGTAACTATGTTTTTCCCTCAGACCTAATAGTATTGGAATCCCAAGGATTGGATGTGATATTAGGCATGAATTGGTTATCAAAGTATGAAGGGAATATTGAATGTGCTAGTAAGTCAATTTTGCTTACCACCCCAGAAGGGAGAAGGATCAAGTATGTATCCTGGCATGTGCCAAAGAGGACTCAAGTAAATTGCCTAACAGGAGTTGTGCAGGAGGAAGTACCAGTGGTAAGGGATTTCCCTGAAGTATTTCCAGAGGAGTTGCCAGGCATGCCACCGGATAGAGATATTGAGTTTTTGATTGAGCTATTGCCAGGCACAGGGCCAATATCAAAGAGACCATATAGGATGTCAGCAAAGGATTTGGTGGAAATTAAGAAGCAGATTAAGGAGTTACTGGATAAGGGATATATTCGCCCAAGTTCTTCACCTTGGGGATCGCCAGTACTTCTAGTGGAGAAGAAGGATGGATCGTTAAGGATAGTTGTTGATTATCGAGGATTGAATGAAGTAACGATCAAGAACAAGTACCCACTACGATGATCAATGATCTGTTCGATTGATTGCAAGGAGCTAAGGTATTTTCCAAGATCGATCTGCGATCAGGATACCACCAGTTGAAGATTCGAGAACATGATATTCCGAAGACAGCTTTTACCACCAGGTATGGGCTCTACGAGTATACAGTTATGTCATTTGGTCTGACTAACGCACCTGCCTATTTTATGAACATGATGAATAAAGTGTTTATGGAGTTTTTGGATAAGTTCGTTGTGGTGTTCATTGATGATATCCTGGTTTACTCAAAGAATGAAGAGGAACATAAGGAACATTTGCGTTTGGTACTTGGAAAGCTCAGAGAACATCAATTATATGCCAAGTTCAGCAAATGTGAGTTTTGGTTGAAGGAAGTAGGATTCCTCGGACACGTTATATCTGGAGAAGGTATAGCAGTTTATCCCACTAAAGTTGGTACCGTGACCAAGTGGGAAGCACCAACTACAGTGGGAGAGATCCGGAGTTTTCTTGGACTCGCAGGGTACTACCGGAGATTTATTGAGAATTTCTCAAAGATTGCGAAGCCTATGACTGAGTTGTTAAATAAAGATACCAAGTTCATATGGACGGAGGAATGTGAGGCTAGTTTCCAAGAGTTGAAGAAACATTTGGTTACCTCACCAGTGTTGATTTTGCCAGACCAGACCAAAGATTATGAGGTGTATTGCGATGCTTCACGTCGAGGACTTGGAGCAGTGCTTATGCAAGAAGGGAGAGTTGTTTCATATGCCTCAAGACAGATTAAGCCTCATGAGTTGAATTATGCCACGCATGATTTGGAGTTAGCAGCCGTAGTGCATGCTTTGAAAACATGGAGGCATTTCCTCATTGGAAACCATTGTGAGGTGTACACGGATCATAAGAGTTTGAAGTACATTTTCACACAGAAGGAGTTGAATCTCAGGCAAAGGAGATGGTTGGAGCTCATCAAGGATTATGATATGAGATTGCAATACCATCTCGGAAAGGCTAATGTAGTAGCTGACGCCTTAAGCCATAAGAGCCATGTCAATATGTTAATGATGGGAGAAATACCCAAGGAGTTAGCAGAAAATCTTCGTGAATTATGTTTGGAAATAGTTCTGAGAGGCTATGTAGCCGCATTGGAGATTCAGTCAACTTTGATGGATAGAATCAGAGAAGCTCAAAGGACTGACAAAGAGATTGCCGCTATTAAGGCGAAACTTAGTAAAGGAGAAGCTAAAGGATTTCGTGAGGATGAGCATGACACCCTATGGTTTGAAGACCGTGTTTACGTGCCCAATGACCCGGAGATCAGGAAGTTGATTTTGCAAGAGGCACACGATTCACCATATTCAATTCACCCAGGAAATACCAAGATGTATTTGGATTTGAAGGATATTTTCTGGTGGACCGGAATGAAGAAGGATATTGCGGAGTATGTAGCAGTTTGTGATGTATGTTAGAGAGTAAAGGCAGAGCATCAGAAGCCAGCAGGATTGTTACAACCATTGCCGATACCCGAATGGAAGTGGGATAAGCTAGGCATGGATTTTATCACAGGATTACCCAGGACCCGTTCAGGCTATGACTCAATTTGGGTTGTAGTTGATCGATTGACGAAAGTAGCTCATTTCATCTCGGTAAAGACCACTTACCATAGTGCTAAGTTGGCAAAGATATATATGACCAGAATCGTATGTTTGCATGGAGTTCCAAGGAGTATCGTATCAGATAGAGGAACCCAGTTTACCTCAAAGTTCTGGAAGCAGTTGCACGAAACTTTGGGTACCAGGCTAGAATTTAGTACAACTTTTCATCCATAGACAGATGGACAGACCGAGAGAGTTAATCAGATTTTGGAGGATATGTTGAGAGCTTGTGCGCTAGATTATGGATCTAGTTGGGACGACAATTTGCCATATGCTGAGTTCTCTTACAACAACAGTTACCAAACCAGTTTGAAGATGGCCCCTTTCGAAGCTTTGTACGGAAGGAGGTGCAGGACACCGTTGTCATGGGACGAAGTTGGAGACCACCAGTTGTTTGGTCCTGAGTTGATTAAAGAGTCTGAACAGAAGGTGAAGTTGATTCGCGATAGGCTCAGGATAGCCCAGTCCAGGCAGAAAAGTTATGCAGATTCTAAACGCAAGGAGACAGTTTATGAAGTCGGAGATAGAGCTTATCTTCGAGTATCTCCACTTCGGGGAACAAAGCGTTTTGGAGTTAAAGGGAAGTTAGCGCAACGATTTGTAGGACCATATCGAGTTTTGGAGCATATGGGAGAAGTGGCCTACAAGTTGGAATTGCCCGAAGGATTATTAGGAGTTCATGATGTGTTCCACGTTTCCCAGTTAAAGAAGTGCCACGCGGAGATGGCTGACATACCTTTGAGAGACACAGTGCCATTGGAAACTATTCAGTTGGATAACAATTTGACCTATGAGGAGAAACCAGTTAAGATTCTCGAGTTTGCCAGTCGAGTCACTCGCAGCAAGGTTATCAAGTTTTGCAAGGTTCAGTGGAGCCACCACACGGAGGATGAAGCCACCTAGGAACAAGAGGAAGATTTGCTCAAGGACCACCCTCACCTATTTTCTAGCCAACCTGAATCTCGAGGGCGAGATTCATCTTAAGGGGGGTAGGTTTGTAACATCCCAAATTTTCAATTTGGAATGTTATACATTAGATCATCTATGCATATCATATTTTATTTTGCATTTTGGTTGATCCTAGAAATCCTAAGCAACTCAAGGACCCACGGAGAGAGTTGGGGGTTTCGTTATTTTCATATTTGAGTTTTCTCAAATTTTGAGAATAGGATCATTTGATTTTATTTATTTTATCATCAATTATTTCTATTACAAAAATATGAGAGAGGGATAAAATGACTTTCCCAAAATAAATAAATATTGAGGATCAAATAATAAAATCAACTAAGATTTTATTTCTGAGTTTTTCAGTGTTTTATTTGAATTTAGGAAAAATGTGTGTTTTTCAAAATTGCATTTAGGTCCCAAATAAATGTTCACCTTGTGCGGCTTGATTTTAGAAGCCCGTGAACATTTACTTTGGAATTTTTGGAGTCCGTTTAGTATTTCTTTTTATTTTTTCTTCTGCGCGTTAAAAAAACGAACCGACCTACGGGCTGTGTCCGGCTAGGACTCCGGCCCGAGGTGGCTTCATAAGCCGGCCCAGCCGCGGGGGAACCCTAGCCCCGAGCCGCCCCAGCCGCCCGACCCCGCCGCCGCCGCCTGCCCCGCCGCCGCCACCTGCGTGCCGCCGCCGCCCCGCACGCGCCGCCGCCGCCCGCCGTCGCCGCCCACGTGCCGCCCCGCCCGCACGCTCGCCGAGGTTCGCCGCCGCCTCATAATCCGTGCCCAGTTTTTTTTAGAAAACCGATCGGTTTTCCGTCAGTTTCTTCGTCATTTTTTTAGATTCGGTTTTTTAAAATAGATCGGTTTTTCCGGTTTATTTAAATAGCGAGCGTTCGTCCGTTCGTTCGTTCTAGCGAACATTCGTCGTTTTTCTTTTTCTCGGATTAAGTCCGCGATTTTTCTGATCGCGATTCCTGATCCGATTTTCGTTTTAGTATAACTTTTCGCTCGTTTATCAGAATCAGGCGATTCAAGCGCCTGGAGTTTCGTCTTGAAACCCTCTATCTGTTTAACCAACTTAAACAAGAGTTTGCTACTGTAAAATTTGCCCTAGATCCATATTAGTAGAACGAAGTTGTTTTCTTTCGCCGTTTGACTTTCGTTGCTTCGTTCGATTTGATTCTTTTTGCCAGCCGGAGTTCTTAAGTTGAACCTTCTGGTTAGATCTCTTATTTGAGTTTTAGCCGTGCATTAGATGAGTACTTATTGTATGATTGTTTGTTTGTCTGCGATAGAATACCCAGAGTTCGCCGCTTGTTACTTCGAATCGTTAGGTTTCCCGGATCATCAGCAAGGCAAGTAACACTTTGATCATACCTTTCCTACTACCCAGTTTTATTGCATTAGATCAATCCTCACACATTGCATGATTAGGATCTAATTAAATTGTGGGATGGGAGTAGTTGAGGTAGTACCTATACCTGTTTATTATCAAACCTTTGGGAGTTACTTCTACGTTTGCTTATTATGCCATGTTATGCTAGTAGACGTGGATTGGGTGAGTGATATCCATGACAAATGTGAGTTTGGTTAATTAATGGTTTATCTAAGGTGGCAACTTAAACACACATCTGCGTGGATTGAGGCACCTGGGTATTCCAGGACTTGCCTGTTTTCTTTTGGACCGCCACCCAGGCTCAAAGGGATCATGAGATTATTCATGCTAGAAACTTCCGTGTGTAGCCACAAGCTATTATGGGCTCTAGCATAGTTGACTAAGTCGTGCGAACTCTTACAGTGGTAGACTAGCAGATGTAGGGGATGTAGGTGGTACGGTCTACCCGATCGTAAGGTGCTAGCGCTTCTGAAAGACTATGTCTCGGCCATCCGTCTTCTCAAACACCTTGTAGTGCAAGAAACCAAACGGAGGCAATCGAGTCTTGTGGGGAAAAGTGCGCAAACCTCTGCAGAGTGTAATAAACTAATCATGATTAGCCGTGTCCCCGGTTATGGACATCTTGAGTATCTAGTACCTGGATTATCGTGTGAATCTCAACATGTTACTCTAAATTAGTTTTGTTGGGTTTTGTTTAATGATGATGCTTAATTGGGATTGAGAATGCTGTCAACCATTCTCAATGTTTAACAACTACCATGATAGTTAAATAAATGTATTCCTTTGAAGTAGGGAAAAATTGGCTTTACGCAAAACTGTAACCATAGAGCTTTCCACCAGCCAAATATGCATATAGTATAGCTGTTTCATTCCGTTACTCTCTATGTGTTACCTTGCCAGCATATTCCATGTGCTAACCTGTTTCGGGCTGCAACGTTAATGTTGCAAATTTTTCAGACGACGATTAAGGAGTTTTTAGGTCGTGGTTCTATACTCAGTGATGCCGTTGGAGTTGATGGACTCACTTATCTTCCAAGCCTTCCGTTGTTATCATATTTAGATGGCCTTAAGCCATATTTATTGTAATAAGTTCTCTTTTGAGAGACTCGATGTAATAAGTGTGTGATTGCTACTCTGTTATAAATCCTCCGAGTACTGTGTGGTGTCAGCATTACTGATCCAGGGATGACACCGGAGCACAGAGATCAGACTGTTTGAGGTCTGGTCGCTACAATTGAACACAAAGCTAAGAACTTCTCCCATTGCAATCAAGATCAATCTAGTAGGCTAAACCAAACTGATAATTCGAAGAGACTTGCACAGATATTAAATCATGCATAAAAGATTTTAGAGAAGAATCATATATTGTTCATAGATAATCTTGATCATAAACCCACAATTCATCGGATCTCGACAAACACACCACAAAAATAATTACATCGAATATGACGAGGACATGACTACCTTGGATACGACCAAAAATATTGCATACATGTATATTTGTGAGGTGATTTCTAATGCAAACTATGCAATAATTTATTTATGCCATCCAGGACAAAAATACTTCACAAACTTTTTTGTCATGTCTAATTGCAGGTGTATGGGACATTTGTACAATCCACATATGAAGATAAGGGAAAAAGAGAAGTTTAGGTGTTGTTCAATAAGTCCTTTCACGTCACTTTTGGGCCAAGAGAAGATAGAGTCCAAGTCTCTCACGTTTTGGATTCAGATTCGGACTGCACAGACATACCTGACTCAAAACACCAACAACTTTCTCATACAGACTCCGAACTAGGTGATTCTTTTTTTGTTGGAAAGTAGATTTCTTGCTCTTTCCAACAAAATTGGATTCACCTTCAAATTCATCCAGAGCATTGAGTTATGGATGAAACAATCTGATATTGCAGCAGAATCCGAGTCAAACTACAAGCCCAAAGGTGTTGCATCACCTCCACTTGGGCCCATGAGCCTTGTACGACCTAGGGTTAGTTTTAGGCTGCCTTGGGACGTCCTCTCACCTCCTTGGCCGCCACCCCTTGCTCCTATATAAGTAGATCCATCTAGTAGCTTTTTCCTTGGGATTTTTAGTTAAAAGTTAGCCAACGCAACTTCGTGTACTTCGTTTGTGTCCAACGACCAGACCAAGACCGCTTCCGGATCCCCACCATTATCAATACTTCATATATATTCGCAATATTCATATTGCTTTATTATATTCTTGCTCGTTCTTCGATTGCTTGCAGGAATAGACCTTCGTGGTCAGGATGACCGTGCTTCCGGCATCGTCAGTAACCTCAGAAGATTGGTTTAGCGATTGATAAGGCGCAACGTCGTGCACGTTTGTAGTCGGATTGTCAAAGTCGACTCCACCAAATCGATAGTTATCATCTCATCAGAAGACCAGGACACCCTCGCCTCTATCAGAATAGATCTTCAAGAGAATCGAGGAGAACTTTGTATTGAGACCAAAAGAGAGAGAAGAAGCCATCTAGCTAATAACTATGGACCCGAAGGTCTGTGGTAAACTACTCACACATCATCGGAGAGGCTATGGTGTTGATGTAGAAGCCCTCCGTGATCGATTCCCCCTCCGGCGGAGTGCTGGAAAAGGCCCCAAGATGGGATCTCACGGGTACAGAAGGTTGCGGCAGTGGAAATAGGGTTCCGTGGTGCTCCTGGATGTTTTCATGGTATATGGGTATATATAGGAGGAAGAAGTAGGTCGGTGGAGCAGCGAGGGGCCCACAAGGGTGGGGGGCGCGCCCTCCTGCCTCGTGGCCTCCTCGCCTCTTTTTTGACGTCCACTCCAAGTCTCCTGGACCATGTTTATTCCAAAAATAACTCTCCCGAAGGTTTCATTCCGTTTGGTATTCCTTTTCTGCGAAACACTGAAATAGGCAAAAAAACAGCAATTTGCACTGGGCCTTCAGTTAATAGGCTAGTCCCAAAATAATATAAAAAGGTATATTAAATCCCATTAAACATCCAAAATAGATAATAATAGCATGGAACAGTAAAAAAATTATAGATACGTTGGAGATGTATCAAGCATCCCCAAGCTTAATTCCTGCTCGTCCTCGAGTAGGTAAATGATAAAAATAGAACTTTTGATGTGGAATGCTACTTAGCATAATTCTCAAAGTAATTTTCTATGTTGTGGCATAATGTTCAGATTCAAAAGATTCAAGACAAAAGTTTAATAATGACATAAAAATAATAATACTTCAAGCATATTAACAAAGCAATCGTGTCTTCTCAAAATAACATGGCTAAAGAAAGTTATCCCTACAAAATCATATAGTCTGGCTATGCTCTATCTTCACCACACAAAGTATTTAATCATGCACAACCCCGATGACAAGCCAAGCAATTGTTTCATACTTTTAATGTTCTCAAACTTTTTCAATCTTCACGCAAAATATGAGCGTGAGCCATGGACATAGCACTATAGGAGGAATAGAATGGTGGTTGTGAAGAAAACAAAAAGGAGAAGATAGTCTCACATCAACTAGGCATATCAATGGGCTATGGAGATGCCCATCAATAGATATCAATGTGACTGAGTAGGGATTGCCATGCAATGGATGCACTAGAGCTATAAGTGTATGAAAGCTCAACAAAAGAAACTAAGTGGGTGTGCATCCAACTCGCTTGCTCACGAAGACCTAGGCCATTTTGAGGAAGCCCATCATTGGAATATAAAAGCCAAATTCTATAATGTAAAATTCCCACTAGTATATGAAAGTGATAGCATAAGAGACTCTCTATCATGAAGATCATGGTGCTACTTTGAAGCACACGTGTGGTAAAATGATAGTAACATTGTCCCTTCTCTCTTTTTCTCTCATTTTTTTGTTCGGAGTCTCATCCCGACTTGTGGGGGAATCATAGTCTCCATCATCCTTTCCTCACATGGGACAATGCTCTAATAATTATGATCATCACACTTTTATTTACTTACAACTCAAAAATTACAACTCGATTAAACATACCTCGTCCAGAATTTGGTCGGACTGAAGGAGTCTTTATTTTAGTTGGGAAAGCTAAGATTTAGCTGTGAGTATCCTTTGGTGCTGAATTGGAGTGAAATCACATGCATTACTTGGCTAAATGATTCTATTTAGCTGCTAAGCCATTTGCTCCGTAACATTAGTCTTACGCTGCCTTACGGCATCTCCAAGACCAACCTGTAAATCTTTCGCAACCATTCAGACCGCGCTGCCCGGACCGCGGAAGCCATCCAACGCAGTCTTGTATCGGTCTGTGGAGTGGTCCGAGCGTGATTTCTTCCGTAAATCAAAGACAAAAGTGGGGGAGGTTTGTGGGAGTCCAGACCGCTCCCAAGCCCGCTTCTAACCGCCCTAGCCCACCAGCCCCCCTCCCGTGCGCGCTCTCGCCCGATGCCAGCTGTCCGCATTCATGCCACTTTAGAGCACGTTGCTCCGCATTGAATATGGCTCAGGGCGAACGCGACCTCTCACTACACAGTAGAAGATGGCTGAGGGCGCGTCGGCTGAGGGCGCAGCCCACTGCACGCCCAGCTGAACACGCCTCCTCGCCACATTCATACGCCCCCATTAACCCCGCGTGGAAGCTGAGAAACCTACTCTGTCCACATGTCCATTCAGGAGCTGGTCGGCATTAAACGCAACGCGGGCCGAGCTCCTCCTGTTCACCATCTATTTAAACGATGGCAGACGCCGGACAATAATCACACCCCTCCGCAGCTCCCCCCATCTCCTCCTTCACCATTTTTCCACCATTTCGATGACATCCGATGGGCAAGAAGAGCAGTTCTCCGGCATAAAAGCCGACATGGTGGCCCACTGAGCCCAACGAATACGAGCGAGGCAGCTCGTTGTGGCTCCATCTGCCTTCCCTAGGACGATGGAGCAAGTTGCCTCCCAATCCTGCGCGCGGTTTAGCAACTCACCGCTCCAAGCCAGCTCGCGCAGGAGTGGCGAGTTGCTCCAGGCCAGCATGGAGGGGAGCACGGTGACATGAGGATGGACGACGTCGTGTCGTGCCGCCCCTCAAGTGCCTACGACCGCGCCATCTGACATTGACGCGCGCGTAGCCGCGCAATGCAGACAAAGAAAGAATGCAGGTGCGCGGAGGAGATCGACTAGTCGATGGCCAGCGCATCCCCGTCCATGTCCGCTAGCAACTTAGAGGGAAAGTAGAACATGGGAGGCCGCCGCCGTTTGGGTCCCGGGAAGGCCACCGCCTGCACGCCACGGACTTGTACAGCCGGTGACGTGTCCGGTTTCTTCTTTATCTTAGACCACCCTGGCCTGGGCATCCATGGAAGCACCCTTCCCCTTCGGCTGAAGCACCCTCTTCACCACACTCCAATGAGTGGAGCAACCAAACATAGGGAAGATATGGGGGAAGAAGATACCTCCGGGAATCCCGACAGTCTGGTGACGAAGGGATCCGTGCAGCCGACCATAGACTAGTGTAGTGTATCCATGTCGTGGGAGTGGAGTTCGGCACGCCCGTATGTGCACATAGTTTGAACTTTTTAATTAAAATATTTCCTAAATGTAACCGTTTGCGTCCGGTTTGTATGAAATCCGTCATGTTTGTATGAAATCCGATCAAGTTTGCATGAAATCCGGTCGTGTTTGCACAAATTTCGTCCGATTGGTTTGAGTTGTTGTGAAAATGTATGTGCCTACCATTGGATTGTTGCCTCCCACATCCGTGTCCGCAGACTGGTCTCCCCTATCCGCGGACGGATGCGGGAGGTTTTTTGCGAGTTGCCGTTGGAGATGCCCTTATATAGCAGTAGTAAGTTCTACGTAGTCACCCCGCAAAAAAAGTTCTACGTACTCAACCGAACCATTTGCCAAGTACTCCCTACAATCCAATATAATTGGAATTATGAAAAGTTTAGGATAGATTAGGAAGGTGTTGAAATCTCCTTTCTACCCTTTGTTTTGGAAAAGTATCAAATGATACCACCCTTCACATGCTTTCGTGCTCCCAAGTTTGATAAATATTTAAAAACATCTTGAATTTTTTTTGAATGTTCACAGGACATGTGTCTACAAACCTTAGAAAGTTCAAATCCAAATTTGAAAGACACATCGGTAAACTTAAATGATAAATCCAAACATGAATAGTGCCACTTTTTACATTATTCATGTTTTACCTTTCTAACACAATTTATCTCAGTTTTGTCTTTTTTGTTGCTCTATGTATATTTTGAATTTGGATTTTGAATTTCGTAGAAGTTCTACGCACATGCCTTTTGAACATTCACAAAAAATCAGAATTTTTGGAACATTTTAGATGCGACTTTTAAAATTTTGGAAGCATGTGAAGAGTTGTATCACCTGACATTTACCCTTCGTTTTGCTGCTAGTAACCGAACATGCAACTAGAAAAAAGGTAACCAAAACATGGAGCATTGGAATGGAGGAAGACAATGGACATGATAGGAAAAGATCGGCTAGCCACTAATAACTCAAAACGTGATGAAGAATGGAGGCACTCACCTCATGACGTCGTTTCACATGTGATGAATAGGGTTCATGAGTGAGTATATAGCCAAGGGAGACATACATGCAGTGATAGTTTGGTGGCAATTGGACGAGGAAATGTTATGCGTTGTACATCACCGGTTATCTAACGGCAGCATGTGAAATCAATGCATTGCAGAGGTGGGTCTACAAATTGTTGCAATATGAAGAGAAAAAAAAGTACGGATCACAATACACTGAAGCACCCAAATCCCAACACATGGTAATGCTCCAGATAATAAGAGCAAATGGAAGTACGTCCCATATTAAATTTTCGTCACATTCCCACCTACTCTTGTAGAATAGACTCTTGGTAGCAGTATCGCACGAGGTATACCCACCATGAATAACAGTAGCAAGCAGGACATAGGGTATCACTCCTCACCGAAGGCCACGCCACTCGAAATGTTCTTTAGTAATGAATAGTAGTGTAATTTTTCATATGAAGTGCATGTAAAATTATTCATTACTACATGGTACTGGTTTATTGGTCCTCTTCGCAGTTTGTGCTAAAATTTAACCATAGATTTAATTGATAAAATGTTAATGCATGTCATCAAAATTATACCCTTGGATTCGTATTTGAACCTAATTTTCAATGATATAATTTTTTATGACATGCATTAATATTTTTTTAATAAAATTCATGGTTAAAAGTTGGCACAAAATACTAGGAGGTAGTAATAAGCCGTCTAATGTACACACCTAATTTTGGGAGAGCGCTGAGGTGCCGCCTAGCGAAAGCAACGTTCACGCGCACGCTTGCGTGGGCCGTCCCAATAGCGCGAGGTCACGCCCCGCTCGCTCATCATTCGATCACAGATCGAAATGCTTTGTTCCATCGCTAGATAGATTCAGTTGACCTCGTTGATCAGTTTTGTTGACCACGTTGACCATCTCTTTAAAAATCATCTCTTTAACAAAACTTCATCTATTTTTGGGAAAAGTTCATCTATTTGAAAAAAGTTCATTGATTTTGAAAAAAAATCACCGAATCTGAGAAAAGTTCATCGATTTTGAGAAAAAGTTCACCGAATTTGAGAAAAAGTTCATCAATTTGAAAAAAGTTCATCGAATTTGAGAAAAGTTCATCGATTTGAAAAAAGTTTATCAAATTTGAGAAAAAGTTCATCAAATATGAAAAAAGCTCATCAAATTTGGAAAAAGTTCATTGAATTTGAAAAAAAGTTTGTTCAATTTAAAAAAGTTCATTGTTTTTGAAAAAAGGTTCATTCAAATAGCATTAAGAAATAAAGTAAAAAAGGAATAGAAAACCGAACAAAACTGTCCCTAATAAAAAAGAAATAGAAAAAAGATAGAATATAAAAAGGGGTAAGATGTTTTCATTGAGCACATAAGTTGAACGTAGTAGGTTGGTTAGTGCGTCGAGTATTGACCGGGAGGTTCCGAGTTTGAATCCTAGCGTGTGAGATATTTTTTGTTTTAAAGATAGAAAACAAGATAGAATGGGTCGGCCCAGCTACAATTCTTAGTGTACAGAGGGGGTGATGAGGACATCAATACCATTGCTACACCCACATCCCCTGATGCTATACATACTGGACCAATTACTAGAGCTCGCGCACGCCAATTGAATTATCAGGTACTTCCGTTTCTTGGTAACGATTCTAATGTTCATGAGAATATGATGCTGCCTAAATTGGATACATTTGTTTTGCTTACAAATGAATGGCCTAGCTTGGACAAGAAAGATGAACCTTGGAGCAAGTTTAAGCATGGAGATGATGGCATGCGCAAGGGGAACAAGAACGGAGTTACAAGTGATGATTCCAGGACTTTGAAGCCACCATAATGAGTGCATGAAGCCTTGGACGGAATATACAGATGCCACTTCATAAATTTCATCCAGAGGCTATTCTAGGTGCCGCGTCACCTTATTTTTGGGCCAGGCCCATGTAATTTCAAAATACTTGATTATAGGCAGTTTTTAGAGTCTGTATGTGTGGGGAATCAAGAGTTAGGGTTGGTTTCGAAGCCCTCCTCCAAGGGCCACGAAATTCCCCCTCTCTCCTCCATATATACAGCCCTTAGGGCATCGTTTAGACTTTGGGGGTTTTGTTTAGATTAAATGTTCGCCATAGCTGCAACTTCGCGTATTTCCTTTGTGTTCAACAACCAGACCAAGACGTCACAGAACCCCACCTTGATCAATAAAGCTTTCATCTTATATTCGCAATATCCATATTGCAATCTCAGTTTCTTGCTTGTTCTTCGTTTGTTCGCAGGAAATAGACCCTCGTGGTCAGGTTGATCGTGCTCCGACGTGGTCAATAACCCCTCGGAAGTTGGTTTAGCGATTGCTAAGGCGCGACGGCTCACACATTCGTAGTCGGATCATCAAGGCTGACTCCCACAGAAAATGATAGCCACCATCTCATCGAAACATCGGGACACCCTTGCCTCTATCAAGTGGTATCAGATTTCCAGGTTGCTCGATGAGATTTCACAGTTTTTCGTAGTTTAGATCGAGTCTGTTCTTCATACCTACAGTCCACGAAAAAGCCAAAAAATTAGGGTTAGTTCATCATATCCGAACCAGTCTGAGCCTTTGCACAGTCTTTTCAGTATTTTGCTTTGTTGAATTTGCGGTTGCATCGTCGTGTCTTGCTGGTCATAGAGTCTAGTCTTTTAGAATTTCGAGTTCTGGTCATAAGTTGTCACGCCGCCGCCGCACCATCATCACCGCCCCTGCCATCTACCACCACCGCTTATCCGCCACCGATCCATCTCCATATATCATCACCAATCCGTATCCATATACCACCACCAATCCGTATCCATATACCACCACCGCTGCCATATCCTACCACCATATATCCACCACCACCGCTGCCATATCCTACCACCATATATCCACCACCATATATATCTTACTTGGGAGTTAGAAACTTAACAACGTTTTACATGTTTACAATATCCTGAGGAGAGACGTGTTCCTGCTGCTGTTTGTGCTTTCACTAGTTTTGCATGTGTTTGGTGGTCTGAACATTGTAGATTATATCCTATTCCAGCTACTTGGGCTGCTTTGAAAACTGGTATGTGTACTCATTGGGTTTCACCATATTATCAACTTTAATTACTTCAAAAATTACAGCGTTTAAGACAATGAAATTTTTTTGTAGAAGAATATTATCAAGAATTACAAACTGACATGATTAGATGTGGTATTGTTGAGGAGAATGAAGCTATTGCTTGCACGTTTTATGGGTGGATTAAATAGAGAGATTCATACCATTCTAGAGTATAAGGAGTATAATAATATCACCCGTTTATTCCATCTTACTTGTAAAGCTGAACATGAAGTGCAGGATCGACAGGCATTGGCGCGAACTAACTTTTCTGCAGGTTGATCTTCATCATGGACACCACATGCATCCTCTACTTCCACTACACCAGCACCTCCATCAGGTGCCACCTCCAGTCGTGATACAAGAAAGTAGGCACAACCACCACTATCTGCCAAGAGCACACCTGTCGGGCCTGCGCAGAGCTCTTCTTCTTCCATGTCATCAACAGGGCACACAAGTGATATTATTTGTCATCGTTGTAAGGGAAGAGGACATTTTGTGAGAGAATGCAAATCTCAGCATGTGATGATTGCTACTGAGGATGGTGGGTATGAGTCCGCTAGTGACTATGATGAGGAGACTTTGGCTCTTATTACACATGAAGAACATGGTGGAGATGATTCTGATCATGAGATGCAATACATGGCTGCTGAAGATGCTGACAGGTATGAATGTTTAGTTGATGAATGTGTTTTGAGTGTGCAGGTTACACAAGCTGAGCAAAATTAGAGGCACAATTTGTTCCATACAAAGGGAGTTGTGAAGGAATGTTTTGTTCGCGTCATCATAGATGGAGGGTGCTGCAACAACTTGGCTAGCATGGAGATGGTGGAGAAGCTATCTCTCACCACAAGACCACATCCACATCCTTACTACATCCAATGGTTCAACAACAGTGGCAAGGTTAAGGTAACACGTATTGTTCGTGTGCATTTTAGTATCTCTACATATGCTGATTATGTTGACTGTGATGTGGTACCCATGCAAGCATGTTCCTTATTACTTGGTAGACCATGGCAATTTGATAAAAATTATGTACACCATGGTAGAAATAATCAGTATACTCTTGTTCATCAGGATAGCCATATTACTTTGCTTCCTATGACTCCTAATTCCATTATGAAAGATGATATTAATAGAGTTAATAAAGCAAAATAGGAGAAAAATGAGAGTGAAAATCAGATTGTGGCAAAAGAATTTGAGCAACAAATGAAGCCTAATAATAAACCATCTAGTCTTGCTTCTGAAATTAAATTGAAAAGTGCATGTTTACTTGCCACAAAATCTGATATTGATGAGCTAGATTTCAGCAAATCTGTTTGCTATGCTTTTGTGTGCAAAGAGGCATTATTTTCATTCGAGGACGTGCCTTCCTCTTTGCCCCCTATTGTCACTCACATTTTGCAGGAGTTCGCTGGCGTCTTTACACAAGACATGCCACCGGGATTACCACCTATTCGAGGGATTGAGCATCAAATTGACTTAATTCCCGGTGCATCGCTACCCAACCGTGCACCATACTGTACCAATCCAGAGGAGACGAAGGAGATTATGCGTCAAGTACAGGAGCTGCTCGACAAAGGTTATATACGCGAATCTCTTAGTCCTTGTGTTGTTCCTATTATACTAGTGCCTAAAAAGGATGGTACTTCGCGTATGTGTGTTGATTGTAGAGGCATTAATAATATTACTATTCGTTATCAACATCCTATTTCTAGGCTAGATGATATGCTTGATGAATTGAGTGGCTCTACAATATTCTCCAAAGTTGATTTGCGTAGTGGATACCATCAAATTCGTATGGAATTGGGAGATGAATGGAAAACAACATTTAAAACTAAGTTTGGATTATATGAGTGGTTAGTCATGCCTTTTGGGTTAACTAATGCACCTAGTACTTTCAAGACTAATGAACAAAGTTTTACCTACTTTCATTGAACGATTTGTGGTAGTCTATTTTGATGATATACTGCTTTATAGCAAATCTTTGGAAGAACATTTGAAACATTTACGTGCTGTTTTTATTGCTTTATGGGATGCACGTTTGTTTGGTAACCTTGGGAAGTGCACCTTTTGCACTGACCGAGTATCTTTTCTTGGCTATGTTTTTACTCCACAGAGAATTGAAGTTGATAAAGCCAAGATTGAAGCTATTGAGAGTTGGCCGCAGCCCAAAACGGTCACACAGGTGAGGAGTTTTCTTGGTCTCACTAGATTTTATAGGCGTTTTGTGAGATATTTCAGCACCATTGCTGCACCTCTCAATGAGCTTACAAAGAAGGATGTGCCTTCTCTTTGGGGTACCGCATAGGAAGAAGCATTCACGGTATTGAAACATAAGATGACACATGCTCCTTTACTCCAACTTCCTGATTGTAATAAGACTTTTGAGCTTGAATGTGATGCTAGTGGAATTGGATTAGGAGGTGTATTATTACAAGATGGCAAACATGTTGCATACTTTTCTGGAAAATTGAGTGGGCCTAGTCTGAATTATTCTACTTATGATAAAGAATTATATGCTCTTGTTCAGACTTTAGAGACATGGCAACATTATTTATGGCCCAAAGAATTTGTTATACATTCTGATCATGAATCTTTGAAACATATTAAAAGTCAAGATAAACTGAATCGTACACATGCTAAATGGGTTGAATTCATTGAGACTTTCCCTTATGTTATTAAACACAAGAAGGGTAAAGAAAATGTTATTGCTGATGCATTGTCTCGTCGCTATACTATGCTTTCATAACTTGACTTCAAAATATTTGGTTTAGAGACCATCAAAGATCAATATGTGCATGATGCTGATTTTAAAGATGTAATGCAGAATTGTAAAGAAGGAAGAATGTGGAACAAGTTCGTCGTCAATGATGGATTTGTGTTTCGTGCTAACAAGTTATGCATTCCAGCTAGCTCCGTTCATCTTTTATTGTTGCAGAAGGCACATGGAGGAGGACTAATGGGACACTTTGGCGTGAAGAAGACGGAGGACGTACTTGCTACCCATTTCTTTTGGCCAAAGATGAGACGGGATGTCGAGCGTTTTGTTGCTCGCTGCACTACATGTCAAAAAGCTAAGTCACGACTCAATCCTCATGGTTTATATATGCCTTTGCCTGTACCTAGTTTTCTTGGGAGGATATATCTATGGACTTTGTTTTAGGTTTACATTGAACAAAGAAGGGGAGGGATAGCATATTTGTTGTCATGGATAGGTTCTCGAAAATGGCACACTTTATACCATGTCATGATAGAGATGATGTTGTTAATGTTGCTGATTTGCTCTTTCGTGAAATTATTCGCTTGCATGGTGTGCCAAATACTATTGTTTCAGATCGTGATACTAAATTTCCTAGCCACTTTTGGAGATGTTTATGGGCTAAGTTGGGGACTAAACTTCTTTTTAGTACTACTTGTCACCCCTAAACTGATGGACAAACTGAAGTAGTCAATAGAACATTGTCTACTATGCTTAGGGTTGTTTTGAAGAATAATAAGAAAATGTGGGAAGAATGCTTGCCTCATATTGAATTTGCTTATAATCGGTCATTGCATTCTACTACTAAGATGTGCCCTTTTGAAATTGTGTATGGTTTCCTACCTCGTGCACCTATTGATTTGTTGCCTCTTCCATCTTCGGAGAAGGTTAATTTTGATGCTAAAGAACGTGCTAAGTTGATTTTAAAAATGCATGAGTTAACTAATGAAAACATTGAGCGTATGAATGCTAAATGTAAACTTGCTGGAGATAAGGGTAGAAAACATGTTGTGTTTGCACCTGGAGATCTTGTTTGGTTACATTTGCGTAAGGATAGATTTACTAATTTGCGCACATCAAAGCTAATGCCACGTGATGATGGTCCTTTTAAGGCGTTAGAGAAAATAAATGATAATGCATATAAACTTGAGCTGCCTGCAGATTTTGCGGTTAGTCCCACTTTTAACATTGCAGATTTGAAGCCTTATTTGGGTGAGGAAGATGAGCTTTCGTCGAGGATGACTTCATTTCAAGAAGGGGAGAATGATGAGGATATCAATACCATTGTTACACCCACAGCCCCTGCTGCTATACATACTGGACCAATTACTAGAGCTCGCGCACGCCAATTGAATTATTGGGTACTTTAATTTCTTGGTAACGATTCTAATGTTCATGAGAATATGATGCTTCCTAAATTGCATATATTTGTTGATGTAGGGTAGGAACCCTAATCGGCCGATATTTCACGAAAGGAGCGGATCTCGCGATGAACACGAAGAACACGAGGAGGGAAACGAGGGGAAAATCACAAGGGGAACACAAGAGAACACTCAAACCAATAAGTATGATCACACATGCGCTAGATCCATGAACACAAAGGAAGATACAAGATCCAAAGTCAACAACGGACGATACAAGAGGTAACTGGTCTTCTCTGTGAGGAGGTCTTGATGTTCTTCTCCGCGAGGAGGTCTTGAATCCAAAGGGATCTTCTCCGTAGAGGCCGCGGTCTCTCTCGTGGAGTAGATCCGATGTGGATGAGCAATGCTCCATCCCTAAAATGAGCTAAACCAATGCTAACCCTAACTAGGAGGAGTAGGGGGAGTATATATAGTCTAAGCCCACTAAGGGGTAAATAAGAGGGGGGACACATGGGCCGTTGGCCTGTAACATCCCAAAATTCTAAATTTTGGAATGTTATATTAAATAAATAGATTTGATTGTTGTGTGATTGATTGACTGAAAATGAGTGCAATTCAAAACTTTTTGGAAGTTAAATGAGAGGGAATAAAAGGACTTTCCCAAACTTTCATTTTTCTTTTATGATCTCCGTGAATTCAAATACTTTTCAAATACAAAACCCTAGAGAGACGATGACATGACTTCTTCCATTTATTTAAATGAAAAGGGTTTTGAAAAGATTTAAATTTTATTTGGAAATATTTACAATTCAGAAACTTTAAGCAACTCAATGATTTTCATGAGAGAAGATAAAATGACTTCTCCAAAACAAATGAAATATGAGTTGGAAGTTTAAAATGATCTAATTGAAAGTCCTTTTGGAAATTATTTTCAATTTGGAGTATTTGGGTTTTATTCAAATTAATTTTCTCCAAAAATAAAATATATGGAAAATAGGGTAACATAATTTCCTAAAGTAGAAAATTGGAGAGAAATAAATTTGAAATCATTTTGGTATTTTAAAAATGATTTTTATGAGGTTTTATTACAACAATAGCACTATTTGCTTTATTTGAATTTTTGTGGATTTTATTTGAAGTTAGTTAATTGTTCAGGTTGTAAAAATAGTTTTATGAAAATTTTGATATATTATATGCCTATTTAATATTTTTTATTTTCTTATTTTTGTTTTTCTGGAGAAAAAGTTTATTTAAAAAAACCCGACTGGGTCGGCCCTGCTAGCCAGCCAGGCCCAGCCCAGCGCGCCGCCTCCCTCCCGTCCCTGACCGGGACTCCTCCCGAGTCCGCCGCCACACCGCCATGGCTGCCGTGCCACCTCCAGCCTCTGATACGTCTCCAACGTATCTATAATTTTTGATTGCTCCATGCTATATTATCTACTGTTTTGGACTATATTGGGCTTTATTTTCCACTTTTATTTTTGGGACTAACCTATTAACCGGAGGCCCAGCCCAGAATTGCTATTTTTTTGCCTATTTCAGTGTTCGGATAAACAGAATATCAAACGGAGTCCAAACGGAATAAAATCTTCGGAAACGTGATTTTCTCACCGAACGTGATCCAGAAGACTTGGACCCTACTGCAAGGGATCAAAGAGGTGGTCACGAGGGTGGGCCCCCCCCTAGGGCGCGCCCCCTGCCTCGTGGGCCCCTCGGTGCTCCACCGACGTACTCCTTCCTCCTATATATACACACGTACCCCCAAACGATCAGAACAGGAGCCAAAAACCTAATTCCACCGCCGCAACTTTCTGTATCCACGAGATCCCATCTTGGGCCTGTTCCGGAGCTCCGCCGGAAGAGGGCTGTCATCATGGAGGGCTTCTACATCATCCTAGCCCCTCCGATGAAGTGTGAGTAGTTTACCTCAGACCTTTGGGTCCATAGTTAGTAGCTAGATGGCTTCTTCTCTCTCTTTGAATATCAATACAAAGTTCTCCCGTCTCTTGTGGAGATCTATTCGATGTAATCTTCTTTTTGCAGTGTGTTTGTTGAGACTGATGAATTGTGGGTTTATGATCAAGTCTATCTATGAATAATATTTGAATCTTCTCTAAATTCTTTTATGCATGATTGGTTATCTTTGCAAGTCTCTTCAAATTATCCGTTTGGTTTGGCCAACTAGATTGGTAGTTCTTGCCATGGGAGAAGTGCTTAGCTTTGGGTTCAATCTTGCGGTGTCCTTACCCAGTGACAGAAGGGGCAGCAAGGCACGTGTTGTATCGTTGCCATCGAGGATAACAATATGGAGTTTATTTCACATTGCATGAATTTATCTCTCTACATCATGTCATCTTGCTTAAGGCGTTACTCTGTTTTTAACTTAATACTCTAGATGCATGCTGGATAGCGGTCGATGAGTGGAGTAATAGTAGTAGATGCAGAATCGTTTCGATCTACTTGTCATGGACGTGATGCCTATATACATGATCATGCCTAGATATTCTCATAATTATTCACAATTCTATCAATTGCTCAACAGTAGTTTGTTCACCCACCGTAGAATACTTATGCTCTTGAGAGAAGCCAGTAGTGAAACCTATGGCCCTCGGGTCTATTCTCATCATATCAATCTCCATCACTTTTATATTGTTTTGCTATTTACTTTGCTTTTACTTTTTACTTTGCATCTTTATATCAAAAATACCAAAAATATTCTATCTATCAGATCTCACTCTCGTAAGTGACCGTGAAGAGCTTGACAACCCCTAATCGCGTTGGTTGCGAGTAGCTATCGCTTTGTGCAGGTACGAGGGACTTGAGCGTGGGCTCCTACTAGATTGATACCTTGGTTCTCAAAAACTGAGGGAAATACTTATGCTACTCTGCTACATCATCCCTTCCTCTTCGGGGAAAACCAACGCGAGCTCAAGACATAGCAAGAAGGATTTCTGGCGCCGTTGCCGGGAGTCTACGCAAAAAGTCAACATACCAAGTACCCATCACAATCCCTATCTCTCGCATTACATTGTTTTCCATTTGCCTCTCGTTTTCCTCTCCCCCCAATTCACCCTTGCCGTTTTGTTCGCCCTCTCTCTCTATCCTCCCTCTCTATTTGCCTTTTTGTTTGCTTGTGTGTTAGTTTGTTTGCCTGCTTGTCGTTATGTCTGAAACTGGGGAAGTTATCGCCAATTTGGGCGATAACAATATCATGGAAAATTCTAATACTCCTGCTAAAGAACCTACCATCTTTCATACAAAAAAATTCTGTGTTGGTAGTGGTAATATTATTGGAAAAGGAGTTATTCAAGATTTCTTTACTTGTGCCGGTGCTTTACCTTCTATGGGTAGTTCTATCGTTCACAGAACTAGTTGTCTTGCGGACCCTATTGCCAAGCTTATGTATGTTCCTAAAAATAGGGTGAATCATCTAGTAAGGAAACTGCTGATCTTAAATCTATAAATATTCATCCCAATCTTTTTGCTATCATTAAAGAACCTTTTATTACAAACGAATTTTTCGATCCTGTGCCTAAAAGTTTGATAATTAATAAAAAGAAAGAAATTCCTAAAGATGGTAGATGCCTAATTGAATAATTGCCTACCAAAGATGGCAATACCTAGATCTATCCTTGCTTGTTATGCCTAGCTAGGGGCGTTAAACGATAGCGCTTGTTGGGAGGCAACCCAATTTTATTTTTATTCCTTGCTTTTTGCTCCTGTTTAGTAATAAATAAATTATTTAGCCTCTGTTTTGGTTGTGTTTTTTGTGTTTAATTAGTGTTTGTGCCAAGTAGAACTGTTGGGAATACTTGTGGAAAGTCTTGTTGAACTTGCTGTAAAAAACAGAAACTTTAGCGCTCACGAGAACTGCTGTCATTTTTATTTCAGGAGTTCTATTTAGTTAACTCTTTTTGAAGATGATTAATAGATAAATTCCTCACGTCCATCAATTTATTTTAGAATTTTTGGGGTTCCAGATCTTGCGCTAGCTACATATTACTACAGACTGTTCTGTTTTTGACAGATTCTGTTTTTCGTGTGTTGTTTCCTTATTTTGATGAATCTATGGCTAGTAAAATAGTTTATAATCCATAGAGAAGTTGGAATACAGTAGGTTTAACACCAATATAAATTGTAACATCCCAAATTTTCAATTTGGAATGTTATACATTAGATCATCATTGCATATCATATTTTATTTTGCATTTTGGTTGATCCTAGAAATTCTACGCAACTCAATGACCCACGGAGAGAGTTGGGGATTTCGTTATTTTCATATTTGAGTTTTCTCAAATTTTGAGAATAGGATCATTTGATTTTATTTATTTTATCATCAATTATTTCTATTACAAAAATATGAGAGAGGGAATAAAATGACTTTCCCAAAATAAAGAAATATTGAGGATTTAATAATAAAATCAAATAAGATTTTATTTCGGAGTTTTTCGGTGTTTTATTTGAATTTAGGAAAAATGTGCGTTTTTCAAAATTGCATTTAGGTCCCAAATAAATGTTCATCTTATGCGGCTTGATTTTAGAAGCCCGTGAAAATTTATTTTGGAATTTTTGAAGTCCGTTTAGTATTTCTTTTTATTTTTCTTCTGCTCGTAATTTAAAAAAAACGCGCACCGACCTACGGGCCGTGTCCGACCGGGACACCGGCCCGGGCAGGCTTTATAAGCCGGGGCAGCCCACCTTGGCAAACCCTAGCCGCCCCAGCCCCAAGCCGCCGCCCCCGCCCCGTCGCCGCCCCGCCGCCGCCTGAGGTTCGCCGCCGCCTCGAACTTCGCGCCGGTTTTTTATTTTTTTTCGAAAAACCGTTCGGTTTTTCCGTCGGTTTTTTTTAGATTCGGTTTTTTTAGTTTTTCCGGTTTATTTAAATAGTGGGCGTTCGCCCGTTCGTTCGTTCTAGCGAACGTTCTTCATTTTTCTTTTTCTCGAATTAAATCCGCGATTTTTCTGATCGCGTTTTTCGTTTTAGTATAACTTTTCGCTCGTTTATCGGAATCAGGCGATTCAAGCGCCTAGAGTTTCGTCTCGAAACCCTCTATCTGTTTAACCAACTTAAACAAGATTTTGCTACTGTAAAATTTGCCCTAGATCCAGATTAGTAGAACGAAGTTGTTTTCTTTCGCCGTTTGACTTTCGTTGCTTCGTTCGATTTGATTCTTTTTGCCAACCGGAGTTCTTAAGTTGAACCTTCTGGTTAGATCTCTTCTTTGAGTTTTACCCATGCATTAGATGAGTACTTATTGTATGCTTGTTTGTTTGTCTGCGATAGAATACCCGGAGTGCGCCGCCTGTTACTTCGAATCTCTAGGTTTCGCGGATCATCAACAAGGCAAGTAACACTTTGATCATACCTTTCCTACTACCCAGTTTTATTGCATTAGATCAATCCTCACACATTGCATGATTAGGATCTAATTAAATTGTGGGATGGGAAGTAGTTGAGGTAGTACCTATTACCTGTTTATTATCAAACCTTTGGGAGTTACTTCTACGTTTGCTTATTATGCCATGCTATGCTAGTAGACGTGGATTGGGTGAGTGATATCCATGACAGATGTGAGTTTTGTTAATTAATGGTTTATCTAAGGTGGCAACTTAAACACACATCTGGGTGGATTGAGGCACCTGGGTATTCCAGGACTTGCCTGTTTTCTTTTGGACCGCCACCCAGGCTCAAAGGGATCATGAGACCATTCATACTAGAAACTTCCGTGTGCAGCCACAAGCTATTATGGGCTCTAGCATAGTTGACTAAGTTGTGCGAACTCTTACAGTGGTAGACTAGCAGATGTAGGGCATTTAGGTGGTACGGTCTACCCGATCGTAAGGTGCTAGCGCTTCTGAAAGACTATGTCTCGGTCATCCGTCTTCTCAAACACCATGTAGTGCGAGAAACCAAACGGAGGCGATCGAGTCTTGTGGGGAGAAGTGCGCAAACCTCTGCAGAGTGTAATAAACTAATCATGGTTAGCCGTGTCCCTAGTTATGGACATCTTGAGTATCTAGTACCTGGATTATCATGTGAATCTCAAGATGTTACTCTAAATTAATTTTGTTGGGTTATGTTTAATGATGATGCTTAATTGGGATTGAGAATGTTGTCAACCATTCTCAATGTTTAACAACTACATGATAGTTAAATAAATCTATTTCTTTAAAGTAGGGAAAAATTGGCTTTACGCAAAACAGTAACCATAGAGCTTTCCACTAGCCAAATATGCATATAGTATAGCTGTTTCATTCCATTACTCTCTATGTGTTACATTGCCAGCATATTCCATGTGCTGACCCGTTTCGGGCTGCAACGTTAATGTTGCAGACTTTTCAGACGACGATTAAGGAGTTTTTAGGTCGTGGTTCTATACTTAGTGATGCCGTTGGAGTTGATGGACTCACTTATCTTCCAAGCCTTCCACTGTTATCATTATTAGATGGCCTTAAGCCATATTTATTGTAATAAGTTCTCTATGGAGACACTCGATGTAATAAGTGTGTGATTGCTACTCTGCTATAAATCCTCCGAGTACTTTGTGGTGTCAGCATTATTGATCCAGGGATGACACCGGAGCACAGAGATCAGACTGTTTGAGGTCTGGTCGCTACATAAATAAAGAATGAGTTCATTACAGTACCTTGAAGTGGTCTTTTGTTTTCTTTCACTAACGGAGCTCACGAGTTTTCTATCTTGAGTTTTGTGTTGTGAAGTTTTCAAGTTTTGGGTGAATTCTTTTGATGGATCATGGAACAAGGAGTGGCAAGAGCCTAAGCTTGGGGATGCCCATGGTACCCCCAAGATAATCCAAGGACACCAAAAAGTCAAAGCTTGGGGATGCCCCGGAAGGCATCCCCTCTTTCGTCCACTTCCATCGGTAATTTACTTGGAGCTATATTTTTATTCACCAACATGATATGTGTTTTGCTTGGAGCGTCTTGTATTATTTGTGTCTTTGTTTGTTAGTATGCCACAATCATCCTTGCTGTACACACATTTTGAGAGAGCCATACATGAATTAAAATTTGATAGAATTCTCTATATGCTTCACTTATATCTTTTGAGCTAGATAATTTTGTTCTATGTGCTTCACTTATATCTTTTGAGCGAGATAATTTTGCTCTATGTGCTTCACTTACATCTTTTGAGCTAGATAATTTTGCTCTATGTGCTTCACATAGATCTTTTAGAGCACGGTGGTGGATTCGTTTTAAAGAAACTATTGATCTCTCATGCTTCACTTAAATTAATTTGAGAGTCTCTTAATAGCATGGCAATTTGCCTAATAATAATATGCTTGGTATTCAAGATTTGTGAAACTTTCTTTTGAGTGTGTTGAATACTAAGAAAAGAATGAAGCATGATAATTGTTTTGAGATATGGAGGTGATAATATTAAAGTCATGCTAGTTGAGTAGTTGTGAATTTAAAGAATACTTGTGTTAAAGTTTGTGATTCCCGTAGCATGCACGTATGGTGAACCGTTATGTGATGAAGTCGGAGCATGATTTATTTATTGATTGTCTTCCTTATGAGTGGCGATCGGGGACGAGCGATGGTCTTTTCCTACCAATCTACCCCCCTAGTTGCATGCTCGTAATACTTTGCTTTGATAACTTCTAAATTTTTGCAATAAGTATATGAGTTCTTTATGACTAATGTTGAGGCCATGGATTATACGCACTCTCACCCTTCCACCTTTGCTAGCCTCTCTCATACCGCGCAACTTTCGCCGGTATCATACACCTACCATATACCTTCCTCAAAACAGCCCCCATACCTACCTATTATGGCATTTCCACAGCCATTCCAAGATATATTGCCATGCACCTTCCCACCATCTAGTTCATCATGACACATCCATCATTGTCATATTGCTTAGCATGATCATGTAGTTGACATAGAATTTGTGGCAAAGCCACCGTTCATAATTCTTTCATACTTGTCACTCGTGATTCATTGCATATCCCGGTACACCGCCGGAGGCATTCATATAGAGTCATACTTTGTTTTAGTATCGAGTTGTAATCATTGAGTTGTAAATAAATAGAAGTGTGATGATCATCATTCAATAGAGCATTGCAAAAAAAAAGAGAAAGGCCAAAGAAAAAAAAGAAGGCCCAAAAAAAGGGGCAATGCTACTATCCTTTTTTCCACACTTGTGCTTCAAAGTAGCACTATGATATAGCGAGTCTCATATATTGTGCTTCAAAGTAGCACCATGTTCTTCATATAGAGAGTCTCATATGTTGTCACTTTCATATACTAGTGGGAATTTTACGATATAGAACTTGGCTTGTATATTCCAATGATGGGCTTCCTCAAATTGCCCTAGGTCTTCGTGAGCAAGCAAGTTGGATGCACACCCACTAGTTTCTTTTGTTGAGCTTTCATACATTTATAGCTCTAGTGCATCCGTTGCATGGCAATCCCTACTCACTCACATTGATATCTATTGATGGGCATCTCCATAGCCCGTTGATACGCCTAGTTGATGTGAGACTATCTTCTCCTTTTTGTCTTCTCCACAACCACCATTCTATTCCACCCATAGTGCTATATCCATGGCTCACGCTCATGTATTGTGTGAAGATTGAAAAAGTTTTGAAAAAGTTAGAGTATGAAACAATTGCTTGGCTTGTCATCGGTGTTGTGCATGATTTAAATACTTTGTGTGAGGAAGATAGAGCATAGCCAGACTATATGATTTTGTAGGTATAACTTTCTTTGGCCATGTTATTTTGAGAAGACATAATTGCTTTGTTAGTATGCTTGAAGTGTTATTATTTTCTATGTCAATATAAACTTTTGTCTTGAATCTGTCTAATCTGAATATTCATACCAAAATTAAGAAGATTTGCATTGAAATTATGCCAAGTAGCACTCCGCATCAAAAATTCTCTTTTTATCATTTACCTACTCGAGGACGAGCAGGAATTAAGCTTGGGGATGCATGATACGTCTCCAACATATCTATAATTTTTGATTGCTCCATGCTATATTATCTACTGTTTCGGACTATATTGGGCTTTATTTTCCACTTTTATATTATTTTTGGGACTAACCTATTAACCGGAGGCCCAGCCTAGAATTGCTATTTTTTTGCCTATTTCAGTGTTCGGATAAACAGAATATCAAACGGAGTCCAAATGGAATAAAATCTTCGGAAACGTGATTTTCTCACCGAACGTGATCCAGAAGACTTGGACCCTACTACAAGGGATCAAAGAGGTGGTCATGAGGGTGGGGGGCGCCCCCCTTAGGGCGCCCCCTGCCTCATGGGCCCATCGGTGCTCCACCGACGTACTCCTTCCTCCTATATATACACACGTACCCCCAAACGATCAGAACAGGAGCCAAAAACCTAATTCCACCGCCGCAACTTTCTATATCCATGAGATCCCATCTTGGGCCTGTTCCGGAGCTCCGCCGGAAGAGGGCTGTCATCATGGAGGGCTTCTACATCATCCTAGCCCCTCCGATGAAGTGTGAGTAGTTTACCTCAGACCTTCGGGTCCATAGTTAGTAGCTAGATGGCTTCTTCTCTCTCTTGAATCTCAATACAAAGTTCTCCCCCTCTCTTGTGGAGATCTATTCGATGTAATCTTCTTTTTGCGGTGTGTTTGTTGAGACCGATGAATTGTGGGTTTATGATCAAGTCTATCTATGAATAATATTTGAATCTTCTCTGAATTCTTTTATGCATGATTGGTTATCTTTGCAAGTCCCTTCAAATTATCCGTTTGGTTTGGCCAACTATATTGGTAGTTCTTGCCATGGGAGAAGTGCTTAGCTTTGGGTTCGATCTTGCGGTGTCCTTACCCAGTGACAGAAGGGGCAGCAAGGCACGTGTTGTATCATTGCCATCGAGGATAACAAGATGGAGTTTATTTCATATTGCATGAATTTATCTCTCTACATCATGTCATCTTGCTTAAGGCGTTACTCTGTTTTTAACTTAATACTCTAGATGCATGCTGGATAGCGGTCGATGAGTGGAGTAATAGTAGTAGATGCAGAATCATTTCGATCTACTGGTCATGGACGTGATGCCTATATACATGATCATGCCTAGATATTCTCATAATTATGCACAATTCTATCAATTGCTCAACAGTAGTTTGTTCACCCACCATAGAATACTTATGCTCTTGAGAGAAGCCACTAGTGAAACCTATGGCCCCGGGTCTATTCTCATCATATCAATCTCCATCACTTTTATATTGTTTTGCTATTTACTTTGCTTTTACTTTTTACTTTGCATCTTTATATAAAAAATACCAAAAATATTCTATCTATCAGATCTCACTCTCGTAAGTGACCGTGAAGGGCTTGACAACCCCTAATCGCGTTGGTTGCGAGTAGCTATCGCTTTGTGCAGGTACGAGGAACTTGAGCGTGGGCTCCTACTGGATTGATACCTTGGTTCTCAAAAACTGAGGGAAATACTTACGCTACTCTGCTGCATCATCCCTTCCTCTTCGGGGAAAACCATCGCGAGCTCAAGACGTAGCAAGAAGGATTTCTGGCGCCGTTGCCGGGAGTCTACGCAAAAAGTCAACATACCAAGTACCCATCACAATCCCTATCTCTCGCATTACATTGTTTTCCATTTGCCTCTCGTTTTCCTCTCCCCCCAATTCACCCTTGCCGTTTTGTTCGCCCTCTCTCTCTCTATCCTCCCTCTCTATTTGCCTTTTTGTTTGCTTGTGTGTTAGTTTGTTTGCCTGCTTGTCCTTATGTCTGAAACTGGGGAAGTTATCGCAAATTTGGGCGATAACAATATCATGGAAAATTCTAATACTCCTGCTAAAGAACCTACCATCTTTCATACAAAAAAATTCCGTGTTGGTAGTGGTAATATTATTAGAAAAGGAGTTATTCAAGATTTCTTTACTTGTGCCGGTGCTTTTCCTTCTATGGGTAGTTCTATCGTTCACAGAACTAGTAGTCTTGCGGACTCTATTGCCAGGCTTATGTATGTTCCTAAAAATAAGGGTGAATCATCGAGTAAGGAAACTGCTGATCTTAAATCTATATGTATTCATCCCAATCTCTTTGCTATCATTAAAGAACCTTTTATTACAAACGAATTTTTCAATCTTGTGCCTAAAAGTTTGATAATTAATAAAAAGAAAGAAATTCCTAAAGATGGTAGATGCCTAATTGAATAATTGCCTACCAAAGATGGCAATACCTAGATCTATCCTTGCTTGTTATGCCTAGCTAGGGGCGTTAAACGATAGCGCTTGTTGGGAGGCAACCCAATTTTATTTTTATTCCTTGCTTTTTGCTCCTGTTTAGTAATAAATAAATTATTTAGCCTCTGTTTTGGTTGTGTTTTTTGTGTTTAATTAGTGTTTGTGCCAAGTAGAACCGTTGGGAAGACTTGGGGAAAGTCTTGTTGAACTTGCTGTTAAAAACAGAAACTTTAGCGCTCACGAGAACTGCTGTCATTTTTATTTCAAGAGTTCCATTTAGTTAATTCTTTTTGAAGATGATTAATAGATAAATTCCTCACGTCCGGAAATTTATTTTAGAATTTTTGGGGTTCCAGATCTTGCGCTAGCTACAGATTACTACAGACTGTTCTGTTTTTGACAGATTCTGTTTTTCGTGTGTTGTTTGCTTATTTTGATGAATCTATGGCTAGTAAAATAGTTTATAATCCATAGAGAAGTTGGAATATAGTAGGTTTAACACCAATATAAATAAAGAATGAGTTCATTACAGTACCTTGAAGTGGTCTTTTGTTTTCTTTCGCTAACGGAGCTCACGAGTTTTCTATCTTGAGTTTTGTGTTGTGAAGTTTTCAAGTTTTGGGTGAATTCTTTTGATGGATCATGGAACAAGGAGTGGCAAGAGCCTAAGCTTGGGGATGACCATGGCACCCCCAAGATAATCCAAGGACACCAAAAAGTCAAAGCTTGGGGATGCCCCGGAAGGCATCCCCTCTTTCGTCCACTTCCATCGGTAATTTACTTGGAGCTATATTTTTATTCACCAACATGATATGTGTTTTGCTTGGAGCGTCTTGTATTATTTGTGGCTTTGTTTGTTAATATGCCACAATCATCCTTGCTGTACACACCTTTTGAGAGAGCCATACATGAATTAAAATTTGATAGAATACTCTATGTGCTTCACTTATATCTTTTGAGCTAGATAATTTTGTTCTATGTGCTTCACTTATATGTTTTGAGCTAGATAATTTTGCTCTATGTGCTTCACTTATATCTTTTGATCTAGATAATTTTGCTCTATGTGCTTCACTTAGATCTTTTAGAGCACGGTGGTGGATTCATTTTAAAGAAACTATTGATCTCTCATGCTTCACTTCAATTAGTCTGAGAGTCTCTTAATAGCATGGTAATTTGCCTAATAATAATATGCTTGGTATTCAAGATTTGTGAAACTTTCTTTTGAGTGTGTTGAATACTAAGAAAAGAATGAAGCATGATAATTGTTTTGAGATATGGAGGTGATAATATTAAAGTCATGCTAGTTGAGTAGTTGTGAATTTAAAGAATACTTGTGTTGAAGTTTGTGATTCCCGTAGCATGCATGTATGGTGAACCGTTATGTGATGAAGTCGGAGCATGATTTATTTATTGATTGTCTTCCTTATGAGTGGCGATCGGGGACGAGCGATGGTCTTTTCCTACCAATCTACCCCCCTAGGAGCATGCGCGTAATACTTTGCTTTGATAACTTCTAAATTTTTGCAATAAGTATATGAGTTCTTTATGACTAATGTTGAGTCCATGGATTACACACACTCTCACCCTTCCACCTTTGCTAGCCTCTCTCATACCATGCAACTTTCGCCGGTATCATACACCTACCATATACCTTCCTTAAAACAGCCCCCATACCTACCTATTATGGCATTTCCACAGCCATTCCGAGATATATTGCCATGCAACTTTCCACCATCTAGTTCATCATGACACATCCATCATTGTCATATTGCTTAGCATGATCATGTAGTTGACATAGTATTTGTGGCAAAGCCACCGTTCATAATTCTTTCATACTTGTCACTCGCGATTCATTACATATCCCGGTACACCGCCGGAGGCATTCATATAGAGTCATACTTTGTTTTAGTATCGAGTTGTAATCATTGAGTTGTAAATAAATAGAAGTGTGATGATCATCATTCAATAGAGCATTGCCAAAAAAAGAGAAAGGCCAAAGAAAAAAGTAGGCCCAAAAAAAGGGGCAATGCTACTATCCTTTTTCCACACTTGTGCTTCAAAGTAGCACCATGATATAGCAAGTCTCATATATTGTGCTTCAATGTAGCACCATGTTCTTCATATAGAGAGTCTCATATGTTGTCACTTTCATATACTAGTGGGAATTTTATGTTATAGAACTTGGCTTGTATATTCCAATGATGGGCTTCCTCAAATTTCCCTAGGTCTTCGTGAGCAAGCAAGTTGGATGCACACCTACTAGTTTCTTTTGTTGAGCTTTCATACATTTATAGCTCTAGTGCCTCCGTTGCATGGCAATCCCTACTCACTCACATTGATATCTATTGATGGGCATCTCCATAGCCCGTTGATACGCCTAGTTGATGTTAGACTATCTTCTCCTTTTTGTCTTCTCCGCAACCACCATTCTATTCCACCTATAGTGCTATATCCATGGCTCACGCTCATGTATTGCGTGAAGATTGAAAAAGTTTTGAAAAAGTTAGAGTATGAAACAATTGCTTGGCTTGTCATCGGGGTTGTGCATGATTTAAATACTTTGTGTGGCGAAGATAGAGCATAGCCGGACTATATGATTTTGTAGGGATAACTTTCTTTGGCCATGTTATTTTGAGAAGACATAATTGCTTTGTTAGTATGCTTGAAGTATTATTATTTTCTATGTCAATATAAACTTTTGTCTTGAATCTTTCTAATCTGAATATTCATACCACAATAAAGAAGATTTGCATTGAAATTATGCCAAGTAGCACTCCGCATCAAAAATTCTCTTTTTATCATTTACCTACTTGAGGACGAGCAGGAATTAAGCTTGGGGATGCCTGATACGTCTCCAACGTATCTATAATTTTTGATTGCTCCATGCTATATTATCTACTGTTTTGGACTATATTGGGCTTTATTTTCCACTTTTATATTATTTTTGGGACTAACCTATTAACCGGAGGCCCAGCCCGAATTGCTGTTTTTCGCCTATTTCAGTGTTTCGGATAAACAGAATATCAAAGGGAGTCCAAATGGAATAAAATCTTCGGAAACGTGATTTTCTCACTGAACATGATCGAGGAGACTTGGACCCTACTGCAAGGGATCAAAGAGGTGGTCACAAGGTTGGGGGCGCCCCCCCCCCTAGGGCGCGCCCCCTGCCTCGTGGGCCCCTCGGTGCTCCACCGACGTACTCTTTCCTCCCATATATACACACGTACCCCCAAACGATCAGAACAGGAGCCAAAAACCTTATTCCACTGCCGCAACTTTCTGTATCCACGAGATCCCATCTTGGGGCCTGTTTCGGAGCTCCGCCAGTTAGTAGCTAGATGGCTTCTTCTCTCTCTTTGAATCTCAATACAAAGTTCTCCCCCTCTCTTGTGGAGATCTATTCGATGTAATCTTCTTTTTGCGGTGTGTTTGTTGAGACCGATGAATTGTGGGTTTATGATCAAGTCTATCTATGAGTAATATCTGAATCTTCTCTGAATTCTTTTATGCATGATTGGTTATCTTTGCAAGTCTCTTCAAATTATCCGTTTGGTTTGGCCAACTAGATTGGTAGTTCTTGCCATGGGAGAAGTGCTTAGCTTTGGGTTCGATCTTGCGGTGTCCTTACCCAGTGACAAAAGGGGAAGCAAGGCACGTGTTGTATCGTTGCCATCGAGGATAACAAGATGGAGTTTATTTCATATTGCATGAATTTATCTCTCTACATCATGTCATCTTGCTTAAGGCGTTACTCTGTTTTTAACTTAATACTCTAGATGCATGATGGATAGCGGTCGATGAGTGGAGTAATAGTAGTAGATGCAGAATCGTTTCGATCTACTGGTCATGGACGTGATGCCTATATACATGATCATGCCTAGATATTCTCATAATTATGCACAATTCTATCAATTGCTCAATAGTAATTTGTTCACCCACCATAGAATACTTATGCTCTTGAGAGAGGCCACTAGTGAAACCTATGGCCCCCGGGTCTATTCTCATCATATCAATCTCCATCACTTTTATATTGTTTTGCTATTTACTTTGTTTTTACTTTTTACTTTGCATCTTTATATCAAAAATACCAAAAGTATTCTATCTATCAGATCTCACTCTCGTAAGTGGCTGTGAAGGGCTTGACAACCCCTAATCACGTTGGTTGCGAGTAGCTATCGCTTTGTGCAGGTACGAGGGACTTGAGCGTGGGCTCCTACTGGATTGATACCTTGGTTCTCAAAAACTGAGGGAAATACTTATGCTACTCTGCTGCATCATCCCTTCCTCTTCGGGGAAAACCAACGCGAGCTCAAGACGTAGCAGCCTCCTGTGCCCCCTTCCCCAAGCAGCTCCTCCCCTGCCCCTCTTTATAAGCCGCAGCTCCGTTGCCCCTTCGCCCCTCCCGCACTTGCCGCCTACTGCCGCATCACCGTCGCCGGCGCTCGCATCTCGCCGCCGCCACCGCACTTCGCCACACCGCGCCGCTGCCGGGTAGCGCCGCGCTCGCCACCGCACCACCTCGCGCTGCCTTCACGCCGCTGCTGCCGCCGTTCCGTGACGGAGCCGCCATCTCGCCTCGCCCCGCTTACCGGAGCCACGCCGCCCACGCCGGAGCTCGATCA
The DNA here is from genome assembly GCF_056163025.1 of Triticum urartu. Lineage (NCBI taxonomy): Eukaryota > Viridiplantae > Streptophyta > Magnoliopsida > Poales > Poaceae > Triticum > Triticum urartu. The sequence continues at coordinate 263,733,082 of NC_141876.1, forward strand.
GATCCACCGCCATCGACCCGAACCGCCACCTGAACCGGTACAAACCGCCCGGTCCGGTTTTTTTAGGGTTTAGGTTTATTTTGGTTTTTCTTAAAAAATGGTTTATTATTTAGTTTAGTTTAGTTTGCGAGCGTTCATTAGTTAGGGTTTTGTAACGAACAGTTTTCATTGCATATGCTTGTGTATCGAACGTTCGTTCGGTAGGATTTTTTCTTTTTATTTTAGATTTCGGCCAGAGACCCATCCGTGAATATTATATTTATAGATTAGTCCCTGATCTTCAATCTATCACATCTTTTTACCCGTTTATCCAAATTCGACGAAACCAACACCCACGTCTTCGTTATGATCCCCTCTATCCAGATAATCAACTTAAACATGTTTTCAAAAATTTAAAAAATTTGGTTTCAAACAGATTTAGATTCAAACTTCGTTTGATCATAACTTGAGTTTTATAACTCCGTTTCTATTGATTCTTTTTGCAAATCGAAGCTCTTGACCTAAACTTTCTGATAAGGCCAAATTCACATAATTCTGGTACTGTTAGAAATTGTTTTATGTTGCAAGATTTATTTTCTTGGTTTTGATGTTTTTCGAATTGTTCTTCATTCTTTCCGACCTTTTGAGTGATTACTTATGTGTGGTTACTATTGCTTGCCTACGATAGATTGACCGGAGTGTGACGAGTAGAATTATCAAGAGTTTTGTGTGTGAATCATCTTCATCAATAGTACAGGCAAGTTCACACTTTGATCATACCTCTTTACTACCCAGTTTTATTGCATTAGATCAAACCTCAAACAATTGCATGGCTAGGATCTGAATAAATTGTGGGTTTGGGAAGTAGTTGATGAGGTAGGAACCTATTGCCCTATTTTATTATCAAACCCTGGGAGTTACTTCTACGTTTCTTATATTGCTATGCTATGCTCATAGACGTGGTTTGGGTTTGAGTGTATTCATGACAGATGTGAGTTTTGTTAAGTAATGGTTAACTTAAGGTGGCAACTTTAATACACATCTGGGTGGATTGAGGCACCTGGGGAATCCAGTGTTGCCTGTATTTTTTGGAAATTTTGGGGTACCGTGTGATTCTCCTAGGGAATGCCACCTAGGCTCAAAGGGATCATAAGATTATTCATGCTAGAAACTTCCGTGTGCAGCCACATGCCATTATGGGCTCTGACATAGTTGAGTAAGTTGTGGGAAACCTTTCCATGACGGGCTAGCAGATGTAGGGGATTGTAGGTGTACAGGCCTATCTATCGGTTAAGGGGACCTCTTCGGAAAGAATGTGTCTCGGTCATCCGTTTCTCAAACATTATGTAGTGCGAGAAATCCAACGGAGGAGACCGAGTCTTGTGGGGAAAAGTGCACAAACCTCTGCAGAGTATACAAACTAATCATGATTAGCCGTGTCCCTGGTTATGGACATCTTGAGTATCTGGTTCCTGGATTATCATGTTGATCTCATCACTCTAAATTAATTTTGTTGGGTTATTAATTACCTTTTAATTGGGATTGAGATGGGGTTAACCATTCTCAATGTTTTCAACAAACTTTGTAGTTAAATAAAAATATATTCCTTTGTAGTAGGGAAAAATTGGCTTTTCGCAAAAACATTATAACCATAGAGCCTCTACCAGCCATATATGCATGTAGTGATAGCCATTATTCATCATTATCCTCTGGTGTGAATTTGCCAGTACATTCAATGTACTGACCCTTTGTGGCTGCAACGTCTCATGTTGCAGGAATCTTACGACGAGTAAGTGATACGTTAGGGTTACGATTTCTACACTCAACTTTGCCGTTGGTGTTGATGGGAATCCACAACCTTGTTGTTACTTCCGCTATTTGGATTGAGGTAATAATAATTTACGTTACTTTATACATGTGATTTACCTCTGTTATAAATCCTCGAGTACTCTGTGTGTCTGCATACCGATCCAGGGATGACACTTAAGCACAGAGACTTGACCGTCTAAGGTCGGGTCGCTACATGGCCCGTTCTCTGCGCATAGGCAGGACGGTATTACCGGGCCCTCGTGCGGTAGTACCGCTTCAGCGGTAGTGCCGGATCCATACCGCTCGATCATAGGAGTTTGTCGGGTTGAGCAGCAGTAGAGCGGATGTTGGGCAGTAGTACGGCTTCTGGGCCTTCAGCGGTAGTACCACTTGGTGTGGGCGGTAGTACCGCTCGGGCTGTAGCAGCTAGCTCTCCTTCCCTCGCTCAAGCGCGCACTTGGCCTTGGCCCATAGGCTCTCCATGATCTCCTCGGATGGACCTGAGTATGCATAAGGTCCGTGCTTGAGGTAGCATCCGTGTCTTACATGCGGAAAGGGGAGATTCGGAAAGGAGCGAGTTCACCTTGTGTCCAATGGCGTATGCTTGAGGTCTCAACATGTGGGCACTAGGGGCTTGGGGAGAAGTCGTAGTGTACATGGGGATGATCATAGGATGCTCTACATCATCTACCCTCCCTTGGGAAAGATCCGACCTCGGATCGAAAACCTCATCACCATGGAAACGGTTGTCATGGACGGACTTGTAGTTGGACGAAGTGGAAGGCATGGCGCAATCCAAGTGAAGGAAATATTCCCTAGAGGCAATAATAAAGTTATTATTTATTTCCTTATTTCATGATAAATGTTTATTATTCATGCTAGAATTGTATTAACCGGAAACATAATACATGTGTGAATACATAGACAAACATAATGTCACTAGTATGCCTCTACTTGACTAGCTCATTGACCAAAGATGGTTAAGTTTCCAAACCATAGACATCAGTTGTTATTTGATCAATGGGGTCACATCATTAGGACAATGATGTGATTGACTTGACCCATTCTGTTAGCTTAGCACTTGATCGTTTTTGTTTACTGCTATTGCTTTCTTCATGACTTATACATGTTCTTATGACTATGAGATTATGCAACTCCCGAATACTGGAGGAACACTTTGTGTGCTACCAAACGTCACAACGTAACTGGGTGATTATAAAGGTGCTCTACAGGTGTCTCCGATGGTACTTGTTGAGTTGGCATAGATCAAGATTAGGATTTGTCACTCCGATTGTTAGAGAGGTATCTCTAGGCCCTCTCGGTAATGCACATCACTATAAGCCTTGCAAGCAATGCAACTAATGAGTTAGTTGCGAGATAGTGCATTACGAAACGAGTAAAGAGACTTGCCGGTAACGAGATTGAACTAGGTATTGGGATACCGATGATCGAATCTCGGGCAAGTAACATACCGATGACAAAGAGAACAACGTATAGTGTTATGCGGTTTGACCGATAAAGATCTTCGTAGAATATGTAGGAACCAATATGAGCATCCAGGTTCCGCTATTGGTTATTGACCGGAGACATCTCTTGGTCATGTCTACATAGTTCTCGAACCCGTAGGGTCCGCACGCTTAAAGTTCTATGACGATCAGTTTTATGAGTGTATATGTTTTGATGTACCGAAGGTAGTTTGGAGTCCCGGGTATGATCACGGACATGACGAGGAGTCTCGAAATGGTCGAGACATGAAGATTGATATATTGGAAGCCTACATTTGTACATCGGAAGAGTTCCGGGTAAAATCGGGATTTTACCAGAGTACCGGAGGGGTTACCGGAACCCCCCGGGGGCTAATGGGCCTTGTTGGGCCATAAGGGAAAGAGAGAGGGGCCGGCCTAGGGCAGGCAGCACGCCTCCTCCCCTCTATCTGAATTGGACAAGGAGAGGGGGGGCGGCGCCCCCCTTTCCTTCTCTTTCTCTCCCTTCCTTTCCCCCTCCTAGTAGGAGTAGGAAAGAGGGAATCCTACTCCTAATAGGAGGAGGATTCCTCCTCCTGGCGCACCAACAAGGGCCGGCCGGGCTCCCCCTTGCTCCTTTATATACATGGGCAGGGGCACCTCTAGACACACAAGTTAATCACAAAGATCTGTCCCAGCCGTGTGCGGTGCCCCCCTCCACCATAATCCACCTCGGTCATACTGTAGCAGTGCTTACGCGAAGCCCTGTCACAGTAGCTTCATCAACATCGTCATCACGCCGTCGTGCTGACGAAACTCTTCCCCGAGCTCTACTGGATCATGAGTTCGTGGGACGTCACTGAGCTGAACGTGTGTTGAACACGGAGGTGTCGTACGTTCGGTACTGAGGATCGGTCAATCGTGAAGACGTACGACTACATCAACCGCGTTGTCATAACGCTTCCACTTAACGGTCTACGAGGGTACGTGGACAACACTCTCCCCTCTCGTTGCTATGCATCACCATGATCCTGCGTGTGTGTAGGATTTTTTTTGAAATTACTACGTTCCCCAACAATGGCATCTGAGCCAGGTTTTATGCGTAGATGTTATATGCACGAGTAGAACACAAGTGAGTTGTGCACGGTACAAGTCATACTGCTTACCAGCATGTCATACTTTGGTTCGGCGATATTGTTGGATGAAGCGGCCTGGACCGATATTACGCGTACGCTTACGCGAGACTGGTTCTACCAACGTGCTTTGCACATAGGTGGCTTGCGGGTGTCAGTTTCTCCAACTTTAGTTGAACCGAGTGTGGCTACGCCCGGTCCTTGTGAAGGTTAAAATAGCACTAACTTGACGTACTATCATTGTGGTTTTGATGCATAGGTAAGAACGGTTCTTGCTCAGCCCATAGCAGCCACGTAAAATTTGCAACAACAATGTAGAGGACGTCTAACTTGTTTTTGCAGGGCATGTTGTGATGTGATATGGTCAAGACATGATGCTATATTTTGTTGTATGAGATGATCATGTTTTGTAACCGAGTTATCGGCAACTGGCAGGAGCCAGATGGTTGTCGCTTTATTGTATGTAATGCAATCACCCTGTAATTGCTTTACTTTATCACTAAGAGGTAGCGGTAGTCGTAGAAGCAATAGTTGGCGAGACGACAACGATGCTACGATGGAGATCAAGGTGTCGCGCCGGTGATGATGGTGATCATGACGGTGCTTCGGAGATGGAGATCACAAGCACAAGATGATGATGGCCATATCATATCACTTATATTGATTACATGTGATGTTTATCCTTTATGCATCTTATTCTGCTTTGTTTGACGGTAGCATTATAAGATGATCTCTCACTAAATTTCAAGGTAAAAGTGTTCTCCCTGAGTATGCACCATTGCCAAAGTTCGTCGTGCCGAGACATCACGTGATGATCGGGTGTGATAAGTTATACGTTCATCTACAACGGGTGCAAGCCAGTTTTGCACACGCAGAATACTCAGGTTAAACTTGACGAGCCTAGCATATGCAGATATGGCCTCGGAACACTGAGACTGAAAGGTCGAGCGTGAATCATATAGTAGATATGATCAACATAGTGATGTTCACCATTGAAAACTACTCCATCTCACGTGATGATCAGACATGGTTTAGTTGATTTGGATCACGTGATCACTTAGATGATTAGAGGTATGTCTATCTAAGTGGGAGTTCTTAAGTAATATGATTAATTGAACTTAAATTTATCATGAACTTAGTACCTGATAGTATTTTGCTTGTCTATGTTGATTGTAGATAGATGGCCCGTGTTGTTGTTCCGTTGAATTTTAATGCTTTCCTTGAGAAAACAAAGTTGAAAGATGATGGTAGCAATTACACGGATTGGGTCCGTAACTTGAGGATTATCCTCATTGCTGCACAGAAGAATTACGTCCTGAAAGCACCGCTGGGTACCAGGCCTGCTGCAAATGCTGCTGATGACGTTAAGAACGTCTGGCAGAGTAAAGCTGATGACTACTCGATAGTTCAGTGTGCCATGCTTTACGGCTTAGAACCGGGACTTCAACGACGTTTTGAACGTCATGGAGCATATGAGATGTTCCAGGAGTTGAAGTTAATATTTCAAGCAAATGCCCGGATTGAGAGATATGAAGTCTCCAATAAGTTCTGTAGCTGCAAGATGGAGAAGAATAGTTCTGTCAGTGAACATATACTCAAAATGTATGGGTATCATAATCACTTGACTCAACTGGGAGTTAATCTTCCTGTTGATAGTGTTATTGATAGAGTTCTTCAATCACTGCCACCAAGCTACAAAAGCTTCATGGTGGACTATAATATGCAAGGGATGAACAAGACAATTCCCGAGCTCTTCGCAATGCTAAAGGCAGCGGTGGTAGAAATCAAGAAGGAGCATCAAGTGTTGATGGTCAACAAGACCACCAGTTTCAAGAAAAAGGGCAAAGGGAAGAAGAAGGGGAACTTCAAGAAGAACAACAAACAAGTTGCTGCTCAGGAGAAGAAACCCAAGTCTGGACCTAAGCCTGAGACTAAGTGCTTCTACTGCAAACAGACTGGTCACTGGAAGCGGAACTGCCCCAAGTATTTGGCAGATAAGAAGGATGGCAAGGTGAACAAAGGTATATGTGATATACATGTTATTGATGTGTACCTTACCAAAGCACACAGTAGCACCTGGGTATTTGATACTGATTATGTTGCTAATATTTGCAACTCGAAACAGGGACTACGGATTAAGCGAAGACTAGCTAAGGACGGGGTGACGATTTGTGTGGGAAATGGTTCCAAAGTCGATGTGATCACCGTCGGCACGCTACCTCTACATCTACCTTCGGGATTAGTTTTAGACCTAAATAATTGTTATTTGGTGCCAGCGTTAAGCATGAACATTATATCTGGATCTTGTTTGATGCGAGATGGTTATTCATTTAAATCTCAGAATAATAGTTGTTCCATTTATATGAGTAATATCTTTTATGGTCATGCACCCTTAAAGAGTGGTCTATTTTTGTTGAATCTCGATAGTAGTGATACACATATTCATAATGTTGAAGCCAAAAGATGCAGAGTTGATAATGATAGTGCAACTTATTTGTGGCACTGCCGTTTGGGTCATATTGGTATAAAGCGCATGAAGAAACTCCATACTGATGGACTTTTGGAATCACTTGATTATGAATCACTTGGTACTTGCGAACCATGCCTTATGGGCAAGATGACTAAAATGCCGTTCTCCGGAACTATGGAGCGAGCAACAGATTTGTTGGAAATCATACATACTGATGTATGTGGTCCGATGAATATTGAGGCTCGCGGCGGGTATCGTTATTTTCTCACCTTCACAGATGATTTAAGCAGATATGGGTATATCTACTTAATGAAACATAAGTCTGAAACATTTGAAAAGTTCAAAGAATTTCGGAGTGAAGTGGAAAATCATCATAACAAGAAAATAAAGTTTATACGATCTGATCGTGGGGGAGAATATTTGAGTTATGAGTTTGGTCTACATTTGAAACAATGTGGAATAGTTTCGCAACTCACACCACCCGGAACACCACAGCGTAATGGTGTGTCCGAACGTCGTAATCGTACTTTACTAGATATGGTGCGATCTATGATGTCTCTTACTGATTTACCGCTATCATTTTGGGGTTATGCTTTAGAGACGGCTGCATTCACATTAAATAGGGCACCATCAAAATCCGTTGAGACGACGCCTTATGAACTATGGTTTAGCAAGAAACCAATGTTGTCATTTCTTAAAGTTTGGGACTGCCATGCTTATGTGAAAAAGCTTCAACCTGATAAGCTAGAACCCAAATCGGAGAAATGTGTCTTCATAGGATACCCAAAGGAAACTGTTGGGTACACCTTCTATCATAGATCCGAAGGCAAGACATTCGTTGCTAAGAATGGATCCTTTTTAGAGAAGGAGTTTCTCTCGAAAGAAGTGAGTGGGAGAGAGTAGAACTTGATGTGGTAATTGTACCTGCTCCCTTATTGGAAAGTAGTTCATCACAGAAACCAATTCCTATGACACCTACACCAATTAGTGAGGAAGCTAATGATGATGATCATGAAACTTCAGATCAAGTTACTACCGAACCTCGTGATACGTCCATTTTGCATCATGCTTTTATATCGATATTTATTGCATTATGGACTATTATTTCACTTTATATCACAATACTTATGGCTATTTTCTCTTATTTTACAAGGTTTACATAAGGAGGGAGAATGCCGGCAGCTGGAATTCTAGGCTGGAAAAGGAGCAAATATTAGAGACCTATTCTGTGCAACTCCAAAAGTCCTGAAACTTCACGGAACATCTTAAAATAAATAAATAAAAATCCTCGCCAAAGATGAAGGCCAGGGGGCCCACACCCTTCTCACGAGGGTGGAGGGCGCCCCCCCCCTCCCTCCTAGGGCACGCCCCCCTACTTCGTGGGCCCCCTGGTGGCTCTCCGACGTCCATCTTCTCCTATATGAGGTCTTTCGATGAGAAAAAATAAGAAGAAACCTCTCGAGACGAGACTCCGCCGCCATGAGGCGGAACCTTGGCGGATCCAATCTAGAGCTCCGGCAGAGCTGTTCTGCTGGGGATACTTCCCTCCGGGAGGGGGAAATCATCACCATCGTCATCACCAACGCTCCTCTCATCGGGAGAGGTCAATCTCCATCAACATCTTCACCAGCACCATCTCATCTCCAAACCCTAGTTCATCTCTTGTATCCAATTCTTGTATCAAAGTCCGGGATTGGTGCTAGTAGGTTGCTAGTAGTGTTGATTACTCCTTGTAGTTGATGCTAATTGGTTTAATTGGTGGAAGATCATATGTTCGGATCCTATATGCATATTATTACCCCTCTGATTATGAACATTAATATGCTTTGTGAGTAATTACGTTTGTTCCTGAGGACAAGGGAGAACTCTTGCTATGAGTAGTCATGTGAATTTGGTATTCGTTTGATATTTTGATAAGATGTATGTTGTCTAGCCTCTGGTGGTGTTATGTGAACGTCGACTACATAACACTTCACCATTATTTGGGCCTAGAGGAAGGCATTGGGAAGTAATAAGTAGATGATGGGTTGCTAGAGTGGCAGAAGCTTAAACCTTAGTTTATGCGTTGCTTCGTAAGGGGCTGATTTGGATCCACATGTTTCATGCTATGGTTAGGTTTACCTTAATACTTTTGTTGTAGTTGCGGATGCTTGCAATGGAGGTTAATCATAAGTGAGATGCTTGTTCAAGTAAGAACAGCACCCAAGCACCGGTCCACCCACATATCAAATTATCAAAGTATTGAATGCGAATCATATGAACGTGATGAAAACTAGCTTGACGATATTCCCATGTGTCCTCGGGAGCGCTTTTCCTATTATAAGAGTTTGTTCCGGCTTGTCCTTTGATACAAAAGGATTGGGCCACCTTGCTGCACTTTATTTACTTTTGTTACTTGTTGCTCGTTACAATCTATCTTATCACAAAACTATCTGTTACCACTTATTTCAGTACTTGCAGAGAATACCTTGTTGAAAACCGCTTATCATTTCCTTCTGCTCCTCGTTGGGTTCGACACTCTTACTTATCGAAAGGACTATGATAGATCCCCTATACTTGTGGGTCATCAAGACTCTTTTCTGGCGCCGTTGCCGGGGAGTGTAGCGCCTTTGGTAGGTGGAATTTGGTAAGGAAAAATTTATATAGTGTGCTGAAATTTACTGTCACTTGTTACTATGGAAAGTAATTCTCTGAGGGGCTTGTTCGGGGTATCTTCACCCCGTCCAGTAGACCAAAGAGTTGCTCCTCAACCTACTGAACCTATTGAAAATGAAACTCCTTTTGAATTTCCTTCGGGTATGATGGAAAAACTGCTAGCTAATCCTTTTACAGGAGATGGAACAAAGCATCCTGATGAGCACTTAATATATGTGGATGAAGTTTGTGGATTATTTAAGCTTGCAGGTATACCCGATGATGTGGCTAAGAAGAAGGTCTTCCCTTTATCTTTGAAGGGAGACGCATTGATATGGTATAGGCTATGTGATGATATGAGATCATGGGACTATAAAAGATTGAAGTTGGAATTTCACCAAAAGTATTGCCCTATGCATCTTGTTCATCGTGATCGCAATTATATATATAATTTCTAGCCTCGCGAAGGAGAAAGCATCGCTCAAGCTTGGGGGAGGCTTAAATCAATGTTATATTCATGCCCCAATCATGAGCTCCCAAGAGAAATAATTATGCAAAGTTTTTATGCTCGGCTTTCTAAAAACAATCGCACCATGCTCGATACTTCTTGTGCTGGCTCTTTTATGATGAAGACTATTGAATTCAGATGGAATTTATTGGATATAATTAAACGCAACTCTGAAGATTGGGACCTCGACGAAGGTAAGGAGTCAGGTATGACACCTAAGTTTGATTGTGTTAAATCTTTTATGGATACCGATATTTTCCGTAAGTTTAGCACTAAATATGGACTTGACTCTGAGATAATAGCTTCTTTCTGTGAATCTTTTGCTACTTGTAAGTGCATCTAGTGCCACCCCTAGTTGGTTTTGGAGTATTGACGACAAACCTAGTTGAGGGACTAATGTGTTTGTGAGAATTGCAGGATAACACAGGTAGAAGTCCCTCATTGATTCGGTTTTCCTACCAGAGATGACCCCTAAAAATGTAAGAAGACATTGAAGTCAAAGGTGGTATGTGAAGACATTCACATTGAAGACTATGACAAGAAAAGACATAGCATGAAGACTATGGAGCACGAATACTTAGTTCTTTTGTCTTTCTTTTTCTTTCTTGTTGAGTCATAGGAACCACCGTACTGTTAAGTGGGGTCCAAGAGAACCAGTCAGAATGACTGAAGTGATGCTTAACCAAAATCCTATATCTTCGAGTGAAGACTATGAGAGCAAATCTTGTCCAGAGTTGGATAAGTCAGCTTTGCTTGTAGCCCAAGTAAAGTTGCCGTTTGTGTTTGAAATCTGACCGTTGGAACACATGTCAGTTCCTTAGTGACCCAGGGTCATTTCAGACAAATCAGGTCGGGTTGCCTAGTGGCTATAAATAGCCCACCCCCTACAACCATAAATGGTTGGCTGCTCAGAGTTAGATTACGGCTTTTGTCGTTTGAGAGGAACCCACCTCGAAGCCTTTGAGAGAGAATTCCTTGCGAGGATAAAGCCCTAAACACCCAGAGCCAAAGAGTGTTAGGCATCACTTAAGTCTTCCTGTCTGTGTGATCTGAAGACTTATTACACTTGAGGACTGTGAATCCTCCAGCCGGTTAGGCGTCGCGTTCTGAGCATCCAAGAGTCATTGTGGATCGCCGGTGAACGAAGTCTGTGAAGGTTTGGAAGTCTACCTTGAAGACTTACCAGAGTGATTGGGTGAGGTCTGTGTGACCTTAGCTCTAGGGGAATATGGTGAGGACTGAGTGTCCTGAGCTGCGTGTTCAGGACTGGGTGTCCGGGACTGTGTGTCCTCAGGTTTAAATACCTAGCCGCCCTAACCAGACGTACAACTGTCACCGCAGTTGGAACTGGTCTACCAAACCTTTGTCTTCACCAAGCTCACTGGTTCTATCCTTCCCATCTCTTTATTTACAGTTGGTCCTTGTGAAGTCATTGCCTATTTGCATTGTCCATTTGTCTTCACTATGTGACTATTTGTTCAGATTGGTTTCATATTATCTTCCATCCTAATCCGTACTGCCTAGCTGTTGTTAGTCTTTGTGCTTTCACTTCATTGAATACTTGACTATGGCTTGTCTAGGGTAGTCTACCTTCCGCTCCATGGTTATAGATTCATTTCTATCATTTGTCTTCAAAACTCCCATGTTTTGAAGACTTCCATAAAAATCGCCTATTCACCCCCCCTCCCTCTAGTCGATATAACGCACTTTCACTACTTATGTTGATCTCCCTAAGGAGAAGTGGTTTAAATATCATCCTCCCATAGAAGTAAAAGTAGCTGCACCTATTAAAGTTGAAGAAAAGACTGTCACTTATAATGATCCTATTGTTCCTACTTCTTATGTTGAGAAACCACCTTCCCCTGTTAGAATAAAGGATCATGCTAAAGCTTCAACTGTTGTTCGTAAAAGCAATATTAGAACTTATACACCTCCTGAGCAAGTTAAAGTAGAACCTAATATTGCTATTGTTAAAGATCTCTTGTCTGATAATATTGATGGGCATGCAATTCAGTTCGAAGGTGAAACTGCTAGAATTGCTAAACCTTGTGATAAAGATAAACATAGACCTGTGGTAGGCGTGCCTGTTATTTCTGTTAAAATAGGAGATCATTGTTATCATGGCTTATGTGATATGGGTGCTAGTGCTAGTGTAATACCTATTGACTTATATGAATAAATTAAGAATGAAATTGCACCTGCTGAGTTAGAAGATATTGATGTCACAATTAAACTTGCCAATAGAGATACTATTTCACTAATTGGAATTGCTAGATATGTTGAACTCTTGTGTAGGAAAACTAAATATCATGCTGATTTTCTTGTTCTTGGTTCCCCACAAGATAGCTTTTGTCCCATTATATTTGGTAGACCCTTCTTAAATACTGTCAATGCTACCATAGATTGCACAAAGAATGTTGTTACTGTTGGCTTGGATGATATGGTTCGTGAGTTTAATTTCTTAAATTTAGTAAACAACATTGATACGTCTCCAATGTATCTTTAATTTTTGATCGCTCCATGCTATATTATCTACTGTTTTGGGCAATATTGGGCTTTATTATCCACTTTTATATTACTTTTGGGATTAACCTATTAACCAGAGGCCCAGCCCAGATTTGTTGTTTTATGCCTATTTCAGTGTTTTGAAGAAAAGGGATATCAGACGGAGTCGAAATGGAACAAAATCAATTGGAGAAGTTATTTTTGGAAGGAAACACACCCGATGGACTTGGACCCCACGTCAAGGAAGGAACGAGGTGCTCACGAGGGTGGGGGACACCCCCCTAGGGCGCCCCCCTGTCTCGTGGGACCCTCGTGGCTCCCTGGAGGGGGCAATCCTTCTCCGGTGGCCATCTTCATCATCCCGGCACTCTCCATGACGAGGAGGGAGTAGTTCTCCCTCGGGGCTGAGGGTATGTACTAGTAGCTATGTGTTTGATCTCTCTCTCTCTCGGGTTCTTGAGATGATACAATCTTGATGTATCGCGAGCTTTGCTATTATAGTTGGATCTTATGTTTCTCCTCCCCCTCTTCTCTCTTGTAATGAACTGAGTTTCCCCTTTGAAGTAATCTTATCGGATTGAGTCTTTAAAGATTTGAGAACACTTGATGTATGTCTTGCCGTGGATATCTGTGGTGACAATGGGATACCACGTGCCACTTGATGTATGTCTTGGTGATCAACTTGCGGGTTTCATGACATTGGGAACCTATACATAGGGGTTGGCACACGTTTTCGTCGTGATTCTCCGGTAGAACTTTGGGGCACTCTTTGAGGTCCTTTGTGTTGGTTGAATAGATGAATCTGAGATTGTGAGACGCATATCGTATAATCATACCCACGGATACTTGAGGTGACATTGGAGTATCTAGGTGACATTAGGGTTTTGGTTGATTTGTGTCTTAAGGTGTTATTCTAGTATGAACTCTAGGGCTGTTTGTGACACTTATAGGAATAGCCCAACGGATTGATTGGAAAGAATAACTTTGAGGTGGTTTCGTACCCTACCATCATCTCTTCGTTCGTTCTCCGCTATTAGTGATTTTGGAGTGACTCTTTGTTGGATGTTGAGGGATAGTTATGTGATCCAATTATGTTAGTATTGTTGAGAGGACTTACACTAGCGAAAGTATGAACCCTAGGCCTTGTTTCCTAGCATTGCAATACCATTTACGCTCACTTTTATCACTTGCTACCTTGCTGTTTTTATTATTTCAGATTACAAAAATATTTATCTACTATCCATATACCACTTGTTTCACCATCTCTTCGCCGAACTAGTGCACCTATACAATTTACCGTTGTATTGGGTGTGTTGGGGACACAAGAGACTCTTTGTTATTTGGTTGCAGGGTTGCTTGAGAGAGACCATCTTCATCCTATGCCTCCTACGGATTGATAAACCTTAGGTCATCCACTTGAGGGAAATTTTCTACTGTCCTACAAACCTCTACACTTGGAGGCCCAACAACGTCTACAAGAAGAAGGTTGTGTAGTAGACATCAAGCTATTTTCTGGCGCCGTTGCCAGGGAGGTGAGTGCTTGAAGGTATTGTAAGTGCATCTAGTGCCCCTTAGAGACTTTGGTGTATTGAAGACTTATAGGTTAAGGGACTAATACGTTTGTGAGTTTACACAGGTCTATAAGTCTATGAGGAGCTTGATATTTACAGAGAAAGTCGACCCCTAAAAATGAAGTTCTTCGACTGAAGACTTTGGATCACTGAAGACTTTCTGAAGACTTTGAAAGTGAAGAAATTGGTGTGACCTTGAAGACTTGGTATTCGTTCGAGGAACATGAAGCATGAAGGATTTTGTTTTCATAGTTTCATTTTCTCTTTCTTGAGTCATAGGAAACACCGTACTTTTAAAGGGGGTCGAGGAAATACTAAGGAAAATTTCCATGTGATGCTCAACTCAAAATCCTACACCTACCAATCCCTTCGAGTGAAGCCATTGGAAATCTCATACAGTTCAGTCAATTTCTTCAGTGACAAAGACGAAGTTCTTCTGGTCTCTGAGGAATTTGTCCTGACTGAGGAGTTAGGAATTCGCCAGTGCGGATTGCCTACACAGTGAGGAACATGATAGCCCTGAGGATTTTGCTACTCAAAATTCCAACCGTTGCTGTGTTGTGCGCCAGCTGTCCCAAAATATCTATCCACCTAATGGTCATATCATTGAAGGGCATTTATGTCTTATCATGTCGGGCTGCTCCCTAGGCTATAAATAGCCGCCCCTACAACCACTAGTTGGTTGGCTGCTCCGAGAGAAACTGACACTTGTCATTTGAGAGCAACCCATTCTCCGAGGACTTTGAGTGAAAATCATCAAGTGAGGAAAAACCCAAAACCCAAACACCTACAAACCCCAAGTGATTGAGCATCACTGAAGAGATTGATCCTGTGTGGATCCGACGCTTGTTAACTTTGAAGACTGTGCTTCTTCCAGACGGTTAGGCGTCATGGTCTAGAGCATCCAAGAGGAATTGTGGATCGCCGAGTGACCGAGTTTGTGAAGGTTTGGAAGTCGCCTGAAGACTTACCACGAGTGATTGGACGAGGTCTGTGTGACCTTAGTTCAAGGAGAATACAGTGAGGACTAGGTGTCCTGAGCCGCGTGTTCAGGACTGGGTGTCTGGGACTGGGTGTCCTGAGTCGCACTAATGCAAATGTTTTGCAGGGAAGCCATACTTAGGCCTATGAATATGAGCGCGGTTCATCAAACCGCCATGTTCATAAGACCAAGAACTATTCTGCTTATTCTTATGAGTACTATTGTCCACCTACAAGACTTTTTGCTAGGGCTCCAAAGCCAAAGTTCTCAGATGCTGCACTTAGACTCATTGCTTCGAAGCCACCCTTGAAGACGTGGGTGGCTAAGAAAGCTTAACTCTCTTTTGCAGGGAAAGGTCTCCAGCCAAAAACCAAAATTGTCTGACGCTATTGATGGGGACCTTAAACATCTTGTAGGGCGCAAGATCAAATGCCCAAATGGTCTTATTATGTACTTTGTTCCTGAGTCGCTTGCTACTTTCCCTGTCAGTCCTAATCTCGATCTAAGCTTTCATAATCCACTCGCTCGTCAAATGTTTTTGCTTCACAATTCTCTTCGTGAAGCCTATCCCCCTAACTGCACTGTAGGGTACGACACCATCTGCTTCAGAATGGATTATTGATAGTTGGTGTACTAATCACATGACTGGCAAGCGAAGCCTTCTCATGGACTCAACCTTACATCCATCTGACAAGAGTCACATCACATTTGCTGACACTGGTAAAAGCAAGGTATTGGGTCAAGGTATAGTTGCAATCTCAAAGGATCAACACATGGATAAATTCATGCTTGTTGAATCCCTTGGTTTCAACTTAATGTCTGTCTCAATGCTTTGCGATTTAAACATGATTGTGATGTTTGGAAAATATCGTTGCCTTGTTCTAATGGAATCTGACAAGTCTCTAGTGTTTGAAGGGTATCGGAAAGATGATTTGTATGTGGTAGATTTCTCAGCAGGACCACAGCTTGATGTATGTCTTCTAGCAAAAGCTTCTGAATGCTGGCTCTGGCATCGGAGGCTAGGGCATGCTGTCATGAGGAACCTCCACACCCTTGCAAGGAAGAAGCATGTCATAGGCATCGAGGGCGTCAAGTTCAAGAAGGATCACTTATGCGGTGCCTGTGAAGCAGGAAAGATGACGAGGGCCAAGCATCCCTCGAAGACAATCATGACAACTACTCAACCCTTCGAACTACTCCACATGGACCTTTTTGGTCCCACTCATTACTCAACTCTTACTACTACTGCTTGTCTCTATGGCTTTGTCATTGTTGATGATTATTCAAGATATACTTGGGTGCATATAATCCTCTACAAGACTGAAGTGCAGGATGTCTTCAGACGCTTCGCCAATCGAACCATGAACAACTATGGCGTCAAGATCAAGCACATTAGAAGTGACAATGGCATTGAATTCAAGAACACTGGTCTAGACACTTATCTTGATACTTTGGGCATTACACATGAATTCTCAGCTCCGTACACACCGCAGCAGAATGGCGTCGTGGAACGCAAGAACAGAACACTTATTGAGATGGCACGGACGATGCTTGATGAATACAAGACTCCAAGAAAGTTCTGGCCTGAAGCCATTGATACTGCATGCCATATCATCAACCGTGTTTATCTTCACAAGCTTCTCAACAAGACATCCTATGAGCTCCTTACTGGCAAGAAGCCAAATGTCAGTTACTTCAGAGTGTTTGGTGTCGGGTGCTGGATCAAGGATCCACATCATACTTCAAAATTTGCACCAAAAGCACATGAAGGTTTTATGCTTGGATATGGAAAGGATTCGCACTCCTACAGAGTCTTCAACCTCTTTCATTATAAAGTGGTTGAAACAGTGGATGTGCGGTTCGATGAGACTAACGGCTCACAAAGAGAGCACCTGCCAAATGTGCTAGATGAAGTTCCATCCAGTGAATCAATCAAACTTATGGGAACTGGAGAAATCATACCTTCTGAAGCTCAGCCTGAAGAGGAACTTATCATCTCCGCACCTGATCAACCTGAAGACAATGATCAACCTGAAGACAATGCTCAGCCTGAAGACAATCCTTCTAACGATGACAATGATCAGCAAGAGCAAAATCTTTGTCCTGTACATCCTCGTGCCGCAAATGAAGTACAAATTGAGAGAATAATTGATAGCATCAATGCACCAGGTCCACTCACTCGTTCAAGGGCAACACAGCTAGCAAATTTCTGTGGGCACTTCACATTTGTCTCAATATCTAAACCCAAGAAAGTTGAAGAAGCCTTCTTGGAACCTGAATGGATTCAAGCTATGCAAGAAGAGCTTCAATAGTTTGAGCTGAATAATGTATGGGAACTGGTTAAGCGTTCTGATCCTCGCAAGCACAATATAATAGGCACCAAAGGGATATATCGCAACAAGCAAGATGAGCATGGTCAAGTTGTCAGAAACAAAGCTCGTCTTGTTGCTCAAGGGTACACTCAAGTTGAAGGGATTGACTTTGATGAAACATTTGCTCCTGTGGCTAGACTTGAAGCCATACGCATACTGCTGGCCTATGCAAATCATCATAACATTCTTCTGTATCAAATGGATGTGAAGAGCGCTTTTCTCAATGGCAAGATTGAAGAAGAAGTGTATGTTGCACAACCGCCTGGCTTTGAAGATCCAAAACATCCTGACATGGTGTACAAGCTCAACAAGGCACTGTATGGCCTCAAACAAGCCCCTAGGGCTTGGTATGACACACTCAAAGACTTCCTGAAGAGCAAAGGCTTCAAACCTGGTTCCCTCGACCCCACTCTCTTCACGAAGACATCTGATGGTGAATTGTTTGTGTGCCAAATATATGTGGATGACATTATCTTCGGCTGCACCAATCAGAAATACACTGATGAGTTTGGATATATGATGCAAGAGCAATATCATATGTCCATGATGGGTGAGCTGAAGTTCTTCCTTGGTCTTCAAATACGTCAGCAACGCAACGGCATCTTCATATCTCAAGAGAAGTACCTCAAAGATTGCCTGAAGAAATTTGGGATGCAAGACTGCAAAGGCTTCACGACGCCAATGCCAGCCAAACATCATCTGGGTCCTGACGACAATGGTAAAGAGTTCGATCAAAAGGTATACCGCTCCATGATAGGTTCTTTACTGTATCTATGTGCATCTAGGCCAGATATTATGCTTAGTGTTTGCATGTGTGCTCGATTCCAAGCGGCACCAAAGGAATCGCATCACTTAGCTATGAAGCGAATTCTTTGATATTTGGCTCACACCCCAACACTAGGATTATGGTATCCAAAGGGCTCAGGGTTTGATCTAGTTGGATTCTCGGATGCTGATTATGCCGGTGACAAGGTGGATCGCAAGTCTACATCAGGCACATGTCATTTTCTGGGACGATCACTTGTATGTTGGTCTTCAAAGAAGCAGAACTGTGTATCTCTCTCCACTTCTGAATCTGAATACATTGCTGCTGGATCTTGCTGTGCTCAGCTTCTATGGATGAAGCAAACACTCAAAGACTATGGCATTCATCTGAAGCAAGTGCCACTCTACTGCGACAACGAAAGCGCCATCAAGATTGCCAACAACCCAGTTCAGCACTCGAAGACAAAGCACATTGAAATTCGTCATCACTTTCTCAGAGATCATGCTGTGAAGGAAGATATTGATATCATACACGTCAACACTGAAGAGCAATTGGCAGATATCTTCACCAAGCCCTTGGATGAGAAGAGGTTTTGCAAGTTACCGTGTAAGCTAAATATCTTGGAATCCTCAAATGTCCTGTGATCAAGCACACATCCTAACACTTATGCATATTGATGACTTAGATGTGCAACACACGAAGTAAAGTATATCTTCAATCAATGAAGACTTACATTCTAAGTGTGAATACATTAATGTGGAATTTGACTTCGGAGCGCCACGATAATTGTGCGCCGTTTCTAGGTCTAATACTTCCTATACGGTGGGTAACGCCACCGCCAAATTTTTCTGTTTGAAGTGTTTCACTCACGGCGTTATGCTTGGTATGTCTTCACATTTGGTTTGGCTTCAATCTCAACCTGTCTTCATGATTATCTTCACTTTGTTGATTATATATATATATACTAGTGTTCTGTCCTCTACAGCATTCACCTATAGCTATGTCTTCTTGTTGAATCTTTTGAACTAAGTGAATGTGATCGGACCCTAACCTCTCTATGCTTTCTATCTCAAACTCTATCTCTCCAAATCATATGCATTCTATTGAAACCGTCGAATATCTTCTCTGCGTCCTTGTCAGCAGAAGATACAGAGACAAACATTAAGTCCGTTTTCAATGCTAATTCCTTCACCTGAAACCCGGAGAAGTGGGAACGACCACTCGACAATCCAGGCGTGCGTGGGAACGTGGAACAACCTCCGATATGTTGCATGATGGCCACGTGTCCTTCAGATATGAATCACCAGGGGCACCTATGTAATAACACTGTGTTGTCCCTGTCTCTATAAATACACGCCTCACCACAGTCATTATCCTTTCTTCCACTCTCGCACAAACCCTAGCGCCACCGCTCGCCCTCGACGATGCCGGCGACGAAGCGCTTAGTTGCCGCGACCTCACCGACGCCGTCTTCACACCGGCCGCGGACATCATCTTCTCCGCCGTCACCGTAGGTGTCCTCCGTCGCCAAGTTAGGGCACGGACGATCGATCTGCTCGGCCTCCGCTCCCACTCCGTCTAGCAGTTCTTCGTGTGGTAAATAAAACTTCCTTTTTATGGCCCCTTTGATTCTATAGATCCATCACTTTCTACCACAAGCAGTTTCTGTTCACACAAGTTGGATCTATTTCATACTACATCTCATAATATGCCTAGTATGTTCACTTATGCTTCACAAAGTAGTTAGATTCCTCACTTGTACTTATTCGTGGATTCGTACAAATCTAGAACCAACTCTCTATCTATGAGTGAATGTCTTTGCACTATGAGGTCAATGTCTTCTAAACTGATTTATCTTCAAAATCTTCTGAGAATGTATATGACCTCTTCCCCTTCCTTCGCATCTTAATGCTGTCATAGGTACATGTCCGTGGGAGAATCCCTTGGTTCTCATAGTCTGTATTCATTTGCAGAATTCTTACAGCATCATATAAATTCTCCCGAAACCAGTTCCTGTTTGACCAGCAAGCGGAAGCCTTTGAAACCCTTGAACGTGTTGAAGCCATTCAGTTTGAAGCTCATGGCTACAGAGAAATCAGCAAGGAAGGGTGGCCGACAGCGTCGAGGGGGAACATCAAGAGATCTGCCTGATGACCTCTCAGAGCTGTACAAGACAGACCCAGAAGAGGATTACAATCAGTGCAAGACACAAATCCAATGGATTCGAAGGTACTGGGCTGAGCAATGGTTCAAGTACAGGTTTCTGACCTAGGAATATGCAGAGAAGAATGCCATCAAGCGACCATGGGGAGACATCCTATATAGAAATCTTCAACCCAGGTCCAGAGATGAAGCCATTGAACAAGGCTTCTATCCCTGCATGGTCCGTGGACCACAGTCGTCATTACTATGGTGTCGTGACGACAATCTATTCAAGTGAAACTTCCAGTTTGCCAAGAATTCGGCTAAGCAGAACAAGAAGTCATTGGGACTAGACTTCAACCCTGGTCCTTCTGCTCCCCGTGCCGATGGCACCCGCGAAGCTGAACCCAATCTTGTTGGGCCCTTCTACAACCTGGAAGGTCTCATCACTCATATCATGGTTCAAGGGACAGCCGTGGATGAGCCTGCAGATGACGCTGAATCTGATGAAGCGCATGCACCATCGAAGCCAAAGAAACTGAAGAAGCCTAAAGCTTCAAAGCCTGCTCCTGCACCAAAGGTCTTACATGCGAAGCCACTGGCTACTGCACCTCCTGAAGACAGTATGCAGTCTGAAGATCTATCACGTATCTCCAAGAAGACTGAGATGAGAAAGAATACTGATCAGGCACTGACTGCTGCTGCTATTCTGCGCAATGACGCCATTGGTCTGTCCAGCGATGAAGATCTTGCAGATGACGCTCTTGAGCAACTGATCAAGAGCAAGGAAGAAGCAGAGATCTTCAATGATTTGCCTCTCTTTGATGTGGCAATCATCCACAACTTCATCGATGAGTGGTTTGACATGCCCAACCTCAGCTTTGAAGACCTGCAACTTCCAATTGGCCTCAGTGTCGCCTTCACTGGCGCCATTGCTTCTGAGCTAGCTCTAGCTCAGCGCATCGTTGAACTGAAGCAAAAGATCGACTATGAGAAAGCTCAGTTCAAGAAGCACATGGCCAAGATCAGCGTGCAAGATGTCAAAAACTTCAAGATCATGCTGCACGAGCTCAAAGAAGCCTTTCTCAAGAAGCGTGAAGAAGCTCAAGGTTCTCGTGAGCGCATGAAGAGCCTGGCTCACAAGTGTGTGCAAGCCTACAATGAGGCTGAGAAGCGCAAGGCTCTTGGTCATCCTGGCATCGACCCAAGAATAGCTGCAAAGAAGAAGAAGCCCTCAACTGACCAATCTACAACTTCGAGGCAGGAAGAACCTCGCATAGTCTTCCCAAGCAGCATGACTGGCTCGAAGCCAAAGGTTAGGTCAACTGCTTCAGAACTGAAGAAGACAAGGACTGCTGAGGCTGAAGCCAGAAAAAGGAAAAATCCTGAAGCTTTTGATGTCGCTCCCTCTAAGAAAAAGTGCAAAACCAAGAAGGATCGGGCTGCTCCCACAGAGCCCTTAGTTGTTGAACCCATCTCAATGGTTCGCCCTGCATCTGAACACCACGAGCGCCAACTGGTTGTTCATGAGCCTGCTTCCACAGAGGCTCATGACGCTGAAAACATTCCAGCAGTTGATCCCACCACTGCTGAAGACATTGGTCACCATAACAATGTTGAAGATGATGAAGTCCTTCCTCAGATCGAGCACCAACTGGTATCATTGCCTGTGCTCACGCACAGCGAACTCATCAGCATTGGTCGTCCTCTGACGCCAATTGCTCAGGATGCATCGTGGGCTGATCACCCACAACAACAAGACACCCCGAGTACTCCCCAACAACAACAAGTCACACCACCTGTGCCAGACGAAGAAGACGACTTTGAGGCCCAGCCAACTCCATCTCCACAGGCGTCGCCAGTGCTACGCAGGCTTCGCAAAGGACCAAGGCCTCAAGTCCCCCTTTCGAGCATTCCAGAAGGAGAAGTGTCCCAAACTGTTGCACGTCAAGTGTTCCCAGAAGCCACTCCGACTGTGAATGCCTCCGTGTCTGAAGCCAAAGGTGCTGAAGATAATCCGGCTGCATCAGTCGATGACAAACAAGAAGAAGATCGTGTCCCTACACCCCCAATCTCCGAAGAAGATGTTCCTGAAGTGAACGTGTCTATGCCCGACCCTCTAGTTCATCAAGTGGAGGTTGAGAATCTTGAGGCTGCCACCACCAACACAAATGAAGCCAATGACGCAGTCATGGCTCAAGCAAATGTGGATCCTGCACCAACCAATGTGCCAGAGGCCAATGAAGCCAATGATGCACCTGCAACAGATGTGCAGCCTGACGCCTCTATTGATGGCACTGCACCTGTTCCGCCACCAAGGCCACACACTATCGAGCAAGCATTCAACTATGGCCAACTTGTCACTGTCAAATGGCCTTTTCTGACTCCTCCACCTGCTGCTGGTCCTCGGTTTGACTATCACGTTAAGCACAGGCCTCAGGTTCAGAAGCCAATACCAAGGTTTCCCAGGTTTCCAGGCATTGCATCTGCGCCCTGATCGTTCAATATCAATGGCTTCAAGGCACACAACACCTTCTTTGATAGCGCCAAGAACCCCTACACCAAGGCAAGAATATCTTATGATCGGTTCTGGAGCTATCAGCAGCGCAGTTATTACTCATGCATTCTGTACAATCAAGGTCGCATTTTCCCACATATGCGTCTTGACACTGAAGCCATAACTGGACTGCCCTATTTGGAAGAAGCTCTGGATTGCTTCAGAGAGTCTGGCTTGCTGCAGTTCGTCACTGATAAGGAGCACTGGAATGCAGAATTGCTGCTCCAATTTTATGCCACTCTTCATATCCGTGGCTACAACAGGGATCTGAAGACTTGGGTCCTTGAGTGGATGACAGGCAATGTTCATCATGAAGCCAAAGCCTTTGATATCATTGAGCTTACTGGCCTGCCCACTCCAGGAGATCTGTATGAACCTGGTTGTCATCTTCACAGTGCTGCTATGGAAAGCATCTTCCACAAGCCTGAGCCCAATATGAGTTAGATGCTTAGCATGATGAAGCCTTTGCCTCCATATGCTGAATATCCTAAGGAGTTCTTTGTTGAAGACCTTGAGTATCAGCCACGTACTATCTATCACATCATAAGGCGAACTCTCTGGCCCATCAAAGGACATTCTCCACATGCAAAGCTAGAAGGCGCAATGAAGACGTTGGTCTTTCATATTATTCATGGAAAAAGCTTCAATGCACAAGACTTCTTCATTCGCCAGCTTTCTGCATCAGGATCTGACATTTTTGGCTTGAAGTTTTACGCTCCATGGATTATGCGGCTGATCAAACTACACTCAGCTGTCACCTATCAGCCCTCTGCTCGCAATCATCGGATCTTTCTGCCTGACGTCGATATGTCAGTTGAAGCCATCTATCCAGAGCCTGCCAAGGAGCCTCTTAGTCTTCAGAATGCTGAGAATCAAAGCTTCTCTCAAAACATTAACGGAGTTCAAGCAGTCACTCGGGTTTATCCTCTGGCTGGTACCACCCGTGCACCTCATCGTGCCCTCACTGAAGCCACTGAAAGCACCATTGCCCAACGGCCCAAGAAGCGATCCCGTGTTCTCAATGACCGAGAGCTTCTGGTTGCCCTTCATCAGAAACAGGATAGGCATCATGACTGGCTGAAGCGCCAAATGCAAAGCCTCTTGGTGGACGTAAACCGGATTCACAATCTTGCCACCAAGAATGCCTTTGTTGCCCATGAAACCTGTCGGCGTACATGGAAAGGGCTGACGCTTATGTGCTCTGAGGATGATCTTCAAGAGGATGGCTTCTTTGAACGATTCAAGTTTGACTCAACAACTCCAAGAAGGACTGTGCTGTGACGAAATCCGTCTCTTGAAGACTCTAAGTTCTCCTCCTCTGCTGCAACTGTGAATGCCAGAGTGATCGATGATGAAGACGATGCTACTTCACCGCCCCCTACTTCTGCATGCATCAACACTGCCCTGAGTTCATCTGCACCGCCTAACAACACCGATGACCCTGCTGCTTCACCTACTCCTCATGGGAACGAGTAGATGCTCTATGTCTTCAAACCTTTTTGGTCCTTACTAACAAAAGGGGGAGAAGCATATGAGTTTGATAGTCTTCAAGCGGGTCCATATTGGCGGTTGCTTTATATTTTGCCTAGTGTTTACAACTCTTGTGTTTTGATACATTTGGTTCTTTGAGTTGTAACACTTAAACTTGATGGTCGTCTGCTACTTATTTGCTATTCTGTGATGCGATGATAAATTCCACATGTGCAACGATAAATTCCGCACTTAGATCATTTTGCAGACGTCCATTTTTCATTATGCATGTCATTATCTTCACATACTTTTCATGCATGATGAATTGTCATCATAAGTAGAAGAGGATCTCCACAAGTACAACCTGCCATGTGCATTTGCATTCCAAAAGCAAATTACTTATATGCACATCTTCAAGGGGAGCCCTTTGCAACTTATGAAGACAATCCACTATCCTTTACAATTTCACATATTATATTCCCCGTTGAAAACTTCAACTAGTTTGTCATCAATCACCAAAAAGGGGGAGATTGTAAGTGCATCTAGTGCCACCCCTAGTTGGTTTTGGAGTATTGACGACAAACCTAGTTGAGGGACTAATGTGTTTGTGAGAATTGCGGGATAACACAGGTAGAAGTCCCTCATTGATTCGGTTTTCCTACCAGAGATGACCCCTAAAAATGTAAGAAGACATTGAAGTCAAAGGTGGTATGTGAAGACATTCACATTGAAGACTATGACAAGAGAAGACATAGCATGAAGACTATGGAGCGCGACTTAGTTCTTTTGTCGTTCTTTTTCTTTCTTGTTGAGTCATAGGAACCACCGTACTATTAAGTGGGGTCCAAGAGAACCAGTCAGAATGACTGAAGTGATGCTTAACAAAAATCCTATGTCTTCGAGTGAAGACTATGAGAGCAAATCTTGTCCAGAGTTGGATAAGTCATCTTTGCTTGTAGCCCAAGTAAAGTTGTCGTGTGTGTTTGAAATCTGACCATTGGAACACGTGTCAGTTCCTTAGTGACCCAGGGTCATTTCGGACAAATCAGGTCGGGTTGCCTAGTGGCTATAAATAGCCCACCCCCTACAACCATAAACGGTTGGCTGCTAGTACCTCTCATCACCAACGCTCCTCTCATCGGGAGAGGTCAATCTCCATCAACATCTTCACCAGCACCATCTCATCTCCAAACCCTAGTTCATCTCTTGTATCCAATTCTTGTATCAAAGTCCGGGATTGGTGCTAGTAGGTTGCTAGTAGTGTTGATTACTCCTTGTAGTTGATGCTAATTGGTTTAATTGGTGGAAGATCATATGTTCGGATCCTATATGCATATTATTACCCCTCTGATTATGAACATTAATATGCTTTGTGAGTAATTACGTTTGTTCCTGAGGACAAGGGAGAACTCTTGCTATGAGTAGTCATGTGAATTTGGTATTCGTTTGATATTTTGATAAGATGTATGTTGTCTAGCCTCTGGTGGTGTTATGTGAACGTCGACTACATAACACTTCACCATTATTTGGGCCTAGAGGAAGGCATTGGGAAGTAATAAGTAGATGATGGGTTGCTAGAGTGGCAGAAGCTTAAACCCTAGTTTATGCGTTGCTTCGTAAGGGGCTGATTTGGATCCACATGTTTCATGCTATGGTTAGGTTTACCTTAATACTTTTGTTGTAGTTGCGGATGCTTGCAATAGAGGTTAATCATAAGTGGGATGCTTGTTCAAGTAAGAACAGCACCCAAGCACCGGTCCACCCACATATCAAATTATCAAAGTATTGAATGCGAATCATATGAACGTGATGAAAACTAGCTTGACGATATTCCCATGTGTCCTCGGGAGCGCTTTTCCTATTATAAGAGTTTGTTCCGGCTTGTCCTTTGATACAAAAGGATTGGGCCACCTTGCTGCACTTTATTTACTTTTGTTACTTGTTGCTCGTTACAATCTATCTTATCACAAAACTATCTGTTACCACTTATTTCAGTACTTGCAGAGAATACCTTGTTGAAAACCGCTTATCATTTCCTTCTGCTCCTCGTTGGGTTCGACACTCTTACTTATCGAAAGGACTATGATAGATCCCCTATACTTGTGGGTCATCAAGACTCTTTTCTGGCGCCGTTGCCGGGGAGTGTAGCGCCTTTGGTAGGTGGAATTTGGTAAGGAAAAATTTATATAGTGTGCTGAAATTTACTGTCACTTGTTACTATGGAAAGTAATTCTCTGAGGGGCTTGTTCGGGGTATCTTCACCCCGTCCAGTAGACCAAAGAGTTGCTCCTCAACCTACTGAACCTATTGAAAATGAAACTCCTTTTGAATTTCCTTCGGGTATGATGGAAAAACTGCTAGCTAATCCTTTTACAGGAGATGGAACAAAGCATCCTGATGAGCACTTAATATATGTGGATGAAGT
The DNA here is from genome assembly GCF_056163025.1 of Triticum urartu. NCBI lineage: Eukaryota > Viridiplantae > Streptophyta > Magnoliopsida > Poales > Poaceae > Triticum > Triticum urartu. Next base: position 263,759,868 of record NC_141876.1, read on the forward strand.
TTGTGGATTATTTAAGCTTGCAGGTATACCCGATGATGTGGCTAAGAAGAAGGTCTTCCCTTTATCTTTGAAGGGAGACGCATTGATATGGTATAGGCTATGTGATGATATGAGATCATGGGACTATAAAAGATTGAAGTTGGAATTTCACCAAAAGTATTGCCCTATGCATCTTGTTCATCGTGATCGCAATTATATATATAATTTCTAGCCTCGCGAAGGAGAAAGCATCGCTCAAGCTTGGGGGAGGCTTAAATCAATGTTATATTCATGCCCCAATCATGAGCTCCCAAGAGAAATAATTATGCAAAGTTTTTATGCTCGGCTTTCTAAAAACAATCGCACCATGCTCGATACTTCTTGTGCTGGCTCTTTTATGATGAAGACTATTGAATTCAGATGGAATTTATTGGATATAATTAAACGCAACTCTGAAGATTGGGACCTCGACGAAGGTAAGGAGTCAGGTATGACACCTAAGTTTGATTGTGTTAAATCTTTTATGGATACCGATATTTTCCGTAAGTTTAGCACTAAATATGGACTTGACTCTGAGATAGTAGCTTCTTTCTGTGAATCTTTTGCTACTTGTAAGTGCATCTAGTGCCACCCCTAGTTGGTTTTGGAGTATTGACGACAAACCTAGTTGAGGGACTAATGTGTTTGTGAGAATTGCAGGATAACACAGGTAGAAGTCCCTCATTGATTCGGTTTTCCTACCAGAGATGACCCCTAAAAATGTAAGAAGACATTGAAGTCAAAGGTGGTATGTGAAGACATTCACATTGAAGACTATGACAAGAAAAGACATAGCATGAAGACTATGGAGCACGAATACTTAGTTCTTTTTTCTTTCTTTTTCTTTCTTGTTGAGTCATAGGAACCACCGTACTGTTAAGTGGGGTCCAAGAGAACCAGTCAGAATGACTGAAGTGATGCTTAACCAAAATCCTATATCTTCGAGTGAAGACTATGAGAGCAAATCTTGTCCAGAGTTGGATAAGTCAGCTTTGCTTGTAGCCCAAGTAAAGTTGCCGTTTGTGTTTGAAATCTGACCGTTGGAACACATGTCAGTTCCTTAGTGACCCAGGGTCATTTCAGACAAATCAGGTCGGGTTGCCTAGTGGCTATAAATAGCCCACCCCCTACAACCATAAATGGTTGGCTGCTCAGAGTTAGATTACGGCTTTTGTCGTTTGAGAGGAACCCACCTCGAAGCCTTTGAGAGAGAATTCCTTGCGAGGATAAAGCCCTAAACACCCAGAGCCAAAGAGTGTTAGGCATCACTTAAGTCTTCCTGTCTGTGTGATCTGAAGACTTATTACACTTGAGGACTGTGAATCCTCCAGCCGGTTAGGCGTCGCGTTCTGAGCATCCAAGAGTCATTGTGGATCGCCGGTGAACGAAGTCTGTGAAGGTTTGGAAGTCTACCTTGAAGACTTACCAGAGTGATTGGGTGAGGTCTGTGTGACCTTAGCTCTAGGGGAATATGGTGAGGACTGAGTGTCCTGAGCTGCGTGTTCAGGACTGGGTGTCCGGGACTGTGTGTCCTCAGGTTTAAATACCTAGCCGCCCTAACCAGACGTACAACTGTCACCGCAGTTGGAACTGGTCTACCAAACCTTTGTCTTCACCAAGCTCACTGGTTCTATCCTTCCCATCTCTTTATTTACAGTTGGTCCTTGTGAAGTCATTGCCTATTTGCATTGTCCATTTGTCTTCACTGTGTGACTATTTGTTCAGATTGGTTTCATATTATCTTCCATCCTAATCCGTACTGCCTAGCTGTTGTTAGTCTTTGTGCTTTCACTTCATTGAATACTTGACTATGGCTTGTCTAGGGTAGTCTACCTTCCGCTCCATGGTTATAGATTCATTTCTATCATTTGTCTTCAAAACTCCCATGTTTTGAAGACTTCCATAAAAATCGCCTATTCACCCCCCCTCCCTCTAGTCGATATAACGCACTTTCACTACTTATGTTGATCTCCCTAAGGAGAAGTGGTTTAAATATCATCCTCCCATAGAAGTAAAAGTAGCTGCACCTATTAAAGTTGAAGAAAAGACTGTCACTTATAATGATCCTATTGTTCCTACTTCTTATGTTGAGAAACCACCTTCCCCTGTTAGAATAAAGGATCATGCTAAAGCTTCAACTGTTGTTCGTAAAAGCAATATTAGAACTTATACACCTCCTGAGCAAGTTAAAGTAGAACCTAATATTGCTATTGTTAAAGATCTCTTGTCTGATAATATTGATGGGCATGCAATTCAGTTCGAAGGTGAAACTGCTAGAATTGCTAAACCTTGTGATAAAGATAAACATAGACCTGTGGTAGGCGTGCCTGTTATTTCTGTTAAAATAGGAGATCATTGTTATCATGGCTTATGTGATATGGGTGCTAGTGCTAGTGTAATACCTATTGACTTATATGAATAAATTAAGAATGAAATTGCACCTGCTGAGTTAGAAGATATTGATGTCACAATTAAACTTGCCAATAGAGATACTATTTCACTAATTGGAATTGCTAGATATGTTGAACTCTTGTGTAGGAAAACTAAATATCATGCTGATTTTCTTGTTCTTGGTTCCCCACAAGATAGCTTTTGTCCCATTATATTTGGTAGACCCTTCTTAAATACTGTCAATGCTACCATAGATTGCACAAAGAATGTTGTTACTGTTGGCTTGGATGATATGGTTCGTGAGTTTAATTTCTTAAATTTAGTAAACAACATTGATACGTCTCCAATGTATCTTTAATTTTTGATCGCTCCATGCTATATTATCTACTGTTTTGGGCAATATTGGGCTTTATTATCCACTTTTATATTACTTTTGGGATTAACCTATTAACCAGAGGCCCAGCCCAGATTTGTTGTTTTATGCCTATTTCAGTGTTTTGAAGAAAAGGGATATCAGACGGAGTCGAAATGGAACAAAATCAATTGGAGAAGTTATTTTTGGAAGGAAACACACCCGATGGACTTGGACCCCACGTCAAGGAAGGAACGAGGTGCTCACGAGGGTGGGGGACACCCCCCTAGGGCGCCCCCCTGTCTCGTGGGACCCTCGTGGCTCCCTGGAGGGGGCAATCCTTCTCCGGTGGCCATCTTCATCATCCCGGCACTCTCCATGACGAGGAGGGAGTAGTTCTCCCTCGGGGCTGAGGGTATGTACTAGTAGCTATGTGTTTGATCTCTCTCTCTCTCGGGTTCTTGAGATGATACAATCTTGATGTATCGCGAGCTTTGCTATTATAGTTGGATCTTATGTTTCTCCTCCCCCTCTTCTCTCTTGTAATGAACTGAGTTTCCCCTTTGAAGTAATCTTATCGGATTGAGTCTTTAAAGATTTGAGAACACTTGATGTATGTCTTGCCGTGGATATCTGTGGTGACAATGGGATACCACGTGCCACTTGATGTATGTCTTGGTGATCAACTTGCGGGTTTCATGACATTGGGAACCTATACATAGGGGTTGGCACACGTTTTCGTCGTGATTCTCCGGTAGAACTTTGGGGCACTCTTTGAGGTCCTTTGTGTTGGTTGAATAGATGAATCTGAGATTGTGAGACGCATATCGTATAATCATACCCACGGATACTTGAGGTGACATTGGAGTATCTAGGTGACATTAGGGTTTTGGTTGATTTGTGTCTTAAGGTGTTATTCTAGTATGAACTCTAGGGCTGTTTGTGACACTTATAGGAATAGCCCAACGGATTGATTGGAAAGAATAACTTTGAGGTGGTTTCGTACCCTACCATCATCTCTTCGTTCGTTCTCCGCTATTAGTGATTTTGGAGTGACTCTTTGTTGGATGTTGAGGGATAGTTATGTGATCCAATTATGTTAGTATTGTTGAGAGGACTTACACTAGCGAAAGTATGAACCCTAGGCCTTGTTTCCTAGCATTGCAATACCATTTACGCTCACTTTTATCACTTGCTACCTTGCTGTTTTTATTATTTCAGATTACAAAAATATTTATCTACTATCCATATACCACTTGTTTCACCATCTCTTCGCCGAACTAGTGCACCTATACAATTTACCGTTGTATTGGGTGTGTTGGGGACACAAGAGACTCTTTGTTATTTGGTTGCAGGGTTGCTTGAGAGAGACCATCTTCATCCTATGCCTCCTACGGATTGATAAACCTTAGGTCATCCACTTGAGGGAAATTTTCTACTGTCCTACAAACCTCTACACTTGGAGGCCCAACAACGTCTACAAGAAGAAGGTTGTGTAGTAGACATCAAGCTATTTTCTGGCGCCGTTGCCAGGGAGGTGAGTGCTTGAAGGTATTGTAAGTGCATCTAGTGCCCCTTAGAGACTTTGGTGTATTGAAGACTTATAGGTTAAGGGACTAATACGTTTGTGAGTTTACACAGGTCTATAAGTCTATGAGGAGCTTGATATTTACAGAGAAAGTCGACCCCTAAAAATGAAGTTCTTCGACTGAAGACTTTGGATCACTGAAGACTTTCTGAAGACTTTGAAAGTGAAGAAATTGGTGTGACCTTGAAGACTTGGTATTCGTTCGAGGAACATGAAGCATGAAGGATTTTGTTTTCATAGTTTCATTTTCTCTTTCTTGAGTCATAGGAAACACCGTACTTTTAAAGGGGGTCGAGGAAATACTAAGGAAAATTTCCATGTGATGCTCAACTCAAAATCCTACACCTACCAATCCCTTCGAGTGAAGCCATTGGAAATCTCATACAGTTCAGTCAATTTCTTCAGTGACAAAGACGAAGTTCTTCTGGTCTCTGAGGAATTTGTCCTGACTGAGGAGTTAGGAATTCGCCAGTGCGGATTGCCTACACAGTGAGGAACATGATAGCCCTGAGGATTTTGCTACTCAAAATTCCAACCGTTGCTGTGTTGTGCGCCAGCTGTCCCAAAATATCTATCCACCTAATGGTCATATCATTGAAGGGCATTTATGTCTTATCATGTCGGGCTGCTCCCTAGGCTATAAATAGCCGCCCCTACAACCACTAGTTGGTTGGCTGCTCCGAGAGAAACTGACACTTGTCATTTGAGAGCAACCCATTCTCCGAGGACTTTGAGTGAAAATCATCAAGTGAGGAAAAACCCAAAACCCAAACACCTACAAACCCCAAGTGATTGAGCATCACTGAAGAGATTGATCCTGTGTGGATCCGACGCTTGTTAACTTTGAAGACTGTGCTTCTTCCAGACGGTTAGGCGTCATGGTCTAGAGCATCCAAGAGGAATTGTGGATCGCCGAGTGACCGAGTTTGTGAAGGTTTGGAAGTCGCCTGAAGACTTACCACGAGTGATTGGACGAGGTCTGTGTGACCTTAGTTCAAGGAGAATACAGTGAGGACTAGGTGTCCTGAGCCGCGTGTTCAGGACTGGGTGTCTGGGACTGTGTGTCCTCGAGTTTAAGTACTCAGCCGCTCCAACCAAACGTACAACTGAGACAGCAGTTGGAACTAGTCTACCAAATCATTGTCTTCACCAAGCTTACTGGTTCTATTTCCTCAACTCTTCCATTTCCTCATAACTGTGTTGTGTGCTTGTTCATATCTGTGTTTGAAGACTTTGACTGAAGACTCTCTCAATTTCCTCAGTTCAATTTCTTCAATCTCTTTGTCTTCATCCTGTGTTATCCTGTGCTTACGCTTCTGTACTCTGTGCCTGTCTTCATTTCATCATGATGACTATGCTTGTATTCTGTTATGTTTACTTTTGAGTACTCATTCCGCTGTAGTAGTTCTTCGTTAAGGAATTTCCTCACCGGCAAATTCCTCAGTGAAGAATTTCATAAAAATCGCCTATTCATCCCCCCCTAGTCGATCTAACGCACTTTCAATTGGTATCAGAGCAAGGTACTCCATTGTTCTGTGTGATTTTGGTTTAACCACCTGGAGTTTTAGTTATGTCAACCGCAGGTATGATCAAGGTCTCTGCTGGGTGTCCTACCTTCGATGGGACGGACTACCCCTACTGGAAGAATAAGATGTGAATGCATCTTGAAGCAATTGATAACGATCTCTGGTATGTTGTGGAAAATGGTGTTCCCTCAGTCACACCTTCTCTGAATGCTGCTGATGTGAACAGATTCAAGCAACTCAACTCTCAAGCGAAGAATATCATATGTGGCCATCTGAGCAAAGGACAATATGGCAGAGTGAGTGCTTTGGAGACAGCGAAGCTTATCTGGGACAGGTTGTCCAAAGTGAATGAAGGAGTCTCAACTCAACATGACTCTCGAGTTGATGTTCTTCGAAATCTCTTCAACCGCTTCAAAAGACTCGACAATGAAAATGTTCAACAAACCTTCGATCGCCTCACTGACATCTCAAATGAGCCTCAAGCACTTGGTGCCACTGACATCACCGACCATGAGGTGGTGATGAAATTGCTGAGATCGCTTGATTCCTCATTTGACACTCTGGCATTGATGATACAAGAACGTGCTGATTACAAGTCACTTGATCCCGCTGATATTCTCGATAGGCTAAATACTCATGAGTTCCAACTTGCTGAAAAAAGAGATCTCTATGGTACTAGCTATGGCAGATCACGTGCACTGAAGGCCAAGGCAGTATCTGAATCCGAAGATGAAGACTCTGGTAGTAGCCTCGGTGATCCTGAAGAACTAACGCATGATCTAGCACTGCTCGTGAAGAAGTTCCAAAAGTTCTCAAGACGTGGTCGCCTTGGAAGATCCTCAAGGAGCAATGATTCCTCATCCAGTGACTACAAGAATGTGGCTCTCTTCTGTGACAATGAGAGTGCCATCAAGATTGCTCACAACCCAGTTCAGCACTCGAAGACAAAGCACATTCAGATTCGTCATCATTTTCTTCGTGATCATGTGTTGAAGGGCGACATTTCTATTGAGCATGTGAAGACTGAAGAACAGCTAGCCGATATCTTCACAAAGCCCTTGGATGAGAAGAAATTTAGCAAGTTGCGGTGTGAGCTAAATATCCTAGAATCTTCGAATGTTCTTTGAAAAGGACACTCATCCTAACACTTATGCAAAATTGATGACTTAGATGTGCAATACATGAAGAAACGTTTTTCTTCAATTCAATGAAGAACAACACTCTTAGTGTGAAGAAATTAACGAAGAATTTGATTCTCAGAACCCTACGATAATTGTACGCGGTGTCTGAAATCATCATTCTTATACGGTGGGTCACGCCACCACCAAAAGTTGAAATTCCTCAATTATTCATATTCTTCAACTTTGCATTGTCTTCAGTGCTTCCGTCGTTTTTTCTTCATTGACTGTATATATATATAAGTTTATGTCCTCTACAGCATTCACTTATTGCTAATTCTTCAAGTTGGTTTTTCTGCTAAGTGAATGTGATCGGACCCTTCCCCCTCTATGCCATACTCAACCCAATCTATTCACAAATTCTTCATGTGCGTTCTATTTGAAACTCGTTCAAAATCTTCATTGTGTCCTTGTCAGCTGAAGAAATTGCGAACGGAACTTTAAAACCTATCTTATCAAAATTTTCGGCTTTGCCGCTCAAACCGTTCCGCATCCCACGTTATACTTATCCACTCACCCACGATCGCAGACGATCTCCACCTCTCAGTACGTGGGTGACACATGTCAAGCGAATGAGAAGGGTCAGGGGCACGTTCATCCAATTTCCTCGGGCGAGCAGTTTTTCACCGTGGCTATAAATACCCCTCCGTCCCTTCCTCACTTCTTTTACTCCGCTCGACCTCTCTCTCCAGCTCGAGCTTCTCAAACCCTAGCGCCGCTGCTACTTCATCACCACCGATGGGGAAGAGCTTCACTGCCTCGACCTCGTCGCCGACGTACTCGCGCCGACCGCGGAAATCTTCACTCCGCTGCCGCTGTAGCCGTCTTCCTCCACCAAGTTAGGGCATCGAAGATCTGCATAGACGAACTTCACATCTCCTCACTCCAGTTCATCGTGTTCTTCGTCCAGGGTAATTAAAAGTTACTTTTACTGCCCTCGTTGATTCGAATGATTATCTTCAAAATCTTCAAAGGTGATTTTCTTCATAGCTTCACACACTAAACACCTCACAAGTCATCTATTCTTGATTTGTTTCTCTAAGCATCATTTTTCTTCAAGATTCCTCAATTGTGTGGATCTTTGATATATACAACTCTGGAACCTAAGACAAAGAACGCTTAGTGAAATTCTTCAAGAGTCATCTAGTCAAATTCCTCAAACTTGTTCTTTTTGAAAAACCCTCTGAGAACGCATATGACCTCTCCAAATTCCTCGCAACTATACTCTGTTCACAGGTACACATGTCAGCTGCTGAATCACTAGGTTCTCATCAACTTAACTCATTTGCAGCGTTCCTCGAAGAAAAGTTGCATACTTCTTCAGAGAATTCATTTGTTCAAATTCCTCAACTGAAGAATGGCTGACGGTGAGAAGCCACAGAAGGGAGGAAAGAGGCCTGAGGTAAATACAGCATTTGAGATCCCTGATGAAATATATGCTGGGTACTCCACACCTACTGAGGAACCCAAGAATGAGCGCAAAGTGCACATTTAGAAGATAGAGAGGAGATGGGCAAGAGAATGGAGGGAGTACAGGTATGTCACTCCTAAGTATATTAAGAAATTTGCACTCAATCCTCCATGCCCAAGAGCTCCATCGGCACCTGGCCAAATCATTGATCCCATCAGCCTCAAGCGCGGTGAGGACTATCCTGATGAATGGGCCAAGCACCAAGCCAAGTTGGCTAAGCAAGCCAAAGAAGCAGTGAGGAAATTCAATGAAGACTCTGCTGCTGCTGCTGCCTCTACTAAGGCCTTTGCTGTCAAACCAAAGAAGGCTATGTCAAAGAAGCCTGCGCGCAAGCCAAGTGCTTCACCAACAATGCCCTCAAGGCCAAGTTCCTCAGCAATGCCCTCATGGCCAGAATCCTCAAAGCCCCCACGACCAATTCCTCATGCTGCTCTTGTTCCTCCAAAGTCCTCAGCTCCTCCGCCTACGCCCTCAGCTGTTCCGACTAAATCCTCAGCACCTGTGCATCTCGCCTCGTGCCAAAGGACTGCAGGCATCTCCATTGCCTCAGGTGTCTCAGCAAGTTCCTCAGCTGCACCAAGTTACTCAGCTGGCCCCTCACTGCTGAAGACAAAGTCAACTGCTGGACGCGGTCCTCGACCAAGCCCTCAAAAGAAGCAAGTCGCTTTCCAAGTGCCGTCTGAAGAAGACGAAGCTGATGATGATGAACTTGCAGAAATCATCAGAGACAGGCAAGTAAGGGCCACTAGAGCCAAAGGATCAGAGGTGCCACTGCTTTTGGATCCCAAGTTGATCCTCGACTACATTGATGTCTGGCACAAAGACCCCAACACTCCCATGCCTGACTTCAAGCTGACTCCTGGCCAAAGTCACATGCTGACCCACTTCATTCAAGAAGAAAAGTGGAAATTTGAGAAGGCCAGGCAGATCAAGAAAGCACAGTACAAGAAAGAGCGCTATCTGAAGAAAAACGTTGTCTCTATGACAACTGAAGAACTTGTCACTATTCAGACTGAGATCAAGAAACTCAGTGATGACTTTAACGCATATCGCGCTGATTGGCTTGGAGCCAAGGTCCGTTTTGTGAAACTTGCGAATAACTTCACTTCCAATGTTGCAGCCCCAACACAACAGGAAATTCCTTAGGCTGAAGCATCTGCTCAGCCTGCTGAAGAAAATGCCAGCACCGCTGATGACAATCAGGCTGCTGAAGAAATTGTGAGTTCCAGGGCTGATGACTGCATTCCAGCCGCTCAACAAATTGTCAGGGCACCCACTAGTGGTACGCCTGAAGAAAATGAAGACCTCAGGGTAACTGCATCAGTTGTGCCTGAAGAAAATCAACCAGATTCCTCAGCTGCTCCTGCACCAACTTCAACTCCAATCCTTCCATCTGCATCAGATGTGAAGAAGACCAAGGCTACAGAGCGTGCTGCAGTGAAGAAAAGGAAAGCATCAGTTGCTTCAGATTCTTCAGCTTCGAAGAAAATGAAGCCTATGACAAGTTCATTTGCAAATCCGATTGATGTTGTTCCCATCTCAACCAGGCCATCAAAGGACCTTGTTCCTTTTGATGAAGAATATGTGATCCCCAGCGGATCTGATGAAGAAACTCCTTCTGCTGCTTCATCTGAACCGTTGGATGAAGAAATTGAAGTGGATGCGATCCCTTCAACACCTATCATCTCCTCGCCTATGCCTCAGTTCACAACTGAAGAGGCTGGTGTTGAAGAAATGGAAGATGAAGATGTGGACGTTGGCTGCTCCACACCCGTAATAAGTGATGAATTCTGGGAAAGTCAGCATCCAAACTCTCCAGTGTTCACACCATTGCAGCAAATACCTCAGTCGCCTACACCAACTGTTCAAATGGGCTCTGAAGAAACTCACCCCACTTCATCTGTACATGAGGAAATTCCAGCCACTAATGCTGAAGAAACTACTGCTGCTGAACATCTAAAGATGCAGACTGCCACTGAAGAGGAACCAGAAATTCCTTAGCCTGAAGAACCTAAGATTGCGATTCCTGAGGTCGTGATGCAACTCACTGACACTCCTCTGCCCAAGCCCAAGGATCCATTCTCACGCAAGCAAAAGTTCAAGGCTGATGATTTCTTCGGCGAACATGTATTCTTTGAAGACTACAACCCTTATAACTCTGCTCGCATTAGGAAGAGGCATTTCTGGACTGCTAGTCAAGCCAATTTATATTTCTCAGTGATGTTCAACAAAGAGAAAATCTTCTACCATGAGCATATTCCTCACGTGGATATGGAATCTCTGCCGTGCTTCGCACCAGTCCTCAGTGTTCTTCACGACGCTGGACTGCTAAACTTTTGCTCTGACATCTGCGATTGGAATGAAGAATTGATTCTTCAATTCTATGCAACGCCGCACATCACCGAAGATGCTGAAGATGTGAATTCATGGGTGCTGGACTGGATGACTGAAAACACTCACTACACTGCACCAGCCTCTGAATTGCTTCGTGATCTACCACTCAGTCCTCCCCCTGAAGAAGCTCGCTGCATCTACAGTGAACCTGAGCTCACACATCATTACATGCAGGTGCTGATGAAACCTTTGAAGCCAGGTCAAGCACCAAGAACCAAATTCCTCATGAAGGAATTGTTGTACGTGCCCAGAACTGTCTATCGTATTCTTACGAGGACAATCAGTCCTATCAAAGGCCACGACTCATCTGATGAGGAAATTGTTGGCATCATGAAGAATCTGGTATTCAACATAGTTCATGGCATTCCTGTCAATTATCACGATTTCTTCATGAGGACTATGGCAAATGTTGCACTGTCTCCGTTTGAGCTGAAGCCTTATGCACCTTGGATTATGAGATTCCTCAGGACAAGGTCTTCACTCAACTACAAAGCTGATTTCCAGAATCACCTCAGCTACTTGCCCCCAATTGAAGTCCTCAAGCAGACATATCCCTCAGTTGATGGAAAGGGCAAGGCACCAGCTGTAATAGATGAAGGCATTCGTCCATTGGATAGTCAGTTTCGCAAAGCTGCGTCTTATTCCACCAATGATGACTCTGCCACACATGACTCTGCCAATGCACCCAAGTCCATTCCTCAAGCCACTGCTCCGCGCGTGATGACTGACCGTGAACTTCTGCTTAGTCTTCACCAGAAGGTGGATCGAAATCACAAATGTGTTAAGCGTCAGTTTGGTTCACTTCTTCACAACATGGCTGCCACACACAATGCAGTGAAGAAAAACCATTACTACCTCCATCAAGTCTTTGGTCGCACCTAGGCAATCCTGTCACATCTGTATGGTGAAGAAGATCTGAAGAAAATGGGTCTCAATGAAGATTTTGACTGGTCTGCACCTCTACCGAAGAAATTCAAGAAAGTCAAGGTTCCTTCTCTGGTGGCCAGCTCATATTCTTCATCGCGCGACACTGATGAAAATGAAGACTTGGACGACACTGCGGCAGGCCCTACTACGACAAATGACCCCAACAACGCTGGCGCTCCTTCATCAACTTGATATTCTTCAGGGGCGTTAGTCCTCATATTCGATCATTTTGATCATTTGATGACAAAGGGGGAGAATTTTGAGTTAGTCTTCAAGCGGGTCTTTCTATATGGGCGTTTTTTTGTTAAGTTACAACTCTCGTTCTTCTGAGACTTTATTGGATCGAGTTGTAAACTTAAACCCGATGGTGCTCTGATACTTTTGATATGTTTTGCTGCATGCTTATTCCTCATATATGCTAATGCACGCATGCTGAATTACATCAGTCACCATATTTCATCATGCATTTTAAATTCTTCTCTGTTATATGTCAAATGCATGTATGAATTACAAGATATAGGGGGAGATCCCATGATTCAACTCTTCAAGTGTGCATTGCTTCAAAAGCAAATTCCTGACTATGCACATCTTCAGGGGGAGTTCTTCTATATCTTGCAATCAAATTCCTCAATATCAGTAGTTACACTTCATATGTTTATCCCCGTTGAAAACTTAACCTATATTGTCATCAATCACCAAAAAGGGGGAGATTGTAAGTGCATCTAGTGCCCCTTAGTGATTTTGGTGTATTGAAGACTTATAGGTTAAGGGACTAATGCGTTTGTGAGTGTACACAGGTCTACAAGTCTATGAGGAGCTTGATATTTACAGAGAAAGTCAACCCCTAAAACTGAAGTTCTTCAACTGAAGACTTTGGATCACTGAAGACTTTCTGAAGACTTTGAAAGTGAAGAAATTGGTGTGACCTTGAAGACTTGGTATTCGTTCGAGGAACATGAAGCATGAAGACTTTTGTTTTCGTAGTTTCATTTTCTCTTTCTTGAGTCATAGGAAACACCATACTGTTAAAGGGGGTCGAGGAAATACTAAGGAAAATTTCCACGTGATGCTCAACTCAAAATCCTACACCTACCAATCCCTTCGAGTGAATCCATTGGAAATCTCATATAGTTCAGTCAATTTCTTCAGTAACAAAGACGAAGTTCTTCTGGTCTCTGAGGAATATTTCCTGACTGAGGAGTTAGGAATTCGCCAGTGCGGATTGCCTACACAGTGAGGAACATGATAGCCCTGAGAATTTTGCTACTCAAAATTCCGACCGTTGCTGTGTTGTGCGCCAGCTGTCCCAAAATATCTATACACCTAACGGTCATATCATTGAAGGGCATTTATGTCTTATCATGTCGGGCTGCTCCCTAGGCTATAAATAGCCGCCCCCTACAGCCACTAGTTGGTTGGCTGCTCCGAGAGAAACTGACACTTGTCATTTGAGAGCAACCCATCCTCCCAGGACTTTGAGCGAAAATCATCAAGTGAGGAAAAACCCAAAACCCAAACACCTACAAACCCCAAGTGATTGAGCATCACTGAAGAGATTGATCCTGTGTGGATCCGATGCTTGTTACCTTTGAAGACTGTGCTTCTTCCAGACGGTTAGGCGTCATGGTCTAGAGCATCCAAGAGGAATTGTGGATCACCGAGTGACCGAGTTTGTGAAGGTTTGGAAGTCGCCTGAAGACTTACCACGAGTGATTGGACAAGGTCTGTGGGACCTTTGTTCAAGGAGAATACGGTGAGGACTGGGTGTCCTGAGCTACGTGTTCAGGACTGGGTGTCCGGGACTGTGTGTCCTCGAGTTTAAATACTCAGCCGCTCCAACCAGACATACAACTAAGACAGCAGTTGGAACTGGTCTACCAAATCATTGTCTTCACCAAGCTTACTGGTTCTATTTCCTCAACTCTTCCATTTCCTCATAACTGTGTTGTGTGCTTGTTCATATCTGTGTTTGAAGACTTTGACTGAAAACTTTCTCAATTTCCTCAGTTCAATTTCTTCAGTCTGTTTGTCTTCATCATGTGTTATCCTGTGCTTACGCTTCTGTACTCTGTGCCTGTCTTCATTTCATCATGATGACTATGCTTGTATTCTGTTATGTTTACTTTTGAGTACTCATTCCGCTGCTAGCAGTTCTTCGTTAAGGAATTTCCTCACCGGCAAATTCCTCAGTGAAGAATTTCATAAAAATCTCCTATTCACCCCCCTCTAGTCGATATAACGCACTTTCAGGTATATCTTTAGATCTTGCAATCGAGTCTTTTAGTTTCTTGTTTTATCACTAGTTTAGTTTATAGAAGAAAACTACAAAAAAATGGAATTGAGTTTGTCTCATACGCTTCACCTTTTTAATATCTTTCGTGAGTATGATGGAAAGAATAATTATGCTCAAGTGCTAGAAGAAGAAATCTAAAAAATGTTTGGCACTAAATACGTGAATGATGAGCATGATTGCAATGTTGTTAGTACGAATTCTTTGAATATCCATGATGCTAATGATGATTGCACTAGTTATGATAAAATTGCCTCCTATAAACATGTCTTTGTGGAGTAGACTGGGTTTGCAAGTACACACCAAATAGGGAAGATAGATATTGCAAGAGGCATAAGTGTTTAGAAACTAAATTGTTGCAAGAAAGTCTTGATGTGAGTGCTGAAAATTTAAAATATCTTTACCGTACTTGTGAACTTTGCAATGAACATGGTCATTTAAATATGAAATGCAAGTTGTTTCATGACCGAATCGTGTACAAAAATTGTGATGACTTGATTTCCCTTGCGCATTATAATGAACTAAGTTTGCTTTTGGGTTATGAAGAATTGAAACGTCAAACTAAGCATATTCCAGAATATAACCTTGAGAAATTCCTTGATATTGATCTAGAGAAGGTTTATATGTATTGTGCGGTGAATTGCATTGAAAATCCTTATATTGCCAACTACATAAAGAAAAGAAAACAAATAGAAGATGAAGAGAATGCTAATGAAAGGGAAGAGACTTCCCAATATCCTCCTATTATTTCTTATGATGAATCAGGTAACGAGGAGGAGCCTCCTATTCAACCAATCTCATTAATAAGGAGCTCCAAAAAGAGGATTAAACCCACACATGATGTGGTGAAGAAGAATAAAAGAAAAAGGAAGAGAGGTAAAAAGATATCTCTCTCAAATAATGCTGCTTCTTATGATCTTGAAAATCTTTTTGGCACTTGCTTGGAAGAATATAATAATTGCTATACTATTGGTGCTATCCATGCTATTAATGATGAGAGTGATTATGCTTACAATACGAAAAGGCCCAAGCTTGGGGAAGCTATGTTTGATTAGGATGACATATTTGAGAATATATTTGCTGTAATTAATGTTTGTCCCAAGCTTGGGGATGCTACACTTAATGAAGATTATATTTTTAGTCTCCCAAGTTTTGATATGCAAATTCATAATGATAATAAAATGCCTCCTACTTATGATAATTATTGTGATGATACATATGCTATAAAAAGTAGTGAGGATTATATTTATAAAACTTGTCATGATTATGGTTACCCCTTTTCTGAACATTACTCTTTTAGTGTGGAAACAATTTATAGTATTCAAGTTTCCTATGATACTCCCACTATCCCGAATGAGAAGAATTTTGCCTATGTGGAGAGTAATAAAATTTATATGCTTGTAGATCATGAAGAGAATGCTTTAGGTGATGGTTATATTGTTGAATTCATTCATGATTCTACTGAAAATTATTATGAGGGAGGAATATATGCTTGTAGGAATTGCAATAATATCAAGTTTCCTCTCTATGTGCTTAAAGTTTTGAAGTTATGCCTGTTTTACCTTCCTATGCAAGTTGATTCTTGTTCCCACTAGTTGTTTGATCACAAAATCCCTATGCATAGGAAGTATGTTAGACTTAAATATGCTAGTCATATTCTTCATGATGCTCTCTTTATGTTTCAATTCTTATCTTTTATGTGAGCATCGTTGAAATCATCATGCCTAGCTAGGGGCGTTAAACGATAGCGCTTGTTGGGAGGCAACCCAATTTTATTTTTTTTCCTGTTTAGTAATAAATAATTCATATAGCCTCTGTTTAGATGTGGTTTTATGCTTTTAATTAGTGTTTGTGCCAAGTAGAACCTTTGGGAAGACTTGGGGAAAGTCTTGTTGATCATGCTGTAAAAAACAGAAACTTTAGCGCTCACGAGAATTGTTTCCATTTTTATTTGGAGAGTTCTATTTAGTTAATTCTTTTTTAAGATGATCAATAGATAAATTCCTCAGGTCCATCAATTTATTTGAGAATTTTATGAGTTCCAGAAGTATACGTTTGATCCAGATTACTACAGACTGTTCTGTTTTTGACAGATTTTGTTTTTCATGTGTTATTTACTTATTTTGATGAATCTATGGCTAGTAACAGAGTTTATAAACCATAGAGAAGTTGTAATACAGTAGTTTTAACACCAATATAAATAAAGAATGAGTTCATTACAGTACCTTGAAGTGGTGATTTATTTTCTTATACTAACGGAGCTTACGAGTTTTCTACTTTAAGTTTTGTGTTGTGAAGTTTTCAAGTTTTGGGTAAGGATTCGATGGACTATGGAACAAGGAGTGGAAAGAACCTAAGCTTGGGGATTCCCATGGCACCCCAAGGTAAAATTAAAGGACAAACAAGAGCCTAAGCTTGGGGATGCCCCGGAAGGCATCTCCTCTTTTATCTTCGTTCATCGGTAACTTTACTTGGAGCTATATTTTTATTCGCCACATGATATGTGTTTTGCTTGGAGCGTCAATTTATTTTGTTAGGATTTGCTTGCTGTTATTTAGAACAATGTTTTGCATCTTTTATTCCAATAAAAGTGGCATTGATAGCCTTTACTATGCCTATGTAAGAAGTCCACATGTTGCTGTTTGAAAACAGAAAGTTTACCGCTGTTGCAATAATTCCCTAGAAAAGTTAGAATGTGATAAAATGTTGAAACCTTTTGCATATTAAGCTCTGATAAATTTACTACAGTGGGAATTTTCTTTCATAATTTTTGGAGCTAGGGAAGTATGGATGTTGCAGCATTCTTTACAGACTATCCTGTTTAGGCAGATTGCTGTTATGTTTGCATTGTTTGCATATGTTTGCTTCTTTAATGATTCTATTTGAGGATAAGACTATTAAATATGCAGAGGAATTTAGTATGCAATGTTGAATAATAATTTTAGTGATTTTCTACAGTAGAGTATGATAAGGTTTTGCAATGGTTTATACTAACTTATCTCACGAGTCCTTGTTGAGTTTTGTGTGGATGAAGCTTTTGAGATTTAAGGAGACCGTGATATGAGAGGAATTAAGGAGACACAAAAGCTCAAGCTTGGGGATGCCCAAGGCACCCCAATATAATATTAAGAAGTCTCAAGCGTCTAAGCTTGGGGATGTCCCGGTTGGCATCCCACCTTTCTTCTTCAACAATTATCGGTTAGTATCGGTTGATCCTAAGTTTTTGCTTCTTCACATGATGTTTGCTATTCTTAGATATCATTTTATTTTTCTTTGCTTGATGTTTGAATAGAATACCAAGATATTAAATTATTAAATGTTAGAGATTCTTCACATAGTTGCATAATTATTCGACTACTCATTGATCTTCACTTATATCTTTCGGAGTAGTTTGTCATTTGCTCTAGTGCTTCACTTATATCTTTTAGAGCATGGTCGTAGTTTTATTTTGAAGAAATACATGAACTCTCATGCTTCACTTATATTATTTTGAGAGTCTTAAATAGCATGGTAATTTTCTTAAAATCCTAATATGCTAGGTATTCAAGAATAATAAAATTCTCTTATGAGTGTGATGAATACTAAGAGAAGTTTGATACTTGATGATTGTTTTGAGATATGAGGATGGTGATATTAGAGTCATGCTAGTTGAGTAGTTGTGAATTTAAAGAATACTTGTGTTAAAGTTTGTGATTCCCGTAGCATGCACGTATGGTGAACCGTTATGTGATGAAGTCGGAGCATCATTTATTTATTGATTGTCTTCCTTATGAGTGGCGGTCAGGGACGAGCGATGGTCTTTTCCTACCAATCTATCCCCCTAGGAGCATGCGCATAATACTTTGATTTGATAACTTGTAGATTTTTGCAGTAAGTATATGAGTTCTTTATGACTAATGTTGAGTCCATGGATTATACGCACTCTCACCCTTCCACCATTGCTAGCCTCTCTAGTACCACGCAACTTTCGCCGGTACCATAAACCCACCATATACCTTCCTCAAAATAGCCACCATACCTACCTATTATGGCATTTCCATAGCCATTCCGAGATATATTGACATGCAACTTTCCACCGTTCCGTTCATCATGACACATTCATCATTGTCATATTGGTAGCATGATCATGTAGTTGACATAGTATTTGTGGCAAAGCCACCGTTCATAATTCTTTCACACATGTCACTCTTGATTCATTGCATATCCCGGTACACCGCCGGAGGCATTCATATAGAGTCATACTTTGTTCTAGTATCAAGTTGTAATCATTGAGTTGTAAATAAATAGAAGTGTGATGATCATAATTCAATAGAGCATTGTCCCAAAAAAGGCCAAAAAAAGAAAGGCCAAAGAAAAAAGGGGCCCAAAAAAAGAAAATAAATAAAAAGGGGCAATGCTACTATCCTTTTTCCACACTTGTGCTTCAAAGTAGCACCTTGATATAGCGAGTCTCATATATTGTGCTTCAAAGTAGCACCATGTTCTTCATATAGAGAGTCTCATATGTTGTCACTTTCATATACTAGTGGGAATTTTACATTATAGAACTTGGCTTGTATATTCCAATGATGGGCTTCCTCAAATTGCCCTAGGTCTTCGTGAGCAAGCAAGTTGGATGCACACCCACTAGTTTCTTTTGTTGAGCTTTCATACACTTATAGCTCTAGTGCATCCGTTGCATGGCAATCCCTACTCACTCACATTGATATCTATTGATGGGCATCTCCATAGCCCGTTGATACGCCTAGTTGATGTGAGACTATCTTCTCCCTTTTGTCTTCTCCACAACCACCATTCTATTCCACCTATAGTGCTATGTCCATGGCTCACGCTCATGTATTGCGTGAAGATTGAAAAAGTTTGAGAACATCAAAAGTATGAAACAATTGCTTGGCTTGTCATCGGGGTTGTGCGTGATTTAAATTTGTTGTGTGGTGAAGATGGAGCATAGCCAGACTATATGATTTTGTAGGGATAGCTTTCTTTGGCCATGTTATTTTGAGAAGACATAATTGCTTTGTTAGTATTCTTGAAGTATTATTATTCTTATGTCAATATGAACTTTTTTCTTGAATCTTATGGATCTGAATATTCATGCCACAATTAAGAAGAATTACATTGAAATTATGCCAAGCAGCACTCCGCATCAAAAATTCTCTTTTTATCATTTACCTACTCGAGGACGAGCAGGAATTAAGCTTGGGGATGCTTGATACGTCTCCAACGTATCTATAATTTTTGATTGCTCCATGCTATATTATCTACTGTTTTGGGCAATATTGGGCTTTATTATCCACTTTTATATTAATTTTGGGACTAACCTATTAACTGGAGGCACAGCCCAGATTTGCTGTTTTATGCCTATTTCAGTGTTTTGAAGAAAAGGAATATCAGACGGAGTCGAAACGGAACGAAATCAACTGGAGAAGTTATTTTTAGAAGGAAACACACCCGATGGACTTGGACCCCACGTAAAGGAAGGAACGAGGTGCTCATGAGGGTGGGGGCGCCCCCCCCCCTAGGGTGCGCCCCCTGTCTCGTGGGACCCTCGTGGCTCCCCTGACGTACCTCCTGCACCCATATATGCTTACATGACCTAAAACTTCCAGAATGCAACATAGACCGGGACTTCCGCTGCCAGAAGCCTCCGTAGCCACCAAAAACCAATCTAGACCCGTTCCGGCACCCTGCCGGAGGGGGCAATCCTTCTCCGATGGCCATCTTCATCATCCCGGCGCTCTCCATGACGAGGAGGGAGTAGTTCTCCCTCGGGGCTGAGGGTATGTACCAGTAGCTATGTGTTTGATCTCTCTCTCTCTCGTGTTCTTGAGATGATACGATCTTGATGTATCGTGAGCTTTGCTATTATAGTTGGATCTTATGTTTCTCCTCCCCCTCTTCTCTCTTGTAATGAACTGAGTTTCCCCTTTTGAAGTAATCTTATCGGATTGAGTCTTTAAAGATTTGAGAACACTTGATGTATGTCTTGCTGTGGATATCTGTGGTGACAATGGGATACCACGTGCCACTTGATGTATGTCTTGGTGATCAACTTGCAGGTTTCGTGACATTGCGAACCTATGCATAGGGGTTGGCACACGTTTTCGTCATGATTCTCCGATAGAACTTTGGGTCACTCTTTGAGGTCCTTTGTGTTGGTTGAATAGATGAATCTGAGATTGTGTGACGCATATCGTATAATCATACCCACGGATACTTGAGGTGACATTGGAGTATCTAGGTGACATTAGGGTTTTGGTTGATTTGTGTCTTAAGGTGTTATTCTAGTATGAACTCTAGGGATGTCTGTGACACTTATAGGAATAGCCCAACGGATTGATTGGAAAGAATAACTTTGAGGTGGTTTCGTACCCTACCATAATCTCTTCGTTCGTTCTCCGCTATTAGTGACTTTGGAGTGACTCTTTGTTGCATGTTGAGGGATAGTTATGTGATCCAATTATGTTAGTATTGTTGAGAGGACTTACACTAGCGAAATTATGAACCCTAGGCCTTGTTTCCTAGCATTGTAATACCGTTTACGCTCACTTTTATCACTTGCTACCTTGTTGTTTTTATTATTTCAGATTACAAAAATCTTTATCTACTATCCATATACCACTTGTTTCACCATCTCTTCGCCGAACTAGTGCACCTATACAATTTACCGTTGTATTGGGTGTGTTGGGGACACAAGAGACTCTTTGTTATTTGGTTGCAGGGTTGCTTGAGAGAGACCATCTTCATCCTACGCCTCCTATGGATTGATAAACCTTAGGTCATCCACTTGAGGGAAATTTGCTACTGTCCTACAAACCTCTGCACTTGGAGGCCCAACAACATCTACAAGAAGAAGGTTGTGTAGTAGACATCAAACATCGTGAGGAAGAATTACCTAGTAAGGATGAAATTATTGGTCTTGCTTCTATTGCCGTACCTCCTAGTGATCCTTTAGAACACTATTTGCTAGACCATGAAAATGATATGTTTATGAATGAAAGAAGGGAAATAGACGAAGTATTCTTCAAACAGGAACCTATTCTGCAACATAATTTGCCTGTTGAAATTTTAGGGGATCCTCCTCCACCCAAGGGTGATCCCGTGTTTGAGCTTAAACCTTTGCCTGATAATCTTAAATATGCTTATCATGGTGAAAAGAAGATATATCCTGTTATTATTAGTGCTAACCTTTCAGAGCATGAAGAAGAAAGATTATTGAAAACTCTGAAGAAGCATCGTGCTGCTATTGGATATACTCTTGATGATCTTAAGGGCATTAGTCCCACTCTATGTCAACATAAAATAAATTTGGAAGCAGATGCCAAACCAGTTCATGATCCTCAACAACGTCTGAATCCTAAAATGAAAGAAGTGGTAAGAAAAGAAATACTCAAGCTTCTGGAGGCAGGTATAATTTATCCCGTTGTTGATAGTGAGTGGGTAAGGCCTGTCCATTGTGTCCCTAAGAAGGGATGTATTACTATTGTTCCTAATGATAAAGATGAATTGATTCCACAAAGAATTATCACAGGTTATAGGATGGTAATTGATTTCCGCAAATTAAATAAGGCTACTAAGAAATATCATTACCCCTTACCTTTTATTGATCAAATGCTAGAAATATGATGCAAACATACACACTATTGATTTCTAGATGGTTATTCTGGATTCTCTCAAATACCTGTGTCGGCTAGAGATCAATCAAAGACTACTTTTACATGCCCTTTTGGTACTTTTGCTTATAGACGTATGCCTTTTGGTTTATGTAATGCACCTGCTACCTTTCAAAGATGCATGATGGCTATATTCTCTGACTTTTATGAAAAGATTTGTGAGGTTTTCATGGACGATTTTTCTGTCTATGGTTCCTCTTTTAATGATTGCTTGAGCAATCTTGATCAAGTTTTGCAGAGATGTGAAGAAACTAATCTTGTCTTGAATTGGAAAAAGTGCCACTTTATGGTTAATGAAGGTATTGTCTTGGGGCACAAAGTTTCTGAAAGAGGTATTGAAGTTGATAAAGCCAAGGTTGATGCTATTGAAAAGATGCCATGTCCCAAGGACATCAAAGGTATAAGAAGTTTCCTTAGTCACGCCGGATTTTATAGGAGGTTCATTAAGGACTTCTCAAAAATTTCTCGGCCTCTGACTAATTTATTGCAAAAAGATATACCATTTGTCTTTGATGATGATTGTGTAGAAGCATTTGAAATACTTAAGAAAGCATTAGTCTCTGCACCTGTTGTTCAGCCACCTGATTGGAATTTACCCTTTGAAATTATGTGTGATGCTAGTGATTATGTTGTAGGTGTTGTTCTAGGGCAAAGAGTTGATAAGAAATTAAATGTTATTTATTATGCTAGTAAGACTCTAGACAATGCTCAAAGAAATTATGCTACTACTGAAAAAGAGCTTTTAGCAATTGTATTTGCTTGTGATAAGTTCAGATCTTATATTGTTGATTCTAAAGTAACTATTCACACTGATCATGCTGCTATTAAATATCTTATGGAAAAGAAAGATGCTAAACCTAGACTTATTAGATGGGTTCTCTTGATACAAGAATTTGATTTGAATATTGTTGATAGAAAGGGAGCTAAGAACTCCGTTGCAGACAACTTGTCTAGGTTAGAGAATGTTCTTGATGACCCACTACCTATTAATGATGACTTTCCTGATGAACAATTAAATGTTATAAGTACTTCTCGTAGTACTCCATGGTATGCTGATTATGCTAATTATATTGTTGCTAAGTTTATACCACCTAGCTTCACATACCAGCAAAAGAAAAAGTTTTTCTATGATTTAAGACATTACTTTTGGGATGATCCACATCTTTATAAAGAAGGAGTAGATGGTGTTATTAGACATTGTGTACCTGAGCATGAACAGGAACAGATCCTACGCAAGTGTCATTCCGAGTCTTATGGAGGACACCACGCTGGAGATAGAACTGCACATAAGGTATTGCAATCTGGTTTTTATTGGCCTACTCTCTTCAAGGATGCCCGTAAGTTTGTCTTGTCTTGTGATGAATGTCGAAGAATTGGTAATATTAGTAGACGTCAAGAAATGCCTATGAATTATTCTCTTGTTATTGAACCGTTTGATGTTTGGGGCTTTGATTATATGGGACCTTTTCCTGCCTCTAATGGATACACACATATTTTAGTTGCTGTTGATTACGTTACTAAGTGGGTAGAAGCTATTCCAACTAGTAGTGCTGATCATAACACTTCTATTAAAATTCTTAAAGAAGTTATTTTTCCGAGGTTTGGAGTCCCTAGATATTTAATGACTGATGGTGGTTCACACTTTATTCATGGTGCTTTCCGTAAAATGCTTGCTAAATATGATGTTAATCATAGAATTGCATCTCCTTATCACCCTCAGTCTAGTGGTCAAGTAGAGTTGAGCAATAGAGAGCTCAAATTAATTTTGCAAAAGACTGTCAATAGGTCTAGAAAGAATTTTTCTAAGAAACTTGATGATGCATTATGGGCTTATAGAACTGCATACAAAAATCCCATGGGTATGTCTCCGTATAAAATGGTTTATGGAAAAGCATGTCACTTACCTCTCGAACTAGAACATGAGGCATATTGGGCTATTAAAGAGCTCAACTACGATTTTAAACTTGCCAGTGAGAAGAGGTTATTTGATATTAGCTCACTTGATGAATGGAGAACCCAAGCTTATGAAAATGCAAGTTGTTTAAAGAAAAAGTTAAAAGATGGCATGACAAAAGGATACAAAAGCGTGACTTTAATGTAGGTGATTATGTATTGCTATACAACTCTCGTTTAAGATTTTTTGCATGAAAACTTATCTCGAAATGGGAAGGCCCCTACGTCATCGAAGAGGTCTATCGTTCCGGTGCCATAAAAATCAACAACTTCGAGGGCACAAATCCGAAGGTGGTAAACGGTCAAAGAATCAAACATTATATCTCAGGTAATCCCATAAATGTTGAAACCAATATTATTGAAACTGTAACCCCGGAGGAATACATAAGGGACACTTTCCGGAACGTTTCAGACTCCGAAAAGGAATAGGTATGTGGTACGATAAGTAAACCGACTCCAAAACAATTTTTAAGGCAATATCTCTCCGTTTTGGAATATTTAGAAAAATAGAAAAATAAGTAGTAGTCCAGGAAGGACACGAGGGCCCCACGAGGGTGGTGGGCGCGCCCTACCCCCCTGGGCGCGCCCCCCTACCTCGTGAGCACCTCGTGTGCCTTCCGGACTCCGTTTTCTTGCACGATACGTATTTTGGTCGGTAAAAATTCATTATATATTCTCCCGAAGGTTTTGACTCCCGTATCACGCAAATGTCCTCTGTTTTTGTTTTCGAGCTGTTGCTGCTGCAGATTAGAGAAAGATGTCTTCTCAAGAGTCAATCGGGGAGAGCCGGGTATCTAATCCGGCACCGGAACCAAGGGCAAACAGCGACGCTGACCACTTTGGGCCAGCAACGGAGGAAGAGATGGAGGCTGACTTGATGAGAGTAGATGCCATGGAGGATCAAGAAGTCACCTCTCGCCTCTGAGCTGGGTTCACGATGGGGGAACCACAGAGCTCAGCTATTCCAAACTCGGTTATCCCTTCTAATGTTAGATTTCTTTCTTATGAAAATATGAAGAGGAGTGTCACTTGTTCTCCCGCAGCTATGCAACACCCTTGGGTGCAGGGAGCTTTAGCTGACACAGGAAAGCTTCGTAAGGAAATAATGGACCTGAAATAGCAAGTCATTAAGCTCGAGGAGGAGAACCACATCCTGAGGGGAATCATCGCCAAGAATATTACACCGACAACAAAGAAGGAGACATAATCACATGGGTATGGGCACTCCCCTTGGCAACTGCCAAGCTTGGGGGAGGTGCCCCGGTATCGTATCACAATCACAACTCCTACCTTTACCGTTTTTCTTAGTTCGATCTTATTAGTAGTATCTTGATCTAGTAGAATAAAGTTTATGGCATGATCTAGTTTCGAGTTTTGCTTTATGATCTCTCTATGTAATCGAGTCCGTGAGCTATATATAATAAAGATTAGTGTTGAGTCAAGGGCTTGATTATTTTGCCATGATCTTGGGTGAATAAAAGAAAAGAGAAAAAGAATAAAAAGAAACAAAAAGTTCATATTGATCTTATTGAGAGTAATGACTTCACATAGAAAGAGTATGATGATTAAAAGTTGTTGGGAGTTGGCAGACATAGCTTTGGTCATTGTTGCAATTAATAGGAAGTAATAAGGAAAGAGAGGTTTTCACATATGGATATATTATCATTGACATATTTTATGATTGGGAGCACTCATTAAAATATGACATGCTAAAGAGTTGATGTTGGACAAGGAAGACAACGTAATGAGTTATGTCTTTCTTATATCTAAGATAAAGTATGTTATCATGGATCCTCTAACTTGTTGAGCTTGCCTTTCCCCCTCATGCTAGCCAAATTATCAGCACCAAGTAGAAATACTACTTGTGCTTCCAAATACCCTTAAACTAGTTTTGCCATGAGAGTCCACCATATCTACCTATGGATTGAGTAAGATCCTTCAAGTAAGTTGTCATCGGTGCAAAGCAATAAAAATTGCTCTAAATATGTATGATTGATTGGTGTGGGAGAAATAAGCTTTATACAATCTTGTGATGTGGAAGCAATAAAAGCGATGGACTGCATAATAAAGGTTCATATCACAAGGGGCAATATAAAGTGATGTTCTTTCGCATTGAGATTTTATGCATCCAACCATAAAAGCGCATGGCAACCTCTGCTTCCCTCTGCGAAGGGCCTATCTTCTATTATTATCTTCTACCTTATGCAAGAGTCATGGTGATCTTCACCTTTTCTTTTTCATTTTATCCTTTGGCAAGCTCAGCATGTTGGAAAGAACATGATATATATATCTAATTGGATGTAGGGGAGCATGAACCATTATTGTTGACATTACCCTTGAGGTAAAAGGTTGTGGGGCAAAACTATAAGCCCCTATCTTTCTCTGTGTCCGATTAAAACTCCTTAACCACAAGTATTGCGTGAGTGTTAGCAATTATGGAGGACTAAATGATAGTTGAGTATGTGAACTTGCTTTTTAACTCTGACATAGACTCTTTCCCATGTTATGATAAATTGCAATTGCTTCAATGACTGAGATTATAGTTTGTCGGAGCCCAATAAGGTTTATGATTTATACTTTTGCATTGTGAATAGATCATCACTTGAACATAAGTAATCATATGACAAAATCTATATATGTTGCTGTTATGAGAATAATCATGATGCCTTCATGTCCGTATTTTATTTTTATCGATGCCTCTACCTCTAAACATGAGGACATATTTATTGTTATCGGCTTTTCGCTTGAGGACAAGCGAGGTCTAAGCTTGGGGGAGTTGATACGTCCATTTTGCATCATGCTTTTATATCGATATTTATTGCATTATGGACTGTTATTTCACTTTATTTCACAATACTTATGGCTATTCTCTCTTATTTTACAAGGTTTACATAAGGAGGGAGAATGCCGGCAGCTGGAATTCTGGGCTGGAAAAGGAGCAAATATTAGAGACCTATTCCGCGCAACTCCAAAAGTCCTGAAACTTCACGGAACATCTTAAAATAAATAAAGAAAAATCCTCGCCAAAGATGAAGGCCAGGGGGGCCACACCCTTCTCACGAGGGTGGGGGCGCCCCCCCCCTAGGGCGTGCCCCCCTATCTCGTGGGCCCCTGGTGGATCTCCGACGTCCATCTTCTCCTATATGAGGTCTTTCGATGAGAAAAAAATAAGAAGGAACCTTTCGGGACGAGACTCCGCCGCCACGAGACGGAACCTTGGCGGATCCAATCTAGAGCTCCGGCAGAGCTGTTCTGCCGGGGATACTTCCCTTCGGGAGGGGGAAATCATCACCATCGTCATCACCAACGCTCCTCTCATCGGGAGAGGGAAATCTCCATCAACATCTTCACCAGCACCATCTCATCTCCAAACCCTAGTTCATCTCTTGTATCCAATTCTTGTATCAAAGTCCGGGATTGGTGCTAGTAGGTTGCTAGTAGTGTTGATTACTCCTTGTAGTTGATGTTAATTGGTTTAATTGGTGGAAGATCATATGTTCAGATCCTATATGCATATTATTACCCCTCTGATTATGAACATGAATATGCTTTGTGAGTAATTACGTTTGTTCCTGAGGACAAGGGAGAAATCTTGCTATGAGTAGTCATGTGAATTTGGTATTCGTTTGATATTTTGATAAGATGTATGTTGTCTAGCCTCTAGTGGTGTTATGTGAACGTCGACTACATAACACTTCACCATTATTTGGGCCTAGAGGAAGGCATTGGGAAGTAATAAGTAGATGATGGGTTGCTAGAGTGACAAAAGCTTAAACCCTAGTTTATGTGTTGCTTCGTAAGGGGCTGATTTGGATCCACATGTTTCATGCTATGGTTAGGTTTACCTTAATACTTTTGTTGTAGTCGCGGATGCTTGCAATAGAGGTTAATCATAAGTGGGATGCTTGTTCAAGTAAGAACAACACCCAAGCACCGGTCCACCCACATATCAAATTATCAAAGTATCGAACGTGAATCATATGAACGTGATGAAAACTAGCTTGACGATATTCCCATGTGCCCTCGGGAGCGCTTTTCCTATTATAAGAGTTTGTTCCGGCTTGTCCATTGCTACAAAAGGATTGGGCCACCTTGCTACACTTTATTTACTTTTGTTACTTGTTGCTCGTTACAATCTATCTTATCAAAAAACTATCTGTTACCACTTATTTCTGTACTTGCAGAGAATACCTTGCTGAAAACCACTTATCATTTCCTTTTGCTCCTCGTTGGGTTCGACACTCTTACTTATCGAAAGGACTACTATAGATCCCCTATACTTGTGGGTCATCACCTCATAGGTCAACCAGAGCAAGATCCGCACCAGAGTGGTACGGTAATCCAGTTCTGGAAGTCATGTTACTTGACCATGACGAACCTACGAAGTATGAGGAAGCGATGATGAGCCCAGATTCCACAAAATGGCTTGAGGCCATGAAATCTGAGACGGGATCCATGTATGAGAACAAAGTGTGGACTTTGGTTGACTTTCCCGATGATCGGCAGGCCATCGAAAATAAATGGATCTTCAAGAAGAAGACAGACGCTGATGGTAATGTTACTGTCTACTAAGCTTGACTTGTTGCGAAAGTTTTTAGACAAGTTCAAGGAGTTGACTACGATGAGACCTTCTCACCAGTAGCGATGCTTAAGTCTATCCGAATCATGTTAGCTATTGCCGCATTTTATGATTATGAACAAATGGATGTAAAAACTGCATTCCTGAATGGATTTCTAGAAGAAGAGTTGTATATGATGCAACCTGAAGGTTTTATCGATCCAAATGGTGCTAACAAAGTGTGCAAGCTCCAGCGATCCATTTATGGACTGGTGCAAGCATCTTGGAGTTGGAATAAACGTTTTGATAGTGTGATCAAAGAATATGGTTTTATACAGACTTTTGGAGAAGCCTGTATTTACAAGAAAGTGAGTGGGAGCTCTGTAGCATTTCTAATATTATATGTGGATGACATATTGTTGATTGGAAATGATATAGAATTTCTGGATAGCATAAAAGGATACTTGAACAAGAGTTTTTCAATGAAAGAACTCGGTGAAGCTACTTACATATTGGGCATCAAGATCTATAGAGATAGATCAAGACGCTTAATTGGACTTTCACAAAGCACATACCTTGATAAAGTTTTGAAGAAGTTCAAAATGGATCAAGCTAAGAAAGGATTCTTACCTATGTTACAAGGTGTGAAGTTGAGTAAGACTCAATGCCCGACCACTGCAGAAGATAGAGAGAAAATGAAAAGTGTTCCCTATGCTTCAGCCATAGGCTCTATCATGTATGCAATGTTGTGTACCAGAAATGATGTGTGCCTTGCTATTAGCCTAGCAGGGAGGTACCAAAGTAATCCAGGAGTGGATCACTGGACAGTGGTCAAGAACATCCTAAAGTACCTGAAAAGGACCAAGGATATGTTTCTCGTTTATGGAGGTGAGAAAGAGCTCATCGTAAATGGTTACGTTGATGCAAGCTTTGACACTGATCCGACGATTCTAAATCGCAAAACGGATACGTGTTTATATTAAACGGTGGAGTTGTCAGTTGGAGCAGTTCTAAACAGAGCGTCGTGGCGGGATCTACATGTGAAGCGGAGTACATTGCTGCTTCGGAAGCAGCAAATGAAGGAGTCTGGATGAAGGAGTTCATATCCGATCTAGGTGTCATACCTAGTGCATCGGGTCCAATGAAAATCTTTTGTGACAATACTGGTGCAATTGCCTTGGCAAAAGAATCCAGATTTCACAAGAGAACCAAGCACATCAAGAGACGCTTCAACTCCATCCGGGATCAAGTCCAGGTGGGAGACATAGAGATTTGCAAGATACATACGGATCTGAATCTTGCAGACCCATTGACTAAGCCTCTTCCACGAGCAAAACATGATCAACACCAAGGCTCCATGGGTGTTAAAATCATTACTGTGTAATCTAGATTATTGACTCTAGTGCAAGTGGGAGACTGAAGGAAATATGCCCTAGAGGCAATAATAAAGTTTTTATTTATTTCCTTATTTCATGATAAATGTTTATTATTCATGCTAGAATTGTATTAACCGGAAACATAATACATGTGTGAATACATAGACAAACATAATGTCACTAGTATGCCTCTACTTGACTAGCTCATTGATCAAAGATGGTTAAGTTTCCAAACCATAGACATGAGTTGTTATTTGATCAATGGGATCACATCATTAGGAGAATGATGTGATTGACTTGACCCATTCTGTTAGCTTAGCACTTGATCGTTTTTGTTTACTCTATTGCTTTCTTCATGACTTATACATGTTCTTATGACTATGAGATTATGCAACTCCCGAATACCGGAGAAACACTTTGTGTGCTACCTAACATCACAACATAACTGGGTGATTATAAAGGTGCTCTATAGGTGTCTTCGATGGTACTAGTTGAGTTGGCATAGATCAAGATTAGGATTTGTCACTCTGGTTGTCGGAGAGGTATCTCTGGGCCCTCTCGGTAATGCACATCACTATAAGCCTTGCAATCAATGCAACTAATGAGTTAGTTACAAGATAGTGCATTACGAAACGAGTAAAGAGACTTGCTGGTAACGAGATTGAACTAGGTATTGGGATACCGACGATCGAATCTCGGGCAAGTAACATACCGATGACAAAGAGAACAACGTATAGTGTTATGCGGTTTGACCGATAAAGATCTTCGTAGAATATGTAGGAACCAATATGAGCATCCAGGTTCCGCTATTGGTTATTGACCGGAGACATGTCTCGGTCATGTCTACATAGTTCTCGAACCCATAGGGTCCGCACGCTTAAAGTTCTATGACGATCGGTTTTATGAGTGTGTATGTTTTGATGTACCGAAGGTAGTTCGGAGTCCCGGGTATGATCACGGACATGACGAGGAGTCTCGAAATGGTCGAGACATGAAGATTGATATATTGGAAGCCTACATTTGTACATCGGAAGAGTTCCGGGTAAAATTGGGATTTTACCAGAGTACCGGAGGGGTTACCGGAACCCCCCCGGGGGCTAATGGGCCTTGTTGGGCCATAAGGGAAAGAGAGAGGGGCCGGCCTAGGGCAGGAAGCGCGCCTCCTCCCCTCTGTCTGAATTGGAATAGGAGAGGGGGGGCGGTGCCCCCCTTTCCTTCTCTTTCTCTCCCTTCCTTTCCCCCTCCTAGTAGGAGTAGGAAAGAGGAGAATCCTACTCCTACTAGGAGGAGGATTCCTCCTCCTGGCGCACCAACAAGGGTCGGCCGGCATCCCCCTTGCTCCTTTATATACAGGGGCAGGGGGCACCTCTAGACACACAAGTTGATCACAAAGATCTCTCCCGGCCGTGTGCGGTGCCCCCCTCCACCATAATCCACCTCGGTCATACTATAGCGGTGATTAGGCGAAGCCCTGTCACGGTAGCTTCATCAACATCGTCATCACGCCATCGTGCTGTCAAAACTCTTCCCTGAGCTCTACTGGATCATGAGTTCGTGGGACGTCACCGAGCTGAACGTGTGCTGAATGCGGAGGTGCCATACGTTCGGTATTGAGGATCGGTCAATCGTGAAGACGTACGACTACATCAACCGCGTTGTCATAATGCTTCCGCTTAACGGTCTGCGAGGGTACGTGGACAACACTCTCCCCTCTCGTTGCTATGCATCACCATGATCCTGTGTGTGCGTAGGATTTTTTTTGAAATTACTATGTTCCCCAACACCAAGTACTCCAAGGTTTCTCCAGAGTGGTACACATGCAAAAAGAGCAAACACAAAGGACACTCGGAAATACAATGGTTAGCGCACACAAGGTGTCCATCATGTAAGAATGAGTCTGTGTCGTAAGATTGTTCATGGCAAAGCGCATGAAGCTTATCAAGATGATATAGAATGATATGCAAAGCGTTCATGGGAGCAAAAACATTCATTGTGCACACAAATGTGTTATGAATACGATCAATGCAAGCACGGTGCAAAATGATGTCATAGAGAGACGATTTATCAATAGCATGAATATGGCAATGGATGCTCAAGATGAGTATGTGATCATGCAATTGATGATGGGTAATATGATCATGATGTATGAATATGCCATCAAGAAAGATCACAAGAAATTTTCTAAGGAAATGCACAAGCTCATATATCATGGATGACATTGGAATACAAGATGCAACAAGGCAATCATAATGTGAGTCAATCCATGCATAAGATACAAATTTGTTATGGGTGGTGTTGTACCATAGCTCGATGTCGTGGCGCTCCTCAACTTGAAGGTGCATAGGGTCCATCTCCAATGTAGGTCCTCCATCCAATATATGTATCATGTATACAACAAGAAAGAGGCAACAATGAAAGAATGACCCATCCAATATGCGTATTTGAGAATGGCTCAAAGGGAATGAGTTCACCTTTAGGAGGATGTCGAAAATGTTGGTGCTGTGCATCATGTACGCCTTCACATGACCAAGGTGTTTCATGACGGTGCCACCTTGTGAATCCTTCAAAATGAAAGAACATGACAAACACTCGGAAAAACAAATTAGGGTAGCGGAAGTGCAAAACCTGTCATTCGTGTGGTAAAATACCCAACAAGTGTATGCATCATGCTCATCATAAGAAAGGACAAGGGAGCATATCATAGTATGGAAGCATATGATGCGAGAACAACCAAATAGAATAGGCGCAATCAAGCAAGCATGCATCACAAGTAAAGTGTCCAAGTCTCCAAGATCAATAATCATGGATGCAACAATTGGAGGCAAGCGACAATGAACAAAATATATCATATGAGAGGCATGAACATATACGTCATAAACCTAAGAAAGCGAGTAAGAATGGAACATGGGTGATGCGTCAAAGCAAGCAATCATAGCGATCATGCCAAGCAAGCTAGTAGTGCGAAGATGCAACATACTAGGAGGAATCATGGCAAGCATGTCATGGGTGCAAATAGTGTGCATGAATAATCCACATGACATAGCACAAGCATGAAAGGAGGATATGAGCAAAGTATCATCAATGTATTGGTGAGAGGCCATATGTAAATAGCAATGGGACATCATGACTCTCCCAACACAACAAGCAACAATAGCATGAGGCACATGATAAACATGGCAACAGAAACAAGGATCTCCACCAAGCATACAAATACACATAGGAGTAGTAAAATGGTGAATCATGGGTAGATGCAAGCAAGGGTCACAATTGCATAGCAAAATCATAGAAAGAGGCATAGCATGCAAAGGGAACAAGATATAATGGGCATAAAGTAACAAGTGATATATAGCCCATAGCCGTGTGAGAGCCAAGTAGAAGAGATGCGCGTAGTCGTTGCGCGAAGAGAACGATGGTAAGGATAGTTCACGGGATCCCAAGTCATCTTTGCTCTCAAGAGATCGTTTCGTCAACTCATGGGATTGTGAGGTTGACGATTGTTCATGAGTACCTACACAAAACAAAGACAAAGGGAAAATTGTGTGTGCGTGGTAGATGTACACATCATCCATCATGATGCGCACGTGCTTGTGTTGGTTAGCACAAAATATCCAATGCTCAAATAAATGATATGCATGATATAGAAACATGTCATCCATCATGATAGGTTTGTTGTGATGTATAGCATAATGGAGACTTAAATCGGGCAATGCATCATGAGAAATATGTAGAGCATTGTTATGCGTGGAATGCATATGGTGTAAGCAATTATGATAATTATGCGAAGTATGGAATGCATCAAAATCTTCTAATATGTATGAGGAAACTATGGGGGTCTCCTCATGAGCATTAATGGAAACATCTCTTGGAGAATATTGACAACATCCAAAACAAAGCATATTTGGAACAATGTGATCATGGCATGGTACAGTAGATGAATTACGCAAATCATGTAAAGGAAGCATGGCAATATCATCACATGAAAAACAAAATCCAATGACCATCATCTCGTCTTCTATGCCATAAGTGCAAATGGGGTTTATTTTAATGGGGCATGCATAGTTAATATGTTGAGATTGAAATGATGCAATATGGGAGATCTCACTCATAGCATATGACAAGTTCAAAGGATTATCAAACATGATGTGACCAATAGAATTTTCACATGATATCCTATGGAGCATAGCATCACAACTAGGCAACTCAACATGCTCATCATCATATTCATCATAAATCGGTAAGTCATGACATGAAGAAGTCGCACTAGCATGAAGCATGGGAATAGGTGGATCAACATCATGCAAGAAATCATTGGTGAGATAGTCCACTAGTGGGACAAGAGAAGCACCATCACGTATGTTACCTTTAGAGCATCGCTCGTGTGTTGTAGGTGAGGTGTCGAAGACCAAGTCGTGGTCATCTTCATCGTGATGGAACCATGTGGGTGGTGCATCTTCTTCCACCATGGCCATCGTTGTCTCCATTGGAGGTATGGACTCGTCGAGGATAGGCATGTCGTCATGTAGGAGACCTAGTGCCAAATAAGAAAACACACTCGATGTAGAGGTTAAGTCGTTAGAAATCATAGTGGCCTCACGTGCCGTGTCAACCACCTCACTCACTCCCTCTTGGATGCTCTCACTCATATGGTTGGTGGAGTCACTCAAATGGCTCTCAACCTCACATAGGATGTGTGGCATGCTCTCATGTGTGGGGCTAGTGGTGGTCATGCTCATCCTCTCATAGGAAATGCACTCAATGTCACATATGGTGGAGTCACTCATATCACTCATGGTGGGGTGTCTCTCCTCACATGGGAATTGGGGCATCTCGTCATATGTGGGTGTCGGAGAGATGTAGGTGCAAATGTCTCCATGCTCAATCATGTCGTGGTCGTAGCCGTGGATGAAGGCCGAAGATGCCACATCATCACTCTCCTCCGAGACCAAAGATAATGTCTCATGTGTGGTCTCGTAGCTTGACTCGGAGTATGAGTCCAATATGGGCGCCGTCTTCGTGTTGTTGAAGAGGTTCATGCTCATCGCCGTGGTCGAAGGGGATGGCCCTTGCTCGACCTTCTTGTCGCCGTATTGTTGTAGGAGGACCATATGATGTGGCACCTCGTAGCTCGTCTCCATGACCGAAGGGAATGTCCCATGCTCGGCCATCTTCCTTGAGGGGCTTCCTAAGATGGAAGTGTCGCCCTCGCTCGTAGGTGTTCGCCTTGTACTTGATGATGTCGATGTAGGCGAACTCACGGGAAGTAGGCGAAGATGCCGTACATACAAAGGCGAAGATGACTTGAGAACACTTGGAGAAGATGCCAAAGTGGTGGTGGTGGTAGCCGTAGCGTCCTCTTGGTGGTGCTCGTCTCGTGGTCTTTTCTTGTGCTCATGAAGTTTGGACTTGGCGTGAAGTAGTGCTTGTTGGGACTTGTGCATTTGCGCTTGTGGAGCATCTTCATGTTGATGATGTCGTTGTCGTGCTTGAGCTCGATGGCGTTCGTCGTCGTCATGCACATGATGCTTGGAGGTGACTTGCCCTTCATGACGATGTGGATCACGAACGTGATGGTGGTCGCCATGGAGATGTGGACGTGGACGACTTGTGCTTGCATTTTTTGCGCTCCGAAGACTTGTGACTTGAACGTTGCCGCCTTGAGGATGATGAAGGGGGACAAGGGTTGATCAAAAAGGTCTAAATCTCCTCCATCCTTGCATCTTGCTCCTCCTTGTGCGCGGAAAGCTTGTTGTAGATGTAGTCCCTTTTCCTTGCTTCGAAGTGACGAATGTCGATGGAGAGGTTCTCGATGCGCTCTCGCAATCTTGGTTGTGCGCCTTGCATTTGTCATTGTAGATCGAATATTGACGCTTTGGTGATGTAGTTGTTCACGCTGTTGTTGTTGTCGAAGACAGGAGATGAAATGCCTTGCCTATCCATCACTCCAAGAGAAAAATGTGAGTGGTAGAAAGAGAAGAACGAATACCAAATGTACCTTGACCGAAGTTGAAAGTGGATCAATGATCACTCCAATGTGAACAAGGTGTTGGAAATATGCCCTAGAGGCAATAATAAATTAGTTATTATTATATTATATTTCATTGTTCATGATAATCGTTTATTATCCATGCTAGAATTGTATTGATAGGAAACTCAGATACATGTGTGGATACATAGACAACACCATGTCCCTAGTAAGCCTCTAGTTGACTAGCTCGTTGATCAATAGATGGTTACGGTTTCCTGACCATGGACATTGGATGTCGTTGATAACGGGATCACATCATTAGGAGAATGATGTGATGGACAAGACCCAATCCTAAGCCTAGCACAAGATCGTGTAAGTTCGTATGCTAAAGCTTTTCTAATGTCAAGTATCATTTCCTTAAACCATGAGATTGTGCAACTCCTGGATACCGTAGGAGTGCTTTGGGTGTGCCAAACGTCACAACGTAACTGGGTGGCTATAAAGGTGCACTACGGGTATCTCCGAAAGTGTCTGTTGGGTTGGCACGAATCGAGACTGGGATTTGTCACTCCGTGTAAACAGAGAGGTATCTTTGGGCCCACTCGGTAGGACATCATCATAATGTGCACAATGTGACCAAGGAGTTGATCACGGGATGATGTGTTACGGAACGAGTAAAGAGACTTGCCGGTAACGAGATTGAACAAGGTATGGGGATACCGACGATCGAATCTCGGGCAAGTATCGTACCGATAGACAAAGGGAATTGTATACGGGATTGATTGAATCCTTGACATCGTGGTTCATCCGATGAGATCATCGTGGAGCACGTGGGAGCCAACATGGATATCCAGATCCCGCTGTTGGTTATTGACCGGAGAGTTGTCTCGGCCATGTCTGCATGACTCCCGAGCCCGTAGGGTCTACACACTTAAGGTTCGATGACGCTAAGGTTATAGGGAAAGTATGTACGCGGTTACCGAATGTTGTTCGAAGTCCCGGATGAGATCCAGGACATCACGAGGAGTTCCGAAATGGTCCGGAAGTAAAGATCGATATATAGGAAGTATGGTTTTGGCCACCGGAAGTGTTCCGGGCATCACCGGTAGCGTACCGGGACCACCGGGAGGGTCCCGAGGGTCCACCAGGTGGGGCCACCAGCCCTGGAGGCCTACATGGGCCAATAGTGGGAAGGGATCAGCCCCTAGGTGGGCTGGGGCGCCTCCCACCAAGGCCCAAGGCGCCTCCAAGAGGGGAAGGGGGCAAACCCTAGGGCAGATGGGCCCTAAGGCCCACCACAGGTGCGCCTCCCCCTCTCCCCCTTGTGGCCGCCACCCTAGATGGGATCTAGGGCTGCCGCACCCCTTGGGGTGGGAACCCTAGAGGGGGCGCAGCCCCCTCCCCTCCCCCTATATATACTTGAGGTATGGGGGCTGCCCAATACACGATTCGATCTCTCTCTTGGCGCAGCCCTACCCCTCTCCCTCCTCGTCTCTCGTAGTGCTTGGCGAAGCCCTGCTGGAGTTCCGTGCTCCTCCACCACCACCACGCCGGCGTGCTGCTACTGGACGGAGTCTTCCCCGACCTCTCCTTCTCCCCTTGCTGGATCAAGGCGTGGGAGACGTCACCGGGCTGCACGTGTGTTGAACGCGGAGGCGCCGTTGTTCGGCGCTTAGATCGGAATCAACCGCGATCTGAATCGCTGCGAGTACGACTCCTTCATCCGCGTTCTTGCAATGCTTCCTCTTAGCGATCTACAAGGGTATGTAGATGCACTCTCCTTCCCCTCATTGCTAGATTACTCCATAGATTGATCTTGGTGATGCGTAGAAAATTTTAAATTTCTG
This sequence comes from Triticum urartu, assembly GCF_056163025.1. Taxonomy (NCBI): domain Eukaryota; kingdom Viridiplantae; phylum Streptophyta; class Magnoliopsida; order Poales; family Poaceae; genus Triticum; species Triticum urartu. The sequence goes on from NC_141876.1 coordinate 263,797,375, forward strand.
CTACGATCCCCAACAGTGGCATCATGAGCTAGGTCTATGCGTAGTTTCTATGCACGAGTAGAACACAAGTTGTTGTGGGCGTCGATATTGTCAATTTGCTTGCCGTTACTAGTCTTATCTTGATTCGGCGGCATCGTGGGATGAAGCGGCCCGGACCGACCTTACACGTACGCTTACGTGAGACTGGTTCCACCGACCGACATGCACTAGTTGCATAAGGTGGCTAGCGGGTGTCTGTCTCTCCCACTTTAGTCGGATCGGATTCGATGAGAAGGGTCCTTATGAAGGGTAAATAGAAATTGGCATATCACATTGTGGTTTTGGCATAGGTAAGAAACGTTCTTGCTAGAAACCTATAGCAGCCACGTAAAAACTTGCAACAACAATTAGAGGATGTCTAACTTGTTTTTGCAGCATGTGCCGTGTGATGTGATATGGCTAAAAGGATGTGATGAATGATATATGTGATGTATGAGATTGATCATGTTCTTGTAATAGGAATCACGACTTGCATGTCGATGAGTATGACAACCGGCAGGAGCCATAGGAGTTGTCTTAATTTATTTATGACCTGCATGCCAACTTAAACGTCATGTAATTACTTTACTTTATTGCTAAAGCATTAGCCATAGTAGTAGAAGTAATAGATGGCGAGACAACTTCGAGAAGACACGATGATGGAGATCATGATGATGGAGATCATGGTGTCATGCCGGTGACAACGATGATCATGGAGCCCCGAAGATGGAGATCAAAAGGAGCAAAATGATATTGGCCATATCATGTCACTATTTGATTGCATGTGATGTTTATCATGTTTTACATCTTATTTGATTAGAACGACGGTAGCTTAAATAAGATGATCCCTCACTAAAATTTCAAGAAAAGTGTTCCCCCTAACTGTGCACTGTTGCGAAGGTTCGTTGTTTTGAAGCACCACGTGATGATCGGGTGTGATAGATTCTAACGTTTGAATACAACGGGTGTTGACGAGCCTAGCATGTACAGACATGGCCTCGGAACACATGCGAAACACTTAGGTTGACTTGACGAGCCTAGCATGTATAGACATGGCCTCGGAACACGGAAGAGCGAGAGGTCGAACATGAGTCGTATAGAAGATACGATCAACATGAGATGTTCACCGTTGATGACTAGTCCATCTCACGTGATGATCGGACACGGCCTAGTCGATTCGGATCATGTATCACTTAGATGACTAGAGGGATGTCTATCTGAGTGGGAGTTCATTAAATAATTTGATTAGATGAACTCAATTTATCATGAACATAGTCTAAATTGTCTTTGCAAATATGTTGTAGATAAATAGCTCATGTTGTAGCTCCTTGTTTCAATACGTTCCTAGAGAAAGACTAAGTTGAAAGATATTGTAAGCAATGATGCGGACTGGGTCCGTAGTCCGAGGAGTGTCCTCACTGCTACACAGAAGGCTTACGTCTTTGATGCACCACTCGATGTGCAAACCCTTACAATGTCGTTTGTGGATGTTGAGAACACCTGACAGACACATCCTGATGACTACTTGATAGTTTAGTGCATCATACTTTACGGCTTAGAATCGGGATTCCAATGACGTTTTGAATGCCATAAGACATATGAGATGTTCCAAGAGATGAAATTGGGATTTCAGGCCCATGCCCGTGTTGAGAGGTATGAGACCTCTGACAAGTTCTTTTGCCAACAAGATGGAGGAGAATAGCTCAGCTAGTGAGCATGTGCTCAGAATGTCTGGGTGGTACAATCACTTAAATCAGGTGGGAGTTAAACTTCGAGATAAGATAATGATTGATAGATTTCTCTAGCAACTATCACTAAGCTACTAGATCTTCGTGATGAACTATGACATGCAAGGGATGGAGTTAATCCCGGAGCTGTTCGCGGTGCTTAAGACCGCAAAAGGTAGAAATCAAGAAGGAGCATCAAGTGTTGATGGTTTAAGAAGACCACTGGTTTCAAGAAGGGCAAGGGCTAGAAGGGAAACTTCATGGATGGCAAACTAGTTGCCGCTCCAGTCAAGGAACCCAAGGTTGAACCCAAACCCGAAACTAAGTGCTTCTATTGTAAGGGGAACGGTCACTGGTAGTGGAACTACCCCAAATGCATGGTAGATAAGAAGGCGGGCAACTTCAAAGTATATGCGTGTTATTAATGTGTACCTCACTAGTACTCCTGGTAGCACCTGGGTATTGGATACCGGTTCAGTTGCTATTATTGGTGACTTGAAGCAAAATCTACGGACTAAATGGAGACTAGCTAAGGGCGAGGTGACGATGTGTGTTGGAAGTGTTTCCAAAGTTGATGAGATCACCATCTCACGCTCCATCTGCCTTTGGGATTAGTATTGAACCTAGATAAATGTTATCAGGTGTCTACATTGAGCATGAATATGATTAGATCATGTTCATTGCAATACGGTTATTCATTTAAGTTAGAGAATAATGGTTATTCTGTTTACATGAATAATACCTTTCATGGTCATACACCCTATGTGAATGGTTCATTGAATCTCGGTCGTGGTAATACGCATGTTCACGCCAAAAGATGTAGAGTTAATAATGATAGTACCACTTTCTTGTGGCACTGCCTCTTAGGTCATATTGGCGTAAGATGTATGAAGAAACTCCATGTCGATGGATGTTTGGAGTCACTTGATTTTGAATCGCTTGACACATGCGAGCCATGCCTCATGGGCAGGATGACTAAGACCCCGTTTTCAGGTACAATGAAACGGGCAAGTGACTTGCTGGAAATCATACATGCTGATGCGTGTGATCCAATGAGAATTGAAGCGTGCGGTGGATATCGCTATTTTCTCATCTTCACTGACGATTTGAGTAGATATAGGTATATTTACTTAATGAAGCACAAGTCTGAAACATTTGAAAAGTTCAAGCGGTTTCAGAGTGAAGTTAAGAACCATCATAACAAGAAGATCAAATTCCTACGATCTGATCGATGAGAAGTTCTGAGTTATGAGTTTGGCAATCACTTAAGACATTGTGGAATTGTTTCACAGTTGAAGCCACCTGGAACACCACAGTTGTAATGGTGTGTCCGGACGTCGTAATCGAACCTTATGAGATATGGTGCGATCTATGATGTCTCTTACCGATCTACCGTTTTCATTTTGAGGTTATGCGTTAGAGACAGCTGCATTCACTTTAGATAGGACACCATCTAAGTCTGTTGAGACGACGTCGTGTGAACATTGGTTTGGCAAGAAACCAAAGTTGTCGTTTCTTAATGTTTGGGGCTGCGATTCTTAAGGCTTCAGCCGGAGAAGCTCGAACCCAAAGCGGACAAACACATCTTCATAGGATACCCAAAGGTGACAGTTGGGCACACCTTCTATCTCAGATACGAGGGCAAATTGTTTGTCGCTAAGAACGGGTCCTTTCTCGAGAAGGAGTTTCTCTCGAAAGAATTGAGTGGGAGGAAGATAGAACTTGATGAGGTTGTCGAACCTTTATTTCAACTAGAGAGTGATGCACCACAGAAAGATGTTTTCTGTGGCGCCTACGTCTGTTGAAGAGGAAGTTAATGATAGTGATCATGAAGCTTCGGCTCAAGTTGCTATCGAACCTCATAGGTCGACAAGGATATGTACTACTCCTGAGTGGTACGGTAATCCTGTCTTAGATACCATGTTGTTAGACAACAATGAACCTACGAGCTATGGAGAAGCGATGGTGGGCCCGACAAATGGTTAGAAGCCATGAAATCCGAGATAGGATCCATGTATCAGAACAAAGTATGGACTTTGGTGGACTTGCCCGATGATCGGCAAGCCATTGAGAATAAATGGATCTTTAAGAAGAAGACGAACGCGGACGGTAATGTCACCGTCTATGAAGCTCGACTTGTGGCAAAGAGTTTTTCACAAGTTCAAGAAGTTGACTACGATGAGATTTTCTCACCCGTAGCGATGCTTAAGTCCGTCGGAATCATGTTAGCATTAGCTGCATTTTTTGATTATGAAATCTGACAGATGGATGTCAAAACAAGTTTTCTTACCAGTTTTCGTAAGAAAGAGTTGTATGTGATACAATCAAAGTTTTTGTCGATCCTAAGGATGCTAAAAGGTTTGCTAGCTCTAGCGATCTGTCTATGGACTAGAGTGAGCATCTCGGGGTCGAAATATATGCTTTGATAGAGTGATCAAAGCTTTTAGGTTTATACAATGTTTGCTAGAAACTTGTATTTACAAGAAAGTGAGTGGGAGCACTACAACATTTCTGATAAGTATATGTGGATGACATATTGTTGATCCGAAATAATGTAGAATTTCTGAAAGCATAAACGGTTGTTTGAAGAGTGTTTTTCAAAGGAAACCTGGATAAAGCTGCTTACATATTGGGCATCAAGATCTATAGAGATAGATCAAGACGCCTGATGGTACTTTCAAAGAACGCACACCTTGACATGTTTTGAAGGAGTTCAAAATAGATCAGTCAAAGAAGGGGTTCTTACCTGAGTTGTAAGGTGTGAAGTTGAGTAAGACTCAAAGCTTGACCACGGCAGAAGAAAGAGGAAGGACGAAGGTCGTCCCCTATGCTTTTGTCATAGGATCTATATGGTATGCCATGCTGAGTACCGCACCTGATGTGTGCCTTGCCACATGTCTGGCAAGAGGGTACGAAGGTGATCTAGGAGTGGATCACCAGATAGCGGTCAAAATTATCCTTAGAGGAATAAGGAAATGTTTCTCGGTTATGGAGGTGATAAAGAGTTCGACATAAAGAGTTATGTCGATGCAAGCTTGACACCTATCCGGATAGCTCTGCGTAGAGATACCAGATACGTATAATGGAGCAACAATTTGGAATAGCTCCAAGTGGAACATGGTAGCAGCATCTACGATATGACATAAAGTTTTGCGAAATACATAGGGATCTGAATATTGCAGACCCGTTCACTACAACCTCTCTCACAAGCATAACATGATCAAACCCAAAACTCATTGAGTGTTAATCACATAGTGATGTGAACTAGATTATTGAGTCTAGTAAACTCTTTGGATGTTGGTCACATGGCGATGTGACCTGTGAATGTTAATCACATGGCAATGTGAACTAGATAATTGACTCTAGTGCAAGTGGGAGACTGTTGGAAATATGCCCTAGAGGCAATAATAAATTAGTTATTATTATATTATATTTCATTGTTCATGATAATCGTTTATTATCCATGCTAGAATTGTATTAATAGGAAACTCAGATACATGTGTGGATACATAGACAACACCATGTCCCTAGTAAGCCTCTAGTTGACTAGCTCGTTGATCAATAGATGGTTACGGTTTCCTAACCATGGACATTGGATGTCGTTGATAACGGGATCACATCATTAGGAGAATGATGTGATGGACAAGACCCAATCCTAAGCCTAGCACAAGATCGTGTAAGTTCGTATGCTAAAGCTTTTCTAATGTCAAGTATCATTTCCTTAGACCATGAGATTGTGCAACTCCTGGATACCGTAGGAGTGCTTTGGGTGTGCCAAACGTCACAACGTAACTGGGTGGCTATAAAGGTGCACTACGGGTATCTCCGAAAGTGTCTGTTGGGTTGGCACGAATCGAGACTGGGATTTGTCACTCCGTGTAAACGGAGAGGTATCTTTGGGCCCACTCGGTAGGACATCATCATAATGTGCACAATGTGACCAAGGAGTTGATCACGGGATGATGTGTTACGGAACGAGTAAAGAGACTTGCCGGTAACGAGATTGAACAAGGTATGGGGATACCGACGATCGAATCTCGGGCAAGTATCGTACCGATAGACAAAGGGAATTGTATACGGGATTGATTGAATCCTTGACATCGTGGTTCATCCGATGAGATCATCGTGGAGCACGTGGGAGCCAACATGGGTATCCAGATCCCGCTGTTGGTTATTGACCGGAGAGTTGTCTTGTCCATGTCTGCATGACTCCCGAGCCCGTAGGGTCTACACACTTAAGGTTCGATGACGCTAGGGTTATAGGGAAAGTATGTACGTGGTTACCGAATGTTGTTCGGAGTCCCGGACGAGATCCCAGACGTCACGAGGAGTTCCGGAATGGTCCGGAGGTAAAGATTAATATAGAGGAAGTATGGTTTTGGCCACCGGAATTGTTCCGGGCATCACCGGTAGCGTACCGGGACCACCGGGAGGGTCCCGGGGGTCCACCAGGTGGGGCCACCAGCCCTGGAGGCCTACATGGGCCAATAGTGGGAAGGGACCAGCCCCTAGGTGGGCTGGGGCGCCTCCCACCAAGGCCCAAGGCGCCTCCAAGAGGGGAAGGGGGCAAACCCTAGGGCAGATGGGCCCTAAGGCCCACCACAGGTGCGCCTCCCCCTCTCCCCCTTGTGGCCGCCACCCTAGATGGGATCTGGGCCTGCCGCACCCCTTGGGGTGGGAACCCTAGAGGGGGCGCAGCCCCCTCCCCTCCCCCTATATATACTTGAGATATGGGGGCTGCCCAATACACGATTCGATCTCTCTCTCTTGGCGCAGCCCTACCCCTCTCCCTCCTTGTCTCTCGTAGTGCTTGGCGAAGCCCTGCTGGAGTTCCACGCTCCTCCACCACCACCACGCCGTCGTGCTGCTGCTGGACGGAGTCTTCCCCGAACTCTCCTTCTCCCCTTGCTGGATCAAGGCGTGGGAGATGTCACCGGGCTGCACGTGTGTTGAACGCGGAGGCGCTGTTGTTCGGCGCTTAGATCGGAATCAACCGTGATCTGAATCGCTGCGAGTACGACTCCTTCATCCACGTTCTTGCAACGCTTCCACTTAGCGATCTACAAGGGTATGTAGATGCACTCTCCTTCCCCTTGTTGCTAGATTACTCCATAGATTGATCTTGGTGATGCGTAGAAAATTTTAAATTTCTGCTACGATCCCCAACACAAGGAAATGGCATAATTGGTACCAATTCTTGTCGGTTTCTCACACCTACACAAATAAGGCTTATGGTGGAGCTCGGTGAGGATAGTGGCACAAAAACTTTCATGTAAAATGTTAGCAAGAGTCAATAATGTTGAAAGAGATTCACAAATTCGCAAGTGAAACAAGTAGACCAATAGCAATATGTGGCACATGGAAACACACACACATAGATAGATAAATGGGGTCGTGAAACCAAGGATGAGCACAAAATGTGGAATCCACGGAAAAGCTCGTGTTGCACAACTCAAGAGAGACGCTAGCATGATTGCTCAATAGGCGGATATGACACTTGTGCACAACCTATAAGATGCAAAATGGATAACTTTCTATCCCAAGTATGCTATGTATGTATGGTTCCCGATGTTTCTCACAAGGTGATCCAAGATGATATTATATTCAATGTGGTATGATGCTATGGCTGTTGCTTACGAGCTCTTTGTTCACTCTTTTGCTTAAAAGCTTATCCCTTTTTTTGTATGGCCACTTTTGCACAATGCACAAACCAAGATAGCAATTGTATATATGCGGGAACAAACTTGTGGCACAAAGGATGATATGATACCAACATGATACCGATATGGTATGGTATGTATGCAATGTATGGTGTAGATCACTAATGTGCACAAGTAAGGTTGCCGGCAATACTCAAATGGCTAGTCTCGATAGGCAAGTAACGCAAAGTAGGCTAGGGGTTATCAAAGCAATGGCAAGGGAATATACAATGGAGGGATACCACGATACCGAGATGATATGGAGGTTACCATCCGTGGTGATGATGAGTGGCAGTGATCTTGACGGAGATACCAAGATGATGGAGACTCGTCCCTAAGTAGCCGAAACACCTTAGGAAACGGAAAAGCCGTGAACTCAAAATCTCAAAAGTCAAATGTCAAAATGGTGGTAGCGGTATGATGGGTTGTGGAGTACGCAATGCGGAAATGGAGGGTAAGGTGGTGGACTATACACGGTGTCGGAGTTGGAAGCACGGTCCCTAAGTAGCCGAAACACGTTAGGAGACACAACTCACAACACAAACAAAATTGGGTTAAGTCAGTGTGGAAGAAGTGTATGGTGGGTAATGCGGAAGTGGTCATGGTGGTTGATGAGTAAGCAACCGTCCCTAAGTAGCTGAAACACCTTAGGAGACTCAAATCACAACTCAAACAACCACTAATGCGAAAGGGAACAAAAATTGGTTAGGTTGCAGAAGGCTACGGTGGTGTTGCGGGGGATGTGGTGGAAGCCCTAGGCAAAGATGCCAAAGTTCCAAATATTTGATGGAGTCAAATGGTGTTTAAACCTATGTAGATGGATGGGGGATGTCAATAGCTACTCAATGAGCTAAAGAACGCAAAAATCGGACTCCGGATGTGCAAGTTATGGTCGAAACGATGAAACTCGGAATGCTGAAACTGGGAGGGGCGGAAGTACCGCTTGTATAGGCAGTAGTACCGCTTGTGGAGTGTGGCGGTAGTACCGCTTGGTGGGGCGGTAGTACCGCTCGTATCGGGAAAATTCGCAGATCTGGATCGGGACGAATTTTGGGGCGGAAGGATGATTTCGAGGTCAAAATTCGAGCGATTTCCTGGATGGAAAGTGGAGAAAATTGGGGCGATGCTAGATCCACTTGAAACCAAGCAAATCTATGGATCAAATACAACAAAACTTCGTCAAACCAACAAATCACAAAAAAAATTGGGGCTATTTTTGGTGGGGATTTTCGAATTTGGGGAAGAACACAACAAAATTAGGCTAGAAAACACAATGGGGAGGCTTTGAAATCATGATCAACGTGGCTCTGATACCAAGATGATGTAGGGTAGGAACCCTAATCGGCCGATCTTTCACGAAAGGAACGGATACTGCGATGAACACGAATAACACGAGGAGCGAAACGAGGGGAAAATCACAAGGGGAACACAAGAGAACACTCAAACCAACAAGTATGATCACACATGCGCTAGATCCATGAACACAAAGGAAGATACAAGATCCAAAGTCAACAATGGACGATACAAGAGGTAACCGGTCTTCTCCGTGAGGAGGTCTTGATGTTCCTCTCCGCAAGGGGGTCTTGAATCCAAAGGGATCTTCTCCGTAGAGGTCGCGGTCTCTCTCATGGAGTAGATCCAGTGTGGATGAGCAATGCTCTGTCTCTAAAATGAGCTAAACCAATGCTAGCCCTAACTAGGAGGAGTAGGGGGAGTATATATAGTCTAAGCCCACGAAGGGGTACATGAGAGGGGGGATACATGGGCCGTTGGCCCGTTCTCTGCGCACAGGCAGGACAATAGTACCGAACCCTCGGGCAGTAGTACTGCTTGGGCGGGGCGGTAGTGCCAGACCCATACCGCTCAATCATAGGAGTTTGTCGGGTTGAGCGGCGGTAGAGCGGATGTTGGGCGATAGTACGGCTTGTGGACGTCAACTAGTAATGATCAAGAAGTGATCCTGAACTCCTACTTACGTCAAACATAACCCAAAAACCGTGTTCTCCTCTCGAACAACCCCGAAAAGAGACAATCACGGTTACGCACACGGTTGGTGTATTTTAGAAGAGTTTACTTCAAGTTTACTACAACCAGATATTAACAAATTCCCATCTGCCACATAACCGCGGGCATGGCTTTTGAATGTTCAAACCCTGCAGGGGTGTCCCAACTTAGCCCATGATAAGCTCTCACGATCAACGAAGGATATTCCTTCTCCCGGAAAGACCCGATCAGACTCGAAATCCCAGTTACAAGACATTTCGACAATGGTAAAACAAGACCAGCAAGACCGCCCGAATGTGCCGATAAATCCCGATAGGAGCTGCACATATCTTGTTCTCAGGGCACACCGGATGAGCCAGACGTCGGGTTGGCATGGACCCTGGTTGCCCAGGGGGAGCCGGACATCGCTCGGTTTGGACCAGCACTTAGAGGAGCACTGGCCCAGGGGGCTAAAATAAAGATGACCCTCAGGCTCCAGAAACCCAAGGGAAAAAGGCTTAGGTTGTTAGGCAAATGTAAAACCAATGTTGGTCCTTGCTGGAAGAGTTTTATTCAAGGCGAACTGTCAAGGGATTCCCATAACACCCAACCGTGTTAGGGATGCAAAATCCGGGAACATAATACTGATACGACGGAAAACTAGGGCGGCAAGAGTGGAACAAAACACCAGGAATAAGTCCGAGCCTTCCACCCTTTACCAAGTATATAGATGCATTAATAATATTAGAGATATTGTGATATCCCAACATAAACATAATCCAACATGGAGCAATCTTCATCTTCACCTGCAACTAGCAACCCTATAAGAGGGGTTGAGAAAAAGCGGTAACATAGCCAAACAACGGTTTGCTAGGAAGGGTGACAAAGGTTAGAGGTTCATGGCAATTTGGGAGGCTTCATAAGCAAGTGGTAGGTAACGCGGCATAGCGATAGAACGAAGCAACTAGCATAGCAATGATAGTAGTGAGATTCAAGGTGACGGTCATCTTGCAAGCATCAAAACAACATGCTACAGCACCTCTACATGAAAACAAATGACATGGGTGTGATGTACAGGTGAATCATTACAGAACATGAACACTGAGCTATCTCTAGAGACCACTAGAACATGCTCAAAAGGACATGGCAAGATGGCAAATAATAACAGTTTCACAGACTTAGCAGAAATCACTAGACATGGCAGAAATAACATCAGGTTACAAAGTTTAGAGCTATCAAACAACATGCTACAGGAACTTATCATGGCAACCAAAGGCATGGCATGCTAGTACTAAAAGCACTTTACAAAACTCCCTTACTGAACTTATTCCAAAGATCAATAGAAATCATGGTAGCATCCATGCAAACATGGCAAATGATATGACAGATTCAGACTTAGTGAAAATAACAGTGCATGGCAGAACCAACGATAAGTAGGCATGTTGGTGAGCTTGAACCACTCACCACAAAGCATTTCATGGTATATGCAATAAGCCAACAGTGAGAAGACATGTTCATAAAGCTAAGAATGGCAATATCAAGTTCATAGGGTGCATGGACCACTAGCGAAACACATGGCAAAACTGAACTTAATGTTAACCGGCTGACAGCAACATTATTTAGCAATTTGAGAGCAAGATTACAACAAGCTACAGCAGGCTATAAATGCAACCAAAGGCATGGATTGATAGAGCGTCACATGTATAACAAAACATCCTTAGTGAACTTCTCCAGAATAAGCATAGAATGACTTGTAGAAGCAGGTTAACATGGCATCACAAAGTTACCGCTGCAGACTTAGCAGAAATGACTAAGTCACAGAAATCAGCAACATCACGGAGGCTACTTTGCAAGCTTGTAACAACCAACACATGGCATATCATGAAGAGAGGATTGCACCACAGCAAAGATGGCTTGTTGTAGCTCATAACACATGTAGACTTCATGCTCAAACGAAAATCACACAAAAAGATATAAAAATGACAAATGAGCAAATTCTGTTAACCTACAGCAGACAACATCATATAGCACTCTTGCAACGATGATAAGGGCATCAACATGGACTCAAATGAACATGACCCAATGGAACAAAATGTAGAGTGTCTCATGATGAACATTTTGATATACTATATGCACAAAACGGATCTACTGTCAGAGGGTTATGGCATGTTGAACAGGGCACCAGAATGCTAAAAATTAGGGACTTGGTGAAAATATACCAGCGCGAAAACGGGATCTACATCAGGCTGGCTCCATTCCTTGTACAGAACCATGGCCACGGAAGTCAATGCCGGCGGCGTGGACGCGTGGGACTCCGGCGAGCGTCGGGGAGGCTGGGAATGGATAGATCGGGCACGAGGCAATCGGATCCGGCAGTCGGGGTCGAGAATCCGGCGGCGGACGGCGACGAACGACGAGCTTGGGGCTGCCATGGCCAACGGGAGAAGCTCCTGTCCATGCGCAGAGAGAGATGAGGCATGAGAGAGAGGAAGGAGAAGGGGAGAAGGAAGAGGGAGGAGCAAGGCACGAGGCATGGGCCGGGATGGAGGTGGTCGCCGGCGGCAGGGCTACGGCGAGAGACGGCGGCGGGGCGACGAGGAGCGCTCGGGACATGTTGGTCCAGATCGAGCGGGGTCTCGGGGAGGAGTAGCGTGGGCGGCGAGCGCGCGGCTTGTGCCCAGATCCGGCCCAGGGCGGGCCGCGGATGGGCCTGGCGGTCCTGGCGCGGTGGAGCTAGGAGCCTGGCGGCGGGGAGGCGACGTGGCAGCCCCTGGGAGGCTGCAGACGGCGGCTCGGGTGGCGGCTGGTCTATAGGGCAGCGCCAAGTGGCGGAGGGGGCTTGGGGCGCGCCAGATTCGGAGGAGAAGGTGGGAGGATGCGGCGGCTGATGATTGGGGAGGCTCAGAAATCAAGGAGGGAGGTTAGGGGTGACAAAATGGCAAGGGGGCGCTATTTATAGAAGGAGGGGTTAGGGTTGGGGTTTTTAGGCCTTTACGGACCCTCAGATCTCGATCTGACGGTCCGGAGCAGAGGGCAACTAGGTGGGCTGTGAGAGATAGGCTTGGGCTGAGATGAGAGGGAAGGAGTGCAGCCCGAAAACATCCGACGTTTGACCGGCTACGATGCCGCTATAACTTTAATGGTAGGGCTATCAAACGAGCTCCGAATGCGATGAAACATGACAGGCACTCTGTCTACACTATAATAAGACCGCACGCCAAGTTTCAACCCAGTCTTAGAACATTTAAATGCCACTCACGAAACGAGGTTTGTGAGGGGCAACGGGCGCGTGTGAGAGTGTCGGATCGCGAAACGGACAATGGGGAAAAAGACCGGATGCAAGTTTTGAAAATATGAGGATGCAATGCGGATGATGACATGGCAAAATGCAACACGCAAGCAAATGGCATGGAAACGACGATGAATAAACGGAAGACACCTGGTGCATCGGATTCGGGACGTTACAACTCTCCTCTACTAACAAGAGATCTCATCCCAAGATCTTAGGACCGAGACGGAAGAGAAAGAGGAAGAGGTGAAATAAGAATAAAAGAGTGAGGATGAACAAAGTCAAGAACACTCGAGTAGGAAAGAGAATGTTGAATAAGACAAGAAGCAAAAGCTCAAGGAATAAGACTGAATTTGAAACCACTCCGGTTAGGACAAGATAGAAAAGGAACAGTAACGAAGGAATTTATGCAGCACTCCGACTGAACAAGGAATGAATAGAACATGAACTTGAGAAGATGGAATGATACTTGATGAGAGGAACAACACAATGCCTCCGGAAGACTTGAAAGAGTTGAAAGAGAAGAACGGAGAAGAAGACGACATCTTCTACCACGAATGAAATAGAAAGCAACCTTAGAAGAAAGGATTGAATGGAGTTGTTGAGAAAATCAACAACGAAAACAATAAGCTTGTCGTGGACTTATGGAAAACATCTCGAAATTCTAAGGTGATAACCGACCACAAACGGAAATGATCTAATTAACTGAGAAGAATGAAGAAATGCAAAACTCCATTTTCAAAAGAAAACGGAGAATTAGTTACACTTCGAGATGCAAGAAGAAAAAAATACTTGAGCTTTGTCTACAAGAATCTTGATGAACACTTGAAAAATGAATTAAATCATGACGAGCCACCGTGAAGATCTCCCGTAACAAAAGAATGATGAAAAATATGATTGAAGGCTGAAAAGAATAAGGTTAAGCCTTGCGATGATTCAGATGGAGCTTCGCGACGGAACAAGCGAGAAGCTTGGAACTCCGGAAAAGAAAATACGAACAACTTAGAAACTAGAAATTATTCAACATGAACAATCTCCGAAGGAAGGAATTAATCAACTTGATGAAATAAGAATAAGAATAACGTTATGCTTATCCTCCACCAATTAAATTGATGCGAAGCAATGGATTTGCATACTACTTATTCGCGTTGGAAAAGATTAAGGGGGGATATAGCACTAAAATTTGAGAAAGTCTTCTTGAACCACCAGTAGGATTGGAAAGAACGAATGAGTTGATACGATAAGAACAGAAGTGAAATTCTCAAACGAACCATCGTAAGAATTGAAGCGAATGATGAAAAGAGAATGAATCACCGGGAAGAACTAAAAAATCACGAAAGATACTTGAGGGAATCTAGAAGCAATTGAACAAAGAGATCGCGAACTGATTGAAGCATACTTGAACGAAGCACCGGAAGAATATGGAGACGAACAAGAAGGCATGAATATAGAATAATTGGAGAAAGAAGCTGAAAACTTGGAACAAAGAAATATTCCGAAATGATGGCCTCCGGATAATAGAAATGGAAAAACAACTCCAGAAATACTTCGGATGGATGAAAAGAATTGCATGACTGGAAATAATTAGGTAGGATAACATCGAGCTAGCACCGCGAATCTCCGGGGGAACGGATAAGATTTAAGAGAAATTCTTCCTCGGTCTTCAAATGATGAGAATGACAATGAGAAACACCTTGAAGAATTAGAGAGACGCTCGGGAACAATGATTACTAGAAATGTTGACCCAAATTTGAAAAGACTTTGAAAAACGAACTCAGAGAAGGCATATGACTGATGGAATCCATACTTACGTCAAACTTCGAAAAGAATTTGAGAATAGCTCCAGGAAACAGAAGAGTCGGGTAAGATCCTGGGAAAAGACATATGGGTTAGGGCCCACTAGAAAACACTGTTGGAAAGGATTGTAGAAGAGATGATGCACCGGAACAGCTGAAAGACTTGAATGAGGTGACAACCTCGAATTAAATGGATGCAAACATGAATCTTCTGAGATGTCTTCAACACTCCGGAACGATTAAATAGCGAGAGGCGAACGATCAGAGGGAAATATTTGAGCTGAGGGAAAGAATACGATCGACAACGAAAAACTTGAATTTGGATCCACCGGAAAGAAAATGCGACGAACAATGATGAACTAGACGAGACTTCACCGGTTGAGACAATTGAGGAAAGACTGAAGATACTCCGCACGAATGAAATTGATTGCTCGAATAAAGGCTCAGACTCCGGAATAAAAGGGGTGGGAGGGCGGGAAAAAACACAGGCAACTGGAACGACGAATAATTGAATAGAGAAGCGTGATACGTCTCCGTCGTATCTATAATTTCTGATTGTTCCATGCCAATATTATTCAACTTTCATATACTTTTTGGCAACTTTTTATATTATTTTTGGGACTAACATATTGATCCAGTGCCCAGTGCCAGTTCCTGTCTGTTGCATGTTTTTGGTTTCGCATAATATCCATATCAAACGGAGTCCAAACGGGATAAAAACGGACGGAGCTTATTTTTGGAAAATATGGAAAATTCAGAAGGAAAATCAACACGAACCAGTGCCCGAGGTGGTCACGAGGCAGGGGCCCCCTCGGGCGCGTCCCCTACCCTCGTGAGCCCACCGTAAGGCGGTTGACGCTCTTATTTTGCCGCAAGAAATCTAATATTCAGAAGAAAAAAATCATGGCGAAGGTTTGAGGCCAATCGGAGTTACGGATCTCCATATATATACGAAACGGTGAAACAGAGCCATAAGAGAACGCAGAACCAGAGAGAAACAGAGAGATAGATCCAATCTCGGAGGGGCTCTCGCCCCTCCCACGCCATGGGAGCCAAGGACCAGAGGGGTAACCCTTCTCCCATCTAGGGAGGAGGTCAAGGAAGAAGAAGAAGGGGGGCCCTCTCCCCCTTGCTTCCGGTGGCGTCGGAGCGCTGCCGGGGCCATCATCATCACCGCCATCTTCACCAACAACTTCACTACCATCATCACCAATTCTTCCCCCCTCTATGCAGCGGTGTAACCTCTCTCTTACCCGCTGTAATCTCTGCTTAAACATGGTGCTCAACGCTATATATTATTTGCCAATGATGTATGGCTATCCTATGATGTTTGAGTAGATCTGTTTTGTCCTAATGGCTATTTGATGATCGTGATTGGTTTGAGTTGTATGTTTTATTATTGGTGTTGTCCTATGGTGCTCTCCGTGTTGCGCAAGCGTGAGGGATTCCCGCTGTAGGTTTGCAATATGCTTATGATTTGCTTCTGGTGGGTGGCGTGAGTGACAGAAGCACAGACCCGAGTAAGTAGGTTGTTTGCGTATGGGATAAAGGGGACTTGATACTTTAATGCTATGGTTGGGTTTTACCTTAATGAATCTTTAGTAGTTGCGGATGCTTGCTAGAGTTCCAATCATAAGTGCATATGATCCAAGTAGAGAAAGTATGTTAGCTTATGCCTCTCCCTCAAATAAAATTGCAATAATGATTACCGGTCTAGTTATCGATTGCCTAGGGACAAATAACTTTCTTGTTGACAAAAGCTCTCTACTAAAACTAATTTAGTTGTGTCTTTATCTAAACAGCCCCTAGCTTTTATTTTCGTGTTCTTTACTTTCTTGCAAGCTTACCCAAAAACACCTACAAAGTACTTCTAGTTTCATACTTGTTCTAGGTAAAGCGAACGTCAAGCGTGCATAGAGTTGTATCGGTGGTCGATAGAACTTGAGGGAATATTTGTTCTACCTTTAGCTCCTCGTTGGGTTCGACACTCTTACTTATCGAAAGAGGCTACAATTGATCCCCTATACTTGTGGGTTATCAAGACCTTTTTCTGGCGCCGTTGCCGCGGAGCAATAGCGTGGGGTGAATATTCTCGTGTGTGCTTGTTTGCTTTATCACTAAGTAATTTTTATTTTCTGTTCTTAGTTGTTCTTTATCTTTAGTTATGGATATGGAACACAAAATACCAAAAAATTAGGTGTACATGCTACTCATGGAGATGGGGAACCTCCTAAAACCCTCGATGCTGGTTATGTGAAAGATATTTTGTACTACTTTAATAATCCTGAGAAAACCCCATTTAATTATGTAATGGGAGTAACGTTGGATCAACGTGAATACTTTAGGGATTACCGCTTGACACAAAATGGGAAACTATTATGGGATCAAATTCATATATTGAATTGGTATGCTAGGCAACTATGCTTGAGATATGATTATACGTGTTGCTCTAAGATGAAGGCTCCACACCTTCCCTTTTCATGCAAACTTAATGATAATAAGACCTTAGCTTCCTATGCTAATGGTATATATGATTACTATGATGTGGAACAAATAGAAGAATTTGTTGCTTTTATGGGTGCTTATGAAATTGAATCTATGTTTAAAGAGTTTGAAGATTTTGATGATGCTCTTTATAGACCTAAAAATTTAGCTATCCTGAAATATTGTTATGAGAATTATGAATACAATTACGAAATTAATACGCTTATTGAGAAAATCTCCGCTGTCCAAGAAGAGACTAATATTTTGCAGGAGTCTATGGAAGAAGAAATTGATGAAACTGTGAGCTCATTGGATGAGAAAGATGAGGATAAGAGCGAAGAACAAAAGGAGGAAGAGCGGATTGATCACCCGTGCCCACCTTCTAATGAGAGTAACTCTTCAACTCATACATTGTTTAATTTCCCTTCGTGCTTACCGAAGGATGATTGCTATGATGATTGTTATGATCACGTTGATTCTCTTGAAATATCCCTTTTTGATGATGCTTGCTATGCTTGTGGACAAGATGCCAATATGAATTATGCTTATGGAGATGAACTTGCTATAGTTCCTTATGTTAAACATGAAATTGTTGCTATTGCACCCACGCATGATAGTCCTATTATCTTTTTGAATTCTCCCGACTACACTATATCGGAGAAGTTTGCACTTATTAAGGATTATATTGATGGGTTGCCTTTTACCGTTGCACATGATGATTTTGATGAATATAATATGCATGTGCCTGCTGCTCCTACTTGCAATTATTATGAGAGAGGAAGTATATCTCCACCTCTCTATGTTTCCAATATGATAAAATTGCAAGAAACTGTTTATACTATGCATTGGACTTTACTTTGTGTGCATGAATTGTTCTTTTATGACATGCCAATGCATAGGAAGAGAGTTAGACTCCTTATTGCATGATATATGTTACTTGGTTCTCACTACTAAATTACAAATCATTGCTAATTAAAATTGCCTTTGATATACCTTGGGATCCGGGTGGATTCGCTACTTGAGCACTGTATGCCTAGCTTAATGGATTTAAAGAAAGCGCTACCAGGGAGACAACCCGGAAGTTTTAGAGAGTCATTTATTTCTGTTGAGTGATTTTATATAGTTTAAAAACAACAAAAATGAAGAGGGGAACCCAAACCTTTTTCAAAAAGGAAAGTGAAAGTGATAGAGACAAGCATTGTTGAAGTGGGAGCTAGCCTTGAACTTTGTTCATGCTCACGGAAACTTTGTGAATCTTGATTATAGAAACTTTTCAACAAAAATAATTATCCCCTTGTACAATTCCATTGTATTATAAAAATAATGTGCCAAGGTTTGCCTTTAGGATGTTTACGATGCTTGTTGGTTTGTGCTGTGCAGGACAGAAACTTTGGCTGTAGCGCATCAATTTTAATTTCTTACTGGAATGTCAAATGGTTCTGATTCTTTTTGCACTGTCTTTCTGTACAAATTTTTTATTTTTCCTAATTGTTTCAGAATTTTTCAAGTATCATAAGTATGGTTAATGTCCAGATTGCTACAGACTGTTCTGTTTTAGACAGATTCTGTTTTTTTATGCATAGTTTGCTTGTTTTGATGAAACTACCAATTTATATCAGTGGATTAAGCCATGAAAAAGTTATACTACAGTAGACACAATGCAAAAACAAAATATGAATTGGTTTGCAACAGTACCTAGAGTAGTGATTTGCTTTATTATACTAACGGATCTTACCGAGTTTTCTATTGAAGTTTTGTGTGGATAAAGTGTTCGATGATTGAGAAGGTCTCGATGTGATAAGAAGGAAGAGAGGCAAGAGCTCAAGCTTGGGGATGCCCGAGGCACCCCAAGTAAATATTCAAGGAGACTCAAGCGTCTAAGCTTGGGGATGCTGGGGAGGCATCCCCTCTTTCTTCAACAAATATCAGTATGTTTTTGGATTCGTTTCGTTCATGCGATATGTGCAAGTCTTGGAGCGTCTTTTGCATTTAGGTTTTTCTTTTTTCTTTTATGCACCATGCTGGTATGAGATAGTCCTTGGTTGATTTATAGAATGCTCTTTGCACTTCACTTATATCTTTTGAGTATGGCTTTATAGAATGCTTCATATGCTTCACTTATAGCATTTGAAGTTTGGATTGCCTGCTTCTCTTCACTTAGACAACCGCCATTTGTAGAATGCTCTTTTGCTTCACTTAGATTTGTTAGAGCACAGGCACATCTTTTGTAGAAAGAATTAAACTCTCTTGCTTCACTTATATCTATTTAGAGAGATGACAGGAACTGGTCATTCACATGGTTAGTCATAAAATCCTACATAAACTTGTAGATCGCTGAATATGATATGTTTGAATCCTTGCAATAGTTTTGCGATATAAAGGCGGTGATATTAGAGTCATGCTAGTCGAGTAATTGTGAAATTGAGAAATACTTGTGTTGAGGTTTGCAAGTCCCGTAGCATGCATGCACGTATGGCGAACCGTTATGTAACAAAAGTCGGAGCATGAGGTGTTTATTGATTGTCTTCCTTATGAGTGGCGGTCGGGGACGAGCGATTGTCTTTTCCTACCAATCTATCCCCCTAGGAGCATGCGTGTAGTACTTTGTTTCGATGACTAATAGATTTTTGCAATAAGTATGTGAGTTCTTTATGACTAATGTTGAGTCCATGGATTATACGCACTCTCACCCTTCCACCATTGCTAGCCTCTCTAGTACTGCGCAACTTTCGCCGGTACCATAAACCCACCATATACCTTCCTCAAAACAGCCACCATACCTACCTATCATGGCATTTCCATAGCCATTCCGAGATATATTGCCATGCAACTTTCATCATCATCATACACATGACTTGAGCATTCATTGTCATATTGCTTTGCATGATCGTAAGATAGCTAGCATGATGTTTTCATGGCTTGTCCGTTTTTGATGTCATTTCTACGCTAGATCATTGCACATCCCGATACACCGCCGGAGGCATTCATATAGAGTCATATCTTTGTTCTAGATATCAAGTTGTAATATTGAGTTGTAAGTAAATAAAAGTGTGATGATCATCATTCAATAGAGCATTGTCCAAGAAAAGAGAAAAGCCAAAAAAAAGAAGGCCCAAAAAAAGGGGCAATGCTACTATTCCTTTTTACCACACTTGTGCTTCAAAGTAGCACCATGTTCTTCATATAGAGAGTCTCTTGAGTTATCACTTTCATATACTAGTGGGAATTTACATTATAGAACTTGGCTTGTATATTCCGATGATGGGCTTCCTCAAATGCCCGAGGTCTTCATGAGCAAGCAAGTTGGATGCACACCCACTTAGTTTCCAGTTTCAGCTTTCATAAACTTATAGCTCTTAGTGCATCCGTTGCATGCTAATCCCTACTCCTCACATTGATATCTATTAATGGGCATCTCCATAGCCCATTGATACGCCTAGTTGATGTGAGACTTTCTCCTTTTTTTGTCTTCTCCACATAACCCCCATCATCATATTCTATTCCACCTATAGTGCTATGTCCATGGCTCACGCTCATGTATTGCGTGAAAGTTGAAAAGGTTTGAGAACGTCAAAAGTATGAAACAATTGCGTGGCTTGTCATCGGGGTTGTGCATGATGTGAATATTTTGTGTGGTGAAGATGGAGCATAGCCAGACTATATGATTTTCTAGGGATGAGCTTTCTTTGGCTATGTTATTTCAATAAGACATAATTGCTTGGTTGGTATGCTTGAAATATTATTGTCTTTATGTCAAAGGATAGATTATTGCTTTGAATCACTCGTATCTTAATATTCATGCCATGATTAGACATATGATCAAGATTATGCTAGCTAGCATTCCACATCAAAAATTATCTTTTTTTATCATTTACCTACTCGACGACGAGCAGGAATTAAGCTTGGGGATGCTGATACGTCTCCGTCGTATCTATAATTTTTTATTGTTCCATGCCAATATTATTCAACTTTCATATACTTTTTGGCAACTTTTTATATTATTTTTGGGACTAACATATTGATCCAGTGCCCAATGCCAGTTCCTCTCTGTTGCATGTTTTTGGTTTCGCAGAATATCCATATCAAACGGAGTCCAAATGGGATAAAAACGGATGGAGCTTATTTTTGGAAAATATGGAAAATTCGGAAGGAAAATCAACACGAACCAGTGCCCGAGGTGGTCATGAGGCAGGGCCCCCTCCTAGGGCGCGTCCCCTACCCTCGTGAGCCCACCATAAGGCGGTTGACGCTCTTCTTTTGCCGCAAGAAATCTAATATTCGGAAGAAAAAAATCACGGCGAAGGTTGGAGGCCAATCGGAGTTACGGATCTCCATATATATACGAAACGGTGAAACTTAGCCATAAGAGAACGCAGAACCAGAGAGAAACAGAGAGATAGATCCAATCTCGGAGGGGCTCTCGCCCCTCCCACGCCATGGGAGCCAAGGACCAGAGGGGTAACCCTTCTCCCATCTAGGGAGGAGGTCAAGGAAGAAGAAGAAGGGGGGCCCTCTCCCCCTTGCTTCCGGTGGCGCCGGAGCGCTGCCGGGGCCATCATCATCACCGCCATCTTCACCAACAACTTCACCGCCATCATCACCAACTCTTCCCCCCTTTATGCAGTGGTGTAACCTCTCTCTTAGCCGCTGTAATCTCTGCTTAAACATGGTGCTCAATGCTATATATTATTTCCCAATGATGTATGGCTATCCTATGATGTTTGAGTAGATCTGTTTTGTCCTAATGGCTATTTGATGATCGTGATTGGTTTGAGTTGTATGTTTTATTATTGGTGTTGTCCTATGGTGCTCTCCGTGTCGCACAAGCGTGAGGGATTCCCGTTGTAGGGTTTGCAATATGCTTATGATTTGCTTATGGTGGGTGGCGTGAGTGACAGAAGCACAGACCCGAGTAAGTAAGTTGTTTGCGTATGGGATAAAGGGGACTTGATACTTTAATGCTATGGTTGGGTTTTACCTTAATGAATCTTTAGTAGTTGCGGATGCTTGCTAGAGTTCCAATCATAAGTGCATATGATCCAAGTAGAGAAAGTATGTTAGCTTATGCCTCTCCCTCAAATAAAATTGCAATAATGATTATCGGTCTAGTTATCGATTGCCTAGGGACAAATAACTTTCTTGTTGACAAAAGCTCTCTACTAAAACTAATTTCGTTGTGTCTTTATCTAAACAGCCCCTAGCTTTTATTTTCGTGTTCTTTACTTTCTTGCAAGCTTACCCAAAAACACCTACAAAGTACTTCTAGTTTCATACTTGTTCTAGGTAAAGCGAACGTCAAGCGTGCATAGAGTTGTATCGGTGGTCGATAGAACTTGAGGGAATATTTGTTCTACCTTTAGCTCCTCGTTGGGTTCGACACTCTTACTTATCGAAAGAGGCTACAATTGATCCCCTATACTTGTGGGTTATCAAAGCACCGGTTGGAATGATTGAGGAGAGAATGCAAAGGCTTCGCACGAGTAGAATGGATACTCGATTACGGACTCCGGTTCCAAGAAGAAGAAGGGGTGGGCGGGTGGGAAAAACAAGGACAACTTCGGATGGGGAAAACAACGTCGATTGAAAAGAGCTGAGGATTGATCTCCCAAAAGACAAAGAGGTTCAACTCGACTTGACGAGAAATGCACCGGACAAAAGAGGAAGGACAACGAATGAAAACTAACCACGTGATCCTAAGAAAAATTTGAAGGGGAAGAGAAGTAATTCAAAACACCTACGTCAAGATTCCTTACTAGAGCGACGAAGGGGCAGAGGAGTAAAAAGAATTCCTACTCTCCGATATAACTATACTCCGGAAAAAAGTTTTCTTCTAGACTCGACATCGGCCAAAACTACACGATCAATCAAAGGGGCTCCTATGGTCGGTCGAGGCTCTGATACCAACTTGTCACGCCCAAGATGCGACCCTATCCTAAAGGAACTCGAAGGTCCCACCAAGGATAGAAGTGCATCTTGAAGACACTTTTGCAAGGTGGATATCATTACATCGTACCATTACATAAACAGTTGGGGATACATACATATGGCAGAAACGCCTCAAGAATACAACAACACATCATACATAAGATCAACATCCGACTACAGATGAACACAAACAGAAACTCAAACGACATCCACCCTGCTAGCCCAGGTTGCCGACTTGGAACCTATCCCCTGATCGAAGAAGCAGAAGAAGAACTCCAAAACAAGTAAACATCGCTCTCGCGTCATGATCATCGCATAACCTGTACCTGCAATTGTTGTTGTAGTAATCTATGAGCCACGAGGACTCAGCAATCCCATTACCATGGGTATCAAGACTAGCAAAGCTTAATGGGTAAGGAAGGGGTAAAGTGGTGAGGTTGCAGCAGCGGCTAAGTAAAGTATGGTGGCTAACTTACGAATACAAGAGCGAGAAGAGGAGCTGAACAAGCGGATGGCAACTAGTAATGATCAAGAAGTGATCCTGAACTCCTACTTATGTCAAACATAACCCAAAAACCATGTTCTCCTCTCGAACAACCCTGAAAAGAGACAATCACGGTTACGCACACGGTTGGTGTATTTTAGAAGAGTTTACTTCAAGTTTACTACAACCGGATATTAACAAATTCCCATCTGCCACATAACCGCGGGCACGACTTTCGAATGTTCAAACCCTGCAGGGGTGTCCCAACTTAGCCCATGATAATCTCTCACGATCAACGAAGGATATTCCTTCTCCCGGGAAGACCCGATCAGACTCTAAATCCCGGTTACAAGACATTTCGACAATGGTAAAACAAGACCAGCAAGACCGCCCGAATGTGCCAACAAATCCCGATAGGAACTGCACATATCTCGTTCTCAGGGCACACCGGATGAGCCAGACGTCGGGTTGGCATAGACCCTGGTTGCCTAGGGGGCGCCGGACATCGCTTGTTTTGAACCAGCACTTAGAGGAGCACTGGCCCGGGGGGGCTAAAATAAAGATGACCCTCGAGCTCCGGAAACCCAAGGGAAAAAGGCTTAGGTTGTTAGGCAGATGTAAAACCAATGTTGGGCCTTGCTGGAAGAGTTTTATTCAAGGCGAACTATCAAGGGGTTCCCATAACACCCAACCGCGTTAGGGACGCAAAATCCGAGAACATAATACCGATATGACGGAAAACTAGGGCGGCAAGAGTGGAACAAAACACCAGGCATAAAGCCGAGCCTTCCACCCTTTACCAAGTATATAGATGCATTAATAACATTAGAGATATTGTGATATCCCAACATAAACATAATCCAACATGGAGCAATCTTCATCTTCACTTGCAACTAGCAACGCTATAAGAGGGGCTGAGCAAAAGCGGTAACATAGCCAAACAACGGTTTGCTAGGAAGGGTGACAAAGGTTAGAGGTTCATGGCAATTTGGGAGGCTTCATAAGCAAGTGGTAGGTAACGCGGCATAGCGATAGAATGAAGCAACTAGCATAGCAATGATAGTAGTGAGATCCAAGGTGACGGTCATCTTGCAAGCATCAAAACAACATGCTACAGCACCTCTACATGAAAACAACTGACATGGGTGTGATGTACAGGTAAATTATTACAGAACATGAACACTGAGCTATCTCCAGAGACCACTAGACATGCTCAAAAGGACATGGCAAGATGGCAAATAATAACAGTTTCACAGACTTAGCAGAAATCACTGGACATGGCAGAAATAACATCAGGTTACAAAGTTTAGAGCTATCAAACAATATGCTACAGGAACTTATCATGGAAACCAAAGGCATGGCATGCTAGTACTAAAAGCATTTAACAAAACTCCCTTACTGAACTTATTCCAAAGATCAACAGAAATCATGGTAGCATCCATGCAAACATGGCAAATGATATGACAGATTCAGACTTAGTGAAAATAACAGTGCATGGCAGAAACAATGATAAGTAGGCATGTTGGTGAGCTTGAACCACTCACCACAAAGCATTTCATGGTATATGAAATAAACCAAAAGTGAGAAGACATGTGCATAAAGCTAAGCATGGCAATATCAAGTTCATAGGGTGCATGTACCACTAGCAAAACACATGGCAAAACTGAACTGAATGTTAACCGGCTGATAGCAACATTATTTAGCAATTTGAGAGCAAGATTACAACAAGCTACAACAGGCTATAAATGCAACCAAAGCCATGGATTGATAGAGCATCACATGTATAACAAAACATCCTTAGTGAACTTCTCCAGAAAAAGCATAGAATGACTTGTAGAAGCAGGTTAACATGGCATCACAAAGTTACCGCTACAGACTTAGCAGAAATGACTAAGTCACAGAAATCAGCAACATCACGGAGGCTACTTTGCAAGCTTGTAACAACCAACACATGGCATATCATGAAGAGAGGATTGCACCACAGCAAAGATGGCTTGTTGTAGCTCATAACACATGTAGATTTCATGCTCAAAATAAAATCACACAAAAAGATATAAAAATGACAAATGAGCAAATTCTGTTAACCTACAGTAGACAACATCATATAGCACTCTTGCAACGATGATAAGGGCATCAAGATGGACTCAAATGAACATGACCCAATGGAACAAAATGTAGATCATCTCATGATGAACATTTTGATATACTATATGCACAAAACGGATCTACTGTCAGAGGGTTATGGCATGTTGAACAGGCCACCAGAATGCTGAAAATTAGGGACTTGGTGAAAATATACCAGCACGAAAACGGGATCTACATCAGGCTGGCTCCATTCCTCGTACAGAACCATGGCCACGGAAGTCAACACCGGCGGCGTGGACGCGTGGGACTCCGGCGAGCGTCGGGGAGGCTGGGAATGGATAGATCGGGTGCGGGGCAACCGGATCCGGCAGTCGGGGTCGAGAATCCGGCGGCGGACGGCAACGAACGACGAGCTTGGGGCTGCGGGCTCCATGGCCAACGGGAGAAGCTCCTGTCCACGGGCAGAGAGAGATGAGGCATGAGAGAGAGGAAGGAGAAGGGGAGAAGGAAGAGGGAGGAGCAAGGCGCGAGGCACGGCCCGGGACGGAGGTGGTCGCCGGCGGCAGGGCTCCGGCGAGAGATGGCGGCGGGGCGACGAGGAGCGCTCGGGACCTGCTGGTCCAGATCGAGCGGGGTCTCGGGGAGGAGTAGCGTGGGCGGCGGGCGCGCGGCTCGGGCCCAGATCCGGCCCAAGGCGGGCCGCGGATGGGCCTGGCAAGCCTGGCACAGTGGAGGTGGGAGCCTGGCAGCGGGGAGGCGACATGGCAGCCCCTGGGAGGCTGCAGACGGTGGCTCAGGTGGCGGCTTTCCTATAAGGCAGCGCCAAGTGGCGGGGGGGGCTTGGGGCGCGCCGGATTCGGAGGAGAAGGTGGGAGGATCCGGCGGCTGATGATTGGGGAGGCACGAAAATCAAGGAGGGAGGTTAGGGGTGACAAATTGGCAAGGGGGGTTGCTATTTATAGAAGGAGGGGTTAGGGTTGGGGTTTTTAGGCCTTTACGGACCCTCGGATCTCGATCTGACGGTCCGGAGCGGAGGGGAACTAGGTGGGCTGTGAGAGATTGGCTTGGGCTGAGATGAGAGGGAAGGAGTGCAGCCCGACAACTGTTTCCGGGGCCCGAAAACATCCGACGTTTGACCGGCGACGATGCCGCTATAACTTTAACGGTAGGGCTATCAAACGAGCTCCGAATGCGACAAAACATGACAGGCGCTCTGTCTACACTATAATAAGACCGCACGCCAAGTTTCAACCCAGTCCGAGAACATTTAAATGCCACTCACGAAACGAGGTCTGTGAGGGGCAACGGGCGCATGTGAGAGTGTCGGATCGCGAAACGGATAATGGGGAAAAAGATCGGATGCAAGTTTTGAAAATATGAGGATGCAATGCGGATGATGACATGGCAAAATGCAACACGCAAGCAGATGGCATGGCAACGACGATGAATAAACGGAAGACACCTAGTGCATCGGATTCGGGGCGTTACAACTCTCCTCTACTAACAAGAGATCCCATCCCGAGATCTTAGGACCGAGACGGAAGAGAAAGAGGAAGAGGTGAAATAAGAATAAAAGAGTGAGGATGAACAAAGTCAAGAACACTCGAGTAGGAAAGAGAATGTTGAATAAGACAAGAAGCAAAAGCTCTAGGAATAAGACTGAATTTGAAACCACTCTGGTTAGGACAAGATAGAAAAGGAATAGTAATGAAGGAATTTATGCAGCACTCCGACTGAACAAGGAATGAATAGAACATGAACTTGAGAAGATGGAATGATACTTGATGAGAGGAACAACACAATGCCTCCGGAAGACTTGAAAGAGTTGAAAGAGAAGAACGGAGAAGAAGACGACATCTTCTACCACGAATGAAATAGAAAGCAACCTTAGAAGAAAGGATTGAATGGAGTTGTTGAGAAAATCAACAACGAAAACAATAAGCTTGTCGTGGACTTATGGAAAACATCTCGAAATTCTAAGGTGATAACCGACCACAAACGGAAATGATCTAATTAACTGAGAAGAATGAAGAAATGCAAAACTCCATTTTCAAAAGAAAACGGAGAATTAGTTACACTTCGAGATGCAAGAAGAAAAAAATACTTGAGCTTTGTCTACAAGAATCTTTATGAACACTTGAAAAATGAATTAAATCATGACGAGCCACCGTGAAGATCTCCGGTAACAAAAGAATGATGAAAAATATGATTGAAGGCTGAAAAGAATAAGGTTAAGCCTTGCGATGATTCAGATGGAGCTTCGCGATGGAACAAGCGAGAAGCTTGGAACTCCGGAAAAGAAAATACGAACAACTTAGAACCGAGAAATTATTCAACATGAACAATCTCCGAAGGAAGGAATTAATCAACTTGATGAAAGAAGAATAAGAATTACGTTATGCTTATCCTCCACCAATTAAATTGATGCGAAGCAATGGATTTGCATACTACTTATTCGCGTTGGAAAAGATTAAGGGGGGATATAGCACTAAAATTTGAGAAAGTCTTCTTGAACCACCGGTAGGATTGGAAAGAACGAATGAATTGATACGATAAGAACAGAAGTGAAATTCTCAAACGAACCACCGTAAGAATTGAAACGAATGATGAAAAGAGAATGAATCACCGGGAAGAACTAAAAAATCACGAAAGATACTTGAGGGAATCCAGAAGCAATTGAACGAAGAGATCGCGAAGTGATTGAAGAATACTTGAATGAAGCACCGGAAGAATATGGAGACTAACAAGAAGGCATGAATATAGAATAATTGGAGAAAGAAGCTGAAAACTTGGAACGAAGAAATATTCCGAAATGATGGCCTCCGGATAATCGAAACGGAAAAACAACTCCTGAAATACTTTGTATGGATGAAAAGAATTGCACGACTGGAAATAATTACATAGGATAACATCGAGCTAGCACCGCGAATGTAACACCCCGGATGTAACTTTCCCAATTTGTACTCCAACTCTTGCCGTTTCCGACGTTAAGTTATTTTATTTTCTCGGGTTCGGGTCTTTGTCTCCGTGTGTTGTTGTCGTTGTCATGCATCTCATATCATGTCATCATGTGCATTGCATTTGCATACGTGTTAGTCTCATGCATTCGAGCATTTTCCCCATTGTCCGTTTTGCATTTCGGCGCTTCGTTCTCCTCCGGTGGTCATTTCTAGCTTTCTTTCGTGTGTGGGGATTAAACATTTCCGGATTTGACCGAGACTTGCCAAGCGGCCTTGGTTTACTACCGGTAGACCGCCTGTCAATTTTCGTATCATTTGGACTTCGTTTGATACTCCATCGGTTAACCGAGGGACCAAAAAGGCCTCGTGTGTGTTGCAGCCCAACACCCCTCCAATTTGGCCCAAAACCCACCTAACTCTGCTCCATCATCTAGAGCGTTCGATCACGATCGCGTGGCCGAAAACTGCACCTCATTTGGATTCTCCTAGCTCCCTCTATGCCTATTTAAACACCCCCCCCCCCCGAAATCCGGATCTTCCTCTCCCCCGAAAACCCTAATTTCGCCTCCGCGCCGGCCGGACACGTCCGTCCGGGCCGGACAAAAATCGCCGCCGCCCGCCCGCAGCCACTGAAGGGCTGCCACGTGGCATCGCGCCACCGCCACCGCCGAAGCCCGCCGCGGCACGAGCCGGGCCCCCACGGCCCAGTCGCTCCCGCCGCCGCCCGGGTCGTCTCCCTCCTCCGCCCAACCGCCCGCGCCGCCTTGCGCCCCCGCGCCGGCCACCGCCGACTCGCCGGCCGCCGTGCGCCAACTCCGGCGGCTCGGCCCTCGCCTCCGTCCGCCGGCCCTCGCCTCTGCCCGGTGCCTCCGGCGCCGCAAGATCCGGCCGCCGCGGGCCCCTGCGCCGCCGCCCCCGGCCACCGGCGACCTCGCGTCGTTGCCGACCGTCGTCCTCGTCCCCGCCGCGCTATAGTGATCCGCCGCCGCCTCGGGTTCCGTGAAACCCTAGATCTGAGAGAGGTTGAATTTTCGTCTAAGTCCCAGTTTTCTCAGATCCAAGTTGCCATGTTCGTAGCTCCGTAACTTTGCATCCGTAGCTCCAATTCATGCATATATCATATCAAAATGTTCATATCAGAGAGTACATCATTTCATTCCATTGCATCATTTTCATTTGAGCTCATCTTGATGCCCGAAATGCTGTTAGAAGAGGGCTACTTGAGATAATTGTCAGATCTGCTACTCCGTTTAGGTTTTTGTCATTTTTGCCATGATTAATGTGTGCATGATATGCCCTGATGCTCTACATGTGTTTTGTTAAGGGTTTTGTCATCTTTCCAGAGGTGCAACCCATGTATTTTTGTGATGTGTGTGGTGACTTGTGCAATCTTGCAAAGTGGTGCACTTGCTAAGTCTGTTTTCAGGGACTTAGTAATTTCACTAAGTCCTGGAGCTGTTTATCTCATGATGCCATATGTTCATGTTGTTTCCTAGAGATCCGTGCCTCTTTTGAGGATGATCAGTAAGGATGTTTTGATATTATTGTAGTGCTCTATCCATCCATGTCTGTGTTTGCAATTATGGAGCACCCTAGCTTGAGTCAATCGAGCTCTACTTTTGCTACTTTGTGAATCTGGGCAGATTGTCAACTTGTTTGCAATTTTGCCGGTGATGTTGTAGTTGATCCGTGCATGCAATGCTATTGTTCTTGCCATGTCTAGCTTTAATTTTGTGCCTTCTTGATGGGTGTATGCTTGTCTTGCCATGGCTTGCACCGTAGTGAGTGCATCGAGCTTGTAAACATGCCTACATGAGTTATATTTCAGCATGTGTCAGTTTACACTAAGTCTGAAAACTGATTATGTTTTTGCTATGTTCACATGCTTGCAATTGTATTTTATGATCCCTTTTGGCTCTAGGTCACTAAGGGACTTTTGTTAAGATCTTTGAGTAGCTCCATGCCATGCTTTACTTTGCCATGTTCAGATCCTGTAGCATGTAGTTTTGTTGCTCCGAAGAGGGCTACCTGATCTGAAATTCCAGACAAGTGTTAATTTCACTAAGTCTGAGATCTGTTTGCCATATGCATTTTTGCCATGCTTGTTTGAACCTGTTAATGGATGAATTGTCCGTAGCTCAGTGCTAGACTTTTGTTAAGCATCTTGTGTGCATCCCTGTCATGTATTTTTTTGTCATGTTTGGGTGCTGTAGCATGTTCATCTCATTGCATTTAGATGCCTACTTGCTGTAAATCGCAGACCGGTGTCATTTTTGATTCGATTGCCATTTCCAAACCGTAACTCCGATTCCGGCGTTCTTTATATCGTTTTCAAGCGATTTCATCTCATCTTTCCAGTGGCACACTTGGTTTTCCAAGCTGAGGCCAGGTTCATGCATTTCCTGTCATATCTTGCATTTTGCATCCCGCATCGCATTCCGCATAGCATATCATCATTGCATCATATTGCTTGGTCTTGCACGTGGTTGATTGTATCCTTGTTGCTTGTTTTTCTCGTTTGGGTAGAGCCGGGAGACGAGTTCGCTAACGTGGAGCCCGTTGAGTTTGCTTTCGAGGATCCAGTCAACTCTGACAACTGTGCAGGCAAGATGATCATACCCTCGAAATCACTACTATCTTTGCTATGCTAGTTTGCTCGCTCTTTTGCTATGCCAATGCTGCGATGCCTACCACTTGCTTTCAAGCCTCCCAAATTGCCATGTCAAACCTCTAACCCACCATTGTCCTAACAAACCGTTGATTGGCTATGTTACCGCTTTGCTCAGCCCCTCTTATAGCGTTGCTAGTTGCAGGTGAAGATTGAAGGCCGTTCCTTGTTGGAACATTTATTTACTTGTTGGGATATCATTATATTGCTATGTTATCTTAAAGCATCTATATACTTGGTAAAGGGTGGAAGGCTCGGCCTCTCGCCTAGTGTTTTGTTCCACTCTTGCCGCCCTAGTTTCCGTCATATTGGTGTTATGTTCCCGGATTTTGCGTTCCTTACGCGGTTGGGTTATAATGGGAACCCCTTGATAGTTCGCCTTGATTAAAGCTTTTCCAGCAATGCCCAACATTGGTCTTACCATTTGCCACCTAGCCTCTTTTTCCCTTGGGTTTCCGGAGCCCGAGGGTCATCTTATTTTAAACCCCCCCCCCCCCGGGCCAGTGCTCCTTTGAGTGTTGGTCCAAACTAGAGTCCTGTGCAACGCCCCCTCGGGGAAATTCGAGGTTTGGTTTTAGTTGTATGGAGCGCTCATCTAAGTGTGCCCTGAGAAAGAGATATGTGCAGCTCCTATCGGGATTTGTCAGCACATTCGAGCGGTGTTGCTGGTCTTGTTTTAACCTGTCGAAGTGTCTTGAGTAACCGAGATACCGAGTCTGATCGAAACGTCTTGGGAGGAGGTCTATTCCTTCGTTGACCGTGAGAGCTTGTCATGGGCTAAGTTGGGACTCCCCTGCAGGGATTGAACTTTCGAAAGCCGTGCCCGCGGTTATGGGCATATGGGAATTTGTTAATGTCCGGTTGTAGATAAATTGAACTTTAACTTAATTAAAATGAATCAACTGAGTGTGTTACCGTGAAGGCCTCTTCTCGGCGGAGTCCGGGAAGTGGACACGGTGTTGGAGTAATGTTTGCGCAGGTTGCTCTCTAGTTTCTCGCTCGCGCTTTGCCTCCTCTTCTCGCTCTCTTTTGCGAATAAGTTAGCCACCATACTTGCCAGTCGCTTGCTGCAGCTCCACATATTTACCTTGCCATACCTATAAGCTTAAATAGTCTTGATCGCAAGGGTGCGAGATTTCTGAGTCCCTGTGGCTCACAGATTACTATTACACCAGATGCAGGGCCTGTTGATTCCGCTCCAGGAGACGCGTTTGAGCTCAAGTGGGAGTTCGACGAAGACTCTCAACGTTACTATGTTTCCTTTCCCGATGATCAGTAGTGGTGCCCAGTTGGGGGTGATTGGGACCGTGTCGCATGTTGGGTTATCTTTTATTTTGGCGCCGTAGTCGGGCCATGAGTGTTTGGATGATGTAATGTTATTTATGTACTTGATTGACGTGGCGAGTGTAAGCCAACTATGTTATCTCCCCTTTCATTATTATATTACATGGGATGTTGTGAAGATTGCCTAACTTGCGACATATGCCTTCAATGCGATTATGCCTCTAAGTCGTGCCTCGACACGTGGGAGATATAGTCGCATCGAGGGTGTGACAAGTTGGTAATCAGAGCCTTCCCCGACCTTAGGAGACCCATTGCTTGATCGTTTTAGCGGCCGAGTTGTGTCTAGAAAAATGTTTTGAGTCATTTAGGAATTATATATCGGAGAGTTTAGGAATTCTTTTTACTTCCCAGTCTCCTCATCGCTCTGGTAAGGCATCCTGACGTAGAGTTTTGACTCTTCTCTTCTCAAATTTCACTAAAAAAAATTTAGGATCACGCGGGTATCTTGGAATCGTTCCGATGGTTTTATGATGAGAACATTGTCTTGGTGCCTCCTGTCAGGGGTTTAGTGGAAGTGTCCCGGGGAGTTGAGCTCTGAGGTGTTGTCATCATAATTTTATCGTTGCAGTTCTGGAATACCTGAGTTTAGTACGTCGACATCGAAAATCTCTTTTATGCAGTTCGTTGGTGAGATAACCTCGACGCCACCTAGTACTGGGGCGGGAGTTCGGGAGTATCGCCATAACTTGTATAACGGATGCTTTTCGAAGGTTGAGGTAGATGGTTTCCGAAGGTTTCTTGGTTATGTGTTGAAGGATGGATACAGCTGGATGTAGGATTTGCTAGTTTGGGTGAGATATTATGCTTCCCCTGTATCCCCAACACCTGATTGCATAACCAGAAAGGTTCGGGAGTTTCATAGGTGGGAATTCTTGTAGCTCTAGTTCTTCTTCCACGGATATTTGGTTTGAGATTGGGATTTCTTACTGATTATTCGTTCTTGATCCGTACCTTGTTAATTTATTTCTCTACCTCAATTCTACGTGGCTTCTCAATTTATGGATATGTGACCATTTCAAGAGGAATGCATTCGTTCATTTTGTTCGGATGTGAAGACTATATGTTGCAATTTTCATTCCGTTGGATTCAGCTTCAATATTGTCTATCAACGTGCTAATGGTGGTCAACCTCTTCAGGATGTCTCCTACAACGCGCACGACTCCGAATCCTGATCCGCCACCACCCCCCCCCTCCTCCGGGGGCATGGAAAGCTGTGATGGCCGCAACCAATGCAAACACACAACTGATCATGCAAATTCTTCAAGAGCGCAATCAAGGCAACCAAGGGAATCAAGACAGCAATCAAAATCACTTTGCTACACTCAACCAGTTCCTTGCTAACGGGCCAAAGACTTTCAGCAATTGTGTTGAGGCAACCGATGCTGACGATTGGCTAGTGGATCTGTGCAAGCATTTCGAGTGCAGTAACGTCAGGCCTGAGGACTTTGTTAAGTTCGCTTCCTTCCAACTCAAAGATCAAGCTACAGAATGGTTCCAGCAGTACAAGGACTCCAGAGGTGGACGTGTTATCACTTGGGATGATTTCCGCCGAGATTTCCGAGCTCATCATATTCCTCAGAGCGTGGTTGAAAGCAAGCGTGAGGAATTCCGCAATCTGAAGCAAGGCTCTTTGTCTGTCTACGACTACAACAATTTGTTTCAGAAGCTCGCCCGCTTTGCCAAGCAGGACGTCCCTGATGAGAAGAGCATGATATACCAGTTCAGAGGTGGTCTCAGAGAAGAAATCCAGCTCGCTCTTGTTCTCTTCGAGCCCTTGAGATACGATGAGTTCTACAACATGGCACTGAAGCAAGAGGCTGCTCAGTTGAGGTGTGATGCTTCCAAGAAGCGAGCCAGAGATGTTACTCCTTCTTCCTCTACTCAAGTGGCCAAGCAGCAGAAGTATTGGCTTCCTCCTCCTCCGTTCCGTCAGCCGTATCAGCAGAAGAGCAAAGGTGGCAGTGGTTCTTCCCACCCACCCAACCCTGGCTTTCAGAACAAGACTTCGTCTCAAGCTCCAAGATCGAGTGCTCCGTATCACCGTCCGCTTTCAGAGGTCACGTGCAACAAGTGCCAACAGAAGGGTCACTATGCCAACAAGTGTTTCAACCAGAGGCGTCTTCCTCCTCCTCCTGTGAGATCGGCAAGTACAGCTGTGGTCAAGCATAACCCCAAGTTCTCCAAGGTCAATATGGTGAATGCAGCTCAAGCAGAGGACTCACCAGATGTCATCATGGGTAACCTTCCTGTTAATGATATTCCTGCAAAAGTTCTTTTTGACACGGGTGCATCGCATTGCTTCATTTCCAAACCTTTTGCATCAAAGTATGAGTGCGATTATTAGTATCTGCAAAGTTCCTTGCAAATTGTGTCACCGGGCAAGCAGATGACAGCTAACACCTGCGTCCCGGAGATTACTATCAGATTGGGTGACTACAAGTTCCTTTCTTCCCCAATTGTTCTTGGTAACTCGGATATTGATATTATTCTCGGAATGGATTGGCTTTCTAAGCACAAGGCTCAACTTGATTGTGCAGCCAGGCAGATTTAGTTGACTCATTCGTCTGAGGATATAATTGTCTTTGCCGCTCGGGATAATACCATCCGTCTCTTTTCTCTTAATGAGAGGGGTGAATTGGATGCTATTTCGCAAATTCCAGCCGTTTGCGAATATCAAGACATCTTTCCAGAAGAGCTTCCAGGAATGCCTCCGCACCGGCCAGTTGAATTCGTTATTGATCTTAAGCCTGGCACGGAACCTGTGTGCAAGCGTCCTTACAAGCTCGGACCTGAAGAGTTGAAGGAGCTGAAGAAGCAACTCGATATTCAAGAGAAAATGGGTCTCATCTGGCCTAGTTCTTCTCCGTGGGGTTGTGGTGTTCTTTTTGTGAAGAAGAAGAATGGAACGGACCGACTTTGTGTTGATTACCGTCCAGTGAACAAGAAGACCATCAAGAACAAATACCCACTTCCCAACATCAATGAGCTATTCGAACAACTCAAAGGTGCTCGAGTACTCTCCAAGCTTGATCTCCGTATGGGTTATCATCAGATTCGAATTCGTGAGCAAGATATTCCCAAGACGGCTTTCAGGACAAGCTTTGGTTCATATGAAATACACTGTCATGTCTTTTGGCCTCGTCAACGCTCCTCCGACGTTCTCTCGCATGATGAACTTCATCTTCAACGCCTACACCAATGACTTCGTTTTGGTCTATCTCGATGACATTCTGGTTTTCTCGAAGAACAAGGAAGATCATGCCAAGCACTTGCGTTTGGTTCTTGATAAGCTCAGAGAACATCAGTTCTACGCCAAGTTCTCCAAGTGCGAATTTTGGCTCGATGAGGTTCTTTATCTTGGTCATATCATCTCTGCCAAGGGCATTGCCGTGAATCCTGAGAAGGTGTCTGCAATTGTGAATTGGGAACCTCCTCAGAATGTGAAGCAACTCCGCAGTTTTCTCGGTCTCACAAGCTATTGTCGTAGATTCGTTGAGAACTTTTCTAAGATCGCGAAGCCTCTCTCTAATCTTCTCCAAAAGCACGTCAAGTACGTTTGGTCTCCGGAGTGTGACATTGCTTTCAACACTTTGAAAGAGAAATTGATCACTGCTCAAGTTCTGACTCCGCCTGATGAATCCAAGCCGTACGAGGTCTTTTGTGACGCCTCTCTCCAAGGTCTTGGCGCGGTATTGATGCAAGAGAAGAAAGTTGTTGCTTATACATCTCGCCAGTTGAAGCCTAATGAGAAGAACTACCCCACTCATGATCTCGAGTTGGCGGCAATTGTGCATGCTCTTTTGACTTGGAGACATCTTCTATTGGGAAGAAAAGTGGACATCTTCACTAACCACAAGAGTCTTAAGTACATCTTCACTCAGCCTAATCTCAACCTCAGGCAAACTAGATGGGTCGAAATGATTCAAGAGTATAATCCGAGTATCGAGTATACTCCAGGCAAGGCCAATGTGATTGCTGACGCTTTGAGCAGGAAAGCTTACTGCAACAGTCTGATTCTCAAGCCTTATCAACCCGAGCTTTGTGAAGCTTTCCGCAAACTAAATCTGCAAGTTGTTCCCCAAGGTTTCCTCGCCAACCTTCTAGTCTCTCCTACCTTGGAAGACCAGATTCGCCAAGCCCAGCTTCTTGATGCTATGGTGAAAAAGGTGAAGATTGGGATTGCCAAGAGTCAGTACAAGTACAAGTGCTACCGCCTTGATGATAAGGACACTCTTTTCTTCGAGGATCGTATTGTTGTACCCAAAGGTGACCTTCGTAAAGTGATCATGAATGAGGCTCACAATTCTCTCCTCTCCATCCACCCTGGGAGCACGAAGATGTATCAGGACCTTAAGCAAGCTTATTGGTGGACTCGAATGAAGCGCGAGATCGCTCAATTCGTGAATGAATGTGATGTCTACAGAAGAGTGAAGGCAGAACACCAAAGGCCAGCAGGTCTCCTCCAACCTCTTGCCATTCCAGAATGGAAGTTTGACCACATTGAGATGGACTTCGTGACTGGGTTTCCAAAGTCCAAATGTGGCAATGATGCTATATTCGTTGTCATCGACAAACTCTCCAAAGTGGCTCATTTTCTGTCTATCAAAGAGTCGATCACTGCAGCTCAATTGGCGGAACTCTATACCTCTCGTATTGTCTCTCTGCACGGTATTCCTCAAGTGATCTCTTCAGACCGTGGCAGCATCTTTACCTCGAAGTTTTGGGATTCTTTTCAGAAGGCCATGGGCACCAACATCCGCTTCAGCACAGCATTCCATCCTCAAACTAGCGGTCAAGTCGAGCGTGTCAACCAGATTCTTGAAGATATGCTCAGGGCTTGTGTGATCTCCTTCGGCATGAAGTGGGAGGATTGTCTTCCTTATGCTGAATTCTCCTACAGCAACAGTTTTCAAGCAAGTTCGGGCAAGGCCCCTTTTGAAATTCTGTATGGCAGGAAGTGTCGTACCCCTCTCAACTGGTCTGAAACCGGTGAACGCCAGTTTTTGGGTAATGACTTAATCACAGAGGAAGAAGAAATGTGCAAAGTCATTCATGATAACCTCAAATCAGCCCAATCCCGCCAGAAGAGCTACTATGATAGTAAGCACCGTGATTTGGCTTTCGAGATCGGAGATCATGTTTACCTCCGCGTCTCTCCTATGAAAGGTACTCGTCGCTTCGGTATCAAAGGGAAGCTTGCCCCCAGATACGTGGGACCTTTCAAGATTGTCAGCAAGAGAGGCGACCTCGCCTATCAACTCGAGCTTCCGTCAAACTTTGCAAATGTTCATGATGTCTTCCATGTCTCTCAGCTTCGAAAGTGCTTCAAGACTCCTGACCGCACAATCAACTTCGAGGACATTGAGCTCAGAGAAGATCTCTCTTATCGTGAGCACCCAGTTGCCATTCTTGAAGAGACTGAACGCAAGACTCGCAACAAGTCAATCAAATTTCTCAAAGTCAAGTGGTCACACCATTCCGACCGTGAAGCTACCTGGGAACGCGAGGATCACCTCCGTTCTGAGTACCCGGCGTTCTTTCAGTCCTAGATCTCGGGACGAGATCCTTTCGTAGTGGTGGAGTGTTGTAACACCCCGGATGTAACTTTCCCAATTTGTACTCCAACTCTTGCCATTTCCGACGTTAAGTTATTTTATTTTCTCGGGTTCGGGTCTTTGTCTCCGTGTGTTGTTGTCGTTGTCATGCATCTCATATCATGTCATCATGTGCATTGCATTTGCATACATGTTAGTCTCATGCATTCGAGCATTTTCCCCGTTGTCCGTTTTGCATTCCGACGCTTCGTTCTCCTCCGGTGTTCATTTCTAGCTTTCTTTCGTGTGTGGGGATTAAACATTTCCGGATTAGACCGAGACTTGCCAAGCAGCCTTGGTTTACTACCGGTAGACCGCCTGTCAAGTTTCGTATCATTTGGACTTCGTTTGATACTCCATCGGTTAACCGAGGGACCGAAAAGGCCTCGTGTATGTTGCAGCCCAACACCCCTCCAATTTGGCCCAAAACCCACCTAACTCTGCTCCATCATCTAGAGCGTTCGATCACGATCGCGTGGCCGAAAACCGCACCTCATTTGGACTCTCCTAGCTCCCTCTATGCCTATTTAAACACCCCCCGAAATCCGGATCTTCCTCTCCCCCGAAAACCCTAATTTCGCCTCTGCGCCGGCCGGACACGTCCGTCCGGGCCGGACAAAAATCGCCGCCACCCGCCCGCAGCCACTGAGGGGCTGCCACGTGGCATCGCGCCACCGCCACCGCCGAAGCAAGTCGCGACCCGAGCCGGGCCCCCGCGGCCCAGTCGCTCCCGCCGCCACCCGGGTCGTCTCCCTCCTCCGCCCGACCGCCCGCGCCGCCTTGCGCCCCTGCACCGGCCACCACCGACTCGCCGGCCGCCGCGCGCCAACTCCGTCCGCCGGCCCTCGCCTCTGCCCGGTGCCTCCGGCGCCGCAAGATCCGGCTGCCGCGGGCCCCTGCACCGCCGCCCCCGGCCACCGGCGACCTCGCGCCGTTGCCGGCCGTCGTCCTCGTCCTCGACGCGCTACAGTGATCCGCCGCCGCCTCGGGTTCCGTGAAACCCTAGATCTGAGAGAGGTTGAATTTTCGTCCCAAGTCCCAGTTTTCTCAGATCCAAGTTGCCATGTTCGTAGCTCCGTAACTTTGCATCCGTAGCTCCAATTCATGCATATATCATATCAAAATGTTCATATCAGAGAGTACATCATTTCATTCCATTGCATCATTTTCATTTGAGCTCATCTTGATGCCCGAAATGCTGTTAGAAGAGGGCTACTTGAGATAATTGTCAGATCTGCTACTCCGTTTAGGTTTTTGTCATTTTTGCCATGATTAATGTGTGCATGATATGCCCTGATGCTCTACATGTGTTTTGTTAAGGGTTTTGTCATCTTTCCAGAGGTGCAACCCATGTATTTTTGTGATGTGTGTGGTGACTTGTGCAATCTTGCAAAGTGGTGCACTTGCTAAGTCTGTTTTCAGGGACTTAGTAATTTCACTAAGTCCTGGAGCTGTTTATCTCATGATGCCATATGTTCATGTTGTTTCCTAGAGATCCGTGCCTCTTTTGAGGATGATCAGTAAGGATGTTTTGATATTATTGTAGTGCTCTATCCATCCATGTCTGTGTTTGCAATTATGGAGCACCCTAGCTTGAGTCAATCGAGCTCTACTTTTGCTACTTTGTGAATCTGGGCAGATTGTCAACTTGTTTGCAATTTTGCCGGTGATGTTGTAGTTGATCCGTGCATGCAATGCTATTGTTCTTGCCATGTCTAGCTTTAATTTTGTGCCTTCTTGATGGGTGTATGCTTGTCTTGCCATGGCTTGCACCGTAGTGAGTGCATCGAGCTTGTAAACATGCCTACATGAGTTATATTTCAGCATGTGTCAGTTTTCACTAAGTCTGAAAACTGATTATGTTTTTGCTATGTTCACATGCTTGCAATTGTATTTTATGATCCCTTTTGGCTCTAGGTCACTAAGGGACTTTTGTTAAGCTCTTTGAGTAGCTCCATGCCATGATTTACTTTGCCATGTTCAGATCCTGTAGCATGTAGTTTTGTTGCTCCGAAGAGGGCTACCTGATCTGAAATTCCAGACAAGTGTTAATTTCACTAAGTCTGAGATCTGTTTGCCATATGCATTTTTGCCATGCTTGTTTGAACCTGTTAATGGATGAATTGTCCGTAGCTCAGTGCTAGACTTTTGTTAAGAATCTTGTGTGCATCCCTGTCATGTATTTTTTTGTCATGTTTGGGTGCTGTAGCATGTTCATCTCATTGCATTTAGATGCCTACTTGCTGTAAATCGCAGACCGGTGTCATTTTTGATTCGATTGCCATTTCCAAACCGTAACTCCGATTCCGGCGTTCTTTATATCGTTTTCAAGCGATTTCATCTCATCTTTCCAGTGGCACACTTGGTTTTCCAAGCTGAGGCCAGGTTCATGCATTTCCTGTCATATCTTGCATTTTGCATCCCGCATCGCATTCCGCATAGCATATCATCATTGCATCAAATTGCTTGGTCTTGCACGTGGTTGATTGTATCCTTGTTGCTTGTTTTTCTCGTTTGGGTAGAGCCGGGAGACGAGTTCGCTAACGAGGAGCCCGTTGAGTTTGCTTTCGAGGATCCAG
This sequence comes from Triticum urartu, assembly GCF_056163025.1. Taxonomy (NCBI): domain Eukaryota; kingdom Viridiplantae; phylum Streptophyta; class Magnoliopsida; order Poales; family Poaceae; genus Triticum; species Triticum urartu. Next base: position 263,838,010 of record NC_141876.1, read on the forward strand.
TCAACTCTGACAACTGTGCAGGCAAGATGATCATACCCTCGAAATCACTACTATCTTTGCTATGCTAGTTTGCTCGCTCTTTTGCTATGCCAATGCTGCGATGCCTACCACTTGCTTTCAAGCCTCCCAAATTGCCATGTCAAACCTCTAACCCACCATTGTCCTAACAAACCGTTGATTGGCTATGTTACCGCTTTGCTCAGCCCCTCTTATAGCGTTGCTAGTTGCAGGTGAAGATTGAAGGCCGTTCCTTGTTGGAACATTTATTTACTTGTTGGGATATCATTATATTGCTATGTTATCTTAAAGCATCTATATACTTGGTAAAGGGTGGAAGGCTCGCCCTCTCGCCTAGTGTTTTGTTCCACTCTTGCCGCCCTAGTTTCCGTCATATCGGTGTTATGTTCCCGGATTTTGCGTTCCTTACGCGGTTGGGTTATAATGGGAACCCCTTGATAGTTCGCCTTGATTAAAGCTTTTCCAGCAATGCCCAACATTGGTCTTACCATTTGCCACCTAGCCTCTTTTTCCCTTGGGTTTCCGGAGCCCGAGGGTCATCTTATTTTAAACCCCCCCGGGCCAGTGCTCCTCTGAGTGTTGGTCCAAACTAGAGTCCTGTGCAGCGCCCCCTCGGGGAAACTCGAGGTTTGGTTTTAGTTGTATGGAGCGCTCATCTAAGTGTGCCCTGAGAAAGAGATATGTGCAGCTCCTATCGGGATTTGTCGGCACATTCGGGCGGTGTTGCTGGTCTTGTTTTAACCTGTCGAAGTGTCTTGAGTAACCGAGATACCGAGTCTGATCGAAACGTCTTGGGAGGAGGTCTATTCCTTCGTTGACCGTGAGAGCTTGTCATGGGCTAAGTTGGGACTCCCCTGCAGGGATTGAACTTTCGAAAGCCGTGCCCGCGGTTATGGGCATATGGGAATTTGTTAATGTCCGGTTGTAGATAACTTGAACTTTAACTTAATTAAAATGAATCAACTGAGTGTGTTACCGTGAAGGCCTCTTCTCGGCGGAGTCCGGGAAGTGGACACTGTGTTGGAGTAATGTTTGCGCAGGTTGCTCTCTAGTTTCTCGCTCGCGCTTTGCCTCCTCTTCTCGCTCTCTTTTGCGAATAAGTTAGCCACCATACTTGCCAGTCGCTTGCTGCAGCTCCACATATTTACCTTGCCATACCTATAAGCTTAAATAGTCTTGATCGCGAGGGTGCGAGATTGCTGAGTCCCTGTGGCTCACAGATTACTATTACACCAGATGCAGGGCCTGTTGATTCCGCTCCAGGAGACGCGTTTGAGCTCAAGTGGGAGTTCGACGAAGACTCTCAACGTTACTATGTTTCCTTTCCCGATGATCAGTAGTGGTGCCCAGTTGGGGGTGATTGGGACCGTGTCGCATGTTGGGTTATCTTTTATTTTGGCGCCGTAGTCGGGCCATGAGTGTTTGGATGATGTAATGTTATTTATGTACTTGATTGACGTGGCGAGTGTAAGCCAACTATGTTATCTCCCCTTTCATTATTATATTACATGGGATGTTGTGAAGATTGCCTAACTTGCGACATATGCCTTCAATGTGATTATGCCTCTAAGTCGTGCCTCGACACGTGGGAGATATAGTCGCATCGAGGGTGTGACAGCGAATCTTCGGGGGAACGGACAAGATTTAAGAGAAATTCTTCCTCGGTCTTCAAATGATGAGAATGACGACAAGAAACACCTTGAAGAATTAGAGAGACGCTCCGGAACAATGATTACTAGAAATGTTGACCCAAAGTTGAAAAGACTTTGAAAAACGAACTCAGAGAAGGCATATGACTGATGGAATCCATACTTACGTCAAACTTCAAAAAGAATTTGAGAATAGCTCCAGGAAACAGAAGAGTCAGGTAAGATATTGGGAAAAGACATGTGGGTTAGGGCCCACTAAAAAGCAACACCGTTGGAAAGGATTGTAGAAGAGATGATGCACCGGAATAGCTGAAAGACTTGAATGAGGTGACAACCTCGAATTAAATGGATGCAAACACGAATCTTCTGAGATGTCTTCAACACTCTGGAACGATTAAATGGCGAGAGGCGAACGATCAGAGGGAAATATTTGAGCTGAGGGAAAGAATACGATCGACAACGAAAAACTTGAATTTGGATCCACCGGAAAGAAAATGCGACGAACAATGATGAACTAGACGAGACTTCACTGGTTGAGACAATTGAGGAAAGACTGAAGATACTCCGCATGAATGAAATTGATTTCTCGATTAAAGGCTCAGACTCCGGAATAAAAGTGGTGGGAGGGCGGGAAAAAACACAGGCAACTGGAACGACGAATAATTGAATAGAGAAGCGCTGGTTGAAATGATTGAGGAGAGATTGCAAAGGCTTCGCATGAGTAGAATGGATACTCGATTACGGACTCCGGTTCCAAGAAGAAGAAGGGGTGGGCGGGTGGGAAAAACAAGGACCCCTTCAGATGGGGAAAACAACGTCGATTGAAAAGAGCTGAGGATTGATCTGCCAAAAGACAAAGAGGTTCAACTCGACTTGACGAGAAATGCACCGGACAAAACAGGAAGGACAACGAACTAAAACTAACCGCGTGATCCTAAGAAAAATTTGAAGGGGAAGAGAAGTAATTCAAAACACGTACGTCAAGATTCCTTACTAGAGCGACGAAGGGGCAGAGGAGTAAAAAGAATTCCTACTCTCCGATATAACTAGACTCCGGAAAAAAGTTTTCTTATAGACTCGACATCGTCCAAACTACACGATCAATCAAAGGGGCTCCTATGGTCGGTCGAGGCTCTGATAACAACTTGTCACGCCCAAGATGCAACCCTATCCTAAAGGAACTCGAAGGTCCCACCAAGGATAGAAGCGCATCATGAAGACGCTTTTGCAAGGTGAATATCATTACATCGTACCATTACATAAACAGTTGGGGATACATACATATGGCAGAAACGCCTCAAGAATACAACAACACATCATACATAAGATCAACATCTGACTACAGATGAACACAAACAGAAACTCAAGCGACATCCACCCTGCTAGCACAGGCTGCTGACCTGGAACCTATCCCCTGATCGAAGAAGCAGAAGAAGAACTCCAAAACAAGTAAACATCGCTCTCGCGTCATGATCATCGCATAACCTGTACCTGCAATTGTTGTTGTAGTAATCTGTGAGCCACGAGGACTCAGCAATCCCATTACCATGAGTATCAAGACTAGCAAAGCTTAATGGGTAAGGAAGGGGTAAAGTGGTGAGGTTGCAGCAGCGGCTAAGCAAAGTATGGTGGCTAACTTACAAATACAAGAGCGAGAAGAGGAGCTGAACAAGCGGACGTCAACTAGTAATGATCAAGAAGTGATCCTGAACTCCTACTTACGTCAAACATAACCCAAAAACCGTGTTCTCCTCTCGAACAACCCCGAAAAGAGACAATCACGGTTACACACACGGTTGGTGTATTTTAGAAGAGTTTACTTCAAGTTTACTACAACCGGATATTAACAAAATCCCATCTGCCACATAACCGCGGGCACGGCTTTCGAATGTTCAAACCCTACAGGGGTGTCCCAACTTAGCCCATGATAAGCTCTCACGATCAACGAAGGATATTCCTTCTCCCGGGAAGACCCGATCAGACTCGAAATCCCAGTTACAAGACATTTCGACAATGGTAAAACAAGACCAGCAAGACCGCCTGAATGTGCCGACAAATCCCGATAGGAGCTGCACATATCTCGTTCTCAGGGCACACCGAATGAGCCAGACGTCGGGTTGGCATAGACCCTGGTTGCCCAGGGGGCGCCCGACATCGCTTGGTTTGGACCAGCACTTAGAGGAGCACTGGCCCGGGGGGGCTAAAATAAAGATGACCCTCGGGCTCCGGAAACCCAAGGGAAAAAGGCTTAGGTTGTTAGGCAAATGTAAAACCAATGTTGGGCCTTGGTGGAAGAGTTTTATTCAAGGCGAACTGTCAAGGGGTTCCCATAACACCCAACCGCGTTAGGGACGCAAAATCCGAGAACATAATACCGATATGACGGAAAACTAGGGCGGCAAGAGTGGAACAAAACACCAGTCATAAGGCCGAGCCTTCCACCCTTTACCAAGTATATAGATGCATTAATAATATTAGAGATATTGTGATATCCCAACATAAACATAATCCAACATGGAGCAATCTTCATCTTCACCTGCAACTAGCAACGCTATAAGAGGGGCTGAGCAAAAGCGGTAACATAGCCAAACAACGGTTTGCTAGGAAGGGTGACAAAGGTTAGAGGTTCATGGCAATTTGGGAGGCTTGATAAGCAAGTGGTAGGTAACGCGGCATAGCGATAGAACGAAGCAACTAGCATAGCAATGATAGTAGTGAGATTCAAGGTGACGGTCATCTTGCAAGCATCAAAACAACATGCTACAACACCTCTACATGAAAACAAATGGCATGGGTGTGATGTACAGGTGAATCATTACAGAACATGAACACTGAGCTATCTCTAGAGACCACTAGAACATGCTCAAAAGGACATGGCAAGATGGCAAATAATAACAGTTTCACGGACTTGCAGAAATCACTGGACATGGCAGAAATAACATCAGGTTACAAAGTTTAGAGCTATCAAACAACATGCTACATGAACTTATCATGGCAACCAAAGGCATGGCATGCTAGTACTAAAAGCACTTAACAAAACTCCCTTACTGAACTTATTCCAAAGATCAACAAAAATCATGGTAGCATCCATGCAAACATGGCAAATGAAATGACATATTCAGACTTAGTGAAAATAACAGTGCATGGCAGAACCAACGATAAGTAGGCATGTTGGTGAGCTTGAACCACTCACCACAAAGCATTTCATGGTATATGAAATAAACCAACAGTGAGAAGACATGTTCATAAAGCTAAGCATGGCAATATCAAGTTCATAGGGTGCATGGACCACTAGCAAAACACATGGCAAAACTGAACTTAATGTTAACCGGCTGACAACAACATTATTTAGCAATTTGAGAGCAAGATTACAACAAGCTACAGCAGGCTATAAATGCAACCAAAGGCATGGATTGATAGAGCATCACATGTATAACAAAACATCCTTAGTGAACTTCTCCAGAATAAGCATAGAATGACTTGTAGAAGCAGGTTAACATGGCATCACAAAGTTACCGCTACAGACTTGGAAGAAATGACTAAGTCACAGAAATCAGCAACATCATGGAGGCTACTTTGCAAGCTTGTAACAACCAACACATGGCATATCATGAAGAGAGGATTGCACCACAGCAAAGATGGCTTGTTGTAGCTCATAACACATGTAGACTTCATGCTCAAAAGAAAATCACACAAAAAGATATAAAAATGACAAATGAGCAAATTCTGTTAACCTACAGCAGACAACATCATATAGCACTCTTGCAACGATGATAAGGGCATCAAGATGGACTCAAATGAACATGACCCAATGGAACAAAATGTAGAGCATCTCATGATGAACATTTTGATATACTATATGCACAAAACGGATCTACTATCAAAGGGTTATGGCATGTTGAAAAGGGCACCAGAATGCTGAAAATTAGGGACTTGGTGAAAATATACCAGCGCGAAAACGGGATCTACATCAGGCTGGCTCCATTCCTCGTACAGAACCATGGCCACGGAAGTCGACGCCGGCGGCGTGGACGCGTGGGACTCCGACGAGCGTCGGGGAGGCTGGGAATGGATAGATCGGGCGCGGGGCAACCGAATCCGGCAGTCGGGGTCGAGAATCCGGCGGCGGACGGCGACGAACGACGAGCTTGGGGCTGCGGGCTCCATGGCCAACGGGAGAAGCTCCTGTCCACGGGCAGAGAGAGATGAGGCATGAGAGAGAGGAAGGAGAAGGGGAGAAGGAAGAGGGAGGAGCAAGGCGCGAGGCATGGGCCGGGACGGAGGTGGTCGCCGGCGGCAGGGCTCCGGCGAGAGACGGCGGCGGGGCGACGAGGGAGCGCTCGGGACCTGCTGGTCGAGATCGAGTGGGGTCTCGGGGAGGAGCAGCATGGGCCGCGGGCGCGCGGCTCGGGCCCAGATCCGGCCCAGGGCGGGCCGCGGATGGGCCTCGCGGGCCTGGCCGGTGAAGGTGGGAGCTTGGCGGCGGGGAGGCGACGTGGCAGCCCCTGGGAGGCTGCAGACGGCGGCTCGGGTGGCGGCTGGCCTAGAGGGCAGCGCCAAGTGGTGGAGGGGGCTTGGGGCACGCCGGATTCGGAGGAGAAGGTGGGAGGATGCGGCGGCTGATGATTGGGGAGGCACGAAAATCAAGGAGGGAGGTTAGGGATGACAAAAATGGCAAGGGGGCTGCTATTTATAGGATGAGGGGTTAGGGTTGGGGTTTTTAGGCCTTTACGGACCCTCGGATCTCGATCTGATGGTCCGGAGCGGAGGGGAACTAGGTGGGCTGTGAGAGATAGGCTTGGGCTGAGATGAGAGGGAAGGAGTGCAGCCCGGCAACTGTTTTCGGGGCCCGAAAACATCCGACGTTTGACCGACTACGATGCCGCTATAACTTTAACGGTAGGGCTATCAAACGAGCTCCGAATGCGACGAAACTTGACAGGTGCTCTGTCTACACTATAATAAGACCGCACGCCAAGTTTCAACCCATTCCGAGAATATTTAAATGCCACTCACGAAACGAGGTCTGAGAGGGGCAACAGGCGTGTGTGAGAGTGTCGGATCGCGAAACGGACAACGGGGAAAAAGATCGGATGCAAGTTTTGAAAATATGAGGATGTAATGCGGATGATGACATGGCAAAATGCAACACGCAAGCACATGGCATGGCAACGACGACAAATAAACGGAAGACACCTGGTGCATCGGATTCGGGGTGTTACATAGGGGCTTGGGGAGAAGTCCTAGTGTACATGAGGAAGATCATAGAATACTCCGCATCATTTGTTTTGCTTACAAATGAAGGGCCTAGCTTGAACAAGAAAGATGAACCTTGGAGCAATTTCAAGCATGGAGATGATGGCATGCGCAAGGGGAACAAGAACGAAGTTACAAGTGATGATTTCAGGACTTTGAAGCCATCATAATGAGTGCATGAAGCCCTGAACGAAATATACAAGATGTCACTTCATAAATTTCATCCAGGGACTATCTAGGTGTTGTGTCATCTTATTTTTGGGCCAGGCCATATAATTTCAAAATACTTGATTATAGGCAATTTTTAGAGTCCCTATGTGTGGGGAAACAAGAGTTAGGGTTGGGTTCGGACCCTTCCTCCAAGGGCCATGAAATTCCCCCCTCTCTCCTTCATATATACAGCCCTTAGGGCATCGTTTAGATTTTGGGAGTTTTATTTAGATTAAAAGTTCGCCATAGCTACAACTTCGCGTACTTCGTTTGTGTTCAACGACCAGACCAAGACGTCATAGAACCCCATCTTGATCAATAAAGTTTTCATCTTATATTCTTAATATCCAGATTGCAATCTCAGTTTCTTGCTTGTTCTTAGTTTGTTCGCAGAAAATAGACTATCGTGGTCAGGTTGATCGTGCTCCGGCGTGGTCAATAACCCCTCAGAAGTTGGTTTAGCGATTGCTAAGGCACGACGTTTTGCACGTTCGTAGTCGGATAGCCACCATCTCATCGAAATATTAGGACACATTTGCCTCTACCAAGAGATATGCACCCTGTATCAAATGCATATTCGGCGCTTAAGGCGCGCCGAATAGGATTTGGGTAATTTTGGTTTCAATAAAATCCGAATAGGATTTGGGTAATTTTGGTTTCAATAAAATCCAGGCATGGATGGATGGATGGAGTATGGGCCCACAGTTTCTCTCTCTATATCTGTTTCTCTCCCTTCCAGGTCAGAAAGTCTTGTTTTGGGAGAGAGAAAGGCAGATGAAGTTGTGTAGGAGAGCAGAGAGTCCAAGGAAATGCACCAGCAGAAACGCCCCTCTTTTCATCTCCTTCCCCCGCAAGCCTCCCAATAAAATCTCCACATATCTCCGACTTCCCCCGGCCGATCCTTCGCGGCAGGTTGTTTCACCCTAATCTCTCCACGATTCCTGGGATTCTCCATCGCAATCCCCTTCGCTAAGGTTGCTCCCGTCCCGATAGTGTTTTCTCTCTCTTCACTGCTAATTTTGCTTGACCATGTTGGGGAATCGTCCATCGGTTTAGATAGATCAGCTTACTCGTTGTTTCGATCGGTTTCTTCGGTTCGTTATCTCCAAGGTTGGATTACTCGAGGCGGGTTTCCTTTGGTTCGTCTTCTTGGTGGGGATTGCGCCCTGTTTCCGTGGTGATCGGGGGTTTTTCTGGGGTTTTGCCATCTTAATCGGACTTGGATTTTGAGATGATTGAGCGATGGGTGGACTCTTGATCCCCGACTCCCCTGCAGTTGATGACATTATGATATTTGTGTAATCCGCTCGCGGATTTGGACCATCGGATGATGGAATTATGGGCTGGTTTGATTTCTTTCCCTGCTTAGTTCTGATTTAGGTATCCATGTGCATTGTTTGATGCCGTCTTTGTGGTGCTGTGAGGATCAAATTTCCGCACTATTCCTTCTGTTCGATTGCCAGCTTTATGTCTTGTTTAACAAATTCTTCTGCGTTCGTCCAAATCTTCTTGTGGTTTCTTCAACGCCTGCTGTCTTTGTGTAAAGCCTTTTTTTATGTTCACATGTGGTTTTGCCTCTTCTTTATGACCTCCGACTGTAACATGAAACTCCTGGTGTTGCAGGACCATTGCCGCTACCTGCATTGTGTGATTTGAGCCGTGTTTCATAGATCATCCTGTTCCTGGCATGGGGGAATCGCAGAGTATTCAGGATTGTTCCAAGTTTGGAGCTTTTGTTGACAGGATTCCTGGTGCTGAATTGCGCAATGTTGGTGACATGGGGATCCACTACATGAGTGGTAGTACTTCACAGGCAGGCGGGGCTAAGATGAGAAGGCCATTGCCTTCTCCACGGTTCACAATGTATGATTCTGCGATGATTGAAAGCAATAAGAGTGTTGTGGAGTTCCCTAGTGATGGTCTACCTGACGAGCAGTCGTTAGCATCTGCTTTTGGGGACATGAGCTTCAAGAATTATACAGCTGATTCTCTCACAAGTACCAGAGATTTTCCGCCAGTAAATGGGTACTATGCATCTGGCCCTGCAAATTATCACTCAGGGATTACGCCTCCAGATGTTACATTGAACCCGTCGCTTGTGCCTGCAATTGTTCAAGATGATTTGACGTTCTGTGCTGAACATGTTAATGAGAAACCAGACGAACTAACTGTTGGACACCAAGAACAAGCTTACAGATTTCCACCACACTTCGAGAATTTCTCAAGGGGCTCAGTGATGCACAACCTGGATATTTTTTCCAGTGATCCTTACCACCAATCTGCTTTGTCAACTTCACCCATCGAGCAGCAGTTTTATCTGGATGTACAGTCTCAGCTGTATGCACCTTATAGTCAGCCATTTGATTCAAACATCATGTGGCAGCATGGTACAGAAACACCAAGATACGCGATGCTGCAACCACATTATGTTTGCCCACAGTTGCAACAGGTTGCTAGGTCAGATGTTCGTCGAAGTAGGAGACATCAACAGGCTGCAGCTTGCACTTCTGCAAACGGCACATCACATATTGAAACACCTAATATTCATCGACAGGGAATGGGAATTGAGGATCCTTACTCTAATGGTGCTGCCTTTCAGAAGAGAAATACCCAGCTGACCAGTTTTCATTGCACATTGTCTGCTGACAGTCCATGTGGCAGTAGTAACTTCCGTCAGCAAGTTGACAAGTTTTACTCTTTGTCTAATGGTTTCTCACGCCATCAGATTTCAGATAATATCAGCATTGTAAGTTATCCAGAAAAGCTGCGGATGAGGGCTGATGGGGCAAATTCAGTAAGAAGTTCCAAGAGTACTCCTGTAGATGGTTGCATTGGTAGGGATGGAAGAACTAGTAGTGCACATAACCATCTTGATATTCATAGTAACTATTCATTGCACCCCGACAGACCAAACTCCCAGCTTCTGCCCTTGGTCATGAAACCATGTGAGCTGAATTATAATTCAGTTGACGAAGTTGCTGGGCGAATCTATATGTTGGCTAAGGATCAGAATGGCTGCCGCTTTCTGCAAAAAGTATTTGCTCAAGGCAGCCAAGAGGATGTCAAAAGAGTCTTTGCTGAAATAATTGATCATATTGGTGAACTTATGGTCGATCCATTTGGCAACTATTTAGTGCAGAAACTGCTTGAAGGGTGCAGTGATGATCAACGGATGCGCATATTATGTGAAGTTACTAAAACGCCTGGAGATCTTATAGCAGTTTCTTGCAACATGCATGGGTATGAGCAATCTGATCACTTGCTTTATTCTTATATATAGTTATTGCTTATATTTCATATCTTTTTGGAAAAAAAAAATGTTCAGGACTCGTGCAGTGCAAAAGATAATTGAAACTGTAAATAATCCGGATCAAGTTTCTAAGCTTGTGTCTGCATTGAGTCCTGGAGCAATGCATTTGATGCTAGATCCTAATGGCAGTCATGTTGCAAACCGATGCCTGCAGAAACTGTTACCGGAGTCCAAAGCGGTATGTTACTGCTAATCATCCGATTTAATTATGGAAATTTCTGTACCTTTTACGCATTATATGCATTCAAGTTGTTTGTGTTAAACCTGCAAAAAAAAGGTTGTTTGTGTTAAAGAATGTCTGTAGAATATTGCTTACTGGCACACAAGTTTCTAATTTTTACTGATTAGTCTTTTCTTAGGCTCTTTGCAATAATCTATTTTTCTTGGCATAGTTAAATATCCACGCACTTTGCATCAGGAATTAAATTTTTTTATCTATATAACTTATTATCATCTATGTTCTACTCTAACTTGTGGATGCTTTATAATTGCTGTAGTTCCTTCTTGATGCTGCTACATTGCACTATCTTGGACTAGCAACACATCAACAAGGCTGTTGTAGCATTCAAAAATGCATCGAACATTCAGATGATGAACAGAAGTTCAACTTGTTAAGCAATATTATATCCAGTGCTCAAACCCTTGCCGATGATCGATTTGGGTATGGCTCTTATCCTTAACTAGTACTCCCTCTGTCCTGAAATATAGTGAGTATTAGGTTTTGTAAACATCTAGGATACCAAATCAATAGCATTAGATTCACCATAAATTTTAGGTTCATGCGGTATTGTAGATATAGATAATTTTCTCTATAAACTTGGTCAAGGCTTGTGAAGCTTGAGTTTTGCGGAAAAAAAACACGTGCTATGTTATGGGATGGAGGGACTATCTGAAGAGATAGATAATGCGACCATACCTTGCAGGAACTACGTTATTCAGTCAATTCTCAACCACGGCATTGAATGGGCGACATCGAAAATAGTTGATGAGCTGGAGGGTCATTTTGGGTATCTGTCAATTCAGAAATGTGGTAGCCATGTGGTGGAAAACTGTCTGAAGCGAGCGCCCCAGCACATGCGTGACAAAATCATCCAAGAACTTATCAACGATCCCAAGTTGCAGCATATTATGGTGGATCAGTACGGCAATTTCGTTATTCAAACAGCTCTTGAACATTGCAAGGTAAAAAACATTGATGCACCCCCAGCCAAAAAGCGTAAATTCTTATCAAGTATGTTTAATCATGCAGGGGCTGCTACATACCACCTTTGTCGAGGCCATTAGGCCACACGCTGCTGCAATGCAAAGCCACATGTATGGGAAAAGGGTTCTATCAAAAACATACCTCAAGAACAAGCAACACCGAGTTGGAGTTTTGTAGCCATCCGCACTTATACCAGGAAGAGCTCTGAATGTAGTAGTATAATATTTCCAGACAAGAGGAAGCCTTTTTAGTGTATTTTGCGCATGTATAGAAACTACATATATATTTTAGCTACATACCACCTTTACGGAGGGAGTAATAATTTGTCAGCTGTATGCTTTGGTTTGTTGGTCCGAAGGCCATGTAGTTTGCTAAATCTGCCAAAACAAAATTGCATTTGGTTGTCTGTTGAGTTGTATCATCTGCACAATTACTCTACAATCCTGGATGCAGGCTTCAATGCTAGCTGAATTTAACAGGCTAGTTTATGTACTGCACAGGTTTGAATATCTACAAGAGAAACTAAAACACTGACTTGTTTCAAAAATTTACACTGACATGCTGGGCAACACATTTCTGCAACGGCTTTAAGAAACAAGGAACAACGGAAAAGCGTTTAACAATCAATGCATGACTTAGGAAGAGATACAAAGACTTTGTTCCACAATGAATGCATGACTAAGAAAGAGATACAAGACTTTGTTTCACAAAGAATTCAATTTCCACACAAAGTGCGCTCACAGCTGACTTAGCATAATGTTTCCAGCTGAACAGATAATGTAGAGCATCATGTTTCAACAAACAGCAAACTTAAAACTACATCCTAGAATCTGCCTCGTCCTCTGAAACCACGCCCTCCACCCCTGGGAGGTCCACGACCCCTTGGTGCACCTCTTCCACGGAATCCACCACGGCCACCAAATCCACCACGACCACCACCTCTTCCACCTCGACCACCACCTCTTGGAGTCAAGCCCCTGCATACAACAAGCAAAGCAAAAGACTATCAAACAACTAACAAGTTATCAAGCTGTAACTAGACAAATGCTGAACACTTTATTTGGTTTCTCATGTGCATTTTCCACATGTACACTTATGGTACTCCATTCGTTTCATAATAATGCTAAGAATGCTGCTGATATTTTTATATAGACTTGGTCAAACTTAACAAAGTTTTGACTTAGGAAAATCCTATAGCCTCTTTCACAGAGACAGTATGCAAGTGTTTTGACACTGCTGGTTTCAAGTTCGAAGAATGTAGTCAGTTCAAACTTATCAATACAGTACGAACTGAATAAGAGTTAGCCATGAAAAGACATGTTGCTAAGTTTCATATTCAAGACTGAAGAGTAAATAATGCAAAAGAAATGACAAAGTAAACAGATCATTACTTTGGCTGCGGCAGGAAGCGTGAGAGGGGCAGCAGCTTCATGGGGTCAATGAAGAACTTGTCACCTTCGTTGTAAGATGTTGCAATGACTCCCTCAAACATCTTGACCGAGAAATACTACAGAAAATACAAAATTATAAGATATGCAGTATGATACTACAGACAATACAAACTTATAAGATATGCAGCATGAGCAGACCTAAAATTTAGAGCAATGATAACAACAGAGGTAAAAAAACAATCAGGTAAGGGATTCAGTCATCTTAAAAGTTGCACCTAATTATTAAACACGCTACAGCATTGCCACACAGCCAAAACAAACATTTTCAACTGTACTAAATGGAGAACCAAACTCACTTCTCACATGCCTTGAGATTCAAGACTCTAAATTTGAAGTTGTAAACTGCTAACTCCAACAAAGCAAAAAAATCCTACCTAACAACAGATGGACCAGTTGGTCAAAACTTTGCAGGCACTATATTGATGATGAGGGGAAGAAAGCGCTTACTGATTCGTTGATGGGGCCGAAGATCTCGTCGACTTTGCCGATCTGGGTCTTGTTCTGGAGGTATATGGGCGCGTTGAAGTAGGGCACTTTCTCGTTCGTCAGCTTCGTTACCGCGTCCCCCTCGCACGCGTGCAGGAACGTCGACACCTCTGCATAATAAACAAACAAAAAACAAGAGACATCAAACTCACCGGAGCCTCGAAAAGAAGAGGGCTCGGACAGTTAGGACTTGAAAGAAACCACGCACCGACGACCTCGGCTGGAGGGCCCTCGTCGCGGAACCCGCCTCCGCCTCCACCGAAGCGGCCCCTGCCGCCGCCGCCGCGGCCGCCTCCACCGAAGCGGCCACCTCGGTCGCCGCCGCGTCCGCGGAAACCTCCGCCGCCTCTCGGTGGTCGCATGGCGATGGGTGTTTGGCGGCGGGAGGCGGGGGCGGGGGCGAGTAAGGGTTTCGGCGACGAGGAGTGAGGGGCTTGTTAGGGTTTTAGTGGAGGAGGCTGCGGACTTATGTTGAGGTTGTTTGGGAGACTGGCAGGTGGGCCCTGGCGTGGTCTCCGTTTCTCGGCCGACGGATCGTTTTTCAGATGGGGAGGGCTGTATGGACGATGATGGGTGATCTATCCATGCGCAGAGTCGTTGGAGGCTTTTCGTAACGAGCCTTTTCCAATCCCATATTTTTACCGGGACATTTACATTTTTTTTCTCCTATAAGTAGAACACATTGTGTCAGCAGCCCGATCGTCAACACTGAAGATAATGCTGATCGAGAAGAGACGCGGGAAGCGAGCAACTCAAATCATGGGCCGGCAGGCCAGCCCATCCGTAACAAGAGGGTTTCCCAGTGGCTTGCAAGTCCAGATTGAACCCGCTAGGCGGGTGTAACGGTAGAAAGGATTTAAATACTTCCCGTCGTCATCAGTAAAGGACAGGAAGGAATGGGAGGCTTCGGCCTGGCTCGAGCGTGTGTGCGTGATTTGTAATTTGAATTGCTGTGTGGGTGGTTGGGAGGACAGGTAAACCAAATTCAAACCTAGATCTCGTTCATGGAGGTAGCAGGATCCTTATATGTGGTACTCAGAGCTTTCTGATCCTAGAGATCCTGAGCCACGTCCACGCCACGCGTTTCAAGCTCCAGCAGCGGAGCGCCGTCATGGACAAGCTGCCGTTCGAGGGGCGGCAGATCCAGGAGCTGCTTCGTGCGGACTTCGCCGAGGTGCTGGATCAACGCTTCAAGGCGCACGGCGAGGAGATCATCAAGTCCATCGGCAAAATGCTCAAGGAGACGACGATGGCGCTCGACGGCCTCGTCACGGCGCGAATCAACGGCGCCAGATCCGAGTTCAACCTCGACGTCGAACAAATCCGTGCGGAACTCGAGCGCTGCGACAAGGAAGAGATTTCATGCAAGCAGACGAGCCCGTCGACCAGCAATGAAGTTGGGGGCGCCCGCGATTCGACGGCGACGGATCCCCTTGGCTTCGACAAGTTTCACTGGGGGAAGGCGCATCAGGTTTATGTGCCTCCTCCGGTCAGAGGTGCGCGTGATTCCGTTTCTCCCCGTGAAATTTTTTCTCCTCGAGATTTCGCTGCATCGGACGTCTCTAACTTGTACCAATCTGCTCCCCATGTGGAACTACCGCGTTTCGATGGTTCGAATCTGTGACTGTGGCAATCGCGCTGCGAGGACTGTTTCAAGCTATGGGGTACTCCAACAGCAAGGTGGATTTCCTTCGCCGCGTCCTAGTTTGATGGTGCAGCAGCTAGATGGCTCGAGGCAGTACATCGTAGATCGCCGAATTTGTCCTGGACAGAGTTCTGTCAGCTGTTATTGAACAGATTCAGTCGCAATCAACATCAGACCCTGGTGAGACAGATGTTCAGAATTGCCCAGGAATCGACAGTGACAGATTATGTGGAACGATTTGCAGAACTGTATGACCAGCTTTCAGCTTATGAGGATGTGCCTGACAGTCTGTACTATACCACTCGTTTCATCGATGGCCTCAAGCCGGGTGTGAGGATGTCAGTTTCTCTGCAGAAACCTCAGGACCTGGATACAGCTTATGACATAGCCTTGCTCCATGAAGAATTAAGTGATGCAAACTCCTCTCCGTTTCAATTCAAGAAGACAATGACAGCAACTTCGACAGTTCAGAGAGCTCCAGTTGCTGCTGATAGGAGGCCTATTGAGAACGGCAAGGGCACTTACTTAGAGGATAAGTGGAGCACGTTGCGCACCTACAGGAAATCAAAGGGGTTATGTTTCACATGTGGAGAGAAATGGTCCAAGGACCGCCAATGCAAATCTTCTATTCAACTCCATATAGTGCAGGAGATGATTGAACACATCCAAAGTACTGCTTCATTCTATCAAGAGTCGTCTGATAGTGACTCTGATAACCTTATGTTACTGTCAGTAGCAGCCTGTTCAGCTGAGTCATCCCCATTAACAATGAAACTTCAAGTTACTGTTTGTGGCCAGGCCCTCACATTTCTAGTGGACTCGGGCAGCACACATTCCTTTCTCAATTCAACTTTAGCTGCTCTGTTGCCAGCTGTGCAAGAGGTTAAACCTATAACAGTAACAGTAGCAGGTGGTGCTAAGTTGTACTGCTCTGTGACGCCCCCAATTCAATCTTACACTGATCATACACACAAACGTGTACGATCAAGATCAGAGACTCATGGGAAGATATCACAACACAACTCTACAAACAAAATAAGTCATATAAGCATCATATTACAAGCCAGGGGCCTCGAGGGCTCGAATACAAGAGCTCGATCATAGACGAGTCAGCGGAAGCAAAGAATATCTGAGTACAGACATAAGTTAAACAAGTTTGCCTTAAGAAGGCTAGCACAAACTGGGATACAGATCGAAAGGGGCACAGGCCTCCTGTCTGGGATCCTCCTAAACTACTCCCGGTCGTCGTCAGCGGGCTGCACGTAGTAGTAGGCACCTCCCGAGTAGTAGTAGTCGTCATCGACAGTGGCGTCTAGCTCCCGGGCTCCATCGTCTGGTCGCAGCAATCGGGTATAGAAAAGGGGGGAAAAGGGGAGCAAAGCAACCGTGAGTACTCATCCAAAGTACTCGCAAGCAAGGAGCTACACTACATATGTATGCATTGGTATCAAATGGAAAAGGGGGGGTAACATATGTGGATTGAACTGCAGAATGCCAGAATAAGAGGGGGATAGCTAGTCCTATCGGAGACTACGCTTCTGGCCACCTCCATCTTGCAGCATGTAGAAGAGAGTAGATGGTAAGTTCACCAAGTAACAGCGCATAGCATAATCCTAACCGATGATCCTCCCCTCGTCGCCTTGTGAGAGAGCGATCACCAGTTGTATCTGGCAGTTGGAAGGGTGTGTTTTATTAAGTATCCGGTTCTAGTTGTCATAAGGTCAAGGTACAACTCCGAGTCGTCCTGTTACCGAAGATCACGACTATTCGAATAGATTAACTTCCTTGCGGGGTGCACCACATTTCCCAACACGCTCGATCCCCTTTGTCCGGACACGCTTGTCTGGGTCATGCCCGGCCTCGGAAGATCAACATGTCGCAGCCCTACCTAGGCACAACAGAGAGGTCAACATGCCGGTCTAAATCCTATGGCGCAGGGGCCTGGGCCCATTGCCCATTGCACACCTGCACATTGCTTACGCGGCCGGTGAGCAGACCTAGCAACCTCCATTACAAAGGAAGTTACGTTACGCGGTCCAACCCGGCGCGCGCCGCTCAGCCGCTGACGGCACGAAGGCTTCGGCTGATACCACGAGGTCGAGTGCCCATAACTGTTCCCACGTAGTTGGTTAGTGCGTATAGGCCAGTATCCAAACTCAGATCAAATACCAAGATCTCGTTAAGCGTGTTATCTTGAAGTCAACGCGAACGCCGACCAGGGCCAGGCCCACCTCTCATCTGGGTGGTCTCAACCTGCCCTGTCGCTCCGCCACAAAGATCCACACAGAGGGCCATCGGGAAAGTATGTCCTTCCAGCCCCCAATTCATGAATCAACCGCGGGTACTCAACGAGCCGACCCGACTTTAGTCACAACATATATATGTGTAGTAGGTATAGTATATACCCGTGATCAACACCCGACATGATCACGGCCTGATAGTATAGCATGGCAAACAGATAAGAATGTAGGGCCACTGATGATAACCTAGCATCCTATACTAAGCATTTAGGATTGCAGGTAAGGTATCAACAGTTGTAGCAACAATGACAAGCTATGCATCAGAATAGGATTAACGGAAAGCAGTAACATGCTACACTACTCTAATGCAAGCAGTATAGAGGAGAGTAGGCGATATCTGGTGATCAGGGGGGCTTGCCTGGTTGCTCTTGCAAGAGAGAGGGGTCGTCAACACTGTAGTCGTACTGGGTAGCAGCGGCGTCGGTCTCGGTGTCTAGCGAGAGAAGAGGGGGAAGAAACAATAAATTTTAAGCAAACAGATGCATAGCGATGCATGACATGACAAGTAGCGGTGCTAGGGATGCTATCGGTGTCAAAACTGGCGGATCTCGGGTAGGGGGTCCCGAACTGTGCGTCTAAGGTGGATGGTAACAGGAGGCAGGGGACACGATGTTTACCCAGGTTCGGGTCCTCTTGATGGAGGTAATACCCTACGTCCTGCTTGATTGTTCTTGATGATATGAGTATTACAAGAGTTGATCTACCACGAGATTGAAGAGGCTAAACCCTAGAAGCTAGCCTATGGTATGATTGTCTGTTGTTCTATGGACTAAAACCCTCCGGTTTATATAGACACCGGAGGGGGCTAGGGTTACACAAGGTCGGTTACAAAGGAGGAGATATACATATTCGTATTGCCTAGCTTGCATTCCACGCCAAGTAGAGTCCCATCCGGACACGGGACGAAGTCTTCAATCTCGTATCTTCATAGTCCAACAGTCTGGCCAAAGGATATAGTCCGGCTGTCTGGAGACCCCCTAATCCAGGACTCCCTCAGTAGCCCCTGAACCAGGCTTCAATGACGATGAGTCCGGCACGCAGTATTGTGTTCGGCATTGCAAGGCGGGTTCCTCCTCCGAATAAACCATGGAAGAGTTTGAAATATAAGGATAGTGTCTGACCCTGCAAAATAAGTTCCACATACCACCGTAGAGAGAATAATATTTCCACAAATCTAATCTGCTGACACGTTTTGACAGCATGACATCACGCCACGGCCCGGTCATTATTCGAACCGTTTTTCTTAACCAGCTCCGCACATAACACGAGGCGGTTTCCTTGACACGTCTTGTCAAAGTAGAGATCGTATCCCCCTTATCATGAGATTCTCATCAATACAAACGTGGGTAACCCAACCGTGCCTGCTGGTATGACTCCTAGATCTTAGGTAAGTCTCAAACGGCCACGAGGAGGACACCTGATATTCACCCTCTTTATAAAGGGGACAAGGCTTTTTCTTTTTTCCCTCCCGCGCTCAATCGAATCCTTCCCCCGCCTCGAGTTCTAACACCTAAAGCTCAGGTCAGGTGCTTCGGATCCTTCAACTATGTCTGGATCCAACCTTTCAAGGTCGGTGGATGCTTTCCTCCATCACAAAGGAGGACATCAAGAAGTTGAGAGAGGCCAGATATCTGACCGCCGAAATTTCGCATAGGCTGCCCGCCCGAGGGCAGGTCGTCCCTACTCCCGAACCCAACGAGAGCGTTGTGTTCATCTCCCACTTCCTCCGAGGACTAGGCCTCGCTCTGGATCCCTTTGTTAGGGGTCTTATGTTCTATTACGGCCTGGATTTTCACGATCTGGCCCCGGATTCCCTTCTTCACATCTCGTCATTTATTGTCGTATGTGAGGCCTTCCTCCGCATTACCCCTCACTTCGGCCTGTGGCTCAAGACCTTCGATGTGAAGCCGAAGATTATCGAGGGGCAACACGCAGTGTGCGGAGGTGCTTTAA
This sequence comes from Triticum urartu, assembly GCF_056163025.1. Lineage (NCBI taxonomy): Eukaryota > Viridiplantae > Streptophyta > Magnoliopsida > Poales > Poaceae > Triticum > Triticum urartu. The sequence continues at coordinate 263,857,492 of NC_141876.1, forward strand.
TAAGCAAAATCGCTGACGCTCCATGGCCAGAGGGTTCCTTCCCAGAGGTGTCCGGATTGTGGCAGCGGGAGTGGTTTTACGTCACAGCTCCCCGAAGTGCCAAGTGGGTAGTTGCCCCCACCTTTCGCTCGCCCCCCCCCCACCGCAACTGATGTCATGGATCAGCAGCGGGCTGAGCTGGGGTCCAGCCAAGGACGTGCCAATACTGCAAAGCCGTATCCGAGATCTCTTTGAGAGAGATTTCAGTTTGGTTATGGTAATGCAAGTTATGCTAGTTCGTCGAGTCCAGCCTTGCAAATGCCGCCCCCTCCGCATGTGGGAATTCAATCCCGGAAGGACCTCGTGCTATTCAGCATTTCCTCGGCATGACGCACGAAGAGATGTACAAATCGTTCTTCGGACCCCAAATAGAGTGTCTGGACACCACCGAGGATGTGGGCCTCAGCTGCAACCGCCCCGCTGCCCAAGTAAGTAATCCCATGCCGAACCTGCTGTCCTTTTATTTATCTGGCATCATTCTAAAGAGCCGCCTTTTGACCAGGACTGGATAACAAAGGCGATGATGATCAGGTGTTCGGCCCCCCTTCCTGAGGGCTTGGACAATCCAGTACTGGACAAGATGCTCGAGCCGGCGCCTTATCCAGTGTCCTCAAAGGAAGATGATGGGGGGAATAAAGAGGGCGAAAGCGGGCCTCACTCGCTACTTATTCCAGCCGGGGGAATGAGCACCTTCGCGAGGGAGGACAATCAAAGGGAAGAATCTGACATTCTCTCTCCCGGGGAAGGAAGAGGACTACCTCTGAAGATCCGGAAACTAAGGTTTCCAAACGGGAGAATAAATCTTCATCAAAGGGTCCTGCCTCAGAGGGTATTCTTGCCGCACAATGTTCGCGCGGGGATCAGCCCTCTACCGAGCTATAAGTAATCGAGAAGTACTTAATAGTGAAAACATCCTACCTTACTTCTGAAGACAATAACCGATGCTTATAAATTGTAGTTCGGATCGTAGCCCTTCTCGACAGAGTTCAACTTCGAGGGATCTTCTTCCGGAGATGATGGAGAGCGAAACGCCTCCCCCGGACACCTCGCCTCAAGAAGCGGGCGACCTTGAAGTTTCGTCGCGAAGGGTATCTCCGGATCCACTAGGGCCAGAGGATAACCCTTTGGCTACCCAGAATACCCAGTATCCGGCTCCTAAGGAGAGCGATTGCAAGGGTCCGTACAGTGTGCGGTCGGACGCGCTGAAGGATCTTGTGGGGCAAGCGACCGTCTCGGAAGCGCATAGTACGCTAATGGGTACGGTAATTGAAAGGATTTCATCCGCTAAAAGCGGTTTGCATGAAGCCTTTATGAGTCTGCTGAAAGGCTTCGAGGTACGTGAAATAATGTATGTTTTTAACAGTACCGCATATTTTAGGTATGCCCTATGCAGATAGTAGCCCCTGAGACTCTGGTTGTCGTCGAAAACGGCGACAAATAGAGTATCATAGTCCCAGATAATAACCAGACCGCCTTTATGTGCAGGTGGCTGAAGCTCCGGTGGCTAGCCGGACTGATGGGTTTGCCGAGCTAAAGCGGCAACTTGATGCGGCAGATGCCGACATCGTGCTTGTCAACAAGCGGCTTGACGAGGCACAGGGTGAGTGATTTTTCTGGTGATCATCACATAATAAGAGTAGCATGGTGCCAGTATCTTTAATATGTTGTGACTGCAGATGGAGCTGCCACCGTGGAGGCCCTTCGGGCGGAGCTTGCCCGAGCCAAGGAGCAAGCAAGGAGTAGCAATGCGGCCGCTCTAAAGGCGGCCGAAGAGTTAAGGGCCGAACAGTCCACGCATTGCGAGAGCAAGGAAAAAATAGCCAAGATGGTTGTAGAGTTAAAAGATGCCGCTGACCGTTACCAGCTTCTTGAAGAAGAAAACCGGGCGAAGGCGACGGACCTAGAGAAGGCCTTGGTGGCTGCCAAGGAAGCCTGCTCCAAAATTAGAGCGACAAAGGAGGAGCTGAATCAAGCTGCATATATCGTGTCTGGGAAGCTCTTCTTGTTGCGGACTAAGTTCGGAGATCCGAAGTATGCTCCTCTGGACCGGCTATGGAGTTCTGCAGACGCGTACATGGATTTGGCTGCAAGTGCTGCTGATGCGGCCGAATACTTCAAGGATCAGAAAGGTCCCAAAGTGGAAGAGCTGTTCTGGTCACAGTTTCACGCTCCAGTCCGTCTGCTGCTGTTGAATGAGAGATTGGCCGAGTGGGCCGAGCTCCATAGGTTGTCTGGTCTTGCCATGAGGTCCGTTGTGGATCACCTGTGGCCGGGAGGGCCAAGGCCGAATAGCTACTTTAGCTTAGTGCAACAATTCCTTGGTGCTGTGCCACGCATCGATGCGTAAAGAGATTGGCGTGCATAGAGGGTGCGCGGATGGCCCTTGCATGTGTCAAGACATACTGGGCGGAGATGGAGGCCACCACTGTTGCGACACAGGGTTCGACCGTAGGCCGAGTGGCTGCCGAGCACTACTTTGAAGAAGTTCTTGAAGGCGCTCGTTCGATAGAGGCTCAGTGCTAGAAGAATATTATGTTCTAGTGACATGTATTCCCATTATACAAACAATGTTTTACTGAATTATCAAGGCTGTATTTATACTTTTGCCCGAAAGTACTATGACGCCTCCTGTGCGGCCGTTTATGTATATATGTATATAACCTGAAAGTTTGCAGTCGTCGGCTTCCGCCCCCACGCATATAATGCGGGGGTGCTCGCAAAAGATGCATATCCACACTTGATCCAACGTCTTGGTCCGTTAAGGAGGTGACAGCGCAGCGAACGAGGCAATCGGACTATATTGCTTTAACACTTTCACTTAGCCATAGGAGTTTGACAGTGGGGCTACTATATCGCCCCTGGTACTTCTGCGCTCGTCCAAATACGGGGCGCGTACGTACATGACCGGGAAACGGCCCTTCGTTAATGCAGAGGAATCCCGAAGATTCCGATGAGTCATCGAGTGGTTGACCAGTCTCTCGCTATATCATGATAGTCAGTTTCCGGCTTTCTCTACTGAGGTGCTCATCCGGATGAACCAGGGCACAATCGCAGTAGTTCTCCCAGTGCTACCTTAGCCGATATAACGGAACGTAAGGTACCAAAATGTGGGAGCCGGGCAAACCCAACATTTGACCAAAGACATGATTCAGAGCTGATGCATATAGGGCCAAACTCGCGACGCCGAACACTCACTAAGGTGTTCGGTCTTTATAACATATACCGGGCTAAACAATGCCCTTAATAAGAAACCCCATGTGTCCAGGTATGTGCAAAATCTTGGCGTGGCCACATGCCAATAACGCCAACATCCTTCTCGGTTGTGTGGAGTATCCGGAGGATGTGAGCAACAAGAGACAGTAAAAAAAGGTTCACGCAGGGTCTTAATCTAAAAAGAAACCTTTGGGTGGGTCCCTGCTGCATGTCTGCGCGTGTGTCTCCGTTGTGCCGTGTCCTGGACGGGTGTAGCACGATTATCATCTGCAAAAGGAAAGAACTTAGGTGAAAGTTGCCGTGCCAAAAAGAAGAGTTGGTTATTATCAATGAACTATCAAAATTCAAGAGAAGCCAAGTTGAGCCGTGCTGGCCCTGATTACACGCGGGAAGCCCTTGGTATCGTTTATGAGGGTTTGATCATCAAACCAATCTCATGTATATATGGTGGAACACCGGATTCGTTTGACCGTGTCCGTGGTCTTGACGACCTGCCATTTTTCTGGTTGGTGAGGCCGTCTAGTTTGCGGCTGCTAGAGCCGCCGCATCCTCTTCCGCACGTGGGAAACATTCGGTATTTTCACTAACTGAGATGATGCCACGTGGACCGGGCATCTTAAGCTTGAGAAAAGCATAATGCGGTATTGCGTTAAAACGAGCTAAAGTCGTTCTTCCGAGTAGTGCTTTGATAGCCACTTCAGAATGGGGCAATGTGAAAAGTTAACCTTTCGCTTCGGAAGTTATCGGGAGAACCGAATACCACCTCTAGTAGTAGAGAACCCGTACAGCGAGCCCTTGGCCTGGTATTACTCCCTTGAAGGTAGTATTACTGTGGCTTATTTGTGTCGGGTTTATCCCCATTTTGCGAAGTGTGTCCTGATATATCAGATTTAGATCACTGCCGCCGTCCATGAGGACTCGTGTGAAATGGTACCCATTTATTATTGGGTCTAACACCAAGGTCGTCAGCCTTCGTGCCGGATATTTGTCTTGTGATCCCTAGATCAAAAGTGATCGGGCAGGCCAACCAGGGGTTGAACCTAGGAGTGACAGGCTCTATGGCGCGTGTGCCTCAGAGTGCATGCTTGCTTCTCCTCTTTGTCACATGGATCACGTTTACTGTTTTAACCTCTGGTGGGAACTTTTTTTGTCCTCCGGCACTTTGCTGGCGGGGCTCATCCTCGTCTTCGCTTGGTGTCTCTTCCCCATTGTGTTCGGTGTTTAGCTTACCGGCCTGCTTGAAGACCCAACATTCTCGGTGGGTATGATTTGTAGGTTTGTTTGGAGTGCCATGAATCTGACAGAGTTTGTCAAGAATTTTGTTTAGGCCAGATTGTCCTTCTCTACTGCCTTTGAAAGGCCTTTTCCCCTGACCTGGTCGGGAGCCCCTGAATCCGCGTTTACCGCCGTGTTATCTGGGCTACCTTCTTTAATTTGACGCTTGTTTTTGTTGCGTCGTGGTTTACCATTGCCATCCCTGACTTCGGATGTGCTTGGATCGCTGGTGCTGCTACGGGCCAACCAGCTGTCCTTGCCCGCACAAAAGCGGGTCATGAGGCTTGTTAGGGCTGCCATTGTTCTCGGTTTTTCTTGACCGAGGTGTCTGGCGAGCCATTCGTCTCGGACGCTGTGTTTAAAAGCTGCTAAGGCTTCGGCGTCCGGACAGTCGACGATTTGGTTCTTCTTGGTGAAGAACCTGTTCCAAAGCTTTCGGGCGGTCTCTCTGGACTGTTGGATTATATGACTTAAATCGTCTACATCCGGAGGTCGGACATAAGTCCCTTGAAAATTGGCCCGAAAAGCGTCCTCGAGCTCCTCCCAACTTCCAATTGAGTTTTCGGGGAGGCTTTTCAGCCAGTGCCGAGCTGGCCCTTTAAGATTGAGGGGCAAGTATTTAATGGCATGGAGATCGTCCCCACGAGCCATATGAATATGGAGGATGAAGTCCTCTATCCAGACTCCAGGGTCTGTGGTTCCGTCGTGCGCCTCTATGTTCACCGGTTTGAATCCCTCTGGGACTTTGTGATCTAGCACCTCATCAGTGAAACATAAGGGGTGTGTGGCACCCCTGTATTGGGATGCGCCATGGTGTTCGGACGGTTGTAGTATTCGGTGTTGGTTTTGTACCGTAGCACGCTTCCTAGATCCATAGATAGATCTGGTCGCGCCGGATTTTTGATGCAAGTTCTCATGTAAATCATGTGTTGACTTATGCGCGACTTTGTTAGCCGCTCTATTGCGTTCACAAGGTGGTGGATCCGGCCGGTTGGCCGTATCACTTTTCGGCTATATGGGCTCTAAGGCCTCATCGTTGAATTCCGGTAATAGCTTGCGCTTTGGATAGCTATTTTTATGGTAACTTCCACCATACTTTGTTACTTTGTTCCACTTGCTGTTGAGCGTATTGTAACACCCTGAGACCGATGTGCCAGGTGTCCTCCAGTTATTCGCTGTTGTTGCCTTGTCATTGCTTGCGTGTCATGCATTGCATATCATGTCATCATGCACATTTCATTTGCATACATGTTCGTCTCATGCATCCGAGCATTTTCCCCGTTGTCCATTTTGTAATCCGGCGCTCCTATGTCACCCGGTGTCCCTTTCTACCTCTTTTCGTGTGCGGGTGTTAAACGTTTTCGGATTGGACCGAGACTTGTCATGCGGCTTTGGTTTACTACCGGTAGACCGCCTGTCAAGTTTTGTGCCATTTGGACTTCGTTTGATACTCCAACGGTTAACCGAGGGACCGAAAAGGCCTCGTGTATGTCGCAGCCCAACACCTCTCCAAAGTGGCCCAAAACCCACCTAAGACCTCTCCATCATCTCGGTCGTTTGATCACGATCGCGTGGCCGAAAAACGCACCTCATTTGGACTCTCCTAGCTCCCTCTACCTATAAATATGTGTCTCCCTCCGAAATTCTCGCGCAGATGAAACCCTAAAAACTCCTCCGCGCGTCGCCGGACACTTCCTCCCGCGCCGGACGGACATGTCCACCCGGCCGCCATGTCGCCCGGGCCAATCCGGATCCGCCACCTCAGCGCGCCGCCCGCCCAAGCCAACCGCAGGGCGCCACGTCACCGCCGCCAGCGCCCCACATCGCCGCCGCCGCCCGGGGCCCAGATTCGACCCGCCCCGGGGCCAAACCAGGCCACGCCAGGCCCGTCCTCCGCGCCGCCGCCTCGCGCCTCGCCGCCCTCCGCGCCGCCGCCTCGCGCCTCGCCGCCCTTGCTCCGCCGCCTTCGCGCCGTCACCGGTGAACTACTCCGGCGACCGGACCGCGTGCCGCGCCGCCGCCGCCTCCATACGCACCACCCAACGCCGCCCGCGCGTCCCGCGAGCGCTGCCACCTCCCGCCTCGTTGCCTTGCCTCTCCAGCGAGCCGCCGGGTGCGCCTCGCTGCCGCCGGCTGGGCGCGCCGCCCCGGCTGTCTCCCGTGCGCCGCCCTGCCATGTCCGCCGGCGACCTCGCCCCATTCCGGCGAGTGCCCCACGTCCCGCACCACGAGCTCAAGCTCGACCCGCCGCAGCCAGGAGCTTCCCCGACCTTCACCGCGGTCGCCCCCGGCGCCTCACGGCCGGATCCGCCATTCCGGCGATCGCCGGAGTTCAAGCTCGCCTCGCCGGAGTTCGGTCCGGTCGGATCTGTTTCGAGTGGGATCAGATCCACCCATTCGTCCATCCAAACGCCTCGTCCCGATCCGGATCTCGTCATCCCACTCCGTCCGATCCCGTTGACTTTCTCGGAGAGGTTGAATTTCCACCAAGTCCCAGATCTGCATATTTTTTAGCATTTTTCATCGCATCATAACTCCCTCATCGTAGCTCCGATTCGTGCGTGTAGCATATCAAAATGTTCATCTCGACGAGTACATCATTTCATCTCGTTGCATCATTTTCATTTGAGCTCATCTTGATGCCCGAAATGCTATTGGAAGAGGGCTATGTGAGTAATTTGTCAGATCTATTTCAGCAAATGGCATTTTGTCATTTTTGCCATGATTAATGTGTGCATGCTATGATCCTGAGCTCTACATGTGTTTTGTTAAATGCCATGCCATCTTTACAGAGGTGCTTGCTATGTATTTTTGTGACCTTTGTGGTGACTAACACAAGCTTGCAAAGTAGCGTAATCGGCAATGCTGATTTCAGGGACTTAGAATTTCACTAAGTCCTTGTCCTGATTTTGTTGATATGCCATATGTTCATGTTGTTTCCTAGTGATCCATGCCTCTTTTGAGGATGATCAGTAAGGATGTCTTGTTAAAATTGCGGTGCTCTATCCATCCATGTCTTTGTTTGCATTTATGGAGCACCCTAGCTTGAGTCAATCGAGCTCTACTTTTGCTATAAAGTGAGTCCTGGCAGATCATTGACTTGTTTAGCGATTTTGCCGAGGATGTTGCTATTGATCCGTGCATGCTATATTGTTGTTCTTGCCATGCCTAGCTTCTATGCCGTGTCTTCTTGATGGATGTATGATTAGTTTGTCATGCCATGCCCTGTAGTGAGTGCATCAAGCTCGTAAACATGCCTACTCGTTAAACTGTTTTGCATGCTCCAGTTTTTCACTTAAGTCTGAATTTGTTTATGTTTTTGCCATGTTCACATGCTTGCAATTGTATTTTTTGATCCCTTTTGGTTCAAGGTCACTAAGGGACTTTTGTTAAGTGCTTGGAGTAGCTTCATTCCATGCCTTGCTTTGCCATGTTAAGTTCCTGTAGTATGTAGTTTTCATGCTCTAAAGTATGCTTCCTGATAATAAATTCCAGACTTGTGTTAATTTCACTAAGTCTGAAACATGTTATCATTTGCACTTTCGCCATGCTTGTTTGAACCCGTTAATGAGTGAATTAGCCGTAGCTCAGTGTTCATCTTTTGTCAAGCATCATGAGTGGATCCCTTCCATGTATTTTGTTGCCATGTTTGAGTGCTGTAGCATATTTATCTTGATGCATTTAGTCGGTCACTTGCTGATTATCGCAGACCGGTGCCATATTTGTTTTGCTCGCCATTTCCAAACCATGCATCCGATTCCGGCGATCTTTATATCGATTTCAACCGAAATCACATCACCTTTCCAGTGGAACTCTTGGATTTCCAAGTTGAGGACAGGTTCAATCATTCCTTTCCAAATCTTGCATATGCATCACATACCGCATCCCGCATATCATACCATGTTCGTGTGTGGTTTGTTTACTATGTTGTGTGCTTCTTTCCGGTGTTGCTTCTTCGGGTTGGTTCCGATAGCGTCGCATTTGTGAGGACCCGTTCAACTATGTCCGTTTGTCTTCTTCATGGACTCGTTCTTCTTCCTTGCGGGATCTCAGGCAAGATGACCATACCCTCGAAATCACTTCTATTTTTGCTTGCTAGTTGCTCGCTCTTTTGCTATGCCTATGCTGCGATACCTACCACTTGATTATCATGCCTCTCATATTTTTAAGCCAAGCCTCTAACCCACCTTGTCCTAGCAAACCGTTGTTTGGCTATGTTACCGCTTTGCTCAGCCCCTCTTATAGCGTTGTTAGTTGCAGGTGAAGATTGGAGCTTGTTCCATGTTTGGAACATGGATATTTTATTGGGATATCACAATATCTCTTATTTAATTAATGCATCTATATACTTGGTGAAGGGTGGAAGGCTCGGCCTTATGCCTGGTGTTTTGTTCCACTCTTGCCGCCCTAGTTTCCGTCATATCGGTGTTATGTTCCCGGATTTTGCGTTCCTTACGCGGTTGGGTTATAATGGGAACCCCTTGACAGTTCACCTTGAATAAAACTCCTCCAGCAAGGCCCAACCTTGGTTTTACCATTTGCCACCTAGCCTTTTTCTTTCCCTTGGGTCGGCCAGCCCAAGGGTCATCTTATTTTAACCCCTCGAGCCAGTGCTTCTCTAAGTGTTGGTCCAACCCAGAGCACCGTGCGGGGCCGTCCCTTGACAACTTGGGTTACGTTGGCTCCCGTACGCTTAGCTTATCCGGTGTGCCCTAAGAACGAGATATGTGCAGCTCCTATCGGGATTTGTCGGCACAGCGGGTGGTCTTGCTGGACTTGTTTTACCATTGTCGAGGATGTCTTGTAACCAGGATTCCGAGCCTGATCGGGTCTTCCCGCTAGAAGGAATATCCTTCGTTGACCATGAGAGCTTGTGATGGGCTAAGTTGGGACACCCCTGCAGGTATTTGAACTTTCGAAAGCCGTGCCCGCGGTTATGGGCAGATGGGAATTTGTTAACGTCTGGTTGTAGAAAACCTGAAGTTAACCTTAATTAAAATACATCAACCGCGTGTGTTACCGTGATGGTCTCTTCTCGGCGGGGTCCGGGAAGTGAACACGGTGTTGGAGTAATGCTTGACATAGGTTGTTCTAGGATCACTTCTTTGATCATAGTTGTTCGACCGTGCTTTTGCCTTCTCTTCTCTCTCTCATTTGCGTATGTTAGCCACCATATATGCTAGTCGCTTGCTGCAGCTCCAGATCATACCTTTTACCCTACCTATAAGCTTAAATAGTCTTGATCGCGAGGGTGTGAGATTGCTGAGTCCCCGTGACTCACAAATACTTCCAAAACCAGTTTGCAGGTGCCGATGTTACCGAGCAGGTGACGCAACCAAGCTCAAGGAGGAGCTCGATGAAGATCTTGTCCTTTGTGTTGTTTCGTTCTAGTTGATCAGTAGTGGAGCCCAGTTGGGGTCGATCGGGGATCTGTGTAGCTTTTGGGGTAGTCTTCTTTTATTTTGGTTCCGTAGTCGGACCTTGTTTGTATCTGGATGATGTAATGCTTTATTCATGTAATTGTGTGAAGTGGCGATTGTAAGCCAACTATGTATCTCTTTCCCTTATGTATTACATGGGTTGTGTGAAGATTACCTCACTTGCGACATTGCTTTCAATGCGGTTATGCCTCTAAGTCGTGTTTCGACACGTGGGAGATATAGCCGCATCGAGGGCGTTACACGTATCTTGTGCGACCTTGAGCCTTTGCTTCTGTTTCTTCAGGCTCCTTGCTATGGCAATAAGCCTTCTGCGGAGGTTTTCTTGCTCCAAGTGCATTTCCGGGATGATGTGTGCATCTTTGTCCGGACTGTTTTCTTCCCCAGACGGGGTTTGATGAGGCTTATCCTTGGCGTCATCGTGGTCGGACGTTGGATCCGTACTATGTTTGTAGTTTGCATCTTGATCGTGCTCTACCACCAGGGTGGTGCAGTCATTGTTTCTTCTAGAGTCAACTGGACTGTTATTTCCTCTTGCGTTGTTATCGCTGTTTTTGCTATGGCGGGACTTAGAGCGGCGCCGCTGACGTCGGCCCGGGGTTGCTTGGAGGGGGCATCCTCCACTGTCTCTTTGCCATTGCCCTCTATGGGTGTATCCACCATGTATACATCATGTGATGAAGTGGCGGTCCAGCGCCCTATGGGCGGCGGTTCCTGTTCGTCTCCTACGTCGTCGTCCATGCCGTCGATGTCTTCGGAGTCGAAGTCGAGCATGTCGGTTAAGTCGTCGATAGTGGCTACTAAGTGGGTGGTGGGTGGGCAACGAATTTCTTCGTCGTCCGCATCCCATTCTAGCCGGACATAGTTCGGCCAAGGTTCTCCTGACAGGGAGAGAGACCTTAATGAATTTAGCACATCTCCGAAAGGTGAGTGCTGAAAGATATCCACGGAGGTGAACTCCATGATTGGCGCCCCGTCGGATTCGACAGGCATGGATATAGGCGGCTCGGAGTCCGTGGCCGGGGATAAATCCAGTGGTTCGGCGATGCGGCTCTCGGAAGGGGTGAAGTCAGTATTTGGCTCTATCGCCACTTAGAGTGCGGCCTCCATGGCGGGGTCTATCGCTCTGCTCTCGGATGGCGCAATTTCCCCCGGATTAACGGCCGGAGTAGCTGCGGATGTGATCTCCCGAACACTGTCCGACGGCAGAGTTACGTCTTGCTCGTCGCGACTGTGCGGCGCGTCCGACATGGGCTTGAATCCGTCGAAGATCAAGTCTCCGTGGATGTCAGCCTTGTACTTCAAGTTTCCAAATCTGACCTGATGGACAGGGGCGTAGCTTTCGATCTGCTCCAGATGGCCAAGCGAATTGGCCCGCAGTGCGAAGCCGCCGAATACGAAGATCTGTCCGGGGAGGAAAGCCTCCCCTGGACCGCATCGCTAGCGATGATCTGATGATGAGGACATGGCTACCACAGTTACACCCATATCCCCTGTTGTTTTACCTCTTGGAACAGTTGCTAGAGCTCAGACATGCCAATTAAATTATCAGGTACTTTCATTTCTTGGTAATGTTTCTAGTGTTCATGAGAATATGATGCTGCCTAACTTAGATACATTTGTGTTGCTTGCAATTGAAGGGCCTAGCACAGACAAGAAGGATGAACATTGGAGCATGGTCAAGCATGGAGATGAAGGTGCGTGCAAAGAGAACAAGAACGGAGGTTCAAGTGGAGATTTCTGGACTTTGAAGCCACCATGATGACATACAAGAAGATGGACGAAATATACAAGATGGCCTTTCATAAATTTCCTCCATAGCTTATTATTGGTGTTGCACCACCTTATTTTGGGCCAGGCCCATGTAATCTATTTTTAGAGTCCATATTATAGGGGAAAGGACTTAGGAGGTGTTTTAGTCCCACCTTGCCAAGGGTGGACAAAATCCCCTCTCTTTTCCCTATATATATAGCCCTTAAGGCTTCGTTTAGACTGGGGTTTTATTTAGTTAAAAGTTAGCCATCGCTGCAACTTCGTGTACTTCGTTTGTGTCCAACGACCAGACCAAGACCGCTTATGAAACCCCACTTTTATCAATACTTCATCCATACTCGCAATATTCAGATTGCTTAATCATATTCTTGCTTGTTCTTCGATTGCTTGCAGGAATAGACCTTCGTGGTCAGGTTGATCGTGCTCCAGCGTGGTCAATAACCTCCCGGAGTTGGTTTAGCGATTGCTAAGGCGCAACGTCGTGCACGTTTGTAGTCGGATCGTCAAAGTCGTCTCCACCAAATCGATAGTTATCATCTCATCGAAAGATCGGGACCCTCACCTCTATTAAGTGGTATCAGTTTTCAGGTTACTCGGTGAGATTTTCCAGTTTTTCATAGTTAGATTGCATAAGTTCTTCATACCTATAGTCCAAGAAAAAGCCACAAAAAAAGTTAGATTAGTTCATCATATCCCAGACAGTCTGAGCCTTTGCGCCATTGCCACTTAGGTTTTGTTTTGTTGAATTTTCAGTTACATCGTGTGTCGAGTCGCTGGTTTTAGTGTCTAGTCTTTTAGAGTTTCGAGTTCTAGTCACATTTTTTTCACGCCGCGTCCGCTCACACCATCATCCACTTCATTGTGATGTTTCTTTGCCACTAATTTTCTTCACCACCGTTGTTGCTATCACCACCATTCATCCGCTGCTGGCGTTCATCGCCGTCTTAGAGCATCATTCATCTCGAGGAGAGAAACAATTGAGAAAAGTTTCAAGCAAAAAAGGGATCTTTTTAGGCAAGTTTGATCCCGTAGGTGCTTTTGGAGAACGAGACCAAGAGATAAAAGCAGTCCAGATTTGTTTGATCCATGAGGCAAAAAAAAGAAGGAAAGGGCACTTGCGCTGGAGCTTGGATCTTGGAAATAAAAGGGAGTTGTGTCACGTGAGGAAGGTCCAAAGGGAGTACAAGGGCGTTTGGAAAGTTGTGCTCTCAAGAAAAGTACTAACCATCACGTCACCTGATCCTTGGAGATCGCAACAAAAAAATAGAGCAAAAAAAGGAGGACGTGCAGATCTATTCAGAACGGAAAGAGAAAGAGTTTGTTGGAAAGTTTGGATATTCTTTTATTTCGAATCAACTCTCGGGAAAATAGATCAGACCAAATCCTCCTTGAAAGGCAACTTGGATCAGCCGCATAAAAAAAGGAAGGACCAATATTTCGTTTGGATCTTTGAGAAAAATCAATAAGGAAAGTTTGAGCGTCCAAAAAAAATGGGGTACAGATCCGTACTAGTTTCCCTTTAAATCAGCACTAGGATGTTGCTGATTTGGAAAGCTAGATTCGTGGCTATCCTTTGAGATATTTGTCACGTTTTTGAATTTGGCAAGAAATAAAAGAGCACATAATCACGTTCGCTTGGTAAGGAAAGTGCAAATCGTTTGGATCCTACCATACAGGCTGGAGATTTGGCTCATCATGTAAAAAAAAGCAGGAGAGAGAGAAGGTACGTACAAAATATTCGGAGGGACATCTCATGCACAAGTTTGGCACATCAGTTCATACGGCAGGTTGAAAAAAAGCACAACTTTTGGTTGGTTGGACGTTTCCTTGAAAAAAAAGAAGTTCTGATTCGTTTTTGTTTTGGACTTGGTCCTTTTTTGTGGTAAACCGGGAGACAAGAAATTGAAGAAATGAAGGAAGAGAGTTAGAAAAAAAAGGGAGGAAGTGCTGATCGTGTCTTTTGTTTGGAAAGAGCTGATCTGTTGGTTGTTTTGGAGAGAGAGCATAAGGAAAGATTAAGAAAAAGGGCAAGTGGTGATCCACATATCTGGGACGTCCAACCACTAGCATCCAACGTGATTTGGGTAAAGGTGAAAAAGAGGGAGGTGCAAATTGTTTGGATTCAAGCGTCATGCTGTTGGACTTATTAAAAAAAATAGAGAGAGAGTCCACCTTAGTTTTTGCCACGTTGCTTGGTTGACAATTGAAAAAAAAGATTGCACGTTGCTTGATACTCCTTAATAGAGGTGAGGGTCCCGATCTTTCGATGAGATGATAACTATCGATTTGGTGGAGACGACTTTGACGATCCGACTACAAACATGCACGACGTTGCGCCTTAGCAATCACTAAACCAACTCCGGGAGGTTATTGACCACGCTGGAGCACGATCAACCTGACCACGAAGGTCTATTCCTGCAAGCAATCGAAGAACAAGCAAGAATATGATTAAGCAATCTGAATATTGCGAGTATGGATGAAGTATTGATAAAAGTGGGGTTTCATAAGCGGTCTTGGTCTGGTCGTTGGACACAAACGAAGTACACGAAGTTGCAGCGATGGCTAACTTTTAACTAAATAAAACCCCAGTCTAAACGAAGCCTTAAGGGCTATATATATAGGGAAAAGAGAGGGGATTTTGTCCACCCTTGGCAAGGTGGGACTAAAACACCTCCTAAGTCCTTTCCCCTATAATATGGACTCTAAAAATAGATTACATGGGCCTGGCCCAAAATAAGGTGGCGCAACACCAATAATAAGCTATGGAGGAAATTTATGAAAGGCCATCTTGTATATTTCGTCCATCTTCTTGTATGTCATCATGGTGGCTTCAAAGTCCGGAAATCTCCACTTGAACCTCCGTTCTTGTTCTCTTTGCACGCACCTTCATCTCCGTGCTTGACCATGCTCCAATGTTCATCCTTCTTGTCTGTGCTAGGCCCTTCAATTGCAAGCAACACAAATGTATCTAAGTTAGGCAGCATCATATTCTCATGAACACTAGAAACATTACCAAGAAATGAAAGTACCTGATAATTTAATTGGCGTATCTGAGCTCTAGCAACTGTTCCAAGAGGTAAAACAACAGGGGATATGGGTGTAACTGTGGTAGCCATGTCCTCATCATGATCGAAGGAGCCATCAAGCATTATGGTGACGACACAGTGGAACTCTAATGAAAGCACCAATGTCGGTGTCAAAACCGGCGGATCTTGGGTAGGGGGTCCCGAACTGTGCGTCTAAGGCGGATGGTAACAGGAGGCAGGGGACACGATGTTTACCCATGTTCGGGCCCTCTTGATGGAGGTAATACCCTACGTCCTACTTGATTGTTCTTGATGATATGAGTATTACAAGAGTTGATCTACCATGAGATCAAAGAGGCTAAACTCTAGAAGCTAGCCTATGGTATGATTGTCTGTTGTTCTATGGACTAAAACCCTCCGGTTTATATAGACACCGGAGGGGGCTAGGGTTACACAAGGTTAGTTACAAAGGAGGAGATATACATATCCGTATTGCCTAGCTTGCCTTCCACGCCAAGTAGAGTCCCATCCAGACACGGGACAAAGTCTTCAATCTCGTATCTTCATAGTCCAACAGTCTGGCCAAAGGATATAGTCCGGCTGTCCGGAGATCCCCTAATCCAGGACTCCCTCAGATGCCCTAACGCGGTATGAGGTGATACCGGTGAAGGGGGGGAAACATCCGGGAAAATATCCCAGGTGTTTCGCGTTTTGGATAGATGAACCGGAGGAGGAAAATGGCGTGTTCGCTATGCTAGGGATGTGTGGCAGACGAACGGGCTGCGTATTCGGATTCGTCTCGTCGTTCTGAGCAACTTTCAAGTACAAAGTTTTTCGATCCGAGCTACGGTTTATTTAATATGATTTTCTAAAGTTTTTATTAATTTTTGGAATTTAATTATTTATATCAACATTATCCAGGATAGTAAATGATGACGTCAGCATGACATCATGCTGACGTCAGCAGTCAACTATGCAGTTGACTGGGTCAACTACTGTGGGGCCCACATGTCATTAGTTGTTTAATTAGAGGTTAATTAAACATGGTCAATTAGTTTAATTAGTGGTTAGGTTAATCTAATCAGGATTAATTAGTATAATTAATTTTTAATTTTAATTAATATTTATTAATCATTTTTAATTATTTTTTAAATTTTGTTTTCGTTTTAGGGGCATGGGCCCCCCTAGTCAGTGGCCCAGAGGGCCACTGCGGGGCGGGTGCTAGCGGGCGCTGATGCCCAGCCTGTTTGGGCACTTGCCCAGGACGATAGGGGGTGCCGGTCAGGAACGAGGCCACGACGAGGGCGCTGTCGGGTGAGGGGAAGCGGTGGCCAACGCGGAGAGACGGCGGCCACGCGGCCAGAGAGCAAAAGCAGAGGCCGGGCGCGGCGGGGCTTTGCGCGAGCGGCGCGGGGGTGCGGCCAAGCGCCGGCCGGAGGCGAGACAAAGCGAGGCCAGAGGCGAGCATGTGCGGCAACAGCGCAGCAGCATACGCGCGCGCGGGGGCCGGACAGAGGCGGCCAGCGGGATGCAGGTTGTTGGCGGCTTGGACGGAGGAGGACCACAGCGTCGCCGGCGGCGAGCGGGCAGACGCCATGGCTCGGGCGAGCCCGAAGGAGGGGTTGCGGGGCACGTTTCGTCGTGGGGCGAGGGAGCGGCGCAGGGGAAGGAGCAGCAGGGGTGCGGAGTGTCGCGGAACGATGCGCTGCGGGCGCCAGTCCCAGACGCGTGCGGGCGCGCACTTCTCGCGGCGGGGTGGCGTGATGTGCGAGCCGCGGCGCGGGCGCGCGCGACCTAGTGGGGGGGAGGGGAAACAGGGCGGTGGCGCGGTGCGTGCGTGGGTGGCCACGAGCGGCGTAGCCGCGGTGTGCGCGAGGCGGAGCGGTGCGGCGGAGGAGCAACGGCAGGATCGGCCAGGCGCGGCCGGCAGCGCGGGACGGCAAGCAGCGTGGCCACGGAGGGCGGCACGAGCGGCGTGGCAAGGCGGTGTCCGGAGCGGGGCGTGAGGTGCGGGAGAGAGGGGGTGGAGACCGAGCCTCACCGCAGGTGTAGGGAGCATGGTAATGGGGCACGAGGAGGAGGTCGAGGAAGACGGCGACGGTCACGGGGAGGCGGTCCGGCGACGGGCGCGGCGCCGAGGTGGAGGAGGGAGGCCGGTGGGGAGGCGGCACGACGTTGGGGTTGCTCCGGCGATAGGAATCGGCAGCGGCGGCGTGGTCTGTTCCCCACCCCGATCCAGATGGGATCGAGAGTGGTGGGGGGGGGGGAGAGGGAGTGAGCGAGTGGGGGAAAGTGGGAGTGTCGGTTAGGGTTTCAGTGGGTGAGGGGATAAGGAGGAATGGGGGGGAGTGGCCGGTTGAGCCGGCTAGGCGGCCTGGTGGCCTGCTGGGCCGTGGCCCAGTGGGGAAGGCTTTTTCTCTTTTCGGTTTCTTTTACTTTTTATTTATATTTTCTATTTTTTGTTTTCTTTTATTTATTTTCCTATCCGTTGTAATTCTCTTTAAAATATTTAAGCATCCTGAAAAAGTGTGGCACCTACCTCTTAAATACCTAGGCATTACTTAGCACACTCCGAACATTTTTGTTTTAAATTTTGTAAACTTTTGTAATTTAACTTTATTTTAAATTTGAATTTGAATCGGTTTTGAACTAACCCAAGATTAACTATAGTGACAGAGGTGATGTGGCATCGTTGGCATGGGATTACTGTAGCTTGATTATCCGGGCGTTACATGCTCCCAGATAGTGAAGCAATGTAGTTGGTCTTGTCAAAATAATGAATTCAAATCAGACTTCAGATTTCTTCAGTTAGGCAACTATGATGGAATTTTGGGACTTCATTGGCTAGCAAACCGTAGTCCAATGGTGATAGATTGGGATCAAAAATGGTTTTCATTCCAGTCTCAAGGAAACTGGGTCACATTACAAGGTGTACTACCTGATGACTGCACTTTTACAGTTATGAGTGT
Source organism: Triticum urartu (assembly GCF_056163025.1). Classification (NCBI taxonomy): domain Eukaryota; kingdom Viridiplantae; phylum Streptophyta; class Magnoliopsida; order Poales; family Poaceae; genus Triticum; species Triticum urartu. The sequence goes on from NC_141876.1 coordinate 263,875,225, forward strand.
GGAATTGGCTGACACAGAAAACAAAGAAACCAGTTCTCACATTCCTGAAGTACAAGCACTGTTGGAAAAAATTTCTTCTGTATTTGACGATCCAAAAGGACTACCACCTAGGAGGCAGTATGACCATACTATACCACTTATACCGGGTGCTACACCAGTGGCTGTTAGACCTTATAGAGTGGCTCCCCACTTGAAAACAGAGATGGAAAAACAAGTAAAAGAGTTACTGAAAGATGGTATGGTCAGACTAAGTCGTAGCCCCTTTTCCTCTCCTGTGTTGATGGTCAAGAAGAAGGATGGCACTTGGCGCATGGTAGTGGACTATAGGCATTTGAATGCTATAACAGTGAAGGGAAAATATCCTATACCTGTGATAGATGAGTTACTGGATGAATTGCATGGTGCTTCCTGGTTTACTAAACTGGACTTAAGGGCATGCTACCACCAAATCAGAATGGCCCCTGGTGAAGAGTTTAAAACTGCATTTCAAACTCATGAAGGTCATTATGAGTTCTTGGTCATGGGTTTTGGACTGTCTGAAGCTCCTGGTACATTCCAAGCTACTATGAATTCTGGTCTACCTGCACTCAGGGAATTTGTTTTGTTATTTTTTGATGATATCCTGATTTTCAGTAAAACCTTGAAGGAACATCTGTTGCATGTGGAAAAGGTCCTCAGCACCTTGCAAGAAAAGCAGTGGGAAGTCAAGTTGAGCAAGTGTTCCTTTGCACAGCAGTAAATTGCTTATTTGGGTCATGTCATCAGTGACAAAGGGGTTCTATTGATCCTTCTAAAATTCTAGTAGTTCAAAACTGGCCCACTCCTGCCAATGTAAAAGAGATTAGGGTTTTTTTGGGGCCTCACTAGCTACTACAGGAAATTCATTAGAAACTATGGTGTGATTAGTAAACCCTTGGCTGAACTATTAAGGAAAGGCACATTGTTTGTGTGGACCCCAGCTGCTGAAACTGCTTTTGTCACTCTCAAGGAAGCTCTAGTACAAGCACTTGTCCCGGCCCTCCCTGATTTCTCCTTGCCATTTGTACTAGAGACTGATGCTTGTGATACTGGTATAGGAGCAGTACTTATGCAAAAAGGGCATCCTCTTGCATTTGTCAATAGAGCCTTAGGTCCAAAGAACAGAGGATTATCTGTTTATGAAAAAGAATATCTAGCTATTCTTCTGGCAGTGGAACAGTGGAGGCCCTATTTGCAGTTTCAAGAGTTTGTGATCAAAACATATCAGAAAAGCCTGACTCATTTATCTGATCAAAGGTTGCATACACCCTGGCAGCAGAAAGTGTTCACCAAACTCCTTGGTCTCAATTGTAAGATCTGGTACAAAAAGGGCACAGATAACTCTGCTGTAGATGCTTTATCCAAGAGACCTCATCCTCCCTCTCAAGTCATGTCCATCTCTTCTTCTCAGCCCTCTTAGTTACAGGAAATTGTGGACAGCTATCAACAAGATCCTAAAGCTCAAGAGTTGTTGCAACAATTGGCTGTGGACCCAACATCCAAACCTTCCTATACCTTGGTTAATGGATTAATCAGGTACAAAAACTGCATATGGATTGGCAATGATGTACAACTGCAAGCTAAGATTTGCAATGCTTTTCATGCTACTCCAGTTGGTGGGCATTCTGGTTTTCCTGTGACTTACAGAAGAACTCATGCCCTGTTCAAATGGTATGGAATGAAAGCTCTTATTAAGGAGTTTGTGCAATCTTGTGTAACCTGCCAGAAAGCTAAGCATGGGAGAATCAACTATCCTGGGTTGTTATCTCCTTTACCTGTTCCAAGCAAAGCCTGGGAAACAGTTACCATGGATTTTATATCTGGCCTTCCTCCTTCTGATCATTTTGATTACATAATGGTGGTCATTGATAAGTTCACTAAGTATGGCCACTTTATTCCAGTCAAACATCCTTACAATGCCCCTAAGATTGCTGAACTTTTCCTGGATAACATCTACAAATTGCATGGCATGCCCCTGTTTTTTGTGTCAGATAGAGATCATGTATTTACCAGTCAGTTCTGGCAAACCCTCACAAAAAGGACTGGTGTAACTCTTAATATGAGCACTGCCTACCACCCAGAAACAGATGGTCAAACTGAGAGAGTGAACCAACAAATTGAATGTTTTCTCAGGTGCTTTATTTATGCTCACCCCAAGAAATGGAGCAAGTGGTTGTCTCTTTGTGAATTTTGGTACAATACAAATTGGCACTCCTCTTTGGGGAGATCTCCATTTGCAGTTCTGTATGGCCAAGAACCTCGGTACTTTGGTGTTCCAGCTCAAGACACTATAGCTCCATAGGATGTCCAGCAGTGGCTCGATTCCAGGGCTGTGGTGCAAGCTTCTGTCAGGAAACACTTGCTATGAACTCAGCAGAGAATGAAGATACAAGCTAATAAGAAAAGAACTGACCGAGTGTTTGCTGCTGGTGATATGGTCTTTCTGAAACTCCAACCATATGTGCAACAATCTGTGGCTTCTAGGACTAACCAGAAGTTATCCTTTCGTTACTTTGGGCCATTTCAAGTGTTGGAACGTATTGGTGAAGTGGCATATCGCCTGGATCTTCCTCAAGACAGCAAGGTACACCCCGTGTTCCATGTTTCACAATTGAAGCAGTTTATTTCTCCAAAGTACACGGTTCAGAAAGTACTTCCCGCACCTGAACATGCACTGCGAGTCCCTATCCGAGTACTACAACAACGCATGTGACGCAAGAACAATCGATCCATTGCCCAGATCTTGGTGGAATGGAGTGGTGATCCGCAAACTGAGCCAACTTGGGAAGACAAGGATGCTTTGCGCCAGTTATTTCCGCGAGCGCCGACTTGGGGCCAAGCCGGGTTTCAAGAACGAGGGGATGTCAGCAGCCCGATCGTCAACACTGAAGATGATGCTGATCGAGAAGAGACGCGGGAAGCGAGCAACTCAAGTCATGGGCCGGCAGGCTGGCCCATCCGTAACAAGAGGGTTCTCCAGTGGCTTGCAAGCCCAGACTGGGCCCGCTAAGCGGGTGTAACGGTAGAGAGGGTTTAAATACTTCCCATCATCATCAGTAAAGGACAGGAAGGAACGGGAGGCTTCGGCCTGGCTCGAGCGTGTGTGCGTGATTTGTAATTTGAATTGCTGTGTGGGCGTGGTTGGGAGGACAGCTAAACCAAATTCAAACCTAGATCTCGTTCATGGAGGTAGCAGGATCCTTACACATTGTTGGTATTTATACCTCTAAAATTTTCATGTGCTCAAATTTGCACCTCTTCTATCTAGTTCGTCAAATTTGCTCTTCATCCATCTTCTCTCTCCCTCTCTCTCGCGCACCATAGAACGCCAAAAGCGTCAGTCATGTCGTTGTCGCCTCGTCAGAATTAACTCCCGCACGCACGACCAACGACAACTCCGAGCGTCGAAATCATGTTCGCGAGCTTCACCTCTCTCTGCTTAATCTTCCCATGGAATAATTGGACCCACACGCGCCGTAGTGACGGATCCTTTCTAGTCTTCCCCGGCTCCGTTGTTGTGCCATCGCTGTCCGATCTCCTCTAGTCTTGGACACCGGCAGATTCCCTCGGGTTCTAAAGCTTTGACATGACCCCTAGAATCTCTTGGCACATCCCAGGTATCCTCATGTCCCCTAGAACATCTACTCATGAGTGCCTTCTCCGGCTGCCGTTGTTGACGAGCATGGCCTTGCTCCTGGACCTCCCTGAGCCTATCGACCAAGCCAGTGTGATAAAGGTGAGCCCTTCTTCCTCCTAGGCCCCCTCCTTGTCTCTCGTGCCCTTTGTTACCTTGTCACCGAGCAGTATTGACCACCGCCATTAGAGCTTGTTGTAGCTCCATCTCCCAATCACTCTAGGTCAGTGCAATCTCACGCCCGCGAGCTCCCGCACACACTTGCAAGCCCATAGGGTTTAGTTATAGCCTTTTCAAAGTAAGAGTATCGGTGATATAAGAAGCACAGAAATTGGACTTGTCTATAGACACTTATGGAAATGTGCTCACATGTTAGTTATGGACGCAAAGCAAAATAAAGGCGGAAGGTGTCGGCGTCCTGGGAACAGGGGTAACTAGACTTGCCTGCCTGCGGCTCAGGGCGTGGCTCCACCCGCGGCCTGGTACGACCCAACTTCAACAACCAACACTCAAGACCCTCGCGAGGGGCCAAGCCTCGCGAGACGGACGACACAAGACCTCCTCAGGGGCAGCCTCGCTAGGCTGGCTCGCAAGGAGCGGAGAGATCGAGGCAAGGGGCACCTCGTAAGGTTCTCATGACGTGAGCCATGACGACCAAGGCCAGGCAGGCACCAGCGGGCGCAGGATGCCAGTTTCCTCTTCGATGCTAAAGAGGCAGGCGTAGGTGCGGAGTCCCAAGGCGTTAGGCAAAGGTTTCCATATCGGTGCAACGAGACCAAGACCAGCAGGACGACAAGACGGAGGTCACCACGGAGCCCACGACAGCGTCACCACCGGAGCCTTTGGCAGGCGAAGACCACCTTTTGTCAGGATAACTTGTACTCGTTGTCCCCTTCGAATTGGCCGTTGTGGGATCTCTTCCCGCCTAATATTTGGGAAGATGACCCGGGCCTCTATACATAGGGCTAGCCACCACCGTAGCCAGGATCGGCTCATCTAGAGAGAGAGGCTCATCAAGGGACGGATCACTTAGATCATACCCAGCCACACAAGCTCATCGAGCTCAAGAACACCTCTCCTCAGGAGGTTGTTCTTCACTTCTACTTGTTCATCTCCAGTGCCGGTGTCAAAACCGGCGGATCTCGGGTAGGGGGTCCCGAACTATGCATCTAAGGCAGATGGTAACAGGAGGCGGGGGACACAATGTTTACCCAGGTTCGGGCCCTCGCGATGGAGGTTATACCCTACTTCCTGCTTGATTGATCTTGATGATATGAGTATTACAAGAGTTGATCTACCACGAGATCGTAGAGGCTAAACCCTAGAAGCTAGCCTATGATTATGATTGTTGTTGTCCTACGGACTAAACCCTCCGGTTTATATAGACACCAGAGGGGGCTAGGGTTACACAGAGTCGGTTACAAGGGAGGAGATCTACATATCCGAATTGCCAAGCTTGCCTTCCACGCAAAGGAGAGTCCCACCCGGACACGGGACGAAGTCTTCATTCTTGTATCTTCATAGTCCAACAGTCCGGCCGAAGGATATAGTCCGGTTGTCCGAGGACCCCCTAATCCAGGACTCCCTCAGTAGCCCCTGAACCAGGCTTCAATGACGATGAGTCCAACACGCAGATTGTCTTCGGCACTGCAAGGCGGGTTCCTTCTCCGAATACTCCATACAAGATTTTGAACACAAGGATCATGTCCGGCTCTACAAAACAAATTCCACATACCACCGTAGAGAGCATAATATTTCCACAAATCCAATATGCTGACAACTTTTCATAACGTGACATCACGCCATGGCCCGGTCATTATTCGGACCATTTTTTCTCAACCAGCCACTACACATATTGCGAGGCGGTTTTCTTAGTACGTCTTGTCGAAGCAGAGATCGTGTCCCCTTATCACGGGATTCTCATCAATACGGGTGTGGGTAACCCAACCACGCCATCAATTACGGCGCTTGGGGAATAAGCGAGTTTACCAGGCAGGTGGGGAGGCGCATAGCTTCTTCCGCCCTTATAAAGGGACAAGGACTCCTCCTTTTCACCCACGCCTTTCTTCCTTGCCCATCCATTCTTGCGCACTCGTGCCCCAGCGCCCAAGTTCGCATTTTCTCCGCAAAACCACTCCAAACATGTCCGGAGCGGGAGGCAAGTGGATGGTCTCCTCTATTACGGAGGAGAACATTACGAAGCTCCGGGAAGCCGAATACCTGGCCGCAGATATCGTGCACCGGCTCCCAGATGCGGGGCAGATCGTCCCTACCCCCGAACCCTACAAAAGGGTTGTATTCCTTACCCATTTTGTCCGCGGGCTGGGATTTCCCCTCCACCCATTTGTCCGCGGGCTCATGTTCTACTACAGGCTGGACTTCCACGATCTGGCCCCCAATTTCATCCTCAACATCTTGGCGTTTATCGTCGTGTGCGAGGCCTTCCTCCGCATCAAGCCCCACTTCGGCCTGTGGCTGAAGACCTTCAACGTTAAACCGAAGGTGGTGGTCGGCCAGCAAGCGGAGTGCGGAGGCTCCATGGTTGAAAAAATGCCCAACGTCACCTGGCTCGAAGGCTCCTATGTAGAGACAATGAAGGGGTGGCAATCGGGGTGGTTCTACATCACCGAGCCGCGTGACACCAACTGGGTGGCGTCCCTCGAATTTCGATCCGGCATCCCCACGTGGATCACCTCCTGGAAAGAGAAGGGCCTATCCTGGGGTTCATCGGTGGAGCTGACCGGACTCCAGAACTGTGTTAAAAACATGATAAGCAAGAAAATCAAGCTTGTCAACGTGGTCCAGGTCATGCTCTTCCGCCGGATCCTCCCGTGTCAAAGACGGGCATTCAATATGTGGGAGTTCGACCTGGCTAAGCACCAGATGCTGCGAGAGCTCTTCGACACGACACACCAGGACATCTAGGGGGTGCTGTTCAAGTCCGCCGAGGTACCTCCTCCCCTTACCGAGGATCGCAGACTCAGCGCAAAGCCCCCAGCCAATCCGGTAAGCTTCTTATATCTCATAAGACGTTTCTTTCCCTAGTATAATCATGTGGGGGATCTAAGCCTCCACCCCATTTAACAGGAATGGGTCGTGACAGCGGAGCGGATCGATTGTCCGGCCCCACTGCCTGAGGATCCAGCAAGTGCTCTATTAACAGAGATGCTGGCTCTGGCGCCCTATGAGGCACCGGAGAAGAAGGCCAAGAAGAAGGCCACGGGGACCAGGAAAGGTCTCGAGCGCAAGGTCATATCGGACTCATCGTCCGATAACACTAAGGCGCCCTCCTCCCACGAAAACGAGGAGGATGATGAGGAAAGTTCTCCCCCCAGCTGGGAGAGATAAGAAAAGGAAGGCCGCCCCGTCAGGGGAAGCCGAAGGGTCCAAGAAGGGAAGGACTCTCCTTCCGGACTACTCCACGAGGCCACTTGTAGCGACAAGGAGTGGTTACCTAGGGACAAGCCCCTGGCGAAGTTGTAAGTATCCGGGTACCGTAATTATTCTTGGTATGTTTCATTTTATTACTTCTTATCATGCCGAACATGATCATGCAGCCCCTCCAAAGCCCATATCGACGTATCCTCTTCGGATGAGTCTTTGGGCCCGTCGGAGATGAACAATAATTCAATCCCGATCGCCTCCTCCCCCCTCCCCACGGACGACGTCAAGGTGCTGTCTTAAAGGGTACCGAACCAAGGGGAGACAGTTCCGGAAGCGCCCCAAGGCGACATTCCGGATGCTGGGCGCACAAGGGGAAAGACTCCCATGGGCTCTAATGCCCGGGGCAGCAAGTCTGTTCCTGTAACACCCACAATGCGGCTATATCTCCCACGTGTCGGGGCACGACTTAGAGGCATAACCGCATGGTAGACATGCCGCAAGAGGGGTAATCTTTACACATCCCATGTACTGAATAAGAAAGGGATAAAGAGTCTGCTTACAATCGCCACTTCACACAGTACATAAATATAACATACATCATCCAGAATACAATCAAGGTCCGACTACAGAACCAAAATAAAGAAAGACAACCCCAAATGCTAGATCCCCGATCGCCCCGACTGGGCTCCACTACTGATCAACTGGAAACAGAACAACACAATGAACACGGCCTTCATCGAGCTCCCATATGAGCTCAGTTGCGTCACCTGCACTGGTATCATTGGCACCTTCAACTGTGTGGAAGTATTTGTGAGCCACGAGGACTCAGCAATCTCACACTCGCGAGATCAAGACTATTTAAGCTTATGGGTAGGAAAAGGGTAGTAAGGTGGAGCTGCAGCAAACACTAGCATATATGGTGGCTAACTTATGCAAAAGAGAGCGAGAAGAGAAGCAATGCATGGTCGAGAAGCTAAAAGTGATCAAGAAGTGATCTGAAGCTACTTACGTTCAAACAAAACACGAGACCGTGTTCTCTTCCCGGACTCCGCCGAAAAGAGACCATCACGACTACACACGCGGTTGATGCATTTTAATTAAGTTAAGTGTCAAGTTCTCTACAACCGAACATTACCAAATTCACATCTGCCCATAACCGCGGGCACGGTTTTTGAAAGTTCAAACCCTACAGGGGTGTCCCAACTTAGCTCATCACAAGCTCTCACGGTCAACGAAGGATATTCCTTCTCCCAAGAAGACCCGACCAGACTCGGAATCCCGGTTACAAGACATTTCGACAATGGTAAAACAAGACCAGCAAAGCCGCCCAGATGTGCCGACAAATCCCGATAGGAGCTGCACATATCTCGTTCTTAGGGCACACCGGATGAACACTACGTACAAGTAAAACCAAACCTCAAGTTTCCCCGAGGTGGCGCTGCAAGTGGCTCTGTTTTGGACCAACACTCAGAGGAGCACTGGCCTGGGGGTTTAAAATAAAGATGACCCTCGGGCTCCGGAAACCCGAGGGAAAAAGGCTTAGGTGGCAAATGGTAAAACCAAGGTTGGGCCTTGATGGAGGAGTTTTATTCAAGGCGAAATGTCAAGGGGTTCCCATTATAACCCAACCGCGTAAGGAACGCAAAATCAAGGAACATAACACCGGTATGACGGAAACTAGGGAGGCAAGAGTGGAACAAAACATCAGGCATAAGGCTGAGCCTTCCACCCTTTACCAAGTATATAGATGCATTAATTAAATAAGAGATATTGTGATATCCCAACATATCCATGTTCCCAACATGGAACAAACTTCATCTTTACCTGCAACTAGCAACGCTATAAGAGGGGCTGAGCAAAAGTGGTAACATAGCCAAACAACGGTTTGCTAGGATGGTTGAAAAAGGTTAGAGGCTATCATGGCAATTTGGGAGGCTTGATAAACAAGTGGTAGGTAGCGCGACATAGCGATAGAGCGAACAACTATCAAGCAAAGATAGAAGTGATTTCAAGGGTATGGTCATCTTGCCTGAGATCCCGCAAGGAAGAAGAACGAGTCCATGAAGAAGACAAACGGACGTAGTCGAATGGATCCTCACAAACGCGACGTTATCGGAACTAACCCGAAGAAGCAGCACCGGAAAGAAGCAAACAACATAGTAAACAACCATCACATAAGCATGGCATGATGCACAATCAAGTATGATGCATGTCCGGTTTAATGAGGCATGGCATGGCAAGAGTGCACAAGCAAAACTACAAGTTAAGTGGAGCTCAAAATTCCACGAGACTTATTTAGTTCTCTCTCGTTTAGGAACCCATCAATATTAAATGTTGGTTAGCATGGCAAGAGGTGAAGCATACATAGACTAACTATCTAGTCAAGTTTAAATGAGGCCGGAAACAACAAACAACGATTTCGGTAAATCCCCATATGCATTTAGCAATTTGGTGCAACAACAATTTTAAACATTTAAATGTTATTATCATGATGCGAATGACATGTGCAAGTTATGCAATTTTAAGAAAATGTTGGCATGATAAGATATGAGGCATTTGTCATCGTGGCAGAAACGAAAGGGGTGCCACGGCAACGAATGCGAAAAAAATATGCCACGGCAACATATCGGTTTCGGTAGCTCATAGAGATACCGGTACAAAGGAAGGTGGCGGGAGCATGCAAAAGATGGTGGGGTGATCCCGGTAACCGGGTCCCCACGAGTTAGCGGCAGAAGAGGAGGACCGAGCAAGTGACAACTCGAACATGGTGCAAACATAGGGTGCAACTCATACATCACGCAACATTCGTCCACGGCGGTCGTCTCGATGTTATACCTTTGAAGTGTTCATTTTTGGGGCGGAACGAGTTTGACGGGATGTAGTTGTTCTCGCGACGGTAGTCGTTCACGTTCATAGTGGAAGTAATCGTTCACGTTCGTAGTGGAAGTAGTCGTTCACGGCCGTCATGGAAGTAGCGGTTCACGTGACGGTAGTTGAACTTGACGTTTGCGTTACACGGGTCTTCAGCGACGGTCGTCGTACATGGTTCGGAGTGGTACTTGCATCTTTGGACTTGTCAGTCTCGATTCTTGCGACGGTAGCGGTATATGTTTCGTTTTCGGAGAGGTACTTAACGAATCCAACGTCCTCGGGGCGACGGTAGTTGTACATGGTCCATGAGTCGTCGAACGTTCAAGGTCCAACTTGCGGGTCTTGCCGACATGAGGGGTACTTGGCGTTTTTGTGTAGACGAACTTGGCGCATCCGAAGGGTCATGGAGTACTGGTTTTTGGTGAAGTCCGGGTCTTCGGTGTCATGGTACTTGGCGTCCATGTAGTCGATCTTGCCGGTCTTGATGGTCCAAAACGAAGCAACACAAGGACCTCGGTGGGCAGCAACAAGGAGGCGATGGCAGAGCACTGGGTCTCGGTGGCCGGCGTCACCGGATCTCGCGGAAGGGAGGTTGATGCCTCGGGAGCTCGCGGGATCGAAGGTCATCGGTGCTGGAGTTGTTGCTGCTGTTCGAGGCGAAGCAGGGCACATGCGCGGACGAGGGCTTGAGGCGGCTGGCTCCGGGATGGAGGGCACGGAGGGAGGGGTTGACCCGGCCGCTGGACGGCGTCTCCGGTGAGAACCGAGTCGAGGCAGGGACATACCCAGGCGGCGGGGATGGACGGCGCCGGTGGAGATGCCTGGCAACAGGCCAGTGGCGGGGATGGATGGCGCCGGCGAGGTCCGGCGACCAGGCGACGGGGGCACGCTGGCGATGATGAGGATCGGGCGCGGCAGCGCTGGTCGCCGGTATCAGGCCGCGTGGCCAGCAGGCAAGCAGCGAGGGCGAGGAGACGCGGGAGGCGGGGTTCTCAGACTTTAGAGGCGGCGGAGGTTGGTGGTGCTCGCGGGGCAGCAGAGGTCGTGGGCTGGCTGCAAGGAAGAGAGCGAGAGGAGGGAGAGATGGGGATCGGGAGAGAAGATGGTGCGCTGCGGGAAGGAGAGAGAGGGGGTCGAATGAGAGGTGAGGAGGGGATTGGGCTCCTGGCGGCGGAGGGAGGACGAGGGAACGATCGAGGGGAGGCTAGAGTTTACAGCGGGGCGCGGCTGGGCCTTAGAGGCCGGCCCGGATGAGAAGGAAGTGGCCAGAGGCCTGGCTGGACTGCTGGGCTCTCTTCTCTCTTTCTCTCTACTCTTCTTACTTCTCTCTACAAACAGAAAAAGACAAAGAAGGAAAAGAGAGAAAGGAAGAAATGAGTGGACAAGAATTTGGGCATGGGGATTATTTTCCCGGACTCACAAAAATGCGCTGGTTCCGAGAAAATAGAAATGGCCAAGATCGAACGATAAGAATTCAAATTCATTTGAATTTAATTCAAATGGGTTTGAACTAGGACGAGGTTTTAGGAGTATCCAAAAATGTTGAGAATTTTGGTAGAGCTCCGGAAAATGGTAAAAGAAATATTGGCAAGGCTAGAGTGTCAAAACTTGACGAAGAAAAGACCAAGGGATTTAATGTGCAAGTGGGTTCATGGGTAAGTCCAAAACAATGGAATATTTTATAATATCTCCCTAAATACCGAGAGGGTATGTTTTAAAGAGAAGCCACCATGTGAGTTCCCTCAATTTAAATGGATCGAAGATCCATACGGTTTATTTAGTTGAGTTGGAGAGATTAAAGACATGATGACATGATGCAATGCACATGATGCAACGATGAATGCAACAAGCAAAAACAAATCGCACAATGAATCTCAGAAACCCTGGAAGGCATCTGAAGCTCCGGTCTTGGGACGTCACAGTGCCGATGCCCTCTGTCCATCCAGGGGCATCGGACCATTTTCTGGAAGCGCTTCGCGGCGCTTCCATTGACGAAGAGAACCGCACTATCATGAGTGCGGTGATCAAGAAGATTCAGTCCGCCAAAAGCGGACTGACTGAAGCCTGTGCCAGCCTCCTAACAGGCTTTGAGGTAAGTAATCAAATTATGATAAAATGTTACAGCATAGACAATATCCCCTGATGCTCTGTTTGGTGTTCGTAAGAAAGGCCGAACAGAGGATCAAATATTAATCACAGGAGTCTAATCAGAATATGTCTATGTGAATAAGTAGGCTTCACTCCTGGCCGCTGCCGCTCACACGGCGGAGGTCTCCGCACTGAAGCGGGACCTTGAGCGGTCCGAGGAAGAGCTCGGCCTTACCTAGAGGCAGCTCGAAGAGAACAAAGGTAAGTGACACCTCGTCTGTTTATTGATAAAGAAAAAGGAAACTGGTTGTTAGATCACAGGATCATCATGAATTTTGCTAGGGGCCACGACCGAAGTGGCGACCCTGAAGAAGGCGCTGTCCGAGGCCGAAGGCAAAGCGGCCAAGGAGCGCGCCGAGCGCGAGAAGCAAGAGGCCCGAGTCGGCGAGGTTCAGCAAGAGCTCCAGGAGTTTGTCAAGAAGGATGAGTCCTTGGAGCGTGACTCTAAGGTGTCCGAGCTTGGAAAGGCCTTCGAGAATGCACAAAATGCCAAGGCCGAAGCCCAAAAGGCCCTCCAGGAAATTGAGGCGTTCAGGAAGATAGCGGCGGGAAGGCATTCTTTATGCAAAGCAAGCATGTGAAGGAAACTTTCCTTTTACTTACCTGAATTTGGAGCTCTCCAGGAGCATTCGCAGATCTACCTAGCAGTGTGTCGGATGCCGCGGAGTTCTACCGGGCCGAGGAAGGGAGCTCGACGGAGAAGTTGTTCTGGTCTCAGTATACTGGGGCCGAACATCCAGAACAGCCGATGCCCTTGAGCGACCAGTTGAAGCAACTGGTCGAGCTTCACAAGGCGGCCGGACTGGCCATGAAGGGCCTCATAGTCCGGATGTGGCCTGGCGAGTCCCTGCCCGGCATCTATTTTGGCCTGGTAAGGCGGCTTGTGAACGCCTGCCCCCAGCTTGAAGTCATAAAGCGATCCGTCTGCATTCAGGGTGCGCGCAGGGCTTTTGCCCGGGCGAAAGTGCACTGGGCGAAGATGAACGCCAAAAAGCTGGTGAAGGAGGGGCCGTCGGAGGGCAAGGAGCATCGCCATCCTAAAAAGTATTATGGCAGTGTCCTGAAGGGTGCTCGCCTTGTGGCAGAGGAATGTGCTAAGGATGTAATATTTGAACGAATGTACTCATGTGATCCTGTAATGTGAAACGAGTTCATGTGCGCTATGTAACGCTTGTTAATTTAAAATATTACCTTCTGTGCGTCCGTTTATAAAATTTGAGAGTTGGTCAGTCGTCGGCTTCTGCCCCCATGTAACTAGTACTGAGGTGTTCGGGATAAACCTGATCACTCTTTATCCCAGTTTTGGGTCCTTCGAAGGAGGTGTTCAGCGCAACAAACCAGGCAATCGAACTATACAGCTTTATCACTCTCACTTAGCCATAGAAGTCTACAATTTTAAATTTTGGCGAAGACCCTAGTATTCGGAAGGCCAAACTTGGGGCGCTATGTACGCCTAAATCGGACAAGGCCGACTCCTCGCCCGAAGCAGAAAAAAATCTTTAAGGATTTGAGACCTCTCAAACAGCGACCAGCTCTCGCCGCATCATGACAGTCAGTTTTCGGCTTTCTCTACTGAGGTGCTCGTCCGGAAGAACCAGGACACAATCGCAATAGTTCTCCCAGCTGTACCTTAGCCGATCTAGCGGAACGTAAGGTACCAAAACATGTGATGAGGACATGAATACCTTGGATACGACCAAAAATATTGCATACATGCATATTTGTCAGGTGATTTCTAGTGCAAACTACTCAATAATCTATTTATGTTATCCAAAACAAAAATACTTCACACACTTTTGTGTTTTGTCTAATTGTAGGTGTATAGGACATTTGTACAATCCAAATATGAAGATAAGGGAAAAGGAGAAGTTTAGGTTCTATTCAAAAAGTCCTCTCACATCACTTTTGGGCCAAGAGAAGATAGAGTCCAACTCTCTCACGTTCTGGATTTAGATTCGGACTGCACAGACATACCTGACTCAAAACGTCAACAACTTTTTCATACTGACTCCAAATTGGGTGATTCTTTTTTTGTTGGAAAGTAGATTTCGTCCTCTTTCCAACCCAATTGGAATCACCTTCAAATTCGTCTGGAGCATTGAGATATCGACGAAACAATCTGACGCTGCAGCAGAATCCGAGTCAAACAACAAGTCCAAAGGTGTTGCACCACCTCCACTTGGGCCCATGAGCCTTGTACGACCTAGGGTTAGTTTTAGGCTTCCTTGGGACGTCCTTCCACCTCCTTGGCCGCCACCCCTTTCTCCTATATAAGTAGATCCATCTAGTAGCTTTTTTCTTGGGATTTGTTTAGTTAAAAATTAGCCATTGCAACTTCGTGTACTTTGTTTGTGTCCAATGACCAGACCAAGACCGCTTACGGATCCCCATCATTATCAATACTTCATATATATTCGCAATATTCAGATTGCTTTATCATATTCTTGCTAGTTCTTCGATTGCTTGTAGGAATAGACCTTCGTGGTCAGGCTGACCATGCTTCCGGCATCATCAGTAACCTCAGGAGATTGGTTTAGCGATTACTAAGGCGCAACGTCGTGCATGTTTGTAGTCGGATCGTCAAGGCCGTCTCCACCAAATTGATAGTTATCATCTCATCGAAATATCGGGACCTTCGCCTCTATCAACATGGGAGCCGGGCAAACCCAACTATTGACCCAAGACATGATTCAGAGCTGATGCATATAATGCTATAAATTCGGGTGCCGCACTGTCGAAAGTGTTCAGACTTTTCATGCCGTGTTATGGGTTAAACTGAAGCCCCTGGCGCACTAGTCGTATCAGAATGTACGGATGCGACTTGTCGTAAGTAAGCGTACAGGAAAAAAAGAGAGAAAGGAATGCAATGATGAGCTGATGCTATATATTGTTATTTAAATGATACATCAAAGCGTATGCATATGTAGTACAATAAGTAAAAAATAGGACTATTTGGCATGTCCTATCCAAGGTCAAGCTGCGTGTGGGTATCTAAAACAGGTATATCGATCGTTATCAGAGACCACCTGAGGATTCCCTTGTACGTCAAAGCTTCTTGCTTCCTTGGTGTTTCTTTCCCGTGACGGGTCTGATAATCAAACGATCGGAGAGGGCCTTCAGAGAATAGGGGCTTGCAGGGAAGAAAATGTTAAAGGTATACGGGTCCTGAAGCGGTTGAGCCGCATTGTGGGCCGTGCCATGGCCGTGCCTCCGCCTATGCCCATGGTATCTTGAGCGCGTAATTTCGCCGCTTGACTGGGACTAGGACGGAGGCCGAATTGCTAGGCAAACTCTAAACATGCTTGGCGATCCTCTTGCAGGGTATTCCGGACTCGCTTGAAGGTGTCCGGGGTCTTTTTTGCCGAATTGGCGGTTTGCCTTATAAGGCTGCTTTGCGCTTCTGCTGCGAGGGCCGCAGTGTGCTCCTCCATGCGGAGCGAGCGTTCTGTGTTTCCATTAACTGTTATAACCCCGCGAGGTCTTGGCATTTTGAGCTTGAGGTATGCATAATGCGGTACCGCATTGAATCTGGCAAATGCGGTTCGTCCGAGCAGTGCGTGATAGCCACTACGGAAGGGGACAATATCGAAGATTAACTCCTCTCTTCGGAAGTTGTCCGGTGATCTGAAGACCACTTCTAGTGTGATTGAGCCCATGCAACATGCCTCTACACCTGGGATGACACCTTTAAAGGTGGTTTTGGTGGGTTTGATCCTCAAGGGGTCTATGCCCATTTTACGCACTGTATCCTGATAGAGCAGGTTCATGCTGCTGCCACCGTCCATAAGGACTCGAGTGAGGTGAAATCCGTCAATGATGGGGTCAAGGACCAATGCGGCAGAACCACCATGACGGATACTGGTGGGGTGGTCCCTGCGATCGAAGGTGATCGGACAAGAGGACCATGGGTTGAACTTTGGGGCGACTGGCTCCATCGCATAGACGTCCCTCATGCATGCTTCCGTTCCTGCTTGGGAATATGGGTTGCGTATATCATGTTTACCATTTTCACTTGGGGAGGAAATTTCTTCTGTCCTCCTGTGTTCGGCGGCCGGGGCTCCTCCTCGTCGTTCGCCTATGAATTTCGTTGTCCGCTTCCCACTCAAGCCAGACATAGTTCGGCCAAGGGTCTCCTGACAAGGAGAGAGACCTCAATGAATTTAGTACGTCGCCCAAGGGCGAGTGCTGAAAGATATCCACGGAGGTAAACTCCATGATCGGGACCCAATCAGATTCGATAGGCACGGATGCAGGCGGTTCGGGGCCTGTGGCCAGGGACGAATCTAAGGGTCCGACAATACAGGTCTCATAGGGGGTGAAGTCAGTACTCGGCTCTATCGCCGCTGGGTGTGCGGCCTCCGTGGCGGGGTCCATCCACCCATCCTCGGACGG
Source organism: Triticum urartu (assembly GCF_056163025.1). Lineage (NCBI taxonomy): Eukaryota > Viridiplantae > Streptophyta > Magnoliopsida > Poales > Poaceae > Triticum > Triticum urartu. The sequence continues at coordinate 263,891,672 of NC_141876.1, forward strand.
CGCGATCTGCTCCGGATTGAGGGCCGGAGTAGCCACATGTGTAATCTCCCGAACACCGTCCGGCGGCAGAGCTAAGTCATACTCGTCGTGACTGTGCGGCGCACCTGACACGGGCTCGAATCCGTCAAAGATCAAGTCTCCGCGGATGTCGGCAGTATAGTTTAAGTTTCCAAACCTGACTTGACGGCCAGGGGCGTAGCTCTCAATCTGCTCCAGATGACCAAGCGAGTTGGCCTGCAGTGCGAAGCCGTCGAATACGAAGATCTGTCCGGGGAGAAAAACCTCACCCTAGGTCGCATCGTTGCTGATGATTGAAGGAACCATCAAACCTTACGGTGATGCCACAGTGGAACTCTCAATGAAATCACCAGAGTCGGTGTCAAAACCGGGAGATCTCGGGTACAGGGTCCCAAACTATGCGTCTAAGGCGGTTGGAACAGGAGGCGGGGGACACAATGTTTACCCAGGTTTGGGTCCTCGCGATGGAGGTAATACCCTACTTCCTGCTTGATTGATCTTGATGATATGAGTATTACAAGAGTTGATCTACCACGAGATCGTAGAGGCTAAACCCTAGAAGCTAGCCTATGATTATGATTGTTGTTTTCCTACGGACTAAACCCTCCGGTTTATATAGACACCGGAGGGGGCTAGGGTTACACAGAGTTGGTTACAAGGGAGGAGATCTACATATCCGAATTGCCAAGCTTGCCTTCAATGCAAAGGATAGTCCCACCCGGACATGGGACGAAGTCATCAATCTTGTATCTTCATAGTCCAACAGTCCGGCCGAAGGATATAGTCCGGCTGTCCGAGGACCCTCTAATCCAGGACTCCCTCACCCAGCCTACAAGGCAATCCACCACACCACACTGGAGTAGGGTATTACACCGCAATGGTGGCCCGAACTAGTATAAACTCTTGTGTCCCTTATTCCTAGGGTTCGGCGAACTTGGCTTTGAGATCGTTGTGAGAGCGTGAGCTGAGGGGAGAGATCTTCGTGCACATCCCAGTGTTCGAACCTCAAGGGTTTGCCGGAACCCGCAATCCGACATTTGGCGCGCCAGGTAGGGGTGCGCCGAGGTTTTCTTCCCCATCGACCGATCCGCAGCCGCCCCGCGTCTCCGATATCTAATGATCCGAGGACCCAGGCCGACCGCTGGGCGGCCCGGCCAGCTCGATTACCTCCATCTGTTCCAGAAGACCTCAACTCCGCACTCCAGGTGGCCCACGCGCCGCCCAATGCACGCAGACGTGAGGGCAGCGCGGGTCGACTTCCACCGCCCTCACGCCGCGGCGTGGGCGGGCCGTCGTAAGATCCGCAAGCTACGCAGCAGCGATGTCACCACACAACCGACGGGAATAGGCGAACACGCGAGCCGCGCTCGCGGTGGCGCGGGAGCTACTGCGGTGCCGGCTGATGGAGAGTGGCCGCGCCGCACTGCTGGAACGCGTCGCCGAGCTATTGGATACTGCGGCCAGGTGTACACCGCCTTTCTTCTCCCTACTCACATTTCAAGTTGTGGCCAGGTCACACAATGGGCCTCGTTGCGCTCGCACGCTCCCAGGTGCACCAGGAGGGCTCGCTAGCGTTAGCGCGACCGGCGGTGCCGGATGTCCGGACGCGCCTTCTGATGAGGACATGACTACCTTGGATACGACCAAAAATATTGCATACATGCATATTTGTCAGGTGATTTCTAGTGCAAAATATTCAATAATCTATTTATGTTATCCAGAACAAAAATACTTCACACATTTTTGTGTTTTGTCTAATTGCAGGTGTATGGGACATTTATACAATCCACATATGAAGATACGGGAAAAGGAGAAGTTTAGCTTCTGTTCAAAAAGTCCTCTCACGTCACTTTTGGGCCAAGAGAAAATAGAGTCCAAGTCTCACGTTCTTGATTCAGATTCGGACTGCACAGACATACCTGACTCAAAACGTCAACAACTTTTTCATACGGACTCCGAATTGGGTGATTCTTTTTTTGTTGGAAAGTAGATTTCGTGCTATTTCCAACCCAATTGGAATAACCTTCAAATTCGTCTGGAGCATTGAGATATCGATGAAACAATCTGAAGCTGCAGTAGAATCCGAGTCAAACAACAAGTCCAAAGGTGTTGCACCACCTCCACTTGGGCCCATGAGTCTTGTACGACCTAGGGTTAGTTTTAGGATGCCTTGGGACGTCCTTCCACCTCCTTGGCCGCCACCCCTTGCTCCTATATAAGTAGATCCATCTAGTAGTTTTTTCCTTGGGATTTGTTTAGTTAAAAGTTAGCCATTGCAACTTCGTGTACTTCGTTTGTGTCCAACGACCAGACCAAGGCCGCTTACGGATCCCCACCATTATCAATACTTCATATATATAGATTCGCAATATTCATATTGCTTTATCATATTCTTGCTTGTTCTTCGATTGCTTGTAGGAATAGACCTTCATGGTCAGGCTGACCGTGCTTCCGGCATCGTCAGTAACCTCAGGAGATTGGTTTAGCGATTGCCAAGGCGCAACGTCGTGCACGTTTGTAGTCGGATCATCAAAGTTGACTCCACCAAATCGATAGTTATCATCTCATCGAAAGATCGGGACCCTCGCCTCTATCAAGTGGTATCAGTTTTCAGGTTGCTCGGTGAGAATTTCTAGTTTTTCCTAGATTAGATTTATTTTCTTACCTATTGTCCAAGAAAAAGCCACAAAAACAAGTTAGATATATTCATCCTTTGTCCAAGTCAGTTTGAGCCTTTGCAATTTTCCTTTCATTGCTTGCGTAGTTGAATTATCGGTTGCATCGTCATGTCGAGTTGCTGGTCTTAGTGTCTAGTTCGTTTAGAGTTTCGAGTTCTGTTCACATTAGTCATGCCGCCGCTGCATCGCTATCCCTTCCGCTATGCACCACCTATCCATCAATTTCCACAACGTGCTACCCACCGTTCATTGTCATAATCATAGTTGAGATTCTTCACATCTTCGCTTGATCCAATCTGCATCTTATCTAGTTTGTTTTGGAAGGAGGGAGAGAGAAAAAAAGGAGAGAAAAAAGTAAAAAAAAGTCAGAAAAAGAGAAAAAAGAAAAAGAAAAAAGTGCGAGGAAAAAAAAGAGAGAAAAAAGAAGAAAATTCAGATCTATCTAGACTCAATCTCGTAGTTGAATTCAGATTGGAATCTGTTTTGTGCACTGTTCAGTAAAACAGGCATAACTTCTTCATATGAAGTCCGTTTTGGCTCCACGAGTACTCAAAAGAAATCGAGGGATGAGCCGCATCTCAATAGTTGAAGAAGCTAGTTCAATATTTGGCACCTCAAAATCGGCTTCTAAATAGGTCTTTTTGCCCTCCGAAGTTCCCGAACACAGCTTATTCCAGTTTTTCAGGCTAGCTTTAGAATTTTTTGACTCCTCATATCAACTCGGAATTGAGTGATTCCTTTTGTGTTTGAAAGCTTGAGTCAGTACCATTCTTGAAAAAAATTATCAAAAAAATTGGCACAAACTTTTCCAGAGGAAAGTTGGAGAGAAAGTTGTTGATATATCCTTCTTGGCTGTTGTTTCATATCATTATCTTTACTACTATTGTGATCTTCACTTATATCTTGCTGTCGAGAGCTACTTCATATCCTTTATTTATGCTAGTTGTGCTATGCCGTGACCTCATTAGTGTTCTAGGCTCGCGTCTCTAATCCGGTCTAGCCTAGGACCAGCACAGTACCGTCGTTGAGCGTTTATTCAACATTGCACCTCTGAATTGATTATTGCTAATCTTTTGCTACCATATATAACCAACCCAGCTCCACATATTTCTACACCGTGTATACGTACATTCTCCTAGCAATCGCTTTACACAATCTTCAGAGTTATTTGACACCGCTGGTTGCGTGTCACCACCTGCCGCATGGTAAGAACTTGTAAGATATTGATATTTGCTTTACTGTGAGCGCTTTACAACCACATCCTAGTAGTTCATAGGAACATTATCTTGAATTTTGTTTCTTATTTCTACTAATCATGAAAAGTTCCGGAGATAGAAGTTCTTGGGCGACGGACACATCTTCACCACCACGAGAGTTGGGACAACAAACACATGCACATGGTCAGGTTATCTCTTTACCATCATTTGAGGGTAGATTTAATCCTGCTATTTATCTAGCTTGGGAGCTTGAAGTAGAACAATTTTTTACTCAACATGATTTTTCTGAACTTGAGAGAGTACGAGCTACCACTAGAGCATTTACTAGTTTTGCTTCTATTTGGTGGAGTGTACATTGTAAGAAAAACATTGATAACCAACCCACAACTTGGAAAGTTTTGAAAGCTGTAATGAGACAAGAATTTTTTCCTCACTATCGTCGTAGTTGCTTCGCAAATTGGAACAATTAAAACAAGGCAGTAACACTGTTCATGCTTACTACCAGGAGTTCAAATCTTATATGCATCATTGTGACATGGAAGAATCTGAGGATGATACAATGAATATATTTTTTGGTGGTTTGAACCATGATATCCGTGCAAGGTTTCAGTATATTCCTTGTTGCATTACTGGTATGTATGTTCGCGCTTGTACCTTTGAGAGACAGATACAGGAGGATGCATTGGGTGACTACAACAACTACTATTCTAGTTCATGCTCACCACCGCCGGTTGGTTCCTCCACTGTTGCACCTACTAGAGCAGCCCCACCTCGGATTGTGAGCGCGACATCATCTCAAGAGTATGGTACATTGTCAACGTCCGTACCTACATCAGCTACGTCTTTGTGACAAGGTAACAATACAGGTATTGATGATATAACTTCACATGAGAATGATGCATTCCTAGTTAACTTGAATGCATCATATGTTGAGTTACCTGTTGATTTGAGCACACCACCTATTTTAGAGAATCTTGTTACTGTGATGAATGTGTCATGTGATCAAATAACTAAAATACCAACAATTTTGAGTGCACCCATTGAATTAACTGTTGATGCAAAAGAACCAATGTTTAATCATTTTGATATGACCTCTAATCTTGGTGATGATTCTATGTCCAATGACTTATTGCATGTTTGCTTATTTAAGCATGTTGTAGCATGTAAATTTGATGCAAGTAAGGTTTATTCACCAATGTTGGGATGGTTTAATGATGAACATTGTCAATCTTTTGAAATGAATAAGAGCTTCACTTATATGTGCGAACTGAGTTGCAATATTTTCATGCCTTCTACTTCTTATGATAATTTTTTGGCTTTAGATTTTATGAATTATGAAAGTTACTCATGTATACATGTGTCATATGTGCAAAAATCAAGGGAAGTAAAAATAGATGACATATACATATACAACATGTACACCTTGTCTCTTTTGTTAGCCACATTTCAGATTAAGCAATGCCGAGGACGGATCCCCACCTTGTCTCTTTCCAACCCAATTGGAATCACCTTCAAATTCGTCCGGAGCATTGAGATATCGACGAAACAATCTGACGCTGCAGCAGAATCCGAGTCAAACAACAAGTCCAAAGGTGTTGCACCACCTCTACTTGGGCCCATGAGCCTTGTACGACATAGGGTTAGTTTTAGGCTGCCTTGGGACGTTCTTCCACCTCCTTGGCCACCACCCCTTGCTCCTATATAAGTAGATCCATCTAGTAGCTTTTTCGTTGGGGTTTATTTAGTTAAAAGTTGGCCATTGCAACTTCGTGTACTTCGTTTGTGTCCAACGACCAGACCAAGACCGCGTACGGATCCCCACCATTATCAATACTTCATATATATTCGCAATATTCAGATTGCTTTATCATATTCTTGCTCGTTCTTCGATTGCTTGCAGGAATAGACCTTCGTGGTCAGGCTGACCGTGCTTCCGGCATCGTCAGTAACCTCAGGAGATTGGTTTAGCGACTGCTAAGGCGCAACGTCGTGCATGTTTGTAGTTGGATCATCAAAGTTGACTCCACCAAATCGATAGTTATCATCTCATCGAAAGATCGGGACACTCGCCTCTATCACCTTCGCCTTCCCCGGGTGGTGTAGGTGTGGGCGTTGCTCCTCACCGTCCGAATCGAGCGCCACCCCACAACCACCAGGAAGGTGCACCGGGCTCAGTGGTGTGGGGTACAGGGCGCCTTGGCAGAGGTTCCGGCGAGGCAGCTCAGGAAGCCTATGTACCCCACATGGTGGATCAGGAGTATACGCCAGAGGACGACCCCTGCACATTCCACGAGCCAGGCTGGGAAGAAGAGATGCTGGAGGCCGAGGCCTTCTACGAGCCATCCAAGAGCCTCTCCGACCCAGCCGACGACAACCACCCCAGGGTACCACTGATATCTCAGGAGCAGGCTTATGCTAACCATGGGTCGCAGGTGGACCGAGCTGCTGTGGCGGACGACGACCCCAGCGCTGCAGCCCCACCCCAGCCAGGGGCGATGCACTGGGGGCTGCACGGAAGGGGTCTAGAGCAAGGCCCTCCCGCATGTCGCGCGGGGCAAGGCACCGCCCGGAGGTAGGTCCTCTGCCGGGGAGGCGTCGGTGAGCCCTCCCCCCGATAGAGGGCCCGTGGTCGCCGAGGGCGGCGCTGGCGTCCCCTTTGCCCCTTGGCCTCGTCCTGGTTTCCGGACGCTCCAACGATGGTCGAGGGTGGCGCAAGGCAGGGCCCTCGTCTGGCGATATGAAGCAAGGCTCACGCCTGTGAAGGTCTCCGCACGTGACACTCTCACATAATAATGAGTGGGGCTATACATGCCCCGGAGTCTCCGGAGAGCCGCCCTTGGGCCTCGGGGGCTCCCGCCCACGTCCTAGTGGAAGCACCATGCTCAGTGCTGGTCATTGACACTGTCCCCTAATGACTAAGCTCACGACCAGCAAAGGCACTAGGCTCCACGCTGGTGAGAAGACAAGAAGACTAGCTAGGTGTTAGACGCGTCCTTTTGCTTCCAATGCCTTTCTCTGTAGGTCGATCTGCCGACTTTTGGATTTGAACTTGCAGTCGCATTTTCATTGACAAAGCATGGGGGGCATCTTTTCTCATTCGTGTTGATTTCTTGAGTTTTCCAGCTCTGTGCCTTGTTCCGAGACCCACGCCTACTGTCCCTTCCTCACGAGTGCCTCCTGAGCGGGGGCTAGGCGTGGTATGCGCGCGCGTCCCATCGTGATCTAATGCCCGTCTCTCAAGGTCTTCTCAGGCAGACCGACGAGCTCCGCAGAAGCCTGAAATCTTGCAAGTCCGCGGAGGACTCCCCTCAGGAGAACTACGCACCGACAACTACAAAGCCAGTCTGGGGCCCGCCTAGACTGATGTAAGTTAATGTGGTGAGCATGCGGAGGAACTTGAGAACTCGCTAAAGCATGCCTTAAGTCTGGCTCAGAGAACAAAACAATAGCCTGATTACATGAGGGGCTCCCCCTCCCCAAAATGCACTCACATCGTTGGGGGCCATGCCCAAGCTTTTGCGCACAGGTTCGAAACAAAGAGCATGGGCTCAATCGGACATGTCGCTCGCAGCATCTTCCGAATTGCTCCCGGACATGCTAGCGGCGTCGTCGCGAGCGTCATCTTCACCATCATCGTCTACGTCACCTTCATCCGCCGTGACCACCACAACATCATCATTGGAAGTGAAAGCTCTGAACAGAGCACCCACATTATCATTCACCCAGCGCGCCAGGTCGCCCCGAATAGCCCCGGGGACTGGGGAGATGGCGGTGTCAAAGTCAAAGTTGGGTTCGACATTCTGAAGATGGCTGAAGACGTGGGAAAACACACGCCCGAGGAGGCCACGGCTCTTTTCGTCAACAAGCTCGCGAGCTCTCTCAGCCCGGTCCTCCAAGCGCATCACGACGTCGGTGAAGAAGCGAAGGTGGCCGGCATAGTCTTCTGCATGAGGATGAGGGGCGTATTCATCGCAGATGATGCCCAACACCCGGTTGGCCCTCACCCTGAGGTCGTGGAGCATGGGAGCGTGCTCGCTCTGCAACGTATGTCGGCAGATCACCTCCTCCCTACTCTGCTGCGCAAGGGACTCGGCAGCGGTAACTCGGTGCTGAAGCGGAAGCAGTTCAGCACGGGCCGAGGTCAACTCAACCTGTACGAAGATCAAAGCAGTCGCGGCAGCCTTCTCGCGCTGCTCCGCCTCAGTCAACCTCGATCTGAGGACGGTGGTCCTGCCCTCGGCTTTGGCTGCCACGAGCTTCAGCTTCAGCTCGTACCTATTGGCAAGGTCAGCCCGAGCCTCCCCAGCCCTGCGGTCCGCTTTCTCCTGGATCCTGGCCTCGAGCGCACTGACGACATCTTCCGCCTAAGCAACTTGGCGCTCCCTCGTATCCAACCGCTCAAGCTCGAGGCTGCACTCTGTGGACTCTGTCGGATTTCAGGTTCCGGCAGACCCTTGAGGTTCGAACACTGGGGTGCGCGCGGAGATTTCGCCTTCTACCTACCTGCACCCCTCCGCTTCGCTAAGATCTAAGCTATGGAAAGAACAGCATAAGAGACACAGGGTTTATACTGGTTCGGGCCACCGTTGTGGTGTAATACCCTACTCTAGTGTGTGGTGTGGTGGATTGCCTCTTGGGCTGATGATGATGAGCAATACAAGGAAGAATAGCCTCGCGAGGGTCTGTTCTTGGCTGGGGCGACGAACTGCTAGGAGGAGTTCAGTCACCCTTCTCTCTCTCTTCTCGATTGCGATCCGATCTCCTCTACCCTGTGGGTGGCTAGTCCTATTTATAGGCAAAGGCCCTGGGCCTCTTCCCGAATATTGAGCGGGAAGGGCGCCAACAATTGGCCACTTTGAAGGGGAACATCTGGTACACTTATCCTGACTAAAGTTGGTCCTCACCTACCAAAGGCTCTGGTGGTGACGCTGGCTGGGGCTCCACAATGACTTCCTGCCGTTGGACTGGTCTTGGTCTCGTTGCACCGAAATGGGTGCCCTTGCTTGATGCTCTCGCCTGCGCTTGCTCCCTTTGCACCAAAGAGGAAAGGAGGACACTGTGCGGCTGGCGCCCGCTTGGCGCCTTTGGTCGTCATGGCTTGCGTCACGGGCACCTCGTGAGGTACCCCGCCTTGATCTCTCCGCCTCCTCGCGGGCCAGCCTAATGAGGCCATGCCTGAGGAAGCTCCGTGTCGTCCACCCCGGGAGGCTTGGCCCCTCGCGAGGGTCTTGGGTCTGTGTTGATGAAGATGGGCCGTGCTGGACCCCCCTTTGAGCCACGCCGCAGGCCGCAGGCAGGCAAGTCCGGGGACCCTCGTTCCCAGAACGCCGACAGTAGCCCCCGGGCCCAAGGCGTACCCGGACTTGGCCGTGCAGGGAGGCGAAAGGGCAAGAGCAAAGCGCCGCGGGCCCTAACAGCCTGCGGCCTTGGGCGCCGCGTGGCGGTTGATTGGACGTGGGCGTCTCCACTTCCCCACGGCGCCTCGGCAACTGCACGGATTGGACAAGTCCCTGCATGCAAAGCGGATCATGATTACCTGTGATCGTGGAGGTCGGCGGTTGGCCTTCGCCGGCCATAAGTACGGAACGGCGCGTGCCCTTCTAGTCCATCCCTTCTTGCTTCTCCTTCTTCCTGGTCCTTGCTCCGTCTTGCTGCGATGGCTCCGATCCGCCGGTTCTCGACGACAGAGAAGGGAAAGGCTCCTCGAGAGGAACCAGACCAGCTCCCGCCGGAGAAACGGCTCGCCCTCCACGGCCGGGACGAGGGGGCTCATCAGGTGGTGTCGAGGCCCTGGTGCGAGCGGCCACCGCCGGGGTTCCCGCTTCCCTTGTACGCCCACATCGAGGGCTCTGAAGGAGTCGATGCCGATCACCACGGGCGACGCCGCCGTCGGCGTCGACGGGTCACGAAGGTGTGGGTCGTCCCCCCTGGGGTCCACACCGAGGGCTCCTCCCGAGAGTTCGTGCTCCACGCTGCCATGCCTCCTCAGTCTTGGATTCGCCTTCCTCCCTTCTTTGCCTCCATCATCCCGCAGGGAGAACTCCTGGAGCTTTGGCTGCAGCACGCCGGCTGCAGCACCCTCGCGACCGAGGCAGAGGTCGCGGTCGTTGCCCCGGGCGAGGTCTTCATGACTCGAGGCTGGAGCGAAATCGCCCGGGTCTGCAGGACAAGAGGCGCCTTCACGATCCACTTGGAGTACGACGGTGCTTCGGTGATGTTCTTCAAGGTCTTCGATGCGAACGGGTGCCAGCTGGAGTGCTACCCCGGGAGAGGTGGTCGGGACCCTGCTACGGCGAGGACTGGGCCCGCCGACCGCTCCCTTGGCGGCTCCTCAGGCGGCGGAGGCGTCGGAGGTTCCAGCGACTCCGGCGAGCTCTTCGTGACTCCGGAGACGAGCGACGACAGCTATGAGCCCCCGAGCCGGCGCTGCTCCTGGAGCGGGGCGGGCTCGTCAGGCCGTCGCCGACTCTGATCTGGATGGGGTTGGCGCCGGTGCTCGACGGCCCACTATTGATGATGGCGTCTTTTGCAGGGGCGCATGTAGTTAGCGTCCTTTTAGGATCTGTTCCCTGCGAGGAATCAAAGACGCGTCCCGTGGGGGCTTGTAAGGTGCCTGTGATCCTGTTTTGTTAATATAACCCTTGTCGTAGAATTGTGCGAGTTGCTCATTCCGTCTTAGCTCAGTTCTCCATTTCGAACCTCACGAGGGCTTGGTGCTCTGCGCCGACAGGTCCCAGTCCCAAGGCGGCTTCAGCTGTCGCTGGTATGCCAGGTCGCGATGCCGTGGTCAAGGCCAGGAGGTGAGCGACCCGGGGTCCGGTAAGAGCCCCTGAGCCGCGATGCTCAGGAGGTCCCCTTTGGCGCTCAAGCAGCCGTCGTTCGGTGAGAAAGGAGAGCGGCGTCGCTAACACGGGATTGCATTAGGTGCGGGGATGGTGCCACGGTAGCTGGTGCTTCCGGGTGGTGACTTATCTCGAGAATCAGGGGCCGCTCTCTGGTGTGTCGCCGGGTCCGTGCATCGGCAGGCGTGAGGTTGCTCGGTGAGGTCCTCGCGTGTCCCTCCCCTCTCGCCTTTGCTCCCCTTTCTGCTCTACGTCCTCGGGTCCCGGCCCTCGAGCGAGTCTCAGCCGTCGCTGGTATGCCAGGTCGCGATGCTATGGACAAGGCCAGAGGGTGAGGGCTGGAGAGCCAGTAGGAGCCCTGAGTTGCGATGCTCAGGCACCCCCTTTAACGTGCAAGCGGTTCGCGTGGATGAGAGTGAAGGAGACACCGCAAGGGCCTCGCCTGACGCAGCTCCTTTAGGAGATCCTGTAGACCCATCATAGAAAGAACGAGGGGTTGCCATGACAATTGACAGTCAGCCGTTGGTTGCTTCCGAGGGGCGATGAGGCACTGAAGGCTTGACGAGGTGGCGCCATGCGGGGCTGCCGCGGCCAGAGCTCAACCATTCAGGTTTGTCGGCGTTGCAGGGACGGACCCATGCGCAAGCGTCGTGCCGTTTGGGAGCAGCTCCGTCAGTTGGCGTCAGTTGAGCGGGCAACTAGGTCAAACACATTAGCCGCGAAGGAGTGGATTCATTCAAATAGATGCTGGGAAGACGGACATCACTGGGTCTAGCCCGAGCAACTTGGGGATGATGCAGCCCATGGGGCGCCCCCAACAAAGTAAGCTAACAACATGAAATAAAAGGGATACATGCCGCAGGGACAGACCCACGCGGCCTGGGAATAATGCAGCCCTGGGGGGCGGTCCCAGCTGGAATGAAACTTGAAAGATGTCACCTGATGATGTCGAGGACGAAGGAGTGTTGGTGTAGTAGACTCGGTGGGCTGTGGAAGCCGATCCTCACGAGCCCCCTGGCCCAGGGGCCTCGGGAGGCTCTGGAGGCGCTGGTGGCTCCTCGCGGACCATCTCCATCTCCGCCAGGGCTGCGGAACGCCTGGCCTCTTGAGCCTCCATGATACCCCTCATGAGGCGCTGGTACGTGGCAGCCGCGTTCGGCAAGCCGTAAGGCATGCGAACATAGCTGTGGGGTGGACCTTCGCAGCGCCCCACTCACGAGGGCCAGAGGCGCTCCAGAGAGGCGACTCGATTGAGCCCTGGTATGTCGATGCAGACGCGCAGCCCACCATCCTCGCCTGGATGGGGAGCCACAATTGGTAGGCGGCGACCGCCTTTCATGACTCTTGACTCCTGTAGCTCCTGAATGGCCTTGCCGATGAACTCCTGAGGGTCTGGCTCTCCTTGCCTTACTCCTTCTTGAGGGAAACGTGCTTCGAAACACGCCTCCATGTGGTGCCCAAGCGCCTCCCTCGTGACCTTAGCCAGGTCGGTGGCCCTCCAGGGGAGAGCCCCCGAGCCCTGCCTGAGGAGGGCGCTGGGCGCGCTTTCCTATGCGATGGAAGGAGGTTCCCCCTAGGCAGGCGCGGGCCCTGAGGGGCCTGCCTCCTGAGGGGCCGGGCTGGGCGATGTCTTCTTCTTCTTGGGGGCGGTCTCGGGAAGCCTCCTACTTCCGCGATCCGGGTCTTCCAGTGATGCGGCCTGAAAGGCTTGTTCCAGGGAACACACCGCGTCCTTCTCTTCACAGGGCACCGTGATGACTCCGCCACTTCCTGGCATCTTGAGGACGTTGTAGCCGTGGTGAGTTACGGCCATGAACTTGGCCAGCGCTGGGTACCCAAGGATGGCGTTGTACGGCAGGCGAATGTGGGCGACGTCGAAGTCGATGAGCTCGGTGCGGTAGTTGTCGCGTGCCTCGAAGGTGACAGGGAGGCGGACCTGCCCAATCGGGACCGTGGAGCCGTCGGTGACTCCGGAGAAAGGCTTGGTTGGCTGAAGCTGGTTGTAGGGCACTTGGAGATTGTTGAATGTTTCCACGGACAGGACGTTGAGCCCTGGCCCGCCATCGATGAGGGTCCTGGTGACCACCACGTTGCTGATGATTGGGGAACAAAGCATCGGGAGGACTCCGGCTATGGCCGCACACTTGAGCTGATCTGCTGAGCTGAACGTGATGGCGCACGCCGACCACCTGAGAGGGCGCGTGGCTTCGAGCTTGGGGAGGACTGCATTCCACTTCGCGGGCGAACTGCTTGAAGATGCGTTGAGAGGCTGGGGCTTGAGCCCCGCCCAGGATGCAGGCGGTCGCGCGTGGCTCCTGGAAGCCCCCAGCCCCCTCATCCTGATGGCGGTCCTCGTTTCTCCTTGGCCGCGGCGGCAGCGGACGGAGGCCTGCGTTGCCTTGCGGGCGATCCTCGCTAGGCTGATCCCTCCAGTCTCCCTCGCGAGGCGGGTCTTGCCAGCGATCCTCGCGAGGTCGATCGCGCCACCCTTGCCGCGGGCAGCGGTCTTCCCAGCGTCCTGTGTTCCTTCCTCCTCCTCGACCGTAGCACCGGTCACCGCGGTCGGGGCGACGGCCGATCCTTCCTTCTCGCACAGCTCAGAGCTCTTGACATTCGTTGGTGTTGTGGGTGTGGAGGTCGTGGTACACACAGTACCGACTGCCCTTGGAAGATTCGGGCTGATCTCTGCCCCGCTTGGTGTCTGGTTCTGCCGCGAGCACGACAGCCCCCTTGCGCTTCATATCCTTGGCCTTGGGCTTCTTCTCTTCTGGGTCTGCGGCAGGCAGCTCGAGGAGGGAGAGACGCCCTTCTTCAGCCCTGGCGCACTTGGTTGCCAAGTTGAACAACTCCAAGGAAGTGCACAGGTCTTCATGCATCGCCAGCTCCTCCTTCATCTTGACATCGCGCACGCTGTCGGAGAAGGCTGAGATGATGGCCTCCTCGGTCACCTTGGGAATCTTGAGGCGTGCGTTGTTGAACTGCTGGATGTACTTCTGCAGGGTCTCTCCGGGTTGTTGCTTGATGCGGCGCATGTCGCTCATGGCGGGTGGCCGGTCGCGAGTACCTTGGAAGTTGGGGATGAAGCGGGTGCGCATCTCGTCCCAGGAGGAGATCATGCCTGGAGCCAGGTTCAGGAGCCAGGTGCGGGCCCCGTCCTTGAGTGCCATGGGAAACCAGTTCGCCATGACCTTCTCGTCTCCGTTGGCAGCTTCGATGCCCAGCTCATAGAGCTGGAGGAACTCCGCAGGGTCGGCCGTGCCGTCGTAACGAGGAGGCAGGTCTGGCTTGAACTTGCCGGGCCACGCGACGCTGCGTAGCTCGGTGGTGAAGGCACGGCAGCTTGCTATGGCCACGGGAGGCCTTGGGTGACGGAGAGCTTGGTCTTGCATGTCTCCACGCGCTGCAGCTGGGAGCAGCGCGGGGTCTTGACGTGCGGGAGCAGGAGCATGGTCGCGGCGTGCTGGAGCAGGGAGCGCCCGGGCAGCTTCTTGCGGGCGAGGGACTTCTTGGCAGCTCTGCTCTTGCCGTGCTGGCACCTGACGGAGCGGGTTCCGCCCAGGAGCCACACGCCTTGGAGCAATGGCGCCTTCTTGAGGAGGAGGCGGCTGGGGCGCCCCCGGAGCTTCGTCACCCGCGCGGGGCGGGGTGCGGTGCAGCGGAACGGACGGTGCAGGAGAGCCCCCTGCGGCGCGGACGAGCTCGGCGACGCGGTCGAGCCATTCTTCGTAGACGTCGTCGACGGGACAGTAGTGCAGGAGCTCGTTTGCCACGATGAGCGCAGCTCGAGCCTCCATGGGTGCGCAGAGCGCGCAGGACGAAGAACCAGCTGGGGTGAGCGAGGGAGTAGCGGTGCGGCCGTCTTGCCGCACGGACGGATGCTGAGACGACGCTTGCTGCTCGTCCCCCGCCGGGCCGGTGGCGACGTTGACGGCAGGTGAGGGGGAACGGCGAGGACGCCCGCCGACAGGAGCCGTCTGGGCGACGCGGGAGGCGAGAGCGGCCCGCGCTCGGCGCGGGCCCGACGAGCGTCAGACATGGACGCGATGGTCGGAGGAGAACGGGGTGGTGGAAGACGAATTCCGGCGCACCCCTACCTGGCACGCCAAATGTCGGATTTCGGGTTCCGGCAGACCCTTGAGGTTCGAACACTGGGGTGCCCGCGGAGATTTCGCCTTCTACCTACCTGCACCCCTCCGCTTCGCTCAGATCTAGGCTATGGAAAGAACAGCACAAGAGACACAGGGTTTATACTAGTTCGGGCCACTGTTGTGGTGTAATACCATACTCCAGTGTGTGGTGTGGTGGATTGCCTCTTGGGCTAATGATGATGAGCAATACAAGGAAGAACAGCCTCGCGAGGGTCTGTTCTTGGCTGGGGCGACGAACTGCTAGGAGGAGTTCAGTCACCCTTCTCTCTCTCTCTCTCTCTTCTCGATTGCGATCCGATCTCCTCTACCCTGTGGGTGGCTAGTCCTATTTATGGGCAAAGGCCCTGGGCCTCTTCCCAAATATTGAGCGGGAAGGGCGCCAACAATTGGCCACTTTGAAGGGGAACATCTGGTACACTTATCCTGACTAAAGTTGGTCCTCCCTTGCCAAAGGCTCTGGTGGTGACGCTAGCTGGGGCTCCACAATGACTTCCTCCCTGCCGTTGGACTGGTCTTGGTCTCGTTGCACCGAAACGGGTGCCCTTGCTTGATGCTCTCGCCTGCTCTTGCTCCCTTTGCACCAAAGAGGAAAGGAGGACACTGCGCGGCTGGCGCCCGCCTGGCGCCTTTGGTCGTCATGGCTTGCGTCACGGGCACCTCGTGAGGTACCCCGCCTTGATCTCTCCGCCTCCTCGCGGGCCAGCCTGATGAGGCCGTGCCTGAGGAAGCTCCATGTCGTCCGCCGCGCGAGGCTTGGCCCCTCGCGAGGGTCTTGGGTCTGTGTTGATGAAGATGGGCCGTGCTGGGCCCCCCTTTGAGCCACGCCGCAGGCAGGCAAGTCTGGGGACCCCCGTTCCCAGAACGCCGACAGACTCCAGCATTAGCGCTTCCTCGCGCTTCAAGACCTCCTCCTCGTCAGACGGCGCCCCCCTCATCGACGCCAAGGCAGCTCTGCACCTCCTCCTGCTGCTTCAGGTGGGCATTCAGGGACTGAAGCTCCCGCCTGTGCTTCTCGGCAACCTCGTGGCAGTGGTCTGCCTCCCTGGCCTCCTCCAAGGCTCGGGCGCTGGCCTCACGCGAGGTTGCCAGGGATGCCTCAGCTTCCGCGTTGGCGCGCTCACGCTGGAGGCGCCCAAGATTGATGGCCACCTTCAATTGATGCCATTCATCCACCAGCCGAAGACCCTCGATTTCGAGGCGAGCATCCACATCCGCAAGCTCTTTCCCGAGCCGAATCAGTGCACCCATAGCTTCCTGGAAGAGCTCGTGACGAACGGCACCCTGCATGCGTGCGAGTTCGAATGCGCAACCGGGTCCGTCCCCCACGCTAGGAGTTGTTGAAGAGGTTCGAGGTGGCTCGCCTCCTCCCAACAGGGGGCTGGACGCCGACGCCTTTCCAGCCGCCCTTCAGGCCCCGACGGGGGCCCGGAGGGGCAGAGGTTCGTTACCCGAAGGAGAAGCCAGAGCCGAGGTCACCCAGCTACAATCAATTACCAGAGGAGGAGCTCTCGGCACACCTTCTGCACCCCAAGCAAGGTCGTGAAGAGCGGACGACAAGAACGCGGGGTTAAGACGCCAAGCCGGCGTGCTTGCCTCTCCGGCCAACCTCACACCAAGTGTTGCAGGCTGGTTTGAGGCGCTCAAGATCAGCAAAGGACTCGAGGCAGGAGGAGGTTGTTTCTCGGGAGACTTCGTCGCCTTGGCAGAAGGGACCCTGAGGAATCATGGTTAGGAGGAGAAGCGGCACCCTAGAAATTACAAAGATAAGGTACTCACTCGTGAATAGCGATGTACTTCCTCTGCTTCGATGGCCGGAAGGCATCACCACTGCAGCCTGGAGATCCCCTCCTTTTGCGGAGCGCCGTGAAGTTCGGGTGGAGCTGGCCGAAGCCTTGGGCACGGTCACCAAGGCCGAGCGCAGGTGGTGCGACCCCTGAGGAGGCGGCCTCAGGAGTGCCGAACCATGCTGAGATTTTGGTGCTCGCCTCGTGGAGGTACACCAAGGCCTCGAGGGCAACAGCCTCAGGAGCATCGGACTGCGTCGCCCCCCAGGCCGTCTCCTCAGGACGGCTTTCCAGGGTCCTGGGGTACGGCACCTTAGGAGCCCCGAGTGGTGCCGATCCCTCAGCAGCAGCGTCGCCATAGCTCGACAGCAACCGCCCTCTGGAGGAAGAGCCGGAGCCTGAAGCCTGATGCGGTCCCCGTAGCCAGAGAAGGTCCACATTTTCCAAGAGTGGCGCTGAAGCGGAGCGATGCGACACCAGATGAACTCCTTCACCACCATGGGCGCCGTCACACCAAGGTCCTTCAACCTGGCGAACCAGAGCCAAACATGGGCAAGCCGTCGACCGGTGAGCTTCGCGTGCCCCTAACCGGAACTCGGAGTAGCTGGAACCCGAGGGAGCAGCAGCAGGGGGCTGCGCACGCCAACGTCCACGAATACCCACCTCCTCCTAAAGCCTCCGACGACTGGCGAGAGCTCGAACTCAATCCCCGAGCCGGCCATCGCCGCTACGGCTTGGAGGGATACACACCCTGAGCGATGGAGAGGGTCTGTCAAGTGCAGCGAGAAGAAGTGGCGAAGCAGAGCCACAAAAGGGGCAATGCTCACCATGGCTTCGTAGACAAAGGCAAAGACAGCAAGGAGGAGGATGGATTGGGGATCAAGATGCAGCGCATTGATCTGATAATGCGAGAGCACCGCATTGAAGAAATTGGAGAAGGGGGAATCAAGCCTGCCCAAAGGGCGTGGAGATGGATGGGGACCTCGGTGGCCGTCATGTCAACCTCGGTGCGGGAAGAAGGCCAGGCCACCATCACCCCCCACTCATTGAAATCAGTGGCAAGCGCCGGGTGCACCTTGCCCATCGCCTCTTGGTTGAGCACCACTGACCGCTCGATGGCGGGCTCGAGGACCGGCGTTGCGGGGGCTGAGGTATGGGACTCCTTCTTTCCCTTCTTCTTCTGGCTTGGTGCCATGGGGGCGGGGGGAGTTGGTGTCAGATTGGGCCGGGGAAAGAGATCCGTAGCCTTCTGGGAGATGAGGGAGCAGTGGAGAGCGCTGCCTGTAAGGGAGGAGGAGCTATGAAGACGACGGTAGTTGCCTAGCCAGGCAGAAATCGAGGCTGCATGGGGAAGTGAAGGCGCCCACGTCCCGTCAGTCGCCACTCGCCAATCAAGGCGGCAGGTCATTGGGGCCCGCAGTGCTCCGCACTTGCCCCTTGGCTTCACCATGAAACCAAGCACGAGCGTGCCTTGGGCCCGGGGGTTACTGTCGGCGTCCTGGGAACGGGGGTACCCAGACTTGCCTGCCTACGGCCCAAGGCGTGGCTCCACCCGTGGCCTGGTACAACCCAACTTCATCAACCAACGCTCAAGACCCTCGCGAGGGGCCAAGCCTCGCGAGACGGACAACACAAGACCTCCTCAGGGGCAGCCTCGCTAGACCGGCTCGCGAGGAGCGGAGAGATCAAGGCAAGGGGCACCTCGCGAGGTTCCCGTGACGTGAGCCATGACGACCAAGGCCAGGAAGGCGCCAGCAGGCATAGGGCGCCAGTTTCCTCTTCGATGCTAAAGAGGCAGTGAAAGAGGCAAAGGTGTCCCGATGTTTGGATGAGATGGTGGCTATAGTTTTCTGTGGGAGTCAACCTTGACGATCCGACTACGAACGTGCGAGACGTCGCGCCTTAGCAATCGCTAAACCAACTTCTGAGGGGTTATTGATCATGCCGGAGCATGATCAACCTGATCACGATTTTCTGTTTCCTGCGAGCAAACGAAGAACAAGCAAGAAACTGATATTGCGATCTGGATATTGCGAATATAAGATGAAAGCTTTATTGATCAAGGTGGGGTTCTGTGACGTCTTGGTCTGGTCGCTGAACACAAACGAAGTACGCGAAGTTGCAACTATGGCGAAATTTTAATCTAAACAAAACCCAAAGTCTAAACGATACCCTAAGGGTTGTATGTATGGAGGAGAGAGGGGGGAATTTCGTGGCCCTTGGAGGAGGGGTCCGAAACCAACCCTAACTCTTGTTTCCCCACACATACGGACTCTAAAAACTGCCTATAATCAAGTATTTCGAAATTACATGGGCATGGCCCAAAAATAAGGTGACGCAACACCTAGAATAGCCTCTGGACGAAATTTATGAAGTGGCATCTTGTATATTTCATCCAAGGCTTCATGCACTCATTATGGTGGCTTCAAAGTCCTGGAATCATCACTTGTAACTCTGTTCTTGTTCCCCTTGCGCACGCCATCATCTCCATGCTTGAACTTGCTCTAAGGTTCATCTTTCTTGTCCAAGCTAGGCCCCTCATTTGTAAGCAAAACAAATGTATCCAATTTAGATAACATCATATTCTCATGAACATTAGAATCATTACCAAGAAACGAAAGTACCTGATAATTCAATTGGCATGCGCAAGCTCTAGTAATTGGTCCAATATGTATAGCAGCAGGGGCTGCGGGTGTAACAATGGTATTGATGTCCTCATCATTCTCCCCTTCTTGAAATGAAGTCGTCCTCAACGAAAGCTCATCTTCCTCACCCAAATAAGGCTTCAAATCTGCAATGCTAAAAGTGGGACTAACCCCAAAATCTGCAGGCAGCTCAAGTTTATATGCATTATCATTTATTTTCTCTAACACCTTAAAAGGACCATCATCACGTGGCATTAGCTTTGATTTGCACAAATCAGGAAATCTATCCTTATGCAAATGTAACCAAACAAGATCTCCAGGTGCAAACACAACATGTTTTCTACCCTTATCTCCAGCAAGTTTATATTTAGCATTCATACGCTCAATGTTTTCCTTAGTTAACTGATGCATTTTTAAAATCTATTCAGCACATTCTTTAGCATCAAAAGTAACCTTCTCCGAACATGGAAGAGGCAACAAATCAATAGGTGCACGAGGTAGGAAACCATACACAATTTCAAAAGGGCACATTTTAGTAGTAGAATGCAATGAACGATTATAAGCAAATTCAATATGAGGCAAGCATTCTTCCCTCATTTTCTTATTATTCTTCTTCAAAACAGCCCTAAGCATAGTAGACAATGTTCTATTGACTACTTCAGTTTGTCCATCAGTTTGGGGATGACAAGTAGTACTAAAAAGCAGTTTAGTCCCCAACTTAGCCCCTAAACATCTCCAAAAGTGGCTATGAAATTTAGTATCACGATCGGAAACAATAGTATTTGGCACACCCTGAAAGCGAATAATTTCACGAAAGAGCAAATCAGCAACATTAACTACATCATCGCTTTTATGACATGTGTGTAGCGAGTACGTCCTCCGTCTTCTTCACGCCAAAGTGTCCCATTAGTCCTCCTCCATGCGCCTCCCGCAACAACAAAAGACGAACGGAGCTAGTTGGAATGCATAGCTTGTTAGCACGAAACACAAATCCATCATTAACGACGAACTTGTTCCATGTTCTTCCTTCTTTACAATTCAACATTACATCTTTAAAATTAGCATCATGCACATATTGATCTTTGATGGTCTACAAACCAAATATTTTGAAGTCAAGTTGTGAAAGCATAGTATAACAACGAGACAATGCATCAGCAATAACATTTTGTTTACCCTTCTTGTCTTTAATAACATAAGGGAAAGTCTCAATGAATTCAACCCATTTAGCATGTCTACGATTCAGTTTAGCTTGACTTTTAATATGTTTCAAAGATTCATGATCAGAATGTATAACATATTCTTTGGGCCATAAATAATGTTGCCATGTCTCTAAAGTCCGAACAAGAGCATATAATTCTTTATCATAAGTAGAATAATTCAGACTAGGCCCACTCAATTTTTCAGAAAAGTATGCAACAAGGTTGCCATCTTATAATAACACACCTCCTAATCCAATTGCACTGGCATCACATTCAAGCTCAAAAGTCTTATTAAAATCAGGAAGTTGGAGTAAAGGAGCATGTGCCAACTTATCTTTCAATACCGTGAAGGCTTCTTCCTGTGCGGTACCCCAAACAAAAGGCACATCCTTCTTTGTAAGCTCATTGAGAGGTGCAGCAATGGTGCTGAAATCTCTAACAAAACGCCTATAGAATCCAGCGAGGCCAAGAAAACTCCTCACTTGTGTGACTGTTTTGGGCCGCGACCAACTCTCAATAGCTTCAATCTTGGCTTTATCAACTTCAATTCCCCGTGGAGTAACAACATAGCCAAGAAAAGATACTCGGTCGGTGCAAAAGGTGCACTTCCCAAGGTTACCAAACAAATGTGCATCCTGTAGAGAAATAAAAACAACACGTAAATGTTCCAAATGTTCTTCCAAAGATTTGCTATAAATCAGTATATCATCAAAATAGACTACCACAAATCGTCCAATGAAAGCACGTAAAACTTCGTTCATTAGTCTCATGAAAGTACTAGGTGCATTAGTTAACCCAAAAGGCATGACTAACCACTCATATAATCTAAATTTAGTTTTAAATGCTGTTTTCCATTCATCTCCCAATTTCATACGATTTTGATGGTATCCACTACCCAAATCAACTTTGGAGAATATTGTAGAGCCACTCAATTCATCTAGCATATCATCTAGCCTAGGAATAGGATGACGATAATGAATAGTAATATTATTAATGCCTCTACAATGAACACACATACGCGAGGTACCATCATTTTTAGGCACTAGTATAATAGGAACAGCACAAGGACTAAGAGATTCGCGTATATAACCTTTGTCGAGCAGCTCCTGTACTTGACGCATAATCTCCTTCGTCTCCTTTGGATTGGTATGGTATGGTGTATGGTTGGGTAGCGATGCACCGGGAATTAAGTCAATTTGATGCTCAATCCCTCGAATAGGTGGTAATCCCCCTGGCACGTCTTGTGGAAAGACATCAGCGAACTCCTGGAAAATGTGAGTGAGCAGGGGGCAAAGAGGAAGGCACGTCCTCAAATGAAAATAATGCCTCTTTGCACACAAAAGCATAGCAAATAGATTTGCTGAAATCTAGCTCATCAATATCAGATTTTGTGGCAAGTAAACATTCACTTTTCAATTTAATTTCAGAAGCAACACTAGATGGTTTATTATTAGGTTTCATTTGTTGCTCAAATTCTTTTGCCGCAATCTGATTTTCACTATTATTTTTCTCCTGTTTTGCTTTATTAGCTCTATTAACATCATCTTTCAAAATGGAATCAGGAGTCATAAGAAGCAAAGTAATATTTTTGTCCTGATGAACAAGAGTATACTGATTATTTCTACCATGGTGTATAGAATTTTTATCAAATTGCCATGGTCTACCAAGTAATAAGGAACATGCTTGCATAGGTACCACATCACAGTCAACATAATCAGCATATGTAGAGATACTAAAATGCACACGAACAGTACGTGTTACCTTAACCTTGCCGCTGTTGTTGAACCATTGGATGTAGTAAGGATGTGTATGTGGTCTTGTGGTGAGAGATAGTTTCTCCACCATCTCCATGCTAGCCAAGTTGTTACAGCTCCCTCCATCTATGATGACGCGAACAGAACATTCCTTCACAACTCCCTTTGTATGCAACAAATTATGCCTCTGATTTTGCACAGCTTGTGTAACCTACAACTCAGAACATGTTGAGCAACTAAACATTCATACCTGTCAGCATCTTCAGCAGCCATGTATTGCGTCTCATGATCAGAATCATCTCCACTGTGTTCTTCATGTGTAATAAGTGCCAAAGTCTCCTCCTCATAGTCACTAGCGGACTCATACCCACCATCCTCAATAGCAATCATCACACGCTGAGATTTGCATTCTCTCACAAAATGTCCTCTTCCCTTACAACGATGACAAATAATATCACTTGTGTGCCCTGTTGATGCCATGGAAGAAGAAGAGCTCTACGCAGGCCCGACAGGTATGCTCTTGGCAGATAGTGGTGGTTGTGCCTGGTTTCTTGTATCACGGATGGAGGTGGCACCTGATGGAGGTGCCGGTGTAGTGGAATTAGAGGATGCACGTGGTGTCCAGGATGAAGATCGACCTGCAAAAAAGTTAGTTCACGCTAATGCCTGTCGATCCTGCACTTCATGTTCAGCTTTACAATCAAGATGGAATAAACGAGTGATATTATTATACTCCTTATACTCTAAAATGGTCTGGATCTCTCTATTTAATCCACCCATAAAACATGCAAGCATAGCTTCATTCTCCTCAACAATACCACATCTAATCATGCCAGTTTGTAATTCCTGATAATATTCTTCTACAGAATTTTTTCCTTGTCTTAAACGCTGCAATTTTTGAAGTAATTCACATTGATAATGTGGTGGAAGCCAACGGGTACGCATAACAGTTTTCAAAGCAGCCCAAGTAGCTGGAATAGGATATAATCTACAATGTTCAGACCACCAAACACATGCAAAACTAGTGAAAGCACAAACAGCAGCAGGAACACGTCTCTCCTCAGGATATTGTAAACATGTAAAACATTGTTCAGTTTCTAACTCCCAAGTAAGAGATATTAGGAACATATCTACCCTTGAATGGTGGAATATTCAACTTCAGTTTAGGAAAAAGGTCATGATCTCGTACCTCAGGTGGTGGTGCAGCCCTACCGTTGCGATGATATACCTGAGGACGACCTGGTGCTGGTGGTTGCACGTAGTTCTGATTTTGATCAACCTCATCCTCGTAATGGTCCTCCACCTATGCAGTAGCAGCAGGAGCTATCGAAGCATCAATAGCGGCACCCGAATTTTGCCTAGGGTCAATGGGAACGTGTTGTGCTCGTCCCACTTGATTTGGAAGGCGACATTGTTGTTGTTGTTGTTGTAGAGGTGTGATAGGTGCAGCCGGCGGTGGTAGTGGAAGACGCGCTAGCAATTCATTAAACTTGTCATCGAGCTTTGTTCCGAACGTCTTCTCAATGCCATCTATCTTCTCCATGGCCTCTTCAAATTTGTTTAGCACATCTTCTACCTGTCCACTCATCATTTGCTGAAACTTATCATGTAACTCTTTGTTCGTCATGTTCTCCCAGTCAGTCTCATCGGCTTGTGATCCTACCATGGTTAGCAACAATGTTGGGGATATCGCTTATCGGGAACTTATCGGTCGACCCAAGATAAGGGGTAAATCGGACAGTTTATCGGCATATCAGCCAATTTATCTTATCGGTCAGACACCGGTAAGCAATAAATCGGCTGATTTATCGGAATATCGGAAGATATCTTGAACAATGGTTAGCAATAATAGAAACACACAAGAACATGGTCTTATAGACTACTAGGAAGTGGTGGTGTGGTGGACAGTCACAAATCCGTCAAGCGAATCTCAAATTCTTACCAGTTCTTACCAAGCAGCAGGTGGTGATCGGCAACCGTTGTAGTCAAAACTCTTAAAGCTTGGATAGAGCGATTACCAGGGAGAGTCAAACGTACGACATAGATGTATGTGGAGCTGGGAAGGCTTATAAGATGGTAGCAAAAAGATTAGCAATAATCAATTCAGAGATGCAAAGTTGAATAAACGCTCAACGACGGTACTGTGCTGGTCCTAGGCTAAACCGTGCTAGAGACGTGAGGCTAGAACACTAACAAAATCACGACGCTGCATGTAAACAAGGGAAAAACACACTTTGGATTTTTTTTGCTCTATTTTTTGGCGCTCCTCTTTTTTGCGCTCCTCTTTTTTTTGTGAAAAATCACTATAATGGCGAGTGTCTCAAAACTCTTCCCTCGTCAAACTGACAGAATGGGCACCATTTTTTGACTTTTTTTTCGGAAATCAGGGCAGCGACGACTAAAAAGTGCGACAAAAAATCACTATGATGGCACGTGGCTCAAAATACTTAGAAAAGCCTAAAAATAGGATAGGGAAAAATATTTTTGCCTGTGAAAATTTTGGCCTAAAAACTGCCCGGGGGTCTCCAGACTTTTTTTTTCGAAACCTACTTAGGCAAGGAAACATGAATCGGAAATTAGACGGGTCTCAAAAACTAACCTAATATGAAAGGAACTCGAATTGGTGGTGGATATATGGTGGTAGGATATGGCAGCGGTGGTGGTATATGGATACAGATTGGTGGTGGTATATGGATATGGATTGGTGATGGTATATGGAGACGGATTGGTGATGGTATATCGAGAAGGATCGGTGGGGGATAAGCGGTGGTGGTAGATGGCAGGGGCGATGATGATGGTGCGGCGGCGGCGGCGGCGTGGCAACTTATGTCCAGGACTCGAAACACTAAAAGACTAGACTCTAAGACCAGCAACTAGACATGGCGATGCAACCGCAAATTCAACAAAGCAAAAATACTGAAAAGACTATGCAAAGGCTTAGACTGGTTCAGATATGATGAACTAACCCTAATTTTCTTTTTGGCTTTTTCGTGGACTGTAGGTATGAAGAACAGACTCGATCTAAACTACGAAAAATAGTAAAATCTCACTAAGCAACCTAGAAATCTGATACCACTTGATAGACGCAAAGGTGTCGCGATGTTTTGATGAGATGGTGGCAATCATTTTCTGTGGGAGTCAACCTTGATGATCCGACTACGAATGTGCGAGATGCCACACCTTAGCAATCGCTAAACCAACTTCCGAGGGGTTATTGACCACGCCGGAGCACGATCAACCTGACCACGAGGGTCTATTTCCTGTGAGCAAATGAAGAACAAGCAAGAAACTAAGATTGCAATCTGGATATTGCGAATATAAGATGAAAGCTTTATTGATCAAGGTGGGGTTCTGTGACGTCTTGGTCTGGTCGTTGAACACAAATGAAGTATGCGAAGTTGCGGCTATGGCGAACTTTTAATCTAAACAAAACCCAAAGTCTAAACGATGCCCTAAGGGCTGTATATATGGTGGAAAGAGGGGGGAATTTCGTGGCCCTTGGAGGAGGGGTCTGAAACCAACCCTAACTCTTGTTTCCCGACACATACAGACTCTAAAAACTGCCTATAATCAATTATTTAGAAATTACATGGGCCTGGCCCAAAAATAAGGTGACGCAGCACCTAGAATAGCCTCTGGACGAAATTTATGAAGTGGCATATGTATATTTCGTCCAAGGCTTCATGCACTCATTATGGTGGCTTTAAAGTCCTGGAATCATCACTTGTAACTCTGTTCTTGTTCCCTTGCACACGCCATCATCTCCATGCTTGAACTTGCTCCAAGGTTCATCTTTCTTGTCCAAGCTAGGCCCTTCATTTGTAAGAAAAACAAATGTATCCAATTTAGGCAGCATCATATTCTCATGAACATTAGAATTGTTACCAAGCAACGAAAGTACCTAATAATTCAATTGGAGTGCGCGAGCTCTAGTAATTGGTCCAATATGTATAGCAGCAGGGGCTGTGGGTGTAACAATGGTATTGATGTCCTCATCAGGCAGGCACAGGTGCAGAGTCCCGAGGCGTCAGGCAAAGGTTTCCATATCGGTGCAACGAGACCAAGACCAGTAGGACGACAAGATCGAGGTCACCACGGAGCCCACGACGGCGTCACCACCAGAGCCTTTGGCAGGCGAAGACCACCTTTTGTCAGGATAACTTGTACTCATTGCCCCTCTTTGAATTAGCCATTGTGGGATCCCTTCCCGCCTAATATTTGGGGAAAGGACCTGGGCCTCTATAAATAGGGCTAGCCACCACCGTAGCCAGGATCGGCTCATCTAGAGAGAGAGAGAGAGAGTCTCATCGAGGTACGGATCACTCAGATCATCCCCAGCCACACAAGCTCATCGAGCTCAAGAACACCTCTCCTCATGAGGCTGTTCTTCCCTTGTACTTGTTCATCCCCAGCCTACAAGGCAATCCACCACACCACACTGGAGTAGGGTATTATACTGCAACGGTGGCCCGAACCAGTATAAACTCTTGCATCCCTTGTTCCTCGGGTTCGGCGAACTAGGCTTTGAGATCATTGCGAGAGTGTGATCTGAGGGGAGAGATCTTCGTGCGCACCCCAGTGTTCGAACTTCAAGGGTTTGCTGGAACCCACAATCCAACAAAAGGTTGTATCAATTTTGAGTAGAGCGTGAACAAAAGTAAATAACATAATAGAAGTAAAGAAGCACAGTGAGGCGAATAAAAGCAATGGAACCAACAAGAGGATTAAAGCATTCTAAGGGAGTTTGAAATTCCCACTAGTATGTGTCTAATGTAACATATGCTATTGGATAGTTCTAGGTTGGGTACTTGAGCCACTCTAGATGTTTGTAATTGGGCGGATCTGGGTATAGTATACGTTCTACTTCAGGTAGACTTCATACCACGCGTGCCACTAATGTTGTTTTCCCACTACGGTTCTCATTATGGTAATTAAGGGTTTCCCCGTGGACACGACCACACCAAGGGTTCTCCGTTATTCTCGTATCAATTGCAAAGGGGCGGTAGAGAGGATTTTACCATCACCTCGAACTACCTAAACATAATAAGATTTACAAGGAGAGTGACATGCTTCGTGGACATATGAAAGTGCAACTAATCCCTGGGTGGTTTTGGTAATTCATAACAATATATACATCACTGAACTAATGCACATTCAAAGAGTATTTCAGGAAAGTTCCATTAGGTATGGTAATGGATGTGAATGTGGGCCCGTTAAAATGGAAAGGACGTGTCTTGGCAAAGCTTCAAGACTCTACATTTTTGGTTTAGTGATACAAGATCACATTGAGTCCATAGGAAAGCCAACACTATTACAAGGGGATGAGGTTTTTATCATGGTCTAAACTGATCAAGTGCTTAGAGATATTCCTCCAAAACCCTTAGTATGTCCAAAACCCTAAAGTCAATCTCGGTACCATCGATATACATCTAGCCGGACTCACTGAGATACACTTGACATAGCCACCGCCTAAACCCTAGCTTCCCGGTCTCACCGAGTTGGCCCTTTGGTCCCACCGAAGAGCACTTGCCAAACTTCCATTACCAATTGCTTTCACTTCGAATTTTCTGAATGTTTTAATCGGTGACACTAAAGTGTGGAAAGTGCTTAGGTCAGCATCATTTGGTCCCATCGAGACGTTTCATCTGATCTCACCGAAAAGCCTAAAGTTCAAACCTTTTGTACTAGTCGGTCTCACCTAGTATTTTGACCCGGTCCCGCCGAGTAGTGCATAAAGGTGTGTAACAGTTAGGATTTTGGTGCTGCTTATACATGCCCCCACACATTCCACCAATTCTCGGAGAGCAATTAGTCCAAAGCTACCACTTCCCATAGCCTTTTTCTGAGAGAGAATCACCTACCCTTATTTTGATATCAATAGGATTCCACTCCAATGTATCGCGATATCAAAGCGCCCAGGTGGGTTGTCCCCACCCGGGTGCCCCGCAGACCCTAAAACCGACGCTATAAAATCCTATTTTTCCAGAAAAAATCAAGGAGGAAGAATTATCTCGTTTCACGATACGGAGCCGCCGTCACCTCATGTTCTTCATCAGGAGGCCAGATCTGGAGTCCGTTTGGGGCTCCAGAGAGGGGGACCTTCCTCTTTGTCATCATCAACCCTCCTCCATCACCAATTCCATGATGCTCTCCACCGGGAGTGAGTAATTCCTTCGTAGGCTCGCTGGTCGGTGAGGAGTTGGATGATATTCATCATGTAATCGAGTTAGTTTTGTTAGGGCTTGATCCCTAGTACCCACTATGTTCTGAGATTGTTGTTGCTATGACTTTGCCATGCTTAATGCTGGGCCCGGGTGCCATGACTTTAGATCTGAACTGTTTATGTTATCACCATTATATCTATGTTCTAGATCCGATCTTACAAGCTATAGTCACCTACTATGTGTTATGATCCGCTAACCCCAGAGTGACAATAGTCGGGACACTTCCTAGTGATGACCGTAGTTTAAGGAGTTCATGTATTCACCGTGTGTTAATGCTTTGTTCCGGTTCTCTATTAAAAGGAGGCCTTAATATACCTTACTTTCCAATAGGACCCCGCTGCCACGGGAGGGTAGGACAAAAGAATTCATGCAAGTTCTTTCCATAAGCACGTATGACTATTTACGGAATACATGCCTACATTATATTTATGAACTGGAGCTAGTGCCGTATCGCCCTAGGTTATGACTATTATATGATGAATATCACCCAACAAATCACCGATCCGATGCCTATGATTTTCCTACATATTGATCTTGCTAAGTTACTACTCACTACAAAAAAATACACTTCCGTGATGATACGTGTTTGTCACAGTAGGTCACGTTTTCTATCATGCATGTAAATCCATGACAAATTTATGACAGAATCAAGATAGTCATACCTGTGCTGTCGTAGAAGTGTTCCATCACATTACCAAAATTATCATCACGGAAGTGTCCACTTCCATGATGATAAATCGCGCATCACAGAAGTGCTTTCATCAAGGGTGACCAACACGTGGCATCCACTATAACGGAATGCTGTTAAGCTATCGGGTCCGGTTTTGGATCCGAGAACCCGTTAACAGCTCGGACCAATGGGGATTTTCCACGTGTAAAATTCTGATTGGCTGGCGGAAACACGTGTCAGCTCTACATTGGCACAGGTGTCACTCATCCAATGGGCAAGATGCGCCTATGATATGTTGGCACGTGGACCGGCCCAAAAGTGGGCCATAAAGTTTAAATGGGCCGGCCCAACTAAAGGCCCACAAGATTTTGCGGTCCATAATGGGCCGCCCCAGCAAAATGCCCATGAGATTTTGCATATCATAATGGGCCAGCCCAACTAAAGGCCCACGAGATTTTGCGGGCCATAATGGGCTGGCCCAGCTAAAGGCCCATAAGATTTTGCAGACCATAATGGGCCGGCCCAGCTAAAGGCCCAACATTCTCAGTTAAGGCCCGTACGGCTAGTGTCAAATCGGCCCGTCAACGGCCTGTCCTAAACTTGTCATCATCGCGGCCCATGGTCACTTCTGGCCCGTTAAGAATTGGCTAAGTATATGGGCCGAATTACGGCCCGGTGTATTTCCAGCCTGTTAAAGGTCCTGCTTCATTTGGGCCCATTTACATGCCATTGAAACTTTCGGCCCATAAACGTCTGTGAAGGATTTGGGTCATATTCGGCCATGTCTGACATTCGGTCTGTTAGAGGCCCACTATAGATTTGGGCCACTTTCGGCCTGTTGTGATTTTCGACCTGTTAACGTCGCACGAAATCAATGGGCCATATGTGGCCCAACGTCACATCGGGCCCATTAACGGCCCATATAAAAATGACGATAATCTAGCCCGACCGAACTTCCGGTCTGTTAAAGGCCCGTGTATTAGGTCGGCGCATTTACGGCCCGTCCAAATTTCGGCCTGTGAAAGATCCGCATCGTAAATGGGCCACCATTTCGGCCTGCTAAGACTAGTGGGTTATTTGGCACAATCAGGGCCCAATCTCACTTTTGGTCTTATAAAGGCCCATGTTTTTTATGGGCTTGAGATATTTACACCTGTAAATGGCCTATTGTTACTGAGGGCCCAAATTATGTTTAGGCATGTTAAAGGCCCACTATGGGCACATGCCTACCAGAAAAATATGAAATCTTATGCTGATTTAGGCCCAGATATTTTTAGTGGGCTACATGCAAATTTTGGCCCATAATCGTTTTTAGCCCAATTGGAATGGGCCCGACGAATGTTGGCATGTTGGGATCCTATGAAGCTTTCGGCCGAATACATTACTAAGATAAACCTACACTATACAAAAATAGCGTCATAATTATTGCAGCCTTTGGCAGCATCATAAATGCTGTATCACAACAAAATAAATTCCAACCATACAACAAAAGGCCTGTTGGCATAAAGTTTACAGTCCATGCAGATAAAGGCACCATCAGATGTATAGAAGCACAGAACATTTGACCTGAGTGCTAATGTTTCAGGCTGTAGAATCTGATGGAGCAGCATGATCTTCACCTTTTTTCCGCCATTGCTCTTGAACAACGAAGCAAATGTCTAATAGTCTGGTTTCAAAACCATTCATATCTTTACGACATTTGTCAACCACTATTCTTGTTTCCAAAACGACGTCCATTAGGGATTGATTTGTGTCTGGAGCACAGATATATCACTCTGTCTAGCAGGAAGATTTTGTTCAGTAGGCGATTTGGACGAGGTTACCTTGACAACCAACCCAGAATTACGCAGGAAGGTGCTTTTTGCACTGTTAGTGGAGAGATACTGACGCACTGCAGCAAGAGGTGACATTGTGCCTGTGGTAGCCTCGTCACCTTCAGGTGGTTGTGGCTGGTCAATCATTTTTTCCGTAGCTTCCTGAAAGTTTGAACTTATAGATTAGTGTACCAGATAAGTTACTAATGAGACAAAAACAAACAAAGTAGGTTACACGTTTATACATAACTTATTTTGGTGAACTACTGTAATACATTAGCATGTATTGCAGTGCCAACTACATAATAAAATCACTTTCGGAACATATGTCCATGTAGCATGCCTACTTTATTGTCTATTTCCTCACATTCATTGACATCTAAGGATAAAGAGACATGGTTTAAAGTAGGATGAACATAGTATGACATCATTCATATCATGGGCAAACAAATATAAAACAAATAGGCTATTTTATAATTGTGTGCGCACGTGAACATAACAACTAGAATACAGATCAAGACCAAAAGAATATCCTTCATCTCTTTTAGACCATGTAAGGTGAAATGATACGTTAAGACAACTGTTTATAAAAGTCAACAGAGTAACTAACATTGGCTGCAAACCAAGTAGTTAAACAAACACATCACAGTACCAATCAGTTCAAAGGCAGGAGGAGTAAGGACTTACAACAACGGCTTGAACTAGTGTGCTCATGCCCTTCATCTTGCTGGTGTGGCAATCCCTGTAGATTTGCACTGGATTCAGTTCAGGTTCTTTTTGGTCCACACAGGCTTTCCTTTGTATTTGGAACAAGTCAATATAGATACGATAATATGGCACGGAAAAAAGAAGTAGCAGCTATTGACAAGAGCCTCGCAGTGTGCAATATAGCTACGAGATCATGTTGTCTGCTGGAATTTCACTTTAGAACGGTTGGTCTTGTTCTTCAAACGGTTAGCCTAGAAGAAGATACACTTGTAAGGCACATACATAAATACAAGTTCAATATGTGGTCTGATCAAATACATATAGCCTACCTGATACTTTGGATCAGACTAGTGTTTAACGAGGGCTGTCCAGTCTTCATCTGTAATATATTCCACTGGAGATGTTTGGGCGATTTCATTGTTAGCCTTGCCTTCAAAGTGAGATTTTCTAAGGTGGTACCGATACTGTCATAGAGCAGACTGAACAACATGAGTGCATGCTTGTTTAGTTGCACCATCTTTCAGATCCAACTTGAACCTCATCTGTTGAAAAAAGAATGTGAGTCTTATTAGGAGGAAGCTAGAAAGTATGGGATAGAGCAAGACAATATTACTAATTGCGATGAATAACATTAGTTATGGATAAATGGTCAAGGAAGGTGTTAAAATGGGTATTGTCTTTCTCATTCCTGTACTGGATCCATGTTGGGAGGATATGTGCATGACACCTAACGGCAACAGCTGTCTCTGATACTAACTTGGCTAATTCTGTAGGATCACGAGGCCTTTTTAAACCTGCCTCAAAATGGATCTCCATTCTTCCTCCTTTAGATTTTGTTAATCTGTCAAGCATTATCCCTGATGTCTGTTTCCGCTTGCGTCGTGGTGCTAGTTCAACAACGAATATGGAAAGTGTTAGTGTACATCAAACTACGAGAGTACATATAAAGGAGCATGCAACTGCAACTTGACTTGGTCAGGTACCGTCTTGGTGTTGATGCTCATGAGGTTCATCTGATCTTGCCAAGTCCTATTGTGTCAGTAGTGCTTCAGAAGTAGTGTTAGGTGTGAAGGCAGCTTGGGAACTGTCCAGTTCCGGAGCAAACAAACGAGTAACTCATTGAGATGCTGGTACAGTTGAAGCGGATGCTGTAGCTGGTGGAGCAGGTGATACTGTGTTTGTAGATTTAGCCGATGGACTTGGACCTTCTACTGCACTATAAGTACCAGCAGAATCTGGACAGTAGATCCTTTCCGTTTCTCCTGACGAGTAACACCACTCCCTACTATATTATTTTCCTTGATCTTTTTTTACTTTGCCATGGGAAGCCATACCCACAACACAAAAGAATAAAATCGCTCTTCAGAACTCATTGATGCATGATACAGACAAGCAATACTTTGATGTAAGACAACCGTATGAGGATGGAATATGTAAGAAAAACAGGACGACATGACATATTCACAGCTACGATGTGTAAACTAAGCAGAAGGATTTTCAAGAAAATAGAAGTAATGCAAGCTAGACACCATATGAAAGATGCAACCAATATTACTCTGCCAAGTTAAAAGTGTCTTGTCATAAGTGGCAATTCGAAAAATTAGAAGCAGTACAACGTAGAAATCAATGCAAGATGCAACCACTATGGAACTGCCATGTTAAAAGCGTCCAATCATGAGTGACTAATGCGGGATACACAACAATAGTACTTTGATGTAAGAACATGGTATGATAGATAGATGCAGTGTATTCTAGACACAGAACGCCATGTCATATGCACATGTATAACGTATAAACTCAGCAGGTGCAATTTAATCAAATAGAAGAAATACAGGCTAGACAACATATGCAACATGAAACCAATTATCACACTATCAACTTAGAGCAAGCACCTGCGATGGTGGAGTACGGGAGATGAACTCATCATGTAGACTTGGGACTTCAACTTCATTAGCAATAGCAGTGGCAAATCTAGAGAGTCTCTGTTTGTGTCGGTGCGGAGGACCACCGACATCCCCTAACTTACTCTTTTCCTTCCTATTTTCTGACATTGCCTTATGAAGTCAAAACCACAAGAAGATGAATAAAATTAGCTCTGCATAACTGGTTGATGCATGATACAGACGAACACTACTTTGATGTAAGGCAAGCGCATGATAGGAGGATGGAATATATACAAAAAAAGACAGCGTTTCATATTCACATGTACGATAGGAGGATGGCATATGTATGAAAAAACAGTAAGCAGAAGGCATTTCAACAGAATTAGAAGAAATGAAAGCTAGGCACCATATGAACATGCAACCAATATCACTCTATCAGGTAAAGAGTGTCTTGTCATAAGTGCCATTTCAAGAAATTAGAAGCAGTACAAGCTAGAAGACAATGCAATATGCAACCTACATCACAGTCCCAAGTTAAATGTGTCTTATGGGTAAGTGATCATTGCAGGTATACGTTGTAAGCTACGTAGATGCAATTCAACATAATCAGAAGCAATACAAACTAGACATCATACGGAAAACACAACCACATATAACTGTTCCAAGTTAGAGCAAGCACCTATGATGGTGGAGTAGGGGAGATGTGCTCATCATGTACACGTATGTTCTAGAAACAGGAACACGTGTCATATTCACAGGCATTATGTGTAAAGTAAGAAGATGCAATTCAACAAAGTTAGAAGCAATACAAGCTAGACATCATACACAACATGCAACCACATATAATAGTGCCAAGTTAGAGCAGGCACCTGTGATGGTGGAGTAGGGGAGATGTGCTCATCATGTACACGTATGTTCTAGAAACAGGAACACGTGTCATATTCACAGGCATTATGTGTAAAGTAAGCAGATGCAATTCAACAAAGCTAGAAGCAATACAAGCTAGACATCATACGCAACATGCAACCACATATAATAGTGCCAAGTTAGAGCAAGCACCTGTGATGGTGAAGTAAGGGAAATGTGCTCATCATCTACACAGCTACGTTGACTGTCTAGCCTTGGGTTGTCTTGCGAATCTTGTTGGGAGGATGGCGGAGTAGAATCTGTAGAGAACCTCCGTTTCAGTTGCTCAGAAGGACCACCATCATCCAATGCCTTGCCAATTTCGTTCAGCTTTATTGATTTTGCATTGTGAGGTCAAACCGACAAGAAAAAGGAATATAATTCGCTCTTCAGAACTCATTCATGCATGATACTGACGAACACTACTCTGATGAAAGGCAAAGTCATGATATGAGGATGGAATATGTACGAAAAAATGGACGGCTTGACATATTCACACCTATGATGTGGTAACTAAGCAGAAGGCACTTCAACAAATTAGAAGCACTGCAAACTAGACACCATATGAAAGGTGCAAGCAATATCACTCTGCCAAGTTAAAATTGTCTCGTCATAGGTGGCGTTCATCAAACTAGAAGCAATACATGCTAGAAATCATATTCAAGACGCAAACCAATATCACACTGCCAACTTAAAGGTGTTCCATCATAAGTGACTGATGCAGGATACACAAGAAGAGTAGTTTCATGTAAGAACATGGTGTGATAGACAGATATAGTATGTACCAAAAACAGGGAAGTGTGTCATATTCACATGCATCATGTGTAAGCTAAGCAGATGCAGTTCACACTGATTAGGAGCAATACAAGCTAGA
Organism: Triticum urartu; assembly: GCF_056163025.1. Lineage (NCBI taxonomy): Eukaryota > Viridiplantae > Streptophyta > Magnoliopsida > Poales > Poaceae > Triticum > Triticum urartu. Next base: position 263,927,036 of record NC_141876.1, read on the forward strand.
CACCATATGCAACATGCAACCGGACATCACACTGCCAAGTTAGAGCAAGCACCTTGGATGGTGGAGTAGGGGAGCGGAGACTTGGACCTTGTAATGCACTATCAATACAAGGAGAATCGGTGCAGATACTCCGTTTACGTTGCTGCAGAGGACCACCATCATCGCTTTCCTTCCTCTTTCTTGATTTTGCCTTGTCAAGTCAAACCCACAAGAAAAAGTAATAAAATTTGCTCTTCAGAACTCACTGATGCATGATACTGACGAACACTACTCTGATGGAAGGCAAAGTCATGATACGAGGATGGAATATGCACGAAAAAATGGACGGCTTGACATATTCACACCTATGATGTGGTAACTAAGCAGAAGGCACTTCAACAAATTAGAAGCACTACAAACTAGACACCATATGAAAGGTGCAATCAATATCACTCTGCCAAGTTAAAAGTGTCTTGTCATAGGTGGCGTTCATCAAACTAGAAGCAATACATGCTAGAAATCATATTCAAGACGCAAACCAATATCACACTGCCAACTTATAGGTGTTCCATCATAAGTGTCTAATGCAGGATACACAAGAAGAGTAGTTTCATGTAAGAACTTGGTGTTATAGACAGATATAGTATGTACCAAAAATAGGAAAGCGTGTCATATTCACACGTATCATGTGTAAGCTAAGCAGATGCAGTTTACACTAATTAGGAGCAATACAAGCTAGACACCATATGCAACATGCAACCAGATATCACACTGCCAAGTTAGAGCAAGCACCTTGGATGGTGGAGTAGGGGAGCGGAGACTTGGACCTTGCAATGCACTATCAGTACAAGGAGAATCGGTATAGATGCCCCGTTTACGTTGTTGCAGAGGACCACCATCATCGCCTTCCTTACTCTTTTCCTTCCTCTTTCTTGATTTTGCCTCGTCAAGTCAAACCCACAAGAAAAAGGAATAAAATTTGCTCTTCAGAACTCATTGATGCATGATACTGACGAACACTACTTTCATGTAAGGCAGCCGCGTGATAGGAGGATGGAATATGTATGAAAAACAGGACGTCGTGACATATTGACATGTATGATGTATAAAGTGTAAACTAAGCACAAGGTGCTTGAACTTGTTAGAATCAATGCAAGCTAGAAACCATATGAAACATGAAACCAATATCACTCTGCCAAATTAAAAGGGTGCCCTAACAAATGTATTTGACCAAATTAGAAGCAATACATGGCAACAAGATAGAAATAATATGCAATATGCAATGAATAAAGGTGACTGTCGGTGTCAAAACTGGCAGATCTCGGGTAGGGGGTCCCGAACTGTGCGTCTAAGGCGGATGGTAACAGGAGGCAGGGGACACGATGTTTACCCAGGTTCGGGCCCTCTTGATGGAGGTAATACCCTACGTCCTGCTTGATTGATATTGATGATATGAGTATTATAAGAGTTGATCTACCACGAGATCCTAGAGGCTAAACCCTAGAAGCTAGCCTATGGTATGATTGTATGTTGTCCTACGGACTAAACCCTCCGGTTTATATAGACACCGGAGGGGACTAGGGTTACACAAAGTCGGTTACAAGGGAGGAGATCTACATATCCGTATTGCCAAGCTTGCCTTCCACGCCAAGGAGAGTCCCATCCGGACACGGGACGAAGTCTTCAATCTTGTATCTTCATAGTCCAATAGTTCGGCTGTCCGGAGACCCCCTAATCCAGGACTCCCTCAGTAGCCCCCGAACCAGGCTTCAATGATGATGAGTCCGGCGCGCAAATCGTCTTCGGCATTGCAAGGCAGGTTCTTCTCCAAATTTTGAATATCTGCTGAGTAGTGTCCGGCTCCCCATAAATGTTGCACTTCTTGGCTTCTGCGCCCAATAAGGGCTATCTTCCACGTGTCGAGCGAATGCGAGGAGCCGGGGCATTTTTACATTCGCCACCCTAGCCATGTAAGTAAACTGTCTATTAAAGGGACGGGGATTCTTAGATCCAAACCACACCATCCTCCCACGGCGAGTATCCATCGGAGCGCGCTCAAAAAATCCATTCCAACATGGCCGGCCATCGCAGCTCCTCCTCCTGCTCTCGCAGACCTAAGCCCGGTGATTGGGAGAAGTGTTCCGTCTCGCACATCCAATTAGTAGAGCTGCAGACCCAGGGATTTCTCCTTCCAGCATATTTGGTCCCCGTTCGAGCCGGGCTCGCCACCTATAATGGCGGGAAGCAAGCGGAGAGCTTCCCCAATCCCTCCAAGGGGGAGCGGGTATGCCTTGTCCCTTATTTACTAAGGGGACTTGGATTTCCAATCCATTCGTTCCTCCGCGGGCTCCTGGAGTTTTACGGCCTCCAGTTGCATAATTTTACCCCTGCTTCCATATTACACATCGTTGGTTATGTTGCCCTTTGTGAGCTGTTTCTGGGATGCGAGGCTCATTTCGAGCTGTGGAAGAGGCTATTCTGCCTTGTGCCCCGCACACAGGAGGGGTCACTATATCAAGTGGGCGGAGCTGAAATATGGCGCATCGCCGGGACCGGATACCTGTCCGGTACCCCGAAGAAGACGTCCGAAGACTGGCCTTCGGAGTGGTTTTACATGGAGGACGTCCCCCTTCCGAATCCTATTCGGAGGGGTCTTCCCGAGTTCAACAATGCTCCTCTAAAGAAACGCCGAAGCTGGTGCCCACGGAGCCCCCAGGAGGAAGACAACGGATAAGTCCTTTACCTGATGGACCGGATTAAAGTGTTGGCTCAATTAGGATTGACAATAATCGAGGTTATGTCAATATGCATAATGCGGGGGGGGGGGGGGGGTGCAGCCACTTCAATATCGAGGGCACCCCCTGTGGTGCTTTAACGGGGAAGATGGTGCCACTCGCTGTGGGCGTAAGGGACCGGACTCCGCTACTGCTTTAGCAAAAATTCTGTGCGAGTTGTTCAGGGGAGAAGAAGAGGAGTTCATCCGTATTAAGCCACGGGATGGATTCTCCATGTACAACCCTCCAAGCTGGGTGAGCTGTTACTCTTTACTCCCAACCTTCCCGCATTCTTCGTCGTAAATACTCACCTTGCCGTTTAACGGCAGGAACTGCGAAAAGCTGTAAGGGAGGTTAACAGCCCGCCTCCACAACTGGAGGACCCTGACCGGGCCCTCGATCCCGGACTTGAAGAGGATCCGGACATATTTGTGGAGCTGATAGACATGACGTTCTATCAATTGAGCTGCGATGACGCCATGGTGGCCATCATAGCCGATTATCCTGGGCTACTCCCTGCATCGCATGTAAGGGAAAACCGGAGTCCCAACATCCGAGAAGGATCCCCTTTTATGCACTTCACCTACCGTACACATATGGTGTTTTACAGGGAAGGCCTTCAGGACGCCATGCCAAACCCCCAGTGACCCGCCAACAAGGGGCACCGAAGCCGGCTAGGCCAAAAAGGAAGGCGGTCAGGACTGAGACGCCGACGCGGAGGTATGATACAAAACCTCGCTCCATGGTCGTCGTCTTTCTTTAAAATATAATGACGTCCATGTTTCCTAGTAGGAAAAACGCTCGCTGGACTATATCCGGAGAGGCCGCCGATCACGCCTCCACCAGTCGGGCTCCAGGGCCGGATATAGATGCGGAAGCTAACACGGGAGGATGCGGACAGACTATCCTCTACAAATTCTGAAGTGGAGAGCGCCATGAATCATAGGCGTCGCTGGCCCGTACTCCATGACGTTTGTTTCTCCCAAGAGGCATTCGATGCCTTCAACTCAGGAGACGCGTACATCCGTGCTGCTCAAAATGGTTTTGCCAGAGCCATAGACCAGTATGTAAAGGATATACGGGTAGGAAAATCTGACGATTATATATATCAGTAGCCCCTGACACTTGAAACAGTTGACACAACTGATTTAAGGATCATTATTTGTGTAGGTTCTTACAGAGAAGAATACCCAATTGTCTCAAGAGCTGGAAGAGTGCAAAGCCCAGCTACACACTGCGGTGGCCGCGTTGAAGGAGTCCGAGAAGGCCCCCTCTGGTAACATTTATTTCTATTGCGAGAATTATAGGTACCAGATAGTATGCTGCGTGCATGCAAATCTAACAGTAGATGTTGCAGATGACCCCGGAGTGAATCCGGAGGCCGTGCCGGGGGATGCGCAACGTGCTAATCGATAGCTAAATGCTGGCGAGCGCGTGCTTACACGGGTCAGGCAGGAGAAAAATAATCTCCAGGATGCCAATATCCGGCTGGACATGGAACTGAAAGACGTCCGAGCCCAGCTTGCGGACTCCGTAAAGGAGAATAAGCGGCTTCGACGCAACATTTTTAGTAAGTGCTTGAACGAACTTTTGATGGAGTTCGGCGAAGAAGCCGGCTAATAGAGTTATGTCTGCAGGTATGCTGACGCGTCGTCCCACGGAGGAGATGCCCGGGTCTGTGGGTGATCTTCTACCAGATCTCTCACAACTGCACGAACAAGTTCAGCAGGTGATGCAGGGTATTGCCCAAGCCTTGTGGCCTTCCGCGTCCCCGCCAGGAGGCATGGGGGATCTTGTAGAGAAGCTCAAGGGAGCGCGGTGGTGCTTCCGATTATGGAAGATATCAGCCTGCCGACAAGGTGCAAGGGAAGCCTGGGCTATGGTGAAGACGCGATATACCAAAGCTGACCCAAATCACATGGCCGAGGTCGGACCTGTGGGGCCCGATGGGAAAGAAATCCCCGTCAGTTTGGTGTATGACCAAGTAGATTTAGCCGCAAAGTATTCCCAACAGGATTGTAGGCTAGACAGCCTGTTGGATGGTATAGAAGAAGAATTTAATCAGTCTTAGTGACTGTGTACTTCAAGTGACATATATAATGTCCCTGGACGGATTGTAAATCATTTGTCATGGCGGACCTTTTCGCTTCAACCTCTGGACCCGATAGTCCGGAGTGTATCCGAATACCCGCTCGGTTATGTAAAAACCGGGGTATGCATGGAAACCAGGCGTAGCGGTCATAAGTGCTTGAACAGACAAGTACCCAACTAGCTATGTTATATTACATGGGTAGTAAGAAACGTCTTCCAAGGAGAATAGTTCCGTTAAGGGTTCCTTTCCCTGGGTACGCATGCCCTAATGTGCATGTCCGAACTGCGAAAAGAGACGCATGCTATAAACATCTGGGGGCATGTGCCAAATTAAATAAAACTCATCTTTTGTTCACCGACCGAATATTCCCTTAAGAACGCTAGCTTTCGGCTTCACCCAGTCTGAGGTACACATCCGACTGACCCGGCAGTAATAATTGCAGAGGTGCTCCCCTTATGCCCTAGCCGAATTAACGGGAATGTAGGGCATAAATACAAGAGCCAGGCAACCCAGCTTGGCCAAAACTTAAGTCATATCGATGCATATAATGGCGAAAAAGGTACATGCGGAAGAATAACACATGTGTGGGGCATAAAGCCCAGAAAAATAGTTAGACTAAGCTTCTGTATAAGAAGCCCCCAGGTATAATGAGCGCGGTTGGCGTGTCAAGATTGTGTAACCAAGACACAGATGTAGCCTTTTAGGGCCTTGAGGAAAATAAAAAGAGAGAAAGAGAGAAAAGACAGATAATTGATATGCAAAAAATTGACGAAGGTAAGGAGACGAACATAGAGTCCGGCACTAGGCGTAGAATCTTCGGAGTTTGGCTGCGTTGCATGGGTTTGGCTCAAGTCGATTGTCCGACGCATCCCGCAGACGGCACGCTCCACCGGTCAGAACCTGGTCAATAATGAAGGGACCTTCCCATTTGGGCTTGAGCTTGTTCTTTTTCTTCTCCGGCAGGCGTAGAACTAGTTTGCCAACGTTATAGGTTTTGGCCCGTACTTCTTTGCTTTGATACCTTCGAGCCTGTTGCTGATAGAATGCGGAACGAGCTTTTGCCACGTCGCGCTCCTCCTCCAGGGCGTCCAAACTGTCCTGCCGATCGAGCTTGGCCTCTTTTTCTTCGTACATGCGCACTCGAGGTGAGTCATGAATTATGTCGCAAGGCAGAACCGCCTCTGCGCCGTACACCATAAAAAACGGGGTGTATCCGGTAGTGCGATTCGGCGTGGTCCGGGGCCCCCATAGTACGGAGTCAAGCTCCTCTACCCAGTGCATGTTTGATTCCTTTAAGGACCGCACTAATCTGGGTTTAATGCCGCTCATGATAAGACCATTTGCTTGCTCGACTTGACCATTAGTTTGTGGGTGATAGACAGAAGCATAATCGAGCTTGATGCCCATGTTGCTGCACCAAAGTTTTACCTCGTCGGCTGTAAAGTTCGTGCCGTTGTCAGTGATGATTCTGTGGGGGATGCCATAATGGTGTACAGCCCCAGATATGAAGTCTATCATCGGTCCGGATTCAGCCGTTTTGACAGGTTTGGCTTCTATCCAGTTGGTGAATCTATCCACCATGACCAGTAAGTATTTTTTCTTATGGGTTCCCCCTTTAAGGGGTCCGACCATATCAAGCCCCCAGACCGCAAAGGGCCCAGCAATGGGGATTGTTTGGAGAGCGGTAGGCGGCATATGGCTTTGGTTTGCAAAAAGCTGGCAACCAACGCAATGTTGGACCAGATGCTGTGCATCTGCTCGGGCCGTCGGCCAATAGAAACCTGTACGGAAGGCCATGCTTACAAGGGCCCGGGCTGCGGCGTGATGGCCGCCGAGTCCAGCATGGATTTCTGCCAAAAGCTTCCGCCCTTCCTCTTCAGAGATGCACCTTTGAAGGACTCCGGTAGTGCTTTTCTTATAAAGCTCTCCTTCGTGGACCTTGTAGGCTTTAGATCGCCGCACTATGCAGCGTGCCTCATTTTGGTCCTCGGGTAGTTCCTGTCTGGTTAGGTAGGCCATGAATGGTTCTGTCCACGGGGCAATGATGGCCATTATCACGTGGGCTGAGGGTGTTATTTCGATGGCAGAGCCTCCGATTGCGTCAGAGTGTTCGGTATCTGATGTTGTGCTCGGGTCCGGATTATTGTTACTGGTGTCCCCCTCCCACACCACGGATGGCTTAAATAGTTTTTCCAGGAAGATGTTGGGTGGGACAGGGTCGCTCTTAGCGCCGATACGGGCGAGGATATCCGCCGCCTGATTGTTTTCTCGAGCCACATGGTGGAATTCAAGCCCCTCGAACCGATCTGACATTTTGAGGACGACGTTGTGATATGCCGCCATTTTCGGATCCTTGGCATCGAAGTCTCCATTTATTTGAGATATTGTGAGGTTTGAGTCCCCACGCACCTCCAGGCATTGAATGCCCATGGAAACTGCCATCCGGAGACCGTGTAATAAGGCCTCGTATTCGGCCGCGTTATTGGAGTCTGTGTATAGTATTTGGAGTACATTCGGCGACGAAATCGGCCAGTACTTGCGACTTAATGGCTCGCCGTGGTCTATATGTTATGTCGAATGGGAGGAGCTCGATAGCCCATTTGGCAATCCGGCCCGTGGCATCGCGGTTGTTTATTATGTCGTTGAGTGGTACTTCTGAGGCCACCGTAATTGAACACTCTTGAAAGTAGTGTTGTAATTTCCAGGATGCCATGAATACCGCGTATGCTATCTTTTAATAATGTGGGTACCGTGATTTACATGGAGTGAGGACAGTGGATACATAATATACCGGCTTTTGAAGTGGGAATTTATGTCCGCCCGTCTCTTGTTCGATGACGAGCACTACGCTTACAACTTGGTGAGTTGCCGCTATATATAACAGCATTGGTTCGCTGACATTTGGCGCGACCAAGATTGGGTTGGTGGCCAGGATGGCTTTTATTTCTTCCAATCCGGCCGTGGCTGCGTCCATCCACTCGAAGTGTTCGGTGCACCAAAGAAGGCGATAAAGGGGGAGTGCCTTTTCTCCTAATCGGGAGATAAAGTGGCTTAAGGCCTCCACACATCCCGTTAACTTCTGGATTTGCTTGAGGTCAGTTGGGATAGCCAACTACGACAGAGCTCGGATTTTGGCCGGATTTGCTTCAATTCCTCTACTGGAGACGATAAAGCCCAGGAGCTTTCCGGCGGGTACGCCAAAAACAAATTTTTCCGGATTGAGCTTATTGTCGTATGTCGGAGATTGTCGAACGTGAGCCTCAACTCATCTATTAGGGAGTCGACATGTCTGGTTTTAACGACCACATCGTCTACGTATGCCTCCACTGTTTTGCCGATCTGCTTTTCCAGGCATGTCTGAATCATGCACTGATACGTTGCGCCGGCGTTTTTGAGCCCAAAGGGCATTGTATTAAAACAGAAGGGGCCATATGAAGTGATAAATGCCGTTGCGGCTTGATCGGACTCTGCCATCTTAATTTGGTGGTAACCGGAGTATGCTTCGAGGAAGCACAATGAGTCATGTCCTGCGGTAGCGTCGATAATTTGATCGATGTGAGGGAGGGGGAAGGGATCCTTTGGGCAAGCCTTATTATGGTCCTTGAAGTCGACGCATAGGCGCCATGATTTTTCCTTCTTTGGTACCATCACTAGGTTTGCTAGCCAGTCCGGATGCTTTACTTCTCTAATGAATCTGGCCTCCAGTAACTTGGCTAGCTCCTCTCCCATGGCTTGTCACTTGGGTTCAGAGAAACGCCGAAGAGTCTGCTTGACCGACTTGAATCCTTTTAGAATGTTGAGGCTGTGCTCTGCCAGCCTGCGTGGGATTCCAGGTATGTCTGAAGGATGCAAGGCGAATATGTCCCAGTTCTCGTGCAGGAACTCCCGTAGTGCGGTGTCTATAGCGGGGTTTAACTGTGCCCTAATTGATGCTGTTTTTGTGGGGTCTATTGGATGGACTTGGAATTTGACTATTTCATCCGCTGGTTTAAAAGAGGTGGACTTGGATCTTTTGTCTAGTATCACGTCATCCCTGTCCACTGTGGAGCGCAGCGCGGTTAATTCCTCTACCACAAGGGCTTCGGATAATGCCTCGAGGGCCAGTGTGGCTGTTTTGTTCTCGGTGCGGAGTGCTATGTCCGGATCACTAGCTAGAGTGATTATTCCATTGGGCCCGGGCATTTTGAGCTTCATGTATCCGTAATGGGGTATGGCTTGGAAGATCATGAATGCATCCCGCCCAAGAAGGGCGTGGTAGCCGCTACTGAACGGGGCCACTTGGAATGTAATTTCTTCGGACTTGTAATTCTCTGGAGTGCCGAATACCACATCTAGTGTGATTTTTCCAGCGCAATGTGCCTCCTGACTAGGCATGATTCCTCGGAAGGTCGTGCTGCTTTGCTCAATACGGTTTATGTCTATTTCCTTTTTTGAAGAGTCTCCTCATAAATGAGGTTTAATCCGCCGCCGCCGTCCATGAGCACTTTAGTGAGCCGAAAGCCATCCACAATTGGACTGAGGACCAAGGCGGTTGGTGCTCGGGCTGTTCGGAATTTAGGTTCGTCACTGGCATTGAAGGTGATTGCTGTGTCGCTCCATGGATTTATTGCTGCGACATGGCAGACTTCAGCAAGGCTGCAGAGTGCTTGCTTACACCTATTATTTGAGGCGAAGGTCTCGAAGACTGTCAATACTGTATTGTTATCCACGGGAGGGTGCTCTGAGGTGTTTTGGATGAGGATATCCTCACCGCTCTTGGCCACCTGCCGAAGTACCCAACATGCTCTAAGGCTGTGTGTTGGTATGGTATCTGCTGTACTATGAATTTTGCAGGGCCCGTTAAGCTATCCCTCCAATACGGTCCCACGCCCTGTAGTGGGCTTTTACTTCTTTGTAATTGAGTCGGGCGACTTATGAGAGTGCACCCTTTTAGTTCGGACTGGGGGTCTTGTCAGAGCCGGATTATCCCAAAATTTTGTTTGGGTTTTCCAGGCGCTTTCCATCGCATAGTATTTCCATACTATGGCCGCCAGGTCAGCGAAGTGCGCTATGTCACGGCGACTTATGGCATTGAGGATTCCCTTGTCAGTGCAATTGTTGCAAAAGAACGAAATTGCGTCTTCCTCGCGACAGTCCTTGACCTTGTTCATTGCAAGGAGGAATCTGGCCCAATAGTGATGTACTGTCTCTTGGGGCTCTTGCCTAATGTGGGAAAGATCGTTTGTATCTGGGTGGGTGGGTGGATTTAAGTCCGGACCTTGACCCAATCTGAGACCCCGGGGCAGGGGAGTTTCCGATCTTGGAAGTTCGGGCTCCGGGATGTTACCCCGCAGGTTTGGTATGCAGCCTGACTCTAGGTTTAGGGTTAGGGCAATGTCCTCCTGTGAGCGGGTATCTGGCTCGGAGAGCTTGGGAATCCGGACATAGTTCGTCCTCAGGATAGAGGGATAATCGTCGCACGCTCCTCCACCACCACTATCTGATGGGTGACCGGCAGAGAGTTAATTTCCCTTTGGTCGGGTTTAAGCCCAATCCGATCGTAGTCCATAGCGACTCCTAGAGCGGCGATGCGATCCAAGAGCTCGTTCAAAGAGGAGAGCTCCATTGGATCCATCTTCTTAGTGAATTTCGAGCCGATGTGGAGGCTATTTTCGATGACCCGAGAATTCATCATCGGCGCAGCGGCCGAGCGGGCGGTCATGACGAAGCCGCCTAGTCGGAGGGTTTGGCCTACAGCCAGGGCTCCCCCATAGGAGATGTTGTCCTTGACAACGAGATGAGCCATCCTTCCCTATGATGACAACACAATGGAACTCTCAATGAAAGCACCAATGTCGGTGTCAAAACCGGCAGATCTTGGGTAGGGGGTCCCGAACTGTGCGTCTAAGGCGGATGGTAACAGGAGGCAGGGGACACGATGTTTACCCAGGTTCGGGCCCTCTTGATGGAGGTAATACCCTACGTCCTGCTTGATTGATATTGATGATATGAGTATTACAAGAGTTGATCTACCACGAGATGTAGAGGCTAAACCCTAGAAGCTAGCCTATGGTATGATTGCATGTTGTCCTACGGACTAAACCCTCCGGTTTATATAGACACCGGAGGGGACTAGGGTTACACAAAGTCGGTTACAAGGGAGGAGATCTACATATCCGTGTTGCCAAGCTTGCCTTCCACGCTAAGGATTGTCCCATCCGGACACGGGACGAAGTCTTCAATCTTGTATCTTCATAGTCCAACAGTCCGACCAAAGGATGTAGTCCGGCTGTCCGGAGACCCCCTAATCCAGGACTCCCTCAGTGACTCATCGTAAGTGATTGACGCAGGATACAAAAGAGAGGTAGTTTCATGTAAGAACAAGGTTAACACATAGATGTAGTGTGTACAAAAAATAGGAAGGCATGTCATATTCACAGGTATAATGTGTAAACTAAGCAGATGCAATTTACCCTAATTAGAAGCATTACAAGCTAGACACCGTATGCAACATGCAACCACATATCACACTGCGAAGTTAGAGCAAGCACCTGTGATGGTAGTGTGGGGGAATTGCAGTCATCAACTAGAGAGCTACGTTGACTATCTTCATTTAGCCTTGCTGTTTCTTGAGAATCATGTGGGCAGGATGACACTGCACTCTTTAAACGAGTATGGCGTCTCACAGTAACCCTCTTGGGTGACTGTCTCATCATAAGTGATTGACGAGGGATACAAAAGAGCATTAGTTTGATGTACGAACATGGTTGATAGACATATGTAGTATGTATCAAAAATAGGAAGGCATGTCATTATCAAAGGTATAATGTGTAAAGTAAGCATATGCAATTTAACCAAATTGGAAGCAATACAAGATAGACACCGTATGCAACATGCAATCACATTTGACAGCGCAAAGTTAAAGCAAGCACCTGGGATGGTTGTGTGTGGCAATTGAGATCATCAACTGTAGAGCTACGTTTACTGTCTCCAACTGCTGACACTTCATCCTTTAGAGCGCTGAAAAGCTTAGTGCTTATCTTCGAATTACACTGGAGCGACTTCTGTCTTTTCTTTTCAACATTCATCAACACTCCGTCAGAGTCTGAAATACCCATGCATAAAAAAACAATAGTTTAAGTATGGGTGAAGTGTGTGCACAATTAGTACAGTGTAAAGGTAGCAGATAGCAGGTCGGTGAGAAATAAATGACGGGAGACATATGATAGCTCTACAACATGCATGGCACACTAAATTACTACACGATTCTATGAAAATAACATTCGACTGAAAAAAATAGGTCAGTCCATTTTTTCTGCACCGTCCAATGTACAAAGAACAGGTAGATCGCCTTCATCTACCTCCATCCAGTCAGTGTTGACGATCTTCCTCAAAACGGCAGCGACCACCGGCCCAGTCCCCTGCCTGCGCCCTTCCCTCGACCTCACCGCACCGCCATGCTTGGCACCGCCCTGGCCATCTATTCAAGCCCCGCCGACCTCCAGATCGGGCGCAAGTAGCTCCTGTGCCCTACACCCCTATGATAGACACCGATGCGCCACTTCCCCAGCGAACAGGCGAACTAGGTGCTCTGCGCGCCTGCTTCTTTTAATTGTGGTTCAACTGACCCTGAATTGAAATCCAAGCGGGCTACTGACCTCTAGCAAAGGTGAAATAGTAAAGGGAGGAAACCTTGTGCATTTAGTATCACAAAGAAGATGCAGGAAGAAGCGCTCAACTAGTTTCTTTCGTGGGATGAATACGGTGTGAGAAGAGACGTAAGGTTTGCACGAATAAGGGAAGAGGAGTACCTCTTTCTGTTGGCAGTGTTGTGTCCTCCTTCTGTTTTTCCAACGATCTTCTTGTGGTTCGCTTGAAACGAGAAGTTGTGGAGGACGGTGCAGCCATGGACGAACCCATGGCCAAGTTGTTGAGTATGGTGCGGTGGCCGTCTGTCGGCGACGGGGAAGCAGATCCGAGGCGGCGAACGACGGCGTAGCGGGAACAACTCCGGTGCGGTTGACGGTTGCGACAGTGGAGCGACAACAGTGAGGCGCGGGACGGTGTGGTCGGAGTAGTTCTGGTATGGCGCATGTCGGCGTCGGCGTCATGGAGGCAGCTCTACCTCGGCTTCAGCTGCTAAGTCCTTTAGGGCGTTGTCGGTGTCAAAACCAGCGGATCTCGGGTAGGGGGTCCCGAACTGTGCCTCTAGGATCGATGGTAACAGGAGACGGGGGACACGATGTTTACCCAGGTTCGGGCCCTCTCTATGGAGGTAATACCCTACGTCCTGCTTGATTGATCATGATGAATATGAGTGTTATAAGAGTTGATCTACCACAAGATCGTAATGGCTAAACCCTAGAAGCCTAGCCTGTATGACTATGGTAATGAGTATCCTTTCTGGACTAACCACCCGATTTATATAGACACCGGGAGGGGAATCTAGGGTTACATAGAGTTGGTTACATAAGAAGGAATCTTTATAGTCGGTTGCCAAGCTTTCCTTCCACGCCAAGGAGAGTCCAATCTGGACACAGGTACGGTCTTCGGCCTTCATGTCTTCTCAGCCCATTAGTCCGGCCCATGGATAACAGGCCGGACGCCCGAGGACCCGTTAGTCCAGGACTCCCTCAGTAGCCCCTGAACCTGGCTTCAATGATGAGGAGTCCAGCGCGCATATTGTCTTTGGCATTGCAAGGTGGGTTCCCTTCTATCTGAACTTCAAGATAGTCTTCGGATGCGATGATAGTATCTGGACCTGTCACACACCATACATAACCACAGAGAGAATATATTTTTACACGAATCTAATCTGTTGATAGCTTTTTACAATATGACATCACGTCTGTCCGGTCATAATTTCGAACCGTTTTTTGTCTGCCGCTCCACGTTTCGAGACGCGGTTACCATTGGCACGTCTTGTTGAAGTAGAGATCATGTCCCCTTATTACGGGATTCTCATCAATACGGGCGTGGGCGACCCAACCGTGCCGTTTGCACGACCTTTGGGAGTAGGCGATTTTAAGGCGAGTGGGGAGACGCTTGATATTCATGGCCTTTGTAAGGGGATAAGGATTCCCTTTCTTTACCCACACCTCGGCTCCTCCTGAGTCCTTCCGTCCCCGAGCTCCAGCGCCCAAGCTTTTAGCTTTTCCCTCGTCCGAGAAAGAACTCCAAAGATGTCCGGATCCGGAGCTGAGGGTAAGTGGATGGCCTGCTCCGTCAAGAAGAGGGATATCAAGGCGCTCCGGGAGGCCGGATATCTGGCTAAGGAGATCGCTCACCGACTCCCAGCCAAGGGACAGATCATCCCTACTCCAGAGCCCCACGAGAGGGTTGTGTTTCTCACACATTTCGTCCGTGGGCTGGGCTTCCCTCTTCACCCCTTCGTCCACGGGCTGGGCTTCCCTCTTCACCCCTGCGCCTGTGGACTGATGTTTTACTATGGGCTAGACTTCCATGAACTAGCCCCCAACTTCATCCTCAACATCACGACATTCATTGTCGTGTGCGAGGCCTTTCTCCGCATCCCGCCTCATTTCGGCCTATGGCTGAAAACCTTCAATGTGAAGCCGAAGGCGGTGAGCGGCCAACAAGCAGAGTGCGGAGGCGCCATGGTGGGCAAGATGCCTAACATTACCTGGACCGAACGCTCATTTGCGGAGACGGTGAAAGGGTGGCAATCGGGGTGGTTCTATATTACCGAGCCACGTGACGCCAACTGGGTGTCGGCCCCCGAATTCCGATCTAGAATCCCGATGCCGCTCACCTCCTGGCAAGAGAGGGGCCTAACCTGGGGTCCCTTGGACGAGCTGACTGGGCTCCAGACATGCGTCCAAAACATGATAGATAGGAAGATCAAGCTTGTCAACGTGGTCCAGGTCATGCTCATTCGTCGGGTCCTTCCGTGCCAATGCCGAACTTGCTATCTATGGGAGTACGATCCGGCCAAGCACCAGACGCTACTAGAGCTCTTCGGCACGACACACGAAGAAATCTGGAAAGTTCTCTTCAAGGCCGGCGAGACGCCACCGCCATGATAGAAGATCGCGGGCTTAGCTGAAAACGCCAGGCTAATCCGGTAAGTTCTTTTAATGTTTTCAAGGCGTACCCTTTACTAGCATATTTTGAGAAAAAGCCTAAGCTTTCCTACCCGTGTTTTCAGGCGTGTATCAAGATAGCTGAGGGGATTAACTGCCCGGCTCTGCTGCCAAAAGACCAAGAATTCCCATTAATGACGCAAATGCTATTTCCAGCACCTTATGAGGTGCCAGAGAAGACGGCCAAAAAAGCGGCCAAAGGGGCCAAGAAGGGCCCTCGCCAAAAAGGCGCTCCGGACGTGATGTCCGAAGATGAGACTTCCTCTTCGTCCGCGGATGATGACGATGAAGAGGAAGAAGAAAGCGACTCCCCACCTAAAGCAGGGAGGAAGAAGAGAGTGGGCCTCACAAATCCAGAGGCGAAAGCGCCTAAGAGGGTTAGAGGCTCCCTCAAGGATAACTCCGTGTGGGATGTTGATAGCAGTCCGGATCGACCTCGCCGGACCAAGCCTCGGGCCGCCTCGTAAGTACCAGAATCGGAAAAAATCTGGCCTTCCCAGTTTGTAATATTGATATACCTTAAACCTTGTTATTGCAGTCCAGCACGCGATGGCTCCCCGCGATCCTCGACAGAGGGGTCGCTAGACTCAAAGGAGATGGCTAGCATGTCTCCGCCACCTGCTCATTCCGTCTCTCCCAAGGGTGACGACAAGGTGGTGTCACAAAAGACCTTCCTCGAACGGGGGGGGGGGGGGCTTCCGGATATCGTCGGGGTGGTGCCCCAGGAAGATTCCTCAGTCGCCGGACACATGGGGAAAAAATCCCCTATGGGGACTGGTGACGGGGGCCGAGTTCCCTTCGGACCTGAGCCGGATACCATTCCGGAGATCTATGCGGCTCCGGAGTCCAGCGAACGGCATGCCCCAAAAGGAGGGAGTGTGCCTGTTCCACTGGTGACCTCTATCCAACTAGAGGCACCGGATAACCTACTGGAGGCACTACGAGGCGCCTCTATTGTGGATGAACACCTCGCCCTTATGGGCACGGTAATAGAGAAGGTCCAGTTCATAAAAGGCAGATTGACTGATGCCTGCACTAGCCTTCTATCGGGCTTTGAGGTAAGTAATGCGTTTGTAGGAAGAATATCACATTATAGATAGTAGCCCCTGATGCTCTGTTTGGTGTTCGGAAAGAAAAAGCCGAACAGAGGATCGAGAAGAAATATCGCAGGAATCTAACATAAGTTGTCTGTGTGAATAAGCATGTATCGCTGCAGGCTGCCACCGCTCATGCTGCAGAGGTCTCCGGACTGAAGTGAAAACTGGAGTGGGCTGAGGAAGAGCTCGACCTCGTAAAGAAGCAGCTGGAGGATAGCCAAGGTATGTAGTAACCTGCGGGTACCTTTTAAGAAAAAATGAATAGTCCATCCAGACTGAGTTGTCATGAACTTTATTAGGGGCCACGACCGAGGTGGCAGCCCTCAAGAAGGCGTTGGCTGAGGCCGAGGACAAAGTGGCCAAGGAACGCGCTGCGCGCGAGAAGGACGAGGCCTAGGTTGGCGAGGCGCAGCAACAACTCTAGGGCACGATCGAGAGATTTGAGTCCTTGGAGCGTGATTGTAAGGCGCAAGAGTACGAACTGGCGAAGGCCCGCCAGAGCGCACAGGATGCACGAGCCGAAGCCCAGAACACCCTCCGGGAAATTCAGGCGGCCAAGGAGATTGCGGCGGGTAATTCTTTCACCCTGCAAAGCAAGTATGTAGAAGAAACGTTCCTTGTACTTATCCGAATTTGGGTTTTACAGGGGCGTTTATGGATCTACCGCGCAGTATATCAGATGCTGCCGAGCATTATAGAGCCGAAGAAGGGATGTCTATGGAGAAGCTATTCTGGTCCCAATATCTTGGACCCAAACATCTGTTGCCCTTCAGCGACCAGCTAAAGCAGTTGGTCGAGCTGGACAGGCCGGCAGAGCTAGCCATGAAGGATCATAGTCCGGCTATGGCCTGCCGAGCCTATACCTAGCAGCTACTTTGGACTTGTTAAGCGGCTTGTAAGTGCATGTCCTCGGCTCGAAGCCGTGAAGCGGTCGGTATGTATTGAAGGTGCGTGTATGGCATTTGCCCGCGTTAAGACGCATTGGGCAAAGCTGGATGCCAAGAAGCTGATGACCGAGGGGCCGCCGGAGGGCAAGGAGCATCGTTGACCCGAGCTCTATTTTGATGGCGTCCTGGAGGGATCCCACCTTGTGGCGGAGAAATGTTCGAAGGATGTTATATTCCCATGAGAACATTTGTATTATCATGTCCTGTAATATGGAACAATGATGTTATGTATTGTAATGCTTGCGATTTACATTTTACCTCCTGTGCGTCCGTTTATGAAATCTGAGGGTTGACCAGTCGTCAGCTTCTGCCCCCACGTAGATAGTACGGGGGTGTTCGGTATAAATCTAAACACTCTTTACTCCACATTCTGGTCCTTAAAGGAGGTGTTTAGCGCAACGAACAAGGCAACCAGACTATGCAGCCTTTACAACCCTCACTTAGCCATAGGAGTTTGACAATTAAGAAAGTTGGCGAAGCCCCTGGTATTCAGAAGGCCAAACTAGGGGCGTTGTACACGCCTAATCAGAGGAACTGATTCTTCGCAAGAAGCGGAAAAAATCTCTAACGATTTGGAACCTCTCGAACAGCTGACCAGCTCTCGCCGCATCATGACAGTCAGTTTTCGGCTTTCTCTACTGAGGTGCTCGTCCAGAAGAACTGGGACACAATCGCAGTAGTTCTCCCTTTACTACCCTAGCCGATATAGCGGAACATAAGGTAGTAAGCACAGGAGCCGGGCAACCCAACTATTGACCAAAGACATGATTCGGAGCCGATGCATATAATGCTATAAGTTCGGGGTGTCGAACTATATTGGAAAAGTGTTCGACTTTTATTGCCGTAATGGGGGGTGTAATGAAGCCCCTGGCGCAGTAATATGTACCATGGTGTACGTGTGCAATAAGTAATTTATACAAAGGTGAGGAAACAGGAAAATTAAGTAATAAGCTGACGCCACCATTTATTCACCATTGTGATGTAATTAGTACGTCAAGGTGTACTTTGTGCAAGTAATGCGATAAGCAAGTAAATCTATTTAACATGCCGCAACCAAGGGAGAGCTGCGTGCGGGTATGTAAAACAAGTATGGCAATCATTTAGTAGAGACCACCTGGGGATTCCCTTGTATGCCAGAGCTCCTTGCCTCCCTGGTGTGTTCTGTAAACGGGTCGTCCGCATAGACCTCGAAAAGAGAAAAAACCCGTAATAAAAAGAAAAAAATAAAGGCGTGCGAATCCCAGGGTCGGTCAAGCCGTACTATGGGTCGTGAGCGAGTTATGCCTCCGTCAGTACCCATGGGGTTTTGAGTGCGTAGTTATGTACACGCGGTACGGATGCCATTTCCTCATCGGGGCTGGGACGGAGGCCAGATTTACTAAATCAGATCTTGACAAACCAAGTTGTCCTGTTGCAGTGTAGTCCGGACCTTCTTAACGATGTCCAAGGGCTCGGCGGCCAGATTATGGTGCCTCTTGAGAAGGCCGCTCTGTACTTCTGCCGCTAGGGCTGCGGTATGCTCCTCTGTACGGAGGGAACGTTCCGTGTTTCCATTTAATGTAATGACGCCGCGTGGACCGGGCATCTTGAGCTTGAGATAAGCATAATGTGGCACCGCGTTGAATCTAGCAAATGCGGTTCGTCCGAGCAGTGCGTGGTAGCCACTGCGGAAGGGGACGATATTGAAGATTAGCTCTTCGCTTCGAAAGTTATGCGGGGAACCGAAGACCACCTCCAGCGTGATCGAGGCCGTACAACGGGCCTCTATGCCTGGTATAACTCCTTTAAAGGTAGTTATCGTGGGCTTGATTCATGAGGGATTAATGCCCATTTTGCATAATGTATCCCGATAGAGCAGGTTGAGGCTGCTACCACCGTCCATTAGGACTCGTGTCATGTGAATCCATCGATGATTGGGTCGAGTACCAATGCGGCCGAACTGCCATGACGGATGCTAGTTGGATGATCACGACGATCAAAGGTGATCGGGAATGACGACCATGGGTTGAATTTTGGGGCGACTGGCTCTACCGCATAAACGTCCCTGAGTACGCGCTTGTGCTCACTTTTTGGGATGTGTGTAGCATATATCATGTTCACCATTTTGACTTGAGGCGGGAATTTGTTCTGCCGCCTAGTGTTCGGCTGCCAGGGCTCCTGGTCATCGTCCTCGCTCTGCGATACCCCTTCCTTGTATTTGCTATTTGCCTTGCTGGCTTGCTTAAAGACCCGGCAATCTCTGTTAGTATGGTTGGCCGGTTTGTCTGGGGTGCCATGTATCTGGCATGGACGATCGAGTATGCAGTCCAAGCTGGATGGTCCTCCGCCGTTCCTTTTATAGGGATTCTTTCGCTGGCCGGACTTGGAGCCACTTAATCCGGCGTGAACGATAGTGTCATCGGTGTTATCGCCATTGCTTCGGCATTTGTGTCTGTTGCGCCGGAGCTTGCTAGTGCTTTTTTTGGCCTCAGAGGGGCCTGCTTCGTTGGCTGTGTTTGTACTGCAAGCCAGCAAATTATCCTCTCCCGCGCAAAATCGGGTCATAAGTGCCATGAGGGCTGCCATGGACCTCGGCTTTTCTTGGCCGAGGTGGCGGGCGAGCCATTCGTCACGGATGCTATGCTTAAAGGCCGCTAGGGCTTCAGCATCCGGAAAGTCAACAATCTTGTTCTTTTTGGTTAGGAACCTATTCCAGAATTTTCTGGCTGATTCTCCAGGTTATTGAACTATGTGGCTTAAGTCATCGACATCGGGTGGCCGGACATATGTACCTTGGAAGTTTTGAAGGAAGGCTTCTTCCATGTCCTCCCAGCTGCCGATGGAATTTTCGGGCAGGCTATTTAGCCAGTGTCGAGCTAGCCCTTTGAGCTTTAGTGGGAGGTATTTGATGGCGTGGAGGTCATCTCCAGGGCCATGTGGATGTGGAGAATAAAGTCCTCAATCCATACTGCGTGATCGGTTGTTCCGTCGTATGATTTTTTTGAGGGAGAAACAGTAGGAAAGGCTCCTACTGTGTTTTCATATATATATATATATACACAAGTGATTTAAATTTTGCATGTGGGTGTCATCCTGCCCAGACAGATTGGGTCAGGGGGACAGGGATGATACTACTAGTGTAACTCAGAAATAAAAGAGGAAATGAAAGTAGGATGACCCCCCTTAGTCTTATGTTGGAGGAGGTCAAAATCGTCCTTGAATCTCTTTAGCCACCCACTAACGGTTGGTGTAATCCTCCTAAAATGTTTATTGTTTCTTTCCTTCCAGAGACTCCAGGCAGCCACCAAGAAGATTTCAAAGAAGAGTGGGCGCCCCCAGGAGTTTTTAGCCTGTTGAAGCAGTTGAAGGCGGTAGGTGAAGGGTGGCCAGCTAATCCCAAGTTTTTGCCAGTAAGATTGACTGAATGGGCAAGTAAAGATCATATGGTCCACAATTTCCTCGTCGTGGTTGCCGCAGAGCAGGCAACTGTGGTCATCAACTATGTCATAATGTCGATGCTTGAGCATGTCACGTGTATTCAATCGGTCATTCATTAGGAGCCAGTCAAAGACTTTGATCCTCATGATGCAGTGAGAGCGCCAGAGAAGGGAGAAAGCTAGGTGGGCGTTGGCGTCTTGAAAGAAGAATCTGTAGTAGTCAGCCGGCTGATAGACAGATTTCCCCCAGGTATAATGCTAGACATCGTTGACAGATGTGGATGGGTGCATGTGCGTGGAGATCTGTTGAATGTCTCGAACATCGGCCAGGGCTTGGGGAGAAAGTGGTAGGTTAAAGGTTTTCGACAATGCCATGTTCTCCAAGAAATCTTTGACAGTCTCGTCCTCATGCATGGCAAAGGAAAACGCGTGAGGGTGCGAATTTTCCAGAACATCCACCGCCAAAGATCTTTCCAAACTAGGGCAGTTGTGCCCGACACGACTCGGACTTTGAAATCCCTCGGAAGACAGGCATGAGCTTGAGGATTTCGCACCACCAAAAAGAGCCCACTGGATTTGTGGCATGGGGGACTTTATCGGCATAGTATGTGTTCCAAATGAGATGTACCCAGGGGACATCGAGCTTGTTATAAAACTTGTGGAAAAATTTCATGAGCAGGGCATCATTTTGCACCTTAATGTTGATAACCCCGAGGCCACCTGAAGGAAATATGCCCTAGAGGCAATAATAAAGTTATTATTTATTTCCTTATATCATGATAAATGTTTATTATTCATGCTAGAATTGTATTAACTGGAAACATAATACATGTGTGAATACATAGAAAAAACAGAGTGTCACTAGTATGCCTCTACTTGACTAGCTCATTGATCAAAGATGGTTATGTTTCCTAACCATAGACATGAGTTGTCATTTGATTAACGGGATCACATAATTAGGAGAATGATGTGATTGACTTGACCCATTCCGTTAGCTTAGCACTTGATCGTTTAGTTTGTTGCTGTTGCTTTCTTCATAACTTATACATGTTCCTATGACTATGAGATTATGCAACTCCCGTTTACCGGAGGAACACTTTGTGTGCTACCAAACGTCACAACGTAACTGTGTGATTATAAAGGTGCTCTACAGGTGTCTCCGAAGGTACTTGTTGGGTTGGCGTATTTCGAGATTAGGATTTGTCACTCCAATTGTCGCAGAGGTATCTCTGGGCCCTCTTGGTAATGCACATCACTCAAGCCTTGCAAGCATTGCAACTAATAAGTTAGTTGCGGGATGATGTATTACGGAACGAGTAAAGAGACTTGCCGGTAACGAGATTGAACTAGGCACTACTAGAAAAAGGGCTATAGATGGGATTGACACTAATGGTGCACCAGACAAGCGGTGCGCCATTAGTATATACTAATGGCGCACCACCTTCTGATACGCCATTAGAGTTGAAACTACTAATGGCGCACCAGGCCCAGGGTGCGCCATTAGTATCAATTTTTTTTTGAACTAGTGCGCCTGTCCAAACATACTAATGGCGCATCCAGACACAGTGCGCCATTACTAATTGTAACTAGTAATGGCGCACCTGTCGGAAAGTGCGCCACTAATGTTGTTTTTTTATTATATTTTTTATTCCTTTTTTTTTGCAAAACTACTAATGGCGCACTGTTCCACCGTGCGCCATTACTAGTTTAGTTTAAACTAGTAATGGCACACTGTGGGACAGTGCGCCATTAGTATGTTTTTTTTTTGCAAAACTACTAATGGCGCACCACCAGAAGGTGCGCCATTAGTAACCTGGATTACTAATGGCGCATTTAGAGTTGGTGCGCCATTAGTAAGTGGGCAGCAACAAGATATTTTGGACAGCCTCTCCTACCCACACTCACTTTCTCCCCACTTCATTCTCTCCACCTCCTCCTTGTCTCGGGTGCCTCCTCTTTTTCACCTCATTTCCACCATAGATTCATTCAATTTAAGTGGTTAAATTACCTTGTTTTGATAGGTAAGTAAGGGGGGAAGCTATATTTATGTTGTTCTCCCTACAACAATGTGCACATGCACTTTTTATGGCCTAGCTAGATCTATGTATGTTCGTGGTGTTGCATATGTTTGTGGTGTTGCATATGTGTTTGTGTTTGGAGGTGTGCCGGTATTTGAAATGCGATAGTTGCCAATATTTTGCCGGCATGTTGATTCATTTCCGTTTCGGCGAGAATTTTGGCATTAAGCATTCTTTTTGGTCCTATTTTTAGGGAAAGTCATGCCAAATTTTTTCTTGGTTCTAAAATATCGTTTTGCTCTACCCCGCAGGCGACCATGGTCCGCACGATGACCGAAGGCATCGTGAATAGGTTTTTGAGGTCCGCGAAGGCCGAGATGCATCAAAACAACGAGACGGAGATAAGATGTCCGTGTCGAAGATGCAAGCTGAAGAGCCTTATTGCGGACCCGGAATCCGGGAAGGTGCGGGACCACCTGCTCTTGCGTGGTTTCATGGATGGCTATCGGTGGCAAGGTGATGAAGATGACTACGAAGTCGTCCATGGGGGCCGGGCAAGAAATGAGGAAGGGTAGCAAGACAACCACCGCGGCTCGGGCGGGCGAGAAGACGAAGAATCTGTTGGGGAACGTTGCAGAAAACAAAAATTTTCCTACGGTTTCACCAAGATCCATCTAGGAGTTCATCTAGCAACGTGTGATTAGATGCATCTACGTACCTTGTAGATCGCGAGCGGAAGCGTTCAAAGAACGAGGATGAGGGAGTCGTACTCGACGTGATTCGAATCACCAAAGATCCTAGCACCGAACGGACGGCACCTCCGCGTTCAACACACGTACGGTCAGCGTAACGTCTCTTTCTTCTTGATCCAGCAAGGGGGAAGGAGAGGTTGAGGGAGATGGCTCCAGAAGCAGCACGACGGCGTGGTGGTGATGGAGCTGCAGTACTCCGGCAGGGCTTTGCCAAGCACTATGGAGGAGGAGGATGTGTTGGAGAGGGAGATGGAGGCACCAAAGATGTGTTATGAGAGGCCCTCCTTCCCCCACTATATATAGGGAGTCCAAGGGGGGGCGCCGGCCCTAGGAGATCCAATCTCCTAGGGGGGTGCGGCCAAGGGAGGAATCCCTCCCCCCCAAGGCACCTAGGGGGTGCCTTCCCCCTTTGGGACTCTTCCCTTCTTGAACCCTAGGCGCATGGGCCTCTTGGGGCTGGTGCCCTTGGCCCATGTAGGCCAAGGCGCACCCCCTACAGCCCATGTGGCCCCCGGGGCAGGTGGCCCCACCCGGTGGACCCCCGGGACCCTTCCGGTGGTCCCGGTACAATACCGGTGACCCCGAAACTTGTCCCGATGCCCGAAATAGCACTTACTATATATAATTCTTTACCTCCGGACCATTCTGGAACTCCTCGTGACGTCCAGGATCTCATCCGGGACTCCGAACAACATTCGGGTTACTGCATATACATATCCCTACAACCCTAGCGTCAGCGAACCTTAAGTGTGTAGACCCTATGGGTTCGGGAGACATGTAGACATGACCGAGATCGCTCTCCGGTCAATAACCAACAGCGGGATCTGGATACCCATGTTGGCTCCCACATGCTCCTCGATGATCTCATCGGATGAACCATGATGTCGAGGATTCAAGCAACCCCGCATACAATTCCCTTTGTCAATCGGTATGTTACTTGCCCGAGATTCGATCGTCGGTATCCCAATACCTCGTTCAATCTCGTTACCGGCAAGTCACTTTACTCGTACCGTAATGCATGATCCCGTGACCAGACACTTGGTCACTTTGAGCTCATTATGATGATGCATTACCGAGTGGGCCCAGTGATACCTCTCCGTCATACGGAGTGACAAATCCAAGTCTTGATCCGTGTCAACCCAACAGACACTTTCGGAGATACCCGTAGTATACCTTTATAGAGTTACTTGTGACGTTTGGTACACCCAAAGCACTCCTACGGTATCCGGGAGTTACACGATCTCATGGTCTAAGGAAAAGATACTTGACATTGGAAACTCTAGCAAATGAACTATACGATCTTGTGCTATGTTTAGGATTGGGTCTTGTCCATCACATCATTCTCCTAATGATTTGATCTCGTTATCAATGACATCCAATGTCCATAGTCAGGAAACCATGACTATCTGTTGATCAACGAGCTAGTCAACTAGAGGCTTACTAGGGGCATGTTGGTGTCTATTATTCACACATGTATTACGATTTCCGGATAACACAATTATAGCATGAATAAAGACAATTATCATGAACAAGGAAATATAATAATAATGCTTTTATTATTGCCTCTAGGGCATATTTCCAATAGTCTCCCACTTGCACTAGAGTCAATAATCTAGTTACATTGTGATGAATCGAACACCCATGGAATTCTGGTGTTGATCATGTTTTGCTCTAGGGAGAGGTTTAGTCAACGGATCTGCTACATTCAGGTCCGTATGTACTTTACAAATATCTATGTCTCCATCTTGAACATTTTCACGAATGGAGTTGAAGCGACGCTTGATGTGCCTTGTCTTCTTGTGAAACCTGGGCTCCTTGGCAAGTGCAATAGCTCCAGTGTTGTCACAGAAGAGTTTGATTGGCCCCGACGCATTGGGTATGACTCCTAGGTCGGTGATGAACTCCTTCACCCAAATTGCTTCATGTGCTGCCTCCGAGGCTGCCATGTACTCCGCTTCACATGTAGATCCCGCCACGACGCTCTGCTTGCAACTGCACCAGCTTACTGCCCCACCATTCAAAATATACACGTATCCGGTTTGTGACTTAGAGTCATCCAGATCTGTGTCGAAGCTAGCGTCGACGTAACCCTTTACGACGAGCTCTTCGTCACCTCCATAAACGAGAAACATTTCCTGAGTCCTTTTCAGGTACTTCAGGATATTCTTGACCGCTGTCCAGTGTTCCTTGCCGGGATTACTTTGGTACCTTCCTACCAAACTTACGGCAAGGTTTACATCAGGTCTGGTACACAGCATGGCATACATAATAGAACCTATGGCTGAGGCATAGGGGATGACACTCATCTCTTCTATATCTTCTGCCGTGGTCGGACATTGAGCCGAGCTCAAATTCACACCTTGCAACACAGGCAAGAACCCCTTCTTAGACTGATCCATATTGAACTTCTTCAATATCTTATCAAGGTATGTGCTTTGTGAAAGACCTATGAGGCATCTTGATCTATCTCTGTAGATCTTGATGTCTAATATATAAGCAGCTTCTCCAAGGTCCTTCATTGAAAAACTCTTATTCAAGTAGGCCTTTATGCTGTCCAAGAGTTCTATATCATTTCCCATCAAAAGTATGTCATCTACATATAATATGAGAAATGCTACAGAGCTCCCACTCACTTTCTTGTAAACACAGGCTTCTCCATAAGTCTGCATAAACCCAAACGCTTTGATCATCTCATCAAAGCGAATGTTCCAACTCCGAGATGCTTGCACCAGCCCATAAATCGAGCGTTGGAGCTTGCACACCTTGTCAGCATTCTTAGGATCCACAAAACCTTCCGGCTGCATCATATACAATTCTTCCTTAAGGAAACCATTAAGGAATGCCGTTTTGACGTCCATTTGCTATATTTCATAATCATAGAATGCGGCAATCGCTGACATGATTCGGACGGACTTCAGCTTCGCTACCGGTGAGAAAGTCTCATCGTAGTCAACCCCTTGAACTTGTTGATAACCCTTAGCGACAAGCCGAGCTTTATAGATGGTCACATTACCATCCGCGTCTGTCTTCTTTTTAAAGATCCATTTATTTTCTATGGCTCGCCGCTCAACGGGCAAGTCAGTCAAAGTCCATACTTCGTTTTCATACATGGATCCTATCTCGGATTTCATGGCTTCTAGCCATTTGTCGGAATCCGGGCCCGCCATCGCTTCTTCATAGTTCGAAGGTTCACCGTTGTCTAACAACATGATTTCCAAGACAGGGTTGCCGTACCATTCTGGTACGGAACGTGTCCTTGTGGACCTTCGAATTTCAGTAGGAGCTTGATCAGAAGTATCTTGATCATCATCATTAACTTCCTCTCCAGTCGGTGCAGGCACCTCAGGAACATTTTCTTGAGTTGCGCCATTTTCCGGTTCAAGAGGTAGTACTTCATCAAGTTCTACTTTCCTCCCACTTACTTCTTTCGAGAGAAACTCTTTCTCTAGAAAGGACCCATTCTTGGCAACAAAGATCTTGCCTTCGGATCTGAGGTAGAAGGTATACCCAATAGTTTCTTTAGGGTATCCTATGAAGACGCATTTTTCCGATTTGGGTTCGAGCTTTTCAGGTTGACGTTTCTTGACATAAGCATCGCATCCCCAAACTTTTAGAAACGACAGCTTAGGTTTCTTCCCAAACCATAATTCAAACGGTGTCGTCTCAACGGATTTCGACGGAGCCCTATTTAAAGTGAATGCGGCAGTCTATAAAGCATACCCCCAAAAAGATAGCGGTAAATCGGCAAGAGACATCATAGATCGCACCATATCTAATAGAGTGCGATTACGACGTTCAGACACACCATTACGCTGAGGTGTTCCAGGCGGCGTGAGCTGTGAAACTATTCCACATTTTCTTAAGTGTGTGCTAAACTCATGACTCAAGTATTCTCCTCCACGATCTGATCGCAGGAACTTGATTTTCCTGTCACGTTGATTCTCAACCTCACTCTGAAATTCCTTGAACTTTTCAAAGGTCTCAGACTTGTGTTTCATTAAATAGATATACCCATATCTACTCAACTCATCAGTGAGGGTGAGAACATAACGATAGCCACCGCGAGCCTCAACACTCATTGGACCGCACACATCAGTATGTATGATTTCCAATAAGTTGGTTGCTCGCTCCATTGTTCCTGAGAACGGAGTCTTGGTCATTTTACCCATGAGGCATGGTTCGCACATGTCAAATGATTCATAATCAAGAGACTCTAAAAGTCCATCAGCATGGAGCTTCTTCATGCGTTTGACACCTATGTGACCAAGGCGGCAGTGCCACAAGTATGTGGGACTATCATTATCAATCTTACATCTTTTGGTACTCACACTATGAATATGTGTAGCATTACGCTCGAGATTCATTAAGAATAAACCATTCACCATTGGAGCATGACCATAAAACATATCTCTCATATAAATAGAACAACCATTATTCTTGGATTTAAATGAGTAGCCATCTCGAATTAAACGAGATCCTGATACAATGTTCATGCTCAAACTTGGCACTAAATAACAATTATTGAGGTTCAAACCTAATCCCGTAGGTAAATGAAGAGGCAGCGTGTCGACGGCGATCACATCGACCTTGGAACCATTCCCGACGCACATCGTCACCTCGTCCTTCGCCAGTCTCCGCTTATTCCGCAGCTCCTGCTTTGAGTTACAAATGTGAGCAACTGCACTGGTATCAAATACCCAGGAGCTACTACGAGTACTGGTAAGGTACACATCAATTACATGTATATCACATATACCTTTCGTTTTGCCGGCCTTCTTGTCCGCTAAGTATTTGGGGCAGTTCCGCTTCCAGTGACCACTTTCCTTGCAATAAAAGCACTCAGTCTCGGGCTTGGGTCCATTCTTTGGCTTCTTCCCGGCAGCTTGCTTGCCGGGCATGGCAACTCCCTTGCCGTCCTTCTTGAAGGCTTTCTTACCCTTGCCCTTCTTGAACTTAGTGGTTTTATTCACCATCAACACTTGATGTTCCTTTTTGACTTCTACCTCTGCTGATTTCAGCATTGCAAATACTTCAGGAATGGTCTTTTCCATCCCTTGCATATTGAAGTTCATCACAAAGCTCTTGTAGCTCAGTGGAAGCGACTGGAGGATTCTGTCAATGACCGCGTCATCCGGGAGATTAACTCCCAGCTGAGTCAAGCGGTTATGTAACCCATACATAGTGAGTATGTGCTCACTGGCAGAACTGTTTTCCTCCATCTTACAGCTGAAGAACTTGTCGGAGACTTCATATCTCTCGATCCGGGCATGAGCTTGGAAAACCATTTTCAGCTCTTCGAACATCTCATGCTTTGTGTCTCTCAAAACGTTTTTGGAGTCCCGGCTCTAAGCTGTAAAGCATGCCGCACTGAACGAGGGAGTAGTCATCGGTACGTGCTTGCCAAGCGTTCATAACGTCTTGTTCTGCAGGGAGAAAAGGTGCATCACCTAGCGGTGCTTGTAGTACATAATCTTTCTTGGCAGCTATGAGGATGATCCTCAGGTTCCGGACCCAGTCCGTGTAGTTGCTGCCATCATCTTTCAGCTTGGTTTTCTCTAGGAACGCGTTGAAGTTGAGGACTACGTTGGCCATTTGATCTACAAGACATATTGTAAAGATTTTAGACTAAGTTCATGATAATTAAGTTCATCTAATCAAATTATTCAATGAACTCCCACTTAGATAGACATCCCTCCAGTCATCTAAGTATAACATGATCCGAGTTAACTAGGCCGTGTCCGATCATCACGTGAGACGGACTAGTCAACGTCGGTGAACATCTTCATGTTGATCGTATCTTCTATACGACTCATGCTCGACCTTTCGGTCTTCTGTGTTCCGAGGCCATGTCTGTACATGCTAGGCTCGTCAAGTCAACCTAAGTGTTTTGCATGTGTAAATCTGTCTTACACCCGTTGTATGTGAACGTTAGAATCTATCACACCCGATCATCACGTGGTGCTTCGAAACAACGAACTGTCGCAACGGTGCACAGTTAGGGGGAACACTTTCTTGAAATTATTATGAGGGATCATCTTATTTACTACCGTCGTTCTAAGTAAACAAGATGCAAAAACATGATAAACATCACATGCAATCAAGTAATAATAGTGACATGATATGGCCAATATCACATAGCTCCTTTGATCTCCATCTTGGGGCTCCATGATCATCTTGTCACCGGCATGACACCATGATCTCCATCATTGTGTCACCATGAAGTTGCTCGCCAACTATTACTTCTACTACTATGGCTAACGCGTTTAGCAATAAAGTAAAGTAATTTACATGGCGTTTCTCAATGACACGCAGGTCATACAAAAAATAAAGACAACTCCTATGGCTCCTGCCGGTTGTCATACTCATCGACATGCAAGTCGTGATTCCTATTACAATAGCATGAACATCTCATACATCACATATATATCATTCATCATTCATCACAACTTTGGCCATATCATATCACAAGGCACTTGCTGCAAAAACAAGTTAGACGTCCTCTAATTGTTGTTGCAAGTTTTACGTGGCTGAAGTAGGGTTCTAGCAAGAACGTTTTCTTACCTACGTGAAAGCCACAACGTGATTTGTCAACTTCTATTTACCCTTCATAAGGACCCTTTTCATCGAATCCTCTCCAACTAAAGTAGGAGAGACAGACACCCGCCAGCCACCTTATGGAACTAGTGCATGTTAGTCGGTGGAACCGGTCTCACGTAAGCGTACATGTAAGGTTGGTCCGGGCTGCTTCATCCCACAATACCGTTGAAGCAAGATAAGACTAGTAGCGGCAAGAAAGTTGGCAACATCAACGCCCACAACAAATTGTGTTCTACTCGTGCAAGAGAACTACGCATAGACCTAGCTCTGATACCACTGTTGGGGAACGTTGCAGAAAACAAAAATTTTCCTACGGTTTCACCAAGATCCATCTAGGAGTTCATCTAGCAATGAGTGATTAGATGCATCTACGTACCTTGTAGATCGCGAGCGGAAGCGTTCAAAGAACGGGGATGAGGGAGTCGTACTCGACGTGATTCGAATCACCGAAGATCCTAGCACCGAACGGACGACACCTCCGCGTTCAACACACGTACGGTCAGCGTAACGTCTCTTTCTTCTTGATCCAGCAAGGAGGAAGGAGAGGTTGAGGGAGATGGCTCCAGCAGCAGCACGACGGCGTGGTGGTGATGGAGCTGCAGTACTCCGGCAGGGCTTTGCCAAGCACTATGGAGGAGGAGGATGTGTTGGAGAGGGAGATGGAGGCACCAAAGATGTGTTATGAGAGGCCCTCCTTCCCCCACTATATATAGGGAGTCCAAGGGGGGGCGCCGGCCCTAGGAGATCCAATCTCCTAGGGGGGTGCGGCCAAGGGAGGAATCCCTCCCCCCCAAGGCACCTAGGGGGTGCCTTCCCCCTTTGGGACTCTTCCCTTCTTGAACCCTAGGCGCATGGGCCTCTTGGGGCTGGTGCCCTTGGCCCATGTAGGCCAAGGCGCACCCCCTACAGCCCATGTGGCCCCCGGGGCAGGTGGCCCCACCCGGTGGACCCCCGGGACCCTTCCGGTGGTCCCGGTACAATACCGGTGACCCCGAAACTTGTCCCGATGCCCGAAATAGCACTTACTATATATAATTCTTTACCTCCGGACCATTCTGGAACTCCTCGTGACGTCCAGGATCTCATCCGGGACTCCGAACAACATTCGGATTACTGCATATACATATCCCTACAACCCTAGCGTCACCGAACCTTAAGTGTGTAGACCCTACGGGTTCGGGAGACATGTAGACATGACCGAGATCGCTCTCCGGTCAATAACCAACAGCGGGATCTGGATACCCATGTTGGCTCCCACATGCTCCTCGATGATCTCATCGGATGAACCATGATGTCGAGGATTCAAGCAACCCCGCATACAATTCCCTTTGTCAATCGGTATGTTACTTGCCCGAGATTCGATCATCGGTATCCCAATACCTCGTTCAATCTCGTTACCGGCAAGTCACTTTACTCGTACCGTAATGCATGATCCCGTGACCAGACACTTGGTCACTTTGAGCTCATTATGATGATGCATTACCGAGTGGGCCCAGTGATACCTCTCCGTCATACGGAGTGACAAATCCAAGTCTTGATCCGTGTCAACCCAACAGACACTTTCGGAGATACCTGTAGTATACCTTTATAGTCACCCAGTTACGTTGTGACGTTTGGTACACCCAAAGCACTCCTACGGTATTCGGGAGTTACACGATCTCATGGTATAAGGAAAAGATACTTGACATTGGAAACTCTAGCAAACGAACTATACGATCTTGTGCTATGTTTAGGATTGGGTCTTGTCCATCACATCATTCTCCTAATGATGTGATCTCGTTATCAATGACATCCAATGTCCATAGTCAGGAAACCATGACTATCTATTGATCAACGAGCTAGTCAACTAGAGGCTTACTAGGGACATGTTGGCGTCTATTATTCACACATGTATTACGATTTCCGGATAACACAATTATAGGATGAATAAAGACAATTATCATGAACAAGGAAATATAATAATAATGCTTTTATTATTGCCTCTAGGGCATATTTCCAACAGAATCCCTAGGAGATGATCATGACGGTGATGCTGTACACAGTCATCATGTAGAAGATGCAGGACATGATGATGAGGAAGATGCCGGAGCAGACGACGGGCATGATCATGAAGATGATGATGCCAGCGGAGCAGACGACGCTGGACCATCGATGGGCTAGGTGCAGGACCCTCATATTCAAGAGCTGCTTCTCAAGCAGATGGATAACGCAAGAGCTGCCGCCCGAGAGAAAGCCAAGATGGATCAACTTGAGTTAGACGCGGTTACTCCATTGTATGAAGGATGAAGGCCCGAGGATACCCGCCTGAAAGTAACGCTCATGGCTCTGGAGATGAAGGTAAAACACAAAATGACCGACGCATGCTTCGACGAAAATATGTCATTCTGGCACGAACGTCTTCCCAAGGGGAACAAGTGCCCGGCCAGTTTGGAGGAGGCGAAGAAAATCGTGTGTCCTCTGGATTTACCGCACGTGAAATACCATGTGTGCATGAACAATTGCATCATTTATCGGGACGAGCACGCGGAGTCTACCATATGTCCGGTGTGCGGCGTCACTCGATACAAGAAGAGGAAGAAAGCTCCTCGAAAAGTGGTGTGGTACTTTCCGACCACTCCTCGTCTGCAGCGGTATTTCGCGGACCCTAAGGTAGCAAAGCTCCTGTGTTGGCACGCGGATAGGGAGGAGAAGAAGCGATAAGATGACGCAAATGATCCGGATATAGATAAAAAAGACAAGATGCTGAGTCACCCTAAGGATGCGAGCCAGTGGCAAGCGTTGAACTTCGAAGACCTAGAATTTGGGAACGATCCAAGGAACATCGTGCTGGACGCGAGCACCGATGGAGTCAATCCGTTTGGCAGCCAGAGAAGCACACATAGCACCTGGCCTGTGTTTGTGTGGATGTACAACCTTCCCCCTGGTTGTGCATGAAGAGGAAGTACATTCACATGAGTATGCTAATTGAAGGACCGAAACAACCAGGGAACGACATCAATCTGTATCTGGGGCTGCTGAAAGAGGAGCTTGACACGCTGTGGAAAACGTCAGCCAATACGTGGGACGCCGCAGAGAAAGAATATTTCCCTATGAGAGCCGCGCTGCTCACGACGGTGCACGACTATCTCGGTTACGGATATGTCGCGGGGCAGGTGGTCCACGGATTTTCTGGATGCGTCAGGTGCATGGATGACACAACGTATCGCCAGCTAGATAGAGATCCCGGGTCTTCGAAAATCGTGTTCATGGGACATCGAAGGTGGCTTCGCGATGATGACCTGTGGAGAAAACGCAAGGATCTGTTCGATGGTGAAACCGAATCCCGAGGACGCCCGCGTACAAGGAGCGGCGAGGAAATAGACGAGCTGTTGAAAAATTGGAAAGATTGCCCACTGCCGGGAAAGAAGCAAAAGGCGCCAGAGCCGGGAAAGAAGCGAAAGGCGCCAGAGCCGCTGCTGAAGGTATGGAAAACGAGGTCTGTTTTCTGGGACTTGCCGTACTGGAAGATCCACCGTGTGCCTCACAGCCTTGATGTCATGCATATCACGAAGAACGTGTGCGAGAGTCTGCTTGGTACCCTGCTCAACATGCCAGAGAGGACCAAAGATGGGCCGAAAGCAAGGGCAGACTTGAAATCAATGGGCATCAGGCAGGAGCTTCACGCTATATATGATGATGATGATGATGATGATGATGATGATGAGGCGAAGCAGGACACGGAAAGTCGTCGCAAAGGCAAAAAGGCCAAGAAGACTGGAAATGACTACCCTCCCGCGTGCTTCACTCTAAGTCAGGAGGAGATCGAGCAGTTTTTCACCTGCCTCCTAGGAGTAAAACTTCCTTACGGTTACGCGGGGAAGATAAGCAGATACCTAGACCCAGCGAAGCAGAAGTTCAACGGAATGAAGTCTCACGACTGTCATGTGCTGATGACGCAGATACTTCCAGTTGCAATCTATGGGATCATGGATGCGCACGTCCGTGAAACGCTATTTGGCCTATGCAACTTTTTCGACGTCATCTCTCGGAAGTCTATTGGCGTGAGGCAACTCAGAAGGCTACAGGAAGAGATCGTGGTGATACTATGCGAGCTTGAGATGTACTTCCCGCCCGCATTCTTCGACGTTATGGTGCATCTGCTGGTCCATATCGTGGACGATATCATCCAACTCGGGCCGACGTTCCTGCACAGCATGATGCCGTTCGAAAGGATGAATGGTGTCATCAAAGGATACGTTCGCAACATGTCATGTCCAGAGGGAAGCATAGCCAGGGGCTTTCTGACCGAAGAGTGCATCTCCTACTGCACGAATTATCTAGGCATCGAGAACCCCGTTGGTCTGCCCGTCAACAGGCACCTCGGTAGGCTTGCTGGATGGGGTCACCGTGAGGGTCGCCACGAAATGCATGTCGACTTCGAGGGTCGACTCGCCGACTTTGAAAGAGCAAACCTAGTCGCGCTACAACACATAGACGTGGTCGATCCTTGGGTGATAGAGCACAAAACCTTTATTAAGAAGACGTACAATGACCGAGGCCAACAGAGGACGGACGGAGATATACTCAAAGAGCACAACTCATGTTTCACGCGTTGGTTCACAGAAGCTTCTGTCGTACCCTTTACATGAGGATTCTTCCACAGAAGAACACCTCATATTCGCCTTGTCACAGGGCGCCGAGCACAACCTGATGACCTATGAGGCGTACGATATCAACGGCTACACATTCTACACCGAGGCCAAGGACATGAAGAGCGATGGTTATCAGAACTCCGGGGTAACGATGGAATCCTACACCGGTAACGACAAGGACAGATACTACGGAAGGATCGAGGAGATCTGGGAGCTGAGCTACGCTGGAGAGAAGGTCCCGATGTTCCGTGTCAGATGGGCGAAGAGCGTCCTAAAAGAAGACCGGTATTTCACCACCATGGTTATACCCGAAGCCAAATCCAAGACCGCGGGCGCAATCGTCACCGCGAAAAATGAGCCATGGGTACTGGCTTCCCAAGTGGACCAATGCTTCTTCATTACCGACCCGTCAAAGCCCAGTCGTGTTGTCGTGAGGAGAGGCAAAAGGAAGATCATCGGAATGGATGGAGTAGCCAATGAGCAAGACTTCGACAAGTACGGCGACTCGAGGATCGAACATGACGACGATGATGAAGTAGCAGCATACACCACAAGAAGAAGCAGGACCACCCTACCTAAAGGACGTCCATTCCACAGAAGAACTCCATTTGCGAAAAAGAAGGGCAAGAAGATTGTGAACAGATAGCTAGCTAAGATCGATTGTATTTAAATCGTAGCCTTTATTTCTCGATTGTATTTCATGGGCACTTTTTGAACTATCATGAATATTTTTAAATTTCATGGACACTCGATCTCGATCCCCCTCCATCTCGATCGCTATCCCACCTCGCCAGATCCGGTCCCCCTCGCCACCGAGCATCCCCCTGTCCACCGGCCGCCACCGACCCCCCGCACCCTCGATTCCCCTACTCGCCGCCGCCGACCCCCCGCACCCCGCGCACCCTCCCCCGCTCCACCGGCATTACTGTTTGATGATATTTTTAAAAAAATTATTACTGTCTTATAAAAAAATATTACTGTTATGATTTAAACAAGTTTGAACATATTTAAACACAAATAAGTATCAAACAGCATTTTAAATGCATAAAAAAAATTGTGGAACCTGGGAATCGAACCCAGGACCTCCTGGTGTGAGAACTAGCTGATGACCAGTCGAGCTAGTAGAGGGAACTTGGTGTGGATCAGGTTAGGTGGAAGATAACCTGTTGGCTCGAGCAGAAATAAAAAAAAAATACTAATGGCGCACCAGGGTGAGGTGCGCCATTAGTATGGATGTACTTATGGCGCACCGAGGGGTGGTGCGCCATTAGTATTGTGCCGCCGCATCCATATTTCCTCCCCGGCCCAAACCTATCCCCTCTCTCTCCCTCGCCCTCGATCCCCTTCCCCTCTCCTCTCCCGACGCCGCTGCCCCGCCGCCTCGACGCCGCCCCGACACCGCGATGCCGCCCTGTCGTCCTCGTTGGACGCCATCGCCCCACCTCGTTGGACGCCATCGCCCCGCCTCATTGGACGCCATCGCCCCGCCTCGTTGGACGCCATCGCCCTGAGGCCCCGACGTCGGCGCCGCTCTCCCCGTCGCCCCACCTCGTTGGACGCCATCGCCCCGCCGCCCTCGTCGCCGGTGGCCCGAACGCCGCCCCGTCCACACCACCGTCGCCGGAGCACCACCACCACCCGAACCTCATCGCCTCCCGGACCTCGTCGCACCACCACCACCCGGACCTCGTCGCCCCATCCACACCACCGCCCCCGTGAGCTCCCCCTCCTCCTCTCCCCCTCTCCCCCTCACAAGCTGGATCTTCCTGCCGGTAGGAGGATTTCAACGGAGAGTGGCAGTAGATAGATCTAATCCCTGCAGTGCACATTCTGATTCAGTCATGTACTAAGCATTCAAATGTAAATCTGTTCAAGTGACAAAATTTATTAGATCCCCTAGCTAGTAGATGGATCTAATCCCTGCAGATTCAGTCACATTCAGATTCAGTCATGTACTTGGCATTCAAATAGTATAAATCTGTTCAAATGGCATAATTTACTTGCTGATAGATAGATAGCATATCCAAATACTCAGACATGTACTACTAATTTCTTTTTGGAGCTAGCGAAGAGATTAAAATCTATGTGAGATATTCATATCCATGAAGCCCAGTAGCCTGTAGTTCACTAAACGTATAGCCCAAGACCCAATTTACATGCTATACCCTTCAGCAACATTGCTTGCTAGAACTACTGTCACATGTGCACTTGGCAGGTAACACTAACTAAACCTAGCATGCAAAAAGGATCACATGTTTTAGAGTAGTATCTTCTACTACAACCTGAGGGTTTTCTTAGCTAATTTAGGCTATGTTTGTTTTGTGTCAGCTACTTGCTGTCCATGTTAACTTCTTTTCATGGTACCCATAGATTTGACTTTCAGTGTTGGTGATTCTGCAGTTGCTGTAGACTACTATAGTGATGAGTGTCTAGCTTTTGTAATCTACACTTCTTGCATAAGGATTTGCATGTGCCTTTGTACCATGAGTAATTTGGGACTTGGGAATTGGTTCTTTCTTTCTACAGTCTTGCTGCTATAGTATGGCTCTGTTCTTGGTGGAGGTTTCATTACTTGTTTTGTGTGGCTTAGGTTATATTTTAGTGGAATTTGTGTGATATGTTTGGCTGGACTCTGCTCTTTTCACAGTTATAGTGTTGTCACTTTACAGCTTGCATGCTTGCCATACCAGACCATCAGTGTTCCGCTGTTATGATAAACTGTTCAATTCTTTTTCCGCTGTTATGATAAATGTTGAATGATACTGCTTGGAGATGCATATATTGTTTCACCTCTTCACATGCCAATGTATTTTCCATGTTGTGATGGAGGCCTTTTTTGCCTTGTCCACCCGAGAGGCCCTTGAGTTTGCTCGAATGTCGATTAACTTCCGTTCCGGCAAATTCGGGTACTCCATATGTCCTATTTTCAGCAAAGGTCATGCTGAAATTTTCCGTGAATTTTAGCATGACTTTGCTAAAAATAGGACATATGGGGTACTTGTGACTAATGCATGGGTGTCGACAAACCATTAATTATACAACCTTGGCTTTTAGGGTGCCTCGGTGTCGATAAAAACCAAAATGATGAAAGCTTAGGCTTTTAGGGTGCCTCGGTGTCAAAAAACCCTCAATGATAAAAGCTTAGCGTTTAGGATGCCTCGGTGTCGACAAACCCTAAATGATGAGACCATGATCTTGTTCCTTGACAATAACCAACTTTTTGACCAAACTTTGTTCCTATTTAGAGAGAAACATGGCCAACAACGATGAGGCCGGGGGTTCGGGCGGCAAGGCATTCTGGGAGCTGTCCCAGGAGATGGAGGAACAACCTCACTTGTATGAGGACGCCGCCTTCCCCACCGATCCTGAGACCACTGATGGTGCCGCCGAGGATGACCCCACTGATGCCACCACTGATGGTGCCGCCGAGGATGCCACCACTGATGATGGCGGCGCACGCATAGATGGCAGCCAACCGAAGAGGCAACGGAAGGACCGGCGCCCGACCATGCTCCGCACCCTCAAGGAGGAAGTTACTGAAGTGGACTCCGATGGGAATCCAACGGCTCCCGAACAAATAGTCAAGGGGTACTCGCTTCAGCTCGGGTGCATTCTCCGGAGCACCGTCTCGATCAACACCGAGAATCTGAGGCATCCTGACCGAGGGAATTTGCGCAACCTCCTCTTCACGAAGCTGCACAAACGATACAAGTTCCCCGCTGAATTTGAAAACACAAGCCTCAAAGGGAATAAAGTGAACAATGCTGCCCTCACGAAGATGAGCAAGGCCCTGTCTACTTGGAAAAGCAATGTGAAGAGAATGATCGAGAAAGGTGAGAGTTATGAGAAGATCAAGGAGAAAAATCCTTCGATCACCGAAGATGACTACAACGACTTCAAGATCAATTGCTCGAGCACCGCAAACTCCGAATCAAGTCAGTGGGGGAAAGAAATGCGGGAGCTGAACTTAGGGGAACACACACTCGGTCCCGGCGGTTACAGAGTGGCGGAGCCTATATGGGACAAGGAGGAGGCGGACCGTGCCGAGCAAGGCCTACCGCCCCTCTTCGATAAATACGGTGACAAGCAGACCAGGAACTTTGTCAGGGCCCGGTACAAGAAGGACCCGAAAACAAAGGAGCTTACCACGGATCCGAAGACCAGGGCGCTTGAGCTTGTTCTGGTAAGGAATACACCCCCGCGTAATTAGCTCCATATGGTTGCATTCTAATTAATGAAGCCAAATTTCTAAATGGTTCACATTCCTTCCGCAGGCGACTGAAAGCAGTAGCGCGGGGTCGACTAAGAGCAACCCTTGGGACACCACTCTAAATAGGGCGTTGAATGTAATGAAGAACAAGGATAAGCTCAGTAAGCCAATGTCAGCTGGTCGTGTGGCCGGCAAAGGCTTGTCGACAAAATGGTCGTCATACTATAACACTGGTGGGCGAAAGGAGAAAAAGACCAGCTCGGAAAGCCAGGCACGCGAGGTTCAAGAACTCAAGGCACAGGTGGCGCGGATTCCAGAGATTGTCCAAGAGCAAGTGCAACAACAACTCGGAGCGACGATCACCGCCATTGTGCCTACCTTGATCGAGGGGTTGAGTGCGTGGATTGCGGGCGGCCAACAGGGGCCGCCCCCGATTCCTAGCTTCACAGCCAGCAACTCGCAGAACGCGATGGCGGGGCCATTGGTGTCTCCGGCGGAGGCGGCATTGGTGTCTCCGACGCGGGCTCGGGAGCTTAATGCACCCGGGTGTACGCCGGCCACCACCTCTGCAGCAAGCGGCCCCTCCGTCAACTGCATGCCCGCCGTTGGCGGTGCCTCGACATTAGCTGAGCTCGACGCCATCATCACGGAAACTAATTAAGCCTCTCTCGGCCGAGGACTTCATCTCCTTGCCTTTGACTGGGCATCCCTGATGCCCTACATGTTTTCGCAGGGCGCCGCCGACGTTCCGTGCACTGTCCTGCACTTCGTGAACAATGAGTTGGTTGATGTCGCCAAGTGCAAAATCGTTCAACCGGGCAACCCCTTGTTCCACGGTACCCAGATGCCACCCAAATTGTTTAGGGTTCAACTGGTTCGGGTGCTGCCAGGCTGCGACGAGTTGTTACCTCCGATTCGACCCGTCGGGGCCGACGATGATGACGTGATGACCCTCAGCGCCTGCCTGAGCTGGCCCCTGCTTTGGCTGAAGAGCCAGATTCGTTTGGGGGCGGGGGACACCACCCCAAAGACAACACCGCCAGTCGTGCCGGCGCCAAGTCGGCCCCATGGCAAGACTGCCGCAACGGTGCTGGACATCCCTATGCCACTGGATCCAAACATGCATATGGCACAGGATCAGAACGACGACGACGACGATACATTTGGCAACGTCGATCAGTACTTTGCCGATCATGGGTACGGTGGCGACTTCATGGGGCCTCCTTCTCAAGAACCCAACCCAACAAAAGACATGCGTGATCTAGCTGGTACCGCGGAGAAGCCAAGTTGCAACAGGCGTCATCTGCAGTTCAGCTCTCAGGAGACACCTCCAGCTGCCAACTTCACCGAGCCTCAGACAGGCGAGGTGCGAAATATTATCAGCCCCAACACACTCAAGAAGGCGGTCTGTGAGCAGAACTCGGTCCCATTACAGGAGAAGAAGAAGGCATGCAAAAGAAAGACTAACAAGGGTGCGGGCCAGCCGGCACCGAGTACGATCCGTGCTCAGGACGGGCCACCTTCACCTGAGGATTTAATGAGGAGGCTGCATGTGGCGGGTAGGCCGATGCTACCGAGAAATATGCTCGATGCTGCAACCGGTGCTATGCGGAGTCTGCATGATAGTGTTCTTTCTTTGGAGAAGCGGCGTCTCAGAGAGAAGGATGTGGCATACCAGGTTTTCGCGGCCAAGGTGCCAGAGGGCAAGGGCTTTGTGGATAACTCCATCGGGGGTACGATCGTCCTGCGGTTTGATGACATCCACGCTATGTTGAACCTTCATCCGCTGCACTACACCTTCGTTCGGCTATTTTCGCTAAGTATGGAGATGCGGATCATTCGCGACAAGACCCCAGACATCGTGATAGTCGACCCCTTCTACATGCGTGCCAAGATCTTGGGCAGCGCTGGGGACCGGCAAGTCGCGAGTTCTTACCTCGAAGGCGTCATTCTGGCAAACCAAGATAAGGATAACTTCCTCGTGCCTTACTTTCCCGAGTAAGTCCTCCCCTCAACCGCCCCGTAACATATGAATTCTTAGATTTCGATCATTTTTCTTTTAACATTCCGTGTTTTCTGCAGTGACACACATTGCACGCTCATCCTCCTAAGCCCCAAATATTCCATGGCCACGTATTTCGACCCGGACCGTCATTCGAACGTAGACTACACAAATGTCAAGAAGGTTCTTGATGATGTTCTCCCCGGCTACGCCAAATCTGGAGGCACCTTCACCAGGCCTATTCGTAAGTATGGCAAGCACGTGTTCTCCCACAATACGACGTTCTGCTGCGTCAAGCAGCCGCCTGGCGGTCAGAAGGGTGCCTACTACGCCATCCATCACATGCGGGCGATCGTACGGGACCAGCATCAACTTCTGCTACCGAGTAAACTCAAAGATTGGGCTGCGAGCGTGTCGGCAATCCAGGACGCGGACATCAGACAAGAATTCTTTCGCATCCAGTCGGAGTTTGCGGAAATCATCCATCAAGATGTCCTTCGTTCCTCGGGGCAGTTCTACCTCAGAAATCAACCATCCAACAGTGACATCGACACAATGCTACAAATGCAGGCTGACAACGACCGTTATTTCATGACTCCCACGATAGACGGCGGCTTCATCCACGCTCCGGTCCCTTGAGTCGAGTCGAAAGCAGTGATGCTGTGTCTAGTTCTGAAACATCGATTGGCTCATGTTGTCATTAAACTTTAATGAACTTGTAG
Source organism: Triticum urartu (assembly GCF_056163025.1). Taxonomy (NCBI): domain Eukaryota; kingdom Viridiplantae; phylum Streptophyta; class Magnoliopsida; order Poales; family Poaceae; genus Triticum; species Triticum urartu. The sequence goes on from NC_141876.1 coordinate 263,968,355, forward strand.
TATGTCTCTTTGGTTTCGAGAGTCGTTCAACTTAGATGTAATCGATGCTATTAATGTCTTGCTTTTCTCTTCCGATCGTTCTGTTGCATACTTATATATTGCTTATGTATTGTCTGTGAATTGGTACTAACGTTTCGTTTGGCTAGTGCATAGTGATGCCGTCGTATGTCGTGTACAAGGGTAAGGTTCCCGGAGTCTACGACGACTAGGAGGAGTGTTGGAGACAGGTTCACCGATTCAGCGATAACAGTTACAAAGGGTACACCACTAGGGCCGAGGCTGAATCTAGATACGCCCACTATCTAGCGGGAGAGGGGAGGGAGCGTTGGAGGAACCGGATGAAGACGAGTTTCATTGTGATGATGCTCATCGTGATGACCGCAGCTCTCTTCTATGTGATGGTAGTTTAGATGATCGATATCGACTTGTAATGTGAAGACAAACTCGCTACTCGCGGTCTCGAGACTTGCAATATAATGTTCTATCTTTGTTCGGTCTTTTCAATTCGGAGACTAATATGATGAATTGTATTCGGAGACTAATATGATGAATTGTATTCAGAGACTAATCTTCTATTGTATTCGATGAATCTGTTGTTGATGTGTGCTGTCTATATTTTGTCCAATTATACATTTTGTAACCTGTGCAAAAAACAGAAAATAAAAAAATAAAAAAGCTAATATTCATACTAATGGCGCATCACATCACAGTGCGCCATTAGTATGCCAAAGGATACTAATGGCGCATCATTAAAGAGTGCGCCATTAGTATGCCGAAGTTACTAATGGCGCATCTTGTTGTTGTGCGCCATTAGTATGCCAAAACACCTGGGTATACATGGCCCCCTGGGAGGCATACTAATGGCGCATCACATCACAGTGCGCCATTAGTATGCCAAAGGATACTAATGGCGCATCATTAAACAGTGCGCCATTAGTATGCCGAAGTTACTAATGGCGCATCTTGTTGTTGTGCGCCATTAGTATGCCAAAGCACCTGGGTATACATGGCCCCCTGGGAGGCATACTAATGGCGCACTGTTGTATATACTAATGGCGCATCTGAGGTGCGCCATTAGTATACCAGATACTAATGGCGCACCAGTGGTGCGCCATTAGTAAAATATACTAATGGCGTGGCACTAATGGCGCACCTCTAATGCGCCATTAATGGCCAAATTAGGTGCGCCATTAGTAGGCCTTTTCCTAGTAGTGAGGTATTGAGATACCAACGATCGAATCTCGGGCAGGTAACATACCGATGACAAAGGGAACAACATATGTTGTTATGCGGTCTGACCGATAAAGATCTTTGTAGAATATGTAGGAGCCAATATGAGCATCCAGGTTCCGCTATTGGTTATTGACCGGAGACATGTCTCGGTCATGTCTACATAGTTCTCGAACCCGTAGGGTCCGCACGCTTAAAGTTCGGTGACGATTGTAATTAGGGATTTTGTGTTTTGATGTACCGAAGGTTGTTTGGAGTCCCGGATGTGATCACGGACATGACGAGGAGTCTCGAAATGGTCGATACGTAAAGATTGATATATTGGAAGCCTATATTTGGATATCGGAAACGTTCCGAGTGAAATCGGGATTTTACCGGAGTACCGGGGGGTTACCGGAACCCCCCGGGGGTTATTGGGCCTACATGGGCCATAAGGGGGAAGAGGAGGGCCGGCCAGGGCAGGCCACGCGCCCCCTCCCCCCTAGTCCGAATAGGACAAGGAAGGGGGGGGGCGCCCCCTTTCCTCTTTCTCCCTTCCTCCTTCCTTTTCCAACAAGGCAAGAGGGGGCAGTCCTACTCCCGGTTGGAGTAGGACTCCTCCAGGCGCACCCATAGGGCCGGCCGCACCTCCCCCTCTCCCTCCTTTATATACTGAGGCAAGGGGGCACCCCATGAGACACAAGTTGATCCTCGTGATCATTCCTTAGCCGTGTGCGGTGCCCCCTTCCACCATATTTCACCTCGGTCATATCATAGCGGTGCTTAGGCGAAGCCCTGCGTCGGTAGAACATCATCACCATCATCACGCCGTCGTGCTGACGAAACTCTCCCTCAACGTTTTGCTGGATCGAAGCTCGAGGGACGTCACCGAGTTGAACGTGTGCAGAACTCGGAGGTGCCGTACGTTCGGTACTTGGATCGGTCGGATCGGGAAGACGCACGACTAATTCCTCTACGTTGTGTCAATGCTTTCGTTGCCGGTCTACGAGGGTAGGTAGACAACACTCTCCCCTCTTGTTTCTATGCATCACCATGATCTTGCGTGTGCGTAGGAAAATTTTGAAATTACTACGTTCCCTAACAGTGGTATCAGAGCCTAGGTTTTATGCATTGATGTTGTGCACTAGTAGAACACAAGTGAGTTGTGGGCGATATAAGTCATACTGCTTACCAGCATGTCATACTTTGGTTCAGCGGTATTGTTGGATGAAGCGGCATGAACCGACATTACGCGTACGCTTACGCGAGACTGGTTCTACCGACGTGCTTTGCACACAGGTGGCTGGCGGGTGTCAGTTTCTCCAACTTTAGTTGAACCAAGTGTGGCTACGCCTGGTCCTTGCGAAGGTTAAAACAGCACCAACTTGACAAACTATCGTTGTGGTTTTGATGCGTAGGTAAGAATGGTTCTTTCTAAGCCCGTAGCAGCCACGTAAAACTTGCAACAACAAAGTAGATGACATCTAACTTGTTTTTGCAGGGCATGTTGTGATGTAATATGGTCAAGACATGATGCTAAATTTTATTGTATGAGATTATCATGTTTTGTAACTGAGTTATCGGCAACTGGCAGGAGCCATATGGTTGTCGCTTTATTGTATGCAATGCAATTGCGCTGTAATGCTTTACTTTATCACTAAGCGGTAGGGATAGTCGTGGAAGCATAAGATTGGCGAGACGACAACGATGCTATGATGGTGATCAAGGTGTCGCGCCGGTGATGATGGTGATCATGAAGGAGCTTCGGAGATGGAGATCACAAGCACAAGATGATGATGGCCATATCATATCACTTATATTGATTGCATGTGATGTTTATCTTTTATGCATCTTATCTTGCTTTGATTGATGGTAGCATTATAAGATGATCCCTCACTAAATTATCAAAGTATAAGTGTTCTCCCTGAGTATGCACCATTGCGAAAGTTCTTCGTGCTGAGACACCACGTGATGATCGGGTGTGATAGGCTCTACGTTCAAATACAACGGGTGCAAAACAGTTGCACACGCGGAATACTCAGGTTTAACTTAACGAGCCTAGCATATAACAGATATGGCCTCGGAACACGAAGACCGAAAGGTCGAGTGTGAATCATATAGTAGATATGATCAATATATTGATGTTCACCATTGATACTACTCCATCTCACATGATGACCGGAGATGGTTTAGTTGATTTGGATCACGTGATCACTTAAAGGATTAGAGGGATATCTTTCTAAGTGGGAGTTCTTAAGTAATATGATTAATTGAACTTAAATTTATCATGATTTTAGTACCTGATAGTATCTTGCATGTCTATGTTTGATTGTAGATAGATGGCTCGTGCTGTTGTTCCGTTGAATTTTAATGCGTTCCTTGAGAAAGCAAAGTTGAAAGATGATGGTAGCAATTACACGGACTGGGTCCGTAACTTGAGGATTATCCTCATTGCTGCACAGAAGAATTACGTCCTGGAAGCACCGCTAAGTGCCAAGCCTACTGCAGGAGCAACACCAGATGTTATGAACGTCTGGCAGAGCAAAGCTGATGACTACTCGATAGTTTAGTGTGCCATGCTTTACGGCTTAGAACCGGGTCTTCAACGATGTTTTGAACGTCATGGAGCATATGAGATGTTCCAGGAGTTGAAGTTAATATTTCAAGCAAATGCCCGGATTGAGAGATATGAAGTCTCCAATAAGTTCTATAGCTGCAAGATGGAGGAGAATAGTTCTGTCAGTGAACATATACTCAAAATGTCTGGGTATCATTATCACTTGACTCAACTGGGGGTTAATCTTCCTGTTGATAGTGTCAATGACAGAGTTCTTCAATCACTGCCACCAAGCTACAAAAGCTTCGTGATGAACTATAATATGCAAGGGATGAATAAAACTATTCCTGAGCTCTTCGCGATGCTAAAAGCCGCGGAGGTAGAAATCAAGAAGGAGCATCAAGTGTTGATGGTCAATAAGACCACCAGTTTCAAGAAAAAGGGCAAAGGGAAGAAGAAAGGGAACTTCAAGAAGAACAAAAAACAAGTTGCTGCTCAGGAGAAGAAACCCAAGTCTGGACCTAAGCCAGAGACTGAGTGCTTCTACTGCAAGCAGACTGGTCACTGGAAGCGGAACTGCCCCAAGTATTTGGCGGATAAGAAGGATGGCAAAGTGAACAAAGGTATATGTGATATACATGTTATTGATGTGTACCTTACTAATGCTCGCAGTAGCACCTGGGTATTCGATACTGGTTCTGTTGCTAACATTTGCAACTCAAAACAGGGGCTACGGATTAAGCGAAGATTGGCTAAGGACGAGGTGACGATGTGCGTGGGAAATGGTTCCAAAGTCGATGTGATCGCGGTCGGCACACTACCTCTACATCTACCTTCGGGATTAGTATTAGACCTAAATAATTGTTATTTGGTGCCAGCGTTGAGCATGAACATTATATCTGGATCTTGTTTGATGCGAGACGGTTATTCATTTAAATCAGACAATAATGGTTGTTCTATTTATATGAATAATATCTTTTATGGTCATGCACCCTTGAAGAGTGGTCTATTTTGGATGAATCTCGATAGTAGTGATACACATATTCATAATGTTGAAATCAAAAGATGCAGAGTTGATAATGATAGTGCAACTTATTTGCGGCACTGCCGTTTAGGTCATATCGGTGTAAAGCGCATGAAGAAACTCCATACTGATGGACTTTTGGATCCACTTGATTATGAATCACTTGGTACTTGCGAACCGTGCCTCATGGGTAAGATGATTAAAACGCCGTTCTCCGGTACTATGGAGAGAGCAACGGATTTGTTGGAAATCATACATACAGATGTATGTGGTCCAATGAATGTTGAGGCTCGTGGCGGATATCGTTATTTTCTCACCTTCACAGATGATTTAAGAAGATATGGGTATATCTACTTAATGAAACATAAGTTTGAAACATTTGAAAAGTTCAAAGAATTTCAGAGTGAAGTTGAAAATCATCGTAACAAGAAAATAAAGTTTCTATGATCTGATCGTGGAGGAGAATATTTGAGTTACGAGTTTGGTCTACATTTGAAACAATGCGAAATAGTTTCGCAACTCACGCCACCCAGAACACCACAGCGTAATGGTGTGTCTGAATGTCGTAATCGTACTTTATTAGATATGGTACGATCTATGATGTCTCTTACTGATTTATCGTTATCGTTTTGGGGTTATGCTTTAGAGACGGCTGCATTCACGTTAAATAGGACACCATCAAAATCCGTTGAGACGATGCCTTATGAACTGTGGTTTGGCAAGAAACCAAAGTTGTCGTTTCTGAAAGTTTGGGGCTGCGATGCTTATGTGAAAAAGCTTCAACCTGATAAGCTCGAACCCAAATCGAAGAAATGTGTCTTCATAGGATACCCAAAGGAGACTGTTGGGTACACCTTCTATCACAAATCCGAAGGCAAGACTTTTGTTGCTAAATTCAGAGTTTTTCTAGAGAAGGAGTTTCTCTCGAAAGAAGTGAGTGGGAGAAAAGTAGAACTTGATGAGGTAACTGTACCTGCTCCCTTATTGGAAAGTAGTACATCATAGAAACAGGTTTCTGTGATACCTACACCAATTAGTGATGAAGCTAATGATAATGATCATGAAACTTCAGATCAAGTTACTACCGAACCTCGTAGATCAACCAGAGTAAGATCCGCACCAGAGTGGTACGGTAATCCTGTTCTGGAAGTCATGCTACTAGATCATGATGAACCTACGAACTATGAAGAAGCGATGGTGATCCCAGATTCCGCAAAATGGCTAGAAGCCATGAAATCTGAGATGGGATCCATGTATGAGAACAAAGTGTGGACTTTGGTTGACTTTCCCATTGACCGACAAGCAATTGAGAATAAATGGATCTTCAAGAAGAAGACTGATGCTGACGGTAATGTTACTGTCTACAAAGCTCGACTTGTTGCAAAAGGTTTTCAACAAGTTCAAGGGATTGACTATGATGAGACCTTCTCACCCGTAGCGATGCTTAAGTCTGTCCGAATCATGTTAGCAATTGCCGCATTTTATGATTATGAAATTTGGCAAATGGATGTCAAAACTGCATTCCTGAATGGATTTCTGGAAGAAGAGTTGTATATGATGCAACTAGAAGGTTTTGTCGATCCAAAGGGAGCTAACAAAGTGTGCAAACTCCAGCGATCCATTTATGGACTGGTTCAAGCCTCTCAGAGTTGGAATAAACGCTTTGATAGTGTGATCAAAGCATTTGGTGTTGTACAGACTTTTGGAGAAGCCTGTATTTACAAGAAAGTGAGTGGGAGCTCTGTAGCATTTCTGATATTATATGTAGATGGCATATTATTGATTGGAAATGATATAGAATTTCTGGATAGCATAAAGGGATACTTGAATAAGAGTTTTTCAATGAAAGACCTCGGTGAAGCTGCTTACATATTGGGCATTAAGATCTATAGAGATAGATCAAGACGCTTAATTGGACTTTCACAAAGCACATACCTTGACAAGGTTTTGAAGAAGTTCAAAATGGATCAAGCAAAGAAAGGGTTCTTGCCTGTGTTACAAGGTGTGAAGTTGAGTAAGACTCAATGTCTGACCACCGCAGAAGATAGAGAGAAAATGAAAGATGTTCCCTATGCTTCAGCCATAGGCTCTATCATGTATGCAATGTTGTGTACATACCTGATGTGTGCCTTGCTATAAGTATAGCAGGGAGGTACCAAAGTAATCCAGGAGTGGATCACTGGACAACGGTCAAGAACATCCTAAAAGACCTGAAAAGGACTAAGGATATTTTTCTCGTATATGGAGGTGACAAAGAGCTCATCGTAAATGGTTACGTTGATGCAAGCTTTGACACTGATCAGGACGATTCTAAATCGCAAAACCGGATACGTGTTTTTACTGAATGGTGGAGCTGTCAGTTGGTGCAGTTCTAAACAAAGCGTCGTGGCGGGATCTTCGGAAGCAGCAAATGAAGGGGTCTGGATGAAGGAGTTCATATCCGATCTAGGTGTCATACCTAGTGCATCGGGTCCAATGAAAATCTTTTGTGACAATACTGGTGCAATTGCCTTGGCGAAGGAATCCAGATTTCACAAGAGAACCAAGCACATCAAGAGAGGCTTCAATTCCATTCGAGATTTAGTCCAAGTGGGAGACATAGAAATTTGCAAGATACATACAGATCTGAATGTTGCAGACCCGCTGACTAAGCCTCTTCCACGAGCAAAACATGATCAGCACCAAGGCTCCATGGGTGTTAGAATCATTACTATGTAATCTAGATTATTGACTCTAGTACAAGTGGGAGACTGAAGGAAATATGCCCTAGAGGCAATAATAAAGTTATTATTTATTTCCTTATATCATGATAAATGTTTATTATTCATGCTAGAATTGTATTAACCGGAAACATAATACATGTGTGAATACATAGACAAAACAGAGTGTCACTAGTATGCCTCTACTTGACTAGCTCGTTGATCAAAGATGGTTATGTTTCCTAACCATAGACATGAGTTGTCATTTGATTAACGGGATCACATCATTAGGAGAATGATGTGATTGACTTGACCCATTCCGTTAGCTTAGCACTTGATTGTTTAGTTTGTTGCTATTGCTTTCTTCATAACTTATACATGTTCCTATGACCATGAGATTATGCAATTCCCGTTTACCGGATGAACAATTTGTGTGCTACCAAACGTCACAACGTAACTGGGTGATTATAAAGGTGCTCTACAGGTGTCTCCGAAGGTACTTGTTGGGTTGGCGTATTTCAAGATTAGGATTTGTCACTCCGATTGTCGGAGAGGTATCTCTGGGCCCTCTCGGTAATGCACATCACTCAAGCCTTGCAAGCATTGCAACTAATAAGTTAGTCGCGGGATGATGTATTAAGGAACGAGTAAAGAGACTTGCCGGTAATGAGATTGAACTAGGTATTGAGATACCGACGATCGAATCTCGTGCAGGTAACATACCAATGACAAAGGGAACAACGTATGTTGTTATGCGGTCTGACCGATAAAGATCTTTGTAGAATATGTAGGAGCCAATATGAGCATCCAGGTTCCGCTATTGGTTATTGACCGGAGACATGTCTCGGTCATGTCTACATAGTTCTCGAACCCGTAGGGTCCGCACGCTTAAAGTTCGGTGACGATCGTAATTAGGGTTTTTGTGTTTTGATGTACCGAAGGTTGTTTGGAGTCCCGGATGTGATCATGGACATGACGAGGAGTCTCGAAATGGTCAAGACATAAAGATTGATATATTGGAAGCCTATATTTGGATATCGGAAACGTTCCGGGTGAAATCGGGATTTTACCGGAGTACTGGGGATTTACCGGAACCCTCCCGGGGGTTATTGGGCCTACATGGGCCATAAGGGAGAAGAGGAGGGCCGGCAAGGGCAGGCCGCGCGCCCCCTCCCCATTAGTCCGAATAGGACAACGAAGGGGGGGCGGCGCCCCCCTTTCCTCTTTCTCCCTTCCTCCTTCCTTTTCCAACAAGGCAAGAGGGGGGCGTCATACTCCCGGTTGGAGTAGGACTCCTCCAGGCGCACCCATAGGGCCGGCCGCACCTCCCCCTCTCCCTCCTTTATATACTGAGGCGAGGGGGCGCCCCATGAGACACAAGTTGATCCTCGTGCTCGTTCCTTAGCCGTGTGCGGTGCCCCCTTCCACCATATTTCACCCCGGTCATATCATAGCGGTTCTTAGGCGAAGCCCTGCGTCGGTAGAACATCATCACCGTCATCACGCTGTCGTGCTGACGAAACTCTCCCTCAACGTTTTGCTGGATCGGAGCTCGAGGGACGTCATCGAGTTGAACGTGTGCAGAACTCGGAGGTGCCGTACATTCGGTACTTGGATCGGTCGGATCGGGAAGACGTATGACTACTTCCTCTACCTTGTGTCAACGCTTCCGTTGCCGGTCTACGAGGGTACGTAGACAACACTCTCCCCTCTCGTTGCTATGCATCACCATGATCTTGCGTGTGCGTAGGAAAATTTTGAAATTACTACGTTCCCCAACACCACCATGCTTTTTGGGTTTGCAGACCATGTCCCATGCAGCAAGGGAGTTGCACTTGTCCCCTTGTTCCATCTTTTTGGTCCAGAGACATCTCCTTCTGATTTTATCGAGCATCTCAATCAGCTTGGGTGAGAACTTGAGTGTGCACATGGCGTAAATGAGGAGGGATGTGACGGTAGCATTCAGCCAAGAAAGTTTGCCACCGTAGGACATCATTGCGATTGTGGAGGTGAGGCGACGTTCAGCACTGCAAACTAGGGGCATTAGATCAAGGATGGTTGGTTTAAACGTGCCGAGAGGTAGCCCAAGGTAAGTAAAGGGCATGGATCCAACTGAACACCCAAATAGGTTCGCAAATGCCAAGGCAGTTTCCTCCAACAGGTTGATTGGGATCAGTGTAGACTTGTGAAAGTTAATTCGGAGGTAGATGGAGGAAGCATAGTGCACAAGGATTTCTTTGATGACTGCGGCTTGCTGAGGGCATGCAGGCATGGCCAGTATCGTGTCGTCGGCATATTGGATTACCGGATAGTCTGTTTGGCCAACGCAAGGGAAGGCCAGCTGGATTTTGCCTTGTCTAAAGGCATCGTTAATAGCTTCTTGGAGGAGATCAGCCGCAATGACGAAGATCAAGGGGGAGAGCGGGCCCCCCTGTCGTACACGGGTGCAGCAGTGAAATTGTCGGCCGGGCACACCATTCAATAGAACCGATGAACGCCCTGTCGAGAAGATGCGTTTAATCCAGGACAACCACTTATCGTTGAATCCCATGTGTTTCATAATATTCAACATGGGAGCATGTTCAATTGTATCGAAGGCTTTAGCGAAGTCCAGTTTCAGCAAGATAATTTGCTTCTTCGATGCATGTCATTGGTGTATATATTGGAAGGCCCAAGTCAGGCAGTCCTGTATCGTTCTCCCTTTTATAAAACCATATTGGTTCTTGTGGATAATCTTTAGAATGACCCGTTGCAGACGATTGGCAAGCAGCTTAGTAATCATCTTAAGGCAACAATTGAGGAGAGCGATCGGGCGGTAGTCATTGACAGTTTCCGGCGAGATGGACTTTGGAATCAATGTTATTAGGCCATCGTATACTAGTGAGATCCAAGTCCCCCAGGTGGAAAGCTTCACAAAGGTTGTAAAAGTCATGTTTGATAATGGGCCAGCATGCTTTAAGGAATGCACCACTGAATCCATCTAGGCCTGGTGCACGATCGTCCGGCATTTGTTTAATAACCGCATCAATCTCATCGTGGGTAAATGGCTCAGTTAGATGGTCTAGGTCATCGTGGTGTTGCAGAACATTAGGTAAATTAAATTTCATTTGTGCAGGTCGCGAAGTACCCAGGCGACCAATATATGTTTGGAACAGTAGCGCTTCTTTTCCGTCGTGACTGTCAATGAGGAAGCCATCTTCTTTTCTGAAGCTTGCAATGTTGTTGCGGCGATATCTTTCAGTGGCAACAACCTGAAAAAAATTGGTATTCTCATCCCCGAACTTGATCCATCTAATTGTGCAATGCTTCTTCCAGTACTGGTTTTGACATTTAAGGAGTCGCATCAAGTGTTTCTTGATGATATTCCAGAAGTTTTCTTCGGGAATAGATAGGGCTTTGTTATTCTCAAGTTCATGCAGTTGCGCCAGGGTTTCGTTGCAATTAGCAATGGCTACAGATAGTCGGGAAAGGTTTTTGCTCCAGATTTTTAGGGTGTGGCACAGAGCTTTGAATTTATGACAGAGAATAGTCACAGCATTTTGTGCTCTAACTGGTCTATTCCAAACATCTTGGACAAGATCCATGAAGCCAGGGTGCAAAATCCAAAAGGGCTCAAAAGGAAACACCTTGCTACGAGGGATGCAAGTTTGGATGGAAATAATGCAGGGTATATGGTCGGAGACAGGCTTACCAAGAGGCTTGACCATGGTATTGGGGTACACATTGGTCCAATGCAACAAGGTAAAGAACCAGTCTAGTTGTTCAAGTAGTGGATCTTGCTGCATATTGCTCCAAGTATATGATCGACCCTTGATAGGTAGTTCAATAAGGCTCTGCTTGCGGATAATATCACTGAACGTGCACATGTCATTCGGGCACCCCCAGCTTGTTTCTATTATCAGACGCACGAATGTAATTGAAATTGCCAACTAGGAGCCAATCTTGCGAGCTAGGTATATCCAGATTATAAAGCCAATTGGTAAACGTAATATGCGCGTCACCCGAACATGGGCCATAAATATTAACTAGCATCCAAGAATGAGACAATAAAGTGCTAGTAAAATTAATGACCACGGCAAAATCAGACAAGAACACCACATCACCAGTAAACATAGAGCTTTTCCATATAGTAAGCAAGCCACCCGAAGCTCCTTGAGATGGGACATATGCAAACTGATCAAATTGTCTAGGGCAACAGGATTTAATAAAGGATAACTCAAAAGAGGTTTTCTTTGTCTCTTGGATGCAAACAAATGAGCAACCACTGGATCTAATGGCGTTATTCAGTGCAAGCTGTTTATCATCAGAATTGATGCCAAAGATGTTCCAACAGAGCACTTCCCAGCTACGCAAAAGGGACATAGAGAATAAATGGACTAGGCCCTGGAGGGCCCATCCTCAGCAGGCAAATCAACATTAGCCGGAGTACCAGGGTGATCGGTTGAAGCAGTAGATGGAGCTGGTGCCGCAGTGATAAGATCTTCAGTCAGTTCAGCCGCGGGAACAACACACTTGTTAATACCAATCGGCTGAAGGACATGGACAGGAGTAGGAGGAACATCTTCATAGGTCGAGTCGATGGCCGAGGAAGAGGATCCAATCGAAGGAACCAACCTGGGCTTAACCTTGGAGTTGGTGGTGCAGGTTTCAATCACCTGGTTGACCTTGAAGCCATTGTATTTGTTGGAGCGGTTGCTTCGACGCACTTCAACAGTGGAGGTAGGAGCAGGTGCCCGAGCCCGACGACCACGAGTCACAACAGTAAGAACTACCGGTTCCAGGATGGAGTACAGAGCAGCAAGACCAGCAGGCTCGGCAAAGGAGTTGACAGCAGTGGCAAACATATCCTGGTTAGTCCTGTCGCTGTGACTGTCAGTCTGGGGCGATAAGGTGCCAGTCTCGACCAAAGGCATAGGCGGAGAAGAAGCCAGAGGGGTAACTGCAATTTGGGCAGCGTCAGTCGTAGAGGGCAACAGAAGCTGTGTGTTCTGCAGAGAATTTTCAGAAATATCATCGAGGACCACAGAGGACATTTGAGGAGATGGCAGCTGGGAAAGAACAATGCCATTGTCGTCGGAGGACACCAACACCGAAACTTGCACATTTGTAGAGCGCATACCGTAGCCTGAACTCCACGGACCAATGGTGGCCAATGCAGGGCGCAGAGCATGGAAGATGAAGTTATTCAAGAGCTGCCTGGGAATTGGGTCTGACAGCAGAAGGTTCAGCAGGTCTGATCCATTGGCCGAGAGGCCAAAGTGAATGCCATTGTTGTGCATGCTAACAGTAATGTTCAGTGCATCCTGGGCTTCAGGCAAGGCTGATTCAGTGATAGGAAGCAAAAGCAGAGCATCTTCAGTAGATACAGAGCTGTCATTAGAGGAGGAGAAGGTGTCATTCCAAGCCTCCATTGGGTTTTCTGAAATATTATCCTCCGGAACGATACCATGCTGGAAGGTGAGTCCCTGAGCTGCTAGCCAGGCTTGATAATTGACAAGATGGTGAGGAAGGGGAGGCAGATGATGAGCCGGAGGAGCTGCCCATTGCCCCCAACCACCATTGTTCTGAGGAGGTGCATTGCCCTGGTTGGCATTGTCAGCATTGGGAGCTCCATTTTGCACTAACCAGTTGTGCACCTGCTGTTGATACAGCTGCTCAGCAGTCATCTCAGGACCAAACAAAGGATGAGGATTTCCATCAGCTGGTGGATCTTCTTCGCCAGGAGGGAGCACTTCAGGTAGCAGGCCATTCTAGTCATTGCTTCTGAGGATTGTGATCTGAACAGTCCAGCAATCCCTGGCACCACCCAGCTGCCAGATAACGAAACTTTTGGGGATCAGACGGAGACGTAGAACACAGGCTTTTATGAGCATAAACCTCCTATCCTGCCGCGGGTTATACCAGCTAACAAGGGAACCATAGCCACCTAGGGCTTTAGTGATGTAATAATCCGTCTGATAGTCGTAAGGGAATCCGAAGAACATGAGCCAGACCTCAGGGCCAAAAGAGGTGGTGCGGCGATTCAGAGCTTCATTGTTCGGCACAAAAGTAATCAGAAGATCTTCTTCATCAAGTTCAAGAGGAGTATTGATCGCAGAGTCGCGCAAGAAAGAGTCTGCAAATCCAAATATACCAATGCCAAAAGGGTGGTCACTTGATTCAGTAGTAAAAAGTTGTGATTCATGGAGCAGACCTTGGACCATGTTGCGGATGGCCGTGCGGCGATGCAGGGGGACATATGCACTGGCTTCAGCGACGGCGAGGAAATCGTGGTTGAGCGGTGGGATGGGTCCGACAACCATGCCACTGCGGACGACGCGGTCTGCCGGTGTCAGGACCCCGATTCCAAGTCACATCGATCTAGCCGGTAACACCTCATATCACATTGCGGCCTCACGCACGGTATCCCCACGGGTGTCGCCTTACCATGGCCCGGGACCGTTTGCGCCTTTTGGCTCACGTATATGATAGTGTCGCTAGCATCCATATGACAGAGAACCCGGGCCAACATGGCTAGTCGTGAACTCAAAGCGGCACAGACGTATGGGGACAGGCATACATGAATCACATCGATCATGTCGGTCATCAGCGAGTGAATCCGGGCTGTAGCACTGGGCTAACAGGACTCTGGGGAACCCGGGCTGTAGCAGGCTAGGCAGGACTCCGGAAGTCACCGCGTGACGTTTCCCCGAAGGGACAGACATAGGAACAAAGTGAAACACATGCCGGCCAATCAAGTGACCTGAGCAGTAGTGCTGGGCTAGCAGGACTCCGGTGAACCGGGCTGTAGCGGACTACTATGGCTCATGGAAGCACTAGACTACATTTCCCCATAAGAGAGGCTGCCAAGGATAAACAACTAGATTGTCGGATCCCACACATACCAAGCATTTCAATCATACACACAATATGCTCGATATGTGTAAATACAACATGGCATCACAACATAACTCTACGACTCAAGTATTTATTCATTAGGCTCCGAGGAGCGAGATATTACAAACATGGGTCTCATGACCCAACAATCATAGCATACAATTCAAGCACATGCGGAAGCTTAACATGTCTGAGTACAGACATCTCCAAATGAAAAAGGCTGAGAAGCCTGACTATCTACCAGATCCTGCCGAGGGCACAAGATCGTAGCTGAGGTATCAAGCTCAACGTCGAATTCCACGCGATACTACTAGCGAGACTGAAGTCTCTCTGCAAAAACATAAATTAAGCAAACGTGAGTACAAAAGTACTCAGCAAGACTTACATCAGAACTAGCTACATATGCATCGGTATCAACAAGGGGGGGGGGGTGGAGTTTAACTGCAGCAAGCCATCTTTGACTCAGTGGCTAACCTGAACTACGACTGCAAGCAACTCTTTTGAGGTGGCGCACACGAGTCCACATATTGACCATTCCATACACCACTATGGATCCGCTCCCATCTCCCTACGAGAAGGCCATCCATAGCACTCACACTTATCTTGCCAGTTTTAGAGTATCCACTTTCACTTGTCTATGAACTGTTATAGGCAACCTAGAAGTCCTTTACCGCGGATACGGCTATTCGAATAGTTTTATACGCTGCACGGGTGTACTTCGTCACACATGTTTCCACCACTTAGCGTTTGCACACGACATGTGCTCGGTAGACTTCAAGCGAAAGCCGACGTGGGTGTAGACCACGACCTGACTAACCGCACAAGTCTCTAGTCCAGGTTTATCGCCTATTCGGGTTCCATCCGCGACGAGATCCGGCCGGAGTTTAGCTCACAGCCCCAAACGATGTGTGCAGGGTTCCCGAGACACCAAACGGGCGCCCAGTACACCATGCCACGGTGTATCTGCCGCATCATAGCCCACCCCTAGGGTCAGCGCTACGCACGGCCGCCAACACATATCCTATAAACACCAGAAACTAGTTGCAACTCCTGGACAGAGGACGAGAGGGGTCAGTAAGTCGAGCGGGGTCATATTTTAGGGCCCAATGTGTGGTAGTAGCTATTTCATGGATCGCAAACACAGAACTCAGTTCCTAAGGACGGCTTCAATGAAACAACCCACCATGTACTCCTACATGGCCTCTCATCGATACCTTTACCAAATCATCTTCACACACTTAGCTCTCAACTGTAGGACATGTTCACACACCTCCGATTCATCCCTGATGAATCAGACCTGACACAATTCTATGCAATAGCAGGCATGAAAAACAAGCATGAATGAGTAGGCACATCAGGGATCAAACAACTCCTACTCATGCTAGTGGGTTTCATCTATTTACTGTGGCAATGACAGGTCATGCAGAGGATAAGGGGTTCAACTACCGCATCAAGTAACAGATGAATCGTTGTTGTCCTAATGCAGTAAAAGAGAGCAGGAGCGAGAGAGTGGGATTGTATCGGAATGAGCAAGGGGGTTCTACTTGCCTGGCACTTCTGAAGATAGTATATCTCTTGATCGGTGTCAATGATCACATCGTCGAAGCAACGTCTACTAAGAGGGGACAAGTACCGGCAACAGAGAAAGAAACACAATCAATGCAATGCACGATATGATGCATGATCATGACATGTCAATATGCTGTGTTTTGAGCTAATGCAACTAGAAACATGTTAAATGGAGTTGGTTTGAACCTTAGGTTCAAATTCAAACTCCATATGTGAGTGTTTAAATGCCATTTATATGATTTGGCCTAAACAGCAGCCATAAGTTGTTCCAACATGCATGAAACCAGTACAGATGGATTGATTGGATTTTTCTGATCATTTTTCATATATAATTTATTTGATTTGGAGCTACGGTTGATTTACTATGAATTTTAGAAGTTTTAACGATCTTCTGGAATTTCCTGTAAAAGAATAAATCTAGAAAAAGGAGTTACTGCGTCAGCACTGCATCATTGTGACGTCAGCTGGTCAACAGGGTCGCCCAGAGTCAAACCTGACGGCTGGGACCCACGGGTCAGTGTAACAGGGCTGGTTTGGGTGGATGACATGTGGGACCAGTCAACGACCGCGTCAGCAAAGTCAATGCTGACGTGTGGGTCCCAATGGGTTATGAACTAATCTAAACAGGAAATTAAATTAAAGTAAACATGCACAGGGCCCACATGGCAGTGGCACTAGGGGTGGTTTAGCTGGGTCATTAGTGGCTAATGACGAGCCACGACATCAGTCGCCGGAGTTTCGCCAGCGTCGACCTTTTCGCGCGGCGGAGATCGTCGGGATCTCGCTACAGCCGACGGTTTGAGGTGGGGTTTGCTCCTACGGATTGCTGGCGCTCTCGCGCATCTAGTGGTGGTAGTAGCAGCAGCTGGGATGGCCGGAGTTGACGGCGGCGAGCACTTCCGCGGCGGCCGGAGTACGGGCACACTCGGACACAGCGTTTTGGTGCACGAGAGGACGAGCCGCGGGTTGCTACGGAGTCCTGCGGACTCGCTGAGCATGGTGGTGCGCTCGGTTGAGGCTCTAGGTGGTGGTGGCCATGGCGGTGACATGGCTGGGCGGCGGTGAGCTCTCGGGTCCGGCGGAAATAGCGGCTAGAGTGGCCAAACGGCATGGGAAGAAGAGGGGAACGGGTCAGCGGCTCACCGCGAGTCCTACGAGCGCGAGGGCGAGGCCGGGGACGCTCTGTGGGCGGTGAATCGAGCAATGGAGGCCATCGGTGCAGAGGACGAAGATGGCGTCGAGGACGACGTTGCAAGGCTTCCGGCAGGGCGTGGCTCGGTGTGGAGGAAGAGGGGGACGAGGCGGAGCTTCTGAGCGCTTTGGCAAGGCGAGGTAGTGGATGTGGCCACGGAAACAGCGAGCGGCGGCGACGGCTGCGCTCGGGCATGAGAGGGAGAGAGAGAAGAGGAGGGGGAGGAGCACGGGGAGAGTGAGAGAGCGGTCGGGGCGGGGTGACGTCGCGAGGGAGGCCCAGGGCAATCAGGGGGAAGCGGCAGGAAGCAGGAGGTGGCACGGGCGCGTGCCGGCGTGCGGCGATCACACGCCTCACGTCCTTCTGGCACGAGGTGGAGGACGACTGGTAGATGGGCCTGGTGGGCTGCTACAGTGCCAGGCCGGCCAGGTAAGGCCCAAGTGAGGTTTCTGTCTTTCTATTTCTCTTATTGTTTTCTATTTTTACTCCTCTATTTTGATTTATTTTCTAAACCAAATCATTTTTGTAGCTTCTGAAAATTATCATGTGGCCTGATACAACATATTCAGAGCCACTCACAAGTTTTCAGAATTATTGGAGTTATAAAAGTATTTATAAGAATTTATATCTCCAATTCAAATAAGTATTGACTTAATTCAAAGACCCAAATAAATATTTCTGTGATTCCAAAAATATTGGTTTGAATTTTACCTCTTGCCAATATTTTTAGAAATGAACAGGAACATTTTCTTGGGTTTATTTGAAGCAATTTTTTTAATGTTGATCATTTTTAGAAATGATTTCTGAGGCTTTCCACTTCCCCAATTCAACTTTCATAATTTTAAACATGATGCAAGAAGATTGATGCAAGGACAAGCAGTGACTAGCTAGGGATGTGACAACTCACCCCCACTATACAAGAATCTCGTCCCGAGATTCAAGACGTGAGGTAAGGTAAAAGGTGGTCACAAAACTATCACAATCCTCATGATCGATTTTCCCTTTTGGTAGCTGTTGATACATTGCATCATAATGATCTTGATGTCCTTGCCTTCGAGATCTTTATCCAACACGATGACGACAAAAGAAAACTCTATAGAAAATGATATCCTCAAAGATTGAGCAATTCACGATCAACTCTGGGATGAGACACAGTAACTCTCTCGAGTTGAGACACAAACACACATCAAGAGGTTTGGAAGAAACAGATGGTGAAGGTTCGATTTGGTAGGCAACAATCCCACGCCTAAATAGATGGTGAGGGGGTTCCAAGGTAGCGAGGAGTTAAGTTGCCCAAGATACCATAACGAGACATCTTAGGGGAGATGACTCGTAGAGTTATTCCCTTGAGTGGCAAAAAGAATTACTTTTGATACAAAGATCATTGAAACTCTCTATACCAGCCTAAGGCAATTCATAATGGATCATTTAAAGGAGTTCGAAGGAATGACATACTCGGCTAGAATGGATGATGTGAACTACCTTATTGAAGACAACGCAAGGGATGATTTTGCTTGCGCGTGCTCTCAAGAACTTGTGCATTTCCATATTCATCAAGGTTCTACCAACATCCGAGTCGAGGATCCTGGCAACACATCTTACTACCTTGACGAATAGTGATGGACAATGCAGATGCATAAAAAGACAACCCTTTCTCAGATTTCACCTTAGCGAGGCCAAGGGAACGAGATCTGGATGATCGACCGAGAGACATTTAGCACTCCGCTTCTAATGTTCGCCTTGATGTACTGGTTACCATGGTCATGCTTTAAAGCATCAACATAGCCATAAAGTAGTGGTCGGACTTCAGAATACAAAGGATCCATAAGGAACAACTTCTGGAGTAAATCCTACGAAATCCTTAAGGAGATGTGGCCAACTTCTTCAATCAAGATACTACAATATTAGATCTTCCGACTGGGTGTGTCAGCCACGACATCCACTTTACCGGGTTACACAGAGACCAATATTATAGCTCTTGGGAAAACGTTCCAACCATCATATCTGCCTGAGATTCAGATCTGGTTGGTGTCAGGATATTCCAGACTCATCGAGTCCAGAAAGAAAAATGATAGTTTGCAACACGAATCGACGAATCGACGTTGCGAGATTCTCGGGAAATGGACTACGGTAGTAAGCTCCAAAATATGAGCTGGTTTTGCTACAAACAGGTGAACACGTTGTCCGGGGCAAGCGTGACCACGTGGTAGTCTTATAATAAAATACTGCCAAGTTCAGGTGGGGGAACCATCATCGAGGCAACGAAGTCCTAACATAAGTCATGATTCTTAAGAAGGAACTTCTTCTCCTTGAACAAATCAATCAATGGCTTGGTGTGCTAGGGACACATATAGAATGAAGGTTGCAAGTATCCAAACCACAGAATACTTCGCACGTATGCATGACTGATTTGGGATGATTCCAGAGGAAGCAAAACAAACTTTCTCAAATCCATGGTGGCAACTTGCATCAAATGCACGTGATTCAAAGGAAGTCACTTCTTTCATCCAAGCGTATGCTTCATGAGCTAGCATGAAGAAATGCTTACAAAAGTTTCCAACACTAGCTTAATGTTCAACATGAATCATGGAGGAGATAAGATGCTACTGATGGGATCAACAACAACTCATCGGGATTTCCATATCACTGGAATTCCACCATTATGTGAATAAGGTGATAGCACTGGTCAGTCCCAAAGATTTAATGGTGCATGCTCGAGGGGTCAACCACGAGTAAGACAACATTATGAATATCGTTGGTTCTGATTTGATTTGACAATAGCCCATACTAAAATCAAGGTTTGGACAAGATAATAGATCCAATAACTGATCACGAGGACCAATCGATGAAGATATCATCTTTCTTCAACACACACACACACACAAGGATATCCCTTTGGAATGAACTAATTTAGACAAGCTTTTCTTCCAACTCTCCAAGTTGTTGTTTGGCTTAACCAACTAGCTCAGGGATATCCAACATAGATTCTTGGAGAAAGAGTGGTTTATTGGAAAACCAACTTGATCACGAACTCAACATGTCGGTCAGGTGACAACCTGGTAATACTTCCGAGAAGATATTTGGAACATCACGAACCACTGATATGTTATTAAGCTCGAGAACAATCTTGCTTTTCAGAGCAAGATGATATGATCAAATAAGCAAGGGATTGGATAATCCCAACTCATTGATCGAAGAGTGCACTGGAAATAAGGACTAGGTAGCACAATCTATCTTAGAATGATGATTCAATAACCAACACGCTAAGAATGAAATTATTGTCCATTAACTACCAAGCAACAGAGTTGCTAGGAGTATTGATTTCACACATCACGATTCACTTGCCAGCATTCCGGTTACAACAACACGGAACCAAGGAATGAACAATGATGGCAAGAAGTGTCACTAAATCAAGAATTCATAAGAGGTGGTGCAATTCTCATGACATTCTTGATAAGAAGAAGGTGACACTCCATGGTAGAACAGAGCAAAAGCTAGATTGACATTTTGATCTATGGATTACAACTTCTTTGACCCAATCCTAGAAATGGATGAGGTACTGGAGTTTGTTTCTCCTAGTCATTCCGGAATAGAATGGCTTGACGGATCACATGAATAATAGGCATCGATAACACCAATGCACAACTACTCTTGACCAACAATTGATGGACGAGGGTCAGAATACAAGTAAAGAGGGACAACTCAAAGGAACATATAATTTTCTGAGTTATGGATGCATGGATTAGCATGTTATTTCTTCCCGATAACCCATGCAGAAATGTTGAACTGGCAGAGTCACAATATAGAATGGAGAACTCCTCAAGAGTACTCTGATTGTGATATTTTGGTTCAAGAGAACTCCTGCCATATTGGTTCATGGTATTGGAAGAACGTTGTACCACGGACCTCGAGGACTATCACAAAGGTTACTAATATCCTAAAGGAACTATCAAACACTATCAACATGAGGTAAGTAGGGTGAATCTCGGGTTCAAGAACCCATGAATAGAATACCTACCACTACATGGCATCACGGGAGGCTTTCGAGAATAATGGCCAGAATCACACACTGGGGATACAAAACATGGCTAGATCACTAGGTGACTCCCTGAAACACCTAGGGTCATAATAATAACTCCAACATACACGTCAAGGCAACGGAGTACTTCAACACACCGATTAGTGTGCTTAATCTGGCCCAAAAATACAACGGGGACATGGAGGAAAGATTTGCAAGTGCATCAGACTATCTAGAAACCTGGGATGACTCGGACAGCATAACGGCTGTAAATGCTCAAAATGATTTGAGACATCCTGCAAAAATAATGGCATAACCACTCAACAACACAATATCAAGGTTCCGAGATCAACTGTCAACATACGGAAGTAGTAGGAACGGAACTGAGGCTTGAAACTATCAATTATATAAGTCTATGGATTAGTAACACGTCATCCTGATAGATAGATGAGAAGGCCTAGTTCTTAATCCCCGTAGAAAAGAAGAGGTTGACTCAGATCAGAAGGGCATAATGTAAAGGAGTAAAAAGAGCCTTACGTTCCCTTCCACAATCAATTCCCTTATATAACTAAAGCATTTCTAGGCTCAACTTCAACCAGTATGGCTTGGTAAACCTACAGGTAGTCAGGCTCTGATACTCAACTTCGACCAGTATTGCATTGATTGTGTTTCTTTCTCTATTGCCGGTATTTGTCCCCTCTTAGTAGGCGTTGCTTCGACGATGTGATCATTGACACCGATGAAGAGATATACTATCTTCAGAAGTGCCAGGCAAGCAGAACCCCCTTGCTCATTCCGATACAATCCCACTCTCTCGCTCCTGCTCTCTTTTACTGCATTAGGACAACAACGATTCATATGTTACTTGCTGCGGTAGTTGAACCCCTTATCCTCTGCATGACCTGTCATTGCCACAGTAAATAGATGAAACCCACTAGCATGAGTAGGAGTTGTTTGAGCCCTAATGTGCCTACTATTCATGCTTGTTTGTCATGCCTGCTATTGCATAGAATTGTGTCAGGTCTGATTCATTGGGGATGAATCGAAGGTGTGTGAACATGTCCTACTGTTGAGAGCTAAGTGTGTGAACATGATTTGGTAAAGGTATCGATGAGAGGCCATGTAGGAGTACATGGTGGGTTGTTTCATAGAAGTTGTCCTTAGGAACTGAGTTCTGTATTTGTGATCCATGAAACAGCTACTACCACACATTGGGCCCTGAAATATGACCCCGCTCGACTTACTGACCCCTCTCGTCCTCTGTCCAGGAGTTGCAACTGGTTTCTGGTGTTTATAGGATATGTGTTGGCGGCCGTGTGTAGAGCTGACCCTAGGGGTGGGCTATGAAGCGATAGATACACCATGGCACGGTGTACCGGGCGCCCGTTTGGTGTCTCGGGAACCCTGCACACATCGTTTGGGGCTGTGAGCGAAACTCTGGCCGGATCTCCTCGCGGATGGGACCCGAATAGGCGATAAACCTGGACTAGAGACTTGTGTGGTTAGTCAGGTCGTGGTCTACACCCACGTCGGCTTTCGCCTGAAGTCTGCCGAGCACATGTCGTGTGCAAACGCTAAGTGGTGGAAACATGTGTGACGAAGTACACCCCTGCAGGGTATAAAACTATTCGAATAGCCGCGTCCGCGGTAAAGGACTTCTGGGTTGCCTATAACAGTTCATAGACAAGTGAAAGTGGATACTCTAAAACTGGCAAGATAAGTGTGAGTGCTATGGATGGCCTTCTCGTAGGGAGATGGGAGCGGATCCATAGTGGTGTATGGAATGGTCAATATGTGGACTCGTGTGCGCCACCTCAAAAGAGTTGCTTGCAGTCGTAGTTCAGGTTAGCCACTGAGTCAAAGATGGCTTGCTGCAGTTAAACTCCACCCCCCCTTGTTGATACCGATGCATATGTAGCTAGTTCTGATGTAAGTCTTGCTGAGTACTTTTGTACTCACGTTTGCTTAATTTATGTTTTTGCAGAGAGACTTCAGTCTCGCTAGTAGTATCGCGTGGAATTCGACGTTGAGCTTGATACCTCAGCTACGATCTTGTGCCCTCGGCAGGATCTGGTAGATAGTCAGGCTTCTCAGCCTTTTTCATTTGGAGATGTCTGTACTCAGACATGTTAAGCTTCCGCATGTGCTTGAATTGTATGCTATGATTGTTGGGTCATGAGACCCATGTTTGTAATATCTCGCTCCTCGGAGCCTAATGAATAAATACTTGAGTCGTAGAGTTATGTTGTGATGCCATGTTGTATTTACACATATCGAGCATATTGTGTGTATGATTGAAATGCTTGGTATGTGTGGGATCCGACAATCTAGTTGTTTATCCTTGGCAGCCTCTCTTATGGGGAAATGTAGTCTAGTGCTTCCATGAGCCATAGTAGTCCGCTACAGCCCGGTTCACCAGGGTCCTGCTAGCCCAGCACTACTGCTTAGGACACTTGACTGGCCGACATGTGTTTCATTTCGTTCCTATGTCTGTCCCTTCGGGGAAATGTCACGCGGTGACTTCCGGAGTCCTGCCTAGCCTGCTACAGCCCGGGTTCCCCGGAGTCCTGTTAGCCCAGTGCAATGCACAATATGATGCATGATCATGACATGTCAATATGCTATGTTTTGAGCTAATGCAACTAGCAACATGTTAAATGGAGTTGGTTTGAACCTTAGGTTTATATTCAAACTCCATATGTGAGGGTTTAAATGCCATTTATATGATTTGGCCTAAACAGCAGCCATAAGTTGTTCCAACATGCATGAAACCAGTACAGATGGATAGATTGGATTTTTCTGATCATTTTTCATATATAATTTATTTGATTTGGAGCTACGGTTGATTTACTATGAATTTTAGAAGTTTTAACTATTTTCTGGAATTTCCTGTAAAAGAATAAATCCAGAAAAAAGGAGTTATTGCGTCAGCACTGCGTCACTGTGATGTCAGCTGGTCAACAGGGTCGCCCAGAGTGAAACCTGACGGCTGGGACCCACGAGTCAGTGTAACAGGGCTGGTTTGGGTGGATGACATGTGGGACCAGTCAACGGCCGCGTCAGCAAAGTCAATGCTGACGTGTGGGTCCCTGTGGGTTATGAACTAATCTAAATAGGAAATTAAATTAAAGTAAACAGGCACAGGGCCCACATGGCAGTGGCACTAGGGGTGGTTTAGCTGGGTCATTAGTGGCTAATGACGAGCCACGACATTAGTCGCCAGAGTTTCGCCGGCGTCGACCTTTTCGCGCGGCGGAGATCGTCGGGATCTCGCTACAGCCCATGGTTTGAGGCGGGGTTTGCTCCTACGGATTGCTGGCGCTCTCGCGCATCTACTGGTGGTAGCAGCAGCAGCTGGGATGGCCGGAGTTGACGGCGGCGAGCACTTCCGCGGCGGCCGGAGTACGGGCACGCTCGGACAGAGCGTTTTGGTGCACGGGAGGATGAGCTGCGGATTGCTACGGAGTCCTGCGGACTCGCTGAGCATGGTGGTGCGCTCGGTTGCGGCTCTAGGTGGCGGTGGCCACAGCGGCGACATGGCTGGGCGGCGGTGAGCTCTCGGGTCCGGCGGAAATAGTGGCTAGAGCGGCCAAACAGCATGGGAAGAAGAGGGGAACGGGTCAGCGGCTCACCGCGAGTACAACGAGCGCGAGGGTGAGGCCGGGGATGCTCTGTGGGAGGCGAATCGAGCAACGGTGGCCGTCGGTGCAGAGGACGAAGATGGCGTCGAGGACGGCGTTGCAGGGCTTCCGGCAGGGCGTGGCTCGGTGGGGAGGAAGAGGGGGTCGAGGCGGAGCTTCTGAGCACTTCGGCGAGGCGAGGCAGTGGCTGTGGCCACGGAAACAGCGAGCGGCGGCGACGGCTACGCTCGAGCATTAGAGGGAGAGAGAGCAGAGGAGGGGGAGGAGCACAGGGAGAGTGAGAGAGCGGTCGGGGTGGCATGGCGTCGCGAGGGAGGCCCAGGGCAACGAGGGGGAAGCGGCAAGAAGCAGGAGGTGGCACGGGCGCATGCCGGCGTGCGGCGATCACACGCCTTGCGTCCTTCTGGCGCGAGGTGGAGGACGACTGGCAGATTGGCCTGGTGGGCTGCTACAGTGCCAGGCCAGCCAGGTAAGGCCCAGGTGAGGTTTCTGTCTATCTATTTCTCTTAATGTTTTCTATTTTTACTCCTCTGTTTTGATTTCGTTTCTAAACCAAATCATTTTTTTAGCTTCTGAAAATTATCATGTGGCCTGATACAACATATTCAGAGCCACTCACAAGTTTTCAGAATTATTGGAGTTATAAAAGTAATTATAAGAATTTATATCTCCAATTCAAATAAGTATTGACTTAATTCAAAGACCCAAATAAATATTTCTGTGATTCCAAAAATATTGGTTTGAATTTTACCTCTTGCCAATATTTTCAGAAATGAACAGGAACATTTTCTTGGGTTTATTTGAAGCAATTTTTTTAATGTTGATCATTTTTAGAAATGATTTATGAGGCTTTCCACTTTCCCCAATTCAACTTTCATAATTTTAAACATGATGCAAGAAGATTGATACAAGGATAAGCAGTGACTAGCTAGGGATGTGACAGCCGGGCCGGGCTGCACTACGAAACCCGGCGGGAGGAAGGGCACCGGATTGAGTGGGTAGTTCGCCATGGATGGTGGAGCGGCGGAGGGTAGTGATGGTGGTGGCTGGTGAGGTGACGCGAGTGGACAGAGCTACGGTGTGGAAGAAACCGAGGCGGAAGCCGGACCGTGAGGGGTAAAGTGGGAAGAGGGAGAAATCTTTTGTCGCCACTGCCACTTCTCGTTGAATCGACGTCTACGGCAGGATTGTTCCACGTGGCCGTAGATACCACACACCGCGCATCGGATGGTGGGTTTGCGTTTAGGCTGATCATGCATGTTAATGGAAGGAACAAATTGATCGGGCTACAGATGCGTGTTACCAATTGTGGGTTGCAAAGTTTGGAGCATTTGGGGCTTAACAAAAATGGGGCAGTCAATAGCCTTATGACCAGGCGAGGAGCAATTAATACAAATCAATCTGTCTTGGCAAGAAATCTTGTGGTGTCCCCATTGTAGGCAACGAGAGCAGAGAACCGCCCAATTAGAGGATAAATCCAATATTTCCGCTTCCGAATAATGGGCCTGGGCCAAGTCAGCTTTATGATGGGCCGAGAGAGTAGCGAGCCAGGATACATGCTGGGGCACATATATGAACGCCGACTGCAAGAAACATTGAGGCAGCGGTGGATATGGGACATATAAGGGGCATTTAAAGGCTCCCAATTGAATGTATTTCCCCTGCTGCGAATCCTCAAACTGGGCCTGGTTCAAAAAATGAGCAATTAATGCGGCGCGATCCTTGGGAGCGGAAACCATGCAAACTGCTTGAGAAGAATGTGGTTGAGAATAATCCAGGTGAGGATGATCCACTGAAATATGAACCGAGGGCGTATGATCCTGTTTAGTTTGATCCAAATGGGAGGAGGACGCTTCATGTGCATTGTTGTTAGAGAATCGCATCGATGAAATCGGAATCAAACCAAACTTACACAACACCTTCTCAGAGCTTGAACTTAAACTAGGTCCCGAGTGCAAGAATTTGAGAGAGGATTTAACAACCATCGAACGACGAGAGGATAAGTCCTTAAGCTCAATATCAGCATGCCAACATGATTCATCAATTGGAGCATTTGCAAAATGGCCATTATAAAGGTGGAAGTGACAAACAAAATCTGGCCAAACACGATCCCTCAAACGGTGGATGAAATGTCCCACTTTGTTATTAGCCACCGAAAACCGGAAAGACCGAGAATTGATTTGTAGCACTTTGAAACCAGAGCTAAGACCCCCAATGCAACATTGGAGCGCAGTACCCACCGAATCCACGGAGAGGGCAAAGGAAGCCGAGGAAAAAGAGACCACCAAAAAGAATTCCTTAGAGTCTCGAGAAGGAGAAAAATGGACCGTGGAGACAAACCTACATCTCACCTGATTGGCCAAGGCAAGGCCAGGTGCAAAATCCGAATGGAAGAGGCCTTCCATGGTGAATTAATCTAGAAATCGCCATGGAGTATGGTGGGTGGTAGGGGGAGAGAGGTGGGAGAGGAGTTGCTACTCTGTCGTATGATTCAATATTGACGGGCTTGAACCCCTCGGGGAATTCGTGGTCTAGCACCTCATCTGTGAAGCAGAGAGGGTGTGCGGCACATCTATATTGGGCCGCATCACGGCGCACCTTCGATGAAGTCCGTCTGCGGTTATCGGCCCGGGTGTGACTAGGTTTGTCATGTCCGAATAGGTAGCCGTCATCCCGAGTCAGGAAGCATCCTCGCGATCCGTAGATTGATCTGGTGTGTCCTGCTCTACTGTCCAGATCCTACCGAAGGTCGTATGTATGGTCCCGAGCTATTCTGTCCCTGTTTTTGCGAGGCGGTGGGTGGGCTATTGTTCGGCCTGAGTTGCTGTTTTATCTCGACCGTGGGGTGGTCGGTCCGCCGCACTATCCCTACCACGTGGTGGTTGGTCCGCATTGCGTGAGGGAGGTATGGGATCTGGTGCCTCCTCATCGAACTGAGGTAGCAGTCTGCGCTTTGGGTAACTCTTGGCTGGGCGCTCGAGGCCATATTCTTCGGCTGCAAGGACATCATTCCATCTGTCAATGAGCAAGTCTTGATCACCTTGGAGCTACTGCTGCTTCTTTTTCAGGCTTCTTGTAGTGGTTATTAGCTGGCGCTTGAAGCGCTCCTGCTCGAAGGGTGCCTCAGGCATGATGAAGTCCTCATTGTCGAGGTTCTCATCATCCTCAGAGACTGGACGATAACAATCAACATCAGGCTCATTGGGCCTGGCCTATTTATCAGGGTTATCTTGCCCATTGTCTTGTTCTTCCTATTCGGATGCTGCCCCGACAAGGTCTTCATTGTTTTTGGCATCGCCCGAAGTACTATTTTCTCCGGTGCTAGTGTTGCCATCTTTTGAGCGACGAGGCTTAGTGCGGCTTTTAGGGCACCGGCGCTTGGACTGTGTCTCAGGGGGTTTATTCGCAACTGGATCTCCTTTGTCATCGTCGCTAGCTTTTTTAGGTGTGTCGACCATGCACACATCGTACGAAGAGGTGGCCGTCCAACGTCGAGTAAATGGCGGGTCTTGGCCTTGATCCTTGTCGGCATCGTCGTCTATACCGTCGATGTCCTCGGAGCCGTAATCAGGCACATCGGTTAAGTCATCGATAGTGTCTATGAAGTGGGTGGCGGGTGGGAAGCGAAATTTCCCGTCATCTGCCTCTGGCTCGAACTGAACATAGTTTGGCTGTGAGTCCTTCTCCAAGGACAAATTCTTTAAAGAATTTAGCACATCGCCCAAAGGTGAGTGCTGAAAAACGTCTGTGGCGCTGAATTCGAAGATCGATAACGATCTAGCTCGGTGTCCGCAAGCGTACATGGTTCGGAACTTGTGGCCGGAGACGAGTCCGGAGTTCCGTTGGCACAAATATTGCAGGGTGTCGAGTCTGCGTGCAGCTCTAGCACCACGGACTCTGTGGCCTCGAATGGCACGATCTGCTCTGGTTCTAAGGCCATTGCAGCAGCAGGAGCCATCTCCTAAATCTGGTCCGATGATAGCTTTAGGTCACATTCATCGGAGTGAAGGGGAGCGATCGCCGCGGTACCAAATCCATTGAAGATCAAGTCTCCACGGATATCCGCAACGTAGTTCAGGCTCCCAAATCTGACCTGGTGGCCAGGGGCGTAATAATCGATCTGCTCCAGGTGACCAAGCAAGTTAGCCTGCAGCACGAAGCCGCCGAACACGAAGATCTGTCCGGGGAGGAAAGTTTCTCCTTGGACAGCGTCACTATAGACGATTGAAGGGGCCATCGAACCTTTCTTTGACGGCACAGTGGAACTCTCAATGAAAGCACCAATGCCAGTGTCAAAACCGGCAGATCTCGGGTAGGGGGTCCCGAACTGTGCATCTAGGATCGATGGTAACAGGAGACGAGGGACACGATGTGTACCCAGGTTCAGGCCCTCTCTATGGAGGTAATACCCTACGTCCTGCTTGATTGATCTTGATGAATATGAGTGTTACAAGAGTTGATCTACCACGAGATCGTAATGGCCAAACCCTAGAATCCTGGCCTGTATGACTATGGTAATGAGTATCCTTTTCGGACTAACCCCCCGGTTTATATAGACACCGGGAGGGGAATCTAGCGTTACATAGAGTCGGTTACATAAGAAGGAATCTTCATAGTCTGTTGCCAAGCTTGCCTTCCACGCCAAGGAGAGTCCAATCCAGACACAGGTACAGTCTTCGGCCTTCATGTCGTCACAGCCCATCAGTCCGGCCCATGGATAACAGGCGGGACGCCCGAGGACCCCTTAGTCCAGGACTCCCTCAGGCGTCGCGGTTGCGGTTGCATTGGACGACATCGTTGGGGTACCGGTTCCGGCGTGATGGAGGAGGGCGGCGGTGGATTGGGAACTATGGGGTGGAGGACGGAGGAGGCTGGGGTTTCGCGGCTGGTGGAGAGGGTGTTTTGGCACCCATGGAGTATGAATGGGGAAACGGAGGGAGCCGGGGAACTTAAGGGGGGACAATGTTTTAGTTTGGGATGCGCTTGTTTGAAATTTGGGGAAAGTTACAAACTTTTGCCCCATCTAAAATTTCGGACATATTGCAGGTTGGGGATAGGACAGTAATCTTAGGTGTCCCAAATGTGGGCGGGATAGATTTCGGCCGAGCGCATGGGTGTTTAGGCGCCCACGGCGCATGAATGCCTCTCGGAGGCGGTTGAGACTGGCGTCTTGGTGAAGTTACAAACCTACCCCGGTTTAGACCTTTGGACATCGAGCCGATAGGCTACACGGGCCAGAGTCAGGATAGTAATTTCCTACCACCAAACATTAGTCTCACGCGGTTCCGGGTGACCAGAGGCCTATTTGGCGCTTTGTTCAATATTTGGGAGTAGAAGCATTAACGTTTTCGGTTCTCTTGAATTGAACATTCAGGATTTGTCAAACTTCACAAATCTTTACTCTTGAAAATCCTGAAGCTACGATTATTTTGGAATGGAGGTGGTACATTTGAATATACATTGTACACGAGTATATATTAAAAAATATGCAACTTACCTCAGTTCATGCATGGTTCCAGATATAATCTCCTTGGTTGCAAAAAAAAAGTTAGACATGCGTATGAATATATATAGCATGTTCGAACGCACAACAAAGATTGATGCCCCCTTTTACATCTGCATTGCAAATGCCATTATCTCGGGTTCAAATAGATGAATGCACTTCCTATGAATTCGAATCTTCGAAACCCTCTTTATGTTGAATTCGACATGTATTCTATTTCGTAGCTAGCAATTTGGAATGTATCCATGCAAGTGACAAATGTATAAAGTGCTTCACACTAACAACAAGGAGTGCACTAATTAATGTTTATATATGAATTGCAAAATCATCCATTGCCTATATTTCAAACCGCTCTCACTGTATGGATCGATAATATGAAATAAACACATGCACATGCTCGAATTCAATAGAGTATGGTTTTCGTCCATACACAATTTGCAAAATTCTTGATCTCATCCAAAAATAATAATGCCATTTATATTTTAATTTAATGCGTAGAACCACCTTTTACACGTAGATGCACTATGCCTCGGCACGTTCTCACAAACGCGCTATATATCTCTCTATCTACCGCATAATTGCACACACTTTATGTGCATCGACATTTCTCTTTCACACATGCTCACAATCTCTCTCGGGATGTCGGGGAGTCTCACGCACATGCTCTCTCTATATATCTCTCTCTCTCTCTCTGACTACTATGTACCACTCTTTTCACTAATCTCAGTTGGAAAACACTATTTCTCTCACATGCATATATGCACATGCACGGTCTCTACTAGCCCTCTATACGCACACACACACACACACATATATGTGCCTACGTGTCTCCCGCACGCACATTATCTTTAGGCCTCTCTCGCACACATTGTCCCCCCCTCCCGCAGACACACCTCTCTCTTAGTAGTTGGCAGATATGATTCCATCATATCATTCGGTAGGATATCCCTGACTGTTAGGCTGGATGGTAATACGAGGCAAAGTTTTACCCTAGTTCGGACCCTTGCAGTTGAGGAAAAATCCTACTCCTGGTACTATATATTAGTGATAGGGGTGTGTACAAAGTACACATGAATACCAAGCATTGTGCGTGTGTGTATACTATCGACGAACTAGCCCCCAAGCTTCTATAACATACTGGGGGCCTAGGGTTACAAATCATATATAGTCAGCTTATCACAAGTGGGGATAGAGTCCACCGCGACTCTGGTAGCTAGCTTCGTGTTGTATGCCGAGTCCTCCACATGGGTCTTCGTATAACGCGTCGCGATCCAACCTATGTGGCTTAGGATGGAACCGACCCATGAGTCCTCATGCTGACCCACCACAACTAGAAATGATGTGCCCACCACACCACACACGCAATCGGCCACTAAGAAAATAAGCATATACAATAGTACAATGTTATACATGAAAGTTAATTTAATGGTGCATCCAAAAATATTTGTTCTGCATTGTGAATGTTTATATATTCTCCTAAAATATTAGTCACGGAAAGAGAAACGAAGGGCATATCTCTCCTTATCTCCACGGGACATCCCCTCTTTCTACACCACTTTCACGTATGCACACAAACTATCTCTCGGCCCTCTAAAAATATGCATGCCCACGACACATTCATGCATGACGGTCACAGTATTTCAAGCTAAAGAGCTATACGGTCACTGGAGTTCAGAATATGCTCATTACGGTCACTGAGGGAGTCCTGGATTAGGGGGTCTCCGGACAGCCGGAATATACCCTTTGGCCGGACTCTTAGACTATGAAGACACAAGATTGAAGACTTCGTCCCGTGTCCGGATGGGACTCTACTTGGCGTGGAAGGCAAGCTAGGAAATACGGATATGTATATCTCCTCCTTTGTAACCGACCTTGTGTAACCCTAGCCCCCTCCGGTGTCTATATAAACCATAGGCTAGCTTTTAGGGTTTAGCCTCTCCGATCTCGTGGTAGATCAACTCTTGTACTACTCATATTATCAAGAATAATCAAGCAGGACATAGGGTTTTACCTCCATCAAGAGGGCCCGAACCTGGGTAAAACATCGTGTCCCCTGCCTCCTATTACCATCCGCCTTAGACGCACAGTTCGGGACCCCCTACCGGAGATCTGCCGGTTTTGACACCGGCATTGGTGCTTTCATTGAGAGTTCCACTGTGCCATCACCGTAAGGAAGGATGTCTCGTCTCGTTGTTAAAAACAACATTACCGCCGGGGGCGCCCTGGCTGTCGGCCAAACTCTCCGGCTTGGCAGTTTCATCATGACCACCCGTTCGGCCGCCGCATCGACGATGACTTCTCGGGTCATCGAAAACAGCCTCCACGTCGACTCAGAATTCGCCGAGCAGATGGATCCAATGGATCACATCGCCGCCTTGGGAGTCGCTACGGACTACGATCGGACTGGGCTTAAACCCGATCAAAGGGAGATTAACTCTCCACCGGTCACCCATCATCTTGCGGTAGTGGAGGAACAATGCGGCGATTCTTCCTCTATCTTGAGGACTAACTATGTCCGACTTCCAGAGCTCTCCAAGCCGGATACCCGTTTACGGGAGAACATCACCCAAGCCTTGAACCTAGAGTCAGGCAGCGGGACAGACTCATCGGGCAACATCCCGGAATCCGAACTTCCAACATTGGAAACACTTCGGCCCCTGGGTCTCAGATCAGGTGAGGGTTCGGACTCATATACACCCACCCACCCAGACATAAATGATCTTTCCCACATTAGGCAAGAGCCCCATGAAACAGTACATCATTATTGGGCCAGATTCCTCCTTGTGATGAACAAGGTTAAGGAGTGCTGCGAGGAAGACACAGTCTCACTTTTCTGCAATAACTGCATGGACAAGGGAATCCTTAACGCCATAAGTCGCCGTGACATATCACGCTTCGCCGACTTGGCGTCCATAGTACAAAAGTACTGTGCGATGGAAAGTGCCTGGAAAACCGAAAGGAAATTTTGGGATAATCCGGCTCCGAATATACACCCAGTCCGAAGTAAAAGGGTGCACTATCATAAGACACCCGAGTTAATTACAAAGAAGCAAAAACCCTCTACAGGGCGTGGAACCGTATTGGAGGGATGGCTCAACGGACCCTGGAAAATTAATAGTACATCGGATACCATACCAACACACAGCCTTAGAGCATGTTGGATACTCCGGCAGGTGGCCAAAAGCGGCGAGGATCTTCTCATCCCAGATGCCACAGAGCACCATCCCAGGAATAACAATACGGTATTAACAGTCTTTGAGACCTTTGCATCAAATAATAGGCGCAAGCGAACATTCCGCAGCATTGCCGAAATCTGCCATGTGGCATCAATAAATCCATGGAGTGACACGACCATTACCTTCAATTCCAGTGACGAACCTAAATTCCGAACAGCCCGAGCACCAGCTGCACTGGTCCTCAGTCCAATTGTGGACGGCCGTCGAATCACCAAAGTACTCATGGACGGCGGCAGTGGATTAAACCTCATCTATGAGGAAACTCTTCAAAAAATGGAAATAGACTGGAACCGCATTGAGCAAAGCAGCACAACCTTCAGAGGAATAATCCCCAGCCAGGAAGCACACTGTGCAGGGAAAATCACACTAGATGTGGTATTCGGCACACCGAGAACTATAGATCCGAAGAAATTACATTCCAAGTGGCCCCGTTTAGTAGTGGATACCACGCCTTTTAGGACGGGAGGCATTCACGATCTTCCAAGCCATACCCCATTATGGGTACATGAAGCTCAAAATGCCCGGGCCCAATGGAATCATCACTCACGCTAGTGATCCGGACACAACACTTCGCACCGAAAACAAAACAGCCGCATTGGCCCTCGAAGCATTATCCGAAGCCCTTTCGGCCGAGGAATTAACTATGCTACGCTCCACAATGGACAGGGACGACGTGATACTTGACAAGAGATCCAAGTCCACCTCTTTTGAACCAGCGGATGAAATAGTCAAATTCCAAGGTCCACCCAACGGACCCTACAAAAAATAGCCTCCATCAGGGCACAGTTAAACCCCACCGTGGACACCGCACTATGAGAGTTCCTGCGCGAGAATTGGGACATATTCGCCTGGCACCCCTCAGACATGCCAGGAATCCCACGCAGGCTGGCCGAGCACAGCCTCAATATCCTAAAGGGATTCAAGCCGGTCAAGCAGGCTCTTCGGCGTTTCTCTGAACCTAAGAGACAAGCTATGGGAGAGGAACTAGCCAAGTTATTGGAGGCCGGATTCATTAGAGAAATAAAACACCCGGACTGGCTAGCAAACCTGGTGATGGTACCAAAGAAGGAAAAATCCTGGCGCCTATGTGTCGACATCAAGGACCTCAACAAGGCTTGCCCAAAGGATCCCTTCCCCCTCCCCCGCATTGATCAAATTATCGATGCTTCCGCAGGACACGAGTCATTGTGTTTCCTCGACGCATTCTCTGGCTACCACCAAATCAAGATGGCGGAGTCCAACCAAGTCGCAACGGCATTTATCACACCATCCGGCACCTTCTGTTTCAACATAATGCCTTTTGGGCTCAAAAACGCCGGCGCAACATATCAGCGCATGATTCAGACATGACTGGAGAAATAGATCGGCAAAATAGTAGAGGCATACGTAGATGATGTGGTCGTTAAAACCAAAAACGTCGACTCTCTAATAGATGACTTGAGGCTCACATTCAACAACCTCCAAACATATGACATCAAGCTCAATCCGGAAAAATGCGTTTTCGGCGTACCAGTCGGAAAGCTCCTGGGCTTCATTGTCTCCAGTAGAGGAATTGAAGCTAATCCAGCCAAAATCCGAGCTCTGTCACAGTTGGCTATCCCAACGGACCTCAAACAAATCCAGAAATTAACTGGATGTGTGGCGGCTCTAAGCCGCTTTATCTACCGCTTAGGAGAAAAAGCATTACCCCTTTATCGCCTCCTTCGGCGCACGAACACTTCGAGTGGACGGACGGTGCCACAGCTGGATTGGAAGAAATAAAAGCCATACTGGCAACCAACCTAATCCTGGCCGCGCCAAACATCAATGAACCAATGCTGTTGTACATTGCGGCAACCCATCAGGTTGTAAGCGCAGTGTTCGTCGTCGAACGAGAAGCGGATGGACACAAATTCCCTCTTCAAAAGCCGATATATTATGTATCCACTGTCATCACTGCATGCAAATCATGGTACCCACATTATCAAAAGATAGCCTATGCGGTATTCATGGCATCCCGGAAGCTGCGACACTACTTTCAAGAGTGTTTGATTACAGTAGCCTCGGAAGTGACACTTAATGATATTATAAACAACCACGACGCCACAGGCCGGATTGCCAAATGGGCCATTGAGCTCCTCCTGTTCGACATAACATACAAACCTCGGCGAGCCATTAAATCGCAAGTATTGGCCGACTTTGTCGCCGAATGGACGGAAGCCGAACTCCCTAAAGAGTACGGCGCATACTCCAATTGGATCATGCACTTCGACGGCTCCAAAATGCTGGCTGGTCTGGGGGCTGGCGTCGTCCTGACGTCCCCAACCGGAGATATAGTGCAATACGTACTGTAGATATTGTATACAGACTCCAACAACGCAGCCGAATACGAAGCCCTGTTACATGGTCTTCGGATGGCAGTTTCCATGGGCATTCAACGCCTGGAGGTGCGTGGGGATTCGAACCTCGCAATATCCCAAATAAATGGAGACTTCGATGCCAAGGATCCAAATATGGCGGCCTATCGAAACGTCGTCCTAAAGATGTCAGCTCGGTTCGAGGGGCTCGAATTTCACCATGTGGCTTGAGAAAACAATCAGGCGGCGGATATCCTCGCCTGCATCGGCGCAAAACGTGATGCGGTCCCCCAACATCTTTTTGGAGAGGTTGTTTAAGCCATCCGTGGTATGGGAAGGGGACACTGGTAACAATAGTCCGGACCCGGCCAAAATGCCCGATACCGAACACTCTGGCATAATCGGAGGCTCTACCACCAAAATAACACCTTCAGCCCACGTCATAATTGCCATCATTACCCCGTGGACAGAACCATTCTTGGCCTACCTAACTAGGCAGGAACTTCCAGTGGACCAAAATGAGGCACGCTGCATAGTGCGGTGATCTAAAGCCTACAGGGTCCACGAGGGAGAACTGTATAAAAAAATCACTACCGAAGTCCTTCAAAGGTGCATCTCCCAAGAGGAAGGGCGGAAGCTTTTGGCAGAAATTCATGCCGGACTCGGCGGCCACCACGCTGCAGCCCGGGCCCTTGTAAGCAAGGCCTTCCGTACAGGGTATTATTTGCCGACGGCCCGGGCAGACGCACAGGACTTGGTCCAACGCTGCGCCGGTTGCCAGCATTTTGCAAACCAAAGCCACAGGCCACCCACCGCCCTCCAAATAATCCCCATTACCTGGCCCTTCACGGTCTGGGGGCTTGACATGGTTGGACCCCTTAAAGGGGGAACCCATAAGAAAAAATACATACTGGTCATGGTGGATAAATTCACCAAATGGATAGAAGCCAAACCTGTTAAAACAGACGAATCCGGACCGGTGATGGACTTCATATCCGGGGTCGTACACCGTTATGGCATCCCCCACAGCATCATCAGTGACAACGGCACGAACTTCACGGCCGACGAGGTAAAACTCTAGTGCAGCGACATGGGCATCAAGCTTGATTATGCTTCTGTCTATCACCCACAAACCAACGGCCAAGTTGAGCGAGCAAATGGTCTTATCATGAGCGACATTAAACCCAGATTAGTGCGGTCCTTAAAGGAGTCTGACACGCACTGGGTAGAGGAGCTCGACTCCGTACTCTCAGGGCTACAGACCACGCTGAATCGTACTACCGGATATACACCCTTCTTTATGGTGTATGGTGCAGAGGCAGTTCTGCCTTGCGACATTATTCATGACTCACCTCGAGTGCGCATGTATGAAGAAAGAGAAGCCGAGCTCGATCGGCAGGACAGTCTGGACACCGTAGAGGAGGAGCGCGACATGGCAAAAGCCCGTTCCGCATTCTATCAGCAACAGGCTCGCAGATACCAAAGTAGAGAAGTACGGGCCAAAACTTATAATGTTGGCGAGTTAGTTCTATGCCTGCCGGAGAAGAAAAAGACCAAGCTCGAGCCCAAATGGGAAGGTCCCTTCATTATTGACCAAGTTCTGACCGGTGGAGCATACCGTCTGCGTGATGCATCAAATAATCGACTTGAACCGAACCCATGGAACACAGCCAGGCTCCGAAGATTCTACGCCTAGCGCCGCACTCTATGTTCGTCTCCTTCCTCTGTCCATTTTTTGCATATACATTATCTCTCTTTTTTCTCTTTCTTTCTTTTATTCTTTCTCAAGGCCTTCAAGGGCCAACTCGTGCCTCGCTTGCACACTATAGACGCGCTAACCGCGCTCATTATACCTGGGGGCTTCTTACACAGAAGCTTAATTATCTATCTGGGCTTCATGCCCCGCACATGTGTTATTCTTCCGCATGTACCTTTTCTTCGCCATTGATATGACGTCAGTTTTGGCCAAGCTGTGTTGCCTGGCTCTTGTATTTATGCCATACGTTCCCGTTAATTCGGCTAGGGCATAAGGGGAGCACCTCTGCGATTGTTACTGCCGGGTCAGCCGGATGTGTACCTCAGACTGGGTGAAGCCGAAAGCTAGCGTTCTTAAGGGAATATTCGATCGGCGAAAAAAAGATGATTTTTACTTATTTTCCATATATGCCCCCTTATGTTTTTGCCCGCGTCTCCGCTCGTAGTCCGGACATGCACTTTAGGGCATGCGTACCTAGGGAAAGGAACCACTAACGGAACTATTCTCCCTGGAAGATGTTTCTTACTACCCATGTAATATAACATAACTAGTTGGGCACTTGTCTGTTCAAGCACTAATGACCCCTACGCCTGGTTTCCACGCATACCCTGGTTCTTATATAACTGAGCGGGTATTCGGACACACTCCAGACTATCGGGTCCCGAGGTTGAAGCGAAAAGGTCCGCCATGACAAATGATCTACAATCCGGCTAGAACGCATTATACATGTCACTTTAATTACATAGTCATGTAGACTGACTAAATTCCTCTTCTATACCATCCAACAGGCGGTCTAACGTACAATCCTGTTGGGAATACTTCGCGGCTAATTCTACTTGCCCATAGACTAAGCTAACGGGGATCTCTTTCCCATCGGGCCCCACAGGTCCGACCTTGGCCATGTGGTTTGGGTCAGCCTTGGTATACCGCGTCTTCACCATGGCCCAGGCTTCCCTGGCACCTTGACGGCAGGCCGATATCTTCCATAATCGGAAGCGCCACCGTGCTCCCTTGAGCTTCTCCGCAAGCTCTCCAATGCCTTCGGGCAGGGAGACTGATGGCCACAAGGCCTGGGCAATACCTTGCATCACCTGCCGAACTTGTTTGTGTAGTTGTGAGAGCTCAGATAGAAGATCACCCGCAGACTCGGGCATCTCCTCCGCGGGACGACCCGTCATCATACCTGCAGACATAACTCTGTTAGCCGGCTTCTGCGCCGTCCCCTTTTTAAGGGTTCGTTCAAGCACTTACTGAAAATGCCGCATCGAAGCCGCTTATTCTCCTTCTTGGAGTCCGCAAGCTGGGCTCGAACATCTTTTAGTTCCACGCTCATCTTGGTATTGGTGTCTTGGAGATTGTTTTTCTCCCGCCCGACCTTAGTCCGCACGCGTTCGCCAGCTTTTAGCTGTCGTACGGCATGCTGGTCGTCCGGATTCTCTCTGGATTCATCTGCAATATCTATTGTTAGATCTGCAGCCACGCCGCACGCTATATGGTACCCATCATTCTTTGAAACAAATGTTACTAGCTGGGGACTTTTTAGGTTCCTTCAATGCGGCAACAGCGGCCCGAAGTTGGGTCTTGCATTCCTCTAGCTCCTGTGATAGTCGAGTATTCTTCTCTGTAAGAACCTGCACAATAGATGATCCTTAAATTAGTTCTGCTAACTATTTCAAGTCTCAGGGGCTACTTATACATATGATCATCAGATTTTCTTACCCGTACATCCCTTACATACTGGTCCATGGCTCTGGCTAGACCATTTTGAGCAGCACGGAGGTACGCGTCTCCAGAATTGAAGGCATCAAATGCCTCTGGGGAGAAGCAAGCGTCACAGAGTACGGCTCGGCGACGCCTATGATTCATGGCGCTCTCCACTTCTAAATTTGTAGCAGATTTTCTATCCGCATCCTCTGTAGGGGGAGTATCCGGCGTCCTCCCCATGTCGGCTTCCGCCTCTATGTCTGGTCCTAGAGCCCGACTGGTGGAAGCATGATCGGCAGCCTCACCGGACATATTCCAGCGAGCGTTTTTTCTGTTAAAGAAACATGGATGTCATTACATTTTGAGAAAGACAACAACCACGGAGCGGGGTTTTTGTCATACCTCTGCGCTGGCGTCTCCGTCCTGACCACCTTTCTTTTTGGCCTGCCCGGCCTCGGTGCCTCTTGTTGGCGAGTTGCTGCGGGTTCGGCACGGCGTCCCAAAGGCCTTCCCTGTAAAACACCATATGTATATGGTAGGTGAAGTGTCTAAAAGGGGATCCTAGTTTTTGGAGTTGGGATTTTTGGTTTTTCTTACGTGCGACGCAGGAAGCAGTCCGAGATAGTCGGCTGTATTGGCCACCATGGTGTCATCACAGCTTAATTGATAGAACTGCCGGTCTATCAGCTCCACGAATATGTCCGGATCTTCTTCGAGTCTGGGACCGAGGGCCCGGTCAGGGTCCTCTGGTTGTGGGGATGGGCTGTTGACCTCCCTTATGGCTTTTCATAGTTCCTGCTACAAAATGGCAAGGTGAATACCTATGACAAAGAATGCGGGAAGAATGGGAGTAGGGAGATATAACTCACTCAGCTTGGAGGGTTGTACATGGAGAATCCATCCCGTGGCTTGATGCGGATGAACTCCTCTTCCTCTCCCTTGAACAACTTGGACATAATTTTTGTTAAAGCGGCAGCGTTGTCCGGACCCTTACGCCCTCAACGGGTGGCATCATCTTCCCTGTTAAAACACCACAGGGGATGCCCTCAATATTGAAGTGGTGGCACTCCCCGCATTATGCATATTGACATAACCTCGATTACTACCAATCCTGATTGAGCCGGCGCTTTAATCTGGTTCATCAGGTAAAGGACTTCTCCGTTCTCTTCCCCCTGGGGGCTCCGGGGGCGCCAACTTCGGCGTTTCTTCAGAGGAGCATTGTTGAACTCAGGAAGACCCCGCCGAACAGGGTCCGAAAGGGGGACGTCCTCATATAAAACCATTCCGAGGGCCAGTCTTCGAACGTCTTCTTAGGAGTACCTGATAGGTATCCGGTTTCGGCGATGCGCCATATTTCGGCTCTGCCCACTTGATAAAGTGACCCCTTCTATGTGCGGGGGACGAGGCAAAATAACCTTTTCCACAGCTCGAAATGAGCCTGGCAGCCCAGGAATAACTCGCAGAGGGCAACATAGCCGGCGATGTGTAAAATGGAAGCAGGGGTGAAATTATGCAGTTGGAGGCCGTAAAACTCCAGGAGCCCGTGGAGGAACGGATGAATTGGAAATTCGAGTCCCCTCAATAAGTATGGAACAAGGCATACCCGCTCCCCCCGTAGAGGGGCTGGGGAAGCTCTCCGCTTGCTCCCCGCCATTGTAGGAGGCGAGCCCGGCTAGGACGGGAACCATATACGCTGGAGGGAGAAATCCCTTGGTCTGCAGTTCGAATAATCGACTGTGTGGGACAGAACACCTCTCCCAATCACCGGGCTTAGGGCTATGGGGGTAGGAGGAGGAGCTGCGGAGGTCGGCCATGCTGGAGTGGATCTTTCCGAAGCGCGCTCCGATGGATTTTCGCTGGGGGAGGGCGGTGCGGATTGGATCTAAGAATTCCCATCCCTTTAATAGACAATTTATTTATCTGGCTAGGGGGGTGAATGTAAAAACACCCTGGCTCCTCGTATTCATTCGACGCGTGGAAGATAGCCCTTATTGGGCACGAAAGCCAAGAAGTCCAACATTTATGGTGCAGGACACTACTCGACAAACGTTTGAAATTTGGAGAAGAACCTGCCTTGCAATGCCGAAGACAATACTGCGTGTCAGACTTGACGTCATTGAAGCCTGGTTCGGGGGCTGAGGGAGTCCTGGATTAGGGGGTCTCCGGACAGCCGGACTATATCCTTTGGCTGGACTGTTGGACTATGAAGACACAAGATTGAAGACTTCGTCCCGTGTCCGGATGGGAATCTACTTGGCGTGGAAGGCAAGCTAGGCAATACGGATATGTATATCTCCTCCTTTGTAACCGACCTTGTGTAACTCTAGCCCCCTCCGGTGTCTATATAAACCGGAGGGTTTTAGTCCGTAGGACAACATACAATCATACCATAGGCTAGCTTTTAGGGTTAGCGTCTCCGATCTCGTGGTAGATCAACTCTTGTACTACAAATATTATCAAGAATAATCAAGCAGGGTTTAGGGAGGGCCCGAACCTGGGTAAAACATCGTGTCCCCTGCCACCTGTTACCATCCGCCTTAGACGCACAATTCAGGACCCCCTACCCAAGATCCGCCGGTTTTGACACCGACAGTCACCGTATACATTCTCCTGGTGATCATACGGTATCTAGCTCACGATACGTCTCTGTATTTTCTTGATGACACTGACGGACTTTGCATTTGATGCATGCTCTGTATTTTGTTGGCGACACTTACGGTCATTGTATTTGAAGCGAAAGCATGATATGTCCACTGTACTTCAGAATAAGCTCATCACGGTCACCACATACATTATGTCGTGCTAACCAACATGTGGTTGGATGGTTAGGAGGACAGTGGTTTCTTGAGCCCACTAGGGTTAAAATCCCGGTGCTCACATTTATCCTGGGTTAATTTCAGTATTTTCCGGCGATGTGCGTTCAGTGGGAGGAGACGTTCCACTCGACTACGAGGCACCTATGGTGACTTCGTAAAATCTCAAGATCATATGCTGGCTCACTCTCTCGAAGGTGCTCATAGGGGTAGGGTGTGTGTGTGTGCGCTTATAGCGGTGAGTGCTTGCGTTTATATATGAGCCCTTGCGTCTGTACCGTGTTAAAAAAATACATGTCATGATTATACGGTCCCTGGCTCACCTGTACAACTTCGTATTTTGTTGATGACACAATCAATTGACCAGTCAAACGTTCCACGTGGCGCAACTAGTGTTGCACCATCGGGGCATATAACCATGGGGCCCACCTGTCAGCCCATATATGAAAGAAAGAAATGGTAGTTTGAGTCTATACTGTGTTAATAAAATACATTTTAGGGTGATCATACGGTCACTGGCTCACCATACAGCTCCGTAATTTGTTGATGACACGATCAATTGACCAGTCAAATGATCCACATTTAGCAACGCACATTACCATAGGGCCCACCCGTCAGCGCGTATATGAAGGACAAAAATGGTAATAAATTAGTCGTCGGTGGGTACTCGAAGTCATGAGACCTCTGGTTGGCAGCCGCCGGCGGTGGGGGGCGTTGATTGGGCGGTGGGGTGGGGATCACTGGAGAAAAAGCTCGGCGCAGGGGGCCTAGAGGGATGGCCGGTGTGGCGGCGGACCGATGGTGGGGAGTGGTTTCGGGGTGGGCGGGGCGGCGGGGGCCGGCGGTTCGGCCGGTGGTGGCTGGCGGCTCAGGGGGTGGAGTTTGATGATAAACTGCAGCCCCTTGATTTCATATCCAACGGCTGGAGAATCTAATGACCAGAGATGAAAAAGTCAGTCGACTGACGTGTAGCCTCACCCCGCACGTACACATGCACACATGCAAGACACGCACGCATGCAGGCGTGCAACACTGACACATACACATAACGAACACACGCATGCATGCAGGCGTGCAACACTGACACGTACACATGCACTCACGAACACACGCACGTACACACACATGCATGCAACACTGAAACATACCCTTGCACGCACACAACACTCGCATGTCTGCATGCACACAACACACGACGCAAGACACACGCTCAACCTATACGTGCTTGCGCCCTTTGTTAAGGACATGGATTGTTATGGGTATTAATCAATCTTATCTGTGATAAGCAAACCATTGATGTTTGTAGCGGTCTTTATGAATCACAACGTATCAAACGGGCTACCAACATAGTAGGCTTATCTACATGAAAAGGATGACGTCACACTCAATGAACAATCATTGGTGTATGAAATGCCTACTTCTGACCGCCCTAGCCCACCAAAGGTTCCTCTGCTGTGCACTGCCTGCGTTGGGTCACTGACATGCAGGCCGTGTATCCAAAGAGCCCACACGTTAGTGGAAGAATTGTGCGGTGTCCTACGTCAGAGTCGAGGGCGCCACTCACTGCACGCCCGACTGAACATGCCTCCTTGCCGCATTCAAACGCCTCCATGAAACCCGCCCATGTGGAAGCCGAGAAACCCACTCTGGACACACGTCCATTCATGACCGGGCCGGCATTAAATGAAATGCCGGCCCAGATCCTCCCGTCCGCTTTCTATTTAATCTCCTATTTAAACGAGGCCAAACGCCGACCAAGAATCGCACACCTCCGCCGCTCCCCTATCTCCTCCTTCACCATTTTGTCCACTCT
The DNA here is from genome assembly GCF_056163025.1 of Triticum urartu. Taxonomy (NCBI): domain Eukaryota; kingdom Viridiplantae; phylum Streptophyta; class Magnoliopsida; order Poales; family Poaceae; genus Triticum; species Triticum urartu. The sequence goes on from NC_141876.1 coordinate 264,012,301, forward strand.
TACAATGGCTTACGAAGAGCAGTTATTCCGCACAAGCCATTTGTGTAGGTTTGTATCTCTCACACACACCCACGTAGGTGAGGGACGTGCACGAAGAGAAGAGGTGCACGTACTCCCGTTTCTTTGTCAACCACACCCGCGCGGGTACACGGTGGAGCACATTTCTGTATGAAAAGGCAGCCCACGTGGTAATTTGACACGTCTACTGGTTGTCCACTTGGTGGAGGGAGGATCGTCTACCACGGGTGAACAAACAAATTGCGACCTGACACGTTATGTTAAAAAAGAGGCAAACCATGTGGGGCCTACCTTAGAGGCAAGGCTCTATACTCTAGAGTACTTTTGATGTGTCCCGTCAACTCGCAGAACGAGGAGAAGCTTGCTTAGTACGCCGTCTCCCCCGCCCACGGGCGCGGTGGCTCGCAGGATGAGGTGAAGCTTGCTTACTAGTAGTAGTATTGTATGGCTTACGCCCGCTCCCTCGCCCACGCGCACGGTGGCTCGTAGGACAAGGAGAAAATTTTACTCCCCTGCCTGCCACGCGGGAAAAGACCCGCCCTCGCCTTTTTTAGTCCGGGTTTGTATCGATGGATCACGCAAAGCAGCAAAAACCCAAGCCATGTCTTGTACTCCTCCGTCGACGCTCGCTTTCATGAATTCTGTACTTCCTGTCGCCGACATGTGGGACATATAGCAACCGGTTCGACGTGTCAACCACCAAATAACAGTGCAGAACCGCAGGGGGGACGCACCCCAGTCGTACCGCCCCAGTAGTAGTAATGAGCAATGAGACGTCAAATCACAATGCCGCACCATCCCAGACGGACGAAGCAACCATTATTTCACACTTCGGTTCGCCATCATCTCAAACCACGTAGTATTGCTTCTGCCTCAAGAGGGACACACGCATCGCCTTGGTACATCATGACACGTGGGACCGCATGACAGGCCATGCTCCCCTGCCGATCGTTCGGTAAAATCACCTCATTTTTACTACTATACTTCCTCCGTATCGGTTTACTACATGGCATGCACGTCATTCTAGGTTGAGAATTTAACTGGCTATATATGTGATGAACAGTATATGTTTAGCAACTACATCTGCTTAATAATCCAATGATAAACTTTTTGTGACATAGTAACTCAGATTTAGTTAGTCAAATGGATGACCTAGAACTACGTGCGCGCCCTATAAACCGAGACGTCTAAAAAAATGAGACAGAGAGGGTAGTTCAGTATGTATCTTTTTAGATCAATATAGTCGGGATTCACCAAGGAGCAAAACCAAGTGGTAGGCTGCACTTGTCGTGTTGGCCTAACGACTCAAGCATGGTCAGTCTGCACACGAAATGGCAACACATTTAACAGGACCCCTTTGGCCAACATGTGGCTCGTCCATTGTCTTGTTCCACGTGCAATGCACAAAATTACAGTTCGGAGCAGCGACTTGAATTGGAGGCACCCCGGTCGTAGCGCCGCAGTTGTAGAAAATGAGCGATGATGGGTCAAATCACAAAGCCCCACCTTCCCCGCATTAAGCTGGACGGACGAAGCAACCATCATTTCACTCTAGGGCGCAAGAGCATAAAGAAAAGAGAAAACCAATGATGCGTGAGGCAGCTACCTAGGGCACCCTAGGGTAGGCGTCTCCACTACAGATCTTTTTTTTTGAAAGCGCCTCCACTACAAATCGGCTTCTCCCTCGTCCTCTTGAAGAAAACCGATGATGCGTGCGGCGGTAGTGTTTGTAGGAGTACTACTAGGGCGTGCGTGGCCACTTCGTAGTAAACGGGAGAGGGATTGAGTTCGAGTCGACGCCTTAAATATGTGTGGGCCACTTGGTTTAGGGGAACGAGGCAGCATTTTGGGTTCGAGGACCAGTGGAGATATAGTACGTACAAAAAATGGTGGATGTAGGTTCGACTGAAAGGCAATGATGCATGGACCCTGGATTTTGATATACCTGGGGCCGCATGAAATTTGCTACTCTACTCAAAACTAGTAAGGTACACATGCATTGAATTCATGAGATTTCGAAACCAAATTATGAATAAATACACACTATAGCATGTAAAGCTTTGAGTCATATATGCATGATGTAGATGTTCGTTTAGTTCTTATAGTTCATACCATTCAAAATCAATTAGTTTTATAAAAATATTAAGATTCATGGGGTTGTGCATTGTAAATCATAAAGTAAAAAACAAATAATGGCAATTCATTTAGAAAAAAACAATTATGATACAGAAGATTCTAGACCAAAGGAGAAGTGCTTGTGTTTTGAGGTTTGTGCATTATGCTTAAGTTCAACCATGGAGTCTTCTAAATTGTACATGCGGCAGATCTGGTGGAATCTTGATGATATCCAACGGCCAGTAGTGCTCGGATTTGCCATCTCTGCACTGTCGGATCAGCTTCATCTAGTGACCATCTTTCAAGTTATTCACACACTATATAGTTCTTTTGCCATAGTTGCATGTCTTGGAAAAAAGGTACTAGTGGGTTGTACTAGCTATTTAGGAATAGAAGATGTATACAAGGAAGTTGTAGGGAAAGAGATGACATCGAGTATCTCAATTCCTATGAGTAGGGATGGAAAATAGATGTCATTTGGTTGACATCATATGAACTTTTCTATTGAATCTAGAGATTCCATGTATCTCAATTCCTATGAGGAGGGATTAGAAAAGAGATGTAATTTGGTTCATATCATAAGAACTTTTCTATTGAATATACGCTAATGTTTATTTTCCTTTGAAATTATGGGAGTATAGGAATCCATTCATATGAACCAAGTGGCTCTAAAGCTATAGAAATTATATCATGTTTATTTCCTTTGAAATGTGGAGTGTATGAATCTATTCCTACGAACCAATTGGCTCTAAAGGAAAAAATCCTATAGAAATCATATCATATAGAGTTCCTATAATAATCCTCCACACCAAAGGATGGTTGAAATTGCTGCAGGTGATACGATGGTCTTTCTTTGTAAACTCCTCCCCATCTTTATAGTTACCTCTCGAAGATGAATGAAATGATATATACATGGTATTCTACATGTGCAATTTGGTACACAAAAACTCGGTAAAAGTTTGCGAGGTTCGAATTTTCAATAAAGCTATATGCACTGCATTTTGGAACGGAGGGAGCATACGACAGTTGCTAACACTCACGTGGAAGATTTGTGTGTAGGAGGAGTGGCTGTTCTGTTATACGACATGGCAAAACTAACACTGTCGGATGCCGATCTAACGGTTCTTACGACATTCGTCAGGAAAAGGCTTGTGGCAAACGTTTGTTCGATAATGATTTACGGACACATGCGTTGCATTGATATGTGCCCCCTCTCTCTCACGCACACGCAGCCTCCCGAGTCCTCTCGCACCCACCGTCTATCTGTAGGTAGAAGTCACACACATATGTGCTCTTCACACCCTACCCTCAAAACTTCTAAAAAACAAAAGACGTCGCGCACATTTTATTTTAGCTCACATGTCACACACTTATACTATTACTCTTGTGGCGAACGTTCTTTGGGCATAGTATATTGTACTCTCGCGAAGAGAAGCGGTGCACGCATGCACTAGTTCTCTCACACCCACTCGCGGGTACACATAGGAGCGCATTTTTTTGAAGCTGGTACAACAAAATCACTCCACTATATATATAAGCGGGAGCCTTAGCGCTTGCTTTACTAGGGTTCCTCTCGTTCACTCTCTCATGCTCTTAAGATCTAAGAAAGACATAGGTGGACACACTCTCTCTCAGCTCACGGCTGGTCACAAAAAACTGGCCGGACAACCTCGAGCGGGGCAGGGGTGTAGGTGCATCGTTCATGCTGTTGTCAGTGGCGAGGGAGGAGACCAACGGCTGCCCGCGCGTCCCGATCGGCGGCCGTGCCGTTCTCTCCGAGAGAGCGCCGACTCCAAAGGGCCTCCGACCCCTTCTTCCTCCCTGCGGTAATGTGGCCAAGATGCGGCCTCACGATGCCGTCTTTGCCACATGCCGACGACTGTCAGGTATATATTCCTTCGAAACCTGCCTTGCTCTACTGCCCCAGCTCCCCACTTGGCTTCATGTGGATCTTTTTCTACTTCCGTCCGCTGTTCCGAAGACACCTAGACTTTTACTATTATTAGAGGTAAAACTAGTTCATACAGTGGACTCTAAGAGTTGGTTCAAACAGGGAGGAACGTGGGAAAGCTGTAGCATGAATCTAGGACTTGGTTCTAAGAGGAAACGGGGGAAAGTAGTAGATAATAGCTACCCAACCGGTCTCTTGGTTGAAAAGGCGAAGAAAGCATGCTGGATGGCGAAGGGTGGGGCAAAGTAGACCTATCTCTTGTTTGAAAAAGGAAAGAAAGTGACGGGTGTTGGGGCACAACGCAAATGAGAATGAGCAGGTCTAGATTTCCTGTGCTCACATAGGAAAATGTCGCCGAGGAGATAAAAAAATGGGACAAATGCAGACATGCTGCCTGAGTGTTTGCCGCTCTCGACAACCACATCTGCCTCACCACTTTATGCCCCTGCTATCCCTACGCCCATATCTCTACCGTTAATGTAAAATCACATGAAGCATTAAGTAATGCCACCTAATGTCACTAATAAGAATGATCTAGTGCCGTCGATAAATTGAAGCAATGCCACCACCATTTTATGAAGTGCTTCTGTCTTGCTTTATTTCCCATGAATTGTGTTTTTGCAGTTACACTTAAATCTCACACCGCTAACATTGCTTCATCCCAGTGGAACTGCACAAATTTGATTGCACATTTACTGACCATGTGCTAATCTCATGACAGTAATACTAATGCTATTGTCCTGCATGTTAATCTAGTGGCAGTGTTGATGTGATGGGATGCTACTTATGTAAGGACACTTTCATACTGTGGCCTTAGTTAACTGCATGAACCACTGTAATAAGATACATAGTTGCTTATATGTCAGACAATAGATTGTTGATTGTTAGCTGGTCGATAGCCTACTGTTGAAGCGAGCTGAGCCAATGTGCCGTGTTTTGCATAACTGCTTACAAGTGGGGTAGCACCAACAGTGTTTACAAGTACTTATGTATACGTCGGCGCACAGTTCTCAAACGAGTACTCTATTTCATCAAAACACACACTGCTCGTATGATAAAACTAGTGAGGACGCATCTGTTTCGGCAACAATTACGATGATTCACGGGCACAAAAAAGTAGCAGCAGTTCCCATAGACGGATTCAAACAGAGTACTAGCCCAGAGGGCTTGATAACAGGCAAGGTTCAGGTAATTAGACAAAATCCAAACTACTATTAAACACTAGCTGGGGCAAGTATTTCATGCCTCGATCTAATTTGGGCTAGACACAAGATGGACCTTGCCATGAACATCATCGAGGACGTCCGGCAGCAGCTAAATCCTGTGAACCTTCATGAAGACAATCTTGTGGCCTTGCCACTCATAAACTTGTTTGTGGAGGCATGCCACATCATCTTCCTGCGTAAGCTTGACAAGAACAGTATGCCTCACAAATGAAGGAGTAGCTTTGAACTTCTTATTCTTCAGTACACCCTAGACAACATGCCTGACAATAGTGAGGCTGGAATACAACTCTTCATTGGTATAAGCGCAAATGGCTTCCAGGATCCAACAGCCTAAAAACTCTGTTTTCCTAGTGCGTATATTCAGGTCATCCGCCTCATAGCGAGTGACATGTACAACCACACAATCCTTGTCTGCATCAGGGCTCTAATTGAAACAGAAACAAATTATGAATTACTTTCCAGTATAAGAAACACAAGTTACTTAAACCACTATGTATAGCATGGCATCGAAGCTAATAAAATTTTGCATTATTGATCACCACATACTTAGATGAAAAACCAAAATCGAGATCGGCAAAGAAGAAAATCACCTTGGGTAGCTCAGCGGGGGGGGGGGGGGGGGCACATCCTCGAAGGGGGAAAACTGCTCCTGCAGTGCCACGGGGGCTGTAACCTCAAACGGGGCGTTGACCATCTCAGTAGTGGCCGTGAGCGTCTCTGGGGTCGGCTCGGTGGCTGCCTCCATCTTCTTGGAGCTCTCTGTCTCGTGAGGATCAGCCTCCCGCGTCTGCTTCAATATCGGCAGATCTTTGCCTGGTTCTCCTTGGCCCATCATGAAACCGACGAATACTAGGAGACCACTGAAAGGAAAACACAATCGCAATGACAATGAAAAAAAAAGAGTGAGGATCGGTTACTGCTTTGCAAAAGTTCTTTTTTTTCTCTGAACGAAAATATACCAACATCACGGATCCGCTTACATTCCCTTCGTTGGGAGAGAAGAACAGTGGCAGATGCGAGTGTTGCCTTTCTTGAAGACGGTGAGGGAGAAGGGGATTCAGCGAAGAGTGAAATGATGTTGCTTCGTCCGTCAAACTTAGACTACGAGGAGGTGTGGTTTTGTGATACGACGGCTCGTTATTGCCGCGCTACGATCGGGGTGACTCTCCGCCTGCATACTGCCTTCTAATTTGGTGGATGGAATTTGGGCCCGCGCGCTGCATGGCCCGCATGTCGGTGAACAAAAGTATAACGACATTCAGTAGAGGGAGACGTTTCGATGACCTAGGAGGAGCCAGAAGCGGTATTGTATCCACTATACTAGTAGTAATTGTTTTTCTGGGTAGCTGTAGAGTGTCTCCACTGTACTAGTAGTAATTGTTTCTCTGGGCCCAAGACAAAACAGCCCATCCACCCTAGTAAATAGTAAAATCAATTCAAAAGTCCCTATATTTACTGAATGAGAGGCGCTACCCACACCCAGCACACCGTCCCCAAAAAAACCTGGATGTTCTTCTTCCTCCTCACTCCCACCCACCTCACGTCAGCTCGCTCCACTCATACCCCGAAATTCCTCACCTGACTCCTACAGAAAACCCTAGCTCCCCTTCTTCCTTACTACTACAGAAAAACCCCAGCTCCCCTTCTTCTTCACTCGCACTACAACTAGGCTCGTCATTCGTTACTCTGCTCAAATCTGCGAGCGCGACGCGATGCCCTCAAGGAAAATGGAGTCGGCTGACCCCAGCGCTAAGAAGATGAGGCTCCCGCCAGTGGCGACGCCTATTGTAGTTCTGGCACCCGGCAGCGTGGGGAGAAGCGGCGACTCCGCCCTCACCAGATCCCAGAAACCCGTAGAATCTCGGGTGGACCGCATTAGCGATCTCCCAGACGCCGTCCTTGGGGAGATCATCTCGCTTCTCCCCACCAAGGATTGCTGCCGCACCCAAGTCCTCTCAATTCGGTGGTGCCCTCTATGGCATGCCATGCACCTTAATCTCGACCGTCGTCAGCTATCTCTCTTCAATGATTTTGAAATCCCCAGAGCCATCATCTCCTCCCACCAGGGCTCCGTTCAAAGCCTCTGCATCCCGTCATGCTACCTAAGCAAGCATACCATGCCCTGCACGATGGACGCCTGGCTGAAATCCCCTGAATTCATAGAACTACAACTGCTTGAGTTCTACTATTCCCCTGGAAATCACCTACCAGATACCAAACGCCATCTACCTGTTCCCTCAGCACCGATGTCCGTCTCACGATTTTCCTCCTCTCTAGACACAGCCACCTTTGCGCTGTGCGACCTACCAGACAATCTGGTACTAAACCTTCGACTCCCATTTCTCAAGAAACTTTCACTTGTGCGGCTTCGTATATCGGAGGCCTCATTGCATAGCATCATCCACTCCAGTTGCCCTGCCCTAGAGTGCTTGGTGCTTGTTTTCATAGTTAGAATCGGTTGTCTCCAAATAAAGTCGCCTAACCTTGTAAGTATTGGAATTTGTTTTGACGGAAGGCAGCTCATCATCCAAGACGCCCCTTCACTTCAAAGGTTGATCCTTGATTCTTGTTATTCACCGTTGCAAATAACCGTTCTCTCTGCGCCTAAACTGAAGACCTTGGGTGTAATACATGATCTCTGTGCTCATTTCAATATGGTGTTTGGCTCCACTATTCTTCAGGTAATTTACATTATCATCTACACTTGTAACCATAAGCCGCATTTTAAATTTCTGCGCATAAGTTATATGTCATCTTGGAGTACACATTTTGTACTAATATTATGTTCTATGCTCAATGAAGTGTTTCTCCATGGATGGCCTATCAATGGTGCTGGATTCTGTCAACATCTTATATATCCAAATGAATAGTTTTGATCTGAACAAGATTATTGGCTTGCTGCAATGCTTTCCATGTCTAGAGAAGTTGTATATAAAGGTGACAATTTCACGCACATTGGAAGCCCGCATATAGTGTACTAGAATAAGCGTTCAACTATTGCTCTTTCGACACTCTTTTTCTAGACCTTAACTGTTTTCAATCTTCATGTCTATTTAGGCAACAGGACGGGGTAAGAAAGTTATGACCAATCGGTGGATTCGTAAGCATTGGGATTTTCTCACTTCTCATGAGATCCGGTTGAAGAAAATAACGCTAGAACAATATGTAGCCAACCGTGAAAACACTAGATTTGTCACATTCTTCCTGCTGAATGCAAGGTTACTATTGTCCATCAGGCTTAAGTTTATCAGCAGCATGGTTTTAACGGATGGGTATGTGGAAGAGCAAAAAAAGGAGTTTCAGGTGGGCAAAAGAGCTTCTCAACGTGCCGGGCTTCTATTTACAACATACTGTGGTCATAATCCAGTAAAATTTACGACCCAGGATGTTCATTCTATGGACCTGACCGATCCATTTGACTGTGACTGCCGAAAACAGTGCCGGAGTTAGATGTTGTTACCCTTTTCAACCTGGTTTTTTTTGCAAACCTGATGAACAATTAACCCTCGTGCTTTTGTATAGTTTGTAAGCTGGAGTTAGATGTTCTTGCCCTTTCCAACTCGGTTGTGACTGTCATATTTTCTTTGAAGCAAGGCAAATGGCTTGCCAGTCGTAATTTAGAGTGAAATATTGTAACAACTAACAAATCCCAACCAAGGGAAATAACATCATTCTCGCCGGCTGCTTGAGCTCACTGTGCATTACAGAAACCAAGTGATTAGCCCCCACCAGCACCCACAAACTTATTTCAAACTAGCACATCAAATGGGCTGTAAATTTTCATAGGAAAGGCTGCATGACCATGACAGATTTGGATTATGACATTTGGGACCCGCAAGGAAATAACCTATCCAAGGTGGTGTCGACTTACTAGCCAGTCAACAAACAATTTGGCCTACCAGCCGTTGGATTGACATCCAACATTTGTCGTGTATCTTCTATCTCTTGTCTTCTTCCTCCAGCCACCCAAAACAAACCACCCCGTCGGCTCCGCCTGCTCCCTCCTCCCATGGCTAGCTGCGCCTCCGCCGCCCTACTGTATATACCTTCCAACGTTGGCCAGTCCCTCCCTCTATTACCCCACACCTCCTGTTATTCTCCAGCGATGTCAGCCCCAACACGCACCCGCACCCGAACCTGCGACTGGACCGACACATCTTCCACGGCTCCTGTTCGTTCCATCTAAGGCCTCACAGTCGTCCTCCGCCTTGCGGGCTTGGTTCGCTCGCCGTGCGCGGTGCACCGCCCTCTTGCGTTGTCAACGTTGTCAACAACCGAGAGGAACAAGGAGATGACTATACATGTAGAGGATGACAGTAGGGACCCACCAGCGTCATGGCAGTACGCAAGCAAGTACCTCTATATTACAAGCCCCAAAATATGGTTCCTCCTAATAGTTGGACATCTGGGGCTCATGCAATTGTCAACATAGTCAATAAACGAGAGAATTACACTACGAGCGGCTGACACCAGGGACCCAGCAGGTCGCGCAGTTTTTTTAGGAACAAGCAGTTGTTATTTATAGTAGTTTTAGCGACGGATCAGGGTAACAACGGGGCTGTGCGGGGGTTGTGGCCAGTCTAGCGAGGGTTTTATTTATGTTGACCACATCATGAGCCCAGTTGTGTTTTTCTCTTGTTGAAAATGGCTAGCCCAGTTCTATTTTTTTCAAAAAGAAATACCCAAACGAGGCCTACTTGCTTTATCAGCCCTGCTGGGCTGCAAATCTTTCAAGATGAGGAGAGTTTCATTCGGTTTTCCAGAAATGGGCTGTACATTTTTAAAACACATCAAACCAGGAATTAGTTTCAATTTTTTTTCATTACAAGATTTTAAATTCCATTGATTTTTATGCGTGGACAATTATTTGGATTTTATATTTATATAAATTATTTTTCAAAATAGTTTGAATGTGAATCGATATTTCGGGATTAAAAACAGTTCACCGCACCGAAATATGCAAAAATTCAAATGCTTTTTAACCGTGGCCACAATATGGGGTGTAATGCTAACAAAAAAAGATGGGCTCCAAAAAAATTCTTAAGAATTAGCAAATGGGCTGTACATTATTAGAAATAATGCACACGAGAGCAGTGAATGTTGGATGTCCATCCAACGACTGTCGTGCTTCTTCAATCTCTGCTTTTCCTGCTCCAGCCGCTCAAACAAGCGTCGGCGGGACTGCCTGCTCCCTCCTCCCGCGGCCGGCTATGCTGCCGCGCAGGCCTCACCGCCCCACCGTACTCCCATCGCTGGCCTAGCCATCCCCCTACTCACCCACACATGTTGTTATTCTTCGGGGACAACAGATGAACCAGTAAACCCTCGTACTCCTCCGCGTGGGAAAAAACTGCCGAGTCTTCCCTGGCTCCGTGTCGTTCCCTTCCTAGGCCTCGCCGCCGTCCACCGCCCTGTGCTCTCGGCATGGCCTGGTCAACATGGTCAATGAACGACATCCATCGGAAGTGGACTGTATGTGGAGAGGCTGACAGCTGGGTCTACGGCCGCACGCAAGGAAATGCCTCCTTATTATGCGCAAAATAATGATTCCTCCACCTGACAGCTAGGACCCACGGGAAGGGCTTCTGTATTTCGCGAAAAGACATTCCCCCGCTGACATGTCGGACCCACCAGCTATATCTTCGCACGCAAGGAAGTGCGTCCTTATGACGCACAAAAAAAATGAATACCCCCTTCTAGCTGGGACCCACCATAGTGGGTGGTTGACTTGTGGGCCTACTAAGTTGACGGGGACAGAGGGCTTTGTCAACTTAGTCAATATGAACGATTCTAGCTCCAGTGACCGTCCGATGTCCATCCAACGGCCATAGTGCTTCTTCAACCTCTGGTCTTCTTGCTCCAGCCGCCCAAAGCAGCGCCGGTCGTGCCGCCTGCTCCTGCCTCCCGTGGCCGGCCGTGCTACCGCAGAGGCCTCACGGCCCCATAATATACTCGCATCCTTGGCCTGTCTATCCCTCTACTCACCCACACCTCTTGTTATTTTCCAGCGACGACAGCCGAATCATTCAACCCTCGTACTCTCCACCATGTGGGCAGCCACTTCCGTGTCTTCCTCAGCTCCGTGTCATTCCCTTCATAAGCCTCGCTGTCGTCCACCGCCCTAGTGCTCCCGGTGCGGCGTGGTTAATGAATGACATCCATCGGAAGTGGACTGTACATGGAGAGGTTGACAGCTGGGTCCACGGCCGCACACAAGGAAATGCCTCTTTATTATGCGCAAAATAATGATTCCTCCACCTAACATCCGGGCCCCGCTGGTTGGCCTCTGTATTTCGTGAAAAAAACATTCCGTCCACTGACAGGTCGGACCCACCAACTATATCTTCGCACGCAAGGAAGTGCCTCCTTATTGCGCACAAAAAATGAATACCCCCTGCCAGCTGGGACCCACCACAGTGGGAGGCTGACTTGTGGGCCTACTAAGGTGATGGGGACGGAGGGCTTTGTCAACATAGTCAATATGAACGCTTCTAGGTCCAGTGACCGTACGATGTCCATCGAACGGCCTTAGTGCTTCTTCAACCTCTAGTCTTCTTGCTCCAGCCGCCCAAAGCAGTGCCGGTCGTGCCGCCTGCTCCTGCCTCCCGTGGCTGGCTGTGCTGCCACGGTGACCTCACCGCCCCCATACTACTCCCACCGTTGGCCAGGCCATCCCTCCACTCACCCACACCCCCTGTTATTTTGTGGTGACGGCAGCCTCACACCGCAGCCGAACCAGTGAACCCTCGTACTCCTCTTCGCGTGGGAATCCACTGCCGTGTCTTCCCTGGCCCCGCGTCGTCCCCTTCCTAGGCCTCACCGTCGTTCACCGCCTTGGTGCTCTCGGCACAGCATGGTCAATGTGGTCAACGACCAACTTCCATCGGAAGAGTACTGTACGTGGAGAGGCTGACAGCTGGGTCCACGGCCATAGCCCAGTTTTTTGATTTTCCAAGTAAGTCGCTTTGTCAAGCCTGTTGGGCTGCAAATCCTTCAAGACGAGGAGAGCTTCATTCGGCTGGCCGAGAAAATGGCCTATCAGTAATGAGAAATGGGCTGTACATTTTTAAAACACATCAAACCGGCAATTAGTTTCAAATTTCTTTTTTTCATTTCGAGATTTTAAATTCCATTGATTTTTATGCATGGATGATTTGTTGCATTTTATATTGATATACATTTATTTTTAAAATCAGTTTGAATGTGACTCGAAATTTCGGGATTAAAACAGTTCGGACTGCACCGAAATATGCAAAATTTCGTATAATTTTTTAACCGCGGCCACAATATGGGCTGTAATGCTAATAAAAAGAATATGGGCTCCAAAAAAACCTTAAGAATTAGCAAATGGGCTGTAAATTATTAGAAATAATGGCAGATGGGATGTATGCTGTTTTCCACAGATTTGAGGCTTTCCAAAAAAAGGTTAACACACAAGGAGTGACTGTTGGATTTCCATCCAACGGCCGTCGTGCTTCTTCAATCTCTGCTCTTCCTGCTCCAGCCGCTCAAACAAGCGCCGGCAGGACTGCCTGCTCCCTCCTCCCCGCGGCCGGCTGTGCTGCCGCGCAGGCTTCACCGCCCCACCGTACTCCCATCACTGGCCTAGCCATCCCTCTACTCACCCACACCCGTTGTTATTCTCTGGCGATGGCAGACGAACTAGTAAACCCTCGTACAGTCGTACTCCCCTCCGCGTGGGAAACAACTGCCGTGTCTTCCCTGCCTCCGTGTCGTTCCCTTCCTAGGCCTCGCCTCGTCCACCGCCCTGGTGCTCTCGGCGTAGCCTGGTCAACGCGGTCAACGACCAACATGCATCTGAAGTGGACTGTACGTGGAGAGGCTGACAGCTGGGTCCATGGCCGCACGCAAGGAAATGCCTCCTGATTACGTGCAAAATAATGATTCCTCCACCTGACATCTGGGACCCACCAGAAGGGCCTCTATATTTCGCGAAAAAAACGTTACCGCCGCTGATAGCTTGGACCCACTAGCTATATCTTCGCACGCAAGGAAGTGCCTCCTTATTACGAACAAAAAAAATGAATACCCCCCTGCTAGCTGGGACCCAGTATAGTGGCAGGCTGACTTGTGGGCCTACTAATTTGACGGGGATGGATGGCTTTGTCAACTTAGTCAATATGCACGATTCTAGCTCCAGTGACCGTACGATGTCCATCCAACGGCCGTAGTGCTTCTTCAACCTCTGGTCTTCTTGCTCCAGCCGCCCAAACCAGCGCCGGTCGTGCCTCGTGCTCCTGTCTCCCGTGGTCGGCTGCGATGCGAGGGAGGCCTCACCGCCCCCTACTACTCCCACCGCTGGCCAGGCCATCCCTCTACTCACTCACACCCCCTGTTATTCGGCGGCGATGGCAGCCTCACACCGCAGTGAACTAGTGAACCCTCATACTCCTCTACGCGTGGGCATCCACTGCCGCGTCTTCCCTGGCTCCGTGTCGTCCCCTTCCTATGCCTCATCGTCGTCCACCGCCTGGGTGCTCTTGGTGCGGCGTGGTCAATGTGGTCAACGACCGACTTCCATCGGAAGAGTACTGTACGTGGAGAGGCTGACAGCTGGGTCCACGACAGCCGCAAGGAAGTGCCTCCTTATTACATGCAAAATAATTATTCCTGTACCTGACAGCGGGGACCCACCGGACGGGCCACTGTATTTCGCAAAAAAAAGTTTCCCCCTGACTGCTGGGACCCACCAGCTACATCTTCGCATGCAAGGAAGTGCGTCTGGAAAAAAAAGATTCACCCCCTGATTGCTGGGACCCACCAGCTATATCTTCGCACGCAAGGAAGTGCCTGACAGTCGGGACCCACCTTGTCGAAGCGTACGTAGCATTGTCATTCTGGTCGCGAACGTGTATGTACATACTGGTCGATGTAGAGCGCGCACGTGTCGTAGTTGAGGCGCACATGTAGCATGTACACGTACGTACATCGGCCAGTGTGCAAGAAAGAAAATACGGCCACATACGTACATACGGGCGGGGTCTCGAACGCCTACTCGCGCATACGTACGGGCATGGCTTGTGTACATGGCTGGGTCAGAACGGAGAAACTGCGTCGTCGTCGTGTTCATGGGGAGGCAACGGAATGCGTCGTGTTCATCTAGAGGCAACGGAACGCGTGGGAGCCAACCGGCATGGATGGAACAGCCGATGGAAACGAGGCCTGGCGTACCGCAGAACGGAGGAAACGGCCTTTCGTTCGACCGGCCATGTTTGAAACGGGATCCTATTCATCGGGAGGGGTCTGGCGTACCGCAAAACGGAGGAAACAGACCTCCTACGGTCAAAACAATGGTCCTATTGATCGGGAGGGGTGTGGCGTACCACAAAACGGAGGAAACCGACTTGTGTTGGAGCGCTACAGTCGAAACGGGGGTCCTGTTCATCGGGAGGGGTGTGGCGTACCACAAAATGGGACTCCACGAGATACTGTTCATGTCCACCGTCGACCCCCTCCAGTCTCCACGGGCTACTGTTCATCCACCGTCGACCTCCTCCAGCCTCCACCCGCGACTGTTCATCCATGGGCTCCTGCTCATCCAGCCTCCATCGCGCGCTACTCCACCGGCTACTGTTCAACCAGCCCTCTCCACGGGCTCCTATTCAACCACCCCTCCATGGGCTACTGTTCATCCAGCCCTCCATGGGCTACTGTTCATCCAGCCCTCCACGGGGTCCTATTCACCACGGGGTCCTGTTCTCCACCCCCACCGAGAACTGTTCATCCAACCCCCCCAGCAACACTCACTGTTCATCCAGAGGCAGCATCGATCAGCTTCAGTTAGCAGCAGTAGCGAAGGAATCTCTCGATCGGGTTCAGTTAACACCCATCGATCAATCGCTCAGGTTCAGTAACGCGTAGCCTGCAGTGCAATGGCTTGGGTTCAGTTAGAGCCCAACGCCTCGCTCGGCTTCAGTTAGAGCCCAACGCCTTGCACCCACTCGGTTGCATGTACAAGAGAAACGTGCATCGCTCGGCCCCAACCACCCACCGTAACCGGGAACACCCCGATATTTTCCTCGCCCTCGCTTCTACCACGGTTTTTTCCGTCATGGACGACCCAAAGAATGTCATGCAGCTGCGTCTCCGACCCGCCCAGGACAAAAAGCCCATTTTCTGCCCTAATTTTTTGTCATAGAAGTAGGACCCCACCACATCTATGATGATACTGGGTTTTGTCACAATTATCGTCACAGAAGTGTCATAAGTATGGCAGAAAAAAATTTCGTTCGGCCCAAAATGTCACGGATGTGTCTTTTTTTGTAGTGACTATTGCTGTTACTATTGTCATTGCTACAAAACTATTGCTATCACTGTTACCGTTACTGTTGCTGCTACCACTACTATCAAATCTATCATATTATTGTGCTACTGATCACTTTGCTGCAGATAATTAATCTCCAGGTGTGGTTGAATTGACAACTCAACTTCTAGTACTTGCAAATATTCTTTGGCTCCCCTTGTGTCGAATCTATAAATTTGGGTTGAATACTCTACCATCGAAAACTATTGCAATCCCCTATACTTGTGGGTTATCAAGACCTTTTTCTGGCGCCATTGCCGGGGATCATAACTATATTTGTTGAGTCACTTGGGATTAGTATAAAATTATCACTATGAAGAATCTGAAGGATGCTAAGACTAAGATTTTTCCCTCTAAGACGAGGTGGGGTAAGGAACTGCCATCCAACTCCGCTTTAGATTCACCTTCTATTATATGTAAACATGCAACACCACCACATGCTATTAATTCTGATACATCACATGTTATTGATGATGCTACTTCTGCTATGAATGCTACTCATGATGATGCTAGTACCTTGCTTGATGATAATGTGCCACTGGGTGAATTTCTTGATGAACAAATTGCTAGAACTAAAGCTTTTGAGAATGGTGAAACTGATGAAGAGCTTGAAACTGAAAATCTTCAAACACCTATTAGAACTAGCCCTCCTAGATATGAATTGCCTAAGGTATCGGAAGGTTATGTTATGAATGAGGAGACAACTAGAGACATTCTTGCTTGTAAGGACATAGATGATCTAGAAAAATTATTGTGCAAGTATAAAGAGAGGGACTCTGAATGCTAAAATGAAATGTGATCCTTAGTTTGCTACTTCACCTATATTTATTGATGATAAGGATTTTGAATTCTCTATCGACCCAGAGTTGATTACTTTGGTTGAATTTGATGGTTTCCATGGTTATGAAACTGAAACTGTTGTGGCACATCTTACTAAGTTGAATGACATAGCCACCCTTTTTGCTCAGGATGAGAAAGTTCACTATTATTATACATTCTCAAATTATTTCCGTTCTCATTAAAGGGTGATGCTAAAGCTTGGTACAATACTCTTACTCCTGGTTGTGTGCGTAGTCCCCAGGATATGATTTATTACTTCTCTAAAAAATATTTTCCTAGTCATAAGAAACAAGCTACTTTACAGGTAATATTTAACTTTGTGCAAATTTAAGAAGAGAGTCCCCCACAAGCTTGGGGGAGGCTTCTCCAATTGCTGAATACTTTGCCTGATCATCCTCTTAAGAAAAATTAAATACTTGATATCTTCTATAATGGACTAACCGATGCTTCTAGGGATTTCCTAGATAGTTGTGCGGGTTGTGTTTTCAAGGAACGAACTATTGGGAAAGCACAAGAATTATTGAATAACATATTGAAAAATGGTGATGCTTGGACTCTTCCTGAACCACCGCTTAAACCCACTCTGAAGAAGAGGGGGATCTTATATCTTAGTCCTGAAGATATGCAAGAGGCAAATAAATCTATGAAGGAAAAAGGTATTAAAATTAAGGATGTCAAAATTTTACCTCCTATTGAAGAAATACATGGGCTTGATACACCGCCACCCCTAGGGTGGTAGAGGTAAATTCTCTAATGAAATTTAATGATAATGATAATTCTCACAATATGCACCCTAGCCAATGCCTTTATGAGTTTGAAAATTACATTAGAAAGCAAGATCACTTCAATGCAAATGTTATGAAACAGTTGAAATACAATTCTGATATGATTGCTCGCTTGAGTGACTTGTTATTTAGAATTTCAAATGATGTTAGAGGTGTAGGGAAGCATGCTTCTATGGTTCAAACTCAGTTAGAACAAGCTGCTAAATCTCAAAGAGAGTTGTTAGATGAAATGAATAACAATATAAATGACTTTGTTGTTAGAGTAGCCACTAGAGGAGGTAAGGCGACTCGGGAACCACTTTATCCTGAGGGACACCCAAAAAGGATTGAACACGACTCTCAAAGGGTTAACACTGATGCACCTAGTCCTTCTAAAAACAAAAATAAGAAGAAAAATGATAGGACTTTGCATGCCTCTAATGAACCTGAAGTAGAAAAACCTCCTGTTAATGATAATGAAGTTTCTATCTCTGACGCTGAAACTCAATCTGGTAATGAACACTCACCTTCTGATAATGAGAAAGATAATGATGAGGTTGTTGGGTAACGCAGTAATTTAAAAAAGAAAAATCCTATGCACACGCAAGATCTATCATGGTGATGCATAGCAATGAGAGGGGAAGAGTGTTGTCCACGTACCCTCGTAGACCGTAAGCGGAAGCGTTATGACATCGTGGTTGATGTAGTCGAATGTCTTCACGATCCGACTGGTCCTAGCACCGAAGGTACGTCACCTCCGCGATCTGCACACGTTCAGCTCGGTGACGTCCCACGAACTCTAGATCCAGCTGAGTGTCGAGGGAGAGCTTCGTCAGCATGATGGTGTGATGACAGTGATGATAATGCTACCGGAACAGGGCTTCCCCTAAGCACCGCTACGATATGACCAAGGTGGATTATGGTGGAGGGGGGCACCGCACACGGCTAAGGGATCAATGATCAACTTGTGTGTCTATGGGGTGCCCCCTCCCCCCGTATATAAAGGAGTGGAGGAGGGGGATAGGGCCAGCCTTATTGGCGCGCCCAAGGGGGGAGTCCTACTGCCGGTGGGAGTAGGATTCCCCCTACCCTAGTTGGAGTAGGAGAGGGAAGGAAGGGGGAGAAGGAGAGAAGGAAAGAAGGAAAGGGGGGCCGCCCCCTCCCAATTCGGATTGGGCTTGGGGGAGGGGCGTGCCCCCACCTTGGCCGCCTCCTCCTCCTTTCCACTATGGCCCATTAAGGCCCATTGACTCCCCGAGGGGTTCCGGTGACCTCCCGGTACTCCGGAATATGCCTGAACTCATTCGGAACCATTCCGATGTCCAAACATAGGCTTCCAATATATCGATCTTTACGTCTCGACCATTTCTAGACTCCTCGTCATGTCCGTGATCATATCCGGGACTCCGAACTACCTTCGGTACATCCAAACAAATAAACTCATAATACGGATCGTCACCGAACGTTAAGCATGTGGACCCTACAGGTTCGAGAACTATGTAGACATGATCGAGATTCATCTCTGATCAATAACCAATAGCGGAACCTGGATGCTCATATTGGTTCCTACATATTCTACGAAGATCTTCATCGGTCAAACCGCACAACAACATACGTTGTTCCCTTTGTCATCGGTATGTTATTTGCCCGAGAGTCGATCGTCGGTATCTCAATACCTAGTTCAATCTCGTTATCGGCAAGTCTGTTTACTCGTTCCGTAATGCAACATCTCGTAACTAACTCATTTGTTACATTGCTTGCAAGGCTTATAGTGATCAGCATTACCGAGAGGGCCGAGAGATACCTCTCCGATACACGGAGTGAAAAATCCTAATCTCGATCTATGCAAACTCAACAAACTCCATCGAAGACACCTGTAGAGCATCTTTATAGTTACCCAGTTACGTTGTGATGTTTTATAGCACACTAAGTGTTCCTCCGGTATTCGGGAGTTGCATAATCTCATAGTCATAGGAACATGTATAAGTTATGGAGAAAGCAATAGAAGTAAAGTAAACGATCATCGTGCTAAGATAACGGATGGGTCAAGTCAATCACATCATTCTCTAATGATGTGATCCCGTTCATCAAATGACAACTCTTTGTCCATGGCTAGGAAACTTAACCACCTTTGATCAACGAGCTAGTCAAGTAGAGGCATACTAGCGACACTCTGTTTGTCTATGTATTCACACATGTACTAAGTTTCCGGTTAATACAATTCTAGCATGAATAATAAACATTTATCATGATATAAGGAAATATAAATAACAACTTTATTATTTCCTCTAGGGCATATTTCCTTCAGTCTCCCACTTGCACTAGAGTCAATAATCTAGTTCACACCGTCATGTGATTTCACACCAATAGTTCACATCTTTATGTGATTAGTTCACATCTTCATGTGACTAATACCCAAAGGGTTTACTAGAGTCAATAATCTAGTTCACACCGCCGTGTGATTAATACCCAAAGATTGATCAAGTTTTGCTTGTGAGAGAAGTTTAGCCTACGGGTCTGCAACATTCAGATCCGTATGTATTTCGCAAATTTCTATGTCTACAATACTCTGCATGGAGCTACTCTAGCTAATTGCTCCCACTTTCAATATGTATCCAGATAGAGACTTAGAGTCATTCAGATCGATGTGAAAAGCTTGCATCGACATAACTCTTTACGACGAACTCTTTTATCACCTCCATAACCGAGAAATATTTCCTTAGTCCTTTAAGTATAATTTTGACTGTTGTCCAGTGATCTACTCCTAGTTCACTATTGTACTCCCTTGCCAGAATCATGCTAAGGTATACAATAGGACTGGTACACAGCATATCATACTTTATAGAACCTATGACTGAGGCATAGGGAATGAATTTTCATTCTCTTTCTATTTTCTGCTGTGGTCAGGTTTTGAGTCTTTACTCAACTTCACACTTTGCAACATAGGCAAGAACTCCTTCTTTGACTGTTCCATTTTGAACTACTTCAAAATCTTGTCAAGGTATGTACTCATTGAAAAATCTTATCAAGCGTCTTGATCTCTCTCTATAGATCTTGATGCTCAATGTGTAAGCAGCTTCACTGAGGTCTTTCTTTGAAAAATTCCTATTCAAGTATCCTTTTATGCTATCCAGAAATTCAGTATCATTTCCGATCAACAATATGTCATCCACATATAATATCAGAAATGCTACAGAGCTCCCACTCACTTTCTTGTAAATACAGGCTTCTCCAAAAGTCTGTATAAAACTATATGCTTTGATCAACTCATCAAAGCATATATTCCAACTCCGAGATGCTTGCACCAGTCCATAGATGGATCGCTCGAGCTTGCACACTTTGTTAGCACCTTTAGGATTTACAAAACTTTCTTGTTGTATCATATTCAACTCTTCCTTAAGAAATCCATTAAGGAATGCAGTTTTGACATCCATTTGCCATATTTCATAAAATGTGGCAATTGCTAATATGATTCAGACAGACTTAAGCATCATTACGAGTGAGAAAATCTCATCGTAGTCAACACCTTGAACTTGTTGAAAACCCTTTTGCGACAATTTGAGCTTTGTAGATAGTAACACTACTATCAGCGTCCGTTTTCCTCTTGAAGATCCATTTATTCCCAATGGCTCGCCGATCATTGGCCAAGTCAATCAAAGTCCATACTTTGTTCTTTATACATGGATCCCATCTCAGATTTCATGGCCTTAAGCCATTTCGCGGAATCTGAGCTCATCATCGCTTCCTCATAGTTCGTAGGTTCATCATGGTCTAGTAACATGACTTCCAGAAAGGATTACTGTACCACTCTGGTGCGGACCATACTCTGGTTGTCCTACGAGGTTCGGTAGTAACTTGATCTGAAGTTTCATGATCATCATCATTAGCTTCCTCACTAATTGGCGTAGAAATCACTAGAACTGATTTCTGTGACGAACTACTTTCCAATTCAGGAGAAGGTACAATTACCTCATCAAGTTCTACATTCCTCCCACTCACTTCTTTCGAGAGAAACTTCTTCTCTAGAAAGGATCCACTCTTAGCAACAAAGATCTTGCCTTTTGGATCTGTGATAGAAGGTGTACCCAACAGTTTCTTTTGGGTATCCTATGAAGACGAACTTTTCCGATTTGGGTTCGAGCTTATGAGGCTGAAACTTTTTCACATAAGCATCACAACCCCAAACTGTAAGAAATGACAACTTAGGTTTCTAGCCAAACCATAGTTCATACGGTGTCTTCTCAACGGATTAGATGGTGCCCTATTTAACGTGAATGTAGTTGTCTCTAATGCATAACCCCAAAATGATAGTGGTAAATCGGTAAGAAACATCATAGATTGCACTATATCCAATAAAGTACGGTTATGACGTTCGGACACACCATTATGCTGTGGTGTTCCAGACGGCATGAATTTTTGAAACTATTCCACATTGTTTTAGTTGAAGACCAAACTCGTAACTCAAATATTCGTCTCTGCGATCAGATCGTGGAAACTTTATTTTCTTGTTACGATGATTTTCCACTTCACTCTGAAATTCTTTGAACTTTTCAAATGTTTTAGACTTATGTTTCATCAAGTAGATATACCCATATCTGCTCAAATCATCTGTGAAGGTCAGAAAATAATGATACACGCCGCGAGCCTCAACACTCATCGGACCGCATACATCAGTATGTATTATTTCCAATAAGTCAGTTGCTCACTCCATTGTTCCGAAGAACGGAGTCTTAGTCATCTTGCCCATGAGGCATGGTTCGCAAGCATCAAGTGATTCATAATCAAGTGATTCCAAAAGCCCACCAGCATGGAGTTTCTTCATGCGCTTTACACCAATATGACCTAAACAGCAGTGCCACAAATAAGTTGCACTATCATTGTTAACTTTGCATCTTTTGGCTTCAATATTATGAATATGTGTATCACTATGATCGAGATTCAATAAACCATTTATATTGAGTGTATGACCATAGAAGGTTTTATTCATGTAAATAGAACAACCATTATTCTTTACTTAAATGAATAACCATATTGCAATAAACATGATCCAATCATATTCATGCTCAATGCAAACACCAAATAACATTTATTTTAGGTTCAACACTAATCCCGAAGGTAAAGGGAGTGTGTGATGGTGATCTTATCAACCTTGGAATGACTTCCAACACACATCATCACCTCGCCCTTAACTAGTCTCTGTTTATTTTGCAACTCCCGTTTCGAGTTACTACTCTTAGCAACTGAACCAGTATCAAATACCGAGGAGTTGCTATAAACACTAGTAAATTACACATCAATAACATGTATATCCAATATACCTTTGTTCAGTATGCCATCTTTCTTATCCGCCAAGTATCTAGGGCAGTTATACTTCAAGTGGCCATTTCCTTTGTAGTAGAAGCACTCAGTTTCAGGTTTGGGTCTAGCTTTGGGCTTCTTCATGGGAGTGGAAACTTGCTTGCCATTCTTATTGAAGTTCCCTTTCTTTCCCTTGCCCTTTAATTTGAATCTAGTGGTCTTGTCAACCATCAACACTTGATGCTTTTCTTGATTTCTACCTTCGCTCATTTTAGCATCACGAAGAGCTTGGGAATTACTTTCGTCATCCCTTGCATATTATAGTTCATCACGAAGTTCCAGTAACTTGGTGACAGTGACTAGAGAACTCTGTCAATCACTATTTTATCTGGAAGATTAAATCCCACTTGATTCAAGCAATTGTAGTATCCAGACAATCTGAGCACATGCTCACTGGTTGAGCTATTCTCCTCCATCTTGTAGGCAAAGTATTGTCAGAGTTCTCATACCTCTCGACACGGGCATAAGAATGAAATACCAATTTCAACTCTAGGAACATCTCGTATGCTCCATGTAGTTCAAAACATTTTTGACGTCCCGGTTCTAAGCCATAAAGCATGGTGCACTAAACTATCAAGTAGTCATCATACCGAGCTTGTCAAACGTTCATAATGTCTGCATCTGCTCCTGCAATAGTTCTGTCACCTAGTGGTTCATCAAGAACGTAATACTTCTCTGCAGCATTGAGGATAATCCTCAGATGACGGAGCTAGTCCGCATCATTGCTACTAACATCTTTCAACTTATTTTTCTCTAGGAACATGTAAAAAATAAACGGGGAGCTACATTGCGAGCTATTGATCTACAACATAGTTATGCAAATACTATCAGGACTAAGTTCATGATAAATTAAAGTTGAATTAATCATATTACTTAAGAAATCCCACTTAGATAGACATCCCTCTAACCATCTAACTGGTCACGTGATCCATATCAACTAAACCATGTCCGATCATCACGTGAGATGGAGTAGTTTTCAATGGTGAACATCACTATGTTGATCATATCTACTATATGATACACATTCGACCTTTCGGTCTCATTATTCTGAGGCCATATCTGCATATGCTAGGCTCATCAGGTTTAACCCGAGTATTCTGCGTGTGCAAAACTGGCTTGCACCCATTGTATGTGAACATAGAGCTTATCATACCCAATCATCATGTGGTGTCTCAGCACGACGAACTGTCGCAACGGTGCATACTCAGGGAGAACACTTATACCTTGAAATTTTAGTAAGGGATCATCTCATAATGCTACCGTCGTACTAAGTAAAATAAGATGCATAAAGGATAAACATCACATGAAATCAAAATATGTGACATGATATGGCCATCATCATCTTGTGCCTTTGATCCCCATCTCCAAAGTACCGTCATGATCTCCATCGTTACCGGCATGACACCATGATCTCCATCATCTTGATCTTTATCAACGTGTCATCACATGGTCATCTCGCCAACTATTGCTATCGCATAGCGATAAAGTAAAGCAATTATATGGCGCTTGCATCTTATGCAATAAAGAGACAACCATAAGGCTCCTGCCAGTTGCCAATAACTTTAACAAAACATGATCATCTCATACAACAATTTATATCTCCTCATGTCTTGACCATATCACATCACAACATGCCCTGCAAAAACAAGTTAGACATCCTCTACTTTGTTGTTGCAAGTTTTACGTGGCTGCTACGGGCTGAGCAAGAACCGTACTTACCTACGCATCAAAAACCACAACGCGGTATAGTGATTGCTTTTTGATCTTCAGAAAAAACCCTGTTCATTGAATCCGATTCAACTAAAGCTGGAGAAACAGACACCCACTAGCCACCTATGTGTGAAGCACGTCAGTAGAACCAGTCTCGCGTAAGCATACGCGTAATGTTGGTTTGTGCCACTTCATCCAACAATATCGCTGAATCAAGAATCAACTAGTGGCGACAAGCAATATGTATATACCCATGCCCACAACTCCTTTGTGTCCTACTTGTGCATATATCATCTACGCATAGACCCGTCTCAGATGCCACTGTTGAGTAACGCAGTAATTTCAAAAAAATTCCTATGCACACGCAAGATCTATCATGGTGATGCATAGCAACGAGAGGGGAGGAGTGTTATCCACGTACCCTCGTAGACCGTAAGCGGAAGCGTTATGGCAACGCGGTTGATGTAGTCGAACATCTTCACAATCTGACAGATCCTAGCACCGAAGGTACGGCACCTCCGCGATCTGCACACGTTCAGCTCGGTGACGTCCCACGAAATCTATATCCAACTGAGTGTTGAGGGAGAGCTTCGTCAGCACGACGGCGTGATGATGGCGATGATGATGCTACGGGAACAGGGCTTCGCCTAAGCACCGCTACAATATGACCGAGGTGGATTATGGTGGAGGGGGGCACCGCACATGGCTAAGGGATCAATGATCAACTTGTGTGTCTATGGGGTGCCCCCTCCCCCCGTATATAAAGGAGTGGGGGAGGGGAAGAGGGCTGGCCTCATAGGCGCGCCCAAGGGGGGAGTCCTACTCCTGGTGGGAGTAGGATTCCCTCTTCCCTAGTTGGAGTAGGAGAGGGAAGGAAGGGGGAGAAGGAGAGAAGGAAAGGCCCCCCCTCCCAATTCGGATTGGGCTTGGTGGAGGGGGGCGCCCCCACCTTGGCCGGCTCCTCCTCCTTTCCACTGTGGCCCATTAAGGCCCATTGACTCCCTAGGGGGTTCCGGTAACCTCCCGGTACTCAGAAAAATGCCCGAACTCATCCGGAACCATTCCGATGTCCAAACATAGGCTTCCAATATATCGATCTTTACGTCTCGACCATTTTGAGACTCCTCGTCATGTCTGTGATCATATCCGGGACTATGAACTACCTTCGGTACATCAAAACACATAAACTCATAATACCGATCGTCACGAAACGTTAAACGTGCGGACCCTACGGGTTTGAGAACTATGTAGACATGACCGAGACTCATCATCGGTAAATAACCAATAGCGGAACCCGGGTGCTCATATTGGTTCCTACATATTCTATGAAGATCTTCATCGGTCAAACCGCACAATGACATACGTTGTTCCCTTTGTCATCGGTATGTTACTTGCCCGAGATTCAATCGTCGGTATCTCAATACCTAGTTTAATCTCGTTACCGGCAAGTCTATTTACTCGTTCCGTAATGCAACATCCCGTAAGTAACTCATTAGTTACATTGCTTGCAAGGCTTATAGTGATGTGCATTACCTAGAGGGCCGAGAGATACCTCTCCAATACACGGAGTGACAAATCCTAATCTCGATCTATGCCAACTCAACAAACACCATCGGAGACACCTGTAGAGCATATTTATAGTCACCCAGTTATGTTGTTACGTTTGATAGCACACCAATTGTTCCTCCGGTATTCGGGAGTTGCATAATCTCATAGTCATAGGAACATGTATAAGTTATGGAGAAAGCAATAGTAGTAAACTAAACGATCATCATGCTAAGCTAACAGATGGGTCAAGTCAATCACATCATTATCTAATGATGTGATACCGTTCATCAAATGACAACTGTTTGTCCATGGCTAGGAAACTTAACCATCTTTGATCAATGGGCTAGTCAAGTAGAGGCATACTAGTGACACTCTTTTTGTCTATGTATTCACACATGTAATAAGTTTCCGGTTAATACAATTCTAGCATGAATAATAAACATTTATCATGATATAAGGAAATATAAATAACAACTTTATTATTGCCTCTAGGGCATATTTCCTTGAGAGGTTCATGAAAATACTCAAACAAATGATAAAGAACCAGACAATGATGTTGAGACAGAACCAGCAGTTGATCTTGATAACCCACAACCCAAGGATAAAAGATATGATAAAAGAGACTTTGTTGCTAGAAAACACGATAAGGAAATAGAACCATGGGTTCAAAAACCTATGCCCTTTCCACCTAAGTTAACTAAAAAGAAAGATGATGAAGAATTTGAATGCTTTGGTGAAATGCTGAGGCTAGTCTTTTTGCGTACCCGCTTGACTGACATCTTAAAAATGCCTCCTTATTTACATGAAAGACATCATCACCAATAAGAGAAAAATACCGGATGCTGAAATCTCCACCATGCTTACTAATTATACTTTTAAAGATGGAGTACCCAAAAACTTGGAGATCCGGAAATAAAACTATACCTTGCTCCATCCATAGAAATTATGTGAAAACTTCTTTATGTGATTTGGGAGCTAGTGTTAGTGTTATGCTTTTCTCTTTATATAAAATACTTGATTTGAATAAACTCACACCTACTGAAATATGTTTGCAAATGGCTAACAAATCAGGTGCCATACTATCAGTATTTGGGAGGATGTGCCCGTTGTTGTTGCTAATGCTACTATTTTGACTAACTTTGTTATACTTGAGATGCCTGAGGACGACAACTGATAGAAGCAAAGGTGTCCCAATGTTTCGATGAGATGGTGGCTATTGTTTTCTGTGAGAGTCGACCTTGAAGATCCGACTATGAACATGCAAGACGTCGCGCCTTAGCAATCGATAAACCAAGTTCCGAGGGGTTATTGACCACGCCGTAGCACGATCAACCTGACCACGAGGGTTTGTTTCCTGCGAGCAAACGAAGAACAAGCAAGAAACTAAGATTGCAATCTGGATATTGTGAATATAAGAGGAAAGCTTTATTAATGAATGTGAGGTTCTGTGAAGCCTTTGTCTGGTTGTTAAACACAAAGGAAGTACGCGAAGTTGCAGCTATGGCAAACTTTTAGTCTAAACAAAACCCAAAGTCTAAACGATGCCCTAAGGGCTATACATATGGAGGAAAGAGGGGGGAATTTCGTGGCCCTTGGAGGAGGGGTCTGAAACCAACCCTAACTCTTGTTTCCCCACACATACGGACTCTAAAAAAAACCTATAATCAAGTATTTCAAAATTACACGGACCTGACCTAAAAATAAGGTGACGCAGCACCTAGAATAGCCTTTGGATGCAATTTATGAAGTGACATCTTGTATATTTCGTCCAAGTCTTCATACACTCATTATGGTGGCTTCAAAGTACTGGAATCATCACTTGTAACTCCGTTCTTGTTCCCCTTGCGCATGCCATCATCTCCATGCTTGAACTTGCTCCAAGGTTCATCTTTCTTGTCCAAGCTAGGCCCTTCATTTGAAAGCAAAACAAATGTATCCAATTTAGGCAGCAGCATATTCTCATGAACATTAGAATCTTTACCAAGAAACGAAAGTACCTGGTAATTCAATTAGCATGCACCAGCTCTAGTAATTGGTCCAGTATCTATAGCAGCAGGGGTTGTGAGTGTAATGATGGTATTGATGTCCTCGTCATCCTCCCCTTCTCGAAATGAAGTCGTCCTCGACGGAAGCTCATCTTCCTCACCCAAATAAGGCTTCAAATCTATCATGTTAAAAGTGGGACTAACCCCAAAATCTGCAGGTGTCTCAAGTTTATATGCATATCATTTATTTTCTCTAACACCTTAAAAGGACCAGCAATACGTGGCATTAGCTTTGATTTGCGCAAATTAGGAAATCTATCCTTACGCAAATGTAACCAAACAAGATCTCCAGGTGCAAACACAACATGTTTTCTACCCTTATCTCCAGAAGGTTTATATTTAGCATTCATACGCTCAATGTTTTCCTTAGTTAAGTCATGTATATTTAAAATAAATCCAGCATGTTGTTTAGCATCAAAATTAACCTTCTCTGAAGATGGAAGAGGCAACAAATCAATAGGTGCACGAGGTAGGAAACCATACACAATTTCAAAAGGGCACATCTTAGTAGTAGAATGCAATGAATGATTATAAGCAAATTCAATATGAGGCAAGCATTCTTCCCACATTTTCTTATTATTCTTCAAAACAGCCCTAAGCATAGTAGACAATGTTCTATTGACTACTTCAGTTTGTCCATCAATTTGGGGGTGACAAGTAGTACTAAAAAGCAGTTTAGTCCCCAACTTAGGCCATAAACATCTCCAAAAGTGGCTAAGAAATTTAGTATCACAATCTGAGACAATAGTATTTGGCACACCATGCAAGCGAATAATTTCACGAAAGAAGAAATCAGCAGCATTAATGCATCATCGCTTTTATGACATGGTATAAAGTGTGCCATTTTTGAGAATCTATCCACGACAACAAATATGCTATCCCTCCCCTTCTTTGTTCGAGGTAAACCTAAAACAAAGTCCATAGATATATCCTCCCAAGGAACACTAGGTATAGGCAGATGCATATATAAACCATCAAGATTGAGCCGTGACTTAGCTTTTTGACATGTAGTGCAGCGAGCAACAAAACACTCAATATCCTGTGTTATCTTTGGCTAAAAGAAATGTGTAGCAAGTATGGCCTCCGTCTTCTTCATGCCAAAGTGTCCCATTAATCCTCCTCCATGCACCTCCTGCAACAATAAAAGATGAATAGAGCTAGCTGGAATGCATAGCTTGTTAGCACGAAACACAAATCCATCATTAACGACGAACTTGTTCCACATTTCTTCCTTCTTTACAATTCTGCATTACATTTTTAAAATCAGGATCATGCACATATTCATCTTTGATGGTCTCCAAACCAAATATTTTGAATTCAAGTTGTGAAAGCATAGTATAGCGACGATACAATGCATCAGCAATAACATTTTCTTTACCCTTCTTGTGTTTAATGACATAAGGGAAAGTATCAATGAATTCCACCCATTTAGCATGTCTACGATTTAGTTTAGCTTGACTTTTAATATGTTTCAAAGATTCATGATCAAAATGTATAACAAATTCTTTGGGCCATAAAGAATGTTGCCATATTTCTAAAGTCCGAACAAGAGCATATAATTCTTTATCATAAGTATAATAATTCAGACCAGGCCCACTCAATTTTTTCAGAAAAGTATGCAACAGGTTGGCCATGTTGTAATAACACACCTCCTAATTAATTCCTCTAGCATCACATTCAAGCTCAAAAGTATTATTAAAATCAGGAAGTTGGAGTAAAGGAGCATGTGTCAACTTATCTTTCAATACTATGAAGGCTTCTTCCTGTGTGGTACCCCAAACAAAAGGCACATCCTTGTTTTTAAGCTCATTGAGAGGTGCATCAATGGTGCTGAAATCTCTCACAAAATGCCTATAGAAACAAACGAGGCAAGAAAAATCCTCACTTCTGTGACCATTTTGGGCTGCGGCCAACTCTCAATAGCTTTAATCTTGGATTTACCAACTTCAATTCCCTGTGGAGTAACAACATAGCCAAGAAAAGATACTCGGTCGGTGCAAAAGGTGCACTCCCCAAGGTTACCAAACAAACATGCATCATGTCGAGCAATAAAAACATCACGTAAATGTTCCAAATGTTCCTCCAAAGATCTGCTATAATTCAGTATATCTTCAAAATAGACTAGCACAAATCATCCAATGAAAGCACGTAAAACTTCGTTCATTAATCTCACGAAAGTACTAGGTGCATTAGTTGACCCAAAAGGCATGAATAACCACTCATATAATCCAAACATAGTTTTAAATGTTGTTTTCCATTCATCTCCCAATTTCATATGAATTTGATGGTATCCACTACACAAATCAACTGGAAAATATTGAAGAGCCACTCAATTCATCAAGCATGTCATCTAGCCTAGGAATAGGATGACGATAACGGATAGTAATATTATTAATGCCTCTACAATCAACACACATATGCAACGTACCATCCTTTTTTGGCTCTAGTATAATAGGAACAACACAAGGACTAAGAGATTCGCATATATAACCTTTGTTGAGCAGCTCCTGTACTTGACGCATAATCTCCTTCATCTCGTCTGGATTGGTATGGTATGGCGCACGGTTTTGCAGCGAGGCACCGGGAATTAAGTCAATCTGATGCTCAATCCCTCGAATAGGTGGTAATTCCGGTGGCACGTCTTGTGGAAAGACATCAGCGAACTCCTGCAAAATGTTAGTGATAGCAGGAGGCAAATAGGAAGGTGCATCCTCGAAAGAAAGTAATGCTTCTTTGCACACAAAAGCATAGCAAACAGATTTTCTGAAATCTAGATCATCAATACCAGATTTGGTGGCAAGTAAACATGCACTTTTCAATGTAATTTTAGAAGCAATACAAGATGGTTTATTATTAGGCTTCATTTGTTGCTCAAATTCTTTTGCCACAATCTGATTTTCACTCTTAATTTTCTCATGTTTTGCTTTATTAGCTCTATTAATATTACCTTTCAAAATGGGATCAGGAGTCATATGAAGCAAAGTAATATTTTTATCCTTATGAACAAGAGTATGCTGATTGTTTCTACCATGGTGTACGGATTTTTTATCAAATTGCCATGGTCTACCAAGTAATAAGGAACATGCTTGCATAGGTACCACATCACAATCAACATAATCAGCAGATGTAGAGATCTAAAATGCACACGAACAATACGTGTTACCTTAACCATGCCGCTGTTGTTGAACCATTGGATGTAGTAAGGATGTGGATGCGGTCTTGTGGTGAGGGAGAGCTTCTCCACCATCTCCATGCTAGCCAAGTTGTTGCAGCTCCCTCCATCTATGATGACACAAACAGAACGTTCCTTCACAACTCCCTCTGTATGGAACAAATTATACCTCTATTTTTCTCAGCTTGTGTGACCTGCACACTCAAAACACAATGAGCAACTAAACATTCATTCCTGTCAGCGTCTTCAAGAGCCATGTATTGCGTCTCATGATTAGAATCATCTCCACCGTGTTCTTCACTTGTAATAAGAGCCAAAGTATCCTCATCATAGTCACTAGCGGACTCATACCCACCATCCTCAGTAGCAATCATCACACGCTTAGATGGGCATGCTCTCACATAATGACCTCCACCCTTGCAACGGCGACAAATAATATCATGTGTTTGCCCTCTTGATGCCATGGATGAAGAAGAGCTCTGTGCGGAACCGGAAGGTGTACTCCTGGTAGATGGTGGTGGTGGTGCCTGTTTTCTTGTATCTCGGTTGGAATTGGCAGCTGAAGTCAGTGGTGCTGCAGTAGGACATGTGGGAGTAGAGGATGCATACGGTGTCCATGATGAAGGTCGGCCTATAGAAAAGTTAGTTCGCGCCAATGCCTGTCGATCCTGCACTTCAGGTTCAGCTTTGCAAGCAAGATGGAATAAACGAGTGATATTATTATACTCCTTATACTCTAGAATGGTCTGAATCTCTTTATTTAATCCACCCATAAAACGTTCAAGCATAGCTTCATTATCCTCAACAATACCACATCTAATCATTCCAGTTTGTAATTCTTGACAATATTCTTATATATAATTTTTTTCCGTGTCTTAAACATTGCAATTTTTGAAGTAATTCACGTTGATAATATGGTGGAACCCAACGAGTACGCGTATGAATTTTCAAAGCAGCCCAAGTAGCTAGAATAGGACATAATCTACAATGTTCAGACCACCAAACACATGCAAAACTAGTGAAAGCACAAACAGCAGCAGGAACACGTCTCTCCTCAGGATATTGTAAACATGTAAAACGTTGTTCAGTTTCTAACTCCCAAGTAAGATATATACCAGGAACATATCTACCCTCAAACAGTGAATATTTAATTTTAGTTTTGGAAGATGGTCATGATCTCGTACCTCATGTGGTGGTGCAGCCCTACCGTTGCGATGATATGCATGAGGATGACCTGGTGGTGGTGGTGCTGGTGGTTGCACGTAGTTCTGATTTTGATCAACCTCATCCTCGTAATGGTCCTCCACCTCTGAAGTAGTAGCAGGAGCTACAGAAGCATCAACAGTAGGTACAGCCGAACCCGAATTTTGACCAGGCTCAAGGGGAACGCGCAATGCTCGTCCCACTTGATTTGGAAGGCTTTGTTGTTGTTGTTGTTGATGTAGAGATGCGACAGGTGCAGCGGGCGGTGGTTGTGGAAGATGCGCGAGTAATTCATCGAACTTGGCGTCCAACTTGGTGTCAATTGTCTTCTCAACGTCATCAATCCTCTCCAGTGCCTTTCCGAAGGTGGCCATGACGTCTTCCACCTGTTGACTCAACATTTGCTAAAATTTATCATGAAGCTCCTTCTTCGTCATGTTCTTCGAGTCAATATCGTCGGCTTGTGGTCCTGCCATGGTTAGCAGCAATAGAAACCCACAATAATATGATCCTACAGACTACTAGAAAGTGGCAGTGTGTCACAAATCCATCAAGCAAATCTCAAATTCTTACAAGTTCTTACCAAGCGGCAGGTGGTGATTGGCAACCGTTGTAGCCAAACTCTCAAAGCTTGGATAGAGCGATTACCAAGGAGAGTCAAACGCACAACGTAGATGTATGTGGACCTGGGAAGGCTTATAATATGGTAGCAAAAAGGGTCAGCAATAATCAATTCAGAGATGCAAAGTTGAATAAACGCTCAACGTCGGTACTGTGCTGGTCCTAGGGTATACCTAGAGACGCGAGCCTAGAACACTAACAAAATCACGACGCAGCATAGAAACAAGGGAAAAGCCCACTCTGGAAATCTTTTTGCTCTTTTTTTGCATTTTTTTTCTTTTTTGCGCTCCTCTTTTTTTTGTGAAAATTCACTATAATGGCGAGTGTCTCAAAACTCTTCCCAAGTCAAATTTACAAGATAGGCACAATTCTTTTTGACTATTTTCTTTTCGGAAATCAGGGCAGCGACGACGAAGAAGTGCGACAAAAAATCACTATGATGGCGAGTGTCTCAAAAGACTTAGAAAAGCCTAAAAACAAGATAGGGAAAAATATTTTTGCCTGCCAAAATTTTGGCCTAAAAACTTGTCAGGACCCCGATTCCAAGTCACATCGATCTAGCCAGTAACACCTCATATCACATTGCGGCCTCACGCACGGTATCCCCACGGGTGTCACCTTACCATGGCTCGGGACCGTTTGCGCCTTTTGGCTCACGTATATGATAGTGTCGCTAGCATCCATATGATAAAGAACCCGGGCCGACATGGCTAGTCGTGAACCCAAAGTGGCATAGACCTATGGAGATAGGCATACATGAATCACATCGAGCATGTCGGTCATCAGCGTGTGAATCCGGGCTGTAGCACTGGGCTAACAGGACTCCGGAAGTCACCGCGTGACATTTCCCCGAAGGGACAGACATAGGAACAAATTGAATCACATGCCGGCCAGTCAAGTGTCCTGAGCAGTAGTGCTGGGCTAGCAGGACTCCGGTGAACCGGGCTGTAGCGGACTACTATGGCTCGAGGAACACTAGACTACATTTCCCCATAAGGAAGGCTGCCAATGATAAACAACTAGATTGTCGGATCCCACACATACCAAGCATTTCAATCATACACACAATATGCTCGATATGTGCAAATACAACATGGCATCACAACAAAACTCTACAACTCAAGTACTTTATTTAAAGGCTCCAGAGAGCCATACATAACAAGTTCATACAGGTAGGGGTCACATGACCCAACACTCAAGTCATATAAGCATACAAGCACATGCGGAAGCAAATAGTTTGAGTACAGACACTAGAAAGAAAGAAGGCCTCTCGAAGCCTGTCTATCTACATAGGCCCCTCCATGGCCAGGATCACTACCTGGGTGGCAAGTTACTCATCGGCGTCGAGGTCTACATAAAACCCATCGGAGGGGGCGGTGTTGTCGTCTGAAAACAATAATTAAGCAAACATGAGTACAAAGGTACTTAGCAAGTCTTACATCAGAACCTACTATACATGCTCATTCTCAAGAAGGTGGTGGAGTTATTGAAGCAAGCCAGCTTTGACTCTTGGCCAAGCTATCCTACGGGACACCGCTGGTAAAATAGTTTTCGCACACGAGTCCACTAATCACCAACATAATACTCCACCGGGGATCCTCCCTCATCATCATACGAGAGGGCCATCCTCGGTACTCACACTTATCTTGAGACTTTTAGTAGTATCCATTAACTTGTCTATGAACTGTATAGGCAACCAAGTAGTCCTTTACCACGGACGCGGCTATTTGAATAGTTTTTGTAACACCCCGGATATGATTTCCCCAATATGTAAAGGAGTAAAAGAGCCTTACGTTCCCTCCCACAATCAATTCCCCTACATGTAGCTAAAGCATTTCTAGACTCGACATCGACCCGTTTAGCTCAACGAACCTACAGGCAGTCCGGCTCTGATGCCAACGCTGTCAGGACCCCGATTCCAAGTCACATCGATCTAGCCGGTAACACCTCATATCACATTGCGGCCTCACGCATGGTATCCTCACGGGTGTCGCCTTACCATGGCCCGGGACCGTTTGCGCCTTTTGGCTCACGTATATGATAGTGTCGCTAGCATCCATATGACAGAGAACCCAGGCCGACATGGCTAGTCATGAACCCAAAGCGGCATAGACCGATGGAGACAGGCATACATGAATCACATCGAGCATGTTGGTCATCAGCGTGTGAATCCGGGCTATAGCACTGGGCTAATAGGACTCCGGAAGTCACCGCGTGACATTTCCCCGAAGGGACAGACATAGGAATGAAGTGAATCACATGTCGGCCAGTCAAGTGTCCTAAGCAGTAGTGCTGGGCTAGCAGGACTCCGGTGAACCGGGCTGTAGCGGATTACTATGGCTTGAGGAACACTAGGCTACATTTCCTCATAAGGAAGGATGCCAAGGATAAACAACTAGATTGTCGGATCCCACACATACCAAGCATTTCAATCATACACACAATATGCTCGATATGTGCAAATACAACATGGCATCACAACAAAACTCTACAACTCAAGTACTTTATTTACAGGCTCCAGAGAGCCATACATAACAAGTTCATACAGGTAGGGGTCACATGACCCGACACTCAAGTCATACAAGCATACAAGCACATGCGGAAGCAAATAGTCTGAGTACAGACACTAGAAAGAAAGAAGGCCTCTCGAAGCCCGTCTATCTACATAGGGCCCTCCATGGCCAGGATCACCACCTGGGTGGCAAGTCACTCATTGGAGTCGAGGTCTACATAAAACCCATCGGAGGGGGCGGTGTTGTCGTCTAAAAACAATAATTAAGCAAACATGAGTACAAAGGTACTCAACAAGTCTTACATCAGAACCTACTATACATGCTCATTCTCAAGAAGGTGGTGGAGTTATTGCAGCAAGCCAACTTTGACTCTTGCCTAAGCTATCCTATGGGACACCACTGGTAAAATAGTTTTCACACACGAGTCCACTAATCACCAAGACAATACTCCACATGAGTCCATCCTCGGTACTCACACTTATCTTGAGGCTTTTAGTAGTATCCATTAACTTGTCTATGAACTGTATAGGCAACCAAGTAGTCCTTTACCACGGACGCGGCTATTCGAATAGTTTTATACCCTGCAGGGGTGTACTTCATCACACATGTTTTCACCACTTAGCGTCTGCACACGACATGTGCTCGGCAGACTTCAAGCGAAAACCGACGTGTGTGTAGACCACGACCTGACTAACCGCACAAGTCTCTAGTCCAGGTTTATCGCCTATTCAGGTTCCATCCGTAAGGAAATCCGGCCGGGGTGTCCTCAACGGCCCCAAACGATGTGTACAGGGTCCCGAGACGCCAAAAGGGCGCCCGACATACCCGGCCACAGTGTATCTACCGCATCATACCCCACCCCTAGGGTCAGCGCTACGCACGGCCGCCAACACATAACCTACAAACACCAGAAACTAGTTGCAACTCCTGGACAGAGGCGAGAGGGGTCAGTAAGTCGAGCGGGGTCATATTTCAGGGCCCAATGTGTCGTAGTAGCTGAATCTTAAATCACATATACAGATCTCAGTTCTTATGGACGGCCTCAATGAAACAACCCACCATGTACTGCTACATAGCCTCTCATCGATACCTTTACCAAAACATGTTCAACACATCCCTCACATTACCGACATAATCATTTCACTCTAGCCCATCATCCAGATGAACCAGACCTGACACAACTCTAAGCATAGCAGGCATAGCAAGGTAGGAATCACATACATGGCTCAATCAACTCCTACACATGCTAGTGGGTTTCATCTAGTTACTATGGCAATGACAGGTCATGCAGAGGATAAGGTTCAACTACCGTAGCACGCAGCAGTTTGAATCGCGTTGTCTTAATGCAGTAAACAAGAGCAGAAGCGAGAACATGGGTTTGTATCGGAATGATCAATGGGTTGCTTGCCTGATGTAGTGGTAGTAGGGTACTGCCCTTCAGACGGATATTCAGGGTTATCCTCGGAGGCAGAACCTACCACGAAAGACACACCGAACATAATCAATACATGACGATATGCAACAATATGATGCATGCTATGACATGGCAATATGAATGTGTCTTGGCCTAATGCAATGTGAAACAAGTTGAAATGAGTCCATTTGAATCAAAGATTCAAATGAAGGTTAAAGTTCTTATGCATAAAAAGTGTATTAGCTTCTTTCACCTAAACCGCAAGGTTAAAGTGTTTTGTCATGCATGAAACCATTACAGATGGATAGATTGAATTTTTCTGATCATTTTTCATATATAATTTGTTT
This sequence comes from Triticum urartu, assembly GCF_056163025.1. Taxonomy (NCBI): domain Eukaryota; kingdom Viridiplantae; phylum Streptophyta; class Magnoliopsida; order Poales; family Poaceae; genus Triticum; species Triticum urartu. The sequence goes on from NC_141876.1 coordinate 264,049,470, forward strand.
GATTTGGAGCTATGGTTGATTTTCTATGATTTTTAGAATTTTTGGCTATTTTCTAGAATTTTCTGTATAAAAATAAATCCAGAAATTAGTTATTGCGTCAGCAGTGCATCAGGGTGACGTCAGTGGTCAACGGGGACGTCCAGGTCAAACCTGACAGTGGGTCCCGCGTGTCAGTGTGATTAGCTTAACTAGATATTAGTTAATACTAATCCTAATTAGTCAGCAGGGCTGGGCCCTACCTGTCATTGACCCAAGGGGGTCAAACTGGGGTGAACCCGGGTCAAACTCGCCGGAGTTGACCCGGGGCTCGTCGCCGGCAAGGCCAGGGACGGTGGAGGGTTGCGGGTTTCTTCCTCCGGCGACCAAATGGCCGGCGGAGGGCATCTACGTGACGCGGGCACTCGTCCGCGTCGAGTGGTGTAGGTGGTTGGGCCTGGGGTGGCCGGAGTCGTCGCCGGCGTCGACCTTGGCGGTCGCCGGGGCTCGGGTGAGGTCGGGGTCGTCGTTGTGACGGTCGTGGTGGCTCATGCGGGGCACGTACGTGCTCTACGCGGCGTAGGGAGGAATCTGGGCACGACGGCCGGACCATTAGATGGCCGGAGACTCGTCGGCGGCGAGCACAGGCGGCGGTGTGTGCGGGAAAACTCGAGGCGGCGCGTACCGTGCATGAGAGCTAGAACGGAGAGGGGGAGAAGGGTCAGTGGCTCACTGCGGTTGCAGGGGAGCGAACAGTGAGCTCGGGGAAGAGCAGGAGCGAGCGGAGCGGCGAGGGGGATCTTCGGCGACCGAGGTTGAAGACGAGCTCGGTGAAGACGCCCGGGGAGCCTCCGGCGGGGCGTGGCTCGATGGAGAGGACGAGGGCGACGAGGCGGGGCTTTTGGACGGGTCAGTGAGGCGAGGGGAGCACGGTGGTCACGGTGGCGACGAACGGCGGCGACGGCTTCGCCCTGCTTCGGGAGAGAGAGCGACAGAGGCGAGGCAGGGGGAGAGTGGAGCGGTCGAGGGGTCCAGGGGGTCTGCGTGGCACTCGTAGACGACGTCCTGGCGTCGGCAGAAGAAGGAGGTGGCCGGTGTGTGGCTGCGGGCGCCGGCCACGCGCCTCTCGTCCTCCTGGCGAGAGGAGGAGGATGACTGGCGGTAGCCAGTGGGCTGGGCCGAGCTGGGCCAGGCCAGGGTGACAGGTAAGTCTAACTCTCTCTCTTTCTGTTTTTCTTTTATTTATTTCCTGCTATGTGTATTGAAATAGAATAAATACTATTTCATTTCCAAAAACTCTGGAAATATTCAGAGGCACATTTGGGAATATTCTCAACTGCCTAAAAATGCTTCCAAGATTATTTGAGCACTTTAAAATATATAGCATTTAAAATGCCCAAATTCAAATACATATGGCTTGTTCAAAAATCCAGAATGGCTCCATAAATTGCAAGACCATGTTTGGCAGAGGTTTTAGTCAAGACCAAAAATGGTGGGCTTTTATGAAGGGCATTTTGGGTTCATTGAAATTCCAATTGTTGGAAAATAGCATTTTCAGGGGGGTGTTGGGGTTGATTAGGCCCCATTTCAAGTTTAAGAGAAATTTAAACATGATGCACATGTTCATCCAATCCTAATGCATGACTAAAAGCAGGGATGTGACAACTCACCCCCACTCAAAAGAATCTCGTCCCGAGATTTAGGATCCTCCGGGAAGAAGGTGGGGTACTCGAGTCGAAGACGATCCTCCCTTTCCCAAGTGGCTTCTTTCTCGGAATGGTGTGACCATGGAACCTTGAGGAACTTGTTATTATGGCGTCGAGTGGTACACTCGGCTTGATCAAGGATACGAACGGGATATTCCCGATATGAGAGGTTATCCTGTAGATCAAGCGTTTCGTGGTCTACTCCAGGATAGGATCCGCGAAGCAACGCCTGAGTTGAGAAACGTGGAAGACATTGTGAACTATGGAAAGATGCGAAGGTAGTTCCAATTGGTAGGCAACTTCTCCTCGTTCGGCAAGAATGCGAAAGGGTCCAATGTAACGAGGAGCCAATTTGCCTTTGATACTGAAACGATGGGTTCCCTTTAACGGAGTAACCCGAACGTAAGCCTTCTCGCCGACTTCATAAGTCATGAGCTTATGTTTATGATCATATTGGCTCTTTTGACGAGATTGGGCTGTTTTCAATTTCTCACGAATAACACGAACCTGCTCTTCTGCTTCCCGAATCATATCCGGGCCAAAGAGTTGTCTTTCCCTGGTTTCTGACCAGTTAAGAGGCGTTCGACATTTTCGTCCATAGAGAACTTCGAAAGGAGTTTTGCCCAAGCTAGTTTGATAACTATTGTTATAAGCAAACTCCGTGAATGGAAGGCATTTCTCCCAACCCATTCCGAATGAGATGACAGAAGCTCGGAGCATATCTTCCAAAATTTGATTGACTCGCTCTACTTGACCACTTGATTGAGGATGGAAGGCGGTGCTAAAAGAGAAATGAGTTCCCATAGCATTTTGGAAACTTTCCCAAAATCGAGAGGTGAAGAGACTCCCATGGTCTGAGTTAATTTCCAATGGGACACCATGAAGCGACACTATTTGGGAGATGTATAATTCAGCTAGCTGGATAGCGGTGATACTCTCACGAACAGGTAGAAAATGGGCTACTTTGGAAAGACGGTCGATCACGACGAAGATGGCATTATTCCCTCTCTTGGTCCTGGGAAACCCAGTAATGAAATCCATAGTGATTTTATCCCATTTCCACTCAGGAATAGCCAAAGGTTGAAGGGTGGCAGCAGGCCGTTGGTGCTCTGCTTTAACACGACGACAGACGTCGCAACTAGCAATGTATTGAGCAATTTCTCTCTTCATCCTAGTCCACCAAAACCTCTGGCGTAGGTCTTGATACATTTTAGTACTACCGGGATAAATGGTGAGAGGGGATTCATGAGCTTCCTTAAGAATCAACTGGCGTAGATGTTGTTTCTTGGGAACCACCAAGCGGTTTTCCAAGAAGACAACACCTCGCTCATCCATGGAAAAACATTTAGCAACTCCGCTAGCAATGTTTTCCTTAATCCGGAATATGCCCTTATCACGCTTCTGGGCAGCTATGATTTGATCCGTAAGGTTAGGCTTCGCCACCAGGGTGGATAGGAAACCTTGAGGAACAATGTGAAGATTAAGCTTACAAAATTCCTCATGTAGAAGTGGTTGACTTTGTTGTAACATCAGGTTGTTACAATAGGATTTACGACTTAGTGCATCAGCCATGACATTGGCTTTCCCCGGGGTGTAAGTTATTCCTAAGTCGTATTCCGAGATCAACTCGACCCAACGTCGTTGTCTGAGATTCAAATCCGGTTGGGTGAAGATATATTTGAAACTTTGGTGATCGGTGAAGATCTTGCAACGATTACCGAGAAGATAATGTCGCCAAGTTTTGAGTGCATGGACTACAGCTGCAAGCTCTAGATCATGTGTGGGATAATTTTCCTCATGTGGGTGTAATTGTGGTGAAGCATAGGCAATTACCTGACGATCTTGCATGAGTATGCAACCTAGTCCTTGTTGCGAGGCGTCACAATAGATAATAAAGTCCTTGGAGAAATCTGGTGGTACCAGTACGGGAGCAGATGTCAGGCGTCTTTTCAGTTCCTGAAAGCTGAACTCGCACTGTGGGGTCCACTCGAACTTTTTATCTTTCTTGAGGAGTTCAGTTAGAGGTTTAGCAACCTTGGAGAAATTCTCGACGAAGCGGCGGCAATAGCTCGCTAAGCCAAGGAAGCTCCGAACTTGCTTGACCGTCTCAGGTGGAGTCCAATCAAGGACGGCTTGAACTCGCCCGGGATTGACAGAAATACCCTTACCAGAGATTACATGGCCTAGATAGGTCACTTCTGGCAACCAAAATTCACACTTGGAGAATTTGGCATAAAGGTGATGCTCTCGAAGTTTCGTCAATACCAACCTTAGATGTTCGGCATGTTCCTCTTCATTCTTGGAGTAGATGAGTATGTCATCGAGGTATACTATGCGAATTTATCCAAATACTCCATGAAGACCGAGTTCATTAACCGAGGAAAGGTGGTTGGGGCATTGGTTAAACCGAAGGACATAACGATGTACTCGTATTGGCCATAACGAGTAACAAAGGCCGTTTTGGGAATGTCCCCGTTTCTGATTTTGATTTGATGGTAGCCAACCTCAAATCCATCTTGGAAAAGACTGAGGATCCAACGAGCTGGTCATACAGATCGTTGATCCTGGGAAGCGGATACTTGTTCTTGATAGTGACCAAGTTGACAGGTCGGTAATCTACAACCATCCGATCTATTCCATCCTTCTTTTTGATGAAGAGGATGGGGCAAGCCCAAGGAGAGGAACTAGGATGGATGAAACCCCTTTTCAAGGACTCATCGAGTTGGTTCTTAAGCTCGGCTAGTTCTAAGGGTGCCATCTTATAGGGTCTTCTAGAAATTGGAACAGTTCCTGGAACAAGGTCTATCACAAACTCGACATCCCTGTCAGGTGGAACACCTGGCAGTTCTTCTGGAAAGACATCCGGAAAGTCCCGGACTACCGAAATATCTTCAAGGTTTGTAAGGGGGTTGGCATTTAAGGAGTAAATCTGGCGCTTGGCCACTCGAGTTAAGACATTAACTGTCTTGCCCGATGGGTGAGTAAGTTGAACGGTTCTAGTGGCACAATCAATCTTAGCATAATGAGCTGACATCCAGTCCATACCCAAGATGATGTTTATGTCCGAGGACTTGAGAGCTATTAAGGATGCAAGGAAGACAAGTCTATCGACAAGAATTTCGTTCCCATGGCTTACTCTAGAAGTTTGCCATCTAGAGCCAGGGGTTTGAATTTCCATGGTAGTGGGCATGTCACAGAATGTCATGTTATGCAATCGAGCATAGTTCTCGGATATGAATGAATGAGATGCTCCAGTATCGAAAAGAACAGATGCCGGATGGCAATTCACAAGGAGCGTACCAAGGACGATGTTAGGATCCTCATGAGCCTCCTCGGCTGAGACATAGTTGACATGGCCACGTGTAGTGGTGATCGGCTTGGCGTAGAATGTCTTTCCCGCTGGCTTACCACGGCCAACGGACTTTCCAGACTGATTGGGGTTGTTGTTCTGGGGACACTCTCGACTATAGTGACCCGACTCTCCACACTTGAAACATGTCACAACATTGGGGTGTGGAGCAGCATTAGCAGCGGGGCCACCATAGTGCTTGGGCGGTGCAAACTGCTGGTTGGGACGAGGCGCCTCAAAGGATGGCCTCGGAATGAACCTGGGTGGCAGTGCCGTGCTTGGAATCCACACCCGGCGCTTCTGAGATCCAGAGCTGGATGAAGAGCCAAAATCACGAGAGTGCTTGCGTGAAGCGTCATAATCAGACTGGCCTGTCTCAGCACTGATGGCTTTACTGACCAACTTCTGAAAGGATGTGCACTCGTGTAGACGAAGATCGCGGCGAAGCTCAGGGCTAAGTCCCTTGCGGAACCTTGCCTGCTTCTTAGCGTCGGTAGATACTTCTTCAGGAGCATATCATGCCAGATTCCCAAATTCACGATTATATGCATCCACAGTCAGTCTTCCTTGGGTGAAGTTGCAGAACTCTTCCCTCTTGCGATCTATGAGACCTTCCGGGATGTGATGCTCACGGAAAGCCTCACTGAATTCAGCCCAAGTAGTGATTTGGCCGACCGGGTGCACAGCTTCAAAATTTTCCCACCAAAGGCTAGCAGGGCCTTCGAAGGTGATAGGCAGCATAAGTAACCTTATCAGCTTCGGCTACATTGGCAGAACATAGCTTGTGGGTGATGCTGCGAAGCCAGTCATCCGCGTCGAGGGGCTCGACGGAATGGTTAAACTTTGGTGGGTACAACTTGATGAAGTCATTGATTGACACCAAGTCATTTCGCTGATGGCGTGCAATGTTCTGCTCAATCCGCTCCAGCAAGCGGTTAGTCTCACGCTTGTTTCTTTCCGCCTCCAGCATCACTTCGACCAGAGAAGGCGGGTGAGGCAGATTTTCACCCCTAACTGCACTGGCTTCCCCCTGCTCCGGGGCAGCAGGGTTGCTGCAGGTGTTGACCATCCTAGGAAAAAAAGGCAACAATTTAGATAAGGATGTCACAACTTAGCAAGGAAGTGCAGAATGTAATGGATAACACGGAATGCAGAGATGTTCATCCGTATGTCATGGTAATATAGAACTGCCATATATATACCGACGGTCATACACACCATACATAGTGTAGTACAAGCCCAGGCTACAGTACAACTATGATGAAAGATGTTACATCTCATCGGAGGCATTCCAAGCTCCTATACATTATTTGTCTACACCTCCGGAATTGATTGCACACAAAGTCATATTCCACAAGTCACGCAGGACAGTGGAGATACAACTATTACAATACTAGTGATACTACTACTAACTCAAACAGCTCCGTAGTAGTCCTCATAGAAGTCACCTCCATAGCCTGGAAGTTCAACGTGATCATCCAGGAACAGACGGTCCTGAGGAGCCTGTGGACCAAAGGGGCTAGGGTGAGGTCTTGGACCAACAAACGATGGCCTGCGGGGACCACGGGGTGGGGTGATGCCTCCCACATCACGCCAATCCACCATGTCTGGCAGAGCAGATCTCACAGGATACAGATCCCTCGTATCCATACATCTAGCTTGCACAGCCGGTGCAAACCGAGTCAAAGTGGCCCAATGATTAGCACGGGAGCTGTCTCAAGGCCCGATTCTCTCGGTCCTTATCCTCGAGCATCTCGGCAGTGGTGCGAGTTAGTGAGTCCTCCTGAGTAGGGTCAACATAGATAGCCTGGAGATACCCTTGCGCTCCCGGGAGTGAGCCTGGCATATAACGGAAGTCGGTGTTCCGAAGCAGGCCAGTCCGGACTCGCATGATGGTCATCATGGAATAGGCAGCATCCTGCACAGCCATCTCAATGGTAACCCCGAGTCCATAGGAACAGTGGAGGGGCTCGGTAGATCTAGGATAAGAAGGAAATATCCTGACGGTGCAGAAATATTGGCTTTGATTAAAGTCTCGGAATTGCTCTTCGATAGTATATTTGGGATACCAACAGTAACCCGTCTCGATCATTACCCAGACTAACATAGCAGTATGACCGGGCACATCGAGGCACCGGGTCAGGCGAACCACTTGGTTTTGAGCATGAGTGGCCATCTAAAAGCACAACCACAATGCAAAGACATTAGAATTTCTAGGGAAAATTTGACAGCACAACAGCTGTAAATGCTCAGAAAAGGATTTGAGACATCCACAACAGTTTGCAATACCACTCAACAACATCATATCAGGGTTCTGATTCAACTGGCAACATACTAAAAGTAGTAGAAACTGTACTGAGGCTTGTAACAACAATCTATAAGCTACTACGGGTTAGTAACACGTGAACCTGACAGAGGAAGAGATCCTAGTCCTTAACCCACATTGAATGAGAAGAGCATGACTCAGATCACAGGGCATAAGGTAAAGGAGTAAAAGAGCCTTACGTTCCCTCCCACAATCAATTCCCCTACATATAGCTAAAGCATTTCTAGACTCGACATCGACCAGTTTAGCTCAACGAACCTACAGGTAGTTCGGCTCTGATGCCAACGCTGTCAGGACCCCGATTCCAAGTCACATCGATCTAGCCGGTAACACCTCATATCACATTGCGGCCTCACGCACGGTATCCCCACGGGTGTCGCCTTACCATGGCCCGGGACCGTTTGCGCCTTTTGGCTCACGTATATGATAGTGTCGCTAGCATCCATATGACAGAGAACCCAGGCCCACATGGCTAGTCATGAACTCAAAGCGGCATAGACCGATGGAGACAGGAATACATGAATCACATCGAGCATGTCGGTCATCAGCGTGTGAATCCGGGCTGTAGCACTGGGCTAATAGGACTCCGGAAGTCACCGCGTGACATTTCCCCGAAGGGACAGACATAGGAATGAAGTGAATCACATGCCGGCCAGTCAAGTGTCCTAAGCAGTAGTGCTGGGCTAGCAGGACTCCGGTGAACCGGGCTGTAGCGGACTACTATGGCTTGAGGAACACTAGACTACATTTCCCCATAAGGAAGGCTGCCAATGATAAACAACTAGATTGTCGGATCCCACACATACCAAGCATTTCAATCATACACACAATATGCTCGGTATGTGCAAATACAACATGGCATCACAACAAAACTCTACAACTCAAGTACTTTATTTAAAGGCTCCAGAGAGCCATACATAACAAGTTCATACAGGTAGGGGTCACATGACCCAACACTCATGTCATATAAGCATACAAGCACATGCGGAAGCAAATAGTCTGAGTACAGACACTAGAAAGAAAGAAGGCCTCTCGAAGCCTGTCTATCTACATAGGCCCCTCCATGGCCAGGATCACTACCTGGGTGGCATGTCACTCATCGGCGTCGAGGTCTACATAAAACCCATCGGAGGGGGCGGTGTTGTCGTCTGAAAACAATAATTAAGCAAACATGAGTACAAAGGTACTCAGCAAGTCTTACATCAGAACCTACTATACATGCTCATTCTCAAGAAGGTGGTGGAGTTATTGAAGCAAGCCAGCTTTGACTCTTGGCCAAGCTATCCTACGGGACACCACTGGTAAAATAGTTTTCGCACACGAGTCCACTAATCACCAACACAATACTCCACCAGGGATCCTCCCTCATCATCCTATGAGAGGGCCATCCTCGGTACTCACACTTATCTTGAGACTTTTAGTAGTATCCATTAACTTGTCTATGAACTGTATAGGCAACCAAGTAGTCCTTTACCACGGACGCGGCTATTTGAATAGTTTTTGTAACACCCCGGATATGATTTCCCCAATATGTACTTCAACTCTTGTCGTTTCCGGCGTTAATTTATTTTATTTTCTCGGGTTCGGGTTTTTGTCTCCGTGTGTTGTTATCGTTGTCATGCATCTCATATCATGTCATCATGTGCATTGCATTTGCATACGTGTTCATCTCATGCATTCGAGCATTTTCCCCGTTGTCCGTTTTGCATCCCGCATAGCATACCATGTTTGCATCTTGTAGTTTGAGTTTGCACGTGGTTGATTGTGTTCCGTTTGCTTGTCTGTCTTGTTTGGGTACAGCCGGGAGACGAGTTCGCTAACGAGGAGCCTGTTGAGTTTGCTTTCGAGGATCCAGTCAACTCTGACAACTTTGCAGGCAAGATGATCATACCCTCGAAATCACTACTATCTTTGCTATGCTAGATGCTCGCTCTTTTGCTATGCCTATGCTACGATGCCTACCACTTGCTTATCATGCCTCCCAAATTGCCATGTCAAACCTCTAACCCACCATGTACTAGCAAACCGTTGATTGGCTATGTTACCGCTTTGCTCAGCCCCTCTTATAGCGTTGCTAGTTGTAGGTGAAGATTGGAGACCGTTCCTTGTTGGAACATTATTTACTTGTCGGGATATCATTATATTGCCATGTTATCTTAATGCATCTATATACTTGGTAAAGGGTGGAAGGCTCGGCCTCTCGCCTAGTGTTTTGTTCCACTCTTGCCGCCCTAGTTTCCGTCATATCGGTGTTATGTTCCCGGATTTTGCGTTCCTTACGCGGTTGGGTGATAATGGGAACCCCTTGATAGTTCGCCTTGATTAAAGCTTTTCCAGCAATGCCCAACCTTGGTTTTACCATTTGCCACCTAGCCTCTTTTTCCCTTGGGTTTCCGGAGCCCGAGGGTCATCTTATTTTAAACCCCCCCCCCCCCGGGCCAGTGCTCCTCTGAATGTTGGTCCACCTGTCAGCTGCCGGTGGCCACCAGGGGCAACCCTAGGCTGGCCTACCCGTACGTAAGACAAGCTGAGTGTGCCCTGCGAAAGAGATATGTGCAGCTCCTATCGGGATTTGTCGGCACGTTCGGGCGGTGTTGCTGGATTTGTTTTAACTTGTCGAAGTGTTTTGTTGTACCGGGATACCGAGTCTGATCGGAATGTCTCGGGAGGAGGTCTATTCCTTCGTTGACCATGAGAGCTTGTCATGGGCTAAGTTGGGACTCCCCTGCAGGGTTTTGAACTTTCGAAAGTCGTGCCCGCGGTTATGGGCAGATGGGAATTTGTTAATGTCCGGTTGTAGATAACTTGAACCTTAACTTAATTAAAATGAATCAACTGTGTGAGTTACCATGATGGTCTCTTCCCGGCGGAGTCCGGGAAGTGAACACGGTGTTGGAGTAATGCTTGCCGCAGGATGTCCTCTAGTTATTCGTTCGCGCTTTGCCTCCTCTTCTCGCTCTCTTTTGCGAACAGGTTAGCCACCATATATGCTAGTCGCTTGCTGCAGCTCCACATACTTACCTTGCCTTACCTATAAGCTTAAATAGTCTTGATCGCGAGGGTGCGAGATTGCTGAGTCCCTGTGGCTCACAGATTACTTCCAAACCAGATGCAGGGCCTGATGACTCCGTTCCAGCTGACGCGCTTGAGCTCAAGTGGGAGTTCGACGAGGACTCACGTCGATACTACGTGTCTTTCCCTGATGATCAGTAGTGGTGCCCAGTTGGGGTGATCGGGACCGTGTCGCATGTTGGGTTATCTTTTATTTTGGCGCCGTAGTCGGGCCATGAGTGTTTGAATGTTGTAATGCTATTTATGTACTTTGATTTACGTGGCGAGTGTAAGCCAACTATGTATCTCCCCTTTTATTATCTATATTACATGGGATGTTGTGAAGATTGCCTAACTTGCGACATTGCTTTCAATGCGGTTATGCCTATAAGTCGTGCCTCGACACGTGGGAGCTATAGCCGCATCGAGGGCATTACAAGTTGCTATCAGAGCCTTCCCCGACTTTAGGAGCCCCATTCCTTCATCGTTTTTAGCGGCTGAGTTGTGTCTAGAAAAATGTTTTGATTCATTTAGGAATTATATATCGGAGAGTTTAGGAATTCTTTTTACTTCCCAGTCTCCTCATCGCTCTGGTAAGGCATCCTGACGTAGAGTTTTGACTCTTCTCTTATCAAATTTCACTAAAAAAAATTTAGGATCACGCGGGTATCTTGGATTCGTTCCGATGGTTTTGTGACGAGAACATTGTTCTTGGTGCCTTCTGTCTTTAGGGGTTGTGGCAGTGTCCCGGGGAGTTGAGCTCCGAGGTGTTGTCGTCACAATTTTATCGTTGCAGTTCTGGAATACCTGAGTTTAGTACGCTGACATCGAAAATCTCTTTTATGCAGTTCGTTGGTGAGATAACCTCGACGCCACCCAGTACTGGGGTGGGAGTTCGGGAGTATCGCCATAACTTGTATAACGGATGCTTTTCGAAGGTTGAGGTAGATGGTTTCCGAAGTTTTCTCGGTTATGTGTTGAAGGATGGATACAGCTGGATGTAGGATTTGCTAGATTTGGGTGAGATATTATGCTTCCCCTATATCCCCAACACCTGATTGCATAACCGGAAAGGTTCAGGAGTTTCATAGGTGGGAATTCTTGTAGCTCTAGTTCTTCTTCCACGGATATTTGGTTTGAGATTGGGATTTCTTACCGAGTATTCGTTCTTGATCCGTACCTTGTTGATTTATTTCTCTACCTAAATTCTAAGTGGCTTCTCAATTTATGGATATGTGACCATTTCAAGAGGAATGCATTCGTTCATTTTGTTCGGATGTGAAGACTTTATGTTGCAATTTTCATCCCATTTGATTCAGCTTCATTTTATCTGTCAATGTGCTAACGGTTGTCACCCTCTTCAGGATGGCTCCCACTAAGAGCACCAATCAGAATCAGGATCCGCCACCACCTCCACCTCCTCCGGAGGCATGGCAAGCTGTGATGGCCGCAACCAATGCAAACACACAGTTGATCATGCAAATTCTTCAAGAGTGTAATCAAGCGAACCAAGGCAACCAAGGCAACAATCAGAATCACTTTGCTACACTCAACTAGTTCCTTGCTAATGGGCCAAAGACTTTCAGCAATTGTGTTGAGGCAACTGATGCTGACGATTGGCTCATGGATCTGTGCAAGCATTTCGAGTGCAGTAACGTCAGGCCTGAGGACTTCGTCAAGTTCGCTTCCTTCCAACTCAAATATCAAGCTGCAGAATGGTTCCAGCAGTACAAGGATTCCAGAGGTGGATGTGTTATTACCTGGGATGAATTCCGTCAAGACTTCAAAGCTCATCATATTCCTCAGAGCGTGGTTGAAAGCAAGCGTGAGGAATTCCGCAACCTGAAGCAAGGCTCTTTGTCTGTCTATGACTACAACAAGTTGTTCCAGAAGCTCGCCCGCTTTGCTAAGCAGGACGTCCCTGACGAGAAGAGCATGATATACCAGTTTAGGGGTGGTCTCAAAGAAGAAATTCAGCTAGCACTTGTTCTCTTTGAGCCCTTGAGGTACGATGAGTTCTACAACATGGCATTGAAACAAGAGGCTGCTCAACTGAGGTGTGATGCTTCCAAGAAGCGAGTCAGAGATGCTACTCCTTCTTCCTCTACTCAGGTGGCCAAGCAGCATAAGTATTGGCTTCCTCCTCCTCCGTTTCGTCAGCCGTATCAGCAGAAGAGCAAAGGTGGCAGTGGATCTTCCCACCCACCCAACCCTGGCTTTCAGAACAAGACTTTGTCTCAAGCTCCAAGATCGAGTGCTCCGTATCATCATCCGCTTTCAGAGGTCACGTGCAACAAGTGCCAACAGAAGGGTCACTATGCCAACAAGTGTTTCAATCAGAGGCGTCTTCCTCCTCCTCCTCCTCCTGTGAGATCGGCAAGTACAGCTGTGGTCAAGCATAACCCAAAGCACGCCAAGGTCAACTTGATGAACGCAGCTCAGGCAGAGGACTCGTCAGATTTCATCATGGGTAACCTTCCTGTTAACGATGTTCCTGCAAAAGTTCTTTTTGACACTGGTGCATCACATTGTTTCATCTCGAGGCCATTTACATCTAAGCATGGTTTAGCTTTGCAAATTTTGCCTAGTCTATTAGCAGTTGTCTCTCCCGGTAGGCGCATGCATGCTACCTCCATTGCTCCGGATGTTACTATCACTTTGGGTGACTACAAATTTCTATCTTCTCCAACGGTTCTTGGTGATTCGGATATTGATCTTATTCTCAGAATGGATTGGCTTTCTAAGCACAAGGCACATCTTGATTGTGATGCCAGGCAGATTCAATTGACTCATTCGTCTGAGGATGTAATTGTCTTTGCCGCTCGTGATGATACCATCCGTCTGTTTTCTCTCAATGAGAAGGGTGAACTGGATGCTATCTCGCAAATCCCAGTCGTTTGCGAATATCAAGACGTCTTTCCAGAAGAGCTTCTAGGAATGCCTCCGCACCGGCCAGTTGAATTCGTCATTGATCTTGAGCCTGGCACGGAACCAGTGTGCAAGCGTCCTTACAAACTCGGACCTGAAGAGTTGAAGGAGCTGAAGAAGCAACTTGATGTTCAAGAGAAAATGGGCCTCATCCGACCTAGTTCTTCTCCGTGGGATTGTGGTGTTCTTTTTGTGAAGAAGAAGGATGGAACGGACCGACTTTGTGTTGATTACCGTCCATTGAACAAGAAGACCATCAAGAACAAATACCCACTTCCCAACATCAATGAGCTTTTCGAACAACTCAAAGGTGCCCAAGTATTCTCCAAGCTTGATCTCCGTATGGGTTATCATCAGATCCGAATCCGTGAGCAAGATATTCCCAAGATGGCTTTCAGGACAAGCTATGGGTCATATGAATACACTGTCATGTATTTTGGCCTCATCAACGCTCCTCCGACTTTCTCTCGCATGATGAACTTCATCTTCAACGCCTACACCAATGACTTCGTTTTGGTCTATCTCGACGACATTCTTGTTTTCTCGAAGAACAAGGAAGATCATGCCAAGCACTTGCGTTTGGTACTCGATAAGCTCAGGGAACACAAGTTCTACGCCAAGTTCTCCAAGTGCGAATTTTGGCTCGATGAGGTTCTCTACCTTGGTCATATCATCTCTGCCAAGGGCATTGCGGTGAATCCTGAGAAGGTGTCTGCAATTGTGAATTGGGAACCTCCTCAGAATGTGAAGCAACTCATTAGCTTCCTCGGTCTCGCAAGCTACTGCCGAAGATTCGTTGAAAACTTTTCTAAGATCACAAAGCCTCTCTCAAATCTTCTCCAGAAGCACGTCATGTACATTTGGTCTTCGGAGTGTGACATTGCTTTCAACACTTTGAAAGAGAAATTGGTCACTGCTCCAGTTCTGACTCCGCCTGATGAATCCAAGCCGTACGAGGTCTTTTGCGATGCCTCTCTCCAAGGTCTTGGCGCAGTGTTGATGCAAGAAAAGAAAGTTGTGGCTTATACCTCTCGCCAGTTGAAGCCCAACGAGAAGAACTACCCCACTCATGATCTCGAGTTGGCGGCAGTTGTGCATGCTCTTTTGACTTGGAGACATCTCTTATTGGGAAGAAAAGTGGACATTTTCACTGGTCACAAGAGTCTCAAGTACATCTTCACTCAGCCTAATCTCAACCTCAGGCAAACTCGATGGGTTGAAATGATTCAAGAGTATAATCCGAGTATCGAGTATACTCCAGGCAAGGCCAATGTGATTGCTGACGCTTTGAGCAGGAAGGCTTATTGCAACAGCCTGATTCTCAAGCCTTATCAACCCGAGCTTTGTGAAGCTTTCCGCAAACTTAATCTGCAAGTTGTTCCTCAAGGTTTCCTCGCCAACCTTCAAGTCTCTCCTACCTTGGAAGACCATATTCGCCAAGCTCAGCTTCTTGATGCTATGGTGAAAAAGGTGAAGATTGGGATTGCCAAGAGTCAACCCAAGTACAAGTGCTACCGCCTTGATGCCAAGGATACTCTCTTCTTCGAGGATCGTATTGTTGTGCCCAAAGGTGACCTCCGTAAGGTGATCATGAATGAGGCTCACAATTCTATCCTCTCCATCCACCCTGGGAGCACAAAGATGTATCAGGACCTCAAGCAGGCTTATTGGTGGACTCGAATGAAGCGCGAGATTGCTCAATTCGTGAATGAATGTGATGTCTGCAGAAGAGTGAAGGCAGAACACCAAAGGCCAGCTGGTCTCCTCCAACCTCTTGCCATTCCAGAATGGAAGTTTGACCACATTGAGATGGACTTCATGACTGGGTTTCCAAAGTCCAAGCGTGGCAATGATGCTATATCCGTTGTCATCGACAAACTCACTAAAGTGGCTCATTTTCTGCCTATCAAAGAGTCTATCACTGCAGCTCAATTGGCGGAACTCTATACCTCTCGTATTGTCTCTCTGCATGGTATTCCACAAGTGATCTCTTCAGACCATGGCAGCATCTTTACCTCCAAGTTTTGGGATTCTTTTGTCAGAAGGCCATGGGCACCAACATCTGCTTCAGCACAGCTTTCCATCCTCAAACTAGCGGTCAAGTCGAGCGTGTCAATCAGATTCTTGAAGATATGCTCAGGGCTTGTGTGATCTCCTTCGGCATGAAGTGGGAGGATTGTCTTCCTTATGCTGAATTCTCCTACAACAACAGTTTTCAAGCAAGTTCGGGCAAGGCCCCATTTGAAATTCTGTATGGCAGGAAGTGCCGTACCCCTCTCAACTGGTCTGAAACCGGTGAACGTCAGCTTTTGGGGAATGACTTAATCACAGAGGCAGAGGAAATGTGCAAAGTCATTCGAGATAACCTCAAAGCAGCCCAATCCCGCCAGAAGAGCTACTATGATAGTAAACACCGTGATTTGGCTTTCGAGATCAGAGATCATGTTTACCTCCGCGTCTCTCCAATGAAAGGTACTCATCGCTTTGGTATCAAATGGAAGCTTGCCCCCAAATACGTGGGACCTTTCAAGATCGTCAGCAAGAGAGGCGATCTCGCCTATCAACTCGAGCTTCCTTCAAACTTTGCAAATGTTCATGACGTGTTCCATGTCTCTCAGCTCCAAAAGTGCTTCAAGACTCCTGATCGCACCGTCAACTTCGAGGACATTGAGCTCCAAGAAGATCTCTCTTATCGTGAGCACCCCGTGGCTATTCTTGAAGAGACTGAACGCAAGACTCGCAACAAGTCAATCAAATTCCTCAAAGTCAAGTGGTCACACCATTCCAACCGTGAAGCTACCTGGGAACGCGAGGATCACCTCCGTTCTGAGTACCCGGCGTTCTTTCAGTCCTAGATCTCGGGACGAGATCCTCTCGTAGTGGTGGAGTGTTGTAACACCTCGGATATGATTTCCCCAATATGTACTCCAACTCTTGCCGTTTCCAGCGTTAATTTATTTTATTTTCTTGGGTTCGGGTTTTTGTCTCCGTGTGTTGTTATCGTTGTCATGCATCTCATATCATGTCATCATGTGCATTGCATTTGCATACGTGTTCATCTCATGCATTCGAGCATTTTCCCCGTTGTCCGTTTTGCATCCCGCATAGCATACCATGTTTGCATCTTGTTGTTTGAGTTTGCACGTGGTTGATTGTGTTCCGTTTGCTTGTCTGTCTTGTTTGGGTAGAGCCGGGAGACGAGTTCGCTAATGAGGAGCCCGTAGAGTTTGCTTTCGAGGATCCAGTCAACTCTGACAACTTTGCAGGCAAGATGATCATACCCTCAAAATCACTATTATCTTTGCTATGCTAGATGCTCGCTCTTTTGCTATGCCTATGCTACGATGCCTACCACTTGCTTATCATGCCTCCCAAATTGCCATGTCAAACCTCTAACCCACCATGTCCTAGCAAACCGTGATTGGCTATGTTACCGCTTTGCTCAGCCCCTCTTATAGCGTTCCTAGTTGTAGGTGAAGATTGGAGACCGTTCCTTGTTGGAACATTGTTTACTTGTTGGGATATCATTATATTGCCATGTTATCTTAATGCATCTATATACTTGGTAAAGGGTGGAAGGCTCGGCCTTTCGCCTAGTGTTTTGTTCCACTCTTGCCGCCCTAGTTTCCGTCATATCGGTGTTATGTTCCCGGATTTTGCGTTCCTTACGTGGTTGGGTGATAATGGGAACCCCTTGATAGTTCGCCTTGATTAAAGCTTTTCCAGCAATGCCCAACCTTGGTTTGACCATTTGCCACCTAGCCTCTTTTTCCCTTGGGTTTCCAAAGCCCGAGGGTCATCTTATTTTAAACCCCCCCGGGCCAGTACTCCTTTGAGTGTTGGTCCACCTGTCAGCTACCTGTGGCCACCAGGGGCAACCCTGGGCTGGCCTACCCGTACCTTAGACAATCTGAGTGTGCCCTGAGAAAGAGATATGTGCAGCTCCTATCGGGATTTGTCGGCACATTCGGGCGGTGTTGCTGGATTTGTTTTAACTTGTCGAAGTGTTTTGTTGTACCGGGATACCGAGTCTGATCGGAATGTCTCGGGAGGAGGTCTATTCCTTCGTTGACCGTGAGAGCTTGTCATGGGCTAAGTTGGGACTCCCCTGCAAGGTTTTGAACTTTCGAAAGCCGTGCCCGCGGTTATGGGCAGATGGGAATTTTTTAATGTCCGGTTGTAGATAACTTGAACCTTAACTTAATTAAAATGAATCAACTGTGTGAGTTACCGTGATGGTTTCTTCTCGGCGGAGTCCGGGAAGTGAACACGGTGTTGGAGTAATTCTTTCCGCAGGATGTCCTCTAGTTATTTGTTCGCGCTTTGCCTCCTCTTCTCGCTCTCTTTTGCGAACAGGTTAGCCACCATATATGCTAGTCGCTTGCTGCAGCTCCACATACTTACCTTGCCTTACCTATAAGCTTAAATAGTCTTGATCGCGAGGGTGCGAGATTGCTGAGTCCCTGTGGCTCACAGATTACTTCCAAACCAGATGCAGGGCCTGATGACTCCATTCCAGATGATGCGCTTGAGCTCAAGTGGGAGTTCGACGAGGACTCACGTCGATACTACGTGTCTTTCCCTGATGATCAGTAGTGGTGCCCAGTTGGGGTGACCGGGACCGTGTCGCATGTTGGGTTATCTTTTATTTTGGCGCCGTAGTCGGGTCATGAGTGTTTGAATGTTGTAATGCTATTTATGTACTTTGATTGACGTGACGAGTGTAAGACAACTATGTATCTCCCCTTTTATTATCTATATTACATGGGATGTTGTGAAGATTGCCTAACTTGCGACATTGCTTTCAATGCGGTTATGCCTATAAGTTATGCCTCGACACGTGGGAGCTATAGCCGCATCGAGGGCGTTACAGTTTTATACCCTGCAGGGGTGTACTTCATCACACATGTTTTCACCACTTAGCGTCTGTACACAACATGTGCTCGGCAGACTTCAAGCGAAAACCGACGTGGGTGTAGACCACGACCTAACTAACCGCACAAGTCTCTAGTCCAGGTTTATCGCCTATTCAGGTTCCATCCGCAAGGAAATCCGGCCGGGGTGTCCTCAACGGCCCCAAACGATGTGTACAGGGTCCCGAGACGCCAAATGGGCGCCCGGCATACCCGGCCACAGTGTATCTACCACATCATAGCCCACCCCTAGGGTCAGCGCTATGCACGGCCGCCAACACATAACCTACAAACACCAGAAACTAGTTGAAACTCCTGGACAGAGGCGAGAGGGGTCAGTAAGTCGAGCGGGGTCATATTTCAGGGCCCAATGTGTGGTAGTAGCTGAATCTTAAATCACGCATACAGATCTCAGTTCTTATGGATGGCCTCAATGAAACAACCCACCATGTACTACTATATGGCCTCTCATCGATACCTTTACCAAAACATGTTCAACACATCCCTCACATTACCGACATAATCATTTCACTCTAGCCCATCATCCAGATGAACCAGACCTGACACAACTCTAAGCATAGCAGGCATAGCAAGGTAGGAATCACATACATGGCTCAATCAACTCCTACACATGCTAGTGGGTTTCATCTAGTTACTATGGCAATGACAGGTCATGCAGAGGATAAGGTTCAACTACCGTAGCACGCAGCAGTTTGAATCGCGTTGTCTTAATGCAGTAAACAAGAGCAGAAGCGAGAACATGGGTTTGTATCGGAATGATCAATGGGTTGCTTGCCTGATGTAGTGGTAGTAGGGTACTGCCCTTCAGACGGATATTCGGGGTTATCCTCGGAGGCAGAACCTACCATGAAAGACACACCGAACATAATCAATACTTGACGATATGCAACAATATGGTGCATGCTATGACATGGCAATATGAATGTGTCTTGGCCTAATGCAATGTGAAACAAGTTGAAATGAGTCCATTTGAATCAAAGATTCAAATGAAGGTTAAAGTTCTTATGCATAAAAAGTGTATTAGCTTCTTTCACCTAAACAGCAAGGTTAAAGTGGTTTGTCATGCATGAAACCATTACAGATGGATAGATTGAATTTTTCTGATCATTTTTCATATATAATTTGTTTGATTTGGAGCTATGGTTGATTTTCTATGATTTTTAGAAGTTTTGGCTATTTTCTAGAATTTTCTGTATAAAAATAAATCCAGAAATTAGTTATTCCGTCAGCAGTGCGTCAGGGTGACGTCAGTGGTCAACGGGGACGTCCAGGTCAAACCTGACAGTGGGTCCCGCGTGTTAGTGTGATTAGCATAACTAGATATTAGTTAATACAAATCCTAATTAGTCAGCAGGGCTGGGCCCTACCTGTCATTGACCCAGGGGGGTCAAACTGGGGTCAACCCGGGTCAAACTCGCCGGAGTTGACCCGGGGCTCGTCGTCGGCAAGGCCAGGGACGGCGGAGGGGTGCGGGTTTCTTCCTCCGGCGACCAAATGGCCGGCGGAGGGCATCTACGTGACGCGGGCACTCGTTCGCGTCGAGTGGTGTAGGTGGTTGGGCCTGGGGTGGCCAGAGTCGTCGCCGGCGTCGACCTTGGCGGTCACTGGGGCTCGGGTGAGGTCGGGGTCATCGTTGTGACGGTCGTGGTGGCTCATGCGAGGCACGTACGTGCTCTACGTGGCGCGGGGAGGAATCTGGGCACGACGGCCGGACCATTAGATGGCCGGAGACTCGTTGGCGGTGAGCACAGGCGGCGGTGCGTGCGGGTGAACTCGAGGCGGCGCGTACGGTGCACGAGAGCTAGAACGGAGAGGGGGAGAAGGGTCAGTGGCTCACTGTGGTTGCAGGGGAGCGAACGGCGAGCTCGGGGAAGAGCTGGAGCGAGCGGGGCGGTGAGGGGGATCTCCGGCGACCGAGATTGAAGACGAGCTCGGTAAAGACGCCCGGGGAGCCTCCGGCGGGGCGTGGCTCGGCGGAGAGGACGAGGGCGACGAGGCGGGGCTTTTGGACGGGTCAGTGAGGCGAGGGGAGCACGGTGGTCATGGTGGCGATGAACGGCGGCGACGGCTTCGCCCTGCTTCGGGAGAGAGAGCGAGAGAGGCGAGGCAGGGGGAGAGTGGAGCGGTCGAGGGGTCCAGGGGGTCTGCGTGGCACTCGTAGACAACGTCCTGGCGTCGGCAGAAGCAGGAGGTGGCCGGCGTGTGGCTGCAGGCGCCGGCCACGCGCCTCTCGTCCTCCTGGCGAGAGGAGGAGGATGACTGGTGGTAGCCAGTGGGCTGGGCTAAGCTGGGCCAGGTCAGGGCGACAGGTAAGTCTAACTATCTCTCTCTCTCTCTCTCTTTCTGTTTTGCTTTTATTTATTTCCTGCTATGTGTATTGAAATAGAATAAATACTATTTCATTTCCAAAATCTCTGGAAATATTCAGAGGCACATTTGGGAATATTCTCAACTGCCTAAAAATGCTTCCAAGATTATTTGAGCACTTCAAAATATTTATAACATTTAAAATGCCCAAATTCAAATACATATGGCTTGTTCAAAAATCCAGAATGGCTCCATAAATTGCAAGACCATTTTTGGCAGAGGTTTTAGTCAAGACCAAAAATGGTGGGCTTTTATGAAGGGCATTTTGGGTTCATTGAAATTCCAATTGTTGGAAAATAGCATTTTCAGGGGGGTGTTGGGGTTGATTAGGCCCCATTTCAAGTTTAAGAGAAATTTAAACATGATGCACATGTTCATCCAATCCTAATGCATGACTAAAAGCAGGGACGTGACAAAACTCCCCGGGGGTCTCCAGACTTTTTTTTTCTGAAACCTACTCAGGCAAGGAAACACGAAAAAGAAAATAGATGGATCTCGAAAACAAAGCTAATATGAAAAAGAACTCAGATTGGTGGTGGACAAGCAGATGTATATGTTGACTCGGATTGGTGGTGGTCAGGCGGATGTATATGTGGATTCGGATTGGTGGTGGACAGGAGGATGTATATGTTGACTCGGATTGGTGGTGGACAGGCGGATGTATATGGCAGCGGTAAGGAATATGTTGGTGGTGGTGGTATATGGCAGGAGCGATGACGATGGTGCGGCGGTGGCATGACAACTTGTGAACAAAACTCGAAAGTCTAAGGGAAACTAGACACTAAGACCAGTAACTAGACATGACGATGCAACCGAAAATTCAACAAAGCAAAACACTAAAAAGATTATGCAAAGGCTCAGATTGGTTCGGATATGATGAACTAACCCTGATTTTTTGGCTTTTTCATGGACTGTAGGTATGAAGAATAGACTCGATCTAAACTACGAAAAACTATAAAATCTCACCGAGCAACCTGGAAATCTGATACCACTTGATAGAAGTGAAGGTGTCCCGATGTTTCGATGAGATGGTGGCTATCATTTTCTGTGGGAGTCGACCTTGATGATCCGACTATGAACTTGCAAGACGTCGCACCTTAGCAATCGCTAAACCAACTTCCGAGGGGTTATTGAGCACGCCAGAGCACGATCAACCTAACCATGAGGGTCTGTTTCCTGCGAGCAAACGAACAACAAGAAAGAAACTGAGATTGCAATCTGGATACTGCGAATATAAGAGGAAAGCTTTATTAATGAAGGTGGGGTTCTGTGACGTCTTTGTCTGGTCGTTGAACACAAACAAAGTATGCGAAGTTGCAGCTATGGCGAACTTTTAATCTAAACAAAACCCAAAGTCTAAATGATTCCCTAAGGGTTGTATATATGGAGGAAAGAGGGGGGAATTTCATGGCCCTTGGAGAAGGGGTCCGAAACAAACCCTAACTCTTGTTTCCCCACACATACGGACCCTAAAAACAGCCTATAATCAAGTATTTCAAAATTATATGGGCCTTGCCCAAAAAAAGGTGACGCAACACCTAGAACAGCCTCTGGATGAAATTTATGAAGTGGCATCTTGTATATTTCGTCCAAAGCTTCATGCACTCATTGTGGTGGCTTCAAAGTCCTAGAATCATCACTTGTAACTCCGTTCTTGTTCCCCATGCGCATGCCATCATCTCCATGCTTGAACTTTCTCCAAGGTTATTCTTTCTTGTCCAAGCTAGGCCCTTCATTTGTAAGCTAAACAAATGTATCCAATTTAGGCAACATCATATTCTCATCAATATTAGAATCATTACCAAGAAACAAAAGTACCTGGTAGTTCAGTTGGCGTGCACGAGCTCTAGTAATTGGTCCAGTATGTATAGTAGCAGGGGCTGTGGGTGTAACAATGGTATTGATGTCCTCATCAACAACATGTCAATTATCCTTGGGAGGCCCTTTTTAAATACTGCAGGGGATGTTATTGATTGCAACAAAAACAAGGTCACTTTTCATATCAATGGTAATGAGCATATGGTACACTTTCCGAAGAAACAATTCCAAGTGAATGGTATAATGTTATTGAAAAATCTCCGACAATCACTATTGGAAGTTTTGATGCGGTGCATCCTATGGACATCACCATGTCAAGAGTCCGTTTGGCAAGTGACACATGCGACATCTACTTGACATACACAAAGGTGAATCATCTCCTTTACACGTGCTCACTTGACCCCTTCGAGGAGGGTATACTACTTGACACTTATCCCGTGTGCATGCATAGGTATTGTCGGAGCTTCACGGAAAACGAGGAGGAGTGCAAGTGCCAAGGAACAACTACACCATCCGTGAGGGAAGCCTGGAAGCGACGACGGAAGAAGATGGAGCTACTGAAGCTATAGCGGCCGGACATCCGGGCCAGAGGCCGGAGATCCGGCGCCTGGGCAGCCGTGCAGGAGCTGCCCCAATAGACGGCCAACAGCATCAGTGGCCGGACATCCGGCACCAGCCTCGGACATCCAGCGCCTCGGCAACGCGCGGACATCCGGTGCCCACCGTCGGAAATCCGGACAGCAGCTATCCAGAGAGCAACGGTTTCGGCCACCGCCAGGCCGGACATCCGGCAAGTGCCCCGGACATCCGGCGCCCCGCGAACGGCCGGACATCCGGCGCCTACCTACGTGCATGGACAGGGCCCGAGGCCCATGTATCCCTCTTTCCCACTTACCCCTTGGTGGCTTAGACTATATATACTCCCCCACCTCATTCTAGTTAGGGTTAGTGTTGTGATAGCTCATTTGAGGGATAGAGCTTCGCTTATCCATATCGGATCTACTCCACGAGAGAGACTGCGGCCCCTCTACGGAGAAGATCCACCTTGGATTCAAAACCTCCTCATGGAGAAGATATCAAGACCTCCTCATGAAGAAGAACCGGTTACCTTTGTATCGTCCCTTGTTGATCGTGGATCTTGTATCTCTCTTTGTGTTTCGAGGATCTAGCACATGTGTGATAATTCTTGTTGGTTTTAGTGTTTCTCTCGTGTTTCCCCTCGTGATTCCCCTTGTTTTCCCCCTCGTGTTCTTTGTGTTCATTGCGGGATCCGCTCCTTTCATGAAAGATCGGCCGATTAGGGTTCTATCCTACATCATCTTGGTATCATGAGCCACGTTGATCATGATTTCGGAGCCTCCCCTCTTTGTTTTCTATCCCAATTTTATTGATTTCGTCCTAAATTCGAAAATCCCCACCAAAAATAGCCCCCAATTTTTTTTTGTGATTTGTTGGTCTTGATGATGTTTTGTTGATTTTGATCCATGGATTCGTTGTGTCTTGAGTAGATCTATATTTGCCCCAAGTTTCCCCACTTTCCATCCACGAATTCTCTCCAATTTTGCCTTTGGAATCATCCATTTCCGCCCCCAATTCAAAATTTTCCGCCCCAAACGAGATTTGGATTCATCGGGCCGGACATCCGAGTCCCCGGCCGGACATCCGGCTCCTGGAGCACCAAATCTGCTCGGTTCTGGACATCAGGTCCCGGATTTCCAGCCCCGAGCCCTGATGTCCGGCCCCTGACATTTCAGCCATCCCCGTTTCACTGTTTTGTCCATAACTAATTCATCCGGAGTCCGTTTTTAACGTTCTTTAGCTCGTTGAAAAGCTCTTGACATCATCCTTCCAAAAAAATACTACCATCACCATTTGACTCCATCAAATTTTTGGAACTTTGGCATCTTTGCCTAGGGCTTCCACCATATCATCTGGATAACCACCACCGACTTCTGCAACCTAACCCAATTTGTTCCCCATAGCATTAGTGGTTGCTTGAGGAGTGGTTCGAGTCTCCTAAGGTGTCTAGGCTACTTAGGGATGGTTGTTTCTTCATCAACCACCACCACCACCATACTTCCGCATAGGCTTGACCACCATACACTTCCACCATCCCAGCTTAACCCAATTTTTCACTGGCAAAAATTTTTAGGCCAAAAAAAAAGAGTCTGGAGACCCCCGGGCAGTTTTTAGGCCAAAATTTTCATGGGCAAATTTTTTCCCTATCCTATTTTTAGGCTTTTCTGAGTATTTTGAGCCACGTGCCATCATAGTGATTTTTTGTCGCACTTTTTCGTCGTCGCTGCCCTGATTTTCGAAAAAAAAGTGAAAAAAAATTTTCGTGCCCATCCTATCAGTTTGACGAGGGAAGAGTTTTGAGACACTCGCCATTATAGTGATTTTTCGCAAAAAAAAGAGGAGCACAAAAAAAAGGAGCGCAAAAAAAAGAGTGAAAAAAAAGAGTTCCAGAGTGTGCTTTTCCCTTATTTACGTGCAGCGCCGTGATTTTGTTAGTGTTCTAGGCTCGCGTCTCTAGCACGGTCTAGCCTAGGACCAGCACAGTACCGTCGTTGAGCGTTTATTCAACTTTGCATCTCTGAATTGATTATTGCTGACCCTTTTTGCTACCATACTATAAGCCTTCCCAGCTCCACATACATCTACGTCGTGCGTTTGACTCTCCCTGGCAATCGCTCTATCCAAGCTTTTGAGAGTTTTGACTACAACGGTTGCCGATCACCGCCTGCTGCTGGGTAAGAACTGGTAAGAATTTGAGATTTGCTTGACGGATTTGTGACACCCGCCACCACCACCACTTGTTAGTAGTCTGTAGGATCATATTCTTGTGTGTTTCTATTGCTGCTAACCATGCCAGGATCACAATCCGACGAGACTGACTGGGAGAACTTGACGAACAAGGAGCTTCATGATACGTTTCAGCAAATGATGAGTGTACAGGTGCAAGATGTGATAAACAGATTTGAAGAGGCCATGGAGAAGATAGATGGCATGGAGAAGACGTTTGAAACAAAGCTCGATAACAAGTTTGCTGAATTGCTTTCGCGTTTTCCACCACCACCACCGGCTGCTCCTGCCGCACCTCTGCAACAACAGCAACAACACCGACTACCTCCACGTCGGGAAACAGCCCTCCCCCGAGCGAGCCGTGTCCCTCTTCAGTCGGGCCAAACTGCTGGTGCTGCTGTTGATACTTCTGTGGCTCCTACTGCTGATGTGGAGTAGGATGATTATGTGGGAGATTATGAGGATGAGGTTGATCAAAATCAGAACTACGTGCCACCACCAGCACAGCAACCACCAGGTCGTCCACATGCAAATAATGGCAATGGTAGGGCTCACCCTCAGGTACGAGATCATGACCATCTCCCTAAACTAAAATTGAATATTCCACCATTTGAGGGTAGATATGTTCCTGATATATATCTTACTTGGGAGTTAGAAACTGAACAACGATTTACATGTTTACAATATCCCGAGGAGAGATGTGTTCCTGCTGCTGTTTGTGCATTCACTAGTTTTGCATGTGTTTGGTGGTCTGAGCATTGTAGATTATATCCTATTCCGGCTACTTGGGCTGCTTTGAAAACTGCTATGCGTACTCGTTGGGTTCCACCATATTATCAACGTGAATTACTTCAAAAATTGCAGCGCCTAAGACAGGGAAAAAATTCTGTAGAAGAATATTATCAGGAATTACAAACTGGCATGATTAGATGTGGTATTGTTGAGGAGAATGAAGCTATGCTTGCACGTTTTATGGGTGGATTAAATAGAGAGATTCAGACGATTCTAGAGTATAAGGAGTATACTAATATCACTCGTTTATTCCATCTTGCTTGTAAAGCTGAACGTGAAGTGCAGGATCGACAGGCATTGGCGCGGACTAACTTTTCTGCAGGTCGACCTTCATCATGGACACCACGTGCATCATCTACTTCCACACGTTCTGCTACACCGGCACCTCCGTCAGCTGCCACCTCCAACCGTGATACAATAAAGCAAGCACAATCACCACTATGTGCCAAGAGCACACCTTCTGGGCCTGCAAAGAGCTCTTCTTCATCCATGGCATCAACAGGGCAAACACATGATATTTTTGCAAGGGTGGAGGTCATTATGAGAGAGAATGCCCATCTAAGCGTGTGATGATTGTTACTGAGGATGGTGGGTATGAGTCCGCTAGTGACTATGATGAGGAGACTTTGGCTCTTATTACACGTGACGAACACGGTGGAGACGATTCTGATCATGAGACGCAATACATGGCTCCTGAAGATGCTGACAGGTATGAATGTTTAGTTGCTCAACGTGTTTTGAGTGTGCAGGTTACACAAGCTGAGCAAAATCAGAGGCATAATTTGTTCCATACAAAGGGAGTTGTGAAGGAACGTTCTGTTCGCGTGATCATAGATGGAGGGAGCTGCAATAACTTGGCTAGCATGGAGATGGTGGAGAAGCTATCTCTCACCACAAGACCACATCCACATCCTTACTACATCCAATGGTTCAACAACAGTGGCAAGGTTAAGGTAACACGTACTGTTCGTGTGCATTTTAGTATCTCTACATATGCTGATTATGTTGATTGTGATGTGGTACCCATGCAAGCATGTTCCTTATTACTTGGTAGACCATGGCAATTTGATAAAAATTATGTACACCGTGGTAGAAATAATCAGTATACTCTTGTTCATAAGGATAGCCATATTACTTTGCTTCCTATGACTCATGAATCCAATTTGAAAGATCATATTGAGCTAATAAAGCAAAACAGGAGAAAAATAAGAGTGAAAATCGATTGTGGCAAAAGAATTTGAGCAACAAATGAAACCTAATAAGAAACCATCTAGTGTTGCTTCTGAAATTAAATTGAAAATTGCATGTTTACTTGCCACAAACTCTAATATTGATGAGCTAGATTTCAACAAATCCGTTTGCTATGCTTTTGTGTGCAAAGATGCATTATATTCATTCGAGGACGTGCCTTCCTCTTTGCCCCCTGCTGTCACTAACATTTTGCAGGAGTTCGCTGGCGTCTTCCCATAAGACGTGCCACCGGGATTACCACCTATTCGAGGGATTAAGCATCAAATTGACTTAATTTCTGGTGCATCGCTACCCAACCGTGCACCATACCGTACCAATCCAGAGGAGACGAAGGAGATTATGTGTCAAGTACAGGAGGTGCTTGACAAAGGTTACATACGTGGATCTCTTAGTCCTTGTGATGTTCCTATTATACTTGTGCCTAAAAAGGATGGTACGTCACGTATGTGTGTTGATTGTAGAGGCATTAATAATATTACTATTCGTTATCGTCATCCTATTCCTAGGCTAGATGATATGCTTGATGAATTGAGTGGCTCTACAATTTTCTGCAAAGTCAATTTGCGTAGTGGATACCATCAAATTCGTATGAAATTGGGAGATGAATGGAAAACAGCATTTAAAACTAAGTTTGGTTTATATGAGTGGTTAGTCAGGCCTTTTGGGTTAACTAATGCACCTAGTACTTTCATGAGACTAATGCACGAAGTTTACGTGCTTTCATTGGACGATTTGTGGTAGTCTATTTTGATGATATACTTATTTATAGCAAATCTTTGGAGGAACATTTGGAACATTTACGTGCTATTGTTATTGCTCTACGTGATGCACGTTTGTTTGGTAACCTTGGGAAGTGCACCTTTTGCACCGACCGAGTATCTTTTCTTGGCTATGTTGTTACTCCACAGGGAATTGAAGTTGATAAAGCCAAGATTGAAGCTATTGAGAGTTGGCCGCAGCCCAAAACGGTCACATAAGTGAGGAGTTTCCTTGGCCTCGCTGGTTTCTATAGGCGTTTTGTGAGAGATTTCAGCACCATTGCTGCACCTCTCAACGAGCTTACAAAGAAGGATGTGCCTTTTGTTTGGGGTACCGCACAGGATGAAGCCTTCACGGTATTGAAAGATAAGTTGACACATGCTCCTTTACTCCAGCTTCCGGATTTTAATAAGACTTTTGAGCTTGAATGTGATGCTAGTGGAATTGGATTAGGAGGTGTGTTATTAAAAGATGGAAAACCTGTTGCATACTTTTCTGAAAAATTGAGTGGGCCTAGTCTGAACTATTCTACTTATGATAAAGAATTATATGCTCTTGTTCGGACCTTAGAAACATGGCAACATTATTTATGGCCCAAGGAATTTGTTATACATTCTGATCATGAATCTTTGAAACACATTAAAAGTCAAGCAAAACTGAACCGTAGACATTCTAAATGGGTTGAATTCATTGAGACTTTCCCTTATGTCATTAAACACAAGAAGGGTAAAGAAAATGTTATTGCTGATGCCTTGTCTCGTCGTTATACTATGCTTTCACAACTTGACTTTAAAATATTTGGTTTGGAGACCATCAAAGATCAATATGTTCATGATGCTGAATTTAAAGATGTATTGCAGAATTGTAAGGAAGGGAGAACTTGGAACAAGTTCGTTCTTAACGATGGATTTGTGTTTCGTGCTAACAAGCTATGCATTCCAGCTAGCTCCGTTCGTCTTTTGTTGTTGCAGGAGGCGCATGGAGGAGGATTAATGGGACACTTTGGCGTCAAGAAGACGGAGGATATACTTGCTACACATTTCTTTTGGCCAAAGATGAGACGGGATGTTGAGCGTTTTGTTGCTCGCTGCACTACATGTCAAAGAGCTAAGTCACGACTCAATCCTCATGGTTTATATATGCCTTTGCCTGTACCTAGTGTTCCTTGGGAGGATATATCTATGGACTTTGTTTTAGGTTTACCTCGAACAAAGAAGGGGAGGGATAGCATATTTGTTGTCGTGGATAGGTTCTCGAAAATGGCACACTTTATACCATGTCATAAAAGCGATGATGCTGTTAATGTTGCTGATTTCTTCTTTCGTGAAATTATTCGCTTACATGGTGTGCCAAATACTATTGTTTCAGATCGTGATACTAAATTTCTTAGCCACTTTTGGAGATGTTTATGGGCTAAGTTGGGGACTAAGCTGCTTTTTAGTACTACTTGTCACCCCCAAACTAATGGACAAACTGAAGTAGTCAATAGAACATTGTCTACTATGCTTAGGGCTGTTTTGAAGAATAACAAGAAAATGTGGGAAGAATGCTTGCCTCATATTGAATTTGCTTATAATCGTTCATTGCATTCTACTACTAAGATGTGCCCTTTTGAAATTGTGTATGGTTTCCTACCTCGTGCACCTATTGATTTGTTGCCTCTTCTATCTTCAGAGAAGGTTAATTTTGATGCTAAAGAACGTTCTGAATTGATTTTAAAAATGCATGAGTTAACTAAGGAAAACATTGAGCGTATGAATGCTAAATATAAACTTGCTGGAGATAAGGGTAGAAAACATGTTGTGTTTGTGCCCGGAGATCTTGTTTGGTTACATTTGCGTAAAGATAGATTTCCTAATCTACGCAAATCAAAGCTAATGCCACGTGCTGATGGTCCTTTTAAGGTGTTAGAGAAAATAAATGATAATGCATATAAATGATAATGATTTTGGGGTTAGTCCCACTTTTAACATTGCATATTTGAAGCCTTATTTGGGTGAGGAAGATGCGCTTCCGTCGAGGACGACTTCATTTCAAGAAGGGGTGGATGATGAGGACATCAATACCATTGTTACACCCACAACCCCTACTGTTACATATACTGGACCAATTACTAGAGCTCGCGCACGCCAATTAAATTACCAGGACTTTCGTTTCTTGGTAATGATTCTAATGTTCATGAGATTATGATGCTGCCTAAATTGGATACATTTGTTTTGCTTACAAATGAAGGGCCTAGCTTGGAGAAGGATGAACATTGGAGCAAGAACACGCATGGAGTTGATGGCATGCGCAAGGGGATCAAGAACGGAGTTACAAGTGATGATTTCAGGACTTTGAAGCTGCCATAAGGAGTGCATGAAGCCTTGGACGAAATATACAAGATGCCACTTCATAATATTCGTCCATAGGCTATTCTAGGTGCTGCGTCACCTTATTAATGGGCCAGGCCCATGTAATTTCGAAATACTTAAGTATAGGCTATTTTTAGAGTCTGTATGTGTGGGGAAACAAGAGTTAGGGTTGGTTTCGGACCCCACCCTCAAGGGCCACGAAATTCCCCCCTCTTCCTCCATATATACAGCCCTTAGGGCGTCGTTTAGACTTTGGGTTTTGTTTAGATTAAAAGTTCGCCATAGCTGCAACTTCGCGAACTTCGTTTGTGTCCAACGACCAGACCAAGACGTCACAGAACCCCACCTTGATCAATAAAGCTTTCATCTTATATTCGCAATATCCAGATTGCAATCTCAGTTTCTTGCTTGTTCTTCGTTTGCTCGCAGGAAACATACCCTCGTGGTCAGGTTGATCGTGCTCCGGCGTGGTCAATAACCCTCGGAAGTTGGTTTAGCGATTGCTAAGGCACGACGTCTCGCACGTTCGTAGTCGGATCGTCAAGGTCGACTCCCACACGAAACGATAGCCACCATCTCATCGAAACATCGGGACACCTTAGCCTCTATCAAAAGCTTTATTGATCAAGGTGGGGTTCTGTGACGCCTTTGTTTGGTCATTGAACACAAATGAAGTACGCGAAGTTGTAGCAATGGTGAACTTTTAATCAAAACAAAACCCAAAGTCTAAATGATGCCGTAAGGACTGTATATATGGAGGAGAGAGGGGGAATTTCATGGCCCTTGGAGGAGGGGTTCGAAACCAACCCTAACTCTTGTTTCCCCACACATAGGGACTCTAAAAACTGCCTATAATCAAATATTTCGAAATTACATGGGCCTGGTCCAAAAATAAGGTGACACAGCACCTAGAATAGCCTCTGGACGAAATTTATGAAGTGGCATCTTGTATATTTCTTCCAAGGCTTCATGCACTCATTATGGTGGCTTCAAAGTCCTGGAATCATCACTTGTAACTCCGTTCTTGTTCCCCTTGCGCATGCCATCATCTCCATGCTTGAACTTGCTCCAAGGTTCATCTTTCTTGTCCAAGCTAGTCCCTTCATTTGCAAGCAAAACAAATGTATCCAATTTAGGCAGGATCATATTCTCATGAACATTAGAATCGTTACCAAGAAACGAAAGTACCTAATAATTCAATTGGTGTGCGCGAGCTCTAGTAATTGGTCCAGTATGCATAGCGGCAGGAGCTGTGGGGTATTGATGTCCTCATCACTCACTTATCCCTTCATCCCACATCACCACCTACCTCCAGAAAAAAATCACCATTGCTCTCTCTCTCTCTCATGTTCCTGCTCTCAAACCTGCGGATTTCGATCTCTTTGCCCGAAGCTCCATTTTCAAAACTATTTCGGGGGATTGTTGCTTGGTATGTGACTCCTTCGTTTGTCCAATTAGTTTTTGCTTTAGTGGTTTATATTTTGAATAATTAGCTACTCTTGGTGCTGCTATAGATGAGCTTGCATGTTGAATTCTTAGAGTTCTAAGTAGTTTGAATGCTTGATATGGCCTCTATGCATCCCTATGAGTAGTTGCTTTGAATCTTGTGAAGTTTTGTTGAGAAAGATTTTGTGGACTAAAAATTTCAGAATTTTGTTCATAGGAAAAAGATGAGTATCTTTAGGAAGTTTGCTTCCAGGAAGAACTCCAAGGGAGTTATTGGGGAGTCATCTAACAGTGATCGCCATACCCGGAGAATGGCGGAGGTACGGCTGTGCGAATGGCCGCATAACCCGTTCATGGAAGGGGCTGAAATCCTTCAGGAGTTTGCACAATATGCTGCTAATGCCAGACTCACCGACTTCATCGCAGCTGAATGTGAACAGTATCATCTCCTCACAAATTCCTTTTTGCAAAATTTTCATTTCTTACCTAGGAATAATCCCCATGTAGTGTAGTTTAATTTATATGCTGAAACCCGTCAGATACCACTTACTGACTTTTGTGACATTTGCGTGATCCCTTCTGATGGGAGTTTAGTTGAGCCTAGGCCCGCAGAGTTTGATGGTTTTTACCGCACTCTGACCGTGGGGGATGGGAGAGGGGTATCAAGTGTCACTGCCACTAGCATACACTTTCTTGCTGTGCATTATTTTGCTTTATTCATTGCGAAGTGTTTTCTTGCTAGAGAAAAGGTAGGTGCACGCAGTGCTCTAGACTTTGTTGTTTTACGTCGTGCACTTTTCGGCAACAAAACTTATAGATTAGGAGCAATTGTGGCATGTGTCGGTGTATAAAAGTAGGGGCTCTTCTTTTGACCCCTTTACTTGTGCACAGGCAGTCAGAGCCGCGCGCCACGGCCACACTTAGTAGGGCAGAGGAGGGAAGTCGGAGAGAAGCCAAAACATGAGACAACCAAGGCAACGCCAAGACCAGAAGTGCAGGAGAGCAAGAGGGCGAGGTAGACTCCCTCGGCAAGATCCTTACCGAGGCAGCCTCCGCAGCCCCCGCAAGAGCCTTGCCGAGGCAGCCTCCGCAGCCCCGGCAAGAGCCTTGCTGGGGCAACTTGCCCGATGCCAGCGGAGCAAGCCACCCTTGAGCCCACAGGCTCCAACCCAACCAACTACATTGGAACCAAGGCTCGGGAGGCACCTCTGTGGTGGCATGCAAATCTTCGTCAAGATCATAAACATGTGAGATCAGATGAGGACCAGGAGACGGCGACCCTCGGCAGGATCCTAGCCGAGGAAATCCACAAGACCCCCGGCAAGACCCTTGCCGGGGACGACTGCAATGCCACAGCAGCACCCTTGCCGGGCCCCCAGCAAGACCCTTGCCGAGGGCATCAGCAGGGCCACTGCGAGGCCCACGCCAGCCAAGACTCCACCACCGTCACCAAGTAGCTGCTAGCTCAACCAGCTGGGCTGGCACCTGCGTGACGATTCTTGATTGTCATGGCTCCTAAGAAGAAGGCGGCCATGGCGGTCGGTTCGTCGGGAGCCGGACGGCCCGTACCGTTGCGGGTGAGCAGCGGGCCAGTCGCGGACAAGACCCGAGGCGCGACCTGCGAGCACCAACATCGCTCTAGCAGTCAGAGCCTGATGAGCGGCGTCGTTCATGCGCAAGGCGACAGGCCGCATGCCGTGAAATCAAGAGACGGAGCTGGGCTCCCCGCAGGCGGCGCGGGACCCTCTGGGGGCATCGCCGTACCAACCACAGGCGGCGCGGCAACCTCCAAGACGCCCACTCTGGCGCCCACAGCGCGCTCTTCCCAGGTTGTGCGCGACGAGCAGCGTCACCACGCCGGTGACCCTGGACACCGCCATGGGGAGAGTCCTGTGCGTCATTTGCGGGATAAAGGAGGACAACATGCCCACCGAAGTGCTGGCGGAAATGGCACACAGCCGCCGGGCCGTGACAGAGCTCCTTCTAACATGGTTAGAAGTCGAAGCGCACCACGGTCCACGCAGCTTTCGCCACCACCCACGCCAGCAGAAGCTTTGGCGCGCGTGCAGCTGCTCCTCAACTTCCCTCCTGCTGCGGAGAACCTCGACGAGTGGAGAGCCACTATCCAGAGCCTCGTCGGCGTCGCCAATAGAGATGAGCCATGACCGGCGGGGCCCTCAGGCCAGCGCTCCATCGAGCCACTACACGCCAGCGGTGGAGGAGCCGGAGGCGCCGCGGCCACGGTGCACTCTCCTCCTCCACGCCAGCCACCGCGGATGTCGGTCCGTCATGATGACGCTTGTGATAACATTTCCATAGCATCGTCCGACCCACGGACCCACCGCGACCAATGCCAGGTTCTTCGGGAGCGAGCCCATGAAGACGCTCGAACCACCATCGAGCGCCGGTGCGATATGCGCCACCAGTCAGACAGGCGAGCGGGGCCCGCTATGGACCACCCAGCACCGAGAGGCTCCGACGACCTACCTTACGAGGTGGGTTGCCCAGCCTTTACCCGTGAGCTGCGGCAGTTCCAGTGGCCGTCCCACCGCACGTTCAAGCCCAACGTCAGCGAGAAGTACAATGGGAAGACCCATCCGTCAGAGTTCCTCAGCATCTACACCATCGCGATGCAAGCCGCTGGAGCTCGTGACGACAAGGTGCTTGCCAACTACTTCCCGTTGGCCCTGAAACCCAATGTCATGTCTTGGTTGATGCACTTGCCGGCGGATTCCATTTCTTTTTGGTCGGACCTGTGTCATGAGTTTGTTGGTGCCTTCACTGGAGGCCACCAAGCTCATGGCAAGGCGAGTGATTTGCATATCATTCCCAGAAGGAAGGTGAAAACCTGCGCAAGTACATACAGAGGTCCAGCCGAGTGCAATACAACATCCCGGATGTTCATCCTGCCGCCGTGATCAGCGCATTCCATCAGAATGTGCATAACCACAAGATGTGTGAAGAGCTGGCAATGAACAAGGTCAAGGACGTGGCCGAACTTTACGTTCTGGCCGATAGATGCGCCCGGGCTGAATAGGGAAGGAAGTACCCCGACGAACATGCCGGTGCGGAAACCGACTCTACCGACGAAGACACCACCGCCCCGACGAAGAAGGGCCGTCGTCGCAATAGGAAACACAAGGGCAAGGCCGTGCTTGCCGTCGAGGGATCCGACGACACTGGTGCCACCAAGAAGGCCAAGGCATACGACCCCGGCAAGAACATTGCCGGGTGTGCCGCTTGCCGGGCCTTGGCGGCTGCCGACAAGCCAGGGGGCTCCGACAAGCAGTATTGCAAGATCCACCGCACCAAGGGCCACGACCTCCAGAACTGTCGACAAGTTGAGCTTCTTGCTGAAAAGCAAAAAGCCGAATATGAGAGGCGTGACAAGGTGAAGGGTCAGGATGGGGCCGAAGGATCCGTCAAGAAGCGTGGCGGCCTAGGAGGCCGCCGCGGCAAGGACAACCATCAAGAGAGGCCCGCTCGGGGCCGCGACAAGAAGCAGCAAGACGACGATCATGACGAGGACGACGAGTCCGGCGAGCATGAGTTCAAGAAAGCTACAGAGGCCATGTGCGTCGATGGTGGTGCCTCGCTGCATACTTCTCACCGCCAGCTCAAGTAGTGGGCGCGTGAGATCACAGTAGCATAGCCATCGTTCGACACTCAGAAGCCGCTGAAGTGGTCTAGCATGCCCATCATCTTTGATGCCGAGGACCACCCTGATCGCACAACTGCAGTCAGGTGTTTGCCGTTGTTGGTTTCACCAACGATACGCAACCTCAAGGTGAACAAGATGTTGGTTGATGGCGGGGCCGGTCTGAACTTGATCTCACCTGTTGTGATCAAAAAGCTGCAAATTCCAGATGGAGACCTCGAGGAAACGGGCACATTTTAGGGGGTGAACCCGGGAAGGAGCCAGCCGAAGGGGAAGGTCACGCTGCCTATGACGTTTGGAGGCGAGCTGAACTACAGGATGGAGAAGATTGTCTTCAATGTAGCAGAGATTTCCTTGCCCTACAACGGGATTCTCGGCCGCCTGGCACTAGCCAAGTTCATGGCGGCATCACATTACGCCTAAACATGCTGAAGATGCCTGGGCTAATGACCATCATCACCGTTCCCTATGACAAGAAGGATGCGCTGATCTGCGCTGACCAACTCTACCGAGAAGCAGTTGTAGCAGCTGCCGCCAAGGCACTTGCTCCTGCCACTGAAACCCCGGGAAAGAACAAGAAGACCCGCAAGACCTCTCGCACCCACTCTGGCAAGCGTACCTCTTTGGAGTGTTCTGCTACCGTCGAGGACGTGCCAGAGAGCTTCACCGGCAAGAGCAAGAAATCCAGAGGTACACCACCAGAGACCAAGAGGGTGTCTGTCAAGGAGGATGGCACGGGAGGGGCTTTCACCATAAGCTCCACCCTCAACAGCAAATAGGAAAGCGTGCTCGTCACTTTCCTGTGGGCGAATGTCGATGTGTTTGCATGGCAAGCATCCGACATCCCCGGCGTTCCCTAGGAAGTGATTGAGCACCATCTTGCTGTCTGTCCCCATGCGCGACCCGTCAAGCAGAAGGTCAGGAAGCAAGCTTTGGAACGGCAAGAATTCATCACAGAGGAGATCAGGAAATTGGAAGCAGCAGGCTTGGTGAGAGGAGGGATCCATCCAACATGGTTGGCCAATCCGATGGTGGTGCGCAAGGCGAACGGGAAGTGGAGGCTGCGTATCGATTACACAGATATCAATAAGGCTTGTCCTAAGGACCCCTTCACGTTGCCGTGCATTGACCAGATTGTTGACTCCATGGCTGGGTGTGATCTGTTATCGTTCCTGGACGCCTACTCGGGCTACCACCAGATCTTCATGGCAAGGAAGCCGAAGAGAAGACAACATTCATCACCCTGTGTGGTACGTATTGCTTTTTACGGATGCCTTTCGGGTTGAGAGTGCTGGCTCGACATTCGCAAGGGTGGTCCAAATTGGTTTTGAGCCCCAGCTACATAGAAATATGGAAGCTTATATGGATGACATAGTGGTCAAAACCAAGGACAAGGCAACCCTTGTACAAGACTTAGAAAAGACGTTTGCCAACCTACGCAAGATCAATCTCAAGCTGAACCTTGAGAAGTGTGTCTTCGGCGTTCCATCCGGCAAACTTCTCGGGTTCTTTGTGTCGCAGTGTGGGATCGAGGCAAACCCAGACAAAATCAAGGCTATCGAGCAGATTGAGGCACCCAAATGGATCAAGGATGTGCATCGGCTCACTGGCTGCGTTGCCGCCATGAGCAGGTTCATCTCCAACTCCGCTGAGCGTGCCCTCCCCTTTTCCAGGATCTTGAAGAACGCAGGCCCACTGGAGTGGACCTTAGAGGCCGATGCAGCGTTGCAAGATCTGAAGAAATACCTTTCCTCTACACCAATACTGGTTGCGCCTAAACCACAAGTGTCGTTGCTGCTGTATCTGGTGGCGACGAATCAAGTGGTCAGTGCTGCGCTAGTGGTGCAGAGGGAGGTCGGTAAAGAGCAGTGGCGATGGTGGGACTGGGGGATGGCAAGCCATAGGTTCCCCCGGCCGGGCCTGATGCCGGCAAGGCAGGCCCCTGGCGGAATCTGACGCCATCTGGACAGGTCCCATGCAATCGAATGAGGTGGTGCAGAAGAAGAAGATGATGCAGCATCCGGTTTAGTTTGTCAGCTCCCTCCTGCAAGGGGCTAGGTCAAGGTACTCTGGTGTGCAGTAATTGCTCTTCGGCCTCCTTATGGCCTCGAGGAAGCTGCGTCACTATTTCCACGCACACAAAATCACCGTCGTCACCCGCCTCCCGTTACAACGGATATTGCACAACCCAGACGCAACCGAAAGGATTGTGGAGTGGGCCTTGGAGCTTTCGAGCTTTGGTTTGAAGTTTGAAAGTACTTCGACAATCCAGAGCAGAGTCTTGGCAGAGTTCAATGCAGAATGGACCTCAACGCCTGACGAGGAAATCCAGGAGACCACCCTCCCCGGCAAGGAAGCAAGTCACAACTGGATCATGTACTTTGATGGGGCTTTCTCGCTTCAAGGCGCCGGTGTTGGTGTGCTGCTCGTCGCACCCACCGGAGAGCACCTCAAGTATGTAATCTAGATGCACTTTCCTAGGGAGATGTCCACCAACAACACTGCTGAGTACGAGGGGTTGCTTGCCGGCCTCAGGACCGCGGCGGACCTTGAGGTCAAGAAACTCATCGTTAGAGGTGATTCACAGCTTGTCTTCAGACAAGTTACCAAAGATTATCAAAGCTCGTTGATGGAGGCCTACATAGATGAAGTAAGGAAGCTGGAGGAGCACTTTGACGGTATACAAGCGGAGCACGTTCCCCGAGCGGAGAACGACATCGCCGATTACCTGTCGAAGCGCGTTGCATTCAAGCTACCTGTGGAACCAGGTACTTTTTTGCTTC
The DNA here is from genome assembly GCF_056163025.1 of Triticum urartu. Taxonomy (NCBI): domain Eukaryota; kingdom Viridiplantae; phylum Streptophyta; class Magnoliopsida; order Poales; family Poaceae; genus Triticum; species Triticum urartu. The sequence continues at coordinate 264,087,773 of NC_141876.1, forward strand.
AGTTAACTCAACCATCCATCGAACCATCAACGGAGTAGAATAAACGGAGGAAACAGGCCCCGGAAAGTACTTTCCCACTGAGCCCCCAGGGACCGCCGGCAAGGGTGTTGCCGTGGATTCTGAGCCTGCCGAGGGGCGACTGACTCTAGCGGGCCGTCAAGCCCTAGCCGTATAGACGGCCGCTCCCATGGCAGAAGAAATGCCTTTGGTCCTTGCCGTCGAGCCCCAGGCTCCGGCATGGGCACATCATACCGTCCAATTCCTACAAACATGGGAGCTTCCTGAGGATCAGGGAGAAGCGGAGAGAGTAGCTCGTCGGTCTGCCATGTATCTGTTCGTCGATGACGTCCTGTACAGAAAGAGACCGAATGGTGTGAAATTGAAGTGCATTCCCCAGGAGGAAGGACTGGAGCTGTTGGCAGAGATACACGAAGGCATATGTGGCTCCCACATTGGGTCGAGGGCCCTTGCCGGCATGGCATTCCGGCAAGGTTTCTTCTGGCCCACCGCCCTCCAGGATGCAACGACACTAGTAACCAAGTGTGAAGTGTGTAAGTTCCATTCAAAGAAGCTTCATCAGCCAGCTCAAGCCCTTCAAACAATTCCTCTTTCCTGGCCATTCTCGGTCTGGGGGCTTGACATCCTGGGCCCTTTCCCCCGCGCTATCGGGGGCTTACATTGCGATCGTCAAGTTCACAAAGTGGCCAGAGGTGGAAGCAGTGAGGAAGGTGACAACACAGTCAGCCGTCAAGTTCTTCAAGGGGCTAGTGTGCCGTTTTGGTGTGCCAATCAGAGTCATCACCGATAACAGCATGCAGTTCACAAGCCACACCTTCATGCAATACACCCGAGACCTCGACAGCAGGGTCTGTTTTGCTTCCGTGGCACACCCACGGAGCAATGGCCAGACGGAGAGGGCAAATGCTGAAGTGTTGCGAGGCCTGAGGACAAAGACTTTTGACATGCTGCACAAGAGTGGAAAGTGCTATATCGATGAGTTGCCGGCGGTTCTTTGGTCGATCAGAACGACGCAAAATTGAGCCACCGGCCAGACACCCTTTTCTCTCATATACGGGGCAGAAGCAGTTCTCCCCATGGAACTCATATATGGGTCACCTCGAGTGCTCGCTTACGATGAGCTTGAACAAGAGCAATTGCGGCAAGATGACGCAATGCTCCTTGAGGAAGATCGTCTTCGGGTAGCTGTGAGAGCAACACGCTACCAGCAAGCCTTGCGCCGCTACCATAGCCGCAAGGTTCATGCCTGAAGCTTTGAGGAAGGCGACCTTGTTCTTCGGCGTGTTCAGTCGGCCAAGTATTCCAACAAGTTGACGCCGAAGTGGGAAGGCCATTATCAGGTAATACGAGTCACCAGGCCTGGCGCAGTCCGCCTGGAGACCGAAGATGCTATTCCAGTGAGTAACTCCTGGAACATTGAACATCTTCGTGAGTTTTACCCATAAGGCGCGGTTGCCTGGCCCCCGGCAACCCACCTTTTGTACAAGCCTTGCCGGCAAGGCATGTAACCCTCTGTACAAAGCCAGGCGCAGACCCTGAGCATAAATAAATGAAGCGCTGGCGCCCTAATTTTTAGCATGCGTGCTAGGTTAAGTCTCTCCCTCGGTTAGGGTTGATAGCACATAGCGGCGACTAACCCCTAGACTAGAGGTCGAGTGTGTGCCTTTCTGTCTTCTTTGGTTCGCAGGGCACGTGGACACTTCTGCTGAGCCGCTTGGGAAAAAGAAAACGGACCGGCGCTCCGGCCCCGGCAAGCCAAGACTGCCAGGGGCTGAAGACACAAGGATCTAACCACGGCAAGCCAAAGTTGCCGGGGGCTGCAGATTCAGATAAGTCCTTCATCCTCTGTTGTGCATTTCCGTATAGAACTAGGACAAATGAAACCTCATTTTGCTCCAAGACCACCATGCTCCCCCTTTTTTACCCAAGTCCCTGGGATAGAACCGGGTCGTAGATGCGGTGGCAAGGAAATAAACGAAGGGCCTAACTCTACTTCGCCCTGCCTCCGCCAAAAGCATGAGAATGGTCGACTGAAGTCAGGTGATGGCAAGTCCTGTTGCCGAGCGACAATGTTTATCTTAAAAATAAAAATGACTCGTTCCTTGGCGTGGGCCTCACTCACGCACAGAGAACCCGACAAGCACCCTTTTTTGTTAAAAACATCCCATATAGGTACAGTTCATACGGAATTAAAAACATGAGCAAGGGGATTACAAATTTTAAATCTAACAAATTCTTGTAGGCTTACAAACTAAAAAGAGATAAGATGCTCGTAATCCCTTTCTTGTCCCTCTCCCCAGAAGGTCGAAAAAGATGGCAGGAGGGCAACAAGAGCGCCTAGGAAAGGTGCGAGGAGCAGAAGGCACCAAGAGAGCGTCCCGGTGCAAGGAGGGAAGCTGGAAGATGAGGCAGCGGCCGGCAATACGCGACGAAGGCGTCGATGCCCGCGTACTCCGACTTGACGGCCGCCACCCGCCTTCTTCGCCTTCTCCGGCCCTCCTACGCCAGCCGCCCAAGGAGACGACGGGGAGCACCCTGATGGAGAGCTTGACGAGGAAGGCCCTCGGCAGGCCGCATGATGTAGGGAGGGGCGACGCGATCAGTCGGAGATGAGGTCGACGTGACCTCGCTCGACGCTCTCGTTGTCGCTGTCGCTCCCCTCCTCATCACTCCCGCTTGAAGAGGAGTCTTCATCGTCGGAGGAGCTCTCCACGCAGCACTTCAGGCGAGTTCCAAGATCTCCAAAGACCTTGATGGAGAGCAGGCCGCCCTCCATTAACTTGAGGTAGAGGACAAGCCCCGCCGTCAGGCTGTGAATGCGAGTGAACGTCTTCCATCCGCGGTGGAGGTACATGACGTGAGGAGCGGGGAAGTCGACGTCGACCCACGTGCTGCTGTTCCTGCAGCCCCTCATGTGCAACCTGAGGGTCTAGGTGGATTGAGCTCTATCTCCCGAGCAAATGGGGTAGGGAGACGGAGGCGGCGACGCGGTGGCCGGCGCAGCCTGATGAAGAACTCGCGGGGCTAGTCCCCAAGGTAGCCCTCCATCGAGGGAGCCATCGCTGGTGGAGGCGAGGCCGATGCGCCGCCCTATCCCCCTCTCCCCCGAGCACCACGGAGACCTCGGCCTTGCCCCCTCCCCCTTCCTCTCGTGGCCGGCTCCGCCGTCACGAGCTCTTGCGGAGGAGGGACGCGCTGACGAGCAGCAACCCTCGCCGCCATAGTCGAAGGGCCGGCGCCTCCTCTCGCCATGGCAGATGGAAGAAAGGAGCCGAAGTGAATGGAGGATTAATGCTTAGAGAATGTGGGATGACCTCCCCCTCCTTATAAAAGGGCGAGGTCGAGGCTCAGGCGCCCCACTCAACCAATCCAGCCGCCGGAGGAGTAGGGAATCAGGACCGACCCGCTGCCCCAATCAGCGATGACCCGGTTTCCCGCCTCCACCGCCTGCCACCTACATGGGGGACACGTGGAGAGCAAGCAGAATTGAGGGGACGGGTGAGGCGACCGTTCCCCGCCCCGTGATTGTGGGGACTGACGCCTTGATGACCACGACCCGAGTCCGCCCGAGTAAATGAGCCACAGCTCTTCGCCTCCCTCTTTTTATGGGGAAGGTGCGAGCCGCCTCTTTACCATGATGTGACGCATGCGTGTGGAACCCGCCCCACCCATGACCCCCACGTCACGCACGACCCTCCATGTCGCGCGTTCAACGCAGGTCGTGGGGAAGTGTAGCGGACGAGAAGATACTATGGTAAAATCCGCCCCACCTTCCCGCACACCGTTCTGGGCCTAGCCCAACAACGTGACACGCTTATGTGTGGCCCAGGCTCGGGGGCTCCTGTCGGTGTACAAAAGTAGGGGCTATTCTTTTGACCCCTTTACTTGTGCATGGGCAGTCAGAGCCGCGCGCCACAACCACACTTAGTAGGGCAGAGGAGGGAAGCCGAAGAGAAGCCGAAACACGAGGCAACCAAGGAAACGCCAAGACCATAAGCGCATGAGAGCAAGAGGGCGAGGTAGACTCCCTCGGCAAGATCCTTGCCGAGGCAGCCTCCGCAGCCTCGGCAAGAGCCTTGGCGGGGCAACTTGCCCGATGCCAGCGGAGCAAGCCACCCTTGAGCCCACAGGCTCCAACCTAACCAACTACATTGGAACCAAGGCTCGGGAAGCGCCTCTTTGGTGGCATGCAAATATTCGTCAAGATCATAAACATGTGAGATCAGATGAGGACCAAAAGACGGCGACCCTCGGCGGGATCCTAGCCGAGGAAATCCACAAGACCCCCGGCAAGACCCTTGCCGGGGAGGACAGCAACACCACAGCAGCACCCTTGCTGGGCCCCCGGCAAGACCCTTGCCGAGGGCATCAGCAGGGCCACTGCGAGGCCCGCGCCAGCCAACACTCCACCACCGTCCCCAAGCAGCTGCTAGCTCAACCAGTTGGGCAGGCACCTGCGTGGCGACGAGCGGCCTCTACACCGACTCAGCAAGCACCTGCGTGGCGGCATGCGACCCTTCATGAAGGCTCCACCACCGGGCCAGCCCAACAGCCAGCCAACGTGGCGCCAGGATGCCCCATCGGCTTAGACGTGTGTCGAGACCAAGCGAGGCGGGGACAGCTGGGACATGCTTCCCTAGCGTCCCCGATAAAGCAAGGAGGGCATGTCGGCAACACATTAATTGCGTTTGTCCGACGGTCCCAGAGGATAGGCTTGTTAACTATAGACCTTTCCACCTCCTGTGTGCCACTGTGGCAACCCCTTTTTCCTATACAAGGAGGCCCGAGGCGACCAGGAGAGGGATTCGGCTCTTTTGGGCAAAGTTGCACCCCGTAGCTAGCTCAAGAACACAAGAACACTCAAATACATCCACCAAAGTAGGACTAGGGTATTACGCATCTTCGCGGCCCGAACCTGGGTAAACGATCCGTGTGCTTCCTGTCAGACCCGCTCTTCGCACAACCTCATGTCGGCCAACCGTAGAAGGGATCCCAGTGACCCCATAGGTGTCGTTCCCACGGACAGCACATCGCCTCCACATTAACAGATCCAAGGGCAAAATACATGGTGGTATTTACGCTACTCGCTTGGCGACTCACTTTAACGTTCAGATATGCCAGCAGGATTATCTTGTACCTAAGGTTTATTTAGATCATCAGGCTATGGAACACCACCAGTTTATTGCTGGCAATTACCCTAACATTCCTATTCCTTATAACCTGGCTTTCAGTGTGAACACACGTGATATTATCCCATTGCCTGCACCTGCTTTGTTTGATCCTATTGCTAGGGGCGGATACAGGATTATGCCTGAGGACATTGCCGCCTACCGGAACAACCTGGCTGCAGCACAGGAGGAGCCTCAGGAGTGGGACCCTCAGGTGACCGCTCCCTAGCACTTCAACATAGGACCTCATGGCTTCTTCGAGTGGTGATTACCAAGTTAGGCCAAAAGCCTAAGCTTGGGGAGAACGTATTTCCACCGACATTACATTCATGACCACACATTTCATTTCAGTTGTCGGTGTCCACACTCTTTCATTGTATTATCCATGCTAAATTTATTTTCTCGCTTTCTTCTTGTGTGTTTGAAAAACTTTGAGAAAATCCAAAAATATTTCCTGCTTCTTTTTGATTTTTCTTTCTAGTGTAGTCAGTTGTAATATCCAAAAAGAAAACCCAAAAAGATTTCATTCTTCTTCTTTTGCTTGTTGGGAGATTTCTCGTGTAAATAGTTTTTCTCGTTTTTGCTTTTCCCTTTTGTTTGCTTGCTTAAGAAAAACCAAAAACTCCAAAAATATTTCAGTGTGTTTCTCTGAATTTCTATTTCTTTCTTTTGAGTCATACCGAGGAGAAGACCATGATGAAAATGTTGAGTGGCTCTCATATACATTATTGTTGATCTAATAGAGAGTCCACATTACCTTGTCTTATCCTTTTGAATAAAATGTTTGTAGATTCCAGCCTAGTCCACGACACTCTTGGACTATTATTATTTTCATATCGTTCGGTCGTGCAAGTGAAAGGCAATAATGATGATATTTGATGAACTGGCAGTGGCAGAGAGAAACGGGTATGAACTCGACTTGTTCTGTTTTGTAAATATGTTTAACCTAGTACCAATGATTCAACCTATTATGATCAAACATGTTTGCAATGACAATTAGAGCTTATAGTTTCTCATGCCACTACTGCAGGATGCTGCTAACGCTGCACTACGATCAAAGACCCTTCGACGAAACTGTGTGGGATGCAATAATCACAAACGGTGGTGTAAAAGAACCGTCAAAAAGGTGCAAAATGTTTGCGATGGCGGAGCCATCAAGCATGGTTCAGATTTTAGTTTCGTGTGCGATGTAGGGCATACTATTTGTTCAATGAACTGTTTGCGATGAGGCAGAACAAAAGAAACGGGTAGCCAGATGAAGGCGTGTGCGATATACAACATACGGTTCACTCGGATGAACAGTTTGTGATGAGGAGGAACAATAGAAACATGCAGCTAGATAAAGGTGTGTGCGATTGAGGGCATACGCTTCAGAAGGATTAACTGTTTGTGATTAGGCAATAGAACAGAAACAGGTCAGCCAGATCAAAGTGTGTGCGATTGATGGCATACACTACACACGGATAAACTGTTTGCAATTAGCCACAACAAACTGAAACAGTTAGATGGATCAACGTGTGTGCGCTAGATGGGCACACACATTCTAATTAGAAGAAGCGTGCGCGATGGTAATAACGAGCGTGCACGGTTGTTGGAACAAGACGTGTGCTGACATTGCCTATTGCGATGCACCCTATGGTGCAAACACCACGTACGCGACTGAGAAGGCGTACGTGCCCACGTTACGCCTTCTGAGAATAGTGCCGCACTTATAACCGTTAGTAAATTTTGAGCATGCGTCCCGTCACATTCCAAATTGCAAACCTGTTCACACCGATCAAAACCTAAATGGTTTCCCACTTAGGAGCGTATTACTACTCGGTTATAAATACTACTCCTACTCCAAGATAACTGCACATTCCTCCTCAACTCCTCATCCACAAAAACAAACAAGTCATTCATCATCTTTCCCTTGCGTCTGCCATGGCCAGCGTGAGTTCTGGGTCGAGAGATTGCCACCAGGTAGATGCGAGCATGGAAGCGGAAGCATGAGAGATGTCCCACCTCGCCACGAACACAATCAGCATGTCCCGCTACGTGGCCGTAGTAGCACAGAGGTCCCGCCGCGCCGCTGAAGCAGCAGCAGGTCCCGCCGTGCCGCCGATGCGGCAGACTGGTCCGGCCGCGTTGCGGAAGCAGAAGAGATGTCACACGGCGCCGCGAATGTAGCAGAGATGTCCTCCCGCGCCGCGGCAGCCTGGGAAAATGTCTCGCGGGCAGGCGAGGACTCTTACATGCACATGCATGCGATCGTCCATAGCCAGATGGATCAGATCTCCGGCTGGGCGAGGTTGCAGGACGACATGAAAGCCTCTTTTGCCGGTGTCATCTGGCTACTAAATGAGAGCAATGCGAAGCTCCGAGCCAAGCGCGACCTGCTAAGGGCGAAGATCATCGGAAGTGTGGAGCAGCAGGAGGAGACCACTACCTTGTTGAAGAGGACCGGCGTCTTCGTCGAGAAACTTATGGACGAGAATGCCATGCTGCGCATCGAGCATAGAAGGCTGGTGGAGGAATCAGTGGATGCTCTCAAGCAGTATCTTGAGGACAAGAAAGAGCTCATCGCCGCTCACCGCGAAGACTAGTTCCCGCGGCCTGCAGCAACACATCAAGAAAGTAGAGATCAGCGAGCCAGATCATTGTCTTCCTTCTTCTTTTGCCCTTGTGTATTTCGAGTGTTGCCGCATATGGCTTTTTTTAATTATGTTCCTAACTATGTAAGACAATTATTATCCACTGTCATCGTCCTTATATTCATCCTACTTGCTATAAGTCGCAGTTGATGCTATATAGGTCCGTCGGATCATACATCAAGATCCATGCAAAACTTTCGTTTCAGATTTTCATTTTTTCTCTCTCTTAAATCTCAGTCCAGTGAGACATGTAGCCACGCCATAGAACAGGGGCTCAGGCGCCATTAATGGAGACGTTGGGAGGGAGGTGCGCGGCGGGTAGCGGTCAAAGGGCTCTCCACCTGATGAGCACACGCAGGGGTCTGATCGCACGCCTCCCGTACTCAAATCGCTACCCCGCACGACACCTCCAAGCCAATAAAAAAGGGAGATGCATGGCGGCACGTAATTGGTCAGTAGAATGCCCACGGTTTCAATAATACTTGTGTTTCTGATTTGTAACGTGACAACACTTGTTCCAAAATGACTTTGTTGATTGTTAATATCTGAGCCTTCGCAAATTGGACAAAAGAATTACCACAGCATGTTGGTGCCATGTCATGACACCATGCCAAGTTTCATGATTTTTAGGCGTGTTTAGGATTTATAGGAATTAAAAAACCAAGTTTCTCAATCTTTCCGGCCGAGCCACGACACCCATATGTTTGGATTTCATTCCCATTCCTTGCATGTGACCTAGAAATTCACCCAAGGACACACATGTGATTTTTCAACCAACTTTGGTGCACTGAAGCATGTGCTTGTAGTTAAAATTTGAATCATGCACAATAAATGCCAAGAAACTAAATTAATGTATAAAAAGGCCAAGCAAACCTGGAATAATTCCAAAATTTAGCACGATACCTCTATTTGGCCTAATCTGTCTGTGTAAAAAAATTAAGGCGGGAGAAGGCAGTGTATGTATGTCGTTTCACACAAGGAGGTGACAAGTTCCCTCCCGGAACCACGAGCCTTCTTGAGGGAAGCTCTGGTTTGCAAGAAGCTAACACCAAAGCTTGTCCCAATTCAGCAAAAAAAAATTTACACAGCATATTGGTGCCATGTCATGACACCATGCCGAGTTTCATGATTTTCAGACGTGTTTTGGATTTATAGGAATTAAAAAACCAAGTTTCTCAATCTTTCCGGCCGAGCCACGATGCCCAGATGTTTGAATTTCATTCCCATTTCGTGCATGGGACCTAGAAATTCACCCAAGGACACACATGTGATTTTTCAACCAACTTTGGTGCACTCGAGCATGTGCTTGTAGTTCAAATTGGAATTATGCACATTAAATTCCCAGAAACTCAATTAATGAATAAAAAAGGACAAACGAACCCGGAATAATTCAAACATTTAGCACGATACTTCTATTTGGTCTAATCTGCCTATGTAAAAAATTAAGGTGGGAGAAGGCAGTGTACGTATGTCGTTTCGCACACGGAGGTGACAAGTTCCCTCCCAGAACCACGAGCCTTCTTGAGGGAAGCTCCAGTTTGCAATAATCTTACACCAAAGCTTGTCCCAATTCGGCCAAAAAAATTGCCGCAACATGTTGGTGCCATGTCATGACACCATGCCAAGTTTCATGATTTTCACGCGTGTTTTGGATTTACAAGAATTAAAAAACAAGGTTTCTCAATATTTCCGGCCGAGCCACGACACCCACATGTTTGAATTTCATTCCCATTTCTTGCATGGGACCTAGAAATTCACCCAAGGACACACATGTGATTTTTCAACCAACTATGGTGCACTGGAGCATGCGCTTGTAGTTCAAATTTGAATTATGCACATTAAATGCACAGAAACTCAATTAATGTATAAAAAAGGCCAAACAAACCCAAAATGATTCCAAAATTTAGCACGATACTTCTATTTCGTCTAATCTGCCTGTGTAAAACAATTACGGCAGGAGAAGGCAGTGTATGTATGTCTTTTCAAACACGGAGGTGACAAGTTCCCTCTCAGAACCATGAGCCTTCTCGAGGGAAGCCCCGGTTTGCAAAAATCGTACACCAAAGCATGTCCCAATTCGGCCAAAAAAATTACCGCAGCATGTTGGTGCCATGTCATGACACTATGCCAAGTTCATGATTCTTAGGCGTGTTTTAGATTTACAAGAATTAAAAAAGCAAGTTTCTCAATCTTTCTGGCCGAGCCACGACGCCCAGATGTTTGAATTACATTCCTATTTCTTGCATGGGACCTACAAATTACCCAAAGACACACATTTGATTTTTCAACAAACTTTGGTGCACTCGAGCATGTGCTTGTAGTTCAAATTTGAATGATGCACATTAAATGCCCAGAAACTCAACTAATGAATAATAAAGGCCAAACGAACCCGGAATAATTCCAAATTTTAGCACGATATTTCTATTTTGCCTAATCTGCCTATGTAAAAAAATTAAGGAGGGAGAAGGCAGTGTACGTATGTCGTTTCGCACACGGAGGTGACACGTTCCCTCTCGGAACCACGAGCCTTCTTGAGGGAAGCTCCAATTTGCAAGAAGCTTACACCAAAGCTTGTCCCAATTTGACCAATAAATTTACCGCAGCATGTTGGTGCCATGTCATGACACCATGCCAAGTTTCATGATTTTCATGCGTGTTTTGGATATACAAGAATTAAAAAACCAAATTCCTCTATTTTTACGGCCGAGCCACGAGGCCTAGATGTTTGAATTTCATTTCCATTTATTGCATGGGACCTAGAAATCCACCCAAGGACACACATGTGATTTTTCAACCAACTTTGGTGCACTTGAGCATGCGCTTCTAGTTCAAATTTGAATTATGCATATTAAATGCCCAAAAACTAAATTAATGTATTAAAAATGCCAAACGAACCCAGAATAATTCCAAAATTTGGCATGATACTTCTATTTGGTCTAATCTGCTTCTGTAAAAAAATTAAGGCGGGAGAAGGCAGTGTACGTATGTCGTTTCGCACACGGAGGTGACAAGTTCCCTCTCGGAACCACGAACCTTCTTGAGGGAAGCTCTGGTTTGCAAGAAGCTAACACCAAAGCTTCTCCCAATTTGGCCAAAAAAATTACCGTAGCATGTTGGTGCCATGTCATGACACCATGCCAAGTTTCATGATTTTCAGACGTGTTTTGGATTTACAGCAATTAAAAAACCAAGTTTCTTAATCTTTCCGGCCGAGCCACGACACCCAGATGTTTGAATTTCATTCCCATTTCTTGAATGGGACGTGGAAATTCACCCAAGGACACACATGTGATTTTTCAACCAACTTTGGTGCAGTGGAGCATGTGCTTGTAGTTCAAATTTGAATTATGCACATTAAATGCCCAGAAACTCAATTAATGTAGAAAAAGGCCAAACGAACCCAAAATAATACCAAAATTTAGCATGATACTTCTATTTGGTCCAATCTGCCTGTGTAAAAAAATTAAGGCGGGAGAAGGCAGTGTACGTATGTCGTTTCGCACACGGAGGTGACACGTTCCCTCTCGGAACCACGAGCCTTCTTGAGGGAAGCTCCAATTTGCAAGAACTTACACCAAAGCTTGTCCCAATTCGGCCAATAAATTTACCACAGCCTGTTGGTGCCATGTCATGACACCATGCCAAGTTTCATGATTTTCATGCGTGTTTTGGATTTACAAGAATTAAAAAACCAAGTTCCTCTATCTTTACGGCCGAGCTACGAGGCCTAGATGTTTGAATTTGATTTCCATTTATTGCATGGGACCTAGAAATCCACCCAAGGACACACATGTGATTTTTCAACCAACTTTGGTGCACTGGAGCATGCGCTTCTAGTTCAAATTTGAATTATGCATATTAAATGCGCAAAAACTAAATTAATGTATTAAAAATGCCAAACGAACCCAGAATAATTCCAAAATTTAGCATGATACTTCTATTTGGTCTAATCTGCTTCTGTAAAAAAATTAAGGCGGGAGAAGGCAGTGTACGTATGTCGTTTCGCACACTGAGGTGACACGTTCCCTCTCGGAACCACGAGCCTTCTTGAGGGAAGCTCTGGTTTGCAAGAAGCTAACACCAAAGCTTCTCCCAATTTGGCCAAAAAAATTACCGTAGCATGTTGGTGCCATGTCATGACACCATGCCAAGTTTCATGATTTTCAGACGTGTTTTGGATTTACAGCAATTAAAAAACCAAGTTTCTCAATCTTTCCGGCCGAGCCACGACACCCAGATGTTTGAATTTCATTCCCATTTCTTGAATGGGACCTGCAAATTCACCCAAGGACACACATGTGATTTTGCAACCAACTTTGGTGCAGTGGAGCATGTGCTTGTAGTTCAAATTTGAATTATGCACATTAAATGCCCAGAAACTCAATTAATGTATAAAAAGGCCAAACGAACCCAAAATAATACCAAAATTTAGCATGATACTTCTATTTGGTCTAATCTGCCTGTGTAAAAAAATTAAGGCGGGAGAAGGCAGTGTACGTATGTCGTTTCGCACACGGAGGTGACACGTTCCCTCTCGGAACCACGAGCCTTCTTGAGGGAAGCTCTGGTTTGCAAGAAGCTAACACCAAAGCTTCTCCCAATTTGGCCAAAAAAATTACCGTAGCATGTTGGTGCCATGTCATGACACCATGCCAAGTTTCATGATTTTTCAGACGTGTTTTGGATTTACAGGAATTAAAAAACCAAGTTTCTCAATCTTTCCGGCCGAGCCACGACACCCAGATGTTTGAATTTCATTCCCATTTCTTGAATGGGACCTGGAAATTCACCCAAGGACACACATGTGATTTTTCAATCAACTTTGGTGCACTAGAGCATGTGCTTGTAGTTCAAATTTGAATTATGCACATGAAATGCACATAAACTCAATTAATGTATAAAAAAGGCCAAACGAACCCGAATAATTCCAAAATTTAGCACGATACTTATATTTAGTCTAATCTGCTTGTGTATAAAAATTAAGGCGGGAGAAAGCAGTGTACGTATGTCGTTTCACACACGGAGGTGACAAGTTCCCTCTCGGAACCACGAACCTTCATGATGGAAGCTCCGGTTTGCAAGAAGCTTACACCAAAGCTTGTCCCAATTCGGCCAAAAAAATTACCGCAGTATGTTGGTTCCATGTCATGACACCATGCCAAGTTTCATGATTTTCAGGTGTGTTTTGGATTTGGAGGAATTGAAAAAGCAAGTTTCTCAATCTTTCTAGCCGAGCCACGACGCCCACATGTTTGAATTTCATTCCCATTTCTTGCATGGGACATATAAATAAACCCAAAGACACACATGTCATTTTTCAACAAACTTTGGTGCACTGGAGCATGTGCTTGTAGTTCAAATTTGAATTATGCACATGAAATGCACATAAACTCAATTAATGTGTAAAGAAGGCCAAACGAACCCGAATAATTCCAAAATTTAGCACGATACTTATATTTAGTCTAATCTGCCTGTGTATAAAAATTAAGGCGGGAGATAGTAGTGTACGTATGTCGTTTCGCACACGGAGGTGACAAGTTCCCTCTCGGAACCACGACCCTTCCTGAAGGAAGCTCCGGTTTGTAATAAGCTTACACCAAAGCTTGTCCCAATTCGGCCAGAAAAATTACCGCAGTATGTTGGTTCCATGTCATGACACCATGCCAAGTTTCATGATTTTCAGGTGTGTTTTGGATTTACAAGAATTAAAAAAGCAAGTTTCTCAATCTTTTCGGCCGAGCCACGACGCCCAGATGTTTGAATTTCATTCCCATTTCTTGCATGGAACCTGGAAATTCACCCAAGGACACACATGTGATTTTTCAACCAATTTTGGTGCACTAGCGCATGTTCTTGTAGTTCAAATTTGAATTATGCACATTAAAAGCCCAGAAACTCAATTAATGTATAAAAAAGGCCAAACGAAACGGAAATAATTCCAAAATTTAGCATGATACTTCTATTTGGTCTAATCTTCCTGTGTAAAAAAATTAAAGCTGGAGAAGGCAGTGTACGTATGTTGTTTCGCACACGGAGGTGACAAGTTCCCTCTTGGAACCACGAGCCTTCTTGAGGGAAGCTCCGGTTTGCAAGAAGCTTACACCAAAGCTTGTCCCAATTCGGCCAAAAAAACTACCGTAGCATGTTGGTTCCATGTCATGACACCATGCCACGTTTCATGATTTTCAGGGATGTTTTGGATTTACAGGAATGAAAAAACCAAGTTTCTCAATCTTTCCAGCCGAGCCACGACGCCCACATGTTTGAATTTCATTCCCATTTCTTGCATGGGACCTAGAAATTCACCCAAGGACACACATGTGATTTTTCAACCAACTTTGGTGCACTGGAGCATGTGCTTGTAGTTCAAATTTGAATTATGCACATTAAATGCACATAAATTCAATTAATGTATAAAAAGGCCAAAAAAACCCAGAATAATTCCAAAATTTAGCACGATACTTCTATTTCATCTAATCTGCCTGTGTGAAAAAATTAAGGCGGGAGAAGGCAGTGTACGTATGTCGTTTCGCACACGGAAGTGACAAGTTCCCTCTCGGAACCACGAGCCTTCTTTGGGGAAGCTCCGGTTTGCAAGAAGCTTACACCAAAGCTTGTACCAATTCAGCCAAAAATATTACCGGAGCATGTTGGTGCCATGTCATGACACCATGCCAAGTTTCATGATTTTCAGGCATGTTTTGGATTTACAGGAATTCAAAAACCAAGTTTCTTAAGCTTTGCGGCCGAGCCACAACGCCCACATGTTTGAATTTCATTCCCATTTCTTGCATGGGACATATAAATTTACCCAAAGACACACATGTGATTTTTCAACAAACTTTGGTGCACTAGAGCATGTGCTTGTAGTTCAAATTTTAATTATGCACATTAAATGCCCAAAAACTCAATTAATGTATAAAAAAGGCCAAACGAACCCGGAATAATTCTAAATTTTAGAACGATACTTCTATTTGGTCTAATCTGCCCGTGTAAAAAAATAAGGCGAGAGAAGGCAGTGTATGTATGTCGTTTCACACATGAAGATGACACGTTCACTCTCTCAGAACCACGAGCCTTCTTGAGGGAAGCTCCTGTTTGCAAGAAACTTACACCAAAGCTTGTCCCAATTTGGCCAAAAAATTTACCGCAACATGTTACTGCCATGTCATGACACCATGCCAAGTTTCATGATTTTTAGGCGTGTTCTGGATTTACAGGAATTAAAAAACCAATTTTCTCAATCTTTCGAGCGGAGCCACGATGCCCACATGTTTGAATTTCATTCCCATTTCTTTCATGGGACCTATAAATTCACCCAAAGACACACATGTGATTTTTCAACAAACTTTGTTGCACTGGAGCATGTGCTTGTAGTTCAATTTTGAATTATGCGCATTAAATGCCCAGAAACTCAATTAATGCATAAAAATGCCAAACGAACCCGGAATAATTCCGAATTGAAACATGACACGCATGTACTAGTTGCATGTTCGCTGTACGTAAATGTTCTAGCTACTCAAACACCATCATTTCCCTCCATAACACCATTTTGTGTTTCAAAACATAATGAAAAAAATCAGGTATACCACAAACAATTTACTAGAAAGGATCGTGTGGGATGCGATATAAAATATCTTGACGCCCCGTCTTTTCTAGCTTATGTAGGAAGCTTCGTCGTCTATAGTCCACCGCCCCTGCTTGAACCTCACTTGCATGCCAGTTTTTCGCGGCACCGAGCGAATTTCTTTGCCACCGCGGAAATATCTATCTCCCCGCGCCCTCCCTCCCACCAAAAGCCATATTTTCGTTGTTCCTCCTTGCTTTCCAAGTTCAAACCTTAACTGATGCTTTACTGGCAGCTCAGCCTCCTCGTCGGCGACCCTTCTTCTCGCAGCGCCGCTTCCTCATGGCGACCCTTCTTCTTGGTGCGCCGCCTCCTCGCCGGCGACCCTTCTTCTTGCTGCGCGGCCTCCTCGCCGCCGACCCTTCTTCTTGTTGCGCGGCCTCATTGATATGATCAGGTAATCCAAACCCCACCCACACCATCCTCCTCCTTTCCCGTCCCACATGCCCCAACCGAAGGCGCGACACCTTCCACCGGAAACACTACCCCCTCCTCCAATTAAGCGCCGCCCACAGCCATTTTGCACATAGTATAACATGGAGCTCAGTAGCATGCGGCCGCACGTGTGCACGAGGTCTCTATGGCTGCCATGCGTGTCCACCGCCAGATCTTGGAGGAGCACCTCATCTTCAAGGCCACCATCGACACTGCCACACAATTATCTACTTTAAAATACAGTTTGTGCTATTTTGTCGAGGCCACCACCAGTGCCTTCCAGTGATTTGTCCTCTGTAATGGTAATATGCAATCTGATGTGCAGTTAATAGTTTGGTCCTCTGAAATGTAATGTTCAGTTAACACTTTGGTCCAACAATTGCTACATTTCATAGTACTGTTCTCAAGCATTCTTTGTTTTGTTAACTATCTTACCTTCTAGTACATGTTTCTATTCTGCAATGTCGTGCTCAGTTAACTATTTTGGTTCATTTGGTCTGCTGTCTATTTATCTATTTGGTACAGTTCTGCAATTTGATTTTCATTTGTTGTGGGTACAATTTTGTATTGTTATGCATGTGACACCGGTCGAATTTGGCTATACTCAATACATATTCTACTGATAGTATGTCAACTCTCAGTTAACCTGATCAGGATCTTCCTTATGTGTGTTGCAGGGAAACAATTGGAGACACTACGGTTTACCATCAAGGTTTGTTCAAGTAGGGTCATTGGGCAAATAGCACATTATTGTGCAGTTCCAGGAATCATTCTAATATTTAAGTTTCTTACAATTTGGTCTTGCACATGTAGGTCCTGCTGTCAGAGGCTTAGACCCACTATTCGACCCATTTTGCATATTGGGAAATGAGATGTCCATGAATATCAGTCAAGTCAAGAAACTCAAAAAGATTGCTAGGATGAAGAAACTTGCAACGAATAACAGCAAGATCTTTGTTTGCACAATGAAGAAGACATCAGTCAACTATAGGATGGTACTAACTCTTTTACCTTGTTTTTACCCCTTGCGCCATTTCAAAATTTTTAACAGTGATTTATGCATAGTTTTGTTTTTAGTACTTTCCAAAGCAGTTCACCAATGATTACCTCTCGAACCACCTGCATGGTCAGGAGGTGAGGAAGGTATTCATTCAACACCCACGGTACAATATTGAAGTCTTATTGAAGAGGACGAAGGTTGGGCGGGCAATTATCCATAGGCACTGGCCTAAAGTTGCAAGGACATTCAACATCACTGAAGGCTCAATATTTGCCTTCCCCTTCTGTAGTTTCCTAGATGAGATTCATCTTTCTATTTACCGTGTATGATGCTACTTTCCAAAGGTTTTTGATGCTGCATGTGAAACTTGGTGCTGTTGTGTAATGGTGTAAGTGAGTGCCGAAGCTATCTGATGTAATTTTATTATGAAATCCTGGTTGCTGTTATACGGATATGAAATATCTGTTGTGTTTTATAAGAAATATCAGTTTGATTAGTACATGGATTATCAACAATAGGCTAATTATCCTGCTTATTGGGGTTTTCGATTGCAGACGGTTACTCAGACAACACCGTGGGCGATGAACTCAAACAACCCGCATGGTTTCTAGAAGTAGGCGTGTTCGATCAAGTAACAATCACACACGCGATCGAAGAACAGGCAAGAATATGATAATGCAATCTGAATATTGCGAATATAGATGAAGTATTGATAAAGGTGGGGATCCGAAAGCGGTCTTGGTATGGTCGTTGGACACAAACGAAGTACAGGAAGTTGCAATGGCTAACTTTTAACTAAACAAATCCCAAGGAAAAATCTACTAGATGGATCTACTTATATAGGAGCAAGGGGTGGCGGCCAAGAAGGTGGGAGGATGTCCCAAGGCAGCCTAAAACTAACCCTAGGTCGTATAAGGCTCATGGGCCCAAGTGAAGGTGATGCAACATGTTTGGACTTGTAGTTTGACTCGGATTCTGTTGCATCGTCAGATTGTTTTGTCGATAACTTAACGCTCCACACAAATTTTAAGGTGAATCAAATTGGGTTAGAGAGAGCACGACATCTACTTTCAAAAAAAAAAAGAATCACCCAATTCGGAGTCCGTATGAAAGAGTTATTTGTGTTTTGACTCAGGTGTCTCTGTGTAGTCCGAATCTGAATCCAGAACGTGAGACCTGGACTCTATCTTCTCTTGGCCCAAAAGTGACATGAGAAGACTTTTCGAACATCATCTAAACTTTTGTTTTTCCCTTATCTTCATATGTCGATTGCACAAACTTCCCATACACCTGCAATTAAACATGACACAAAAGTTTGTGAAGTATCTTTGTCCCGGATGACATAAATAAATTATTGCATAGTTTGCATTAGAAATCACCTCACAAATATACATGTATGCAATATTTTTGGTCGTATCCAAGGTATTCATTGCTCATCATCCTCCCCTTCTTGCAAACAAGCCACCCTCAGCGTTGCTTAATCTGAAATGTGGCTAACAAAAGAGACAAGGTGTATATGTTGTATATGTATATGTCATCCATTTTTACTTCCCTTAATTTTTGCACATATGACACATGTATACATGAGTAACTTTCATATTTCATAAAATATAAAGCCAAAATATTATCACAAGTATTATAAGGAATGAAAATATTGCAACTCAATTTGCACATATAAGTGAAGCTCTTATTCATATTAAAGGATTGACAATGTTCATCCTTAAACCATCCCAACATTGGTGAATAAACCTTACTTGCATCAAATTTACATGCTACAACATGCTTAAATAAGCAAGCATGCAATAAGTCATTTGACACCGAATCATCACCAAGATTAGAGATCATATCAAAATGATTAAATATTGGTTATGTTGCATCAACAGTTAATTCAATGGGCACACTCAAAATTGTTGGTATTTCAGCTTTTTGATCACGTGACACGTTCATGATAGTAACATGATTCTTTAAAATAGCTGGTGTACTCAAATCAATAGGTAACTCAACACATGATGTATTCAAGTTAACTAGGCATGCATCATTCTCATGTGAAAGTGGAAAATTTGTACCTTTTCCATTACCTCTTATGATCAACTAAGACGATGTATGCACTCTTGGTAGTGATGTGTCACATGGTGGAGATGATGTAGTCCTCACAACAACTGATTTGGTTGTCATAGTATGCCTAGTAGCCGAAGAAACATCTGTATCAACTCTTGGAATGTGCACCGTGCGCTTGTTCTCCTCATGGGCAACACGTCATTTTATTTCCTGTTCAGCTTTGCAAGCAAGATGAAACAAACGGTCCATAGGCTAACACTCTTCACGAATTAGTATCTCTTGAATATCAGGTTAATCCTCCCCAGAATCTATCCATAAAATCATCTTCACTTTCTTCTAAAAATGAGTGCAACAATGTAGTTTGTAAACCATCATAGTATTTTGTTACCATGTTAGTGCCTTGTTTTAAATGTTGTAATTTTTAATCATGCCACGAGTATAATAAATATCGATGAATCTATCTCTCATGACATGTTTTAAACCATCCCAAGTAGTAGGTACATAATTAGGGTTTAACCGACAGTATTCATTCCACCAAACTAAAGCATAAACAGTGAAAGAACCGACCGCGACCTTAACTTTTTTACAATCACCAAAATTATGGGGAGCAAATACATTATTTATGTCGAACTCCCATGCAATATATAAAGCAGGTCTAAAACAGCCATTGAATGGTGGTATAGAAACATTAACCTGATCATGTGCGTTTGGATGTTTGTGTACGTCTTGTGACGGTTGTAGTATTTGCTTAGGTGGTGGCACGTCTCCCACGATCGTTAAAGCCCAAGAACTAATAACTCTAGAACCTGTCATAATTAGTAGAAAGCAAGAAACAAAATCGAAGAATAATTTTCTTATGAACTACTAGGATGTGGTCGTAAAACGCTCACAGTAAAGAAAATATTAATATCATACAAGTTCTTACCATGCAACAGGTGGTGACAGGCAACCAGCGCTGTCAAATAACTCCAAAGATTGAGTAAAGCGATTGCCAGGGGAACGTACGTATACACGGTGTAGAAATATGTGGAGCTTGGAAGGCTTAAATATATGGTAGTATAAGATTAGCAATAATCAATTCAGAGATGCAATGTTGAATAAACGCTTAACGACGATACTATGCTGGTCCTAAGCTAGACCGGACTAGAGACGCAAGCCTATAACACTAATGAGGTCATGACATAGCACAACTAGCATCAATAAAGGATATGGAGTAGCTCTGGATAGGAAGATAAAAGTGAAGATCACAATAGCAGTAAAGATAATTATATGAAACAACTGCTAAGAAGGATATACCAACAACTTTCTCTCAAACTTTCCTCTAGAATAGTTTGTGCCAATTTTCTGATAATTTTTTTCAAGAATGGTACTGACTCAAGCTTTCAAATGCAAAAAGAATCACTCAATTCCGAGTTGATATGAGGAGTCAAAAGATTCTAAAACTGGCTTGAAAACTGGAACAAGTTGTGTTCGCGATCTTCGAAGGGCAAAGAGACCTATTTAGAACCTGATTTTGAGGCCTCAAATATTGAACTAGTTTCTGAAACTATTTAGATGCGCCTCGTTACTAGCTTTAATTTGAGTACTCGCCGAGCCAAAATGGACTTCGTATGAGGAAGTTATGCCTGTTTTACTAAATTGTGTGCAAAACAGATTACATCCGAATTCAGGTACGAAATTGAGTCTAGATAGATCCGAATTTTTTCTCTTCTCTCCTTTTTTTCTCACACTTTTTTCTTTTTCTTTCTCTCTTTTTCGTTCTCTCTTTTTCTTTCTCTGACTTTTTTAACTTTTTTCTCTCTTTTTTCTCTGACTTTTTTCCTCTCTCCCTCTTTCCAAAACAATCTAGATAAGATGCAGATTGGATCAAGCAAAGATGCAAATGACCTCAACTATGTTGATGACAATGAATGATGGGTGGGATGTGGTGGAAATTAATGGATGGATGTGATGGACAGCGGAAGGAATAATGATGCAGCGGCGGCGTGACTAATGTGAATAGAACTCGAAACTCTAAATGAACTAGACACTAAGACTGGCAACTTGACACGACGATGCAACCACAAATTCAACAAAGAAAACAATGAAAACAAAATTGCAAAGGCTCAGACTGGCTTGGACGAAGGATGAATAGATCTAACTTTTTTTGTGTGGCTTTTTCTTGGAAAATAGGTAGGAAAATAAATCTAATCTAGGGATAACTGGAAATTCTCACCGAGCGACCTGAAAACTGATACCACTTGATAGAGGCGAGGGTCCCGATCTTTCAATGAGATGATAGCTATCGATTTGGTGGAGTCGACTTTGATGATCCGACTACAAACGTGCACGATGTTGCGCCTTAGCAATCGCTAAACCAATCTCCCGAGGTTACTGATGATGTCGGAAACACGATCAGCCGGACCACGAAGGTCTATTACTGCACGCAATCGAAGAACAAGCAAGAATATGATAATGCAATCTGAATATTGCGAATATAGATGAAGTACTGATAAAGGTGGGGATCCGAAAGCCGTCTTTGTCTAGTCGTTGGACACAAACGAAGTACACAAAGTTGCAATGGCTAACTTTTAACTAAACAAATCCCAAGGAAAAAGCTACTAGATGGATCTACTTATATTGGAGCAAGGCGTGGCGTCCAAGGAGGTGGGAGGACTTCCCAAGGCAGCCTAAAACTAACCCTTGGTCGTACAAGGCTCATGGGCCCAAGTGGAGGTGATGCAACACCTTTGGACTTGTAGTTTGACTCGGATTCTGCTGCAGCGTCAAATTGTTTCATTGATAACTTAACGCTCCGGACGAATTTTAAGGTGAGTCCAATTGGGTTGTAAAGAGCACAAAATCCACTTTCCAACAAAAAAAGTATCACCCAATTCGGGGTCCGTATGAAAGAGTTATTGGCGTTTTGAGTCAGGTATGTCTGTGCATTTTGAATCTGAATCCAGAACGTGAGAGACTTGGACTCTATCTTCTCTTGGCCCAAAAGTGACGTGAGAAGACTTTTTGAACAACACGTAAACTTCTCTTTTTCCCTTACCTTCATATGTGGATTTTACAAAAGTCCCATACACCTGCAATTAGACATGACAAAAAAGTTTGTGAAGTATCTTTGTCCTGGATGACATAAATAAATTATTGCATAGTTTGCATTAGAAATCACCTCACAAATATACATGTATGCAATATTTTTGGTCGTATCCAAGGTAGCATGTCCACATCATCAACATTGCATTAAAATGATTGTGATGTAGTATGATGCTTTGGTATCCTCCTCTGAATGTTCGAGTGGCTTGACTTGGCACATGTTCATGCATGTAGTTGAATCAAAACCAACATAGCCTCTATGATATTTATGTTCAAGGTGTTCATATCCTACTCATGCTAGTATCCAATGTTACTTATGCATAATGCATGTTCAGGACCGTTGTTGCTCTCTAGTTGGCTGCTTCTCAACCTATTTGCTAGCCTTCGCCTGTACTAAGCGGGAATTCTGCTTGTCATCAAAAACCTTGAACCCAAGTTAATCCAGATGAGTCCACCATACCTACCTATATGTGGTATTACCCTGCCATCCTAAGTAAATTTGCGACAGGAGGTAGTCGGTATCTTCCAATAAATATCCTTTTTGTGTGCCTGGATTGTTCATAGAGCGACATGAGGTAGCCGGTATCTTCCATGCTAAGCGGATTAATCTCATGATGAGTGTTTATTCACTCGTCATTGCATGAGAAGGGGAAGTAATAGGGATTCCCATGCCCAAATTGCAAAAAGAAAAGAGCTTATAAATAATCAAACAAAAACTCCTATGGAGCCATAACCTTTACTTTACCGCTTGGGAACGGCCACTAATGTGTTTAGCATGGAAGATATATATAACTAATTGTCGGTGTACAAAAGTAGGGGCTCTCCTTTTGACCCCTTTACTTGTACACGGACAGTCAGAGCCACGCTCCGTGGCCACAGTTAACAAGGTAGAGGAGGGAAGCCGGAGAGAAGCCGAAGCACGAGATGACCAAGGCGACGACAAGACCGGAAGCACAGGAGGGCAAGAGGTCGAGGTGGACTCCCTCGGAAAGATCCTTGTCGGGGCGGCCCCCCGCAGCCTCATCAAGAGCCTTGCCGAGGCAACTTGCCCGATGCCAGCACAGTGAACCACCCTTGAGCCCACCGGCTCCAACCCAACCAGCTGCGTTGGAACCAGGGCTCGGGAGGCGCCTCTGTGGTGGCATACAAATCTTTGTCAAACTCATAAATATATGAGTTCAGATGAGGACTAGAAGTCGGCGACCCTCGGCAGGATCCTAGCCAAGGAAATCCACAAGACCCCCGGCAAGACTCTTGCCGGGGATGACAGCAACGCCGCGACAAGACCCTTGCCGAGCCCCCGGCAAGACCCTTGCCGAGGGCATCAGCAGGGCCACTGCCAGGCCCGCACCAGCCAAGACTCCGCCGGCGTTCGTATGCAGCTGCCAGCCCAACCAGCTGGGCAGGCACCTGCGTGGCAACATGCAGCTCCCAGGCCAACTCAGCAAGCACCTACATGGCGGCATGCAGATCTTCCTAAAGGCCCTACCACTGTGCCACCTCAGCTGCCTGCCTGCCTACATGGCGCTACATGCATCGCCAGCCTGGGCGCGTGTCAAAGCGAGGCGAAGCGGCGACGGACGGGACGGGCCTCGTTCCTGTCCCCGATAAAGCTAGTGGACACCTACGTAGCACATTTAATGCGCTTTGTCCCGTAATGCCGTGCGATAAGCTCGCGCACTGTAGGCCTTTCCACCTCTTGTGTGCCACTGTGGCAGCCCCTTTTTCCTATAAAAGGAGGCCCAAGGCGACCAGGAAAAGGATTCGGCTTTTTGGAACGGGACGGCCACCGTAGCTAGTTCAGAAAGCTCAAGAACACTCAATACATCCACCAAAACAGGGCTAGGGTTTTACACATCCTCGCGGCCCGAACTTGGGTAAACGATCTATGTGCTTGCTCGTTAGACCTGCTCTTCTCACGACCCCGCCCGCCGACCGTAGAAGGGATCCCATAGGTGTCGTTCCCACCGACATCTTTGGCATGCCAGGTAGGGGGCGCAGTTGTGAGAATCTGGTCTAGCAGTTAGCCTAGCAGTTGTTCGTCGCCATGGCTCCCAAGAAGAAGGCGGCCACGACGGTCGGTTCGTCGGGAGCCGGACGGCCCGTACCGGTGCGGGCGAGCAGTGGGCCTGTCGCGAACAGAACCCGAGGCGCGACCCACGAGCACCAACATCGCTCTGGCAGTCAGAGCCTGGTGAGTGGCGTCGTTCGTGCGCAAGGCGACGGGCCACATGCCGTGAAATCCATAGACGGAGTTGGACCCCCCGCAGATGGCGCGGGACCCTCCGAGGGTGTCGTCGTACCACCCGCAGGCGGCGCGGCGACCTCCAAGACGCCCACTCCGGCGCCCACAGTGTGCCCTTCCCAGGTTGTGCGTGACGAGCAGCGACACAACGCCGGTGACCCTGGACGCCGCCGTGGGAAGAGTCATGTGCGTCATCCGCGGGACGAAGGAGGCCAGCATGCCCGCCGAAGTGCTGGCGAGGACGGCGCACAGCCGCTGGGTCATGACAGAGCTCTTTCTAACGTGGTTAGAAGTCAAAGCGCGCCACGATCCACGCAGCTTTCATCGCCGCCCACGCCAGCAAAAGCCTTGGCACGCGCGCAGCTGCTCCTCGACTTCCCTCCTGCTACGAAGAAGCTCGACGAGTTGAGATCCACTATCCGGAGCCTCGTCGGTGTCGCCAACAAAGACGAGCCACGGACGGCGGGGCTCTCAGGTCGGCGCTCCATCGAGCCACTGCATGTTGGCGGTGGAGGGGCCGGAGGCGCCCCGGCCATGGTGCACTCTCCTCCTCCATGCCAGCCACCGTGGATGTCGGTCCGTCGTGATGACGCTTGTGATGACATTTCCATAGCGTTGTCCGACGCACAGACCCGCCGCGATCAACGCCAGGTTCTTCAGGAGCGAGACCATGAAGACGCTCAAACCACCATCGAGCGCCGACGCAATACGCGCCACCAGTCAGATAGGCGGGCAGGGCACGCTATGGACCACCCAGCACCGGGAGGCTCCGGCGGCCTACCTTACGAGGTGGGTTGCCCAGCCTTTACCCGTGAGCTGCGGCAGTTCCAGTGGCCGTCCCACCGCATGTTCAAGCCCGACGTCGGCGAGAAGTACGACGGCAAGACCCACCCGTCAGAGTTCCTCAACATATACACCATTGCGATGCAAGCCGCTAGAGCTCGTGACGACAAGGTGCTTGCCAATTACTTCCCGTTGGCCCTGAAACCCAATGTCATGTCTTGGTTGATGCACTTGCCAGCGGATTCCATTTCTTCTTGGTCAGATATGTGCCATGAGTTCGTTGGTGCCTTCACCGGAGGCCACCAAGCTCATTGCCAGGCGAGTGATTTGCATATCATTCCCCAGAAGGAAGGTGAAAACCTGCGCAAGTACATATATAGGTTCAGCCGAGTGCAATACAACACCCCGAATGTTCATCCTGCCGCCGCGATCAGTGCATTCCATCAGAATGTGCGTAACCGCAAGATGTGTGAAGAGCTGGCAATGAACAAGGTCAAAGACGTGGCCGAACTTTACGCTCTGGCCGATAGATCCGTCTGGGCTGAATAGGGAAGGAAGTACCCCGACGAAGACGCCGGTGCGGAAACCGACTCTACCGACGAAGACACCACCGCCCCGACGAAGAAGGGCCGGCGTCGCAACAGGAAATGCAAGGACAAGACCATGCTTGCCGTCAAGGGATCCGGCGACACTAGCGCCGCAAAGAAGGCCAAGGCAGACGACCCCGGCAAGGAGATTGCCGGGTGCGCCGCTTGCCGGGCCTTGGCGTCTGCCGACAAGCCGGGGGGGCTCCGACAAGCAGTACTGCAAGATCCACCGCACCAAGGGCCACGACCTCCAGAACTGCCGACAAGTTGAGCTGCTTGCTGAAAAGCAAAATGCCGAATATGAGAGGCGGGACAAGGAGAAGGTTTGGGATGGTGCCGAATGATCCGGCAAGAAGCGTGGCGGCCAAGGAGGTCACCGCGGCAAGGATAACCAGGAAGAGAGGCCCGCCCGGGGCCGCAACAAGAAGCAGGAAGACGATGATCGTGACAAGCACGACGAGTCCGGTGAGCATGAGTTCCAGAAGGCTACGGAGGCCATGTGCGTAGACGGTGGTGCCTCGCTGCACACTTCTCACCGCCATCTCAAGCAGTGGGCGCGTGAGATTACAGCAGCAGAGCCATCGTTTGATGCTCAGAAGCCACTGAAGTGGTCCATCACGCCCCTCATCTTTGACGCCAAGGACCACCCTGACCGCACGTCTGTGGTCAGGTGTTTGCCGTTGTTGGTCTCACCAATGATACACAACCTCAAGGTGAATAAGATGCTGGTTGACGGCGGGGCCGGCCTGGACTTGATCTCGCTTGTCGTGATCAAAAGGATGCAAATTCGTGATGGAGAACATGAGGAAATGGGTACGTTTCAAGGGGTCAGCCCGGGAAGGAGCCAGCCGAAGGGGAACGTCACATTGCCCGTGACGTTTGGAGGTGAGTTGAACTACAGGACGGAGAGGATCGTCTTTGATGTGGCCGAGATCCCCTTGCCCTACAACGGGATCCTCGGTCACCCAGCACTAGCCAAGTTCATGGCGGCGGCGCACTACGCCTACAATACGCTAAAGATGCCTGGGCCGATGACCATCATCACCGTCCCTTCCGACAAGAAGGATGCACTAATTTGCGCTGACCAACTCTATTGAGAAGCAGTTGCCACAGCTGCCGGCAAGGCACCTGCTCCTACCGTTGAGGCCCCGGGAGGGAAGAAGAAGACCGACAAGACCTCTCGCACCCACTCCGGCAAGTGCACCTCTTCGGAGTGTTGTGCTACCATCAAGGACGTGCCCGAGAGCTCTACCAGCAAGAGCAAGAAATCCAGAGCTGCACCACCAGAGACCAAGAGGGTGTCCGTCATGGAGGATGGCACGGGAGGGGCTTTCACCATAAGCTCCACCCTCGGCAGCAAATAGGAAGGCACACTCATCGCTTTCCTGCGGGCGAATATCGATGTGTTTGCGTGGAAAGCATCCGACATCCCCGGCGTTCCTAGGGAAGTGATTGAGCACCACCTTGCTGTCTGTCCCCATGCGCGACCCGCCAAGAAGAAGGTCAGGAAGCAAGCTTTGGAACGACATGAGTTCATCACAGAGGAGATCTAGAAATTGGAAGCGGCAGGTTTGGTGAGAGGAGTGCTCCATCTGACGTGGTTAGCCAATCCGGTGGTGGTGCGCAAGGCAAATGGGAAGTGGAGGCTATGTATTGACTACACAGATGTCAATAATGCTTGTCCTAAGGACCCCTTCTCGTTGCCATGCATCGACCAGATTGTTGACTCCATGGCCGGGTATGATCTGTTGTCATTCCTCGATGCCTACTCGGGCTATCACCAGATCTTCATGGCAAGAGAAGATGAAGAGAAGACAACCATTATCACCCCATGTGGTACGTATTGCTTTTTACGGATGCCTTTCGGGTTGAAGAGTGCTGGCTCGACATTCGCAAGGCCGGTCCATATTGGGTTCGAGCCCCAGCTACATAGAAATATGGAAGCATATATGGACGACATAGTGGTCAAAACCAAGGATAAGGCGACCCTTGTACAAGACCTAGGAGAGACGTTTGCCAACCTACGCAAGATCAACCTCAAGCTGAACCCTGAGAAGTGTGTCTTTGGTGTCCTGTCAGGAAAACTTCTTGGGTTTTTTGTGTCGCAGCGTGGGATCGAGGCAAACCTGGACAAGATCAAGGCTATTGAGCAGATTGAGGCGCCCAAGCGGATCAAGGATGTGCGCCGGCTCACTGGCTACATTGCCGCCATGAGCTGGTTCATCTCCAAGTCCACTGAACGTGCCCTTCCCTTTTTCAAAATCTTGAAGAAGGCAGGCCTAGTGGAGTGTACCCCAGAGGCCGAGGCAGTGTTGCAGGATCTGAAGAAATACCTTTCCTCTATGCTAATACTGGTTGCGCCTAAACCACAAGAGTTGTTGCTGCTATATCTAGCGGCAATGAATCAAGTGGTCAGCGCCGCACTAGTGGCATAGAGGGAGGTCAACAAAGAGGTAGTGGCCACAGCAGGACCGGTGGATGGCAAGTCAGAGATTCCCCCGACAGGGCCTGGTGCCGGCAAGCTAAGGCCCATGGCAGAGTCCGACGCCATCGGGGCAGGGCCCGCGCAGCCAAGTGAAGTGGTGTTGAAGAAGAAGATGATGATGCAGCACCCGGTTTACTTTGTCAGCTCCCTCTTGCAGGGGCCAGGTCAAGGTACTCCGGTGTGCAGAAATTGCTCTTCGGCCTCCTTATGGCCTCGAGGAAGCTGCGTCATTACTTCCAAGACCACGAGATCACTGTCGTCACCCGCCTCCCATTGCAACGGATACTGCACAAGCCAGATGCAACCAGAAGGATTGTGGAGTGGTCCTTGGAGTTGTCAAGCTTTGGGTTGAAGTTTGAAAGTACTTCGACAATCCAGAGTAGAGTCTTGGCAGGGTTCATTGCAGAATGGACCTCAACACCCGACGAGGAGATCCAGGAGACAACTCTCCTCGGCAAGGACGCAAGGCGCGACTAGATCACGTACTTTGACGGGGCTTTCTCGCTACAAGGCGCCGGTGCCAGTGTGCTGCTCATCGCACCCACCGAAGAGCACCTCAAGTACGTGATCAGGATGCACTTTCCCAGGGACATGTCCACAAACAACATTGCTGAGTACGAGGGGCTGCTCACCGGTCTTAGGATCGTAGAAGACCTTGGGGTGAAGAAGCTCATCGTCAGGGGTGATTCGCAGCTTGTCGTCAGACATATCAACAAAGATTACCAGAGCCCGTTGATAGAGGCCTACATAGATGAGGTGAGGAAGCTGGAGGAGCGCTTGGACGGTATTCAAGCGGAGCACGTTCCCCGAGCGGAGAATGACATCGCGGACTACCTGTCAAAGCACGCTGCATTTGAGCTACCTGTGGAACTAGGTACCTTTTTGCTTTGGCTAACTCAACCATCCGGCGAACTGTCAACGGAGCGTAACAAGCGGAGGAAATTGGGCCCCAGCAAGTACTTTCCCGCCGAGCCCCCAGGGGCCGCCAGCGAGAGTGTTGCCATAGATTCCGAGCCTGCCAAGGGGTAGCTGGCCCTGGTAGGGCGCCAAGCCCTGGCCGTAGAGACGGCCGCCCCCATGGCGGAAGAAATGCCTTTGGTCCTTGCCATCGAGCCCTAGGCTCCGGCATGGGCACAGCATACCGTCCATTTCCTCCAGACATGGGAACTTCCTGAAGAGCAGGAAGAAGTGGAAAAGGTAGCCCGTCGGTCTGCCTTGTACCAGTTCGTCGATGACGTCCTGTATAGAAAAAGACCGA
Organism: Triticum urartu; assembly: GCF_056163025.1. NCBI lineage: Eukaryota > Viridiplantae > Streptophyta > Magnoliopsida > Poales > Poaceae > Triticum > Triticum urartu. The sequence goes on from NC_141876.1 coordinate 264,117,154, forward strand.
ACGATGTGAAATTGAAGTGCATACCCCAGGAGGAAGGACTGGAGCTTTTGGCAGAGATACATGGAGGCATATGCGGCTCCCACATAGGGTCGAGGGCCCTTGCCGGCAAATCATTCTGGAAAGGCTTCTTCTGGCCCACCGCCCTCCAGGATGCAATGGCACTAGTAACCAGGTGTGAAGCATGCCAGTTCCATTCAAAGAAGCTTCATCAACCAGCTCAAGCCCTTCAAACAATTCCTCTCTCCTGGCCATTTTCGGTCTGGGGGCTCGACATACTGGGCCCCTTCCCTCGTGCTGTCAGGGGCTTTGAGTACTTGTACGTTGCAACCGACAAGTTCACAAAGTGGCTGGAAGTGGAAGCAGTGAGGAAGGTGACAGCACAGTCAGCCGTCAAGTTATTCAAGGGACTAGTCTGCCATTTTGGCATGCCAAACAGAGTCATCACCGACAATGGCACGCAGTTCACAAGCCACACCTTCAAGCAGTACACCCAAGACCTTGGCAGCAAGGTCTGTTTTTCTTCCATGGCACACCCACGGAGCAACGGCTAGGCGGAGAGGGAAAATGCTGAAGTACTGCGAGGCCTGATAACAAGGACTTTTGACAAGCTGCACAAAAGCGGAAGGCGCTGGATTGATGAGTTGTCGGTTGTTCTTTGGTCGATCAGGACGACGCCAAATCGAGCCACCGGCCAGACACCCTTTGCCCTGGTATACGGGGCAGAAGCAGTTCTCCCCACATAACTCATATATGCGTCACCTCGAGTGCTCGCTTATGACGAGCTTGAGCAAGAGCGATTGCGGCAAGATGACACAACGCTCCTTGAGGAAGATCATCTTCGGGCGGCTATGAGAGCAGCACGCTACCAGCAAGCCTTGCGCCGCTACCATAGCCGCAAGGTCCATGCCTGAAGCCTTGAGGAAGGCGACCTTGTTCTTCGGCGCGTTCAGTCAGCCAAGAATTCCAACAAGTTGACGCCAAAGTGGGAAGGCCCTTATCGGGTAATACGAGTCACCAGGCCCGACGCAGTCCGCCTGGAGACCGAAGATGTTGTCCCAGTAAGCAATTCCTGGAACATCGAACATCTTCGCAAGTATACCCATAAGGCGCGGTTGCCGGGCCTCCCGGCGAACAACCTTTTGTGCGAGCCTTGTCGGCAAGGCATGTAACCCTCTATACAAAGCCAGGCGCAGACCCTAAGCATAAATAAACGAAGCGCTGGCGCCCTAAGTTATAGCATGCATGCTAGGTCAAGTCTTTCCCTTGGTTAGGGTTGATAGTGCTTAGCAGCGACTAACCCCTAGCCTTGAGGTCGAGTATGCGTCTTTCTGTTCTCTTTGGTTCGCAGGGCACGCGGACACTTCTGCTGAGTCACTTGGGAAAAAGAGAACGAATCGGCGCTCCGGCCCCGGCGAGCCAAGACTACCGGGGGCTCAAGATACAAAGATCCAACCACGGCAAACCAAGGTTGCTGGGGGCTGTGGATTCATATAAGTCTTTCATCCCCTTGTTATGCGTTGCTGTATAGAACTAGGACATGTGAAACCTCGTTTATGTCCTTGAAACCACCGTGCTCCCCCTTTCTTGTACCCAAGAGTTACCTCCTGGGTCGGAATTTGGTAGTAGTTGCGGTGGCGAGGAGATGAATGAGGGTCCTAGCTCTACTTCGCCCCTCCCTCCGCCAAGAGCCTGAGAATGGTCGACCGAAGTGGGGAGACGGCAAGGCCTGTTGCCGGGCGACATGTTTATTTTAAAAATAACAAGGATTCATCCTTGGCATGGGCCTCGCTCATGCACAAAGAACCCGGCAAGCACCCTTTTTCATTAAAAACATCCCTACAGGTATAGTTCATACGGAATTAAAAACATGAGCAAGGGGATAACAAGTCTTAAAATAAACAAGTGCCCGCAGGCTTACAAACTAAAAAAAGATAAGATGCCCGTAATTCCTTTCTTGTCCCTCTCCTCAGAAGGTGGAACAAGATGGCAGGAGGGCGAAAATAGCGCCTGGGTGAGGTGCGAGGAGCAGAAGGCGCCAAGAGAACGTCCCGGTGACGTGAGGGGAGCTGGAAGATGAGGAAGCGGTCCGGCAATACGCGACGAAGGCATCGGTGCTCGCATACTCCGACTTGACGGCCGCCACCCGCCTTCTTCGCCCTCTCTAGCCCTCCTACGCCAGCCGCCCAAGGAGACGAAGGGGAGCACCCCGATGGAGAGCTTGGCGAGGATGGCCCTCGGCAAGGCGCGTGGCCGAGGGAGGGGCGGCGCGGTCAGTCGAAGTCGGAGTCGGCATCTTGCCGCCCGACTCCCTCGCCGTCGCTGTCGCTGTCCTCCTCGTCACTCCTGCTTGAGGAGGAATCTTCATCGTCGGAAGATCTCTCCACGCAGCACTTCAAGCGAGTTCCGAGATATCCGAAGACCTTGACGGAGAGCAGGCTGCCATACGTTAACTTGAAGTAGAGGACAAGCCCCTCCGTCAGGCTGTGGTTGCGTGTGAACGTCTTCCATCCGCAGCGGAGGTACATGATGTGAGGGGCGGGGAAGTCGACATCGACCCACGTGTCGCCGATCCCGCAGCCTTTCATGTGCAACCAGAGGGTCTGGGGTGGATCGAGCTCCATCTCCTAAGCAAAGGCAGTAGGGAGATGGAGGCGGCGACACGGTGGCCGGCGCAGCCTGATGAAGAACTCACGGGGATGCTCCCCGATGTGGTGCTCCGTCGGGGGAGGCATCACTGGCGGAGGCGAGGCCGATGCGCCGCCCCGTCCTCCTCTCCCCTGAGCACCACGACGAACTCGACCTCGCCCCCTCCCCCTTCCTCTCCTGGCCGGTTCCGCCGCCACGAGCTCTTGGGAAGGAGGAACGCGCTGGCGGGCAGTGACCCTTGCCGCCACCGTCGAAGGGCCAGCGCTTCCTCTCGCCATGGCGGATGGAAGGAAACGTATGATGGAAGAGTGTGGAATGCCGCCCGCTCCCCTTATAAAGGGGCGGAGTCCAGGCTCGGCCACCCCACTCGACCAATCCGGTCATCGGGCGCGTAGGGAATCAGGACCGGCCCACTGCCCCAATTAGCGATGGCCCGGTTTCCCACCTCCATCTCCTGCCACCTGCATGAGGGACACGTGGCGAGCAAGCATCATTGAAGGGACAGGTGAAGCAGCCACCCCCACCCCGTGATCGTGGGGCGTGGGTGCCTTGAAGGCCACGACCCGAGTCCACCCCTGTAAATGGGTCGTGCCTCTGCGCCACCCTCCTTTTACGGGAAAGGCGCGATGCATGCGTGCGGGAACCGCCCCATGCCTGACCACCCCGTCACGCAAAACCCTCCACGTCGCGCATTCAACACGGGTCGTGGGGAAGCGCAGCGGACGAGAAATTACTACGGTAAAATCCGCCCCACCTGCCCGTGCATCGTTCTGGGCCTAGCCCAACAACGTGTCGCGCTTATGTATGGCCCAGGCCCGGGGACTCCTGTCGGTGTACAAAAGTAGGGGCTCTCCTTTTGACCCCTTTACTTGTGCACGGGCAGTCAGAGGCCACAGTTAACAAGGTAGAGGAGGGAAGCCGGAGAGAAGCCGAAGCACGAGATGACCAAGGCGACGACAAGACCGGAAGCACAGGAGGGCAAGAGGTCGAGGTGGACTCCCTCGGAAAGATCCTTGCCGGGCGGCCCCCCACAGCCCCATCAAGAGCCTTGCCGAGGCAACTTGCCCGATGCCAGCACAGTGAACCACCCTTGAGCCCACCGGCTCCAACCCAACCAGCTGCGTTGGAACCAGGGCTCGGGAGGCGCCTCTGTGGTGGCATACAAATCTTTGTCAAACTCATAAATATATGAGTTCAGATGAGGACTAGAAGTCGGCGACCCTCGGCAGGATCCTAGCCAAGGAAATCCACAAGACCCCCGGCAAGACTCTTGCCGGGGATGACAGCAACGCCGCGACAAGACCCTTGCCGAGCCCCCGGCAAGACCCTTGCCGAGGGCGTCAGCAGGGCCACTGCCAGGCCCGCACCAGCCAATACTCCGCCGCCGTTCGCATGCAGCTGCTAGCCCGACCAGCTGGGCAGGCACCTGCGTGGCAACATGCAGCTTCCAGGCCAATTCAGCAAGCACCTGCGTGGCGGCATGCAGATCTTCCTAAAGGCCCTACCACCGTGCCACCTCAGCTGCCTACCTGCCTACATGGCGCTGCATGCATCGCCAGCCTGGGCGCGTGTCAAAGCGAGGCGAAGCGGCGACGGATGGGACGGGCCTCGTTCCTGTCCCCGATAAAGCTAGTGGACACCTACGTAGCACGTTTAATGCGCTTTGTCCCATAATGCCGTGCGATAAGCTCGCGCACTGTAGGCCTTTCCACCTCTTGTGTGCCACTGTGGCAGCCCCTTTTTCCTATAAAAGGAGGCCCGAGGTGACCAGGAGAATGATTCGGCTTTTTGGAACGGGACGGCCACCGTAGCTAGTTCAGAAAGCTCAAGAACACTCAATACATCCACCAAAGTAGGACTAGGGTTTTACGCATCCTCGCGACCCGAACCTGGGTAAACGATCCGTGTGCTTGCTTGTTAGACCTGCTCTTCTCACGGCCCCGCGCCCGCCGACCGTAGAAGGGATCCCAGTGATCCCATGGGTGTCATTCCCCCCGACACTAATGGTCGCGAAGTAAACAAGAAGGGTGCACCTCTCAAAATTTCATTTACCTCCGTTTTAAAAACTTGAGCTCTGGAACCTCTACAAATCACTGCTTCCCTCTGCGAAGAGACTATCTATTTACTTTTATGTTGTGTCATCATTGTCACGGGAAACCACGCCCACCTATGGGACCAGGAGGCCCCTTGCTGGTTTGGCAGGGGGACGTCGCGTTGCACAAAGAGCGGACGAGCGTGGGGCAATACGACAGAGGTCACACGGGCAGTTTTACCCAGGTTCGGGCTGCCGCGAGGCGTATAACCCTACTCCTGCTTTGGTGGATTGATGGTGGAAAGGTGGTGGTGGGGCATAGTACACCTCCTGGCAAAGGTTGCCTCAGGGCAGTAGCGACTACGTGCGTATGGGGGAGTGAGTTATCCAACCTTCTAACCCTTTCTACGGTTGCCATGGGCCTCCTTTTATAGATATAGGGGTTACCACAATGGCAAAGTAGTCATTATGCACTGATAAGATAGCAAATAGTGCTATCATACCTAACTCTGCGAGCTGAGAGGGCGCATTAAATGCACCACTTACTGTCACATTGTTGGTTTCCCGGCAAGGCTTGCCAGGCCGTCTCACCAGCTTCTCGCCTGCTTGCTTGACATGTCGTAGGACGGGTGTCATCTATGGTTTTTTCTTGTAGGGAGTGGCTGCCATGTGGCGAATGGCTGCTACTTAGTCACTCTATGACTTGATACCATACTGATCGACGACGTGAGTCGTGGTGGAGTGGTTGGTGAGGTGGTCTTGCCTCCGTGAGCCCCGGCAGGCCCTGCCGGGACACCTTGGCTATCAGCTTTCAAGTGTGGCCTCGTCCCTTGCCGGGCTCACGTACCTAGCAACGCTAGAACTTCTCTTGATGATACCTTCCTTCCTTGGCTTGGTGTTGGTCCCTCTGATATGCATGTTGGTCCATCTTATCTCTTGGTCCCTTGTACTCTGACTTGGGCTGGTGCTTCGATCTTGCTCCCGTGCATGTGCATAGTCTGGGCAACAGACCCGGGTTTGTTGCATAGACAGAAGCCCCCGGGCCTGCCCCAAACGTGCTGCCGAGTGTTGTCGGGGTAGGGCCTAATAAGTGCATAGTCGAGGTTGCTGAGGAGGCTGGTCTCTTGAGGTCATCTTTGCTTCTTAATTAGCCTTGATTATGGGCTAGTTTCCGGTTTCTCCACACGTCGTGTAAAGCCAATAGTGGTGGGGCTGCTACAGTAATGGCCCCTGAATGACTTTAACGCACGGGGTAGAAACTGCCAATTCACTCTTCCCACCACACCCTTATCCTTAGTCATGTATGCTGCATGCATCGCGCGGGGTAGGTAATGGAGGCGTATGGCGCAGTAGAGCATCAAGGTGACGGCCCGCTTGTCTTGAATTGGCGGAGGAGGACGGTGACCGCATATATGTCTCCAACGTATCTATAATTTTTGATTGTTCCATGTTGTTATATTATCAATCTTGGATGTTTTATAATCATTTTATATCATTTTTCGATACTAACCTATTGACATAGTGCCAAGTGTCAGTTCCTTATTTTTCCGCATTTTTTACATCGCAGAAAATCAATATCAGACGGAGTCCAAATGCCACGAAACTTTACGGATAATTTTTTTGGGCCGAAAGAAACACAACGGGCCCGGGATGCGCCTGGGGGTGCCCTGAGGGGGGCACAACCCACTAGGGCGTGTCAGGAGGCCCAAGCGCGCCCTGGTGGGTTGTGCCCACCTTAGGTGCCCCCCGGACCGCCTCTTTGCTCTATAAATACCCAATATTTTCAGAACCCAAGGGGAGTCGACGAAATGTTCATACAGCCACCACAGAGTCCAGAACCAACAGATCCAGTCTAGACACCATCTCGGATGGGGTTCACCACCTCCATTGGTGCCACTCCGATGATGCGTGAGTAGTTCTTTGTAGACCTTTGGGTTCGTGGTTAGTAGCTAGATGACTTCATCTCTCTCTCTCTCTCTCTTTCTTGGTTCTCAATACAATGGTCTCTTGGAGATCCATATGATGTAACTCTTTTGCGGTGTGTTTGTTGGGATCCGATGAACTTTGAGTTTATGATCAGATCTATCTTTTTATATCCATGAAAGTTATTTGAGTTTCTTTGATCTCTTATATGAATGATTGCTTATAGCCTCGTATTTCCTCTCCGGTATTTGGGTTTTGTTTGGCCAACTTGATCTATTCATCTTGAAATGGGAAGAGGTGCTTTGTAGTGGGTTCGATCTTACGGTGCTTGATCCCAGTGACAGAAAGGGAAACAACATGTATGTATCATTGTTACTAAGGATAAAACGATGGGGTCTATCTCTACATAGATAGATCTTCTCTACATCATGTCATCATTCTTATTGCATTACTCCATTTCTCCATGAACTTAATACACTAGATGCATGCTGGATAGCAGTTGATGTGTGGAGTAATAGTTGTAGATGCAGGCAGGAGTCAGACTACTAATTTTGGACGTGATTCCTATGTAATGATCATTGCCTGGATAGCGTCATAATTATTTGAAGTTCTATCAATTGCCCAACAGTAATTTGTTCACCTACTGTTTGCTATTTTTCTCGAGAGAAGCCACAAGAGAAACCTACGATCCCCGGGTCTTCTTTCTCATATATTTGCCTTTGCGATCTATTTTTATTTGCTTTTATTTTCAGATCTATTAATCCAAAAATCCAAAATACCTTGCTGCAATTTATTTTATTCGGCGTTCGATCTATCAATATTTACAACTTTCTCCCATCATTGCACCAATTTCTGGCACCGTTACCCAAAAGGGATTGACAACCCCTTTAACATGTCAGGTTGCGAGTATTTGTTATTTGTGTGTAGGGGTTGTTTATGTTGTGTTGCTTGGTTCTCCTACTGGTTCGATAACCTTGGTTTCATATCTGAGGGATATACCTACCACCGCTGTGCTGCATCATCCCTTCCTCTTTGGGGAAATACCGACGTAGCTTCAAGCGACATCAAAAGGAATTTCTGGCGCCGTTGCCAGGGAGGATCTTCAACATATACCAGGTTCCTAATCACAAATCTCATCTCCTCGCAATTTACATTATTTGCCATTTGCATCTCGTTTTCCTCTCCCTCACTTCACAAAAAATACCGTTTTATTCGCCTCTCCTTTTCCATTCGCCGTTTTCTTGCTGGATATGTTTTTGAGTGCAATGTGTAGTCACCACGAATCAAGAGAACACCAAGTTATGTGATTTCTCAAATACCAACAACAATGATTTTATTGGCACTCTGATTGCTCCTCCCGCCACTAGTGCGGAGACTTGTGATATTAATACTTCTTTGCTGAATCTTGTTTTGAAAGACCAATTATCCGGTACTCGTAATGAGGATGTCACGTCCCATCTTAATACCTTCATGGAATTATGCGATATGCAAAAGAAAAATGATGTGGACAATGATGTGGTTAAGATGAAATTATTTTTGTTTTCTTTGCGTGATTCTGCAAAAAATTGGTTCTCTTCTTTGCCTCGCAATAGTATCGATTCTTGGAATAAGTGCAAAGATGCTTTTATCACTAAGTATTTTCCTCTCGCAAAAATTATTTTCCTTAGAACCCAAATCATGAATTTGAAGCAACTTGAACATGAGCATGTTGCACAATCTTGGGAAAGGATGAAAATGATGCTAAGGAATTTCCCAACTCATGGGTTAAATCTTTGGATGATCATACAAAAATTTTGTGCGGGGTTGAATTTTGTTTCTCGTAATCTTTTAGATTCTCCCGCGGGTGGTACTTTTATGGAAATTACTTTGGGTGAATCCACCAAACTACTTGATAATATTATGGCAAATTATTCGCAATGGCATACCGAAAGGACTCCTACTAGTAAAAAAGTTAATTTAGTTGAAGAAATTTCTTCTTTGAGTGAAAAAGTTGATGCTCTTGTGAAATTGGTGTCTAGTAGAAGTGCTCCTATTGATCTTAATGATATGCCTTTGTCTACTTTGATTGAGCAAAATAGTGATGCCATAGATGTGAATTTTATCTCTCGAAATAATTTCAACAACAATTCTTATAGAGGTAATTTTAATCCTAGGACTTTTCCTAGTAATTCCTCTAATAAGTATGGTAATTCCTATGGAAATCAATCTTATAATAATAATAGGAACACCTCTCATCTTGATAATAATATTAAAGAATTTATCAACATTCCAAAAGTTTTCAACACTTCCATAGAAGAAAAGTTGAGTAAGATTGATGATTTGTCTAGAAGTGTTGATAAAATTGCTCATGATGTGAAAAATCTCAAGATGAATTTTTTTGTGACTAAAGTAGATGAATCAATTAAATCTATTTATGTTTCTATGGATGAAAGTAAGAAAAGAACCGCTATGCTTAGAGCTAAAAGAGAATATTTAGAAAAAGTGTTTTCTAGTGATTTCTTTCGCAGAAGTGATGGAGATCTTAAAATGATTGGTGTTTCTTCTATTGATTCCTTGTTTAGTAAAGTTAAGATTGATGAATAAGGGACTAGAGAAGAGTCAACTTTAGGTAGAAGGCGTCCCAATATTTCGGAGGGTGAAAATCTTGTTGAGAAAATTGATGAAAGTGGGTTTGGAGAGCTCAAAACTTTTGCTAGTGATGTACCCACTCTTTTGGATTACAAAGACTTTAATTATGATAGTTGCTCTTTGATTGATTGTATTTCTTTGTTGCAATCCATGATAAATTCACCCCATGCTTATGAACAAAATAAAGCTTTTACTAAACATATTGTTGATGCTATGATGAAAGCTCTTGAGAAAAATTGGAATTAGAATTTTCAATTCCTAGAAAAACGCATGATGAATGGGAACCTACTATCAAAATCAATATTAAAAATTATGAGTGTTCTACTTTATGTGACTTGGGCGCTAGTGTTTCTACAATTCCGAAATCTTCATGTGATGTGCTTGGTCTTACTAATCTTGAAGAATGTTCTTTGAATTTGCACTTAGTGGATTCTACTATTAAAAAGCCTATGGGAAGAATTAATGATGTTCTTATTCTTGCAAATAGGAATTATGTGCCCATAGATTTTATTGTTCTTGATATTGATTGTAATAAGTCTTGTTCAATTATTCTTGGTAGACCGTTTTTACGCACTATCGGTGCCGTGATTCATATGAAAGAAGGCAATATTAAGTTCCAATTTCCTTTGAGGAAGGGTATGGAACACTTTCCCAGAACTAGAATTAAGCCACCTTATGAATCAATCATTAGGGCATCTTATGGATCTCGAACCAAATATGACAAAACTTAGATCCTTGCTTTATGCCTAGCTAAGGGCGTAAAACTATAGCACTTGTTGGGAGGAAACCCAATGAATACATTTTCTTTTTTCTTTTTCCTGCCTGTTTTTGTGTGTTAGCACAACTATGCTACTGCTATGATTGTTTTTTATGTTTTAATTAGTGTTTGTGCCAAGTAAAGCCTTTAGGATCTTCTTGGGTGATAGTTGTTTGATCTTGCTGAAAAAACAGAAACTTTTACGCTCACGAAATTAATTTTCATTTTTACCAGAGAGTGATAAAATACCCATTCCACTTGCAGTAGATCAATATACAAATTGCTCAGGCCGTCCTAATTTTTAAGAATGTTTGGAGTTACAGAAGTATTTGAAATAGTCTGATTGCTACAGACTGTTCTGTTTTTGACATATTCTGTTTTCTTTGTGTTGTGTACTTATTTTGATGGCTCTATGGTTTTATTTGATGAGTTTTTGCCATAGAAAATTTGGAATACAGTAGATATAATACAAAAACAAAATAGGAATTTGTTTGATACAACACTTCTAGTAGTGGTTTATTATTCTTGTACTAACAGATTTCACGAAGGTTTTGTTGAGTTTTGTGTGATTGAAGTTTTCAAGTTTTGGGTTATCTTACGATGGATGAAGGAAGGGTGGAAGAGTCTAAGCTTGGGGATGCCCCGACATCCCAAGCTATTATTCAAAAATGAGCAACCAACTAAGGTTGGGGATGCCCCTGAGTGGCATCCCCTCTTTCTTCCAACGATCATCGACATTTTACTCGAAACTATATTTTTATTCGTCACATGATATGTGTTTTGCTTGGAGCGTCTTGTATGACATGAGTCTTTTCTTGTTTTATTTTTTGTTTCAAGTCATCAGTCCTTGCTAGACACACCTATTTGAGAGAGCCAAAATTATGTCATGACTTGTTAGAATTGCTCTCTATGCTTCACTTAAATTTTTATGAGCTATGGACTTGCTCTAGTGCTTCACTTAAATCTTTTTGATCATGGTGTGCTTTAGTATTTTTGAAGACATGCTCTCTTGCTTCACTTAGATTTATTTGAGAGTTACTAAAAATTACAAGACATTCTCTCTTTCTTCTCTTAAATTAATTTGAGAGAAAGAAAAATTTATTGTGCTCATGATCTTCACTTATATTTGTTGGAGCTTGTCAAAATCAACACATGAAAATTAGTCCCAAAAAATAAAACAAGAAAAGACTCATGTCATACAAGACGCTCCAAGCAAAACACATATCATGTGACGAATAAAAATATAGTTTCGAGTAAAATGTCGATGATCGTTGGAAGAAAGAGGGGATGCCACTCAGGGGCATCCCCAATCTTAGTTGGTTGCTCATTTTTGAATAATAGCTTGGGATGTCGGGGCATCCCCAAGCTTAGGCTCTTCCACCCTTCCTTCATCCATCGTAAGATAACCCAAAACATGAAAACTTCAATCACACAAAACTCAACAAAACCTTCGTGAAATCTGTTAGTACAAGAATAATAAACCACTACTAGAAGTGTTGTATCAGACCAATTCCTATTTTGTTTTTGTATTATATCTACTGTATTCCAACTTTTCTATGGCAAAAACTCATCAAATAAAACCATAGAGCCATCAAAATAAGCACACAACACAAACAAAACAGAATATGTCAAAAACAGAATAGTCTGTAGCAATCAGACTATTTCAAATACTTCTGTAACTCCAAACATTCTTAAAAATTAGGACGGCCTGAGCAATTTGTATATTGATCTACTGCAAGTGGAATGGGTATTTTATCGCTCTCTGGTAAAAATGAAAATTAATTTCGTGAGCGTAAAAGTTTCTGTTTTTTTAGCAAGATCAAACAACTGTCACCCAAGAAGATCCTAAAGGCTTTAGTTGGCACAAACACTAATTAAAACATAAAAAAAATCATAACAGTAGCATAGTTGTGCTAACACACAAAAACAGGCAGGAAAAAGCAAAAATAAAATGTATTCATTGGGTTTCCTCCCAACAAGTGATATAGTTTTACGCCCTTAGCTAGGCATAAAGCAAGGATCTAAGTTTTGTCATATCCAAGAAGGATATAATAAAAACTTTCATGAAGATCATTGGACAAAATAAAGTTGATTCTTAGTAATAGTTTTGAGATATGATGATGTGATATGTGAGTTATGTTGGTGAGTAATTATGCTTTAGTAAGAATATTGGTGTTAAGGTTTGTGATTCCCTATGCAAGTACGAAAGTCAATAGTCATGCAATGAAATTATACCCTACTTATGGTGCATTATTCGGTGTTATTTATGCTTAATGCTTGCTTATGAGATTATCTGTTTCTTAGTTGGTCGCTTCCTAATCTTTTGCTAGCCTTTATTTTGCACTAAGTATGATCACTACTTGTGCATCCAAAAACCTTTAAACCAGTTTTGCCACATGACTCCACTATATCTACCTATATGCGGTATTCTTTTGTCGTTCTAAGCAAATTTGCATGTGCCATCTCTAATTTTCATAATAAACTTCTCTTTTGTGTGTTTGTTTCGCTTGCGGAGCGGTGAGGGGTGGCTAATATTTTCCATGCTAGATGTGTTATTCTCAAGATGAGTGTTTATTCACTTGTCATTGCATGAGAGTAAGGCAAAGGTATTAGGAATGCCCAGTCTCGAAATGCAAAAAAATTGAATTTACTTTATGTTGTCAAATAATAAATTCCTTGGAAAGTGTTGGTATGGAGGGCAACTGCGGATACGGCTAGCCATGGAAAGTGAAAGTATGGTGGAAAAAGGAATAAACTTTATTTTCTGTTTGGGAACCGCTTATGATATATCTAAGCATGGGAAGTGTTGGGAACTCTAAGTCGTTTTTGTTGGTGGGATGGATACACCTCTCAAAATGTTTTTATCTCTAAGTTATTCGCTTTGAGCGCTGGCACCTTTACAAATCCCTACTTCCCTCTGATTAGGGCCTTTCTTTTACATTATACAATTTTTATTTTGAGTCTCCATCTTCTCTTATAAAAGCACCAACTAGGAGGCAATATGATCGTACTTAAGTATTGGGTGTAGCTAATATTCGAGTGTGTTTCATGAATGGATCAATGTTTGAGCATGATGGGCTAGGGATAACTTATTTTAGCGTTAATAATTTGAAAGACATGGTTGCTTGTTGATATGCTTGAGTATATAAATTATCATGTCAAAACTAGACTATTGCTTTGAACAACTAAAAGTCCAATTGTCCATGCTATAAAGAAAAGAATATGATATGACATGATAGGCAGCATTCCACATCAAAAATTCTATTTTTATCACTTACCTACTCAAGGATGAGTAGGAGTTAATCTTGGGGATGCTGATACATCTCCAATGTATCTATATTTTTTGTTTGTTCGACGTAGTTATATTACCAATCTTGGATGTTTTATAATCATTTTATAGTCATTTTATATCATTTTTTGGTACTAACCTATTGACATAGGCCAAGTGCCAGTTCCTGTTCTTTCCGTGTTTTTTACATCGTAGAAAATCAATATCAGACGGAGTCCAAATGCCATGAAACTTTACGGAGAATTTTTTGGGGCCAAAAGGAACACAACGGGCCCTGCGTGCCCCGAGGGGAGCACAACCCACCAGGGCGCGCCAGGAGGCCCAGGTGCGCCCTGGTGGGTTGTTCCCACCTCGGGTGCCCCCCGGACCGCCTTTGTGCTCTATAAATACCCCAATATTTCCAGAATCTCAGGGGAGTCGACGAAATATTCATCCAGCCGCCGTAGAGTCCAGAACCACCAGATCCAATCTAGACACCATCTCGGATGGGGTTCACCACCTCCATTGGTGCCTCTTCGATGATGTGTGAGTAGTTCTTTGTAGACCTTCGGGTCCATAGTTAGTAGCTAGATGGCTTCATCTCTCTCTCTCTTGGTTCCCAATACAATGGTCTCTTGGAGATCCATATGATGTAAATATTTTGCGGTGTGTTTGTTGGGATCCGATGAACTTTGAGTTTATGATCAGATCTATCTTTTTATATCCATGAAAGTTATTTGAGTTTCTTTGATCTCTTATATGCATGATTCCTTATAGCCTCGTATTTCTTCTCTGATATCTGGGTTTTGTTTGGCCAACTCGATTTATTTATCTTGCAATGGGAAGAGGTGCTTTGTAGTGGGTTCGATCTTACGGTGCTTGATCCCAGTGACAGAAAGGGAAACAACACGTATGTATCGTTGCTACTAAGGATAAAACGATGGGGTCTATCTCTACATAGATAGATCTTGTCTACATCATGTCATCGTTCTTATTGCATTACTCCATTTCTCCATGAACTTAATACACTAGATGCATGCTGGATAGCGGTCGATGAGTGGAGTTATAGTAGTAGATGCAGGCAGGAGCCGGTCTACTATCTTGGATGTGATGCCTATGTAATGATCATTGCCTGGATATCGTCATAATTATTTGAAGTTCTATCAACTGCCCAATAGTAATATGTTCACCTACCGTTTTCTATTTTTCTCGAGAGAAGCCACTAGTGAAACCTACAGCCCCTAGGTCTTCTTTCTCATATATTTGCCTTTGTGATCTATTTTTATTTGCTTTTATTTTTCAGATCTATTAATCCAAAAATCCAAAATACCTTGCTGCAATTTATTTTATTTGGCGTTCGATCTATCAATATTTACAACTTTCTCCCGTCATCGCACCAATTTCTAGCACCGTTACCCGAAAGGGATTGACAACCCATTTAACACGTTGGGTTGTGAGTATTTGTTATTTGTGTGCACGGGCTGTCTACGTTGTGTTGCTTGGTTCTCCTACTGGTTTAATAACCTTGGTTTCATATCTAAGGGAAATACCTACCGCCGCTGTGCAGCATCATCCCTTCCTCTTTGGGGAGATACCGACGTAGCTTCAAGCGACAACAACCGCCTGTTGGGGGAGCGGCTCCCCTCCCCGGCCCGCTTATAAAAGGGAGGGGCAGAGGAGGGTGGAGTCACTCATCCTCGCATTCTTCCTCTTCTGTCTTCTGCTTCTCGTTAGATATGTTGGAGGAGAGAGCCAGGGGCTAGCCCCCGGGGTCCATCTTGAAGCTTTCCCTGGATCTGAAAGGGGGACACGGGCGGCGCAGTGACAATGCTGGTGGTGGTGACCCCAATGTGCTCGCCGCTGGGCCACCCGTGGCCTTGACTTCAGTGGGAGGGGACGTGAATGACACCATGTCGAGGCCCGAAGTGGGCATGGCGCGTGGTAGTCAATCGCTCCCCATTCTTCTTCCCTTCATGACACCGGGAAGGGGTCATGGAAGGAAGTCACCATTGGCGAAGGCGACCCCGACTCCTCCTAAACGTCGTTCCTTCGCCATGCAGGAGGGCTCTTTGCTCCTATCCATGTTTTCTGGGCGCATGATGGCTTCCGTCATCAGGGCCGCTGGGGATGACCATGCTCTTTGTGGGGAGTCCCTCGGAGAGCATGGTGTCTGGTATGGCTGTCGCAACGGGATCGTCGAATGGCAGTGGTACGGGAGGTAGCAGCAACCCACGATGCGCCAAGAACGAGGGTGGCCGTTCTGACGGCTCGTGTTTGCCGATGACTCCGCTGCCCCTGTCTGGGCTCCCTTTAGCACCATTGTCCCTCTTGCCCTCTGGTTCCTCCCTCCTAAGCAAAGGAGGGCGTCATCTTGATCCTGGGGAGGCGCCGAATCCAAGCCGATTCCGCCTCTTGCTTCTTTAGTCCCTCGCTGTAATACCCCGAGGGAGATGGACAAGAGCAAAGGCGTAATGGGGCACTTATCTTTTTTCAATCTTAAATCTGCCGACAATTGCCAAATTTTAATTCAAATAATGTAATCTCCGGAGTCCATGTTCGTGTTCTGTAATGCTTGTACTCGTATTAGCATATTAATGAAAAAGATGAACCTTGCCGGGAACCCGTGCATGTGTATGTCCATATAGAGGCGAGATGCTCTTTAATATAAATAAACGAGTTTTCCCCGGCAGGCTATCCTGCCGGCACCCTTTTTGTCTGCCGGAGAGCTGCGTCTACCGGGTAACAGACGAAGGGACCAGCCCCCCGCCTACTTCTTTTTAACAAAGGCCATTGCGACTATCCTGACCAAAGTAATGTTCGAGTCCTGGATGGGAGCACCTAAGTCTCAAAAGAGTGGCGAAGCTTTCTTATGCACAAGCTATAGCTTTATAGAACACTAATGGACAAGAGGTAAAATTTATCTGTCTAGCTTGCGGGGGATCGATGTGCTGGGCAGTCTTCTCAACTCCTTGTTGAAGCCAAGTTCACGGCAGGAACCGGCCAGAGGGATCGAGCATGTTGGGTAATGTGGTGCACCCCTGCAGGGAAGTTTATCTATTCGAATAGCCGTGTCCCTCGGTAAATGGATGACCTGGAGTTGTATTCTGAACTTATGACAACTAAACCCGGATACTTTATAAAACACACCCTTTCAAGTGCCAGATACATCCTGGTGGTCGCTCTCTCACAGGGCGATGAGGAGAGGATCGCTGGGTAGGATTATGCTATGCAATGATACTTGGTGAACTTACCGGCTTCTCTCTTCTACATGATTCAAGATGGAGGCTGCCAGAAGCGTAGTCTTTGATAGGCCTAGCTATCCCCCTCTTATTCTGGCATTCTGCAGTTCAGTCCATAGATACTACCCATTTCATTGATACCATTGAATATGTAGTGTAGATCCTTGCTTGCGAGTACTTTGGATGAGTACTCACGGTTGCTTTGATATTTCTTTTTTCCCTTTCCTCGGTTATTGTGATCATATGATGGAGTCCAGGAGCCAGAGGATCCCGAGGATGATTCTACGTGGAGTTCGACTTCGACGAGTAGTTAGGAGGTCCCAGGAAGGAGGCCTTGCCTTTTCGATCGATGCTACTTTTGTGCTAGCCTTCTTAAGGCAAACTTGTTTAACTTATGTCAGTACTCAGATATTGTTGCTTTCGCTAACTCTTGTGTCTTCGAGCATTTGTTTTCGAGCCTTTGAGGCCCCTGGCTTGTAATATAAAGCTTGTATTATTTTATTTGTGTCTAGAGTTGTATTGTGATATCTCCCTGTAAGTCCTTGATCTTGATCGTACACATTTGCATGTATGAATAGTATACGATTGAATCGGGGGCATCACAAATGGTCGAGGCAGAAGCAAGAGTAGCAGCCTGGGATTTGAAAGGCTTGGAGCGATGAACATCTGGCTTGTAGACAAGAGTACTGACTGTATCTACAATTTCATCATCATGATTGGCAAACAACAGATCCGTTGAAGCAGAACGCTGTGGGAGCACCGGAGTTTGTCTTCGAATGCGTGGGACAACAAGCAAGTCCAGGTAGTCATACTCCTTGACGAGGCCCTTCTTAGCTAAATCCTTGCGAGTAATGCTTTCTCAACAAGGTCCATGAGCACTTCCTTGGATCCTTCTCATGCAGAAGAGTTTAACGAGTGTGATTGTGAATCAAATTCAGCTCAGACATCAATTCTAGCTTTTCTTTTCTATCCATCTTGATGTGTCTTTCTAGAGTATGTTGCGTGAGAGTAAAAATCTCATAGAGTGATGGATTTAACATGACTTCCAGAACAGGATTACCGTACCACTCATGTGGAAACATACTCTAGTTTACCTACGAAGTTCGGTAGTACCTTGATCTGAAGTTTCATGATCATCATCATTAGCTTCCTCACTAATTGGTGTAGGCATCACGGGAATAGTTTTCTGTGATGAACTACTTTCCAATTCCAGAGAAACTCCTTCTCTAGAAAGGATCCATTCTTAGCAATTCAGTATCATCTTTTGTGACAATACTGGTGCAATTGCCTCGGTAAAGGAATCCAGATTTCACAAGAGAACCAAGCACATCAAGAGACGCTTCAATTCCATCCGCGATCAAGTCACGGAGGGAGACATAAATATTTGCAAGATACATACGGATTTGAATGTTGCAGACCCATTGACTAAGCCTCTCTCACGAGCAAAACATGACCAACACCAAGACTCCATGGGTGTTAGAATCATTACTATGTAATCTAGATTATTGACTCTAGTACAAGTGGGAGACTGAAGGAAATATGCCCTAGAGGCAATAATAAAGTTGTTATTTATATTTCCTTATATCATGATAAATGTTTATTATTCATGCTAGAATTGTATTAACTGGAAACTTAGTACATGTGTGAATACATAGACAAACAGAGTGTCCCTAGTATGCCTCTACTTGACTAGCTCGTTAATCAAAGATGGGTAAGTTTCCTAGCCATAGACATGTATTGTCATTTGATGAACAGGATCACATCATTAGAGAATGATGTGATGGACAAGACCCATCAGTTAGCTTAGCATAATGATCGTTTAGTTTTTCTGCTATTGCTTTCTTCATGACTTATACATGTTCCTCAGACTATGAGATTATGCAACTCCCGAATACTGGAGGAACACCTTGTGTGCTATCAAACGTCACAACGTAACTGGGTGATTATAAAGATGCTCTACTGGTGTCTCCGATGGTGTTTGTTGAGTTGGCATAGATCAAGATTAGGATTTGTCACTCCATGTACTGAAGAGGTATCTCTAGGCCCTCTCGGTAATGCACATCACTATGAGCCTTGCAAGCAATGTGACTAATGAGTTAGTCACGGGATGATGCATTACGGAACAAGTAAAGAGACTTGCCGGTGGCGAGATTGAACTAGGTTTGATGATATCGACGATCGAATCTCGGGCAAGTAACATACCAATGACATTGTTATGCGGTTTGAGCAATAAAGATCTTCGTAGAATATGTAGGAACCAATATGAGCATCCAGGTTCTGCTATTGGTTATTGACCGGAGATGTGTCTCGGTCATGTCTACATAGTTCTCGAACCCGTAGGGTCCGCACGCTTAATGTTCAATGATGATTTGTTTTATGAGTTTATGTGATTTGATGAACCAAAGTTTGCTCGGAGTCCTGGATGAGATCACGGACATTACGAGGAGTCTATAAATGGTCGAGACATAAAGATTGATATATTGGAAGGCTATATTCGGACATCAGAATGGTTCCAGAGAAGTTCGGGTATTTTCCGGAGTACCGGGAGGTTACTAGAACCCCCCGGGGAGTTGATGGGCCTTAGTGGGAAGGAGAGGCAGCAGCCAGGAGGTGGCGCCACCCCTCAAGCCCAGTCCGAATTGGACAAGGGGTTGAGGGCCCGGCCACCCCTCTCCCTTCCTTCCCACTTCTGCTTTAGGTGGAAACCTACTAGGACATGGAGTCCTAGTAGGATTCCCCTTCTCCCGGCACGCCCTAGCCTAGCCGGCCGGCCTCCCCCTCCCTCCTTTATGTACGGGGGTAGGGGGGCACCCTAGTAGACACAAGTTGATCTTTTAGCCGTGTGCGGTGCTCCCCCCCACAGTTACACACCTCGGTCATATCGTTGTAGTGCTTAGGCGAAGCCCTGCGTCGGTAACTTAATCATCACCGTCACCAGGCCATCATGCTGACGGAACTCTCCCTCGGCCTCAACTGGATCTAGTGTTTGAGGGACATCATCGAGCTGAACGTGTGCTGATGGCGGAGGTGCCGTGCGTTTGGTACTTGATCGGTTGGATCGCGAAGACGTGCGACTACATCAACCGTGTTACTAAACGCTTCCGCTTTCGGTCTATGAGGGTACATAGACACACTCTCGCCTCTCATTGCTATGCATCTCCTAGATAGATCTTGCATGATCGTAGGTACATTTTTTGAAATACCGCGTTCCCGAACAGTGGCATCCGAGCCAGGTCTATGCGTAGATGTTATATGCATGAGTAGAACACAAAGAGTTGTGGGTGATAATAGTCATACTGCTTACCAGCAATGTCTTACTCTGATTCGGCGGTATTGTTGGATGAAGCGGCCCAGACCGACATTACATGACCGCGTTCATGAGATAGGTTCTGCCGACGTGCTTTGCACACAGGTGGCTAGTGGGTGTCTGATGAGGACATCAATACCATTGTTACACCCACAGCCCCTGCTGCTATACATACTGGACCAATTACTAGAGCTCGCGCATGCCAATTAAATTACCAGGTACTTCCGTTTCTTGGTAATGTTTCTAGTGTTCATGAGAAAATAATGCTGCCTAAATTGGATACATTTGTTTTGCTTACAAATGAAGGGCCTAGCTTGGACAAGAAAGATGAGCCTTGAAGCAAGTTCAAGCATGGAGATGATGGTGTGTGCAAGGGGAACAAGAACGGAGTTAGAAGTGATGATTCCAGGACTTTGAAGCCACCATAATGAGTGCATGAAGCCTTGGACGAAATATACAATATGCCACTTCATAAATTTCGTCCAGAGGCTATCCTAGGTGCGGCGTCACCTTATTTTTGGGTCAGGCCCATGTTATTTCGAAATACTTGATTATAGGTTGTTTTTAGAGTCCGTATGTGTGGGGAAACAAGAGTTAGGGTTGGTTTCGGACCCCTCCTCCAAAGGCCATGAAATTCCCCCGCTCTCCTCCATATATACAACCCTTAGGGCATCGTTCAGACTTTGGGTTTTGTTTAGATTAAAGTTCACCATAGCTGCAACTTCGCGTACTTCGTTTGTGTTCAACGACCAGACAAAGGCGTCACAGAACCCCACCTTTGATCAATAAAGCTTTCCCCTTATATTCGCAATATCTAAATTGCAATCTTAGTTTCTTGCTTGTTCTTCATTTTCCTGCAGGAAACAGACCTTCGTGGTCAGGTTGATCATGCTCCGGCGTGGTCAATAACCTCTCGGAGTTGGTTTAGCGATTGCTAAGGCGCGACGTCCTCCCACGTTCGTAGTCAGATCATCAAAGTTGACTTCCTCCAAAACGGTAGCCACCATCTCATCAAAAGACGGGACACCTTTGCCTCTATCAAGTGGTATCAGATTTTCAGGTTACTCGGTGAGATTTTACAGTTTTTCATAGTTTAGATCGAGTCTATTCTTCATACCTACGGTCCACGAAAAAGCCAAAAAAAATTAGGGTTAGTTCATCATATCTGAACCAGTCTGAGCCTTTGCATAGTCTTTTCAGTATTTTGCTTTGTTGAATTTGTGGTTGCATCATCGTGTCTAGTTGCTGGTCTTAGAGTCTAGTCTTTTAGAGTTTTGAGTTCTGGTCATAAGTTGTCCCGCCGCCGCCGCATCATCATCATCGCCCCTGCCATATACCACCACCAATCCTTATCCATATACCACCACCAATCCGTATCCATATACCACCACCAATCTGTACCCATACACTACCACCGTTGCCATATCCTACCACCACATATCCACCACCAATCCGAGTTCCTTTCATATTAGGTTTGTTTTCGAGATCCATCTAATTTCTGATTCGTGTTTCCTTGCTTGAGTAGGTTTCGGGAAAAAAAGAAAAATAAAACAAAAGAGTCTGGAGACCCCCGGGCAGTTTTTAGGCCAAAATTTTCGCAGGCAATTTTTCCTCTATCCTATTTTTAGGCTTTTCGGAGTGTTTTGAGCCACATGCCATCATAGTGATTTTTTGTCGCACTTTTTCGTCGTCGCTGCCCTGATTTTTGAAAAAAGTAAAAAAATCCGTGCCCATCCTGTCAGTTTGACCTGGGAGGAGTTTTGAGACACTTGCCATTATAGTGATTTTTCGCAAAAAAAGAGGCGCAAAAAACAGAGGAGCGCCAAAAAAACAGAGCGAAAAAAAATCCATAGTGTGCTTTTCCCTTGTTTACGTGCAGCGCCTTGATTTTGTTAGTGTTCTAGGCTCACGTCTCTAGCACGGTCTAGCCTAGGACCAACACAACACCGTCGTTGAGCGTTTATTCAACTTTGCATCTCTAAATTGATTATTGCTGACCCTTTTTGCTACCATACAATAAGCCTTCCCAGCTCAACATATATCTACGTCGTGCGTTTGACTCTCCCTGGTAATCGCTCTATCCAAGCTTTGATAGTTTTGACTACGACTGTTGCCGATCACCGCCTGCTGCTGGGTAAGAATTGGTAAGAATTTGAGATTTGCTTGACGGATTTGTGACACCCACCACCACCTCTTGTTAGTAGTCTGTAGGATCATATTCTTGTGTGTTTCTATTGCTGCTAACCATTGCAGGATCACAAGACGGCGAGACTGACTGGGAGAACATGATGAATAAGGAGTTGTGTGATAAATTTCAGCAAATGATGAGTGGAAAAGTGCAAGATGTGCTAAACAGATTTGAAAAGGCCATGGAGAAGATAGATGGCATGGAGAAGACGTTCGAAACAAAGCTCGATAACAAGTTTAATGAATTGCTCACGCGTCTTCCACCACCACCACCGGCTGAACCTAACGCACCTCAACAACAACAACAACAACAACAACAACAACAAACAACAACAACAACAACAACAACAACAACAACAACAACAACAACAATAACAACGACGACTACCTCCACGTCGCGAAACAACCCTCCGCCGAGCGAGCCGTGTCCCTCTTGCGTCTGGCCAAACTATTGGTGCTGTTGTTGATACTTCTATGGATCCTGCTGCTGATGTGGAGCAGGATGATTAGGCAGGAGAGTACAAGGATGAGGTTGATCAAAATCAGAACTACGTGCAACCACCAGCACCACAACCACCGGGTCATCCACATACAAATAATGGCAATGGTAGGGCTCCCCCTCAGGTACGAGATCATGACCATCTCCCTAAACTGAAATTGAATATTCCACCATTGGAGGGTAGATATGTTCCTAATATATATCTTACTTGGGAGTTAGAAACTGAACAACGATTTACATGTTTACAATATCCTGAAGAGAGACGTGTTCCTGCTGCAGTTTGTGCTTTCACTAGCTTTGCATGTGTTTGGTGGTCTGAACATTGTAGATT
This sequence comes from Triticum urartu, assembly GCF_056163025.1. Classification (NCBI taxonomy): domain Eukaryota; kingdom Viridiplantae; phylum Streptophyta; class Magnoliopsida; order Poales; family Poaceae; genus Triticum; species Triticum urartu. The sequence continues at coordinate 264,139,971 of NC_141876.1, forward strand.
ATATCCTATTCTAGATACTTGGGCTGCTTTCAAAACTGCTATGCATACTCGTTGGTTTCCACCATATTATCAACGTGAATTAATTCAAAAATTGCAGCGTTTAAGACAAGGAATTTTTTTTGTAGAAGAATATTATCAGGAATTACAAACTGGCATGATTAGATGTGGTGTTGTTGAGGAGAATGAATCTATTCTTGCATGTTTCATGGGTGGATTAAGCAGAGAGATTCAGACCATTCTAGAGTATAAGGAGTATAATAATATCACTCGTTTATTCCATCTTGCTTGTAAAGCTGAACGTGAAGTGCAGGATCGACAAGCATTGGCACGGACTAACTTTTCTATAGGACGATCTTCATCATGGACACCGCGTGCATCCTCTGTTTCCACTACACCAGCACCTCCATCACGTGCCACCTCCATCCGTGATACCCGAAAGCATGCACAACCACCACTATCTACCAAGAACACACCTGCCGGGCCAACACATAGCTCTTCTTCTTCCATGTCATCAACAGGGTACACAAGTGATATTATTTGTCGTCGTTGTAAGGGAAGAGGACATTTTGGAAGAGAATGCAAATCTCGGTGTGTGATGATTGCTACTGAGGATGGTGGGTATGAGTCCGCTAGTGACTATGATGAGGAGATTTTGGCTTTTATTACACATGAAGAACACGGTGGATACGATTCTGATCCTGAGACACAATACATGGCTGCTAAAGATGCTGACAGGTATGAATGTTTAGTTGCTCAACATGTTTTGAGTGTGCAGGTTACACAAGCTGAGCAAAATCAGAGGCATAATTTGTTCCATACAAAGGGATTTGTGAAGGAACGTTCTATTCGCGTCATCATAGATGGAGGGAGCTGCAACAACTTGGCTAGCATGGAGATGGTGGAGAAGCTCTCCCTCACCACAAGACCGCATCCACATCCTTACTACATCCAATGGTTCAACAATAGTGGCAAGGTTAAGGTAACACATCCCGTTCGTGTGCATTTTAGTATCTCTACATATGCTGATTATGTTGATTGTGATGTGGTACCTATGCAAGCATGTTCCTTATTACTTGGTAGACCATGGCAATTTGATAAAAAAAATTGTACACCATGGTAGAAACAATCAGTATACTCTTGTTCATAAGGACAAAAATATTACTTTGCTTCCTATGACTCCTGATTCCATTTTGAAAGATGATATTAGTAGAGCTAATAAAGCAAAACAGGAGCAAAATAAGAGTGAAAATCAGATTGTGGCAAAAGAATTTGAGCAACAACTGAAGCCTAATAATAAACCATCTAGTGTTTCTTCTGAAATTAAATTGAAAAGTGCATGTTTACTTGCCACCAAATCTGATATTGATGATCTAGATTTTAGCAAATCCGTTTGCTATGCTTTTGTGTGCAAAGAGGCATTATTTTCATTTGAGGACATGACTTCCTCTTTGCCTCCTGTTGTCACTAACATTTTGCAAGAGTTCGCAGATGTCTTTCCACAAGACGTACCACCGGGATTCCCACCTATTCGAGGGATTGAGCATAAAATTGACTTAATTCCAGGTGCATCATTTCCCAACTGTGCACCATACCGTACCAATCCAGAGGAGACGAAGGAGATTATGCGTCAAGTACAGGAGCTGCTCGACAAAGGTTATATACGCGAATTCCTTCGTCCTTGTGTTGTTCCTATCATTTTAGTGCCGAAAAAGGATGGTACGTCATGTATGTGTGTTGATTGTAGAGGCATTAATAATATTACTATTTGTTATTGTCATCCTATTCCTAGGCTAGACGACATGCTTGATGAATTGAGTGGCTCTACAATATTCTCCAAAGTTGATTTGCGTAGTGGATACCGTCAAATTCATATGAAATTGGGAGATGAATGGAAAACAACATTTAAAACTAAGTTTGGATTATATGAGTGGTTAGTCATTTCTTTTGGGTTAACTAATGCACCTAGTACTTTAATGAGATTAATGAACGAAGTTTTACGTGCTTTCATTGGACGATTTGTGGTAGTCCATTTTGATGATATACTAATTTATATCAGATCTTTGGAGGAACATTTGGAAAATTTACGTGTTGTTTTTATTGCTCTATGTGATGCACGTTTGTTTGGTAACCTTGGGAAGTGTACCTTTTGCACCGACCGGGTATCTTTTCTTGGCTATATTGTTACTCCACAGGGAATTGAAGTTGATAAAGCCAAGATTGACGCTATTGAGAGTTGGCCGCAGCCCAAAACAGTCACACAAGTGAGGAGTTTTCTTGGCCTCGCCGGATTCTATAGGCGTTTTGTGAGAATTTCAGCACCATTGCTGCGCCTCTCAATGAGCTTACAAAGAAGGATGTACCTTTTTTTTGGGGTACCGCATAGGAAGAAGCCTTCACGGTATTGAAAGATAAGTTGACACATGCTCCTTTACTCCAACTTCCTGATTTTAATAATATTTTTGAACTTGAATGTGTTATATGCTCTTGTTCTAAAGAAAGGCAAACCTGTTGCATACTTTTCTGAAAAATTGAGTGGGCCTAGTCTGAATTATTCTACTTATGATAAAGAATTATATGCTCTTGTTTGGACCTTAGAAACATGGCAACATTATTTATGGCCCAAGGAATTTGTTATACATTCTGATCATGAATCTTTGAAACACACTAAAAGTCAAGCGAAACTGAACCGTAGACATGCTAAATGGGTTGAATTCATTGAGACTTCCCCTTATGTCATTAAACACAAGAAGGGTAAAGAAAATGTTATTGCTGATGCATTGCCTCGTCGCTATACTATGCTTTCACAACTTGACTTCAAAATATTTGGTTTGGAGACCATCAAAGCTCAATATGTGCATGATGCTGATTTTAAAGATGTAATGCAGAATTGTAAAGAAGGAAGAACGTGGAACAAGTTTGTCGTTAATGATGGATTTGTGTTCCGTGCTAACAAGCTATGCATTCCAGCTAGCTCCGTTCGTCTTTTGTTGTTGTTGGAGGCGCATGGAGGAGGATTAATGGGACACTTTGGCGTGAAGAAGACGGAGGACATACTTGATACACATTTCTTTTGGCCAAAGATGAGACGGGATGTTGAGAGTTTTGTTGCTCGCTGCACTACATGGCAAAAATCTAAGTCACGACTCAATCCTTATGGTGTATATATGCCTTTTCCTGTACCTAGTGTTCATTGGGAGGACATATCTATGGACTTTATTTTAGGTTTACCTCGAACAAAGAAGGGGAGGGATAGCATATTTTTTGTCATGGATAGATTCTCGAAAATGGCACACTTTATTACACGTCATAAAAGCGATGATGCTGTTAAGATTGTTGATTTTTTCTATCATGAAATTATTCACGTGCATGGTGTGCCAAATACTATTGTTTCAGATCGTGATACTAAATTTCTTAGCCACTTTTGGAGATGTTTATGGGCTAAATTGGGGACTAAACTGCTTTTTAGTACTACTTGTCACCCCCAAACTGATGGACAAACTGAAGTAGTCAATAGAACATTGTCTACTATGCTTAGGGATGTTTTGAAGAATAATAATAAAATGTGGGAAGAATGCTTGCCTCATATTGAATTTGCTTATAATCTTTCATTGCATTCTACTACTAAGATGTGCCCTTTTGAAATTGTGTATGGCTTCCTACCTCGTGCACCTATTGATTTGTTGCCTCTTCCATCCTCGGAGAAGGTTAATTTTGATGGTAAAGAATGTGCTGAGTTGATTTTAAAAATGCATGAGTTAACTAAGGAAAACATTGAGCGCATGAATGCTAAATATAAACCTGCTGGAGATAAGGGTAGAAAACATGTTGTGTTTGCACCTGGAGATCTTGTTTGGTTACATTTTCATAAGGATAGATTTCCTAATTTGCGCAAATCAAAGCTAATGCCATGTGCTGATGGTCCTTTTAAGGTATTAGAGAAAATAAATGATAATGCATATAAACTTGAGCTGCCTGCAGATTTTGGGGTTACTCCCAATTTTAACATTGCAGATTTGAAGCCTTATTTGGGTGAGGAAGATGAGCTTCCATCAAGGACGACTTCATTTCAGGAAGGGGAGGATGATGAGGACATCAATACCATTGTTACACCCATAGCCCGTGCTGCTATACATACTGGACCAATTACTAGAGCTCGCGCACGCCAATTAAATTATCAGGTACTTTCGTTTCTTGGTAACGATTCTAATGTTCATGAGAATATGATGCTGCCTAAAATGGATACACTTGTTTTTCTTACAAATGAAGGGCCTAGCTTGGAAAAGACAGATGAACCTTGGAGTAGGTTCAAGCATGGAGATGATGGCGTGCGCAAGGGGAACAAGAACAGAGTTACTAGTGAAGATTCCATGACTTTGAAGCCACCATAACGAGTGCATGAAGCCTTGGACGAAATATACAAGATGCCACTTCATAAATATCATCGAGGGGCTATCCTAGGTGCTGCGTCACCTTATTTTTGGGCCAGGCCCATGTAATTTCGAAATACTTGATTATAGGATGTTTTTAGAGTCCGTATGTGTGGGGAAACAAGAGTTAGAGTTGGTTTCGGACCCCTCCTCCAAGGGCCACAAAATCCCTCCCTCTCTCCTCCATCTGTACAGCCCTTAGGGCATCATTTAGACTTTCACTACTAGGGAAAACCCTAGCAGTAGCGCTGGTTTTTTGCTCACTAGTAGCGCGGGTAGGCACGCTACTAATAAGGTGCTACAGCTATTGCTTAGCAGTAACGCGTGCCCGCACACGCTACTGCTAGGACAAATAGCTGCAGCGTTTGTTCACTCCCATGCTACTGCTAATGTAACTACTGGCAGCGTGTTTTCTCTCCATCGCTACTAGTATTCTTTTTTATTTTTTTATTTTTAGTGTATTTATGCGCTATCATACAAATATTGGTACAATACCAGTTATGAGGTTTACATCATTATGTCCATAACAGTGTGTCAAATGAAGGTGGATTAGGTTCAAGTGGAGGCAATATGTGGTGCATGTCAAAAGTATACTACTAATCCAAACTTGATCAGTTTGGACTAGTAGTACTTTCGATGTGCACCACATGTTTCCTCCACTTGAATCTAATGCGCCAGCACAAGCTATTTAATCATCATCATAGTCATTACCACCAACAGTATTTATTTAATCACCACTCACACTAGCTAATAATAATCATCATAGTCATTACCACCAACACTAGCTATTTTATCATCATAGTAATAGTGTAGCACATCATCATCCTCAAACTCATTTCTAGCTAGCTAATCACTCCTGCTGCTCTCTCTTAGGTAAAATAACATAAAACATGTGTAGCTCTCCTCCTTCATCAAGTTGGATCATGCAGATGAACATGTCTCCTAATCGTGGGTAGCGCATCTGTTTGCTGCCCCCTAGTACTTCTCTGCGCTTCTCCATCACACATTTGGTCCAGTCTTGCACTATTAAGCATCCGCCGCTAATCTTGAATGCACTAAAGTAATCTGTAGGATATCTTCGCCATAAGCTAATAATACTCATGGTACCTTTAGTCTCGATCCCCAAAGGCACAACATTCATCGGGAGTCCCTGTTGAAGAACATCGTACGGTAACATACTTAGCAATGAAGTTTAGCTTCAAAAATAATGTATGGAACAGATGCACTGAGGACAAATAGTAAAAATCTTACCATCCTTCCTAAATAGATGTGATCGTAGTTCATTACGAACACTATTGGTCGCACGTTTTCAGTACTAACATTTCGAAAAGCAGGAAGAAATTTTTTCTTGACAGTATCAAGATCCTCAAGCCATGAAACATAATGACTTAGCTCCTTGTAGTTTAGTTCAGCATCGGGACAGTAGTAGGTCTTGTCTACCAAGCGCTGGACATGTTTGCTTGCACCGAAATAAGCTGACAATACAAATTAGTTGTCAACTATTTTTGAATAAACAATATCAAAGACATAAATATGATTGAGAAACTTACATAATGGTATAACTGGAGGCGTCTGCACATCGACCCAGATGTCGGTATTACCTTCAATATCATCTTCCGGACGAATATCAAAGGTGATAACCATATCAGGCTCAAATTCATAAGTCTTGCATAGTGCTCGCCATGTTTTGCATCCATAATAGGTGTAGTCGTCTGAATTGTATAATTTTGCATGGAAAATATAACCATGCTCGGTCTTCAAGTAAACTTTCTTTTCCTCCATAGTATGACTGAAACCTATCTTATCCAATACAAAAACTCTTGCATGGCAGGGGATACGCTAGTAGAATAGTAAAAAAAAGACTTGTCATGCTTAATGTCATGCTTAAATTATAAGTTGAAGCAAATGAAGCAAATGTCATGTTTAATTACGAAAAAAGACTTATCGTTGTGACTTACTGTATCCACTTCGAAGTTCTCGTCCAGCTTGATGCTGAAGCGCCTATCATCATCTAGGAATATTCTGTCACACAAGCCGTGCTCGTCTTCGCAGTATTTGCAAATACCGAAATCCTTTTCGTCGTCAGACATTTCCTATGTTCAATATTAAAACATTAATTGAAAATTGATCGAAGACAACTACCAGGATACTCAACACACAAATCCGGGGTACTCGATATTTCCTACATCTTCTGGCACAAGTCATGCCAAAATTCACGGAAAACTCCGGCATGACCTTTGCTAAAATAGGACATATCGGGCGCCTGAAATTTGCCGGAACGGAAATGAATCAACACTCCGGCAAAACATAGGCCACTTGGAGGTGTAACCTGCAAACATGACCGGCCACTTGGGCAAGCACATATCCTATTTGATCAAGACAAGATATACATTTCAAAATATCTTATAGGACTCATGTAGCATCCCAAATTTTCAATTTGGAGTGTTATACACTAGATCATCATTGCATATCATATTTATTGCATTTTGGTTGATCCTAGAAATTTTACGCAACTCAAGGACCCTCGGAGAGAGTTGGGAATTTCGTTATTTTCATATTTGAGTTGTCTCAAATTTTGAAAACAGGATCATTTGATTTTATTTATTTTATCTTCAGTTATTTCTATTACAAAAATATGAGAGAGGGAATAAAATGACTTTCCCAAAATAAAGAAATATTGAGGATTTAATAAAAAAATCAATTAAGATTTTATTTTGGTTTTATTTGCTATTTTATTTGAATTTACGAAAAATGTGCATTTTTCAAAATTGCATTTAGGCCCCCAAATAAATGTTCATCCTGTGCGGCTTGATTTTAGAAGCCGGGGAAAATTTATTTCGGGATTTTTGGAGTCCGTTTAGTATTCCTTTTGTTTTTCTTTTCTGAGCGTAACTATTTATAAAAAAACGCAACCGACCTAACGGGCCGTGTCCGACACGGACACTAGGCCCGTCCGGCTTTATAAGCCGAGTAGCCCAGCCCGGGACCTCCCAAACCCTAGCGCCGCCGCCGCCTTCGCCGCCGCCGACCGCCGGATCCGTCGCTGGAGGTAGACCTCGCGGCCACCGGTTTTTCCCGAAAAACCGTTCGGTTTTTCCGATGGTTTTGTTCGTTTTTTTAGTTTCGGTTTTTCTTAAATAGATCGGTTTTTCCAGTTTATTTAAATAAACTGGAAAACCGCGCCGCCGCCGACCGCCGCCGCCGACCGCCGGATCCGTCGCCGGAGGTAGACCTCGCGGCCACCGGTTTTTCCCGAAAAACCGTTCGGTTTTTCCGATGGTTTTGTTTGTTTTTTTAGTTTCGGTTTTTCTTAAATAGATCGGTTTTTCCAGTTTATTTAAATAGATCGGTTTTTCTTAAATAGATCGGTTTTTCGTCCATTCGTTCGTTTAACGAACGTTCGTCGTTTTTCTTTTTCTCGGATTAAATCCGCGATTTTTCAGATTGCAATTTCTGATCCGATTTCCGTTTTAGTCTAACTTTTCGCTCGTTTATCGGAATCAGGCGATTCAAGCGCCTGGAGTTTCGTATCGAAACCCTCTTTCCGATTAACCAACTCAAACAAGTTTTTGCCACTGTAAAAATTTCCCTAGATCCAGAATAGTAAACGAAGCTTGTTTCTTTTGTCGTTTGTCTTTCGTTGCTTCGTTCGATTTGATTCTTTTTGCCAACCGAAGTTCTTAAGTTGAACTTTCTGGCTAGATCCCTTATTTGAGTTTTACCTATGAATTAGTCGAGTACTTATTGTATGCTTGTTGTTTGCGATAGAGTACCCGGAGTGCACCGCTTGCTACTTCGAATCGCTAGGTTTCCCGGATCATCAGCAAGGCAAGTAACACTTTGATCATGTTTTCCCTCTACCCAGTTTTATTGCATTAGATCAATCCTCACACAATTGCATGATTAGGATCTAAATAAATTGTGGGTTTGGGAAGTAGTTGAGGTAGTACCTATTACCTGTTATTATCAAACCTTTGGGAGTTACTTCTATGTTTGCTTATTATGCCATGCTATGCTAGTAGACGTGGATTGGGTGAGTGTTTCCATGACAGATGTGAGATTGTTAATTAATGGTTTATCTAAGGTGGCAACTTAAATACACATCTGGGTGGATTGAGGCACCTGGGTATTCCAGCGATTGATGAAGACATGTACCTAGGGTAGGGACACGGACCTGACCAAAGAGTCCTACCCTAGGACACCCCTAGGAGAAGTCACCTTTCAATCGACTTAAAGGTATCCCACTCGACGGACTCAAGACACTCGACCAGAAAGCTATCACTCGACCATGAAGCCAACCACTCGACCGCCAGGAGACCTACAATCACTCCGCAGGCAAACGGTCAGCTGTTAAGTAGTTTTTATGGTCACCATAGCACTTTATTAGGGGCGTTACCAGTAACGCCCAACCTTAAATGTACCTTAAACCCTGCATTACTGAGGGCAGGAGGGGGCCGGCGAACTCTATATAAGCCACCCCCCTCCTCAGTATGAAGGGTTCGCACCCCTGTTATTCACACGCCAGTAATCCAGTCGACCGCCTCCACGCACCGAGACGTAGGGCTGTTACTTCCTCCGCGAAGGGCCTGAACTCGTACATCTTGGTGTGTTTACAACTTCCCAATAGCTGAGATCTAGCCTCTCCATACATACCCCCCTACATCACTGTCAGAGTTAGAACCACGACAGTTGGCGCCCACCTTGGGGCAGGAATCTTAGCGCCTGATTGTAGAAGTTGCGATTTTTCCGATCCCTTTAATCATGGTTTCGTGCGGAGTTTTGGCGGAGGGCCGCGAGATCCGTCTCGGCGCGCTCACGTTCATCGCCGACGACTCCGCCTGGCTTCAAGAGGCGCCACTCGACGTCGATGCGCTTCCCGTCCGTGGTGCGACACATTTCCGCGCATTAGTTCGTGGCGTCCTCCTGCGGCAGCCGTCGACCCAGTATCGGCCGGCCCCCGTATCGCCTCCCCGCTCTGTCTCCCACCGGCACAAGGGCTCCGGTCGGTCGAGACTTCAGAGGTGGGTGAGGTATGCCGTGGCTCGCCAGTCGGCCACCCCGCAAGTCGCGGCAATCGAGCCCGACGAATCCCTCTGCGGCCTGTTCGACCTGTCGACTGGCTCCGCGGAGACCGCATCCGAGTGCGACAGCAGCGACCCAGCAGCTGAGATCCTGGCGGTCGATGGAACGCACAGTCCTCCTGGTTTCCCTCACGCTGATGGGGGCGCGGGCGGGGGCGGCCCATCGCATCCCCACGATGAGTATCTCCCCAAACCTCTCACGTCATCACAGCGAGAGGAGCTTCGCCGCCAGAACACGGATGCCCTCCGCACCCCTATCGTCGGAGAATCCCCCGAGGCCCGGGCCTTGGAGGACGCGCGTTTGGCTAATTTGGCCGAGCGCACTCGACTGGAGAATCTCCAGCGAGCACTCGACGAGCGAGCGCGTCAGCGCGCTCCCGAGTCCAGTCGACGCCAGCTCTTCCCGCCGACGCAGGTATATCGAACCCCAGTTCAGAATTTGGCCGCTGCGGCCCGTATAGCAGAATCAATTCAGCCCTCCCAGTCGGAGGCTGGCAGGGGCTTGTTACAGATCAGAGCGTTGCTCCGGGCGGCGGGAAACCAGAATTCCGCTGTTTCTTGGTCGCGGAATAGGATCCACAGTCGATCCGTTGCAACCGATACGGTCCAGTCGGCTCACAGCCCGCGGTCGCCCCCGAGGCGTGAGGGACGTGGCGACCGGCATGATCATTACAGAAGGAACGAGCAGTATGATCACCGATCCGATCGTGATGATCGACGTCGAGTGCCAACCCCTCCCCGAGGAGCGGGTCATATGCGCCTCGACATCGAGATGACAGGCGCCCTCATAGTGTTGGGCAGAGGGTTCCCGTCGACCCCAGGGACCCAGGCTTTGACACGAGATCTGTCCTCGCTCAAGGCTTGGTTGACAGGAACAGGGCTCATCAGGAAGGCCAGAACAGAGATGCGCCCGCCAGCAGCAGAGTACATGCTTCAGGGCCAGAGTGTTTCAGTCGAGCCATCAGAGCCGCAGTGATTCCTCCCAATTTCAGGCTGGCGACTGGAATCAGCAAGTTCACCGGTGAATCTAAGCCTGACACTTGGCTCGAAGATTACCGAGTGGCTGTACAGATTGGCGGTGGCAATGATGAGGTGGCCATGAAGCATTTACCTCTCATGTTAGAGGGCTCAGCCAGAGCGTGGCTAAGTCAGTTGGCACCCAGCAGCATTTACACTTGGGAGGATCTCTCCCGAGTGTTTATCACAACTTTTGAAGGAACATGCAAGCGACCTGCAGGCCTTTCAGAGTTGCGGTCTTGCGTGCAGAAGCCGAATGAAACCCTGAGGGAATACATCCAGAGGTGGATCACACTGCATCACTCGGTTGAGAATGTGCCAGACCATCAAGCAGTCTGTGCCTTCAAGGAAGGCGTTAAATACAGAGAGTTGAATCTGAAGTTCGGTCGAACTGGAGAGATGTCTCTGAATCGGATGATGGAGATTGCCACCAAATACGCTAATGGTGAAGACGAGGACCGACTCCGGAGTGGCAAGCACAAGGCAGTCGCCCAAGAAACCGGAGGAAATTCCAGTCGGAAACAGAAGCGGAAGGCCGAGCCAGCCGCTCCTGGGGAGGCCCTGGCCGTAGCCCAGGGAAACTTCAAGGGAAAACCCAAGGGCACCTGGAAGCCCAAGAAAGTCAAGGATCAGGATGGAAACAATGTTTTGGACCTGCCGTGTCACATCCACACCAAGAAAGATGAAGAGGGTAATTTTATTTACCCAAAGCATACCACTCGACAGTGCCGGCTCCTAATCCAGCAGTTTCAAGGCAAACAGTCCAAGGATAAGGAAAAAGAGTCAGACAAAGTCAAGGACAAGGAAGATAGCGACGACGGATACCCCCAAATCAATTCCACCCTAATGATTTTTGCTGATGTCGAAAGCAAAAGTCGACTGAAAGTCATCAACCGTGAGGTGAATATGGTTGCTCCGGCAACACCCAGTTATCTGAAGTGGTCTCAGACTGCCATCACGTTCGACCAGTCTGATCACCCTACGCACATTGCCACCCCTGGGAGGCAAGCGTTGGTGGTCGATCCAATTGTCGAAGGCACTCGACTGACCAAAGTCTTGATGGATGGTGGCAGTGGCCTGAACATACTGTACGTAGAAACTTTGAAAGGAATGGGCATTCCGATGTCCAGACTGAGTACCAGTAACATGAGCTTCCACGGAGTCATTCCTGGCAAGAAAGCCGAATCACTCGACCAGATTGCTCTTGATGTGGTTTTCGGTGATTCAAAGAATTACCGCAAGGAAAAGTTGACATTCGAGGTTGTGGACTTCCAAAGTGCTTATCATGCCATTTTGGGCAGGCCAGCTTACGCACGCTTCATGGCTCGACCATGTTACATGTACCTCAAACTAAAGATGCCTGACCCTAAAGGGGTAATCACTGTTACAGGCAGTCGGAAGAAGGCAGAAGAGTGCTTTCAGAAAGGCTCAAAGATTGCAGATGCTCAGATGGCAGTGGTCGAGCTGCAAGAGTACCAAAAGGCTGCCGATCCGAGTGAATTGCTACAGGCCAAGAAGCCTGCTTCAGAGTCAGCTTTTCAGTCGTCCGGTGAAACAAAGACAGCTCACATTCACCCGACCGACCCCGACGCTGCTCCGACTCACATCTCGACGACGCTCGACTCCAAATAGGAAGAAGCGCTCATCCAGTTCCTCCGTGAGAACTGGGACGTCTTCGCATGGAAGCCTTCTGACATGCCTGGAGTTCCCAGGGGGCTGGCTGAGCACCGTCTACGAGTCGACCCGAAGTTCAAGCCTGTGAAAGAACATCTTCGACGGTCCGCCGTCCAGAAGAGGAAAGCCATTGGCGAGGAGGTGGCTCGGCTCTTAGCAGCGGAGTTCATCCGAGAGATTTACCACTCCGAGTGGCTCGCCAATGTCATCATGGTCCCCAAGAAGGACAAGTCACTTCGCATGTGCATTGATTTCAAACATATCAATCAGGCCTGCCCGAAAGATCATTTCCCTCTCCCCCGCATCGACCAGATAGTGGACTCGACCGCGGGATGTGAGCGTTTGTCTTTTCTAGATGCTTATTCAGGGTACCATCAGATCCGTCTGTATGGACCCGACGAGATCAAAACAGCTTTCATCACTCCATTCGGATGCTTCTGTTACGTCACCATGCCGTTCGGCCTCAAGAACGCCGGAGCCACGTTCATGAGAATGATTCAGAAGTGTCTACTCACTCCAATCAGTCGGAATGTGGAGGCATACATGGATGATATTGTGGTCAAGTCACGGAAAGGTTCCGACCTGCGGGCTGACCTTGCTGAAACTTTTGCCAACCTCAGGAGGTATGATATGAAGCTCAATCCATCAAAGTGCACGTTCGGAGTTCCAGGTGGAAAGTTACTCAGTTTTCTCGTTTCCGAACGGGGGATCGATGCCAATCCTGAAAAGGTTGGCACCATACTCCGGATGAAGCGTCCTGTACGCGTGCACGATGTCCAAAAGCTTACAGGCTGCTTGGCCGCTCTAAGTCGATTCATTTCTCGTCTCGGTGAAAAGGCGTTGCCTCTTTACCGACTGATGAAGAAGTCTGACAAGTTCGAGTGGACTCCAGAAGCTGACGCAGCATTTGCAGAGCTCAAAGCTCTGCTCACCACCCACCCGGTCCTTGCTGCCCCAATCAGCAAAGAGCCTCTGCTGCATTACATTGCAGCCACAGGACAAGTTGTCAGTACAGTACTTACGGTCGAGCGGGAAGAAGAAGGAAAGGCCTTCAGAGCTCAGCGCCCAGTCTATTATCTGTCTGAAGTTTTGACCCCTTCAAAACAAAGATACCCTCACTACCAGAAGCTTGTATATGGGATTTACATGACCACGAAGAAGGTTGCACATTACTTCTCTGACCACTCCATTACAGTCGTCAGCGACGCCCCACTGTCAGAGATTCTGCACAACAGAGATGCAACTGGTCGAGTGGCCAAGTGGGCGATTGAACTCCTTCCCTTAGATATCAAGTTTGAAGCAAAGAAGGCTATCAAGTCCCAAGCAATCACAGATTTCATCACCGAGTGGATTGAACAGCAACTTCCGACTCAAGTTCACTCGGAGCACTGGACCATGTTCTTCGATGGATCTAAGATGCTGAATGGTTCCGGTGCTGGGGTAGTTCTAGTCTCCCCCAAAGGAGATAAGCTCAGATATGTTCTCCAAATTCACTTCGATTCCTCCAATAATGAAGCAGAGTATGAAGCACTTTTGTATGGGTTGCGCATGGCCATTTCACTCGGCGTCCGTCGCCTCATGGTCTATGGCAACTCAGATTTGGTGGTTAATCAGGTGATGAAGGAGTGGGACGTCAGAAGTCCGGCTATGACTGGTTATTGCAATGCAGTGAGAAAGCTAGAAAAGAAATTCGAGGGGTTAGAGCTTCATCACATCCCCCGACTGAAAAATCAAGCAGCTGATGATCTCGCAAAGATAGGCTCCAAGAGAGAAGCCATTCCCAGCAATGTGTTTTTGGAGCACATCCGCTCGCTGTCAGTCCAGGAGGATCCTTTCACAGAAGAAGCCCCGCAACCGAAAAGTGCCACAGATCTGACTGAAGTCGAAGTTCCTGCTATGGTCGACCTAATCATGGAAGTCTTGGCAATCACTCCCGACTGGACGATACCGTACATCACGTATATCCTAAAGAAAGAGCTCCCAGAGGACGAGGAAGAGGCTCGACAGATCGTCCGCCGATCCAAGGCCTTCACAGTCATAAAGGGGAAGTTGTATAGAGAAAGCGCGACTGGAATCGGTCAGAAGTGCATAACACCAGAAGAAGGTCGGATAATCCTTGATGATATCCACTCGGGGACCTGTGGCCACCATGCGTCCACTCGGACCATTGTGGCTAAAGCATACCGAGCGGGATTTTACTGGCCTAGAGCAAATGAGATGGCAAAAGAGATAGTCGTCAAGTTTGGAGGGTGCCAGTTCTACTCCAACATGTCACACAAGCCTGCATCAGCCCTGAAGACCATTCCACTCATCTGGCCCTTTGATGTTTGGGGACTAGACATGGTTGGTCCACTGAGAACAGGCAGAAGTGGTTTCACTCATGTGCTTGTGGAAGTCGACAAGTTTACCAAATGGATTGAAGCTAAGCCTATCAAGAATCTTGATGCTTGCACTGCTATCAGTTTCGTCAGAGGGCTAACATTCAGATATGGAGTCCCGCATAGCATCATCACTGACAATGGGTCAAACTTTGATTCGGACAAGTTCAGAGCTTTTTGCGCCTCTCAAGGCACTCGAGTCGACTACGCATCGGTCGCCCATCCCCAGTCGAATGGACAAGTCGAAAGAGCAAATGGTCTGATTCTCAAAGGACTAAAGCCTCGACTGATGCGTGATCTCAAGCATGCGGCAGGTGCTCGGGTCGACGAGCTTCCGTCAGTTCTGTGGGGATTGAGGACCACCCCTAACAGGTCGACTGGAAGAACTCCATTCTTTCTGTTTTACGGAGCCGAAGCGGTTCTGCCAAGTGATCTTCTTCACAACGCGCCCCGAGTCGAGCTTTACACCGAAGATGAAGCAGAATAGGCCCGGCAAGACGCAGTCGACCTCCTAGAAGAAGAGACGGAGATGGCCATGATCAGATCGACCATTTATCAGCAAGACTTGCATCGATTCCACGCCCGGAATGTGAAGAGTCGAGCCTTCCAAGAAGGAGATTTGGTCCTCCGAGTGGATCAACAGAAACCACACAAGCTTGCTCCTACTTGGGAAGGCCCCTTCATCATCACCAGAGTCCTCCACAATGGAGCGTATCACCTCTACAATGTTGATCGCCAGATCGACGAGCCACGAGCTTGGAATGCGGAACTACTCTGCCCCTTTTACACTTGAGCTCTCCCTTGGACGAGATGTAATAAGAAAAATTCCTGCAGTTCGTTTTTATCAAAGGCAAGAGTGTTCCATTAATTGTTGTCACTTTTGTTTACATACGAAATCCCCCAGTGGGTGACTTAGCTGCGAATCCGTTTCGCCTAAGTTTGAAAAAATCCTACCGAGTGGAGAGCAAACCTCCCACTCGGGGGCTTAGCTGCAGCCCAGTGCTCGCCTAAGTATTGAAGAAATCCTACCGAGTGGAGAGCAAACCTCCCACTCGGGGGCGTAGCTGCAGCCCAGTGCTCGCCTAAGTTTGAAAAAATCCTACCGAGTGGAGAGCGATCCTCCCACTCGGGGGCTTAGCTGCAGTCCAGCACTCGCCTAAGTTCTCTCACTTAGAGACTTAGCTGCAGTCCGACACTCGCGTAAGTTTGAAAAAATCCTACCGAGTGGAGAGAGATCCTCCCACTCGGGGGCTTAGCTGCAGTCCAGCACTCGCCTAAGTTCTCTCACTTAAAGACTTAGCTGCAGTCCGGCACTCGCCTAAGTTTGAAAAAATCCTACCAAGTGGAGAGCAAACCTCCCACTCGGGGGCTTAGCTGCAGCCCAGCACTCGCCTAAGTTCTCTCACTTAGAGACTTAGCTGCAGTCCGGCACTC
Source organism: Triticum urartu (assembly GCF_056163025.1). Taxonomy (NCBI): domain Eukaryota; kingdom Viridiplantae; phylum Streptophyta; class Magnoliopsida; order Poales; family Poaceae; genus Triticum; species Triticum urartu. The sequence goes on from NC_141876.1 coordinate 264,155,982, forward strand.
GCCTAAGTTTGAAAAAATCCTATCGAGTGGAGAGCGATCCTCCCACTCGGGGGCTTAGCTGCAGTCCAGCACTCGCCTAAGTTCTCTCACTTAGAGACTTAGCTGCAGTCCGGCACTCGCCTAAGTTTGAAAAAATCCTACCGAGTGGAGAGCAAACCTCCCACTCGGGGGCTTAGCTGCAGTCCGGCACTCGCCTAAGTTTGAAAAAATCCTACCGAGTGGAGAGCAAACCTCCCACTCGGGGGCTTAGCTGCAGCCCAGCACTCGCCTAAGTTCTCTCACTTAGAGACTTAGCTGCAGTCCGGCACTCGCCTAAGTTTGAAAAAATCCTACCGAGTGGAGAGCTATCCTCCCACTCGGGGGCTTAGCTGCAGTCCAGCACTCGCCTAAGTTCTCCCACTTAGAGACTTAGCTGCAGTCCGGCACTCGCCTAAGTTTGAAAAAATCCTACCGAGTGGAGAGCAAACCTCCCACTCGGGGGCTTAGCTGCAGCCCAGCACTCGCCTAAGTTCTCTCACTTAGAGACTTAGCTACAGTCCGGCACCCGCCTAAGTTTGAAAAAATCCTACCGAGTGGAGAGCGATCCTCCCACTCGGGGGCTTAGCTGCAGTCCAGCACTCGCCTAAGTTCTCTCACTTAGAGACTTAGCTGCAGTCCGGCACTCGCCTAAGTTTGAAAAAATCCTACCGAGTGGAGAGCAAACCTCCCACTCGGGGGCTTAGCTGCAGCCCAGTGCTCGCCTAAATGTTGAAAAAATCCTACCGAGTGGAGAGCAAACCTCCCACTCGGGGGCTTAGCTGCAGCCCAGTGCTCGCCTAAGTGTTTAAAAATCCTACCGAGTGGAGAGCAAAACTCCCACTCGGGGGCTTAGCTGCAGCCCAGTGCTCGCCTAAGTGTTTAAAAATCCTACCGAGTGGAGAATAAACCTCTCACTCGGAGGCTTAGCTACAACCCAGTGCTCGCCTAAGTACAAGACTCGACCCAATCCGTGAGTCGACTGCTAACTCCCCCTTCGGAATTGCGCCGCAAATACAAGGTCATTCCGAGTGAAGATCAAGTTCCACTCGACGAATCAAACCATGAAGATGCCCAACGAGAAATCAATTTCAGATAAAGCCTAAAAGGTCCCAGACCTCAAAGTACTCGAGCCCGCGGCTCGGCAAAGTTTAACTGTTACAAGTCCACTCGGCATCCCGAGGCAAATTTAAGGCAGAGTTTAACGGTTACAAATCCACTCGGCATTCCGAGGTAAATTTAAAGTTTTTCACTCCTCAGGAGGAGGACTGGAAGGGGCGACGAACTCATCCAAGTCGATCTCGTCGGCAATACGGGTGGCAGCGGCGATGAAAGTCTCCATGAAGTCTTGAAAGCTGTGCTTCCTGGTATTTGCAACTTGGATGGCCGCCAGCTTTTCTGCTCGCGCCTCCTTGTAATGGACGCGGACTAGAGACAGAGCGACATCAGCACCACATCTAGCAGAAGATTTCTTCCATTCCGCCACTCGACCTGGGACTTCGTTAAGTCGAGCCATCAGAGACTCGAGGTCGTTCTGAAGCGTCATCCCAGGCCAGAGTGATGTGTCGATCCGCGAAATTGCAACTTTCAGCCGAGCCAGATAATCAACGACGCTGGTAACACGAGACTCCAGTCAGAGCACGTTCATGGCAGCCTCGTCCTTCACGAGAGAATTGGCGGGATCCAAGCCTGGCTCCACTCGATCGGTTTCCTCTTTGAAGTTCTGGCAGAATTCTGCGAACATGATTCAAGAATAAGACAGTGGCCGTACGCGGGCTCGGCAACTACAAGACAGTCAGGTTGTAATAATTACCTTCGAGCATGACGAACAGCTTCTTGGCGAGCCCTCCGAGATAAGCCTCCAGATCTTTCGCCTTCCCCGCCAGCTCGCCCGCCTTGTCGTGCAGAGCCATCTTCTCCTTCTTCAGTCGACTGGCATCTCGATTAGCTGTCTCAAGAGCAGCTTTCAGTCTAGAGTTCTCCTCTTCAAGAGTCCCGACCGAAGCCAGCTTCTCTTCTGCGAGCTTTGTTTTGCTCGAGGCCTCCTTCAGCGCCTCTGCAAGGTCTTGATCCTTCTTCTTCAGAGCTTCCTCCAGTTTATCTGCGGCGCGTCGAGTGGAACCAACATCAAGAATGGACAGGAAAGAAAAGCCACCTGTTAAGAATAGAGAACCTCACCAGCCATACCTTTTGCCTCTTCTTGCGCCTTCTTCAAATTCTACTGAGCAAGCTGCAAGTTAAGGTTGAGCTGGATCTGCTGATTCTCCAACTTAGTATAGCGAGCTACAAGTTCGCAAGATTTCTGCAAAAAGAAAAATCCGTCGATAGACGTCCAAGATAAGTTGCTTCCAAGTAACTCAGAGACAATGATGACGTTTCTAAGACCACAGCCGAATCAAAAACATTCGACAATAGTCTCGGGGACTACACCCAGTGGGTGCACTCAGCGTGCCCCCACTGGTTTGAAAAAAAAGAGAGAGAGAAAAAGTCGACTGCCCGCAGTCGACCGGATACAGTTCCACTCGACCTGACCCGACCAAACCGAGTGAAGAAATACAGCTACAGCAACACAATGAAAAGACTACAGTCGACTGCCAGTAGTCCACCATAGTCTCGGGGACTACACCCAGTGGGTGCACTTAGCATGCCCCCACTCGTCCAAGGATTGGCAGACACACCCAGTGGGTGTATAGATACAAAAGATCTTTGGAAAAGAGACTCTTCAAACAGCATATCATAACAGACCAAGTGTTGAGTCGACTGACCTGGACGTTGCTCTGAAGAGCCAAACTCGCGTCATAGGCTGCTTGGCTGGCCTCCCGAGCCATCTTCACTTGCTCCATCATGATCCCCGCCTGGCGTATAGCCTCCTTTGCAGCAGCCGCTTGGTCCTCAGGGACGGGGTATGCGGCAAAAAGTGAAGACGGATCCGCCGTCGACGACGAGGGCCGCGCACTCGCCAGGGGAGCGGCGAAGGTCACAGAAGCCCGAGCGGTGTCACCACCATCCCGAGCCACGGCCTCGGACCCCGGAGCGGATTGGGAGGTCTTGTCAGCCGACGCCCTCTTGTGCCTCCTCACTCTCAACGGACCGTTGTCGTTGTCATCCGGGAGGTCGATAACATGAGGAGGGGCTACAAAGGAAAAGTTCAATCGACCAGAGTTGCAGTAAATGATCAGTCGACTCAATACAGAACGTCAGTAATCGTACCAGGGTTGGAGGTAGCAGCATCCTCCATCTCTTGGTCGTCACCCTTGGTGGAGACCTCAGAAGTAGCAGCACTGCAAAACTCGAAAGTCAGTCGGTTGGCTCAATGAATCGACCAAGGATCTGTCCATGGTCGACGAAGGAGAACAAGTTTTATTATTACCCAAAAATGGTAGGGACAGCTATCTTCATCTTGGGTAGAGCCTTGGGCGGCTTGGATACCGTCGTGCGTGGGAGCTTGGGGACCTTCCCAGTCGGCGTAGGAGAAGAGGTCCGAGGGCGTTTCGACGACTGCCCAACAGAAGCAGTCGCCTTGCCATGTTCCCGCGCTAGGTCGTGTGTGTGTGTTTGGACCGCCCCTCTGGGCGAGGGGGTTCGACCTCCTCCTCCTCCTCTTCGCTGGAGTCGACATTGTCGTCTCCCTCTCCTTCACCGTCGGACTCCCACTCGCCTTGGTCGTCCCCGCTCTCACCTCCGCTTGCCTCCCCTTCCTCAGTTGGCCCCTAAGCCCCGTTGGGCGTCGAGTACATCTCGGTGGTCGCCTGGAAAACAATAAACAAGACGAAAGTCAATCGACCAACTCAAAGAAGACCAATGCAGAAAACAAGATTTCAGTCGGGAGCATTTTCAGTTGGAATGCAAAGAACAAGACATACCTGGTCCACTTCGTACGAGTTGTCTAGTGGAGTTACCCTCCTGGCTCCTCGGGGTTGTCTTTGTTCCCCGTGATGCTCGACAGCCACCCCTCCAGCATCTCGTCGGTGACCTCCTCCGGGTGGATCCGAGTGGTGTCATCAAGACCAGAATACAACCACATCGGGTGGTCACGGGCCTGGAGCGGTTGGATGCGCCTCTGGAGGAAGACCTCCGGTAGGTCCATCCCAGTCACACCCTCACGGACAAGCTCGACCACTCGACCGGCCAGCACTTTGACTTGGGCCCTTTCCTCCGGCGTCACTTTCAGAGAAGCGGGTTTTTCAGCTCGGTCGAGGGAGAAAGGAGGAAGACCAGTCGACTGTCCTGGGGTCGCCTGGTCCTGACAGTAGAACCAGGTCGACTGCCAACCATGGACCGACTCCGGGAAAGTAATGGATGGAAAACAGCTCTTCCCCCTCGCCTGGATCGCCAAGCCCCCGCACAACTGGATCACCTGCATCCTCTCGTCACTCGACTTGGCCTTCTTGACCGATTGAGAACGGCAAGTAAAGATGTGTTTGAAAAGTCCCCAATGGGGGCGGCAACACAAGAAAGCCTCACACATGGAAATGAAAGCGGCAAGGTAGACAATGGAGTTGGGAGTGAAGTGGTGGAGCTGCGCTCCGAAGAAGTTCAAGAAGCTCCGGAAAAAAGGATGGGGCGGTAGAGAAAACCCTCGGTCAATGTGGGTGGCTAGGAGCACGCACTCACCGTCGCGGGGTTGAGGTTCGATCTCTCCCCCCGGAAGACGCGCAGCTTGGTGGGGAATGACTCCCCCCTCGACCATGTCGTCGAGATCCTCTTGCCGGAGCACCGACGGCATCCAGTCACCCTGGATCCAACCTTTGGGCAGAGCGGTCCTAGAGGAAGATCCGCCCCGAGCTGACCTCTTCCCTTTCCCCGCCGCCGCCTTCTTCGCGCGCTCCAGAGCGGAGGTCTTGCTCTTCGTCATCGTCGCCGGCGAAGTCTCGCACGGGCCTGCTGCGCTGGGGCGGGAACGGAGGTGGCGGAAGGACTTGTGAAGGGGGAGAGGCGGAATAAAGGAGGAGAAGAGAGCGCACTGCTTGGAAACCCCGAGCGGGCGATTTATAAGGGACCGCTTCCGAGTGGCTGACTGGTAGGCCTAGGCTATCCAGTCAAATCCCGCAGCAGACGCGCGCGCAGTACGTGGCGAAAAAGGCGACACGGGGATCGAGGAGCTTCCGCTTTATCGCTTCCGATTACTGCGGCCGCTCCCGTCCCGCGTGCTTCCCAAAATCCGAATCCCACGACATCCGCGGGCCACAAAAACAACTTGTCAAAATAGAAGACCCCGATCGCGCCGATGCTCGGTATGTCACAAACAAACAAATTCACTCGACGAAAGGCCTGGAATGGATCAAGGCGACTGAAAAAGGTTGGCAACGTCATCCGTGACGATTGACCCAAAACGAGGCGCTCACGTAGCCCGAAGAACCAGTCGGAAAGATCTCCAACTCTTTCCCCACTCTAACCTCGATCCATTCGGGGGCTAATGATGAAGACATGTACCTAGGGTAGGGACACGGACCTGACCAAAGAGTCCTACCCTAGGACACCCCTAGGAGAAGTCACCTTTCAATCGACTTAAAGGTATCCCACTTGACGGACTTAAGACACTCGACCAGAAAGCTATCACTCGACCATGAAGCCAAGCACTCGACCGCCAGGAGACCTACAATCACTCCGCAGGCAAACGGTCAGCTGTTAAGTAGTTTTTATGGTCATCATAGCACTTTATTAGGGGCGTTACCAGTAACGCCCAACCTTAAATGTACCTTAAACCCTGCATTACTGAGGGCAGGAGGGGGTCGGCGAACTCTATATAAGCCACCCCCCTCCTCAGTATGAAGGGTTCGCACCCATGTTATTCACACGCCAGTAATCCAGTCGACCGCCTCCGGGCACCGAGACGTAGGGCTGTTACTTCCTCCGCGAAGGGCCTGAACTCGTACATCTTGGTGTGTTTACAACTTCCCAATAGCTGAGATCTAGCCTCTCCATACATACCCCCCTACATCACTGTCAGAGTTAGAACCACGACAGCGATTGCCTGTTTTCTTTATGGACTGCCACCCAGGCTCAAAGGGATCATGAGATTATTCATGCTAGAAACTTCCGTGTGCAGCCACAAGCTATTATGGGCACTAGCATAGTTGACTAAGTTGTGCGAACTCTTACAGTGGTAGACTAGCAGATGTAGGGGAAAGTAGGTGTAACGGTCTACCCGATCGTAAGGTGCTAGCGCTTCTGAAAGACTATGTCTCGGTCATCCGTCTTCTCAAATACCATGCAGTGCGAGAAACCAAACGGAGGCGATTGAGTCTTGTGGGGAAAAGTGCGCAAACCTCTGTAGAGTGTATAAACTAATCATGATTACCGTGTCCCCGGTTATGGACATCTTGAGTATCTAGTACTTGGATTATCATGTGAATCTCAACATGTTACTTTAAAATTAATTTTGTTGGGTTTGTTTAATGATGATGCTTAATTGGGATTGAGAATGTTGTCAACCATTCTCAATGTTTAACAACTACCATGATAGTTAAATAAAATTTATTCCTTTGCAATAGGGAAAATTGGCTTTGTGAAAAACTGTAACCATAGAGCTTTCCACCAGCCAAATATGCATATAGAATAGCCTGTTTCATTCCATTACTCTCTATGTGTTACTTTGCCAGCATATTCCATGTGCTGACCCGTTTCGGGCTGCAACGTTAATGTTGCAGACTTTTTAGACGACGGTTAAGGAGTTTTAGGGTCGTGGTTCTATACTCAGTGATGCCGTTGGAGTTGATGGACTCACTTATCTTCCAAGCCTTCTGCTGTTATCGTTATTAGATGGCCTTAAGCCATATTTATTGTAATAAGCTCTCTTTTGAGGCACTCGATGTAATAAGTGTGTGATTGCTACTCTGTTATAAATCTTTCAAGTACTGTGTGGTGTCAGCATTACTGATCCAGGGATGACACCTGAGCACAGATATTAGACCGTTTGAGGTCTGGTCGCTACAAGATGGTATCAGAGCACACGCTGATTGTAGGACACGACCACTAAGCTAAAGACCTAGATCACTACTCACTCTCTTCTCTCTCCGACTCCTCATCTTTTCTACTCTTTTAGGATGGCGGATGCAAGGAACAAGTTCACTCAACCGGAGGAAGATACACCCTTTGGACGTCACTTGAAGGAAGTCACTAGATACCTGAACATAGGAGTACCAAGCTTCACCGGAACCTACAACGCCACTTTACCTGAAGAAGAGCACTGGATGATTCAAGTTCAAGTTCCAGGAAGGACATTCATGCCAGTCACTGAGCCCATAGAGTTTTATTTTGATGCACCAACTTGGAGTCTAGGAAAGAGTATGGCAGCTCACATTGCCATGGGCGCATTGGAGAAGTCTACCACAATGATCTCAAGGATACTATCTACCAGATTTGTGGGCGCCGAGATGAGCACTGGGAGATGATCAACACCAGGAAGGATAGATCAGTCGCAGCTTTTATCCAGGAGCTAAACCAGCACATTCGACGTCAGGAAAACCAGATGTGCACCGACATGATAGATCTGAAGAAGGCAAGGACAAGAATCAAGGGACTGGAGGAAAAACTCAAGGCTACACGTGAAGATTATGAAGAGGAAATCGAAGTACTAGGGGATAAGAATGCCGACCTAACAATGAAGCTAGCAATATTTATAGGAGGCCCTACACCAGTAGAAGAAGATGAAGAACCCAAGGAGATTCGCCCGGAAGACTACATCATCATCGACGACACCGACTTGGATACAGATGATAGCGATGATGACTATGTTGATGAAGCTGGAGCAGATATAATGGAGTCTGCAACCGAAGAATATTTCTAGTAGACCACCTCATCAGTAGTAGTAGTCCACCATGTAAATATAGTAGTCCGAGCACTTTTGCGATAGTTAGATCATTTGTATGCCCTTGTTTGATTGATTGAATGAAGTGAATTGTTTGCTTTTGCCTCATGTGCATATGGGTAGTGTATTCTCTTTAGACCCCTCTATTCTTAAATCTCATCTTTTCTAAAAACCTCAGTTGCCTCCGAGACGTGACCCCGGATTTACCTTTCCACCGGAGCTCACCCAGTTGATCCAGCAACAGAACACATTGATGCAGTTGCTAGTCCAGAATCAGAATCAGGGGAACAACAACAACAACCCACCACCACCACCACCTATTGATCACTTAGCCCTTTTTCTTAGGCTGAATCTGTCGGTGTTTTCCAGTAGCACCGAGCCGATAGTAGCAGATGATTGGCTCCGCAAGACAGCTAGAGAGTTAACCACAGCAGGATGCACAGATGCGGAAAGGTGAAGTTTGCCGCGAATCAGCTTGAAGGACTCGTAGCATCATGGTGGGAGAATTTCACAGCCACTTTCCCTGTCGACACTGTCACGTGGGACTAGTTTCAGCAGGCTTTTCGAACTGCCCATGTTTCAGCAGGAGCTATGGCCATGAAGAAGCGAGAGTTTCGCAACTTGCGGCAAGGAGGACGGACAGTTGGCTAGTATGTGGAGGACTTTAGTAAATTAGCACGTTATGCCCCAGATGACGTTGCTACGGATGCAGCTAAGCAGGAGAAGTTTCTGGAAGGACTGAATGATGAGTTGAGCATGCAGTTGATGGTAGCCACCTTCAACAACTACCAGGAGTTGGTAGATCGTGCTCTCATGATTGAAGGGAAGTAGCAGCAGATTGAGAATCACAAGAGGAAGTATGGACAAGGGAAGCACAATTCAGGAGCTCAGCAGAAGCCACATTTTACCCCTAGACCGGGAGGACATTTTCAGCATACCCATGGAGGAGGTAACTCGCACAATCACAATGGCACCAAGAATGGTAATGGGAATGGAGGAAGCAATGGCCAGAACCGCACCAACCCATCAACCCCAGCCAAGAGAGACCTGAGCCAAGTCACTTGTTTTAAGTGCCAGAAGACCAGACATTATGCCAATGAATGTACAGAATCACAGAATGGAAATGGCAATGGAAGCTCTGGGAAGAAGCCGAACCCTTTCAATAGGGGACAGGTGAACCACGTTAACATGGAGGAGGTTGAAGAGCAGCCGGATGCAGTAAACGGTAAGTTTTTGGTTAAGTCATTTACTGCACTTGTTCTTTTTGATACTAGTGCATCACATTCATACATATGAAGGGGATTTGTGGATAAGTATAACCTGCCCACCAAAGTACTTAGAACACCTATGTTAGTAAGCTCACCAGGAGCGGAGTATATGGCTAGCCAAGGATGTTTTCAAGTGCCATTAAGTATAGGTAGGCATGTTTTCCCCTCAGATTTGATAATATTGGAATCACAAGGTTTGGATGTAATTCTGAGTATGGATTGGTTGTCGATGTATGGAGGAAACATCGATTGCGCCAGTAAGTCAATCTTGCTTACCACCCCATAAGGGAGAAGGATCAAGTATGTATCCCGACATGAGCCGAAGAGGACTCAAGTAAATTGTTTAACAGGAGTTGTGCAGGAGGAAGTACCAGTAGTGAAGGATTTCCCTGATGTATTTCCAGAAGAGTTGCTAGGCATGCCACCGGATAGAGATATTGAGTTTTTGATTGAGCTTTTGCCAGGCACAGGGCCAATATCTAAGAGACCATATAGGATGCGTGCAAAGGATTTGGTGGAGATTAAGAAGCAAATTAAGTAGTTACTGGATAAAGGATATATTCGCCCAAGTTCTTCGCCTTGGGGATCGCCAGTACTTCTAGTGGAGAAGAAGGATGGATCGTTAAGGATGGTTGTTGATTATCGAGGATTGAATGAAGTAACCATCAAGAACAAGTACCCACTACCAATGATCAATGATCTGTTTGATCGATTGCAAGGAGCTAGGGTATTTTCCAAGATCGACCTGCGATCAGGATACCACCAGTTGAAGATTCGAGAACAGGATATACCTAAGACGGCTTTTACCACCAGGTATGGGATGTACGAGTATACCGTTATGTCATTTGGTCTGACTAACGCACCTGCATATTTTATGAACATGATGAACAAGGTGTTTATGGAGTTCTTGGATAAGTTCATTGTAGTGTTCACTGATGATATCTTGGTTTACTCGAAGAATGAAGAGGATCATAAGGAGCATTTGCGTTTGGTTCTTGGAAAGCTCAGAGAACATCAGTTATATGCCAAGTTTAGCAAATGTGAGTTTTGGTTGAAGGAAGTTGGATTTCTCGGACATGTTATATCCGGAGAAGGTATAGTAGTAGATCCCACTAAAGTTGATAGTGTGACCAAGTGGGAAGCGCCAACAACAGTTGGAGAGATCCGGAGTTTTCTTGGACTCGCAGGATACTACCGGAGGTATATTGAGAATTTCTCAAAGATTGTGAAGCCTATGACGGAGTTGTTGAAGAGGGATGCCAAGTTCATATGGACTAAGGAATGTGAGGCGAGTTTCCAGGAGTTGAAGAAACATTTGGTTACCTCACCAATGTTGATTTTGCCAGACCAGACCAAGGATAATGTGGTTTATTGCGACGCTTCACGTCAAGGACTTGGAGCAGTGCTTATGCAGGAAGGAAGAGTTGTTTCATATGCCGCACGACAGCTTAAGCCCCATGAGTTGAATTACGCTACGCATGATTTGGAGTTAGCAGCCGCAGTGCATGCGTTGAAGACTTGGAGACATTTTCTGATTGGAAACCATTGCAAGGTGTACACGGATCATAAGAGTTTGAAGTATATTTTCACACAGAAGGAGTTGAACCTTAGACAAAGGAGATGGTTGGAGCTCATCAAGGATTATGATATGAAATTGCATTATCACCCCGGAAAGGCTAACGTAGTAGCTGACGTGTTAAGCCGTAAGAGCCATGTCAACACCCTAATGACGGGAGATTTACCAGGGGAGTTAGCCGAAAATCTTCGAGAACTATGTTTGGAAATAGTTCCAAGAGGATATGTAGCAGCATTGGAGATTCAGTCTACTTTGATGGATAAGATCAGAGAAGCCCAGAAGAATGATAAGGAGATTGCTTCTATTAAGGAGAAAATGAGCAAAGGAAAAGCTAAGGGATTTTGTGAGGATGAGCACGATACCTTATGGTTTGAAGACCGTGTGTATGTGCCTAATGATTCGGAGATCAGGAAGTAAATTTTACAAGAGGCCCATGATTCACCATATTCGATTCACCCAGGAAATACCAAGATGTATTTGGATTTGAAGGATATTTTCTGGTGGGCCGGAATGAAGAAGGATATTGTGGAATATGTAGCGGTTTGTGATGTATGTTAGAGAGTTAAGGAAGAGCATCAGAAGCCAGCAGGATTATTACAGCAATTGTCGATACCCGAATGGAAGTGGGATAAGATAGGCATGGATTTTATTACAGGATTGCCTAGAACACGTTCAGGCTATGACTCGATATGGGTTGTAGTCGATCATTTGACAAAGGTAGCTCATTTCATTCCAGTAAAGACTACCTATACAAGTGCAAAGTTGGCAAAGATATACATGACTAGAATCATTTGTCTGCATGGAGTTCCAAGGAGCATAGTGTCAGATAGAGGAACCCAATTTACCTCAAAGTTCTACAATCAGTTGCATGAGACTTTGGGTAACAGACTGGAGTTTAGCACAGCTTTCCACCCACAGACAGATGGACAGACTGAAAGAGTCAATCAGATTTTGGAGGATATGCTAAGAGCTTGTGCGCTAGATTACGGATCTAGCTGGGACGAGAATTTGCCGTATGCAGAGTTCTCTTACAACAACAGCTATCAATCCAGTTTGAAGATGGCCCCTTTCGAAGCCTTGTACAGAAGGAGGTGCAGGACCCCATTGTCCTGGGATGAAGTTGGAGACCGCCAGTTGTTTGGACCGGATCTGATAAGGGAGTCTGAACAGAAAGTGAAATTGATTCGTGATAGGCTCAAGGTAGCCCAATCCAGGCAGAAGAGCTACACAGATTCTAAACGCAAGGAGACAGTTTACGAAGTCGGAGACCGAGTTTATCTTCGAGTATCTCCACTTCGAGGAGTTAAGCGCTTTGGAGTTAAGGGAAAGTTAGCACCACGTTTTGTAGGCCCATACAAGGTTTTGGAGCGTATGGGAGAAGTTGCCTATAAGTTGGAATTGCCCGAAGGATTGTCGGGAGTTCATGACGTGTTCCATGTATCCTAGTTGAAGAAGTGCCACGCAGAGATGGCTGACATACCGCTGAGAGATACGGTATCACTGGAAGCAATTCAGTTGGACAGTGATTTGACCTATGAGGAGAAACCAGTTAAGATTCTAGAGTATGCCAGTCGAGTCACCCGCAGCAAGGTTATCAAGTTTCGAAAGGTTCAGTGGAGCCACCACACGGAGAATGAAGCCACCTGGGAACGAGAGGAAGATTTGCTGAAGGACCACCCTCACCTATTTTCTAGCCAACCCGAATCTCGAGGGCGAGATTCATCTTAAGGGGGGTAGGTTTGTAACATCCCAAATTTTCAATATGGAATGTTATACACCAGATCATCATTGCATATCATATTTATTGCATTTTAGTTGATCCTAGAAATTTTACGCAACTCAAGGACCCTCGGAGAGAGTTTGGGATTTCGTTATTTTCATATTTGAGTTGTCTCAAATTTTGAAAATAGGATCATTTGATTTTATTTATTTTATCTTCAATTATTTCTATTACAAAAATATGAGAGAGGGAATAAAATGACTTTCCCAAAATAAATAAATATTGAGGATTTAATAAAAAATCAATTAAGATTTTATTTTGGTATTATTTGCAATTTTATTTGAATTTAGGAAAAATGCGCGTTTTTCAAAATGTCATTTAGGCCCCCAAATAAATGTTCATCCTGTGCGGCTTGATTTTAGAAGCCGGGGAAAATTTATTTCGGGATTTTTGGAGTCGGTTTAGTATTACTTTTGTTTTTGTTTTCTGAGCGTAACTATTTATACAAAACGCAACCGACCTAGCAGGCCGTGTCCGACCGGGACACTAGGCCAGTCCGGCTTTATAAGCCGGGGAGCCCAGCCCGGGACCTCCCAAACCCTAGCGCCGCTGCCGCCGCCTTCGCTGCCGCCGCCGCGCTGCACCGCCCCGCCGCCGACCGCCGCCGCCGGAGCACCGTCGCCGCCCGCCGGATCCGTCGCCGGAGGTAGACCTCGCCGCCGCCGGTTTTTCCCAAAAACCGTTCGGTTTTTCCAACGGTTTTGTTCGTTTTTTTGGTTTCGGTTTTTTTAAATAGATCGGTTTTTCCGGTTTATTTAAATAGCGAGCGTTCGTCCGTTCGTTCGTTTTAACGAACGTTCGTCGTTTTTCTTTTTCTCGGATTAAATCCGTGATTTTTCAGATCGCGATTTCTGATCCGATTTTTGTTTTAGTCTAACTTTTCACTCATTTATCGGAATCAGGCGATTCAAGCGCCTGGAGTTTTGTCTCGAAACCCTCTTTCCGTTTAAGCAACTCAAACAAGTTTTTGCCACTGTAAAAATTTCCCTAGATCCAGAATAGTAAACGAAGCTTGTTTCTTTTGCCGTTTGTCTTTCGTTGCTTCGTTCGATTTGATTCTTTTTGCCAACCGGAGTTCTTAAGTTGAACTTTCTTGTTAGATCCCTTATTTGAGTTTTACCTATGCATTAGTTGAGTACTTATTGTATGCTTTTTGTTTGCGATAGAGTACCCGAAGTGCGCCGCTTGCTACTTCGAATCGCTAGGTTTCCCGGATCACCAGCAAGGCAAGTAACACTTTGATCATGTTTTCCCTCTACCCAGTTTTATTGCATTAGATCAATCCTCACACAACTGCATGATTAGGATCTAAATAAATTGTGGGTTTGGGAAGTAGTTGAGGTAGTACCTATTACCTGTTATTATCCAACCTTTGGGAGTTACTTCTACGTTTGCTTATTATGCCATGCTATGCTAGTAGACGTGGATTGGGTGAGTGTTTCCATGACAGATGTGAGATTGTTAATTAATGGTTTATCTAAGGTGGCAACTTAAATACACATCTGGGTGGATTGAGGCACCTGGGTATTCCAGCGATTGCCTGTTTTCTTTATGGACCGCCACCCAGGCTCAAAGGGATCATGAGATTATTCATGCTAGAAACTTCCGTGTGCAGCCACAAGCTATTATGGGCTCTAGCATAGTTGACTAAGTTGTGCGAACTCTTACAGTGGTAGACTATCATATGTAGGGGAAAGTAGGTGTAACGGTCTACCCGATCATAAGGTGCTAGCGCTTCTGAAAGACTATGTCTCGGTCATCCATCTTCTCAAACACCATGCAGTACGAGAAACCAAACGGAGGCGATCGAGTCTTGTGGGGAAAAGTGCGCAAACCTCTACAGAGTGTATAAACTAATCATGATTAGCCGTGTCCCCGGTTATTGACATCTTGAGTATCTAGTACTTGGATTATCATGTGAATGTCAACATGTTACTCTAAAATTAATTTTGTTGGGTTTGTTTCATGATGATGCTTAATTGGGATTGAGAATGCTGTCAACCATTCTCAATGTTTAACAACTACCATGATAGTTGAATAAAATTTATTCCTTTGCAGTAGGGAAAAATTGGCTTTACGCAAAACTGTAACCATAGAGCTTTCCACCAGCAAAACGTTAATGTTGCAGACTTTTCAAACGACGGTTAAGGAGTTTTAGGGTCATGGTTCTATACATAGTGATGCCATTGGAGTTGATGGACTCACTTATCTTCCAAGCCTTCCGCTGTTATCGTTATTAGATGGCCTTAAGCCATATTTATTGTAATAAGCTCTCTTTTGAGGCACTCGATGTAATAAGTGTGTGATTGCTACTCTGTTATAAATCTTTCAAGTACTGTGTGGTGTCAGCATTATTGATCCAGGGATGACACCTGAGCATAGAGATTAGACCGTTTGAGGTCTGGTCGCTACATCTCAAATTAGCATGCATTCAATAAGCAAAAGTAAATCATCTCATGCATCCATACATCGTTGAATATTATCACTAATACATCCCGAATAGTGTCATACATATAACATCACTAATACAACTAAAACCCTAGCACACGATGGGTATCGGCGCGGGCGGTCGACACCCACAGAGAAGGAACCATCACGGGATCATAGCTCCAGTGAGATCCCTGGAGAACCTGCCCGGTATTGGAGAACCTGTGCTCCAATGCAAACAAGTAGCAACGGACGTGCGCGTCCTCCTCATTGACACGGTGACGGACCACCTCCGCGGGGTCCTCGAGCCTCTAGACCGTCACTGGCCCACGCGACCGCCACCAAAGAAGGTTCGGGTCAACGACAGGATGGCTCCTCACCAACCTGCGCCCCCTGGTAGGTAGCGCCTCCCAGTACCACCCCGGCGGAGCCCAGTCCCGGATATGGCCCATCTGGTCAAGCAGGTGTCGTCCTCCGCCGACTCGACGACGAGGATGTGGGATAGGCATCGTCCATGTTGATGCGGGAAAAATTGCTTTAACTAAAAAAATAGCAACAAGTTCTTATTAACTAGTTCTATTAATTCAACTAGTTCTTATTAAAAATAAACTTACTATAAATAAAAATAAACTAGTACCTAATTAGTACCTAGTTCTTACTAACTAATTAGTACCTAGGAACTACTACCCTAATTACCATCTAATTTGATGAAGCTAGGGGTGGAAAGTGGTAGCGGATATTCCAATTATCCAACTATAAAGTGAAATAAGTGGTCAAATTTTACTCATTTTATATTCATCTTAGAAATTTGATTCGTTTCCACCCTTACATGAACCCTAACTCATTTGAGCCGCATCCGCATCCGATTCGTTTCCACCCTTACATGAAGCCTAACTAATTTGATGCCACTAAAATATAAAGAAACCCTAGGCAGAGGTAGGGTAGAGGGAGGAGCAGGCGTGCTCACCTCGGTGCCTGCGACGAGGGAGGGGCAGGCGACGTCGAGGTCGGGGTCGGGGCTCGGGCGCGCGACGGATGGCGGCGTCGAGGTCGGGGTCGGGGGCGGCGTCCGAGGCGGCGTTGAGGTCGGGGGCGGGGGCGGCGTTGAATCTGGGGTCAGGGCGGCGTAGAGGGTGTGCGGAGAGCACGCGGCGGCCGACGGGCTACAGCAGCGGCGAGAGCGGAGAGCTGGATTTGGGGGAAGTGGCCGTGGGGAAGGACGAACCCCGTGGTTAAGTCAGAAGTAGCAGTAGCGCGTTCCAGAAAGCGTGCTACTGCTACGTTAGCTACAACGCGTTCTAGGATACATGCTACTGCTACTCCTCTCTCTTTTTTCCCCTTTTTCATTTAGTTTTCTTCACATTTTATTTTTTTCGTTTCACCTTATTCTATTTCTTTCATTTTCAATTACCTTTCTGTGTGCTTTCCATTTAATTTTATATCCTTTAGCAGTAGTGAGTTTAGATTAAAATGTGCTGCTACAAAGAAAGTAGCGGTAGCGCAGTTCGATATAGGTCGCTACTACTATGTGTAGCCTATCGGCTAAGCCGTGGGAATTTTAGTAGTAACGTGTTTAGAACAAGACGCACTACTGCTAAAACTTTATCTACAACACGGTTTGCACAGGCGCGCTACTACTACTTAGCACCAGCGTGCTTCTTTGACCCGCGCTACGGCTAAAGTTCTGTGTATAAGGTTTTCCCTAGTAGTGTTTGGGTGTTGTTTAGATTAAAGTTCACCATAGCTGCAACTTTGCGTACTTCGTTTGTGTCTAACGACCAGACAAAGGCATCACAGAACCCCAACTTTGATCAATAAAGCTTTCCTCTTATATTCGCAATATCCAGATTGCAATCTTAGTTTCTTGCTTGTTCTTCGTTTGCCTGTAGGAAACAAACCTTCGTGGTCAGGTTGATCGTGCTCCGACGTGGTCAATAACCCGTCGGAGTTGGTTTAGCGATTTCTAAGGCGCGACATCCTCGCACGCTCGTAGTCGGATCGTCAAAGTCGACTTCCTCCAAAACGATAGCCACCATCTCATCGAAAGACGGGACACCTTTGCCTCTATCAGTTTCCAACCAATCTATCCCCCAAGGAGCATGCACGTTGTGCTTGGTTTTGATGACTTGTAGATTTTTGCAATAAGTATGTGAGTTCTTTATGACTAATGTTGAGTCCATGGATTATACGCACTGTCACCCTTCCACCATTGCTAGCCTCTCTTGTGCCGCGCAACTTTCACCGGTACCATAAACCCATCATCTACCTTCCTCAAAAACAGCCGCCATACCTACCTATTATGGCATTTCCATAGCCATTCTGAGATATATTGCCATGCAACTTCCCAACGTTCCGTTTATTATGACATGCTTCATCATAGTCATATTGCTTTGCATGATCATGTAGTTGACATCGTATTTATGGCATGGCACCATTCATATTATTTCATACATGTCACTCTTGACTCATTGCACATCCCGGTACACCGCCGGAGGCATTCACATAGAGTCATATTTTTTTCTAAGTATCGAGTTATAATTCTTGAGTTGTAAGTAAATAAAAGTGTGATGATCTTCATTATTAGAGCATTGTCCCATGTGAGGAAAGGATGATGGAGGCTATGATTCCCCCACAAGTCGGGGTGAGAATCCGGACGAAAAAAGAGGCCATAAAAAGGAGAAGGCCCAAACAAAAAAAGAGAGAAAAAGAGATAAGGGGCAATGTTACTATCCTTTTTCCACACTTGTGCTTCAAAGTAGCACCACGATCTTCATGATAGAGAGTCTCTTATGTTGTCACTTTCATATACTAGTGGGAATTTTTCATTATAGAACTTGGCTTGTATATTCCAATGATGGGCTTCCTCAAATTGCCCTAGGTCTTCGTGAGCAAGCAAGTTGGATGCACACCCACTTAGTTACTTTTGTTGAGCCTTCATACACTTATAGCTCTAGTACATATGTTGGATGGCAATCCCTACTCACTCACATTGATATCTATCGATGGGCATCTCCATAGCCCATTGATACGCCTAGTTGATGTGAGACTATCTTACTCCTTTTGTCTTCTCCACAACTACCGTTCTATTCCACCTATAGTGCTAGGTCCATGGATCGCGCTCATATATTGCGTGAAAGTTGAAAAAGTTTGAGAATGCTAAAGTATGAAACAATTGTTTGGCTTGTCATCAGGGTTGTGCATGATGGGAGCATTTTGTGTGACGAAAATGAAGAATGGCCAAACTATATGATTTTGTAGGGATGAGCTTTCTTTGTCTATGTTATTTTGAGAAGACATAATTGCTTGGTTAGTTTGCTTGAAGTATTATTATTTTTTGTCAATATTAAACTTTTGTCTTGAATCTTTTGGATCTGAACATTCATGCCACAATAAATAAAATTACATTGCAAATTATGTTAGGTAGCATTCCACATCAAAAATTCTGTTTTTATCATTTACCTACTCAAGGACGAGCAGGAATTAAGCTTGGGGATGCTTGATACGTCTCCAATGTATCTATAATTGTTTATTGTTCCATGCTATTATATTATCTGTTTTGGATGTTTAATGGGCTTTAATATGCTCTTCTATATTATTTTTGGGACTAACCTATTAACCGGAGGCCCAGTGCTAGTTTCTTTTTGCATATTTTCATGTTTCGCAGAAAAGTAATATCAAACGGAATCCAAACGGAACGAAACCTTCGCGAGGATCTCTCTTGGAACAAACACAAACTAGGAGACTTAGGGTGGAAGTCTGGAAGTCCGCGAGGCGGCCACAAGATAGGAGGCGCGCCCAGGGGGGTAGGCGCGCCCCCACCCTCGTGGGCCCCATGGAGCTCCACCGACGTACTTCTTTCGCCTATATATACTCTTATACCTTTAAAACATCAGGGGGAGCCACAAAACCACTTTTCCACCGCCGCAACCTTCTGTACCCATGAGATCCCATTTGGGGCCTTTTTCGGTGATCTGCCGGAGGGGGATTCGATCATGGAGGGCTTCTACATCAACACCATAGCCTCTCCGATGATGTGTGAGTAGTTTACCATAGACCTTTGAGTCCATAGTTATTCACTAGATGACTTCTTCTCTCTCTTTGGTTCTCAATACAAAGTTCTCCTCGATGTTCTTGGAGATCTATTCGATGTAATACTTTTTGCGGTGTGTTTGCCGAGATCCAATGAATTGTGGATTTATTATCAAGTTTATCTATGAATAATATTTGGTTCTTTTCTGAATTCTTATATGCATGATTTGATATCTTTGCAAGTCTCTTCGAATTATCGGTTTAGTTTGGCCTACTAGATTGATTTTTCTTGCAGTGGGAGAAGTGCTTAGCTTTGGGTTCAATCTTGCGGTGTCCTTTCGCAGTGACATTAGGGGCAGAAAGGCATGTATTGTATTGTTGCCATAGAGGATAAAAAGATGTGGTTTATATCATATTTCTTGAGTTTATCCCTCTACATCATGTCATCTTGCTTTATATCATATTTCTTGAGTTTATCCCTCTACATCATGTCATCTTGCTTAAAGTGTTACTCTGTTCTTATGAACTTAATACTCTAGACGCATGCTGGATAGAGGTTGATGTGTGGAGTAATAGTATTAGATGCAGAATCGTTTCGGTCTACTTAACACGGACGTGATGCCTATATTCATAATCATTTCCTAGATATTCTCATAGCTATGTGTTCTTCTATCAATTGCTCGGTAGTAATTTGTTCACCCACCGTAATACATGCCATCATGAGAGAAGCCACTAGTGAAACCTATGGCCCCTGGGTCTCTTTCTTATTCCATTGCATCTCTTTTTATTTACATCACATCTTGTTTACTATTTTCCAATCTTTATTTTCCAATCTATACAACAAAAATACCAAAAATATTTATCTTACTATCTTTATCAGATCTCACTTTCGCAAGTGACCGTGAAGGGATTGCCAACCCCTTTATCACATTGGTTGCGAGGTTCTTGATTGTTTGTGCAGGTACTAGGTGACTTGCGTGTTATCTCCTACTAGATTGATACCTTGGTTCTCAGAAACTGAGGGAAATACTTACACTACTTTGCTGCATCACCCTTTCCTCTTCAAGGGAAAACCAATGCAGGCTCAAGAGGTAGCAAACCACAGTCACTCTTGGTCTCTGAAGAAATTGACACCTAACCGTCTGGAGAGTTTGTAGCTCTCAAGAGTAATAGGTGGAGTGTACTGGACTTAGTTTTGAGTGATGCTGAACCACTATCTAATTCTTCAGCTCTAGGGGTTTTCTCTTGGTGGATTTTAAACTCAAATCGCTCAGAGAGGGGGTTTCTCAACAATCTTCTCAGAATCAAATGGAGTAGCCACTAGAAAAAGTCGATGCGGGGTGACTATTTATAGCCACAGCCTTCCCTGGTGGGAAATGACCATTTTGGACACGCAGTCCAGCCAATGGCTAACTAACACATTCACAACTATCGGATTTTGGAGCAACGGTAACATTACTTGAGAAACAAGCAATGCTAACTCCTCGGTTCGAGACAAATCTCTCGCAGCAAAGAAGATCATAGTCTCTTGCTGGCAAGTATTTGCTCGAAACACAATGAGATTTCTCTCGCAACTTTCATAAGATTTGGGTTTAGCATTAGAGAATAAAAGTTTCAAACGCTACACCGCTCTTAATAGTAAGGTGGTCCTATGACTCGATAAAGAGAAGAAGAACAATGAAACATATGCTACGTCTTCACTTTGTCTTCAATCTCCTTGGACGCAGTCATTTTCTTTGGACAAACACCGAACAAATTGCTTCACTTTAATAATTTTTTTGGGGTCCCTCTTGTCAACATCATCTTCGGTGATAACCTTCAGTGCACCATATGGAGATTATCTTCGTCGTTTGCATCAAACTCCTCATGATCTCAGGGACCTGTTACTCTGCATGCTATCAAACACATAAGTCCGATACTATTTATGTCAACAAACTCCAAACATAAGGGGTCTATCATTGCAGCAACAGTGTCCCCTTTTTGGAAGGTTGTAGAAAAAACAGATAATCATCGAAGTAAAGATAGATAAGTGAAAAGTAATTCGAACAAGAGTAAATTAGCGTTACTTGGCTCGATGATGAAATAGAGTCCCCTAGATGTATGCAGGGTAACATATATGAGATAAAATCTCCTGTAATTCATTGAAGTATGTAGAGGAAATTTGAATCATTCGAGATAATATTTCACATTGATATTATATAATCCATCGAGATTGTAGTGCAATCATTCACCACTTCTGATAATAATCCCACCTACAAAAACAAATGCTTTGAGAGAAATAGTGCAATAGGCGGGGTTATTAACATTACAACACAGAAGTTTTACATCGTAGCACAGATATTCTTTGAAACATAAGTTTCAAATATCACACGAAACCAAACCAACGGAACACAAAACGGAAATCTATCTAAACTCGATGTAATTCTCCCCCTTTTTGTCAACTAGTGTCAAAAAGGTTATGAATAACATGAGTGCAAAAGAGGTGAACTTGATTCACTCTCATGCATCGCCAAAAGAACTGTCCGAGGAGGTTTCGGCTTCAGAATTGACTGGAAGATCTTCATCATCAACAGGAACAGATTTCTCTTCAGGAATAGCAGCTTGGTGCTGAGATGATGAAGGCACATTGGGATCAGCCACTTGAGTCAAACGTGAAAGCACATTTCCTTCGATTGGTTTCTCTTTCGGAGAGGTAGCTTCAGATTCTTCTAGCAATTTGCGAAGCTTAAGATGAAGGAGATTAGTTGTTGGCTCTCGAGCAGGTAGAGGAGGAGTACTGTGAGTTTGATAATGTGCAACTGAGAGTCCTTTGTCAATGTAATCATAGAGCTCTTTGCGATCAATATTTAGGAGATGTTTCTTGGTGAAGAACTTGTTAAGTAATTTCCAGAGCCGTTTCTTGTTCTCATCAGCAATCGGATGTGTGATTTTGGTTCGGTTGTTGATAGCATTCAGCTCGGCAGCAAGATGTTCTTTCTCTTGTCGATCCTCGGTAATGTGCTGCAGCAGCAGCAGCTTTTGTGTGCGCATACTGACTTCAAGCTGCGTTGGTGGTTGATGAAAAATCTTTCGCTCACGCTGAGGCATATGTAGCCCATTGAATGTCTTGTGACAATCTTGATGGCTTGAGTCTGGCGATTTACCCGAAGAGATATCTTCCAACACTTGTAGGGTATCGGGTACTAGAGGAACAAAGCTCTTGTGACTAACCTTCGCCAAGTACTCTGTATGCATAACATGATCAACAACTTTCTAAATCCATGGTGCATAGAATTTGATGGTTTTTGGAAGCTGAGCAGAGTCCATTAAAATACGCAGAAACATATCCTCAACATCAGAGACATAGCTTGGAGATTGCATATATAGCATTTCGAAGAACATCTGAAATGAAATTTTCTGAATTCATCCCAACCAGAGGGCAAATGGTGCAAGTGAGTAGATGGTACAAAGTATGATTCTCGAATGTTACGTGCTCTCGCTGGGGGGGGGGGACCATTGTAGTCCCGAATATTTTCCTTATCCATGGTGCATCAAAAGATTTCATATGAAATAACATCAATATTGTGCACTCGAATTTCAGTTTTGGCATGCTCGTCCCGAGGGAAATGAAAATGTGAGACAAAATATGTAAATGATCATTTGATTCGTTTCCTTTCGGTCATCCACTACATGATGCATTTGGAACTGTCACACTCATCACCTGAGATGTACAATGTTGCATAGAACTGAAGTATGATTTCTCGGTTCCACGGATGTTCGTATGCAAAAAAAATTGTGAGGCAAAAATTGTCCAGATCTTGCAAGAACTGATCAAAGCAACCAATATTCTTCATATCTGGGATGTCCAGGAACTCATGAGGGAATATCTTTCGGCTGTCATACAGAATCCGGGAATAATAGATGGCATGTTCCTAAGTCTAGAAGCGAGGCGATTCAGATGTGCGCGACTTATTGTATGGACTGTCCTGAAAGAATTTAGGGTGCATGTTCCAATTGAAAAGCGGACCTCTTATGCCATCACCAGTAGAGAACAAGGGCAATTGCTCGCGAGGATATGGATATTTGAGTTCATCTTCGACTGAAATTACTTCATCACCATATACTATGGAGTCAGTATGATGAGCGGAAACTGATTTATGTCCAGACAGCCCAGCATATGAAATTCCAGGCAATATGTCTATAGATAACTATAGCTAAGATGGACCAGATGGCAACATTGTTGGAGCAGATTCTTTTTCAGTAGGCACTGAGGCCAAATCAGGGACTGGAGCAGGAGGAGGTTGTTCTTTGGAGGTCGGTTATTGTGCAGAGGGAGGAACTGAAACATTTGGTTCTTCACGAGTAGGAGAAGCTTGATGCTGGGACTGAGGGATTTCACCCTCTTATGAGACATGTGGCTGAGATGGAATACCATCTTGAATGGGGGAGGCCACATGCACTAGTTTAGTTGGCGTTGGTGAGGGAATTGCTGGCTCAGGGGAGTTCTCTTTCGTAGGCTAAGCTTCAGAATTATCAGGAGACTTTTCAGTCGTAGGATGAGGAGCATTTTTCTTCGAAGTTTTCTTTTGCCTCTTCTTCTGAGTTGTTGGGTCAATATGCCCTTTGACTAAATCATTATAACTGTAACTTGATCTTGATGCTCAATGCAAATCTTGCGAACAATATTATCTAGACCTGAGTGAAAACCCAATCTTCTGTTGTGAAGGATAGTCAAAGCTTGATGACATCCATGTATGGTTCTTAAGGTTGCTTAATGACAAACTTGGAAGATGTAGCTTTCATTCGACTGTCAAGACCATTAAGTTTGGCAGTGAGGTTGTTGATTTCTACAGAATCTTCTTTCATATCACGAACAACACTAGAAGCCTGTGAAACGACTTCAGGAGGTATTGGCAAAGATGCCGCTTCGCCATTGAATGGGTTTTCCACAAACTTGTCAAGCTGCTCCATGGTGAATACATGATTGTAATAATTAGAAGCATCTTTTGGACCTCAGACTGTGCAACAAGTGCATTTTCTAGTGGAACTTGCTCGGATGGAGGCATGGAATCCATTGGTTGTGTCAAAGTGGGAGTAAACTGAGCAGCCTTTTCTTTTAGTGCAGCATCGATAGGAGCAGTTTGTTTAGTGATTGGTGCCTTGGCTGGAGCCGTGATTTTCTTCACTTTTGGCTTTGGAATTGGTTCGCCTAGCTTAGCTGTGCTAACAGGGGCATCAACTACCAAATCCTTTAGGTTAATTGCTTCAGGATGGGGAGTTATATTCATAGAATCCTTCATGGGGTCTTTCTTTTCAAAGTGATCTTCTTCGAAGGTGCTATTGGAACTGCACGAGCCTGAAGATCAGGTAGGACCATAGACATTGTGACGTTCACTTGCTCGGAGAGAGAAGCTTCAACTTCTTCCCTTGTGGGTGGAGGATCATCTTGATTGGAGGAATTTCTTTTGGTTGCTTCAGCCGGCCTCTTCTTCGGTGCACTCTTTTTCTTCAATGTAGCAAAGCTGGGATCATGTTTGCACTTAGAACGTCCTTCTGATTTTCCTTCGGCCTTTTTCTTCTCAACTTCATCTCTGAGAAGGCGACGATTTTCTACTTCACGAGTTCTTTCTTTTTCGACCTTCTTGGCTCTCTTGAGGGAATTCTTCTCACACTTAGCAAGTTCATCAGGATAAGAGTCGGGAGTGTGAAGGGAGGACTTATCCGCATTTGGAGGCAGTGGCGGTCTTTCCTAGGGATCACTTGCTCGAATGAGGCCAATTTCACGGCAGTCATCCTACGAAGGATGAAATGCAAATTTCTTCGCAAATCCAGGATGAATCATTTCACAGTTGAACCACTTGCGTACCCAGTGGCATCGAATCCTTTGCAAATGCTTGTCTCTTTCTCGTTTTTACTCTCCTGGAATAGTATTATAATCATCATGAGAGATGTATTGGGCTGAATTTGCATATGGTTGTCTGCCACCTTTCTTTTTCTTCAAAGCATCTTCTTCTTGCTCACATGCATTTTGCTTGGGTCTCTTTCTTTTTGCTGGTAGATGGGCCTACCGCAAGCCCTTTGCATTTGGAGATTTTGACTCATCTATTGTACCCAAGATCACCTCTTCTTCATCGGCCATGCTCATTGGCTGAGTAGAATCCTTAATTGATTGCATACACCTGTGAATGAGAATAGATGCAAGGGAAAATGAGGACAGGTTTACAAATGCTCACAACAAACATTTTTCAAGTGAAAACATTTTGAAGAAGTATTGGATGCAGACTTTGAGAAATATTTCAAAAGAAAGGAATCTATAGAACAAACTAGTAGGTCCAAAGATACTAGTCAGCATGCTAAGCATTCCATTCGTGTGAGACATAACACAAACCCTAGATCTAACATTTTTCAGATGCGAGGGACAAGTACAAACCACATTCGCACTAGCTACCTTAGCAATAAAGATCTACGATATGTAGTATAATCGGAGAATAATAACCATGGACGAACTCGAATGAGAAGAACGGAAGAACGAGTTCACACTACACATACCCTAGCTTGGTGATGTACAACTGCTACGGCGACGCGGGGAAGAAGATGTCCCGCGGCAGCGTGGAAAGACTCTGGCGACCACTTTCCGGCAGTGAAGCGGCAAAGAGATCATCGACGTCGAGCTCAGGGTGGAGCACTGCGGTGAGGGTTTTGGAGGAAACAGTTGCGAGGAGGAAGAGAAGTCGACGAGAAAGAGGGAGTGGTGCAGTTTTTATATGTGAAGGGAAGTAACCACACAGAGTGAATCCGATCGAACGGCCACTATCTACAAACTATTGCGATTCAACGTACAGGATTGGTGGTAGTTGATGGATTGCACGTGGAAACCGTCATAAAAGATTGTGGTCCTGACTTGGGCGGGAAACCCCAAATTTTTGACAGCTTTGCCAAAATAGATTAAAGTTCAGTCCTAATCTTCATCATGGTCAAGGACACCAGATAAAGCTTCGGTACCAGATGAAACTGAGCATCCATAACTGAACAGCATAGGCTGGAAGATATAGAACAGAGGGAAAAACATGGTCCTAGGCATTTCACTCACGCAACAAAACCCAATTGTGGTGGCGTGACCCACCGTATAAGAAATGTATGATCCCGAGTGTCGCACAATTATCGTGGCACCTGGCTAGTCTAGTTCTTCATTAATGTATTCACTCCCAGAAAGAAATTTTCACTTCGTTGAAATTTTCAAACTCTTCGAGTGTTATGCACCCATTCCTTCTAAGATGTGGAAGTGTTGGCACGGGTGCCGAGTCCAGCTTTGTACATGTTTGCGAAGTCCGGGATATTTAGCTCACATCGTAACCCACATAATCTTTTCTCATTGAGAGGCTTGGTGAAAATATCAGTGAGATTGTCTTCGGTCTTGACATGATTGATGACAATATCCTCTCGAGCAACATGATCACGAATGAAATGATGTCTGATGGCAATATGCTTCGTGCAAGAATGCTGCATCGGACTACATGCAATTTTGATAGCACTCTCATTGTCAAAATATAAAGGCATCTTCTTGAACTTGATGCCATAATCCTTCATAGTCTGCTTCATCCACAATAACTGAGTGTAACAAGCGCCGACAACAATATATTCGGCCTCAATCGTAGAAAGTGATATACAATTCTGCTTCCTTGATGACCAACATACCAATGATCTACCGAGGAAATGGCATGTCCCCGAAATAGATTTCCTGTCAACCAAGTCATCTTCGTAATATGAGTCTGAATATCCAAAGAGATCAAACTATGGTCCCTTAGGATACCATAAACCTAAGGTGGGGGTGTGGGCCAAATATCTCGATTCTTTCGCTGTAGCTTGATAGCGGGCACACATGCAAATACTCAACATAATGTCAGGTCTGGATGCACATAGGTAAAGAAGAGAACCAATCATCGAACGATAAGCCTTCTGATTGTAATCCTTACCGTACACATCTGCATCCATCTTACCATTCATGGGAATAGGTGTTTTGTAGCCCTTCATTTCGGAATCTTGCATTTTGAACTTCTTTAGGCATTCTTTAAGATATTTCTCCTAAGATATGAAAATTCCATTTTCCTGTTGACGTATTTGTAGTCCAAGAAAGAACTTAAGTTCACCCAGCATAGACATTTGATATTTTTCGGACATCATTTTCCCAAACTCTAAGCTACAAGCATTGTTAGTACAGCCGAAGATAATATCATCCACATATATTTGACATACGAATGGATCATCATCAACAGCACAAGTGAAAAAGTGTGGGATCAGTGGATCCTGGCTTGAACCCTTTGTTGAGCAAAAAATTCTTCAAGGTGTCATACCAAGCTCGAGGGGCTTGCTTCAACCCATATATAGCCTTTTTCAACTTGAAAACTTTGTTAGGAAACACAGGGTGTTCAAAGCCAGGTTGCTGTCTAACATATACTTCCTCATCAATTTCACCATTGAGGAAAGCACTTTTCACATCCATTTGATATAGCATGATGTCATTATAATTTTCATAAGCAAGAAGAATATGAATTGCCTCAAGGCACGCAATAGGAGCATATGTTTCACCGAAATCAATACCTTCTACCTGTGTGTACCTCGAGCAACAAGACATGCTTTGTTTCTCACCACAATACCATTTTCATCTTGCATATTGCAAAAAATCCATTTTGTGCCAATGATATTGTGCTTCTTAGGATTCGGTTTGTCAAACAATTCCCATACATCATTCAGTTTGAATCGCACCAACTCCTCTTGCATAGAATTCATCCATTCTAGATCATTCGTGGCTTCTTCATACTTGGTAGGTTCTGCCAATGAACCAAAGGATAAACTGCCACAGTAGTTAGCTAAAGGAGTGAGTGAACGAATTGTGGGTCTATAACCTGGATTCTCAAGTTCATCTAGAATTAATGAAGGATCCACTCAATTAGACACTCGTGGATGAGGATTTTCATCTTGATGATCAATATCATTTTCATCAGCATCAACATTTGTATCACCATTCCCTTCGGGGTTGCCATTTTGATCAACATTTGGAATTTGATTGCCATTTGCATTCGGAGTGGCATTTTCTTTGGCAGTGTCTTGACGAGTTCTGCTTCGAGTCATAGGGGCATCATCATCTGAGGACACAGGTACATTTCCTTCAACAGGCTTGATGCTCCCAATAGCCATTTGCCGAATAGCATCCGAAATCGGTGGTTCATCTATCACATTTGGCACATCTATCACATTTGGCAGGTGCTCCTTTTGGGAGCCATTAGATTCATCAAACCACACATTTACCATTTCTATAACCTTCCTGTGGTGAGAGTTATAGACACGATAAGTATGCGAGTTCGAGCCATAACTAAGAAGAAAACCTTCATGTGCCTTAGGTGCAAACTTTGAAGAATGATTCATGTCACGAATGTAGCAAGTTGCACCAAAAACACATAAATAAGAAACATTTGGTTTCTTGCCAGTGATAAGCTCATATGAAGTTTTCTTAAGGAACTTGTGAAGATAAACACGATTGATAACATGAAAAGCAGTGTTAATAGCATCAGGCCAAAAGCGAATAGGAGTTTTCTACTCACTGAGCATTGTTCTCGCCATTTCGATGAGAGTTATATTCTTTCACTCAACCACTACATTTTTTGGGGAGTGTATGCGACAGAGAACTGATGAGTAATACCATTTTCGTCGAGAAATTCATCGATATGAGTATTTTTGAACTCGGTTCCATTTGTCACTTCTGACGTGCTTAATTCGCACATCATATTCATTCTGGGCCTTCTTGCCGAAACTTTTGAAGATATCTTGGGTGCAGGTTTTTTCTTCGAGAAAGACTACCCAAGTATACCAAGAGAAATCATCAACAATAATCACACCATAATGACTGCCACCGAAACTTGCATAGTTTTGAGGATCAAATAAATCCATATGAAGAATTTCCAGAGGTCTTGTTGTGGTCAAAACAGTCTTTGATGAGTGATGCTTCTTGGCCAATTTACCAGCCTCACCTGCAGCACGAAGATGATCCTTGTCGAATTTTACATCAGGAATGCCACGAAGATGATTTTTCTTCACTAGGGTATGCAAATTTCTCACGCCTGCATGACCAAGCCTTCAGTGCCACAGCCAACGTTTGGTTGCTTTTGCAAGCAAAAAAGTTTGGACTGATGGACCCCTAGAGAAATCCATAATATATAGATCACCTTTTCTAATTCCCTCGAATACGAAGGAATTGTCAGAGGCCATAAAGACAATGCATTTGGATATTGAAAACAAAACTAGCATGCCTAGATCACATAGCTTGCCAACTGACATAACATTGAATCCAATAGACTGAACAAGTAAAACATCATCAATGAACTTGTCTCTGGATATAGCAATTTTACCTAACCCAATTACCTTTCCTTTGTTGTTGTCACCAAAACTGATATACTTCAATGGTGAAGCAGTTAAGTTGGGGTCGACAAACAACTACTTGTCTCCGGTCATATGACTAGTGCATCCACTATCCATTATCCATTCGGTACACCCAGAGACATAGTCCTGCAGAAGAATTAGGATTTCTTAATGATGAGGACATCAATACCATTATTACACCCACAACCCTTGCTGCTATACATACTGGACCCATTACTAGAGCTCGCGCACGCCAATTGAATTATCAGGTACTTTCGTTTCTTGGTAACGATTCTAATGTTCATGATAATATGATGTTGCCTAAACTGGATACATTTGTTTTGCTTACAAATGAAGGACCTAGCTTGGACAAGAAAGATGAACCTTGGAGCAAGTTCAAGCATGGAGATGATGGCATGTGCAAGGGGAACAAGAACGGATTTACAAGTGATGATTCCAGGACTTTGAAGCCACCATAACGAGTGCATGAAGCCTTAGACGAAATATACAAGATCCACTTCATAAATTTCGTCCAGAGGCTATTCTAGATGCTGCGTAGGTGCTGTGTCACCTTATTTTTGGGCCAGGCCCATGTAATTTCAAAATACTTGATTATAGGCAGTTTTTAGAGTCCGTATGTGTGGGGAAACAAGAGTTAGGGTTGGTTTCGGACCCCTTCTCCGAGGGCCATGAAATTTCCCCTCTCTCCTCCATATATACAACCCTTGGGCATCGTTTAGACTTAGGGTTTTGTTTAGATGAAAAGTTCACCATAGCTGCAACTTCGCGTACTTCGTTTGTGTTCAACGACCAGACCAAGACGTCATAGAACCCCACCTTGATCAATAAATCTTGCATCTTATATTGCAATATCCAGATTGCAATTTCAGTTTCTTGCTTGTTCTTCATTTGGTCACAGGAAACAGACCCTCGTGGTCAAGTTGATCGTGCTCCAGTGTGGTCAATAACCCCTCGGAAGTTGGTTTAGCGATTGCTAAGGCGCGACGTCTCGCACGTTTGTAGTTGGATCGTCAAGGTCGACTCCCACAGAAAATGATAGCCACATCTCATTGAAACATCGGGACACCTTCGACTCTATCAAGTGGTATTAGATTGCCATGTTGCTCGGTGAGATTTTACAGTTTTTCATAGTTTTAGATAGATTCTGTTCTTCATACCTACAGTCCATGAAAAAGCCAAAAAAAATTAGCGTTAGTTCATCATATTCGAACCAATTTGAGCCATGGCATAGTCTTTTAGGGTTTTTCATTGTTGAATTTGCGGTCACATCGTCCTGTTTAGTTGCTGGTCTTGTGTGTAGTCCTTTAGAGTTTTGAGTTCTGTTCACAAGTTGTCACGCCGCCTCCGCACCATTGTCATCACCGCTACCATATACCACCATCGTCATCACCGCTGCCATATACCACCATCGTCATCACCGCTGTCATATACCACCATCGTCATCACCGCTGCCATATTGATGAGGACATCAATACCATTGTTACACCCACAGCCCCTACTGTTACATATACCGGACCAATTACTAGAGCTCGCGCACGCCAATTAAATTACCAGGTACTTTCGTTTCTTGGTAATGATTCTAATGTTCATGAGATTATGATGCTGCCTAAATTGGATACATTTGTTTTGCTTTCAAATGAAGGGCCTAGCTTGGAGAAGGATGAACATTGGAGCAAGAACACGCATGAAGTTGATGGCATGCGCAAGGGGATCAAGAACGGAGTTACAAGTGATGATTTCAGGACTTTGAAGCCGCCATAAGGAGTGCATGAAGCCATGGACGAAATATACAAGATGCCACTTCATAATATTCGTCCATAGGCTATTCTAGGTGCTGCGTCACCTTATTAATGGGCCAGGCCCATGTAATTTCGAAATACTTAAGTATAGGCTATTTTTAGAGTCCGTATGTGTGGGGAAACCAGAGTTAGGGTTGGTTTCGGACCCCACCCTCAAGGGCCACGAAATTCCCCTCTCTTCCTCCATATATACAGCCCTTAGGGCGTCGTTTAGACTTTGGGTTTTGTTTAGATTAAAAGTTCGCCATAGCTGCAACTTCACGTACTTCGTTTGTGTCCAACGACCAGACCAAGACGTCACAGAACCCCACCTTGATCAATAAAGCTTTCATCTTATATTCGCAATATCCAGATTGCAATCTCAGTTTCTTGCTTGTTCTTCGTTTGCTCGCAGGAAACAGGCCCTCGTGGTCAGGTTGATCGTGCTCCGGCGTGGTCAATAACCCCTCGGAAGTTGGTTTAGCGATTGCTAAGGCGCGACGTCTCGCACGTTCGTAGTCGGATCGTCAAGGTCGACTCCCACAGAAAACGATAGCCACCATCTCATCGAAACATCGGGACACCTTTGCCTCTATCAAGTGGTATCAGATTTCCAGGTTGCTCGGTGAGATTTTACAGTTTTTCGTAGATTAGATCGAGTCTGTTCTTCATACCTACAGTCCACGAAAAAGCCACACACAAAAAAAAAATTAGGGTTAGTTCATCATATCCGAACCAATCTGAGCCTTTGCATAATCTTTTTAGGGTTTTTGCTTTGTTGAATTTGCGGTTGCATCGTCGTGTCAAGTTGCTGGTCTTAGAGTCTAGTCTTTTAGAGTTTCGAGTTCTGGTCACAAGTTGTCACGCCGCCGCCGCACCATCATCATCGCCCATCTACCACTTTTGCTTATCCGCCACCGCTCTGAATCCATATCCATATACCACCACCAATCCGTATCCATATACCACCATCAATCTCTATCCATATACCACCACCGCTACCATATACCACCACCGCTGCCATATACCACCACCATATATCCACCACCAATCCGAGTTCTTCTCATATTAGGTTTGTTTTTGAGATCAATCTCAATTCCGATTCGTGTTTCCTTGCCTGCGTAGGTCTCGGAAAAAAAAAAAAGAGAGTCTGGAGACCCCCGGGCAGTTTTTAGGCCAAAATTTTCACGGGCAAAAAATTTTTTTCCCTATCCTATTTTTAGGCTTTTCTGAGTCTTTTGAGCCACGTGCCATCATAGTGACTTTTTGTCGCACTTTTTCGTCGTCGCTGCCCTGATTTCCAAAAAAAAAAGTGAAAAAAAAAATTTCGTGCCCATCCTATCAGTTTGACGAGGGAAGAGTTTTGAGACACTCGCCATTATAGTAATTTTTCGCAAAAAAAAAGGAGCAAAAAAAAAAAAGAGGAGCGCAAAAAAAAAAAACAAAAAAGCGAAAAAAAAAGTTCCAGAGTGTGCTTTTCCCTTATTTACGTGCAGCGCCGTGATTTTGTTAGTGTTCTAGGCTCGCGTCTCTAGCACGGTCTAGCCTAGGACCAGCACAGTACCGTCGTTGAGCGTTTATTCAACTTTGCATCTCTGAATTGATTATTGCTGACCCTTTTTGCTACCATACTATAAGCCTTCCCAGCTCCACATACCTCTACGTCGTGCGTTTGACTCTCCCTGGCAATCGCTCTATCCAAGCTTTTGAGAGTTTTGACTACAACGGTTGCCGATCACCGCCTGCTGCTGGGTAAGAACTGGTAAGAATTTGAGATTTGCTTGACGGATTTGTGACACCCGCCACCACCACCTCTTGTTAGTATTCTGTAGGATCATATTCTTGTGTGTTTTCTATTGTTGCTAACCATGGCAGGATCACAAGCTGACGAGACTGACTGGGAGAACATGACGAATCAGGAGTTGCATGATAAATTTCAGCAAATGATGAATGGACAGGTGCAGGATGTGCTAAACAGATTTGAAGAGGCCATGGAGAAGATAGATGACATGGAGAAGACGTTCGAAACAAAGCTCGATGACAGGTTTAATGAATTGCTCGCGCGTCTTCCACCACCACCACCGGCTGCACCTAACGCACCTCTACAACAACAACAACGACGACTACCTACACATCGTGAAACAGCCCTCCGCCGAGCGAGCCGTCTCCCTCTTGCACCTGGCCAAACTGTTGGTGCTGCTGTTGCTACTTCTGTGGCTCCTGCTGCTGATGCGGAGGAGGATGATTTTGCTGGCGATTACGAGGATGAGGTTGATCAAAATCAGAACTACGTGCCACCACCAGCACAGCAACCATCAGGTCGTCCACATGCAAATATTGGCAATGGTAGGGCTCACCCTCAGGTACGAGATCATGACCATCTCCCTAAACTAAAATTGAATATTCCACCATTTGAGGGTAGATATGTTCCTGATATATATCTTACTTGGGAGTTAGAAACTGAACAACGATTTACATGTTTACAATATCCCGAGGAGAGACGTGTTCCTGCTGCTGTTTGTGCATTCACTAGTTTTGCATGTGTTTGGTGGTCTGAGCATTGTAGATTATATCCCATTCCTGCTACTTGGGCTGCTTTGAAAACTGCTATGCGTACTCGTTGGGTTCCACCATATTATCAACGTGAATTACTTCAAAAATTGCAGCGCTTAAGACAGGGAAAAAATTCTGTAGAAGAATATTATCAGGAATTACAAACTGGCATGATTAGATGTGGTATTGTTGAGGAGAATGAAGCTATGCTTGCACGTTTTATGGGTGGATTAAATAGAGAGATTCAGACGATTCTAGAGTATAAGGAGTATACTAATATCACTCGTTTATTCCATCTTGCTTGTAAAGCTGAACGTGAAGTGCAGGATCGACAGGCATTGGCGCGGACTAACTTTTCTGCAGGTCGACCTTCTTCATGGACACCACGTGCATCATCTACTTCCACACGTTCTGCTTCACCGGCGCCTCCGTCGGGTGCCACCTCCAACCGTGATACAATAAAGCAGGCACAATCACCACTATCTGCCAAGAGCACACCTTCTGGGCCTGCAAAGAGCTCTTCTTCATCCATGGCATCAACAGGGCAAACACATGATATTATTTGTCGACGTTGCAAGGGTGGAGGTCATTATGCGAGAGAATGCCCATCTAAGCGTGTGATGATTGTTACTGAGGATGGTGGGTATGAGTCCGCTAGTGACTATGATGAGGAGACTTTGGCTCTTATTACACGTGACAAACACGGTGGAGACGATTCTGATCATGAGACGCAATACATGGCTCCTGAAGATGCTGACAGGTATGAATGTTTAGTTGCTCAACGTGTTTTGAGTGTGCAGGTTACACAAGCTGAGCAAAATCAGAGGCATAATTTGTTCCATACAAAGGGAGTTGTGAAGGAACGTTCTGTTCGCGTGATCATAGATGGAGGGAGTTGCAACAACTTGGCTAGCATCGAGATGGTGGAGAAGCTATCTCTCACCACAAGACCACATCCACATCCTTACTACATCCAATGGTTCAACAACAGCGGCAAGGTTAAGGTAACACGTACTGTTCGTGTGCATTTTAGTATCTCTACATATGCTGATTATGTTGATTGTGATGTGGTACCGATGCAAGCATGTTCCTTATTACTTGGTAGACCATGGCAATTTGATAAAAATTCTATTCACCATGGTAGAAACAATCAGTATACTCTTGTTCATAAGGATAAAAATATTACTTTGCTTCCTATGACTCCTGATTCCATTTTGAAAGATGATATTAATAGAGCTAATAAAGCAAAACAGGAGAAAACTAAGAGTGAAAATCAGATTGTGGCAAAAGAATTTGAGCAACAAATGCAGCCTAATAATAATAAACAATCTAGTGTTGCTTCTGAAATTAAATTGAAAAGTGCATGTTTACTTGCCACCAAATCTGATATTGATGATCTAGATTTTAGCAAATCTGTTTGCTATGCTTTTGTGTGCAAAGAGGCATTATTTTCATTCGAGGACGTGCCTTCCTCTTTGCCTCCTGCTGTCACTAACATTTTGCAGGAGTTCGCTGACGTCTTTCCACAAGACGTGCCACCGGGATTACCACCTATTCGCGGGATTGAGCATCAAATTGACTTAATTCCCGGTGCATCATTACCCAACCGGGCACCATACCATACCAATCCAGAGGAGACGAAGGAGATTATGCGTCAAGTACAAGAACTGCTCGACAAAGGTTATATACGCGAATCCCTTAGTCCTTGTGCTGTTCCTATCATTTTAGTGCCGAAAAAGGATGGTACGTCGTGTATGTGCGTTGATTGTAGAGGCATTAATAATATTACTATTCGTTATCGTCATCCTATTCCTAGGCTAGATGATATGCTTGATGAATTGAGTGGCTCTACAATATTCTCCAAAGTTGATTTGCGTAGTGGTTACCATCAAATTCGTATGAAATTGGGAGATGAATGGAAAACAGCATTTAAAACTAAGTTTGGATTATATGAGTGGTTAGTCATGCCTTTTGGGTTAACTAATGCACCTAGTACTTTCATGAGGTTAATGAACGAAGTTTTACGTGCTTTCATTGGACGATTTGTGGTAGTTTACTTTGATGACATATTGATTTATAGCAAATCTTTGGAGGAACATTTGGAACATTTACGTGCTGTTTTTATTGCTCTACGTGATGCACGTTTGTTTGGTAACCTTGGAAAGTGCACCTTTTGCACCGACCGAGTATCTTTTCTTGGCTATGTTGTTACTCCACAGGGAATTGAAGTTGATAAAGCCAAGATTGAAGCTATTGAGAGTTGGCCGCAGCCCAAAACGGTCACACAAGTGAGGAGTTTCCTTGGCCTCGCTGGTTTCTATAGGCGTTTTGTGAGAGATTTCAGCACCATTGCTGCACCTCTCAACGAGCTTACAAAGAAGGATGTACCTTTTGTTTGGGGTACGGCATAGGAAGAAGCCTTCACGGTATTGAAAGATAAGTTGACACATGCTCCTTTACTCCAACTTCCTAATTTCAATAAGACTTTTGAGCTTGAATGTGATGCTAGTGGAATTGGATTAGGAGGTGTGTTATTACAAGATGGAAAACCTGTTGCATACTTTTCTGAAAAATTGAGTGGGCCTAGTCTGAACTATTCTACTTATGATAAAGAATTATATGCTCTTGTTCGGACCTTAGAAACATGGCAACATTATTTATGGCCCAAGGAATTTGTTATACATTCTGATCATGAATCTTTGAAACACATTAAAAGTCAAGCAAAACTGAACCGTCGACATGCTAAATGGGTTGAATTCATTGAGACTTTCCCTTATGTGATTAAACACAAGAAGGGTAAAGAAAATGTTATTGCTGATGCCTTGTCTCGTCGTTATACTATGCTTTCACAACTTGACTTTAAAATATTTGGTTTGGAGACCATCAAGGATCAATATGTTAATGATGCTGAATTTAAAGATGTATTGCAGAATTGTAAGGAAGGGAGAACTTGGAACAAGTTCGTTCTTAACGATGGATTTGTGTTTCGTGCTAACAAGCTATGCATTCCAGCTAGCTCCGTTCGTCTTTTGTTGTTGCAGGAGGCGCATGGAGGAGGATTAATGGGACACTTTGGCGTCAAGAAGACGGAGGATATACTTGCTACACATTTCTTTTGGCCAAAGATGAGACGGGATGTTGAGCGTTTTGTTGCTCGCTGCACTACATGTCAAAGAGCTAAGTCACGACTCAATCCTCATGGTTTATATATGCCTTTGCCTGTACCTAGTGTTCCTTGGGAGGATATATCTATGGACTTTGTTTTAGGTTTACCTAGAACAAAGAAGGGGAGGGATAGCATATTTGTTGTCGTGGATAGGTTCTCGAAAATGGCACACTTTATACCATGTCATAAAAGCGATGATGCTGTTAATGTTGCTGATTTGTTCTTTCGTGAAATTATTCGCTTACATGGTGTGCCAAATACTATTGTTTCAGATCGTGATACTAAATTTCTTAGCCACTTTTGGAGATGTTTATGGGCTAAGTTGGGGACTAAGCTGCTTTTTAGTACTACTTGTCACCCCCAAACTGATGGACAAACTGAAGTAGTCAATAGAACATTGTCTACTATGCTTAGGGCTGTTTTGAAGAATAACAAGAAAATGTGGGAAGAATGCTTGCCTCATATTGAATTTGCTTATAATCGTTCATTGCATTCTACTACTAAGATGTGCCCTTTTGAAATTGTGTATGGTTTCCTACCTCGTGCACCTATTGATTTGTTGCCTCTTCCATCTTCGGAGAAGGTTAATTTTGATGCTAAAGAACGTTCTGAATTGATTTTAAAAATTCATGAGTTAACTAAGGAAAACATTGAGCGTATGAATGCTAAATATAAACTTGCTGGAGATAAGGGTAGAAAACATGTTGTGTTTGCACCTGGAGATCTTGTTTGGTTACATTTGCATAAAGATAGATTTCCTAATCTGCGCAAATCAAAGCTAATGCCACGTGCTGATGGTCCTTTTAAGGTTTTAGAGAAAATAAATGATAATGCATATAAACTTGAGCTACCTGCAGATTTTGGGGTTAGTCCCACTTTTAATATTGCAGATTTGAAGCCTTATTTGGGAGAGGAAGATGAGCTTCCGTCGAGGACGACTTCATTTCAAGAAGGGGAGGATGATGAGGACATCAATACCATTGTTACACCCACAGCCCCTACTGTTACATATACCGGACCAATTACTAGAGCTCGCGCACGCCAATTAAATTACCAGGTACTTTCGTTTCTTGGTAATGATTCTAATGTTCATGAGATTATGATGCTGCCTAAATTGGATACATTTGTTTTGCTTTCAAATGAAGGGCCTAGCTTGGAGAAGGATGAACATTGGAGCAAGAACACGCATGAAGTTGATGGCATGCGCAAGGGGATCAAGAACGGAGTTACAAGTGATGATTTCAGGACTTTGAAGCCGCCATAAGGAGTGCATGAAGCCATGGACGAAATATACAAGATGCCACTTCATAATATTCGTCCATAGGCTATTCTAGGTGCTGCGTCACCTTATTAATGGGCCAGGCCCATGTAATTTCGAAATACTTAAGTATAGGCTATTTTTAGAGTCCGTATGTGTGGGGAAACCAGAGTTAGGGTTGGTTTCGGACCCCACCCTCAAGGGCCACGAAATTCCCCTCTCTTCCTCCATATATACAGCCCTTAGGGCGTCGTTTAGACTTTGGGTTTTGTTTAGATTAAAAGTTCGCCATAGCTGCAACTTCGCGTACTTCGTTTGTGTCCAACGACCAGACCAAGACGTCACAGAACCCCACCTTGATCAATAAAGCTTTCATCTTATATTCGCAATATCCAGATTGCAATCTCAGTTTCTTGCTTGTTCTTCGTTTGCTCGCAGGAAACAGGCCCTCGTGGTCAGGTTGATCGTGCTCCGGCGTGGTCAATAACCCCTCGGAAGTTGGTTTAGCGATTGCTAAGGCGCGACGTCTCGCACGTTCGTAGTCGGATCGTCAAGGTCGACTCCCACAGAAAACGATAGCCACCATCTCATCGAAACATCGGGACACCTTTGCCTCTATCAAGTATACCACTACCTTTACCACATATCCACCGCCATCACGCCAATCCGAGTTCACCTCCACCACAGATTCGCCACCAGTCCGTGCGCCACCACCCATCATATACCATCATTACCAGTCCGAGTTTCACTAGATTCATCTCCGCCACCAGTACTAGTCCGAGTCCAGTATTTGTTCCTTTATTTTCGAGTTCCAGATCACGCGATACTTCAAGTCGTGACCAAGTCGGACTCCCCAACTTCCGTGCTACCCACAGTTGAAAAATAGTTCCAAACTAAAAAAACTAAGTCTGGAAAATTCTGGCTAGGCAGTTTTTAGACCATTTGTAGACTTTTTCGAAAAAAAT
The DNA here is from genome assembly GCF_056163025.1 of Triticum urartu. Lineage (NCBI taxonomy): Eukaryota > Viridiplantae > Streptophyta > Magnoliopsida > Poales > Poaceae > Triticum > Triticum urartu. Next base: position 264,195,020 of record NC_141876.1, read on the forward strand.
TGTTGCGGAGCAAAAAAAGACAGGAAAAAGGTGAAAAAAAGAGAATTTTTTTCAAAGTGTGCTCCTCCCTTGTTTATGTGTAGCGTCGTGATTTTGTTAGTGTTCTAGGCTCGCGTCTCTAGCACGGTCTAGCCTAGGACCAGCACAGTACCGTCGTTGAGCGTTTATTCAACTTTGCATCTCTGAATGGATTATTGCTGACCCTTTTTGCCTATTATAAGCCTTCCCAGATCCACATACATCTATGTTTTTGCCTAGGACCAGCACAGTACCGTCGTCGTGCGTTTGACTCTCCCTGGTAATCGCTCTATCCAAGCTTTGAGAGTTTTGACTAAGACGGTTGCCGATCACCGCCTGCTGTTGTTAAGAACTGGTAAGAATTTGAGATTTGCTTGACGGATTTGTGACACCCACCACCACCTATTGTTAGTAGTCTATAGGATCATATTCTTGTGTGTTTCTATTGCTGCTAACCATGGCAGGATCACAAGCCGTCGAGACTGACTGGGAGAACATGACGAATAAGGAGTTGCATGATAAATTTCAGCAAATGATGAGTGGACAGGTGCAAGATGTGCTAAATAGATTTGAAGAGCCATGGAGAAGAAAGATGGCATGGAGAAGACGTTCGAAACAAAGCTCGATAACAAGTTTAATGAATTACTCGAGCGTCTTCCACCACCACCACCACCGGCTGCACCTAACGCACCTCTACAACAACAACAACAACAACAACAACAACAACAACAACAACGTCGCCTTCCAAATCAAGTGGGACGAGCACAGCGCGTTCCCATTGACCCTGGGCAAAATTCTAGTGCCGCTGTTGATGCTTCTATAGCTCCTCGTGCTACTGCAGAGATGGAGACCATTATGAGGATGAGGTTGATCAAAATCATAACTACGTGCAACCACCAGAACCACCACCACCAGGTCATCCTCAGGTATATCATCGCAACGGTAGGGCTGCACCACCACCTGAGGTACGAGATCATGACCTTTTTCCTAAACTGAAGTTGAATATTCCACCATTTGAGGGTAGATATGTTCCTGATATATATCTTACTTGGGAGTTAGAAACTGAACAATGTTTTACATGTTTACAATATCTCGAGGAGAGACGTGTTTCTGCTACTGTTTGTGCTTTCACTAGTTCTACATGTGTTTGGTGGTCTGAACATTATAGATTATATCCTATTCTAGGTACTTGGGCTGCTTTGAAAACTGCTACACGTACTCGTTGGGTTCCACCATGTTATCAACGTGAATTACTTCAAAAATTGCAGCATTTTAGACAAGGAAAAAATTATGTAGAAGAATATTATCAGGAATTACAAACTGGCATGATTAGATGTGGTATTGTTGAGGAGAATGAAGCTATGCTTGTATGTTTTATGGGTGGATTAAATAGAGAGATTTAGACCATTCTAGAGTATAAGGAGTATAATAATATCACTCGTTTATTCCATCTTGCTTGTAAAGCTGAACGTGAAGTGCAGGATCAACAATCATTGGCGCGAACTAACTTTTTTGTAGGTCGATCTTCATCATGGACACCACGTGCATCCTCTACTTCCACTGCACTAGCACCTCCATCACGTGCCACCTCCAGCCGTGATACAAGAAAGCAGACACAACCACCAGTATCTGCCAAGAGCACACCTGCCGGGCCTGCGCAGAGCTCTTCTTCTTCCATGGCATCAACAGAGCACACAAGTGATATTATTTGTCATTGTTGTATAGGAAGAGGACATTTTGCGAGAGAATCCAAATATCAGCGTGTGATGATTGCAACTTAGGATGGTGGGTATGAGTCCGCTAGTGACTATGATGAGGAGACTTTGGCTCTTATTACACATGAAGAACATGGTGGAGATGATTCTGATCATGAGACGCAATACCTGGCTGCTGAAGATGCTGACAGGTATGAATGTTTAGTTGCTCAACGTGTTTTGAGTGTGTAGGTTACACAAGCTGAGCAAAATCAGAGGCATAATTTGTTCCATACAAAGGGAGTTGTGAAGGAACGTTCTGTTCGCGTCATCATAGATGGAGGGAGTTGCAACAACTTGGCTAGCATGGAGATGGTGGAGAAGCTATCTCTCACCATACGACTACATCCACATCCTTACTACATCCAATGGTTCAACAATAGCGGCAAGGTTAAGGTAACACGTACTGTTCGTGTGCATTTTAGTATCTCTACATATGCTGATTATGTTGACTATGATGAGGTACCCATGCAAGCATGTTCCTTATTACTTGGTAGACCATGGCAATTTGATACAAATACTGTACACCATGGTAGAAATAATTAGTATACTCTTGTTCATAAGGATAGCCATATTACTTTGCTTCCGATGACTCCTGAATCCATTTTGAAAGATAATATTAATAGAGCTAATAAAGCAAAACAGGAGAAAAATAAGAGTGAAAATCAGATTGTGGCAAAAGAATTTGAGCAACAAATGAAACCTAATAATAAACCATCTAGTGTTGCTTCTGAAATTAAATTGAAAAGTGCAGGTTTACTTGCCACAAAATATGATATTGATGAGCTAGATTTCAGCAAATCTGTTTGCTATGCTTTTGTGTTCAAAGAGGCATTATTTTCATTCGAGGACGTGCCTTCCTCTTTACCCCTACTGTCGCTAACATTTTGTAGGAGTTCGCTAACTTCTTCCCACAAGACGTGCCACCGGGATTACCACCTATTCGAGGGATTGAGCATCAAATTGACTTAATTCCCGGTGCATCGCTACCCAACCATGCACCATACCGTACCAATCCAGAGGAGACGAAGGAGATTATGCGTCAAGTACAGGAGCTTCTCGACAAAGGTTACATACGCGAATCTCTTAGTCCTTGTGTTGTTCCTATTATACTAGTGCCTAAAAAGGATGGTACGTCGTGTATGTATGTTGATTCCAGAGGCATTAATAATATTACTATTTGTTATTGTCATCCTATTCCTAGGCTAGATGATATGCTTGATGAATTGAGTGGCTCTACAATATTCTCCAAAGTTGATTTGCGTAGTGGATACCATCAAATTCTTATGAAATTGGGAGATGAATGGAAAACAACATTTAAAACTAAGTTTGGATTATATGAGTGGTTATTCATGCCTTTTGGGTTAACTAATGCACCTAGTACTTTCATGAGACTAATGGACGAAGTTTTACATGCTTTCATTGGACGATTTGTGGTAGACTATTTTGATGAAATACTGATTTATAGAAAATCTTTGGAAGAACATTTGAAACATTTATGTGCTGTTTTTATTGCTCTAAGGGATGCACGTTTGTTTAGTAACCTCGGGAAGTGTACCTTTTGCACCGACCAAGTATCTTTTCTTGGCTATGTTGTTACTCCACTGGGAATTGAAGTTGATAAAGCCAAGATTGAAGCTATTGAGAGTTGGCCGCAACCCAAAATGGTCACACAAGTGAGAAGCTTTCTTGGTCTCGCTGGATTCTATAGGCGTTTTGTGAGAGATTTCAGCACCATTGCTGCACCTCTCAATGAGCTTACAAAGAAGGATTTGCCTTTTGTTTGGGATACCGCATAGGAAGAAGCCTTCACAGTATTGAAAGATAGGTTGACACATGCTCCTTTGCTCCAACTTCCTGATTTTAATAAGACTTTTGAGCTTGAATGTGATGCTAGTAGAATTGGATTGGGAGGTGTGTTATTACAAGATGGCAAACCTGTTGCATACTTTTCTGAAAAATGGAGTGGGCCTAGTCTGAATTATTCTACTTATGATAAAGAATTATATGCTCTTGTTCGGACTTTAGAAACATGGCAACATTATTTATGGCCCAAAGAATTTGTTATACATTCTGATCATGAATCTTTGAAACATATTAAAAGTCAAGCTAAACTGAATCGTAGACATGCTAAATGGTTTGAATTCATTGAGACTTTCCTTTATGTCATTAAACACAAGAAGGGTAAAGAAAATGTTATTGTTGATGCATTGTCTCGTCGCTATACTATGCTTTCACAACTTGACTTCAAAATATTTGGTTTGGAGACCATCAAAGATCAATATGTGCATGATGCTAATTTTAAAGATGTAATGCAGAATTGTAAAGAAGGAAGAACGTGGAACATGTTCGTCATTAATGATGGATTTGTGTTTCGTGCTAACAAGCTATGCATTCCAGCTAGCTCCGTTCGTCTTTTGTTGTTGCAGGAGGCGCATGGAGGGGATTAATGGGACACTTTGGCATGAGGAAGACGGAGGATATACTTGCTACACATTTCTTTTGGCCAAAGATGAGACGTGATGTTGAGCGTTTTGTTGCTCGCTGCACTACATGTCAAGAAGCTAAGTCAAGACTGAATCCTCATGGTTTATATATGTCTTTGCCTGTACCTAGTGTTCCTTGAGAGGATATATCTATGGACTTTGTTTTAGGTTTACCTCGAACAAAGAAGGGGAGGGATAGCATATTTGTTGTCGTGGATAGGTTCTCGAAAATGGCACACTTTATACCATGTCATAAAAGAGATGATGCTGTTAATGTTGCTGATTTGTTCTTTCGTGAAATTATTCGCTTGCATGGTGTGCCAAATACTATTATTTCAGATCGTGATACTAAATTTCTTAGCCACTTTTGGAGATGTTTATGGGCTAAGTTGGGGACTAAACAACTTTTTAGTCTGACTTGTCACCCCCAAACTAATAGACAAACTGAAGTAGTCAATAGAACATTGTCTACTATGCTTAGGGCTGTTTTGAAGAATAATAAGAAAATGTGGGAATAATGCTTGCCTCATATTGAATTTGCTTATAATCATTCATTGCATTCTACTACTAAGATGTGCCCTTTTGAAATTGTGTATGGTTTCCTACCTCGTGCACCTATTGATTTGTTGCCTCTTCCATCTTCGGAGAAGGTTAATTTTGATGCTAAAGAACACGTTGAATTGATTTTAAAAATGCATGAGTTAACTAAGGAAAACATTGAGCGTATGAATGCTAAATATAAACTTGCTGGAGATAAGGGTAGAAAACATGTTGTGTTTGCACCAGGGGATCTTGTTTGGTTACATTTGTCTAATGATAGATTTCCTAATTTGCGCAAATCAAAGCTAATGCCACGGGCTGATGGTCCTTTTAAGGTGTTATATAAAATAAATGATAATGCATATAAACTTGAGCTGCTTGCAGATTTTGGAGTTAGTCCCAATTTTAACATTGCAGATTTGAAGCCTTATTTGGGTGAGGAAGATGAGCTTTCGTCGAGGACGTCTTCATTTCAAGAAGGGGAGGATGATGAGGACATCAATACCATTGTTACACCCACAGCCCCTGCTGCTATACATACTGGACAAATTACTAGAGCTTGTGCACGCCAATTGAATTATCAGGTAGTTTCGTTTCTTGGTAACGATTCTAATGTTCATGAGAATATGATGCTGCCTAAATTGGATACATTTGTTTTGCTTACAAATGAAGGGACTAACCTGGACAAGAAAGATGAACCTTGGAGCAAGTTCAAGCATGGAGATGATGGCATGCGCAAGGGGAACAAGAACGGAGTTACAAGTGATGATTCCAGGACTTTGAAGCCACCATAATGAGTGCATGAAGCCTTGGACGAAATATACAAGATGCCACTTCATAAATTTCGTCCAGAGGCTATTCTAGATGTTGTGTAGGTGTCGCGTCACCTTATTTCTGGGCCAGGCCCATGTAATTTCGAAATACTTGATAATAGGCAGTTTTTAGAGTCCGTATGTGTGGGGAAACAAGAGTTAGGGTTGGTTTTGGACCCCTCCTCCAAGGGCCACGAAATTCCCCTCTCTCCTCCATATATACAGCCCTTAGGGCATCGTTTAGACTTTGGGTTTTGTTTAGATTAAAAGTTTGCCATACCTGCAACTTCGCGTACTACGTTTGTGTTCAACGACCAGACCAAGACGTCAAAGTACCCACCTTGATCAATAAAGCTTTCATCTTATATTCGCAATATCCAGATTGCAATCTCAATTTCTTGCTTGTTCTTCGTTTGTTCGAGCAAACAGACCCTCGTGCTCAGGTTGATCGTGCTCCGGCGTGGTCAATAACCCCTCGGAAGTTGGTTTAGCGATTTCTAAGGCACGATGTCTCGCTCGTTCGTAGTCGGATTGTCAACGTCAACTCCCACAAAAAATGATAGCCACCATCTCATCGAAACATCGGGACACCTTTGACTCTATCACTTAACCACGCACATCTTTGCAGGTGTTTTTGAAACAGTAAAGTGAGCTAGATATGATTTATTTTGGTAAACATAATTGTTGTTTGAGGAAGTGTGGGCATAATCGAAATAATAAGCATTGAAATTCCATCCAGATGAATGAGCATAGTGATTGAATGAAGTATGCATGTACTCATTCTATCGAACTTTTTCGAGGAAGTAATGACCATTTTGAGCCTGCATGGTTTGTAACATGGTAATAGGTAATGCTTAAATAGTTTTCTTAGGCACCCATATAGCTTTCTTTGGGGGGCCATTCCTGCTGTTTGGTCCAACATAGCGAGAAATAGCCTCACCATGTTGATTTTTGAACAGCTTATAGTGTCCAAAGAATCATCATCAGGATATTCAGAGATGGGAGTGTTACATCCCGAAAGCAAAGCTAGATCGAGCGTTTTGCTCTTGGTAGCCACCCACACAGTGCGAGGGTATTGATGAGGTTCATAATATGAACCATTTTCATTTAGTTTCCTTTTGAGACCGATACCTTCTTTCCTGGGATTTTTTTGAAGAATAGATTAATTCAGAATGTCAAAAAGGGTTTGATGCCATTTAAGATATTTGAACATTTATATCTGAAGAAGATCCTTCAACCTAGCATTTTCATCAAAAACATAACCATTTTCCTCGACAGAGGGGTTAGCATTCACAGATGATTCAATATTTGATTCAACACTGGTTCTTTCAAGGCATTTTAAGTAGGGTGGCACAAACACTTCAGGTTTATCCTTAACTTGTTGGGTGAGAAAATAATTTTCCCTAATCAAGTCATCATGAGCCTCTCTCAGCGACTCAAGTTCCTATTTCCTTTTTAGGTAATCATAAGTCAACATCTCGTGGTCAACTAAGAGAAAATCATGACGAGTTGATAGTTCATCCATTCGTGACTTGAGAGTGGAATACTCTTCGGTCAGTGATTGATTTTTCTCTATGTCCTCAACCAACAACCCTTCAGATTTCCTGAGGGTTTTCTCAATTTTCTCAAGAGATTTTTGTTGAATATTTGCAATTTTTATCAGTTTAGCATGGTCATCCTCATCAGAAGAATACTGATCACTGGAGTGAACCTTGTGATGTTTGGAGGATGCCTTTTCCAACGAGGATTTGGCCATGAAGCAGTAGGCAGGGGATTCATCGTCGCTTGATGGTGTCTCAAAGAAGCTTGTTGTAGAGGAGGGGGCATATGCTATGCCAGCCATGCTAGAGTTGGAATCCTCATAGGATTCATCAGCTTCTTCGGAGTCAGATTCTTCTTCTTCAGCATAATCCATTCCCTTGCCGATGTACACCTTGGCCTTGCTAGAGTTATTCTTGCGGTTGGAGGAGTACTTGGAAGGATACCTTGAGGAAGATCTTGATGAAGATTTTGATGCGGAGTTGTCCTTCTTCCTGAAGAACTTCTTCATTTTATTCTCATCATAGGAGTCGTTGTTCTTGCTCATGATTTTGCCTCGATAGTTGCAAGAATCATATCTTCCACTAGCACAGATTTCAGCTTCCCAAAAGAGGGCAGTCCAAAATGAAATGTCCAGGCTTTTTGCACTTGAAGCAGGCGTATTCTCTAGTAGGTTTTGATGAAGATTTTGAACAACCAGAGTTACTTGAACCTTTCTTTTGGAACTGGCTCTTCCTATGAAGGCGCTGGAACCTTTTTATGATTAATGTGAGATCTTTGCTGAGCCTTTCTGGATCATCTGAATCTTCTTTGGCATTTCTGTCGGAGGAAGAATCGGCCACAACCTTGAGAACATGATTTTTGCGTTGACTTGAGCCATACAGATCTCTTTTCTCTTCTTCTTGTTCGTCATGGGTGTTCAGTCTTTCCATGATATCAGCAGAGTCGAGGGTTTTCAAATCATATTGTTCACGAATGATTAGGATAAGTGTGTTGAATGAACTGTCAAGAGATCGGAGCAGTTTCTTCACAACTTCATGGTCAGTGATGTATTTGGTGCCGAGACCTTGAAGCTCATTTGCTATGTCACTCAGACGATGGAAAGTTTGCTGATAGTTTCATTTCCAACGTGCTTGAATTGATTAAATTTTGCTTGAAGAGTATCAATTCGAGGTTCTTTCTGAGTTGAAACACCTTCATTTATCTTCTCGAGGACATCCCACAAATCCTTCGCAGTTTCACACTGGTGGTAGTGAAGAAATTAGACACGAGAGAGATGGCCACCAATTTCATCTTTGGCTTGAGCATCCATCTGAGTGAGTTTCTTCTCGACGTCATTGGGGGCTTGAGGTATTTCAACCGTGAATACAAACTGCACCACATTCCACATATCATCATCTATTGCTCGGAGATAGATCTTCATCTTCTCCTTCCATAAGCGATTGTCCGTCCAATCGAATATGGGAATATTGAGATGCAACTTGTAGCTCACTGAAGACATACTTAAACTCCAAGGATGTTAGACCAAAATGAGCAGAGTCAAGGAGTACCTCACTCTGATACCAATTGTAGGAACAAAGTATATCTACCAGAGGGGGGGTGAACTGGAGTTTTAAAATTTCTTCAGAAATCTCAAAACTCTCAGAACCCAGCAACGGAGCGAATGAAGAACAAACTACAGCATGCTAAAACTAAGTACCAAAAGGAAACTAAAACATGCATCAAGACAAATCACATGAAAGAAAACAGATCGTATGTAAACATAGGTATTAGAGGTAACCGGTGATGCTCGATGGAGACAGGGTATTTTTTCGACCAATTCGTCCTTCTGCATATATAAGGTCCGCGTTTGGTTGGAGGGGCTGCGACTTAACACAGAAGATAAACTCTCTTCACCCAATTCTCCTCGACAATTGGTTCGTTAACCAATGCCGATCACTCGTGGTAGATACTTGAGGCGATCTCCGAACCTTTACAAACTTCTACTTCGAGAACCACAATCACTCTTGGTCTTTGAAGAAAATGACACCTAACCGTCTGGACAGTTTGCTACTCTCAAGAGTAATAGGCAGAGCGTACTGGACATAGATTCGAGTGATGCTGAATCACTATCTAATTCTTAGGCTCTAGGGGTTTTCTGTCGATGGATTTTAATCTCAAATCGCTTAGAGAGGAGGTTGCTCAACAATCTTCTCAGAATCAAACAGAGAAGCCACCGAACAAAGCCAACGCGGGGTGGCCTATTTATAGCTGCATCCTTTCCTGGTGGGAAATGACCATTTTGGACACGCGGTCCAGCCAATGGCCAACCGACATGTTCACAACGGTCAGATTTTGGAGCAATGGTAACATTACTTGAGGAACAAGTAATGCCAACTCCTCGGTCTGAGACAAATCTCTCACAGCGAAGAAGATCAGAGTCTCTTGTTGGCAAGTATTTGCTCGGAACACAAAGAGATGTCTCTCGCAACATTCATAGGATTTGGGTTTAGCATCAGAGAATCAAAGTTTCGAACGCTACACCGCTCTTAATAGCACGGTCTTCCTATGACTCAATAAAGAGAAGAAGAACAACGAAATAAATGCTACGTCTTCACTTCATCTTCAATCTTCTCAGACGCAGTCATTTTCTTCGGACAGACACCGAACCAATTGCTTCACTTTAGCAATTTTTGAGGGGTCACACTTGTGAACATCATCTTCGATGATGACCTTCACTGCACCATAGGGAGATTATCTTCGTTGTTTGTGTCAAACTCCTCGTGATCTCAGGAACCTATTACTCGGTGTGCACTAGCAAATACATAAGTCCCATACTCTTTATGTCAACAAACTCCAAAACATAAGGGGCCTATCATTGCACCAACAAAATGGCTAGAATTAAGTCATACAAACCATTTCTCTGTGTGTATGGTTTAGTAAAAAAGTTAGTGTCATGATTATATCGACCATCATTGAGAAGGCAAGAAGTTCCTATCAACATGGGAATGACCGCAAGGAATGAATACATTTCATTTTACAGGCAATGAACTAATTGATAAATATAGTAGCATGCAACTCGCACATGAGGACTTTCAAAAAAGATAATGCCAATAATTATCATGTTATATATTGAGTTTTAGTTGATCTTATGTATGATTTCAACCATGGCGGTGTGTGTTGAAATATTCAGTAAGTGCCTCTTTGTGTTGGTGAATGAACAACGATCAGTGGTCATGCAGAACCACCTCGTTCACTTGTAAACAAAATCTTTGTGTTGCAATACCATTTTTCTGCCCATTTACTATTTTCTACCTTGCTGTTTTTATTTATTCAGATTATACAAATATATTTCTACCATCAATATTACACTTTTATCACCATCTCTTCGCCGAACTAGTGCACCTATACAATTTGCCATTGTATTGGATGTGTTGGGGACACAAGAGATTGCTTGTATTTGGTTGCAGCTTGTTTGAGAGAGGCCATCTTCATCCTACACCTCTCACGGATTGATAAACCTTAGGTCATCCACTTGAGGGAAAATTGCTACTGTCCTACAAAACTCTACGCTTGGAGGCCCAACACATGTCTACAAGAATAACGTTGCATAATAGACATCAAGCTCTTTTCTGGCACCATTGCCAGGGGAGGTGAGTGCTTGAAGGTATATCTTTAGATCTTGCAATCGAATCTTTTAGTTTCTTGTTTAGCACTAGTTTGGTCAATAAAAGATAACTACAAAAAATGTAATTGAGGTTGCATCATATTATTGATCATCTTTATAATATCTTTCTTGAAAATGATGGTTCGGAAAATTGTGCTCAATTGATAGAAGAAGAAGTCAATAATATGTTTGGCACAAAATATTTGAATGATGAGCATGATTGCAATGTTGTTAGTATGAATTCTTTGAATATCCATGATGCTAATGATATGCAAAGCCATAAGCTTGGGGATGCTATGTTTGATGAAGATGATATTTTTAGTCCCCCAAGTTTTGATGAGAAAATTTATTATGATGAAAGCATGCCTCCTATCTATGATGATTATGGTGATGACATGTATGCTATATTGAATAATGATAACCATGAAACTTGTCATCATGATTTTAATTTTCAATCCGATGATAGTTATTTTGTTGAGTTTTCTCCCACTACTATACATGAGAATAATTTTTCTTATGTGGAGAGTAATACAATTTATATGCTTATGCATCATGAAAAGAATGCTTTATGTGATAGCTATTTTATTGAATTCATTCATGATTCTACTAAAAATTATTATGAGAAAGGAACACATGCTTCTACGTATCTCAATAATGTCAAGTTTCCTCTCTATATGTTGAAAATCTTGAAGTTTTGCTTGTTTTGCCTTCCTATGCTAGTTGATTCTCCTTCCCATAAATTGTTTGCTCAAAAAATCTCTATGCATAGGAAGTGGGTTATACTTAAATGTGCTTGTCATGTTCTTCATGATGCTCTCTTTATGTTTCAATTCTTATCTTTTATGCGAGCATCATCAAAATCATCATGCCAAGCTTAAAAGGCATTAAAGAAAAGCGCTTGTTGGGAGACAACCCAACACTTTTAACTACTATTTTTGTGTGTTCACATTATTAGGCTATTGTAGTAATCATGTTTTATAGTTTCTATTTCAATGAAGTACCAAGTAAAGCCTTTAGGATCTTGTTGGGTGATAGTTGCTTTGGTCTTGCTGAAAAATAGAAACTTTTGCACTCACAAAAATAATTCTATATTTTAACAGAAGAGTGCTATTGAGTTGATTCTTTTTGCAGAGGATTAATAAACAAATTTCCCAGGTTTTCCTAATTGTGTAGAATTTTTGGAGTAGCAGAAATATGGTTTGAGTACAGTTTACTACACACTGTTCTGTTTTTGACAGATTCTGTTTTCAATGCATAGTTTGCTTGTTTTCTAGTTTCTATGGCTTATATTGCTCAATATAAATTGTAGAAATGTTATTCTAAAGTAGTAATTGTGTGGAAACAATTGTGAATCTTGTCTTTGACAGTACCAAAAGTGGAATGGTTTTCTCTTTATCATACTAACCTATCTCACAAAGTTCCGTTAAGTTTTGTGTGATTGAAGTTTTCAAGTTTTGGGTGAGATATCGATATGAGGAGAATAAGGCGTGGCCAGAACTTAAGCTTGGGTGTTCCCAAGGCACTCCCAAGGAAAAATTAAAGAAAGATCCAAGCAACTAAGCTTGGGGATGCCCCGAAAGGCATCCCCTCTTTCGTCTCCAACATTATCGGTAACCTCACTTGGAGCTATGTTTTCATTCGTCACATGATATGTGTTTTGCTTGGAGCGTCAATTTATTTTTTTAGGATTTGTTTGATATTATTTATAATAATGTTTTTCATCTTTTATTTCAAAAAAGTGGCAATGATTGCCTTTTACATGCTTATTTTGCAAGTATACACGTTGCTGTTTGAAAACAGAAAGTTTACCGATGTTGAAAAAATTCACTAGAAAATTCAGAATGTGATAAAATGTTTAAACTTTTTGAAAAATGAGCTCTGATAAATTTTCTACAGTGTGTTAAATTGTCATAATGTTTGGAGATGAATAAGTATTGATACTCTTGCATTCTTTATAGACTGTACTGTTTTGGCAGATTGCAGTTATGTTTGCATATGTTTGCTTGTTTAATGATTCTATTTGAGGATAGGAGTATTAAATATGCAGAGGCATTTAGTATGCAATGTTGAACAATAATTTTAGTGATTTGCTACAGTAGAGAATGATAAGGTTTTTTGCATTGGTTTATACTAACTTATCTCACGAGTTCTTGTCGAGTTTTGTGTGGATGAAGCTTTTGAGATTTAGGAAGACCGTGATATGAGAGGAATTAAGGAGACACAAAAGCTCAAGATTGGGGATGCCCAAGGAATCCCAAGATAATGTTCAAGAAGTCTCAAGCATCTAAGCTTGGGGATGCCCCGGTAGGCATCCCACCTTTTTCTTCAACAATTATCGGTTAGTATCGGTTGAGACTAAGTTGTTGTTTCTTCACATGATGTGTGCTATCCTTGGATTGTCATTTTGTTTTGTTTTGCTTGCTGTTTTAATAAAGTACTTAGATCTGAAAGTTTTTAAATAAAATAGCGTCCTCAAATAGTTGCCAGGGAGGCTAAGTAAGTGGCATTCACATCCCGTCAATGAAGCTCTTTTCTATGTCATTTACTCTTGTGCTTCACTTATATCCTATGAGTAAATTGTTGAATAAATTGAATGTCATGAAGTTGAAATCATATCATGCCTAGTGGTAGCTTCACATTGGGTTTAGAAAGTGAAATCTTTTGAGGCTTGACAATCACAATATTGGTCATACAAGCAATTCACGAATAATTAGTATAAGGAAGAGAACTTTCACATATAAATACACTATCATGGAAATCTTTTGTGATTGTGAGCCCCTATAAAAATACTATATGCCAAAATTGTTTACGTTGGACAAGGAAGACAACATGATGGTTTATGTTTGTTCATATTCACATAGAAGTTATATTGTCATTGACCCTTCAACTTGTGGTGCTTGCCCCCATCTTTGCTAGCCAAAAATTCTGCACCAAGTAGAGATACTACTTGTGCATCCAAAAACCCTTAAACCCAAATGTTATTTTCAATAGTCCACTATATCTACCTATATGCGGTATTCTTTTGCCGTTCTAAGCAAATTTGCACGTGCCATCTCTAATTTTCAAAATAAACTTCTCTTTTGTGTGTTTGTTTCGCTTGTGGAATGGTGACGGGTGGCTAATATTTTCCATGCTAGATGTGTTATTCTCAAGATGAGTGTTTATTCACTTGTCATTGCACGAGAGTAAGGCAAAGGTATTAGGGATGCCCAGTCCCGAAATGCAAAATGAATTTACTTTATGTTGTCAAATAATAAATTCCTTGGAAAGTGTTGGTACGGAAGGCACCCGTGGATACGGTTAGCAAAAGTGAAAGTATGGTGGAAAAGGAATAAACTTTATTTTCTGTTTGGGAACCGCCTGTGATATATCTAGCATGGAAAGTTTTGGGAACTGTAAGTCATTTTCGTTGGTGGGATGGATACACCTTCCAAATTGTTTTTATCTCTAAGTTTTTTGCTTTGAGCTCTGGCACCTCTACAAATCCCTACTTCCCTCTACGAAGGGCCTATATTTTACTTTTCATTATTTACTTTTATGCAAAGATTCAAAGTATTCCTCTCTATTCCTTTTTATTTTCTCTATTGGTAAGCATCATGTGGTGAGGAAAGATCTAGGCACATATGTCCAGCTGAATATGGGTAGCATGAGTTATTATTGTTGACATCACCCTTGAGGTGAATACGTTGGGAGGCGAAATTATAAGCCCCTATCTTTCTATGTGTCCGGTTGAAACGTTTTGCTCATGTGTACAAGGTGAGTGTTAGCAATCATAGAAGACCATATGATGGTTGAGTATGCGGAGCTCTTACTTAAACTCTATTGAATAAGTTGAATTGCAATTAATTGGTGATTGAGAACATAGGTTGTTGGGTTTCAAGAGAATTCATTTTTTGAACCTTAACATGTGAATTGGTTGTCACTATAACATGAGAAGTTTCATAAGAAAGAATTGTTGTTATGATGCTAGGAAAAGTGATTGAAATTATCATTGATCAAACTTGTGCACTTTGCTAGCATTCACACTTCATAAATTATTTCTTTTATCATTTACCTACTCAAGGACAAGTAGGAATTAAGCTTGGGGATGCTGATACGTCTCCAACGTATCTATAATTTATGAAGTATTCATGCAATTATTTTATCATTCAGGGATGCTTTACAATCATTTTATAGCAACCTTATATCATTTTTTGGGACTAACCTATTGACCCAGTGCCCTAGTGCTAGTTGCTATTTCTTGCTTGTTTTTCACATTGCAGAAACTCAATATCAAACGGACTCCAAACACCGCGAAACTTTTTGTGGATTTTTTACGGGCCAGAAGACTCCCAATGGGCCAAAGCAGCACCTGGGGGTGCCCCCGAGGGGGGCACAACCCACCAGGGCACGCCAGGGCCCCCAGGCGTGCCCAGGTGGGTTGTGCCCACCTCGGTGGCCTCCCGTACCCCTTCTTTGCACTATAAATTCCCAAATATTCCGAAACCCCTCAGGGTTAACCTAGATCAGAAGTTCCACGGCCGCAGGGCTCCGTAGCCACCGAAAACCAATCTAGATCCGTTCTGGCACCCTGCCGGAGGGGGGAATCATCTCTGAAGGCCATATTCATCATCCCGGCGGCCGCCACGATGAGGAGGGAGTAGTCCACCCTCGGGGCTAAGGGTTTGTACCATTAGCTATGTGTTTAATCTCTCTCTCTCTTTCTCTCTCTCTTTCTCTCTCTCTCTCTCTCTCGTGTTTTTGAGATGTCACGATCTTGATGTATCGCGGGCTTTGTTAATATAGTCGGATCATATGGTGTTTTCCCCTCTCTATCTTATTGTGATGAATTGAGTTTTTCCATCTGAGATTTCATGGTTATCGGACTAAATACTTTTATGGATTTGAGAACACTTGATATATGTCTTGAAGTTGAATACTCGTGGTGACAATGGGGTATCGAATTGGATCACTTGATATATGTTTTGGCACTCAACTTGCGGATTCCCGCGGTGACATTGGGGTAATCTATGCATAGGGGTTGATGCGCCTTCTTGTACTTGTTTCTCTGGTAGAAATCTTGGGACACTCTTGTAGTTCTTTCTGTGGATTGACTATTATGAATATGAATATGCTTTGGTGTTATTCTAGTATGAACTCTAGGATAGATCGAACGGAAAAAATAGATATGCGTTATTTTAGTACGAACTCTTGAATAGATCAAACGGAAATAATAGCTTTGAGGTGGTTTAGTAGCCTACAAACAATTCCTATCTTTTGTTCTCCGCTAATAGGAACTCGGGAGTGATTCTTCGTTACACTTTGAGGGATAATCATATAATCGAACTATGTTAGCATTGTTGAGAGATTGCACTAGCGAAAGTACGGACCCTAGGCCTTGTTTTAAAGCATTGAAATACCATTTTTGTTCCCGTTTACTATTTGCTACCTTGCTGTTTTTAATTATTCAGTTTATAAAAATATATTTCTATCATCCATATTACACTTTTATCACCATCCCTTTGCCGAAGTAGTGCACCTATACAATTTGCCATTGTATTGGGTGTGTTGGGGACACAAGAGATTGCTTGTATTTGGTTGCAGTGTCATTTGAGAGAGAGCATCTTTATCCTACACCTCTCACGGATTAATAAACCTCTTAGGTCATCCACTTGAGGGAAAATTGCTACTGTCCTACAAAACTCTGAGCTTGGAGGCCCAACACGTGTCTACAATAATAAAGTTGCGTAGTAGACATCAACAACTGGCGTGAAGATGAGGACTCGAGATATTGTACGCGGTTCTTTTACCGCCCAACACAAAAAAGATTGAGGAAATCTCTTCGCCAAGAAAACAGATTAGTTAAGCTATAAAAAATATTTAGTTGTGGCGTGAAAATTAATTGTACGAGCGAGAAAATGTTTATAATAATTTTTTAAAACTTCACTAGGGTTCTTGTCACAAATCAAATCTGCCTAGGTGTTGATGCAGAGCATCCTATGGACATCACCATGTCAAGAGTCCGTTCGGCGAGTGACACGTGCGACATCTACATCACATACACAAAGGTGAATCATCTCCTTTACACGTGCTCACTTGACCCCTTCGAGGATGGTATAATACTCGACACTCCACTCGTGTGCATGCATAGATATTGTCGGAATGCTACGGACCTCGAGGAGGAGTGCGAACGCAAGTGTACAACTACACCATCCGTGAGGGAAGCCTAGAAGCGACGAAGGAAGAAGACGGAGTTGCTGAAGCTACAACGGCCAGACATCCAGGCCAGAGGCCAGACATTTGGCGCATGTGCATCCTCCAAGGAGCTGCACCAACAGACGACCGAAGCATCAGCGGCCGGACATCCGGCCCGTGTGCCCGGACATCCGGCGCCTCAGCAATGCCCGAACATCCGGCATCCCTCCCGAAAATCCGGCATCCCCTATCAAGAGAAGGACTGGAACTGCCACTTCACCCCAGACATCCGGCCCGTGCCCCGGACATCTGGCCTCCCGCGAATGGCCGGACATCCAGCCCCCATCCTAGACATCTGGTGCCTGCTTGCGCGCAGAGTCGGGCGAGAGGCCCATGTATCCCTTTCCCACTTACCCCTTCATGGCTTAGACTATATATACTACCACCCCTCCTCCTAGTTAGGGTTAGAAAAGGATTAACTCATTTGAGATAGAGCTTTGCTCATCCATTACGGATCTACTCCACGAGAGAGACCGCGACCCCTCTACGGAGAAGATTCCCTTGGATTCAAGACCCCCTCTTGGCTGGCCCCCTTCAAGACCTCCACATGGAGATGAACCTTACGTTGTATATTTCCCTTTGTTGTTCATGTACCTTGTGGATCTTGTGTGCTAGATTGTCTAGTGGATGTGTGATTGGACTTGTTCTTGAGTGTTTCCCCTTGTGATTTCTCTCCGTTCTTCCCCGTGTTCTTCGTGTTCTTAGTTGGGATCCACTCCTTTCATGAAAGATCGGCAGTATAGGGTTCGATCCTACATCATCTTGGTATCATGAGCCACGTTGATCACGATTTCGGAGCCTCCCCTCTTTGTTTTCTAGCCTAATTCTGTTGATTTCGTCCTAAATTCAAAAATCCCCACCAAAAAATAGCTCCCAATTTTTTTGTGATTTGTTGGTGTGATGATGTTCTATTGATTTTTATCCATGGATTCGTTGTGTCTTGTGTAGATCTATCTTTCCCCCAATTTTCCCCACCTTCCATCCATGAAATCTCATCAATTTTGCCCCTGAAATCATCAATTTCCGCCCCCAATTCGAAAATTTCCACCCCAAACGAGATCTGGAATCGTCGGGCCGGACATCCGGGCCATCGGGCCGGACATCCAGGCCCCAAGCCGGACATCCGGCTCCTAGAGCGCATTTTCGCACAGCGTTCTGGACATCAGGTCCCGGATATCCGGGCCCGACCCTGGATGTCCGACCCCTAGAGCATCAGCCTCCCGTGTTTCACCGTTTTGACCGGAACTTTCACATCCGGAGTCCGATTTTATCGTTCTTTAGCTCGTTGAGTAGCTATTGACATACTCTATTCATCTAGGTAGGTTTCAACACCATTTGACTCCATAATATTTTTGGCACTTTGGCATCTTTGCCTAGGGCTTCCACCATAACTTCCGCAAAACCACCATAGCCATCCGCAACCTAACCAATTTTGTTCCCCTTAGCATTAGTGGTTGTTTGAGTTGTGATTTGAGTCTCCTAAGGTGTTTGGCTACTTAAGGATGATTGCTTCTTCATAAACCACCACCATAACTTCCGCATAGGCTTACCCATCATACACTTCCGCCACCGCAAATTAACCCAATTTTGTTTGTGTTGTGAGTTGTGTGTCCTAAGGTGTTTAGGCTACTTAGGGACCGTGCTTCCAACTCCAACACCGTGTATAGTCCATCACCTTACCCTTCACTTTATCATCGCGTCTCAAAACCCATCATTGCATTTCCGCAACCCCATTGAGCTTCCGCAACCACCATCGGTTTCCGCTACCACCATTTTGATATTTGACATTTGAGATTTTGAGTTCGCGGTTTTTCTGTTTCCTAAGGTGTTTCGGCTACTTAGGTACGAGTCTCCATCATCTTGGTATCTCCATCAAGATCACCGCCACTCATCATCACCACGGACGGTAACCTCCATATCATCTTGGTAGCGTGGTATCCCTCCATTGTATATTCCCTTGCAATTGCATTGATAACCCCTAGCCCATTTTGCGTCACTTGCGTATCGAGACTAGCCATTTGAGTATTGCAGGCAACATTACTTGTGCACATTAGTGATCATCGATCTACACCATCCATTGCATACATACCATATCATATTGGTATTATACCATCCCTTGTGTCACAAGATTGTACCCGTATATACCCAATTGCTATCTTGGTTTGTGCATTTTGCATTGTGGCCCTATCAAAAAAAAGAATAAGCTTTTAAGCAAAAGAGAAAGAGAAAGAGGAAAGAAGCTTGTAAGCAATAGCCATAGCATCATAACACATTGCATATAAGATTATCATATCCGATCATCTTGGATCATACCACCGGAACATCATACATAACATACTCGGGATAGAAAGTTGATACATTTTGCATATCATAGGTTGTGCACAAGTGTCGTATCCGCCTGTTGAGCAATTGTGCTAGCGTCTCTCTTGAGTTGTGCAACACGAGCATTTTCCGTGGATTCCACATTTTGAGCTCATTCCTTGGTTGCAGGACCCCATTTATCTATCCGTGTGTGAGTTTCCATGTGCCATTTGCGAATTTGTGAATCTCTTTCAACATTATTGACTCTTGCTAGTATTTTTCATTAAATTTTTGTGCCACTATCCTCACCGAGCTACCCCATAAGCTTTAGTTTGTAGGTACCAATTCCACTATTCTTTCATCTCACATTGAGTGAAACGGGATACCTCCTCAACTTTGGGAAAAGGTAACTTGGTATTGTTTATCTCATTTCCTACTCACCTCTACTCGAGTCTTGTGATGGATAGGCAAGGCATTTCACCTTCAGTCTACAACAACAACGACGAGTTCGATGCCACGAAAAACTCCACCGATGCCAAGATGCATGCTCAAATGAAGGAGATCAAAGCCCTCATCAAGTCGTACAAGCGATCTTCCTCATCTTCGAGAAGACACTCAAGAGCACATGCTTCCGAGCTCCCATCTTCGGCAAGATCACATCATCATCGACACCATCACCAACAAGAACGTGAAGGTCAAGAGCTCAAGACCAACAACCGCTCAACGACTTCACCATCTCCATTGGCATCTTCGCCAAGCGACTTCAAGGCATATTCACCTTAGGATATACGACGTCTTCGCCAACAAGCACCTCAAGACTACGCTCAAGAGAAGCTCCCCACGCTCACGTCCATGACTTCCATGAGCTACTACGACCTCGACATCGACCATGAGATTCCTTTCTATGGCACTCTAGAACCAGAGGAGTACCTCGAGTGGGAACGTTTGATGGACGACTACCTCAAGCTACATCAAGTTCCTCCCGAAGATCAAGTGAAGTGGGCCACAAGAAACTTCCACAACTACGCGTACACATGGTGGCTTCACACACCTTCGAAAAGGTACGACATGAGTTGTCCCAACACGAAGAGAGCTTTGCGGTGAGAGTTCGTGCCTCCAACCTACACGAAACAACTTCAATGCCAATTGGAGAACACCATCCAACGATCCATATCCATCGACGAGTACTTCAAGGAGATGAAGATTGCCTTGCGATGAGCCAGCGTGGACGACCCCATTTCGATGAAGTTCCACTCCATGATGGGATTGCACAACGACATCTCCAAGACGATCTTCATCGAGAACTACAAGTCCCTGGATGACAACTACATTGGTGCTCTCAAGGAGGAACAATAACTCATGAAGGCCAAAGCTTCTCCACCCCAAGCTCACTTCGCAACGGCCAAGCTCCATGACAACGAGCATGAGGCTAGTACCACCATGATGTCCAAGCCCGTCGAGCTCCAAGACGATGCTCCCAAGTTCGACTTCATCGCCATCCCTCTTTGTGGCATTGATTATGCTGAGTCTACTTTGACTCTTTTTCAAGATGGTGCGGCGATGACTACGACTACGGAGACCATCAAGGACCAAGGTTTGGAGGCGAGCGACATGGTGACGAGCAAGTATGATGCTTCCATCTTAGGAGGCGAGAGTGATGATGTGCCATCTTCGGCTTTCATCCATGGTGACAGCGATGAGATGGTTGAGCATGGGATTTTCCCTTCGACCATGGCGACGTATGATGACTTGAGTGACTTTTGCCACCATATTAAGAGTGAGAGTGACTTCACCACTAGCCCCATCTATGATGCATTGCAACAATTCCCATGTGAGGAGAGCCACAACCCCCACGACTTGAGTGAGATGAGTGACTCCACCATACGTGAGATTGAGTACACCTACCTTGAGGGAGTGAGTGAACCACCATATAGAGAGAGTGAGATAGTTGATAGGTCAGGTGAGGCCACTTTCAACACTAACGACTTGACCTCTACCTCTATTTTGTCTTCTCATTTGGTGCTAGGTCCCATTTGTGACTTCATCCTCCCTTTGGACAAGACGATGGCCATGGTGGAATATGATGCACCCCCCACATGGTTCAATCAAGATGAAGATGACCACCATTTGGTCTTTCCCACCTCACCTACACCACTTGAGTGGAATGAAAACGGTAACATAGGTTACGGTGATGCTCCAGTCCCACTAGTGGACATTCTTGACATTGATTGCTTGCATGATGTTGATCAACCCATTACCATGCTTCATGCTAGTGTGACTTCCTCATGCAATGATTTACCCATTTATGATGAGTTCGGTGATTGCCATGTGGAGTCTATTAGTTGTGATGCCATGTTACATATGATTTCTGGTGACAATTCTTTAGGTCACATCATGTTTGACAATCCACTTGATTTGTGTAACGCCCCGGACACACCCGCCGGTGGTCGTTACTCCTAGCAGGATCTAGCTAGCCCCACAGATCAATACTAGTCTTTTCTGCGCACTTTGTCCTCACTCGTGCGCACTCGGGAGCAACTTCCCGGTCGGTCACCCATCCTGACACTACTCCAAGCTGAGCACGCTTAACTTTGGAGTTATGTCCGAATGGGCTCCCAGAAAAGAAGGAATTCCTTATTGATATGACTAGTCTATCATCCCTATTAAGCCAGGCTATCACATACACCCCACTCAGAGGAACCGACGTCCTCGTCGGGCCACAGGAACATTCCCTCTTGGCACAAACGTCTGTGCATCCAGTCCAGTACATGTGCCATGCCGTGTGCCACGACGGGTCACAAACGTCATGAACAACATGACCACGCACCTGTCCGCAACCATCCGTGTAACCACGAGGGTCGGCTCTGATACCAACTTGTAACGCCCCGGACACACCCGCCAGTGGTCGTTACTCCTGGCAGGATCTACACTGGCCCCACAGATCAATACTAGTCTTTTCTGCGCACTTTGTCCTCACTCGTGCGCACCCGGGAGCAACTTCCTGGTCGTTCACCCATCCTGACACTACTCCAAGCTGAGCACGCTTAACTTTGGAGTTATGTCCAAATGGGCTCCCAGAAAAGAAGGAATTCCTTATTGATATGAGTAGTCTATCATCCCTATTAAGCCAGGCTATCACAATTTGCAACCTCATCGTAGCGACTATGCATATTCCATTAAAATAAACCCAATTTGCACTTATGGCATAGATGACAAGCCCATGGTTATTGGCATTTGTTTTTCTTGTGATGATATTGATATACTCCCTTTGCATCATTTATCTCATATGCCATGCCATGAACACCTAGCTTCGGATATGCATTGTTTTGGATGTTGTCCGTTTACTCCATATGATGTTTCCAATATTGCTCACGAGGAGACCCCCATAGTTTCCTCATACATTTTAGGAGATTTTGATCACTCCCATCCATTGCATGATCCCAATACTTGTGTGCACCATATGCTCCCCATGAATAAAAATGCTATTGTTGTGCCTTATACTTGTATGCTCAATTTGCATCCCCATCGTGTTATACACAATAACTATTCTTTCATGATGGATGACATGTTCCTATACCATGCATCAAATTTCTTTGAGCGATGCTTATCTTGTGCTAACTCTCACGTGCACATACACATCATGATGGATGACGTGTACATTTACCACACACACAATTTCTTTCGCTTGTGTCTCTTTTGTGTAGGTACCCATGAATACTTGTCAACCTCACAAACCCACGAGTTGACAAAACGACCTCTAGAGAGCAATGATGACTTGGGATCCCATGGATTGTCTTTCCCACCGCTCTCTTCATGCAAAGACTTCGCACATTTCTTCTACATGGCCCTCACTTGGCTATGGGTTATTGTCCATTACATAATCTATGCCCATCTTGCCATGTTCACTTTGCATGATATGCTCATTACTATGCCTTTGCCATGCATTTGTGACCCATGCTTTGCATTACACCTGATGATTGATTCTAGTACTTGTATGTGTATTTGCAAGCTTGGTGGAGATATTGCTTGTTATTGCCATGTTTGCTTTGTGCCCCATTCCTATGATTATACTATGATCTTGCTTTGTGTTCGTGCTTGCGATATCTCATGTGCATTGCCTATGACTATTATTTACTCACATGACATCATTGCCATGATTTCGTCTAGTGTGTTGCATCTTTGCTCCACTAGTTTGCACGACATGATTGATAAGCTTGCTTATGTTGCATCACCAATGATTCATACTTGTTCATTTTCATGTGGTTGATGACAACCATGTACATGCTTTGCACAACATGATTGTTATTGCTTCTTGTCATATATCTCCATGTGTTGCCTCTCTCATGCTAGATGATTTTACATGTATTGAGTGGAACAATGATAATAATCTTGCTCATGAGATTGCCCCCATAGCATTCTCACATATATTTGGAGATTTTGACACATTTCTTGTGAAGCATGCTTGCCTTCCTTATTTGCACCATATACCTCGTGCCATGAATATTGCCATTGTTGCATCATATTGTTCATGCACTTGTGCTTCTAATGGTTATGTGCAAGAAAAGAGAACCATCATGATGGATGATGTGTTTATCTACCATGCACATACATTCTTTCTTTTGTTGTGTGCATGTGTAGGATACTTGGACTTTGTGTCGACTTCCACTTCACGTGAGTTGACCATTCGAGCTCTTGAGAGTGAACCACTTTCTACCACGACGATTATACATCGCACTTGCTTGTGTTTCGGCATTGTGAAGGAAGCACAATAACACGTCTTCAAGGTGACATCTTTCTTGATTATGGATATTGTGGACCATACTAGTTGTGTTGCTTGCACCATGAGACTTATTGGCCATCTTGGACCACTTGCTTGCACACATGTTAGAGATCTTGCTTCGACTTGTCATTTTCAACGTTCCATGCATCATGATATATATGCCTTGTGTGTTGCATCCAATTCTTGGATTACTTGCTCCTCTCATATGTTTGGTTGCAACAATGTCATCACTTCACATATGCCATGTCCCATTGATTGCTACATGCTTTCCTTGATTGCCTCACACATAATGGACAATTGCTCTTTCTATTGTGTTGAGTGCCACACGATATTCACTACACCCTATGCATGTTATGCTTGGATTGTCTTGCACTTGACCCATGTGTTTAGACATCTCATCTTATTTGCTGTTGTGAATGCTTCTTATGCCTACCATAGACCTTTCATTGAGCGCTTTGTGCATGCTTGCTATGAACTTAAGGTAGATGCTTATTATCTCGACACACATACTCGCATCACTACCTCACATTTACATGCTTGTCCCCATGATATCTTTGCTTGTGCTCGATTGATATGCTTACATGCCATGTCACAATCCTTTGTCACACCATATGCTTTGCATGCTGACGACACTTGTTTGGTGACGCACCTCTTGAATGCTTGGTTTTGCACTAACGCTAACCACATTTTTTTACAAGTGTTTGTTGTCCTTACTCCTTTTGAAGGAATCACATGACGGTGCGACATTGGAGAGTGCCCATTTCGAGCTTCCAGATGACAAGTACTTGGTGAACGTCCACTTCTACATGGCGAAGCCATCTCTTTCCCATAGTGATTTGGTTTTCTATCCGAGGTCAGATCTTTCCCAAGGGAGGGGAGATGATGCGGAGCATCCTATGGACATCACCATGTCAAGAGTCCGTTCGGCGAGTGACACGTGCGACATCTACTTCACATACAAAAAGGTGAATCATCTCCTTTACACGTGCTCACTTGACCCCTTCGAGGATGGTATACTACTTGACACTCCACTAGTGTGCATGCATAGATATTGTCAAAACGCTACGGACGAGGAGGAGGAGTGCGAACACAAGTGTACAACTACACCATCGACGAGGGAAGCCTGGAAGCAACGACGGAAGAAGACGGAGTTGCTAAAGCTACAGCGTCCGGACATCCGGGCCAGAGGCCGGACATTTGGCGCCTATGCAGCCTCCAACGAGCTGCATGAACATATGGCCGAAGCATTAGCGGCCGGACATCCGGCGCCTCAACAATACCCGGACATCTGGCATCCCTCCCGGAAATCCAGCATCCCCTATCCAGAAAAGGACTCGAAGTGCCACTTCAGCCCGGACATCCAGCCCATGCCCCGGACGTTCGGCCTCCCGTGAATGGCCGGACATCCGGCTCCAGCCCAGACATCCGGCGCCTACCTGCACGTAGAGTCAGGCCAGATGCCCATGTATCCCATTCCCACTTACCCCTTCTTGGCTTAGACCATATATACTACTCCCCCTCCTCCTAGTTAGGGTTAGCAAAGGATTAGCTCATTTGAGATAGAGCTTTGCTCATCCATTACGGATCTACTCCACGAGAGAGACCGCGACCCCTCTACGGAGAAGATCTCGTTGGATTCAAGCCCCCCTCTTGGGTGCCCCCCTTCAAGACCTCCTCATGGAGATGAACCTTACGTTGTATCTTTCCCTTTGTTATTCATGTACCTTGTGGATCTTGTGTGTTTGATTGTCTAGTGGATGTGTGATTGGACTTGTTCTTGAGTGTTTCCCCTTGTGATTTCTCTCCGTTCTTCACTGTGTTCTTCGTGTTCTTAGTTCGGATCCGATCCTTTCGTGAAAGATCGGTTGTATAGGGTTCCACCCTACATCAGGTGTTGCCCTAATGATAGGTTGTATATTCGTCCTTACGTGCTCGACTCCATTGGGTGCTGATGGTCGCTGGTAATGTCATGAGATCATGATCTTTGGTGTAGCCTTGATTGATCGATGCCCTTAGAAGGCCCAGTCAACCAACGTCATCTCCATGTGTTCACGGTTGAGCTCGGGGTCAAGGTTCGTGTTGTTCATTTGATGTTGATTTTACAATGTCCTTGGACGGAGTTGGCGAAACACCTACCAATGATGGAATAGGACCAGTCGAAAATAGTCATATCCTGAATATTGTCTCTGCGGAGTAAGACCCTTCGACAATGCCGACAACACTTATTGATCCGCATCTTCTCCTGATTAGCCTTTGCATATTTCCCCGTCGCATCTCGCCTCCAAAGTCAAAGCTGCCATGTCATCAACAAGCGTGGCAGACTGATTCGCATGGATCTTCTTGTGGTTTCACGTGATTCTTGTTTTCATAAAGTATTGTTTTGTGTTTGAGTCATTGTAGTGAATATTCCCACAATTAGTATTCCTCATGCTAATCGGAGCCTAGATTGCAGTGCTACTTAGAAAAAGTCCTTTTTAACTATGTTTTCGATAACTAGTGCATTACCAATCTTACGATCTACATGGAAGAAAACAGAGATAGGAATGGGTGCCCGAAGGAATCTCTTCAATGATGAAGGTGACACGATGATTTTACCTAGGTTGATCGATGTCTAGTAGACCCACAACCAACCTACATATCTATATTGATTACCGAGAGAGTTAATTATAATGGTGTTGAGCCGATCTACCTTGAGCTAAAGTATATCTCGAGAACCTATGGAATGCCCCAACTTTGGAGGATAGGTAGTCATTGGCCGTTAGTTTTGTAATTATATATGGGGATACAATCATGTGATCTCGTGACATGAGAACATAACACTAATAACATTAGAAACCACGAGACAACACGTCCATCCTGATTTCATATGAATGTCTACTCACGCGCATGACTCGAATGATCTTAGGCACTCTTCCAGGTGACTTGGTCCGGATAAGGCCATAGCTTCCTCCGAGTAAGTACCCTTGACCACTTACATATGTAAACCATTGATATTATGTAATAATGCAACTAGTTATTGGTCATGACTAGCTTGATTGATCACATGAGCGAGGGAGTGGTCTCACACTTTGGTTGTTTAAAACTATTGTGACTATGTACACGTTCTCAGTGATTAATTTTGAAGTTTACCGAAGAAGTTTCTATATATATATACCATCGTTTAGTAATTCCTATTGTATGCTCCTCATGCTATATCAAATTGAAATGGAACAAAAGATTATTTTTTTTACAACGAAAATGATACAAAAAATTCCTTGGTGAAAGAACCTACTTCTATGTTGGTGACATTTTTATTTGAGATAATCTTGAGGGCATTTCCAAAAGCATGAAGTTCTGTAATAACTAAATAAAATATGGAAATAAATACAACTACATGGGCCCTAAATTTAGGTAAATAAAATCATTATCCAGATCCAAACCGGTCCAACAAGCCCAAGAACCACGATGCATATAGCTAAATCCTACAATCCCGACGTTAAAAAATGCTATAAATCCAATCCCTAATCCCTAAGCCTTCACCACGAGGCCGCGCCGCCAATTCCATTTTCCCCTGTGCTGTCGAGGAGGACGACCCAGCTGGCCTCGCGGGCGAGCACAGCGACAACCTCACGGAGGTTGTAGTTTCTGAGCCATCGGAGCTCCGTTAGGATCCGCACCAAGATTGTGTGCCGCCGTGGCGTCGTGATTGTTGTCACTTCTATTAGCCTGGCCTTCATCGACCATTGACTCTCCTGGCCTTGCCGCCATGCCGGAGGAGTACCTACAGGAGGGGGCCTTCCTCACTAATGTGAAGCCGCTCTCCCTTCCCCTCTCCCTCGACCTGCCATCCACCCCCACGCCCTCTGACGACCTCATCCTGGACTGCATATCGCACATGGAGAACATTAACAACAGGTTCTACCAGTACCCCACCGGCCACGACCTCTCCACCCAGCACCCATTCGCGCTCCACCGATGACTCCTTTGACAACACCACTTGTTGTAGGGTGAAACTCTAGGTGGGATCTTTTCACACTTGGAGGTGGGGGAAAAGTGATGAACACAAGAAGAGAATCACTCATACAAATCCAAACAACACATCCACTGGAGTAGCATACATGAGATCCACAAGCATACAAGAACAATTCAAAGAAAATAGCACTAGGGTAGAATTCGTCCCACTCTAAGGAGATGAGGTCTTGATGTAGGACTTCTCGAAGAGGACGCTTGATAATCCACAAGGATTCTTCCCAAAGAGGGGTCTTGATCTCCAAGAGGAGGGGATACAAGGAGCAAAGCTCTCTAGTGTCTATCAAATACTTTGCTAACCTCAAGAATGAGCTAGGGGAAGAGTTTATATAGGCTAGGGACGAAATAAGAGCAAAGAGGGGTACAAGGGTCTTTTTACCCTAAATGCACACAGTCATATCAGAGGGGCCGGGCACTTGGAGGGGATGCTGCTGGAGGTGGCCGGGAACCCAGACCGGTCAGGGGCGCCGCGGACTTGGCGCTGATAGGGCCGGGCACCCGGGGCTTGATGGCCCGAGCACCCGGGGTGGCTGCTGGTGCGACCCAGGCGGGTGGCCGGGCACCTGAGGTGGACTGGGGCGAGGCCTAGGCAGCGGCCGGGAACCTGAGGCCGAAACTGGCGGGCACCCAGGGTGTCCATGGGGTTCTGTCCTCCCCGTGGCTGCATGTCCAGGCACCCGGGGTCCTCCTGTCCGGGTACACGAGTGTCCATGAACTCCGTTCCTTTGTTATTTCCTTGTCGTTCCTTCTCCTCCTCCTCCTCCATGGATACTTGGGTCTCCGTGCTTGCCTCCTCATGATCATATCTTTGGTACCTAAGAATGCATAACACTTCCATTTGAGGTAGTACCCAACTCTCATGTGAATTCGAATGGAGTTCAAAGAGGAAGGAGTTAACCTCGGTTTCAATGGCACATGTGCGAGCTCTTGTCATTGGTCCTCTTCGTGCTTGTGGTGGTGATGGGATATCCATGGGGGTGCTCAAGGGATGCTCTGCATTACCACTGCCCCTCCTCCCCCTATGCAGCAGGTGAAACCACCGCGCTGCACCTTGACATCTCTGTGCGCTGCACCCTGACATTTCTGTCCGCTTGAGTTTTGATGTTGCATGATATAGTTCTCCATCTTTAACTTGGTTATTATAGTGTATCTCATTTGTCACTCATTTCTGTTTAAGTCAGCATGGATTGTGTCCCACCCGGTTAGCAATTTAAGAATCACTCATCAAATTATTTTGCAGTGCAATTGATTTTTAGCGCAAATCATTGTTGCATGTGTGTCTTTCTCATACATGATCGGTCTAGCCTAGCACATATATTTAAGGCAAGTACATATCACAAATTCAGTCTACACTAAAAAAACCACTTCCATGATGATATGTCTTTGTCATAGTAGGTCAAATTTTCTATCATGCATGTACATCCATGACGATTTTATGACGGAATCAAGATAGTCATACCTGTGCTGTCGTAGAAGTGTTCCATGACAATACCAAAATTATCATCACGGAAGTGTCCACATCCTTGACGATAAATCGCGCGTCATGGAAGTGTTTTCGTCAAGGGTAATCAACATGTGGCATCCACCGTAACGGGTCACCGTTAAGCTATCGGGTTCCGGTTTGGATCCTATAACCCGTTAACAGCCCTGGGTAGTGGGGTTTTTCCATGTGTAAAATTCTAATTCGCCAGAGTATCCACGTGTCAGCTCAGTGCTGGGACAGATGTCATCCAGCGAATGGACGGGACACACCTATGATACGTCGACACGTGGCATGGCCCAATAGTGGCCCATTCAGGTCAAAAGGCCAGCCCGTTTGACTTAGTCAAAAGGTAGCGGCCCGGCCCACTGAAGGCGTGTTAACGGCCTGTTCGCATATAGCCCATTTATAGCCCGCTAACTCACGGGCCGTTATAGCGTATCCAAATTAGGCCCAGTAGCGCCATATGGGTCGTCCAATATGATTCCAGCTCGTTGTAACTTCCGGCCCATGTATGGCCCATGACGTCTTTCGTCCCATATGAGGCCCTTTCTAAATCTTGGCCCATAAACGGCCCGTGGTGAAACTGGCCCATAATGAACAGTATACAGGTTTATACCCATTAACGGCCCATTATTCCATTAGGCCGTTTCAGCCAGTGTTATCTTTCGGCCTTCTAAGGGCCCATTTTCTATTGGGCTCATTTCTGGCATTCGGTTACTTACGATTAGTTATTAGCCTGTTTCGCTTGTGGGCCAAATTCAGCCTGTGGTTAAAGTCGGCCCATCTGTGGCCCTTTAATCCGTTCGGCCGTTTTCATGGCGTCATCAAATATGGCCCATTAATGACACGTTATGCCTGTTGTTGGAATTAAGCTCGTTGTACACATGGGCCTGTTAACGGTCCATAAACAGACGATTCCCATTATAGCCCGTTTACGACCCATATTGAGGTCCGTTAATTGTCCACAAAACTACGACCCATGTTTGGCCAATCGATCATATGACACGTAGAAGTCCCATTGAATCTACGACCCGTAGAAGGCCCATGGATCATACGGACCTTAGGAGGCCCACTACAACAGGCAGCAAGACCATGGTTACAACGGTCAGTATGTTGCCCATGTTTAGTGTGGCCTAGTTCTAGATAAAAAGGTTACCGCAGAAAAAGAACTGCATTGACTACCAGCAAAAAAATAAACAAGACAATAAGGAAATAAATAAGCAAGCAATTTATGCTAGGATATTACGACTATTACAAATATTACATCCATTGGGCATCAAAGTTCGCCACCAGTGCAAATATAGTGAACAAAGCAGTATATTACATACACAGGGCATCTAAATTGGCCACCAATGAAAATAAACACGACAGCAAAGCAAGTCCAGAATTGAAACCACTTTAGAAGAGCTCAAGAAACGATATCCTGGATACCGACCATGCTGTCAAGAAGCTTAGAAAGCTTATTAGTTTTCTCTTGTTTGGCGCTAAAAATCGTCCAGCGCTTGCTGTTGCACCAGAAAGTATGCATAAGAATTATGCAGGAACTTCCTCAGTCCTTCGGCTTCTTGCCATAGCATAGCTGGCTGATGCCTTTCAGCGTGTAGCTGGGACTGAAGAAGACGAAGTGGTCAGTAACTCGAACACTACATAAACGTAGGACTTTGGGTTTGTCTCACTGTCTACAAGATAGTTTTTATCACCTTTCTTGGAGAGCAACAGGGTTGTCTCACTATCTTGAACCTTATCTACATTACTTTATCTACCCTCTTCTCCAATATTCTGTTCGCATTCGACAAGAGAAACAAGCAGACACATCACAGGCTTAGCATGTAGTATATGAAACTCATTTTGGTAAACCGGTTTAGTAGTAAGGTGGACAGGATAACAACATGAAACAAAAATGTATCTATGTACTATGGTCACTGTATTGTCCATATCATTCTAGTTTATGTTACCAATTCAAGATAGAGACACAGTTCAAATCATATATTTTTAAGACACATCAACATAGACAGAATATAAGTGTGGGAAACTACACAGCACTGGGAACACTTGTAATGTGCATGACATAAGAACATAATTGTTTATACCACTGAAACTAAAATCAACATGGAAAGAAGTTAGAGCATCAATCCAGTTAAAGAAATAGGTTTAAAACATACATGTTCCGCCATTGGAGTTTCAATTGGATCCTTGAAACTCGAAATTAGTTGGTATGAGTAAATACAGTGATGCAAGAGCAAAGGAGTATAGACCATAGCTACAGAATCTGACTTGAGAACAATTGCTCTTCTTCTTTAAACATGGAGTTTGGGTTCGCTGTGGTGGTCTTCATGCTTTGGGCACTGCAGTTGCTTTACAAACTGCTCGTGTGGGGGTACTCTGTGGTGGACATGGTGTTGTGTCAATTAGAAGTGGGTTACTATCCGCTGGGGTTCGGGTTAGATGGGGTGTAGCTGGTTCTCTGTCCAACGGTGTAAGTGTACAATCTGGAAGAGTCTCAATTATGTGTGGTGGGGCTAGGTCATGGGCCAGTACAACCATGATTCTATCTGCATCGACGGGTAGCACCATCTTTTGTGAAGAACGGGTTTTTACTCCCTTAGATACTGCCATCACCCCCTCCAATTCAAACGGCTGAGAACCAAGAAAACAAATTGAAAGTACAGACATTGTATGATAGACAGATGTGGTAATTCACATATATGTTGTCTAACCAAACATGACAGCTCACATATATGATGGCTAACTAAACATGATAGCATGACACAATTTCAGATATATGATGGATAACTTAACAGGATATAATGGCATAATTCATGATATGATGAGTATCTAAACAAGATGACATGACAAAACTATATGATGTCTTTCAAAAATAGGTTGGGATGAAATAATTCATATACATGTTGTCTAAGTATATAGGATGGCATGATATAATTCACATAATTGATTCATATACTAAGCAGCTGGCACTCGCATGTATGATATCTAAACTAAGTAGATGGCATTGAATATTGTGTATATGATGTCTAAACTAAGTAATACAAGACACCATATGCACGATATGATAAATATAAACATTGCAAGTTAGAGCATACACCTCTGGTGGGATATAGGACTGGTCATCTGTCTCCGAATACTCCTTGGAGGAGCTACCTGTAACCATCGAGATGTATGCTTCAACATGTACCATTGCCTGCTCCGAAGACCTTGTTTTCACTCCAGATTTTTCCATAACCGGCTCAAATGGCTGATACGCATGAAGTGTAGTTCAATATACACTGATTGTCGACAAATGGAATATGTAATGAAAAAAAAGGATGGCATGAGATAATTCACATATATGATGTCTAGCTACATGGCGGTGCATAATTCACATATATGATAACTGGCTAAAAACATGGCATTGCATAATTCTCATATCTGGTATAGAAAGCAAACATGAGGCATTCACACAAAGCATGTCTAATCTAAGCAGATGGCATGGCAATGCAAGACACCATATGCATGATATGAGCAATATAACCATGCTAGGTTAGAGCATACACCTCGAGGGGGGATACAACTTGTCATTTGTCTTTGAATCCTCCTCTGAGGAGCTATCTGTAACCAACAAGAAATCCGCGTCGATAGGTAGCTCTGACTACTCAGAAGACCTTGTTTTCACTCGAGATTTTCCCATGACCGACTCAAATGGCTGATGCACAGGAAGAGTAGATGAATGTATAAACATTGTTGACAAATGGAATACATTGTAAAAAAATTAATATGGCACGAGACAATTCACATATACGATGACTGGCTAAACAGGATGGCATTGCATGATTCACATATATGATGCCTGACTAAAGAAAATGGCATTGCATAATTCACATATACTCTCTCCATTCCGAAATATTTGTCTTTTTAGAGATTTCAAATGGACTACCACATACGGATGTATATACACATATCTTAGAGTGTAGATTCACTCATTTTTCTCTGTATGTAGTCACTTCTTGAAATCTCTAAAAAGAAAAATATTTAGTAACTGTGGGAGTATGATATAGAAACCAAATAGGTGGCATTCACACAAAGCAAATCTAAACTAAGATGATGACATATATGAAGGAAATATGCCCTAGAGGCAATAATAAAGTTATTATTTATTTCCTTATTTCATGAAAAATGGTTATTATTCATGCTAGAATTGTATTAACCGGAAAGATAATACATGTGTAAATACATAGACAAACATAGTGTCACTAGTATGCCTCTACTTGACTAGCTCATTGATCAAAGATGGTTAAGTTTCCTAGACATAGACATGAGTTGTTATTTGATCAACGGGATCACATCATTAGGAGAATGATGTGATTGACTTGACCCATTTCGTTAGCTTAGCACTTGATCGTTTTAGTTTACTGCTATTGCTTTCTTCTTGACTTATACATGTTCCTATGACTATGAGATTATGCAACTCCCGAATACCGGAGGAACACTTCATGTGCTATCAAATGTCACAACGTAACTAGGTGATTATAAAGGTGCTCTACAGGTGTCTCCGATGGTGTTCGTGGAGTTGGCATGGATCAAGAATAGGATTTGTCACTCCGATTGTCGGAGAGGTATCTCCGGGCCCTCTCGGTGTAATGCCCCCGATTCAATCATACACTAATCATCCACGCAAACGTGTATGATCAAGATCAGGGACTCACGGGAAGATATCATAACACAACTCTACAAATAAAATAAGTCATACAAGCATAATATTACAAGCCAGGGGCCTCAAGGGCTTGAATATAAGAGCTCGATCATAGACGAGTCAGCGGAAGCAAGAATATCTGAGTACAGACATAAGTTAAACAAGTTTGCCTTAAGAAGGCTAGCACAAACTAGGGTACAGATCGAAAGAGGCACCGGCCTCCTGCCTGGGATCCACCTAAACTACTCCTAGTTGTTTACGTGCAGGCACCTCCAGTGTAGTAGGAGTCGTCGTCGACAGTGGCATCTGGCTCCTGAGCTCCATCGTCTGGTCGCGGCAATCGGGTATAGGAAAGGGAGAAAAGGGGAGCAAAGCAACCGTGAGTACTCATCCAAAGTACTCGCAAGCAAGGAGCTACACTACATATGTCTGCATTGGTATCAAATGGAAAAGGGGTAACATATGTGGACTGAACTACAGAATGCCGGAATAAGAGGGGGATAGCTAGTCCTATCGAAGACTATGCTTCTGGTAACCTCCATCTTGCAGGAGAAGAAGAGAGTAGATGGTAAGTTTACCAAGTAACATCGCATAGCATAATCCTAACCGATGATCCTCCCCTCGTCTCCCTGTGAGAGAGCGATCACCGGTTGTATCTGGCACTTGGAAGGGTGTATTTAATTAAGTATCCAGTTCTGGTTGTCATAAGGTCAAGGTACAACTCCAAGTCGTCATGTTACCGAAGATCACAACTATTCGAATAGATTAACTTTCCTGCAGGGGTGCACCACATTTCCCAACACGCTCGATCCCCTTTGTCCAGACACACTATCCTGGGTCATGCCCGGCCTCGGAAGATCAACACATCGCAGCCCTACCTAGGGACAACAGAGAGGTTAGCACGCTGGTCTAAATCCTATGGCGCAAGGGTTTGGGCCCATCGCCCATTGCACACCTGCATGTTGCGAGGGCGGCTGGAGAGCAGACCTAGCAACCTCCATTACAAAGGAAGTTGCGTTACGCGATCCAACTCAGCACGCGCCGCTCAATCGCTGACGTCACAAATGCTTCGGTTGATACCACGACGTCGAGTGCCCATAACTGTTCCCGCTTAGTTGGTTAGTGCGTATAGGCCAGTAGCCA
This sequence comes from Triticum urartu, assembly GCF_056163025.1. Classification (NCBI taxonomy): domain Eukaryota; kingdom Viridiplantae; phylum Streptophyta; class Magnoliopsida; order Poales; family Poaceae; genus Triticum; species Triticum urartu. The sequence goes on from NC_141876.1 coordinate 264,230,451, forward strand.
GACTCAGATCAAATACCCAGATCTTGTTAAGCGTGTTATTTTGAAGTAACCACGAATGCCGACCAGGGCCAGGCCCACCTCTCTCCTAGGTGGTCTCCGCCTGCCCTATCGCCTCGCCTCAAAGTAACAGTCGGGCCCGTCGGGAACCTAGGCCCACCACTACCTGGGTGGAACCACCTGCCCCTTCAGCCCCCAACATCGGAATCACTTGCGAGTACTCAACGAGCCGACCCGACATTAGCAATAACAGGTATAGTATGTATATACGTATGTATAGTATATACCCGTGATCAACACCCGACGTGATCACAGCCCGATAGTATAGCATGGCAGACTGACAAGAATGTAGGGCCACTGATGGTAATCTAGCATCCTATACTAAGCATTTAGAATTGCAGGTAAGGTATCAATAGTTGTAGCAACAATGACAGGCTATGCATCAGAATAGGATTAACGAAAAGCAGTAACATGCTACACTACTCTAATGCAAGCAGTAGAGAGAGATTAGGAGATATCTGGTGATCAAGGGGGGGCTTGCCTGGTTGCTCTGGCAAGAAAGAGGGGTCGTCAATAGCGTAGTCGATCGGGGCACTAGCACCGGCGTCAGTCTCGTAGTCTATCAGAGAGAAGAGGGGGAAGAAATAATGAATATAATGCAAACAGATGCATAACGATGCATGACAAGACAAGTAGCAGTGCTAGGGGTGCCCTGACGCGGTATGAGGTGATACCGGTGAAGGGGGGAAACATCCGGGAAAATATCCCCAGTGTTTCGCGTTTTCGGACAGATGAACCGGAGGGGGAAAGTTGCGTGTTTGCTATGCTAGGGATGTGTGGCGGACGAACGGGTTGCGTATCCGGATTCGTCTCGTCGTTCTGAGCAACTTTCTTGTACAAAGTTTTTCCGTCCGAGCTACGATTTATTATATATTGATTTTAAAAGATTTTAATTAATTTTTGCATTTATTTAATTAATTTAATTCAAAATTAACCAGAACAGTGCATGCTGACGTTAGCATGACGTCAGCAGTCAACAGGGGCGTTGACTGGTCAACTAACGTGTGGGTCCCGTTCGTCATTGACTGTTTAGTCTAATTAGGGTTTAATTGAACTAACAAGTTAATTAGATTAATTAAACATGATTAATTAATTGATATTTTAATTAATTTTAATTATTAATTATTAATTTATTTTCTTAATTCTTTTCTTTCCTTTTTTTAATTTCGTTCTGGGCACGGGGCCCACCTATTTGTGGCCCATAGGCCAACTGCGGTCGAGCGTTATCGGGCGTCTAGAGCGGGCGCTGGGCACCCACCCAGGTCGACGAGGGGGGGGGGGCGGGGCGGTGAGCGGCCATAGCGGCGCAGGGGGCAGGGCTGCGTGCTAGCGCGGCGCAGCAGCAGGGCCGCCGCAGGATGGATACAGGGCAGCGGTCCGGGGAGCCGACGAGCGGCCAGTGGGGGCGCGTGAGGCGGACGAGGCCGTGGGGATGTGCGCGCGCGAGTGGAGCAGTGCAGCAGCAGGCGAAGCAGAGCGCAGGGGGAGGCCACGGGCACGGCGAGCGCGCGCGCATAGGGGCTGGTGCGACGACGAGAGGCGGTGCCGCGGTTCGACGACGAGCTGCGGCGCGGCGCAAAACAACAGCAGTCTGCGGGAACGAGACGAGGTAGGGAGGCGTGCGCGCGTGATGTGCTGCGGTGGCAGGGGCCATGTCAGGGGCGCACGGGCGTGCGCGTGGTCGAGCGGGCTCGGCCGGGGCCGCGGTGGCCGCGAGCCAAAGCCAGAGCGGCGGCGGCTGCGCTAGCAGCAGAGGCGGCGAGCAAGGCGGGAAGGGAAAGAGAGGCCAGGGGTTGGACTCACCGTGGTGTGTAGGGAACGGGGCAGTGGTGCTCGAAGTGGGGGACGGGGACGCGGTCGACGACGAAGAGGAAGGCGAGGCGGCGATCCGGGCGAGCGGCTTGAGGAGGAGACGAGGCCGTGTCCGGCGAGGAGGAGACAAGGACGACGGGGCGGCGTCACGGCATCAGGGAGGCGCGAGATCTCGCCAGGTCTTGGGTGAGGACAATGGTTCAAGGACGGAGGTTGGGAGGTGCGGTGCTTGGCGCCGGCTGGTGTCGGCCTTCAGGTGCAGGCGCGGCGAGAGGAGGGGGATCGAACAGATGCGCCCCTCCCATGTGCGCCTATGTGTGTGTCGTGGGTGGCGGCGCGAGGAGGGAACGAGGGAGAGTGGGGGATCGTGTGGGAGAGAGTGGGGAGGGACCGCTAGGGTTCGGTCGTCCCAGGGGGTGCTGTCGGCCCCAGCTGGGCCGGCCTTGTTGGCTCCAAGGCCATCTGGGCCGTGGCCCAGCTGGGGGGGGGGGGGTTGTTCTCTTTTTATCCTTTTTTCTTATTTTGTTTTTCTTAATCTTTCTATTACTATTTTATTTTTAGTTTCACTTTATCTTAGTTTTATAAACTATAAAAGTAGTCCCTACTTTAGTGTTAATAAATAGGCTACTGCCACATAAGTTTGGGCAACTAATTAACATAGTTTAATATTTTATTCATGGTAAAAGGCATTCAACTAATTTTTTTTGCTACTTTTTAAAACATTTTAGAGTATTTTACACTTTTATAAAAGTGTGGTTTCTTCACCAAAATTACCTATGCAATATTTGGTTCACTCCGAACATTTTAGTTTTATTATTTGAAAAACTTTTATGGTTTGCTTGATTTTGAATTTGATTCATTTTGAACTAGCGCGAGATTAACAACAGTAACGCGATGACGTGGCATCATTAGCAGAGGTTCACTGTAGCTTAAGTATCCGGGCGTCACAATTCTCCTCCACTACAAGAAATCTCGTCCCGAGATTTAAGAGGTGGGTAAGGGGGAAGTTCTGGTTACGGAATTCTAACGGATCTTCTCGGTCTTGGTTGCTGTTCCCAAAGAGTTTGCTCCATGATGTTTATCCCTCCATGCCTCTGCTTCTGTGCATCGGGATGAAGTTGTCATCCTTTCTTTGGGAACTCCATCGTACTTACGTAGAATAAAGGGGGAGCCTTCCCAGAGAACGGACCTCGGCAAGGTTGACTATCTGGTACATAACATCGGGGAAGGAGGCGGAAAGTAACTCTCGAATTGAAACCTCTGAAAATATCGAGAGCAAAGTAAGGAGGTATTATGGGAAGTTTCGAGCGGGCAGGCAATCGTTCATTGCCTGAAACAGAGTGTGAAAGGGGTTCAGAGCAACGGAATTAAGTATTGTGTTTAATACCAGAACTGAGGATCACACAGAAGGTGCCTCGTGAATTACCTACGAAGCCAAGCGTGAGCAATATTTTTGGAAACAGGGTATACAGGAGAGTCAGGTTTCGATCCTGTGGAACTGTGGCTTATGGGCCCACTATGTGGGTTAAAAGTAGGAAGGGCGATGATGTCTTGCACGATCATGTAAGCAAGGCATGTCAGAGGATAACCGGTCAGTTATGTTGGCAACAACGTTGGTACCAAGGGCGAGGGACGAGGAGAACCATTTTCCTGCTCGTTGAACAAGGCGGACCAATTGGCAGAGTTCTCATCCATCGGTGGTTATCGGAATGTCATCAACAATAGTAACAGGGTTATACTTGACAAGATTGTACACCGAGGTGTTTACATGAGCAGGGAAATATTATTGCTTATATCCTAAAGATCACAGGAAAGGTTAAACAAAACAATGGAAAGGAAAATGTGATTCTCAGATTAAACAGAAGAATGGAAAGGAAAATGTGATTACACACATATTTCATGGGTATATCCTTCCCAAGGACAAGCAGAGCATGGTATCCATGACAGGATATAATGTAGAAAACTCTTTAGGTAGGGGAGAGAAATTTCATGACATTACACGTACAACGGTGTTTGGATAATTGAGCGAGAAACATTTAGCATTGGGCTTCAAATGTTCTTGTTGAAAATCGGATTACCACAGACATGCCTCGGGATAGCATTGACATGGTCTTCAAGCAAAGGGCAGACTTTGGATACACAAGGGATCTATCAGGAACAACTCATAGAATAAGTCATACAATTTACTTATGGAAGAATGAGTAACCTTGCTAGAAAGGAAACTATAACAATAGGCCCTCCGGGCAGGTGTGTTAGAATGACATCACCTTATCGGGTTAAGGACCAATGTTATAACTCTTGGGAATATGTTCCAACCATCATATCTGACCAAGATTCAGATCTGATTGGTGTCAGGATAGCTCGGACTTAGGATGTATGAGAAGAAAAGGTGCAACACAAATTGACGATCTGACATTGTAAGATTCTCGGGAAATGAACTATGGAAGCAAGTTCCAAACCATGGGTTCATCATTAAACCAAGGAGAGGATGAGGAGGTGGCTGATGAACTCAGCGACAATTCATTGAGATTTCCAAAAGATGGATGTCCACAATTATGTGAACAAGGAGATAGCATTTGTCAGATCAAATGTTATAATGATGTATGCTCGAGGTAAACATACACAATTTAAACATTGGTTGAAAGGTGCACCCGAATTATGGGCTTAGGTAGCAAGATCAATGGTAGAAGGGTGATTCGATATCCAATACACAAAGAATGTAACTATCGTTCAATAACTTACAAGCAATATGGTTGCTAGAAGTCTTGAATTTACACATCATAGTTCATTTGTCAGCATTCCGGCTATAAACAACACGGGGACCAAGAAGGAATTGTGATGGTGATAAGTATCACTTGTATCAAGAATTCTCAAGAGGTGGTGAATTCCCCACAATGGTCTTGACATAAAATGTGATAACATTCCAAGGTAAAGAAGAACAAATCCTGGATAGCAACGAACTCAAGGTATAACACAAAACATGAACAAGTTGTGTTGGAAGGAAGGCAATAAGGTGGCAGATGATAACACAAATCATCGAGGGCAAGGATGGTATTTCTCGTCATGAATTCAATAGATATCCTGGAAGGAGTCAAAATATTGATGATGATCAAGACAATTTTTGTCGAGAGGCTCCACGAAGATGTAATAGATAGGCGATGACATCAAGTCAAAGGAATAATGAAGCGGAAGGTAAATGGAACCAAGGGTGTGACACAAAACTCCAAACCAAGCTTGATGTTCAAAGCGAAATGATATGATGAGGAAGATCGACATAAGTTTAGGTCATCGTCGAAAATTTTGCTCTGGGAAGAAAGACCAGGGAGCATAGTTAAATTTTATCATGCTAATGATATAGCCGATCAGGCTAGGAATGACTTAAATGATTATTAACTCATGAGCAACAAAAATTACTTAGAGTTATTGAATCAGAGTGCGGAATCGATTCACTTATCTGTGTTCTCGAGTGACTATTAACTCGGAACCCAGAGGTGGATTGGAATCGGCAAGAATAATAGTTGATGAAGAACTCATAAGAAGTTATGTAGTCCCTTGATATTCTTGAGATACTGGAGGGTATTACTCGAAGGAAGATCGACATAGGGGTTGCGGAGATGAATTGATCTGCAGAAGAAAAGTGTTTTCACTTGCCTGAGAAATGCAATCAAGGAGAAAATATGGTCGGAACCACGATTGCAAAAGATCAATTCACAGATATCAAATGATATTATATCAAGGGAATAGTTATTATTACAAGAAGCTTCCATGATAGGATATACATCGTGTCCATGGGCATGAACACAAAGTTCAAGGTCGACTCCCACTTCTTCAATGTATAGCCTTCCATTCACTTCTCATTTTCGAAGAAGTTGTAGTGTTAAAATTTTATCTGGCAAAATACCAGAAGTGTAAGACTCGTGAAAACTTTCGAGTTCACACATATTAAGGAAGGCATAGGTTCAACCCATCGAGGCATCTTAGGAACATATACCACGAACTTCAGGAGTAAATAACACAAGCTCAAAAGTAGAGCATGGTTGACAAAAGTAGAGGATACAATTTACCAAGGCATTATGTATCATGTAAAGAACTCACAAGAATTTTGGTCGTGAGGGACATTTTCGGATAATAACCCGGCAATGGGTATGGCGGTCCACAACGGAGCTGATGTGAGCATCGGCACACAATCAGAAGAAGAAACAATGCAAAGGCATTGGAGTATAGAAACAACTGACTAACTCAAAGCTCAAATGCAAAGGAATTATCATTTCCAAATCAAGGGATCAGAAGCAATGCTCTGATTAGGGATGGATAAGTTGAATAGACTTAGGGGTACAATCGACGGTAATTTGATTGGTCGAGAACCAATTCCAGTTAAAAGAATGGCAGCTCAGCCGCAAAGGTAATTTATAGGGATCAACGATGATTGTGGGCATTCGCAATCATATAGAATCAAATTCTCATTATGACGATGTCAAAGGATGCTAATGAATATCGCCAGTCATATGGAATTAACCATATTGCAAGCAGGTAAGGAAGATGAGGAGCAATAGGCTACCGAGGATTTCAGAAGATCGAATAGCATTTCGAAGAATTTTGTGAAACACATAAACAACTGGGGATGAACGGATACTCGATAAGTGCAAGGAATATCCGTAGGGGTATTCATGTGGCAATGAATTGCAAGGCAGTAGGCACAGGGTATTCTCGAAACAATAGAGAGAATTTTTGGGTATCCTATAATAACAAGATCAATGGAGAATGATTGTATGAACGACAAGAGTATGACGTTATCCATAAGGATATGTCGGTGGTAGGAAAATGCGAAAGCAATGAGCACAAAGTTTCGGGAGAACATTGGAGAGTATCTTTGGATCCTTCTGGTGAAACAGTCGATCATCTGGAATGAAGGGGCTCTCCAGGGGAAAGTGATCACGAGATCCTAATGTTAAATTTAGTAAAATTCATTTAACCCGAATAGAAGAGAGATGAGAGTCCCAGAGTATAGACGAGGAATAAAAGATCCTAATACCACCCAAATGTCGACGTGGGCCCGTAAGACACACATCCATGTTAGTAAAAATTTTTGCAATGTCCAGACTCGAGTTCGGCCAAGGAGTGTGGAAGGGGGATCCCTACAGGAAGTTGGCACTGGTACCAACTTGTGATGCCCCTGATTTAATCGTACACTAACCATACACGCAAACGTGTACGATCAAGATTAGGGACTCACGGGAAGATATCACAACACAACTCTACAAATAAAATAAGTCATACAAGCATCATATTACAAGCCAGGGGCCTCGAGGGCTCGAATACAAGAGCTCGATCATAGACGAGTTAGCGGAAGCAACAATATCTGAGTATAGACATAAGTTAAACAAGTTTGCCTTAAGACGGCTAGCACAAACTAGGGTACAGATCGAAAGAGGCACGGGCCTCCTGCCTGTGATCCTCCTAAACTACTCCTGGTCGTCGTCAGTGTCCTCCATGTAGTAGTAGGCACCGCCAGTGTAGTAGGAGTCATCATCGACGGTGGCGTCTGGCTCCTGGGCTCCATCGTCTGGTCGCAGCAATCGGGTATAGGGAAGGGGTAAAAGGGGGAGCAAAGCAACCATGAGTACTCATCCTAAGTACTCGCAAGCAAGGAGCTACACTACATATGTATGCATTGGTATCAAATGGACAAGGGGTAACATATGTGGATTGAACTGCAGAATGCCGGAATAAGAGGGGGGTAGCTAGTCCTATCGAAGACTACGCTTATGGTAACCTCCATCTTGCAGCAGAAGAAGAGAGTAGATGGTAAGTTCACCAAGTAACATCGCATAGCATAATCCTAACCGATGATCCTCCCCTCGTCGCCCTATGAGAGAGAGATCACCGGTTGTATCTGGCACTTGGAAGGGTGTATTTTATTAAGTATCCAGTTCTAGTTGTCATAAGGTCAAGGTACAACTCCAAGTCGTCCTGTTACCAAAGATCATGGCTATTCGAATAGATTAACTTCTGTACAGGTGATAGAGGCGAAGGTGTCCCGATGTTTCGATGAGATGGTGGCTATCGTTTTCTGTGGGAGTCGAGCTTAACGATCTGACTACGAACGTGCGAGACGTCGTGCCTTAGCAATCGCTAAACCAACTTCCGAGGGTTGTTGACCACGCCGGAGCACGATCAACCTGACCACGAGGGCCTGTTTCCTGCGAACAAACGAAGAACAAGCAAGAAACTGAGATTGCAATCTAGATATTGTGAATATAAGATGAAAGCTTTATTGATCAAGGTGGGTACTTTGACGTCTTGGTCTGGTCGTTGAACACAAACGTAGTACGCGAAGTTGTAGGTATGGAAAACTTTTAATCTAAACAAAACCCAAAGTCTAAACGATGCCCTAAGGGCTGTATATATGGAGGAGAGAGGGGAATTTCATGGCCCTTGGAGGAGGGGTCCAAAACCAACCCTAACTCTTGTTTCCCTACACATACGGACTCTAAAAACAGCCTATACTTAAGTATTTCGAAAATACATGGGCCTGGCCCAATAATAAGGTGATGCAACACCTAAAATAGCCTCTGGACGAAACTTATGAAGTGGCATCTTGTATATTTCGTCCAAGGCTTCATGCACTCCTTAGAGGTGGCTTCAAAGTCCTGAAATCATCACTTGTAACTCCGTTCTTGATTCCCTTGCGCATGCCATCATCTCCATGCTTGATCTTGCTCCAAGGTTCATCTTTCTTGTCCAAGCTAGGCCCTTCATTTGTAAGCAAAACAAATATATCCAATTTAGGCAGCATCATATTCTCATGAACATTAGAATCGTTACCAAGAAACAAAAGTACCTGATAATTCAATTGGCGTGCGCGAGCTCTAGTAATTGGTCCAGTATGTATAGCAGCAGGGGCTATGGGTGTAACAATGGTATTGATGTCCTGATCATCCTCCCCTTCTTGAAATGAAGTTGTCCTCGACGAAAGTTCATCATCCTCACACAAATAAGGCTTCAAATTTGCAATGTTAAAAGTGGGACTAACCCCAAAATCTGCAGGCAGCTCAAGTTTATATGCATTATCATTTATTTTCTCTAACACCTTAAAAGGACCATCAGCACGTGGCATTAGCTTTGATTTGCGCAAATTAGGAAGTCTATCCTGATGCAAATGTAACCAAACAAGATCTCCAGGTGCAAACACAACATGTTTTCTTCCCTTATCTCCAGCAAGTTTATATTTAGCATTCATACGCTCAATGTTTTCCTTAGCTAACTCATGCATTTTTTAAATCAATTCAGCACGTTCTTTAGCATCAGAATTAACCTTCTCCAAAGATGGAAGAGGCAATAAATTAATAGGTGCACGAGGTAGGAAACCATACACAATTTCAAAAGGGCACATCTTAGTAGTAGAATGCAATGAACTATTATAAGCAAATTCAATATGAGGCAAGCATTCTTTCCACATTTTCTTGTTATTCTTCAAAACAGCCCTAAGCATAGTAGACAATGTTCTATTGACTACTTCAGTTTGTCCATCAGTTTGGGGGTGACAAGTAGTACTAAAAAGCTGCTTAGTCCACAACTTAGCCCATCAACATCTCCAAAAGTGGCTAAGAAATTTAGTATCAAGATCTGAAACAATAGTATTTGGCACACCATGCAAGCGAATAATTTCATGAAAGAACAAATCAGCAACATTAACAGCATCATCGCTTTTATGACATGGTATAAAGTGTGCCATTTTCGAGAACCTATCCACGACAACAAATATGCTATCCCTCCCCTTCTTTGTTCGAGGTAAACCTAAAACAAAGTCCATAGATATATCCTCCCAAGGAACACTTGGTACAGGCAAAGGCATATATAAACCATGAGGATTGAGTCGTGACTTAGCTTTTTGACATGTAGTGTAGCGAGCAACAAAACGCTCAACATCCCGTCTCATCTTTGGCCAAAAGAAATGTGTAGCAAGTATATCCTCCGTCTTCTTGACGCCAAAGTGTCCCATTAATCCTCCTCCATGTGCCTCCTGCAACAACGAAAGACGAACGGAGCTAGCTGGAATGCGTAGCTTGTTAGCACGAAACACAAACCCATCGTTAAGAACGAACTTGTTCCAAGTTCTCCCTTGCTTACAATTCTGCAATACATCTTTAAATTCAGCATCATGCACATATTGATCTTTGATGGTCTCCAAACCAAATATTTTAAAGTCAAGTTGTGAAAGCATAGTATAACGATGAGACAATGCATCAGCAATAACATTTTCTTTACCCTTCTTGTGTTTAATGACACAAGGGAAAGTCTCAATGAATTCAACCCATTTTAGCATGTCTACGGTTCAGTTTTGCTTGACATTTAATGTGTTTCAAAGATTCATGATCAGAATGTATAACAAATTCCTTGGGACATAAATAATGTTGCCATGTTTCTAAGGTCCGAACAAGAGCATATAATTCTTTGTCATAAGTAGAATAGTTCAGACAAGGCCCACTCAATTTTTCAGAAAAGTATGCAACAGGTTTGCCATCTTGTAATAACACACCTCCTAATCCAATTCCACTAGCATCACATTCAAGCTCAAAAGTCTTGTTGAAATCAGGAAGTTGGAGTAAAGGAGCATGTGTCAACTTATCTTTCAATACCGTGAAGGCTTCTTCCTGTGTGGTACCCCAAACAAAAGGCACATCCTTCTTTGTAAGCTCGTTGAGGTGCAGCAATGGTACTGAAATATCTTACAAAACGCCTATAGAAACCAGCGAGGCCAAGGAAACTCGTCACTTGTGTGACTGTTTTGGGCTGCGGCCAACTCTCAATAGCTTCAATCTTGGCTTTATCAACATCAATTCCCCGTGGAGTAACAAAATAGCCAAGAAAAGATACTCGGTCGGTGCAAAAGGTGCACTTTCAAAGGTTACCAAACAAACGTGCATCACGTAGAGCAATAAAAACAGCACGCAAATGTTCCAAATGTTCCTCCAAATATTTGCTATAAATCAATATTTCATCAAAGTAAACTACCACAAATCGTCCAATGAAAGCACGTAAAACTTCGTTCATTAACCTCATGAAAGTACTAGTGCATTAGTTAACCCAAAAGGCATGACTAACCACTCATATAATCCAAACTTAGTTTTAAATGTTGTTTTCCATTCATCTCCCAATTTCATACAAATTTGATGGTATCCACTACGCAAATCAACTTTGGAGAATATTGTAGAGCCACTCAATTCATCAAGCATATCATCTAGCCTAGGAATAGGATGACGATAACGAATAGTAATATTATTAATGCCTCTACAATCAACACACATACGCGACGTACCATTTTTTCGACACTAAAATGATAGGAACAACACAAGGACTGAGGGATTCGCGTATATAACCTTTGTCGAGCAGTTCTTGTACTTGACGCATAATCTCCTTCGTCTCCTCTGGATTTGTACGGTATGGTGCACGGTTGGGTAATGATGCACTGGGAATTAAGTCAATTTGATGCTCAATCCCTCGAATAGGTGGTAATCCCAGTGGCATGTCTTGTGGAAAGACGTCAGCGAACTCCTGCAAAATGTTAGTGATAGCAGGAGGCAAAGAGGAAGGCACGTCCTCGAATGAAAATAATGCCTCTTTGCACTCAAAAGCATAGCAAACAGATTTGCTGAAATCTAGCTCATCAATATCAGATTTTGTGGCAAGTAAACATGCACTTTTCAATTTAATTTCAGAAGCAACACTAGATGGTTTATTATTAGGTTTCATTTGTTGCTCAAATTCTTTTGCCACAATCTGATTTTCACTCTTATTTTTCTCCTGTTTTGCTTTATTAGCTCTACTAATATCATCTTTCAAAATGGATTCAGGAGTCATAGGAAGCAAAGTAATATTTTTATCCTTATGAACAAGAGTATACTGATTGTTTCTACCATGGTGTACAGAATTTTTATCAAATTGCCATGGTCTACCAAGTAACAAGGAACATGCTTGCATAGGTACCACATCACAATCAACATATGTAGAGATACTAAAATGCACACGAACAGTATGTGTTACCTTAACCTTGCCGTTGTTGTTGAACCATTGGATGTAGTAAGGATGTGGATGTGATATTGTGGTGAGAGATAGCTTCTCCACCATCTCCATGCTAGCCAAGTTATTGCAGCTCCCTCCATCTATGATGACGCGAATAGAACATTCCTTCACAACTCCCTTTGTATGGAACAAATTATGCCTCTGATTTTGCTCATCTTGTGTAACCCGCACACTCAAAACACGTTGAGCAACTAAACATTCATACCTGTCAGCATCTTCAGCAGCCATGTATTGCGTCTCATGATCAGAATCCTCTCCTCCATGTTCTTCATGTGTAATAAGAGCCAAAGTCTCCTCATCATAGTCACTAGCGGACTCATACCCACCATCCTCAGTAACAATCATCACACGCTGAGATTGGCATTCTCTCGCAAAATGTCCTCTTCCCTTACAACGACGACAAATAATATCACAAGCTGTTGATGCCATGGAAGAAGAAAAGCTCTGCGCAGGTCCGGCAGGTGTGCTCTTGGCAGATAGTGGTGGTTGTGCCTGCTTTCTTGTATCACGGCTGGAGGTGGCACCTGATGGAGGTGCTGGTGGAGTGGAAGTAGAGGATGCACGTGGTGTCCATGATGAAGATTGACCTGCAGAAAAGTTAGTTCGCGCCAACACCTGTCGATCCTGCACTTCACGTTCAGCTTTACAAGCAAGATGGAATAAACTGGTGATATTAGTATACTCCTTATACTATAGAATAGTCTCAATCTCTCTATTTAATCCACCCATAAAACATGCAAGCATAGCTTCATTCTCCTCAACAATACCACATCTAATCATGCCAGTTTGTAATTCCTGATAATATTCTTCTACAGAATTTTTTCCTTGTCTTAAACGTTGCAATTTTTGAAGTAATTCACGTTGATAATATGGTGGAACCCAACGAGTACGCATAGCAGTTTTCAAAGCAGCCCAAGTAGCTGGAATAGGATATAATCTACAATGTTCAGACCACCAAACACATGCAAAGCTAGTGAAAACACAAATAGCAGCAGGAACACGTCTCTCCTCAGGATATTGTAAACATGTAAATCGTTGTTCAGTTTCTAACTCCCAAGTAAGATATATATCAGGAACATATCTACCCTCAAATGGTGAAATATTCAATTTTAGTTTGGAAAGATGGTCATGTACGTCAAGTGGTGGTGCAGCCCTACCATTGCGATGATATGCATGAGGATGACCTGGTGGTGGTGGTGCTGGTGGTTGCACGTAGTTCAGATTTTGGTCAACCTCATCCTCGTAATGGTCCTCCACCTCTGCAGTAGCAGCAGGAGCGACAGAAGCACCAACAATAGGTACATCAGCACCAGAAGTTTGACCAGGCTCAAAGGGAACGCGTTGTGCTCGTCCCACTTGATTTGGAAGACGATGTTGTTGTTGTTGTAGAGGTACGACAGGTGCAGCGGGCGGTGGAAGACGCACGAGCAATTCATTAAACTTGTGATCGAGCTTTGTTTCGAACGACTTCTCAATGCCATCTATCTTCTCCATGGCCTCTTCAAATCTATTTAGCACATCTTCCACCTGTCCACTCATCATTTGCTGAAACTTATCATGTAACTCTTTGTTTGTCATGTTCTCCCAGTCAGTCTCATCGGCTTGTGATCCTGCCATGGTTAGCAGCAATAGAAACACACAAGAATATGATCCTATAGACTACTAGTAAGTGGTGGACAATCACAAATCCGTCAAGCAAATCTCAAATTCTTACCAGTTCTTACCCAGTAGAAGGCGGTGATCGGCAACCGTCGTAGTCAAAACTCTCAAAGCTTGGATAGAGCGATTACCAGGGAGAGTCAAACGCACGACGTAGATGTATGTCGAGCTAGGAAGGCTTATAATATGGTAGCAAAAAGGGCCAGCAATAATCAATTTAGAGAGGCAAAGTTGAATAAACGCTCAACGATGGTACTATGCTGGTCCTAGGCTAGACCATGCTAGAGACGCGAGCCTAGAACACTAACAAAATCACGGCGCTGCACGGAAACAAGGGAAAAGCACACTCTGGAACTTTTTTGTTGAATTTTGTTTTTCGGAAATCATGGCAGCGACGACAAAAAAGTGTGACAAAAAAACCACTATGATGGCACGTGGCTCAAAAGACTCAGAAAAGCCTAAGAATAGGATACGGAATTTTTTTTTCAAAGCCTACTCAGGCAAGGAAACACGAATCGGAAATTAGACGGACCTCGAAAACAAACCTAATATGAAAGGAACTCGAATTGGTGGTGGATATATGATGGTAGGTATGGTAGTGGTGGTGGTATATGCATACGGATTGGTGGTGGTATATGGATACGGATTGGTGATGGTATATGGAGACGGATTGGTGGTGGTATATGGATACGGATCGATGATTATGGTGCGGCGGCGGCGTGGCAACTTATGACCAGAACTCGAAACTCTAAAAGGCTAGACTCTAAGACCAGCAACTAGACATGACGATGCAACCGCAAATTCAACAAAGCAAAATACTGAAAAGACTATGCAAAGGCGCAGATTGGTTCGGATATGATGAACTAACCCTAATTTTTTTGGCTTGTTTTTTCGTGGACTGTAGGTATGAAGAACAAACTCGATCTAAACTATGAAAAACTGTAAAATCTCACCGAGAAACCTGGAAATATAATACCACTTGATAAAGGCTAAGGTGTCCCGATGTTTTGATGAGATGGTGGCTATCGTTTTCTGTGGGAGTTGACCTTGACGATCCGACTACGAACGTGCGAGATGTCGTGCCTTAGCAATCGCTAAACCAACTTTCGAGGGTTATTGACCACGCCGGAGCACGATCAACCTGACCACGAGGGTCTGTTTCCTGCGAACAAATGAAGAACAAGCAAGAAACTGAGATTGCAATCTGGATATTGTGAATATAAGATGAAAGCTTTATTGATGAAGGTGGGGTTCTGTGACGCCTTGGTCTGGTCGTTGAACACAAACGAAGTACGCGAAGTTGCAGCTATGGCGAACTTTTAATCTAAACAAAACCCAAAGTCTAAACGACGCCCTAAGGGCTGTATATATGGAGGAAGAGGGGGGGGGGATTTCGTGGCCCTTGGAGGAGGGGTCCGAAACCAACCCTAACTCTTGTTTCCCCACACATACAGACTCTAAAAACGGCCTATACTTAAGTATTTTTTTGAAAATACATGCGCCTGGCCCAATAATAAGGTGACGCAGCACCTAAAATAGCCTCTGGACGAACCTTATGAAGTGGCATCTTGTATATTTCGTCCAAGGCTTCATGCACTCCTTATGGTGGCTTCAAAGTCCTGAAATCATCACTTGTAACTCCGTTCTTGATTCCCATGCGCATGCCATCATCTCCATGCTTGATCTTGCTCCAAGGTTCATCTTTCTTGTCCAAGCTAGGCCCTTCATTTGTAAGCAAAACAAATGTATCCAATTTAGGCAGCATCATATTCTCATGAACATTAGAATGTTACCAAGAAACGAAAGTACCTGATAATTCAATTGGCGTGCGCGGGCTCTAGTAATTGGTCCAGTATGTATAGCAGAAAGGGCTGTGGGTGTAACAATGGTATTGATGTTCTCATCAGCAGGGGTGCACCACATTTCCCGACACGCTCGATCTCCTTTGTCCGGAACACTTTCCTGGGTCATGCCCGGCCTCGGAAGATCAACACGTCGCAGCCCTAGAACAACAGAGAGGTCAACACGCCGGTCTAAATCCTATGGCGCAGGGGTCTGGGCCCATCGCCCATTGCACACCTGCACGTTGCGAGGGCGGCCGGAGAATAGACCTAGCAACCTCCATTACAAAGGAAGTTGCATTACACGATCCAACCCGGCGCACGCCGCTCAGTCGGTGACGTCACGAAGGCTTCAGCTGATACCACGACGTCGAGTGCCCATAACTGTTCCCGCGTAGTTGGTTAGTGCTTATAGGCCAGTAGCCAGACTCAGATCAAATACCAAGATCTCGTTAAGCGTGTTATTTTGAAGTAACCGTGAACACCGACCAGGGCCAGGCCCACCTCTCTCCTAGGTCGTCTCTGCCTGCCCTGTCGCTCCGCTCAAAGAAACAGTCGGGGCCCGTCGGGAACCTAGGCCCACCACTACCTGGGTGGAACCACCTGCCCCTTCAGCCCCCAACATCAGAATCACTTGCGGGTACTCAACGAGCCGACCGGACTTTAGCCATACCATGTATAGTATGTATATACGTATTTATAGTATATACCCGTGATCAACACCCAACGTGATCATGGCCCAATAGTATAGCATGGTAGACTGACACGAATGTAGGGCCACTGATGGTAATCAAGAATCCTATACTAAGCATTTATGATTGCAGGTAAGGTATCAACAGTTGTAGCAACACAGGCTATGCATCAGAATAGGATTAACGGAAAGCAGTAACATGCTACACTACTCTAATGCAAGTAGTAGAGAGAGATTAGGCGATATCTGGTGATCAAGGGGGGCTTGCCTGGTTGCTCTGGCAAGAAAGAGGGGTCGTTAACAGCCTAGTCGATCGGGGCACCAGCAGCGGCGTCAGTCTCGTAGTCTATCAGAGAGAAGAGGGGGAAGAAACAATGAATATAATACAAACAGATGCATAACGATGCATGACAAGACAAGTAGCGGTGCTAGGGGTGCCCTGACGCGGTATGAGGTGATATCGGTGAAGGGGGAAACATCCAGGAAAATATCCCCGGTGTTTCGCGTTTTCGGAAAGATGAACCGGAGGGTGAAAGTTGCGTGTTTGCTATGCTAGGGCTGTGTGGCAGACGAATGGGCTGCATATCCAGATTCGTCTCGTCGTTCTGAGCAACTTTCATGTACAAAGTTTTTCCATCTGAGCTACGGTTTATTTTATATTGATTTAAAAAGATTTAAATTCATTTTAGCATTTATTTAATAAATTTAATTCAACATTATGCAGAATAGTGCATGCTGACGTCAGCATGACGTCAGCAGTCAACAGAGGCGTTGACTGGTCAACTGGCGTGTGGGTCCCGTTCGTCATTGACTTTTTAGTCTAATTAGGGTTTAATTAAACTAAGTAGTTAATTAGATTAATTAAACAGGATTAATTAATTGATATTTTAATTAATTTTAATTATTAATTTATTTTCTTAATTCTTTTCTTTCCTTTTTTTAATCTCGTTCTGGGCGCGGGGCCCACCTGTCTGTGGCCCATAGGCCAACTGGGTCGGGCGTTAGCGGGCATTTGGAGCAGGCGCTGGACACCCGCCCAGGTCGAAGGGGGCGGACGGCGCTGGGCGCCGGCGGCCACAGCGGCGAGCGGCCGTAGCGGTGTAGGGGGCGGGGCTGCGTGCCGGCGCGGCGCCGCAGCAGGGCCACCGCAGGATGGATACGGGGCGGCGGTCCGGGGAGCCGACGAGCGGCCAGTGGGGGCGCGTGAGGCAGACGAGGCCGTGGGGATGTGCGCGCGCGAGCGGAGCAGTGCAAAAGCAGGGGAAGCAGAGCGCGGGGGGGGGGGCACGGGCACGGTGAGCACGTGCGCGTATGGGCTGGTGCAACGGCGAGAGGTGGCGCCGCGGTTCGACGACGAGCTGCGGCGCGGCGCAAAAAAGTAGCAGTCTGCGGGAACGGGGTGAGGTAGGGAGGCGTGCGCGCGCGATGCGCTGCGGTGGCACGGGCTATGTCGGGGGCGCACGGGCGCGCGCGTGGTCGAGCGGGCTTGGTCGGGGCCGCGGTGGCCGCGAGCGTGAGCCAGAGCGGCGGCGGCTGCGCTAGCAGCAGAGGCGGCAAGCAAGGCGGGGAGGCAAAGAGAGGCCGGGGTTGGCCTCACCGTGGTGTGTAGGGAACGGGGCAGTGGTGCTCGAGGTGGGGGATGGGGACGCGGTCGACGACGAAGAGGAAGGCGATCTGGGCGAGCGACTTGAGGAGGAGACGAGGTCGCGTCCGGCAAGGAGGAGACAAGGACGGCGGGGCGGCGTCGCGGCGTCGGGGAGGTGCGAGATCCCGCCAGGTCTTGGGCGAGGACAGTGGTGCAAGGACGGAGGTCTGCGGTGCTTGGCGCCAGCTGGTGTCGGCCTTCAGGCGCGGGCGCGTCGAGAGGAGGGGGATCGAACAGATGTGCCCCTCCCATGTGCGCCTGTGTGTGTGTCATGTGTGGCGGCGCGAGGAGGGAACGAGGGGGGGTGGTGGATCATGTGGGAGAGAGTGAGGAGGGACCGCTAGGGTTCGGTCGTCCCAGGGGGTTGTTCTCTTTTTATCTTTTTTTGTTATTTTGTTTTTCTTAATCTTTCTATTACTATTTTATTTTTAGTTTCACTTTATCTCAGTTTTATAAACTATAAAAGTAGTCCTACTTTAGTGTTAATAAATAGGCTACTGCCACATAAGTTGGGCAACTAATTAACATAGTTTAATATTTTATTTATGGTAAAAGGCATTCAACTAATTGTTTTTCCTACTTTTTAAAACATTTTAGAGTATTTACACTTTTATAAAAGTGTGGTTTCTTCACCAAAATTACCTATGCAATATTTGGTTCACTCCGGACATTTTAGTTTTATTATTTGAAAAACTTTTATTTTTTGCTTGATTTTGAATTTGATTGTTTTGATAGCGCGAGATTAACAACAGTAACCGATGACGTGGCATCATTAGCAGAGGTTCACTGTAGCTTAAGTATCCGGGCGTCACACTCGGTAATGCACATCACTATAAGCCTTGCAAGCAATGTGACTAATGAGTTAGTTACGGGATGTTACATTATAGAACGAGTAAAGAGACTTGCCAGTAACAAGATTGAACTAGGTATTGAGATACCGACGATCGAATCTCAGGCAAGTAACATACCGATGACAAAGGGAACAACGTATGTTGTTATGCGGTTTGACCGATAAAGATCTTCGTAGAATATGTAGGAACCAATATGAGCATCCAGGTTCCGCTATTGGTTATTGACCAGAGACGTGTCTCGGTCATGTCTACATAGTTCTAGAACCCGTAGGGTCCGCACGCTTAAAGTTCTGTGACGACCGGTCTTATGAGTTTTTGTGTTTGATGTACCGAAGGTAGATCGGAGTCCCGGATATGATAACGGACATGACGAGGAGTCTCGAAATGGTCGAGATGTAAAGATCGATATATTGGATGACTACGTTCGGATACCGGAAAGGTTCCGGGAGGTTTCGGATATTTACCGGAGTACCGGGGGGTTACCAGAACCCCCCGGGGAGTATATTGGGCCTAACGGGCCTATGTGGGAGAAGAGGAGGGGCGGCCAAGGGCAGCCGCGCGCCCCCTCCCACTCTAGTCTGAATTGGACAAGCAGGGGGGCGCCCCCTTTCCTTCTCTCTTCTCTCCTTTCCTTCTCCTCTCCTACTCCAACTAGGAAAATAGGGAGTCCTACTCCTGGTGGGAGTAGGACTCCCCCCTTGGCGCGCCCTCCTCCTTGGCCGGTTGCCTCCCCCTAGATCCTTTATATACGGGGGCAGGGGGCACCCCATAGACACAACAATTGATCTGTTGATCTCTTAGCCGTGTGCGGTGCCCCCTCCACCATAATCCACCTCGGTTATATCGTAGCGGTGCTTAGGCGAAGCCCTGCGACGGTAGCTTCATCAACATCGTCACCACGCCGTCGTGCTGACGAAGCTCTTCCCCGAGCTCCACTGGATCGTGAGTTCGCGGGACGTCACCGAGATGAACGTGTGCTGAACGCGGAGGTGCCGTACGTTCGGTGCTGAGGATCGGTCTATCATGAAGACGTACGACTACAACAACCGCGTTGTTATAACGCTTCCGCTTAACGGTCTACGAGGGTACATGGACGACAGTCTCCCCTCTCGTTGCTATGCATCTCCATGATCTTGCGTGTGCGTAGGATTTTTTTTGAAATTACTACGTTCCCCAATAGTGGCATCCGAGCCAGGTTTATGCGTAGATGTTATATGCACGAGTAGAACACAAGTGAGTTGTGGGAGATACAAGTCATATTGCTTACCAAAATGTCATACTTTGGTTCGGCGGTATTGTTGGATGAAGCGGCCCGGACCGACATTACGCGTACTCTTACGCGAGACTGGTTCTACCGATGTGCTTTGCACACAGGTGGCTAGCTGGTGTCAGTTTCTCCAACTTTAGTTGAACCGAGTGTGGCTACGCCCGGTCCTTGAGAAGGTTAAAACAACATTAACTTGACGAACTATCATTGTGGTTTTGATGTGTAGGTAAGAAGGGTTCTTGCTCAGCCCATAGCAGCCACGTAAAACTTGCAACAACAAAGTAGAGGACGTCTAACTTGTTTTTGCAGGGCAAGTTGTGATGTGATATGGTCAAGACATGATAATATATTTACTTTATGAGATGATCATGTTTTGTAACGGAGTTATCGGCAAGTGGAAGGAGCCATATGGTTGTCGCTTTATTGTATGCAATGCAATCGCCCTGTAATTGCTTTACTTTATCATTAAGCGGTAGCGATAGTCGTAGAAGCAATAGATGGCGAGACGACAACGATGCTACGATGGAGATCAAGGTGTCGCGCCGGTGACGATGATGATCATGACAGTGCTTTGGAGATGGAGATCAAAGGCACAAGATGCTGATGGCCATATCATATCACTTATATTGATTGCATGTGATGTTTATCCTTTATGCATCTTATTTCGCTTTGTTTGACGGTAGCATTATAAGATGACCTCTCACTAAATTTTAAGGTAAAAGTGTTCTCCCTGAGTATGCACCGTTGCCAAAGTTCGCCGTGCCGAGACACCACGTGATGATCGGGTGTGATAAGCTCAACGTTCATCTACAATGGGTTTAAGGAAGTTTTACACACGCAGAATACTCGGGTTAAACTTGATGAGCCTAGCATATGCAGATATGGCCTCGGAACACTGAGATCGAAAGTTCGAGTGTGAATCGTATAGTAGATATGATCAACATAGTGATGTTCACCATTGAAAACTACTCCATTTCACGTGATGATCGGTTATGGTTTAGTTGATATGGATCACGTGATCACTTAGATGATTAGAGGGATGTCTATCTAAGTGGGTGTTCTTAAGTAATATGATTAATTGAACTTGAATTTATCATGAACTTAGTACCTGATAGTATTTTGATTGTCTATGTTATTGTAGATAGATGGTCCGTGCTGTTGTTTCGTTGAATTTTTAATGCGTTCCTTGAGAAAGCAAAGTTGAAAGATGATGGTAGCAATTACACGGACTGGGTCCAAACATGAGGATTATTCTCATTGCTGCATAGAAGAATTACGTCCTGGAAGCACCGCTGGGTGCCAGACCCGCTGCACGAGCAATGCCAGATGTTATGAACGCCTGACAGAGCAAAGCTGATGACTACTCGATAGTTCAGTGTGCCATGCTTTACGGCTTAGAACCGGGACTTCAACAACATTTTGAACATCATGGAGCATATGAGATGTTCCAGGAGTTGAAGTTAATATTTCAAGCAAATGACCGGATTGAGAGATATGAAGTCTCCAATAAGTTCTACAGCTGCAAGATGGAGGAGAATAGTTCTGTTAGTGAACATATACTCAGAATGTCTGGGTACCATAATCACTTGACTCAGCTAGGAGTTTATCTTCCGGTTGATAGTGTCATTGACAGAGTTCTTCAATCACTGCCACCAAGCTACAAGAGCTTCGTGATGAACTATAATATGCAAGGGATGTATAAGACGATTCCTGAGCTCTTCGCAATGCTAAAGGCCGCGGAGGTATAAATCAAGAAGGAGCATCAAGTGTTGATGGTCAACAAGACCACCAGTTTCAATAAAAAGGGTAAAGCGAAGAATAAAGGGAACTTCAAGAAGAACGGCAAACAAGTCGCTGCTCAAGAGAAGAAACCCAAGTCTGGACCTAAGCCTGAGACTGAGTGCTTC
Organism: Triticum urartu; assembly: GCF_056163025.1. Lineage (NCBI taxonomy): Eukaryota > Viridiplantae > Streptophyta > Magnoliopsida > Poales > Poaceae > Triticum > Triticum urartu. The sequence continues at coordinate 264,252,264 of NC_141876.1, forward strand.
TACTTCAAAGGGACTGGTCACTGGAATCGGAGCTGCCCCATGTATTTGGCGGATAAGAAGGATGGCAAGGTGAACAAAGGTATATGTGATATACATGTTATTGATGTGTACCTTACTAGAGCTCGCAGTAGCACCTGGGTATTTGATACTGGTTCTGTTGCTAATATTTGCAACTCGAAACAGGGACTACGGATTAAGCGAAGACTGGCTAAGGACGAGGTGACGATGCGCGTGGGAAATGGTTCCAAAGTCGATGCGATCGCCATCGGCACGCTACCACTAGATCTACCTTTGGGATTAGTTTTAGACCTAAATAATTGTTATTTGGTGCCAGCGTTAAGCATGAACATTATATCTGGATCTTGTTTGATGCGAGACGGTTATTCATTTAAATCTGAGAATAATGGTTGTTCTATTTATATGAGTAATATCTTTTATGGTCATGCACCCTTGAAGAGTGGTCTATTTGTGTTGAATCTCGATAGTAGTGACATATTCATAATGTTGAAGCCAAAAGATGCAGAGTTGATAATGATAGTGCAACTTATTTGTGGCACTACCGTTTGGGTCATATTGGTGTAAAGCGCATGAAGAAACTCCATACTGATGGACTTCTGGAATCACTTGATTATGAAGCACTTTGTACTTGCGAACAATGCCTCATGGGCAAGATGACTAAAACGCCGTTCTCCGGAACAATGGAGCGAGCAACAAACTTGTTGGAAATCATACATACTGATGTATGTGGTCTGATGAATACTGAGGCTCGTGGCGGGTATCGTTATTTTCTGACTTTCATATATGATTTAAGCAGATATGGGTATATCTACTTAATGAAACATAAGTCTGAAACATTTGAAAAGTTCAAAGAATTTCAAAGTGAAGTGGAAAATCATCGTAACAAGAAAATAAAGTTTTGACGATCTGATCGTGGAGGAGAATATTTGAGTTACGAGTTTGGTCAACATTGGAAACAATGTGGAATAGTTTCGCAACTCACGTCACCCCGAACACCACAGCGTAATGGTGTGTCCGAACATCGTAATCGTACTTTACTATATATGGGGCGATATATGATGTCTCTTACTGATTTACCGCTATCATTTTGGGGTTATGCTTTAGAGACGTCTGCATTCACATTAAATATGGCACCATCGAAATCCATTGAGACAACACCTTATGAACTATGGTTTGGCAAGAAACCAAAGTTGTCGTTTCTTAAAGTTTGGGAGTGCGATGCTTATGTGAAAAAGCTTCAACCTAATAAGCTCGAACCCAAATCGGAGAAATGTGTCTTCATAGGATACCCAAAGGAGACTGTTGGGTATACCTTCTATCACAGATCCGAAGGCAAGACATTTGTTGCTAAGAATGGATCCTTTCTAGAGAAGGAGTTTCTCTCGAAAAAGGAGTGGGAGGAAAGTAGAACTTGATGAGGTAACTGTACCTGCTCCCTTATTGGAGAGTAGTTCATCACAGAAACCGGTTCCTGTGACACCTACACCAATTAGTGAGGAAGCTAATGTTCATGAAACTTCAGGTCAAGTTACTACTGAACCTCGTAGGTCAACCAGAGTAAAATCCGCACCAGATTGGTACGGTAATCTTGTTCTGGAGGTCATGTTACTTGACCATGATGAACCTACGAACTATGAGGAAGCGATGATGAGCCTAGATTCCACAAAATGGCTTGAAGAAAATCTAAGATGGGATCCATGTATGTGAACTAAGTGTGGACTTTGGTTGACTTGCCCGATGATCGGCAAGCCATCGAGAATAAATGGATCTTCAAGAAGAAGACTGATGCTGAAGGTAATGTTACTGTCTACAAAGCTCGGCTTGTTGCAAAAGGTTTTCGACAAGTTCAAGGAGTTGACTATAATGAGACCTTCTTACCCGTAGCGATGCTTAAGTCCGTCCGAATCATGTTAGCAATTGTTGCATTTTATGATTATGAAATTTGGAAAATGGATGTAAAGACTGCATTCCTGAATGGATTTCTGGAAGAAGAATTGTATATGATGCAACCTGAAGGTTTTATCGATCCAAAGGGTACTAACAAAGTGTGCAAGCTCCAGCGATCCATTTATGGACTGGTGCAAGCCTCTCGGAGTTGGAATAAACGTTTTGATAGTGTGATCAAAGCATATGGTTTTATACAGACTTTTGGAGAAGCCTGTATTTACAAGAAAGTGAGTGGGAGCTCTGTAGCATTTCTAATATTATATGTGGATGACATATTGTTGATTGGAAATGATATAGGATTTCTGGATAGCATAAAAGGATACTTGAATAAGAGTTTTTCAATGAAAGACCTCGGTGAAGCTGCTTATATATTGGGCATCAAGATTTATAGAGACAGATCAAGACGCTTAATTGTACATTCACAAAGCACATACCTTGATAAAGTTCTGAAGAAGTTCAAAATGGATCAAGCTAAGAAAGGGTTCTTGCATGTGTTACAAGGTGTGAAGTTGAGTAAGGCTCAATGCCCGACCACTGCAGAAGATAGAGAGAAAATGAAAAGTGTTCCCTATGCTTCAGCCATAGGCTCTATCATGTATGCAATGCTGTGTACCAGACCTGATGTGTGCCTTGCTATTAGTTTAGCAGGGAGGTACCAAAGTAATCCAGGAGTGGATCACTGGACATCGGTCAAGAACATCCTGAAATACCTGAAAAGGACTAAGGATATGTTTCTCGTTTATGGAGGTGACAAAGAGCTCGTCGTAAATGGTTACGTCGATGCAAGCTTTGACACTGATCCGGACAATTCTAAATCGCGGACAAGATACATGTTTATATTGAATGGTGGAGCTGTCAGTTGGAGCAGTTATAAACAAAGTGTTGTGGCGAGATCTACGTGTGAAGCAGAGTACATATCTGCTTTGGAAGCAGCAAATGAAGGAGTCTGGGTAAAGGAGTTCATATCTGATCTAGGTGTCATACCTAGTGCATCGGGTCCAATGAAAATCTTTTGTGACAATACTGGTGCAATTGCCTTGGCAAAGGAATCTAGATTTCACAAGAGAACTAAGCACATCAAGAGACGCTTCAATTCCATCCGGGATCAAGTCCAGGTGGGACACATAGAGATATGCAGATACATATGGATCTGAATGTTGCAGACCCGCTGACTAAGCCTCTTCCACGAGCAAAACATGATCAGCACCAAGACTCCATGGGTGTCTGAATCATTACCGTGTAATCTAGTTTATTGACTCTAGTGCAAGTGGGAGAGTGAAGGAAATATGCCCTAGAGGCAATAATAAAGTTATTATTTCTTTCCTTATTTCATGATAAATGTTTATTATTCATGCTAGAATTGTATTAACCGGAAACATAATACATGTGTGAATACATAGACAAACATAGTGTCACTAGTATGCCTCCACTTGACTAGCTCATTGATCAAAGATGGTTATGTTTCCTAGGCATAGACATGAGTTGTTATTTGATCAACGGGATCACATCATTAGGAGAATGATGTGATTAACTTGACCCATTTCATTAGCTTAGCACTTGATCGTTTTAGTTTACTGATATTGCTTTCTTCACGACATATACATGTTCCTATGACTATGATATTATGCAACTCCCGAATATCGGAGGAACACTTTGTGTGCTACCAAATGTCACAAGTAACTGGGTGATTATAAAGGTTCTCTACAGGTGTCTCTGATGGCACAGATCAAGAATAGGATTTGTCACTCCGATTGTTGGAGAGGTATCTCCGGGCCCTCTCGGTAATGCACACCACTATAAGCCTTGCAGGCAATGTGACTAATGAGTTATTTACGTGACGTTACATTACGGAATGAGTAAAGAGACTTGCCAGTAACAAGATTGAACTAGGTATTGAGATACCGACGATCGAATCTCGAACAAGTAACATACCGATGACAAAGGGAACAATGTATGTTGTTATGCGGTTTGACCGATAAAGATCTTCGTAGAATATGTAGGAACCAATATGAGCATCTAGGTTCCGCTATTGGTTATTGACCGGAGACGTGTCTCGGTCATGTCTACATAGTTCTCGAACCCATAGGGTCCGCACGCTTAAAGTTCTGTGACGATCGGTATTATGAGTTTTTTGTTTTGATGTACCAAAGGTAGTTCGGAGTCCCAGATATGATCACGGACATGATGAGGAGTCTCAAAATGGTCGAGACGTAAAGATCGATATATTCGATGACTATGTTCGGATACCGGAAATGTTCCGGGAGGTTTCGGACATTTGCTGGAGTACCGGTGGGGGGGGGGGTTACCGGAACCCCCCAGGGAGTATATTGGGCCTAATGGGCCTTAGTGGGAGAAGAGGATGGGCGGCCAAGGGCAGCCGCACGCCCCCTCCCCTTCTAGTCCGAATTGGACAAGGAGGGGGGCGGTGCCCCCCTTTCCTTATCTTTTTCTCTCCTTTCCTTCTCCTCTCCTACTCCAACTAGGAAAAGAGGGAGTCCTACTCCCGGTGGGAGTAGGACCCCCCTTGGCGCGCCATCCTCCTTGGTCGGCCGCCTCCCCCCTAGCTCCTATATATACGGGGGCAGGGGCACCCCATAGACAGAATAATTGATCTGTTGATCTCTTAGCCGTGTGCAGTGCCCCCCTCCACCATAATGCACCTCGGTTATATTGTAGCGGTGCTTAGGCAAAGCCCTGCGACGGTAGCTTCATCAACATCGTCACCACGCCGTCGTGTTGACGAAACACTTCCCCGAGCTCTACTGGATCGTGAGTTTGCGGGACGTCACCGAGCTGAACGTGTGCTGAACGCGGAGGTGCCATGTGTTTGGTGCTGAGGATCGGTCGATCGTGAAGACGTACGACTACATCAACCATGTTGTTATAATGCTTCCGCTTAACGGTCTACGAGGGTACATGTACGACACTCTTCCCTCTCGTTGCTATGCATCTCCATGATCTTGCGTGTGCATAGGAATTTCTTTGAAATTACTACGTTCCCCAACAATATAAGATGTATAATGTAAGCAATGTGAGGCACCATATGCATGATATTACCAACATCAGCATGCCAGGTTACAGCAAACACCTCAGGGGGTAAATAGGAGTGCTCGGCTCCCTCTAAATCCCCCTCTGAACACTTATCTTCCTTTGGAATACAATCTGGAATGGGGGGAGCGGGTCCCACTTTGCCCACCATGGAGCGGCGTCTGCATGACATTATATTTTCACGCAACAGTCTTCTCTTTTTCTCTACATGTTCAGTACGACTGTGTACAATAACTGACATGCATAATAAAAAAACATAGCTAGATTATGTAAGGGGTGCATCCAGAAATCAAGACTGACGGAAGCAAACTAGTGGATAGATCCAAAACTAATGATAGCAGGCAGATGATAGCTTCAGTTTAAAAAGATAGATGATGGATCATCTACTGTTTGTTTCCAACCCAACGTGAACCACATAGAAGACCCCAGATGAACCAGATAGTAGATAGATACTATTCGTTGCTTCCTCGATATGTGCCCCACAGGCATTTTAAAACTCACGTTTGAACATTAGTTTGGACCTAACTCGGAGTCTAAGAGATGAACATGACGATAAAATAGTAGGCATTAATAAGCGATGTATAACAGACACGAAAGAGTGCGACCTCTCTTCTGGAACTATGTAGTCCTCAGGTTCATCTGCTTAGTCGATGATGGTAATGCAGTTGGCGTGGCTGCCGACAATGAGGAAGATGATTTGAGGAAGCAAAAGAAGGTCTGCAGGGGGAATCTCTACTGGAGTGAATGCTTCCGTCGATGGTGCACCTCAGGTGGGGTGGATGACGGCACGATAGGAGCGGGACAAAACACACAGAGTTTTCTTTGCCACCTATCTGAAAATAAAGTAAATTTGTAAGGGCTCCTAAGAATTGGAGGATTCTAGAAACGCAGGGACAGAAAAAACGCAGGAATTTGATAGGAATGCACGTGCAAAATAGAGAATTTGCAAACATAGGATTTCTGTCAACCTGGGTGTTTGGTTCACACGAATTGGAAGAACACAGGAATGGAGAAACATGGTCAAATTAAAGTGAAACCACATGAAAATGTAAAATAAGAATCTTATTATGCCAGTAATGCAATTAGTCCTATTATTCATCCATATTAATTTGAAAAGGACGTCCAAGTTGATATTAAAATTCCTACATGTTTTCTTTGAAAGAGACACCGAAGGAAAAAAAATCCTCCAGTTTTGCTTTGATCCGTTCCTTCCAACCAAATGCACGAATAGTAGTACGATAGTAAAGTTTCCAATTCCTATGTTTTCCTTCACTTTTTCTTTGAACCAGTGGCGATTCTAGTAGGAAGTCTTCAACAGGCTGAAGCCTGCCCTCGAAATATTTTGTGAGCTTAGAATTGGTCCACATGAGTATAATATAATGGCTATCTTGCTAAACTGATTCAAATTGTGGTTCAAAAGAGCATTTAGTTTTCTCCCTGTTAACTTTGTGACCACGATTCATTTATTTCTAGATTTGCAACTGCTTTGAACCACGATTCATTTAGTAGGAAGTCTTCAACAGGCTGAAGCCTGCCCTCGAAATATTTTGTGAGCTTAGAATTGGTCCACATGAGTTTCATATAATGGCTATCTTGCTAAACTAATTCAAATTGTGGTTCAAAAGAGCATTTAGTTTTCTCCCTGTTAACTTTGTGACCACGATTCATTTATTTCTAGATTTGCAACTGCTTTGAACCAAAGGATCCCCGAGGGATCGACATGAATGCAGAGTAACAAAGTGATGCGACGAGTGCACAACCTCTTTGGCATAGCTTTGTCGACCTCAACATCATTGGGTTGGATGTGGATGATGATGATGCTGGTGTGACTGTCTGAGGCGGGGAAGAAGATCTGAGGCATCTGGAGACGGCCCCAAGGGTACTGCTCCGCTGTGATGGACGGTTCCATCATTGGAGGAGCTCCAGTGAGATGTACGACGGCGAGGCTGAGGCAGGACAGGACATACAACGTTAATCCGAAGTGAAACTCTAATAACATCTGCAATGGATGATGTAAAATACAACACCAAAAAGTGCTCGATGTAAAATGCATCAGCCACGCCACGGCCGCTCCGAGAAATGCTATGAATACTGTTCACTCCGAACTTAATTGAAGAAACTGAACTTTACAAATGAAACTGAATTTTACCGTCAAAACTGATTGAACTAGTAGCAGAGCACTTCAATAGAAGTTTAGGGTGTTCGAGCACTAGTAGTAGAGAAGCAGTGATCTAAATCAGCTGCCGGTCGAGCAGGGAACACACTAGTAGAGAGCAACTCGTGCAGGAGCACCGTGAGTTAGTGCTAAAGCAGCAACTCCTGAAGCTACCGTAGCAGCGCGAGCGAGAGCAAGAGCAGAGAAGATTAGCAGCATGGATGAGAGCAAGAGCGGATCAGCAACACGAACGAGAGCTAGAGAGGAGCAGGAGCGCGACTGACATCAATAGGAGAGTAGAGCAGTAGCACAAATGAAAGCAAGAGCAATGAAGTGGCGCGACCGGAAAAGAATAGACGCAGTGAGAGCCGGAGCAGTAGCAGCAGCGTGAGCGAGAGACGAAGCAGCAGTAGCTTGCTGGTATGGAAGTTGCCGCTGAGGAAGCAATGACATGCGGGAGAAACATCATGGAGGAAGTGGCCGGCGATGGCGCCGTCGATGGAGACCCGCCACGGCTGCTCAGTATTGAGCACCGGTTGCCCCGTGAGATCGAATAAAAGATAAAATGTAGCGATGAGTTCAGAACCTCCTTGGTGGTGCTGAGTACGCTGTGACTTCATCGGAGGAATTGGTGAGGGTGCCGCGGTTCTGGTGGGGCGGGTCAAGACAATGCTGTGGGGATGGAGGTGATGCGATAGACGAGGCGAACGTCGGGGCAGCTCCTTAGAGGTGGAGGACGGGCGGATGATCTGGTGGGACGACAAGATCGACGATGGATCCTCATCTGGTGGGGTGGACGAGGGACGTCGAGCTGTCGCTGCGGACGACGTCGCCAGGGAAGAGTCTCCGGCTGGGCGGCAATCGGGAGGCCGACGGAGGAGCGTGGGGTTTCACGGGTTTTGGCAGCCTTGGTGTACGAATGGGGGGCGAAGGGGAAGGTAGGGGGAGCCATGGCTTAGGGACGCGCTTCTCCGAAATGTGGGGTAAGTCACGAACGTATGCCCACCGGTTTGACCACGCGACGCGAGGCGGCATTTCCGGCTGAAGGGTAGAAGGGGGATTTCATGTGTCTAGGCTGCAGGACCGATTTTGAATGAGGAGGGAGTTTTCGCGCGCGTCGAAATTTTGGGATAATGATACTCTCTGTCATATCTACTTTTCCAAACACTTTTGCCCTTGTTTTGGACTCTAACTTGTATGATTTGAATGGAACTAACCCAGACTGACGCTGTTTTCAGCAGAATTGCCATGGTGTTGTTTTATGTGCAGAAAACAAATATTCTCTGAATGACCTGAAACTCCACGGAACATCTTAGAAGAAATAATAAAAAATCCTCGCCAAAGATGAAGACTAGGGGGCCCACACCCTTCTCACGAGGGTGGGGGGCGCGCCCCCTACCTCATGGGCCCCCTAGATGCCATCCGACGCCAACTCCAACTCTATATATGTGCTTTCGGAGAGAAAAAATCAGAGAGAAGAAATCATCGCGTTTTACGATACGGAGCCGCCGCCAAGCCCTAAAACCTCTCGGGAGGGCTGATCTGGATTCCGTTCGGGGCTCCGGAGAGGGGGTTTCGTCGCCGTCGTCATCATCAACCATCCTCCATCACCAATTTCATGATGCTCACCGCCGTGCATGAGTAATTCCATCGTAGGCTTGCTGGACGGTGATGGGTTGGATGAGATTTATCATGTAATCGAGTTAGTTTTGTTAGGGTTTGATCCCTAGTATCCATTATGTTCTGAGATTGATGTTGCTATGACTTTGCTATGCTTAATGCTTGTCACTAGGGCCTGAGTGCCATGATTTCAGATCTGAACCAATTATGTTTTCATGAATCTATGTGAGTTCATGATCCTATCTTGCAAGTCTATAGTCACCTACTATGTGTTATGATCCGGCAACCCCGAAGTGACAATAATCGGGACCACTCCCGGTGATGACCATAGTTTGAGGAGTTCATGTATTCACTATGTGCTAATGCTTTGTTCCAGTTCTCTATTAAAAGGACGCCTTAATATCCCTTAGTTTCCAATAGGACCCCACTGCCACGGGAGGGTAGGACAAAAGATGTCATGCAAGTTCTTTTCCATAAGCACGTATGACTATATACGGAATGCATGCCTACATTACATTGATGAATTGGAGCTAGTTCTGTGTCACCCTATGTTATGACTGTTACATGATGAACCACATCCGGCATAATTATCCATCACTGATCCGGTGCCAACGAGTTTTCCATATACTGGTTTACGCTTATTTACTTTCCCGCTGCTACTGTTATAATCACTACTAAATACCAAAAACATTACTTTTGCTGTCTTTACTTTTGTTGCCGCTACCACCACTATCATATTACTTTGCTACTAAACACTTTGCTGCAGATACTAAGTTTCCTAGTGTGGTTGAATTGACAACTCAACTGGTAATACTTGAGAATATTCTTTGGCTCCCCTTGTGTCAAATCAATAAATTTGGGTTGAATACTCTACCCTCGAAAGCTGTTGCGATCCCCTATACTTGTGGGTTATCAAGACTAATTTCTGGCGCCGTTGCCGGGGAGCATAGCTCTATTCTTCGAGTCACTTGGGATATATATCTGCTTATCATTATGAAGAACTTGAGAGATCCAAAAACCAGGATCTATCCCTCAACTATGAGGGGAGGTAAGGAACTGCCATCTAGCTCTGCACTTGATTCACCTACTGTTATGAGTAAGTTTGCGACACCTGCACCTGCTTCTCCTATTCGTTCTGATATGTCGCATGTTATTGATGATGCCACTTCTGCTATGCATGATACTTATGATGAAACTGCTTATATGCCTGATACTACTGTGCCCCTTGGTGAATTTCTTGATGAACAAATTGCTAGGGCTGGAGAAAAAGAAATTATTGAATCTGAATACGATGATGATAGTGATGATGAAAATATGCCTGTTATTCCTGAGGGTTATGTTTTTGTTATGGAATCTTCTGCCGCTATTTTAGCTTGCAAGGATAGATATGACCTTAAGAGGTTATTAATTAAATGGAAAAAAGAATCACTTAGAGATAAAATTAAACCCGACCCTGCTTTTGCTACTTCACCTATATGTGTTCCTGGTAAGGATTATGAATTCTCTGTTGATCCTGATATAATTACTTTGGTTGAATCTGATCTGTTTTATGGCTATGAATTTGAAACTGTTGTGGCACATCTTACTAAGTTAAATGATATAGCTGCCTGTTCACTAATGATGAGAGATCGCGTTACTTCTATATACTCAAAATATTTCCATTCTCATTAAAGGGTGATGCTAAGATATGGTTTAATTCTCTTGATCCTGGTTGTGTGCGTAGTCCCCAGGATATGATTTATTACTTCTCTGCTAAATATTTCCCTGCTCATAAGAAACAAGCTGCTTTGAGGGAAATATACAACTTTGTGCAAATTAAAGAAGAGAGTCTCCCACAAGCTTGGGGGAGGCTTCTCAAGTTACTTAATGATTTGCCTGATCATCCTCTTAAGAAACCCGAAATACTTGATATCTTTTATAATAGGCTAACCGATGCTTCCAGAGATTACCTGAATAGTTGTGCTGGTTCTCTTTTTAGGGAAAGAACACCGGATGAAGCTGAAATTCTATTGAATTATATGTTGACAAATGAAAATAATTGGGCACCTCCTGAGCCACCTCCTGAGCCAACTCCTGCTCCAATTACTGAGCCTATTCTTAAACCAACTCTGAAGAAGATAGGTGTTCTATTCCTCAGTCCTGAAGATATGCAAGAGGCAAAGAAATCTATGAAAGAGAAAGGTATTAAAGCCGAAGACGTTAAGAATTTACCTCCTATTGAAGAAATACTTGGTCTTAATATACCGCCTGTTGAAGAAACATATGATCTCAATTCTTTATTTACTGAAGAACCTCCTAATCCCGATATCCCGACACAGGTAGTAAAGGTAAATTCTCTCTATAGATATGATAAAACTGAAGTCCCTCCTACTCAAATTGCTAGTCAGTGCTTGGATGAGTTTGATAACTTTATGTTTAAGCAAGACGACTTCAATGCTTATTTTGGTAGACAATAAAAAGAAAATGCTTATATGATTAGACGCTTGGGTGATTATATGGCTAATTTTAAAGGTGAACTTAAACTTGTTAGCAAGCATGCTTCTATGGTTACCACTCAAGTAGAACAAGTACTTAAAGCTCAAAAAGAAGTGCTTGATGAAATGAATAGTAAGAAAAATGATTATGCTGTTAGAGTGGCTACTAGAACTAGTAGAATGACTCAGGAACCTTTGTATCCTGAAGGCCACCCTAAGAGAATCAAGCAAGATTCTCAAATAAATAATAATGATGTTCCTAGTTCTTCTAAAAAGAAGAAGAAGAAAAATGATAGAACTGCGCAAACTTCTAGTGAACCTATTGCTGAACCACCTGATAATCCAAATGGTATATCTATGTCTGATGCTGAAACACAATCTGGTAATGAACATGAACCTAATGAAAATATTAATGATAATGCTCATGATGATGCTCAACCTAGTAATGACAATGATGTAGAAGTTGAACCTGCTGTTGATCTTGATAACCCACAATCAAAGAATCAACGTTATGATAAAAGAGACTTTGTTGCTAGGAAACATGGTAAAGAAAGGGAACCTTGGGTTCAGAAACCCATGCCTTTTCCTCCAAAACCATCCAAGAAAAAGGATGATGAGGATTTTGAGCGCTTTGCTGAAATGATTAGGCCTATCTTTTTGCGTATGAGATTAACTGATGTGCTCAAAACAAATCCTTATGCTAAATATATGAAAGATATCATTACTAATAAAAGAAAGATACCGGAAGCTGAAATTTCCACCATGCTTGCTAATTATACTTTTAAGGGTGGAATACCAAATAAACTTGGAGACCCCGGAGTACCTACTATACCTTGCTCCATTAATTGAAATTATATTAAAACTGCTTTATGTGATCTTGGAGCCGGTGTTAGTGTTATGCCTCTCTCTTTATATCTTAGACTTGACTTGAATAAGTTGACACCTACCGAAATATCTTTGCAAATGGCTGATAAATAAACTGTTATAGCTGTCGGTATTTGTGAGGATGTGCCTGTTGTGGTTGCAAACGTTACTATTTTAACGGACTTTGTTATACTTGATATTCCCGAGGATGATAGTATGTCTATTATTCTTGGAAGACCTTTTCTTAAAACTGCAGGGGCTGTTATTGATTGCAACAAAGGCAATGTCACTTTTCATGTTAATGGTAATGAGCATACGGTACACTTTCTGAGGAAACAACCTCAAGTTCATAGTATCAACTCTATTGGAAAAATTCCATCGATTATATTTGGAGGTTTTGAATTTCCTCTTCCTAATGTCAAGAAGAAATATGATATACTTATTATAGGGGATGTGCATATCCCTGTTGAGGTAACTTAGTGTTATTCGAAATTTCTCCGGTTTCATGATTATCGGAATGAGTTTGTTAACAAGACTTGATCAACCTTGTTAGTGGATTCTTTTTAATGAGCATGAGATGGATGAAACTAGAAGAACAAACTTATGTACCCCACTTTTACTTTCTGTTATTTATATTAAATAAAGTAAAAATAGTATTTTCAGTCTGTTTCCTGGCTTAACCGTGCAATATAAAAATATCCCGAAAATAAAAGTCCACAGAATGCCATGCCAATTTAATATGATTTTTTCGGGAATATTTGAGGATTTACTGTGCAAAAATTACCGCGGGAGGAGCTGCCACCTGGCCACGAGGGTGGTGGGCGCGCCCCCCTATAGGGCATGCCCCCCTGCCTCGTGGGCCCACGGTGGCCCTCCTCCACTTATCCCAGCACCCATCTTCTTCCTCTGTCTCACACAAACCCGAAAAACCAACTCAAGCACGAGTTCCAGCCACTTTTGCTGTGATTTTCGATCTCCTTTCTCAAAGCACCTCTCGCAAAACTGCTTGGGGAGATTGTATCTTGGTATGTGACTCCTCCATTGGTCCAATTAGTTTTTGTTCTAGTGCTTTATTCTTTGCAAATTTGTGCTGCATAGGTGACCATGTTCTTGAGCTTGCTTGTCAAATTTATATGGTTCCAAGTAATTCTAATGCTTGATATAGGCTCTAGGCACTTGTAGGAGTAGTTTCTATCAATATTATTGAGTTTGGTTTACTTTTGTATGAAGTTACTAAGAATTTCAGATTATTTCAGAAAAATAATGAGGAGATTTTTGAGGGGCTCATCGAGCCAAAGCTTGAAGGAAAAGGCACCGAAGCCTAAGTATAATTTGCCGCGCACCGCGGAGATTCGGGCGTGTGAATGGCCTTCTGAAGATTTCTTGAGAGCAGCCGATATCTATGAAGATTTTCATGAATTGGCTCACAATGCAGGCCTCACCGCTTTCCTCCACGACCAATGCGATCAGTATATCTTACTCACAAATACTTTTGTGCAAAACCTTCATTTTCATTCTAGGAACTCACCACCTACGGTGGAGTTTCATTTATATGATGAGCATAAGGAGATGTCACTTTATGATTTCTGTCGGATTTGTTTACTCCCTTTTGAGGGCAAGACAGAAGAACCACATCATGATGATGTGGCTGGATTTATTGATACTATCACTTTAGGAGAAACTAGGAAGGTTTCCGATGCACGAATCACTAGCATACATTTTCCTGTTTTACGTTACTTTGCATCATTTGCTAGTCATTGTTTAATTGGACGCGGAAACTGTGGAAACCTTAGCATCCTTCATATAATTATTCTGCACCACGGTTTATACAGTGATAACACTTTTAGTATGGGCGGTATTATTGCTAGACGGTTAAGTATGAACCGTACTAAGGGTCCCATCTTTGGAGGCGTCTATGCCACACGCCTAGCTGCACATTTTAACATACCTATTAGGCATGCTGAGAAGGAAGAAAAGGTGCTGCCCCGTGTTTATTTAGATTACAAAAGTATGGTGGCGCATGATTTTATTGTTAAAAATAGGGCAGGAGAGCTTAAATATCAATTTGTTCTTTAATAAACATCATCCTGAGATTATTACCTTGCCTGCTCCTTCTTTGTTTGATTTGACTGTAGGCAAGTACCTTGTTCCGTTGACGGCTATCCACGCCTACCGGAACCCTGCACCAGTCGAGGAGCCAGAACCGGAACCACAATTTGATCCTTCACGACAGTCTAACTATCAGTGGGATCCGAAGATGATTTCCAGCCAGTGGCAATCGGAGCCTTCTTCTTCCTCATCACAGTACGACCCCAATAACTATTATTATGGATATCTGCCAGGCCAGCCATGGCCATAGACCAACTTAGGCCAAAAGCCTAAGCTTGGGGTAGTACGTATTTCTCACCGACATTACATTTATGTTCACACACACTCATTGCTAGATGTCGGTGCTCATACTCTTTCATTGTAATATCCATGCTAGTTTATTTTCTTTTTCCTGCTTTCTTCTTGTGTGCTTGTTAAACCTTAAGAAAAACCAAAAAAATTAGTAGTAGTTTATTTTTCTGCTGTAGTAGTAATAATTAAAAAGAAAACCCAAAAATATTTCCCATTCTTCTTTTGCTTGTTGGGAGCTTTCCCGTGTAAATAGTTTTATTTCTTTTCTTTTATTTGGGGGTCAGTAGGAGAAGACCATAATTAAATTGTTGAAGTGGCTCTTATATGCATTATTGTTGATTTAACCAAGAGCCCATATTGCCTTGTCTTCTCCTGTTTATTGAATGCTCGCAGATTCCAGCTTAGTCCAATGCACGTACACTCTTACTATTATTCACACCGTTCGGTCGTGCAAGTGAAAGGCAATTATGATGATATATGATGGACTGACTGAGATGAGAAAAGCTGGTATGAACTCGACTTCTTTTGTTTTTTTAAATATGATGAGTCCCCTCATTCTTGATTCAGCTTATTATGAATAAACATGTTTGCAATGACAATTAGAGATCGTAGTTGCTTGTGCCATGCTTGATTAGCTATGAGTTATAATGATTTACCTTGTGTTCCAACATGCTATTGAGATGGTTATGATGTGGTATGATGGGGTGGCATCCACCTTTGAATGATTTAAGTGACTTGACTTGGCACATGTTCACGCATGTAGTTGAAACAAAATCAACATAGCCTTCACGATATTTATGTTCATGGTGGATTATATCCTACTCATGCTTGCATCCAATGTTTATTAATTTTAATGCATGTACATGGCTGTTGTCGCTCTCTAGTTGGTCGCTTCCCAGTATTTTGCTAGCCTTCACCTGTACTAAGCGAGAATACTGCTTGTGCATCCAATCCCTTAAACCCCAAAGTTATTCCAGACGAGTCCACTATACCTTCCTATATGCGGTATCTACCTGCCGTTCCAAGTAAATTTGTATGTGCCAAACTCTAAACCTTCAAATAAACATTTTGTTTTGTATGCTCGAATAGCTCATGTATCAACCAAGGCTGTCCTTATCTTTCATGTTAGGCGGGTTATTCTCAAGAGGATTGGACTCCGCTCCTCACTCACGAGAAAATGGTTGGTCACCAGAATGCCCAGTCGCATGCTTTATGCAAGCTAAATCAAAATTAATTGCAAACAAAACTCCCCCTGGGACCTGATGTATGTTGGAGGCACTCGTTGTTTCGAGCAAGCCATGGATTGATGTTTGTTGGTGGAGGGGGAGTATAAACTTTACCATTCTGTTTGGGAACCGCTTATAATGTGTGTAGCATGGGAGATATCGCCATCTCTTGGTTGTTATGTTGACAATGAAAGTATACCGCTCAAAGTACAATTTATCTCTATTTCAAAACCAAGCTCTGGCACCTCTACAAATCCCTGCTTCCCTCTGCGAAGGGCCTATCCATTTACTTTTATGTTGAGTCATCACCCTCTTATTAAAAAGCACTAGCTGGAGAGCACAGTTGCCATTTACATTCGTCACTATTAATCTATGTTGGGTGTGACTATGATTGGATCTCTTTTACCATGAATTATAATGTCTAGTCAGTCCTTGATCTTTAAAGGTGCTCTACATTTATGTTTTCCGGTAAGGGCTAGCGAGATACCATCTTGTTATATCATATTATGATTGTTTTGAGAAAGTGTTGTCATCCGAGATTTATTATTATGACTTGCTAGTTGATTATGCTATTGATATGAGTAATTATGAGACTTGAGAATTATTGCAAATGTGGTTAGTTATGATCTATGCTGAAAACTTGAATGCTGGCTTGACATAGTTACAACAACAAGAGCAAACAGAGTTTGTAAAAGTTTTTCTTTCTTTCTTTCAGTTTTTCAACTGAATTGCTTGAGGACAAGCAAGGGTTTAAGATTGGGGGAGTTGATACGTCTCCGTCGTATCTACTTTTCCAAACACTTTTGCCCTTGTTTTGGACTCTAACTTGTATGATTTGAATGGAACTAACCCGGACTGACGCTGTTTTCAGCAGAATTGCCATGGTGTTGTTTTATGTGCAGAAAATAAATATTCTCGGAATGACCTGAAACTCCACAGAACATCCTAGAAGAAATAATAAAAAAAATCCTCGCCAAAGATGAAGACCAGGGGGCCCACACCCTTCTCACGATGGCGGGGGGCGCGCCCCCCCTAGGGTGCGCCCCCTACCTCGTGGGCCCCCTGGATGCCCTCCGATGCCAACTCCAACTCTATATATTTGCTTTCGGACAGAAAAAAAATCAGAGAGAAGAAATCATCGCGTTTTATGATACGGAGCCGCCACCAAGCCCTAAAACCTCTCGGGAGGGCTGATCTGGAGTCCGTTCGGGGCTCCGGAGAGGGGGATTCATCGCCGTCGTCATCATCAACCATCCTCCATCACCAATTTCATGATGCTCACCGCCATGCGTGAGTAATTCCATCGTAGGCTTGCTGGACGGTGATGAGTTGGATGAGATTTATCATGTAATCGAGTTAGTTTTGTTAGGGTTTGATCCCTAGTATCCATTATGTTCTGAGATTAATGTTGCTATGACTTTTCTATGCTTAATGCTTGTCACTAGGGCCCGAGTGCCATGATTTCAGATCTGAACCTATTATGTTTTCATGAATATATGTGAGTTCTTGATCCTATCTTGCAAGTCTATAGTCACCTACTATGTGTTATGATCCGGTAACCCCGAAGTGACAATAATCGGGACCACTCCCGGTGATGACCATAGTTTGAGGAGTTCATTTATTCACTATGTGCTAATACTTTCGTCCGTTTCTCTATTAAAAGGAGGCCTTAATATCCCTTAGTTTCCAATAGGACCCCGCTGCCACGGGAGGGTAGGACAAAAGATGTCATGCAAGTTCTTTTCCATAAGCATGTATGACTATATACGGAATACATGCCTACATTACATTGATGAATTGGAGCTAGTTCTGTGTCACCCTATGTTATGACTGTTACATGAAGAACCGCATCCGGCATAATTATCCATCACTGATCCGGTGCCTACGAGTTTTCCATATACTGGTTTACGCTTATTTACTTTCCCGCTGCTACTGTTATAATCACTACTAAATACCAAAAACATTACTTTTGCTGTCTTTACTTTTTTTGTCGCTACCACCACTATCATATTACTTTGCTACTAAACACTTTGCTGCAGATACTAAGTTTCCTGGTGTGGTTGAATTGACAACTCAGCTGCTAATACTTGAGAATATTCTTTGGCTCCCCTTGTGTCAAATCAATAAATTTGGGTTGAATACTCTACCCTCGAAAGATGTTGTGATCCCCTATACTTGTGGGTTATCAGATAACAAGGCGCGGTGCGGGTTGAAGAGGCGGGAGTTTCATAGCTGAAGAGACAAAAGATACTCAAGCTTGAAAATTTTGGGACAACAAGGCACGGATTCCATGTTCGGCAGAACAAACTTAACATGTACAAAAAAAGACAATTCATACAAGACACAAGAGAGTCATGTCCCCTTTTACTATATTTCCATAAATGCCATTGAAAAAACTACAGGAAAATGTAAAAAAAATTGGGAGAACAAGATTATCCTGTACAGTACAAAATCAATTCGCACTTCCCTGAACAACAACAAAAAACAAATCAATTCCGACTACAAGAAAGAGTCATGTCCCTTTTTATATGATTTCAAATGCCAGGATCTCGAATTACAATTTTTGAATCCATGATATGTTGAATTCGAATGTATCGTTAGGTGATTTTGCGGTTTATAATGGATGTAGTCCTACATTTTGATCTTCCATCTTATGTGAACATTTTCTCTAGTGGAAAAACTTCTAGCCACAACTCTCGTTGGTGGCGTGCCATTTCCAGCCAACGCCAGCACTACTTTTTTCAAATAGTGGTGGTGTCATCTTATTTGATACGGCATTAGCTGGTGCATAGCGCTGGCGTAGGATTTCAAGTGTACGCCATTAGTTTGTGGGCTAGGGCATCCTCCACTTCCGTGGAGTACCGCTGGCGCTGGGAAAACACCTACGCCAGCACTGTGTCTGATACTTGTGTCGTGGGACTTTGTGGCCACACCATTAGTGTTTAAGTGGGGCCCAATATCAGTTAATAGATATTGTGCTGGCGTCTCAAATGGTAGCACGGCATAGGTATATACATCTCTCTCTATATATAGATTGATTGCAGCTGTGCGTATCTAGCTAGCTCATACTGTTGTGTGAACATTATCCTTCTTGTTTCTCTTTGCATATCCTAAGTAATACACCCGACCGTCTGCTGCCCTCGACCGCGATATCATCTATATCGATCTAATCTAGGTAACATATGTTCAATTTTCCATTTTCACTTTTTAACAAAAGGTGTATATATATACATTGTGGTGTTGAAAGTCCTTTTTTGTAGGAAATGGTATGAAAAGATTCTTACATATATATTTATACGGATCTAACTATAAATGAGTTCTTTGAGGTGGTGTTGGAAGATATGAATCGCAGAGGCAAAAAAGAGATATTATGTCCATGTAAGAAGTACAAAAACGGAGTTTTGATTGACCCGTCCACTGGTCATGTGAAGATGCACTTGTTGAAAAATAGTTTCAAGCCTGGTTACACGGGATGGAAAAGTCATGGTGAGGACAAGGAGGATACCGGATTCGAAGAAGGGGCGACAATACATGATCATAAGCGAGAAGAATGAGGCATGAAGAAATAGGCCGGACATGAAAATCAGCCGGACGGACATGAAGTTCGTGCAGAGGTTCAGGAAGTGAGAAGTGTTTTGTACAAAAAATAGAAAGAACAAAGCGATAAAGATTTCTCTAAGAAGGAAGCTCTAGATGAGCATGATGATGATAAACAATCTAGCATCTATCAAGAAGAAAGTGAAGTCCATCTCAAAACAATGTGTACGAAAAGAAGCCGAAACACATTGTTGGGTAGTGCAGAAAGTTCTGTCAAGAGAATTCAGAAACGGCGTCGCTACACTTAATTAATTTTATATGTATATTTTATTATTAAGCAGCACTGTAGTGTGTATCGATTGTGTATGTGTATTTCAATCTTAATAAAAATAAATATAGATACATGCTGCACTTAATTAATTTTATATGTATCTTTCATTATTAAGCAGCACTATAGTGTGTATCGTCTGTGTATGTGTATTTCAATCTTATAAAATAAATATAGCTATGTGCAAAAATAGCGCTAAACATAATTTGGCGGGTGAAGATCGATTTGCGCAAATTTAAAGTGTCTAATTAATTAAGGGAATGGTGAAACATAGCTATGGTGTTGGCGACGTAGCCAACACCATAGCTAAATATCTATGGCGTTGGTGACGTCACCAAGGCCATAGCTAAATATCTATGGCGTTGGTGACATCACCAACGCCATAGCTATTTTTCACCAATCCCTTAGCCGATTTGGGGTAGATTTCGTTTCGTGCTAACACTGCAGTTATCGTCACCCGTCGCCACATCATGTCGTCGACGCCCCCGTCGACCATGCCGCACCCTCGCCGCGCTCTCGCCCCCTCCCCCACCGCTCGCTCAACCACCGCCCCTCCTCCCCCACCACTGGCTCGCCCCCGCCCCTCCTTGCCCGGCGGCAACCACCTCGACCTCGCCTCTCCGTCCATCATCTCGGGGTGCAAAGCGTCCGACATCGCTTTGCCCAGGCGTGGAGACCATGATTCCGCGGGTAAGTGAGATCCCTCCATCTTATTGAAGTTCATATATAGACATATTTGTTACAATTGGTACACATGTATATTTTAGCATAAATTAGTTTATTCATAATATTGTGAGTTGTATTGGACATGGATTTGGGGAAATGTGGGTGAAATCACAACGATTTAATTGCTCATGGACATGGATTTGTCGAATTTTTAGGAAATGTGGTTGAAATCATGTATTGTAGGTGCTTATTTGTTTGCAAGGACTTCATAGGGTTGCCAATGTTTTGTCGAAACGTTGATTAAATTCCCTATCGTCAAATTTCTGGCAACCAATATGTCATATTTTTGGCAAAGGTCATGCCGAATTTTTGAATTTTGTATACGAATTAAGTATATGTCTTATTTGTTTGTAGATGTCCAGCGTGGGCTCTTCTTCGACACATTTGGCCAACAACGAAGATGTATTTACAGACGCGCAGGGAAACGATGATGACTATGGAGAAGATGTTCAGGGGCCGGGGGATATAAATCCAGATGAGTGCTACATCAAAGGTAGTGGCTGCAAAGATGTAACTGGTGAGGATAGTAATCCTGATAAGGACGCTGAGAATGATGAAGATGATACAGATGAGTATTGTGTTGAGGATGAGGAGCAGGATGCTCCAAAAACCAAGAAGCAGCGGAAACCTAAGAGCTGAAATGCTATCGGTACCGACATGATTGTGGTCACTCGAGTCAACTCCACTGGTGAGCCCGTTAGTCCATGAAAGGCCACACCTCACTACGGCAATGCCCTAAGTGTCATCCTTCGAGAAGTTTGCTCCATCAACGAGTCCAATATAAGGGATTCAGGCAAACAAAATCTGCAAGAACTCCTCATAAGAAGGGTGCACGCTAGATTTAAGTTTCCTGATGAGTACGACGACCTATCGTACCCAAAGAATCAGGTCAACAACCATGCAATCCATAAGTTCTCAAAGAATTTGAGTTCTTGGAAATTAGCCGCAAGGAAAGGGGTTAACGAAGATTACTCCATGATCAAGGATAAGTGGCCCACCATTAGTGCAGATGACTGCAACGTTTTCAAGATGCAAAATATGCAGAACCCTATGGTGTAGAGCCAGTCGACATGGGGGAAGGATATGCGATCAAAGACATTAAGTAACCACACCCTCGGAAGTCATGGTTTTGTTCGGAAGAAGCCTGTGTGGGACAAGCAGGACACTATACTTGCAGCAAAGGGCATCCCAAACTACTTCGAGCAATTCAAAGACCCCCTAGAATATAACTATGTCAGGGGCCGGTAGCATTATGATTATAAGTCAGGGGAATTTTCCGCCGATCACCAAACTAGGAAACTTGAAGAAGAACTGGCAAGGCATCATGCGGAACCTCAAAGCTCTCAAGGGTCCACGGCTAGGTGGAAAACTCCTCTTAACCGGTCGACCAATGTGACCCTCGGCAAGGACCCGTTGCATCTGCCGGCGGGTGTGAGGGAGTCCTGGATTAAGGGGTCCTCGGGTGTCCGGGTTGTATGATATGGGCCAGACTAATGGGCCATGAAGATACAAGGTAGAAGGCCTTCCCTCGTGTCCGAGTAGGACTCTCATTTGCGTGGATGGCAAGATTGGCGTCGAGATGTATAGTTTCCTTCCTCTGTAAACCGACAATGTACAACCCTAGACCCTTTCAGTGTCTATATAAACTGGAGGGGTTAGTCCATAGAGGCCATGGGAATTCATATAGGCTAGATATCTAGGGTTTAGCCATTACGATCTCAAGGTAGATCAACTCTTGTAACCCAATATTCATCAAAGTCAATCAAGCAGGAAGTAGGGTTTTCCCTCCATTAAGAAGGCCCGAACCTAGGTAAAACATCGTGTCCCCTTTGTCTCCTATTACCTTCGATCCTCAGACACACAGTTCGGGACCACCTACCCGAGATTGGCCGGCTTTGACACCGACATTGGTGCTTTCATTGACAGTTCCTTTGTGTCATCAATGGAAGGATCGATGGCTCGCCTTGTCATCAATGACAGCATCACCTCTGGAAGGGCCCTAGCTCCAGGACAGGTCCTCCATCTTGGTGGTTTCACCATGGGTGCCCGCTTTGCCGTTAAGCGAAAGGCAGGCCCCTCAAGCGCCAAACATCATCTCTGCATCGGCCTCGAATATTCGGAAAAGATGGATCTAGCTGATGTCTTGTCCTTGAACGAACTACTAGATCGCATCGCCGCCCTGGGGGTCGCAACAGACTATGATCAGATTGGGCTTAAACCCGATCAGAGGGAAATCAAGTCCATGCCAAACACCCATCTGGTAGCGGTCGTGGAGGAACAAGCCGAGAATACTTCTCCCTCTAAGTTAAGAACAAGCTATGTTTGGATTTTCAAGCCCTGCGTGCTGGAAACCCATCTTCGGGTAGAGACCGGATGTCCTCCAAACATATAATCAGGCGTCGATCCCGAGGGTCACCAGGACCCTCCGGATCCTAGACTAGTGACCTTCGAGATTCTTCCAACTCCAGATCCAATAGTGGGCAAGGGCTCGGATTTTAGCCCTCCCAACCACCACAAGCAATATTCCCCAAGCAATTCAGGTCCTCCAGACATATGTGACCTAATGTATGTATGACAACAACCTCAGGAAATGGTCCATCACTTCTGCGCCAGGTTCCTACTTGTTAAAAACAAGATTAAAGATTGTTGCGATGACGACGCGGTATCAGTGTTTCACCGCAACTGTACGGACGAGGGAATCCTTAATGCCCTAAACCACCGTTGCATACTGCACTTTGCAGATTTGGCACACATAGTACATAATTACTGCACAATGGAAAGTGCCTAGAAAGCCCAGATAACCCGATGGGATCCTCCTACCTTTAAGCAGCCCACCAGACGGGCAAACAGGATGCACCCTTACGGGGCACCCGATCATAATCTCATTGACAAGAAAATTAAATCCTTCACGGGACATAGAACTGTCCTGGATGAATTGCTCGACAAGCCCTGTCAGATACACACCACGCCGAATACCGAACCAACATATAGCCTTCAGGGATGTTGGGTACTCCAGCAAGTGGCTAAGCGTGGCGAGGCAATCCTCACCAACACTACCCCGGAGAAGTACTCTTCGGAGGATGACCCTCTTGATGTCTTTACAGTCTTCGAAACCTTCTCTTCAAATAATCGACACAAAAGGGCGCTCCGCGACCTCATCGAAGTCAACCAAGTAGCCGCAATAAATCCTTGGAACGATACGGCAATAACTTTTCCCGCCAATGACGAACCAAGGGCCCGGTCTGTCCGAGCACTAGCCGCCTTGGTCTTAAACCCAGTTGTGGATGGATTTCTGCTCACTAAAGTGATCAGGAACGGGGCAGCAGACTAAACCTCATCTACGAGGACACGCTCGACAAAATGCAAATGGACAAAAGCCACATCTAGCAAAGCAGTGCAACCTTTCGAGGCATTATCCCTAGTTGAGAAGCATGATGCTCAGGAAAAATTAAACTTGATGTTGTATTCGGCACACCGGAGAACTACATGTCCGAAGATTTGCTCTTCCACGTGGCACCTTTCAACAACGGGTATCACGCCCTGTTGGGGTGGGATGCATTGACACGCTTTCAAGCCATACCCCATTACGGGTACATGAAGCTCAAAATGCCAGGGCCCAACAGAGTTATAACTATCACCAGTGATCCGGATATAGCACTCCACGCCGAAAACAAAACTGCATCCTTGGCCGTCGCGGCCGAGGATCTAACAACTCCACGTTCCATAGTGGACAAAACCGATGTAATCCTCGATAAGAGACCTAAGTCCACTTCTTTCAAGCCAACAGACAAAATAGTCAAATTTCAAGTTCACCCGACGGATCCTAACAAGACAGGCTCCATTGGAGCACAACTGGATCTGACGGTCGACGCTGCCTTGCGAGCATTCCTGCGCAAAAATTGGGACATCTTTGCCTGGCATCCTTTGGATATGCCAGGAATCCCACGCGGACTGGCCGAACACAGCCTCAACATAATAAAGGGGTTCAAACCAGTCAAGCAAACATTGCGATGATTTTCCTAACCCAAACGACAAGCTATGGGGGAGGAGCTAGCCAAGCCACTTGAGGCCAGGTTCATCAGAGAGATCAAACATCCGGACTGGCTAGCAAACCTGGTCATGGTGCCGAAGAAGGATAAATCCTGGTGCCTTTGTGTCGATTTCAAGGACCTCAATAAGGCTTGCCCTAAGGACCCCTTCCCGCTGCCCCGCATTGACCAAATCATTTATGCGACCGCAGGGAACGAGCCACTGTGTTTCCTCGACGCATACTCTGGATACCATCAGGTTAAGATGAAGGAGTTTGATCAGGCTGCAACGACATTCATTACCCCGCATGGGCCTTTCTACTTCAACACTATGACTTTCGGACTCAAAACGTTGGCGCCACTTGCCAACACATGATTCAAACATGTCCGGAAAAGCAAATTGGCAAGACAATGGAGGCATATGTAGATGATGTAGTCATCAAGACTAAACATGTCGAATCATTGGTGGACGATCTACGCCTCACATTTGACAACCTCTGAACATATGACATATGGCTCAATCCGGTAAAATGTGTTTTCGGTGTCCCGGCCAGAAAACTACTCGAGTTCATTGTTTCCAACAGAGGAATCAAAGCGAACCCAGCAAAAATTCGAGCCGTGTCACAATTGGCAACACCAACAGACTTAAAGCAGGTCCAAAAACTAGCTGGGTGCGTGGTAGCCTTGAGTCGCTTTATCTCCAGATTAGGAGAAAAGGCACTACCTCTTTATCGACTGCTCCGACACACATACCACTTTGAATGGATGGAAGTGGCCGCAACCGGATTGGAGGAAATAAAGACTTTATTAGCAAGCAACCCAATCCTTGCCACCCCAAGCGTTGACGAACCTATGTTGCTCTACATATCTGCAACTCACCAGGTGGTGAGTGTGGTACTCGTCGTTGAACGAGAGGAAGAGGGACACAAATTCCCACTCCAGAAATGTAACGCCCAAGATGCTGCTATATCTCCCACCTGTCGAGGCACGACTTAGAGGCATAACCGCATTTTGGTTTTGTCGCAAGAAGGGGCATCTTCACACAATCCCATGTAATGAACAAGGAAGGGATAAATAGCTGGCTTACAATCGCCACGTCACACAAAGATCAAGTAAGTCATACATCATTCAGAGTACACACATAGTCCGACTACGAACAAATCCAAATGAAAAGAAGACAACCCCAAATGCTAGATCCCGGTCGTCCCAACTAGGCACCACTACTGATCATCTGGAAAAGACACGTAGTAATGGCCAAGGTCCTCGTCAATCTCCCACTTGAGTTCGGTGGCATCACCTGCACTGGTATCGTCGGCACCTACAACTGTTTGGGTAGTATATGTGAGTCATGAGGACTCAGCAATCTCAAAACCCGTGAGATCAAGACTACTTAAACTTATGGGTAGGATGTGTTCATGAGGTGGAGTTGCAGCAAGCGCTAAGCAAAATATGGTGGCTAACATACGAGTACAAGAGTAAGAAGAAGAACTACGCAAACGGTCGTGAACTAGAAGTGGGCAAGAAGTGATCCTGAACTACTTACGTTCAAACATAACCCAACCGTGTTCACTTCCCGGACTCTGCCAAAAAGAGATCATCACGGTTACACACGCGGTTGATGCATTTTAATTAAGTCAAGTGTCAACTTCTCTACAACCGGATATTAACAAATTCCCATCTGCCACATAACCGCGGGCACGAGTCTCGAAAGTTTAAACCCTGCAGGGTTGTCCCAACTTAGCCCACGACAAGCTCACGATTCGCGGAGACAATCCTCCATTGTGGGACACCCTGAGTATTCTCAAAATCCCGGTGCACAAGCTCTTCGAAGAAAGGAAAACTATCCCAAGGAGATCTCCTGGTGAGTCAGATCCGTGTCTAGAGCCGTACGCTCTCTATCTACTGACTCATCCGTCTATGCAAGGTGGACGATAGCCAAAAGAACCCGTGTTGCCCTGAGGTGGCACCACGGACTGCTAGGTAGGTGGACCAACACTCATGTCGAGCACTGGCCCGGGGGTTGATTAAGACTCCACATGTCAATTATCTCCTCGGGAAAACTTTACTTTAGGCAAAGAGACAAGGAACGCAAAATTAAAGGATCATAACACCGGTATGACGGACACTAAGGTGGGAAGAGTGGAACAAAACACCAAGCAAAAGGCCAAGCCTTCCACCCTTTACCAAGTATATAGATGCTTTAACTAAATAAGAGATATTGTGATATCCCAACATAACCATGTTCCAACATGGAACAACCTGCAAGGCACCTGCAACTAGCAACGCTATAAGAGGGGCTGAGCAAAAGCGGTAACATAGACAAACAATGGTTTGCTAGGAAGGTGGCTTAGAGGCTTGACATGGCAATATGGGAGGCATGGTAAACAAGTGGTAGGTAGCGCGACATAGTGATAGAACGAACAACTAGCAAGCAAAGATAGAAGTGATTCGAGGGTAATGATCATCTTGCCTGCAAAGTTCTCAGAGTTGTCAAAACCTTGCTCCTCGTCAACGTACTCGACAGGTTCCTTATTCACAAACTCGTCTCCTGGCTCTACCCAAAGCAAGATCACAAGCAACGGAACAAGAATCAATCATGGTGCAATGCACAAGCAACACGATGCAAGACATGGCACGGAATGCAAGGTATGATGTGCAATTCATATGGGTACTCCAGAAGAGATACGATGATCAAGGCATCACCTTGGAAAACCAAGCATGCCGCTGGAAAGGTTGAGTGATTTCGGTCGAAATCGATATAAGGATCACCAGAAACGGATGCACGGTTTGCAAATGACAAGTAAAACAAGAATGATGCAAAACTGCGCTCAACAGCATCATAGCACTTAAGATGCAACATGAAACTACGCTATATCACTCCAACATAGCAACAAAGCACATGGCAGTGAAGTACAAGTGAAGCTCTACAAATCATGGACACTGAGCTCCTACTTGAACTCACTAGAACAATTCTAAAACAGCATGGAAAAAATGCAAATGATAACAGCTTATCAGACTTGGCAGAAATTCATGTATCATGGCAGAAACAACATCAGGTAGCAAAGTTTATGCCTAGTAAACTAGATGCTACAGGAACATATTACATTACACAAGATCATGGCATGATAGTACTAAATGCACTTAATAAAACTGTCTTACTGAACTTGTCTCAAATACCCATAGAAATGATGGTATTATCAATGCAAACATGGCAAATGATATGAACAGATTTCAGACAGAAGAAATCATGGCATGGCATAAACAGATTCATGATGGCAACTTTGTAAGCTTGTGACACTCATCACAGTGCACTAAATGACATGAAATAAAATCTAGCATGAAGTAGGCATGTTAAAGAGCATGTTCATGTGCAAAACTAACCCATAGCATATTTGAATAAAATTACACATAAAAGAGAAAACATCATCATGATGTAAAATGACATGTTCATGAACTTTCTCAAATGCAAAAACTAATGCCACCACTGGATTGGTGGGATTATTATACCCCAAAAACATATATAATATGACTATGTTGCAGTAGAAAAATCCCCACAATTATGCAAAACAAATACTTCCTGAAATGGAATTTACTGAAATGGCAACTTTCCAAAACTGGAAACGTCCAGAAATGGACTAGCCCGAAACGAAATATGGCGTCTTTTCAAAAATGGAAAAAATGCTAGGACTTAATGGAAAAAATAAATAAAATAAAAATAGATTAAAGGAGGGCTAGAGGATGACAGGTGGGGCCGGCTGCCAGTGACTTGAATGACCCCAAAAGGGGGGGGGGGGTAGATCGCCTGGGGGGATTCGACCCCTATTCTGCGGGGTGGATGAGACGGGTCGCTACCATTGGGCTAGGGTTGGTATGCTAGTTAGGAAGGGGCTCGGACCCTCTTGATGTGTCCTGAGGCTGGTATGGGTCCCCTTCTTCCCTACACCAGAGAAGATTCGGACAACTCCTGCGAGAAACAACGGCGACCGCGGGTGCCTAGAGGCGACGGCGGGCGTGCGGAACGTGCAGGGGAGTGCGGGAACTGCTTGTGCGCGTGGGCTGGAACCCGCGGGTGTGGTGTGCGTGCGGGTGTCCGGGTACGAGAAGGATCCCATCTCGGACACAAAGAAGATGGCGGGGCGGCGGCCGGAGCTGAGCGAGGTTGGGGCGAGCAGTGACTAGCACGACGGGGCAGCGTCTACGAGAGAGGGTCCAAAGCGGAAGCGAAGCGTGAGCAACGACGGTGACTACTGCAACTACACAAAATACAGAACTAGTCGGAGCACCGAGAACACGAAGATGGCATGGCTCTAGTGGTGACTCTGATGATCTAAATGCGGCACGAAGAGGAGGGAGGGGAGGTAGGTATACCTAGCTCACCCGAGGACGCGAACATGTTGACGGAGACGCGCTGGAGGCGACGAAAGGGAGCTCGGACCTTGGTGGGGCTGCTGTCCACTAAGCAGAGGAAGAAGATGGCCGGGGGAGTTGATCTGGAGGTCATGTAGTCGCGTGCATCGAGGTAGGGGACATAGAGGAACTTGACGGTCCTCTCCACGGCGACATGAGGGAGGTCGGAGGCCTGCTGGAAGTTATCCCAAGCTCGAGCTCTTGCTTGCTCGGGTCATGGTGACCGCGGCGAGGGCGAGGGTGTGGAGCCTTACCTAGGCGGCGGTGAGGGAAGGAGAGGGGTGGAAGTGGATGAGGGAGGTTGGGGCTAGGGCTAGGACAAGTTTTATAGACCTCTAGGGTGCCAGACGGCTACCAAATCACCGGGTTGTTGACGTGGCTTGCTCGGATGTGCGCCATACAGGAGGTTGAAGGCTCCCCTGTACGTGGGCTGGTTGGGTTACGCTGCAAGGCTACTACTGGGCTGGCTCGGGGAAGGAGGCCCAAGTGGTGCGTTGCTGCTTTCTTTTTCCTCAAATAGAAAAAGAAAGGGGAAAGCATAGTAGAGAGGAAGAGGAGTTTGAGAATAGTAAAAATATCCTCAAGCTCCTGGAATTATGCCCTATTTAGTAAAATTGGTTTGGACATTTTTAGAGGAAGAAAAAGAAAACAAGTTTGAATAAAATTGAAACTTGGGTCATTTTTGAACCTGACCAAAACTACTTCAAATAAGGTGACATTTGGCAGAGAGGTTTAGGACATGGTGCAAGATTTATAGGGAGAAGATGAACATTTATGGAGAAGGGAAAAGTGGCACTTGCAAAAGAAAGGAAGGAGGTGGTGATGCATGGATCCACCCATGAAGCATGCAACAATACAACATGCATGAAACAATCCCACAATGCACATGATGATGAGGATGTGCAAAATGGCACCAAGCACAAAGCAACATATGATGTGGCCATGATGCAACAATTTAATGGCAACAAGAAGATATGACAAGAGATGATAAAGCAATGCAATATGAAACAAGCAAAACCCAAAATGAAACCCACAAAGAGGAAAACCACTTGGTATTGAAGATGAAAAGGTTGGATACCTCTCCAAATGTGGAAGTTTTACATCTGGGGTGTTACAGCTCTCCTCCACTACAAGAGGATCTCGTCCCGATATCTAGGACTGAAATAACTCTGGATATTCGGAACGGAGGTGATCCTCGCGCTCCCAGGTGGCTTCACGGTCAGAATGGTGATACCACTTAAATGTCAGGAATTCGATCGACTTCTTGTGAGTTTTGCGCTCGGTTTCTTCAAGAATGCCAACGGGGTGCTCATGATAAGACAAGTATTCTTGGAGATCAATCTCTTCGAAGTTGATAGTGCGCTCAGGCATCTTGAAGCACTTGCGAAGCTGTGACATGTGAAACACATCGTGCACGTTTGCGAAGTTGGACAGAAGCTTGAGTTGATAGGCAAGGTCGCCTCTTTTGCCAAAGATCTTGAAAGGACCCACATATCTCGGGGCAAGCTTCCCTTTCATACCGAAGCATCGAGTGCCTTTCATTGGAGAGAAGCGAAGGTAGACATGGTGTCCGATCTCGAAAGCCAAGTCACGATGCTTGCTATCATAGTAACTCTTCTGGCACGATTGCGCGGTTTTGAGATTTTCACGAATGACTTTACACATTTCTTTAGCTTGTGTGATCAAGTCATTGCAAAGAAGTTGGCGTTCACTAGTCTCGGACCAATTGAGAGGAGTACGGCACTTTCTGCCATATAGAATTTCAAATGGGGCCTTGCCCGAATTTGCTTGGAAGTTGTTGTTGTAGGAGAACTCGGCATATGGGAGGCAATCTTGCCACTTCATACCGAAAGAGATGACACAAGCTCTGAGCATGTCTTCGAGGATTTGATTAACTCTCTCGACTTGGCCACTTGTTTGAGGATGGAAAGCCGTGCTGAAGCGAATGTTAGTGCCCATGGCCTTCTGGAAGGAGTCCCAAAACTTGGAAGTGAAAATGCTTCCATGGTCTAAAGAGATTAATTGCATAATTCCATGCAACGTGACAATTCTGGAGGTGTATAGCTTTGCCAACTGAGCTGCCATGATAGATTCTTTGATTGGAAGGAAATGAGCCACTTTTGTAAGCTTGTCAATGACAACGAAAATAGCATCTTTCCCACGCTTGGACTTGGGAAATCTAGTGACAAAGTCCATTTCGATATGATCAAACTTCCATTCTGGAATATCGAGAGGTTGGAGGAGACCAGCTGGTCATTGGTGTTCTGCTTTCACCCTTCAACATACATCACATTCATTCACAAATTGAGCAATTTCTCGCTTCATTTGAGTCCACCAATACGACTGCTTGAGGTCATGGTACATCTTCGAACTGCCTGGATGAATGGAAAGAAGAGAATTATGCGTTGCGTTTATTATGAACTTCCTTAGATCACCTTTAGGAACCAGAATCCGGCCCTCGAAGAATAAGGTGTCCTTGTCATCTATGCGATAGCACTTGTATTTGGAAAGGCCCTTGGCAATACCATGTTTCACCTTCTTCACCATAGTATCAAGGAGTTGTGCCTCACGAATTTGGTCTTCCAAAGTTGTAGTGACTTGAAGGTTGGCAAGAAAACCTTGATGAACAACTTGGAGGTTGAGCTTGCGAAATGCTTCACAATGATCCGGTTGGAATGGCTTGAGAATTTAGCTATTGCAATAAGCCTTTCCGCTCAATGCATCTGCAATCACATTGGCCTTGCCTGGATTGTATTCAATACTTGGATTGTACTCTTGAATCATTTCGACCCAACGAGTTTGCCGGAGGTTGAGGTTCGGTTGAGTGAAGATTTATTTGAGGCTCTTGTGATCGGTGAAAATGTCCACTTGCCTTCACAACAAGAGATGTCTCCATGTTATTAATGCCTGGACAACTGCCGTACAGGAGGTTTAAGGCCCAAGTGGTGTGCTGCTACTTTCTTTTTCCTCAAATAGGAAAACAAAGGGAAAAGCACAGGACAGAGGAGTTTGAGAATAGTAAAAATATCCTCAAGCTCCTGGAATTATGCCCTATTTAGTAAAATTGGTTTGGACATTTTTAGAGGAAGAAAAAGAAAGCAATTTTGAATAAAATTCAAACTTGGGTCATTTTTCAAACTGACCACAACAACTTCAAATAAGGTGAAATTTGGCAGATAGGTTTAGGACATGGTGCAAGATTTATAGGGATAAGATGAACATTTATGGAGAAGGGAAAAGTGGCACTTACAAAAGAAAGAAAGGAGGTGGTGATGCATGGATCCACCCGTGAAGCATGCAACAATACAACATGCATGAAACCTTGAGGAACAACTTGGAGGTTCAGCTTTCGAAATGCTTCACAAAGATCCGGTTGGAATGGCTTGAGAATTAAGTTGTTGCAATAAGCCTTTCTTCTCAACGCATCTGCAATCACATTGGCCTTGCCTGAAGTGTATTCAATACTTGGATTGTACTCTTGAATCATTTCGACCTGACGAGTTTGCCGAAGGTTGAGGTTGGGTTGAGTGAAGATATATTTGAGGCTCTTGTGATTGGTGAAAATGTCCACTTGCCTTCCCAGGATGAGATATCTCCATGTTATTAATGCATGGACAATTGCCGCCAACTCAAGATCGTGAGTGGGGTAGTTCCTTTCATTTGGCGCCAACTGCCGAGAAGTATAAGCCACAACTTTCTTCTCTTGCATTAACACTGCGCCAAGACCTTGCAACGAGGCATCACAGAAAACTTGGAATGGCTTGGACTCATCGGGAGGAGTTAGGACCGGGGCTGAGATGAGATTCTCTTTGAGAGTGTTGAAGGCAACGTCACACTTAGGAGTCCATGAGTACTTGACATGCTTCTGGAGGAGGTTGGAAAGAGGCTTAGCAATCTCTGAGAAATTCTCAACAAATCTTCGGCAATAGATTGCAAGCCCAAGGAAACTGCAGAGCTGCTTGACATTCTGAGGAGGCTCCCAATTCACAATTGCAGAAACCTTCTCCGGATTAACAGAAATGCCCTTGGCGGAGATGATGTGGCCAAGGTAAAGAACTTCGTCAAGCCAAAACTCACATTTGGAAAACTTCGCATAGAATTGATACTCTCTGAGCTTGTCGAGCACCAATCGCAAATGTTTGGCATGATCGTTCTTATTCTTGGAGAAAACCAAGATATCATCGAGACACGCCAGGACAAATTCATTGGTGTAGGGGTTGAAGATGAAGTTCATCATGCGAGAAAATGTTGGAGGGGAATTTGCAAGCCCGAAAGACATGACAATATATTCATAAGAACCAAAGCTTGTTCTGAATGTTGTCTTGAGGATATCTTCTTCACGAATGTGAATCTGATGATAACCCATACGGAGGTCAAGCTTGGAAAACACCTTTGCACCTTTGAGTTGCTCAAAAAGACATTGATGTTGGGAAGTGGGTAGTTGTTCTTGATTGTCTTCTTGTTCAATGTGCACTAATCGACGCAAAGTCAGTCCGTGCCATCCTTCTTCAGGACAAAAAGAACACCACAACCCCACGGAGATGAACTTGGTCTGATCAGACCCAGACACTCTTGTTCATCGAGCTGTTTCTTCAATTCTTTCAGATCCTTTCGCCCAAGCTTGTATGGACACTTGCAAACGGGTTTAGTACCAGGCTCAAGATCGATAACGAACTCAACTGGCCAGTGAGGAGGCATACCCGGAAGCTCTTCTTGAAAGATATCTTGGTACTCACAAACAACTGGAATCTGAGAAATAGTGTCTAACTCGCCCTTCTCATTGAGAGAGAACAACCAAATGGTTTCATCCCGAGCGGCATAGATGATCACATCCTCAGAAGTGTGTGTCAATTTAATCTCCCTGGCGGCACAATCAAGAGAAGCCTTGTGCTAAGAAAGCCAGTCCATGACGAGGATGAGATCAATATCAGAATTGGCGGCACAATCAAGAGAAGAAGTTTAGTTAGACTATACCATTTCCCCTTTTTGACCGCACGAAGATTCGACTGATGAGACCACTCCAAGAAGTACAAGATATCGAGCAACTAAGACCACTTTGGAATGAAGAAGATTTTTACCGTGTAATTGGAAAACTACAACGGTTGAAGACTCCGAAGACTAGGATAATTTGAAGGCTCTGAAGAATTCCCAGATTTGTATGATCTAGGAAGGCTACCCTTATGGAACTTGGCAGACTATGGAAGCTGTCAATACCCGAGATCAAGGTGTATCGGAGAAAGACTGGAACATGGAGCATTAGAACTCAAAGTTTTTGTCAAGAAAACCCTAAGGCGGGAGATATCAATTATGGAAGATAGCTCATGGCAATGACAAGGGCAGAAACACGGTTATCCGTGATGTCATCACCACTGATACTATGGTCACCGTGCTGAGTTAAACATACATTTCTTCGGAATGATTGGATTGTAGAAGGCTGATGGAGCATCTGTCAGCAAAGGATGCGGATTTAACCATAGCCTGTGTATCACCAGGATCAGGAGTATTATATCAAGATTTTTAAGATGAACCTTCAGGAAGCTGTATTTGACAAGGAAGCATTTTGTGAAAAACTCAGGACCCAGAAGCTGAAAGTAGCCAATCGGGAGGAGCAAAACCTCGAGATATCGGAGATTCATCAGGAACTGAAGGACAATAGTACCATGGCTCATGCCAAGGATGTTGAAACCCAAAAGTGTGGAAGGCAACTCCAGAAATATTAAAGGACGCAACGATAGACTTCGCGTCAACAGAGATGATCTGGCAAAAGAACTTGAGACGGACATGCACGATCGGAAGAAGCCATCGGAGACAGGAACAAGGCTTGAAGAGTTTGACGACCTTGAAGATTTATTGATCATTAGAAGACCAAACCCTGTTATATACCTACGTTAGATGCGACGTTTGTGAGCTGTCATTTGTTTGATGTTTTCCCGATAACCACAAAATAAAAATATGTCTTTTCAAAACTATTGTTTGTGTTGTGTGTACCCCTCTCTATCCCTCTTATCTTACCCCCAAAACCCATGGACCCAATAGAGGATGAATGGAGATGAAATCATATTTTCGGTACCGATAAGTCAATTGGAGACGGACCGATGGATTAAGAACATGGAAGGTCACATGAAGAATAACACTATAGCCGGAAAGGATATGACCCAGCACGCTCTTCAGTGCTTTGAAAGAGGTGCTGCTACTTGGTGGAGGATGTACCAAAACATCAATGGACGGCAAGGCGTAACCACTTGGAAAGAATTTAAGTTGACTCTACTAAAGTCTCGGCTTCTGTCCCAGAAGTTGAAGTCTTATGGAAAGGATATGAAGAAACCTTGTGCATGTAAGCTCTGTGGAGAAATAGGATACAACCATAAAGAACACAAGGATGAATGCCCTAATTGTGAAGGAAGTCACCAAGATGAAGAATTCCCAACTAGGCAAATTACTTGTTTCTTGTGTGAAGGGATTTCCCACTACCCTAGTCAGTGTCACATTTACCCCGTGGTTCAAAGAACCATCCAGCAGAAGAAAGAAGCAATGAAAGGAGCCCTCATGGAAATTTTAGAAGAACAAATGATGAAGTTATAAGTGGAGAACACACCCAAAGAAGACCCAATTAAACCCTGCACCATGTCATGTTATTCATGTGGAGAAGAAGGACACATCTCCTAGAATTGACTGAATGGGGATCTAGTAGAATTCCTAATAGAGGAAGTAGAGTATGACACACAGGAAATAGAAGCCTTGATTGGAACAAAAAAGTCCACGAAGAGAAATAGATTGGATTCCAGGAACAACCAAATTTCTACAAAGAAGGATCTGAGTCATATCACATGTAATTAGGTGCAAGAAGTCAGGGTACTAATTCAGTGGTTTCCCAAAAAAGGAAACCTCGAGATTCGTGATAAGAAATATGTGTTTTGTTGTAATGAAGCAGGACACTTTGCGAGAGAATGTCCCAAGGAGAAGGAGACTTGTGATAAAAAGTTGAGTTGCAACGAGAAATATAGTGGTAGAAGTAGTGGCAACAACTCTTTTGTATTGAGGTGTTGAGTTGAGGCATGTTATGTGAATGCAGGAGATTGAAGTAATTCGAGAATCAATAAAGTTAGCACCGTTGGTACTGATTTGGATTTTTATGAGTTGTTACTCTATGAAGAAAGATTTTGACCATTTTCGAGGATATGAGAAATATGGTGTATGGATGAATTTGTGCATTTCAAGGGTGGTAGTACCCTGTGAGGACACTGGACCCCCTGGAAAAGATGAGGATATTCCACGGAGTAGACTTCAGACAAAATAAGTATGAGTTTTAACCCGATATGTGGGATACCCCAAGAATACGAAGGGATGAAGTATTATTGGACGTAAAGGAGGTATAATGTTGGTAATATGGAGCAATTGTAACTCCATGATGAGTCTGAGTAATCCCGTCTTAGCTTGGTACCCATAGAAGGAAGGGAGACAATATCATTGGAAGAATTAGGAATGCAAGGAAGTTGAATGTTGGAATAATGATCAGTTGCCCTGATGATGAGTTTAAGGTTTACAAGTGATGAGATGGGCCATAACCCACAGGCCCCAGGACCTGCCAAGAAGCAAGCACACTCTTGCTGAAGGAAAAACCCTGGAAGAGATTACAACCTTATCAACAGACGATCTTATAGGAGCAACGCAAATCCTAAGAGTTGTGAAGGAACGATAGATGTTCGGTTGGCTTGCAGAAATCAATGGATTTATCCGAACTTGGTTCGTCGATAAGAGAAATTCTGCAATGCTTGTGAGAATGATCGAGTGTTAGAATGCCATATTCACTAAACCATATACAAGATAATGATTTGGGTGCGGGATGGATTGATCACCATACCGACTTACTCTTATTATTTGCTTTGCTATATGGGATGGTAAATCTAAGTGACTTACCTATAGTAGAGAGACGACTATCAAAACGCTGTTTGAATCTTAGAATAGTATGACAATTTTTGTCCTTGTACATGGCAGTTGTTGCCAACCATAGGTCATACGGTGAGGTTCAACCCATACCAATTTCCTACAGAGAAACCATAAATGGTTGACCACCAAGGGATATCGATAGTTGTTTAGTATTGGCGCCAGACCTGTCAGCTAAGAAGACCCAGTCATGGAAGAACCTTATCAGGATGAAAGGACAGAAGTATCGCGGTAAAGGTTACACCACTACCGGAAGAGCCCAGAGAAGGAATTATCCCGAGAATCTGAGAAGATCGACACTGTCAACAATATGGATGGAGTATAGGAGTTTTGATGGAACCGTAACCATACTTTTAAGGGTGGTAGCACCCCAGACCACCTGTGGCGATCGATGGATTTGGAGAAGACCCCAAACCTGACCTATTTCTTTCTAGCCTCTCCGAATCTCGAGGACGAGATTTATTTTAAGGGTGGTAGGTTTGTAACATCCCAAAATTCTATATTTTGGAATGTTATATTAAAAAATAGTTTTGATTGTTTGTTTGATTGTCGTATGATTGATTGACTGAAAGTGAGTGAAATTTGAAACTTTTGAAAGTTAAATGAGAGGGAATAAAAGGACTTTCCCAAACTTTCATTTTACATTTGTGATCTCCATGAATTCAAATTCTTTTCAAATACAAAACCCTAGAGAGAAGATGACATGACTTCTTCCATTTATTTAAATGAAAAGGGTTGTCGAAAATATTTGAATTTCATTTGGAAAATATTTCAAATTCAGAAACTTTAAGAAACTCAATGATTTTCATGAGAGAAGATAAAATGACTTCTTCAAAACATATGCAATATGAGTTGGATGTTTTAAAAAAGATCAAATTTGAAGTCCTTTTGAAATTATTTTCAATTCGGAGTTATTTGGGTTTTATTCAAATTATTTTTCTCCAAAAATAAAATAAATGGAAAATAGGGTAGAATGATTCCCTACATCAGAAAATTGAAGAAAAATAAATTTGAAATCATTTTGTTATTTTTTAAAATGATTTTATTGGGTTTTATTGTACAAGTAGCACTGTTTGAATTATTTAAATTTGTGTGGCTTTTATTTGATGCTCGAAAAATGTTCAAGTCATAGAAAATCTTTTTGTGAAAATTTTGATATATTATATGCCTATATAATATTTTTATTTATTTTGTTTTTAGTACTTTTGTTGTCTGGAAAATGTTTTTTAAAAAAATCTTTTGGACCGACTGGACCGGGACGGCTCAGTTCGCCATGCCACGGCCCAGCCGGCCTAAACGTGTGACTCGCTCGTCCCCGAGCTCGGGACAGAGTCCCGAGCCTCCACGAGCCGCCGCCACCGACCTCGGCATCCGTGCCGAGGCCGGGCTCCTCTGCCCCCTTGCCGAAGGCACTCCGCCCCGCCTCCTATAAGTAGGCCGCCCCGACCCGTTTCTCCTCCGAGCCGCGCTGCCTCTCGCCTCCCACCGCCGTAGATCACCGCCACCAACCGCCGCCACAAGCGTGCCGCACCGCCGCCTAGTCCGCCGCCGCCTCCTGTCGTTGCACACCGCCGCCGCCGCCGTCGCGCCGTCTGCCGACGCCCGCGCTGCCTACTGCCATCGCCGGAGCTGCCACGCTCGCTAGAGCTGCCACCCCGCCTCGTTGTTGACCTAACCATCGTCGGCGAAGAAAACCGACGAAAACCACCGGTAAAACCGCCAAGCTGTCCCGGTTTATTTTGGGTTTTTCCTCGGTTTTATCTTAATAACCCAATCGGTTCTGTTTAACGAACATTCTTTCGTTTAGGATCTTTAGTGAGCCTATTCATTAGGTTAGATCTGTTTAGCAAACGTTGGTTATTTAGTTTTTTTTCCTTTTCAGTTTATTTCGGCCAGGGACCCATCTGTGAATATTTTATTTACAGTTTAGTCCCTGTACTTCAAACGATCACTACTTTTTACTCGTTTGTCCAAATCCAACGAAACCAATGCCCACTTCTCCGTTACGATCCCCTCTATCCGGATATACAACTTAAACCTATTTTTGAAAGTTTTAAAATTTGAATTCAATTAGATTTGATTTGAATATTCTTTTGATCGTAACTTGAGTTTTGTAGCTCCATTTGAGTTGATTCTTTTTTGCAAATCGAAGCTCTTGACCTAAACTTTATGATAAGGCCAAATTCACATTATTTTGGTACTGTTAGAAATTGTTTTATTTTGCAAGAGTTATTTGCTTGGTTTTTGATGTTTTCCGAATTGTCTTCTTCGTTCTTCCTGATCTTTTGAGTGATTGCTTATGTGTGGTTCTTATTGCTTCCTTACGATAGATTGACTAGAGTGTGACGAGTAGAACTATCAGGTGTTATGAGTGCGAATCATCTTCATCAACAGTACGAGGCAAGTTCACACTTTGATCATACTTTTCATACCCAGTTTTCATGCATTAGTTTCACCCCTCAAACATTGCATGAGTAGGATTTGATAACATGTGGGTTTTGGGAAGTAGATGATGAGGTAGAACCTATTGCCCTTTTATTATCAAACTCTTGGGAGTTACTTCTACATTATGCTTATATCGCCATGCTATGCTCGTAGACGTGGATTGGGTTTGAGTGTATCCATGACAGATGTGAGATTGTTAATTAATGGTAAACTTAAGGTGGCTACTTAAATACACATTTGGGTGGAATGGCTGGGGCACCCTGGTGCACCCAATGGTTTGCCTGGGAACCTGGAGAACCCAGTGCTTGCCCAAGGGGATCCCGGAGTACCCATGTGATCACCCTATGGTTCGCCACCCTGGCTCAAAGGGATCATAAGATTATTCATGCTGGAAACTTCCGTGTGCAGCCACAAGCTATTATGGGCTCTAGCATAGTGGAGTAAGTTGCATGACCTCTTCCAGTGGTAGGCTAGCAGATGTAGGGGATGTAGGTTCGTACGGTCTACCCGGGGTTAGAGTTAATGCTTCTGAAAGACTGTGTCTCAGTCATCCATTTCTCAAACACCATGTAGTGCGAGAAATCCAACGAAGGAGATCAAGTCTTGTGGGGAAAAGTGTGCAAACCTCTGCAGAGTGTACAAACTAGTCATGATTAGCCATGTCCCCGGTTATGGACATCTTGAGTATCTGGTTCTTGGATTATCATGTTGATCTCATCACTTTACTTAATTAATTTGTTGGGTTGTTAACTTTTAATTGGTATTGAGTTGGAGGAACGTTCTCAATAATTTTCAACCAACTTGGTAGTTAAATAAAATTTATTCCTTTGATGTAGGGAAAAATTGGCTTTATGCAAAAACAAACTTAGAGCTTTCCCACCAGCCAAATATGCATGTAGTGATAGCTATTATTCATCATTATCCTTTGGTGTGAATTTGCCAGTACATTCAATGTATTGACCCTTTATGGCTGCAACGTCTCATGTTGTAGGAATCTTACGATGAGTAAGTGATATGTTAGGGTTACGATTTCTACACTCAACTTTGTCATTGGTGTTAATGGGAATCCACAACCTTGTTGTTACTTCCGCTATTTGGATTGAGGTAATAGTATTTACGTTACTTTATACATGTGAGCTACCTCTGTTATAAATCCTCGAGTACTGTGTGTGTCAGCATACCGATCCAGGGATGACACTTACGCACAGAGACTTGATTGTCTGAGGTCGGGTTACTACAAACTGTATCCATCTGTCAACACATAACCAAGAAAACTGCGAAATCGTGTACCTCAACCTTCAAAAAGCATCCATTATACGAGTTGTGGCAATGCTCCCGAACTCCCTCCCCGGTACTGGGTGGCGTCGAGGTTATCTCACCCCTAACTGCATAAAAGAGATTTTTGATGTCAGTGAACTCAAGTATTCCAGAACTGCAACAATAAAATTGTTACGACAACACCTCGGAGCTCAACTCCCCGGGACACTGCCACAACCCCTAAATGTCAGGAGGCACCAAGAACAATGTTCTCATCACAAGAATATCGGAACGATCCCACGATACCCGCGTGATCCTAATTTTTTAGTGAAAATGAGGAGAGGAAAGTCAAAACATCTACGTCAGGAGGCCTCACCAGAGCGACGAAGGTGACTGAGGAGTAAAAAGAATCCTACTCTCCGATATATATATATAATCCTAAGACTCAAAACATTTTACTTCTAGACGCAACAACGTCAGCGATTTGATCAAGCAGGGGGCTCCTAAGTCGGGGATGGCTCTGATTACCAACTTGTAACGCCCAAGATGCAGCTATATCTCCCACGTGTCAGGGCACAACTTAGAGGCATAACAACATTTTGGTTTTGTCGCAAGAAGGGTCATCTTCACACAATCCCATGTAATGAACAAGGAAGGGATAAATAGTTGGCCTACAATCGCCACGTCACACAAAGATCAAGTAACTCATACATCATTCAGAGTACACACATAGTCCGACTACGGACAAATCCAAATGAAAAGAAGACAACCCCAAATGCTAGATCCCCGATCGTCCCAACTGGGCACCACTACTGATCATCCGGAAAAGACACGTAGTAATGGCCAAGGACCTCGTCGAACCCCCACTTGAGTTTGGTGGCATCACCTGCACTAGTATCATCGGCACCTTCAACTGTTTTGGTAGTATCTGTGAGTCACAAGGACTCAGCAATCTCAAAACCCGTGAGATCAAGACTATTTAAGCTTATGGGTAAGATGTGTTTATGAGGTGGAGTTGCAACAAGCGCTGATAAAAATATGGTGGCTAACATACGAGTACAACAGTAAGAAGAGAAACTACGCAAACGGTCGTGAACTAGAAGTGATGAAGAATTGATCCCGAACTACTTACGTTCAAACATAACCCAACCGTGTTCACTTCCTGGACTCCGTCGAAAAGAGACCATCGTGGTTACACACGCGATTGATGCATTTTAATTAAGTCAAGTGTCAAGTTCTCTACAATCGGATATTAACAAATTCCCATCTGCCACATAACCGCGGGCACGGCTCTCAAAAGTTTAAACCCTGCAGGGGTGTCCAACTTAGCCCATGACAAGCTCACGACCCGCGGAGACAATCGTCCATCGCGGGACACCCCGAGTATTCTCGGAATCCCGGTGCACAAGCTCTTCGAAGAAAGGAAAACTATCCCAATGAGATCTCCTGACGAGTCAGATCCGTGTCCAGAGCCGCGTGCTCTCTATCTATGGACTCATCCGTCTATGCAAAGTGGACGATAGCCAAAAGAACCCGAGTTGCCCCGAGGCAGCACTCCTGACTGCTAGGTAGGTGGACCAACACTCTTGTCGAGCACTGGCCCGGGGGTTGATTAAGAGTCCATGGGTTAATTACTCCCTATGGAAAATTTTAGTTGTTATTAGGCAAATGGTAAAACCAATGTTGGATCTCCTCGGGAAAGCTTTACTTTAGGCGAAGAGACAGGGGGGCCCATAACACCCCGACTGTGTTAGGAACGCAAAATTCAAGGAACATAACACCGATATGACGGAAACTATGGCGGCAAGAGTGGAACAAAACACCAAGCAAAAGGCCAAGCCTTCCATCCTTTACCAAGTATATAGATGCATTAACTAAATAAGAGATATTGTGATATCCCAACATATCCATGGTCCAACATGGAGCAACCTGCAAGGCACCTGCAACTAGCAACGCTATAAGAGGGGCTGAGAAAAAGCTGTAACATAGCCAAACAACAGTTTTCTAGGAAGGTGGCTTAGAGGCTTGACATGGAAATATGGGAGTTATGGTAAACAAGTGGTAGGTAGCGCGACATAGAGCTGGAACGAAAAACTAGCAAGCAAAGATAGAAGTGATTTCGAGGGTTATGATCATCTTGCCTGCAAAGTTATCAGGGTTGTCGAAAGCTTGCTCCTCGTAAACGCACTTCACAGGTTCCTCATCCACGAACTCGTCTCCTGGCTCTAACCAAAGCAAGATCACAAGCAACAGAACAACAATCAATCACGGCGCAATGCACAAGCAAC
The DNA here is from genome assembly GCF_056163025.1 of Triticum urartu. Lineage (NCBI taxonomy): Eukaryota > Viridiplantae > Streptophyta > Magnoliopsida > Poales > Poaceae > Triticum > Triticum urartu. The sequence goes on from NC_141876.1 coordinate 264,294,976, forward strand.
ATGATGCAAGACATGGCATGGAATGCAAGGTATGATGTGCAATTCATATGGGTACTCCAGAAGAGATAAGATGATCAAGGCATCACCTTGGAAAAGCAAGCATGCCGCTGGAAAGGTTAGGTGATTTTGGTAGAAATCGATATAAGGATCACCGAAAATGGATGCACGGTTTGCAAATGACAAGCAAAGCAAGAATGATGCAAAACTGCGCTCAACAGCATCATGGCACTTAAGATGCAACATGAAACTACGCTATATCACTCCAACATAGCAACAAAGGACATGGCAGTGAAGTACAAGTGAAGCTCTACAAATCATGGACACTGAGCTCCTACTAGAACTCACTAGAACAATTCTAAAACAGCATGGCAAAAATGCAAATGATAACAGCTTATCAGACTTGGCAGAAATTCATGTATCATGGCATAAACAACATCAGATAGCAAAGTTTATGCCTAGTAAACTAGATGCTAGAGGAACATATTACATTACACAAGATCATGGAATGATAGTACTAAATGCACTTAATAAAACTCTCTTACTGAACTTGTCTCAAATACCCATAGAAAAGATGGTAGCATCAATGCAAACATGGCAAATGATATGAACAAATTTCAGACAGAAGAAATCATGGCATGGCATAAACAGATTCATGATGGCAACTTTGTAAGCTTGTGGCACTCATCACAGTGCACTAAATGACATGAAATAAAATCTAGCATGAAGTAGGCATGTTAAAGAGCATGTTCATGTGCAAAACTAACCCATAGCATATTTGAATAAAATTACACATAAAAGACAAAACATCATCATGATGTAAAATGACATGTTCATGAACTTTCTCAAATGCAAAAACTAATGCCACCACTGGATTGGTGGGATTTTTAAACCCCAAAAACATATATAATATGACTATGTTGCAGTAGAAAAATCCCCACAATTATGCAAAACAAATACTGCCTGAAATAGAATATACTGAAATGGCAACTTTCCAAAACTAGAAACGTCCAGAAATGGACCAGCCCAAAATGAAATATGGCGTCTTTTCAAAAATGGAAAAAACGCTATGACATAAAGGAAAAAAAATAAATAGAATAAAAATAGATTAAAGGAGGGCTAGAGGATGACAGGTGGGGCCGACTTTTAGTGACTTGAATGACCCCAAAAAGTTGGGGGGGGGTACTTCGCCTGGGAGGATTCTATCCCTAGTCTGCGGGGTGGATGAGACGGGTTGCTACCACTGGGCTAGGATCGGTATGCTGGTTAGAAGGGGCTCGGACCCTCTTGATGTGTCCTGAGGCTGGTATGGGTCCCCTTCTTCCCTGCACCAGAGAAGATTCAGAGAACGCCGACGAGCAACGACGGCGACTGCGGGTGCCTAGAGGCGGCGGCGGGTGTGCGGAATGTGCAGGGGATTTGCGGGAACTGCTTGTGCGCGTGGGCTGGAACCCGCGGGTGTGGTCTGCGTGTGGGTGTCCGGGTACGAGCAGGAGCCCATCTCGGACACGACGACGATGGCGGGGCGGCGGCCGGAGCTGAGCGAGGTCGGGGCGAGCAGGGACTGGCATGACGGGGCGGCGTCTGCGAGAGAGGGTCCAGAGCGGAAGTGAAGCGTGAGCAACGATGGCGACTACTACAACTACACAAAATACAGAACTAGTCAGAGCACCAAGAACACAAAGATGGCATGGCTCTAGTGGTAACTCTGGTGATCTAAACGCGACATGAAGAGGAGGGAGGGGAGGTAGGTATACCTAGCTCACCCTAGGATGCGAAGACGTCGATGGAGATGCGCTGGAGGCGACGAAAGGGAGCTCTGAACTTGGTGGGGCTGCTCTCCAGGAAGCAGAGGAAGAAGACGGCCGAGGGAGTCAATTTGGAGGTCATGTAGTCGCGTGTGTGGAGGCAGGGGACGTGGAGGAACTTGATGGTCCTCTCCACGGCGGCCGGAGGGAGGCCGGAGGCGTGCTGGAAGCTAGCCCGATCTCGAGCTCTTGCTGGCTCGGGTCATGGTGGCCGCGGCGACAGCGAGGGCGTGGAGCCTTACCTAGGCGGCGACGAGGGAAGGAGATGGGTGGAAGTGGACGAGGGAGGTTGGGGCTAGGGCTAGGACAAGTTTTATAGACCTCTAGGGTGCCGGACGGCCCTCAAATCACCGGGTTGTTGACATTGCTTGCTCAGATGTGCGCCGTACAGGAGGTTGAAGGCACCCCTGTACGTGGGTTGGTTGGGTTATGCTGCGGGGCTGCTGCTAGGCCATCTCGGGGAAGGATGCCCAAGTGGTGCGCTGCTGCTTTCTTTTTCCTCAAACAGAAAAACAAAGGGAAAAGCACAGGAGAGAGAGGAAGAGGAGTTTGAGAATGGTAAAAACATCCTCAAGCTCCTGGAATTGTGCCCTATTTAGTAAAATTGGTTTGGACATTTTTAGAGGAAGAAAAAGAAAACAAGTTAATTCAAACTTGGGTCATTTTGAACCTGACCAAAACAACTTCAAATAAAGTGAAATTTGGCGGAGAGGTTGAGGACATGGTGCAAGATTTATAGGGAGAAGATGAACATTTATGGAGAAGGGAAAAGTGGCACTTGCAAAAGAAAGGAAGGAGGTGGTGATGCACGGATCCACCCATGAAGCATGCAACAATACAACATGCATGAAACAATCCCACAATGCACATGATGATGAGGATATGCAAAATGACACCAAGCACAAAGCATACTCCAACTGGGCGATGTACTTCGACGGCTCTAAAATGTTAGCCGGATTGGGGGCTGGTGTCGTCCTAACATCCCCTACAGGGAACACAGTCCGTTATGTATTAAAAATCATGTATACGGACTCCAACAACGCGGATAAATATGCGGCACTACTGCACGGTCTCTGAATGGCTGTTTCTACGGATATACAACGCCTCGGAGTGCGTCGGGATTTGAACCTCGCAATATCCCAAATAAATAGAGAATTTGATTAAAAGATCCAAAGATGGCGGCATACCGCAACATCGTACTCAAAGTATCAGCTTGGTTTGAGGGGCTCGAATTTCATCACGTTGCTCGAGACAGTAATCAAGAAGCAGATATCCTTGCCAGAATGGACGCTAAATGCGACCCCATCCCACCTAACACCTTTGTGGAAAGGCTCTTCAAGCCATCCTTGGTATGGCAGGATGAGAGCGGCAATACTAGTCCGGAGCCGATCATACCCCAAAATGTCGAACATAACTCTGATATCATCGGGGGCTCGGGCACCGAAATGACACCTTCAGCCCATGTAATCATGGTTGTCATTGCCCCATGGACCGAACCCTTCCTGGCCTACCTTAATAGGCGGGAGCTCCCTGAGGACCAGAATGAGGCCCGTCGCATAGTTTGATGCTCGAAAGCCTACAAAGTTCATGAAGGAGAACTCTACCAGAAAAGTACTACTGGAGTTCTGCAAAGATGTATCTCCAAAGAGGAGGGACGACAGCTCTTGGCCGAAATACATGCTGGTCTTGGTGGCCATCACACCGCAGCTCGGGACCTCATAGGTAAGGCCTTCCGTACAGGTTTCTTTTGGTCGACGGCCCAAGCAGACGCACAGGCCCTTGTACAGCGCTGTGTCGGATGCCAACTTTTCACCAATCAAAGTCATATGCCGCCCACCGCCCTAAAAACAATCCCCATTACTTGGCCTTTTGCGGTCTGGGGGCTAGATATGGTCGGACCCCTTAAAGGGGGAAGCCACAAGAAGAATTTTTTTTCCGTTATGGTGGATAAATTCACTAAGTGTATAGAGGCCAAACCAGTAAAAACGGCTGAAGCTAGGCCGATGATTGACTTTATATCCGACGTTGTACACCGTTATGGTGTCCTGAACTGCATCATTACTGACAATGGCTCTAACTTCACAGCCGATGAGGTGAAAAATTGGTGTGCTAACCTGGGCATCAAGCTCGATTACGCCTCCGTATATCACCCTCAAACAAATGGTTAGGCCGAATGGGCTAATGGCCTGATAATGAGCGACATCAAACCTAGACTAGTGTGATCCCTACGGGAGTCGGATAAACACTGCGTCGAGGAACTTGATTCCGTACTATGGGGATTGCGGACCACTCCCAATCACACGACCAGACACACCCCCTTTTTCATGGTGTACAACGCGGAGGCTGTTTTTCCCTGCGATATTATTCATGACTCACCTCGAGTGCACATGTATGACGAGAGAGAAGCCGAGCTCGATCGACCGGGCGATCTAGATGGCCTGGAGGAAGAGAGTGATATCGCAAAAGCCTGTTCCGTGTTCTATCAGCAACAGGCTCGAAGATACCAAAGCAGGGAAGTGCGGGCCAAGACTTATAATGTCGGTGACCTCGTTTTACGCCTCCCAGAGAAGAAGGACAATCTGAAACCAAAATGGGAAGGTCCCTTCATTATAGATGAAGTTATCACAAGAGGAGCACCGCCTTCGTAATTGAAAGTGCTAGTTATCGACTAGAGGGGGGGTGAATAGGCAGTTTTTATGAAAGTCTTCAAAACGCGGGGGCTTTGAAGACAAACAGTAGAAATGATCCTATTGATATGCAGCGAACGGTAGACTACACTAGGCAAGCCATAGTCAAGTAAGCAATGAAGTGAAAGAACGAAGACTATCAGCAGCTAGGTAGTATGGATCAGGATGGAAGACAGTATGAAGCCAAATAGTAAACACTCTTCACTCAGTGAAGTCAGTCAGATCATACATGCAAGCAATAACTTCATGAATACAAACTATAAAGTAAAGGGAAGTGAAGGATAGAACTAGTAGCTTAGTGAAGTCAAGGATTTGGTAGACCAGTTCTAGTTGCTATGGCAACTGTACGTCGGGTTAGAGAGGCTGAGATTTAACTCAAAAGACCGCGTCTTCACCTTATTCCCCTTGAGCTAAGGACAGACAGTCCTCGCCCAATCACTCTGGTAAGTCTTCAAGGTAGACTTCCAAACCTTCACATACTTCATTCACCGGCGATCCACAATGACTCTTGGATGCTCAGAACATGACGCCTAACTGGCTGGAGGATTGACAGTCCTCAAGTGTAACAAGTCTTCAGATCACGCAGATTGAAAGACTTCAGTGATGCCTAACACTCTTTGTCTCTGGTTGTTTTGGGCTTTGTCCTTGCAAGGATCTCTCTCTCTCTCTCAAATGCTTCGGAGGTGGGTTGCTCTCAAATGACAAAAGCCGAGCACTAACTCTAAGCAGCCACCAATTTATGGTGTAGGGGGTGGGCTATTTATAGCCAGAAGGCAACCCGACCTGATTTGTCCAAAATGACCCAGGGTCACTAAGGAACTAACACGTGTCCAACGGTCAGATTTCAAACACACGCGGCAGCTTGACTTGGGCTACAAGTAAAGCTGACTCATCCAGCTCTGGATAAGATTTGCTCTCATTGTCTTTGCTCTAAGACATAGGATTTGGTTGAGCATCACATCAGTCACTCTGACTTTGTTTACTTGGACCCCACTTAACAGTATGGTGGTTCCTATGACTCAACAAAGAAGAAAAGGAAACTACGAAACAACTATGTCTTTGCACAACATAGTCTTCATGTGAATGTCTTCTCATGTCATAATCTTCACTATGAATATCTTTACAGACCACCATTGTCTTCAATGTCTTCATACATTTTTAGGGGTCATCTCTGGTAAGTAAACCGAATCACTAAGGGACTACTACCTTTGTTATCCTGCAATTCCCAAAAACACATTAGTCCCTCAACCAAGTTTGTCGTCAATACTCCAAAACCAACCAGGGGTGACACTAGATGCACTTACAGTAATGCATCAGATAATCACCTAGAGCCGAATCCATGGAACGCTGCTCGGCTCCGAAGATTCTATGCATAAGTTCAGCCATACTTCTTTTTCATTCCTTTTTCTCCTCTTAAATTTTGTTTTCTTGTTTTTATACGATTCCTAGGATGTGTTCGGATAAGCCGAACACTTGAGGGGTACACATCCTTAAATGTATATACCCCACCATGACTGGGGGCTTCTTGAAACGAAGCTTATTACTATCTCGAGCCTGGAGCTCACAATATATGTGTCGTTTGCTCATATACATCCTTATTGCCATTATATGCACCTCTATGACTTAAGTTTTTGCCAAGCTGCGTTGCCTTGCTCCTGTATTTATGCCCTACGTTCCTGATTATTCGGCTAGGGCGTAAATTGAGCACCTTTGCGATTGTTGCAACCGGGTCACCGAACATGTACCTCAGACGGGTGAAGCCGAAAGCTAGGGTTCTTAAGAGAATAAGTGGTCGGCAATCAAACAACAGATTGTTACATTATTGTAACCACTCCAAGACCGCGGCACACATAATTACAGTATGCCAACCCAAGGAAAGGAACCCTTAACGGAACTATTTTCATTGGAAGATGTTTCTTACATATGTAATATAACATACATCCCGAACTAAAAATTTTGTCTGTTCAAGCACAATGACTGGGTTGTCTAGTTTTCGGATATACTGAATGATTCTTTTCAAATAGTATTTAGAAACACTCCACCATTTTGGTTCTGGGGTTAAAGCCGAAAGCATGCGATGACAAAACTTTTCACATGTTCGGATGAAGCTACAGGTTGATCATAACGTACATGAATACATTAAATCAAACACCTATTCCTTATCTATTCCATCTATAAGACTGCCTAACCTATAGTCTTCATGCGAATACTTTGCAGCTATCATTACTTGATCATACACCAAATTCACTTGAATTTCTTTGGCGTCTGGTCCATGTGGTCCCACTCAGGCCATATGATTTGGATCCAGCTCGGTGAAACGTGTCTTCACCATGGCCCAGGCTTCTCGTGCGCCTTCACGGCAGGCAGATGTCTTCCACAGTGCCGAACACCTTTGAATAAGTTTGCAAGCCTTCCATACTTTCTGGAGGGGTATCATATGGCCATAATGCCTTCACCATACTCCTCATGGCCTTTCGGTCCCAAACATGTACCACGGACAGTTCCTTCAGCACGTCGCCTTGAAATCCAGATACCTCTTCTTCCGGGCGACTAGTTAACATGCCTGTAAAGCAACAGAGTCATGATGTTCCGAACTATGGAATAAATATGAGCCCCTAGGGTGGTTTAACAATGGAGGGAAGACATACCGAATATACCGCCCTTCAGCTTCTCATTTTCGTTCTGAGCGGCTGATAACTGAGCCTTTAAGCTCTTTATCTCTTTGGATTGTTTGTATTTTCCCCCTCATGTTTACTCTTCCCGGATGCACTCATTGCGACCTTTTTCATTTCCGCCAATTTGTCGGTGACAACATTCAGCTGTGTCTGATTCACCTTTAGCTCCTAAGATAGTGTGGTATTTTTCTCTTTGAGAACCTGCGGGTCATATCGATCCTTAAATCGGTTTACCTCACCACTTCAAGTCTCGGGGGCTAATGGCACATGACTATCAAAAATTGTGTAAAATTTTACCTCTATATCCTTCGAGAACAATTGAGTGACTCCGGCAAGTCCGTCTCGAGCAGCTCGGATATATGCATCCACCGAGCTGAGTGCGGTAAACTCTTGCTCGGAAAAGGCCAGAGCGCACATAGCCTCTTTTAATCGATGGTGATTCCTCACACTCTCCACTTCAGAATTCGTGATTGATACGTCATCCTAATCCTCTTGAGGAGGCGGAACTGGCATTGCATCGGCTCTCGTCCTAGTTGGCGAGTCCAGCACCGGATTGGCGTTCATTCGGCTAACTAGGCGTTTTCCCACCGTCTGCCGCATACTCCTCCTGACATGAAGGAGAAAAGGATACTTTTAACAATCCAAACTCATGCCTAGTCATGTATTAAACAATCATACCTCTTGGAAAACTTTGATCTTTTTGGAGCACTCCCGGTCCCTTTTCGTTTTGACCGACGACCTTGCTTAGGGGCCGCCCTTGAGGAGGTCCGGTCCATCGAGCGCCGATCCTATAAAAATCCGGATCAGTATAATGGATAAAAATGCAAATATGGATTTACTTTTAAGAGCCCTCCGAATACTTACGATGCAGAAGGGTAGAGGCGGGGGTAGTCGGTGGTGATAGCCACTTTTGAGACATCAAGGCTCGCCTGATAAAATACCGCATCATCGAACACTATGTATATGTCCGGATCCTCAAAAAAGCCAGGGTCTCCATCGCGGTCATGATCCTTTGGCTGCGGAGCGGGAAAGTAGACGTCCTCGGTCATCTTACTCCATGATTGTTTATGGAAACAAAGGGAAAAATGGATTAATATCTTTGACAGCAATAAGGCAACACAAATGATCGAAATCTTACCCATTCTATGGGGTTGTACATGGAAAAGCCTTCTCGGCAGTTTAAGCGAAGGAAATCTTGTTTTTCACCCTTATACAGATCGACCAAGATTGTGGCCAGTTCGGAAGGGGTATCCGGATCCTTCCGTCTGTAATGGGATGCATCATCTTCTCCATTGTAACACCATAAGGGAGTTACTCTGGACTAGAGAGGCTGAACGCACCTATTTATTGCAATAACCACAACCTCGACTATCGAGAGCTTGGTATGGGCTAGTAACCAGACCTTGCTAAGCAACCTTTTTACTCCCGCACTATCCTCCTCTTGGGGACTTCGGGGACGCCAGGTGAAACACTTCTTTAAAAGGGAGCTGGAAAACTCAGGAAGACCGCGCCGAACTGGGTCTAGCAGTGGGACGTCATCCATGTAGAACCACTCCGAAGACCACTGCGGGTATACTTCTTTGGGAGTCCCTATGAGGTATCCGGATCCGGCTATACAAAACACTTCGGCACCGCCCACTTCAAAGATAGAGCCTCCTCGATGGCGGGGATCAAGGCAAAAGAACTTCCTTCATAGTTCAAAATGGGGATCGACGCCTAAGAACAGTTCGCAGAGGGCAACGAAGCCTGAGATGTGGAAGATCTAACCTGGGGTGAGCTTGTGCAGTTGGATGCCGTCAAATTCCAATAGGCCCCGGAGAAAGGGTGGATTGGAAATCCTAGGCCCCGCAATAGGAACGGGACAAAGCACACCCTCTCCTCCTTATTCGGGTTGGGGAAGTACTCAGCCATCGCATCATTGCCAATTGAGTCTAATCCCGCTCGAACGGGGACTAGATCCACGAGCGGAAGATAGCCTTGCGTCTGGAGTCGGCTCAGTTGTAGATGAGGCACTGAGCAACTCTTCCAATCACTCTCCTGAGGGCCATGGGGCGCGAAGAGGAGCCTGGAGCGCTGGGCATATTGGAGGGATTTGTTTGTAGCTAATCTTGATGGTTTTTCCTATGCGCGATGTGAGATGGCATTTGGGGATCAAAGTCTCCTTATATAGATGACGTCGGAGCGTGGTGAGGGGCTTATTTGCAAAAAAAATCATGGACCGTTCGAATTCATTCGGCGCGGGGAAATTGAAGCGACCACAAGAAGGAGTCATAAAGGCGGCGCATCGGGGCCACAACCAGAGTGTCGTTGGTCTGAAGTATAAGTAAGAACCCGCCTTGCAAAGCCGAAGAAATAAGCCGGATACGATGTCTTCATTGAAGGCAAGTTCGGGGGCTACTGAAAAGTCCTGGATTAAAGGGTCCTCGGGTGTCCGAGTTGTATGATATGGGCCGGACTGATGGGTCGTGAAGATAGATGGTAGAAGGCCTTCCCCCGTGTCCGGATAGGACTCTCCTTTGCGTGGATGGTAAGATTGGCATCTAGATGTACAGTTTCCTTCCTCTGTAAGCCGACTCTGTACAACCCTAGACCCTTCCGGTGTCTATATAAACCGAAGGGGTTAGTCCGTAGAGGCGATGAGAATTCATATAGGCTAGACATCTAGGGTTTAGCCATTAGGATCTCGAGGTAGATCAACTCTTGTAACCCCAATATTCATCAAAGTCAATCAAGCAGGAAGTAGGGTTTTTCCTCCATTAAGAGGGCCCGAACCTGGGTAAAACATCGTTTCCCCTTTGTCTCCTATTACCTTCGATCCTCAGACGCACAGTTCGGGACCCCCTACCCGAGATTGGCCGGTTTTGACATCGACAGGTGGCCGTGTGAACGACGATGGATGCGGAGCTAAATGGCACGATCATTATGTCGAAGATCGCGAGCAGCAATGGCAGAGAAGGAGATCCAACAAGCAGACCATCGAATAGAAAATAATTGTAGCCATAGTCGCCACCAGAGCCATAGCCATAGCTGCAGCTCTGCCAACATTGAAGCATGCATCATCACGCAAAGCCAATCCCATGCCCAAGCCATGTTGCCTTCAATAATCGATAGCATCAAGTAATGGATCAAAAATGGTGAACTAGGAAACATTGTCATTGACACATCGCCCAAGTATAGTAGCCCTTCTGTCTCTTTCATTGGAAACTCATCACCAATGGCTGCTCTTGACGCTCTTACGGAAGACACTCCGTGCACTCTCTTAGCCCTTGTGAATGGTGAGCTGATTAAAAGTTGCAATCGGCTCGATCATTCACCCCAATTATAGAATCATGCACGTATGGCATATGCCTGAGGGGGTATTCAAAGTTGAGTTGTCTGTTGTCTTAAATGGTTACAAAGATATTGCTCCTCCAATACAACCTCCTGGTTTGGATAGCCAACTTTCCCTTGGACAGTGCTTATGTTGGTCAATGATGTGGCCAAAGAGTCAAATTCGGCTAGGAGACATCCAAATTCCAACAAGATCGAACAAGATGTCGTGTTGAGGACCATCTCCTTTGGGTCAGAGTCAATCTGAATTGCATAACAACAATGTGGATGTCATTGAGGAGCAAGTAAATAATGATGATGATTTACTTGTCAATCGATTCTTCATGGTTGGAGAATATCACAACTCAGCTACTGATCTTGATGGACCTATGCCTGCTGATCCCGTCCAAGCAATCTTTGTGCCTCCTGGTATCCAAGCTGATCACGGTGTTGATCTTGCCAGAAGAGTCTACTATTCAACGGGGACTTCACGCCACCAGACACACAAGTGCCACCATCCAAGGAAGCGTTGCTGAGTCCAAACACACTCAATGTGATGCTAGCAAATGCACTGCCGGGCGGTGCAGCTAGCCTGCCTAACATGTCACACAAGAAGAGGAGGCGCCTAGGAAATGCTAATAAGAAGGGCACTGCCACCGCCAGCCTGCCGGTTCAGAATAATAATGAAGTAATTCTTCATGTTGCATGTCGGACTAACCATTCACCGGGTGAACCCATCCTTCCGAAGGAGATCTCCGATCTTCTACAGACAGAAATGAGACTTCTGCATGACGCTGTTCTCTATAGGGAGAAGTACGCATTTTCTCATGCAGGTGGACATCGCCCTGTTTTCATAGTGATGGTGCCATCTAATATTGGTTTGTGCGATCGTTTCCCCGTGGAGAAGTTCTAAGTGCCATTTGAAAACATCTTCAACCTATTCCACCTATTCAAGCTTGGTCCTTCCTTAATACGCCTATGGGCAATCAATACCGCCTACACTGCAATATGTGAGCGGAACTAGGTTGTCACGGTAGCGGACCCCTACCTCATGCATGAGAGCAACGTCAACCTCCCTGATCACCGTCAAGCTACGAGGACCTACCTGTCAGACTTCATGCTTGCCAACATGGACAAAAGTTGCCTTCTAGTGCCCTACTATCTGAAGTAAGTCATTCGGTACTCGGTATGCACTATTCTTCCGTACAATCTCATTCTGCTTCCACGTCAAAACATTATATACTCGAGCATAATTGGTATTTTTCTACTTTTTACGTAGAGAACATTGTGTCCTCATCGTTATTTCCCCGAAGTTCACCGAAAATTATTTCATGGATTCAAAGAGGAAAGTGAAGAAGGACCACAGAGGCATCAAGAAGGTTCTTGATGAACTACCGGTCGATTATACTAGCCGGGAAGGAGTGATCAGGGAGGGTTATCGCAAGTCCGACAAATTTAAAGCGGTACGCTTCGCTCACAAAACTGACTTTTGTTGCATGTAGCAGCTGGAAAACAGTGATACACATGGCTAATACGTCGTCCACCACATGGAGGACTACATACGACAGGGACAAAACCTTAAAAAGAACTCTGACATCATTGCATGGGGGATGAAAATGGAGGAAATTAGCCTGGGAGATACTAGAGATGAGTTCAGACGCGTCGAGCTCAAGTTTTCTACCATCCTCAACAAGGATGTCATCCACCATGCCGGTGATTTCAACGGCGGTGCACCTGCCAGCTCAGAGGAGATAAAAACTCGTCTTAATAAGAAGGGTCGCGATGCAGATGGACCGGTGTCTCTTGCAGATCCGATGAAGAAATACATTGATGATCCTTTTTATTGATGTAATAGGATAGTGATAGCTAGCTATGTTGTGGTTTTGTAAACTACTTGATCAGCTATACGTACACGTTGTCTAGATATCTTAATTTTAAGTGCTACACATAATTATCATGGATTTATTTTTATTAATGTTACGTGGCTAGAAATATTATTGATCTTAAAAAACGCTGCCATGAAACCATTTTTCAGCTGACGTGGTAGCGTTTTTCCTATTATGCTTTCAAACTAAGTAATGGTGTCGGAAGTATATGCAACGCCTCTAATGTTTCTCCATATCTATGACGTGTGGAGAAAAACCTACGTCGTAGGTATATTTGACATTGTCGTCGTGTCACTTTATCCAACACCATAGATACCAGAAACTCTACTGGCGTATGAACCAATGCCACCACTATATTTTAACACTGGCGCCATATTGGTGGCGTTAGGCTCCTACACCAGCAAGGCACTTTTTGGCACGCCATAGCTAGGCTTTTCTGCACTAGTGTTTACTCCACCCTATGAATATATATATATTGTCGTCTACCATATGGACTAAATTTGAATAAATTTTCCTTATTTGAATACGATTGTTGTCAAGTTATACCATCATTTTAAATATTATCTTGATAACAGAAAACATGCATATAGTAGTAATCATATTTCAATATGAACTACATGTACCATACAATCTCCAATTCAAATATTTTTATCCATTTTATGTTGAATTCAAATCACAGTACATTGGTCTAGGTAGCGGGATGTTCGGGATAATCTAAACCCTGTTTTCATATATATTAATTTTGGCCGAATTGGGACAACTTTTGGTATAAGCTTCTTACAAACCGGAGCTTCTCTCAAGAAGCGTCGTGGTTCTGAGAGGGAACATGTCACCTTTCTATGTGAAACGATATACGCTGCCTCCCCCTGATTTTCTTTACAGAGGCAACATGGAACTATTTGAGTGCCTTGTTAAATTTTGGAATTATTTCGGGTTCTTTTGGCCTTTATATACATTAATTGAGTTTCTTGTCATTTACTGTGCATAATTCAAATTTGAACCAAAGTTGGGAATGAAATTAGCCCCCATTCAATCAAAGTTGGTTGAAAAATCACATGTGTGTCCTTGGGTGAATTTCTAGGTCCCATGTAAGAAATGGGAATGCAATTCAAACATCTGGGCATCGTGGCTCGGCCGAGAACATTGAAAAACTTGATTTTTAAATTCCTGTAAATCCAAAACTCGCCTGAAAATCATGAAACTTGGCATGGTGTCATTTCATGGCACTAACATGCTGTGGTAAAAGCTTTGGCCGAATTGGAACAAGTTTTGTTATAAGCTTCTTGCAAACTGGAGTTTCTCTCAAGAAGGCTCATGGTTCTGAGAGGGAACGTGTCACCTTTGTGTGCGAAACGATATACGCTGCCCCCTTGATTTTCTTTAGAGAGGGAACATAGAACTATATGAGTGTCGTGTTAAATTTTGGAATTATTCCGGGTTCGTTTGGCCCTTTTATACATTAATTGAGTTCCTGGTCATTTAATGTGGATAATTAAAATTTGAACTACAAGCACATGCTCAAGTGCACCAAAGTTGGTTGAAAAATAACATGTGTGTCCTCAGGTGAGTTTGTAGGTCACATGCAATAAATAGGAATGAAATTCAAACATCTGGGCGTCGTGGCTCGGCCGAGAACATTGAGAAACTTGGTTTTTAAATTCTTGTAAATCCAAAACACGCCTAAAAATCATGAAACTTGGCATGGTATAATGTCATGGCACTAACATGTTGTGGTAAAAAATTTGGCCGAATTGGAAAAAGTTTTGCTATAAGCTTCTTGCAAACCGGAGCTTCTCTCAAGAAGGCCCGTGCTTTTGAGAGGGAACATGTCACCTTTGTGTGCAAAATGATATACGTTGGCCCCCTTGATTTTATTTACAGAGGCAACATTGAACTATATCAGTGTCCTGTTAAATTTTGGAATTATTCCAGGTTCGTTTGCCTTTTTTATACATTAGTTGAGTTTCTGGTCATTTAATGTGCATAATTCAAATTTGAACTACAAGCACATGTTCCAGTGCATTAAAGTTAGTTGAAAAACCACATGTGTGTCCTCGGGTAAATTTCTACGCCCCATGCAAGAAATGGGAATGAAATTCGAACATCTGGGTGTCGTGGCTCGGCCAAAAACATTGAGAAACTTGGTTTTTAATTCCTGTAAATCCAAAACACGCATGAAAATCATGAAACTTGGCTTGGTGTCATGACATGTCACCAACATGTCGTGGTAATTTTGCTGTCCGAGTTGCGAAGGCGCACACATTAACAATCACCAAAGTCATTTTGGAACAATTGCTATCGTGTTACAATCAGAAATGCAAGTATTATTGAAACCATGGGCGTTCTACTTACATTTACGTGCCGCCACGCATCCCCTTTTTTTACTGGCTAGGAGGCGCCGTGCGGGGTAGCTATTTGAGTATGGGAGGCGTGCGATTAGACCACTACACGTGCTCATCGGGGGGAGAGCCCTTTGACCTCCATCTGCCGCCCACCTCTCTCCCAAGGTCTCTATTAATGGCGCCCGATCCCCTGTTTAATGGCATGGTTATGTCTCACTCGACTGAGATTTAAGAGAGAAAAAAGAAAATCTGAAAAGAAAATTTTGCATGGATCTTGATGTAAGATCCGACAGACCTATGTAGAATCTACTATGACTTAAGCAAACTAGTGAATTTATAAGGACGATGAAAGTGGATAATAATTGTCTTACATATTTAGGAAGATAATTAAAAAAGCAACATGTGGCTACTCTCAAAATACATAAGGGCAAAAGAAGGAAGACGCATATGATGATCTGGCTCACTGATCTCTACTTTCGTGATGAACTGCAGGTTGCGGAGACTAGTTCTCGCGGCGAGCGGCGATGATCTCTTTCATCAGTTTCATGTCCTCAATACGTTGCTTGGCAGCATCCACGGATTGCTCCACCAGCCTTTCGCGCTTGATGCAGACCATGACATTCTCGTCCATAAGTTTCTTGATGATGACGCCCTTCCTCTTCAAAAAGGCAGCTGTCTCCTCCGCCTACTTCGCCCTTCCGGCAATCTTCGCCCTCAGCAGGCCGTGCTCGGTACGGAGCTTCTCCTTGTCCTCCCCTAGTCCCTGGATGATGGTTGTAGCATTTTCAAACGAGGCATTCATCTCATCCTGCAGCTTCATCCAGCCAGAGTTCCGACCCATCAGGGCATCGAGCATAGAGCACATGCGCCTGCGAGAGTCCTCACCTGCCCGCAAGAAATTTTCCCAGGTCACCGCGGCCAGACCAGTCTGCTACATCAACGGCGTGGCGGGACCTCTGTGGTGCTTCGGCGGCGCGGCAGGACATGTTGTCTGCTTTCGCGGCAAAGCGGGACATCTCTCGTGCTTCCTTCCATTCTCGCCTCTCCCTAGTAGTAATCTCTTGACCCAGAACTCATGTGGGCCATGGCAGACGCAAGGGAACGACGATGAAAGACTTGTTTGTTTTTGTGGATGAGGAGTTGAGGAAGAATGTGCATTCATCTTGGAGTAGGTAGTAATAGCAAAAAGGCCCGTGCATTGCAACGGGAGAAAAAATCCACTCATATCTCTAGCTGGGTCGGTTGGACAAACTGTGTGTTGTCGGTTGGCGGGTTATGAGATCAAACCCTCCCGTCGGCAGTATTTTTTATTTTTCTCTGGACCTGGGCCATAGTGCGCCGCCAGATGGGCTTCCTCCGTTGGGCTAAAATAGGTGGCAAGTAACGAAACAAAATAGCGTACGTGAAATTAATTGAAGTGGGACCAAACGAAGCAGACCAAACCAAGAATACCACCTCCCTTTAATAGTAGGTATAGATTTATAACCAAGTACTAATACGCTCCTAGGTGGGAAACCATTTAGGTTTTGATCGATGTGAACAGGTTTGCAATTAAATATAGCGTGGTAGTAATTTGGAATGTGACGACACGCAAGCTCAAAATTTATTGACGGTTCTAGGGGCTGTTTGGTTTTAGGCCTAGCAATGCCACACTTTGCCATCCAATGTTGCCAAACTTGCCTAAGGTTAGTTCTTCAAAATGAGAGCCAGAAGTTGGCAAGCCTAAGGGAATCTTTCCACATTTTGTGTGTGTATGTCGTGTGGGGCCCTAGTGTGGTTTGCCAAAGGTGTGGCTTGAAACAAACACTCACCGAAGTTGGTCAAACTTGCCTAACCTTAGGTGTGCCAACCTTTGGCAATCTTGTCATAAACATGCACTATTCTCGGATGGCGTAACATGTGCACTCCGCGTACGTGGCATTTGGACCATAGGGTGCACAACAATAGGTGATGTCAGCACACATCTTGTTCCATCAATTGTGTGTGCTCGTTATTACCATCGCACACTCTTCTTTTAATTACTAGCAAGATGCCCGTGCGTTGCATAGAACATCAAGATGCATTTGTATGAGTAGTTTACACTACTAGGAAAATGCTAATTAGTGGCGCACCTGTTTTGGCCATTAATGGTGCACTACAGGTGTGCCACTATTAACACGCCACTAGTAACAAGTGCTAATGGCGCACCCCTAGTGCGCCACTAGTATCCCAGATAGTAGTGGCGCACCTGGCAGTGCGCCATTAATATGTCCCCTGGTGCGCCATTACTATGCCTCCCAGGGGGCCATATTTACCTTGTGCTCGGGGTTACTAATGGCGCACTTCTAGATAATGCGCCACTAGTATGTTTATTGCAGTGCACCACTAAAGTGCAGTATGCTGCGCCAGTAGTATGAATATTAGGAATTTTTTCTTTTCTGATATTTGCACATGTTACAAAATATATTACTGCATAGAATACAAACATCACAACATATAAATAGCAGATTTATCGAATACAATAGAAGATTAGTCTCCGAATACAATTCATCATATTAGTCTCCGAAATCAAAAGACCGAACAAAGTTAGAACATTACAAGTCTCGAGACCGCGAGTAGCGAGTTTGTCTTCACATTACAAGTCGATATCGATCATCTAAACTACCATCACATAGAAGAGAGCTGCGGTCATCACGATGAGCATCATCGCGATGAAACTGGTCTTCATCCGGTTCCTCCTCCGCTCCCTCCTCTCTCCCGCTAGATAGCGCGCGTATCTAGCTTCCACCTTCGCCCTAGTGCTGTACCCTTTGTAACTGTTACCGCTGAAACGGTGGACCTGTCTCTGACACTCCTCCCAGTCATTGTAGACTCCAGGAACCTTACCCTTGTACACGACATATGGCGACATCTCTCTGCACTAGACAAACAAAACGTTAGTAGCAATTCACAGACAATACATAAGCAATATATACGTATGCAACAAAAGGATCGGAAGAGAAAAGCAACACATTAATAGCACGATCCATGGTCCTACTAATAAATAGCATCGATTACATATAAGTTTAACGACTATCCAGACCAAAGAGACATACAAGTTCATTAAAGTTTAATTACAACATGAGCTAATCAATATTTCAGAACTACATAGCATAACTAATTTTGACTCGACTCAGGGACCGGAGCGTGGATGAAGCCGCCGTCTTTCATGATGGTCATGAAATCGCGATCGTTCTCAGCCTGCATTTGTAGTGTAGTTTCTATTTCACTATTGGACGGTTGATATCTCAGGAAGAACTGCCCCGAGGTACGAAGGACATATTGATGGATGATTTCTGCAAACTCCGACTAGATGCGAAAGAATTCTTGTCTGAGGTCCGCGTCCTGGATTGCCGACAAGCGTGCGGCCCAATCTTTGAGACTATTTGGTAGCAGAAGGTGATTATGGTCCCGTACGATTGCACGCATGTGATGGAGGGCATAGTAGGCATCCTTCTGACCGCCAGGCGGCTGCTTGACGCAGGGGAATGTCGTTACGTGGGTGAACACGTGCTTTCCATACTTCAAAATTGGCCTCCTGCGGGTGCCTCCAGATTTGGCGTAGCCAAGGAGAACATCATCAAGAACTTTCTTGATATTTGTGTAGTCTTTATTCGACTGACGGTCCGAGTCGAAATACATGGCCATGGAATAGTTCGGGCTTAAGAGGATGAGTGTGCAACGTGTGTCACTGCATAAAACACGGAATGTTAGAGAAAAAAGAATGATCGGAATCTAAGAAATCATATCTCACAGGGCAGTGAGGGGATGACTTACTCGGGAAAGTAAGGCACGAGGAAGTTATCCTTATCTAGGTTCGCCAGAATGACGCCTTTGAGGTATGAACTCGCGACTTGCCGGTCCCCAGTGCTGCCCAAGAGCTTGGCACGCATGTAGAATGTGTCGACTATCACGATGTCCGGGGTCTTGTCTCTAATGATCCTCATCTCCATACTTAGTGAAAATAGCCGAATGAAGGTGTAGTGCAGCGGATGAAGGTTAAACATAGCGAATATGTCATCAAACCGCAGGGCGATCATACCCCCGATGGCGCTATCGACAAAGCCCTCGCCCTCTGGCACCTTGGCCACGAAAACCGAGTATGCCACATCATTATCGGAGAGACACCGCTTCTCCAAAGAAAGAACACTGTCATGCAGACTCCGCATACCACCGGTTGCAGCATTGAGCAGATTAGTCGGTAGCATCGGCCTACCCGCCACATGCACCCTCCTCGAGATATCCTTCGATGAAGGTGGCCCGTCCTAAGCATAGATCGTACTCGGTGCCGGCTGGCTCGCACCCTTGTTATTCTTTCTTTTCCGTCCCTTCTTCTTCTGTTGGAATGGGATCGAGTTCTGCTGAGAGACAACCTTCTTGAGTGTGTTGGGGCTGATAATATTTCCCACCTCGGCTATCTGAGGCTTGGTGAAGGCGGCAGCTGGAGGCGTCTCCTGAGAACTGAAAGCCAGACGACACCTGTTGCAATTGGGTTTCTCCGCGGTAACAGCTAGATCGCGATCGTCTTTTGTAGGGTTGGGTTCTTGAGAAGGAGGCCCCAAGAATTCGTCACCGTACCCATGTCACTAAAGTACTTATCGACCCTGGTAAATGTACCATTGTCGTTGTCCGGATCCTGTGCCATATGCATGTCCGGATCGGCCATATGTTCGTCGTCGTCGTCCGGTAGCGTTGCGGTGGTCTTGCCATGGCTGGGCGCCGACACGACTGGCGGTGTTGTCTGTGCGGTGGTGTCCCCCGCCCCCAAACAAATCTGTCTCTTCGGCCAAAGCATGGACTAGCCTATGCCGGCGCTGAGGGTCATCACATCATCTTCGTCGGCCCCAGGGGGTCGATACGAAGGTAACAAGTCATTGCAGCCCCGCAGCACCCGAACCAGTTGAACCCTATACACGTTGGGTGGCATCGGATTACCATGGTATAGGCGGTTGCCCGGTTGAACGATTCTGGCCTTGGAGACATCGATCAACTCGCCGTTCACAAAGTGCAGGAGAGTGCATGGAACGTCGGTGGCGCCCTGCGAAAACATGTAGGGCGTCAGGGATGTCCAGTCAAAGGCAAGGATATGAAGTCATCGGCCGAGAGGCTTAGTTACCGTGATGGCGTCGAGCTCGGCTGATGTCGAGGCACCGCCAACGGCGGGCATGCAAGTGATGGAGGGGCCCCTTGCTGCCGAGGTGCCGGCCGGCGTATTCTTCCCACACCCAGGTGCATTAAGCTCCAATGCCGGCGCCGACGCCGGAGACACCAATGCCGCCTCCGCCGGAGACACCAATGCTGCCTCTCCCGGGGACACCAATGGCGCCGCCAGCACGTTGTGCGAGTTGCTACCCGTGAAGCTGGGAATCGGGGGCGGCCCCTATTGGCCGCCCGCAATCCACGACTGCAGCCCCTCAAGCAAGGTAGGCATAATGGCGATGATCGTCGCTCCCAGTTGGTCTCACACTTGCTCTTTGACTATCTTCGGAATCCGCGCCACTTGTGCCTTGAGTTCTTGAACCTCGCGCTCCTGGCTTTCCGAGATGGTCTTTCTCTCCTTTTGCCCAGCGGTATAGTATTCTGACCATTTCGTGGACAAGCCTTTGCCGGCCACACGACCAGCTGATGTCGGCTTACTGAGCTTATCCTTGTATTTCATTACGTTCAACGCCCTATTTAAAGTGGTGTCCCAAGGGGAGCTCTGAGATGACCCCGTGCTACTGCTTTCAGTTTCCTGCGGAAGGAAAGTGAACCATTTAGAAAATTGGCTTCATTAATTAGAATGCAACCATATGGAGCTAATTACGCGGGGGTGTATTCCTTACCAGAACAAGCTCAAGCGCCTTGGTCTTCGAATCCGTGGTATGCTCCTTGGTTACCGAGTCAATCTTGTACCGGGCCCTGACATAGTTCCTAGTTTGCTTGTCATGGTATTTATCGAAGAGGGGCGGTGGGCCTTGCTCGACACGCTCCACGTCCTCCTTGTCCCATACAGGTTCCGCCACTCTATAACCGCCGGGACCGAGTTTGTGGACCCCTAAGTTCAAGTCCCGCATATCTTTCCCCCACTGACCTGATTCCGCGGTTGCGTTGCTCTTGCACTTGATCTTGAACTCCAGGTAGTCAGCTTCGCTGATCAAAGGATTTGTCTCCTTGATCTTCTCATAACTATCACCTTTTTCAATCCTACTCTTCACCGCGGCTCTCCAAGTAGCCAGGGTTGTGCTCATCTTCGTGAGGACGGCACTTTTCACTTTATTCCCTGAGAGGCGTGTGTTTGCGAAGTCACCGGGGAACTTGTACCGTTCATGCAGCTTCGTGAAGAGGAGGTTGCGCAAATTCCCTCGGTCACGATGCCTTAGGTTCTCGGTGTTGATCGAGACGGTGCTCTGGAGAATGCACCCAAGCTGTCCCGCGTACCCCTTGACTAATTCTGGGGGCGCCGTTGTCTGCCCACTGGAGGACACTTTAGTAAATTCCTCCTTGACGGTGCCGAGCACGTTCGGGCGCCGGTCCTTCCGTTGCCTCTTCGGTTGGCTGCCATCTGTGTGTGCGCTACCATCATTAGTGGTGGCATCCTCGGCGGCACCATTAGTGGTGTCATCCCCGACGCCACTAGGGGTTGTGTAGTCGGGATCGGTGTCTTCCGCGGCGTCCTCATAGCGGTGAGGTTCTTCCTCCATCTCCTAGGACAGCTCCCAGAATGCCTTGCCCGAACCACCGGCCTCATCGTTGTGGGCCATGTTTCGCTCTAAATAGGAAAAAAGTTTGGTCAAAAAGTTGGTTATTGTCAAGGAACAAGATATCTAAGTTGACCAAATAACCTAATTCTCGAGGAATGTCGCCAAAAAGTTGGCTTGGTGTGCGGTACAAAACTGAATTTTGGAAATCTGCAGAATGAACAAGCTAAGGGTTGCAAATGCCCGCAAGGCTTCAAGGGTGACGGCATAATGGCCTAGTGTTATTTAAGGGTTGGTTTGTGAGGAATTATCATGGTCTCATCATTTTGGGTTTGTCGACACCGAGGCATCCTAAAACCTAAGCTTTTATCATTTAGGGTTTGTCGACACTGAGGCACCCTAAAAGCCTAAGCTTTCATCATTTAGGTTTTTATCGACACCGAGGCACCCTAAAAGCCAAGGATTTATCATTTAGGGTTTTTCGACGCTGAGGCACCCTAAATGCTAGTTAAGTTTTCATCATTTAGGGTTTATCGATGCCGAGGCACCCTAAAAGCCAAGGTTATATCATTTAGGGTTTGTCGACGTCGAGGCACCCCAAAAGCCTAAGTTTTCATCATTTAGGGTTTATCGACACTGAGGCACCCCAAAAGCCTAAGTTTTCATCATTTAGGGTTTATCGACGTCGAGGCACCCTAAAAGCTATTATATCATTTAGGGTTTGTCGACACCGAGGCACCCCAAAAGCCTAACTTTTCATCATTTAGGGTTTATTGATGACGAGGCACCCTAAAAGCCAAGGTTTCATCATTTAGGGTTTGTCGATGCCGAGGCACCCTAAAAGCCAAGGTTATATCATTTAGGATTTGTCGATGCAGAGGCACCCTAAAAGCCATGGTATCATCATTTAGGGTTTGTCGACGCCGAGGCACCCCAAAAGCATAAGTTTTCATCATTTAGGGTTTATCGATGCCGTGGCACTATCTCTCTCACCATCATATAATTTCTCCTTAATAAATAAAGGATCAATCTCCACATACTTGGTTCTGAAGTGTTGGATCGGGTTACTGGTTATGCTTATAGCTGATTTATTATTACACCACACCTTCAAAGGCCTTTTCCCAGCACCTTCATTCTGATAGAGGATTTCTACCCATAATATTTCACAAAGTCCTAGTGACATAGCTCTATACTCTGCTTTGGTTGTTGATTTGGACAGAACTAATTGATGTTTGCTTCGCCATGACACCAAATCTGGCATCTCTTAGTACATTCTAAGAGATTTGCAGATTCCAAGGTAGACTCTATAGTTCCAAACAACAAGTAAGCATGAAACAGGAATGCAAATATGTCCACCTGATTCAAATAAAAGATTAATGTTGCAGATTCAAATAAAAATGTGATAAAGAGGGCACCACTATATATTGAGTATTGATTCAACATCATGCTTTTTTGGAGATTGATATAACAAAAAATTTATAGAAATCTCCTATAAAAAATCATGCTAAATACACATACATGTAGTTTATCGAGTGATGGACAAAAAAATAGTTGATCCTACTTAATTAAGTACTAAGATACCCCGGCCCATGCATTAGTCACAAGTACCCCATATGTCCTATTTTTAGCAAAGTCATGCTAAAATTCACATAAAATTTCAGCATGACCTTTGCTGAAAATAGGACATATGCAGTACCTGAATTTGCCGGAACGGAAGTTACTCGACATTCTGTCAAACTCAAGGGCCTCTCGGGGTACCTGCAAAATCATCACGGCACGATGGTCGGAGACAAAACCCAGCAAACTAGCAAAGTTACTGATGTGTTTACAGAAATTGTTTTTTGTAAAAGATGATCATCATCTTTACAAGTCTTTCTCAATGTGATTAATTAATGGATCAACACGTAAAACATGTCCTATAAGAGCATATAATTCAACAACTCCACTGAAAATAAGAGCTGAAAGATGCAAGGAGCACAAACAGCTCAGAAAAATCAACCTCATAAATGCCATAAAAGTAGTCTTGGAAACACTTCATATAAGAAAGCATTTCTCTTTTTTTAGGAAGAAAGCATTTCTCTTTAATAATGTAATAAATCATTAGATATGTTCAGAAATAAATGTTCCCCAGAAACATTGATTTGATATATAACTGAGCAACACAGATCAACACTGAAAATCAATTGAGGCTACTACAGCCTACAGGTGACCCAATATTCATATGTCCTTGAGAAACATGAAGATCATGCTAAAGCAAAGTGTCCAAGCCAACAACTCCAACCAGTAAAAGTTCACAAACACCTTTATCAACAATTGAGTTAGGTGGGTGATATTGTTCTTGCAACTTGTTAGCATTGTTCAAGCAAGCATCGAAAAGAACATGTCTTCAACTATCGGACCATCACAAGTATCAACAGAACATGTCTACAACTACGTAACAAATCATGTCTAGTTTATATTTATGGTCATTCTTTTCAGGTGATACTGGTTGCATAGCGATCTTCAAATGCAACTTAAACACCCCAATAAAATTTGATAATTGTTTTCCTTCTTTGCTTAAACTACGAGTCAATAAAACACCCCAATTATGTATCCTAAACTAGCAAGCTGTTAGCACGTCGCTTGATGAAATATGGAGAAAACAAACTAAAGCAATGCAAAGCCTACTTTGAAGAACGATTAAGAGAATAATAAGAAGCCACACAAAGCTAACAACAGCAAATTAGCACCAGGCAGTAACAAAAGGGAACGAATTACTACTACCCTTTGCACTAGCATTGACCCTTCACAGTAGAAAAAGATGTCCACATACTTGCACCATTCATCCATCCATCTAGCAAACAACTAGCACAATTCAACCATCCATCAAGCAAGCCATCTAGTACCAGACATCAACACACATCCATCTACCCAACATCCATTGATCCATGTAGTAAGTAGCGGCATGAATAGGAGAGGAACAAGGAATAGAGAAATGACCAAGGAGCATATAGGTGAGTAAGGAAGAGGGGCTCACCACGGGCAGCGCGTCAAAGGAGAGCAGCGGCCGGCCACGCGCAGGAAGAGACGGCGGGAGGTGGCGGCGAGGGTCACGGCAGCGTCCGCCATTGGTTCGCCGGCTGCTGCTGGAGACCAGGGGCAGGGGCTGGCGGGGTGGGCGCGTCGCGGCCTCGCTCACCGGCTGCTGCAGTGGTTGGAGGATGCCCTCACTCGTCGGAGGTGGAGGATCGGGCGGTGGGGTGAGGAACCCAAGCGCGCTCGGCCGATTCCATTCGGGGGAACCGAGCGAGGAGACAGGGGAGGGTGCGGGGGATCGGCGGCGGCGGAGCGGGGTAGGGTGCGGGGGGTCGTCAACGGCGAGGGGGGATAGCGATCAAGATGGAGGGGGGTCTAGCGCGGGGGGGCGAGGGGGATCTGGCGAGGGAGGGATAGAGTGGGGAAGGTTAGAAATGGCGCATCATCTGGGGGTGTGCCATAAACACAGTGATAGTAATGGCGCACCTTCCCCTGGTGCGCCTTTATTAACTTATTATTATTATTTTTAGTTGCATCTAATAATTTTTTAGAAAATGACGATCAAATTTGAAAACATTTATGAATGTGAAAAAATATCATCAAATTTGTTATTTAAAAATATTTATGAATATGAAAAAATATCATCAAACTTGTTATTTCAAAATATCATCAAATTTGTTATTTGAAAATATTTGAAAAAATATCATCAAAATTGGTATACCAATGGCGCACCTCCTAGGGGTGCGCCATAAGTACCTTGATAGCACTCGCTCACCTTCTCCTGGTGCGCCATTAGTAACTTTTTTTTGATTTTTTGTTGCATCTAATAATTTTTTTATAAAATGACGATCAAAATTGAAAACATTTATGAATGTGAAAAAATATCATCAAATTTGTTATTTGAAAATATTTCTGAATATGAAAAAATATATTCAAATTTGTTATTTCAAAATATCATCAAATTTGTTATTTGAAAATATCATCAAAATTTTTTTGGATTTTTAATTGCATTCATTTGTGAATTGGTAAAACATTTATGAATATGAAAAAATATCATCAAATCTGTTATTTGAAAATATCATCAAATCTGTTATTTGAAAATATCATCAAATTTGTTATTTGAAAATATCGTCAAATTTGTTATTTGAAAATATCATCAAATTTGTTTTTTCTTGGGTTTTTAATTGGATTCATTTGTGAATTGGTAAAACATTTATGAATATGAAAAAATATCATCAAATTTTAAAAAATATTCATGAATTCAAAACGTGCCCATGAAATTTAAAAATATTCATGAGTTCAAAAAATATTAACAAATTCAATACTTTTTGTGAGTTAGAAATTCAATACCAGAATAAACATAAATAAAAATTGGTATACCAGAATAAACATAAATAAATATTCATGAGGACTAGAACAGAAGAAATATCATTTCAATATGTTGAAATACAATAGAGAAATGAAGACTACAATTTAAATACAATCGATCTTAGCTAGCTATCTTTTCACAATCTTCTTGCCCTTCTTTTTCGCAAATGGAGTTCTTCTGTTGAACGGACGTCCTTTAGGTAGGGTGGTCCTGCTTCTTCTTGTGGTGTATGGCACTTCATCGTCGTCATCATGTTCCATCTTCGGGTCGCCATACTTGTCGAAGTATTGCTCATTGGCGACTCCATCCATTCCGATGATCTTCCTTTTGCCTCTCCTCACGACAACATGACTGGGCTTTGACGGGTCGGTAATGAAGAAGTATTGGTCCACTTGGGAAGCTAGTACCCATGGCTCATTTTTCGCAGAGACGTTTGCGCCCGCGGTCTTGGATTTGGCTTTGGGTATAACCATGGTGGTGAAATACCGGTCTTCTTTTAGGATGCTCTTGGCCCATCTGACACGGAACATCGGGACCTTCTCTCCAGCGTAGCTCAGCTCCCAGATCTCCTCGATCCTTCCGTAGTATCTGTCCTTGTCGTTACCGGTGTAGGATTCCATCGTTACCCTGGAGTTCTAACAACCATCGCTCTTCATGTCCTTGTCCTCGGTGTAGAATGTGTAGCCGTTGATATCGTACGCCTCATAGGTCATCAGGTTGTGCTCGGCGCCCTGTGACAAGGCGAATAGGAGTTTTTCTTCCACAGAATAATCCTCATGTAAAGGGTACGACAGAAGCTTCTCCTTGAACCAACATGTGAAACATGAGTTGTTCTCTTTGATTATATCTCCGTCCGTCCTTTGTTGGCCTCTGTCATTGTACGTCTGTAGGATCGAAGTATGTCTAGAGGGGGGGTGATTAGACTACTTGACCAAATAAAAACTTAACCTTTTCCCAATTTTAGTTCTTGGCAGATTTTAGCTATTTTAGGACAAGTCAAGCAATCATCACACAATTGAAGCAAGCATGCAAAGAGTTTATGGGCAGCGGAAAGTAAAGCATGCAACTTGCAAGAATATAAAGGGAAGGGTTTGGAGAATTCAAACGCTATTGGAGACACGGATGTTTTTCCCGTGGTTCGGATAGGTGGTGCTATCCTACATCCACGTTGATGGAGACTTCAACCCACGAAGGGTAGCGGTTGCGCGAGTCCACACAGGGCTCCACCCAAGGGCAACGGTTGCGCAAGTCCACGAAGGGCTCCACCCACGAAGGGTCCA
Source organism: Triticum urartu (assembly GCF_056163025.1). Lineage (NCBI taxonomy): Eukaryota > Viridiplantae > Streptophyta > Magnoliopsida > Poales > Poaceae > Triticum > Triticum urartu. The sequence continues at coordinate 264,322,042 of NC_141876.1, forward strand.
CGAAGAAGCAACCACCCACAAAGGGTCCACGAAGAAGCAACCTTGTCTATCCCACCATGGCCATCGCCCACGAAGGACTTGCCTCACTAGCGGTAGATCTTCACGAAGTAGGCGATCTCCTTGCCCTTACAAACTCCTTGGTTCAACTCCACAATCTTGTCGGAGGCTCCCAAGTGACACCTAGCCAATCTAGGAGACACCACTCTCCAAGAAGTAACAAATGGTGTGTAGGTAATGAACTCCTTGCTCTTGTGCTTCAAATGATAGTCTCCCCAACACTCAACTCTCTCTCATAGGATTTGGATTTGGTGGAAAGAAGATTTGAGTGGAAAGCAACTTGGGAAGGCTAGAGATCAAGATTCATATGGTCGGAATGGAATGTTTTGGTCTCAACACATGAGTAGGTGGTTCTCTTTCAGAACAAATGAGTTGGAATGATGTGTGTGTTCTGATGGCTCTCTCACTGAATGAGAAGGAGGTGGAGGGGTATATATAGCCTCCACACAAAATCCAACCGTTACACAGTTTTCCAATCTCGGTGGGACCGAATAAATAAACTCGGTCTGACCGAAGTAGTAAACCTAGTGACCGTTAGGAATTTCGGTGGGACTGACATGCAACTCGGTAGGACCGATTCGGTTAGGGTTTGGGCATAACGTAATCTCGGTGAGACCGATTACACAAACTCGGTGAGACCGAATTTGGTAATTAGCTAACCAGAGAGTTGGTCAGGCAAACTCGGTGGGACCGATTTGCTCTTTCGGTGAGACCGAGTGGAACTCGGTGAGACCGAAAAGTTACAAAGGGGAAACACTGAGTTTACATTGCAATCTCGGTGGGACCGATTCGCTCTTTCAGTGGGACCGAAAATTTACGAAAGGGAAACAGAGAGTTTGCAACCCCATCTCGGTGAGACCGAGATCCTTATCGGTAGAACCGAATTGCTAGGGTTTGGCAGTGGCTAATGACAAGTGAAACTCGGTGGCGCCGGATAGGAAGAATCGGTAGGACCGAGTTTGGCTTAGAGTTTTGGTCATATGTGGATATGGGAAAGTAGTTGAGGGTTTTGGAGCATATCACTAAGCACATGAAGCAAGAGGCTCATTAAGCAACACCTCATCCCTCCTTAATAGTATTGGCTTTTCCTATGGACTCAATGTGATCTTGGATTACTAAAATATAAAATGAAGAGTCTTGAGCTTTTGAGCTTGAGCCAATCCTTTGTCCTTAGCATTTTGAGGGTTCCACTTTCATATCCATGCCATGCCAATCATTGAGCTTTCCTGAAATAATCATCTTGGAATAGCATTAGCTCAATGAGCTATATGTTGTTATGAATTACCAAAACCACCTAGGGATAGTTGCACTTTCAACGTCTTCTCAATAAAGGTTTTGTGCTCTACCTCCCAAGGATCGACCACGTCTATGTGTTGTAGCGCTACTAGGTTTGCTCTTTCAAAGTCAGCGAGTCGACCCTTGAAGTCGACATGCATTTCGCGGCGACCATCACAGTGACACCATCCAGCGAGCCTGACGAGGTGCCTATTGACGGGCAGACCAATAGGGTTCTCGATGCGTAGATAATTCGTGCAGTAGGAGATGCACTCTTCGGTCAGAAAGCCCCTGGCTATGCTTCCCTCTAGAAGTGGCATGTTGCGAACGTATCCTTTGATGACAGCATTCATCCTTTCGAACGGCATCATGCTGCGCAGGAACGTCGGCCCGAGTTTGATGATATCCTCCACGATATGGACTAGCAGATGCACCATAACATCGAAGAATGCGGGTGGGAAGTATATCTCAAGCTCGCATAGTATCACCATGATCTCTTCCTATAGCCTTCTGAGTTTCCTCATGCCAACCGAGTTCCGAGAGATGACATCGAAAAAGTTGCATAGGCCAAATAGCGTTTCATGGATGTGCGCGTCCATGATCCCACGGAATGCAACTGGAAGTATCTGCGTCATCAGCACGTGACAGTCGTGAGACTTCATCCCATTGAACTTCTGCTTTGCTGAGTCTAGGTATCTGCTTATCTTCCCCGCTTAACCGTAAGGAAGTTTTACTCCTACGAGGCAGGTGAAAAACTGCTCGATCTCCTCCTGACTTAGAGTGAAGCACGCGGGAGGATAGTCATTTCCAGTCTTCTTGCCCTTTTTGCCTTTGCGACGACTTTCCGTGTCCTTCTTCGCCCCATCATAATCATCATTAGCGTGAAGCTCCTCCTTGATGCCCGTTGATTTCAAGTCCGCCCTTGCTTTCGGCCGATCTTTGGTCCTCTTTGGCGTGTTGAGGAGGGTACCAAGCAGACTCTCGCACACGTTCTTCGTGATATGCATGACATCAAGGCTGTGAGGCACACGGAGGATCTTCAAGTACGGCAAGTCCCAGAAAACAGACCTCGTTTTCCATACCTTCAGCAGCGGCTCTGGCGCCTTTCGCTTCTTTCCCGGCTCTGGCGTCTTTTGCCTCTTTCCCGACAGTGGGAAGTCTTTCCAATTTTTCAACAGCTTGTCTATTTCCTTGCCGCTCCTCGTACGCGGGCGTCTTCGGGGTTCGGTTCCACCATCGAACAGATCCTTGCGTTTTCTCCATGAGTCATCGTCGCGAAGACACCTTCGATGTCCCATGAACATAGTTTTCAAAGCCCCGGGATCTCTATCTAGCTGGCGATATGTTGTGTCATCCATGCACCTGACTCATCCAGAAAATCCGTGGACCACCTACCCCGTGACATATCCGTAACCGAGATAGTCGTGCACCGTCGTGAGCAGTGCGGCTCTCATAGGGAAATATTCTTTCTCTGCAGCGTCCCACGTATTGGCTGGCGTTTTCCACAGCGTGTCATGCTCCTCTTTCAGCAGCCCCAGATACATATTGACGCCGTTCCCTGGTTGTTTCGGCCCTTCAATTATCATACTCATGTGAATGTACTTCCTCTTCATGCACAACCAGGGGGAAGGTTGTACATCCACACAAACACAGGCCAGGTGCTATGTGTGCTTCTCTGGCTGCCAAACGGATTGACTCCATCGGTTCTCGCGCGTAGCACGATGTTCCTTGGATCGTCCCCAAATTCTTGGTGTTCGAAGTTCAGCGCTTGCCACTGGCTCGCATCCTTAGGGTGACTCAACATCTTGTCTTTTTTATTTATCTCCAGATCATTTCCGTCATCTTCTCGCTTCTTCTCCTCCCTATTCGCGTGCCGACGCAGGAGCTTTGCTAGCTTAGGGTCCGCGAAATACCGGACATATGGTAGACTCCGCATGCTCGTCCCGATAAATGATGCAATTGTTCATGCACACATGGTATTTCACATACGGTAAATCCAGAGGACACACGATTTTCTTCGCCTCCTCGAAACTGGTCGGGCACTTGTTCCCCTAGGGAAGACATTCGTGCCAAAATGACCATGTTTTCGTGGAAGCATGTGTCGGTCATTTTGTGTTTTACCTTCATCTCCAGAGCCATGAGCGTTACTTTCAAGCGGGTATCCTTGGGCCTGCATCCTTCATACAATGGAGTAACTGCGTCTATCTCCAGTTGATCCAGCTTGGCTTTCTCTCGGGCGGCAGCTCTTGCGTTATCCGTCTGCTTGAGAAGCAGCTCTTGAATATGAGGGTCCTGCACCCAGCCCATCGATGGTCCATCTCGTCTGCTCCGGCATCTTCATCTTCATGATCATGCCCTTCGTCTGCTCCGACATCTTCCTCATCATCATGTTCGACATCTTCTACATGATGACTGCGTACTGCATCTAATTCGTGATCATGTCCTGGAGATTCTTTGTCTTCTCGCTCGCCCTCGCCGCGGTTGTCTTGCTGCCCTTCCTCATTTCTTGCCTGGCCCCATGGACGACTTCATAGTCATCTTCATCACCTTGCTACCGATAGCCATCCATGAAACCACACAAGAGCAGGTGGTCCCGCACCTGTATGGAACCCGGGTCCATAAGGCTCTTTAGCTTGCATCTTCGACACAGACATCTTATCTCCATCTCGTTCTTTTGAAGCATCTCGGCCTTCGCGAAGCTCAAAAACCTATTCACGATGCCTTCGGTCATCGTGCGGACCATGGTCGCCTGCGGGGTAGAGCAAAACGATATTTTAGAACCAAAAAAAATTGGCATGACTTTGCCTAAAAATAGGACCAAAAAGAATGCATAGTGCCAAATTCTCGCCGAAACGGAAATGAATCAACATTCCGGCAAAATATTGGCAACTATCGCATTTCAAATACCGGTACCTGCAAACACAAACATATGCAAGACCACAAACATATGCAACACCACAAACATACGTAGATCTAGGCCACAAAAAGTGCATGTGCATGTTTTTGAAGGGAGAATAAAGTAGATCTACAACATAAAGAAAGATTTCCCCTTACTTACCTATCAAAAAAAGGTAATTTAACCACTTAATTTGGGTGAATCTATGGTGCAAATGAGGTGAGGAGGAGGAGGCAGCCGAGACAAGCTTCGAGGAGGAGGTGGAGAGAATGAAGTGGGGAAAGTGAGTGTGGTAGGTGGCTGTCCAAAATATCTAGCTGCTCTCAGGTTAGTAATGGTGCACCACCTTAAAATGCGCCATTAGTAACCCTGGTTACTAATGGCACACATGTTACGTGGTGCGCCATTACTAGTTTTGCAAAAAAATTAAAAAAAATTGTTAGTAGTGGCACACCGTGGTTGTGGTGCGCCATTACTAGTTCAAACTAGTAATGGTGCAGTATACACTGGTGCGCCATTACTAGTTTTGAAAAAAAAAGTAAAAAAAATTTGTTAGTAGTGGCGCATAGATTGTGTGGTGCGCCATTACTATTTAAAACTATTAATGGCGCACTATGCCCTGGTGCGCCGTTACAAGTATTGGAAAAAAATGTGAGTAGTGGCGCACTATGGGTGTGGTGCGCCATTAGTGATATGGACACTAATGGCGCACCTGCACATGGTGCGCCACTGCTATATAGCAGTGGCGCACCACATACGTGGTGCGCCATTAATGTCCATATTAGTTATAGCCCTTTTCCTAGTAGTGTTATCTTGTGGGAGAATATGATGAACGAGGGAAGGCCTTATTTGCAAATGTGGAGAGTGGTGTGGGTATCTTTCTGCAAAGTTTCCATAGTTTCCTTCCTATCCGTCAAATATAAATCGGATGGCCTATATTGCAGGATGGCGGGCACACCACCATCACCAACTCTGTTTTTTATAAGAGTAGAGAGAATGTGTGCCCGTCCTCCTCCGCGAACAGCTAGCACCGCGGCTCTGACTCCGGCACTTGCACCTAGAGCACGTTGCCGTACTGGATCCGCCCAGGCCATGTGCCCTCCCTTGCACTGCACAAATCAATCGAACAACACATCAATCAAGAAACCCGCACCTTGATCGTTATTACCATTGCACTTGCGGTACGTGCAAAGCAAGTACGAAACAAAATACGAGCACGTTTTTGTTTCAGGAGATGTCTCTCTTTTTCAGTCAACTGGCAATGTGTCCGTGCATTGCAACGGATCCAAACTAGAGTAGTACTTGTTCACAAACTTGAAAGAAAACACTCTTGTTTTCATATACATATATACCACTAAAAATATATTAATTTTTACTCGAAATATATTTTTAGGCTGTTTTGATGAGGTGAGGGAGGGATGTGGCTGCTTATAAGATAATAAGGGGTTTTCTGCAAATTGGAGTAGTAAGTGGGCTATTGTTGGAAAAATGCCACAACTTACCTCACAGCCGTTAGATGCAAATCTAATGGTCAGAAATGACAGATGGCAGACACACCATCATCACCAACTAAGTCTTTTATAGGAGTAGAGATATAGTTTTGGATAAAATGATGGGGGAGCTCAATGTAGCTAGGCAGCGCATGTGGAGGGATTGTTTGCCAGCTTCTTGCATGGATTGATCACACTGACATGCTGATGCTTCCAGAAGAACGTAGACATATCATCTCTCTCCCTCTTTCCCACGCACACACCTGGTCTCTTGAGACTTCTCGCACGCACCATCTCTAGCTCTCTACGTCAATGCCACCCACATAGACTTGTACTATATGTTTAGTACATTGTACATGAAGAGAAGAGGTGCACTCACGCACTCGTCCTCTCTCACACACGCATCTGTAGCTATGAATTGTAGTGTTCTCAACCATCTGATTGGCTCTTAGGTTCACGTTGCTCCTTGGCCTTGAGATTGAGAAGTTTACTAGCAAGATGCCCATGCATTGCACAGAACATCAAGATGCATTTTTATGAGTAGTTTATCTTGTGAGAGAAATGGATAAACTTGGGAAGGCCTTATTTGCAAATGTGGAGAGGGGTGTGGGTATCTTTTTGCAAAAATGCCATAGTTTCCTTCCTATACGTGAGAAATAAATCGGACGGCCTATATTGCAGGATGACACGCACCACCATCGTCACCAACTCTTTTTACAAGAGTAGATATAGAGAAAATGCAGAGGCTCTGCTGGAGGCATGATGTTTTGGTTAATGTGCGGGCCGCACATGGCACCAACATGACACGAGCTTCGTCTGCCTGGTGCAGAGTAGTAGTAGTAGTAGTAGTAGTAGTAGTAGTAGTAGTACTTCTTTGATGTGTCGTGTCTAACTCGCAAAAGTATGTAACAATTCCTCAAGCATATAAGCAGCTTATCCTCCTTACCCAAAGGATCTTTATATTCAACAGACACAAAATATCACTTTGACTGTTGGAAATTATTTTAACTGTTGATTTGGTGTCGATGTAATTGCTACATCACCACCAAAATCCACCATCTTATAAGCTACTCCCTATATTAGCATATTACTAAGATAAACATAATGCACTGTAGAATCATTTAGGAGGTGAGCTCGTAAATCTGAATGTGGAGGGACACCGTCCTTGACAACCCAGCCCCGGCTCGGGCAGGACCGTGAAGAAGGTCAGCTCCTACACTACGACGGCGCCAGGCTCCTTGCTGCTTGTCACCTTGATTTCCACCTTGACGGCATCGGTCCTGCCTTTGGGCTCCCCCGGCGGGCCATTCGCCCACACCTTGGCCGAGTAGTGCGGCGGTCGGGACGCCCCCGCTCTGATGCAGACAATCGACATGGTGATAGGCGTGCCAATGTCGAGCACGCCGCCGACCACGAAAAATGGGCGGCCATCCTCCTACGCGAACATCAAACACCGAGCTCCGACACCGACACATGCAGCTAGAGCACCTTGCCGTACTAGATCCTATGCACGGGCATGGGATGCACAGTGCTGATGTGGCGGGGTAGCGCTGGTGGCGAGCCTTCATTGCCGCAGACGGGTACCGGGCATTTGCAGGGCACGAGCGGACACACGCTATGGTGATCGGCGAGCTTGTGGTAAGTGACGTAGAGCCCACAACCTTCATGTGGGCACTCCACCCTCACCGAGCAGAGGATGGCATCCATCAGCGTGTTGCGTACGTCGAAGCCACCGCCATGCCATGCTCACACTTATGGCACTACCGCTGGTTCTCGGGGTGCTCCCCACGGCAGTCCACGCAGGCCAGGTGCCCTCCCTAGCACTGCACAAATCAATGAAACAACACATGAATTGAGAAACCCGCGCCTTGCTCGATCAGCCGAACGGACAAGGTGTATTCAAACCTCATACACCGGAGGCATCAAGGGGCGGAGGCACAAGGGGCAGTGGAGCAAGGTGAGGTCCATAGAGACCTCCATCGTCGGGTCCTGTTCCGTCAGCATGATCTTGCCCGCCTCGTGCACAACCATCTCTCGCTTTAGTGCTGGGGCATTAGAAAGTTTTACCATCACATATTAATAGTACTACTTGAAGGTGAATTAAATTAACAAATGCAAGTACTATCAAAAGGAAAGTGATGGCATGCATGCATGCGTTGTAATTAATGCATTGGTAAACGCAAGAAATATATCGAGTGCACTGCTTTGATGTGTCACGTCAACACGTACAACAAGGAGAAGCATGATTACAATGCCCTCTCCCTTGACCATGAGCGTGGTGGCTCGCAGGACTAGGAGAAGCTTTCGCTACACACTCTCCCTCCCGCATGCAATGGACATGCAGCAGTTCATTCAGTGTCAGATGGCCAGAAGTATAACGTAGTAGTACCATCAAGTTCGACTTCCCGAAGAGGCGAAGAGCCTAGTGCAACCCGAATGCTCATATGGCGGTTTCATGTGTAGGGGAGGTAGTAGTAACTAGTCTAGGGTAGCATGTACCGTGCCTCTAAGTTTAAGGCTGGCCATAGTGGGGGTAACATAACCAGTAGTATCATGCACTTAGGACTAGCAAACAAGCTTATGTGGCAGATAATTTAAGAAGGGAGAGAGGGATACATAGGTAGATACCGTATCATGTTTGGCAATAAATATGATCATCTATGACAGTACTACTCTATGATACAATGCACTATGGAGGTAGTATCATACACTAGTATCATATGCATGATACTAATATGATACTCTCCACATAATTGTTGGAATCAGCTCCATGCTATGAGGCTGTCTCAAAGCATTTTTTGATTAAAATAATCTTCTAGCCCTACCTGTCATCCTTGTGATTGTAGTTTGCACGCTGATCTGGTCAAGAGAGGAATATAATGTACACTGCAGGTCTTTTAGCGAAGTTTAGAGGCAAGCATGTGGGGCTAGTGCTATGATTTGTCGCGTCAACTCGTACTACGAGGAGAAGATTGATTACTACTAGTACACCCTCTCCCTCGCTCATGCACGCGATGGCTCGCTGACGAGGAGAGGCTTTTGCTTACTACCACAAGCTATCCCTCTTGCAGCGGTGGACGGACATGCATCAGTTGATTCGATACTGTAGAAGTAGTAACATCATTGTTCGACTTCTTGAAGAGGCGAAGAGCCCAGTCCAACCCGAACGTGCCAGTTGCGAACCCTCGCATGGTAGTATTTGCGTAGGGGTGAGGTGTGGTGTACCACCGTCAGATGCAAATCTTACGGTTATTGTGGTGATTGCTAGTTATAGTCATCTTACGAAAATCAAATGATCCCAAAACAAAACCGACCACATTTCTTCACTACTAGGGAAAACCCTAGTAGTAGCGCTTGAAATATGCATAGCAATAGCGATGGGTCTAGCGTTACTACTACCACGCTACAGCTAAGTTGTAGCAGTAGTGCTGGTATGGGCAACGCTACTGGTAAGTATGGTTAGCAGTAGCGCTGCCCTGACTAGCGCTACTACTACAACTTAACTATAGCGCTTGTACAAATGAACCGCTGCTGCTAATCTAGCGCTGCTAGTAGATGCTTTCCAGCACTACTACTAGTATTCTTGCTTTCATAGATTTACACCCCCTCTATGTATTTGTGATGTATTTATACATGCTATATACAATAGTTTCATCACATCATACTAAACATGGACTATTCTCATCATATCATAGACATACAGAAGTCTCGTCATACCATCACCATCATCATCATTCAACACAAATATCATCACATCTCGATAATAGCGATACACAAGTGCAATCATGTCATGTCTCAAATAAGTGCAACTGCATGGTCATAGCAGGCACAAAAGTTTCATCATCTCTATCTAAACCATGATGTAGAAGAGAAGAGTGATCAGCATGAGCAAGAGCGCGACTATGTAGTACCAGTGGTCCCGCCCCTGCTCATGTTGGAGTGTCCACCTCAAGTAAATACTTTCCGCTTCGGTTCTACTGTCGAACCCTCTGTGGCTAGCACCCGAGTACCTATGCACTTGGGCCTGAGCGGCTAGCCAGTGGCCGTAGAATCCTGGAACTCTCCCAACATACACGGCGTAGTAGTCCTTCGCCATCTCTGATCTATGTACCTGCATCGTCAGTTGATGAATTGAACAATAATATGCAACATTGTGTACTTAAGAAAACAAAGAGGCATAATTAGCAAAATACAAGCAACTAATAGTAAACATAAATGACGAAGTTCCTCATACCCAAACTAATTAACTAGAGCGATCTACGCTAGTTCAAGACCATGGTTTAGTTACATCACATAGTTTCGCCGTGCATAAATTCAAAGTTGTGCCATAGAAAGACAGTAGTGACACATTGTCATCGAAAATCAGTCCTCCATGTCAGCGTTCCAATCTTCATAGTCAGGGAGGAAGCACCCGAGCTTCTTGAAAGGCTTCAGGTCCAGACGTTGAGCGAGTAGTAGTGCTCGGACATCTTCCCACGTGATTGGCCCATGGTAGAACATCCCTATTGGTTCGAGGACCTGCTTCATGATCACTTAGGAAAGTTCACACTATACGTGATAAAACTCAGCTCTAATTCGATGATCCGGTGTCTTTCCTATGCTTGTAGCCTAGCTGGCAATCTCGACATCATTGGTAGTAGCTGACATGCGAAGGCGTTGATTATCCCTTCTGTACTCGAGCAGGAGATGCATGAGGTAAAATCCATCAGCCATACTAGTGTGCGGTTGCTGGATGCATCAGAAGTTGGTCTTATGACCGAAAGCCAGCCCGTGATTCCTGTACTTTTTCACCTTGATATATCCACCAGATAGGCTGAAGGTCAACAAGGCACTATCAAGAACACTCTTTATGTGCTTGTAATCCTTTTTCCTGAGGTTCTTCGATGATTCCAAGTACATAGCATGGGAGCATTCCGGGTACAGAACAATGAGGACGCCCCACCCCCCCCCCCCCCCCCCGCTACGCAAATTAAGTACACCTCATATTAGCCTCCATGTTTGCAAAGGAATGACTAACACTTACGAAAGTATATGTGCGGATGACTTATGTGGGATCATGAAGTCGCTGAGGTACTTGCTCGCATAGTCACGGTGCTCTTTGCAAACTGCCAAGAAGCTGTCGTGCATATAGAACGGGTCCGCGACGCAGATATATTGTATGTTCTCCATCCTGATGAAGTCGTTGAGATACAACGCATACATGCGGATGAACTGGAAATCCAGCTTGGTCATGTGGAACATGTCGTAGATGTAGTCAAATCACAGGATGAACTTATTCGCGGGCCATCTCTCGACGTACAACTTCCCACCCCACACCTGAGCCGCGTAAAGCGGGTATCCTGGTTTTTCCGAGATGAGAAGGCTTTTCTCTTTGGCCAGCACATCTCCATGGAGTCTATTTAGATCATTGTTCAGTGTATGCTCTAGCGCTTTCGCAGGTAGGATCGGTTTGCCGACGACATGGAAACGCTTTGCACCTTCGACAGGTATTCTATCTACCACCCAGAGCTTTAGAGGCAGCTGGCTGCTTGAAGCAGCTCTGGTGCCTTTAGGGCCTTTCTTGCCTGGTCTCCTCCTTTGCTTCTTGGCTGGTGGCGATAGTGAGCCCACCATACCTTCCCTAACCACCACCCCAAGTGTCGTCGGGCTAATCAGTGGACGGCCCTCGGGGGGTTGCTGGGTACATGCGGCATTTGGAGGCGTCTCCTGCGAGGATCGCTTGAAGAGAGACTTTTTGCATTCTGCCTTAGGATGTTCCAGCTCCGGCAAATTAGGCAGCATCAAGTCATCATCTCCACGCTCATAGCCTGAGTCTTCGTCGTCCTGAGCCATCAATCCTCCATCATCATAGGCGGTATTGAAATACTTGTCTGGGTCATCATCATCATCAACATTTGCTTCTTCAACAATGGGGGCGACATGATCTGGCACTAATGGAGGCTCTCCCTCGCATCGTCCGCTATGACCCGCCACGACAGGTGCATGTAATTTGGCAGGTGGGGTGGTGTTCATTCCTTCTTGAGAAGGTGGCGTTGGCATGATACTAGGCACCTCGAGACAAAGAAGAGACTTCGGCCAAGGCAAGAACCAACTCTTGCATGCGCCAATCATCTTAGGGGTCTTGTCGTCATTGACTCGTACCAGAGGAGGCAAATCCCCGAAGCCCGCTAAGACACTGGCCACATTAACCTTGAAGACGCCATTGGGCATCTCTCGATTGTGGAACATGTGGTCCTTCAGCTTCACGATCGTTGCCTTTCCCATGACCACCTTCTGGCCCTTGTTGTCGTAGAGTAGGGTGCATGGGGTGTCGTCGGCCTACGAAGGAGACATGTCTGCGAGGTCAAACATCTGAAAGGCAACTGAAACGGAAGACTGTAGACATGCTGGTGAAAAGGGTATGACGCGTAATTACCATGAGGGCATCGAGCTCAGCTAGCCATGAAGGCCCGCCGAGCATGCAAGAGACAGCGGTCGGGCTGCTATGACAGGAGCGGGACCTTTTGTGGTTGCTTGAGTAGGTGCCAGTGTTGTGGTGTTCGCCGAATTGCTCCTAACAAAGCTGGGAAGGGGAAGTCCTCCGACTATGCATTTGGATTGTTCTTCGACCAATCGAAAATTACCGGAATCATGCATTGCACCGCATTAGTAACCGCTACATTGACTAGCCCGACCAACTCTTCTTTGGTCTTATTGACCGCAATCGTGACCTTCTCGTCGATGGTCTGCTAAGTGACAACCAACCATCTCTTCCTTCTTTCCTTTGGCTCCTTGCGGTAGCACGTCTTCCATGAGGTGCCATCTCCGACACCGTGCACACGTCCATAGGACGGCGGTTTGTCCACCGGGACCTTTTTCAGTATGTTCAGGGCCCGGTTGAATGGGGTGTCCCACTTGGGCCTCGCCGATGACTGTGATGACTCGTCGCTTTCAGTTGCCTTTTGGTGCTGCTCTCTCTGCAAAAGGAACGTGGATGGTTTACTAATGTGACAAAACTTGAAGTCGAATTGATTGGAAGCTAATATGATAATGTGGTAATATAACAAGTACCAGAAGTCTCATGAACTCCCTCGTGTTCGGGTCCGTGTAAAAGATCTTTTTGACTTTGTCCCACTTGTACTGGGCCCTGATCCAGTCATGCTCCAGCGGGTCGGTGAACCCCATCAAGGGGCCTGGGATTCCGTGACTTTCACGTTCGGCATCCTCCTTGGCCCATACATGCCTCTTCCCCTCGTAACCATGGCTTTCGAAGTGGTGGGGAGGCGTGTTCCTTGCCTGGAGTGCCCTCATTTTCTCCGACTTTTCCTTGACTTCTTCTTTACCGCAATTCTCCTTGAATTTTTCAAAGTCCTCTTCCATTATTAACGGATTATCAGCATGAATCTTGGACCACAGTTCATTCTTCGAAATCACGTTTTTCACCCAAACTTTCCAGGAGGACAAGTCGTTGGTGAACGTCACCATCGCCATGTCGTTTATCTTTGTCATGGTGACATCGTTCCACGGATCTTTGACTTCATCCCGGCCAGGGAACAAGAACCTATTGTGCAACTTCTACAGGAGCATGTGCTCCATATGTGCTATGAGCTTCAACCTCTCGTCGTTGATGTTGGCAGTTTCCCTGACGATGCATCCAAGTTGATTGCCCTAGGACGAGCATGCTTCCTTCGACGTCGTTGGATTTAACTTCTTGGGATCCATCTTCGTGACCACAATTTGTCCGATGCCAAGCTCGTTTGGTCTTCGTATCCTCTTCATATTCGGTGCTTTACTAGCTACGATAGCTTCATTGCCGGTCTCTAGGGTGGTGCTGGTGTCGGCATCGATGTCGGGGTTGGTCCCACTGCCGCTACCATGCAACCCCATCTGGTGTTCGTCCAGGTAATCGAAATAATGATTTGCTGCCTCGATGGCCTTGCAGAACCCACGACTTCGGCGTCGGTAGACATGTTTCCTATTCAACAATTGTAAATAAAAGATATAATGAAGAGAAAAAGGGGCTTATATTTGGTCAAAATGTTGATTCAGTCCCCTTCCGGCAAATCCCATGTACTCCATATATCCTAGTTTCTAGCACAAGTCATGCCGAAAATCACGGAAATTTTCGGCATGAACTTTGCTAAAAGGTGGACATATGGAGCGCCTGAAATTTGCCGGAACGGAAATGAATCAACATTCCGGCAAAACATAGGCCACTCGGATATTTTTCGACAATTGGCACAAGTTCATATAAAGAATTTGATGCTATCTCAACAGAACATGGCAACATCATATGACAGATTTCCAGGATGCTCCGCATCATCTCCCCTCCTTGGGAAAGATCCGACCTCGGATCGAAAGCTTCAACACCATGGTAGGGAGAGAGATCTCTGACATTGAAGATGTCGCTAACGGAGTACTCGTCGCGTGCTATGTCGATCTTCTAGGCATTGTTGTTATGGCGTTCAAGCACCTTGAAGGGTCCATCGGCTCGCGGGAGAAGTTTGGATTTGCGTTTCTTGGGGAAACGTTCCTTGTGAAGGTGTAGCCACACAAGAACTCCAATGTTGAATATCATGGGTTGCATGTTGATGTTGAGCTTGGTCACAATTCGTTGTACTTGGCACTCAATGGTGTGCCTTGTATCTTCATGCATCTTATTGATCTAGCTCACTCCTGCATTTGTGTCCATGTTGATGCGCTCCTGTACTGGTAGAGGTGGAATGTGCAATGCGAATAACGGGTTGAAGCCGTAGACGACCTCGAAGGGGGCCTTGCCGGTAGTAGAGTGTCTTGCATGCTTGTAGGCGTACTCAGCGATGGGTAGACACTCCTCCCACTCCTTGATGTTCTTCCTGATCAACACGCGCAGGAGAGTGGATAGCGTCTAGTTCGTGACCTCCGTTTGCCCGTTGGTTTGAAGATGGTATGCCGAAGAGAACAGAGCTTGATTTCGAGTTTGGCGCATAAGGTCTTCGAAAAGTAGCTAAGGAACTTGACATCGCGGTCTGAGACAACCGTCATTGGCACTCCGTGTAGGCGCAAGATTTTCCTACAAAAAATGTTTGCAACATGTGAAGCATCATATATCTTGTTGCATGGGATGAATTGAGCCATCTTAGAGAATTGGTCCACAACAACAAACACGAAATCTTTGCCATTTCAAGTTCGAGGCAAAACAAGCACAAAGTTCATACTAACATCTTCCCATGTGTGATATGGAATAGGAAGTGGCATACAGAGACCATGGGATTGAGCTTTAGACTTAGCTTTGCGACATGTATAGCATCGGTTGGTGAAGTGTGTGACGTCACGGAACATCTTGCGCCAAAAGTAGTTCTTTGAGAGCCTAGCAAAGGTCTTGTCTCCTCCAAAGTATCCCATCAGTCCTCCTCCTTGAGATTCTTGCAAAAGTAACAAACAAAGAGAAGACTCAGGAATACATAGTTTCTTAGCTCTCATAAGACAATTATCTTTGATGTAATAGCATTCCCAAGATGTATGCGTCAAACATTTGGCATATGGAGTAGCAAAAGTAGGATCTTGCACATACAAGTGTTTTATGTCCTCAAAGCTAATAACATTCAATTCAAGTTGAGTTATAAGCATGCATCTACGGGAAAGAGCATCTGCCACAATATTTTCCTTACCTTTGATACACTTGGTGACATAGGGAAATGACTCAATGAATTCACTCCACTTAGCATGACGCTTGTTCAACTTAGTTTGACCCTTAAGATACTTAAGTGTGTTTCATGATCCGTGTGAAGAATGAACTCATGAGGGAAGAGATAATGCTCCCAAACATACAAGACTCTCACTAAAGCATATAACTCTTTGTCATAGATGGGGTAGTTAAGTTGCGCTCCGGAAAGTATTTCACTAAGGTAAGCTATGGGGCGATTCTCTTGCATTAAAAGACCTCCTAAGCCGTACCGACTAGCAGCACAATTGATCTCAAATGGTTTATCAAAGTTGGGTAATTCAAGCAAAGGGGCATGCGTAATCAAATTCTTAAGCTCATTAAATGTGGTATCTTGAGATGGTCCCCAAAAAAATAGTGCATTTTCTTACTCAAGGCATGCAAAGGTAAAGCAATGGTGCTGAAATCCTTCACAAATAGACGATAAAATCCGGCTAAGCCAAGAAAACTATGCATTTTTTGCAAGTTTGTTGGTTGGGGCCATGTTTTGATAGCATTGATCTTAGATTCATCTACATGAACACCCTTAGGAGGCACAACAAAACTCAAGAAAACGAGCTTATCAACACCAAAAAGGCATTTTTCCATCTTAACATAAAGGCGCTCTTTTCTAAGAGTTTGCAAAACAGTTCTAAGATGGGTGACATGGTATTTGAGAGATTTGCTAATGACAAGAATATTGTTGAAATAGACCACAACAAATACGCCAATGTAAGGGCGAACAACAGAATGCATCACACGCATAAAGGTGCTGGGTGCTCCGGATAAGCCCATAGGCATGACCAACCATTCATACAATCCAAACTTGGTTTTGAAAGCGGTTTTCCATTCATCACCTCCTTGGATGCGTATTTGATAGTAGCCACTTTTAAGATCAATTTTAGAGAAAATTGTGGCTCCGCTTAGTTCGCCTAGCATGTCATCAAGGCGAGGAATAGGATATCGATAGCGGACAGTGATAGCATTGATAGGACGACAATCGGAACACATGCGATATCTACCATATTTCTTGGGAACAAGGATTGCCAGTATGGCACATGGGTTTAACCGTTCTCGTACATGGTCGTTGTCGATGAGTGGTTGAACTTGCCGTTGGATCTCCTTGGTTTCCTTGGGGTTTCCATGGTATGGTGCCTTGTTAGGAAGAGGTGCTCCTGCGATGAGGTTGATGCGGTGTTCGATGCCTCGAAGAGGAGGTAGACCGAGGGGTAGCTCATCGGGGAATAAACATTGGAATTCATGCGACAGAGAAGACAACACTAAAGGTAGATTGTTAGAGGTGTTAGTTTTTGTTACCTCGTCCTTGCACAACAGGACATAGTGCATAACAGTTCATGGGTTCTCACACACTTCTCTTATCTCACTTTTGGTGGCAAATAGTACTAAGTTTTTCTTGTCGCTCATCATGGAGGCACTCATTTTGGGCTTGTGTCCCTTACTCCCTTTTGGGTGGCTCACTCTCTCACTATTTTCTCCATGATGGTTTGTAGCTTGCTTGTCGACGATCACTTGGCTTGGAGAGATAGGTCATGCATGTACTCCTTTGCCTTCATCTTGAAGCTAAAGTGATTTGTTCTCCCATGGTGGTTGACACCACGGTCGTCCAAGTAGGAGGTGGCAAACGAACATAGGAACAACATCACACCCCAAAGTGTCTTCGTATGCTCCAATCTTGAAGGAAACTTGCACCATGTGTTCCACTTGAATAGTGCTGGAGTCGCTTAGCCATTGGACCTTTCATTGATGCCCACCTTGGTGTGGATGATTTGGCATCTCTGGTCTTCATCTTACTGATGTTGAAGTGTCAAGACTTTGGAGACAACAAGAGTGGGGCTCGAATTTTCGTTGCAAAATACTTGATCATCTTGATCTTCATTCGCTTGCCGGTGCATAGCCACATGCTCAAGGGCTTCCATTTCCCCTTCACTCATGGAGTCAAATGTACCATCGTCGTTGAGGATCATGGTGCACTTATTGGTAAACTCGAAGGACTGGTGGCTTCGGTCACCGCATGTGAAGCATTTGATGGAACTTGTCTTGATGGTCTCATCCGATGGAGTTGTGGATGATGATGCTCTTGGCTTGAAGTTGCTTGTAGTTGGAGGCGACTTGAGGTTTTCAAAGTTTTCTTGTAACTTGACTTGTCATCGTTGCTTGGTGAAGCTTTCGTCGTGGAAGAAGGTATTGAAGTCATTGAAGATTGATTGTATGAGGAGCCATAGGACTTGGAGGAGAACTTGGCATACTTGAAGTCATCTTGCACTTGTCGCTCCGCTTTGGTAGCTTGGTGTACTGGCTCGATGAGGTTGGAGTAAGGTTGGAAGTCGGCTATCTTCTTGATAGGATGATTGAGTCCATTCAAGAAACGTCCCATAGTTTGCTCATCATCTTCCATGACATTACCTCGTATCATGGAAATCCCCATTTCTTTGTAGTACTCTTCAACGCTCTTTGTTCCTTGCTTGAGGAGTTGCAATTTCTTGAAGAGTTCGCGGTTGAAGTAGGTTGGCACAAAGCACGCTCTCATGACATCTTTCATTTGATCCCAAGTTGTGATGGGTGGTTCACCTCTTGCTTCTCGGCGCTCAATGACTTGCTCCCACCAAATGAGCACATAGTCTTGGAACTATGCCATGGCGATCTTCTTCTCTTCCTCGTAGTTGTGCAAACGAAAGATCTTGTCGACCTTCGATGCCCATGAAAGATACTCTTTGGAATCGTTGCTTTTGGAGAACTTGGGCATGGTGAAATTGAGGTTTCTGTATCGTTTCTCTTCATTGTGTTGAGGTCCAAGGTGATGACGTCCTTGTCGTGGAGGATTGTCGCCCACAATTTTCCCTTCGTGTGGAGGATTTTCATTGTCATGTTGCTCATGGAGAACTTGTGGTTCTTGTCGAGCTTGTGTAGGAGCAATTGTGCTTGATAAATACTCTCTTGAACTTCATCGCGAAGCGCTTCTTCTTGTTCACGCATATATCGGTTGCGTGCGGCGACGATGCGACTTGTGTCGTGGAGGGCACATTGCGCCTCAAGTGCTTGAGATTCACGTCGTTGTTGTTGTTGATGGATAGCTTCGACGTCTTTCTCATCTTGGTCTTGGCGTGCTCGCTCTTCCTCTTGTTGACGTAGGTGTTGCCTTTCTTGTGCTTGCGCAAGGGTAGCTTGATTTTGATGATGTCGATTTTCTTGCCCTAGAAGTTGCTCTTGATGATCGGTGCCGGGTAGAGGAATGTGGTTTGCTTGATGGTCTTGGCGTGCGGCTCATCGAAGAGTGTTCGATGTCAGAGTACTTGAGCTAGAGATGGAGTTGGAATGACGACTTGAGTGGCTCCATCTTGAATAGGATGAAGTGTTAGAAGAGCGGTTGACCAACAAGGCACGAATCTCGTCCATTCTTGCGTTGTTCTCTTGTTTTTTCACCGAGCTTGTTGTAGAAGTAGTATCTTGTACGTTTCTCAAAGAGGCGCAAGTCAGTGGCGAGGTTGTCGATGCGGTCGCTCAATGCTTGTTGTTCTTGATGCAAAGCTCGTTGTGCACCGAAGAGGTGGTTCTTGGTGACGTAGGTGTTCGAGTCCTCGTCTTGCTCAATGAAGAGTGGGTTGGTAGAAGTAGTTGGCATATCCATCATGTCAAGTAAATGTGTGAGTGAAAGAAAGGACGAACAATATGTACCTTGACCGATGTTGACAATGGATCAAAGATCACTCAATGATGTAACAAGGAAATATCACAATTGGTACCGTATCTCGTCAATTTATCACACCTACAGAAAGAAAGCTCATGGTGGAGCTTGGTTAGGGTGGTGGCACGAAATTTATGCAATTGTTAGTTAGACTGAATAATTTTGAAAAATATTCGCAAATTTGCAAATGCAACAAGTAGACCAATAGCAAAAAGAGGTACACGGAAACACAGAAATGGAAAGATAAATGGGGTTGAGCAACAAAAAATGAGCGCAAAATGTGGAATCCACGGAAAATGCTCTTGTTTCTCAACTCTAGAGAGACGATATCATGATTTCACAATAGGAGTATATGAGACTTGTGCACAACCTAAGTAGCAAAAATGCAAAGACTTCTATCCCAAGTATGCTATATGTGTGGTGCTCCAATGATATGATCCAAGATGATCAAGTATAACAATCTTAGTGTAGTATGATGCTATGGTTCTTGCTTAAAAGCTCTTTGCTTATCCTTTCCTTTTGCTTAAAAGCTTGTTTGGATCTTTCCATTTTGAGCTCTTTCTTTGGCCTCTTATGCAAAACTTCACAAACCAAGATAGCAATTGTGTATATGCGATGACAACTTTGTGGCACAAGATATGATATCAAGATATGAATACCAAGATGATATGATATATGCAACGAGATGATGATCACTAATGTGCACAAGTAACGTTGTCGACAATACTCAAAGGCTAGTCTCGATAGGAAGGGTATGCAAAATGTTCTATGGTGGTTATCAATGCAATGGAAAGGAGTACACAAATGTGTTGTCAAAATTACTGTCCTTGCTTACGGTTGAGTGTGTCAAAATGATGGAGTGGTCGTTTTCGATGACGTGTCTGTGGCGAAGATGAGAGGCGGTGGTGTCGATGTCGAACTGTCCCTAAGTTGCCGAAACGCATTAGGAAACAGAAACCAAAACTCAAATTCTCAAAACAAAGCATGTCGAAATTGTCGGAGTTGGTAGCGGGTAAGCGGTGGTGGTTGCGGAAACCGGTGGTGGTATGCGGAAGTGATGGTGGTATGCCCCGTCAAGATTGGCGGGAGTTAGGCGAGAAACGGGGTAGTAGATTGGGCTGTTGCTGCCAGGGGCCGGATGTCCGGGCTAGCTGGCCGGATGTCCGGGGTGGCCGGATGTCCGGGGTCATGGGCCGGATGACCGGGTCCTGGCTCCGTGGACTAACTCGGCTGATCTCGTGGAAAGAGGCCATTCCGGGTCAAAATTTGAGAGATTCCATGGATGAATTCGGGAGAAAAGTTAGGGGAAGCTAGATCTACGAGTAACACATCAAATCCATGGATCAAATCCAACAAAACTTCATCACACCAACAAATCACAAAAAATTTGGGAGGGCTATTTTTTGTGGGGATTTTTGAAATTAGGACAAAAATCAACAAAATAAGGCTAGAAAACAAGGGTAGGGGCTCCAAATTCGGGATCAACCAATGCTCATGATACCAAGATAATGTAGGGTGGAAACCCTAGGGCCTATCTTTCACAAAATGGAGGGGATCCTATGAAGAACGCGAAGAACACGGGGTGGGGGGGGACACGAGGAGAATCACGAGGGGAAACACTCAAATTAACGGAAATACTCACACATGTGCTAGATCCACAAAACATAAAGAGTGATACAAGATCCAAATACAACAAAGGACGAGAAAAGAGGCAGTAGTTCTTCTCAGTGAGGAGGTCTTGAGGGGTCTTCCATTTAGCGGTCTTGAATCCACTTGGGGGATCTTCTCCGTAGAGGTCGTGAACTTCGATGGAGAAGGTATCAAGTGGATGAGAAAAGCTCTATCTCTCAAATGAGCTAATCCTTTGCTAACCCTGGAAAGAGGGAGGAGAAGGGGTATATATAGTCTTAGGGGGCGAAGGGGTACATGGGCCTTGACCCTTTACTATGCACAGACATGAGGAGCCGGACGTCCGGGCGTCGGGACGGATGTCCGGGCCTTCACGAAGTGACGTATTTCCGGGCTGGAGCCGAATGTCCGGGCTGGTCTCAGTGCTCTCTGGATAGGCGGGGTCGGGATTTCCAGGCTGGAGGCCGGATGTCCGGCTACTTGCGACGGGCCGGATGTCCGGGATGACTTGGCCGATCAGGATGCTCTCTGGATAGGAGGAACCGGATTTCTGGACATCGGGCCCGATGTCTGGGCTGGGCCGGATGTCCGGTCGCTATAGCCTCGGCTGGTGGGCGGTGGCTGTAGATGATGCTCTCGAGGCCGGATGTACGGGGCTTGCAGGCCGGATGTTCGGGTCCTCGGGGCTTCTCCATTTCCTTCTGTCGTTCCTCTTCATCCATGAACTTGGGGACTTGTCGATCTTCATGTGCATCTTCGAGAGAGCCTCTTGGTACCTGATCATGCACAACATTCTGGACTAAGGTAGTGGCCATATCTCTAGTGGATCATATGGAATGTCACTATGGAAAGATGTCACCACGGTCTCGAGAGCTCTAGCTCGTGCTCGTGTCATTGGTCATCTTGGCACTTGATGAGAAGATGGTAGGTCCATGGGGATGACCATAGGATGCTTTGCATCATCTCCCCACCTTGGGATAGATCCGACCTCACATTGAAAGCTTCATCAGCATGGTAGGGAGAGACATCTTTGATGTTGAAGATGTCACTAACGGAGCACTTGTCGCGTGGTATGTCGATCTTGTAGGCGTTGTTGTTGTAGCGTTCAAGCACCTTGAAGGGTCCATCAGCTCATGGGAGATGTTTGGACTTGCGTTCGTTGGGGAAGCATTCCTTGCGAAGATGTAGCCATACAAGATCTCCGATGTTGAATATCACGGGTTGCTTCTTGATGTTGATCTTGGCCGCAAGTCGTTGTACTTGGCGCTCGATGGTGTGCCTTGTATCTTCATGCATCTTCTTGAGGTAGCTCACTCGTGCATTTGCGTCCATGTTGATGCACTCTTGTAATAGTAGAGGTAGAATGTCCAATGGGGACAACGGGTTGAAGCCGTAGACGACCTCAAAGGGGACTTGCACGGTTGTAGCCGTACTCAGCGATGGGTAGACACGTCTCCCACTCTTTGATGTTCTTCTTAATCAACAAGCATAGGAGAGTGGATAGTGTTCGGTTCATGACCTCTATTTGGCAGTCGGTTTGAGGATGGTATGCTGAAGAGAATAAGAGGTTGTTTCCGAGCTGGCGCATAAGGTCTTCCAAAAGTAGCTAAGGAACTTGACGTCGCAGTCGAGACAATCGTCTTTGGCACTACGTGTAGGCACAAGACTTCCTTACAAAAAATGTCTGCAACATGCGAAGCATCGTCTATCTTGTTGCATGGGATGAAATGAGCCATCTTAGAGAATCAGTCCACAAACAACAAACATGGAATCTTTGCCATTTCGAGTTCGAGGAAAACCAAGCACAAAGTCCATACTAATATCTTCTCATAGGTGATATGAATAGGAAATGACATATAGAGACCATGGGATTGAGCTTTAGACTTAGCTTTGTGACATGTAGAGCACCGGTCGGTGAAGCGGGCCAAAGATAGTTCTTTGAGAGTGTAGCAAAGGTCTTGTCTTGTCCAAAGTGTCCCATAAGTCCTCCTCCATGAGATTCTTGCAAAAGCAACAAACAAAGATAAGATTTGGGAATACATAGTTTGTTAGCTCTCGTAAGATAATAATCTTTGATGTAATAGCTTTCCCAAGATGTATGCGTCAAACATTTGGCATATGGAATAGCAAAAGTAGGATCATGCGCATACAAGTATTTTATGTGCTCGAAGCCAATAACACCAAATTCAAGTTGAGTTATAAGCATGCATCTATGGGAAGGAGCATCCGCCACAACATTTTCCTTAACTTTGATATACTTGATGACATAGGGAAATGACTCAATGAATTCACTCCACTTAGCATGACGCTTGTTCAACTTAGTTTGACCCTTAAGATACTTACGTGTTTTATGATCCGTGTGAAGAATAAACTCATGAGGCCGGAGATAATGCTCCCAAACATGCAAGAGTCTCACTAAAGCATATAATTCTTTGTCATATATGGGGTAGTTAGGTTGCGCTCCGGAATGTTTTTCACTAAAGTAAGCTATGTGGTGCTTCTCTTCCATTAACACACCTCCTACACCGTACCAACTAGCGTTGCAATTCATCTCAAATGGTTTATAAAAGTTTGGTAATGCATCAGCAAATTATTAAGCTCATTAAATGCGGTATCTTAAGATGGTCCCCAAACAAATGGTGCATTTTTCTTACTCAAGGCATGCAAAGGTAAAGTGATGGTGCTAAAATCCTTCACAAACCGATGATAAAATCTGGCTAAGCCGAGAAAACTATGAACTTGTTGCAAGTTTGTCCGTTGGGGCCATGTTTTAATAGCATTGATCTTAGATTCATCTACATGGACACCCTTTTTAATAGCATTGATCTAAGACACAGCGAAACCCAATAAAACGAGCTTATCAACACCAAAAGGCATTTTTCCATATTACCACAAAGGCGCTCTTTTCTAAGAGTTTGCAAAACGGTTCTAAGATGGGTGGCATGGTCTTTCAGAGATTTACTAAAGACAAGAATATCGTCGAAATAGACCACAACAAATATGCCAAGGTAAGAGTGAAGAACAAAGTGCATCACATGCATGAAGGTGTCGGGTGCTTCGGATAAGCCCATAGGCATGACCAACCATTCATCACCTTCTTGGATGCGTATTTGATAGTAGCCACTTTTATGATCAACTTTAGATAAAATTGTGGCTCCGCTAAGTTCTCTAGCATGTCATCAAGGTGAGGAATAGGATATCAATAGCGGACGTGATAGCATTGATAAGCTCCGCTAAGTTCTCTAGCATGTCATCAAGGTGAGGAATAGGATATCAATAGCGGACGTGATAGCATTGATAGGACGACAATCAAAACACATGTGATATGTACCATCTTTCTTGGGAACAAGGATTACATGTACGGCACATGGGCTCAAGCTTTCTCGTACATGGTCATTGTCGATGAGTCGTTGAACTTGCCATTGGATCTCCTTGGTTTCCTCGAGGTTGAGATGGTATGGTGCCTTGTTAGGAAGAGGTACTTCAGGGATGATGTCGATGCGGTGCTCGATGCCTAGAAGAGGAGGTAGACCCGGAGGTAGGTCGTCGGGGAATACATCTTGGAATTCCTGCAATAGAGAAGACAACACTAAAGGTAGATTGTGAGTGGAGTTAGTTTTTGTTGCCTCGTCCTTGCACAAAAGGACATAGTGCATAACACTTGATGGGTTCTCACACACTTCTCTCATCTCACTTTTGGTGGCAAATTGTACTAAGTTTTTCTTGTCGCTCATCGTGGAGGCACTCATTTTGGTCTTGTGGCTCTCACTCCCTTTTGGGTGGCTCACTCTCTCACTATTTTATCCATGATGGTTGGTAGCTTGCTTGTCGGCGATCACTTGGCTTGGAGACATAGGTCGTAGCACGCACTCCTTTCCCTTAATCTTTAAGCTATAGTGATTTGTTCACCCGTTGTGGATGACGCCACGGTCAAATTGCCATAGTCATCGAAGTAGGAGGTGGAAAATAGACATGGGAACAACATCACACTCCAAAGTGTCTTCGTATGCTCCGATCTTGAAGGAAACTTGCACCATGTGTTCCACTTGAATAGTGCGGGAGTCGCTTAGCCATTGGAACCTGTAGGGGCGAGGATGCTTCATCTTGACCAATTGGAGCTTGGAGCATAGTTCTTCACTTGCTAAGTTATGGCAATTTCCTCCGTCGATTATGACCTTCACGGACCTTCCGTTCATGCCTGCCTGTTGTGGAAGACATGGCATATTTGGTCTTATCATGTTGATGTTGAAGTGTCAAGACTTTGGATACAACAAGAGAGCGGCTCGAATCTTCGCCGCAAAAGACTTGATCATCTTCATCTTCATTCACTTGCCTGTGCATAGCCACATGCTCAAGGGCTTCCATTTCCCCTTCACTCATGGAGTCATATGTACCATCGTCGTTGAGGATCATTAATGCGGAGCATCCTATGGTCATCCCCATGGACCTATCACCGTCTCACCAAGTGCCAAGAGGACCGATGACACGAGCACGAGCTAGAGCTCTCGAGACTGAGGTGACTTCCTTCCTTAGTGGTATTCCACATGATCCACTCGAGACATGGTTACTATCTAAGTCTGGGATGTTGTGCATGATCAGGTACCAAGAAGACCCTCCCAAAGATGCACATGAAGACAGACAAGTCCCCAAGTTCACTGATGAAGAGGAACGTCGGAAGGAACTGGAGAAGTCCCCAGGACCCGGACATCCGGCCCCATGCACTACAAAAAAATACACTTCCGTGATGATACGTGTTTGTCACAGTAGGTCACGTTTTCTGTCATGCATGTACATCGATGACAAATTTATGATAGAATCAAGATAGTCATACATGTCCTGTCGTAGAAGTGTTCGATGACATTACCAAAATTATCATCATGGAAGTGTCCACTTCCATGACGATAAATCACGCGTCATAGAAGTGCTTTCGTCAAGGGTGACCGACATGTGGAATCGACCGTAACAGGTCGCCGTTAAGCTATCGGGTCCGCTTTTGGATCCGATAACCCGTTAATAGCCCAGACGAATGGGGATTTTCCATGTGCAAATTTCTCATTGGCCGAAGGAACCACGTGTTGGCTCACCGTTGGGACAGATGTCATCCACTCATTGGACAGGAGGCTCCTATGATAGATTGACACGTGGCACAGCCCAAAAGTGGTCCATTCCGATGAAAAAGGCCGGCCCAGTAAGAAAATTAGCAGGCCGACCCAAATAAGGCCTACTTGTGTCAGGTCCATTTAATCCCACGGCCCATACGAGATGTGCGAATTCGGTCCGTCAACGTCCCGTTAACGATTTGACACCATTGCAACACATCGTTAGTTCGAGCCCGTTAACAGCCCGCTATATATTTGGGCTCAATATTGGCCTGATGTGGTTTCGGCCTATTAACGGCCCATTCAAGGGATGAGCCAATTTTCAAGATGTACATCTTTCGGCCTTTTAGCGACCCATTTAAGTGTTGGACCAATTTCTGGCTCGGTGTGTCTTTCAGCCTGGTGACGCCCATAAGTGAGTTGGGCCATTAGCAGTCGAACCTGAGTTTTGGGCTTTTAACATACCATGCTCTTCATGGTCCAATACGAGCCCGGTTTCTCTTTTGGCCTGATAAAGCCACACAACACAGTTGGGCCATTGATAGTACGATCTGACTTTTGGCCTGTTCGCGGCCCATGCTCTTCATGGTCCAGTACGAGCCCGCTGTCACTTTCGGCCTGCTAAAGGCCCACGGTATAATTGGGTCATATGTACCCCGACCTAGCATCGGCCTGTTAACGGCCTGTGAAATCAAATGGGCCCGCCTGTTGCCCGCTTCGACTTCGGCCTGTTAACGACCCGGTAGGTAAGAGACTGACCATTAACTTTCGTCCTGGTAATGACCCATTAACTTAATGGGCCCACTAAAGTTCATACATGTCTTGGGGCCCAATTAGATAATTTGAGCCCATTACGACGAGCAATTATGCATAGGACCAAAACCGATCAAGCAAAGGTATGACATACAGGGAAAACGTTGCACATCCAGCATATATTACAGGAAATTACATCCCCTGGGCAATCAAAGATTGATGCCAGTGCAAATAAATGAACAGAACCTAACGATCTACAACATCACAATCTGCAACCTCAGTGCAGATGATGCCCATAAGCATGTGCGCAAGTTCTTGCTGCTTTGCTATATTGTCTCTGAAAACATTGATTAGTTGTTGTTGCGCATGAATGTGCACCTCTGATTCCTCCACCATTTCCATCATTGCTTCAGCCATTAATTGGTTCACAAACATACATTTTTTCCGTTGCATTCGAGACAAAGGAAACTGCACAGATTCAGATGGCGATTTTGGCAGGCTTGTATTATTGATAGTGGAGAGTGTCTCGACCACTGCATCATAACATAAATTAGGAGGGGAACCAAACAGATTAATCAAGAGTTATTGCCATATTACCTAGCCTAGATTTGTTGGAAAGAAACAATGGGGCTGCCTTACTGTTTTCAGAGATGTCATCTTATCTTCAGCAGCCTGCACCAAATTAACATACTAGCATTGCTATCATTGGCCAGGTCAGATAATAGGAAAGCAACATTGACACAACGAACATTCGGGCAACCAGACCACACCAGCCTACACCAAATTAATACAATATGGCACATCTATCATCAGCCAGGTAAGGTAATATAAAAGCAACATCGACACAATGAATGAATGGGCAACCAGAGCAGCATTACAATTCAGTAATGTGCATGATATGAGATAGTACATTCCTGCAGCTCAGTATGCAAAACTACTAGGCGGTTTTCCTTACAAAAATCAACATTCTCGCCTTTAACATTTTGCTACAACTGAATTTAGATCAGATAAAGGTTGGATTCACTACGAGTAACAAAATACATGCTGATGTAAAAATATAGTGATATACAGCAGGTACTTACATCAGCATTGGAGCACAGAGAATTCCTGCAAGATACTTTCCTCGAATACAATCCCAATACAGAAAGTCTTCTATCCTTTAAGCTTATTTTCTAAAAGAGAGATGGGTAAGAAACATGTAGAAAATATGATCAGAATGCTGTAAAATTTCATGATGCGAGGATACGCACATGCTTTTTAGAATGGAGTTGACATATTTTTGCTAGACTAGAGCGGACTAGTTCTTTGACCACTGGAATCTGCTTATTATCAGTGGGAGTTGGGTTACTCTGTGCTGGAGCAGTATCTATGAAAACTGGAGTTGGTTTATTATCTCCTGGCGTTTGGATCTTTTGCAAAGACCTAGTTTGTAACCCTTCAGATTCTAACATAGCCGTCTTCCCCTTTCATGCCTTATAAAGAAGAATGGTACTAAAGAATAGAAAGGCATGACATATTGACATGTATTCCCGCCATCAGGAAATAAATGGATGGGTTTAGGTGTATTTTAGTTCTAGATACATCTAGTTTTATCCATTTCTCTGACATGTAGTCCGGACGGAGGGACTATGATGTAAGAGCTAGGTATACGACATGACAATAGTGTAAAAAACACTACTTGACTGTAAAATTGTATGCTAGTGGAATACATTACAAAAAACACTAAGGCAACATATGCGTGTACGACTGGGAAACTAAGATGGCATTGAAAGAGACCACTAGAATAGCACCTCAATGTAAAAAAAACAAGGTATGGTAAACAGATGAAGTACATACTAATGAATAACAATGCATAAGATATTGAGAAGCATGATGTCCAAACTAAGCAGATGGCATTGCGATAGAGTAGAATGACAGTACTTGCATTTGAAAACATGTTATCATTAATTAATAGGTACTGAAAAACAGGAAGGCATGCCATATTTACATGCATGATCAGCAGGCGAAACACAAGGCATTACAACAGAGTAGGTGCACTCTAGGACATAATATGCATGCATATCAAGGGCCAAGTTAGAGAAAGGACCTTATGGGGTGAATAGGATTCATCATCTTTCTGCAAGTCTTGTGAAGAACTGCCTTTACATGTTCCATCATATTGGGTATCATTGACGTCAAGTTTGTTGGTCGTTATATTGCTCTGTGAGGTTCTTGTGGATAAATCAGTGTGTGCAATTATATCTGAAATGCATGGAAGACAACTAGTAGTTAGATTTATGTAATGAGTGCCTGTAGGAGACGACATAAATAGTAGTGCTGGGGTTAACTTGCAGCAACAGGTCTCAAAAACTATAGGGAGAACACAAATGAAAGCTATAGAATATGTATCGTTTGTACTTGAGATTAACTAGATGGCACACAAAAGTATTAAAGAACAACATAGGTTATACTGGAAGTGGTATAATACTATAATCACCAGCTTGTGGGTAGCATTGGCTGAAGGATGATAACTATGGAACGGCGTTACCTAAAGAACAAGTGTCTTAGCTGAACTATGGAACAACGTTAACTCCTGAACAAGACCCGTAAGAGATTAGCATGAATATACTGTGAAATGTGATAATCTATTTTCCATGCTTAGATGAATAACAAAGCCATAAATGTTGCACACAAGTAAGATGAGGGTACAACCTATCTGGCTGCCATCCATAGGAGTGAGCATCATGTGCTGACTTGTCGATGGCCCTGTAGTTGTTGTGGCTGTCCATCTCGGCAACGCACATTCGATGCAGGGAACTGTTGAGTGGGGACTATAGCTCCCTTGTGGTGTATGCTTCCCTTGTTGGAGCAGCTGCGGTGTAACGCCCTCGATGCGGCTATATCTCCCACGTGTCGAAGCACGACTTAGAGGCATAACCGCATTGAAAGCAATGTCGCAAGTGAGGTAATGTTACATAAGGGAAAAAGATACATAGTTGGCTTACAATCGCCACTTCACAAAATACATGAATAAAACACTACATCATCCAGATACACTCAAGGTCCGACTACGAAACCAAAATAAAAGAAGACTACCCCAAATGCTACACAGATCCCCGATCGTCCCGCCTGGGCTCCACTACTGATCAACTAGAACGAAACAACACAAAAGACAAGATCTTCATCGAGCTCCTCCTTGAGCTCGGTTGCGTCACCTGCACGATATCATCAGCACCTGCAAACTGGTTTTGGAAGTATCTGTGAGTCACAAGGACTCAGCAATCTCACACCCTCGCGATCAAGACTATTTAAGCTTATAGGAAGGGTAAAGTATGATGTGGAGCTGCAGCAAGCGACTAGCATATATGGTGGCTAACATACGCAAATGGGAGCGAGAAGAGAAGGCAAAAGCACGGTCGAACAACTATGATCAAGAAGTGATCCTAGAACAACCTACGTCAAGCATTACTCCAACACCGTGTTCACTTCCCGGACTCCGCCGAGAAGAGACCATCATGGTTACACACGCGGTTGATGTATTTTAATTAAGATCAACTTCAGGTTTTCTATAACCGGACATTAACAAATTCCCATCTGCCCATAACCACGGGCATGGCTTTCGAAAGTTCAAATCCCTGCAGGGGTGTCCCAACTTAGCCCATCACAAGCTCTCACGGTCAACGAAGGATATTCCTTCTCCCAAGACAATCCGATCAGACTCGGCATCCCGGTTACAGGACATCCTCGACAATGATAAAACAAGTCCAGCAACACCGCCCAAATGTGCCGATAAATCCCGATAGGAGTTGCACATATTTCGTTCTCAGGGCACACTTAGATGAGACATCCTACGAGTAAAACCAACCCTCAAGTTGCCCCGAGGTGGCCCCGCAGTCTACTCGGTCGGACCAACACTCAGAGGAGCACTGGCCTAGGGGGTTTAAATAAAGATGACCCTTGAGTCTGCAGAACCCAAGGGAAACAAAAGGCTAGGTGGCGAATGGTAAAACCAATGTTGGGCATTGCTGGAGGAGTTTTATTCACGGCGAACTGTCAAGGGGTTACCATTATAACCCAACCGTGTAAGGAACACAAAATACGGGAACATAACACCGATATGACGGAAATTAGGGCGACAAGAGTGGAACAAAACACCAGGCATAAGGCCGAGCCTTCCACCCTTTACCAAGTATATAGATGCATTAATTAAAAAAGAGATATTGTGATATCCCAACAAAATATCCATGTTCCAACATGGAACAAACTCCAATCTTCACCTGCAACTAGCAACGCTATAAGAGGGGCTGAGCAAAGCGGTAACATAGCCAAACAACGGTTTGCTAGGACAAGGTGGGTTAGAGGCTTGGTGTAGCGCCCCGAGACCGATGTGCCAGGTGTCCTCCAGTTATTCGCTGTTGGTGCATTGTCATTGCTTGCGTGTCTTCAATATCATGTCATCATGTGCATTTCATTTGCATACGTGTTCGTCTCATGCATCCGAGCATTTTTCCCATTGTCCGTTTTGCATTCCGGCGCTCCTATCTCCTCCGGTGGCACTTTCTACCTTTCTTTCGTGTGTGGGGGTTAAACATTTCCGGATTGGACCGAGACTTGCCAAGCGGCCTTGGTTTACTACCGGTAGACCGCCTGTCAAGTTTCGTGCCATTTGGACTTCGTTTGATACTCCAACGGTTAACCAAGGGACCGAAAAGGCCTCGTGTGTGTTGCAGCCCAACACCCTTCCAAAGTGGCCCAAAACCCACCTAAACCTCCTCCATCATCTCGGTCGTTCGATCATGATTGCGTGGCCGAAAACCGCATCTCATTTGGACTCTCCTAGCTCCCTCTACCTATATAAAGGCCTCCTCCTCCAAAAATTCGGGCAAAACCCTAGCAATCTTCCTTGTTCCACAGCCGGACACTTTTCCCGCGCCGACGGACATGTCCGCCCGTCCCCGCGCCGCCGCGCCCAGCCTACCGCAGCGCGCCACGTGCCCCACTCGGCGTCCGCCACCGCCGCGGCCCGCTCAGGCCGCTGCGGGCCCTCGGAGCCCATCGGGAGCGCTCCGCCCGCCGCGCCATCCCCGCGTCTCCGCCCGACCCTCGCCGCCGTTCCGCCCGGGCCGCACCGCCCTTCACCGGTGAGCGCCTCCCCGCCACTCCGGCGACCGCCCCGCATCGCCGATGCCCCGGCCGCCCTCTCCGGCACCGACCACCGCCACCTCGCCGTCCCTCGCCGCCTCCTTCCTCTCCAGATCCGGCGAGCTCCTCCCTTGCCCGGAGCTCCCGCCGCCGCCCCTGCCTTCTCCGGCGCGGATCCGGCGAGATCCACCGCCGCCTCGGTTCGCGCGCTGCCCAAACCCTAGATCTGGAGGTGGTAATTTCTTCTAAGTCCCCGAGTTTTTCAGTTTCAAATTCCCATCTTCATCATGTCACAACTTCGCATCCGTAGCTCTGATTCATGCGTGTAGCATATCAAAATGTTCGCCTCAGAGAGTACATCATTTCATCTCATTGCATCATTTTCATTTGAGTTCATCTTGACGCCCGAAATGCTATTCGAAGAGAGATATTTGAGATAATTGTCATATCTGCTGCACCAATTAGCTATTTGTCATTTTTGCCATGATTAATGTGTGCATGATATGCTCATGAGCTCTACATGTGTTTTGTTATATGCTTTGCCATCTTTCCAGAGGTGCTATCCATGTATTTTTGTGATATGTGTGGTGACTAGCACAAGCTTGCAAAGTGGTGCATTCGTTAATGCTGATTTCAGAGACTTATGATTTCACCAAGTCCTTGATCTGTTTTTATCAATATGCCATATGTTCATGTTGTTTCCTAGTGATACGTGCCTCTTTTGAGGATGATCAGTAAGGATGATTTGTTAATATTGTGGTGCTCTATCCATCCATGTCTTTGTTTGCAATTATGGAGCACCCTAGCTTGAGTCAATCAAGCTCTACGTTTGCTATTTCATGAATCTGGGCAGATTGTCTACTTGTTAGCGATTTTGCCGAGAATGTTCTTGTTGATCCGTGCATGCTATGTTGTTGTTCTTGCCATGTCTAGCTTACATAATGTGTATTCTTGATGGGTGTATTCTTAGATTGTCATGCCTTGCTCTGTAGTGAGTGCATCGAGCTCGTAAACAAGCCTACTCGTTAACAGATTTGCATGCTCCGGTTTTTCACCAAGTCTGTAACCTGATTATGTTTTTGCTATGTTCACATGCTTGCAATTGTATTTTCTGATCCCTTTTGGCTCAAAGTCACTAAGGGACTTTTGTTAAGCTCTTTGAGTAGCTCCATGTCATGCCTTGCTTTGCCATGTTAAGTTCCTTTAGCATATAGTTTTCATGCTCCAAAGTGTGCTACCTGATCTGAAATTCCAGGCTTGTGTTAATTTCACTCTGAAACCTGTTTACCAATTGCACTTTTGCCATGCTTGTTCGAACCTGTTAATGGATGATTTGGCCGTAGCTCACTGTTCAACTTTTGTTAGGCTTTATGAGTGGATACCTGCCATATATGTTTTTGCCATGTTTGAGTGCTGTAGCATAATTATCTTGATGCATTTAGATGACTACTTGCTGTTTATCGCAGACCAGTGCCATATTTGTTTTGCTTGCCATTTCCAAACCGTGTATCCGATTCCGGCGATCTTTATATCGATTTCAACCGAAATCACCTCACCTTTCCAGTGGAACACTTGGATTTCCATGTTGAGGCCAGGTTCATTCATTCCTTGTCAAATCTTGCATATGCGTCACATATCGCATCCCACATAGCATACCATGTTTGCATCATGTTGTTCGGGCATTTGCATGTGGTTGATTGTGTTCCTCTTGCTTGTTTGTCTTGTTTGGGTAGAACCGGGAGACAAGTTCGCTAACGAGGAGTCCGTTGAGTTTGCTTTCGAGGATCCAGTCAACTCTGACAACTTTGCAGGCAAGATGATCATACCCTCGAAATCACTTCTATCTTTGCTTTGCTAGATGCTCGCTCTTTTGCTATGCCTATGCTACGATGCCTACCACTTGCCTATCATGCCTCCCAAATTGCCATGTCAAACTCTAACCCATCATGTCCTAGCAAACCGTTGATTGGCTATGTTACCGCTTTGCTCAGCCCCTCTTATAGCGTTGCTAGTTGCAGGTGAAGATTGGAGATCGTTCCTTGTTGGAACATTATTTTATTGTTGGGATATCACTATATTATCTTGTTATCTTAAAGCATCTATATACTTGGTAAAGGGTGGAAGGCTCGGCCTTTTTCCTAGTGTTTTGTTCCACTCTTGCCACCCTAGTTTCCGTCATATCGGTGTTATGTTCCCGGATTTTGCGTTCCTTACGCGGTTGGGTGATAATGGGAACCCCTTGACAGTTCGCCATGAATAAAACTCTTCCTGCAATGCCCAACCTTGGTTTTACCATTTGCCACTTAGCCTCTTTTTCCCTTGGTTTTCCGGAGCCCAAGGGTCATCTTATTTAAACCCCCCTGGGCCAGTGCTCCTCTGAGTGTTGGTCCGAACTGGGCAGCCTGCGGGGCCACCTCGGGGAAACTCGAGGGTTGGTTTTACTCGTAGCTTGACCTATCTGAGTGTGCCCTGAGAACGAGATATGTGCAGCTCCTATCGGGATTTCTCGGCACATTCGGGCGGTGTTGCTGGACTTGTTTTGTCTTTGTTGAAGTTGTCTTGTAGAACCGGATGCCGAGTCTGATCGGAATGTCTCGGGGAAAGGTTTATCCATCGTTGACCATGAGAGCTTGTCATGGGCTAAGTTGGGACTCCCCTGCAGGGATTTGAACTTTGGAAAGCCGTGCCCGCGGTTATGGGCAGATGGGAATTTGTTAATGTCCGATTGTAGATAACTTGAACCTTAACGTAATTAAAATGAATCAACTATGTGAGTTACCGTGATGGTCTCTTCTCAGCGGAGTTCGGGAAGTGAACACGGTGTTGGATTAATGTTTGCCGTAGTTGGTTCTCTAGTTCTTCGTTCGTGCTTTGCCTTCTCTTCTCGCTCTCTTTTGCGAACAGGTTAGCCACCATATATGCTAGTCGCTTGCTGCAGCTCCTCATATTACCTTGCCTTACCTATAAGCTTAAATAGTCTTGATCGCGAGGGTGCGAGATTGCTGAGTCCCTGTGGCTCACAGATTACTTCCAAACCAGATGCAGGGCCTAATGACTCCGTTCCAGATGATGCGCTTGAGCTCAAGTGGTAGTTCGACGAAGACTCACGCCGTTACTATGTGTCTTTCCCTGGTGATCAGTAGTGGTGCCCAGTTGGGGCGATCGGGACCGTGTCGCATGTTGGGTTGATCTTTTATTTTGGAACCGTAGTCGGACCATGAGTGATTGGTTGATGTAATACTATTTATGTACTTTGTTTAACGTGGCGAGTGTAAGACAACTATGTACCTCCCCTTTTATTATCTATTTACATGGGATGTTATGAAGATTGCCTTACTTGCGACATTGCTTTCAATGCGGTTATGCCTCTAAGTCGTGCTTTGACACATAGGAGATATAGCCGCATTCAGGGCGTTACAAGTTGGTAATCAGAGCCTTCCCCGACCTTAGGAGCCCCCACTGCTTGATCGTTTTTAGTAGCCGTTGTTGAGTCTAGAAAAAATGTTTTGAGTCATCTAGGAATTTATATATCGGAGAGTTTAGGAATTCTTTTTACTCCCCAGTCCCTTCATCGCTCTGGTAAGGCATCCTGACGTAGAGTTTTGACCCTTCTCTTCTCAAATTTCACTAAAAAAATTTAGGATCATGCGGGTATCTTGGAATCGTTCCAATCGATTTGTGACGAGAACATTGTTCTTGGTGCCTCCTGTCATTTAGGGGTTGTGGCAGTGTCCCGGGGAGTTGAGCTCCGAGGTGTTGTCGTCACAATTTTATCGTTGCAGTTCTGGAATACCTGAGTTTAGTTTCGCCGACATCGAAAATCTCTTTTATGCAGTTGTTGGTGAGATAACCTCGACGCCACCCAGTACTGGGGCGGGAGTTCGGGAGTATTACCATAACTTGTATAACGGATGCTTTTCGAAGGTTGAGGTAGACGATTTCCGAAGGTTTCTTGGTTATGTGTTGAAGGATGGATACAGCTGGATGTAGGATTTGCTAGTTTTGGGTGAGATATTATGCTTCCCCTGTATCCCCAACACCTGATTGCATAATCAGAAAGTTTCGGGAGTTTATAAGTGGGAATTCAAGTAGCTCTTAGGATATCTTTCCGACAGATGTATGATATGAAATTGGGGTTCGACGTCTAGTGGTTCGCCTATTCACGGTTGGTTTTACAGTGGTCTCGTTGTGTCTTACAGAGTCCTTGGCTATGCCGACTCGGGGATGCTTCGTATGTCATGTGCACTGCCTTGTACACGATGGTGCTGTACGATCGAGCCCGTGTAGGCCCCACCACGAAAATTTCGGACGGAATCTCTATCATATGTTTGTTCCCGCTTATTCTGCAAGCCAATCCTTTGTTTTTGTTTTGAGTTGTGGTATTCGAGTTGCTTCGAAGTCAAATGTTGATTCCATACCTTCCCCAAATGGTGTTCTCATGTTCCCATGTGAATACTAATCCTTCATGATAATCGAGATTGTCATGTCAAACCTTTTCAACCGGTGTGCTTCTCTTCAAGTGGATCCGATCATTTCAACATCCGCAAGATCAAGTATCAGTTTCTTCTGAACGGTGTTTGTTTCATCCGTCTCCAAGTTGCCTTTGTTTTTCCCGCCCACCCACCCTTTTCCTTCAAGAACTCAGATTTCTGAATCAAGTATCCATTTTATTCATGTGAAGTCCCTTCATTCTTTTCCGTCAATATTCTTATCCGGTGATTCTCATGAAGATCCTAACGGAACCTCAAGTTCATCATTATTCATTCTCTTTCTTCTCCGGTGGGACCAATTCAAGCTTTGTGGGTCATATCCTTTTCCTCGTTTCAAATACCCTCTCATGCCGGTGCACCTCATAATCATTCCACGCTCGCTATTCTATTGTTCCAGAGTGCTCAAGATATCTTCAAGATTCGTGTTTCCTCTCTTAATTCGTTAAAGCTATTTTGAGGATGTTATCTCATTCAAGCCATTTAATTCAACCGGTGCTTTCTCTCTTTTAAATCATTCAATGGTGTATCTTTTGAGTGGGCCCTAACCCACAGGTCTTTTTCCAGGATCTTACCTGACTCGTCTAATTCTTTTCCCGGCGTTACTCTCAAATTCTTTTCGAAGTTTGACTAAGAATGAATTATCATCAGTCTTATGTTTTTCTCCAAGATCTTCCAAATTCTTTTCATCGTTGGCTCAACTTTTCCATTCTTCATTCCAGAGTGCCTCAATAATTACTGGTGGTGTTTCTTGTCGTCATTCTCAGATTTTGAAGACCGAAGAAGAGTTTCTCTTAAATCTTGCTCCATTCTCTTCAAGATTCGTGATTCTAGTTTGTTCCCATCCTCTCATAATTATTTTCGATTGCGAGATTTCTTTTCACCTATCCGGAGCAAATTCAAGAGTCTTCTCAGTTTGTTCATTCGGAGCCCATGATCTAAGATTTATTCATTCTCAGCTTTCAGTTGTGGTTCTCCAAATCTTACCGGTGCATCAAGTGATCTCTATTCAGTTCGTGATCCCTTCGTTCTCATGTATCTAAATTCTCTCAAGCATCTTCTTTCATTTGTTAATTCTTCCCGGTGTGTTCTTTATCTTCTCTTCGTTCATGCTTAATTCTTACGGTGGTTTGCTCAAGATTTCTCTTCCTTATCAATTCATTTGTGGTTTCAATCCAACCGGTGGTTCGTTGAAGACCTTCTCAAATTTATGCAATATCTATCTTAATCCTCTCTGCAAGAATAAGTGGTGTGCCAAATCCGTTGCTTGTCATCAATTAAATTGGTGAAGGTTAAGCATAATGTAATTCTTATTCTTGTTCCATCCATATGTTAATCTTTTCTTCCGGAGTTTGCTCATGACGAATAGTTTCTTGATCTCTTTGGTTAATCTTTCTTTTACGGAGCGCCAAGTTATTTCAATTATATCATTTCAAAGCTCCATCTAATCATTGCCAGGTTTCAATCTTATTCTTTTCATCCTTCACTTCCTTTTGATCATCCTTTTATTACCGGAGTTCTCATGAAGGTTCTACATGATGGTTCATCAAGGATTTAATTTCTTCTCGAAGTGTTCATCAAGATTCTTTTCAGAGGAGCTCAAGCATTCTTCTTCTTGCTATCCGGAGTGCAATTCTTTCTTTCGTATCATTGGAGGTGGTATTATGTCATTCTTGATAACTTGAGTTCATGTTTCATGATTCACATGTTGTTAAGAATGAGGTATTTTAAATCCACCAATCTCTTCGTTGGAGTTATCTTGTGTCATATTTCACCTATAGCCTTCCCTAAGGATTGTTGCTAGTTATGGTGCTTATAAATGATCCATGTTCTTCATTTATCCTATCGATGAGATAAGTTTCTCATCTCCTTGTTCTCATCAATCCAATCTTGTTTTCATTTGTGGCAGGTTTTCACCTCAAGTTTTTTAGATGTTTTCCATAAGGCCACAACAAACTTATCCTTTTTGTTGTTGATTTTGCAACAACTCCGCTTTAACTTTCTTGGAAGGGTGATCTTCAAGCTCACTTGTGGCATAAGTTGACCTTTTCTTCTCCATCCTTTCATTTAAATGATCTGTATTCTTTCTTCTTATGGAGGCATTGTGATGTTTCTCTCTTTTCTCATCATCTCATCTTGTCAAGATCTTGTTCTTTCCTTTGCTTATCCATTCAACCGGAGTGTCGTGTTTTCATTCTAGCTCTCTCATATTATCATGTTTAGCCTCCCTTCTCAACCGGAGTGCTGTCTGGAATCTTTCTTACCCCTTGTGCCATTCATTCAATAGTTCCGGAGGCAATGTGTTGTTCATCTCGTCAAGTATCCTCTTATCTTTTCAAGTTCATGTACAATTCATTCCATTTACAGTCGGAGTGCTGCCCAAATTATATCATTCTTAATCATTTTCTATCTTGTTTTAACCGGAGTGGTTTCAATATTTATCTTGCCCTTCAACCTCAAGGGTTTTTTTCGCAATGTTCTTTGTTCCTCTTTTCTAAAGGAGTGTTTTCGACCTTGTTCACCTTCTTGTATTCTTTCTCTAATTTGTTCTACCTTTCAAGGTTCTTTGGTCTCACTTGTTTGTCAAAGGAGCAACTTAGTTTTTTACCTGTTCTCTTTTTCTTCCATTTTCCCTCCGGTGTCATTCTAGATCTCGGGACGAGATCCTCTCGTAGTGCCGGAGTGTTGTAGCGCCCCGAGACCGATGTGCCAGGTGTCCTCCAGTTATTCGGTGTTGGTGCGTTGTCATTGCTTGCGTGTCTTGAATTGCATATCATGTCATCATGTGCATTTCATTTGCATACGTGTTCGTCCCATGCATCCGAGCATTTTTCCCGTTGTCTGTTTTGCATTCCGGCGCTCCTATCTCCTCCGGTGGCCCTTTCTACCATTCTTTCGTGTGTGGGGGTTAAACATTTCCGGATTGGACCGAGACTTGCCAAGCGGCCTTGGTTCACTACCGGTAGACCGCCTGTCAAGTTTCATGCCATTTGGACTTCGGTTGATACTCCAACGGTTAACTGAGGGACCAAAAAGGCCTCGTGTGTGTTGCAGACCAACACCCTTCCAAAGTGTCCCAAAACCCACCTAAACCTCCTCCATCATCTCGGTCGTTCGAACACGATCGCGTGGCCGAAAACCGCACCTCATTTGGACTCTCCTAGCTCCCTCTACCTATATAAAGGCCTCCTCCTCCAAAAATTCGGGCGAAACCCTAGCAATCTTCCTCGTTCCACCGCCGGACACTTTTCCCGCGCCAACGGACATGTCTGCCCGTCCCCGCGCCCCACTCGGCGTCTGCCGCCGCGGCCCGCTCAGCCCGCTGCGGGCCCTCGGAGCCCATCGGGAGCGCTCCGCCCGCCGCGCCATCCCCGCGTCTCTGCCCGACCCTCGTCGCCGTTCCGCCCGGGCCGCGCCGCCCTTCACTGCTGAGCGCCGCCCCGCGCCGGCGAGCGCCGCCCCGTCG
Organism: Triticum urartu; assembly: GCF_056163025.1. Classification (NCBI taxonomy): domain Eukaryota; kingdom Viridiplantae; phylum Streptophyta; class Magnoliopsida; order Poales; family Poaceae; genus Triticum; species Triticum urartu. The sequence continues at coordinate 264,361,679 of NC_141876.1, forward strand.
CTCCGGCGACCGCCCCGCATCGCCGATGCCCCGGCCGCCCTCTCCGGCGCCGACCACCGCCACCTCGCCGTCCCTCGCCGCCTCCTTCATCTCCAGATCCGGCGAGCTCCTCCCCTGCCCGGAGCTCCCGCCGCCGCCCCTGCCTTCTCTGGCGCGGATCCGGCGAGATCCGCCGCCGCCTCGGTTCGCGCGCTGCCCAAACCCTAGATCTGGAGGTGGTAATTTCTTCAAAGTCCCCGAGTTTTTCAGTTTCAAATGCCCATCTGCATCATGTCACAACTTTGCATCCGTAGCTCTGATTCATGTGTGTAGCATATCAAAATATTCGTCTCAGAGAGTACATCATTTCATCTCATTGCATCATTTTCATTCGAGTTCATCTTGATGCCCGAAATGCTGTTGGAAGAGAGCTATTTGAGATAATTGTCAGATCTACTCTACATTGTTTTGTTATATGCTTTGCCATCTTTCCAGAGGTGCTATCCATGTATTTTTGTGATATGTGTGGTGACTAGCACAAGCTTGCAAAGTGGTGCATTCGTTAATGCTGATTTCAGGGACTTATGATTTCACCAAGTCCTTAATCTGTTTTTGTCAATATGCCATATGTTCATGTTGTTTCCTAGTGATCCGTGCCTCTTTTGAGGCTGATCAGTAAGGATGATTTGTTAATATTGTGGAGCTCTATCCATCCATTTCTTTATTTGCAATTATGGAGCAACCTAGCTTGAGTCAATCGAGCTCTACTTTTGCTATTTCTCGAATCTGGGCAGATTGTCTACTTGTTAGCGATTTTGCCGAGGATGTTGTTGTTGATCCGTGCATGCTATGGTGTTGTTCTTGTCTTGTATAGCTTACATAACGTGTATTCTTGATGGGTGTATGCTTAGATTGTCATGCCTTGCTCTGTAGTGAGTGCATAGAGCTCGTAAACATGCGTACTCGTTAACAGATTTGCATGCTCCAGTTTTTCACTAAGTCTGTAACCTAATTATGTTTTTGCCATGTTCACATGCTTGCAATTGTATTTTTTGATCCCTTTTGGCTCAAGGTCACCAAGGGACATTTGTTAAGCTATTTGAGTAGCTCCATGCCATGCCTTGCTTTCCATGTTAAGTTCCTGTAGCATATAGTTTTCATGCTCCAAAGTGTGCTAACTGATCTGAAATTCCAGGCTTGTGTTAATTTCACTAAGTCTGAAACCTGTTTACCAATTGCACTTTTGCCATGCTTGTTCGAACCAGTTAATTGATGATTTGGCCGTAGCTCAGTGTTCATCTTTTGTTAGGCTTTATGAGTGGATCCCTTCCATGTATTTTGTTGCCATGTTTGAGTGCTATAGCATAATTATCTTGATGCATTTAGATGGCTACTTGCTGTTTATCGCACACCGGTGCCATATTTGTTTTGCTTGCCATTTCCAAACCGTGCATCCGATTCCGGCGATCTTTATATCGATTTCAACCGAAATCACCTCACCTTTCCAGTGGCACACTTGGATTTCTAAGTTGAGGCCAGGTTCATTCATTCCTTGTCAAATCTTGCATATGCATCACATATCGCATCCCATATAGCATACCATGTTTGCATCATGTTGTTCGAGCATTTGCACGTGGTTGATTGTGTTCCTCTTGCTTGTTTGTATTTTTGGGTAGAGCCGGGAGACGAGTTCACTAACGAGGAGCCCGTTGAGTTTGCTTTCGAGGATCCAGTCAACTCTGACAACTTTGCAGGCAAGATGATCATACCCTCGAAATCACTTCTATCTTTGCTTTGCTAGATGCTCGCTCTTTTGCTATGCCTATGCTACGATGCCTACCACTTGCCTATCATGCCTCCCAAATTGCCATGTCAAACCTCTAACCCACCATGTCCTAGCAAACCATTGATTGGCTATGTTACCGCTTTGCTCAACCCCTCTTATAGCATTGCTAGTTGCAGGTGAAGATTGGAGATCGTTCCTTGTTGGAACATTATTTTCTTGTTGGGATATCACTATATTATCTTGTTATCTTAAAGCATCTATATACTTGGTAAAGGGTGGAAGGCTCGGCCTTTTGCCTAGTGTTTTGGTCCACTCTTGCCGCCCTAGTTTCCGTCATATCGGTGTTATGCTCCTGGATTTTGCGTTCCTTACGCGGTTGGGTGATAATGGGAACCCCTTGACAGTTCGCCTTGAATAAAACTCTTCCAGCAATGCCCAACCTTGGTTTTACCAATTTCCACCTAGCCTCTTTTTCCCTTGGTTTTCCGGAGCCCAAGGGTCATCTTATTTAACCCCCCCTCCCCGGGGCCAGTGCTCCTCTGAGTGTTGGTCCGAACTGGGCAGCCTGCGGGGCCACCTCGGGGAAACTCAAGGGTTGGTTTTACTCGTAGCTTGACCTATCTGAGTGTGCCTTGAGAACGAGATATGTGCAGCTCCTATCGGGATTTGTCGGCACATTCGGGCGGTGTTGCTGGACTTGTTTTGTCTTTGTCGAAGTTGTCTTGTAGAACCGGGATGCCGAGTCTGATCGAAATGTCTCGGTAGAAGGTTTATCCTTCGTTGACCGTGAGAGCTTGTCATTGTCTAAGTTGGGACTCCCCTGCAGGGATTTGAACTTTCGAAAGACATGCCCGCGGTTATGGGCAGATGGGAATTTGTTAATGTCCGGTTGTAGATAACTTGAACCTTAACTTAATTAAAATGAATCAACTGTGTGAGTTACCATGATGGTCTCTTCTCGGCGGAGTCCGAGAAGTGAACACGGTGTTGGAGTAATGTTTGCCGTAGTTGGTTCTCTAGTTCTTCGTTCGTGCTTTGCCTTCTCTTCTCGCTCTCTTTTGCGAACAGGTTAGCCACCATATATGCTAGTCGCTTGCTGCAGCTCCTCATATTACCTTGCCTTACCTATATGCTTAAATAGTCTTGATCGCGAGGGTGCGAGATTGCTGAGTCCCTGTGGCTCACAGATTACTTCCAAACCAGCTGCAGGGCCTGATGACTCCGTTCCAGATAATGCGCTTGAGCTCAAGTGGGAGTTCGACGAAGATTCACACCGTTACTATGTGTCTTTCCCTGATGATCAGTAGTGGTGCCCAGTTGGGGCGATCGGGACCGTGTCGCATGTTGGGTTGATCCTTTATTTTGGTACCGTAGTCGGACCATGAGTGATTGGTTGATGTAATGCTATTCATGTACTTTGTTTGACGTGGCGAGTGTAAGCCAACTATGTACCTCCCCTTTTATTATCTATTTACATGGGATGTTGTGAATATTGCCTTACTTGCGACATTGCTTTCAATGCGGTTATGCCTCTAAGTCGTCCTTCGACACGTAGGAGATTTAGCCGCATTGAGGGCGTTACACTTGGTTTAACAATATGGGAGGCATGATAAGAAAGTGGTAGGTATCGCAGCATAGGCATAGCAAAAGAGCGAGCAACTAGCAAGCAAAGATAGAAGTGATTTCGGCCATTTTTCTGAAACTATGATGATTTTTATAGCAAATTCGAAAACTATACACCCTAATGGAGAAAAATCAAAAGTATCACCCCGTCGGCCTCCTGTTGTCCGAAAAGGGACTTTTCGGCCTCCTGTTGGCCGAAGAGGGACTCTTTGGCCAAGCGTTGGCCAAAAAGGACTTTTCGGCCAAGCGTTGGCCAAAAAGTACTTTTCGGCCAACAGTTGGCCAAAGAGTCCCTCTTCGGCCAACACCTGCTCTACTATTTAAAAAAATTCATATCAAATAGGATTTTTAGTATTTTAATTTGATTCTTTTTGCATTAGATTAGAAATTTTATGAAGTTTCTGTAGATATCAAGTTTGACTAGATTTGGAAGTTTGAATTTAATTTTTTCATGAATTTGCTCAAATAACTAGATTGCCTATAATTTGAGTTAGGAGTATTTTTTAAGATGATTCTTTTTGCTACTGGTTCTTTGTGAATTTGTTTATCAGTAGTAATTAATTGGCGAATTTTATAATTATTTAAAATTAGGTTTTTATGAAAACAGTTCTGTTTTAGTGTTTGTTAGGTTTTATGCTATTTCTTTTAATTTTAATTGCTTTAAATTTTTTTCTTTAGTTTTTTCACATATTCTTTTTGTTTCTATTTAGTTATCAGTAGCTATTTTATTTGTAGTATTTTTTTTTGTATTTTATTTCTTTTATCCTCTAGAAAACTTGTTTTGAGCTTCATAGGAGTTTATATTTAAAAGTGCCTTGTAAATCATGTACAACCATTGCCGTTTTATACATGAAAAAAATACTTTCCCGCAATCTTTTTCCCTCCATTTTCTTTGCCGCCATTTTATTTCCCGCCATTCTCTCCCGCCACACTAAGGAGCGTGCATCGACGGAGGATGACGATGATGCCTTCATGTGGAGTGTGAAACACTGTGTGAGAGAAGTCATAAGTGTGAAACACTCTCCGATGATGATGACGAAGCTGCAAACACTTATGACGTTTCTCAGACAGTGTTTCACACTCCACCAGCAGCACCGACGCAGGAGACACAGACTGTGTCAGACGATGTTATCTACGATCGTGGACACCATGAGGCTCGTTTTATAAGTTGAGAAGTGAAGATGGCGAGAAAGAAGATGGCAGGAAAGAAGATGGCGGGAAAGAAGATGGCGGGAGAGAATGGCGGGAAAGAAAATGGAGGGAGAGAATGGCGGGAAATAAAATGGCGGGAGAAAATGGAGGGAGAGAATGACGTAAAAACCTAATTTTAAATAATCCTAAAATTCACCAATTAATTATTACTGATAAACAAAGTCACAAAGAACCAGTAGCAAAAAGAATCATCTAAAAAGAATACTCCTAGCTCAAATTATAGGCAATCTAGTGATTTGAGAAAATTCATGAAAATTCAAATTCAAACTTCCAAATCTAGTCAAACTTGATATCTACAGAAAATTCATAAAATTTCTAATCTAATGCAAAAAGAATCAAATTAAAATACTAAAAATCCTATTTTATATGAATTTTCTAAAAAAGTAGAGCAGGTGTTGGCCGAAGAGGGACTCTTTGGCCAACTGTTGGCCGAAAAGTACTTTTTGGCCAACCGTTGGCCGAAAAGTACTTTTTGGCCAACTGTTAGCCGAAAAGTCCCTCTTCGGCCAACAGGAGGCCGAAAAGTCCCTTTTCGGCCAACAAGAGGCCGACGGGGTGATACTTTTGATTTTTCTCCATTAGGGTGTATAGTTTCCGAATTTGCTATAAAAATCATCATAGTTTCAAAAAAAATCGTGATTTCGAGGGTATGGTCATCTTGCCTGAGATCCCGCAAGGAAGAAGAATGAGTCCATGAAGAAGACAAATTGACGTTGTCGAACGGGTCCTCACAAACGCGACGTAATCGGAACCAACCCGAAGAAGCAACACCGGAAAGAAGCACACAACATAGTAAACAACCAACACACGAACATGGTATGAAATGCGGTATGCAGTATGCGGTGCATATGCATGACTTGCAAAGGAATGATTGAACCTGGCCTCAACTTGGAAAACCAAGAGTGACACTGGAAAGGTGAGGTGATTTCGGTTGAAATCGATATAAAGATCACCAGAATCGGATGCACAGTTTGGAAATGGCAAGCAAAACAAATATGGCACCGGTCTGCGATAAACAGCAAGTAGCCTTCTAAATGCATGAAGATAAATATGCTACAGCACTCAAAAATGGCAAAAAAATACATGGCAGGGATCCACTCAAGATGCTTGACAAAATATGAACACTCAGATATGGCTAAATCATCCATTAACAGGTTCAAACAAGCATGGCAAAACAGCAAATGATAACAGGTTACAGACTTAGACTTAGTGAAATTAACACAAGTCTGGAATTTATCATCAGGAAGCAATCTTACGAGCATGATAACTATATGCTACAGGAACATATCATGGAAAATCAAGGCATGGAATGAAGCTACTCTACGCACTTAACAAAAGTCCCTTAGTGACCTTGAGCCAAAAGGGATCAGAAAAAACAATTGCAAGCATGTGAACATAGCAAAAACACAAACAGATTCAGACTTAGTGAAAAACTGGAGCATGCAAAATAGTTAACGAGTAGGCATGTTTACGAGCTCGATGCACTCACTACAAGGCATGGCATGACAATCTAAGCATACACCCATCAATAAGACATGGCATAGAAGCTAGACATGGCTAGAACAACATCATAGCATGCACGGATCAACAACAACAAGCTTGGCAAAATTGCAAAACATGTTAACAATCTGCCAGGATCATTTTATAGCAAAAGTAGAGCTCGATTGACTCAAGCTAGGGTTCTCCATAAATGCAAACAAAGTCATGTATGGATAGAGCACAACAATATTAACAAAACATCCTTACTGATCATCCGCAAAAGAGGCACGGATCACTAGGAAACAACATGAACATATGGCATAAAAACAAGTACAGGAAAAGGACTTAGTGAAATTCTAAGTCCCTGGAATCAGCATTACCGATTACGCTACTTTGCAAGCTTGTGCTAGTCACCACAAATATCACAAAAATACATGGCAAGCACCCCTGTAAAGATGGCATGGCATATACCAAAACACATATAGAGCTCAGGATCATAGCATGCACACGTTAATCATGGCAAAAATGACAAAAGGCCATTTGCTGAAACAGATCTGACAAATTCATCACATAGCCCTCTTCCAACAGCATTTTGGGCATCAAGATGAGCTCAAATGAAAATGATGCAATGAGATGAAATGATGTACTCGTCGAGACGAACATTTTGATATGCTACACGCAAGAATCGGAGCTATGATGAGGGAGTTATGATGCGTTGAAAATCCAAAAAGATTAGGGTTAGAGGAGAAAAAGTCAACAGGGGGATGGATCTGGATCTGGATCCAGATCGGGGCGGCGCGCGGTTCGAGGTTCGCCGACGTTCCTGTTCACCAGAGAGAGATGGGGCGGCTAGAGCAGGAGGGAGTTCGCCGGAGGAGGACCGGGGATGGCGCCGGCGAAGGGCGAGGCAGCGGAGGGGCGCCGGAGCGGGGCCGGGCTGCGGGCGGCAGGGCGCATGGCGGCGCCGGCGAGGAACCCTCGCGGTGGAGCGGCGGCCGACGATGGCACCCGGGGCGGCTAGCGGTGGTGGATCCGGCGATGGTCGGTGGCGGCGCGAAGCTCCCGAGGTGGCGGGGACGAAGGAGAGGCGCGGCGGGCGACTCGGTCGGGGGTGCGGGGCGCTCGGGCCCGGGGCGGCTCGGGCGGGCCTCCCGTGGGCCGCGGCGGGCCTCGGCGGCGCCGGTGGAGAGAGAGGGAGGCGGGGACAGGTGGCGGCGCCTGAGTGGTTGGAGGCGGCGGTGATGCTGAGGTGGCACACTCCCATTGGACGGGGCGATGTGGCGGCGGAGTGGACGCGTCCGCCGACGAGCGGACATGTCCGGCGGCGCGGAGGGAGTTGGATCTAGGATTTCGTCCACGAATTTTGGGAGGGGAGCACATATATATAGGTAGAGGGAGCTAGGAGAGTCCAAATGAGGTGCGGTTTTTGGCCATGCGATCGTGATCGAACGACCGAAATGATGGAAGTGGTTTAGGTGGGTTTTGGGCCACTTTGGAGGGGTGTTGGGCTGCAACACACACGAGGCCTTTTTGGTCCCTCGGTTAACCATTGGAGTATCAAACGAAGTCCAAATGGTACGAAACTTGATAGGCGGTCTACCGGTAGTAAACCAAGGCCGCATGACAAGTCTCGGTCCAATCCAAAAACGTATAACACCCGCACACGAAAAGAGGTAGAAAGGGACACCGGGTGACATAGGAGCGCCGGATTGCAAAACGGACAATGGGGAAAATGCTCGGATGCATGAGACAAACATGTATGCAAATGCAATGCACATGATGACATGATATGAGATGCATGACACGCAAGCAATGACAAGGCAACAACAACGAATAACTAGAAGACACCTGGCACATCGGTCTCGGGGCGCTACATGCGGTGAGTCGGAAGACGGTGTGGCTGAAGATGCAGAAAACACATAATATTAAGAATGACACATCTCTCTAATCTGAAGAAATACACTAAGAGATCAACATCAAGGTACAAGAGTGCTCACACGTCTGTTGAATGAAGACTAAATTGGGGTCACATGATTTTATTTTATTTTGGTACTGTCTGATCTACGCGGGATGGCTTGATCGCCGTCTTGTGCCTCCCGGCTCACAATGTTCGAAATCTTCCCCGAAGAGCCAACGACCACCGGTAGAGCAGCCTGCCTCCGCCATCCGTGGCCCCGACCAAAACCCTGCTCCCTGCTCCACCGCACTGCCGTGGTTGCGCCGCCCCCGGGCCAATCCACAAAGACTCCCCGTCATCCAGATCCGGCGGCGGCAGTACCTTCAACCCACACAACTCTAAGATAGCCATCTTAGCGCCAGTTCCGCAGTGAACTTGCACCCCCACACCCTTACGTTAGACACCAGCCAACCGACAGCCTAGGAGCTCCGCCGGCTCGAGGGGTGCTGCTTCCCATTGGGAATCAATTGGCCCAGAATAAAAATTCAAACAACTAATGCCTAAATAAAGTGATTTGAGATGAGGGTGCGACCTATCTGGCGGCCCAGTGAAGTAGGTAGCTCTGGCTATCGAGTCGGTGAGTCAGGCGCAGTTGCGCTGGCTACCGGCGGCAGGGAAGCGGAGATGTCGCGATGGTCGACGGCTACGGGGAAGCAGCGCCGGGGCTCTGGACGGGTCCAAAGTTGGAGCCGCTCCGGCGCCATGAACAACAGCGGGGGTGAATCGGCTCCGGTACGATTCACGCGGCCGTCGTCGAGGCAGCTCTGGCAGCACGGAGTAAGAGGCACACGGCCCATAGCATGACGACAAATGGACAACGTCTCCGGGATTAGAGAGGAGGGCGGCCATGAATTTGGTGCGGTGGGGGCGCCATGGAGGAGGGGCTGAGGTTTTGCGGCTCAGGAGAAGGGAGCTTCCTGAGAGAAGGTGATTTGGCGCCCACAAGGTATGAGTGGGGAATTGGGAGGGGGAACCATGTCTTACGAACGCATTTGTCTGAAATGTGTGTGTGTGGGGGGGGGGGGTAGAGTTCTACCCCTACCTTTAGGCTTCTCGGCTTGGGTCTGTGTACTGAGGGTCGGGGATAGTAGAGTAACTTTGCTTCTCTTAAATAGTGGGCGCGGGCGATTTCAGGCGAGGAGGGCATGTTTTGAAATATAGTGGGCGCGAGCGATTTTGTGCGAGGAGGGCGTGTTTGGAAATATAGTGGGCGCGAGCGATCTTGGGAGAGGAGAGCGTGTTTTGAAATAGTGGGCACGAGCTATTTCGGGCGAGGAGAGGGTGTTTTGCTGACCATGGTTTATGAATTATTCGGCACATGTCATTTCGGCCGAGGAGAAGGGGCGCTTGGATGAAGTTACGAACCTACCCTCGATGTACGACGGGCCAATTGATGCGTGTCCCACATAGGCCGCTAATTTCGCATCTCCCATTTATTTGCTCGGGCGAATTCCACAGAGCAGAGGGTGTTTAACGGTTCGTTCAAATTTTCAGGGAACGAGCATCCACGTCTACTTTACCAAGTCAATTCGAATCAAATTTTGAAATATTAGCTTGCCAGTTCTATTTTAGATGGAGAGATGATGCTCGGGAGTAATGTGTTTTTACATGCTCGTTGCTAACGATTTATTATATGAAAGATAGTTGACCCAGTCAAAAACGGGAATCAAACCCAAAATGAAATATCTCGATTCAATGAAATAGCTCGTTCACCGGGTCAAAATAGTGAACTAAATCCAAAATTGAACACCTCAATCGAGTAGCATGTTGTACAGTATTATAGTACTCCATGAACATGTTGAAAGTCAAATTAATGAACTTGTTTGATATACGCATATCTCCGTTCATGTGTGGATTGCAGACAACATGTTCTCCAATTTAAATATTTGATTGCAAGTTTATATTGAAACATGGTTTATATCAGTCTTTGATGCATAAAACGCGACCTCCCCCTCTCCCGGACTCCAGGTCTCTCTCTCGCCGACAATCTTCAATTCTGTCGCATGCATCCAACAAACAGACCTTGTTGATCCCTCTCCCTCTCTCCATCTCTCTCTCTCTCTCTTTGTGTGTGTGTGGGGGGGTGTATTTCTAGTTCGCATGCACATATACTCCATCTATAGGTCTCTCTCGCACACTATGTATGATTCTCTAGTCCAAGCTAAATATCTTGGGTGCACTCATCGTACACACACAAATTCTATGGCTCGTTGCCCGTAACTCTCTCACGCACCACTCTGTTGTATTGGAGCTCTTCCCTCTCTCTCAAACTCTCCATCTCCCTAGGTCACACATACACATGCATATCTCACTCGCACTCGATAGACCATCTAAAACTCTCTCTCTCTCGTTCTCTCTCCATCTCACACGCACACACACACAATCTCATGCCTAGCCAAGTATGATGGTCTCTTACTCAATTGTAGGCACACACAGTCCCCCCTATATGTAAATGACTAGCTAATCTTAGTCTCCATCACAAACATGTGCATGGTCTATCTCGATTTCTCTCGGGGCATCTTTCTATTGCGCACGCACCTCCCTCGATCTCCCACCCATATAGTCCCCTCACGATCTCGAGGGGATGTCTCTATCACAAACACACCATCTCTCCCTCCCCATGCATCCATGTTCTCCATGCGTCCCTCTCGACCTTTGTTCCTTGTTGGTCAGACCTCTATTGGACATGTTCTATAGGGGTGTCTCTCTCCGGGGCAAACAATCACACACTAGCTATCTTCGTTTATCTCCTCACCTCGCTTTTCTACCTTGGAGATGCATGCGTGATATGTTTGCATAAGAAACGAACACACACACACTCTCTCTAATTTATCGTTCATTGTCCCTTTCTCTTTCACACACATACTCTTTTTGCACACTCACTCATTCTCCTCCACACGCACTTGATCTCTCTCGACTTAGGCACTCTCTTCGCGGTCCATAGCATATAGATTTATTGAAAAGTCAAACATCACAAAGTTTGACCATGTACGTGGAGAAAAACATTTACATCTAGAACGGTGAACATATACAATTAGATTCATCATGAGATGTGGTTTTGTATGATGTATCTTTGGTATTGTAGATATAAATAACATTTGTGTAAACTTGGTCAAAGTCTCCAAAGTTCGACATCTATAAAATTTACATGCACTGCATTATCAAGCGGATGGAATATCTCTATCCCCCTCTCAGCTATCTGACACACCACTCAGCCTTATCGGGGCTCCTCTATCTCTCTCAAACTTTATATCTCCCTGGTTCACACATGCACATGTCTCGCTCGCACTACATAGACCCATCAAACACTATCCTCCCTTGTTCTCTCTATATGTGACACGCACACCCTAAGTACCATAATCCCTCACTCCATCATAGGCGCACGCACTCCCCCTAAGTATGATTATCTCTCACTAGCCATCAGGAACACACGTATTGTCTGCTTCCATCCATACGTCTATCTCGATATCTCTCGGTGTATCTTTTATCATGCACACACCTTGTCACTCAATCTCCCACCCATGTAGTTCCATCACGATCTCCAGGGGATCTCTCTATTGCAAACATACACTCTCTCCTCCCCATGTCTGCATTTTCTCCGTACGTCTCTCTCGACCTCTCTCCCTTATTTGTCAGACCCCTCTTGGCCACGTGCTAGGGGTCTTTCTCTTTCAGTTGAAAACAACCACGCACTATCTCCTCACCTTGCTTCTGCTGTCGAAGATGCATGTGTGATATGTTTGCATAAGACACACACGCTTTTTCTCAACTTTTATCGTGTGTTGTCCATGTCTCTTCACACACGCACACACACTTTTTTCAGTCACTCTTTCTATTTCACACACACTCTCTCTAGTTAGGTACTCTCTCACGTCCATAATCATATGGATGTTTTGAAAAGTCAAACCTTAGAAAAGTTAGACAAGGTATATATGGAGAAAAACATTTACATCTGGAACGATCATTAGATTCATCACAACATGTACTTACTTCATACTATCATTTATCTTTGGTATTGTAGATATAAGTAATTTCTTTATAAACTTGGTCAAAGTTTCACAAGTTTGACTTTAAAAAAATGTTGGCACTACATTCTCGAATGGAGGGAGTAGCTCTCTCTCTCCCTCTGCTATCTCTCATGGGCCTCCCCTCTCACTCGAACTCTCTATACCGACAGATTATACAGTCATTATGTCAGCGTATAGCTCCGTATATTGTTTAGTTGACCGGTCAACCAGTCCACATGCTGCCTTGTCAGCTCGTGTTCTCTATATTCGTGTGCTGGCCCATGTGGCAGTGGGTGAAAATAACTAAACTAGAGGCCCATCTGACACGCGGTGAAGTAAACAAAGTTGAAACCACTCGGGGTAGCACCCTGCACGCTAGTAAATTGATGGCGCATTAAGGACACACTTCTTCTGCATGAAGGACGCACTCACGCACAATTCACCACTGCGCGGCGGCATGCACAGAAGGACGCACTCGCGCACACCCAGCAGCTAGCACACAACACACACCAGCACACGTGTAAACCGGCGTCGTCGCCGGCTGAGATGGATGGCGAGGCAGCCAACAAGCGGAGGCAGCTCGAGCCAAAACCGCATCCGGCGAGCCTAGACTTCATCAGAAGCCTCCCCGACGACATGCTGCTCATGAAAGTGCAACTATCCCTGGGTGGTTTTGGTAATTCCTAACAACATATAGCTCATTGAGCTAACATTATTCCAAGATTAATATTTCAGGAAAAGCTCAATGAATGGCATGGCATGGATGAGGAAAGTGGATCCCTCAAAATTCTAAGGACAAAAAGTTTGGCTCAAGCTTGAAGCTCAAGACTCTACATTTTATATTTTAGTGATCCAAGATCACATTGAGTCTATAGGAAAAGCCAATACTATCAAGGAGGGATGGGGTGTTGCTTAATGGCTTGCTTGCTCAAAATGCTTAGTGACATGCTCCAAAATCCTCAACTACCTTCCCACATCCACATATGACCTAAACCAAAAGTCAAACTCGGCCCCACCGATTCTTTCTATCCGGCGCCACCGAGTTTCAAATGTCATAGCCACTGTCACAAACCCAAGGCAAATCGGTCTCACCGATAGGGATATCGGTCTCACCGAGATGGGATAGTAATCTCTCTGTTTCCCTTCGTAATGTTTCGGTCTTACCGAGATGAGTGATCGGTCCCATCGAGATTGCAATATAAACTCTCGGTTTCCCTTTTGTAACACTTCGGTCTCACCGAGATGAGTGAATCGGTCCCACCGAGTTTACCTGACCAACTCTCTGGTTAGCTTATTACCAAAATCGGTCCCACGGAGTTTGTGTAATCGGTCACACCGAGATTACGTTATGCCCTAACCCTAACCATATCGGTCCTACCGAGTTGCATCTCAGTCCCACCGAAAATCCTAACGGTCACTAGGTTTGCTGAATCGGCCCGACCGAGTTTAACCATTCGGTCCCACCGAGTTTGGCAAATTGTGTGTAACGGTTAGATTTTGTGTGGAGGCTATATATACCCCTCCAACCACTCTTCATTCGTGGAGAGAGTGAAAGGACATGCCGTGCCCCCATGTGTGGTTTTGGTAATTGATGACAATCTCTATGGACTAACAGTTTCCTTGAGTTATATTTGAAGGATTTGTCCATAGGATTGTCTTGAAGTCCATGTGTTGGTTTAAAGGAGTTTATGAGATGGCCAAAGTGCTTTTCAAGGAATTATCCAAAGATTGGTCATGTGTGAGTTGAGATGGCCAAAGTGCTTTTCAAGGAATTATCCAAAGATTGGTCATGTGTGAGTTGAGCTTATTGCAAGCATGTCTTGAAGAAGAAGATTGTGTGATCATTCATGGTTACCTTCAAGACATCTTCCAAATGAGAGTTAGAAAGATTCAATGTTGATCAAGACTAAGTCAAGAGTGAATCAAGTTGATCAACTCACAAAGCGTAGAAGAAGTACCGAGAGGGATCAAGTGATCCCATGGTACGGTAAGGATTGTCCATTACGCTTTGTGTACTAACCCATGGTCTACGTGAGAGTTCTTTGTGGGGTTAGGTATGTTTCCATGGTCTTGCGTCAAGAGTAAGATCTCATACAACCCATGGAGGATGACACCAAGTGGTGATCGTCATCAAGTTTGCAGTGTGCAAGTTCAAGTGGAGCAACTCGAAGAGTGGCTCACCCATAATGGATTATGGGGGACCAATCAAGCTTGAAGCTTGCTGTCCATTGTGGTGTCAATGTAATTGTGAAGATGTGCCAAAGAGTGGCTCACCCATAGTGGAGTATGGGGGAGCAATCAACTAGTCTTCATCGAGCCAACACAATCAAGAAAGGTGGTCCAACTTGAGGAAGTCAAGATCGTCATCATCTAGCTCAAGTGGACTATGTGCAAGGCAAAGGTTTTCCCTTGATAGGTTTTCTATTTTACCGGTCTCATAGTGGTAGTTGGGAGACCGGGTTGTAGGATCGATTGCCGTACTATCAAGGGGGGCTCTCTAGGGAGTAGCTTGATCATATCATTAGTCGAGAGCTCAAACCATTGCATCCTTGCATCATATTTATTGGTTCTTGTTTGGTTTCATTTGTGAGTCTTAGATCTTATGGTCATCTTTATTACAAGCTTCAGTTCATCGAAAACGGAGTTCGCATGCATCTTCTATGATGTTTTCGGTGTTGGAGGTTTTACCGGTCTTATCCGAGGAAGGGTTCTCACCATTTTATTATGGTCCTTTTATCATTTGCTTCTTATTGATATTTCTCTCAAGATTGCGTTAGCCCTTGTCATTAGCTTTCCAACAAACTTGGTTTCGTTGAATTCGGAGCTCGTATGCGAAAGTTGTGGCTGTTTTGATATTGCCTGTTTTACACAGAGAGGTTGTACCGCCCCATGGAGAGGTTGTACCGCTTGACCGGTACAACCGGTGTTTGGAGCGGTTGTACCGCTCCAGAATTGGTCCGGAGGTTGTACCGGTCATGTACCGCTCTACCACCGGACTGGCCTCTGTTGTGGTGCGGTTGTTGGGCGGTTGTGGGCCGGTTGTACCGCTTATTGCCTGTTACCGGTTGTACCGGTGCTCATAGAGGTTGTACCGCTCCTATGTTGTTCTGTACATAACGGGCAGATTCGTGGGGACCTATTTAAGGGGGTCTTCTTCCCAATGGTTCTCTATCTCTTGAGCTCATTTTTTCCCCCATTGTTGACCTTCTTTGAGCTTGCTAACTCTCATTCCCTCCATGGATTCTTGCTAGTTTTTGAGGGAAAAGAGAGAGGAGATCTAGATCCACATTTCCACGAATCACTTTCTCCTCTATGTGAGGGGAACCCCTTGGATCTAGATCTTGGAGTTCTTGGTGTTCTCCTTCTTGTCCTTCCTCTCATTTTCCTCCCTAGCATTAGTTGCTCCGATGGGATTTGAGAGAGAAGGACTTGGGCACTCCGTGTGCCCTTGCCATTGCATTTGGTGCATCGGTTTGAGTTCTCCACGGTGATACGTGGAAGTGAAGTTTGAGAAGCTTATTACTCTTGGGTGTTTGGGCACCCTAGAGCTTGTTCCTCTTGGGTGCCTTGGCGCCCTAGACGGTTGGTGTTGTTCGGAGCTCAATCATTGTGGTGTAAAGCTCCGGGCAAGCGTCGGGGTCTCCAATTAGGTTGTGGAGATCGCCCCGAGTAATTTGACGGGTACCGGTGGCCGCCCAGGGTTGCTAAAGTGTACGGGTTCGGTGACCGCCCCCAAGGGTTGCCATTTGTACGGGTTCGGTGACTGCCCTCAAGGGTCCCTTAGTGGAATCACGGCATCTTGCATTGTGCGAGGGCGTGAGGAGATTACGGTGGCCCTAGTGGCTTCTTGGGGAGCATTGTGCCTCCACACCGCTCCAAACGGAGATTAGCATCCGCAAGGGTGTGAACTTCGGGATACATCATCGTCTCCGCGTGCCTCGGTTATCTCTTACCCGAGCTCTTTACTTATCCACTTTAGTTTGTGATAGCCATATTGTTTCTTGTCATATATCTTGCTATCACATAGTTGCTATTCTTGCTTAGCATAAGTTGTTGGTGCACATAGGTGAGCCTAGTTGTTTTAGGTTTTGTGCTTGACAAATTAAGCGCTAGGTTTATTCCGCATTTGTTCAAGCCTAAATCGTAATTATTTTAAAACGCCTATTCACCCCCCCCCTCTAGGCGACATCCACGATCTTTCAATTGGTATCAGAGCCTCGTCTCTCTTTATTAGGCTTTACCGCCTAGAGAGTAAAGATGTCGACTAGGGGATTAGGATTCTCTGACACTCTTAGTTTCGATGGCACAAATTTTGATGTTTGGGTAATTCGCATGCTTAATCTCTTTAGGGTCATGGACCCAAATTTAGAGCGAATTGTAGATATGGGTTTTTCTCCTCCAAAGGATCCCCAAAGATTATCTTTAGAGGATGAGAAAAACTCTTATCTCAATGCTCAAGCTTCTAATGTGCTTTTCGATGCTTTGAGCAATGTAGTTATATTTCAAGTCATGCCGTTCCGGGATGCTCATGAGTTGTGGACGAAGCTTCAAGAAAAATATGGTGTGTCCAAGATTTGTGGGGATGATTGTTCTCCCTCCACCTCCGGTTGTATAGTCTTCTCAACTTCTTCTACTTCACCTACATGTGGTTTGCCACAAGGTAATGATATGGTGAGTAGTGTTGGTCATTGCAATGATGATAGTATGCTTATTGTGGATGATCCTTCATCACTATCTTATTGCAATGCTCCTTCTTTGGGCTTTAACACTTCGAGCACTCGAAATGCTTCATATGCTTGTGTTGATAGTCCTTTCATATCATGTAGAAATTGCTTGACTAAATCTCATGATGATATGCTTGCTATGTCTTGTTGCCATGATAAAAATGTATCTATTTCCTCGAGTTGTTGTGCTAACAATGTAGAGGAAACCCAACACTAACAAGATGTGGTCTTGAATGGTGCTTCAAGGGATCCTACATCATCATCGGTTGCTTTTTGCCTTATGGCCAAGGCTTCAAAGGTATCTCCCACTTTGAATCCCAATATATCTTGTGATAATATTGATGATGGCAAGAGTGATGATGATGTCGATTATGATGAAGAGAATGATGATGTTGCCTCCTTAAAAGTTAAGGGGAAATAATTTTTAAAGCTCTTCTTAAGAATAAAATTGCTCGTTCCAACTTCATGGAAATCATGTCTATTGCTATTGAGGGCAAGAAATATATTGATGAGTTGGAATCTCGTCTTGAGGAGCATGAGGTCACCATTGATAAAATGG
Organism: Triticum urartu; assembly: GCF_056163025.1. Lineage (NCBI taxonomy): Eukaryota > Viridiplantae > Streptophyta > Magnoliopsida > Poales > Poaceae > Triticum > Triticum urartu. The sequence continues at coordinate 264,379,005 of NC_141876.1, forward strand.
AAGGTCATGAGCGTGATTACGCTAATGAGATTGCGGACCTCTCTCAAGCTCTCGAACTTGAACAAACCACCAAGGAATCTCTTGAGGAAACTTTTGCTCTAGAGTTATCTAGAGTGAAGGAATCTCATGATAGAGCTCTTGAGGTGGCCAATGTTTTTGAAACTAAAAATGCTAAGCTTGAAGTTGCTCATGCTGGACTCCTTGAGGATTTTGAGCACCTCGAAAATGGCTCAAGGGTCATCAAGGGTGAGCTCATCAAACTCACTGAGTCTCATGCTCAACTTGAAGCTTCTTATTTAAAAGAGCTTGCCAAGTTGCCTTCTCCTCTTGTCGTTAATGATGATGCTTGTGCTACTAACTCTATTTCTTGTGAAGCATCCATTTTAAAGGAGAATGTTGAGCTAAGGGCTCAACATGAGTTGCTACCTAGAAATTATGGGAAATTGGAAGAAAGTCATGAAAAGCTTTCTAGATCTCATGATGATCTTCTTGTATCCCATAATGTGCTAAAAATAGCTCATGAGGCTATGATTTCTAAGGTAACATCTAGTGAGCCTCATGTGGACATTAGCACTACTTTTAGTCAAAATGCTATATTGCCTTGTGCTAGTCCTCGTAATTCGTCTATGCATAACATTGGTACTTCCTATGATGAATTGCTTTCCTTGCCTTGTTGCTCCAATGATGAAGCTTATACTTCCTCTAGTACTTGTGTTGAGACTAACCATGTAGAGGAAATCAAAGAACTCAAGGCCCAAGTCACTTCTTTGAAGAAAGACTTGGAAAAGTGTTATGAAGGGAAATCCACACTCAACAATATCTTGAGTGTGCAAAAATCCCCCAATTACAAAGGTGGACTTGGATTGAACTCCAACAAGAAGAAGGGCCAAGAACACGTCAAGAATTTGGCCATGATTATTTGCTTCAGGTGCAAAATTGAAGGGCACCATGTTAGATCTTTCCCATTGAAGAAGAAGGCCATTAGTGACAAGCAACAAGGGAAGCGGCTACAAGTGCATTCTCATGCTCAACCTCAAGTTGAAGAAAGGCCTCTTCCCAAGAAGACTCAAGCTAATGCTTCTCAAGTTGAGAAATCAAGTGAGAAGAAAGTGAAGAGTAGACGTTGCTACCTATGTCGTGAAAAAGGTCATGTCGCTTCTTCATGCATGAATGGTACCTTATCCAACCCTATTCTAATTGATGATATCTATTCTCTTGGGAAGGATAAGGTCGGCAATGTGTTTGCCAAATTTGTTGGTACTCAAAGTGGTGTCAAGAAAAGAACCGTTTGGGTAGCCAAGCCTATTGTGACTAACCTCTTAGGACCCAACTTGGTTGGGGACCAACTATCTCATACTTGATCAATAGGTGTTGATGGAGGTCATTGGAGACTTGGCTACATTATGAAGAATTAAGGGGACTTCATCATTCTTATTGTCTCAAGCCAAGTCAATTGAATCATCAAGATTATATCTTATATCCAATGTGCCGCCTTGCGGTAACTTGTACCTCAATTGCTTACATTGAAAGTTACTTGCCCCCTTGCATGTTTTGGTTTTGTTCCTTGCATGTGTTTGTATATGTTGTGCTTCCAACTTGATTATCTTGAGGAATCAAGTATGTGTGTGTTGGTTTGCACATCATGTACGTGTGTGTCATGCGTTGAGCCTTTTGCATCTTGTTTATTTCTTACTTAGTAGGCTATTGTGAGAGATTAATGGAATATCCCATTATGGGGGAGTGATGTGCTTTGTGCACCTCACAATCCTATAAATGTGTGTACATGAGTAATACCATCTAGTATTGATATTTCAAGATTATCTAGTCACTATGTGGTATGTCTTCTCATGAGAAATTCACATTCTAAATATTCCATTAATTATCTCTTGTTTGATCCTTTAATTTCCTCTTGTCTATCTTTAATTGGTATCACATTATGGGGGAGTAATATGCTATGTGTATATTACTAGTCTAGAAAATGTGTACATTTGAGATATTGTCACCTAGAGTTGATATTGTTAATTATCTTGTTCCTAGGTGGCATGTTAGCTCTACAAGTTGCAAGTTTCTTTTTGTTTGGTGTGAAGATGATGTCGGATATCCTTGCTATCTACCACCGGGAATTATTTCCGTTTACTTCTTGTCTTTTGACAATTGGTACTCACTTTTGTGGTAGAATTTATTGATCGTCTTTACATTGGCTTGTGCCTTTATTTGCCTTTCTCTTGCCAAGGATTGTATCAACTCCCTTTGTCTTCCATACCACTTGTGGATCTTGTTTATTTCTTGATCTTGTCTAGTGTTTTCTAGATATAGTGAAAGTGGTGATCCCACCTTGTGCATTTTGTATTCAAATGCAAATTCTCTATAATGCACTAGTCGTGGGGGAGCTATCCTATTTTCTCTAAAAACACTCATCTTGCGATCCTTATCAAGCGTGTGTTGGTGGAAGGCAAGCCATTTTCGTTTTGGTACTTTGTGCCATCATGAAACTTTGTAGATAGCTTGGTTTGTTTGGAACCAACCTCTCTTTTGGGGGTTTGATATCCTTTATTTAGTGGGTATCAATGGATATCTCATTCCTTGATGTATCTTTTATTGATATCCTCCAAGTGATGATTTATTCATTTGGTATCTTTTCTTCACTTGGTTTTTCTTTGTCATTTGGTATCGGTTCTTGAAAGTCTTGAGCATGCATATTAACTTTGTGTAGTATCTTTGGCATGCTTTCTTTCTTTGACCCAATATATAGGGGAAACTCCACCAAGTCTCAAATTGGATGAGATGTGCATGAAATTCATTTTCGTATCTATATGCACATTTTTATGTGGAGTTTGTCCTATGTATTGTTGGTTCTCTAACTCTTTGGTCCTAATGAGTTTGGGTACCATTTTGTTTGTGTTGTTGTTCTAGGAACAATTGGAGATACATTGGATGCTCGGCTCACTCACAAGGAAGGTGTTGTCATCATGTGCTTATTGGAGTCGAGCTAGGATGATCAATGAACTACTATCTACCTTCAATTGGTATCTACTACATCCTTCCAATGTTAACTCGGTAACAAGTATCTTCATATTCTTCATGCACACATTTCTTGCATCAACCTTGTGTAGGTTGTATCATGGCATGTTATTCATTCATTCTTGTGATACTTGTTCCCTTTCTCAAAGCATCCCAACAATGATCTCTTGTTGCTAGTTGTGATGTCTTTGATGGGTGTGTGGTAGGAATTCATTTATATACAATAAGACCATATCTAGCCATGTGCTATGCTTCCAAGCAAATATCTTATTGGTATATGTATGACCTCCCTTTGGATATCTTGTTCCTCGTGTTGTAACTATTTCGGGTGTACATCCTTCTTTGTAGATATATATCATCATGATTTTGTCTACCTAGAATCTTATACACTTGAGATAAGTTGCATATCTAGTTGATATCCGTTCTTTCACGTCCACCTTGTCTTTCTTATGTTATTTCTTTGGTGGCTTCGTGAAAGCTTTTGCCTTGAGTGCGTGTCTTCTATCATTGCATCTTGATGCACTCTTGTGTGTGGTGAAGATTATTTTCCTCATGCTTATCTTTATGAGGCTTTTGCCATCTTAATTGGTATCCCTCGTCTTGATGAGGCTTTCATCTTCTATCTTCACCACGGGTTGTCACAAGCATAGGTTCTTAATATGCTTATTAGTAAGCTTGTGAACCCATTTGCTAGTTGTGTGTGGGAATGATAGGCCTTACACCGTGTGCCTCATTCTTTCAAGACTTTATTGATGCCTAATGCTCATCCGTACTTTAGTCTTCTCAAGTGCATTGCCTTGACTCACACACATCATTTCGGTTGAGCCCATTCTTAAGTTGCCTCTTTTATTACTTGTTGCTCAACCATGTGTGTGTTGCAAGTACTAGGCTTTGTTTCCTATCTGCTCACTTGCACTTTTTGTAAGTTTCTATTGATTTTGGGGGAGCTATGATCCTATTTTGTGCACTTTGTATCCAAATACAAATATTCTTATGTGTGCACAAATCGTGGGGAGCTTCTCTAGTTTCTTTAGAACACTCCTTTGCTCATATCATAATATCCTTTATTCACGTGGCTCGTAGGATCTTTGGTCTAGTTGGTTCAATTGGTATCTTTTGACAGCTTGCTTCAATTGATATCTTTTGGTTGCTTGATTGCTTGTGTCTCTCTCGGTTATGTCTTTGTGGCATATCTTCCTTTAGCAATCTTGGTGCCTCAATATAGTTGGTCTTCCTCCAAGTATTACCGTTGGATATGTGTATTGCATTCCACTCTCTTGTTGAGAAATACACAACTTATGGAGGAACACAATTTATATTGGCCTTCTAAGCTTTTCGCCCATTTTGGCAATCGATGCCAATGGGGGAGAAGTTTCAGAGAGTTTTGTGGATAAGTTTAGAGAGTTTTTTTTCTTCTTGCTTTGGTTTCGTCCCTAAGCATTTGCATCTCATACACATGCATTATTGGTTGTTGCATTGCATGGTGATAAATAATTCCTTATATAAACTCTCTTGAAAATGATTGTCATCAATTACCAAAATGGGGGAGATTGAAAGGACATGCCGTGCCCCCATGTGTGGTTTTGGTAATTGATGACAATCTCTATGGACTAACAGTTGCCTTGAGTTATATTTGAAGGATTTGTCCATAGGATTGTCTTGAAGTCCATGTGTTGGTTTCAAGGAGTTTATGAGATGGCCAAAGTGCTTTTCAAGGAATTATCCAAAGATTGGTCATGTGTGAGTTGAGATGGCCAAAGTGCTTTTCAAGGAATTATCCAAAGATTGGTCATGTGTGAGTTGAGCTTATTGCAAGCATGTCTTGAAGAAGAATATTGTGTGATCATTCATGGTTACCTTCAAGACATCATCCAAATGAGAGTTGGAAAGATTCAATGTTGATCAAGACTAAGTCAAGAGTGAATCAAGTTGATCAACTCACAAAGCGTAGAAGAAGTACCGAGAGGGATCAAGTGATCCCATGGTACGGTAAGCATTGTCCATTACGCTTTGTGTACTAACCCATGGTCTACGTGAGAGTTCTTTGTGGGGTTAGGTATGTTTCCATGGACTTGCGTCAAGAGTAAGATCTCATACAACCCATGGAGGATGACACCAAGTGGTGATCGTCATCAAGTTTGCAGTGTGCAAGTTCAAGTGGAGCAACTCGAAGAGTGGCTCACCCATAATGGATTATGGTGGAGCAATCAAGCTTGAAGCTTGCTGTCCATTATGGTGTCAATGGAATTGTGAAGATGTGCCAAAGAGTGGCTCACCCATAGTGGAGTATGGGGGAGCAATCAACTAGTCTTCATCGAGCCAACACAATCAAGAAAGGTGGTCCAACTTGAGGAAGTCAAGATCGTCATCATCTAGCTCAAGTGGACTATGTGCAAGGCAAAGGTTTTCCCTTGATAGGTTTTCTATTTTACCGGTCTCATAGTGGTAGTTGGGAGACCGGGTTGTAGGATCGATTGTCGTACTATCAAGGGGGGCTCTCTAGGGAGTAGCTTGATCATATCATTGGTCGAGAGCTCATACCATTGCATCCTTACATCATATTTCTTGGTTCTTGTTTGGTTTCATTTGTGAGTCTTATAGCTTATGGTCATCTTTATTACAAGCTTGAGTTCATCGAAAACGGAGTTCGCATGCATCTTCTATGATGTTTTCGGTGTTGGAGGTTTTACCGGTCTTATCCGAGGAAGGGTTCTCACCATTTTAATATGGTACTTTTCTCATTTGCTTCTTATTGATATTTCTCTCAAGATTGTGTTAGCCCTTGTCATTAGCTTTCCAACAAACTTGGTTTCGTTGAATTCGGAGCTCGTATGCGAAAGTTGTGGCTGTTTTGATATTGCCTGTTTTACACAGAGAGGTTGTACCGCCCCATGGAGAGGTCGTACCGCTTGACCGGTACAACCGGTGTTTGGAGCGGTTGTACCGCTCCAGAATTGGTCCGGAGGTTGTACCGGTCATGTACCGCTCTACCACCGGACTGGCCTCTGTTGTGGTGCGGTTGTTGGGCGGTTGTGGGCCGGTTGTACCGCTTATTGCCTGTTACCGGTTGTACCGGTGCTCATAGAGGTTGTACCGCTCCTATGTTGTTCTGTACATAACGGGCAGATTCGTGGGGACCTATTTAAGGGGGTCTTCTTCCCAATGGTTCTCTATCTCTTGAGCTCGTTTTTGCCCCCATTGTTGACCTTCTTTGAGCTTGCTAACTCTCATTCCCTCCATGGATTCTTGCTAGTTTTTGAGGGAAAAGAGAGAGGAGATCTTGATCCACATTTCCACCAATCGCTTTCTCCTCTATGTGAGGGGAACCCCTTGGATCTAGATCTTGGAGTTCTTGGTGTTCTCCTTCTTGTTCTTCCTCTCATTTTCCTCCCTAGCATTAGTTGCTCCGGTGGGATTTGAGAGAGAAGGACTTGGGCACTCCGTGTGCCCTTGCCATTTCATTTGGTGCATCGGTTTGAGTTCTCCACGGTGATACGTGGAAGTGAAGTTTGAGAAGCTTATTACTCTTGGGTGTTTGGGCACCCTAGAGCTTGTTCCTCTTGGGTGATTTGGCGCCCTAGACGGTTGGTGTTGTTTGGAGCTCAATCATTGTGGTGTAAAGCTCCGGGCAAGCGTCGGGGTCTCCAATTAGGTTGTGGAGATCGCCCCGAGCAATTTGACGGGTACCGGTGACCACCCAGGGTTGCTAAAGTGTACGGGTTCGGTGACCGCCCCCAAGGGTTGCCATTTGTACGGGTTCGGTGACTGCCCTCAAGGGTCCCTTAGTGGAATCACGGCATCTTGCATTGTGCGAGGGCGTGAGGAGATTACGGTGGCCCTAGTGGCTTCTTGGGGAGCATTGTGCCTCCACACCGCTCCAAACGGAGATTAGCATCCGCAAGGGTGTGAACTTCGGGATACATCATCGTCTCCGCGTGCCTCGGTTATCTCTTACCCGAGCTCTTTACTTATGCACTTTACTTTGTGATAGCCATATTGTTTCTTGTCATATATCTTGCTATCACATAGTTGCTATTCTTGCTTAGCATAAGTTGTTGGTGCACATAGGTGAGCCTAGTTGTTTTAGGTTTTGTGCTTGAAAAATTAACCGCTAGGTTTATTCCGCATTTGTTCAAGCCTAAATCGTAATTATTTTAAAACGCCTATTCACCCCCCCCCCCCTCTAGGCGACATCCATGATCTTCCAGAGAGCCATCAGAACATATCTACACTTCCAATACACATTTTCTGAGAGAGAACCACCTACACTTGTGTTGAGGTCAAGATATTCCATTCCAACCATATGAATCTTGATCTCTAGCCTTCCCCAAGTTGCTTTCCACTCAATCTTCTTTCCACCAAATCCAAATCCTGTAACAGAGAGTTGAGTGTTGGGGAGACTATCATTTGAAGCACAAGAGCAAGGAGTTCATCATCAACACACCATTTGTTACTTCTTGGAGAATGGTGTCTCCTAGATTGGCTAGGTGTCACTTGGGAGCCTCCGACAAGATTGTGGAGTTGAACCAAGGAGTTTGTAAGGGCAAGGAGATGGCCTACTTCGTGAAGATCTACCGCTAGTGAGGCAAGTCCTTCATGGGCGACGACCGTGATGGAATAGACAAGGTTGCTTCTTCGTGGACCCTTCGTGGGTGGAGCCCTCCGTGGACTCGCACAACTGTTACCCTCCGTGGGTTGAAGTCTCCATCAACGTGGATGTACGATAGCACCACCTATCAGAACCACGACAAAAACATCCGTGTCTCCAATTGCGTTTGAATCCTCCAAACCCTTCCCTTTACATTCTTGCAAGTTGCATGCTTTACTTTCCGCTGCTCATATACTCTTTTCCATGCTTGCTTGAATTGTGTGGAGATTGCTTGACTTGTGCTAAGATAGCTAAAATCTGCCAAGAACTAAAATTGGGAAAAGGCTAGATTTTTATTTGGTCAAGTAGTCTAATCACCCCCCCCTCTAGACATACTTTCGATCCTACAAGTGGTATCAGAGCTTTGGTCTCCATTTGCTTTGATTTCCATAGCTTTTGGCGGTCATAGCCTTGGTTTCACAACCTAGGAGAGTATGGCGTCTAGCGAGGGAAATTATCACCGTAGAGGTCCTTACTTTGATGGCACTAATTTTGCTAGTTGGAAGCATAAGATGAAAATGCATATTCTTGGACATAACCCCGCCGTTTGGGCTATTGTGTCTATTGGCTTGCAAGGTGAATTCTTTGACGGGAAAGAACCGAACCATGAAGCCACCGCAGAAGAGTTGAAAATGCTGCAATACAACGCTCAAGCTTGTGATATCCTCTTCAACGGATTGTGCCCCAAAGAATTCAACAAAATCAGCCGTCTTGAGAATGCAAGGGAAATTTGGGATACTTTGATTGATATGCATGAAGGTACCAACTCCGTCAAGGAATCCAAATTGGATGTGCTTCAAAGTCAACTTGAAAAGTTCAAAATGAAGGATGGTGAAGGTGTTGCTGAAATGTACTCTAGGCTTGCTCTTATCACAAATGAGATTGCCGGCTTAGGGGGTGAAGAGATGACCGATAGATTCATCATCAAGAAGATCCTAAGAGCCTTGGACGGAAAATTTGATACCGTGTGCACATTGATCCAAATGATGCCCAATTACAAGGATCTCAAGCCAACGGAAGTCATCAGAAGAATTGTTGCTCATGAGATGTCACTCAAGGATAAAGAGGAACTTCACAACAAATCAAGTAGTGCTTACAAAGCCTCATGTGAAGCCCCCACATCATCGAGTGAGAAACAAACCTTGAATGAAGAATTAAGCTTAATGGTGAAGAACTTCAACAAGTTCTACAAGAGTAGAAGCAAAGAGAGAAGCTCCAAGTCAAGGTCCTACAATGACAAAAGATCTTCTAGTGGAGAGCGAAACTGCTACAATTGTGGAAGGCCCGGACACTATTCCAATGAGTGTACGGCCCCCTACAAGAGAAGAGAAGATTCTCCCAAGAGAAGAAGTAGAAGAGAAGAATCACCATCTAGAGAAAGAAGGAGTAGAGATGATCGTTATGAACGAAGACCCCCACGGAGAAGCAAGGATTCGGAAAGAAAGGACAAGTCATCAAGGAGCTACACAAAACGAAGACATCAAGCTCATGTTGGTGAATGGGTATCCGGCTCCGACTCCGACAACCACTCCGAGAGAAGCTATCACTCCGACTCCGAATATACTCAAGATGAAGGTGTTGCCGGTCTAGCACTTGTGACAACCAACTCCTACGACATATTTGACTCACCAAATGAAGGAGTTGGAACATGCTTCATGGCTAAAGGCCCAAAGGTATCACACCCCGAGTATGTTGATTTCAATAGTGATGAAGATGACTTATTAGGTGATGATGATTTATTTGTTGACAACTCTAGTGATGAATACTGTGATGAAACATCAATTAATCATGCTAATCAAGATAAAACGAATGACAATGATAAGGAGAAGATTGAGTCCCTAACTAAAGAACTAAACACTCTTAAGTTAGCTCATGAAACTATCTTAGGAGATCATCGAGAACTTTTAAGGACTCATGAGAAATTACGCTTTGAAAAGCTCAACCTTGAGCAAGAGCATGAGTTCTTAAAAGCAATCAATGATGATCTTCGTAAGAGAAGTTCTTCTTGCATTGCCAAGCATTTACTCTTATCCACTTACATGCCTCAAGTCAAGTCTAGTAACAAGAACAAGAAAGATTCTTCCTCTAGTAGTAACAATAATCATGCTAAATCCAATATTGTTGCTTCTAGTAGTTCTCTTGATTCCACTAATGATTCTCTTAGCCAAGTTACACTTGAGCAAGAAAATAGCTTATTGAAGGGAATTATAGAGAAAGGTGTTTACAAGAGCATTGCCGGAAGTAAGCAATTCGAGGAAATTGTACGCAAGCAAGGAAGGCACCGGAAGAATCAAGGTGTTGGTTTTGAACAAAAGTTCAATGCCAAAGGAGTTGAGTGGGAAGAAGATCAATACCCCAAGACGAAGTTTGTTCCTCAACAAGAGAAGTATGATCCTACTTCTTTCAAAGGGACACAAGCTCAAGATGATCTTCCACCACAAGACCACAAGCAAAAAGGCAAGGACAAGCTTCAAGAGGAAATTTATGCATTTGAAGAAGCTCCTAAGGCCTTGGTCAAGTGGGTTCCCAAGACTACTTCAAGTTCCACTTCATCAAGTACAACTACAACACCGAGGATTCCCATCAAGATGTTGTGGATCCCGAAGAAGAACTAGAGAGCTCTTGAGGGTGACTCCGCCAACATACTTCACTCTTATCATCTTGGCAAGAACAAGTGCAATCAACTTCCACATCTTGCACTAGTTCAAGGAGTCACAAACCCTCTTGTTGGTAAGACAAGGCACGAGGTAACCTAAAAGCTTTCATAGACATCATCTTGTCTATGCATCACTCTATGTCTATGGATATCCTTGTTTGTTCCTTGTGGGACTAACCCGTGTAGGTATTGAAAGTGCAACTCACTCCAATGGATAGCTCCAAATGATCTACATCAACATTGAGCATCCACATCTTCAACATCTACATGAAGTCATCATCGACAAAACCCAAGGTTAGTTCATCCCTCTTAGGGGGGATCTCACATCTAGGGGGAGCTTTACTCTAAGAATTGAGCTAAAGCAACTCTAATGGTGTGAACACAACAATGCTTTATGTAAAAGTGGTAACCCCACTTGTGCTTAAACGATGAGTATGACCTATGATCAAATGTTCTCATTTGACTCCTAAGTCAATATACTCATATATAGATGACCTAGTCATCGCAAATTGTTTGATAGATGCTAGAATTGGTTGTGCATGCTTTGCCACATATTTCAATTGCCATTTTATTGTGTGAGCATGTTGATTGCATATTTTACTCATTCGAGGACATCCACTTGTTGTTTTGATTGATTGGTTTTCTTTTCTTTTGCCAAGTGGATGGACAAGAATGCCTAAGAACCCTCTCTAGCTATCTATGCTTTTCTCGTCTCAAACTCTATTCATGCTACATCACAAAATTTGATCAAGTCAGATTCGAACCACTCTGTGTGAGGAGCACTCGGAGTCCCCGATTCGTCATAGACTTAAACTTCCAAAACTTCTTTGTGCTTTTCGGTCTGACCGATTCCTCCATTTCGGTCATACCGAGATCACTAAGTCGATCTAGGTTTTCAATCTCGGTGCAACCAATTTGAACCCTTCGGTCACACCGAGTTTCAGTAACTGCTTGCAGTTATGAATCTCGGTGCCACCGAGTTGTTCCACTCGGTCACACCGACAGGGTCGAGCTACATATACTCACGGGCAAAATTTTGGAAATTTCTCCGAAACCCCTTCGCCCGCGCATAGCTCGCTCTGCCTCCAGGGTCTCTGGATTGTCTTCCTCGTCGCCAGCTGCCTCCTGTCGCTGGTCTCCGCCGCCGTCAATGGAATTCTTCCCCGCCGTTGCCGCTGTAGCGAGTTCATCGCCGAACTAGGGTATGGACTCGATCACAGTGCTATCCCCGTCTGATTCCTAGCACATTGTGTTTGCCATGAATCTTTCCATGATTGAAACGCTTCTATCCAGTCAAAACACTCCGTAGATTAGAGTTGAATTGAAAATTTAGGGTTAGGTTTCCGCCGAAACCATCTCGGACCCACCGAGTTGTGGAACTCGGTACCACCGATTCGGCTCAGGCCATTGCACATGTAATTTTTGGTCTGACCGAGAATTGCAAATCGGTGTGACTGAGTTCAGGACTTTGTGAAACCCTAGCAGTCTCGGTGCCACCGAACTGTGACTCGGTATGACCGAGTTCACTAGTTTAGGTTCCAACAGCTGCTTTGGTATCACCGAGTTTACAAATCGGTTGATCCGAAATGCTTTTTGTGGAAAACTAAAACTAAGTTTTTGACTCATTCTTTTGCAAAAACCTTTGCATTTTGTGATGCTCATCCACTCTATCTCATCTATATCTATTCACAGGGTCTGCTGTCAGTGTTTGCAATATGTCTGATCAGAGTGACAGCCAGAACAGGTCAGAGGAGTAGTTTCACCTGAGTGAGGGCACTAGTCCCTCTAGCAGTTCAGATGATGGTAGCAGGAGCACTCCCAGCAACTTGCCCAAAGCTGCCACCAGAACAAGGAAGAAGAAAACTTCAGAGTCTGAGGATGAAGACTATGTGGCAGTTGAGGATGAGGCCACTTCCAAGAAGAAAGTGGTTAAGAAGGAATATAGCATTTTCTATGAACTTTTTGGTAACTTGTTGCCAAAGGGGGAGAAAAATGTATAGATCATAGGCTTCGAGAGAGAGAGAGTTTTCTTTTGTTCTGTATTGTCTTCTTGGTTGAACCTTGTTTGTCTTTTGATTGCTTGAGATACTATGCTATTATCTGTGAGACATTGATGATCATGTGGTTGATCATAAAGTACACTTATGCTTGTTAGATGATATTATCTTACTTATCCTTATATGATCATTCACTTTGCTTGGTGATGAGTGCATGTATTCAATCCTCATTATTTTGAGCGCTCCGCCAAGATGTATGTGACATGGAAGAGTAATCCATGATCCTAACTCATTGTGCATTTGCAGTCCAAAGCAAATCTTAAGATATGCACAAATTTAGGGGGAGCTGTTGCTTTTCACATACTTCTCAAAGCGACAATATCTTTCACTCTTATTATCATTTGTCGAAGCTTTGATCTATATGTTGTCATCAATTACCAAAAAGGGGGAGATTGAAAGTGCAACTATCCCTGGGTGGTTTTGGTAATTCCTAACAACATATAGCTCATTGAGCTAACATTATTCCAAGATTAATATTTCAGGAAAAGCTCAATGAATGGCATGGCATGGATGAGGAAAGTGGATCCCTCAAAATTCTAAGGACAAAAGGTTTGGCTCAAGCTTGAAGCTCAAGACTCTACATTTTATATTTTAGTGATCCAAGATCACATTGAGTCTATAGGAAAAGCCAATACTATCAAGGAGGGATGGGGTGTTGCTTAATGGCTTGCTTGCTCAAAATGCTTAGTGATATGCTCCAAAATCCTCAACTACCTTCCCACATCCACATATGACCTAAACCAAAAGTCAAACTCGGCCCCACCGATTCTTTCTATCCAGCGCCACCGAGTTTCAAATGTCATAGCCACTGTCACAAACCCTAGGCAAATCGGTCTCACCGATAGGGATATCGGTCTCACCGAGATGGGATTGTAATCTCTCTGTTTCCCTTCGTAACGTTTCGGTCTTACCGAGATGAGTGATCGGTCCCACCGAGATTGCAATATAAACTCTCGGTTTCCCTTTTGTAACACTTCGGTCTCACCGAGATGAGTGAATCGGTCCCACCGAGTTTACCTGACCAACTCTCTGGTTAGCTTATTACCAAAATCGGTCCCACCGAGTTTGTGTAATCGGTCACACCGAGATTATGTTATGCCCTAACCCTAACCATATCGGTCCTACCGAGTTGCATCTCAGTCCCACCGAAAATCCGAACGGTCACTAGGTTTGCTAAATCGGTCCGACCGAGTTTAACCATTCGGTCCCACCGAGTTTGGCAAATTGTGTGTAACGGTTAGATTTTGTGTGGAGGCTATATACACCCCTCCACCCACTCTTCATTCGTGGAGAGAGCCATCAGAACATATCTACACTTCCAATACACATTTTCTGAGAGAGAACCACCTACACTTGTGTTGAGGTCAAGATATTCCATTCCAACCATATGAATCTTGATCTCTAGCATTCCCCAAGTTGCTTTCCACTCAAATCTTCTTTCCACCCAATCCAAATCCTGTGAGAGAGAGTTGAGTGTTGGGGAGACTATCATTTGAAGCACAAGAGCAAGGAGTTCATCATCAACACATCATTTGTTACTTCTTGGAGAGTGGTGTCTCCTAGATTGGCTAGGTGTCACTTGGGAGCCTCCGACAAGATTGTGGAGTTGAACGAAGGAGTTTGTAAGGGCAAGGAGATCGCCTACTTCGTGAAGATCTACCGCTAGTGAGGCAAGTCCTTCGTGGGCGACGACCGTGATGGAATAGACAAGGTTGCTTCTTCGTGGAACCTTCGTGGGTGGAGCCCTCCGTGGACTCGCGCAACCGTTACCCTCCATGGGTTGAAGTCTCCATCAATGTAGATGTACGATAGCACCACCTATCGGAACTACGACAAAAACATCCGTGTCTCCAATTTCATTTGAATCCTCCAAACCCTTCCCTTTACATTCTTGCAAGTTGCATGCTTTACTTTCCGCTGCTCATATACTCTTTTGCATGCTTGCTTGAATTGTGTGGAGGTTGCTTGACTTGTGCTAAGATAGCTAAAATCTGCCAAGAACTAAAATTGGGAAAAGGCTAGATTTTTATTTGGTCAAGTATTCTAATCACCCCCCCTCTAGAAAGACTTTCGATCCTACAGCTCGTCATCATCGGCCTCCTCCCCACCAAATCTGCCTTGCAGACCGCCCTGCTCTCCCGGTGGTGGCGCCCCCTCTAGCGCCGCGTCCCCCTCAACCTCGTCGTCGATAGCTGCCTCTGCGACGGGGATTGCAAATGCATGGCCACAGTCTCCAAGATACTTTCATTGCACCCTGGGCCAGCCAGCCGCCTTGACATCCGCATGTTTAGTACGAACTGCAAGGTCCAAGCCATGTTTGACGAGTGGTTCTTATCCCCTGCCCTAGATCAGCTCGAGGAGCTCAGCTTTGAAGCTGGATGATGTCGCTCTGTGCCGCCGTCCGCGCTCCGCCTCACGCCAACGCTGCGCCGCGCCACCTTCAGCTCCTGCCATCTTCCCCAGATTAATGACGTGGCTGCCCTTCTTCTCCCTCAACTCAAGCAGCTCAACCTCTTCGACGATGGCATCATGAAGCAGGCTATGGAGCACCTGCTCCGCAGCTGTACTAAGCTCGAGTACCTTCGTCTTCAGCAGACCCACGGGTTCATTAGCCTCCACATCACCTCGACGAATCTCCGATGGATTTATCTGTCTTGCTGGCTCCGCAACAAGACATCAATTGGGAAGAGATCACTCTAGCTGTTCCATGTTATGGTCATTGAGAATACGCCTTTCCTTGAGAGATTGATTGTATCTGATCTAGAAGGTCCAACAAAAATCAGGGTCATTGACGCGCCGAAATTAACAACGTTGGTGTACTCCTCTGCTAAATTCTCCAAACTCTTTATTGGATCCGTAATCGTTCAGGTACAACACTCATCTTCTTCTCTGTCTTCCTGAAATTCACATTTTACAATTTCTTGTTGATGTATTTACGACTGTCTTCCAGAAAATGATTCCCGCAAGCTTGACCCAGTCTATGCGCACAGTGAAGATCTTGGCAATAAAATCTATCAGCCCCAATATGGATCAAGTTGTTGGATTCCTTACATGCTTTCCGTGCACGGAGAAGCTACTAATCGAGGTGAAACTTCTTTCCTATTAGTAAATGGTAATCACAATGTAGCTCAATTTTTTTGTAATTTTCCCAAATTACGATGACAAGTGTAGTGTTCAAAACTGCATCTACGCACTGCATCGAAAGAAATGTTTTTATTATTTTTTCTCACATGATCACCTGCATCGTGTTTTTGTTGTACTAATATAGTAGCCTGGGCTAGTTATAGTGGAAAGTAACTTAGACTAGTAACTCTATGGTTACCCTAAGAGCAAGTACTACCTCCATCCTGGTTTACTCTTCCTATTTTGTAGTATCAAAATTAGACAATATATTTAACTGACAAAATGTTAATACATGTCACTACAAATTATATCGTTGGATTCGTATTTGAACATAATTTCAAATGGTATAATTTTTGGTGACATGCATCGGCATTTACTTAGGTAAACCTATGGTAAAAAAATTACACTAAAATATGAGGTAGTATAAAAGTGGGCTATAACGGCCCTCCACTATGTAGGCCAAAACACGTGCCAAATTCACTTGTGATGCATTTGGCATCGATGCCCCTCCATTGCTCACCTGGTGCACCAATCTGGATCACCTACTTTGCTCCGGTGCCAAATTAACTCACGCAATGAAAAAACACTTGCGTGGGAGAGAGAGGACTGAGGCAATAAAAAAACACTTGTTTGGGAGAGTGACAGGCTAGTGTAGTTGGTTTGATTGATTGTTTATACATGTGGGTCTGTGTGCACATCGTGGTAGAGGCGAAGGTGTCCTGATGTTTCGATGAGATGGTGGCTACCGTTTTCTATGGGAGTCGACCTTGACGATCCGACTACGAACATGCGAGACATCGCGCCTTAGCAATCGCTAAACCAACTTCTGAGGGGTTATTGACCACGCCGGAGCATGATCAACCTGACCACGAGGGTCTGTTTTCTACGAGCAAATGAAGAACAAGCAAGGAACTAAGATTGCAATCTGGATATTGTGAATATAATATGAAAGCTTTATTGATCAAGGTGGAGTTCTGTGACGTCTTGGTCTGGTCGTTGAACACAAACAAAGTATGCGAAGTTGCAGCTATGGCAAACTTTGATCTAAGCAAAACCGAATGTATAAACGATGCCCTAAGGGCTGTATATATGGAGGAGAGAGGGGGGAATTTCGTGGCCCTTGGAGGAGGGGTCCGAAACCAACCCTAACTCTTCTTTCCCCACACATACAGACTCTAGAAATAGCCTATAATCATGTATTTCGAAATTACATGGGCCTGGACCAAAAATAAGGTGACGCGGCACCTAGGATAGCCTCTAGACGAAATTTATGAAGTGGCATCTTGTATATTTCGTCTAAGGCTTCATGCACTCATTATGGTGGCTTCAAAGTCCTGGAATCATCACTTGTAACTCCATTCTTGTTCCCCTTGCGCACGCCATCATCTCCATGTTTGAACTTGCTCAAAGGTTCATCTTTCTTGTCCAAGCTAGGCCCTTCATTTGTAAGCAAAACAAATGCATCCAATTTAGGAAGCATCATATTCTCCTGAACATTAGAATCGTTACCAAGAAACGAAAGTACCTGATAATTTAATTGGCATGCACGAGCTCTAGTAATTGGTCCAGTATGCATAGCAGCAGGGGCTGTGGGTGTAACAATGGTATCGATGTCCTCATCATCCTCCCCTTCTTGAAATGAAGTCGTCCTCGACGGAAGCTCATCTTCCTCACCCAAATAAGGCTTCAAATTTGCAATTTTAAAAGTGGGACTAACCCCAAAATCTGCAGGCAGCTCAAGTTTATATGCATTATCATTTATTTTCTCTAAGCCCTTAAACGGACCATCAGCACGTGGCATTAGCTTTAGCAAATTAGGAAATCTATCCTTACGCAAATGTAACCAAACAAGATCTCCAGGTGCAAACACAACATGTTTTGGACCCTTATCTGCAGCAAGTTTATATTTAGAATTCATACGCTCAATGTTTTCCTTAATTAACTCATGCATTTTTAAAATCAATTCAACACGTTCTTTAACATCAAAATTAACCTTCTCAAAAGATGGAAGAGGCAACAAATCAATAGGTGCACGAGGTAGGAAACCATACACAATTTCAAAAGGGCACATCTTAGTAGTAGAATGCAATGAACGATTATAAGCAAATTCAATAAGAGGCAAGCATTCTTCCCACATTTTCTTATTATTCTTCAAAACGGCCCTAAGCATAGTAGACAATGTTCTATTGACTACTTCAGTTTGTCCATCAGTTTGGGGGTGACAAGTAGTACTAAAAAGCAGTTTAGTCCCCGATTTAGCCCATAAACATCTCCAAAAGTGGCTAAGAAATTTAGTATCACGATCTGAAACAATAGTATTTGGCACACCATGTAAGTGAATAATTTCACGAAAGAACAAATCAGCAACATTAACAACATCATCGCTTTTATGACATGGTATAAAGTGTGCCATTTTCGAGAATCTATCCACGACAACAAATATGCTATCCCTCCCCTTCTTTGTTCGAGGTAAACATAAAACAAAGTCCATAGATATGTCCTCCCAAGGAACACTAGGTACAGGCAAAGGCATATATAAACCATAAGGATTGAGTCGTGACTTAGCTTTTTGACATGTAGTGGAGCGAGCAACAAAATGCCCAACATCCCGTCTCATCTTTGGCCAAAAGAAATGTGTAGCAAGTATGTCCTCTGTCTTCTTCACGCCAAAGTGTCCCAGTAATCCTCCTCCATGCGCCTCCTGCAACAACAAAAGACGAACAAAGCTAGCTGGAATGCATAGCTTGTTAGCACAAAACACTAATCCATCATTAACGATAAACTTGTTCCACATTCTTCCTTCTTTACAATTGTGCATTACATCTTTAAAATCAGCATCATGCACATATTGATCTTTGATGGTCTCCAAACCAAATATTTTGAAGTCAAGTTGTGAAAGCATGGTATATCGACGAGACAATGCATTAGCAATAACATTTTCTTTACCCTTCTTGTGTTTAATGACATAAGGGAAAGTCTCAATGAATTCAACCCATTTAGCATGTCTACGATTCAGTTTAGCTTGACTTTTAATATGTTTCAACGATTCATGATCAGAATGTATAACAAATTCTTTGGGCCATAAATAATGTTGCCATGTTTCTAAAGTCCGAACAAGAGCATATAATTATTTATCATAAGTAGAATAATTCAGACTAGGCCCACTCAATTTTTCAGAAAAGTATGCAACAGGTTTGCCATCTTGTAATAACACACCTCCCAATCCAATTCCACTAGCATCACATTCAACCTCAAAAGTCTTATTAAAATCAGGAAGTTGGAGCAAAGGAGCATGTGTCAACCTATCTTTCAATGTCGTGAAGGCTTCTTCCTGTGCGGTATCCCAAACAAAAGGCAAATCCTTCTTTGTAAGCTCATTGAGAGGTGCAGCAATGGTGCTGAAATCTCTCACAAAACTCCTATAGAATCCAGCGAGACCAAGAAAACTTCTCACTTGTGTGACCGTTTTGGGCTGCGGCCAACTCTGAATAGCTGCAATCTTGGCTTTATCAACTTCAATAACCTGTGGAGTAACAACATAGCCAAGAAAAGATACTCGGTCGGTGCAAAAGGTACACTTGCCAAGGTTACCAAACAAACGTGCATCCCTTAGAGCAATAAAAACAGCACATAAATGTTTCAAATGTTCTTCCAAAGATTTGCTATAAATCGGTACATCATCAAAATAGACTACCACAAATCATCCAATGAAAGCATGTAAAACTTCGTTCATTAGTCTCATGAATGTACTAGGTGCATTAGTTAACCCAAAAGGCATGAATAACCACTCATATAATCCAAACTTAGTTTTAAATGTTGTTTTCCATTCATCTCCCAATTTCATACAAATTTGGTGGTATCCACTACGCAAATCAACTTTGGAGAATATTGTAGAGCCACTCAATTCATCAAGCATATCATCTAGCCTAGGAATAGGATGACGATAACGAATAGTAATATTATTAATGCCTCTACAATCAACACACATACATGATGTACCATCCTATTTCGACACTAAAATGATAGGAACAGCACAAGGACTAAGGGATTCACGTATATAACCTTTGTCGAGCAGCTCCTGTACTTGATGCATGATCTGCTTTGTCTCCTCTGGATTGGTATGGTATGGTGCACGGTTGGGTTGTGATGCACCGAGAATTAAGTCAATTTGATGCTCAATCCCTCGAATAGGTGGTAATCCCAGTGGCACGTCTTGTGGAAAGACGTCAGGGAACTCCTGCAAAATGTTAGTGACAGTAGGAGGCAAATAGGAAGGCATGTCCTCGAATGAAAATAATGCCTCTTTGCACATAAAAGCATAGCAAACAGATTTGCTAAAATCTAGATCATCAATATCAGATTTGGTGGCAAGTAAACATGCACTTTCCAATTTAATTTCAGAAGCAACACTAGATGGTTTATTAAGCTTCATTTTTTGCTCAAATTCTTTTGCCACAATCTGATTTTCACACTTATTTTTCTCCTGTTTTGCTTTATTAGCTCTATTAATATCATCTTTCAAAATGGAATCAGGATTCACAGGCAGAAAAGTAATATTTTTGTCCTTATGAACAAGAGTATACTGATTAGTTCTACCATGCTGTACCGAATTTTTATCAAATTGCCATGGTCTACCAAGTAATAAGGAACATGCTTGCATAGGTACCACATCACAATCAACATAATTAGCATATGTAGAGATACTAAAATGCACATGAATGGTACGTGTTACCTTAACCTTGCCGGTGTTGTTGAACCATTGGATGTAGTAAGGATGTGGATGTGGTCTTGTGGTGAGAGATAACTTCTCCACCATCTCCATGCTAGCCAAGTTGTTGCAGCTACCTCCATCCATGATGACGCGAACAGAACGTTCCTTCACAACTCCCATTGTATGGAACAAATTATGCCTCTGATTTTGCTCAGCTTGTGTAACCTGCACACTCAAAACACGTTGAGCAACTAAACGTTCATACCTGTCAGCATCTTCAGCAGCCATGTATTCCGTCTCATGATCAGAATCATCTCCACCGTGTTCTTCATGTGTAATAAGAGCCAAAGTCTCCTCATCATAGTCACTAGCGGACTCATACCCACCATCCTCAGTAGCAATCATCACACGCTGAGATTTGCATCCTCTCGCAAAATGTCCTCTTCCCTTACAACGATGACAAATAATATCACTTGTGTGCCCTGTTGATGCCATGGAAGAAGAAGAGCTCTGCACAGGCCCGGCAGGTGGGTTCTTGGTAGATAGTGGTGGTTGTGTCTGCTTTCTTGTATCACGGCTGGAGGTGGCACCTAATGGAAGTGCTGGTGTAGTGGAAGTAGAGGATGCACGTGGTGTCCATGATGAAGATCGGCCTACAGAAAAGTTAGTTCGCGCCAATGCCTGTCAATCATGCACTTCACGTTCAGCTTTACAAGCAAGATGGAACAAACGAGTGACATTATTATACTCCTTATACTCTAGAATGGTCTGAATCTCCCTATTTAATCCACCCATAAAACATGCAAGCATAGCCTCATTCTCCTCAACAATACCACATCTAATCATGCCAGTTTGTAATTGCTGATAATATTCTTCTACATAATTTTTTCCTTGTCTTAAACGCTGCAATTTACGAATTAATTCATGTTTGTAATATGGTGGAACCCAACGAGTACACATAGAAGTTTTCAAAGCAGCCCAAGTAGCTGGAATAGGATATAATCTACAATGTTCAGACCACCACACAGATGCAAAGCTAGTGAAAGCACAAACAGCAATAGAATCACGTCTCTCCTCAGGATATTGTAAACATGTAAATCATTGTTCAGTTTCTAACTCCCAAGTAAGATATATATCAGGAACATATCTACCCTCAAATGGTGGAATATTCAATTTCATTTTAGGGAGATGGCCATGATCTCGTACCTGAGGGGGCGCCCTACCATTGCCATTATTTGCATGTGGACGACCAGGCGGTTATAGTGCTGGTGGTTGCACGTAGTTCTAATTTTGATCAACCACATCCTCGTAATCTCCCGCATAATCATCCTCCTCCGCATCAGCAACAGGAGCCACAGAAGTATCAACAGCAGCACCAATAGTTTGGCCAGGCGCAAGAGGGACACGGCTCGCTCGGCGGAGGGCTGTTTCGCGATGTGGAGGTAGTCGTCTTCATTGTTGTTGTTGTTGTTGTTGTTGTTGTTGTTGTTGTTGTTGTTGTTGTTGTTGTTGTTGTTGTTGTTGTTGTTGTTGTAGAGGTGCGTTAGGTGCAGCCGGTGGTGGTGGTGGAAGATGCGCGAGCAATTCATTGAACTTGTTATCGAGCCTTGTTTCGAATGTCTTCTCCATGCCATCTATCTTCTCCATGGCCTCTTCAAATTTGTTTAGCACATCTTGCACCTGTCCACTCATCTTTTGCTGAAATTTATCATGCAACTCCTTATTCGGCATGTTCTCCCAGTCAGTCTCGTGAGCTTGTGATCCTGCCATGGTTAGCAGCAATAGAAACACACAAGAATATGATCCCACAGACTACTAACAAGAGGTGGTGGTGGGTGTCACAAATCCGTCAAGCAAATCTTAAATTCTTACCAGTTCTTACCCAGCATCAGGCAGTGATCGGCAACCGTTGTACTCAAATATCTCAAAGCTTGGATAGAGCGATTACCAGGGAGAGTCAAACGCACGACGTAGATGTATGTGGTGCTGGGAAGGCTTATAATATGGTAGCAAAAAGGCCAACAATAATCTATTCAGAGATGCAAAGTTGAATAAACGCTCAACGACGGTACTGTGCTGGTCCTAGGCTAGACCGTACTAGAGACGTGAGCCTAGAACACGAACAAAATCATGGCGCGGCACGTAAACAAGGGAGGAGCACTCTCTGAATTTTTTTTCTTCTTTTTTTCACTTTTTTGCACTCTTTTTTCCTTTTTTTGCTCCGCAACAATTTTTTCGAAAAGGTCTACAAATAGTCTAAAAACTGCCTAGCCAGAATTTTCCAGATTTTTTTTTGAGTTTGGAACTATTTTTTTGCTGCGGGTAGCATGGAAGTTGGGGAGTCCGACTTGGTCACGACTCGAAGTACCGCATGATCTTGAACTCGAAAACAAAGCAACAAATACTGGACTCGGACTGGTGGCGGAGATGAATATGGTGGAACTCGGACTAGTGGTTGTATATAGCGATGGAATATCTGGACTCGGATTGGTGGTGGTATATGTGGACTCGGATTGGTGGTTGTATATGGCGATGGTATATGTCGAGTCTGATTGGTGGTAGTATATGGCAGCGGCGATGTATATGGTGGGGTGGTGTTATATGGTAATGATGATGACGATGGTGCGGCGGCGGCGTGACAACCTGTGAATAGAACTCGAAACTCTAAGGGACTAGACGCTAAGACCAACAACTCGACACGATGATGCAACCGCAAATTCAACAAAGCAAAACTCTAAAAATACTATGCAAAGGCTCAGATTGGTTCGGATATGATGACCTAACCCTAATTTTTTTTGGCTTTTTCGTGGACTGTAGGTATGAAGAACATACTCGATCTAAACAACGAAAAACTGTAAAATCTCACCGAGCAACCTGGAAATCTGATACCACTTGATAGAGGCGAAGGTGTCCCGATGTTTCGATGAGATGGTGGCTATCGTTTTCTGTGGGAGTCGACCTTGATGATCCGACTACGAACGTGCGAGACGTCGCACCTTAGCAATCACTAAACCAACTTCCGAGGGGTTATTAACCACGCTAGAGCACGATTAACCTGAACACGAGGGTCTGTTTCCTGCGAGCAAACGAAGAACAAGCAAGAAACTAAGATTGCAATCTGGATATTGCGAATATAGGATGAAAGCTTTATTGATCAAGGTGGGGTTCTGTGACATCTTGGTCTGGTTGTTGAACACAAACGAAGTACGCGAAGTTGTAGGTATGGCGAACTTTTGATCTAAACAAAACCCAAAGTCTAAACGATGCCCTAAGGGCTGTATATATGGAGGAGAGAGGGGGGGATTTCATGGCCCTTGGAGGAGGGTCCGAAACCAACCCTAACTCTTCTTTCCCCACACATACGGACTCTAAAAACGACCTATAATCAAGTATTTCAAAATTACATGGGCCTGGCCTAAAAATAAGGTGACGCAGCACCTAGGATAGCCTCTAGATGAAATTTATGAAGTGGCATCTTGTATATTTCGTTCAAGGCTTCATGCACTCATTATGGTGGCTTCAAAGTCCTGGAATCATCACTTGTAACTCCGTTCTTTTCCCCTTGCGCACACCATCATCTCCATGCTTGAACTTGCTCCAAGGTTCATATTTCTTGTCCAAGCTAGGCCCTTCATTTGTAAGCAAAACAAATGTATCCATTTTAGGCAGCATCATATTCTCATGAACATTAGAATCGTTACCAAGAAACGAAAGTACCTAGTAATTTAATTGGCGTGCGCGAGCTCTAGTAATTGGTCCAGTATGTATAGCAGTAGGGGTTGTGGGTGTAACAATGGTATTGATGTCCTCATCACAGTGGTGCCAACTCTCTCACATCGCGAGAGCGGTGGCAAAATCTTTTGATTTGACATCGATGCATATTATGTGGCATACTTTTGAGAAATATGGCATCGTCCACATAGTGGAAGGCAGCAAATGCCCAAGCTCTTCACGTGCCCCTAGGTTAATGAGAGGAAAGAGAAAGAGAGGGAGAAAGAGTGAAAAAATATCACTAGCCAGCCAACCCTATCGTATGAGTGAATGATATTGGTACCTCTTGCTGACACACGACAATCTTATACAGTCAGCTGCTCTAATATGTTGTCTTCTTTTGCAGATAAAAAAAGACCCGAAAGTGAAAAATGTGTTGCACTATAATAATCTCATCTAATGCCCTGATCTCCATCTTACAAAAATTGATTTGATCGACTACTGAGGCAGCACATCTGAGATTAAATTGGCCAGGTTCTTTTTTCTGGAGGCAAGTGTGCTCAAGGTAATGAGGTTTGGCGTTCTCTAGTGCAACAATGAATGTCTTGCGGATCACCGCGAGTGTCTAAGCCTAAATGAAAAAGTCTCCGCAGAAGCTGAATTTGTGTTTGAAACATCAAATGGCCATAGACTCGAAAATTTATTTGCCCATTTGTGACTTGTCAGTGTGGTGGATTTTAGTTTGTATGATAATGCTGCATCCACCTAAAGTAACGAAAGTTCTTACGTCCTAGTAATTCCCTCTTCGTAGGTGCAGCGTTACTCCTAACATTTGTAATATCAGTTTGGAACTTGTAATATTGCCGTGTCCTATTCCTGCGTTTTCAAAATCCTGCGAATCAATGAGGTCCTGAGTCGGTGATGATGTTGTGCCTGCCATCTTTCACCAATAGCCGTCGGATCTAGATCTGACGCATACAAACCAAACTTCTCCGGTTTTGCAAAAAGATGCCCACACTTGTTCCCTATTTACAAAAAACTCCTTGTCTCTCACAATCAGCCTTATCTCCTCCCACCATATCTGGAAGGCCATTGCAAAATACAGCGCGATGGCCGCTGCCGGCGACGTCCACCCCCAATCTTGGTGTTCCGTGCAATGCAGGGGCATCTACGAACAGGAAATTATGTCGAACATGGCTAGTTGTAAGAAGCCTAGCTCTACAGCCGTGATGATAGTGACTACAGACGGTGAGGCTGACTATGCTATGCCGAACGCGACGCCTATACTCAGGTGTCATCTCCGGCGCAGGGTCTTGTCACTTCACTATGAGGAGCACCACGTAATAATTTGACCAACGGGTAGTACAGTACTACTACATTGGTAGTACTACTAGTACTAGCACCACCGTCTGGATTTAGTAGTACTACCACGTCCATGTGGATTTAGTATTTGACTAGCAATATATAGTAATGCATGTCACAAAAAATATACTATTCCCTCTATAAATAAATACATGGTGTATTGTTTTATTCCTTCCGGTTGATGGCTCAAATCTGAAGTCTCATCAATCAGACTACTATTGTACTCACCGAGCGCTCAGCTTTGTAAGCTACAAATAAAAAATTGCAATCAAAGACTACTATTGTACTCCCTCCGTACTGGTGCATTAATCATGTTATGAAAACCAAATAGTAATCTCAAAACTTTTAGGCGCGATGCATTAACTACCCACCTCGTTCCCTGTTTTTTGCCACGAAAAAGAAATCACCCAATACGAGACGTGGGGTGCGTATGAATCCAATGACTTGAGACTAATCTCTCCATCTAGGTGTATAAGTCATCTTAGAGCAAGTGAAAAAGAGGAGTGGGCTCTCATGCAAGAGCCTAGCTATATGCGGATTGCTAGGCCGATATACAATAAATATGAAGAAAGAGAGAGAGAAGATGAGAAAAAGTAGTACTCTTATAGCTAGCCTTATAGCTAACCTTATTGTATGAGTGGCTACAAGTGATGGCTCTATAGTATATGACATGGAAACATCATATACTCCCTCCGTCTAGGTGTGTAAGTCACCTTACGAAAACCAAATAATCCCAAAACACTTAGGCACGGTACATTTACTCCCTTGTCGTTTCTTGTTTTGTGACACATCAACCAATAAGAGATGTGGGCCATGCATGCTTTCAATTACTTGAGACTACCAAACATGACATGTAGTGGTTAGTTC
Organism: Triticum urartu; assembly: GCF_056163025.1. Taxonomy (NCBI): domain Eukaryota; kingdom Viridiplantae; phylum Streptophyta; class Magnoliopsida; order Poales; family Poaceae; genus Triticum; species Triticum urartu. The sequence goes on from NC_141876.1 coordinate 264,405,161, forward strand.
ATTACATGCAATGCTATTAATTAGCAAAACCATTAAGTTCTCTCATTTTCCCCTCCGCCTTGGTCGCCGTGCACAACCTAAGATGACTTATACACCTACACGGAGGGAGTAATCAGCAGCTGGCTATACTATTAACCATGCTCTTAAGTTGTGCATTGTGACCAAGATGAAGGGGAAAGCGAGAGAATTTAATGTCCTTTTGCTAATTAATAGGATTACATGCAATGAACTAACCACTACATGTCATGTTTGGTTGTCTGACGGCATTGAAAGCATGCATGGCCCACATCTCTCATTGGTTGATATGTCACGAAATAAGAAACGAGGAGGGAGTTAATATACCGTGCCAACATTTTTCGTTACATGCATTAACATTTTATTAGTTATATCAAAGGTCAAGACTTGACGCAAAAAGCAAAGGGGACCAATAAACCAGTAAACATCAAAGTTTTCTCATTTGGCCCAAACTAGAGGTCCGGTGAGATGACTATACTGCATCAGCCCGGAGGGGGACGCAGCTTCATTGACTTACTGCACCTGTGTTGGGGTGAATGGCACATGGGCCCAACAGGTGGCTGTCCCACCTGTCATACAACCAAAGGCAGGTGCAGTAGAGGGCCGAGGAGTAGATGGCCAACACACACGTGAATGCAATGCAGTTTGCACTTCTCATATAAAGGCTCCGCGGCGTCCCCACCAGTCCAATCTACGAAATCCTACGCACCTATGCACTCTAACCAAGGGCAAGAGTGATCACTCCAATCGCAAGATGAGTTGACTAGAAGCTAGACCCATGGAGGCGAGGAGCGCGAGCATCAGCCGGCTGTGCCAGATGGTCCATGATGCCGGCCTGCGGCCCGACACCGAGGAACGTCTCCAGGTCGTGCTTGAGGCTGCCAGGGTGAGAGGCCGCTTGGACAATAGCTTCGTCTCCTTGTTCGACAAGGTCCTCGTCGGCTTCCTCGACAAGTTCACCGTCGTCAAGAAGCTCGCGGACGACCTTGACGTACGCCTCCAGCCCACGCGCCCAGGCTCTGCGATGCCCGCTAGCCTCAACGGCCTCTATGGTGACAACCTCTTCGACACACTGGTGGCCCTGCGACTGCCCGTCGTCGTGCCAGAGAATGTCCACCTCGAGGTCGCGCTCTCCGCGCAGCGCCTGGCGCAGCAAGACACCGTCGACATAATCACGCACGTCTACATGCAAATCGTCCACAAGGACTACTATGTGCCTGAGGAGGACGATAGGTCGCTGGCCTTCTTGAACCGCAGGGCAACCATGGATGGCATTGTTCAGAAGCACGTTGAGCTCGCCGCCAATGCCGTTGCTCCTCACACGTCGGTTGGTGACCCAGCGCACTAGGGCGTGACGATGTCATTGATGGATCTGTATGTATCTTTATATTTCCGTCAAATCCATGTAGTAGTATATGGTACTACTAGTAATCATCTTACCTTTTGCAGCAACTTCATAATTTTTGTACGTACTCCATGCATGAACCGCGCCAGAACCAAACTTCTCATTACTCTAGGGAAAGTCGATATTTCTATCTATCGGTCGCGCCATGGAGCAGAACAAAAATTTACAAGTTACAAGTTCAAAAGGAAAAGCCTACCGTGTTTGCGTCTCACCCCCACACGGTTGGTCCGGCACGCCGCTCAAGGGGGAATGCGTGTTGTGTTGCATTTTCACTTACAAGTGGGACCGCGGTTGAGGAAACCGACTATCGGCAAACCCGCACCCCGCCCAGCGCGCGATGGCTGAGAAAATAGGAGGGAGAAGAGATGGTTGTAGCATGAACTCCAAGAAATTTGGTGTAGGATGGGACTCATGTGGGTGGCATGTGTCGTACTGCTAGATGTGAATGCTACTTATGGCCCATGCGACCCCACTATATCAAGCCTATATCGAGGTGCTGGTTACTTAGAACAAATTTCCTGGAGTCCGTGCCCAGCCCTCCTCTATGTCTCTTCTCAGCCAGCCAGTAGACGCATGGAGCCCATCGTCTGTTTGCTCACATGTGGTCCCACTTGTCAGTAAAAACGCAAGAGGACCCACTAAACCTGCACATTTTTGACCTCGACATGCTGGTGATGAAAACAAATCCAATAAAGATCTTCGGTGGCCTCTTTTAGAGTTACTCAAGAGTAGTAAGATTCTATTTACAGTTTAACCCAAGATGCACATCACGTGGCTTCAACTAGCACTCCATTTTCTTGCAAGACACAACCTGGATGCTGGATGTCCCACGTGTCGGCAAAAGGAGGCAGATCGGAGGAGTAGGAAACACGGCAAGCCCTGTGCCTACATCATACTACGTACAAGCCCAGCTCACGCGGTCACGCTATCACCATATTTCTCGGCCTCCGTGCGACACCTAACTATTGGTTCGCTCTATGTGATGTGGCGACTTCATATTACTATGGATGTTGGCTATACTACTACGGCACTAACACTCCAAGAAGTGAGTCGAAAACCATTTATAAATTGAGTTTATGACATGCATATGCAAATGTACCATTCATTACATACAACAAGTCATCAACACACAACGACAACGAGGATACATGTTGGATTATAGATTATTTCAAATAAAACATTCTAGTAAATAATAAAGTTTTCATCACACAACAAATAACAAGCAATGAAATGAACTTCAGCTCAACCACTCCTCGGCATTAGAAACACTTGCTTTGAACCAGAAGAGTTTGTCTTGGAAGGGCTAGCTACTGTCAATCTCGAGACCAACGCAGGACTGATCATCCAGGTTGCAACGGCCTATTTCATGACCCATATTGTGATAGCCACGGTAGGGAAGCATAGCAATGTTCGAGGTATAGATACAATTGCTTCTCATAAATGGTAGTAATGTTGTGTCAACAAAACTGGATCGCATTTGCTTCTCATAAATGGTAGTAATGTTGTGTCAACAAAACTGGATCACCTTTCACCATGATTGGATAGTTTTGTCCAAGGAAGAGCGAGTTTCCTCCAAGAGTATCAATACTAAACCAGGGAGAAGGTGCTGGCGCTAGCACAATAATATCAATCCCGAATACCGTACAATGGATGTTGGAATAGGTTCAGAGAGTGCGACCATGGGAGACAACACCTGCTTCCTTAGTCACATCATCGGTGCCCTGTATATAGACAAGAAGAGGTGATCCATCAGAATAAGTTGTCAGGAGCCACTGAGTATATGGGTCCTCATGCTCGTGATCATCATCATCGTCATCTCCCCCTTGGTTATAATTTTTTTCATGTATAGGTGGTGGAATGTTCACAGGACCTTGGAAACACAAGAAGGTTAAGTAGTTAGGAGAAACTAGCTAACCCGCATGCATGTGAATGAAACAATTATAATTACGGTGGAAGACAAATGTACCGAAATCATAAGGATTCCATGCAAAAACAGTGCCACGAGTGGTGGCAGCAAACACAACACCCTCGTATTGAATTGCATCACAGTACTCATCCTTGTATAGAAACTGATTTTTGAGCAATATCCATCCAGTCGAACTATGTAGGAAGGCAACAATCTTGTCGAAGATAGCAACGACTACATATTCCATTACATCCCAATAGCGGTCGGGGACTTGAGAAATTGCTATCTTCTGTAGACGACAGTCACCATGATCGTAGTTGAAAGTACAGTCATAACTGGTGTGCTCAACCTTTGGGCAGTAGACGTCTGTTCGGAAATTGTACAAAAGGACTCGCCATCATCACTGACATGTGGGAACGGGATCACATGTCAACGAAACATGGTGTGTAATTTCTCGTGCAAAATGCGATCTGGCCGCGTTGGCTCGAGGTGCCGCATTAGTTATCGACCTTTTACTTTTTCAATGGAGTTCCATTCAGTTTTCAAGCACGACTAACTGGTACTGTATGCAGAGAAAATATAAACTACTCTACCACTACTCCACCTCTAGTACTAGTAGTATGAAAAAGATATATAGGTTGGAGCTTCAGCGCTTTCTTGCTATGGGTTGCCCACTTGCTACTCACACTATCACCCTCTCTCCAGATCTAAAAAAGATGGCCTCTCTCTCCCTCCTCACCGGTGGTCACAGATCTTCCGAGGAAGAAAGGACGTGCAACATTGACACACTCGTCGTCGGCGAGCGAGGTCACGCACTGACGACAAGGCCATCCTCTCAGACCTAGCGCCCGCGTGAGATGGCCTCCTTCCCCAAGCTCGCTGCCGTAGTGTGTGCGGAGGACGACGACCACGAGCGAAGCCACTTCCCACCGACCCTCAGGTATGCTACCTCTTTTCGAACCATACCCTTGTTCTATTGCCCCATATGCCACGTCGCTGCATGTGGATCTTTTTCCACTCCACCATCTTCCCAATTTGCTATCCTCTGCTCTGCTGGTCACGCAGACAAAAACCTTAACTTGCACTATTAAAGGAAACCCTACTTCATGCAGACTAATCCATGTCTGGGTTGAATAAGGAAAGGAAGGGAGACTGTGTTGTCCAAGAGACTAGGCATTGAACCCGCATCTAGGTTCAAAAGGGGAAAATCAGTAGCTAAAGAGAACAAAAATGGCACCTAATCCACATATGTTGTCTGAATATTTGTTGCTCTGGGCAACCATACCTCCCTCACCACTCTATGCGTCCGTGGAGGTACATCGTACTCGTGCGCCCACTGTCTGAATGGGCCTCCCATGCTACTATTGCCGCTTTTTGCTGTTAGTATAATGCAAACGGTCAAGTCAATCAATGCTACTACTAAAGTGATGCCACATTTAACTAATGTCGCACTCAGTCTAATGCCACCGATAAATTCAAGCAGTGCCATTTAATGTCACTGGATGATTTCAGGGTTAGCTGTTGATTGTGGATGTATTAAAGATTTTTCAGCTAAGACATTCTAATGTTGTTGCACAACCAGTATACCAACGATGAATCATGTTACTACCTTCAGATTTTTGCACTGTTAATGCTTATAGATTACATACCTTGAGTTAGTTAATAATATTTACCTTGAAGGTACATGGTTTGCAATTTTTAATACTTTCAATAGTTAATAATGCTAGTTGCCTTCAGACTTTAGTATTTAGTTTAATGCTCTTGCACAACTACTATACCAATGTCGAAACTTGTTACCTTTACATTTTGTATTGTTAATTCTTATAGAAAACTTCTAGTGCTAGAGCTTATGGAAATCTGTTTAGTAAAACCATTGTACTGCACCCTGTAATAAAATAACTACTCTACTCTTGCACTAGCCACTGGATTAGTCTATATTTGTACTATTCGAATGGTGTTGCATTAGCGTATGGACATATATAAAGTCTGGCAAGCTTTCCCAGATATGTGCTCAAGAAAACTACTCCTATTTTTCTAAATACTAGACGTTTGGGTACTTTAAATTGAACTGCGAAAACATCTTATATTAAGGAACAGAGGGTGTAGAGTTCACTCAAATTATCCCGGTAAAGCTAGTTGCACCTTTGTTAAATTAATGTTCATTATGTTATCGGAGGAGGTCTGTATGTTTTTCTCTAATGCCTGTCGACTACATACCTGACATCATGATATAATGTTAAGTCATTTCCTTTTGTACAATGTCACTGAATTGTTAAGGCAGTGATGGCATTTTATTTTAGTTGAACTGCACAAAATGTGCTTAAAAGAAGAGGAAAGGTCAGGAATGGCTCAATTTTTCAGAAAAAACTATGTATGCCTTCCTGACATCAGCCCTTGTTGCCTTATTTATTCCTTCAAACAGGTGGTTAGAAATAGTCTTGCTACCTTTTCCCATTAAGAAATTGGAATGCTTATATTTGTGAGTCTATGCTTCAACTAGTGCCACTTTTATAGTAATCACACTTTCAATATCTATGAAAACAGGGATGCTCGATTTTAGTGGAACTGCACAAATGTCCAAATGGTTCAACATTAGGAGCATGTTTTCTTCCAAACCTTTCTATCCAATTGGTGGCACTATGAGCTGTTCATTACGAAGGTACAAGGTTTGCTACTATCTTGCTACTCTTTTTGTATTGTCATTAGATAGTAATACTAGTGGTTTGCAAGTGAAGTTATTGGCAGGGTGGACCTACATTGGAGGTGCAGGACAGGATTCAATGGTTGGATGCTCAATTTCGGTTGTATCGATTTCACCTCTTCCATCACTGCGAACATGGATATCTTTGGTCTAATGAAGAATAGGTGCTATATTTCTGCTCTGAACGAGCAAATCAATTCAGTATGAAATTGTCCAGGGCAAAACATGGTTGTATCAAATTGTTCAGTGCAAAACATGACAGATGCTAAGTGGAAGAGACGTGTTTAAACCGAAAATACAAGGTGGGGTTATATGTTTACTAGCTGCTTGATATTTGTGCAGATAGAGATGTCTTCCCTTTGCTATTTGGCAAAAAACAAAGTGACCGCAATTTTGGTTGAACTGCACAAGAGAATAGTACAGTCACTGTATGCAGTGCCATTTGAAAATAGGCACAGAATGTTTGGATAGTCACTTCATGGACTACGGAAAAGTAGTAGTGTACTATTTATTGGCCTACACTAGGTGCTTCATTGCTTTGGTCCGATTATACAATAGGCATCATTTTGCCTAAGTTAAAGTTTGTATTCCAAAAATAGTCTCGCCGTGTGATCGAGAGAAGACCAAATCATATTGCAGTGGATGTTCCTCCATCATGTGTGGTTCATTCTCATGGTTCCAGCTGTTGGTGAAACCACTTACATTTGGAAGAGGAATTGTAGACTTCACAAACAAATTTGTCTTTCACTCTTACTGAATGTTGGCCAAGAGAAGCATCCATGTTAGTAGGAAGAACAAATGTTTTTTTCTAGATCTTCGCTTTTGGAGCTACATATTTGTATATGATCTGTGAATCATTGAGATGCATTCACATGTTGATCTTATGTATGGGAATCGTACTAGTTGGTTTTGAATTTGGGATACTAATGTGAACGTATTACAATGCCAGGCCTATGAGTCTCGTGTGAACATCGAACGGATCGGCTCTTACTGCTGTGCACAGCATGATCCTTATTTCTGTGTTCTGAGTGTTTACAAGTTACTAACAGTTCCTTATTTCTGTTCGCTCAGTGTTTACAAGTTACTGATCGATCACTAGCTAGCCTACTAATGCGCTCCTGGCAATTTTAGTCACGACTCAAGATCCGGAGTGGTAGTCTTTTGAATAAAAATGCCTACCTCTGAAGAAACTGACAAGCTGCTCTGAAGAAAATTCCATGCGAATCTGAACAAACTGCCAGCAAAAACGTTCGTAAGCCTTATCTCCCAGCGAACGCTCATCAGCTAATGTGATCCTACATGTACACCATCCAACCTACTCGATCCTACGGGTACACTATCCGACCTACTCGATCCTACATGGATAAATAGCGGATCAGACACATACTACCTCCATTATGGTTTGCAGGGCTCAATTCAAAAAACGACCTACTCGATCCTACACGAATAAATAGCGGATCACGCATGTACTACCTCCTTTCCAATTTGAAGGACTTAATTCAAAAATCTCACCAACCAAGGGAGGTGATGAGTGGTGGAACCATTTTTGACAAAGTGGGAGTACCTCATCTGGATTATTCGAGTGCACTTATTTGACCATCATGCCGGCATGCGACCTAGCACGGACGGGACGCACCACTGATGGGACGAGACGACACAGTCATAATTTCAGTTTTTCTAGTTTCCACGGCAAGCTGGCACGCTAAGCCATGCCTGCTTATGCATTGAATTCCGATGACCGCGATGACCGTCGCGTTTCCCACGACATGCTGGTTCGCCTACCTTCCGCCTATAATTACTATTTCCCGGGCTTCTCCGGTGGCACCATCACCCAACTCACCCTATCCTCATAAGCCCCCACTGGCCCGGCGTCACTCGCCACTTATCCTCGCTCTCGCCACGTCCGCCATGCCCCCGCCCGTCCATGAGGCGAGGCCGGAGGCGGTCACCGCCGGAACTAATGTTCGGTTTTTCACCGAAAGGCAGATGGAGGGAGGAGGCATTCTATCGGTCTTTAGATGGCAATGCGGAGTATGAGGAGTTGTTGGACCGCGACCGCCTTGCGGAGGAGCAGCGTATCACCGATTTGCGCCGCCAGTGGGACATGGATCAGCAGCGCACCGATGCTCTGAGTCACGAGCAGAGCACCCGCAACTGGCCGACTACATGGAGGCCGGCGCCCGGCAAATAGCCCTGGAGGTTGTCGGGCACGCACGCGTTCACGACGCCGAATTTTACTACCAGCTCGTCAAGTGGGTTTCTCTCTTAGAAGCCGGAGATTCGGTGGACCACGCCGGCATGGAAAGAGCTAACGCGTGCGAGCAACGCACCCTATCGCACGTCTGACATGTCCGAGGCGAGGCGGAGGACGCCGATGCCGGTGTTTAGCGTGTCCCGTAGATGGCGGCCGGCATCGTCTAGTTAGCTAAGAGTAAGTTAGTACTTGTACACTACTAGAGTATTAGTGGGAGTAGATAGTTAACTTGGCTATGATGATTGTCAACTTGGATGTTCAATACTCTATATCTGGATCAGACCGGTTACTTTGCTCTGAATGTTCAACTTTTTGTTTGAACGTATGGAATTGGCTGTTATTTTTTTAAATGGGTTGTATTTGTCCGCCACGGGTTTAGAGGCTGACTTCTGGGCCTACCAGGTTGACGCATACACGATCAGGAGATGATTGTACATGGAGAGGATGACAACAGGGACCCACCAAGGTCATGGCAGTACACAAGCAAGTGCCTCCTTATTTCAAGCCAATAAAAATGGCTCCTCCTAATAGATTTCTGACATCTGGGTCCCATGCCATTGTCAACGTAGTCAATAAACGAGAGAATTGCCCAACGAGCGACTGACACCAGGGACCCAGCAGCTCGCCCAGTTATTTTGTTTTGGGTTAATTTGATAAATGCCACTCCAAATTTGGTGATTCCGAGAAATGCCACTGCAATTTCCAAACTTTGAAAAATACGATTTCATGCCATTTCCAGTGGCATTTTTCCAACCCTGGAGTGGCGTTTTTCAAAGTTTGCAAAAATTGCAGTGGGGTTTTTCAAAGTTTGCAAAAATTGCAGTGACATTTTTCAAAGTTGGGAAATTGTAGTGGCATTTTTATTGAATCGCCATAATTGGAGTGGAATTTATCTAATTTGTTTTTGAGACGGAAGCATGTTGTCAACTGGGCTGTGCGGGGCACTCTGGCCTGTCTAGACTGGCTTTTCTTTTATGTTTACCACAGACAAGCCCAGTAGTTTTTTCTTTTTGACAATGGCTAGCCCACTTTTTTGGGATTTGTCAAGTAAGTCGCTCTTTCAGGCCTGTTGGGATGCAAATCTTGCAAGACGAGGAGAGCTTCATTCGGCTGGCCGAGAAAATGGCCTATTAGTAATGAGAAATGGGTTGTACATTTTTAAAAGATCAAACCGGCAATTAGTTTCATTTTTTTCATTTCGAGATTTTAACTTGCATTGATTTTTATGCGTCGACAATTTGTTGGATTTTATATTGATATACATTTATTTTTAAAATCAGTTTGAATGTGACTCAAAATTTCGGGATTAAAAATAGTTCGGACTGCACCGAAATATGCAAAATTTTGTATATTTTTTTAACCGTGGCCACAATATGGGCGGCAATGCTAAAAAAAGTATATGGGCTCCAAAAAACCTTAAGAATTAGCAAATGGGTTGTAAATTATTAGAAATAATGGCAGATGGGTTGTATGCTGTTTTTCACAGATTTGAGGCTTTCCTAAAAAAGGTTGATGCACAAGCAGTGACTGTTGGATGTCCATCCAACGGCCGTCGTGCTTTTTAAATCTCTCCTCTTCCTGCTCCAATCACTCAAACAAGCGCCAGCGGGACTGCCAGCTTCCTCGTCCCGCGCCGGCTGTGCTGCCGCGCAGGCGTCACCGCCCCACCATACTCCCATCGCTGGCCTAGCCATCCCTCTACTCACCCATACCTACTGTTATTCTCCAGCAACGGCAGACGAACTAGTAAATACGATGTCCATCCAACGGTCGTAGGGCTTCTTCAACTTCTGGTCATCTTGCTCCAGCCGCCCAAACAAGCATCGGCCGTGCCACCGGCTCCTGCCTCCCATGTCCAGCTGTGCCGCCACCGCTGGCCATGCCATCAATATATACTCACCCACACCTCCTGTTATTCTCCGGCGACTTCAGTCTCACACTGCAGCCGAAGCAGTCAACCCACGTACTCCCCTCTACGTGGGCATCCACTGGCGCGTCTTCCCCTGCTCCGTGTCGTCCCCTTCCTAGGCCTCGCCATCGTCCACCGCCCTGGTGCTCTCGGCGCGGCGTGGTCAACATGGTCAAGGAACGACTTCCATCGGAAGAGTACTGTACGTGGAGAGGCTGACAATTGGGTCCATGGCCGCAGCAAGGAAGTGCTTCCTTATTACGCGGAAAATAATGATTTCACAAAAAACATTTCCCCCTTAACTGCTAGGACCCACCAGCTACATCTTCGCATGCAAGGAAGTGCCTGACAGTCGGGACCCACCTGGTCGAAGCGTATGTAGTGTTGTCATTCTGGTCATGAACGTGTACGTATATACTGGTCGATGTAGAGGCGCGCATGTGTCGTAGTAGAGGCGCGCATGTGTCATAGTAGAGGCGTGTACGGGTCGTCGTAGAGGCGCGCACGTAGCATATACATGTACGTACAACGGGCAGGGTGCAAGAAAGAAAATATGACCACGTACGTACATATGGGCGGGGTCTCGAACGCCTATTCGCGCATACTTATGGCTAGAGCTTGTGTACATGGCTGGGTCGGAACAGAGAAGCTACGCCGTCGTCGTGATCATGGGGAGGCAACCGGATGGGTCGGAACGGAATGCTTCTTCATGTTCATCGAGCGCCAACCGGCTTGGATGGAACATCTAACGGAAACGAGGCCTGGCATACCGCAAAACGGAGGAAACGACCTTGTGTTCGACCGGCCACGGTGGAAACGGGATCATGTTCATCGGGAAGGGTCTTGTGTACCGCAAAACGGAGGAAATGGACCTCCTACGGTCGAAACGGGGTCCTGTTGATCGGGAGGGGTGTGGCGTACCGTAAAACGGAGGAAACGGACTTGTGTTGGAGCTCTACGGTCGAAACTGGGGTCCTGTTCATCGGGAGGTGTGTGGCGTACCACAAAACAGGACTCCACGAGATACTGTTCATCTCCACCGTTGACCTCCTCCATCCTCCACGGGCTCCTGTACATCCACCGTCGACCTCCTCCAGCCTCCACCTGTGATTGTTCATCCACGGGCTCCTGTTCATCCAGCCTCCACCGTGCACTCCTCCACCGACTGCTGTTCAACCAGCCCTCTCCACGGGGTCCTGTTCAACCACCCCTCCACGGGCTACTATCCATCCAGCCCTCCACCGGCTACTGTTCAACCAGCCCTCCACCGGCTACTATTCATCCAGCGCTCCACGGGGTCCTGTTCATCCACCGGCTCGATCGATTGGGGTACTGTTCATCCAGCGGCAACGGCCTCTACTACCACGGGGTCCTATTCATCCAACCCCCAACCGGTAACTTTTCATCAAAGCCCCCAACAACGCTCACTATTCATCCAGAGGCAGCATCGATCGGCTTCAGTTAGCAGCAGTAGCGAAGGAATCACTCGGGTTCAGTTAATAGCAAGGGATCGATCGATCGCTCGGATTCAGTAACGCGTAGCCTGCAGTGCAATCGCTCGGGTTCAGTTAGAGCCCAACGCCTCGCACACACGCGCGTACGTATGAGAGAAATGCACATCGCTCGGCCCCCGACCACCCACCGTAACCGGGAACTACCGATATTCTCCTCTCCCTCGCTTCTACCACGGGTTTTTCCATCATGGACGGCCCAAAGTATGTCATGCAGCTGCCTCTCAGGCACGCCTAGGACGAAAAGCCCATTTTCTCTCATGATTTTTTGTCATAGAAGTAGGACCCCACCACATCTATGATGGGTTTTGTTAGAATTATCGTCATAGAAGTGTCATAAGCATGACAGGAAAAAAATTCGTTCAGCCCAAAATGTCACGGATGTGTCTTTTTTGTAGTGATGCCCTGGACATCCGGCCCCTGGAGCATCGACCATAGGAGCCGCCCAGCCGCTAGGTACCTACAGGCTCCGGACATCCGGCCACAGCCCAGACATCCGGACACCTCCTATCCCGAAAGCACCGAGGCCGACCCCGCCAGCCCGGACATCCGACCCCCTTAGCCCGGACATCCGGCTCGACGCCGGACGTCCGGCTCCGGCTGTCTGCGCACAGTAAAGGGCCAAGGCCTATGTACCCCTTGGCCCACCTAGACTATCTATACTCCACCTCATCCTCCCTCTTTCTAGGGTTAGCAAAGTAGTAGCTCATTAGAGAAGCTTTGCTCTCCACTTGATCCCCTTCTACAATGGTGTTCACGGCCTCTACAGAGAAGATCCCCCAAGTGGATTCAAGACCCCTAATGGGAAGACCTCAACACCTCCTCACGGAGAAGAACTAGTAACCCTTTGTTGGATTTGGATTGTGTATCTCTTTGTGTTTCCAGGATCTAGCATATGTGTGACCGAATCTTGTTGGTTTGAGTGATTTCTCTCATGTTTCCCCCTCGTATTCCCCCTTGTGTTCTTCGTAGGTTCCGCTCCATAGTGAAAGATCATCCTAGGGTTTCCACCCTACATCATCTTGGTATCATGAGCTTTGGTTGATGAGGACATCAATACCATTGTTACACCCACAGCCCCTACTACTACATATACTGGACTAATTACTAGAGCTCGCGCACGCCAATTAAATTATCAGGTACTTTTGTTTCTTGGTAATGATTCTAATGTTCATGACAATATGATGCTGCCTAAATTGGATACATTTGTTTTGCTTACCAATGAAGGGCCTGACATGGATAAGAGGGATGAACATTGGAGCAAGACCAAGCATGGAGATGATGGCAAGCGCGAGGGGAACAAGAACGGAGTTGCAAGTGATGATTTCAAGACTATGAAGCCACCATAAGGAGTGCATGAAGCCTTGGACAAAATATACAAGATGCCACTTCATAAATTTCTTCCAGAGGCTATTCTAGGTGCTGCGTCACCTTATTATTGGGCCAGGCCCATGTAATTCCGAAATACTTAAGAATAGGCTATTTTTAGAGTCCGTGTGTGTGGGGAAACAATAGTTAGGGTTGGTTTTGTACCCCTCCTCCAAGGGCCATGAAATCCCCCCCCCCTCTTCCTCCATATATAGAGCCCTTAGGGCGTCGTTTAGACTTTGGGTTTTGTTTAGATTAAAGTTCGCCATAGCTGCAACTTCGCGTACTTCGTTTGTGTTCAACGACCAGACAAAGGCATCACAGAACCCCACCTTGATCAATAAAGATTTCCTCTTATAATCACAATATCCAGATTGCAATTTTAGTTTCTTGCTCGTTCGTCGTTTGCCTGCAGGAAACAGACCTTCATGGTTAGGTTGATCGTACTCCGGCGTGGTCAACAACCTCTCGGAGTTGGATTAGCGGTTGCTAAGGCGCGACGTCCTCGCACGTTCGTAGTCGGATCATCAAAGTTGACTTCCTCCAAAATGATAGCCACCATCTCATCGAAAGACGAGACACTTTTGCCTCTATCAAGTGGTATCAGATTTCCAGGTTGCTCGGTGAGATTTTTACAGTTTTTCGTAGTTTAGATCGAGTCTGTTCTTCATACCTACAGTCCACGCAAAAGCCAAAAAAATTATGGTTAGTTCATCCTATCTGAACCCATCTGAGCCTTTGCATAATCTTTTCTATATTTGCTTTGTTGATTTTGCGGTTGTATCATCGTGTCAAGTTGCTGGTCTTAGCGTCTAGTCCTTTAGAGTTTCGAGTTCTGTTCACAGGTTGTCACGTCGCCGCTGCCATATATCACCATCGCATCATCATCATCGCTCCTGTCGTATACCACCACCGCACCAACTTCATCACCGCTGCCATATACCACCACAACATATTCATCGCCAATCCGAGTCCATATACGCCACCACATATCCGCCACCATCACGCCAATCCGAGTTCACCTGCAATATATACCCGCCACCAGTCAGAGTTCCACCAGATTCATCGCCGCCACCAGTCCAAGTTCCACCAGATTCATCTCCGCCACCATTCCTAGTCCGAATCTAGTATTTGTTGCTTTGTTTTTCAGTTCCAGATCACGCGATACTTTGAGTCGTGACAGAGTAGGACTCCCGAGATTCCGTGCTACCCACAGTAGAAAAATAGTTCCAAACTCAAAAAAAAATTCTGGCTAGGCAGTTTTTAGACCATTTGTAGACTTTTTCGAAAAAATTGTTGCGGAGCAAAAAAAAGAGGAAAAAAGTGCAAAAAAGAGAAAAAAATTCAGAGTATGCTCCTCCCTTGTTTACGTGCAGCGTCGTGATTTTGTTAGTGTTCTAGGCTCGCGTCTCTAGCACGGTCTAGCCTAGGACCAGCACAGTACCGTCGTTGAGCGTTTATTCAACTTTGCATCTCTGAATTGATTATTGCTGACCCTTTTTGCTACCATACTATAAGCCTTCCCAGCTCCACATACATCTACGTCGTGCGTTTGACTCTCCCTGGCAATCGCTCTATTCAAGCTTTTGAGAGTTTTTGACTACAACGGTTGCCGATCACCGCCTGCTGCTGGGTAAGAACTGGTAAGAATTTGAGATTTGCTTGACAGATTTGTGACACCCGCCACCACCACCACTTGTTAGTAGTCTGTAGGATCATATTCTTGTGTGTTTCTATTGCTGCTAACCATGGCAGGATCACAAGCCGACGAGACTGATTGGGAGAACATGACGAATAAGGAGTTGCATGATAAATTTCAGTAAATGATGAGTGGACAGGTGCAAGATGTGCTAAACAGATTTGAAGAAGACATGGAGAAGATAGATGGCATGGAGAAGACGTTCGAAACAAAGCTCGATAACAAGTTTAATGAATTGCTCGCGCGTCTTCCACCACCACCACCTGCTGCACCTAACGCACCTCTACAACAACAACAACAACAAAAATGACTACCTCCACGTCGCGAAACAGCCCTCCGCCGAGCGAGCCGTGTTCCTCTTGTGCCTGGCCAAAATATTGGTGCTATTGTTGATACTTCTGTGGCTCCTACTGCTGATGCGGAGGAGGATGATTATGCAGGAGAGTACGAGGATGAGGTTGATCAAAATCAGAACTACGTGCAACCAACAGCACCACAACCACTAGGTCATCCACATGCAAATAATGGCAATGGTTGGGCTCCCCCTCAGGTATGAGATCATGACCATCTCCCCAAACTGAAATTGAATATTCCACCATTTGAGGGTAGATTTGTTCCTGATATATATCTTACTTGTGAGTTAGAAACTGAACAACAATTTACATGTTTACAATATCCTAAGGAGAGACGTGTTCCGGCTGCTGTTTGTGCTTTCACTAGCTTTGCATGTGTTTGGTGGTCTGAACATTGTAGATTATATCTTATTCCAGCTACTTGGGCTTCTTTGAAAACTACTATGCGTACTAGTTGGGTTCCACCATATTATCTACATGAATTAATTCAAAAATTGCAGCGTTTAAGACAAGGAAAAAATTCTCTAGAATAATATTATCAGGAATTACGAACTGGAACGATTGGATGTGGTATTGTTGAGGAGAATGAAGCTATGCTTGCACATTTTATGGGTGGATTAAATAGAGAGATTCAGACCATTCTAGAGTATAAGGATCGATAGGCATTGGTGCGAACTAACTTTTTTGCAGGTCGATCTTCATCATGGACACCACGTGCATCCTCTACTTCCACTACACTAGCACCTCCATCAGGTGCCACCTCCAGCCGTGATACAAGAAAGCAGGCACAACCACCACTATCTGCCAAGAGCACACCTGCCGGATCTACACAGAGCTCTTCTTCTACCATGGCATCAACAAGGCACATACGTGATATTATTTGTCGTCGTTGTAAAGGAAGAGGACATTTTGTGAGAGAATGCAAATCTTAGTGTGTGACCATTGCTACTTAGGATGGTGGGTATGAGTCCGCTAGTGACTATGATGAGGAGACTTTGGCTCTTATTACACATGAAGAACACGGTGGAGCTGATTCTGATCATGAGACGCAATACATGGCTGCTGAAGATGCTGACAGGTATGAATGTTTAGTTGCTCAACGTATTTTGAGTGTGCAGGTCACACAAGCTGAGCAAAATCAGAGGCATAATTTGTTCCATACAAAGGGAGTTGTGAAGGAATGTTTTGTTCGCGTCATCATAGATTGAGGGAGTTGCAACAACTTGGCTAGCATGGAGATGGTGGAGAAGCTATCTCTCACCACAAGACCACATCCACATCCTTATTATATCCAATGGTTCAATAACAGCGGCAAGGTTAAGGTAACACGCACTGTTCGTGTGAATTTAAGTATCTCTACATATGCTGATTATGTTGATTGTGATGTGGTACCTATGCAAGCATGTTCCTTATTGCTTGGTAGACCATGGCAATTTGATAAAAATTATGTACACCACGATAGAACTAATCAGTATACTCTTGTTCATAAGGACAACAATATTACTTTGCTTCCTATGACTCCTGATTCCATTTTGAAAGATAATATTAATAGAGCTAACAAAGCAAAACATGAGCAAAATAACAGTGAAAATCATATTGTGGCAAAAGAATTTGAGCAACAAAGGAAGCCTAATAATAAACCATCTAGTGTTGCTTCTGAAATTAAATTCAAAAGTGCATGTTTACTTGCCACCCAATATGATATTGATGATCTAGATTTTAGCATATCTGTTTGCTACGCTTTTGTGTGCAAAGAGGCATTATTTTCATTCGAGGACATGCCTTCCTCTTTGCCTCCTGCTTTCAGTAGCATTTTGTAGGAGTTTGCTGACGTCTTTCCACAAGACGTGCCACCGGGATTACCACCTATTCGAGGGATTGAGCATCAAATTGACTTAATTCCCGGTGCATCATTACCCAACCGTGCGCCATACCGTACCAATCTAGAGGAGACAAAGGAGATTATGTGTCAAGTATAGGAGCTGCCCAGCAAAGGTTATATATGTGAATCCCTTAGTCCTTGTGCTATTCCTATCATTTTAGTGCCGAAAAAGGATGGTACGTCGCGTATGTGTGTTGATTGTAGAGGCATTAATAATATTACTATTCATTATCATCATCCTATTCCTAGGCTAGACGGCATGCTTCATGAATTGAGTGGCTCTACAATATTCTCCAAAGTTGATTTGCGTAGTGGATACCATCAAATTTGTATGAAATTGGGAGATGAATGGAAAATAACATTTAAAACTAAGTTTGGATAATATGAGTGGTTAGTCATGCCTTTTGGGTTAACTAATGCACCTAGTACTTTCATGAGATTAATGAACAAAGTTTTACGTGCTTTCATTGGACGATTTGTGGTAGTCTATTTTGATGATATATTGATTTATAGCAGATCTCTGGAGGAACATTTGGAACATTTACGTGTTGTTTTTATTGCTCTACGTGATGCACGTTTGTTTGGTAACCTTGGGAAGTGCATCTTCTGCAACGACCGAGTATCTTTTCTTGGCTATGTTATTACTCCACAGGGAATTGAAGTTGATAAAGCCAAGATTGAAGCTATTGAGAGTTGGCTGCAGCGCAAAACGGTCACACAAGTGAGGATTTTTCTTGGCCTTGCTGGATTCCATAGGCGTTTTGTGAGAGATTTCAGCACCATTGTTGCACCTCTCAATGAGCTTACAAAGAAGGATGTACCTTTTGTTTGGGGTACCGCACAGGAAGAAGCCTTCACGGCATTGAAAGATAAGTTGACACATGCTCCTTTACTCCAACTTCCTGATTTTAATAAGACTTTTGAGCTAGAATGTGATGCTAGAGGAATTGGATTAGGAGGTGTGTTATTACAAGATGGCAAACCTATTGCATACTTTTCTGAAAAATTGAGTGTCCCTAGTCTGAATTATTCTACTTATGATAAAGAATTATATGCTCTTGTTCAGACATTAGAAACATGGCAACATTATTTATGGCCCAAAGAATTTGTTATACATTCTGATCATGAATCTTTGAAACATATTAAAAGCCAAGCTAAACTGAATCGTAGACATGCTAAATGGGTTGAATTCATTGAGACTTTCCCTTATGTCATTAAACACAAGAAGGGTAAAGAAAATGTTATTGCTGATGCATTGTCTCGTCGCTATACTATGCTTTCGCAACTTGACTTCAAAATATTTGGTTTGGAGACCATCAAAGATCAATATGTGCATGATGCTGAATTTAAAGATGTATTGCAGAATTGTAAGGAAGGTATAACTTGGCACAAGTTCGTTCTTAACGATGGATTTGTGTTTCGTGCTAACAAGCTATGCATTCCAGCTAGCTCCGTTGGTCTTTTGTTGTTGCAGGAGGCGCATGGAGGAGGATTAATGGGACACTTTGGCGTGAAGAAGACGGAGGATATACTTGCTACACATTTCTTTTGGCCAAAGATGAGAAGGTATGTTGAGCATTTTGTTGCTCGCTGCACTACTTGTCAAAGAGCTAAGTCACGACTAAATCCTCATGGTTTATATATGCCTTTGCCTGTACCTAGTGTTCCTTGGGAGGATATATTTATGGACTTTGTTTTAGGTTTACCTCGAACAAAGAAGGGGAGGGATAGCATATTTGTTGTCGTGGATAGATTCTCGAAAATGGCACACTTTATACCATGTCATAAAAGCGATGATGCTGTTAATGTTGCTGATTTGTTTTTTCGTGAAATTATTTGCTTGCATGGTGTGCCAAATACTATTGTTTCATATTGTGATACTAAATTTCTTAGCCACTTTTGGAGATGTTTATGGGCTAAGTTGGGGACTAAACTGCTTTTTAGTACTACTTGTCACCCACAAACTGATGGACAAACGGAAGTAGTCAATAGAACATTGTCTACTATGCTTAGGGCAGTTTTGAACAATAATAAGAAAATGTGGGAAGAATGCTTGCTTCATATCGAATTTGCTTATAATCGTTCATTGCATTCTACTACTAACTTGTGTATGGTTTCCTACCTCGTGCACCTATTGATTTGTTGCCTCTTCCATCTTCGAAGAAGGTTAATTTTTATACTAAAGAACGTGCTGAATTGATTTTAAAAATGCATGAGTTAACTAAGGAAAACATTGAGTGTATGAATGCTAAATATAAACTTGCTGGAGATAAGGGTAGAAAACATGTTGTGTTTGCACCTGGAGATCTTGTTTGGTTACATTTGCGTAAGGATAGATTTCATAAGTTGCGTAAATCAAAGCTAATGCCTCGTGCTGATGGTCCTTTTAAGGTGTTAGAGAAAATAAATGATAATGCATATAAACTTGAGCTGCCTGTAGATTTTGGGGTTAGTCCCACTTTTAACATTGCAGATTTGAAGCCTTATTT
The DNA here is from genome assembly GCF_056163025.1 of Triticum urartu. Classification (NCBI taxonomy): domain Eukaryota; kingdom Viridiplantae; phylum Streptophyta; class Magnoliopsida; order Poales; family Poaceae; genus Triticum; species Triticum urartu. Next base: position 264,424,653 of record NC_141876.1, read on the forward strand.
GGGCGAGGAATATGAGCTTCCGTCGAGGACGACTTCATTTCAAGAAGGGGAGGATGATGAGGACATCAATACCATTGTTACACCCACAGCCCCTGCTGCTACATATACTAGACCAATTACTAGAGCTCGCGCATGCCAATTAAATTATCAGGTACTTTCGTTTCTTGGTAATGATTCTAATGTTCATGACAATATGATGCTGCCTAAATTGGATAAAAAAATTTCTTACAAATGAAGGGCCTAACATGGATAAGAGGGATGAACACTGGAGCCAGACCAAGCATGGAGATGATGGCAAGTGTGAGGGGAACAAGAACGGAGTTGCAAATGATGATTTCAGGACTTTGAAGCCACCATAAGGAGTGCATGAAGCCTTGGACAAAATATACAAGATGCCACTTCATAAATTTCGTCCAGAGGCTATTCTAGGTGCTGCGTCACCTTATTATTGGGCCAGGCCCATGTAATTCTGAAATACTTAAGTATAGGCTGTTTTTAGGGTCCGTATGTGTGGGGAAACAAGAGTTAGGGTTGGTTTCGGACCCCTCCTCCAAGGGCCACAAATCCCCCCCCCCCCCCGTCTTCCTCCATATATACAACCCTTAGGCATCGTTTAGACTTTGGGTTTCGTTTAGATTAAAGTTCACCATAGCTGCAACTTCGCGTACTTAATTTGTGTTCAACGACCATACAAAGTCATCACAGAACCCCACCTTAATCAATGAAGCTTTCCTCTTATATTCGCAATATCCATATTGCAATATTAGTTTCTTGCTCGTTCTTCGTTTGCCTGCAGGAAACAGACCTTCATGGTCAGGTTGATCGGGCTCCGGCGTGTTCAATAACCTCTCGGAGTTGGTTTTGTGATTGTTAAGGCGCGACGTCCTCGCACGTTCGTAGTCGGATCATCAAAGTCGACTTCCTCCAAAACGATAGCAACCATCTCATCGAAAGACAGGACACCTTTGCCTCTATCATTGGTTGATCACGAATTTTGAGACCCTACCCTTGACTTCTAGCCTTGTTTTGTTGTGTTCTTCCCCAAATTCGAAAATCCCCACAAAAATACCCCCCCCCAATTTTTTTCTGATTTGTTGGTGTGATGAAGTTTTGTTGGATTTGATCTGCGGATTTCGTGTGTAGCAGGTAGATCTAGCTTCTCCTAAATTTTCTCCCAATTCCATCCACAAAATCTCTCGAATTTTACCCCAGAATTTCGATTTCCCCACGAGTTCATCGAGTTCATCCACGGATCCCGAGCCCGGACATCCAGCCACATCCAGCCCCTGACAGCATCATTTCCACCCGCCGCTCCGTTTCCCGCTTAACTCTAGCCAAATTTGACCGGGCATACCACCATTACTTCCACATACCACCACCGCTTTCCGCAACCATCATCGCTTACACACTATCAACTCCAACAATTTTTCCACGTTTTATTTTGAGAATTTAGGTTGTGGTTCCCGTGTCCTATTGTGTTTCGGCTATATAGGTAAGGTTCGACATAAACATCACCACCGCTTGTCTTCTCCACGGACTCGTCATCGACAACAACCGCTCAACAATTTTGACACCCGCAACCGTAGCCCAATTTTGGTCTACTCCTTGCCACTACATTGATAACCACCATAGCCCAATTTTGCGTATCTTGCCTATCGAGACTAGCCTTTGAGTATTGCCGGCAACGTGAGTTGTGCACATTAGTGATCATAGCTCCCATAGCATACTTACCATATCATCTTGGTACATATCTTTGTGTCATCTCTTGTGCCACAAGGTTGTCATCGCATACACAATTGCTATCTTGGTTCGTGAAGTTTTGCATGAGAAAGAGCCAGACAAGCTTTTAAGCAAAAGAGAAAGATAAGCAAAGAGCTTTTAAGCAAGAACCATAGCATAATACTACATTAAGATTGTCATATTCGTTCATCTTGGATCATATCACCGGAACACCATACATATAGCATACTTGGGATAGAAGTCGTTGCATTTTTGCTTTGTAGGTTGTGCACAAGTTTCGTATCCACCTATTGTGCAATCGTGCTAGCCTCTCTCTAGAGTTGTGCAACAAGAGCATTTTCCATGGATTCCACATTTTCCGTTCATTTTTGGTTTGCACAACCCCATTTATCTATTTGCTTGTCTGTTTCTATGTACTTCAATTTTGCTATTCGTCTACTTGTTGCATTTTGCAAATTTGCAAATGTTCTCCAACATTATTGAGTCTCACTAACAATTGCATCAAATTGTGTGCCCCCATCCTAGCCGAGCTCCACTATAAGCTTCTACTTGTGTAGGTGTGAGAACCGCCAAGAATTGGTACCAATTGTGCTATTCCCTTGTTACACATTTGAGTGATCATTGATCCATCCTCAACATCGGTCAAGGTACATTCGGTATAAGTTCTTCTCCTTCTCCCACTCACATATTTGCATGGAATGATGGATAGGCCAGGTTCTTCTACCAACCCACTCTTCATCGAACAAGACGACGACCCGAACAACCACGTCACCAAGAACCACCTCTTTGGTACACAAAGAGCATTGCATCAAGAACAACAAGCATTGTGCGACCACATCGACAACCTCGCCACCTACTTGCATCTCCCCGAGCAACGTACGAGGGACTACTTCCACAAAAAGCTTGACAAACACAAACAAGAGAACGATGCAAGAATGGACAAGATTCGTGCCTTATTGGTCAACTGCTCTTCTACCACTTCCTCATACTCAAGATGGAGCCACTCAAGTTGACACTCGTCCGACAACTCAAGTACACCGATGTCGAACACTCTTCGTCAAGCCGCGCGCCAAGACCATCAAGCAAACCGCAATCCTCTACACGACAATCCTACACAAGAGCATCTTGATGAGCAAGCAAATCGGCACGCCAAATTCAAGCTAGCTTTGCGCAAGCACAAGAACGACAATGTCTACACCAAGACGAACAAGATGCCAAGGCACAACGGCGAGAAGCTCAAGCACTTGAGGCGCAATGTGCACTCCACGACACAAGTCGCGCCATTGCTGCACGCAACTGCCATAGGCGCGAGCAAGAAGAAGCACTTCGTGACTAAGTTCAAGAGAGGATTTATCAATCATGTTTGCAACAACAAGTTCCTCAAGCTCCTCCACAATCTAGACGAGCTCCCCCACAAGCTCGACAAGAATGTCAAGTTCACCAAGAGCAAGAAGACAATGGAAACCCCACATGACAAGAGAAAGTTGGGGGAGACAATCCTCCTTGTCAAGGACGTCATCACCCTTGACTCCAACACAATGAAGAGCAACACTACGGCAAGCTAAAGTTCACCATGCCCAAGCAGAAGCAATGATCCCGAAGAGTACCTTTCATGGGCATTGAAAAGGTTGACAAAATCTTCCGCTTGCACAACTATGAGGAAGAGAAGAAGATCACTATGGCATCCCTTGAGTTCCAAGATTACGTCCTCATTTGGTGGGAACAATTCATTGAGCGCTGAGAGGCAAGAGGTTAACCACCCATCACAACTTGGGCGCAAATGAAGGATGTTATGAGAGCATGTTTCGTGCCAACCTCTGCAACCGCGACCTCTTCAAGAAACTCCAACTACTCAAGCAAGGAACAAAGAGCGTTGAAGAGTACTACAAGGATATGGAGATTGCCATGATAAGAGCCAATGTCACAGAAGATGATGAGCAAACTATGACACGTTTCTTGAATGGACTCAATCATCCTGTCAGGAAGATCACCGACTTCCAACCATACTCGAACCTCATCGAGCTAGTGCACCAAGCTACCAAGGCAGAACGTCAAGTGCAAGATGACTTCAAGTTTGCCAAGTTCTCATCCAAGTCCTATGGTTCCTCCAACACCCAAGCTTCAACGACTCCAACACCTTCTACCTCAACAAAGCCTTCTACCAGCAATGGCGACAAGTCAAGCTACAAGAAAACTCCGACTACCTCAAGTCGTTCTCCTACTACAAGCATCTTCAAGCCGAGAGTGTAACATCCCAAATTTTCAATTTGGAATGTTATACACTAGATCATCATTGCATATCATATTTTATTGCATTTTGGTTGATCCTAGAAATTTCACGCAACTCAAGGACCCTCGGAGAGAGTTGGGGATTTTTTTATTTTCATATTTGAGTTGTCTCAAATTTTGAAAATAGGATCATTTGATTTTATTTATTTTATCATCAATTATTTCTATTACAAAAATTATGAGAGAGGGAATAAAATGACTTTCCCAAAATAAAGAAATATTGAGGATTTAATAAAAAATCAAATAAGATTTTATTTGGATTTATTTGCTATTTTATTTGAATTTAGAAAAAATGCGCGTTTTTCAAAATTGCATTTAGGCCCCAAATAAATGTTCATCCTGTGCGGCTTGATTTTAGAAGCCGGGGAAAATTTATTTCGGGATTTTTGGAGTCCGTTTAGTATTTCTTTTGTTTTTTTTTCGAGCGAAATTATTAAAAAAAAAGTCCGAACCAACCTTGGGCCGTAACCGACCAGGACTCTCCTGGCCGGGCCTCTTATAAGCCGCCGCCCCGCCCCATCCGAAGCCCAAGTCGCTGCCCCGCCCTAACCCTAGCGCCGCTGCCTCGCCGCGCCGCCCCGCTGCCGCACCGCCACCGCCTCGCCGCTCCGCCGCCGTCGCCGGAGTTGCCGGAGGTATTTTTCGCCTCCGGTTTTTCTGACGGTTTTGTTCGTTTTTTTTAGTTTCGATTTTTTTAAAATAGATCGGTTTTTCCAATTTATATAAATAGTGAGCGTTCGTCCGTTCGTTCGTTCTAACGAATGTTCGTCATTTTTCTTTTTCTCGGATTAAATCCGTGATTTTTCTGATCGCGATCTCTGATCCGATTTTCTTTTTGTTTAACTTTTCGCTCGTTTATCGTAATCAGGCGATTCAAGCGCCTGGAGTATTGTCTCGGAACCCTCTTTCCGTTTAACCAACTCAAACAAGTTTTTGTCACTGTAAAAATTGCCTTAGATCCAGAATAGTAACGAAGCTTATTTATTTTCCCGTTTGTCTTTCGTTGCTTCGTTCGATTTGATTCTTTTTGCCAACCAAAGTTCTTAAGTTGAATTTTCTGGTTAGATCTCTTATTTGGGTTTTACTTGTGCATTAGACGAGTACTTATTGTATGCTTGTTTGTTTGCGATAGAGTACCCGGAGTGTGCCACTTGCTACTTCGAATCGCTAGGTTTCCCGGATCATCAGCAAGGCAAGTAACACTTTGATCATGCTTTCCCTCTACCCAGTTTTATTGCATTAGATCAACCCTCACACATTGCATGATTAGGATCTAAATAAATTGTGGGTTTGGGAAGTGGTTGAGGTAGTACCTATTACCTGTTTATTATCAAACCTTTGGGAGTTACTTCTACGATTACTTATATTGCTATGATATGCTAGTAGACGTGGATTGGGTGAGTGTATCCATGACAGATGTGAGATTGTTAATTAATGGTTTATCTAAGGTGGCAACTTAAACACACATCTGGGTGGATTGAGGTACCTGGGTATTCCAGGATTGCCTGTTTTCTTTTGGACCGCCACCCAGGCTCAAAGGGATCATGAGATTATTCATGCTAGAAACTTCCGTGTGCAGCCACAAGCTATTATGGGCTCTAGCATAGTTGACTAAGTTGTGCGAACTCTTACAGTGGTAGACTAGCAGATGTAGGGGAAAGTAGGTGTAACGGTCTACCCAATCGTAAGGTGCTAGCGCTTCTGAAAGACTATATCTTGGTCATCCGTCTTCTCAAACACCATGAAGTGCGAGAAACCAAATGGAGGCGATCCAGTCTTGTGGGGAGAAGTGCGCAAACCTCTGCAGAGTGTATAAACTAATCATGATTAGCCGTGTCCCCGGTTATGGACATCTTGAGTATCTAGTACCTGGATTATCATGTGAATCTCAACATGTTACTCTAAAATTTAATTTTGCTGGGTTTTGTCTAATGATGATGCTTAATTGGGATTGAGAATGGTGTCAACCATTCTCAATGTTTAACAACTACCATGATAGTTAAATAAATTTATTCCTTTGCAGTAGGGAAAAATTGGCTTTACGCAAAACTGTAACCATAGAGCTTTCCACCAGCCAAATATGCATGTAGAATAGCTGTTTCATTCCATTACTCTCTATGTGTTACTTTGCCAGCATATTCCATGTGCTGCCCGTTTCGGGCTGCAACATTAATGTTACAGACTTTTCAGACGATGATTAAGGAGTTTTTAGGTCGTGGTTCTATACTCAGTGATGCCGTGGAGTTGATGGACTCACTTATATTCCAAGCCTTCCGCTGTTATCGTTATTAGATGGCCTTAAGCCATATCTATTGTAATAAGTTCTCTTTTGAGACATTCGATGTAATAAGTGTGTGATTGCTATTTTGTTATAAATCCTTCAAGTACTGTGTGGTGTCAGCATTACTGATCCAGGGATGACACCTGAGCACAGAGATTGGACCGTTTGAGGTCCGGTCGCTACAAGATGGTATCAGAGCACACGCTGACTGTAGGACACGACCACTAAGCTAAAGACCTAGATCACTACTCACTCTCTTCTCTTTTCTGACTTCTCATCTTTTCTACTCTTTTAGGATGGCGGATGCAAGGAACAAGTTCATGCAACCGGATGAAGATACAACCTTTGGACGTCACTTGAAGGAAGTCACTAGATACCTAAACATAGGAGTACCAAGCTTCACCGGAACCTACAATGCCACTTTACCTGAAAAAGAGCGCTGGATGATTCAAGTTCAAGTTCCAGGAAGGACGTTCATGTCAGTCACTGAGCCCATAGAGTTTTCATTTGATGCACCAACTTGGAGTCTAGGAAAGAGCATGGCAGCTCACATCGCCATGGGACGCATTGGAGAAGTCTACCGCAATGATCTCAAGGATACTATCTACCAGATTTGTGGGCGCCGAGATGAGCACTGGAAGATGATCAGCACCAGAAAGGATAGATCAGTTGAAGCTTTTATCCAGGAGTTAAACCAGCACATTCGACGTCAGGAGAACCAGATGTGCGCCGACATGATAGACCTGAAGAAGGCAAAGACAAGAATCAAGGAACTGGAGGAAGAACTTAAGGCTACACGTGAAGATTATGAAGAGGAAATAGAAGTATTAGTGGACAAGAATGCCGAACTAACAATGAAGATTGGAATATTCATGGGAGGCCCTACACCGGTAGAAGAAGACGAAGAACCCAAGGAGATTCGCCCGGAAGACTACATCATCATCGACGACACCGACTCAGATCCAGATGATAGCGATGATGACTATGTTGATGAAGCTGGAGCAGATATCATGGAGTCTGCAACCGAAGAATATTTCTAGTAGACCACCTCATCAGTAGTAGTAGTCCACCATGTAAATATAGTAGTCCAATCACTTTTGCGATAGTTAGATCATTTGTATGCCCTTGTTTGATTGGTTGAATGAAGTGAATTGTTTGCTTTTGCCTCATGAGCATATGGGTAGTGTTTTCTCTTTAGACCCCTCTCTATTCTTAAATCTCATCTTTTCTAAACCCTCGGATGCCTCCGAGACGTGACCCCGGATTTACCTTCCCACCGGAGCTCACCCAGTTGATCCTGCAACAGAACACGTTGATGTAGTTGCTAGTCAAGAATCAGAATCAGGGGAACAACAACAACAACCCACCACCACCACCACCTGTTGATCACTTAGCCCATTTTCTTAGGCTGAATCCTCCGGTGTTTTCCAGTAGCACCGAGCCGATAGTAGCAGATGATTGGCTCCGCAAAACAGCTAGAGAGTTAACCACAGTAGGATGCACGGATGCGGAAAAGGTGAAGTTTGCCGCGCATCAGCCGGAAGGACCGGTGGCATCATGGTGGGAGAATTTCAGAGCCACTTTCCCTGTCGACATTGTCACGTGGGACTAGTTTCAGCAGGCTTTTCGAACTGCCCATGTTTCAGCAGGAGCTATGGCCATAAAGAAGCGAGAGTTTCGCAACTTGCACCAAGGAGGACGGACAGTTGGCCAGTATGTGGAGGACTTTAGTAAATTAGCACGTTATGCCCCAGATGACATTGCTACGGATGCAGCTAAGCAGGAGAAGTTTCTGGAAGGACTGAATGATAAGTTGAGCATGCAGTTGATGGTAGCAACCTTCAAAAACTACCAGGAGTTGGTAGATCCTGCTCTTATGATTGAAGGGAAGCAGCAGCAGATTGAGAATCGCAAGAGGAAGTATGGACAAGGGAAGCACACTTCAGGAGCTCAGCAGAAGCCACGTTTTACCCCTAGACCGGGAGGACATTTTCAGCATACCCATGGAGGAGGTAGCTCGCACAATCACAATGGCACCAAGAATGGTAATGGGAATGGAGGAAGCAACGGCCAGAACCGCGCCAACCCATCGACCCCAGCCAAGAGAGACCTGAGCCAAGTCACTTGTTTTAAGTGCCAGAAGACCAGACATTATGCCAATGAATGTCCTAAATCATAGAATGGTAATGGCAATGCAAGCTCTGGGAAGAAGCCAAACCCTTTCAACAGGGGACAAGTGAACCACGTTAACGTGGAGGAGGTTGAAGAGCAGCCGGATGCAGTAATCGGTAAGTTTTTGGTTAAGTCATTTACTGCACTTGTTCTTTTCGATACTGGTGCATCGCATTCATACATATCAAGGGGATTTGTGGATAAGTACAACCTGCCCACCAAAGTACTTAGAACACCTATGTTAGTAAGCTCACCAGGAGCGGAGTATATGGCTAGCCAAGGATGTTTTCAAGTGCCATTAAGTATAGGTAGGCATGTGTTTCCCTCGGATTTGATAATATTGGAATCACAAGGTTTGGATGTAATTCTGGATATGGATTGGTTGTCGATGTATGGAGGAAACATCAATTGCGCCAGTAAGTCAATCTTGCTTACCACCCCAGAAGGGAGATGGATCAAGTATGTATCACGGCATGTGCCGAAGAGGACTCAAGTAAATTGTTTAACAGGAGTTGTGCAGGAGGAAGTACCAGTAGTGAAGGATTTCCCTGATGTATTTCCAGAGGAGTTGCCAGGCATGCCACCGGATAGAGATATTGAATTTTTGATTGAGCTTTTGCCAGGCACAGGGCCAATATCAAAGAGACCATATAGGATGCCTGCAAAGGATTTGGTGGAGATTAAGAAGCAAATTAAGGAGTTACTGGATGAAGGGTATATTCGCCCAAGTTCTTCGCCTTGGGGATCGCCAATACTTCTAGTGGAGAAGAAGGATGGATCATTAAGGATGTTGTTGATTATCGAGGATTGAATTAAGTAACCATCAAGAACAAGTACCCACTACCAATGATCAATGATCTGTTTGATCGATTGCAAGGAGCGAAGGTGTTTTCCAAGATTGATCTACGATCAGGATACCACCAGTTGAAGATTCGAGAATAGGATATACCCAAGACGGCTTTTACCACCAGGTATGGGCTGTACGAGTATACCGTTATGTCATTTGGTCTGACTAACGCACCTGCATATTCTATGAACATGATGAACAAAGTGTTTATGGTGTTCTTGGATAAGTTCGTCATAGTGTTCATTGATGATATCATGGTTTACTCGAAGAATGAAGAGGAGCATAAGGAGCATTTGCGTTTGGTTCTTGGAAAGCTCAGAGAACATCAATTATATGCCAAATTTAGAAAATGTGAGTTTTGGTTGAAAGAAGTTGGATTTCTTGGACACGTTATATCCGGAGAAGGTATAGCAGTAGACCCCACTAAAGTTGATACCATGACCAAGTGGGAAGCGCCAACCACAGTTGGAGAGATCCGGAGTTTTCTTGGACTCGTAGGATACTACCGTAGGTTCATTGAGAATTTCTCAAAGATTGCGAAGCCTATGACGGAGTTGTTGAAGAAGGATACCAAGTTCATATGGACTGAGGAATGTGAGGCTAGTTTTCAGGAGTTGAAGAAACATTTGGTTACCTCACAAGTGTTGATTTTACCGGATCAGACCAAGGATTATGAGGTGTATTGTGACGCTTCACGTCGAGGACTTGGAGCAGTGCTTAGGCAGGAAGGAAGAGTTGTTTCATATGCCTCGCGACAGCTTAAGCCCCATGAGTTAAATTATGCTAGGCATGATTTGGAGTTAGCAGCCGTAGTGCATGCATTGAAGACTTGGAGACATTTTCTGATTGGAAACCATTGTGAGGTGTATACGGATCACAAGAGTCTGAAGTATATTTTCACAGAGAAGGAGTTGAACCTCAGACAAAGGAGATGGTTGGAGCTCATCAAAGATTATGATATTAAATTGCATTATCACCCCGGAAAGGCTAACGTAGTAGCTGATGCATTGAGCCGCAAGAGTCATGTCAACACCCTAATGACGGGAGATTTACCAAGGGAGTTAGCCAAAAATCTTCGAGAGCTATGTTTGGAAATAGTCCCGAAAGGTTATCTAGCAGCATTGGAGATTCAATCTACGTTGATGGATAAGATCAGAGAAGCTCAAAAGACTGACAAGGAGATTTCTTCTACTAAGGAGAAAATGAGCAAAGGAAAAGCTAAGGGATTTCGTGAGGATGAGCACGACACCCTATGGTTTGAAGACCGTGTTTATGTGCCTAATGACTCGTTGATCAGGAAGTTAATTTTACAAGAGGCCCATGATTCACCATATTCGATTCACTCAGGAAATACCAAGATGTATTTGGATTTGAAGGATATTTTCTGGTGGACCCGAATGAAGAAGGATATCACGGAATATGTAGCAGTTTGCGACGTATGCCAGAGAGTAAAGGCAGAGCATCAGAAGCTAGCAGGATTGCTACAGCCATTGCCGATACCCGAATGGAAGTGGGATAAGTTAGGCATGCATTTTATCACAGGATTGCCCAGAACACGTTCAGGCTATGGCTCGATATGGGTTGTAGTCGATCATTTGACAAAGGTAGCTCATTTCATTCCAGTGAAGACTACCTATACCAGTGCAAAGTTGGCAAAGATATACATGACTAGAATCGTATGTCTGCATGGAGTTCCAAGGAGCATAGTATCAGACAGAGGAACCCAGTTTACCTCAAAGTTCCGGAATCAGTTGCATGAGACCTTGGGAACCAGACTAGAGTTTAGCACAACTTTCCACCCACAGACAAATGGACAGACTGAGAGAGTCAATCAGATTTTGGAGGATATGCTAAGAGCTTGTGCGCTAGATTACGGATCTAGTTGGAATGAGAATTTGCCATATGCAGAGTTCTCATACAACAACAGCTATCAATCCAGTTTGAAGATGGCCCCTTTCGAAGCCTTGTACGGAAGGAGGTGCAGGACCCCACTGTCCTGGGATGAAGTTGGAGACCGCCAGTTGTTTGGACCGGATCTGATAAAGGAGTCTGAACAGAAAGTGAAATTGATTCGCGATAGGCTCAAGGTAGCCCAATCCAGGCAGAAGAGCTACGCAGATTCTAAACGCAAGGAGACAGTTTATGAAGTCGGAGACCGAGTTTATCTTCGAGTATCTCCACTTCGAGGAGTTAAGTGCTTTGGAGTTAAGGGAAAGTTAGCGCCACGTTTTGTAGGCCCATACAAGGTTTTGGAACGTATGGGAGAAGTTGCCTATAAGTTGGAATTGCCCGAAGGATTGTCAGGAGTTCACGATGTGTTCCATGTTTCCCAGTTGAAGAAGTGCCACACAGAGATGGCTGATATACCAATGAGAGATACGGTACCACTGGAAGCAATTCAGTTGGACAGTGATTTGACCTATGAGGAGAAACCAGTTAAGATTCTAGAGTATGCCAGTCGAGTCACCCGCAGCAAGGTTATCAAGTTTTGCAAGGTTCAGTGGAGCCACCACATGGAGGATGAAGCCACCTGGGAACGAGAGGAAGATTTGCTGAAGGACCACCCTCACCTATTTTCTAGCCAATCCGAATCTCGAGGGCGAGATTCATCTTAAGGGGGGTAGGTTTGTAACATCCCAAATTTTCAATTTGGAATGTTATACACTAGATCATCATTGCATATCATATTTTATTGCATTTTGGTTGATCCTAGAAATTTCATGCAACTCAAGGACCCTCGGAGAGAGTTGGGGATTTCGTTATTTTCATATTTGAGTTGTCTCAAATTTTGAAAATAGGATCATTTGATTTTATTTATTTTATCATCAATTATTTCTATTACAAAAATTATGAGAGAGGGAATAAAATGACTTTCCCAAAATAAAGAAATATTGAGGATTTAATAAAAACTCAAATAAGATTTTATTTGGATTTATTTTCTATTTTATTTGAATTTAGGAAAAATACGTGTTTATCAAAATTGCATTTAGGCCCCAAATAAATGTTCATCATGTGCAGCTTGATTTTAGAAGCCGGGGAAAATTTATTTCGAGATTTTTGGAGTTCGTTTAGTATTTCTTTTGTTTTTTTCTCGAGCGAAATTATTTAAAAAAAACGTCCGAAACGACCTTGGGCCGTAACCGACCAGGACTCTCCTGGTCGGGCCTCTTACAAGCCGCCGCCCCGCCCCGGCCAAAGCCCAAGTCGCCGCCCTACCCAAACTCTAGCGCTGCCGCGCCGCCGCCGCGCCGCGCCGCCCCACCGCCGCACCGCCGCCGCCTCGCCACTCCGTCGCCGCCGCGCCGCCGCCTCCCCGCCCCGCCGCCGTCGCCGGAGTTGCCGGAGGTATTTTTCGCCTCCGTTTTTTCTCAAAAAACCGTTTGGTTTTTCCGACGGTTTTGTTCGTGTTTTTAGGTTCGGTTTTTTAAATAGATCGGTTTTTCCGGTTTATTTAAATAGTGAGCGTTCGTCTGTTCATTCGTTTTAACGATCGTTCGTCGTTTTTCTTTTTCTCGGATTAAATCCGTGATTTTTCTGATCGCGATCTATGATCCGATTTTCGTTTTAGTTTAACTTTTCGCTCGTTTATCGGAATCAGGCGATTCACGCGCCTGGAGTTTCGTCTCGAAACCCTCTTTCCGTTTAACCAACTCAAACTAGTTTTTGCCGCTGTAAAAATTGCCTTAGATAAATAATAGTAAATGAAGCTTGTTTCTTTTGCCGTTTGTCTTTAGTTGCTTCGTTCGATTTGATTCTTTTTGCCAACCGAAGTTCTTAAGTTGAATTTTCTGGTTAGATCTATTATTTGGGTTTTACCTGTGCATTAGATGAGTACTTATTGTATGCTTGTTTGTTTGTGATAGAGTACCCGGAGTGCGCCGCTTGCTACTTCAATTCGCTAGGTTTCCCGAATCATCAGCTAGGCAAGTAACACTTTGATCATGATTTCCCTCTACCCAGTTTTATTGCATTAGATCAACCCTCACACATTGCATGATTATGACCTAAATAAATTTTGGGTTTGGGAAGTAGTTGAGGTAGTACCTATTACCTGTTTATTATCAAACCTTTGGGAGTTACTTCTACGTTTGCTTATATTGCTATGCTATGCTAGTAGACGTGGATTGGGTGAGTGTATCCATGACAGATGTGATATTGTTAATTAATGGTTAATCTAAGGTGGCAACTTAAACACACATCTGGGTGGATTGAGGTACCTGGGTATTCCAGGATTGCCTGTTTTCTTTTGGACCGCCACCCAGGCTCAAAGGGATCATGAGATTGTTCATGCTAGAAACTTCCGTGTGCAGCCACAAGCTATTATGGGCTCTAGCATAGTTGACTAAGTTGTGCGAACTCTTACAGTGGTAGACTAGCAGATGTAGAGGAAAGTAGGTGTAACGGTCTACCCGATCGTAAGGTGCTAGCGCTGAAAGACTATGTCTCGGTCATCTGTCTTCTCAAACACCATGAAGTGCGAGAAACCAAACGGAGGCGATCGAGTCTTGAGGGGAAAAGTGCGCAAACCTCTGCAGAGTGTATAAACTAATCATGATTAGCCGTGTCCCCGGTTATGGACATCTTGAGTATCTAGTACCTAGATTATCATGTGATTCTCAACATGTTACTCTATAATTTAATTTTGCTGGGTTTTGTCTAATGATGATGCTTAATTGGGATTGAGAATGCTGCCAACCATTCTCAATGTTTAACAACTACCATTATAGTTAAATAAATTTATTCCTTTGCAGTAGGGAAAAATTGGCTTTACGTAAAACTGTAACCATAGAGCTTTCCACCAGCCAAATATGCATGTAGAATAGCTGTTTCATTCCATTACTCTCTATGTGTTACTTTGCCAGCATATTCCATGTGCTGGCCCGTTTCGGGCTGCAACGTTAATATTGCAGACTTTTCAGACGATGATTAAGGAGTTTTTATGTCATGGTTCTATACTCAGTGATGTTGTTGGAGTTGATGGACTCACTTATATTCCAAGCCTTCCGCTGTTATCGTTATTAGATGGCCTTAAGCCATATCTATTGCAATAAGTTCTCTTTTGAGACATTCGATGTAATAAGTGTGTGATTGCTACTCTGTTATAAATCCTTCAAGTACTGTGTGGTGTCAGCATTACTGATCCAGGGATGACACCTGAGCACAGAGATTGGACCGTTTGAGGTCTGGTCGCTACAGAGAGCTTCATCATCATCTACTCCAACCGACGAGACCATCAAGACAAGTTCAATCAAGTGCTTCACATGCGGAGGCCGAGGCCACAAGTCCTTTCAGTGTACCACCAAGTGCACCATGGTAATAGAGGCAAAGATGTCCCATCTTTCGATGAGATGGTGGCTATCGTTTTGGAGGAAGTCGTCTTTGACGATCTGACTACGAACGTGCGAGGACGCCGCGCCTTAGCAATCGCTAAACCAACTCCGAGAGGTTATTCACCATGCGGGAGCACGATACCTGACCACGAAGGTCTATTTCCTGCAGGCAATCAAAGAACAAGCAAGAAACTAAGATTGCAATCTGGATATTGTGAATATAAGAGGAAAACTTTATTGATCAAGGTGGGGTTCTGTGACGCCTTTGTCTGGTCGTTGAACACAAATGAAGTACGTGAAGTTGCTGCCATGGCGAACTTTAATATAAACAAAACCCGAAGTCTAAACGACGCCCTATGGGCTGTATATATGGAGGAAGAGGGGGGGATTTCGTGGCCGTTGGAGGAGGGATCCGAAACCAACCCTAACTCTTGTTTCCCCACACATACGGACTCTAAAAACAGCCTATACTTAAGTATTTCGAAATTACATGGGCCTGGCCCAATAATAATGTGACGCAGCACCTAGAATAGCCTCTGGACGAAATGTATGAAGTGGTATCTTGTATATTCCATCCAAGGCTTCATGCCCTCCTTATGGTGGCTTCAAAGTCCTGAAATCATCACTTGCAACTCCGTTCTTGTTCCCCTTGCGCATGCCATCATCTCCATGCTTGGTCTTGCTCCAGTGTTCATCCGTCTTATCCATGCCAGGCCCTTCATTTGTAAGCAAAACAATATATCCAATTTAGGCAGCATCATATTGTCATTAACATTAGAATCATTACCAAGAAACGTAAGTACCTGATAATTTAATTGGCGTGCACGAGCTCTAGTAATTGGTCCAGTATATGTAGTAGTAGGGGTTGTGGGTGTAACAATGGTATTGATGTCCTCATCATCCTCCCCTTCTTGAAATGAAGTCGTTCTCGATGGAAGGTCATCTCCCTCGCCCAAATAAGGCTTCAAATCTGCAATGTTAAAAGTGGGACTAACCCCAAAATCTGCAGGCAGCTCAAGTTTATATGCATTATCATTTATTTTCTCTAACACCTTAAAAGGACCATCAACACGTTGCATTAGCTTTGATTTGCACAAATTAGGAAATCTATCCTTATGCAAATGTAACCAAACAATATCTCTAGGTGTAAACACAACATGTTTTCTACCCATATCTCTAGAAAGTTTATATTTAGCATTCATACGCTCAATGTTTTCCTTAGTTAACTCATGCATTTTTAAAATAAATTCAACACGTTGTTTAGCATCAAAATTAACCTTCTCCGGAGTTGGAAGAGGCAACAAATCAATAGGAGCACGAGGTATGAAACCATACACAATTTTAAAATGGCACATCTTAGTAGTAGAATGCAATGACCGATTATAAGCAAATTCAATATGAGGCAAGCATTCTTCCCACATTTTCTTATTGATCTTCAAAACAGCCCTAAGCATAGTTGACAATGTTCTATTGCCTTCTTCAGTTTGTCCATCAGTTTGGGGGTGACAAGTAATACTAAAAAGCAGTTTAGTCCCCAACTTAGCCAATAAACATCTCCAAAAGTGGCTAAGGAATTTAGTATCACGATCTGAAACAATAGTATTTGGCACACCATGCAAGCGAATAATTTCACGAAAGAAAAAATCAGCAACATTAACAACATCATCGCTTTTATGACATGGTATAAAGTGTGCCATTTTCGAGAACCTATCCACGACAACAAATATGCTATCCCTCCCCTTCTTTGTTCGAGGTAAACCTAAAACAAAGTCCATAGATATATCCTCCCAAGGAACACTAGGTACATGCAAAGGCATATATAAACCATGAGGATTGAGTCGTGACTTAGCTTTTTGACATGTAGTGCAGCGAGCAACAAAACGCTCAACATCCCATCTCATCTTTGGCCAAAATAAATGTGTAGCGGGTACGTCCTCCGTCTTCTTCACGCCAAAGTGTCCCATTAGTCCTCCTCCATGCGCCTCCTGCAACAACAAAAGACGAACGGAGCTAGATGGAATGCATAGCTTATTAGCACGGAACACAAATCCATCATTCACGACGAACTTGTTCCATGTTCTTCCTTCTTTACAATTCTGCATTACATCTTTAAAATCAGCATCATGCACATATTGATCTTTGATGGTCTCCAAACCAAATATTTTGAAGTCAAGTTGTGAAAGCATAGTATAGCGACGAGACAATGCATCAGCAATAAAATTTTCTATACCCTTATTGTGTTTAATAACATAAGGGAAAGTCTCAATGAGTTCAACCCATTTAGCATGTCTACGATGCAGTTTTGCTTGACTTGTAATATGTTTCAAAGATTCATGACCAGAATGTATAACAAATTCTTATGGCCATAAATAATGTTGACATGTCTCTAAAGTCCGAATAAGAGCATATAATTCTTTATCATAACAAGAATAAGTTAGACTAGGCCCACTCAATTTTTCAGAAAAGTATGCAACAGGTTTGCCATCTTGTAATAACACACCTCCTAATCCAATTCCACTAGCATCACATTCAAGCTCAAAAGTCTTATTAAAATCAGGAAGTTGGAGTAAAGGAGCATGTGTCAACTTATCTTTCAATACCGTGAAGGCTTCTTCCTGTGCGGTACCCCAAACAAAAGGCACATCCTTCTTTGTAATTTCATTGAGAGGTGCAGTAATGGTGCTGAAATCCCTCACAAAACTCCAATAAAAACCAGCAAGGCCAAGGAAACTCCTCGCTGAAGTGACCGTTTTGGGCTGCGGCCAACTCTCAATAGCTTCCATCTTGGCTTTATCAACCTCAGTTCCCTGTGGAGTAACAACATAGCCGAGAAAAGATACTCGGTCGGTGCAAAAGGTGCACTTTCCAAGGTTACCAAACAAACATGCATCACGTAGAGCAATAAAAACAACACATAAATGTTCCAAATGTTCCTCCAAAGATTTACTATAAATCAGTATATCATCAAAATAGACTACCACAAATCGTCCAATGAAAGCACGTAAAACTTCGTACATTAATCTAATGAAAGTACTAGGTGCATTAGTTAACCCAAAAGGCATGACTAACCACTCATATAAACCAAACTTAGTTTTAACTGTTGTTTTCCATTCATCTCCCAATTTCATATGAATTTGATGGTATCCACTACGAAAATCAACTTTGGAGAATATTGTAGAGCCACTCAATTCATCAAGCATATCATCTAGCCTAGGAATAGGATGTCGATAACGATAGTAATATTATTAATGCCTCTACAATCAACACACATATGCGATGTACCATCCTTTTTCGGCACTAGAATAATAGGAACAACACAAGGACTAAGGGATTCGCGAATATAACCTTTGTCAAGCAGCTCCTGGACTTGATGCATGATATCCTTCGTCTCCTGTAGATTGGTACGGTATGGTGCATGGTTGGGTAGCGAAACACCGAGAATTGAGTCAATATGATGCTCAATCCCTCGAATAGGTGGTAATCCTAGTGGCTCGTCTTGTGGAAAGACGTCAGCGAACTCCTGCAAAATGTTAGTAATAGCAGGAGGCAAAGAGGAAGGCACGTCCTCGAATGAAAATAATGCCTCTTTGGACACAAAAGCATAGCAAACAGATTTGCTAAAATCTAGATCATCAATATCAGATTTGGTGGCAAGTAAACATGCACTTTTCAATTTAATTTCAGAAGCAACACTAGACGCTTTATTATTAGGCTTCATTTGTTGCTCAAATTCTTTTGCCACAATCTGATTTTCACTCTTATTTTTCTCCTGTTTTGCTTTATTAGCTCTATTAATATCATCTTTCAAAATGGAATCAGGAGTCATAGGAAGCAAAGTAATATTTTTGTCCTTATGGACAAGAGTATACTGATTGTTTCTACCATGGTGTACAGAATTTTTATCAAATTGCCATGGTCTACCAAGTAGTAAGGAACATGCTTGCATAGGTACGACATCACAATCAATATAATTAGCATATGTAGAGATACTAAAATGAACACGAACAGTCTGTGTTACCTTAAACTTCCCGCTGTTGTTGAACCATTGGATGTCATAAGGATGTGGATGTGGTCTTGTGGTGTGAGATAGCCAAGTTGTTGCAGCTCCTTCCATCTATGATGACGCGAACAGAACATTCCTTCACAACTCCCTTTGTATAGAACAAATTATGCCTCTGATTTTGCTCAGCTTGTGTAACCTGCACACTCAAAACACGTTGAGAAACTAAACATTCATACCTGTAAGCATCTTCAGCAGCCAGGTATTGCGTCTCATGATCAGAATCATCTCCACCGTGTTCTTGATGTGTAATAAGAGCCAAAGTGTCCTCATCATAGTCACTAGAGGACTCATACCCACCATCCTCAGTAGCAATCATCACACGCTGAGATTTGCATTCTCCCGCAAAATGTCCTCTTCCCTTACAACGATGACAAATAATATCACTTGTGTGCCCTGTTGATGCCATGGAAGAAGAAGAACTCTATGCGGGCTTGATAGGTGTGCTATTGGCAGATAATGGTGGTTGTGCCTACTTCCTCTTATCACGGCTGGAGGTAACAGCTGATGGAGGTGTCGGTGCAGTAGAATGTGTGGAAGTAGAGGATGTACGCGGTGTCCATGATGAAGGTTGACCTGCAGAAAACTTAGTCTGTGCCAATGCCTGTCGATCCTGCACTTCATGTTCAGCTTTACAAGCAAGATGAAATAAACGAGTGATATTATTATACTCCTTATACTCTAAAATGGTCTGAATCTCTCTATTTAATCCACCCATAAAACGTGCAAGCGTAGCTTCATTCTCCTCAACAATACCACATCTAATCATGCCAGTTTGGAATTCCTGATAATATTCTTCTACAGAATTTTTTCCTTGTCTTAAGCGCTGCAATTTTTGAAGTAATTCACGTTGATAATATGGTGGAACCCAACGAGTACACATAGCAGTTTTTGAAGCAGCCCAAGTAGTTGGATTAGGATATAATCTACAATGTTCAGACCACCAAACACATGCAAAACTAGTGAAAGCACCGACATTAGTAGGAACACGTCTCTCCTCGGGATATTGTAAACATGTAAAACGTTGCTCAGTTTATAACTCCCAAGTAAGATATATATCAGGAACATATCTACCCTCAAATGGTAGAATATTCAATTTCACTTTTGGAAAAAGGTCATGATCTCGTACATCAGGTGGTGGTGCAGCCCTACCGTTGCGATAATATACCTAAGGACGACCTGGTGGTGGTGGTGCTGGTGGTTGCACGTAGTTCTGATTTTGATCAACCTCATCCTCGTAATGGTCTCCACCAGTAGCAGCAGGAGCTACAGAAGCATCAACAGCGGCACCAGAATTTTGCCCAGGGTCAATGGGATTGCGCAGTGCTCGTCCCACTTGATTTGGAAGGCGGCGTTGTTGTTGTAGAGGTGCGACAGGTGCAGACGGCGGTGGTGGTGGAAGACGCGCTAGCAATTCATTAGACTTGTTATCGAGCATCATTTCGAACGTCTTCTCAATGTCATCTATCTTCTCCATGGCCTCTTCAAATATGTTTAGGACATCTTCTACCTGTCCACTCATCATTTGTTGAAACTTATCATGTAACTCTTTGTTCGTCATGTTCTCCCAGTCAGTCTCATCGGCTTGTGATCCTGCCATGGTTAGCAATAATAGAAACACACAAGAATATGGTCCTACAGACTACTAGGAAGTGATGGTGGTGCTATGGTGGACAGTCACAAATACGTCAAGCGAATCTCAAATTCTTACCAGTTTTTACCAAGCAGCAGGTGGTGATCGGCAACCGTTGTAGTCAAAACTCTCAAAGCTTGGATAGAGCGATTACTAGGGAGAGTCAAACGTACGACGTAGATGTATTTGGAGCTGGGAAGGCTTATAAGATGGTAGCAAAATGGGTCAGCAATAATCAATTCAGAGATACAAAGTTGAATAAGTGGTCAACGACGGTACTGTGCTGGTGCTAGGCTAGACCGTGCTAGAGACGCGAGGCTAGAACACTAACAAAATCACGACGCTACACGTAAACAAGAGAGGAGCATGCTCTGAATTTTTTTCTTTTCTTTCACTTTTTTTGCACTTTTTTCTCTTTTTTTTGCTCCGCAACAATTTTTTTCGAAAAAGTCTACAAATGGTCTAAAAACTGCCTAGCCAGAATTTTCCAGATTAGTTCTTTTCTGAGTTTGGAACTATTTTTCTACTGCGGGTAGCACGGAAGTTGGGGAGTCCGACCGTGTCACGACTCGGAGCATGGCGTGATCTCGAAATCCAAAACAAAGTAAGAAAGTATTGGACTCGAAATGGTGGCGGAGATGAATCTGGTGGAACTCGGACTGGTGGTGGCGATTAATCTGGTGGAACTCGGACTGGTGGCAGATATATGTTGCAGGTGGACTCGGATTGGCGTGATGGCGGCGGATAGGTGGTGGCGTATATGGACTCGGATTGGCGGTGAATATGTGGTGGTGGTATATGGCAGCGGCGATGGCGGCGGCATGACAACATGTGAACAGAACTGGAAACTCTAAGGGACTAGACGCTAAGACCTGCAACTAGACACGACAATGCAACCGCAAATTCAACAAAACAAAATACTGAAAAAGACTATGCAAAGGCTCAGACTGGTTCGGATATCATGAACTAACCCTAATTTTTTTGGCTTTTTGGTGGACAGTAGGTATGAAGAACAGACTCGATCTAAACTATGAAAAACTGTAAAATCTCACCAAGCAACCTGGAAATCTGATACCACTTGATAGAGGCAAAGGTGTCTCTTATTTCGATGAGATGGTGGCTTTCGTTTTGGAGGAAGTCGACTTTGATGATCCGACTACGAACGTGCGAGGACGTCGCGCCTTAGCAATCGCTAAACCAACTCCGAGAGGATATTGACCACGCCGGAGCATGATCAACCTGGCCACGAAGCTGTTTCCTGTAGGCAATCAAAGAACAAGCAAGAAACTAAGATTGCAATATGGATATTGTGAATATAATAGGAAAGCTTTATTGTTCAAGGTGGGGTTCTGTGACGCCTTTGTCTGGTCGTTGAATACAAACGAAGTACGTGAAGTTGCAGCTATGGCGAACTTTAATCTAAACAAAACCCAAAGTCTAAACCATTCCCTATGGGCTGTATATATGGAGCAAGAGGGGGGGTGGATTTCGTGGCCCTTGGAGGAGGGGTCCGAAACAAAACCTAACTCTTGTTTCCCCACACATACGGACTCTAAAAATAGCCTATACTTATGTATTTCGAAATTACATGGGCCTGGCCCAATAATAAGGTGACACAGCACCTAGAATAGCCTCTGGACGAAATTTATGAAGTGATATCTTGTATATTTCGTCCAAGGCTTCATGCCCTCCTCATGGTGGCTTCAAAGTCCTGAAATCATCACTTGCAACTCCGTTCTTGTTCCCCTTGCGCATGCCATCATCTCCACGCTTGGTCTTGCTCCAGTGTTCATCCCTCTTATCCATGCCAGACCCTTCATTTGTAAGCAAAACAAATGTATCCAATTTAGGCAGCATCACATTCTCATGAACATTAGAATCATTACCAAGAAACGTAAGTACCTGATAATTTAATTGGCGTGCGCGAGCTGTAGTAATTGGTCCAATATATGTAGAAGTAGGGGCTGTGGGTGTAACAATGGTATTGATGTCCTCATCACATGGTCTTCAACGATGATTGTACATATGACTCCATGAGTGAAGGAGAAATGGAAGCCCTTGAGAATGTGGCCATGCACCGGCAAGTGAACGAGGATGAAGATGATCAAGTCTTTTGTGACGAAGATTCGAGCCCCGCTCTTGTTGTCGCCAAGGTCTTGATTCTTCAACATCAACAAGATGAAGTCCAAAGATGCCATATCTTCCACACCAAGGCCAGCATCAATGGAAGGTCCATGAAGGTCATCATCGATGGAGGTAGTTGTCATAACTTGGCAAGTGAAGAACTATGCTCCATGCTCCAATTGGTCAAATGAAGCACCCGCATCCCTACAAGGTTCAATGGCTAAGAGACTCCAGCACTATCCAAGTCGATCATATGGTGCAAGTTTCCTTCAAGATCAGAGATTACGAAGACACTTTGGAGTGTGATGTCGTTCCAATGTCCGTTTGCCTCCTTCATGGACGGCCATGGCAATTTGACCAAGGCATAATCCACAACGGGCGTACAAATCACTATAGCTTCAAGATGAAGGGAAAGAAGTACATTCTACGACCTATGTCTCCAAGATAAGTGATCGCCAACAAGCAAGCCACCCATCGTGAAGAGAATAGTGAGAGAGCGAACCACCAAAAAGAGAGTGAGCACAACAAGCCCAAATTGAGTGCCTCCACAATGAGCGACAAGAAAAATCTAATGTTAATTGCCACCAAAAGTGAGATGAGAGAAGTGTGTGAGAACCCATCAAGTGTTATGCACTATGTCCTTTTGTGCAAGGATGAGGCACCAAAAACTAACACCTCTCACAATCTACCTTTAGTGTTATCTTCTCTATTACATGAATTGCAAGACGTTTTCCCCGACGAACTACCTTTGGGTCTACCTCCACTACGAGGCATAGAACACCGCATCGACCTCATCCCCGGAGCACCCCTTCCTAAAAAGGCTCCCTACCACGTCAATCTCGGGGAAACCAAGTGTAACGCCCCCGATTTAACATTCCATAATTGTAACTCCAACCCTTGGCATTTCCAGCTATGTGATATGCTATATCCTTCGTGGTTGGGTTTTGTCCTCATTTTTTCTTTTTGTTCGTGTCATGCATTTCATCTCATGTCATCATGTGCATCTCATTTGCATTCATGTTGGTCTCATGCATCCGGTCATTTTCCCCGTTGCCCGTTTCGGAATCCGACACTCACACATGCACCCGTTGTACACCTCAGATTTTGTTTCGTGAGCGGGAGAAAACGTTCTCGGAATGGGACGAGATTTGTCGAGTGGCCTTGGTACATCACCGGGAGGCCGCCTGTCAAATTTCGTTCCATTTGGAGGTCGTTTGATGCCCCAACGGTTAACCAGGTAACCGTAAAACCCCCCTATCTTTGCAGCCCAGCATCCCTCCACAACAGCCCACTAGCCCATCTAAACCCCCTCCATGCTCTCCGTCATTGGATCACGATCGTGTGGGCGAAAACCGCACCTCATTTGGACTCTCCTAGCTCCCCCTACCTATATATATATGCCTCCCCCTCCTCAAATTGCGGACGAAACCCTAGCTCCACACTCTTCCTCCGCACCGGACACGTCCGGACGGCGCTGGACTTGTCCGCCACCACCCCCCGACGAATCTGAAGCAGCCACGTGTCCGCCGCACTGCCGTCTCACCCGCGCCCCGCCGCCATCCCGCCGGGGCCCGTAGCCGGCCCGCCCTGGGCCGATCTGGGCTCGGGGGAGCCCACGTGCCGCCGCCCTTCATCCCGCCACCGCCATGCGCCGCCTCCCGCTCGTCGCCACCGCTGCCCGTGCACCCCACCACCGGCCGGATCCCGCCGCCTCCCTCGCCGGATCCACCTTCCCCATCATCCGTCGGCCGCCTCCCTCGGCGAAGCACCTGCTCCGACCTCGCGCGGAGCACCTCCACACGATCCACCGCGCTCGACCCGATCCCCTATGCCACCGTTGACTTTTCTCTCGAGGTCGAAATTTCTCCAAGTCCCAAAATTCCTATTTCATGTGCCCATGTTTGTCATGTCATATCTCCATGCATATAGCTCCGATTTGCGCATGTGGTATATAGAAATGTTCGTCTCGTGATTCTCTTCATGTTTGTGTCATTTGCATGCATGTTACTGTCCATATGGATGCCTTAATCTTCGTTGCAAAAGTTTATATAATGTTGTCTGCTGGAATTCATCATAACTTGTTGATTTGTCATTTTCATTGCATTTTGCGTGTGCATCCTTTGAGCATCATGTCTACATGTTTTAGGAGCATCTTCATGTCATCTTTGAAGTGGTGTATGCCTTGTATTTTTAAGAGCTCTGTGATAACTAGCACAAGCACACAAAGTAGGCCACATGCTGTTGCTGATTTCAGACACTTAGTATTTCTGCTGTCTTTTACTGTTACATTATGTTGCTATGTTGACTTGTTGCCACAAGTAGATCCATGCATATTTTGATGAAGTTCAGTAAGAGTGTTTTGAAGATATGGTTATGCTCTATCTATTCATGCATCTGGTTGTAATTATGGAGTAGTGTAGCTTTTCATTACCCTGCTCTACTTTTACTAAATATTGTTGCTGGCAGATTGTTAACATGAAGTGCATTTTTGCCATATGTTTTGCTAGTGATCCATGCACCCTATGACTATGTTATTGCCATGTTTAGCTTCATAAATGTGTCTTCTTACTGATGGTTACCTTTTGATTCCATGAAATGCCTTGTGGTGAGTGGCATGAGCTTGCAAAGTTGCTATCATGAATCTGTTTCTGCCATGCTATGTTTTTCTACTAAGCCTGAAACTGTTCATATCACTTGCCATGTTTGCATTGACGCTACCATCTTTTCTGTGCATCTTTGGCTAAAGTTCAGTTAGGTAGTTTTGTTCATTGCCTTTAGTACTAGCATGCCATCCTCTTGTACGCCATGTTATGATCCTGTAGCATGTAGTTTTACTTTTTTCTTGCTACCTGGTGCTGTTTATGCCATGTTTAGTATTTTCACCAAGTCTGTGAAACTGTTATCATTTGCATTTTTGCCATGCTCTTTTAGGCTTGTTCTAGCGTGTTCTAGCAGGAGCTCAGTGTTCATTATTTGTAGAGCTTCACTTGTAGTTTATTGTCATGTGGTTTGCTGCTATGTTGGAGTGTTGTAGCATAGTTTCATGATGCATCTTAAGTGCTATGATGCTGTTGAGAGTAGTTTTACATCGTTCTTGTTTTGTTCGTCATTTGCAAACCATGCATCCATTTTCGGCGATCCTTATATCGATTTTGACCAAAATCACTCAACCTTTCCAGCGGCATGCTTGGTTTGCCAAGTTGATGCCATGCTCACCTTTTCCCTTCTGGAGTACCCATATGCATTACACATCATACCTTGCATCACATGCTATGTCTTACATCATGTTTCTTGCGCATTGCATCGTGATTGATTGTTGTTCCGTTGCTTGTGTTCTTGCTTTGGGTAGAGCTGGAAGACAAGTTCATAAACGAGGAACCTATTGAGTACGTTTACGAGGAGAAAGCTTTTCACAACCCTGAGAACTTCGCAGGCAAGATGACCATTACCCCCGATATCACTTCTATCTTTGCTTGCTAGTTGTTCGTTCTATCGCTATGTCACGCTACCTACCACTTGTTTATCATGCCTCCCATATTTCCATGTCAAGCCTCTAACCCAACTTCCTAGCAACCGTTGTTTGGCTATGTTGCCGCTTTTGCTCAGCCCCTCTTATAGCGTTGCTAGTTGTAGGTGCCTTGCAGGTTGGTCCGTGTTGGAACATGGTTATGTTGGATATCACAATATATCTTATTTAATTAATGCATCTATATACTTGGCAAAGGGTGGAAGGCTTGGCCTTTTGCTCGGTGTTTTGTTCCACTCTTGCTGCCCTAGTTTCCGTCATACCGGTGTTATGTTCCTTGATTTTGCGTTCCTTACGCGGTTGGGGTTATGGGACCCCCTTGATAGTTCACTTTGAATAAAACTGCTCCAACAAGGCCCAACCTTGGTTTTACCATTTGCCTAATAACAACTAATTTTTTTCTAAGGAGTAATTAACCCGAGGATCATCTTAATTCAACCCCAAGGACAGTGTTCCTCTGAGTGCTGGTCCGACCTAGGCGATGTCCGGCGCCCCCGGGGCAACCAGAGTCTCAGCCAACCTGACGTCTTGCCCATACGGTGTGCCCTGAGACGAGATACGTGCGACTCCTATCAGGATCTGTCGGCACATCGGGCGGTCTTGCTGGTCTTGTTTTACCATTGTCGAAATGTCGTGTGACCGGGATTCCGAGTCTGATCGGTTGATTCAGGGAGAAGGAATATCGTTCGTTGATCGTGAGAGCTTGTGATGGGCTAAGTTGGGATACCCCTATAGGGTATAAACTTTCGAGAGCCATGCCCGCGGTTATGTGGTAGATGAGAATTTGTTAATATCCGGTTGTAGATAACTTCACACTTGACTTAATTAAAATGCATCAACCAGGTGTGCAACCATGATGGTCTCTTTTCGGTGGTGTCTGGGAAGTGAACACGGTTGGGTTATGTATGAACGTAAGTAGTTCAGGATCACTTCTAGTTTTATGACCGTTGCTTAGTTTCTCATCTTACTCTTGTACTCGTATGTTAGCCACCAGATTTGCTTAGCTCTTCCTGCAACTCCACCTCGTAACCACATCCTGCCTATAAGCTTAAATAGTCTTGATCTCGTGGGTTTTGAGATTGCTGATTCCTCGTGACTCACGGATACAACCAAAACAGTTGAAGGTGCCGATGATACCAGTGCAGGTGATGCCACCGAACTCAAGTGGGAGTTCGACGAGGACCTTGGCCCTTACTACGTGTCTTTTCCGGATGATCAGGAGTGGTGCCCAGTTGGGAGGGATTTAGCATTTCGGGTTGTCTTCTTTTCATTTGGATCTGTCTGTAGTCGGACTACGTGTGTACACCGAATGATGTATGAATTATTGGATCGCCGTGTGACGTGGCGATTGTAAGCCAACTATTTATCCTTGTTCTTGTACATGGGATTGTGTGAAGATGACCCTTCTTGCGACAAAACCAAAATGCGGTTATGCCTCTAAGTTGTGCCTCGACACGTGGGAAATATAGATGCATCTTGGGCGTCACAAGTTGGTAATCAGAGCGGTCCCCGACTTAGGATCCCCCTACTTGATCGAATCGGTGACGTTGTTGAGTCTAGAACAAAAACTGTTTTGAGTCTTAGGATTATATATATCGGAGAGTAGGATTCTTTTTACTCCTCAGCCCCCTTCGTCGCTCTTGTGAGGTCTCCTGACGTAGATGTTTTGACTTTCCTCTCCTCATTTTCACTATAAAAAATTAGGATCACGCGGGTATCTTGGGATTGTTCCGATATTCTTGTGACGAGAACATTGTTCTTGGTGCCTCCTGACATTTAGGAGTTGTGGTAGTGTCCCGGGGAGTTGAGCTCTGAGGTGTTGTCGTCACATTTTATCGTTGCAGTTCTGGAATACATGAGTTCGCCGCCATCGAATATCTCTTTTATGCAGTTAGTGGTGAGATAACCTCGACGCCACCCAGTACTTGGGAGGGAGTTCGGGAGTATTGCCACAGCTCGTATAACGGATGCTTTTCATAGGTTTTGTTACATGATTTCCGGAGTTTTCTTGGTTATGTGTTGACGGATGGATATAGTTTGAGTGTAGGGCTTGTTATATATTGTGCCTCCCTGTATCCCCAACACCAGATTGCATAATGAGAAAGTTTTGGGAGTTTATAGGTGGGAATTCAAGTATCTCTTAGTTATTCTTCTCGTAGATAATTCATATGTGATTGGGTGATCCTTACCACTTATTTGTTCCAGTCGTACCTTGTGGTTTCTTTCATCAACCTTTATCTAAGTGGCTTCTCACCTTAATGGTCATGTAATGTTAACTTTGGAATTCATTCGTTCAATCTTTGTTTGAATGTTTATTGTGAAGACTATATGTTGCAATTTCTATCCGTTGATTCAGCTTGTCAATCTGTCTATCATGGTTCTAACGGATGTCACCCTCTTCAGGATGGCTCCTCCAATGCGTCTGAATCCGGACCGCAATGATGGGGATCAGGCGAACCATCCACCTCCGCCACCTCCTCCGCCTCCGGAGGCATGGCAAGCTATCATGGTAGCCACTAATGCCAATACTCAGATACTTTTGCAACTCTTGCAAGAGCGCAACCAAGGTCAAGGAAAATTCAACAATCAGCCTTAGTTTGCTACCCTCAACCAGTTCCTTGCAAATCAACCAAAGTCTTTCAGCAACTGTGCCGAGGCCATGGACACCGATGATTGGCTCATGGACATCAGCAAGCATTTTGAATGTAGCAATGTCAGGCCTGAGAACTTTGTCAAGATCGCTTCTTTTCAGCTCAAGGGCCAAGCAGCTGATTGGTATCAGCAATACAAAGATTCCAGAGGGGCCCGACCGATTACCTGGACTGACTTCTACCGGGACTTTAAAGCTCATCACATTTCAACTAGTGTTTTTGAGAGCAAGCGTGAGGAATTCCGCAATGTCAAGCAAGGAAGCATGTCCGTGTATCAATACAACATCCAGTTTCAGAAACTTGCTCGCTTCGCAAGGCAGGACGCTCTTGATGAAAAGAGCATGATCTATCACTTCAGGGGTGGCCTCAGAGAGTATCTGCAGTTAGCTCTCATTCTTGTTGAGCCTACTCAGTTCGATCAGTTCTATAACATGGCCCTCGAGCAAGAAGGTTCTCAGCTCAAGTGTGAGGCTTCAAAGAAGAGAATCAGGGATGCAGTTCAATCGTCTTCTTCCTCACAAGTGGCAGCTAAGCAACAGAAGTTCTGGCTTCCTACGCCTCCTCCGTTTCGTCAGCCCTACCAGCAGAAGAACAAAGGTGGCCATGGATCTTCCCACCCACCCAATCCAGGTTATCAGAACAAGTCTCAGACTCAAGCTCCAAAGACAGGTCCTCCTACTCCTTATCATCGTCCGCTCTCAGAGGTTACTTGCAACAAGTGTCAGCAGAAAGGTCACTATGCAAACAAGTGCTTCAACCAAAGGCGCCTTCCGCCTCCTCCTCCTGTGAGGTCTTCAAGCAATGCAGTGGTCAAGCATAATCCCAAGTCTGTAAGGGTGAACATGATGAATGCAGCTCAAGCAGAGGATTGTTCAAAAGTGATCATGGATAATCTTCCAATTAATGATATTCTTGCAAAAGTCTTATTTGATAGTGGTGCATCTATTTGATTCATATCAAGGCCTTTTGCATCCATGCACAATTTGCATATTGTTGATCTACCTAGGCCGATATCGGTTTCCTCTTCGGGTTTGTTCATGAATACCAAAATTATGGTCCCGGATGTTGGCATCAAGATGCGCAACTATAAATTTCTGGCTTCTCCAATGGTTCTTGGCGACTCGAATATTGATCTAATTCTTGGCATGGATTGGCTTTCTCAGCACAAGGCTTCCCTTGATTGTGCTACCAGGGAGATTGAATCGACACACTCTTCTGAGGACGTGATCATCTATGCCGCTCGTGATGAAACCATTCGGTTGTTTTCTCTCAATGAGAAGGGCGAGCTAGATGCAATTTCTCAGATTCCAGTTGTTTGCGAGTACCAAGATGTCTTTCCAGAAGAGCTTTCGGGTATGCCTCCTCACCGGCATGTTGAGTTCGTTATCAATATTGAGCCCGGTACTGAACCCGTTTGCAAGCATCCATACAAGCTTGGGCCAAAGGAGCTGAAAGAATTGAAGAAACAGGTCGATGAACAAGAGCATCTGGGTCTGATCAGACCGAGTTCATCTCCGTGAGGTTGTGGTGTTCTTTTTGTCCAGAAGAAGGATGGCACGGACTGACTTTGCGTCGATTACCATCCATTGAACAAGAAAACAATCAAGAACAAGTATCCACTTCCCAACATCAATGAGCTATTCGAGCAACTCAAAGGTGCAAAGGTGTTTTCCAAGGTTGACCTCCGTATGGCTTATCATCAGATTCGCATTCGTGAAGAAGATATCCCCAAGACAGCTTTCAGAACAAGATTTGGTTCTTATGAATATATTGTCATGTCTTTTGGCCTCGTCATTGCTCCAACTTTCTCTTGTATGATGAACTTCATCTTCAACCCCTACACAAATGAATTCATCCTGGTGTATCTCGATGATATCTTCGTGTTCTCCAAGAATAAGAAGGATCAGGCCAAGCATTTGCGATTGGTGCTTGACAAGATCAGAGAGTATCTATTCTACGTGAAGTTTTCCAAATGTGAGTTTTGGTTTGATGAAGTTCTTTACCTTGTTCACATCATCTCCGCCAAGGGCATCGTTGTTAATCCGGAGAAGGTTTCTGCAATTGTCAACTAGGAACCTCCTCAGAATGTCAAGCAGCTCCGAAGTTTCCTTGGGCTTGCGAGCTATTGCCGAAGATTCGTTGGGCTTGCGAGCTATTGCCAAAGATTCGTTGAGAATTTCTCAAAGATTGTGAAGCCTCTTTCCAACCTCCTCCAGAAGCATGTCAAGTATTCCTGGACTCCTGAGTGTGACGTTGCTTTCAATACTCTCAAATATAAGCTCGTCTCAGCTCCTATCCTAGCTCCTCCTGGCGAGTCCAAGCCATTCGAAGTTTTCTGTGATGCCTCATTGCAAGGTCTCTGTGCCGTGTTAATGCAAGAGAAGAAAGTTGTGGCCTATACTTCTCGTCAGTTGAAGCCAAACGAAAGGAACTACCCCACTCACGATCTTGAGTTGGCGACAGTTCTCCATGCATTAATAACATGGAGACATCTCTTGTTGGGAAAGCAAGTGGACATTTTCAGCGATCACAAGAGCCTCAAATATATATTCACTCAACCCAACCTCAACCTCAGGCAAACTCGTTGGGTCGAAATGATTCAAGAGTACAATCCAAGTATTGAATATACTCCAGGCAAGGCCAATGTGATTGCAGATGCTTTGAGCAGAAAGGCTTATTGTAACAGCTTAATTCTCAGTCCATTCCAACCGGATCTTTGTGAAGCTTTTCAAAAGCTCAACCTCCAAGTTATTCATCAAGGTTTTCTTTCCAACCTTCAAGTCACTCCAACTTTGCAAGATCAAATTCATGAGGCACAACTCCTTGATCCCATGGTGAAGAAGGTGAAACACAGTATTGCCAAGGGCTTACCCAAATACAAGTGCTATCGCATTGATGACAAGGACACCTTATTCTTCGAGGACAGGACTGTGGTTCCTAAAGGTGATCTAAGGAAGATCATAATGAACGAAGCGCACAATTCTCTTCTTTCCATTCATTTAGGTAGTTCGAAGATGTACCGTGACCTCAAGCAGACGTATTGGTGGACTTGAATGAAGCGAGATATTGCTCAATTCGTGAATGAATGTGATGTCTGTCGAAGGGTGAAAGCAGAACATCAACGACCAGCTGGTCTCCTCCAACCTCTTGCTATTCCAGAATGGAAGTTTGATCATATCGAAATGGACTTTGTCACTGGCTTCCCAAAGTCCAAATGTGGGAATGATGCTATCTTCGTTGTCATCGACAAGCTTACAAAAGTGTTCATTTCCTTCCAATCAAAGAATCTATCACAGCAGCTCAGTTGGTAGAGCTATACACCTCCAGAATTGTCTCGTTGCATGGAATTCCACAATTGATCTCTTCAGACCGTGGAAGAATTTTCACTTCCAAGTTCTGGACTCCTTCCAGAAGGCCATGGGCACCAACATTCGCTTCCTCACGGCTTTCCATCCTCAAACAAGTGGCCAAGTCGAGCAAGTCAATCAAATCCTCGAAGACATGCTCAGAGCTTGTGTCATCTCTTTCGGTATGAAGTGGGAAGATTGTCTCCCATATGCCGAGTTCTCCTACAACAACAGCTTCCAAGCAAGTTCGGGCAAGGCCCCATTCAAAATTCTATATGGCAGAAAGTGTCGTACTCCTCTCAATTGGTCCAAGACTAGTGAATGCCAACTTGTTGGCAACGACTTGATCACAAAAGCTGAAGAAATGTGTAAAGTCATCCGTGAAAATCTCAGAGCAGCACAATCGCGCCATAAGAGTTACTATGATAGCAAGCACCGTGACTTGGCTTTTGAGATCGGAGACCATGTCTATCTCCGTGTCTGTCCAATGAAAGGCACTCAACGCTTCGGTATCAAAGGGAAGCTTGCCCGAGATACGTGGTTCCTTTCAAGATCATTGCAAAAGTGGCGACCTCGCCTATGAACTCGAGCTTCCGTCCAACTTCGCAAATGTGCATGATGTGTTTCACGTGTCACAGCTTCGCAAATGCTTCAAGACCCCCGAGCGCACTATCAACTTTGAAGAGATTGATCTCCAAGAAGACTTGTCTTATCCTGAGCATCTCGTCGCTATTCTTGAAGAAACCGAGTTCGCAACAAGTCAATCAAATTCCTGAAACTTAAGTGGTCTCACCATTCCGATCGAGAAGCCACATGGGAGCGCGAGGATCACCTCCGTTCCGAATATCCGAAGTTCTTTCAGTCCTAGATCTTGGGTCGAGATCCTCTTCTAGTGGTGGAGAGTCGTAACGCCCCGGATGTAACATTCCATAATTGTAACTCCAACTCTTGGCATTTCCGGCTATATGATATGTTACATCCTTCGTGGTTGGGTTTTGTCTTTGTTTTTGCTTTTTGTTTGTGTCATGCATTTCATCTCACGTCATCATGTGCATCTCATTCGCATTCGTGTTCCTCTCATGCATCCGGTCATTTTTCCCGTTGTCCGTTTCGGAATCCGACACTCACCCATGCACCCGTTGCACCTGTCGGATTTCGGGTTCCGGCAGACCCTTAAGGTTCGAACTCTGGGGTGCGCACGGAGATCTTTCCCCTACCGACTCGCGCTTCTATGGCTTGCAAGAAACCTAGGCTGGAAAGAAGAACACTCAAGGGACACGAGGTTTATACTGGTTCGGGCCACCGATGTGGTGTAATACCCTACTCCATTGTGTGGTGTGGTGGATTGCCTCAGGGGCTGATGATGAACAATACAGGGGAAGAACAGACTCGCAAGAGGTGTTATTGAGCTGGTGCGGTGTGTTCTACTCGGTCTGGATCTACCTCTCTCTTCCTCTTCTCTCTTTTTCTCTTTTCTTCTCTTCTCTTTTCTCTGGTGGTTAGTCCTATTTATAGAGGCCCTGGCCCTCTTCCCAAATAATGAGTGGGAAGGGCGCCAACAATTGGCCACATTGTAGGGGAGCATCTAGTACAAGTTATCCTGACCAAAGGTGGTCTTCGGCTTCCAAAAGCACTTATGATGACGCCGTCTTGGGCTCCATGGTGACCTCCATCCTGCCTCTCTGTTGGTCTTGGTCTCATTGCACCGGAATGCTAACCTTTGCCCGATGCCTTGGCCTGCGCTTGCTCCCTTTGCACCGAAGGGGAAACAAGGACACTGCGCAGGCCGGCACCCGCCTAATCTCGATCGTCATGGCTTGCGTCATGGGCTCCTCGCGAGGCACCCTTGCCTTGATCTCTCCGCCTCCCCGCGAGCCTGCCTGATGAGGTTGCTCCTGAGGAAGCCTCCTGTCGTCTGCCCCGCAAGGCCTGGCCCCTTGCGAGGGTCTTGAGCTTGAGCTGATGAAGCTGGGCCGCACTGGGCCCCCACTCGAGCCATGTTGCAGGCCGCAGGCAGGCAAGTGTGGGGACCCCCGTTCCCAGAATGCCGACAGTAGCCCCCGGGCCCAAGGCGCGCCCGGGCTTGGCTTAGCAAAGAAGCGAAGGGGCAAGCGCGAAGCGCCGTGGGCCCCAATAGCATGCGGCCTTGGGCGCCACGTGGCGATTGATTGGACGTGGGCGTCTGCGCTTCCCCACGACGCCTCGGCAACCGCTCGACTTGACAAGTCCCTACATGCAGAGAAATGGGTTATGATTACCTGCGATCGTGGTGGCCAGCGGTTGGCCTTCCCCGGCTATAAGTACGAGGCCGCGTGAACCTCGTTAGCTTATCCCTTCCTGCTACTCCTTTCCTTCTTCTTCCTCGTCCTTGCTTCTCCCTACGCCAATGGCACCAATCCGTCGGTTTTCTGCCGAAGAGAAGGGAAAGGCCCCCCGAGAAGGTCCTGACCCTCTTCCGTCGAAGAAACGGCTAGTCCCCTGCCGCCGAGATGAGGGTGCTTGGCAGGAGGCATCGAGTCCCAGGTACGAGCGGCCGCCGCCTGGGTTTCCACTTCCCTTGTACGCCCGAATCGAGGGCCCTGGGGAAGAGGGCGTCGAGCAACACCGAGGGTGCCGCCGCCGATGCCGGCGAGTCACGGTGGTGCGCATCGTTCCTCCTGGAGTCCGCACCGAAGGCTCCTCCTGTGAGATCGTGCTTCACGACACCATGCCCCCATGCTCTTGGATCTGCCTTCCTCCCTCCTTCGCCTTCGAGATGCCGCCGAGCGGTCTCTGGAGCTCTGGCTGCAGCACGCCGACTGCAGCACCCTCGCGACCGGAGCGGAAGTCGCGGTCATCGCTCCGGGCAAGGTCTACATGACCCGGGGCTGGGGTGAGATCGCCCAGGTCTGTCGGACAGAGGGTGCCCTCGTAATTCATCTTGAATACGACTGCGCCTCACTGATGTTCTTCAAGGTCTTCGATGCTGAAGGACGCCGATTGGAGTGCTGCCCCAAGGGAAGCGGCAGGGGCATCGAACTGGCGAGGACCTGGCCTACCCATCGGCCCTCCAGCAGCCCTTCAGGCGGCAGCGGGGGAGCTGGGGAATCCAGTGGCTCCCCCGAGCTTCTCATGACTCCGGAGACGAGCGACGACAGCTACGAGCCTTCGAGCTCGCGTCGTGCTCAGAGTAGGGCAACTACATCGGGCCGCCGACGCCACTGATCTGGGTGGGGTTGGCGCCGGTGCCGGGCAGTCCACTATTGATGATGGCGTCGCTTGCGGAGGCGCGGGCAATTAGCGTTCCTTAGGATTAGCACCTTTTGTTCCCTGCGACGAATCGAAGCAACACCCCGCGGGGGTATGTAAGGCGCCTGCCATGTCTTTTGCGAACATTATATCCCTAATATGAATCGATGCCAGATGCTTGTCCTATCCCGGCTCGGCTCCTCCTTTCTATCCTCACGAGGACTTAGCGCTCTACGCTGACAGGTCCCAGTCCCCAGGCAGGCTTCAGCCGTCGCTGGTATGCCAGGTCGCGATGTCGTGGTCAAGGCCAGGAGGTGAGCGGCCCGAGGTCCGGTAAGAGCCCACGAGTCGGGATGCTCGGGAGGTCCCCTTTAGCGCTCGAGCAGCACTCGCTGGGCAAGAAAGGAAGGCAACGTCATCGTGACAGAGCTGCACTAGGCGAGGGTTTGGTGCTGCGTTGGTCCAGCTCCTGTAAGGGCGTGACTTATCTTGAGTTTGGAGTAGTTCTTCGACGGGGCGCCCGGCCCGAGTGGCGGTAGCTGAGGTGCTGCTGGGTTAGGTCCTCGCGAGCTTCTTCCCACTTCCCCACACTTTCCTTAATGCTCTACATCCTCAGGTCCCGGCCCTCGAGCGAGCTTAGCCGCTGCTGGTATGACAGGTCGCGATGCCGTGGGTCAAAGCCAGGGGGTGAGGGCTGGAGAGCCAGTAGGAGCCCATGAGTCGCGATGCTCAGGCGTCGCCCTTTTAACGTCCAAGCGGTCTGTGCCGGAGAGAGAGGGAGAGATAGCCCGCGATGTCCCCAACATTGCTCCTAGAGTGGGTCCTGCATACCAATCATAAGGAGAGACAAGATCTGTCGCTACGGTTGCCAGCCAACCATTGGTCGCTCCGAGGGAGTGATTGGGGCACTGAGGGCCTGGTGAGGTGGCGCCTTGCGAGGCTGCCGCGGCCGGAGCTCGACCACTTAGATTTATCGGCGTTGCAGGGACAGACCCGTACGCAGACATCGTGCCAAGGCGAGCGGCTCCATGGGTAGATGTCAATCGAGCAGGCGATTAGGTCAGGTATGTTAAGTATGAAGGAGCAAATCCGTTTAAGGTAGATGCGGGGAAAGTAGACGCCGCTGGGCCAGGCCCGAGCAGCTTGGGGATGATGCAGCCCGAGGGGCGCCCCCAGCAAGGTAGGTAAAGAGCGTAAGCAAAACGGATACATGCCGCAGGGACGGACCCACGCGACATGAGAACGACGCGGCCCTGTGGGCTCTCCCAGCTAAAAATGGAACTTGAAAGATGTCACCTGATGCCATTGAAGATGAAGTGATGCCAAAGAAGTGCGCGACGCGCGGTGAAGACGTTGACCCTCACGAGCCCCCAGGCCCAGGAGCCTCGGGAGGCTCCGGGGGCACGGGTAGGTCTTCGAGGGCCATCTCCACCTCCACCAGGACCGCACAATGCCTGACCTCCTGAGCCTCCAGAATGCTCCTGAGCAAGCGCTGATGAGCGGCGACCGCGTTCGGCAGGCCTAAAGGCATGCGAATGTAGCCGTGAGGTGGACCCTCGCAATGCCCCACGCGCGAAGGCCAGAGGCGCTCCTGAGACGCGGCTCGGTTGAGCCCTGGCACGTCGATGCAGGTGCGCAGCCCACCATCCTCGCCTGGATGTGGGGCCATGGCGGGCAAGCAGCGGCTGTCGCGCATGACTCTTGACTCCTGTAGCTCCTGGGTGTTTCCTGCGATGAACTCCTGAGGGTTTGGTCTTCCTTGCCTCGTACCTTCCTAAGGGAAACATGCCTGGAAGCACCCCTCCAAGTGGTGCCCGAATGCCTCCCTCGTGACCTTGGCAAAGTCGGTGGTTCTCCAAGAAAGAGCCCCCAAGCCCTGCCTGAGGAGGGCGCCAGGCGCGCTTCCCTATGCGACAAAGGGTGGCGCTCCCTGAACGGGCGCAAATCCTGACGCAACGCCTCCGGAGGTGCCTGCCTCCTTATGGCTTGGGCCAGGCGAAGCCTTCTTCTTCTTAAGGGCCGCCTTGGGAAGTCTTCCGCTCCTGTGATCTGGGTCTTCGATTGCTGCGGCTTGGAACGCACGCTCAAGTGAACACACCACGTCCCTTTCCTCATAGGGTACGGTGATGACTCCACCGCTTCCTGGCATCTTGAGGACATTGTAGCCATGGTGAGTCACCACCATGAACTTGGCTAGGGCTGGGTACCCGAGGATGGCGTTGTATGGCAGGAGAATGTGGGCGAGGTCGAAGTCGATGAGCTCGGTGTGGTAGTTGTTGCGATGCCCGAAGGTGACTGGCAGGCGAACTTGCCCTATCGGAATAGTGGTACCATCAGTGACTCCTGAGAAAGGCTCGGTCGGCTGGAGCTGATCATACGACACTTGGAGATTGTCGAACATCTCGACGGACAGGACATTGAGTCCTGCTCCGCCATCAACGAGGGTCCTGGTGACCTGCACATTGTTGATGACTGGGAGCAAAGCATCGGGAGGACTCCGGCCGTCGCCGCGCACTTGAGCTGATCCGCTGAGCTGAACATGATGGCGCACGCAGACCACCTGAGAGGGCGCGTGGCCTCAAGCTTGGGGAGGACTGCATTCACCTCGCGAACAAACTGCTTGAAGATGCGCTGTGATGCTGGGGCCTGGGTGCCACCCAAGATGCAAGCGATTGCACGCGGCTCCTGGAAGCCCCTAGCCCCCTCGTCTTGATGTTGGTATTCGTTCCTTCTTGGTGGTGGCGGTTGAGGAGGGAGGCCTGCGTTGCCGTGCAGACGATCCTCACGAGGCTGATCCCTCCAACGTCCCTCGCGAGGCTGGTCCTGCCAGTGATCCTTGCGAGGTCGGTCACGCCACCCTTGGCAAGGGCCACGGTCTTCCCATAGTCCTCCACCTCTTCCTCCTCCTCGTCCATAGCCCCTGTCGTTGCGCTCGGGGCATCGGCCGATACGCCCATCTCGCACGGCCCTGAGCTGTATCCAATTTAGGCAGCATCATATTCTCATGAACATTAGAATCGTTACCAAGAAACAGAAGTACCGGGTAATTTAATTGGTGTGCGCGAGCTCTAGTAATTGGTCCAGTATGTATAGCAGCAGGGGTTGTGGGTGTAACAATGGTATTGATGTCCTCATCAGCCTCCCTCGCCGGAGCACCTGCTCCGACCTCGTAGGACCATCCCCACCCGATCCACCGCGCTCGACCCGATCCCCTGCGCCGCCATTGACTTTTCTCTCGAGGTCGAAATTCCTCTTAAGTCGCGAAATTCCTATTTCATGTGCCCATGTTTGTCATGTTATATCTCCATGCATATAGCTCCGATTTGCGCATATGATATATCGAAATGTTCGTCTCGTGATGCTCTTCATGTTAGTCTCGTTTGCATGCATGTTACTGTGAATATTGATGGCTTAATCTTAGTTGCAAAAGTGCTATATGATGTTGTCTGCTGGAATTCATCATAATTTGTTGATTTGTCATTTTCATTGCATTTTGTGTGTGCGTCCTTTGAGCATCATGTCTACATGTTTTAGGAGCATCTTCATGCCATCTTTGTAGTGGTGCAAGCTTTGTATTTTCATGAGCTCTGTGGAGAACAAGCCTGCAAAGTAGGCCACATGATGTTGCTGATTTCAGACACTTAGTATTTCTGCTGTCTTTTCCTATTACATTATGTTGCTATGTTGACTTGTTTCCATAAGTAGATCCATGCATATTTTGATGAAGTTCAGTAAGAGTGTTTTGAAGATATGGTTATGCTCTATCCATTCATGCCTCTTGTTGTAATTATGGAGTAGAATAGCTTGTAATTACCTTGCTCTACTTTTACTAAATATTGTTGCTGGCAGATTGTTAACATGAATGCATTTTTGCTGTGTGTTTTGGTAGTGATCCATGCACCCTATGACTATCCTATTACCATGTTTAGCTTCATAAATGTGTCTTCTTACTATTGGTTACCTTGTGATGCCATGAAATGCCTTGTGGTGAGTGGCATGAGCTTGCAAATTTGCTATCATGAATCAGTTTCTGCCATGCTATGTTTTTCTACTAGGCGTGAAACTGTTCATATCACTTGCCATGTTTGCATTGATGGTACCATCTTTTCTGTGCATCTTTCGCTAAAGTTCAGCAAGGGAGTTTTGTTCATTGCCTTTAGTACTAGCATGCCATGCTCTTGTTTGCCATGTTATGATCCTGTAGCATGTAGTTTACTATCTCTAAACATTGCTACCAGATGATGTTTATGCCATGTTTAGTATTTTCACCAAGTCTGTGAAGCTATTATCATTTGCATTTTGGTCGTGCTGTTTGAGGCTTATTCTAGTGGGGTCTAGCAGGAGCTCAATGTTCATGATTTGTAGAGCTTCACTTGTACTTTACTGCAATGTGCTTTGTTGCTATGTTGGAGTACTGTAGCATAGTTTCATGATGCATCTTAGGTGATATGATGTTATTGAGCGCAGTTTTGCATCGTTCTTGTTTTGTTCGTCATTTGCAAACCGTGCATCCGTTTCCGGTTATCCTTATATCGATTTCGACCGAAATCACTCGAGCTTTCCAGTGGCATGCTTGGTTTTCCAACTTGATACCATGATCATCTTTTCCCTTCTGGAGTACCCATATTTATTGCACATCATACCTTGCATCACATGCCATGTCTTGCATCATGTTTCTTGCGCATTGCACCATGATTGACTGTTGTTCCGTTGCTTGTGTTCTTGCTTTGGGTAGAGCCGGGAGATGAGTTCATGAATGAGGAACCTGTTGAGTACGTTTACGAGGAGCAAGCTTTCGACAACCCTGATAACTTTGCAGGCAAGATGACCATTACCCCCGATATCACTTCTATCTTTGCCTGCTAGTTGTTTGATCTATCGCTACGTCGCGCTACCTACCACTTGTTTATCATGCCTTCCATATTGACATGTCAAGCCTCTAACCCACCTTCCTAGCAAACCGTTGTTTGGCTATGTTACCGCTTTTGCTCAACACCTCTTATAGCGTTGTTAGTTGCAGGTGCCTTGCAGGTTGTTCCATGTTAGAACATGGTTATGTTGCGATATCACAATATCTCTTATTTAATTAATGCATATATATACTTTTCCAAATAGTGGAAGGCTTGGCCTTTTGCTAGGTGTTTTGGTCAACTCTTGCCGCCCTAGTTACCGTCATACCGGTGTTATGTTCCTTGATTTTGTGGTCCTTAAGCGGTTGGGGTTATGGGACCCCTTGACAGTTCGCTTTGAATAAAATTCCTCTAGAAAGACCCAACCTTGGTTTTACCATTTGCCTAATAATAATTAAAATTTTGCCTAGGGAGTAATTAACCCAAGGATCATCTTAATTCAACCCCCGGGCTAGTCTTCCTCTAAGTGCTGGTCCAACCTGGGCGATGTCCGGCACCCCCTGGGCAACCAGGGTCTCAGCCAACCCGACGTCTTGCCCATCTGGTGTGCCCTGAGAATGAGATACATGCGACTCCTATTGGGACTTGTCGGCACATCCGGCGGTCTTGCTGGTCTTGTTTTACCATTGTGGAAATGTTTGTAACCGGGATTCCGAGTCTGATCGGGTGATTCCGGGAGAAGGAATATCCATCATTGATTGTGAGAGCTTGTGATGGGCTAAGTTGGGACACCCCTACAGGGTATAAACTATCGAGAGTTGTGCCCGCGGTTATGTGGCAGATGGGAATTTGTTAATATCCAGTTGTAGAGAACTTGACACTTGACTTAATTAAAATGCATCAACCGTGTGTGTAATCGTGATGGTCTCTTTTCGGCGCTGTCCCAGAAGTGAACACGGTTGGGTTATGTATGAACGTATGTTGCTCAGGATCACTTATTGATCACTTCTAGTTTTATGACCCTTGCGTAGTTTCTTATCATACTCTTGTACTCGTATGTTATCAACCATATTTGCTTAGCGCTTGCTGCAACTCCACCTCATAATCACATCCTGCCTAGAAGCTTAAATAGTCTTGATCTCGTGGGTTTTGAGGTTGCCGAGTCCTCGTGTCTCACGGATACTACCAAAAAAGTTGCAGGTGCCGATGATACCAGTGCAGGTGATGCCACCAAACTCAGGTGGGAGTTCGATAAGGACCTTGGTTGTTACTATGTGTATTTTCCAGATGATCATTAGTGGTGCCCAGTTGCGACGATCGGGATTTAGCATTTGGGGTTGTCTTCTTTTCATTTGGATCTGTCCGTAGTCGGACTATGTGTATACTCCGAATGATGTATGAATTATTTGATCATCATGTGACGTGGCGATTTTAAGCCAACTATTTATCCTTGTTCTTGTACATGGGATTGTGTGAAGATGACCCTTCTTGCGACAAAACTAAAATGCGGTTATGCCTCTAAGTCATGCCTTGACACGTGGGAGATATAGCCGCATCTTGGCCATTACACCAAGGAGATCCAATGACAAGTACAACAACTCATCAAGAACGGCCATGTATGAATAAGTTTGAGCCCTTGTGCCATCCCAGTAATCCTTGTTCCCAAGAAAGATGGTACATATCACATGTGTTCCGCTTGTC
This sequence comes from Triticum urartu, assembly GCF_056163025.1. NCBI lineage: Eukaryota > Viridiplantae > Streptophyta > Magnoliopsida > Poales > Poaceae > Triticum > Triticum urartu. The sequence continues at coordinate 264,466,432 of NC_141876.1, forward strand.
GCCCTATCAATGCTATTAGTGTGTTTTATCATTCCCCCATTCCATGCCTAGATCAAGAAAATGTCAAATAGATATAAAAGAAAATAAAAGCATAATCACAAACCCAAAATAAGAACAGAGAGTGTTGGGGATATAACTACCAGGTATGACCCGCCCAGGAGGGGCCGGGTCAATCTTAATGGCGGGTTACTCAAAGAAGCCCGACGAGTATACAAGGCGACGGTTCATTATAAGACTTGTAGCAGGCCCAAGCCCAGAGGCGGATTAAGGCCCATAATTGTAAGCCACCATGTATGAGTAAGACTTGTAAAGTAAGACATGTAAAAGAAGTTACCGAGCCGGACACGTTGTATGAGCCAGCCGGGACTCTGTAGGCCGCCAGGCGTTAACCCGTGTATATAAGTGGACGACCCGGTGGCGGCTTAGGGCAAGAAACAACAGAACGAGAGCCAAGCTAGCGTATTTCGCTCCTTGCTCATCGAAACCTAGCAATACCACAACAACTGGACTAGGCTTTACCTTCACCGCAAGGGGCCGAACCAGTATAAACCTCTCGTGTCCTTTGTCCTGATTAACCCCTTTAAGCTTCCTAGTTGCGATGGCTCCACGACTAAGTCCTTCCACTAGGACATCTGTCGTGACAATTCCACGACAGCTGGCGCCCACCGTGGGGCCAGCGCACAGTGGATTTGAGTTCTTGAAGGGCAGCTTCAAAGGGCTCAAGGGATACGCTGTGGGCCGAATGACCAAGAGTCGTCGCGACAAGCACTACGTCGACGATGCCGGCTTGGGCCCTGAGGCCGGCTCAATTGAGTACGGGTACCGGGTCCCCTTCGGCGCAGTCCATGTCTTCATCGGCCAGATCGGCGAGCCGGGCCCTGAGCCGGACATCTGCACCGACCTCATCAAGACGACTCAGCGTGCGAAACCTGCCCGGACTCATCCGGCCATAAGGCGTTCCTTCGTGGGTTGCGTCCACAGAGGGGAGTTTTCTGAAGGATCTGTTGATGGCGGAGAGACGGCTGTCCACTCTAACGCCGAGTCGTCCACAGGTGAGACGGATTCATTGTATCAACTACAAGATGGCGGGGTTGGGGGCTCTTCCGATGGCAGCAGTATTCCGGACCCCTTTGAGCCGCCGAATCGAGCCCGGGTATTCATGGCTGGCACTCAACCCGGTCAGAACTCTACGGCCGCATCAGCGGTAACCACCAAATTGGCAGCAGCCGAGTCAGGAGACCCCGTGCGCCCACCAGCTCAGGTGCTGATGGATCTCATGGATAGGATGATGACCTTGTTGACCGCCGTGGTTGAACCGACAGACAAGGCTCAGCATGATGCAGAGGTGGCATGGTTACGTGGGGAGGTAACACAAGCCAAGGAGAATTTAGCAGCGGAGGACGTAAGGATGGTTGCAGAGTGGGCGGCTCTGGATGCTCGTGCTCAGAAACTTCAAGCAGAGACTTTCCGGCTCTCGGTGGATCTAAATGCATCAAACGAGGTCATGAGGAGAAGGCACCAAAAGGCTCAATCACGTCTCCCTCTGACTTATGATCCTAGGAACATCTTCCACACACCTGGGGCTGGTCCCAGTAACCCGCCGGAGGCGAACAGGATCACAACACCCGGGACTGGGGCACCAGTTCAGTCGCGGGCCATGGAACACCCTCGTGTGAATACTACTCCGCCTCATTACGCACCAATACCACCGGGTCACATTTCTAACCCTTTGGAGAATTTGATCGCTGCGTCGGCTCATTTGGCGGCTCTCCTAATGGAAGGAGACTCTCCAACAGTGATCGAAACACGAAGGGTCCGAGAACTTCTTCAGACGGCTCTGGCACAGCAGGATGCATACTCTTATAGTCGAGATAGAATCCATTCAACCCGTCGCCCAAGCCGGAGCCCGAGCTATAGTAGGCATATGGACTCAGCGGCCATGTCAAGCAACGCCCAACGCCGTAACCAACCACACATGCATGACCCGGCACAGGATGGAGCTCTTAACTTGGGGACCACGAGAGGATCCGTCAAGAGGTTGAGCGGGCGGTTCAACAGGCAGCTGAGCTGGCGGCTCACCAGGCTTTCCCAGTTTATCCAGCAACCTTTGTTGAAGCGGGTGTGGCCACAAGGACAGGAGGTGTCCCTTGTGTGGTGTCGGCCCTGCGTAATGAGCGTTTTCCAAAGGACTTTAAGGGGCCTCGTAAGGTACCTACTTACACAGCCGACCTGCAGCCCGGGGCATGGATTCAAAGTTACGAGATGGCCATCGAGTAATTGGAGGTCAGTGACGCAGCAATGGCCAAGTAATTCACTATGATGCTAGATGGAACATCTCGCACTTGGTTGAAGGGGTTGGCACCCAATTCCATTGGCTCATGGGCGGAGTTAAAAGCCCGGTTCATTCAGAACTTCAAGATACATGTAAGCAACCCATGTCGATCGTGGACTTGACTAACTGTAAGCAAGAGGAAGGTGAATCCATGACCCATTGGGTGCGCCGGGTCAAGGAAATAATACATTCATCTGATAAGATGGATGCCGGCTCCGCAATCTTAACATTGGAGAAAAATTGCCGTTTTGAACCTCTGAAACAGAAGCTGGGGCGGCTCAAGCGTGATTGTAATGACATTGGCCAGCTGATGGCGGCTCTAGTCAAGTACGCCGATTCTGACAGTACCAAGGATCCCACGTTTGACGAAGAGAAGACAGGGAAGGGAAAGAATAACGGCAACGACAAAGGTCACCAGCACAACCCAGCGAATCAAGGAGGTAACAAACGTAAGGCTGACGGTAGTCTGGAGTTTGTGGCCAACGCCAATACACAGGGCAACAATCAACGGTGCAAGGGGAGGCCACCTCCTCGGTCAGGCGAGTCAGGTCCCACCCTCGAGGAGCTGCTAAATGAACATTGTCCAAGGCACGGCACCCGGGAGAAGCCAGCTACCCATCTATGGAAAGATTGTACGATCATGAAGGCTTTTAAGAATTCCAACATGTTTGGTGGTAACCACGGACCTAGGGGCGGCACAGGCTGTAGCAGCTTTCATGGCCCGGGCGCCGGCTCAGGCGGTTGCGGTTTTCACGGCCAAGGCCCTCAAGGCAGTCAGGGCAGCTATAATCAGCAATCTGGCCAAGGTAATCAGCACCAACAGCAGTCAGGGTATCAGAGTAACCCAAAGCAGTTGAACAGTGGGTAGTATCACGTATTCACCACTAGTTTGTGCAAAAGGGAATAGAAACTTCATAAGAGGGCTGTGAATGCTGTTGAACCGGCGGTTCCATGTTATTTGAGATGGTCTGAGCAGCCTATCGTATGGAGTAGGGAAGACCACCCACCCTCCCCGGGTTGATAATCCGGGTCATCTGTGATGCGGAGCATCACGGGATGATCCCCATGGACGCACCTACACCTCCAACGACACCACTTGGACCAATGACACGAGCCCGAGCCAAGGCTATCGAAGATAAGGTGAACTCACTCCTCTCCGAACTCCACTTTCTATGCATCAGACATGGCTACTACGTAAGTCCGAGGTGTTGTGCATGATTAGGCACCAAGAGGACCCTCCCAAAGATGCGCACGAAGATGTACAAGTCCCCAAGTCCACGGATGAGGAGAACCAACGGAGGGAGCCAAGAACATCTCCCAGGCCCCCGACATTCGTCCATGACACAGGACATCCGGCCCCTGGAGCGTCATCCACTACAACAGCACAGCCGCCAGAAGCTACAGGCCCCGGACATCCGGCCTCTCCCGAGCCCCCGGACATCCGGCCACCACCCCTAAATTCCAGCCCCTCCAAACCCGAGAGCAACAAATGCCACCACCCCAGCCAGGACATCTGGCCTCCCCAGCCCGGACATCCGGCATCGTCTCAAAGCCCGGACATCCAGCCCGACCGGCCCGGACGTCTGGCCTCCCCTGTCTGCGCACAGTGAAGAGCCGAGGCCCGTGTATCCCTTCTCCCCGCTAGACTATATATACTCCCCCTCGCCCAACTTTCTAGGGTTAGCGTTGTGATAGCTCATTTGAGAGATAGAGCTACGCTCATCCATATCGGATCACCTTCTTGCGAGAGACCGCTGCCTCTTCGGAGAAGATCCCTTTGGATTCAAGCCCCCTTTCTAAGGGAAGATCCCCCCGTGGATTCAAGACCTCCTCACGGAGAAGACCGGTTACCGTGTATCGCCCCTAGTTGATCGCGCACCATGTATCGTTCCATGTACTCGAGGATCTAGCATATGTGTGACTATTTCTTGTTGGTTTAGTGTTTCCTCCCGTGTTTCCCTTTGTGTTTTCCCCTGTTTTCCCCTCTTTTTCCTCGTGTTCTTCGCGGGATCCGCTCCTTTCGTGAAAGATCGGGCGATTAGGGTTCTACCCTACATCATCTTGGTATCATGAGCCACGTTGATGACGACTTCGGAGCCTCCCCGTTGTGTTTTCTAGCCTAATTTTGTTGATTCCGTTCTAAATTCGAAAATTGCCCCACAAAAATAGCCCCAAAATATTTTGTGATTTGTTGGTGTGTTGAGATTTTGTTGGTTTGGATCCGTGGATTTGCTTTGTTTTGAGTGGATCTAGCTTCCCATCCATTTTCCCCCAATTTCCATCCATAAATTCCTCTGAATTTCGCCCGGATTTGACCTCTCCAAGCGGTGCTCATCCCGTTCGTCCCCGGATCCAGAGCCCGGACATCCGTCCCTCGGACATCCGGCCTTCCACCCAGACATCCGACCCCTGGCAGCAACATCTCCATCCACCGCCCCGTTTTCCATCCATTTTTCACCAAATTTTGTTCAGTGCCCACCGTATACCACATATACTTCCGCATAACTCCACCACTTCCTCATAGCCCAACCATTTTGGACCATTTCACTCCCTGACACTTTTGCTACTTTGAGGTTTGAGCATTTGAGTTGCGGTACTATATCCTTTTGTGTTTCGGCTATCTAGGTACGGTTCGACATCGACATCACCGCCGTCCTACATCATCATCGCCGTCCTACATCGTCATCAACAACGACCACCTCGACTACACCTTGGTATTCGTGCCACCATTTTGACACCATACCGAAGGCAAGACCGGTAGCCTCATCTTCGTATTGGACATATCAATCTTGCCATTACATTGATAGCCATCATAGCCTTACTCCTTTGCATTGCTTACCCTTTGAGACTAGCCATTGAGTATTGCCGGCAACGAGACTTGTGCACATTAGTGATCATACTTCCCATAGCATACATACATCATTGTTGCATATATTGCTATCATCTCTTGTGTCACAAAGTTGTCATCGCATACACAATTGCTATCTTGGTTCATCAAGCATCGCATACAAAAAGAGCACCAACATCATAGAGCCAAACAAGCTTTTAAGCAAAGAGGAAAGATAAGCAAAGAGCTTTTAAGCAAGAACACATAGCATCATACAACATTAAGATTTTCATACTCGATCATCTTGGATCATATCATAGCAACACCTTGCATAGAGCATACTTGGGATAGAAGTCGTTGCATTTTTGCTAAGTAGGTTGTGCACAAGTTCTTGTATCCGCCTATTGTGCAATCGTGCTAGCGTCTCTCTAGTGTTGTGCAACAAGAGCATTTTTGTGGATTCCACATTTTGGCTCACCCTTGGTTGCACGACTCCACTTATCTTTTTGCGTGTGTGTTTCCGTGTACCTTATATGCTTGGTCTACTTGTTACATTGCATCTTGCGAATCTTTTCCAACATTATGGAATCTCACTTACAATTGCATCAAATTTTGTGCCACCATCCTAACCAAGCTCCACCAAAAGATTTTACTTGTGTAGGTGTGAGAAACCGACAAGAGCTAGTACCAATTATGATATTTCCTTGTCCTACATTGGAGTGATCCTCGATCCACTTTCAACTTCGGTCAAGGTACATTTGGTATTCGTTCTTCTCTTTCTACCACTGACATTTGTCTGGAATGATGGATAGGCCAAGTACTTCTACCAACCCACTCTTCATGGAGCAAGATGACGACATGAACTCCTTCGTCACCAAGAGTCACCTCTTTGGTGAACAACGTGCTTTGCATCAAGAGCAACAAGCTATGAGTGAACGCATCGACAACCTTGCCGCCGACTTGCGACTTTCCGAGCAACGTACAAGGGACTACTTCGACCACAAGCTCGACGATCACAAGCAAGAGAACGACGCAAGGATGGATGAGATTCACGCTTTGTTGCTCAACCGCTCTTCTTCCACTTCAAGAAGGAGCCGTTCAAGCCAACACTCTGACTTCACACTCTCCGGCTCAAGTACACCGACATCGAACACTCTTCGCCGAGCCGCACACCACGATCATCAAGCAAGCCTCAATCCCCTATGCGACACCGACTCTCAAGAGCGCCGACGACGTCAAACTCAAGAGGCCTTTGCGCTAGCACGAGAACGGCAACGACAACGCCAACATGAAGAGGAAGAGCGAACGCGTCTACACCAAAATGCTCAAGATGCCGAGGCACAACGCCAAGAAGAACAACTCCGTGAAGCTCAAGCACTTGCGGCGCAACAAGCCCTCCAAGATTCAAGTCGAGCCGTAGCCGACCGGGGCCGACAAGTGCGAGAACAGGAAGAAGCATTTGATGAGGAAATTCAAGAACGGAGATTTCAATCTCGCGTGCATCATCAAGTTCCTCAAGCTCCTCTTCGAGCTCGACAAGCTCCTCCAGAAGCACATCAAGAACAACAAGTTCCTCAACATCATGAAGACAATGGAGATCCTCCACGACAAGAGCAACATGAGGTTGACAACCCTCCATGTCAAGAGCACCACGAGTTGAACAATCATCAACAACATGGGCGTCATCATCCCCGACCCCAACACAATGAAGAAGACCAAGTCTTTTGTGATGAAGACTCAAGTCCCGCACTTGTTGTCTCCAAAGTCTTGACTTTCCAACATCACCAAGAGGAAGACCAAAGATGCCACATATTCCACACCAAGGCCGGCATCAATGGACGATCCGTCAAGGTCATCATCGATGGAGGGAGTTTTCATAATCTCGCAAGTGAAGAACTTTGCTCCAAGCTCCAATTGCCCAAGACAAAGCATCGACATCCATACAAAGTGCAATTGCTTAGCGACTCCGGCACCATCCAAGTCAAGCACCGAGTACAAGTATCCTTCAAAATTGGCGCCCACGAAGACACCTTGGAGTGCGACGTCGTTCCAATGACCGTTTGCCATCTTCTCCTTGGACGCCCATGGCAATTCGATAGAGGAGTCATCCACAACGGCCGAACGAACCACTACATCTTCAAGATGAAGGGCAAGGAGTACGTTCTCCATTCAATGTCGCCAAGTCAAGTGATCGCCGACAAGCAAGCGACCCATCGTGGAGATCATAGTGAGAGAGCGAGCCATCAAAAAGAGAGTGAGCGCCACAAGCCCAAATCGAGTGCCTCCACGATGAGCGAAAAGAAGAACCTAGTTCTATTTGCCACCAAACATGAGATAAGAGAAGTGTGTGAGAACCCATCTAGTGTGATACACTATGTCCTCTTGTGCAAGGAAATGCACCAAAAGCTAACACCTCTCACTCTCTACCTTTAGTCTTGTCCTCTCTTTTGCAGGAATTTCAAGATGTTTTCCCCGATGAGCTACCTCCGGGCCTACCTCCTCTACGAGGCATTGAGCACCGAATCGACCTCATCCCCGGAGCACCTCTTCCGAACAAAGCTCCATACCGCGTCAACCCCGAAGAAACCAAAGAAATACAAAGGCAAGTAAAACATCTCATAGACCATGGACATGTGCGTGAAAGTTTGAGTCCTTGTGCCGTCCCGGTCATTCTTGTGCCAAAACGTGATGGTAGCTTTCGCATGTGCTCCGATTGTAGACCTATCAATGCTATCACCGTTCGATATAGGTACCCCATTCCACGCCTAGACGATATGCTTGATGAGCTTAGCGGTGCCACTATCTTTTCCAAAATTGATCTTAAGAGTGGTTACTATCAAATCCGCATACAAGAGGGTGATGAATGGAAAACCGCCTTCAAAACCAAGTTTAGTTCATATGAGTGGTTAGTCATGCCTATGGGTCTCTCGGAGGCACCGGCCACTTTTATGCGCCTTATGAATCATGTCTTTCGCCCTTACATTGGTATATTTGTTGTGGTTTACTTTGATGACATTCTTGTGTTTAGCAAATCTCTCAAAGAGCATGTCACCCATGTCTGCACCGTTTTGCAAACTCTTAGAAAAGGGCGCCTCTATGCTAATATGGAGAAATGCCTTTTTGGTGTTGATAAGCTTGTTTTCTTGGATTTTGTTGTTTCCTCTAAGGTTGTTCATGTTGATGAGTCCAAGATCAATGCTATTAAGACTTGGCCACAACCGACCAACTTGCATCAAGTGCATAGTTTTCTTGGCCTTGCGGGTTTCTATCGTCGATTTGTGAAGGATTTTAGCACCATTGCGTCTCCTTTACATGCTTTGAGCAAGAAGAATGCGCCTTTTGTTTGGAGACCATACCAAGATACCGCATTCAATGAGCTTAAGAATTTGCTTACTCATGCTCCCGTGCTTGCTTTACCCAACTTCGACAAGCCTTTTGAGATTCATTGTGATGCTAGTGGTAATGGCATAGGAGGTGTATTAATGCAAGAGAAGCACCCCATAGCTTACTTTAGTGAGAAACTTTCCGGAGCGCAACTCAATTACCCCATCTATGACAAAGAGCTATATGCTTTAGTCCGCATTTTGCATGAATGGGAACATTACCTTCGTCCACATGAGTTTATCATTCATACCGATCATGAGACTCTCAAGTATCTTAAGGGTCAAACCAAGTTGAACAAGCGTCATGCTAAATGGAGTGAATTTATTGAGTCTTTTCCTTATGTCATCAAATACATCAAAGGTAAGGAAAAATTGTAGCGGATGCTCTTTCCCGCATATGCATGCTTGTTACACAACTTGAGTTAGATGTCATTGGCTTCGAGCATATCAAAGACTTGTATGAGCATGATGCAACTTTTGCTACTCCTTATGCCAAGTGTTTGTCGCATACATCTTGGGAACGCTATTACATCAAAGATGGATATCTTATGAGAGCTAAGAAACTTTGCATCCTCAAGTCTTCTCTTCGTTTGTTGCTTTTATAGGAATCTCATGGAGGAGGCTTAATGGGACATTTCGGACGTGACAAGACGTTCGCCATGCTCTCGAAGAACTACTTTTGGCCCAAGATGTTTCGGGACGTCAATCGCTTAACCAACTGGTGCTCTACATGTCGCAAAGCTAAGTCCAAAGCTCAATCTCATGGCCTCTATATGCCTCTACCAATTCCATACCAACCATGGGAAGACATTAGCATGGACTTTGTACTTGGTTTTCCTAGGACTCGAAATGGGAAAGATTCAATATTTGTCGTTGTGGACCGTTTCTCAAAAATGGCACATTTTATTCCTTGCAACAAGATAGACGATGCTTCACATGTTGCTACTCTCTTTTGTAGGGAAATATTGCGTCTACATGGAGTGCCAAAGACTATCGTCTCGGACCGCGACATCAAGTTCCTTAGCTACTTTTGGAAGACCCTATGCGCCAAGCTCGAAATCAAGCTACTCTTCTCCATGGCTTACCATCCTCAAACCGACGGCCAAACGAAGGTGAAAAACCGCACACTCTCAGCTCTACTTCGAGTACTCATCAAGAAGAACATCAAGGAGTGGGAGGAGTGCGTACCTATCACCGAGTTCGCCTACAACCGAGCAAGACACTCAACAATCGGCAAGTCCCCCTTCGAGGTCGTCTACGGTTTCAACCCGTTGTCACCATTGGATATTCTCCCTCTACCACTCCAAGAGCGCATCAATTTGGACACAAGGGCACGAGCGACCCATCTCAAGAAGGTGCATGAAGATACAAGAAACACAATCGAGCGCCAAGTACAATGACTTGCGACCAAGCTCAACATCAACAAGCACCCTATGATATTCAACAGTGGAGACCTCGTGTGGCTACACCTTCGCAAGGACCGCTTTTCCCAAGAACGCAAGTCCAAACTTCGACCACGCGTGGATGGACCATTCAAGGTGCTTGCACGCTACAACAACAACGCATACAAGATCGACATCCCTTGTGACAAGTACTTCGTAAGCGACATCTTCAACATCAAAGATCTCTCGCCCTACCATGGTGATGAGGATTTCGATCCGAGGACGAATCTTCCCCAAGGGAGGGGAGATGATGCGGAGCATCCCAAGATCATCCCCAAGGACGCACCTACACCTCCAATGACACCACTTGGACCAATGACACGAGCCCGAGCCAAGGCTATCGAAGATAAGGTGAACTCACTCCTCTCCAAACTTCCACTTTCTATGCATGAGACATGGCTACTACCTAAGTCCGAGGTGTTGTGCATGATTAGGCACCAAGAGGACCCTCCCGAAGATGCGCATGAAGATGTACAAGTCCCCAAGTCCACGGATGAGGAGAACCAACGGAGGGAGCCAAGAACATCTCCCAGGCCCCGGACATCCGGCCCCTGGAGCATCATCCACTACAGCAGCACAGCCGCCAGAAGCTACAGGCCCCGGTCATTCGGCCTCTCCCGAGCCCCCGGACATCCGGCCACCAGCCCGGAAATCCGGCCCCTCTGAACCCGAGAGCAAAAAATGCCACCACCCCAGCCCAGACATCTGGCCTCCCCAGCCCGGACATCTGGCATCGTCTGAAAGCCCGACCATCTGGCCCGACCGGCCCGGACGTCCGGCCTCCCCTGTCTGTGCACAGTGAAGGCCCGAGGCCCGTGTATCCCTTCTCACCCTCGCCCAACTTTCTAGGGTTAGCATTGTGATAGCTCATTTGAGAGATAGAGCTATGGTCATCCATATCGGATCTCCTCCTTGTGAGAGACCGTGGCCTCTTCGGAGAAGATCCCTTTGGATTCAAGCCCCCTTTATAAGGCAAGACCCCCCCCCCCCGTGGATTCAAGACCTCCTCACGGAGAAGACCGGTTACCGTGTATCGTCCCTAGTTGATCGTGCACCGTGTATCGTTCCATGTACTCGAAGATCTAGCATATGTGTGGCTATTTCTTGTTTGTTTAGTGTTTCCTCCTGTGTTTCCCCTTGTGTTTTCCCCTCGTGTTCCTCGTGTTCTTCGTGGGATCCGCTCCTTTCGTGAAAGATCGGGCGATTAGGGTTCTACCCTACATCAATCTAGCTCTGGTGGTGGCGCCTCAGGTTGGTGGATATAAATTCACTAAAGTGCTCATGGACGAAGGCAGTAGCATCAACATCCTCTATTATGAGACGTTCCATCGCATGGGGTTGACTGACAAAAGTCTTCAGACGTCCATTACTGTTTTTCATGGAGTTGTTCCTGGTAAGTCGGCATACCCAGTTGGTAAGACTGAGCTGGAAGTAGCCTTTGGGGATGAGTACGATTCTAGGGCTGAGAAGTTAACCTTTGAAGTGGTTAATATCAAAAGCCTGTATCACACTCTGTTTGGACGGCCGGCTTATGCTAATTCATGGCATGGCCGTGTTATGTTTATCTGCAACTCAAAATGCCGGGTTATAAGGGCACCATCATAGTGCATGGAAGCCGGAAGATAGCCCTGGAATGTGAAGAAGGTGATCCTGCTTACGCCAAGTCTGTATGCACAACAGAAGAATTGAACTTTTATAAGGATAATGTTGACCCGACGGACATGACATCTTTGAAAAAGCCAACCACGGAGCATGAGCCGGCGCTGAAGTTTAAGTCAGCTGACGATACTAAGATGATTGATTTTGTGCCTGGTGACTCATCCAAACAATTCATTATCAGTGCTAACTTGGATCCCAAATAGGAAAGCGCGTTCATTGAGTTCATCCATGAGAATCGAGACATCTTTGCATGGAAACCTTCGGACATGCCGGGTGTATCGAGAGAACTCGCTGAGCACACTCTCAATATTGATCCCAAGTTTAAGCCGGTCAGGCAGTTTCTTCGGCGGAGGAAAGGCGCAAGGCTATTGGAGAAGAGGTGCCCCGGATCTTGGTTGCCGGGTTTATAGTTGAAGTTTTTCACCTAGAGTGGTTGGCTAACCCGGTGCTTGTGCTAAAAAAGAACGGCACTTGGTGTATGTGTGTGGATTACACGGATTTAAACAAAGCGTGTCCAGCTGATCCTTTTGCTCTCCCTCGTATTGATAAAATCATTGATGCTACGGCGAGTTGTAAGCGTTTGAGCTTTTTGGATGCTTATTCTAGCTATCATCAGATCAAAATGGCAGTTAAGGACCAGGAGAAGACGACTTTCATTACTCCGTTTGGAGCCTTCTGCTATGTGTCTATGCCTTTTGGGCTTAAGAGTGCCTAGGCGACTTATCAGCGGTGTGTACAGAATTGCCTTCATGATCAGATTGGGCATAATGTTCATGCTTACGTGGATGATATAGTGGTAAAATCCAGAGAGAAGGAAACCTTGGTAGCTGATCTGAAGGAAACCTTTGATAACCTCTGGGTTTAGAAGATGATGCTTAACCCGGCCAAGTGCGTTTTTGGAGTCCCAGCTGGTAAGCTTTTGGGCTTTTTGGTGTCTAACAGAGCCATTGAGGCTAACCTGGAAAAAATTAAGGCGATTACATCTTTGGCTAAACCGGCGTGCATCAATGACGTTCAGCGGCTGGCGGGTCGAGTTACAGCTTTGAGCTGGTTCATAAGCCGGTTGGGTGAGAAGGCTATGCCGTTGTATCAAATGATGAAAAAGACGGATGACTTTGTCTAGAGTGACGCTACCAACTCCGCCTTTGAAGATTTGAAAAGACAGCTTGCTGAGCCGCCGGTTCTTGCTGCCCCATTGAGAAGGAGCCGTTGTTGTTATATGTGGCTACTAACTCATGTGCCGTCAGTGTGGCCATTGTTGTGGAGCGCAAGGAGGCTGGCAAGGAATATCCGATTCAGCGGCCGGTTTACTACGTCAGTGAGGTGCTCATTGAATCCAAGCAAAGATACCCACATTGGGAGAAGCTTGTTTATGGGGTGTTCATGGCAAGTCGGAAGCTTAAGCATTACTTCGAGGGTCATCCTATCACTGTGGTTAGCTCTGCTCCTTTAGGAGATATTATTCAAAATAGAGAAGCCACAGGACGAGTCACCAAGTGGGCCATTGAGCTTGGGTCTCATAATTTAAAGTATGTGCCACGTACGTCCATTAAGTCTCAAGCACTGGTGGATATCATTAACGATTGGATGGAGTTGCAGATACCTGAAGAAAAGCCAGACAACACATATTGGACGATTCATTTCGATGGGTCCAGACAGTTGGAAGGCTCGGGAGCTGGAGTGGTTTTAACTTCTCCTAGAGGTGACAAGTTCTGTTATGTGTTACGATTGATGTTTCCTTGTACTAACAACGCAGCAGAATATGAAGCCTTACTCCATGGTCTTCAAATGGCTAAAGAGATGAGTTTAAGTCGGGTACGGTGTCTTGGCGACTTAGATTTGGTGGCTCGGCAGGTATCGGGCAAGTGGGACTCCAAGGACCCTCTCATGGCGGCTTATCGCCATGAGGTTGACGCTGTTGCTGGACACTTCAAGGGTTATCAAGTGGAGCACATTGACCGCAGAAAAAACAAAGCGGCTGATTCTTTAAGCCGGTGCCACCTAACACTTCTCTAGATGTTCTGCATAACCCTTCTGTCAAGTTGCCTACAGAGGAGGATTTGGCCGTTCCAGAGCCGGAGGCACAATTGGTGGCAGCTCTTCATGTCATTCCTGATTGGACAGTACCGTATTTGGCTTATATGACCTGGGGTGGAGGATGAGACCTTGGCTCAACAGATAACCTGGCGGTCTAAGTCCATGACAATTTCCAATGGTGAGTTGTATCATCGCAGCGTCACTGGAGCGGTTCAACATTGTGTCTCTCCCGAAGAAGGTCAAGAAATTCTTCATGAGATCCATGAAGGGGATTGTGGCCATCATGTTGGTTCAAAGTCTCTTGTGGCCAAAACTTTTCATCATGGCTTTTACTGGCTAATGGCTCACGCTGATGCAGAGGATCTGGTCAGTAGGTGCGATGGGTGTCAAAAATTTGCACGACGAGTGCCCATGCTGGCTCAAGAATTGCGGATGATTCCAATCACTTGGCCGTTTGCAGTCTGGGGGCTTGACATGGTTGGACCTTTCAAAAGATACAAGGATAAAAAGACACATCTCTTGGAGGCAGTTGACAAGTTCACAAATGGGTTGAGGCAGAGCCGGTTAGTAAGTGTGATGCAGCCACGGCGGTTTAGTTCATGAAAAAGGTGATCTTTCGTTTTGGCTTTCCACACAGCATTATAACTGACAATGGTACTAATCTATCCAAAGGGGCTATGGAGGAGTTTTGTCAACGTGAGCATATCCGGCTTGATGTTTCGTCAGTAGCTCACCCCCAATCCAATGGTCAAGCTGAGAGAGCAAATCAGGAAATCTTAAAAGGTCTCAAGCCTCGGCTTATGGTTCCTTTACAACGGACGCCGGCTTGTTGGGTAGAGGAGTTTCCCTCAGTGCTATGGAGCATCAATACCACTCCTAACAGGTCTACGGGTTATACGCCTTTCTTCATGGTTTATGGAGCAGAAGCAGTCATGCCTAGTGATATTCGTCATGACTCGCCCCGCGTGGTGGCTTACGTTGAAGTTAATAATGAACAAGCCCGACAAGATGCACTTGACTTGTTAGATGAGGAGCAAGATTTGGCACCAGCCCGATCAGCAATCTATCAACAGGACCTGCGCTGTTATCACAGCCGCCGAGTTAGGTCCAGAACCTTTCAAGAAGATGACATGGTACTTCGGCTCATCTAGGATCAGTCTGATGCACACAAGCTATCCCCACCTTGGGAAGGACCCTTTGTGGTCAGCAAGAACTTGAACAATGGGTCATATTACCTTATCGATGTTCGAGAGCAGAAAGACTCACATAAGTCGGAAGAGGAGACCCGCCGGCCGTGGAATATTGCTCATCTTTGGCCGTACTATACTTGAGCCACTGGCTCTCATAATGTACATACTGTGACATTGTATATGTTATGATAAGTAATAAAGCAGGACCTCTGTCCTTTTAATTTTCAATGATCATATATCTTTATTCAAACGACCAGTAGGGGGCCGATCGTATTCGAATCTAGCTTAACCCTTTTGGTCCGGCTCATGATCATATTTGAATCTAGCCTTAAAACTCATGGTCGCTAGGGGGCTTCCTGTTCAAACATAGGCCGTATTCAAACCAAAGAGAACATAGCTGTCGTAACCCTCTTGATCGGTGCAAAGTCAAACTCACTAGGGGGCTTCTTGATCATATCTGAATCACAGCTTAACCCCTTTTGGGTCCGACTTGGATCGTATTCCAATCAGGGTCGTTAAAAACCTCTCAAGGTCATTTGTGGTCTTCCTGTTCAAACATAGGTCGTATTCGAACCAAAGAGTACCCTCTTGATCGGCGCAACGCCAAAGCCACTAGGGGCTCCATGATCATATTCGAATCCTAGCTTAACCCCTTTGGTCCGGTTTACTGATCGTATTTGAATCATAAGCTTCCAAATTACTCTTAATGCTTGATTTACATCGTCTGAAACATACTATTTTGTTTTACTGGTTTTTTGTTGTCTCAAATCTAACTGCACGTATGGTTTCAATTTAAACTAGCTCGGTTATTTGACAATGAGTTGCCAAGCTATAACAATCATCAGGCATATCAAGGTATTGACTTCTACAAAGATTAGGGTCGTCAACCTTATTGTCCAGGTCATATAAGCTGGCAGTTCAGAATCAAAGAACATAGGTATGACATTATCGTTCATAAACAGACTTATCTGTATCTTTTCGTTAATCAAAGGTTTTTGCAGCCTTGTTTATCTTACATCTGGTCCTGTTTTTTCCACTATGATGATTTCATAGTTATGTATCGGGTCTTTTGACCCGTCGAGCGATAAACCGCCAGGACAGTTTTTTCATCTTCTGCATACAGGAACAGATTTAAACACTGCAGATGTGATCATGGATATAATGCATATATTGACATCACGGGTAAAAAGTCATATGCAACATCCTATCCAAGACGGCATAGGCAAAACATGCGGTTTTCAAACTAACCTATTACAAGGCATTGAGAGCCCAAAAGGTTAGACTGTTTTCTCTGTTAAGCAGATCTTAAGCTAAAGGCTGGATTATTCAGACGGTTATGACTCCTCCCTCGCCGGTTCACCTCCCTCCACTAGTTGGAAGATGGGATTGGACAAGTCAAAGCCGTTTAGAGCAATGAACTCATCTTCATCGTCAATTAGGCCGGCCGGGTCAATTTTCGAGGCAAAAGTGTGTTGGCAAACTGGCAGGATAAGATCTGTCACTTTATAAGAGGGAGTCGCCATCTTCTTATTTTCAACATCAAAACCCGACTGATATTTATCAATGTTGGTTTCCTCGCCAAGGATGGTAGCGTGAGGACGAACTTCCCTCACACAAGCAACGAAATCGTCTTGATCAAACAGAGTCCCATCTTCTTTCAAAGGGGGATACCCCTTGGCTACATCCGCCGGGTCAAGTTCCGGCACCCAGGCTTTGGAATGGCTCAGTGTGGTTAGGGCTCCGGCTCTTGTGCAAGACCGCTTGACCTTTTGGAATCTGGCGGGTAAAATTGACAATTTCTTCAAGATGTCACTTAAGAGGTTTGGTCCTTGGTTGGCTGGGGATATAATGGCAAGCGCCCGTTGAGCTCCAGTGTACAGCTGCTCCACCAGGGTGTAAACCGCCTTGAGTTTTATTAAACTGTTTTGGCTCAGATTGTTGCTCCAGGCACCTGCGAGTGTTTTAAAAGGTTAAGAAGGCGTCTTATACTTCTGGCAAAAATAGAGTGTAAGTAACTAAAGGCAAATAACTCACCAAAGATTGCGGAGACCATTTGGGACACACGGTTTTTTAAGCCGGTGAGCTCCGTGGCAACCTCCTTGAGAGCCGCCTCCGCTGTCTCAGCATGCTGTGTTAACAAGGTTTTCTCGTCGGCCCAGGATTTCTTTTCCGCGTCAAAACTGGTTTTCAGTTTTCCAGCTTCAGAAAGGCTCAACTGGAGTTTGGAGTCAGCGTTCTTTATCTCTGCCTCTTAATCCGCCAGCCGGGTCTTTGCATCAGTCAATTGAGACCCCAATTCAGTCAAGGCGGTCTACAAACGTGCACAGGTATGTTAAAATGTATTTCAATAACGGTTATCATGATTAAAAGTCCGAAGTGCTTTGCAATGCAACATCACTCGGCACTTGGGGTCTAATGTCTGCCAAAGAATTTTTTTAATGCGAAATGGCTCTTCTATTATTAAAGCCCAAGTGTTTTACAAGTAACAACGCTTGGCACTTGGGGGCTAATGCATGATATTAAGAAGGTGTTTTCATGTTGAGCCAGATCACACTATTTGTTTCGACTAACTCAAGACAGTTATGAAGTTAAGTACCTTCTCATTTGTGATAAACTGAGCCGGCCCTTGGGGACTACAGGTGAAATTTAGGCTGAATTTAAGGAAAATCTATGACAGAGCATTATCCTATATCATAAGTCTACAGATCATTCAGGTTCATCATAATCCGGAGACTTGGGGGCTGGCAGAGCATATAAAGATGGTGAAAGCCGGCGAACGTACCTCATATTTCAGCTGCAGTTGCTTGACCATCTGAATTTCCGAGTCACGGCTGGAATGCACATGACTAAGGTAGCCAGACAGCACGTCACTAACGTTCAGGTGAGCGTAATGAGAGACATCAAACTGCACCTTCTGCCTCTCTAAAGCCTCTTGCTTAGCAGAGTGCCGGGCCAGTACAGTTGGGTTGCCCGGCTCAACGAATCGACTACCAGTAATTAAGAGATCATTGTCAGAAGTCGTCGGCGGGTTAGCTGAGCTAGATGGTTTAGTGGTAGCTGGATTAAGAATGGTCTCATCAACTAACGGCTTAGGAGGGTCCGATTGAACATGGACAGCTAGATCTTGTGGTGCTTCAGATTGATCAGGAGGAGTTGGTATTGCTGGTTCAGGTGCAGGATTTTTTGGGTCATCTACCGGTTTAGTCACCTTGGCTTTCTTGGACTTTGCTTGACCGCCAAGAAAGATTTTATGAGACAATTAGTATAATGATGCAGTTTTAAAGATGCAGAAGAAAGATGATTTTCCTTACCCGGGGGCAGTCTTGAAAGCCGGAAATTGAGTTTGTGACGAGTCGCCAGAAGAGCCAGAAACCTACTGCAAAGGTAAAATGAAGTTAAGAGAGTAAGGAAATAGGTTCATGGATAAAAGCAAAAGACAAAGGTGAAAGAAACCTCATTCTGGCATTTTCGAGGATTTTTTTGTAAGTTGGAGGGCGGTTCATTGTCGTCATTAGTCCGGGCCTGACGGCGGCTCTCATGTTGCTGCTTTTTCGAAAGAAAATGAGGGTCCAAATAAGCCAAAGGGTGCGAAAACCTTACTTTCCGGGTTACCAGTCAAAGTTTCTGTCCTGGCAAAGGCGCTGAGTTGGAGGAAATAGTTACCTCTTCTTCTATGGCCTGGCTGGCTCCCGTGTCGTCCTGGCAATAGTTAGTGTCAATAAGGTTGTTAAAAAACTGGCCAAGGGAGTCAAGGGCTACCTCCGACTCAGAAATATCATCCAGCTGGAACATGTCAGATGCAGTCTTCTTCTTCTTGGGCTTCCGGGTCATTCTCCTAGCGGCTATGGCAATGACTCTAGCCTTCTTGGCAGCTTCATGATCATATTTGGCCTTCCAGAAATTAGATTTGGCCTGTAAGCAAATAACAGGTTAAAAAGCCATGCAAGTATTTAACTACTGAAGAAAACAAAAAAGGAGGTCAAGGGGGTTCACCTCTGGTGCCGGGTTAAGTTTGCAAAAGGGGTTTAATCCAACCTTACTGCAGTCCTCATATTTTTCATTCACAAGGATAGTTGACATTGCAACAATGTCTTCTTCAGTTAGTTGAATAGAGCTGTGACGCAGAGAATCATCTAGGCCTCCGCCATATTTATACATCAACTTGCATCGGCGGCTTAGAGGGATGATCCGCCATGTGATCCAGCAATGGATCAGACCAACTCCAGTTAAGCCATTTCCCAATAAGGCTTGAATCCTTTTGATAGATGGGATAAGCTTCTTGCGTTCAGCAGCAGTAAGCTTGTCAGGGAGCACAAACTCAGAATCAAGACGTTCTGCGCAATAACCCGGAAGTGCTTTTTAATCAGCCGGTGATATGTCTTGGCAATAGAACCAAGTTTGGTTCCAATCTTTGGGATGGCTTGGTAAGACTACAAAAGGAAAGACAGCACCCTGCCGGCGCTGGATCGAGATTCCGCCAAGTTCAAATCTAGGGCCGTTGGTGCATTCATTCTGGTAGTTCAAATAAAAGTACTCTCTGAAGAGCTCCATAGTCGGTTCTTCTTGAAGATATACCTCATAGCGAACTTGAAAATTACAGATATTGGATATGGAGTTGGGTCCAAGATCTTGTGGATGAAGCTTGAAAAAATGCAGAACTTCTCGGAAGAACTTTGAGCTGGGTGGTGAGAAGCCCCGATTCATGTGGTCAGTGAAAATGATAACTTCACCGTCAGGAGCACGATAAGACATAATAGTCTTCACCGGCAAATATCCGATCGTGACAAAATCTTTCAAGGTGTCTTCAATGACTATGGAAGGAACCCAGTTGCAGACCGTTGGCGCTTTTGACGGCATGATGAGAAAAGGGAAAACTGAAAAGAAAGTAATGTGCCGGTTCAATTTATTGGTGGAGTTACAGGTTAAATGATGATAGTATAGATCCGTAATGGCGGCTTAAGTAAGGGCTAATGACATATAAAGGAAAAGTGAGCCGGCGTGATAAGCCTCCATGACTAAAGATATTCGAAGGTTGCCAGAAACTGAATTGGCTAAGTGCTGAGACAAACAAGTTTCCTGAGCTATTGCTATTATTCTAGATCAAGATGGTTCAGAAAAGGAAAATAAATTCAGACCTAAAAAACCAGCGCAGAGGAGTTCGTCAGCTCTAAAGAGGCATTTGTACAAGAGAAAGGGATTTGCTAGCATCTAAAATGGATGTAAAACAACTACCGTATAGGATCTACACTTCTTTTAGATCAAAAGAGGGTGAAGTGGAGAAGTTGCAAGGGATCTATGATGAATAGCGAAGAACACGAGAAAGAGAACTCATGAACCCTAAGGCAGATCTAAGGGGTGAAAAAAGCAAGAGCTTACGGATGCGGAGCTGCTGCGGAGGATCGCCGCCGTTTTTCTAGACGAGCTCAGGGTGATGCAGCGGCCAACATTGAAGACGACGGTGAGTGCTGCGGCGGCGGAGCTCGAGAGGCAGAGAGGTGGCGAGAGAAGGAAGAAGAAGAAAGAAGAAGGACCGGCCATGCCTATTTATAAGGAAATAGGTGAATGGGCAGGTGCGGAAATCAGAGGAGACCAAAGTTATGAGTATCCAGCTAAATGGACGCCTTGATTCTCGGAAATCATTTAAAGATAAGGATCCGTTAAAGGTGACGTCAAGGCAGATTTCCAAATTTTCGGAAGATGAGGTCATGGCGGGTTACAGAGCTTTTACAAACAGTGGAATATGGATTTTGTCTAAGTGTTAGAGATTGATAAGAACAAAGTTCAAATCAACCTGGGGCCTAATGTTGGGGATATAACTACCAGGTATGACCCGCCCAGGAGGGGCCGGGTCAATCTTAATGGCGGGTTACTCAAAGAAGCCCGACGAGTATACAAGGCAACGGTTCATTATAAGACTTGTAGCAGGCCCAAGCCCAGAGGCAGATTAAGGCCCATAATTGTAAACCACCATGTATGAGTAAGACTTGTAAAGTAAGACATGTAAAAGAAGTTACCGAGCCGGACACGTTGTATGAGCCGGCCAGGACTCTGTAGGCCGCCAGGCATTAACCCGTGTATATAAGGGGACGACCCGGCGGTGGCTTAGGGCAAGAAACAACAGATCGAGAGCCAAGCTAGCGTATTTCGCTCCTTTCTCATTGAAACCTAGCAATACCACAACAACTGGACTAGGATTTACCTTCACCGCAAGGGGCCGAACCAATATAAACCTCTCGTGTCCTTTGTCCCGATTAACCCCTTTAAGCTTCCTAGTTGCGATGGTTCTACGACTAAGTCCTTTCACTAGAACATCTGCCGTGACAATTCCACGACAGAGAGGGAGTTAGGATCGGTCGCGGGGTTGCAAAAGATGACGGGGCCTTGTCCAGAAGCAACACCGTTGGTGCAGAGTTGGGGTTTTCTTGACTCACCTTTCCTTCTTTGGGAGAGGAGAACAATGGCAGACGCGTTGGGGTTTTCTTGAATAAATGAGGAACAAGATGAGGGAGAAGTGAGTTGGGGTTTTCTTCAAGAGAGGAAGATGAGGGAGAAGAGTAAAATGATGGTTGCTTCGTCCGTCCAACTTATAGTTGCAAAGGTGGGGTTTTGTGATTTGATGACTCATTGGGCATTACTGCAGCGCTTCGACCGGGGTAGTCTACCGTGAAGTTGGGGACTCTAGTATGGAGTAATTTAGTGCATGGCAAGTGGACCCCGATGCTGGCTGTCCCATGCATCGGCGAAAGTGAGTAGCAAGTTTCCCTACGACCGTGGAGGAGGATCCGTGCGTTAGAGCATGTCCACTATTTCTTAAAAAAATTATTACAGCAAGTGTTTCCACTCTTATGATGGAGGAGCGCGAAACATGGTAGCCACTCGAACTTACACTACCAGTTCTCCTACTACTAGGCATATGAAGTGGTTCATACATCCGTACTATAATCGTGTTGCTAGTGTAGTAAGATATGACAATAAAAAATGATGTCTAGTACTCTAACTGATTAGAAACAAATATGTGGTGAGGGATATTGTTGCGAGTGTTTCAACAGATTTTTGGTTCACATAGCGGCTACTATTCGTTAATATGGTCCTTGGTGGGCCCCTGCATGTCGTCTCCCATCCTGTGCTACCTCGGCGTACACGCGTACTGTGGTGTATTATTTTTAGCAGACAAGGCAACCGAAGAAGTAGAATCAAGGTATGGAGACGACAACCGCTCCGGAAGGGTGTCCCTAGAGGATTGACATCTGTTGAAATGTTGTGCGGATGTCAACTATGAATAGTAGTGTAACATGCCCCCTTTTTTGACTGTCCGATCGAGAATGAACAGTGAGATCAATGTTAACCTAACTAGGTCTACAGTGCACGGAGAGTATGGTGCTACAGTACTCCATCGAACAGGGAAACTATGAAGCACGAATCTGTGTTAGGTAGGGTGTATGAAGGGTGCATGGGAGAAAAAGTTGCCTTCTCGACCCACTTTTTGGGGTTTGAAAGGGTGCATGAAGGGTGCATGAGTCCACACTAGTTTAACACAAATACACTAGGAGCATGCACGAAGAGGGAACAACTATGTTGAGATGAGAATGCAACCAAACACACCTGCATGCTTTGTGCTACAATGACTGATCTACACGGTGTGAGTTTGATCCAACGGTCATGTTACACCAAGACATGCCCATGCAGAGGACGCCTAAACACCACTGAAGTCCCTCTGCTTCTCCAGGCGCGCGACGGTGGTGATGCCTTGCACCCGGTCGATGGGAGCCAGATCGTCAAAGACTGCGTCCAATGGCATGAATGGATTCCGGTGACGAAGCCCTGAGAGGATTCGCCCAGCAACGGTGACGGTTGCCCGCACCCCCTCCTTGTCCAGCTCGGCCCCCACCACCGTGCGAAGAAGGCTCAGCTCCTCAGAGATATAGGTGAAGAAGGAGACCAGGCCAGTAAGCCGCAACTCATTGAAGTCAACGGGGTGGTCGAATGGGTTTAGCCCGACGGCCGGCATGGTCGCGTTGGCACAATGGTAGGCATCGCGGAACAGCAACACGTTCGTGGAAACATGGTCCAACAAGTGGTTGAGGCGATCATGGACCTCGTCATGATCGGCCCGCTCGTGCTCCAGACGGCTTACCTAACCGCCTATCGTATCTCCCCCTTTGTGCAACAACACGGCCGACGCCTCAAGCATCTTTTTGGTGGGCTCCTTCCACTTTTGAAGCTTTGTGAACTCCTGCACATAAAGGAGGAGCAGGGCACTGCTCTCCTCCTTGAGCTCACAGAGCTCCACGTCCTTGTCCCTAAGCTCCGCATCCTTGGTCTAGAGCTCCTTTGTCCAACGCCTCACCTCAGACTCTATGATCTAGTGCGTCGCCATGGAACTAGGTAGCAGCAATGGGGAGAGGAAGAAAAGGGGTGAAACGGTTGAAAGGCAATGCTATCTATGGGAAGGCGGAGGGAGCCAGCCGAGGAGTGGGGTGAATCTTTTGGTTTTCACCACGGGAAAACCCAGTTGATGCCTTGTCACATTAGGGAGCAGTGATTACAGGAAGAATCATCATGACTAATTGTTGCCGCGCCTGCTCCCATCATAGAAAAAAAATCTTGCCGCACCAGCCACACCCAAAGACCAAAGCAACACAGTAGTGGATATTTCAATTTACCTACTGTCAAGGAGAGAAAAAGGGGAGAAAAAACAAATGTGGTGACGGCCTAGCTGATCGGTCACACTAGCCCAACTAGCAAGCCACTGTGCTTCACTCATGTACTCGGCAGGAAAGGTGGGATTTTGTGATTTGACGAATCATTTACTTGGTTCGATGCTACGACCGAGGAGGACCCAGAAACCACGCTGTAGGGTGTCCCGTGTCTCAGCAAGGAAGAAAATATGCGTGCACCACTTGAGAGGACCCAGAAACCACACGGTAGGGTGTGCCACGTCTCAGCACGGAGGAAAAATATGCGTGTAAAAATATATTGTATCAGACGTACCTATGGTTCGAACTCGGGACCCAGCTAGTAGGTCGAAAACACCCCACTAGCCACACAACTTCATCATGCTAACGTGGCACGGAGGATAGGTGTGGTTAGCTCCGTCTCGACCAGCCACAATGTCTCTTCTTCTAGGTGATTCGTCTATTTTCCAAGCATTTCTCTTAGTTATAATAACACCACGACCAGCTCGGGCAGCTCTTCGTGTTTTCTCATGCGTCCAAAGGTTGTAGATGGAGAAGAGAGAGAGATCACTGGCATGGGACCCACCAGTAAGTGAGTCAATGTTCATGCACGTGTTGACAAGCCACTCCCTCTACTCTACTCAACATAATACTATATAAAATCAAGTTATGTGACAAAGCCAACAACCGTTGTTGTTTCAGGCTATCGACGTACGCTTTGTAGTCCAGGTTGCCGGTTCGAAACTCATCCTTCTGATTTGTTATTTTTAGGTCCAAATTTGATTAATGATAAGTGGGACCCCCATGTGTTGTTCCGATCTTTCAGTGTAGGAGGTTTTTTTGCACAATCACTTTGCGCGGTTAGACAAGCTACGGCACTAGTTACAAGTATTTTGCAAGTTTAGGAACAAAAGTGATAGTGGCGGAGAATATCACGTGCTCCACGCTGCTTAGACGCTATGGTGATACGAGATTCTACGTCATTGGATGTGAGATCCAATGGCTTGGGAGTAGTCTTTGTAAAAATGCGCAATTTCCAAACTCTTCAAGGGTTTTTTACGAAAAAACATTCAGGCCTCCCGTGAGCCGCTGGATCTTGGATTCGACGGCTCCCCATAGCTCATATCAGGTTCTCCCCGTAGGTTAATTAGCCGCTATGCTGATACAAGCATCTAGGTCATTGGATCTGAGATCCAATGCCATGTGTGTAGTATTTGTACTTCTGCACAATTCCGAAAATCTTTAAGGCCTATATTGCAAAAACATTCAAACCTCCGACTGGGAGCCGTTAGATCTCCCGGGAGCTCATATCACCATAGAATCTATGGTGTGGGAGCACCTCATATTCTCCCATGCGAGAAAACATCAGGTGCTCTCGCAGCTTGGATGCTATGGTGATAGGAGCTTTGAGGTTGTTCGATCTCAGATGCAATGGCATCTGAGTAGTCTTTTTACTTGTGAGCAGTTCCCAAACTCTTTGAGGGATTTTTTGCAAAAAACATTCGAACCACCAAGCAGCTGTTAGATCTCAGATCCAACGGCTCCGAGGATCTTGTATCACCACAGCATCTAAGGTGTGGTAGCACATGATATTCTTACAAACAAGAGAATATGAGGTCCTCCCGTGTCTTAGATGCTACGGTGATACGAGCTTCGAGGCTGTTAGATATGCAATCCAAGGGCATCTGAGTAGTTTTTGTACTAATTATGTGCAATTCCCAAACTCATTAAGGTTTTTTGTAAAAATATTAAGACCTCATAAGCCGCTAGATCTCGGATCTACCAGCTCCAAGGAACTCGTATTACATATAGCATCTAAGGTGTGGGGGCACATGATATTCTACCACGAGGGTGCACATCCCATCGGTGTTTGGGAGGGTGGAGCAAAATATAATGTTCAAAAAATATAATCTAAACAATCCTAATAAGAGCTTCACAATTTATTCTAAGGTCGGGGGGTTACCCCCCGGCAATTTACATAGCTCCACCTATGCAAGAGGCGTAGTGGGAGCTTCTACGTGTGAGAGAGAAGACACGAGAAAGCGAGGTAAATCGAGTCATATATAGAGGGAGAGATCGAATGAGTGTCCTAGCATACACTCGAATGTTAAAGACGGTCCACCGAGATATCATGCGGCAAAGCTGGAGTGCGGGCTGGAGGGAGATAGTTAGCGAGAGAGTGGCCTGGATAGGCTTTGTGTGTGCGCGCATTGTGAAGGTGTTTTACAGAGGCAATGTATGTGTCTTGAGAGAGGGAGGGAGAGGGAGAGAGGGAGAGCTTGTCATGGAGGGCACGACGAGGTTGTGTGTGAGAAATACATTTGTTGAGAGTAAGGGTGGGTGTGACATAAATGGAGATCAAAACATGAAGAGAAATAATGAGCGTGCGTGTGTCGGATACCAATGGTTGTATTAACAAAGAGATGAAGATTGATTGATACATGAAGTATGTGTGGTGAGGGGGGGTCGATGGAGAGAACTAAACACAACATTTGCATGTACATAGTACATGACATAATATTCACATTCCAGTTTACTGTGCATTTCAAATATTGAATTAAGGACCATGCATGGCTTACATTTTGTTTTTGAATTCATGTCATGCATGCATGGTCTGAAAAAATAGATGCATTATCCTTACTGGATTGTTGTTGTATTTGTGTGTGTGGTCATATGCTTGAATAAATACACAGTTTTCTCACTTCCATACCATTAATCTTTTAAATTTGAATTTGTAATGAAAAACTTACTATGGACACCATGAAATGTGAAATCCACGTTGAGATCACTATATAACAAACTCAGTCTAATTCAATAACTCATCATAAATCAATTATTGTGCCTTTTGGAATGACTAGTTATTTGCAAGGAAAATATGGGCAGTGTAATACATATAGATTCGTTCGGATTTTAAAAAAGATTCCTTTCGCATTCTTGCATGGTAGCACCCGGCAGCGTACCAACCTGACCGGGCTCATGTCCTGCTGGTGTCGTGCATGGTACGCACATTAGCCAATCCCAACCAAAAGAACCGTGATATTAAACTTCGCGCCTCCACTCGAGCCTCCGTGTTTGGAGTCGAAATATCTAGCAGGCAGAATTCCAGCCCTAGGGAATTCCCCTCATGTCCCCGGTCCATAATAACTACCGATGAACAATGGAGGGGTGCTTTAGTAACTAGCCCATGTTACCTACCGTGTCAAGAACGGTTCAATTCATTCAATCGCCGCTACCCAAGGTCACCCATCAACTCCATTGCCTACTATGTACTAATAGTACTACACTAGGATGAGTACAGAATGGAGCTCTGTTTGTTCGTCCCTACTAGAGTACTATATCACGCAATGCACTAGTACGGAGGGATTATCCTTTTAATCTTCATATACAACTTGTTTGAAGTCTACCTAAGCATAATGTTTGACCAAATTCTTTCTTAAGAAATATTAACATCTACAACAGTAAAGATGTATCGCTTGAAAATTTATTTCATGATGCAGGTAATGATATTGTTTCGAATCTTGGATTTTAAATTCAAAAAAATCCAAAACTCACCTGAAATTCATGAAACTGAGCATGGTCTCGGGATATGCCCAAATAGACTGTCTTAATCTTTTTGTTCAATTTGAGACAAGCTGCTTATGAAAAGTTGCACACATGAAGAGCCCAGGTATTTTGGAACAAAGACATGTCACGTTAACGCGAACAGTTTCACTATTCAAAACATGGGTGGTTTTCAAACGCGTCGCCACGCGACCCGCTCTCATCGGCAGGTGCCGTCCGAGCAAGCGTGTGAGTCAACAGGAGGCGTGCGAGCAAGCTTCTACCTCTTGATCATGTGTTGGTTTTTCCCTTGACGATCAAAGGGTAATGCAGCAAACTAGAGATAAGTATTCCCTCAGTTAAGAACCAAGGTATCAATCCAGTAGGAGGAACACACAAGTCTCCAATAGTAGTACCTGCACAAACAAACAAATACTTGCACCCATCGCGACAAAGGGGTTGTCAATCTCTTCAGGGTTACTTGCAAGGATGAGATCCGATAGTGATGGATATAAAAGATAAGTAAAAGTGCAAAATAAAATAAAAGTAAATAAATTACAGCAAGGTATTTTTGTGTTTTTTATTTTGGAGATCTGGAAATAAGATGATATAAGATGGTCCCCGGGGCCATAGTTTTCACTAGAGGCTTCTCTCTTGAAAGAATGCATAAAGTGGGTAAACAAATTACTGTTGAGCAATTGATAGAAAAGCGCATAGTTATGAAGATATCCAAGGTAATGATCATGTATATAGGCATGATGTGGCTTGAACTATGTCGGTACTTCCCCAAAGAGGAAGGTATGATGCAGCACAACTATGGTAGGTATTTCCCTCAGTGATGAGACCAAGGTTATCGAACCAGTAGGAGAACCACACAACACTATGTAAATGGTACCTACACACAACAAACAAATACTTGCAACCCGACGTGTAAGAGGGATTGTCAGTCCCTCCCGGGTAAAATATAGATAAATTTATAATAGATTGGATAAATAGATCTCGCTGGAACACAAAATAAAATAAATAATAAAAAATGCAGCAAGGTATTTTTGGGTTTTTGGATTAATAGATCTGAAAATAAAAGCAAATAAAAATAGATCTCGAAGACAGATATGATAAAGAAGAGACCCGGGGGCCATAGGTTTCACTAGTGGCTTCTCTCGAGAAAAATAACATACGGCGGGTAAAACAAATTACTGTTGGGAAATTGATAGAACTTCAAATAATTATGACGATATCCAGGTAATGATCATTATATAGGCATCACGTCCAAGATTAGTAGACCGACTCCTGCTTGCATCTACTACTATTACTCCACACATCGACTGGTATCCAGCATGCATCTGCTGTATTAAATTCATGGAAAAATGGAGTAATGTAATAAGAACGATTATATGATGTAGACAAGATCTATTCATGTAGTAATAGACCCCATCTTATTATCCTTAATATCAACGATACATACATGTCATGTCCCCTTCTGTCACTGGGATTGAGCACCGTAACATCGAACCCATCACAAAGCACCTCTTCCCCTGGCAAGAAAAAGCGATCTAGTTGGCCTAACTAAACCAAAGATTCGAAGAAGAAATATCAGGCTATAAGCAATCATGCATATAAGAGACCAAACTCAAATAACTTTCATGGATAAAATAGATCTGATCATAAACTCAAAGTTCATCGGATCCCAACAAACACTCCGCAGAAAGAGTTGCATCAAATAGATCTCCAAGAGACCATTGTATTGAGAATCAAAAGAGAGAGAGGAAGCCATCGAGCTACTGCATACGGACCCATAGGTCTACAATGAACTACTCACTCATCATCGGAGAGGCACCAATGAGGATGATGAACCCCTCTGTGATGGTGTCTAGATTGGATCAGTGGTATCTGGAACTTGCGGTGGCTGGAATTGTGTTTCGTCGACTCCCCTAGGTTTTTTGGATTTTTCGGGTATTTATAGAGCGAACAGGCGGTGCGGGAGGTGGCCGAGGTGGGCACAACCCACCAGGGCGCGCCTGGGCCCCCAGGCGCGCCCAAGTGGGTTGTGCTCTCCTCGAAGCCCCCCTCTGGTACTTCCTTGGCCCATCATGTGTGTTCTGGTCCAGAAAAAATCTCCAAAAAGTTTCTCTGCGTTTGGACTCCATTTGGTATTGATTTTTTGTCAAGTGAAAAACAAGCAAAAAACAACAACTGGCATTGGGCACTATGTCAATAGGTTAGTACCAAAAAATGATATAAAGTTGCTATAAAATGATTGTAAAACATCCAAGAATGATTATATAGCAGCATGGAACAATAAAAAATTATAGATACATTGGAGACATATCAGCATCCCCAAGCTTAATTGCTGCTCTCCTCGAGTAGGTAAATGATAAAAACAGAATTTTGATTTGTTATGTTGCCTATCATGTTCATCACATATTCTTTTTGTTTTTAGCATGGACATTTGGACTTTTATATAATTGAAAGCAATAGTCTAGTTTTGACATGAAGATTTCAATACTCAAGCATATCAACAAGCAACCATGTCTTTCAAAATATCAACACTAAGGCAAGTTATCCCTAGCCCATTATGCTCAATCATTAATCCATTCATGAAACACGCTCACATATTAGCTACATATAATGCTCAAGTACGATCAAAGTGCCCCATAGTTGGTGCTTTATAAGATAAGATGGAGACTCAAATAAAAATAAAAAATGCATAAAGTAAAATAGAAAGGCCCTTCGTAGAGGGAAGTAGGGATTTGTAGAGGTGCCAGAGCTCAAAGCGAAAAGATAAGAGATAAAACATTTTGGGTGGAATGCCTCTCCTGTCAATGAAAATGATAGAATAGTTCCCAATACTTTCCATGCTAGATATATCATAGGCGGTTCCCAGATGGAAAATAAAGTTTATTCCTTTTTCCGCCATATTTTCACATTCCATGGCTAATCGAATCCATGGGTACCATCCATACCAACACTTTCCAAGGAATTTATTATTGGACATCATCAAGTAAATTAACTTTTCATTTCGAGACTGGGCATCCCTAATACCTTTGCCATACTCTCGTGCAATGACAAGTGAATAAACACTCATCTTGAGAATAACATATCTAGCATGGAAAAATATCAGCCACCCCCTACCATTTCATGAGCGGTACGAGCACACAAAAAGAAATTTATTTTAAAGATTAGAGATGGCACATACAAATTTGCTTAGAACGACACGAAAATACCGCATATAGGTAGGTATAGTAGACTCATATGGCAAAAACTGGGTTTAAAGATTTTGGATGCACAAGTAGTAATCCCACTTAGTACAAGTGAAGGCTAGCAAAATATTGAGAAGCATCCAACCAAGAAACGAAAAGTCTCATAAGCGAGCATTAAGTATAACTAACACCGAATAATGCACCACAAGTAGGATGTAATTTAATTGCATAACTATTGACTTTCATGCTTGCATAGGGAATCACAAACCTTAACACCAATATTCTTACTAAAGCATAATTACTCATCAACATGACTCACATATTATATCAACATATCACAAAACTATTACAAAGAATCAAGTTTATTTTGTCCAATGATCTTCATGGAAGTTTTTATTATATCCATCTTGATTATCTATCACTTTGGGACCAATTTCATATGTTGCTTTTGATAGCTCATACAAGTCTAAATGAAGAACACGAGCATAAAAAATTTCTTCTCTCAAAATAATTTAAGTGCAGCATGGAAGGATTTCTTAAAAAATTACTAACTCTCAAATAAATCTTACCGAAGCATGAGAGGATTTCTTCAAAAATATTAAAGCACACCGTGCTCAAAAAGATATAAGTGAAGCACTAGAACAATTCCATAGCTCAAATGAATTAAGTGAAGCACATAGAGCAATTCTAAAAATCATAGCATAATTTTGGCTCTCTTAAATATGTGTGCTCAGCAAGGATACTTGACTCAAAACAAAAAGCAAAACAAGCAAAGACTCAAATAATACAAGACGCTCCAAGCTAAACTCATGATATATGACAAATAAATATATAGCTCCAAGTAAAATACCAATGGTCGTTAGAAGAAAGAGGGGATACCACTCAGGGCATCACCAAGATTAGTTGCTTGTTCTTCTTTGGATAATAACTTGGGGGTGCCGTGGGCATCCCCAAGCTTAGGATCTTCTTACTCCTTATTCCTTCATCCATCGTGATCTCACCCAAAACTTGAAAACTTTAATCACACAAAACTCAACAAAACCTTCGTGAGATCCGTTAGTATAACAAAGGAAATTACTACTCTAAGTACTGTTGCAAACCCATTCATATTTTAATTTTGCATTATGTCTACTGTATTCCAACTTTATTATAGCTTATAGCCTCCAATACAAACCACAGATTCATCAAAATAAGCACACAACGCAAAGAAAACAGAATCTGTCAAAAATAGAATAGTTTGTAGTAATCTGAAAACTTCGTATACTTATGTAACTCCAATTTTTTTGAAAAATTGTGACAGTGTGGGCAATTTGTATATTAATCTTTTGTATAAAAATCAGTATTTTGTCGCGTTTCTGTGAAAAAATAAAATTATTTTACTAGGCGCAGAAGTTTCTATTTTTCAACAAACATGATCCCAAAGGCTTTGCTTGGCACAAACACTAATTAAAACACACAAAAAACACAATCATAATAGTTGTATAATTGTGCAAACACACAAGAATGGAAAGAAAAGGGAAAATAAATAAATTTTATTCATTGGGTTGCCTCCCAACAAGCGTTATCGTTTTATGCCCCTAGCTAGGCATAATGCGTAGATCTAAGTGTTGTCATCTTTCTTCTTATTCTTCATAGATGTGTTCTTATCAGGTGGTTTTGCAAAAATAACTTGGAACACATTATCCATGGAAATTTTAGCATTATCAAGTTGACCGTCTACGTATATCCTTTGATTTCCAGCAACAATCCAAGGATAGTGTTGATTGACATCATTAAAAACTTGTTGGATTGTATCTAAAACATGGATTTCCTTTTTAAGATTGTCATCAAAAAATTGATTATTTCCAAGAAAATGTCTCAACATATAATCACTATTATAAATGATCTCATTTATCACCAGTTTTTCATGGCTCATCCCGTAAAATTCAAAGATTTCCCTTGCTTCTCGTACTATATAATCAAATTCATTCATAAGAACAAGGGTAGCTAGATTTTAAGCCTTAGGATCCTTTATAACGGGTAGCCCGTAAAACAATCTTTGCAAGGTAGGATGGGTACGGATAAATCAATTTTCAAGTTTCAAAACTAGTGCTGAAATAGCCTCCGCATAAGATTTAGTTCATTTAAGTTTTGGAGCATCAACAAGAGTCAAATTTCAAACACAATTCACAAATTCTTGTATAAGTTCTTTTCCCATGATGTTCCCTTGCCCTAAAACAAAAGTTTTGGCATCTAGATTGCCAGATCATCCAATTTTAGGAGTTAGGCCATCATCTATTTCAGCCATACCAAAGTCACTCATGATGACAAGTTCAAGCAAATAAACAAATCCTTCGTGAGATCCATTAGTATTACAAAGCAGCTGTTGCAAACCCATTCACATTTTATTTTTGCACTATATCTACTCTAGCCAACTTTACTATGGCTTATACCCTCCAATACAAACCATAGATTCATCAAAATAAGCACACAACGCAAAGAAAACAAAATCTGTGAAAAATAGAACAGTTTGTAGTAATCTAAAAACTTCGTATACTTATGTAATTCCAAAAATTATGACAACATGGACAATTTGTTTATCAATCGTGTGTACAAAAATCAGTATTTATCGCGTTTCTGTGAAAAATTAAGATTGTTTTACTGGGCGCAAAAGTTTCTATTTTTCAACAAGATCAAATCAACTATCACCCAACATGATCCCAAAGGCTTTGCTTGCCACAAACACTAATTAAAAAACACAAAAAACACAATCATAATAGTAGCATAATTGTGCAAACACTCAAGAACAGAAAGAAAAAGGAAAAAATATTTTTTATTCATTGGGTTGCCTCCCAACATGCGCTATCATTTTACACCCCTAGCTAGGCATAACGCATAGATCTAAGTGTTGTCATCTTTCTTCTTATTCTTCATAAATGTGTTGTTATCATGTGGTTTTGCAAAAATACCTTGGAACACATTATCCATGGAAATTTTAGCATTATCAAGTTGCCCGTCTATGTATCTCCTTTGATTTCCAGCAACAATCCAAGAATAGTGTTGATTGACATCATTAAAAACTTGTTGGATTATATCTAAAACGAGAATTTCCTTTTTAAGATTGTCATAAAAAAATGATTGTTTCCAAGCAAATGTCTCAACATATAATCACTATTATAAAGGATCTCATTTACCACCGCTTTTTCACGGCTCATCCCATAAAATTCAAAGATTTCCCCAACTTCCCGTACTATATAATCAAATTCATCATAGGAACAAGGGTAGCTAGCTTTTTAGCCCTAGGATCCTTTATAACGGGTATCTCATAAAATAATCTTTGCTAGGTAGGATGGGTATGGATAAATCTATTTTCAAGTTTCAAAACTAGTGCTGAAATAGCCTCCGCATAAGATTTAGTTCTTTTAAGTTTGGGAGCATCATCAAGAGTCAAATTTCCAACACAACTAAAAAATTCTTGTATAAGTTCTTTTCCCATAATGTTCCCTTGCCCTAAAACAAAAGTTTTGGCATCAGATTGTCAGGTCGTCCAATTTTAGGAGTTAGGCCATCATCTATTTCAGCCATACCAAAGTCACTCATGATGACAAGTTCAAGCAAATAAGAGATCTGACGAGAAAACGGCGAACGAAAAAGAGGGCGAATAAAACGTCAAATTTTTGTGAAGTGGGGGGATGAAAACAAGAGGCAAATGGAAAATAATGTTAATTGCAAGGAGAGGAGATTTGTGATTAGGAACCTGATAGATGTTGATGATGTCTCCCCGGCAACGGCGCCAGAAATTGGCGATTTGTTGGGAGACTATCTTGACTTGATCCTCACCGGCAATGGCGCCAGAAGTTCCTTTTGATGTGGCTTGAACTACGTTGGTATGAGGAAGGGATGATGCAGCACAGCTACGGTAGGTATTTCCCTCAGTGATGAGACCAAGGTTATCGAAATGGTAGGAGAACCAAGCAACACTATGTAAACGATACCTGCACACAAAGAACAAATACTTGCAACCCGATGTGTAAGACGTGTTCTCAATCCCGCCCGGTTAAAAAGATAGGTAAATTTGTAATAGATTGGATAAATAGATCTTGCGGGAACGCGAAATAAAATAAATAATAAAAATTACAGCAAGATATTTTGGGTTTTTGGATTAATAGACCTGAAAATTAAACCAAATAAAAATAGATCTTGAAGGCAAATATGAAAAAGAAGAGACCCGGGGGCCAACTTGTTCCTTGAAGAGAGGGTTTGCTGAAGAAGAAGGGCTATCCATGATGTGGAAGTGGTGGTTAGTAGGAAAATGACAGAAGAAAACTAAAGTTACCTTTTTTGAAGATTGTAGATGTAACAAGTACAATCCCACGTGATGCTATAATAGTAGAATTGTTACCAGGTATTGTTTCTCACACCTACAAGTAAAAGGCTTATGGAGGATCTCAGTTAGGAAGTGGCACAAATAATTCAAGAAAATGTTAGTCAAGATGTTGAAAAACTTGAAAAGATGCACAAATCAAGTAAGACAAATAGATAATACCCAAGGATATCACTAGGAACACACACACGGAAGACAAATGGGATCCGCACAACCAAGGAGTGAGCTCTAGGAGGTGGAACTACGGAAATGCTCTTGTTGTACGGATACTAGAGAGACACTAGCTCGATTGCTCTACTGGGTTAGATATGCTGGTGCACCAACCTAATAGAGAAACGGGTTGTCTCAACTATCCCAAGTATGATTATGTATGTATGAACCAAGATGATGAACTAGGCAAAGTGGCTCAATGATATTGCTTACGAGCTCTTGGTTCTCTTTTGTTTTGCTTAAAAGCTTTTTGCTTCTTTTTTTGACTATGCCACAATGCTTGATATGCGAGCCACAATGCGAGGTAACAAGTAGTATATGGACAGGAGAGATGTAACACTAATGGAGCACTAACGGCGTGGCCCGGCAATACTCAACAAGCTAGTCCCGATGGGTAAGCTACACAAAAGAGGCTCGAAGCTATCAAGGCACTGGCAAGGGTAATGCAAAGGTGTCATCGAGGTTACCGTCCTTGCTTACGGTAGGTATGAAGATGGAGTTGTCAAAGCTGATGTGGAATCCAAGTCGATGGTCGAGTGGCGGTGATGATGACATCGAGTCATGCCTAAGTAGTCGAAACACCTTAGGACACGAGAGAAACCGCAACCCAAAACTCAAACAACCACGAGAAATATTGCGGAAGGTCGAAAGTGGTGGTGGGAAATCAAAATGGAAGAAAATAGGAAATGGCCGAAAGTCTCTAGATGGTCTGTGTACACGGGGTAAGTGAGGCCCGTGTGCACGGGGTCCTCTGAAAGCGGACGAAAAGCTTCAGATCCGTGGGTATTTTCAATTTTGCGGTCAAAATCGATGGATGGATGTTGGGGAAAGGTGGTAAGGGGGTAGATCCACTTGCCAAACACCAAATTCGTGGATCAAATAAACGAAATCTCACAAGATCCAACAAATTGCAAGAAAAATTTTGGGGCTATTTTTGGTGGGGATTTTCAAATTAGGGACGAAAAAACAAAATCAAGCTAGAAAGTGGAGGGTAGGGACTCCAACATGTGAATCAACCTTGCTCATGATACCAAGATGATGTAGGGTGGAACCCTAAGACGGATATTTTCACACTTGGAGGGGAAAAGGGAGATGAACACCAAGAACACAAAGAGTAAATCACTCCAACAATACCCAATTACACATCCACTAGAATATCAAACACAGGATCCACAAGTTCACAAACACAATCAAAGGAAAGATATAATGATAGAGTTCTTCCCACTCCTAGGAGATGAGGTCTTGAAGATAGTCTTCTCCTTATGGAGGTCTTGAAATCCACAAGGATTCTTCCCTAAAGGGGTCTTGATCCACAAGAGGGAAGGTAGAAGGAGCAAAGCTCACAAATATCTCACATATACTTTGCTAACCCTAACATATTGTCTAGGCTTGGGGAGGTAGGATACGAAGTGGGTGCGAAGTGGTGGCCCAACAGCAATCTCAGCCGCTCATCCTGTAGGGCCCGTGCTGTGATGCCCCAAGACCGGCACTCCAGATGCCTTCCATGGATTTCGAGATTCATTGTGTGTTTTGTTTGGTTCGTTGCATTCATCTTTGCATCAAGTGCATGGCATCATGTCATCATGCAACCTTTTTTAATAACTCAACTAAATAAATCATATGGATCTTCGGTCCATTTAAATCGAGGGATATTCACAATGGTGATTTCTCTTTAGAACATACACTCCCAATATTATTAGGGAGCTATATAAAATATTCAATTTTTTTGGAATTAACTGGAACACACTTGCAAAATGAATCCCAATGCCTTTGTTATCACAATTGTTGGTCCCTAACTTTGCCATACATCCTTTCATCTCTTTCCGGAGCTCCATAAAAAATCTCAACATTTCTGGACCTTCCTTTTACCAAGTCCTAGTTAAAACCTATTTGAATTAAATTCAAATTAGTTTGAATTTAATTCCTGCAATCTTGCCACTTCTAATTTTCTGTGGACATGCATATTTTTATGAGTCCGGGAAAATTAACCGCTTGCCCAAATTCTTCTTCCAACCTTCTCTTCTCTCCTTTTCCTTTCTTCTAGTTCTCTGTTTTTGAAAAGACAAGGGAGGGAAGAGAGAAGGCCAGCGGACAGCCGGCCCAATAGGCCATCCGCAGTCAGGCCTCCCTAGGCCCAACACCCCCCAAAGGCCTACCTAACCCTCTAACCCTAGCCCGCGCCCAGCACCCTAACCTCTCACGATCCAATCCCTTCCCCCGCGTCCATCCTCCAGCGCCACCAGCGCTCGACCGCGCTCCCCTTCTCGATTCCCCTCGTTCTCCTCCCGATAGCGCTCGCGCCCGATGCCCCTTCACGCGAGCCTCCTCTGCGCTGCCGTATCGCCATGATGCACCCACGCCACCGGGCTCCTCCTCTCAGACCTTGACCTTGGCCTTCGGCCATGGCGCCGCGCCGATGACCACCAGCAGGATGCCGGCCTGCGTGCGCGACCACGCCGGCCTCTCCTTCCTCTTGCTCGCGTCCCTCTGCTGCCCGGATCCTGCCTCGACCTCGCCGTCGGCAGCAGCAGCAGCAGCTGTTGCACCCTTACACCATGCCCAGCTGCCGCTGCCTTCGCCCGCGCCGGTGACCTCCACCACATCTTCGCCTGCGTCCTCCTCGCATGTGCCCCTGCCATCCTCAACCTCCTCCCAGCGCCGACCTCCTCTGCTCTTCCTCCTGCTAGGCACCAAGCGCCGCCATGCCTCGCCTACAGCTACTCCGGCGAGCTCTAATAGCTCCGCCACATTCCGGTGCCGCCGGCTAACCTTGTCTTCCTTCTGCCCTGCTACTGCCTTCGAGCACCATCGATGCATCTATGTGTGGAACCTACCAAGTCCCGCACAAACCTGGATTCGCCAAGTTTGACTACCGATGACATCCTCTGGATTCGTCAAGTACATCGCCGGCAAGACCAAGGATGCCCGAACGAGTGCTCCCGACCGAGACATTTGTGCCGCTACGTTTTGGACATGCCAAGTCCCTCGAAAACATCATATGCGTCATGACCACCCCGATTGTTGCCAAGTACCACGACGCCCGGAGCCCTCGAAGCCGCCAAGTTCCACTATGAGATGTGCAACTACCGTCGACCCTGAAGACCTCAGATTCATCAAGTTCCCACGACGACTTAAGTGTACCCCGTCGAATCGCCAAGTTCGGTTACCGTCGCAACCATGTACAACTACTTCCACGACGATACGAGAACAACTAACGTCGCTGAAGGCCGTTGAGTGAAAAACTACCGTCGACGTGTACGACTACTTTGTGAATGTGTACCCGACGACCCCGGAGACCTTTGTTGCGCC
Organism: Triticum urartu; assembly: GCF_056163025.1. Classification (NCBI taxonomy): domain Eukaryota; kingdom Viridiplantae; phylum Streptophyta; class Magnoliopsida; order Poales; family Poaceae; genus Triticum; species Triticum urartu. The sequence goes on from NC_141876.1 coordinate 264,504,599, forward strand.
AAGTACCCCCTCGTTGACCTGAACATCTACAGCAAAACGTGTACCACTACCGTCGACGACCAATAGTACCACTACTTCTACTACCGACTACTTCCTCTACTTCCCTCGACGAACTCGAACCGCCCCAAAAATGCACGATTCAAAGGTATAACACCGAGACGACGTCGTGGACCGTATGCATGTGGGTTGTATGAGATGCTCGTGTTTGCACCGTGTCCGAGAGGTCCTTACACGTTCCTCCTCGTTTGCCACGCTGTCGAACCGTGGGTACTCGGTATCCAGAATCACCCCACCATCCTTGCATGACACGCTCCTGTCGCATTTCCTTTTGCACCGGTATCTCCATGAGCTACCGGAACTGGTATGTTGCCGTGGCTTCATTTTCGGATTCGTTGTTGTGGCACCCCTTTTGTTTCCACCACGATGACAAATGCTTCATAACATGCTCTTATCAACATTTTCATAAATATTGCATACAACTTGCAAATGTCATCCGCATCATGATAACAACATTAAGAATGTTTAAATTGTTGTTTGCTTCAATTGCTACATGGCATGTGGGGATTTACCAAAATGGTTATTTGTTGTTTCCGGCCTCACTTAAAATTGCCTAAAATGTGTAGTTTACTTTTGCCTCACCTCTTGCCAAGTTTAATAACATTTAATATTGTTGGGTACATAACCGGGAGTGAACTAAATAATCGAATGTGGTGTTTCGTCAATATGCAGCTCGTTGCATATTGAGCTCCACTTAATTTGTAGTGTTGTTTGTTGCACTTTGCCATGCCATGAATCATTAAACCGAACATGCATCATACTTGGTTGTGCATCATGCCATGTTTATGCTTGTGTGTTTACAATGTTGCTTGCTTCTTTCTGGTTTGCTTCTCTCGTTAGCTTCGGTTTCGTTCTGGAGTTGTGAGGATTCATTCAACTACGTTGGGTCGTCTACCTCTTGGACTCATTCTTCTTCCTTGCGGGATCTCAGACAAGATGGCCATACCCTCGAAATCACTTCTATCTTTGCTTGCTAGTTGTCCGTTCTATCGCTATGTCGTGCTACCTACCACTTGTTTATCATGCCTCCCATATAGCCATGTCCAGCCTCTAACCCACATTCCTAGCAAACCGTTGTTTGACTAAGTTACCGCTTTTGATCAGCCCCTCTTATAGCGTTGCTAGTTGCAGGTGAAGTTGAAATTTGTTCCATGTTGGGATATCACAATATCTCTTATTTTAATTAATGCAACTATATACTTGGTAAATGGTGGAAGGCTCGGCCTTATGCCTGGTGTTTTGTTCCACTCTTGCCGCCCTAGTTTCCGTCATACCGGTGTTATGTTCCTTGATTTTGCATTCCTTACGCGGTTGGGGTTATGGGACCCCCTTGACAGTTCGCTTTGAATAAAACTCCTCCAGCAAGGGCCAACCTTGGTTTTAACATTTGCCACCTAAGCCTTTTTCCCTTGGGTTCTGCAGACTCAAGGGTCATCTTCATTTTAACCCCCCCACCCCGGGCCAGTGCTCCTTTGAGTGTTGGTCCAAACTAGAGCCCTTTGCAGCGCCACCTCGGGGAAACTTGAGGGCTGGTTTTAGTTGTACGGATTGCTCATCTGGTGTGCCCTGAGAACGAGATATGTGCAGCTCCTATCGGCATTTCTCAGCATGTTCGAGCAGCTTTGCTGGTCTTCTTTTACCATTGTCGAAATGTCTTGTAACCAAGATTCTGAGACTGGTCGGGTCTTTCCGGGAGAAGGAATATCCTTCGTTGACTGTGGGAGCTTGTGATGGGCTAAGTTGGGACACCCCTGCAGGGTATAAGCTTTCGAGAGTCGTTGCCGTGGTTATGTGGCAGATGGGAATTTGTTAATATCCAGTTGTAGAGAACTTGGCACTTGACTTAATTAAAATGCATCAATGGCGTGTGTTGTCGTGATGGTCTCTTTTCGGCGGAGTACAGGAAGTGAACACGGTTTGGGTTATCTATGAACGTAAGTAGTTTCAGGATGACTTCTTGATCACTTCTAGCTTCTCGACCATTGCATTGCTTCTCTTCTCGCTCTTATTTGCGTATGTTAGCCACCATATTTGCTTAGCTCTTGCTACAACTCCACCTCATTACCACATCCTACCCATAAGCTTAAATAGTCTTGATCTCGCGGGTGTGAGATTGCTGAGTCCTCGTGACTCACAGATACTTCCAAACAGTTGCAGGTGCTGATGATACCAGTACAGGTGATGCTACCGAACTCAAGTGGTAGTTCGATGAGGACCTTGGTCGTTGCTATGTTTTGTTTCCTATTGATCAGTAGTGGAGCCTAGTTGGGACGACCGGGGATCTAGCATTTGGGGTTGTCTTCTTTCATTTTGGTTCCATAGCCGGACCTTGATTGTACTCTGGATGATGTATGTTTAACTTCTTATTTGTGTGATGTGGCAGTTGTAAGACAACTCATTATCCCTCTCTTATTCAGTACATGGGATTGTGTGAAGATTACCCCTCTTGCAACAAAACCACCATGCGGTTATGCCTCTAAGTCGTGCCTCGATACGTGGGAGACATAGGCGCATCGTGGGAGTTACAAGTTGGTATCAGAGCCATCCCTGACTTAGGAGCCCCCTGCTTGATCGAATCGCTGACATTGTTGAGTCTAGAACAAAAATGTTTTGAGTCTTAGGTTATATATATATATCAGAGAGTAGGATTCTTTTTACTCCTCGGTCCCTTCGTCGCTCTGGTGAGGTCTCCTGACGTAGATGTTTTGACTTCCTCTCCTCAAATTTCATGAAAATATTTTTTAGGATCACGCGGGTATCTTGGAATCGTTCCGATATTGTTGTGATGAGAACATTGTTCTTGGTGCCTCTTGACATTTAGGGGTCGTGGCAGTGCCCCGGGGAGTTGAGCTCCGAGGTGTTGTCGTCACAATTTTATCATTTCAGTTCTGGAATACTTGAGTTCCCCGACATCGAAAATCTCTTTTATACAGTTGTTGGTGACATAACCTCGACGCCACCTAGTACTGGGGCGGGAGTTCGGGAGTATTGCCATAACTCGTATAATGGATGCTTTTTGAAGGTTGGGATACATGATTTCCGAAGGTTTCTTGGTTATGTGTTGAAGGATGGATACAGCTGGATGTTGGGATTGTTAGTTTGGGTGAGATATTATGCTTCCCCTGTATCCCGAACACCTGATTGCATAACCAGAAAGTTTCGGGAGTTTTTAGGTGGGAATTCAAGTATCACGTAGGATATCTTTCCAACAGACACATGATACGATATGGGATCTATCATATGTTTGTTTCCGGCTTATTCTGCAAGCCAATCCTTTGTTTTGTTTTGGTTTGTGGTATTCGAGTTGTTTCAGTGTCAAATGTGGATTCCATGCCTTTTTAAATAGTGTTCTCATATTTCTATGGGAGTGCTAATCCTTTTTGATCGTCGAGTTTGTCTTGTCAATCCTTTTCAAACGGTGTTTTCATCTTCAAGTTATTCCATCCACTTCATCCTTGTAAGATCAACTCTCATGTTCTCAACGTCGTCGTCTCCCCATCCCCATTTATTTTTCTTTCCTACCCTCCGGCCCTTTTTGTTCACGGAGTCTGAAGTCGCTAATCGAGTATCCTTTTATTCGTGCCGAGTGGTCATGCCAATTCTTTTTCAACCGTCATGCTTCTGTTCAAGTGGATCCGATCATTTTCAACATCCGCAAGATCAACTCTAAGTTTTCTCAACGGTGTTTGTTTCATCCGTCCCAAGTTGCCTTTGTTTTTCCCGCCCTCCCACCCTTTCCTTCAAGGAATCATATATCTTGATCAAGTATCCATTTTATTCATGTGAACTTTCTTCATTCCTTTCTTCAATGTTCTTAACCTTTGATTTCTCATGGAGATGCTCATGAGCTTCAAGTTCAACATTAGTCATTCTCTTTTTTTCTCTCCGGTGGATTCAATGCAATATTTTGGTGTTGATCATATCCCTTTCCTTGTTTCAAATGTTTTCTCACGCCGGTGCACCTCTTAATCATTCACCTCTCACTATTCATTTGTTCTAGAGTACTGAAGATACCTCAGGAGATTCGTGTTATCATTCCTAATCCGTTCAAGATATCTCGAGGTTGTTATCTCTTTTGAGCCATTTAATTCAATCGGTGCAATCTTTCTTTTAAATCGTTCAACGGTGTATCTTTTGAGTGGGCCTTAACCCATAGGTCTTTTCCCAGGATCTTACCCGACTCTTCTAATTTTCCGGAGTTATTTTTGAATTCCTTACAAAGTATGACGTAACTATGAATTGTCATCAGTCATATGTCTTTCTCTAAGATCTCTCAAATTCTTTTCGTCATTGGTTCAACCTTTCCATTCTTCATTCCGGAGTGCCTCAACAATTCATGATGGTGTTTGTCATCGCCATTATCGGACTTGAAGACTGAAGAAGAGTTTCTCTTCAATCATATCTATTCTCTTGAAGATGCGTAGTTCAAGCTTGTTGCCACCCTCTCATAATTGTTTTCGATTGTGAGAATTCTTTTCACCCATCCGGAGCATTTCAGGAGTTGTTTTCGTTTGTTTCTTGATCATCCAAAGGCCATCATTTTAGGAGACTTATTCATTCTCAGCTTTCAACTCTCGTTCTTGAATTCTTCCGGTGCATCACTCAAGTATTCGCTAGTCAGTTCCTGATCTATTCATTCTCATGTTTGTAAATTCTCTCAAGTATCTTCCTTCATTTTCCAATTCTTCCTCCTCATGTGTGCTCTTTCCTTCATGTGTTTCAAGTTCTTACGGTGGTTCGTTCGAGACTCCTCTTCCTATGTCTCATATTTAATTTATTCACTGTTTCAATCCTACTGGTGGTTCATTGAAGACCTTCCCAAGTTTGCGCTATATCTCTCTTAATCCTTTCTACGAGAATAAGTAGTATGCCAAATCCGTTGCTTGTCATCAATTTAAATTGGTGAAGGATGCGCATAACGCAATTCTTATTATTGTTCATCCAAGTGATCTAGTTTCTTCGTTCCAGAGTTGTTCATCATGTCACATTTCTCGGTTCGAGATGCTTCATCTTTTCTTTTTTGGAGTTCCAAGTTTTCCGCTTTATCTTGTCACGAAGCTCCATCTAAATCATTGCAAGGCTTCTTTTTATTCTTTTCAAGCTTCCTTTCTTTGCGACCATCTTTTTATCTTACCGGAGTTCTCCATGGAGGTTCTACTTGGTGGTTCGTCAAGGATTCTTTTCATTCTTCAATTGTTATTCAAGATTTTCTCTCGAAGTTACGATCCGCCAAGCTATACTCTACGATAAACATGGTGTTCAACACATGCTTTGTTTTGAGGAGTTCAAGTATTCTTCATCATGCATTCCAAAGTGTGATTCTTTCAACCTTATCTTTTGAGGTGGTGCTATATCATTTCTTGAAAATTTCCATTCTTGTTTTGCGATTCACATGTTGTCAAGAATGAGGTATTTTAAATCCATCAATCTCTTCATTGGAGTTATCTTGGGTTGTATTTCACCTAAAGCCTTCCCTAAGGAATGTTGCTAGTGTGGTGCATATCAATAATCCATGTTTCCTCCTATTCTCGCGGTGAAGAAACTATTTCCATCTCTTCGTTCCTCTCAGCTAATCAATCTTTTGTAGTGGCTGGTTGTCACCCCATAATTTTGAGAGGTTTCCCATAAGCCCACAACAATCTTACTCTTTTCGTATGGATCTTCCAACAACTCCGTTCAATCCTTCTTTTTAAGGATGCTATCTTAAATTCATTTCAGGTAGAACGTGTTGTTTTCTTCTCTGTTCTTTTGATTCCATTCTTACATTCGTTCCAGAGGCATTGTGATGTTACTCTCTTCGACCCATCATCCCGTTTTATAATATCATGTTCTTTTCTTTGCTTATCCATTTAGCAGGAATGTTGTGTCCTCTGATTAAGTTCTTTTCAACTTATCAAGTTTTCCTTCTCTTTTCCACCGGAGTGCTCTCAATTTCGTTCAACTCTGTTGTGTTCTTTCTTTCAAGTTTTCATCCTCTCAAGGTTCATTGGTTTCACTCATTTGTCAAAGAAGAAACTTTGTCTTACCTCTCCCTCTTCCGTTCCTCCCCGGTGCCATCCTTAGATCTTGGGTCGAGATCTCTTGTAAGTGGAGGAGAGTTGTGACGCCCCAAGACCGGCACTCCAGATGCCTTCCATGGATTCCGAGATTCGTTGTGTGTTTTGTTTGGTTCATTGCATTCATCTTTGCATCAGGTGCATGGCATCATGTCATCATGCAACCTTTTTTAATAACTCAACTAAATAAATCGTATGGATCTTCGGTCCATTTAAATCGAGGGGCATTCACAATGGTAATTTCTCTTTAGAACATACACTCCCAATTTTATTAGGGAACTATATAAAATATTCCATTTGTTTGGAATTAACCGGAACACACTTGCAAAATAAATCCCAATGCCTTTGTTATCACAATTCTTGGTCTCTAACTTTGCCATACATCCTTTCATCTCTTTCGGGAGCTCCATAAAAAATCTCAACATTTTTGGACCTTCCTTTTACCAAGTCATCGTCCAAACCTATTTGAATTAAATTCAAATTAGTTTGAATTTAATTCCTGCAATCTTGCCACTTCTAATTTTCTGTGAACATGCATATTTTTATGAGGCCGGGAAAATTAACCGCTTGCCCAAATTCTTCTTCCAACATTCTCTTTTCTCCTTTTCCTTTCTTCTAGTTCTCTGTTTTTGAAAAGAGAAGGGAGGGAAGAGAGACGACCAGTGGATATCCGGCCCAATAGGCCATCCGCAGCTAGGCCTCCCTAGGCCCAACACCCCCCTAAGGCCCACCTAACCCTCTAACCCTAGACCGCACCCAGCACCCTAACCTCTCCGGATCCAATCTCTTCCCCCGCGTCCATCCTCCAGCGCCGCCAGCGCTCGACCCCGCTCCCCTTCTCGATTCCCCTCGTCCTCCTCCCGATAGAGCCCGCGCCCGATGCCCCTTCACGCGAGCCTCCTCTACGCTGCCATATCGCCATGACGCACCCACGCCACCGGGCTCCTCCTCTCAGACCCTGACCTTGGCCTTCGGCCATGGCGCCGCGCCGACGACCACCAGCAGGATGCCGGCCTGCATGCGTGACCACACCGGCCTCTCCTTCCTCCTGCCCGCATCCCTTTACTGCCCAGATCCTGCCTCGACCTCGCCGCTGGCAGCAGTAGCTGTTGCACCCTCACGTCGTGCCTTGCTGCCGCTGCCTTCGCCCGCGCCGGCGACCTCCACCACATCTTTGCCCGTTTCCTACTTGCGCGCGCCCCTGCCATCCTCAACCTCCTCCCAGCGCCGACCTCCCATGCTCTTCCTCCTACTGGCCATCGAGTGCCACCATGCCTCCCCTGCAGCTACTCCGGCGAGCTCCAGCAGCTCCGCCATGTTCCTTTGCCGCCGCCTGACCTCGTCTTCCTTCTGCCTTGCTGCTGCCTTCGAGCACCATCGATGCATCTATGTGTGAAACCTATCAAGTCCCGCACAGACCTAGATTCGCCAAGTTCGACTACCAATGACCGCCTCTGGATTCGCCAAGTACATCGCCGGCAAGACCAAGGACGCCCGAATGAGTGCTCCCGACCGAGACATTTGTGCTGCTACGTTTTGGACATGCCAAGTCCCTCAAAAACATCGGATGTGTCAAGACCGCCCCGGTTGTTGCCAAGTACCACGACGCCTGGAGCCCTCGAATCCGTCAAGTTCCTCTATGAGATGTGCAACTACCGTCGACCCTGAAGACCTCGGATTCATCAAGTTCCCATGACGACTTAAGTGTACCCCGTCGAATCGCTAAGTTCGGTTACCTTCACAACCATGTACAACTACTTCCACGACGATACGAGAACAAATACCATCGCTGAAGGCCGTTGAGTGAACAACTACCGTCGACGTGTACGGCTGCTTTGTGAACGTGTACCCGACGACCCTGGAGACCTTTGTTACGCCAAGTACCCCCTCGTTGACCCGAACATCTACAGGAAAACGTGTACCACTACCGTCGAGGACCGATAGTACCACTACTTCTACAACCTTCGCGAAACGACTACTTCCTCTACTTCCCTCGACGAACGCGAACCGCCCCGGAAATGCACGCTTCCAAGGTATAACCCTGAGACGACGCCATGGACCGTATGCATGTGTGTTGTACGAGATGCTCATGTTTGCACCGTGTCCGAGATGTCCTTGCGTTCCTCCTTGTTTGCCACGCTGTCAATCCGTGGGAACCCGGTATCCGGGATCACCCCACCGTCCTTGCATGACATGTTGGGTTTCGTAGTAATTTCAAAAAATTTCCTACGCACACGCAAGATCATGTGATGCATAGCAACGAGAGGGGAGAGTGTTGTCTACGTACCCACGCAGACCGACTGCGGAAGCGTTGACGCAACGTAGAGGAAGTAGTCGTACGTCTTCACGATCCAACCGATCAAGTACCGAAACTACAGTACCTCCGAGTTCGAGCACACGTTCAACTCGATGACGATCCCCGGACTCCGATCCAGCAAAGTGTCGGGGAAGAGTTCCGTCAGCACGACGGCGTGGTGACGATCTTGATGCACTACAGCAGCAGGGCTTCGCCTAAACTCCGCTACAGTATTATCGAGGAATATGGTGGCTGGGGGCACCGCACATGGCTAAGGAATAGATCACGTGGATCAACTTGTTGTTTCTTGATCTGTCTTTGGTGCTAGCCCTGCCCCTCTATTTATATCTTGAGCCCTGGGGTCGAAACTTGGAGTTAAAGCCTTCACAAAGCCGGTTTCACCCGATAGGCAAGAGTCCTTCTCGGACTCCAGGGCCAGACGCCAGGGACCCTGGCGTCTGGCCCTGGACTCCGCAAAACTTCCTTTTGCGCTCTCCAAAAACCTTGTGGGCTTTCCCCTTTGGCCCAAATAAAGTGTTCTCGTACCCAAACATTTCGGGAAACATCCGGAACCCCTTCCGGTGATCTCCGGAACCCTTCCGGTGACCAAACACTATTATCATATATATCAAACTTTATCTCCGGACCATTCCGGAGTTCCTCGTCATGTCCGTGATCTCATCTCGGACTCCGAACAACATTCAGTACATCAAAATGCATAAAACTCATAACAACTGTCATCGTAACCTTAAGCGTGCGGACCCTACGGGTTCGAGAACAATGTAGACATGACCGAGACACGTCTCCGGTCAATAACCAATAGCGGGACCTGGATGCCCATATTGGCTCCTACATATTCTACGAAGATCTTTATCGGTCAGACCGCATAACAACATACGTTGTTCCCTTTGTCATCGGTATGTTACTTGCTCGAGATTTGATCGTCGGTATCCAATACCTAGTTCAATCTCGTTACCGGCAAGTCTCTTTACTCGTTCTGTAATACATCATCCCGCAACTAACTCATTTAGTTGCAATGCTTGCAAGGCTTAAGTGATGTGCATTACCAAGAGGGCCCAGAGATACCTCTCCGACAATCGGAGTGACAAAACCTAATCTCGAAATACGCCAACCCAACATGTACCTTTGGAGACACCTGTAGTACTCCTTTATAATCACCCAGTTACGTTGTGACGTTTGGTAGTACCCAAAGTGTTCCTCCGGTAAACGGGAGTTGCATAATCTCATAGTTATAGGAACATGTATAAGTCATGAAGAAAGCAATAGCAACATACTAAACGATCGGGTGCTAAGCTAATGGAATGGGTCATGTCAATCAGATCATTCTCTTAATGATGTGATCTCGTTAATCAAATAACTACTCATTTGTTCATGGTTAGGAAACATAACGATCTTTGATTAACGAGCTAGTCAAGTAGAGGCATACTAGTGACACTTTGTTTTGTCTATGTATTCACACATGTATTATGTTTCCGGTTAATACAATTCTAGCATGAATAATAAACATTTATCATGATTATAAGGAAATAAATAATAACTTTATTATTGCCTCTAGGGCATATTTCCTTCAGTCTCCCACTTGCACTAGAGTCAATAATCTAGTTCACATCGCCATGTGATTTAACAGCAATAGTTCACATCACCATGTGATTAACACCCATAGTTCACATCGATATGTGATAAACACCCAAAGGGTTTACTAGAGTCAATAATCTAGTTCACATCGCTATGTGATTAACACCCAAAGAGTACTAAGGTGTGATCATGTTTTGCTTGTGAGATAATTTTAGTCAACGGGTTTGTCACATTCAGATCCGTAAGTATTTTGCGAATTTCTATGTCAACAATGCTCTGCACGGAGCTACTCTAGCTTATTGCTCCCACTTTCAATATGTATCTAGATCGAGACTTAGAGTCATCCAGATCTGTGTCAAAACTTGCATCGACGTAACTTTTTACGACGAACCTTTTTGTCACCTCCATAATTGAGAAATATTTCCTTATTCCACTAAGGATAATTTTGACCGTTGTCTAGTGATCTACTCTTAGATCACTATTGTACTCCCTTGCTTAACACAGTGTAGGGTATACAATAGATCTGGTACACAGCATGGCATACTTTATAGAACCTATGGCTAAGGCATAGGGAATGACTTTCATTCTCTTTCTATCTTCTGCCGTGGTCAGGATTTGAGTCTTACTCAACTTCACACCTTGTAACACAGGCAAGAAACTTTTTCTTTGACTGTTCCATTTTGAACTACTTCAAAATCTTGTCAAGGTATGTACTCATTGAAAAACTCAATATGTAAGCAGCTTTACTGAGGTCTTTCTTTGAAAAAAACTCCTTTCAAACACTCCTTTATGCTTTGCAGAATAATTCTACATTATTTCCGATCAACAATATGTCATACACATATACTTATCAGAAATGATGTAGTGCTCCCACTCACTTTCTTGTAAATACAGGCTTCACCGCAAGTCTGTATAAAACTTATATGCTTTGATCAACTTATCAAAGCGTATATTCCAACTCCGAGATGCTTGCACCAGTCCATAGATGGATCGCTGGAGTTTGCATATTTTGTTAGCACTTTTAGGATTGACAAAACCTTCTGGTTGTATCATATACAACTCTTCTTTAATAAATCTATTAAGGAATGCAGTTTTGTTTATCCATTTGCCAGATTTCATAAAATGCGGCAATTGCTAACATGATTCGGACAGACTTAAGCATAGATACGAGAGAGAAACTCTCATCGTAGTCAACACCTTGAACTTGTCGAAAACCTTTTGCGACAATTCTAGCTTTGTAGATAGTAACACTACTATCAATGTCCGTCTTCCTCTTGAAGATCCATTTATTTTCTATGGCTTGCCGGTCATCGGGCAAGTCAACCAAAGTCCACACTTTGTTCTCATATATGGATCCCATCTCAGATTTCATGGCCTCAAACCATTTCGCGGAATCTGGGCTCACCATCGCTTCTTCATAGTTCATAGGTCCGTCATGGTCTAGTAACATAACCTCCAGAACAGGATTACCGTACCACTCTGGTGCGGATCTCACTCTGGTTTACCTACGAGATTCGGTAGTAACTTGATCCGAAGTTTCATGATCATTATCATTAGCTTCCTCACTAATTGGTGTAGGTGTCGCAGAAACAGTTTTCTGTGATGTACTACTTTCCAATAAGGGAGCAGGTACGGTTACCTCGTCAAGTTCTACTTTCCTCCCACTCACTTCTTTCGAGAGAAACTCCTTCTCTAGAAAGTTTCCAAATTTAGCAAAAAATCTTGCCTTCAGATCTGTGATAGAAGGTGTACCCAACAGTAACTTTTGGGTATCCTATGAAGACACATTTCTCCGATTTGGGTTCGAGCTTATCAGGTTGAAGCTTTTTCACATAAGCATCGCAGCCCCAAACTTTCAGAAACGACAACTTTGGTTTCTTGCCAAACCACAATTCATAAGGCATCGTCTCAACGGATTTTGATGGTGCCCTATTTAACGTGAATGCAGCTGTCTCTAATGCATAACCCCAAAACGATAGTGGTAGATCGGTAAGATACATCATAGATTGCACTATATCCAATAAAGTACGGTTATGACGTTCGGACACACCATTACATTGTGGTGTTCCAGGTGGCATGAGTAGTGAAACTATTTCACATTGTTTTTAACTGAAGGCCAAACTCGTAACTCAAATACTCTTCTCTACGATCATATTGTAGAAACTTTATTTTCTTGTTACGATGATTTTTCACTTCACTCTGAAATTCTTTAAACTTTTCAAATGTTTCAGACTTATGTTTCATCAAGTAGATATACTCATATCTGCTCAAATCATCTGTGAAGATCAGAAAATAATGATACTTGTCGCGAGCCTCAATATTCATCGGACCACATACATCAGTATGTATGATATCCAACAAATCTTGTTGCTCGCTCCATTGTTCCAAAGAACAAAGTCTTAGTCATCTTACCCATGAGGCATGGTTCACAAGCATCAACTGATTCATAATCAAGTGATTCCAAAAGCCCATCAGCATGGAGTTTCTTCATGCGCTTTACACCAATATGACCTAAACGGCAGTGCTACAAATAAGTTGCACTATCATTATTAACTTTGCATCTTTTGGTTTCAATATTATGATTATGTGTATCACTACGATCGAGATCCTACGAACTATTTTCATTGGGTGTGTAACCATATAAGGTTTTATTCATATAAACAGAACAACAATTTATTCTCTTTAAATGAATAACCGTATTACAAGAAACATGATCAAATCATATTCATGCTCAACGCAAACACCAAATAACACTTATTTAGGTTCAACACTAATCTCGAAATTATAGGGAGTGTGCGATGATGATCATATCAATCTTGGAACCACTTCCAACACACATCATCACTTCACCCTTAACTAGTCTCTGTTTATTCTGCAACTCCCGTTTCGAGTTACTAATCTTAGCAACTGAACTAGTATCAAATACTGAGGGTTTGCTATAAACACTAGTAAAGTACACATCAATAACATGTATATCAAATATACTTATGTTCACTTTGCCATCCTTCTTATCCGCCAATCACTTGGGGTAGTTCCGCTTCCAGTGACCAGTCCCTTTGCACTAGAAGCACTTAGTCTTAGGCTTAGGACCAGACTTGGGCTTCTTCACTTGAGCAGCAACTTGCTTGCCGTTCTTCTTGAAGTTCCCCTTCTTCCCTATGCCCTTTTCTTGAAACTAGTGATCTTGTCAACCATCAACACTTGATGTTTTCCTTGATTTCTACCTTCGTTGATTTCAGCATCACGAAGAGCTTGGGAGTTGTTTCCGTTATCCCTTGCATATTATAGTTCATCACGAAGTTCTACTAACTTGGTGATGGTGACTAGAGAATTCTGTCAATCACTATCTTATCTGAAAGATTAACTCCCACTTGATTCAAGCGATTGTAGTACCCAGACAATCTGGGCACATGCTCACTAGTTGAGCGATTCTCCTCCATCTTTTAGCTATAGAACTTGTTAGAGACTTCATATCTCTCAACTCGGGTATTTGCTTGAAATATTAACTTCAACTCCTGGAACATCTCATATGCTCCATGACGTTCAAAACGTCTTTGAAGTCCCGATTCTAAACCATTAAGCATGGTGCACTAAACTATCAAGTAGTCATCATATTGAGCTAGCCAAACGTTCATAACGTCTGCATCTGCTCCTGCAATAGGTCCGTCACCTAGCGATGCATCAAGGACATAATTCTTCTGTGCAACAATGAGGATAAACCTCAGATCATGGATCCAATCCGCATCATTGCTACTAACATCTTTCAACACAATTTTCTCTAGGAACATATCAAAATAAACATATGAAAGCAACAAAGCGAGTTATTGATCTACAACATAGATATGCTAATACTACCAGGACTAAGTTCATGATAAATTTAAGTTCAATTAATCATATTACTGAAGAACTCCCACTTAGATAGACATCCCTCTAATCTTCTAAGTGATCACGTGATCCAAATCAACTAAACCATAACCGATCATCACGTGAGATGGAGTAGTTTTCAATGGTGAACATTGTTATGTTGATCATATCTACCATATGATTCACGCTCGACCTTTCGGTCTCCGTGTTCCGAGGCCATATCTGTATATGCTTGGCTCGTCAAGTATAACCTGAGTATTCTGCGTGTGCAACTGTTTTGCACCCGTTGTATTTGAACGTAGAACCTATCACACCCGATCATCACGTGGTGTCTCAGCACGAAGAACTTTCGCAACGGTGCATACTCAGGGAGAACACTTCTTGATAATTTAGTGAGAGATCATCTTATAATGCTACCGTCAATCAAAGCAAGATAAGATGCATAAAAGGATAAACAACACATGCAATCAATATAAGTGATATGATATGGCCATCATCATCTTGTGCTTGTGATCTCCATCTCCGAAGCACCGTCGTGATCACCATCGTCACCGGCGTGACACCTTGATCTCCATCGTAGCATCGTTGTCGTCTCGCCAAGCTTGTGCTTCCACGACTATCACTACCGCTTAGTAATAAAGTAAAGCATTACATCGCGATTTCATTGCATACAATAAAACGACAACCATAAGGCTCCTGCCAGTTGCCGATAACTCGGTTACAAAACATGATCATCTCATACAATAAAATTCAGCATCATGTCTTGACCATATCACATCACAACATGCCCTGCAAAAACAAGTTAGACGTCCTCTACTTTGTTGTTGCAAGTTTTACGTGGCTGCTATGGGCTTAAGCAAGAACCAATCTCACCTACGCATCAAAACCACAACGATAGTTTGTCAAATAGACTCCGTTTTAACCTTCACAAGGACCGGGCATAGCCATACTTGGTTCAACTAAAGTTGGAGAGACAGTCGCCCGCAAGCCACCTATGTGCAAAGCACGTTGGGGGAACCGGTCTCGCGTAAGTGTACGCGTAATGTTGGTCTGGGTCGTCTCGTCCAACAATGCCGCCGAGCCAAAGTATGACATGCTGGTAGGCAGTATGACTTATATCGCCCACAACTCATTTGTGTTCTACTCGTGCATATAACATCAACATAAATAACCTAGGCTCGGATGCCACTGTTGGATTTCGTAGTAATTTCAAAAAAATTCCTACGCACACGCAAGATCATGTGATGCATAGCAACGAGAGGGGAGAGTGCTGTCTACATACCCACGCAGACCGACTGCGGAAGCGTTGACGCAACGTAGAGGAAGTAGTCGTACGTCTTCACGATCCAACCAATCAAGTACCGAAACTACGGTACCTCCGAGTTCGAGCACACGTTCAGCTCGATGACGATCCCCGGACTCCGATCCAGCAAAGTGTCGGGGAAGAGTTCCGTCAGCACGGCGGCGTGGTGACGATCTTGATGCACTACAGCAGCAGGGCTTCGCCTAAACTCCGCTACAGTATTATCGAGGAATATGGTGGCTGGGGGCACCGCACACGGCTAAGGAATAGATCACGTGGATCAACTTGTTGTTTCTTGATCTGTCTTTGGTGCTAGCCCTGCCCCTCTATTTATATCTTGAGCCCTGGGGTCGAAACTTGGAGTTAAAGCCTTCACAAAGTCGGTTTCACCCGATAGGCAAGAGTCCTTCTCGGACTCCAGGGCCAAACGCCAGGGATCCCAGCGTCTGGACCCAGACGCCAGGGACCCTGGTGTCTGGCCCCTGGCCTCCGCAAAACTTCCTTTTGCGCTCTCCAAAAACCTTGTGGGCTTTCCCCTTTGGCCCAAATAAAGTGTTCTCGTACCCAAACATTTCGAGAAACATCCGGAACCCCTTCCGGTGATCTCCGGAACCCTTCCGGTGACCAAACACTATTATCATATATATCAAACTTTATCTCTGGACCATTCCGGAGTTCCTCGTCATGTCCGTGATCTCATCTCGGACTCCGAACAACATTCGGTACATCAAAATGCATAAAACTCATAACAACTGTCATCGTAACCTTAAGCGTGCGGACCCTACAGGTTCGAGAACAATGTAGACATGACCGAGACACGTCTCCGGTCAATAACCAATAGCGGGACCTGGATGCCCATATTGGCTCCTACATATTCTACGAAGATCTTTATCGGTCAGACCGCATAACAACATACGTTGTTCCCTTTGTCATCGGTATGTTACTTGCCCGAGATTTGATCGTCGGTATCCAATACCTAGTTCAATCTCGTTACCGGCAAGTCTCTTTACTCGTTCTGTAATACATCATCCCGCAACTAACTCATTTAGTTGCAATGCTTGCAAGGCTTAAGTGATGTGCATTACCGAGAGGGCCCAGAGTACCTCTCCGACAATTGGAGTGAAAAAACCTAATCTCGAAATACGCCAACCCAACATGTACCTTTGGAGACACCTATAGTACTCCTTTATAATCACCCAGTTACGTTGTGACGTTTGGTAGTACCCAAAGTGTTCCTCCGGTAAACGGGAGTTGCATAATCTCATAGTTATAGGAACATGTATAAGTCATGAAGAAAGCAATAGCAACATACTAAACGATCGGGTGCTAAGCTAATGGAATGGGTCATGTCAATCAGATCATTCTCTTAATGATGTGATCCCGTTAATCAAATAACAACTCATTTGTTCATGGTTAGGAAACATAACCATCTTTGATTAACGAGCTAGTCAAGTAGAGGCATACTAGTGACACTTTGTTTTGTCTATGTATTCACACATGTATTATGTTTCCGGTTAATACAATTCTAGCATGAATAATAAACATTTATCATGATTATAAGGAAATAAATAATAACTTTATTATTGCCTCTAGGGCATATTTCCTTCATGACATGCTCCCGTCACATTTCCTTTTGCACTGGTATCTCCATGAGCTACCAGAACCGATATGTTGCCGTGGCATCATTCTCGGATTCGTTGTCATGGCACCCCTTTCATTTCTGCCACGATGACAAATGCTTCATAACATGCTCTTATCAACATTTTCATAAATATTGCATAAAACTTCCAAATGTCATCCGCATCATGATAACAACATCAAGAATGTTTAAATTGTTGTTTGCTTCAATTGCTAAATGACATGTGGGGATTTCCTGGAATGGTTATTTGTTGTTTCCGGCCTCACTTAAAATTTCCTAAAATGTGTAGTTTACTTTTGCCTCACCTCTTGCCATGTTTAATAACATTTAATATTGTTGGGTACATAACCGGGAGTGAACTAAATAATCGAATGTGGTGTTTCGTCAATATGCAGCTCGTTGCATATTGAGCTCCAATTAATTTGTAGTGTTGTTTGTTGCACTTGGCCATGCCATGAATCATTAAACCGTACATGCATCATCCTTGGTTGTGCATCATGCCATGTTTATGCTCATGTGTTTACCATGTTGCTTGCTTCTTTCTGGTTTGCTTCTCTCATTAGCTTCGGTTTTGTTCCGGAGTTGTGAGGATTCGTTCGACTATGTTGGGTCGTCTACTTCTTGGACTCGTTCTTCTTCCTTGCGGGATCTCAGGCAAGATGACCATACCCTCGAAATCACTTCTATCTTTGCTTCCTAGTTGTCCATTCTATCGCTATGTCGCGCTACCTACCACTTGTTTATCATGCCTCCCATATTGCCATGTCAAGCCTCTAACCCACATTCCTAGCAAGCTGTTTTTTGGCTAAGTTACCGTGTTTGCTCAGCCCCTCTAATAGCGTTACTAGTTGCTGGTGAAGTTGAAATTTGTTCCATGTTGGGACATGGATATGTTGGGATATCACAATATCTCTTATTTTAATTAATGCAACTATATACTTGGTAAAGGGTGTAAGGCTCATCCTTATGCCTGGTGTTTTGTTCCACTCTTTCTGCCCTAGTTTCCGTCATACCGGTGTTATGTTCCTTGATATTGTGTTCCTTACGCGATTGGGGTTATGGGACCCCCTCGATAGTTCGCTTTGAATAAAACTCCTCCAGCAAGGCCCGACCTTGGTTTTAACATTTGCCACCTAAGCCTTTTTCCCTTGGGTTCTGCAGACTCAAGGGTCATCTTTATTTTAGCCCCCCCCCCCGGGGGGGGTAGTGCTCCTCTGAGTGTTGGTCCAAACTAGTGCCCTTTGCAGCGCCACCTCTGGGAAACTTGTGGGCTGGTTTTAGTTGTACAGATTGCTCATCCGGTGTACCCTGAGAACGAGATATGTGCAGCTCCTATCGGGATTTGTCGGCAGATTCGGGCGGCTTTGCTGGTCTTCTTTTACCATTGTCGAAATGTCTTGTAACCGGGATTCTGGGACTGATCGGGTCTTTCCGGGAGAAGGAATATCCTTCGTTGACCGTGAGAGCTTGTGATGGGCTAGGTTGGGACACCCCTGCAAGGTATAAACTTTCGAGAGTCGTGCCCGCGGTTATGTGGCAGATGGGAATTTGTTAATATCTGGTTGTAGAGTACTTGACACTTGACTTGATTAAAATGCATCAACCGCGTGTGTAGCCGTGATGGTCTCTTTTTGGCGGAGTCCGGGAAGTGAACACAGTTTGGGTTATGTATGAATGTAAGTTGTTTCAGGATCACTTCTTGATCACTTTTAGCTTCTAGACCGTTGCGTTGCTTCTCTTCTCGCTCTTATTTGCGTATGTTAGCCACCATATTTTCTTAGCGCTTGCTGCAGCTCCACCTCATTACCACATCCTACCCATAAGCTTAAATAGTCTTGATCTCGCGGGTGTGAGATTGCTGAGTCCTCGTGACTCACGAATACTTCCAAATAGTTGCAGGCGCCGATGATACTAGTGCAGGTGATGCTGCCGAACTCAAGTGGGAGTTCGATGAGGACCTTGGTCATTGCTATGTTTTGTTTCCTGTTGATCGGTAGTGGAGATCAGTTGGGACGATCGGGGATCTAGCATTTGGGGTTCTCTTCTTTTATTTTGGTTCCACAGCTGGACCTTGATTATACTCTGGATGATGTATGTTTAACTTGTTATTTGTGTGAAGTGGCGATTGTAAGCTAACTCTTTATCCCTCTCTTATTCAGTACATGGGATTGTGTGAAGATTACCCCTCTTGCGACAAAACCTCCATGCGGTTATGCGTCTAAGTCGTGCCTCGACACGTGGGAGATATAGCCGCATCATGGGAGTTACACGTGCGCACGAGGTAAATTGGGCTCATGCACATGGGGTAAGTTGGTCCCGTGCGCACGGGGTCCCATGCACACGGTACACGCCCGTGCGCATGGGGTGCTACAGCCCTAACTCCCTGTGTAGCCCGTGGACACAGGGTCTTGGGGGATCGTCCGCACGGGGTCGCCTGGGACCTTATGTCTAGATTCTTATGGACTCCTTCTTCCTCCTTGACGACTAGGGGCACTTCTCCTTGGACTTTGTGATGCTCCTTAGCTGCTTAGAACTGTTCCTCTTCGTACGTAAGTACACACAAACATTTTGATGAGGTAGCACCCAAGTCTTGTTTGTGTTCATAGGCATGTCAAGTAGGAAAGAGTTCACCTCGGTTTCTATTGCGTGTGCTCTAGCGCTTGGCATGGGTCCACGAGGTGCTTGATGTGTTGGTGTAGAATCAATGGGGGTGATGGAAGGATGCTCCACATAAGTACTTCCCGGGCCCATCTTGTGTCTTCTGGTCCAGAAAAAATCTCCAAAAAGTTTCGCTGCGTTTGGACTCCGTTTGGTATTGATTTTCTGGGAAGTAAAAAAACAAGCAAAAAACAACAACTAACATTGGGAACTATGTCAATAGGTTAGTCCCAAAAAATGATATAAACTTGCTATAAAATGATTGTAGAACATCCAAGAATGATTATATAAAAGCATGGAACAATCAAAAATTATAGATACGTTGGAGATGTATCAAGGCATCATGTCCGAAACAAGTAGAATGACTCCTGCCTGCATCTACTACTATTATTCCACACATTGATGACCCACAAGTATAGGGGATCTATCGTAGTCCTTTCGATAAGTAAGAGTGTAGAACCCAACGAGGAGCAGAAGGAAATGATAAGCGGTTTCCAGCAAGGTATTCTCTGCAAGTACTGAAATAAGTGGTAACAGATAGTTTTGTGATAGGATAATTTGTAATGAGCAACAAGTAACAAAAGTAAATAAAGTGCAGCAAGATGGCCCAATACTTTTTGTAGCAAAGGACAAGCCTGGACAAACTCTTATATAGAGAAAAGTGCTCCCGAGGACACATGGGAATATCGTCAAGCTAGTCTTCATCATGTTCGTATGATTCGCGTTCGGTACTTTGATAATTCGGTATGTGGGTGGACCGGTGCTTGGGTACTGTCCTTACATGGACAAGCATCCCACTTATGATTAACCTCTATTGCAAGCATCCGCAACTACAACAAAAGTATTAAGGTAGACCTAACCATAGCATGAAACATATGGATCCAAATCAGCCCCTTACGAAGCAACGCATAAACTAGGGTTTAAGCTTCTGTCACTCTAGCAGCCCATCATCTACTTATTACTTCCCAATGCCTTCCTCTAGGCCCAAATAATGGTGAAGTGTCATGTAGTCGACGTTCACATAACACCACTAGAGGAGAGACAACATACATCTCATCAAAATATTGAACTAATACCAAATTCACATGACTACTAATAGCAAGACTTCTCCCGTGTCCTTAGGAACAAACGTAACTACTCACAAAGCATATTCATGTTCATAATCAGAGGGGTATTAATATGCATATAGGATATGAACATATGATCTTCCACCAAATAAACCAACTAGCATCAACTACAAGGAGTAATTAACACTACTAGCAACCTACTAGCACCAATCCTGGACTTGAAGACAAGAATTGGGTACAAGAGATGAACTAGGGTTTTGAGAGGAGATGGTGCTGATGAAGATGTTGATGGAGATTGCCCTCTCCCGATGAGAGGAGCATTGGTGATGACGATGCGATGATTTCCCCCTCCCGGAGGGAAGTTTCCCCGGCAGAACAGCTCCGCCAGAGCCCTAGATTGGTTCTGCCAAGGTTCCGCCTCGTGGTGGCGGAGTTTCGTCTGAGAAGATGGCTTATGGTTTTTTTCTCATCAAAAGACTTCATATAGCAGAAGATGGCCACCGGAGGGCCACCAGGGGGCCCATGAGGTAGGGGGCGCACCCAGGGGGTAGGGCAAGCCCCCCACCCTCGTGGGTAGGGTGTGGCCCCGCGGTGAACTTCTTCCGCTGAGTATTTTTTATATATTCTGAAAACGTCTTCCTTGAAGTTTCAGGACTTTTGGAGCTGTGCAGAATAGGTCTCTAATATTTGCTCCTTTTCCAGCCCAGAATCCCAGCTGCCGGCATTCTCCCTCTTTATGCAAACTTTGTAAAATAAGAGAGAATAGGCATAAGTATTGTGACATAATTGTGTAATAACATCCCATAATGCAAATAATATCAATATAAAAGCATGATGCAAAATGGACGTATCAACTCCCCCAAGCTTAGACCTCTCTTATCCTCAAGCGAAAGCCGAAATCGAAAAATATGTCCACATGTTTAGAGATAGAGGTGTCAATAAAAATAAAATACGGATATGAGGGCATCATGATCATTCTTAGACCAGCAACTTACTTAATTCTTGTCATATGATTTCTTATGCTAGAGTAATAATTCAATCACAATTTCAAGTATGAATCGTAAACTACATTGAAAACTAACAAACTATAATCTCAGTCATTGGAGCAATTGCAATTTATCATAACATAGGAAAGAGTCAATATATAAGAGCTTTTCAACAAGTCCACATACTCAACTATCATATAGTCTTTCACAATTGCTGACACTCACGCAATACTTATGGGTATGGAGTTTCAATCGGACATAGAGAAAGATAGGGGCTTATAGTTTTGCCTCCCAACGTTTTACCTCGAGGGTAATGTCAACAATAATAGTTCATGAAAACTCACATCCAATTAGACATATATACCAGGATCTTTCCAACATACTGTGCTTGCCAAAGGATAAAGTGTAAAAAGGAAGGGTGAAGATCACCATGACTCTTATGCAATGTAGGAGATAGAAGTAAAAGATAGGCCCTTCGCAGAGGGAAGCAGAGGTTTTCATGTGCTTTTATAGTTGGATGCACAAAATCTTAATGCGAAAGAATGTCACTTTATATTGCCACTTGTGATATGGACCTTTATTATGCAGTCTGTCGCTTTTATTTCATCCATATCACACGATCGTATAAAGCTTATTTTCTCCCACACTAATAAGTCATACATATTTAGAGAGCAATTTTTATTGCTTGCACCGATGACAACTTACTTGGAGGATCTTACTCAATCCATAGGTAGGTATGGTGGACTGTCATGGCAAAACTGGTTTAAGGGTATTTGGAAGCACAAGTAGTATCTCTACTTGGTGCGATGAATTTGGCTAGCATGAGGGGGAAAGGCAAGCTCAACCATGTTGGATGATCCATGACAATATAATTTATCTCAGATGTAAGAAAACATAACCCATTACGTTGTCTTCCTTGTCCAACGTCAACTCTTTAGCATGTCATATTTTAATGAGTGCTCACAATCATAAAAGATGTCCAAGATAGTATATTTATATGTGAAGACCTCTCTTTTTTTATTACTTCCTATTAATTGCAACGATGACCAAAACTATGCTTGTCAACTCTCAACAACTTTTATTCATCATGCTTTTTCTATGTGGGCTCATTACTCTCGATAAGATTCACATGATCTCTTTGTTTCTTTTTATTTCTTTCTCTTTTCTTTTATTCCCTTAGGATCATGGCAAAATAATCAAGCCCTTGACTCAACACTAATCTTTATTATATAGCTCACGGACTCGATTACATAGAGGAATTATAAAGCAAAACTCACAACTAGATCATACTAAGAACTTTTATTCTAATAGATCAAGATATTACCAAAAGGATCGAATTAAGAAAAACGGTAAAGATAAAAGTGATGGTGATACGATATCGGGGAACTCCCCCAAGCTTGGCAGTTGCCAAGGGGAGTGCCCATACCCATGTTATTATGTCTCCTTTGTTGGTGAAGAAGGTGGAGTTGTTGATGATGGGTAGTCGCACATCGAGCGTAGGAGGTCTTCTAACTTGCGGATAATGGCTTTGAGTGCGATGATATGCTCCTTCAACAAAATATTTTCACGTGTGAGATACTTATTTTTTATACGAGCTAACTCGATCATCGTGAAAGCTTTGATCTCAGTTGGGGTAAGGAGATTGTGATCAAGTTGAAGGATGTCTTCTGTTGCCGGAACTTGGTCCTCCGTGGCCTTCTTGATCCCTTCATCTTTGTTGGTCTCCATGGGTTCCTCTCTTCAACTCTATCTTCATTAGCCAAGCATCGTTGCCCTCATTGTTGGAGGAGGAGGAAGACGACATGATGCTTAGCTTCGACAACCCTGGCAGAAAACAGCTCGAAACACAAACAGAGGATAATTGCATGATACGGGAGTCAAAACCCCCGGGAGATTATATAATGAATTTTTACCGACCAAAATATGTGTCGTGTATGAAAACGGAGTCCGGAGAGCGCACGAGCTGCCCACGAGGTAGGGGGTGCGCCCAGGGGGGTAGGGCGCGCCCTCCACCCTCGTGGAGCCCTTGTGTCCTTCCCGGACTGCTTCTTATTTTTCTATTTTTCTAAATATTCCAAAATGGAGAAATATTGCCTTAAAACTGTTTTGGAGTCGGTTTACTTACCGTACCATATACATATTCCTTTTCGGAGTCTGAAACGTTCCGGAAAGTGTCCCTTATGTATTCCTCCGGGGTTACGGTTTCAATAACATTGGCTTCAACATTTATGGGATTACTTGAGATATAATGTTTGATTCTTTGACCGTTCACCACCTTCGGATTTGTGCCTTCAAAGTTATTGATTTTTATGGCACCAGAACGATAGACCTCCTCGATAACGTAAGGACCTTCCCATTTAGAGAGAAGTTTTCCTGCAAAAAATCTTAAACGAGAGTTGTATAGCAATACATAATCACCTACATTAAACTCACACTTTTGTTCAATAGACCTTTGTCAATGGAAATACAATGGTAAGAAAACAAATTAGATAGAAAAAGTAAATAAAATAGGGGCTTATGTTGGATTGGCATGATATAATATAAATCCAAATAGGATTAAAAAAGAGGTAAATTGTGTCTCAATAATTAGACAACTAGGAATACTAATAATCTTATCCTGTCCTACTTTTTGATTCATTTAGTTCTTCGATTAACTCAAAGTTCTTTCTTTTTCTTTAAGAATTTCGACTTCCTTAAAATATCATAAACAGTTCTTGTTGGTTGAGCACCCTTTTCAAGGAAATAGAGAATAGCTGGAACATTTAAACAAGTTTGATTCTTTATCGGGTCGTAAAAACCTACTTTTTGAAGATCTCTTCCTTCTCTTCGAGATCAAACATCAATTACAACGATTCGATAGACAGCTTATTGGGATAGATGTAGATAAACAACGCCCCCCTAGAAACGTATAGGAGGTTTTCTCCTCATACGGCTCGAGAAAATGATTCGAATTTTTGTCGATAATAATAGAAATTAGGCTATGACGTGCATTAATTTCCTTACAGAAAAAACAAATTTCATTTATATCATGACTCAAGTGGGCTAATTTTTCCTGACGAACTTTGAAGGCAAAATCCTTCCAAAATTTCTGAGTCATCTTTAAACTCTTTTCTTTGTCTCATTTCGAACGAATTGACTTTTATTCCTTATTCTGATCCAACTCTGTTGTTGAGACAATTGAAAATTGTGTTTACTTGTTCTAGAATCATTTATCTTTGATTTGTGAAATCCTTGGGTTTAGACATTACTTCGGGAATACCTATTTTTTTCTTTCAAAAGAGTAGCAACATACCCTTTTTTCTTATTTCCTTCAATAAAGCATTTATCTCTTCTATAGAAATCTAATAAGAGGGATTGATTCAGATATACTTTTATTGGACTTTCTTCTTATTTTAACCTTTCGATTTATTTCTATATTAAGGATAGACTGACAAAGTTGGCCTAATTTATCACTAACCCTAGATTCTTTCCCTTGATAAAAAAATTCTGTCCTCTCGAGCTCCATCGTGTACTATGTTACTTAAACCCAGCGCAAATTTGGTTCGGAACGAATAGAACATGCTATGTCGAGCCAAGAGCATTTTCATTACAATGGAAAATGATGGATAGAAAAATCCACAATTGATCGTGTCCTTCAAGTCGCACATTGCTTTCTTCCACATCGTTTTAAATGAAGTTTTACCATAACAAACATTCCTCTTTTCATTGCAAAGTGGTATAGAGAATTGAGCCAATATGGATGGAATCATGAATAGTCATTGGTTTAGTTTTTCTATACTAATTAAAACTTGCTATCTATGGAGCAATATGGATAAAAGAAAGAAAGTATTTATCCGAGAAGCCTCCGCCAAGATCCAATTTATTTAAACCCATAGTAAAATTCTATTATATGAATGAAACATAGTTTGAAAAAGACGACTAAACAAGTTTGCTTAAAACTTATTTATTCTTAAATTTCCACCCTCAACGGATGGCTCGAGATGATCAATCTTGAAGTGAGAAAAGAAGGATTGACTCTTCCTCAATAAATAAACTATCAACCTCCAAAAAAATTTAATTAAATTAATTACTAGAAATTAGAATTCTAGTAGTAATATATTTTTTCAGTACCAAAAACAATTAACTATAATAACTAAATAAACTATTCCAATGAAAAGATTGAAAGTTTTTGGTAGTTATAGAATTCTCATACTTTTTCAACTCGAATACCAAAAGGAAGAAAAAAAATATGACTAAGTGATTTTATAGTAGAGGCATATCCTGAATGTGCTTGATAGATCCCATTTTTTCATGAAAATAAAGATAGTCAATTTGACTGGACTTAAGACTTTATTATGTTTCCTGAGAAAGAATAAGATATCATTAGTCTTTTTAATAAACTTTTTCTCGTATGGAATACTATATGATTTCACCATTTGTTTCATCAGAAACAATCTGGGACGGAAGGATTCGAACATCCGAGTAACGGGACCAAAACCCACTGCCTTACCACTTGGCCACGCCCCATTTTGGGTTTTATGCGACACTAATAAACACTAGTATGTTTATTTGTTATTCGTCAATACCATTTCAATTACATAAAAAAGGAGGGATATTCTCTTGCTAGTATTCTACACACGCGGATAATATAGAGTCAAAAATGCATTGATTACTACATGGAATTCTATTAAGAGATTATATGGAAGTCGAATTTATTCCACTCTCATTTGAGAGTGCGAATACAACGAGGTATTTTGTGTTTGGGAAAGTACGAAGAAAAAAGATTTTGAATCTGCCTTTTCCTTCTTTCCCTTAAAAAATAACTGAAGAAAAATCCAATTATTTACTCTACAAGAATGAAATGCTTGTTATGCCTAATATACTTAGTTTAACATGTATCTGTTTTAATTCTGTTCTTTATTCTACTAGTTTTTTCTTTGCCAAATTACCCGAAGCTTATGCTATTTTCAATCCAATCGTGGATATTATGCCTGTTATACCTCTATTCTTTTTTCTATAAGCCTTTGTTTGGCAAGCTGCTCTAAGTTTTCCATGAAATCTTTAGTACTCTGTATGCTAAATTGAATGATGTGTTCATTCCAAAAAAATTTAAAAATGGGTAAAAGCTGAGAAGTTTTATATTTTTATATTATGAACCTTTGATTCTAAAATTTAACTTTTTTCTACATTGAATGGGTAGCTACAGCAATAAATTTGGATCGGCCTTTCTACTCCCCTGCACCTAGGTTGAGCAGGTACCTAAAGGTACCTACACAATACCTAACCACCTAACCCTATTTTTGCTATTGATAAGAGTGCTTATTATAAAAAAATTCTTGCAATTTTTTTCAAGAATTCTTTTTTGCATTTTTAGGTATAAAAAAACCAGCCTAGTGGATCCGTGTGGAAGGAAAAACTGGTAATCTATTCCTTAAAAAAATCTTGCAGATTATGTAATGCTTACTCTCAAACTTTTTGTTTATACAGTAGTGATATTCTTTGTTTCACTCTTTATATTTGGATTCTTATCTAATGACCCAGGACGAAATCCTGGACGCGAGGAGTAAAAATTTAGTTTTTTTTCTTATTGGATTTGTTTCGTACATTTATCTATGAGAAAATCTGGGGGTCAGAATTCTTTCTAATTCGAAAGTCCCAAATGATCCAAGGGAGCGGAATGAGAGGGATTCGAACCCTCGGTACAAAAAAAATGTACAATGGATTAGCAATCCGCCGCCTTAGTCCACTCAGCCATCTCTCCACGTTCCAAAGCGAAAGGTTTCCGTGATATGATATAGGCAAGAAATAAGAAATAACGGTTGCAAAAAAACCCCCTTTTTTTCTTTCAAAATTCTATAAAAACTATATTGCCAATTCCATTTTAATTATATTCTTTTTTCTTAATGTTAATAAAAAAGAAGAAAATTCTTGTTTTTTCTTTCTAAAAATCGATATTGGCCGAGAGACAATCAAATAGATTTTCTCTTTAGCGGGCATTTCCATATAGGACTTGTTATAATTATAAGAAAACAAGGAGGTTATATAAAAAAGCTTTTTTGTCGATTATTTATCAAGAAAGCAAAAAGGGTTCTTATCAAATCAACCATAAAATTGGAAAGAAGCATAAAGTAAGTAGACCTGACTCCTTTAATGATGCCTCTATCCGCTATTCTGATATATAAATTCGATGTAGATGAAATTGTATAAGCGATTTTTTTATTTCCTTAGACTTAGACCGCGCAAGACAAGAATTTTTCGCTATTTCCGATTTCATATTCTTGTTACTAGATGTTCTATAGGAATAAGAAGAAATCGCAACTCCTTTACGCTACACATAAAATTGGATTTCGAAGGTCCATTTTTCTTTCCGAATCCTCTATTTTAGTTCTTCCACCCATGCAACACAGAGGGAATGGGAAAAGAAGGGTTACTTTTATTTTCATTTTTCCCTTAAAAGATAGACTTTGAAATAGGAGTCTTGGAATAATGCTGAATTTAAAGGTTTATTTCTTTCTATAGTATAAGAAAAACAAATCGAATCAAATTCATGGATTTACCACGACCTCGGTTGTGACTGTGACTCCATAGATAAAAATGGGAAATTTCTATCTTTGAGACCATTGAAAAAGGGCATTGAACGACAAAGAAATCGTCCACAGATAATAAAACTGTCATATGCCTTGGAAAGTGATATGAGGTGCTCGGAAATGGTTGAAGTAATTGAATAGGAGGATCACTATGACTATAGCCCTTGGTAGAATTCCTAAAGAAGAAAATGATCTATTTGATACTATGGATGACTAGTTACGAAGGGACCGTTTCATTTTTCTAGGATGGTCTGGCCTATTGCTCTTTCCTTGTGCTTATTTCGCTTTAGGGGGTTGGTTTACAGGGACAACTTTTGTAACTTCTTGGTATACCCATGGATTGGCTAGTTCCTATTTGGAAGGTTGTAATTCCTTAACCGCAGCAGTTTCTACCCCTGCCAATAGTTTAGCACACTCTTTGTTGCTACTATGGGGGCCTGAAGCACAAGGAGATTTTACTCGTTGGTGTCAATTAGGCGGTCTATGGACTTTTGTAGCTCTCCAGGGGGCTTTTGCACTAATAGGTTTCATGTTATGCCAATTTGAACTTGCTCAGTCTGTTCAATTGCTGCCTTATAATGCAATCTCATTCTCTGGTCCAATTGCTGTTTTTGTTTCTATATTCCTTATTTATCCACTAGGGCAATCCGGTTGGTTCTTTGCACCGAGTTTTGGCATAGCAGCGATATTTCGATTCATCCTTTTCTTCCAAGGATTTCATAATTGGACGTTGAACCCATTTCATATGATGGGAGTTGCCGTAGTATTAGGTGCGGCTCTGCTATGCGCTATTCATGGAGCGACCATAGAAATCACTCTATTTGAGGACGGTGATGGTGCAAATACCTTTCGTGCTTTTAACCCAACTCAAGCTGAAGAAACTTATTCCATGGTCACTGCTAACCGCTTTTGGTCCCAAATCTTTGGTGTTGCTTTTTCCAATAATCTCTGGTCCATTTCTTTATGCTATTTGTACCCGTCACCGGTTTATGGATGAGTGCTATTGGCGTAGTTGGCTTGGCTCTGAACTCACGTGCCTATGACTTTGTTTCCTAGGAAATTCGTGTAGTGGAAGATCCTGAATTTGAGACTTTCTACACCAAAATATTCTTTTAAACGAGGGTATTCGTGCGTGGATGGCAGCTTAGGATCAGCCTCATGAAAATTGTTGGGGATATTACTACCAGTATGACCCGCCCAAGAGGGGCCAGGTCAGCCCTAATGGCGGGTTACATAAGAACCCCGATAAACATTCAAGATGATAGTTTACTAAACGTATAGAAGGCCCAAAGGCCTGGGGGCCGGTTTAAAGCCTGATACTGTAAACCGTCGTATGTAAGGAAAGACTTGTAAATAAAGGCATGTAAAGGAAGTCACTGAGCCGGACACGATTATGAGCCGGCCAGGACTCTGTAGGCCACCAGGCGTCAACCCGTGTATATAAGGGGACGACCCGGTGGCGGTTTAGGACAAGAAACAACCAAGTCGATAACAAAGCCGGCGAGTTAAGCCTCTTGGAGATCGAAACTTCAGCAATACCAATCCCAACTAGACGTAGGCTTTTACCTTCATCGTAAGGGGCCGAACTAGTATAAAAACTCTCTCGTGTGTCCTTTGTCCCGATTAACCCCTTTAAGCTTCCTAGTGTGATGGCCCTACGACTAAGTCCTTGCTCTAGGACATCTGCCGTGTCAACTCCACAACAGTTGGCGCCCACCATGGGGCCGGCGCACGGTGGATTTGAGTTCTTGAAGGGCAACTTCGAAGGGCTCAAGGGATACGCTGTGGGCCGGATGACCAAGAGTCGTCGCGGCAAACTCTACATCGATGACGAAGGCTGGGGCCCCGAGGCCGGCTCGATCGAGTACGGGTACCGGGTCCCCTTCGGCGGAATTCACGTCTTCATCGGCCAGTTCGGCGAGTCAGGCCCTGAGCCGGACGTCCACACCAACCTCATCGAAATGGCTCAGCGTGCCGGGTCCACCCGTGTTCAATCTATCGTGAAACATGCCTTCGTGGGCTGCGTCCATGGCGATGAATACTCCGAAGGATCAATGGAAGGCGGGGAGACGGCCATCTGCTCTGATACGGCATCATCAACAGGTGAGACGGACTCGTTGTACCAGCTGCAAGACGGCATGCTCGGGGGTTGTTCCGATGGCAGCAGTATTCCGGACCCCCTTGAGCCGCCGAATTGGGCCGAAGTCTTCATGGCGGGGACGCAACCCGGGCAGAACTCCACCACAGCAGCAGCAGCAGCTACCGGGTCGGCAGCAGCCGGGTTAGGAGACCCCGCGCGCCCCCCGGCTCAGGTTCTAATGGACCTCATGGATAGGCTGACAACTCTGTTAACCGCTATGGTAGAACCGGCGGATAAAGCCTAGCATGACACAGAAGTGGCACGCGTGCAGGAGGAGATGGTGCAAGCTAAGTAAAATCTAGCCGCGAGGAAACCCGAATGGTAGCGTAACGAGCAGCTCTGGATGCTCGTGCTCAGCAGCTTCAAGCAGAAACTTTCTGGCTCTCGGTGGATCTTAATGCATCGAACAAGGTCATGAGGAGGAGGCATCAGAAAACTCAATCGCGACTGCCTCTAACGCTGGATCCGAGGAACCTGTTCCATACACCCGGGGCTGGGGGGAGCAACCCGCCGGAGGCGAACCGGGTCACGACACCCGGTGCACCAGATCAGCCACGCGCCATGGAGCTACCCCGCCTGAATACAGCTCCTCCTCGTTATGTATCAACACCTCCGGGTCACTTCTCTAACCCTATGGAAAATCTCATCGCAGCGTCGGCTCGTTTGGCAGCTCTCCCAATGGAAGGCGACTCGCCAGCAGCAATTGAAACTCGGAGGGTAAGAGAACTACTTCAGACAGCTTTGGCCCAGCAGGATGCATACTCCTACAGTCGAGACAGGATTCATTCAACTCCTCGCCCAAGCCAGAGCCCGAGTTACAGTAGGCACATGGAGTCCGCAGAGATGTCAAGTAATGCTCAACGCCACAACCGGTCATATAGGCATGAGCCGGTACGGGCTGGAGCCCTTAACTTGGCGGATCAGGAAAGGATTCGTCATGAGGCGGAACGGGCGGCTCAGATAGCGGCAGAGCAGGCAGCTCACCAAACCTTTCCGGTTTATCCAGCAACCTCGGTTGAGGTAGGAGTGGCCACAAGAACCGGAGGCGTGCCTTGCCTGGTCCCAGCCAAACGCAATGAACGGTTGCCCAAGGATTTCAAGGGGCCTCGTAAGGTGCCTAATTACACGGCTGACCTACAGTCGGGGGCTTGGATTGAGAGTTATGAGATGGCTATGGAGCTGTTGGAGGTTAGCGATGCTGCGATGGCCAAGTATTTTACCATGATGTTGGATGGAACGGCTCGGACCTGGTTGAAGGGATTGCCACCCAATTCTATCGGCTCATGGGCAGAGTTGAAAGCACGGTTCATCCAGAACTTTAAGGACACGTGTAAGCAGCCAATGTCGATTGTGGACCTGACCAATTGCAAGTAAGAGGATGGTGAATCTACAACCCATTGGGTGCGCCGGGTCAAGGAGATAATACATTCATCTAATAAGATGGATGCCGGCTCAGCAGTTTTGATGTTGGAGAAAAATTGTCACTTTGAACCTCTGAAGCAGAAGTTGGGGCAGCTTAAACGTGATTGTAATGACATGGGAACGTTGATGGCAGCTCTTGTCAAGTATGCCGATTCTGATACCGCCAAGGACCCGGTGTCTGACAAAGAAAAGGCAACGAAGGGAAATAAGAACGGCAATGGCAAGGGTCACCAACATAACCTGGCGAATCAGGGAGGTAATAAACGTAAGGCTGATGAGTTTGTTGCCAATACTAATGCGCAGGGTGGTAATCAGCGGCGCAAGGGCAGACAACCCCCTCGATCGGGCGGGTCAGGCCCCACCCTTGAGTAGTTGTTGAATGAACCTTATCCAAAACACGGCACCCGGGAGAAACCAGCCACCCACTTGTGGAAGGATTGCACGATCATGAAGGCATTTAAAAATTCAAACGCATTTGATGGGGGTCACGGCCCAGGTGGTGGCTCAGGTGGAGGCGGCTTTCAGGGCCCGGGCGCCGGTTCAAGCGGAGGAGGTTTTCACGGTTAGGGTTATCCTGGTCACCAAGGAGGATATAATCAGCAACATGGCCAAGGGAATCAGCAGCAGCAATCTGGCTATCAGAGCAACCCAAAGTAGTTGAGTAGCAGACAGTATCATGTCTTTACTACCAGTTTATGTAAGAGGGACCAGAAACTCCACAAGAGGGCCATCAATGCCGTTGAGCCGGCAATTCCACGTTATCTACGTTGTTCGGAGTAGCCTATTGTGTGGAGCAGAGAGGATCACCCGCCCCGGGTTGATAATCCGGGTCACTTGGCTTTGGTAGTGGCACCTCAGGTTGGTGGGTACAAGTTTACTAACGTACTCATGGATGGAGGCGGCAGCATCAACATCCTCTACTATGAGACGTTCCGCCGGATGGGATTGACGGATAAAAATCTTAAACAATCCAACACTGTTTTTCACGGTGTGGTACCTGGTAAATCGGCATACCCAGTTGGGAAGATTGAGCTGGAAGTAGCCTTTGGGGATGAGTATGACTCCAGAGCAGAAAAATTAACCTTTGAAGTGGTTAAGATCAAAAGCCCATATCATGCTCTGTTTGGGCGGCCGGCTTATGCCAAATTCATGGCTCGGCCGTGTTACATATATTTGCAGCTCAAGATGTCGGGTCATAAGGGCACCATTACAGTACATGAGAGCCAGAAGATAGCGTTGGAATATGAAGAGGGTGATGCCGCCTATGCTGAATCTGTTTGTGCAACAGAGGAGTTAAAATTCTACAAGGATCATGTTGACCCGGCGGACATGACGTCATTAAAGAAAACAACAATAGAGCATGAGCCAGAGTTGAAATTCAAATCAGCTGATGACACTAAGATGGTTGACTTTGTACCTGGCGACTCATCCAAACAGTTCATCATCAGCGCAAACTTGGATCCAAAATAGGAAAGCACGCTCATCGAGTTCATCCGTGAGAACCGGGACATCTTTGCATGGAAACCTTCAGACATGCTGGGTGTCCCGAGGGAACTCGCTGAGCACACTCTTAATATCGATCCAAAGTTCAAACCTGTCAGACAGTTTCTCCGACGGTTCAATGAAGAAAGGCGCAAGGCCATCGAAGAAGAGGTGGCCCGGCTCTTGGCAGCCAGGTTCATTGTGGAGGTCTTTCACCCAGAATGGTTAGCTAACCCGGTGCTTGTACTAAAAAAGAATGGCACCCGGCGTATGTGTGTGGATTACACAGATTTAAACAAGGCTTGTTCGGCTGATCATTTTTCTCTCCCCCGTATTGATCAGATCATTGATGCTAGGGCGAGTTGCGCACATTTGAGTTTCTTAGATGCTTATTCCGGTTATCATCAGATTAAGATGGCAGTCAAGGATCAAGAGAAGGCAGCTTTTATAACTCCTTTTGGAGCTTTCTGCTATGTGTCTATGCCTTTTGGTCTTAAGAGTGCCCGGGCGACTTACCAGCGGTGTGTGCAGAATTGTCTTCATGATCAAATTGGGCGCAATGTTCATGCTTATGTGGATGATATAGTAGTGAAATCCAGGGAAGAGGAAACCTTGGTCACAGACCTGAAAGAGACTTTTGATAATCTTCGGGTTTACAAGATGATGCTTAACCCAGCCAAGTGTGTTTTTGGAGTGCTAGCCGGTAAACTTTTGGGTTTTTTAGTGTCTAACCGAGGTATTGAAGCTAACCCGGAGAAAATCAAGGCAATCACATCTCTAGCCAAACCAACCTGCGTCAATGATGTTCATCGACTCACGGGTCATGTGGCTGCTTTGAGCCGGTTCATAAGCCGGTTAGGGGAAAAGGCTATGCCTCTGTATCAGTTGATGAAGAAAACGGATGTTTTTGTTTGGAGCGATGCTGCGAACGCTGCTTTTGAGGATCTAAAGGCACAGCTGGCTGAGCCACTGGTCCTGGCTGCTCCAATTGAGAAAGAGCCGCTATTGTTATACGTAGCTGCCAACTCATGGGCTGTTAGTGTGGCTATTGTGGTAGAGTGCGAGGAGGCTGGCAAAGAGCACCCGGTTCAGCGGTCGGTGTATTATGTCAGTGAAGTGCTAATTGAGTCTAAACAACGATATCCACATTGGCAGAAGCTTGTTTACGGGGTGTTCATGGCGAGCCGGAAGCTTAAGCATTACTTTCAGGGACATCCAATCACTGTGGTTAGCTCTGCTCCTTTGGGAGACATTATTCAAAACAGAGAAGCCACGGGGCAAGTCGCCAAGTGGGCAATTGAGCTTGGGTCTCATGGGTTGAAGTATGTTCCACGTACTGCAATTAAGTCTCAAGCCCTGGTTGACTTCATCAATGACTGGACAGAGATGCAGATGCCGGAAGAGAAGCCGGACAACACATATTGGACTATTCATTTTGATGGATCCAGGCAATTGGAAGGCTCGGGGGCTGGAGTTTTGTTAACTTTGCCACGAGGTGATGAATTTTGTTATGTGTTACGGTTGATGTTTCCATGCACTAACAACGTAGCAGAGTATGAAGCCTTGCTCCATGGTCTTCGAGTGGCAAAGGAGATGAGCTTGAGCCGGGTCAGATGTCTTGGTGATTCAAATCTAGTGGCTCAACAGGTATCTGGCAAGTGGGATTCCAAAGACCCTCTCATGGCGGCTTATCGCCGAGAGGTCGATGCTGTTGCAGGATATTTTAAAGGTTATCAGGTGGAACACATTGACCGTCGAAAGAACGAAGCGGCTGATGCTTTAAGCCGGCTAGGGTCTCAGCGTAAGCCAGTGCCACCCAACACCTTTTTGGATGTTTTGCATAACCCCTCTGTCAAGTTGCCCACAGAAGAAGATTTAGCTGTTCCTGACCCAGAGGCGCAGTTGGTAGCGGCTCTTCATGTCATCCAAGATTGGACGATACCATTCTTGGCTTACATGACCCGGGGAGAGTTGCTAGCGGATGAGACCCTGGCTCAGCAGATAACCCGGCGATCTAAGTCCATGACGATTTCGGATGGAGAGTTGTTTCATCGCAGTGTTTCCGGAGCATTTCAACGGTGTGTTTCCCCCGAAGAAGGTCAAGAAATCCTTCATGAGATCCATGAAGGCGATTGCGGTCATTACGCCGGGTCAAAATCTTTTGTGGCCAAAGCATTTCGTCACAGTTTTTACTGGTTGACGGCTCATGCTGATGCAGAAGATCTGGTCAGTAGATGTGATGGATGTCAAAAATTTGCACGACGAGCGCATGTGCCGGCTCAAGAGCTCCGGATGATTCCAATCACTTGGCCGTTTGCGGTCTGGGGGCTTGACATGGTGGGACCTTTCAAAAGGTCCAAGGATAAAAAGACACATCTCTTGGTGCCAGTTGAGAAGTTCACCAAATGGGTTGAGGCGGAGCCTGTGAGTAAGTGTGATGCAGCCACGGCGGTTCAGTTCATCAAAAAAGTAATCTTCCATTTCGGTTTTCCACACAGTATTATCACAGATAATGGCACTAATCTGTCCCAAGGGGCTATGGAAGAGTTTTGTCAGCGACAGCACATCCGGCTTGATGTTTCTTATGTAGCTCATCCTCAATCCAATGGTCAAGCGGAGAGAGCCAATTAGGAAATTCTGAAAGGGCTAAAACCCCAGCTTATGGTTCCTTTATAGCGAATGCCGGGTTGTTGGGTAGAGGAATTACCCTCAGTGTTATGGAGCATCAATACTACACCCAACAGGTCTACGGGTTACACACCCTTCTTCATGGTTTACGGAGCAGAAGCAGTGTTGCCTAGTGACATCTGTCATGACTCGCCCCGTGTGGCAGCTTATGTTGAAGCTAACAATGAAAAAGCTAGACAGGATGCACTTGACTTGCTGGATGAAGAAAGGGACTTAGCAGTGACACGGTCAGCAATTTATCAACAGGACCTGCGTCGTTATCACAGCCACCGGGTTAAGTCCAGGACTTTTCAGGAAGGCGACTTGGTGCTCCGGCTCATCCAGGATCTTTCAGATGCACACAAGTTATCCCCACCTTGGGAGGGACCCTTTGTGGTCAGTAAAAATTTAAACAATGGGTCATACTACCTCATTGACGTTCGAGAGCATGCAGACTCACGTAAGTCGGAAGAGGGGACCCGCCGGCCATGGAACATTGCTCAACTTCGGCCATATTACACCTGAGCCACCGGCTCTCAACATGTACATACGTTCACGTTGTATATACTATGATAAGAAATAAAGTAAGACCATCGGTCTCTTTTCTTTTCATAGACTATACATCTTTATTATTTCTTACTTACAAATGACTATTAAGGAGCTGATCATATCTGAATCAAGTTTAACCTTTTTGGTCCGGCTTATGATCGTATCCGAATCTAGCTGCAAATCTCAAGGTCACTTGGGGGCTTCCTGTTCAAACATAGGTCGTATTCGAACCAAAGAGAACATAGCTATCGTAACCCTCTTGATCGGCTCAAGGCCAAACTCACTTGGGGGCTTCTTGATCGTATCTGAATCACAGCTTAACCCCTTTTGAGTCCGACTTGGATCGTATTCGAATTAGGGTCGTTAAAAACCTCTCAAGGTCATTTGGGGGCTTCCTGTTCAAACATAGGTCGTATTCGAACCAAAGAGAACATAGTTGTCGGTACCCTCTTGATCGGCGCAACGCCAAAGCCACTGGGGGCTATATGGTCGTATTTGAACCTTAGCTTAACCCCTTTGGTCCGGTTTACTAGTCGTATTTGAATCAGAAACCCCAGCCTTTTGAATACAGAGTTAAAATTATGTTTATTATCTGTTGCTTGCCTTTTAGCTTTTGTTGTTTCAATATTACAAATAAGATAGCCTAGTTTTCTTCACCGGCTCAATTATTGAACAACACAGCCACCCGGGTTATTCAAGCCGGTGGCTCAAGGATCCAACGGTACGAGCTACTAAGATATGATGATCATTGAGTATTCAAGAAGTATTAACGTTACATACATATTGAATTATCAAGTTCACCACCCGGATTATTAAAACCGGCGATCTAAGGATCAACAAGGACAAGGTATGGTTCTTACTTATACGCGCTTACCCGCTGCGTTAACTCAAGAATTGGTTTTAACCCTTATCCTTTCTTTATATTTGTCTCTGTTTGTTTATTGAGGTAAATATATTGGTTGTAAATTAGGGATTTAAACCCGTTTGGTTCTAAACCGCCTTGCAAGTCTTTTTCTTGTATTCACAGGAATAGAGTTCAAATATCACAGAGACAAACATTAAACGATGCATAGATTGACATCTGGAAGCAGATTCACATAGAAGTATTTTATGCACGACGGCATAAGCAAACATGCGGTGTTTTAGCAACTAAGTTATTACAAGGCTTTATAAGCCTATGAAGATGATCATCGTCCCTCCCTCGCCGGTTCACCACCTTCTGTTTGCTAGAAGTTGGATTTTGACCAATCAAAGCTGTTCATGGCGACAAATTCGGCTTCGTCGTCAATCAGGCCGACTGGGTCAATTTCCGGGGCAAAGGTATCTTCTCTCACTGGTGGGATTATACTACTACTTTGTATGAAGGACTGGCCATCTTCTTATTTTCACTATCAAAACCCGGTTGGTACTTGTCAACATTGGTGTCATCTCCAAGACTAGTCGCCTGAGGCCGGACTTCGCGTACACACGCTATGAAATCATCCTGATCAAACGGAGACCCGTCCTCCTTCACAGTAGGGTAACCTCTTGCTACGTCCGCCGGGTCTAAGTCTGGCACCCAAGCCTTGGAGCGGCTTAGGGCAATCAAAGCTCCGGCTCGCGCGCAGGAGCATTTTACTTCTTGGAATCTAACAGGAAGGATGGACAACTTCTTCAGGACATCGCTAAGCCGGTTGGGTCCTTGATTTGCAGGAGAGATAGCGGCCAGAGCCTGCTGTGCACCAATATACAATTGTTCAACCAAGGTGTATACTGCCTTCAGTTTAATCAACGGGTCTTTGCTTAGATTTTTACTTCGTGGACCTGCATATATTTTTAACAGAGTAAGTTGGCGGATTATACTCCGGTTTGGCAAAAATTATGCGAAAGGTCAAATCAGGCAGCTTACCAAAGATAGCAGCGACCATCTGAGACACCTGGCCCTTTAAACCGTTCAGCTATGTTGAAATTTCTTTCAGAGCTGTTTCGGCCGTCTCAGCTCGTCGGGTCAGAAGTGTTTTCTCATTTTCCCAAACCTTCTCCTTGGCAGCAAAGCTGATCTTCAAATTTTCCATTGCAGAAAGGCTCATTTGCAGTTTGGAAGTGGAAGATTTGATTTCGGACTCCTGACTTGCTAGTCGGGTCTTTGCGTCCGACAATTGAGAGTTCAATTCAGACAAGGCATTCTGTGAAACGTTCAGATAAGTCAAGACTTGGTTTCAAATTCAAATATTCAAATTCAAGATTCAAGTCTCAAAGTACTTTATGAGTAAACCACTTGACACTTGGGGGCTAATGTATGCCAAATCATTTTTTTACGACTCTGCTAACATATTTAAAGTCCCAAGTCCCTTATAAAGTAACATCACTTGGCACTTGGGGGCTAATGCACGCAGTTCAGCAAAGTTATCAAGGTTAAACCGGAGGATTAAGTATTTTGAAGACGGTTTTAAATTATAAAGTATCGATTCATTGATGGTCAAAATAAACCGGTCCTTGGGGACTATAGGTGAAGTCTTTGTTTCTATCAATATCAGGCAAAGATTCAGAGGTAAAAGTCTTGGACTGTACTTTAAGCCTACAGGTTATTCTGTTTCTCTCATAACTAAAGACTTGAGGGCTGAAGGAATATTAGTAAACCAGAAACAACGTACCTCATACTTCAACTGAAGCTGCTTGACCATCTCGATCTCAGACTCACGACTGGAGTGTACATGACTAAGATAGCCGGATAAGATATCACTGGCATTGAGACGGTCATAATTGGCAACATCAAAGTGAACCTTATGCCTTTCCAATGCTTCTTGCTTTGCTGTGCACCGAGCCAACACCGTTGGGTTCCCCGGCTCAACAAAGCGACTCCCAGTAATTTGAACATCTTGAACACGTGGAGACGGCGGGTCGGTTGAGCTTGATGGTCCAGCTCTAGAAGGATTCATAGTGGCTTTGTCAAGGGACGGCTCCGGAGGATTTGCTTCATTGACAATAGGCGGGTCTTTTGGGGCGTCAGTTAATGGAGAAGGCGGCCTAGCCGGGTCAGATGCTAGTACTGGCGGGTCTTCCGCCGGTTTTGCTGCCTTCGCCTTCTTGGATTTAGCCTTGCCGCTAAGGAAAAAACATTGCAGGGTAGTCAGCATCAAGATACAATTGATCAACTCGGAAGAAAAGAGGATTTCTTATTACCCAGGAGCAGTCTTGAAAGCCGGAAATTGTGTTTGTGATGAGTCGCCTGAGGAACGAGACACCTCCTGAAAAGGTAAAAGAAAGGAGTTAAAAGAAATACAAGGAGCAGGATTCATTAAAACAAGTTAAGGACAGTAATAAGTAAACCTCGTTCGGGCGTTTCCGAGGGGTCTGTTGAAGGACGACAGCCGGTTCATCTTCAATCTCAACTTCACGGCGGCTTTCATGTTGCTGCTTTTTCAAATGAAAGTTGGGATCCAAGTGAGCTAAGGGGTTAGAAAACCTTAATTTACGGATCACTCGTCGAACTTTGTGTCTTGGTAAGGGCTTTGAGTTGGAGGAAATGATAGTTACCTCTGCTTCCCCGGCCTGACTGGCTCCAGTGTCATCCTGGTAAGGATCAGTGTCAATAAGATTGTTAAAAAGTTGGCCAAGGGAATCAAGGGCTACCTCCGAGTCAGACGTGTCATCAAGTTTCATTAAATCTTCAACAGTGGCTTTCTTCTTCTTCTTAGTTCTCCGGGTCGTCTTCTTGGTGTTCATGGCGGCGGCTTTCGCCTTCTTGGCAGCCTCGTGGTCATATTTCACCTTCCAAAAGCCAGAATTGGCCTGCAAAGACAAGAAGAAAGATTAGTGCTAAAGTAGTATAGCTGAGCAAAACACAAAGGAAAAGAGATCAGAATATACTTACTTCTGGTACCGGGTTAAGCTTGCAGAAGGGATTTAACCCAACAATGTTGCAGTCCTCATATTTCCCATTCACCAAAAGGTTTGACATTGAAACAATGTCTTCTTCGGTGAGTTCAACTGGGCTGTGACGAAGAGAGTCGTCCGGGCCTCCACCGTATTCATACATCAGTTTTGATCGATGGCTTAATGGAATAACCCACCATGAGATCCAACAGCGGGTCAGATCTACTCTGGTTAAACCATTCCCCAACAAAGCGTTGATTCTTCTGATGGATGGAAGCAGCCTCTTGCGTTCAGCAATGGTGAGTTTATCTGGAAGGGTGAACTTGGAGTCAAGACGACCGGGGCGGTAACCCGGCAGCAGCTTCTCGTTTGCTGGAGAGATATCCTGACAGTAAAACCAAGTTTGGTTCCAGTCCTTTGGTTGACTTGGTAAAACTGTGAGAGGGAAGATAGCACCCTGACGACGCTGAATTGAGATGCCTCCAAGTTCTAAGCTAGGACCGTTGGTGCATTCGTTCTGCCGGTTCAGATAAAAGTACTCTCTAAACAGCTCTATGGTCGGCTCTTGCTGAAGATACACCTCACAAAGCACTTGGAAATTACAAATATTAGATATGGAATTGGGTCCAAGGTCCTGAGGATGGAGTTTGAAAAAAATGAAGGACCTCTCTGAAGAATTTTGAACCGGGCGGTGAAAAGCCACGGTTAATGTGGTCAGTGAAGACAATCACTTCTCCGTCTTTTAGATTGGGGCGTTCTTCCTCCGGGTCAGGAGCACGATAAGACATGATAGTTTTTGAAGGCAGAAACCCAATGAGGAAGAACTCTTTTAACCGTTCCTCGGTTATGGATGAGGGGACCCAGTTACAGACGGTGGGTGTCTTTGACGGCATGGCGTGTAAGGGACTGAAAAAGGAAAAACAACATGCCGGTTCAATTTACAGCTAAAGGTTGAGGTTGTAAAACAAGTAACAGCGGCTTAAACTAAGGGCTAATGACATATAAGGAAAAGAAAGCCAGAGTGGTAAGCCGCCATGACTATAGATTTTCTCAGAAAACAGATTCAGCTAAGTGTTGGCATAAACAAGTTTCACCAAGCTCTCATTACTATTTTGGATCAAATGGCTGTCCCAAAAAGAAAATATTCTAGACCTAAAACTCCAGTACAGATGAGTTTATCAGCTAACAAAGCATCTATACAGGAGAAAGAGATCTACTGCTATCTAAAATGAATGCCAAACAGATACCGCAGAAGTTCTACACTATCGGACGATCAGGAAAGGGCATCGGAGGTGAAATCTACCAAGAGTCTGTGACGAACACCGACGAACACCGACGAACTCGAGAAGCCGTAATGCAGATCTAAGGCAGAGAAGGAAAGGGACTTACATATGCAGGGCTACTGCGGAGGTTCGTCGCGTTTCTTTGGTCAAATCAGGTCGATGCAGCGGCCTGAGGTGAAGAAGACGAGGAGATCTGTGGTGGCGGCGGCAGAGCTCGAGCGACAGTGAAACAGCGAGAGGAGGAAGACGACCGAAGGAGGAGAATGAACAAGACCTAAGTCGTACCTATTTATAAGGGAGTGCGCGAACAGGTGGGCGCGAAAATCAAGGAGACCCGAATAATGTATCCAAATAAACGGACGCCTCGATTCTCGGAAGGCATTAAAAAATGAAAGATCCATTGGAAGATGACGTCATGAAAG
This sequence comes from Triticum urartu, assembly GCF_056163025.1. Taxonomy (NCBI): domain Eukaryota; kingdom Viridiplantae; phylum Streptophyta; class Magnoliopsida; order Poales; family Poaceae; genus Triticum; species Triticum urartu. The sequence continues at coordinate 264,546,507 of NC_141876.1, forward strand.
TTTTTTGTGTTTTCAGAAGATGACGTCACGGCGGGTTACAAAAGTTTTCAGACAGGGGATGGATTCCACCTAAGTATTAAAGATTGACAGAGAACAAAGTTCAAAGTCAACCTGGGCCTAATGTTGGGGATACTACTACCAGTATGACCCGCCCAGGAGGGGTCGGGTCAGCCCTAATGGCGGGTTACATAAGAAGCCCGATAAACATTCAAGATGATAGTTTACTAAACGTATAGAAGGCCCAAAGGCCTGGGGCCGGTTTAAAGCCTGATACTGTAAACCGCCGTATGTAAGGAAAGACTTGTAAAGAAAGGCATGTAAAGGAAGTCACCGAGCCGGACATGATTATGAGCCGGCCGGGACTCTGTAGGCCACCAGGCGTCAACCCGTGTATATAAGGGGACGACCCGGTGGCGGTTTAGGACAAGAAACAACCAAGTCGATAACCAAGCCGGCGAGTTAAGCCTCTTGGAGATCAAAACTTCAGCAATACCAATCCCAACTAGACGTAGGCTTTTACCTTCATCGTAAGGGGCCGAACTAGTATAAAAACTCTCTCGTGTGTCCTTTGTCCTGATTAACCCCTTTAAGCTTCCTAGTGTGATGTCCCTACGACTAAGTCCTTGCTCTAGGACATTTGCCGTGTCAACTCCACGACAAAAATCATATATTCCCTGAGGAGGTTCTACCATGTGGAAATGCTCTTTAATGGAACTTTCGTTTTAGCTGGTCGTGACCAAGAAACCATCGGCTTTGCTTGGTGGGCTGGGAATGCCAGACTTATCAATTTGTTTGGTAAACTACTTGGAGCTCATGTAGCCCATGTTGGATTAATCGTATTCTGGGCCGGAGCAATGAACCTATTTGAAGTGGCCCATTTCGTACCAGAAAAGCCCATGTATGAACAAGGGTTGATTTTACTTCCACACTTAGCTACTCTAGGTTGGGGAGTAGGGCCAGGGGGAAGTTCTAAATACTTTTCCGTACTTTGTATCTGGCATACTTCACCTAATTTCCTCCGCAGTCTTAGGCTTCGGTGGCATTTATCACACGCTTCTGGGACCCGAGACTCTTGAGGAATCTTTTCCATTCTTTGGTTATGTCTGGAAAGATAGAAATAAAATGACTACAATTTTGGGGATTCACTTAATTTTGCTAGGTCTAGGTGCTTTTCTTCTAGTACTCAAGGCTCTTTATTTTGGAGGTGTATATGATACCTTGGCCCCTGGGGGAGATGTAAGAAAAATTACCAATTTGACCCTTAGTCCCAGTGTTATATTTGGTTATTTTACTAAAATCTCCTTTTGGTGGAGAAGGGTGGATTGTTAGTGTAGATGATTTAGAAGATATAATTGGTGGGCATGTATGGTTGGGTTTTATTTGTGTATTTGGTAGAATTTGGCATATTTTAACCAAACCCTTCGCATGGGCTCGCCGTGCATTTGTATGGTCTGGAGAAGGTTACTTGTCTTATAGTTTAGCTGCTTTATCTGTCTTTGGTTTTATCGCTTGTTGTTTTGTATGGTTCAATAATACAGCTTATCCAAATGAGTTTTATGGACCCACCCGGCCAGAAGCTTCTCAAGCTCAAGCATTTACTTTTCTAGTTAGAGACCAGCGTCTTGGAGCTAATGTGGGATCCGCTCAAGGACCCACATGTTTAGGTAAATATCTAAGGCATTCCCCAACCGGGGAGGTTATCTTTGAAGGGGAAACTATGCGTTTTGGGACCTTCATGCTCCATGGTTAGAACCTCTAAGGGGCCCCAATAGTTTGGACTTGCGTATGTTGAAAAAAGACATACAACCTTGGCAAGAACGAAGCTCAGCAGAATATATGACCCACGCTCCTTTGGGCTCTTTAAATTCCGTGGGTGGCGTAGCTACCGAGATCAATGCAGTTAATTATGTCTCTCCTAGAAGTTGGTTATCAACTTCTCATTTTGTTCTAGGATTCTTCTTTTTTGTGGGCCATTTATGGCATGCAGGAAGAGCCCGAGCTGCTGTAGCAGGTTTTGAAAAGGGAATCGATCGTTATTTGGAACATATTCTTTACATGAACCCTCTTAACTAAGATTTTCTTATGTATACATGTTCTACTTTTTTATGTTCTGGCTCGGTTATTCCATCTAGCCGAGCCATTCATTCCTTTTTATGAAAGAAAGATAAGGGACAGAAAAAATGAAAGAAACAAACGTATTCAATAAGCAAAAGGAGAGAGAGGGATTCGAACCCTCGATAGTTCCTACAACTATACCGGTTTTCAAGACCGGAGCTATCAACCACTCATCCATCTCTCCACAGCCTAATCCTTTTTTTACTCCTACAAATAGAACATAGCCATATAAAAAATAAAAAGATTTATTAGCCTCTAGAAAGATATCAGATACAAGTTCCTTTTCGATATATCTCTGTATATTGTATACACGGATACAGGATCTGCTATACCCGCTTGTGAAATAAAGAGTAAATAATCTCTTCTCACCCCCATATCCAAATAAAAAAGCGGTTTAAGTAATAAATTTGAATTAAAGAGAAGAATCAATGGATTCATGATTAAACCCCTCCTACTTCTTGTATTTTTTTACAATTTTAGTTTAAGTGAGGGATCAAATATGTAGTCAACTTTATTTGATGGTAGCTTGGAGGATTAGAAATATGACTATTGCTTTCTAATTAGCTATTTTTGCATTAATTGTGACTTCCTCAGTCTTAGTAATTAGTGTACCCCTTGTATTTGCTTCTCCCGATGGTTGGTCAAATAATTAAAATGGTGTATTTTCCGGTACATCATTATGGATTGGACTAGTCTTTCTCGTAGCTATTCCGAATTCTCTCATTTCTTAAATTAAATTTGGTTAATATTTATTAACCCCATAAAAAAGAAATAATAAAGGCCATTTCTTCTAAAAAAATTAGAATAGTGAGACGTATTAAAACGCAATTTGCGTTTCGAATTGCTAGCTCTTCTCTTTCAGTATTATGAAATTCCATTCCCATTAGAATATTCATTGACAGATAATAAAAAAAGGAAAACTCTAATATAATAGAAAATGAAATGAAACGGTCGACCCAGGCGGATATACGCTATAAAATATATACCGTAGCGAGCGTAGTTAAATGGTAAAATATCTCCTTGCCAAGGAGAAGATACGGGTTCGATTCCCGCCGCTCGCCCGCTTAATTTATCGAAGTACAATGATAAAAAGTTTAGTCTAGTTAACTGTTTAACTACTTATATTAAATTAAGTATTAATCAGGTGTTAGTCTAGTGCCGTATCCCTTACTATCTTACCCTTCCTTTGCATCCCACTCAAAAAAGAGGGCGCTCCGGAGGCAGAAATAGAACTCGCCAACAGAGCTCCAAAAATTGGGTATTAACTGAGGCAAACAACAGGCAAACTCTTTTTAAAGGGAAGGGAGAGGTAGACTATCCCTTTCATTTCATTTTTATTTTCTGCAGGATAGGGAGAAACATTGCGCCTTCTTTTTTTTAAAGGCAAGTGACTTCGCAAACTGCTCAATTTTGCCCTCTAGGGCCGAGAACTAATGAATAAAAAAGGTTTGGATACGCCCCTCTACCATATCTAGAGAAATAGAATAGTCCTTTTATATAGACTGCTAAGTGCGGAGACGAGAATCGAACCCGTGAACTCAAGGTTATGAGCCTCGTGAGCTACCAAACTACTCTACTCCGCTCTGGAGTACCAGAAACTGGTGGACAAAAAAGGCTTGAACACAAGCCTCTAACATGTCTAGACAAATAGAATACTCCTTTTATACAGAATGGAGCGGGTAGCGGGAATCGAACCCGCATCGTTAGCTTGGAAGGCTAGGGGTTATAGTCGATGGTGGTTGATTATTTTTAATCTCTCTAATTCAAAACCGAACATGAAATTTTGATTTCATTCGGCTCCTTTATGGATATTCTCACCACTTAACATCTATGTCAGCTTTTCTATTTGAATGGAACCAAAGCTCTCCGCTTTCTAGATGATCCTTATAGAGTAGGAGATAGAAATTCTATCTAAATCCATCTAATATACTTACTTCGTTACCTAATTTCATTCAAGAGATCCTGAGGAACAGAATTGGGTTTCCACCAAGCTGAAACAATATGCGGATGGTTCTAGTAAACCAAAACTATCGTTTTTTAGCTATTTGGCTTCCTTATTCCTTATTTTAAGAAGATTTAGTTACGATTGGAAATCAACTTTTTTGTATCTTCATCCATAGATCCTTTACTCATATTTTAAAAATTGGAATAGTTAATCCAATGCAAAATGATGCTTCGCGACTCTGTACTCATAATCCTATTTTTATTTTGGATGCAATTTAAATTAGTCTTTGGATACAAATCGCCAGAATGTATATTCTTCCTCAATATGCTATTGAGAGGAAAATGATTTAATCCTTTATAAGAACTAAAGTTTTCATCGGAATATAAAAATAAAAAACTTAAGGATGCCTTAAGTATATCATTTCAAATTCAGTTATTAATAGAACGAATCACACTTTTACCACTAAACTATACCCGCTACATTGTAGATTATGGTATAAATGGTACCCTTTGTCAAGGATAGCCATTTGACAAGAAGGCTAATTCCCCCTTATTGAATCAGATGGAGAAGGTTCATGACATTGAGCCGTTGGTACTTCTACTTCGATCGCTCGCCTTTACTTTAGGATTTAGATGGCCCCTCTGGTCTGTAAAAAAAATCTTTTCTTACCATGCTAATAGCGCCTGAACCAAATGTATTTATTTTGATTAGGATCCTATTCTACGGTTACGACTACAATAATAATTATTTACTTTGCAAGGATGTAAGTGTGTCCGACTGCTAAATTTTTTTATTATTCCTACAATATAAACTAGGGGACATAGTGGGTAACGTTGTCCCTATAAATTCCTTTTTTCCTTTTCTTTTTTGTCCAGAATTGAACAAAAAAGAAATTATGGAAGATTTTTTCTTCCCCCATTAAGTCCGAGCCATAGAGTAAGAGTGACATGAGTTTTCCAAATTCATCATAGACTTTCCCTATGGCTAGATAGAAGTAAGCAGAAAAGAGTTGTAACTTAAAGAAAAAACGGAAAGGGCCGACAGATTTACCTTATGTAAAGAAGATCCTAAAAGTCTCTGATTAGTCGACTCTCTGCATTTAAAACTTTCCTCTCTCTCCTTTTTTCCACTGACTCAATTCTAGTTTATTAGATTCTTGTTCAAAAGAATGAAAAAAGTTCAATAGAACTAAGAACACATAAAAAATAGCATAGAGGATCAAGGCCATTACCAAAAGTTCCTCCCAAGGATCATATATCCTATTGGGTATCTGTTCCCCGCCTTTTCCCGCTAGGATCGGAAATCTTATATTTTCCATATCCATATACCGTTGAATCCTTGGGGATCCAGAATCCGCCTATTTTACTAGTCTTCGGAAACGGAAAACCCTGAACCAAGAAGAGTTGGATATGTTATGTAGGGTATGTTTTTTATTAATTTTATTTTGTGCTCTCAAGATATCGATATATACATATACAATCTCTACATAATGTCTCTCTCTATCTCTATATTATATATATATATAATATGTACGTTATGCAGTAGACCCATAATGGGAAATCCAAGTGGCTAATTTTTGAATTAAATAAAAAGCCCTTTTAACTTAGTGGTAGAGTAATGCCATGGTAAGGCATAAGTCATCGGTTCAAATTCGATAAAGAGCTTTTTAAATTAGTGGTAGAGTAATCTCGTGCTAAGACGTAAGTCGTTGGTTCGAATCTGATAGAGTACTTTTCTACTAAATTGATTCACTTTTTTTCTTTGTTTTTGAAACTTTCTCTATATTTATAGAGAATTTTATGACTTAGTGCGGGATGGATGCATTTTTGGTCTGAACACTAAATGAAGCACGGAGAATTAATCTATAACGATCAACTAAAAAAATCCTAGATGAAAACATAACAGAAAATTTGGAAAAACTCTTTGCTTTGGATCTATTTATACTTTTTGAGTATATTGACAATTCCAAAAAACTGCTCATACTATGATTATAGTATAATCACGAGCGGTTGTATATGGCCCTATCGTCTAGTGATGCCCCTATTGTCGAGTGGTTCAGGACATCTCTCTTTCAAGGAGGCATCGGGGATTCGACTTCCCCTAGGGGTAGGGAGTATTATGAAAGGAGGTTAATCATAGATTAGCAAAAACCCTAGAATAAATTCTTCCTGGGTCGATGCCCGAGTGGTTAATGGGGACGGACTGTAAATTCGTTGACAATGTCTACGCCGGTTCAAATCCAGCTCGGCCCAAACCAAAAATCTAGGGCTTCGTGAGTATGAACTAAATCCTTTTGTTTTTCTTCCATAAAATAAAATGTCTGATCTATAGAAATAAAAGATAAAGAAAAAAGGATTTTTTTTCTAATCCATATCTCTCTCATTCCTTCCTTACAAACAAAAGAGTTTTTCTTATTGAAGGCTGGATTATTATCCATTTTTAGTGATAAAAAATCACGACATACTAGTTATGTCACTCTCACTATACCCACATATAATATAATATGTGGGTATGTAGTATATGATTCGTCTATTTCTTAGAGTACGAAAGACGAATCGAATCTTCTTACAGTTCTATTTAAGAACGGGTATGCCATACACCCCACGGGGATTGTAGTTCAATTGGTTAGAGCACCGCCCTGTCAAGGCGGAAGCTGCGGGTTCGAGCCCCGTCAGTCCCGAACTAGGGTTCAATGAATGGAGAAATTGATATTTCCTTTTACCATCCTCATCTTAATTTCCTATTCCACTCTTATGGAATAGAGTACCGGTATTTTACCGGAATCCATACATAAATCGTATTCCCTTTTTATTTCAGACCTCTTTTCCCCATCTCACTTCTACTGCTTATTTGGATGTCTATGTGACCCATAGAAAGTTGGTCATATAATACATACATAATTGTATGTATAACTATAAGAAAAAAGAAGGGAAATTGTATAAGATTAAGAAAGTATAAGATTAAGAAAGCTCGTGGGTTAGAGATATAGAAAAGAAAAAGTAGAAAAGGATTAAAAAAGAGGGAATTCCTAATCCAATCAAAAAACCCATTTTGGTCTTAGTGTGGATAGAGGATCTTCCTATGTTATACTATATAACTCTCATCCATGAATTGATTGATAGATCCGATATTCATAATATTGAATTGATTCAGTATTATCAGAATGCAAGCCCTACCCTTGAATTTACAAGATACCCCTTTTCCCTCTCCATGGGATTACATCCTGAGTTATTGTGAAAATAAAAAATAAAGAGGTTATGGAAGTCATTATTCTCGCATTTATTGCTACTGCACTGTTCATTCTAGTTCCTGCTTCTTTTTTACTTATTATTTATGTAAAAACAGTCAGCCAAAATAATTAATTGGAATTCCAATTAATAACTGAAGAAATTAAAAAGGGATTAAATAAAAAATCCAAGTCTTAAATGAAAGGATCTGGTTGGAATCTTAAAGTGTGGTAGAAAGAACTACATATAGTTTTTTCTACGGCACTTTAGATTCTTTCTATTATATTATCTTTGAATCTACATAGAATAGATTAGTAGATTGAAATAGTTAAGTAGTCTAATTCAATTTCTTTTTTCATTGCATCCACTTAATTTCAATCAGGTCAAAATAAAAAATCTAAGACAATTCTTGACCAAAGAATCCATGGAAGGAAAGAAAAATAATATTAAAAATAGACTATAGTAAATAGTAAAAGGAAATGGAAAATGTGTGATATGCCGTGAATAGTTCCGTGGAAGAAAGTCTAATTTTCTTATGTATGGAACTTTTTTTAACCATTCGTCATTTCTAGTAGAAATTCTGAATTGGTATAATGTCTCTTTCTTACATTACAACTTACAATACAAGAGTTTCTTACAGGAGTGAAACAAAACTAAAGAAAAAGATTAAAGAATAACGTTTGACAAAATGATTAATGCAAAATGATCCATTAAAGAAAAGAATTGATACAACAATTTGATTACTTAATCAATTAGTAGTATCCCTAGAGTCCACTCCTTCCCCATACTACTAGTGAAAGAGAAAATGTAAAGACTACCATTAAAGCAGCCCAAGCGAGACTTACTATATCCATCTAAATTATGTCTCCTATTTCTATGAAGGGATTATTCTACTATTGATCAATAATCATAGTGGAATCAAGGGTACAGAGTCAAAAAGGGATTCTGCCCTAAGGCCATGGATCAATCAGTTCAAGGAATTTACTCCTAACAAATTCTTATAGGAATTCTGGTAGAATTAGAGAGCATTAAAAATAGGATACTATAGCCCTTTTTTCCTTAAAAAAGAAAGAGTACGGGAATGATGTCCTGAATAGAAGAAGCGGGGATATGAAGATTTTTTATTCCTTTTGTTACTCTTTTTTTAAGCAAAGGACGCCCGAATATACCATAAAATTATCGATAGATAAGTATTTATTGGATACCTACCTTACCTAATGTTTATTTTTGACCTAAACCCTGCAGCCTTGCTTTGTACCATTCTATGAAAGAATGAAGAGATTTTATCCATAACACAACTCCTAAATTGATTTTTGATCGACCTATTTAATCTGATTCTTGTTAGAATTAAGTAGTCCTTACTTTAGTGTATGTAGGTAACATAAGATGTACGAGAAAAAAATGTATAATAATTAGTAAGTCTAGATATTCTTTTGTGGAGTCCCTTCTTGAATCTTAGATTGAAAAAAAAGAATACCCCTTAGAGACCCTTCTTTGGATACCAAGATTTCTGACATCTTATCCTCGTATTTTAAAATTATCAAATCAAATCTCAATTAATAACCAATTCAAATTCATATAATAAAAGAATAAGGAAACACTACCTCGCCCCTATTGATAACCATTTTGTCCACTACCATCAAAACAAACCCTAACCCTAGTTTGAGGATAGAACTATGGTATGGTTTCTCTAAACCCAATATCGGCAGGCCCAGTTACTCTCTTGCCCGAACTTATGCAAAGTAAAAATTTATCGAATTCGATCAGCACTATAAAAAAACCCTAAGTATTTTATTGATCAGGCGGCACCCAGATTTGAACTGGGGATAAAGGATTTGGAGTCCCCTGCCTTGCCGCTTGGCCATGCCGCCAAAAAATCCGATCAAAAATCTAGAAAACAACAAATATTCTTCCACATTTTCTTACGAAAAGCCCCTTTTATTTTGAATATAATTCTACTTACTTTTTTCGAATCTTTTTCAAAAAATCTATTCCTGCTTTTTTTGATCCAGTTTCTATTATTCTCCTCGATAGATTCTATCTTAAAAAATACATTGTTAACACAATAAAACTTCCCATTTCTTTCTATTGAGATGAAAAAGAAGAAAAAGTGGATTTCTATTCACAGGCTGCAAAATTCAGAATAAATTGGAACCGTTAACTAGAATTCTCTTTTTTTATTGCAGTAGTGAACTACTCTTAAATCGGTATTATCTCCCCCCCTTCAATGGCATAATGAAATATTATGGCTTTATGCTTAGTCTGTTTATAGGTAAACTTTAGGTCCGAACAACATTATTATCCAAAGATCCCCTTTATGTACATATCTCTATGGGGAATCATGCTTTAATTTTTCAAAGTATTAAATTAAATATCTTGAATAAAAAAAGGGAATTTGCTCTGATATAGAGTATAACCTGACTATCTTGGCCTACCCAAATGAAATTACGATAAAAGAAAAGCATGGATATGGGGAGAGGTGGATAACTAGATTGGCATGTACTTAAAAAAGGGACTTACTTTATTTTAGAATTCCACATTGAAATACTGAATTTTCTAGTAATTATACTACTCCGATCCGAAATAAAAAAGAACCCTCAAATTATTTTGAGAAATTAAAGTAAGCACGCTATTCTAAATCGAAGTAAAGTCAAACTTTCTAGTATATTATATTATGACTTTATTACATTCATAGAAAGGAGATAAAATGAGAAATCTTTGCCATCCAATCTGATTAGAATATCATAACATAAAGTATAAGTGGCAGAATTTTTTTAGGAATGTTTTATCAATTCATTTTCATTTCATTTGTACCCCTGGCAAACTCGAACTTTCGTCCAAATGGTCTCTATTCATATGTATGAAATACATATATGAAATACGTATGTGGAGTTCCCTAGAATTTCATGTGATTCAGTAAACAGAATATAGATTGCATGATTGCTAGATCGATCCAGAGGGATTGATGAAGAGTGAGCTGATAATGGAATTTTTCTTTGATAAACAGGAAACTTAAGATTAAGATGCTCCGGAATGGAAATGAGGGAATGTCCACAATACCCGGATTTAGTCAGATCCAGTTCGAGGGATTTTGTAGGTTCATTAATCAAGCCTTGGCAGAAGAACTTGACAAGTTTCCAACAATTAAAGATCCAGATCACGAAATTGCATTTCAATTATTTGCGAAAGGATATCAATTGCTAGAACCCTCGATAAAAGAAAGAGATGTTGTGTATGAATCACTCACCTATTCTTCCGAATTATATGTATCTGCGAGATTAATTTTTGGTTTCGATGTGCAAAAGCAAACCATTTCTATCGGAAACATTCCTATAATGAATTCCTTAGGAACCTTTATTATAAATGGAATATATCGAATTGTGATCAATCAAATATTGCTAAGTCCTGGTATTTACTACCGCTCGGAATTAGATCATAAGGGAATTTCTATCTACACTGGCACTATAATATCAGATTGGGGGGAGATCGGAATTAGCAATTGATAAAAAAGAAAGGATATGGGCTCGCGTGAGTAGAAAACAAAAGATATCTATTCTAGTTTTATCATCAGCTATGGGTTCGAATCTAAGAGAAATTCTAGATAATGTTTCCTACCCTGAAATTTTCTTGTCTTTCCCGAATGCTAAGGAGAAGAAGAGGATTGAGTCAAAATAAAAAGCTATTTTGGAGTTTTATCAACAATTTGCTTGTGTAGGTGGGGACCTGCTATTTTCGGAGTCCTTATGCAAGGAATTACAAAAGAAGTTTTTTCAACAAAAATGTGAATTAGGAAGGATTGGTCGACGAAATATGAATCGGAGACTTAATCTTGATATACCTCCGAACAATACATTCTTGTTACCACGAGATGTATTGGCCGCTACGGATCATTTGATTGGAATGAAATTTGGAACAGGTATACTTGACGATGACGATATGAATCACTTGAAAAATAAACGTATTCGTTTGGTTGCGGATCTGTTACAAGATCAATTTGGATTGGCTCTTCGTCGTATACAACATGCAGTTCAAAATACTATTTCATATGTCAATCGAAACCGACTCCCCAAACTTTGGTAACTCCAACTTCAACTTCAATTTTATTAATAACTACTTATGAGACCTTTTTTGGCACATACCCGTTATCTCAAGTTTTTGATCAAACGAATCCATTGACACAAACTGTTCATGGGCTAAAAGTGAGTTGTTTAGATCCTGGAGGGTTGACGGGGAGAACCGCAAGTTTACGGAGCCGACATATTCATCCGAGTCACTATGGGCATATTTGTCCAATTGACACGTCTGAAGGAATCATTGTTGGACTTACTGGATCCTTAGCAATTCATGCGAGAATTGATCACTTGTGGGGATCCATATAGAGTCCGTTTTATGAAATATCTGCTGAGAAAGAAAAAGAAAAAAAAGAGAGACAGGTGGTTTATCTATCACCAAATAGAGATGAATATTATATGATAGCAGCAGGAAATTCTTTGTCTCGAATCAAGGTATTCAGGAAGAACATGTTGTTCCGGCTAGATACCGTCAGGAATTCTTGACTATTGCATGGGAACAGATTCATGTTAGATGTATTTTTCCTTTCCAATATTTTTCTACTGGGGGTTCTCTCATTCCTTTTATTGAGCACAATGATGCGAATAGGGCTTTAATGAGTTCTAATATGCAGCGCCAAGCAATTGTGCTTTCTCGGTCCGAGAAATGCATTGTTGGAACTGGATTGCAACGCCAAACAGCTCTAGATTCGAGGTTTCCATTATAGCTGAACGCGAGGGAAAGATCATTTCTACTGATAGTCATAAGATACTTTTATCAAGTAGTGGGAAGACTATAATTATTCCTTTAGTTAACCACCGCTGCTCTAACAAAAATACTTGTATGCACCAAAAACCCCGGGTTCCACGGGGTAAATCCATTAAAAAGGACAAATTTTAGCAGAAGGAGCTGCTACAGTTGGGGGCGAACATGCTTTAGGAAAGAACATATTAGTAGCTTATATGCCATGGGAAGGTTACAATTTTGAAGACGCGGTACTAATTAGTGAACGTTTGGTATATGAAGATATTTATACCTCTTTTCACATCCAGAAATATGAAATTCAGACGGATACGACAAGCCAGGGCTCCGCTGAAAAAATCACTAAAGAAATACCACATCTAGAAGAACATTTACTCCGCAATTTGGACAGAAATGGAGTTGTTAGGTTGGGATTCTGGGTAGAAACTGGTGATATTTTAGTAGGTAAATTAACGCCTCAGATAGCGAGCGAATCATCTTATATCACGGAAGCTGGATTATTACGGGCCATATTTGGCCTTGAGGTTTCCACTTCAAAAGAAACTTCTCTGAAATTACCTATAGGTGGAAGAGGGTGCGTTATCGATGTGAAATGGATCCAAAGGGACCCAATCGACATAATGGTTCGTGTATATATTTTATAGAAACGTGAAATCAAAGTTGGGGATAAAGTAGCCGGAAGACATGGGAATAAAGGGATCATTTCCAAAATTTTGCGTAGGCAAGATATGCCCTATTTGCAAGATGGAACACCCGTTGATATGGTCTCCAATCCCTTAGGAGTACCCTCCCGAATGAATGTGGGACAAATATTTGAAAGCTCGCTCGGATTAGCGGGGATCTGCTAAAGAAACGTTATAGAATAGCACCCTTTGATGAGAGATATGAGCAAGAGGCTTCAAGAAAACTTGTGTTTTCAGAATTATATGAAGCCAGTAAAGAAACAAAAAATCCATGGATATTTGAACCCGAGTACCCGGGAAAAATCAGAATATTTGATGGAAGAACAGGCGACCCCTTTGAGCAACCTGTTCTAATAGGGAAGTCCTATATCTTAAAATTAATTCATCAAGTTGATGAGAAAATTCATGGGTGTTCTACTGGTTCCTACTCACTTGTTACACCACAACCGGTTAGAGGAAGAGCCAAGCAAGGGGGACAACGAGTAGGAGAAATGGAAGTTTGGGCTTTAGAAGGATTTGGTGTTACTCATATTTTACAAGAGATACTTACTTACAAATCTGACCATCTTATAGCTCGCCAAGAAATACTTAATGCTACGATCCGGGGGAAAAGAATACCTAATCATGAGGATCCTCCAGAATCTTTTCGAGTGCTCGTTCGAGAACTACGATCTTTGGCTCTAGAACTAAATCATTTCCTTATATCTGAAAAGAACTTCCAGGTTAATAGGGAGGAAGTTTGATCGGAATAAATATAAATTATTTTCTTATTTCTATTTTATGATTGACCAATATAAACATCAACAACTTCAAATTGGACTCATTTCCCCTCAACAAATAAAGGCTCGGGCTAACAAAAACCTACCTAATGGAGAAGTCGTTGGCGAAGTCACAAGGCCCTCTACTTTTCATTATAAAACCGATAAACCAGAAAAAGATGTATTGTTTTGCGAAAGAATCTTTGGACCCATAAAAAGCGGGATTTGTGCTTGTGGCAATTCTCGAGCGAGCGGAGATGAAAACAAAGACGAAATATTTTGCCAAAAATGCGGGGTAGAATTTGTGGATTCTCGGATACGGAGATACCAAATGGGATACATCAAACTCGCATGTCCCGTGACTCATGTGTGGTATTTGAAAGGTCTTCCTAGTTATATCGCGAATCTTTTAGATAAACCTCTTAAGAAGTTGGAGGGCCTAGTATATGGCGATTTCTCTTTTGCTAGGCCCAACACTAAAAAACCCACTTTTTTACGATTACGAGGTTTATTCGAAGAGGAAATTGCATCCTGTAACCACAACATTTCTCCCTTTTTTTTCTACCCCAGGCTTTGCAACATTTCGAAATCGGGAAATTGCGACAGGGGCAGGTGCTATTAGAGAACAATTAGCAGATTTGGATTTGTGAATTACTAGCACAAATGCTCGTACGTTGCAACGGGAAAAAATAGAACACTACGACATGACGGGCATATTCGCGACGGCATAGACATGGGCATATCATCCATGACATAATCATCACATAAGCAGACATCACTGGTATCTTTTCCAAAAATAATAGCGCACACCCTTACCCTAATAAGCATGGCTCAAGGACCCTCTCCACTCAATTTCAACATGCCGCTTATCCCCAAACGATGGCTATCAGATGTTAAAAAACAACTATGATAAAATTATTTATAGACCTGTATTTACAACCCATCTCACATCAAAATGATATAGGAAGATGTAAAAAACATCCTTCGGAAAATATTTTCTAGATTATTATGTTGTTTAATTATTATTAAAGAGTTTATAAAAATAAGTAAAATTGAATCAGTAAGTTGGATGGAAATTGTACACTGTAATTTCATGTCCAATAGTCTAACTTAGACAGCTCCATCAAATATATATGTAGTGTCCAAACAAATCATACACTGTAATTTGAAGTACAGATTAGACTGATGCATCAAATATAATGTACATCTAAAGTCTGAACTGTTCTCCTTTTAAGATATCCATGAACATTTAATAGACATTTTAGTTCATTGCCCACGACCAATTGCCAATCATGAACCCTAAGAAACGGGATCAAGGAGTCAATATTGAACGTCAAAATCGACAGATGAAACAATTCGGTACATACATGTAGTTCTGGGGACCTGTACCTCTCCGTAGTGCACTGCAGCGTCACATGAAGCCACACAGCAGCCAACAAACTAGATTGATCTATCAAAAGTAGATTCCAGACGAATCAGCATCACCTGTAAATCAAACAGGGGTTTCTTCCACAGAGTATATATGTCACAGCACCGCAACAGTACACACTCCCCAATGTTTGTAGCAGAATCCCATGCATTCGTATTTTGCGGAGGCTAGTCGTCGATGGCATCCAGTGCATGGCCACGTCCACGGCAAGTCGTTCCGACGACCGCGCGACAGCAACATCCTTTTCTCCTTCCATCACTTATCTTGGGCACCATCATCGGTGGACGGTGAGAAGGACCAACACATTCACAGCCTAGCTGCAGAACTTGAGGTCATGGCCGAAAGAGCTTGCAGGGAACCGACAGAGCACACATATTATAGACATGGGAACACAAAATCCATAACTTAGTTCTTATAGCATGTAAAATATCTTTGCTTGGTTGTAGATTTGACCAAATCACCAGAAGAATGGGCACCAGATTGCAGCGTGAGTGCAGATTAGCATTTATTTTAAGTGCCATTATGCTGGCCTCTAAAGGTATGGTTTGTTCGGATTTCATTGTGAGCATTCGACAAAAAAAACTATCTTAAATACCATTGTTATCCCTAAAAAAATCTCAGTGTAATGAAAATCTATATAAGAAAAGCTATGCATCTAGGAACATGCAGCGTCCCTTCTGAATACTCATTAGATCACTAAACTGTTAACAGAAGGATGCAAGTGCACAGAGAGGACATGATCAGCAATGGGAAAAAAAAAAGCAAATTTGCAGATAGTAAATAATCTTCTATAGTTAGACTATATACACTAAGAGAATCTAGAACAAAACGATTCGCAAAATGTACAAAAACTTAACTCTACAGCCTCCAGTGCAGGCTATACAAAACTTAAAATCCCTATGTTCTCTTCGTGAAGATGCCTGTGCGTTGTAGTAGTCTGTGAAGGAAAAGAATATGTTCTGCACTCTGTCAGCTTCTGGCAGAAGTACGAGGAAGAGTTGGGCAATGCGATGGAAAAGATGAGTTCAGAGAAGGGAAAGGAACAACTGACCCCGTCCTTTACCACATAAATACCTCTTTCACTGCCACCCATACAGTAGTCCACCGCCCGAACAGGGCTCGGCGTAGTTGAACACCGACGCAAGTTTTTAGCAGATCAGTGGCTGGGATGGGCGGGGGCTGTAGCCAGGGATTACAGAGGCTAAGTTTATCTGTCGACATACTATCAGTTACCATTTTCCAATAGTGTGGAGGAAGCTGAAGGCCCGGGCAACCCTGGTTCGGCTGCATGCTCTGGCAAAAGTTTTCAGAGGACCCGTGGAGCTTGAGATGGATTGCAAAACGGTGACTGAATATCTAAACTCGGATGTGCCCACTCTTGCTCCCTGCTATGGAGTGATCCAAGATCTAAAGGCGGCCCTGTCTTGCTTTCCTTCGTTCAAAGTTGTATTTACAGGAAGGAGGAGTCTTGTTAGCTTTAACACCAAACTTGGGAAAGATCTGAAGGATTCTGTCATTCAAATAGCAGGTGAGGGAAACACATCAATAATATATAGCAGAAACATATAGATGAACTATAGCTCTATATAGAAACCATTGCTTTCCGACATACAAAATGGTACGTACAGAATGAGATGAGCAAGAAAGCTTGGTACAAATACACAAATGCAGTTTTTGAACTTACTGTAATAATGAACATACAGACTAATAATTAAGTAGGAGGATAGTTGTGTGGTTCGTTTCTGTTCTGAGGGCTAATGCTCATTTCCGGAGGAAAATAAACTCAGATTTCTAACTGAACTATAATCCCATGTAGGTATGGTTGCAGAACAAAGAATATATTACACATCGATGTAATCCCTTCTTCTTCCTCACAGAACTAAATAAAAGAACACACAGGAGTAAAATTAGAATAACTGAATAAAAGAACACACAGGACTAATTTAAATTATGAATTGGGCTGAAACTTTTTCATGGTTGCCTAGCAAATGAAAATAGCATCTTATCATATATTGGGTATTCAACAGAATCAAATACATGGTCAGAGTGTTCCTGAGATTGATGGTTTTTGAACTCTGTTCCTTGACAACATGGCCTCTGCTTGCTTACTGATGGATTAGATAGACAATTCTGAATTATAGTTTCCTGAAACTGACATGTTTCTGTGAACATCTCAAACCTGGTGGATTTGCTGCCTAAGATATTTTCAACACGAATTGGTTCATTTTCTTTTATAAATTCAGGTTCAAAACTATCGCTTCTTGAGAGCATGTTCTGTGCTTGTTCACTGTCAAATTATTCAGTATATTGTCAACTAAAAATAGGCTGAACATGTGATTGCTACCTGTAGTCAGTTTTCCTTAAGAAAGAAGAAATGATATGGAATTTTGGTCTATTGAGCTTTCTTAATGAAAATGAGGCATCTTTGAGAAAAAAATAGCAGTAGCATTTATCATCTAGTAGGGATGAATGACACGGGTACCTTTAATATTCTTACTTGCGGAATTTCTATGCTGATTTCAGTACAATTTCAGACTTTAGAAAGTATGAACAAGACAAAACTTTAAATATTTAATGTATATGACTTTTTTGTTTGACGAAACCAGTGGAAAATATATTCTATATAAGTGGGAATAGGTCCAGAAGGAGGCCCGTAAGAAACTATTTCAGCCAAGCAACCAACCAGACTATGACAGAATTAGAAGAGTCTAAGCAATCACACATGTAACTCCAGGAATCAGAAAGAATAGTTCATTCAGATTCCCTGCCCAATATCATTGAATAACTAATATAACAAGAAAATAATAAGCTCCTACATTCAGCAATATAAAGCTAGCATAGTTGGCACCCCAAATTGAAGAATCATTCTGCATCCTGGAAAGGATAATATCAGCAAGTGTTGTGCAGGTCAAATTACCAACCAACAGAACCATGATATGCATCATGTGACAATAGCATCGTTTAAGGGAAAATGCTCTACCAGGAGCTTGAGAGCATACATGCTGATGACCACATCGCTTCGACAGGTATCCATTGGAATCTCAGGTGCATCGTATAGTGTTGTATTATTGAGTTCCACCATGTGGCAGCTGTAAGCTTGCTGATGAAAGCAACCTGGGAGTTTTGAAGTGCTGCCGTAGATTCCTCACAGAGGTCAAACCAAGTTACCAAAAGGATCAAAGTAATTCAAGACATGTGAACTAAACCAAGAGGCGGCAGGGAAGAACATGTATGTGTGTACCTGCGGATGATCGTCAATATTAGGTCGGACGAAGGGTGTCCTCACACAATACATGTTTGACGAGACACCGGCATCCTCATACATCTCTCTTGTTTAAGTTTTTTCTCCTTGTTTGTTGGTTTCTTTGCTAAAACAATATGACAGCAAGTCATCAGGCAGAAATAAAATCACCATTGGTATTAATAAAGAGATTTTGAGAAAGTAAAAATACGTCAAATAGGAGAAGCTTACATGCCATCTTGAAATTCCTAGAAACCGAGTGACATCCGATGCATGACCAACATACACTGGAAACAATACAAACCTGCATGTTCTGTACACTCTCCTGAGTTGAATCCTGAATTAAGTATGATAATGGGACAACTCAGATATATCAACCTTCAAATCCATTACACTGATCAGACGGCAGCGACGATCGTAGGCGGTGGGAGTCAACCAACCAGAGGATGTGTACAGCGTTGGAGCAGGCAGAGGATGCGCAGCTCCTCGAGGAGGACCCGTTCCGGTTGTGGGGATGTGGATCCAGGCGGCAGAGCATGGCAGGGGTGGGGTGGCGGCGCTAGGAGGTGCAACAGACGGGGAAGGCGAGGGTCAGCCGGATCCGCAGGTGCTGGCGACGAACGACGGCCGGGTCGGGCGCTCGGGGATCGAGATGGGAGGCGGGTAGGCGGTGGCGGCGCTCGGCGGAGGGGGTGGCCGACGGCGCGCCGTGAGGCGGGGCGGGCAGGAGGCGGCGGCGCGCTGCAGGATTGCAGGCAGGTCGTGCTGCTGGATGGGCTATTTTTATTTTCTTTTCTCTCGCCCGTATACCGGTTCGGGAGGACCATGGGTTGAATACAAATAAGGAAACCAGGCAAATTAGCGGCCGGCGCGTGTTCGGTTGGAGCCGGGTAGGCGGCGGCCCATGGCCCATAGCAAATTTTTTGGCCCATGTAATACGAAGCTGTGAAAACAAAATTGAACGGACGAAATTTAGTACCACCTTACGTATATGTTTTAAATGCGAACTGGAAGCGTAAATTCACAAGAGAAAGCGTATTGTGACGGTGAACCCACGGAGTCAATCCGTGCTTTATTATTATTATAGGAAAAGATTATAGAGAATTCTTTGGTCGAATGGAAGGAATTACAAGACGAGGGGTATAGTGGAGATGAGTGGGAAGATAAAAAGACGAATAAGAAAAGTTTTTTTGATTAGACGCATGCAATTGGCGAAACATTTTATTCAAACAAATGTAGAACCATAATGGATGGTTTTGTGCTTATTACCGGTTCTTCCTCCCGAATTGAGACCTATTGTTTATAGGTCTAGAGATAAAGTAGTGACTTCAGACATTAATGAAATTTATAAGAGAGTTATCCGTCGGAACAACAATCTTGCCTATCTATTAAAAAGAAGTGAATTAGCGCCAGCAGATTTAGTAATGTGCCAGGAAAAATTGGTACAAGAAGCCGTGGATACACTTCTTGATAGTGGGTCCCGGGGGCAACTGACGAGGGATGGTCACAGTAAAGTATACAAATCACTTTCAGATGTAATTGAAGGTAAAGAGGGAAGGTTTCGCGAGACTCTGCTTGGGAAACGGGTCGATTACTCGGGGCGTTCTGTCATTTTTGTGGGTCCTTCGCTTTCATTACATCAATGTGGATTACCTCTAGAGATAGCAATAAAGTTTTTTCAGCTATTTGAAATTCGCGATTTAATCACGAAACGCGCCACTTCTAATGTAAGGATTGCTAAAAGGAAAATTTGGGAAAAATAACCCATTGTATGGGAAATACTTCAAGAAGTTATGCGGGGACATCCTGTACTGTTAAATAGAGCACCTACCTTGCATAGATTAGGCATACATGCCTTTCAGCCCACTTTAGTAGAGGGGCGTACTATTTCTTTACACCCATTAATGTGTAAGGGTTTCAATGTGGACTTTGATGGAGATCAAATGGATGTTCATCTACCTTTATCCTTGGAAGCTCAGGCAAAAGCCCATTTACTTATGTTTTCTCATATGAATCTCTTATCTCCCGCTATTGGGGATCCTATTTGCGTACCAACCCAAGACATGCTTATCGAGCTTTATGTGTTAACGATTGGAAAGCGTCGAGGTATTTGTGCAAATTGATATAATAGTTGCAGAAACTACCCAAATCTAAAAGTAAATTACAATAATAATAATAATTCTAAATATAGGAAAGATAAAGAACCCCATTTTTCTAGTTCTTATGATGCACTGGGAGCTTATAGACAAAAGCTAATCAGTTTAGATAGTCCCTTGTGGCTACGATGGAACCTGGGTCAATGCGTCATTGGGTCAAGAGAAGTTTCGATTGAAGTTCAATATGAATCTTTGGGGACTTATCATGAGATTTATGCCCACTATCTAATAATGGGAAATAGAAAAAAAGAAATTCGTTCGATATACATTCGAACTACTCTTGGTCATATTTCTTATAAGGATTTAGTCAGGCCTATTCATACACTACCTAAACAAGAAAGTTAGATTCGGCGGTGCCCCTCCCCTTTCGGGGGGCATTCCGATTTCCCTACTATCATCATTATTTGCCACGCGAATCCATATTGAGATTGAGGCAATTAAGTTAATTAAATTTTCGAATCACTGACTCAGGTCCATTGTCGAATCCTACTCAGCAATTGTCGAATCCTACTCAGCCGAAAAGGGGGTACTTATGTATGGTGGAACGGACCAATCTGGTCTTTCATAATAAAGAGATAGATGGAACTGGTATGAAACGACTTATTAGAAGATTAATAGATCATTTTGGAATGGGATATACATCCCATATACTGGATCAACTAAAGACTCTGGGCTTCCATCAAGCCACTACTACATCGATTTCGTTAGAAATCGAGGATCTTTTAACAATACCCTCTAAGGGATGGTTAGTCCAAGACGCGGAACAACAGGGTTTTCTTTTGGAGAAACACTATTATTATGGGGTTGTACACGCGGTAGAAAAATTATGCCAATCTGTTGAGATATGGTATGTGACAAAGTGAATATTTGAAACAAGAAATGAATTCAAATTTTCGGATAACGGATCCTTCTAATCCAGTCTATCTAATGTCTTTTTTAGGAGCCAGAGGAAATGCATCTCAAGTACACCAATTAGTAGGTATGAGAGGATTAATGTCGGACCCTCAATGACAAATGACTGATCTACCTATTCAAAGCAATTTACGCGAGGGACTTTCCTTGACAGAATATATAATTTCCTGCTATGGAGCCCGCAAAGGGGTTGTAGATACTGCTGTGCGAACAGCAGATGCTAGATATCTTACACGTAGACTTGGTGAAGTAGTTCAACATATTATTGTGCGTATAAGAGATTGTGGTACTATCCGAGGTATTTCTGTAAGTCCTCAAAATGGGATGACGGAAAAACTTTTTGTCCAAACACTAATTGGCCGTGTATTAGCAGACGATATATATACATCGGTTCATGATGCATTGCCACGCGAAATCAAGATATTGGAATTGGATTAGTCAATCGATTCATAACTGCCTTTCGAGCACAACCATTTCGAGCACAACCAATATATATTAGAACCCCCTTTACTTGCCGAAGCACTTCTTGGATCTGTCAATTATGCTATGGCCGGAGTCCTACTCATAGTGATCTGGTCGAATTGGGAGAAGTCGTAGGTATTATTGCAGGTCAATCAAATGGGGAGCCAGGGACTCAACTAACATTAAGAACTTTTCATACTGGCAGAGTATTCACAGGGGGTACTACCGACCTTGTACGATCCCTTTCGAATGGAAAAATAAAATTCAATGAGAATTTGGTTCACCCCACACGTACCCGTCATGGGCAGCCTGCTTTTCTATATTACATAGACTTGCATGTAACTATTCAGAGTCAAGATATTCTATATAGTGTGAATATTCCCTCAAAAATCTTGATTCTAGTGCAAAATGATCAATATGTAAAATCCGAACAAGTAATTGCGGAGATTCGTGCCGGAACGTCCACTTTATATTTTAAAGAAAGGGTACAAAAGCATATTTATTCTGAATCAGACGGCGAAATGCACTGGAGTACTGATGTTTACCATGTGCCCGAATATCAATATGGTAATCTTCACCGATTACTAAAAACAAGCCATTTATGGATATTGTCAGTAAGTATGTGCAGATCAAGTATAGCGTCTTTTTCACTCCACAAGGATCAAGATAAAATGAATACTTATGGTAAAAAAGATAGGGAAATTCTTGATTATTCAACGTCGGATCGAATCATGTCCAATGGCCATTGGAATTTTATCTATCCTTCCATTTTTCAAGATAATTCAGATTTGTTGGCGAAAAAGCGAAGAAATAGGTTCGTCATTCCATTACAATATCATCAAGAACAAGAGAAAGAACTAATATCATGGGTTGGGATTTCGATTAAAATCCCCCTTATGGGTGTTTTACGTAGAAATACTATTTTTGCTTATTTTGACGATCCCCGATACAGAAAAGATAAAAAGGGTTCATGAATTGTTAAATTTAGATATAGGACCCTAGAAGAAGAATATAGGACTCGAGCGTAAGACTCAGAAGAGGAATATGAGACCCTAGAAGACGAATACAGGACCCGAGAGGACGAATATGAATATGAAACCCTAGAAGAATCTAAATATGGAATCCTAGAAGACGAATACGAATATGAAACCCTAGAAGACGAACATGGGAGCCCAGAAAACGAATATGAGAACCCAGAGAACGAATATAGGACTTTAGAGAAAGACTTAGAAGAGGAATATGGGAGCCCAGAGAGCAAATATAGGACCCAAGAGGACGAATATGGAACTCTTGAGGAAGACTCAGAAGACGAATATGGCAGCCCCGGGGAAAGCGCAGAGGAAAAATATGGTACTTTAGAGGAAGACTCAGAAGAAGATTCAGAGGACGAATACGAGAGCCCAGAGGAAGATTCCATCTTAAAAAAAGAGGGTTTGATTGAGCATCAAGGAACAAAAGAATTTAGTCTAAAATACCAAAAAGAAGTAGATCGGTTTTTTTCATTCTTCAAGAACTTCATATCTTGCTGAGATCTTCATCCCTAAAGATACTTGACAATAGTATTATTGGAGTGGATACACAACTCACAAAAAATACAAGAAGTCGACTAGGCGGACTGGTCCGAGTGAAGAGAAAAAAAAGCCATACGAAACTCAAACTATTTTCCGGAGATATTCATTTTCCTGAAGAGGCGGATAAGATATTAGGTGGCTGTTCGATACCGCTAGAAAGACAAATAAAACACTCTTAAGGAATCAAAAAAAAGGAAAAATTGGGTCTATGTTCAACAGAAAAAAATTCTCAAGAGCAAGGAAAAGTATTTTGTTTCCGTTCGCCCTACAGTGGCATATGAAATGGACGAAGGAAGAAATTTAGCAACACTTTTCCCGCAGGATCTCTTGCAAGAAGAAAATAATCTCCAAATTCGACTTGTCAATTTTATTTCTCATGAAAATAGCAAGTTAACTCAAAGAATTTATCACACAAATAGTCAATTTGTTAGAACTTGCTTAGTAGTGAATTGGGAACAAGAAGAAAAAGAAAAGGCTGGTGCTTCCCTTGTTGAGGTAAGAGCAAATGATCTTATTCACGATTTCCTAAGAATTGAGTTAGTCAAGTCCACTATTTCGTATACACGAAAAAGGTATGGTAGGACAAGTGCAGGTCCGATTCCCCATAATAGGTTAGATCACACCAATATCAATTCTTTTTATTCCAAGGCGAAGATTGAATCACTTAGCCAACATCCAGAAGCTATTGGCACTTTGTTGAATCGAAATAAACAATACCACTCTTTGATGTTTTTGTCGGCATCCAACTGTTCTTGAATTGGTTTATTCAAGAATTCAAAACATCCCAATGCGATAAAAGAATGGAATCCTAGAATTCCTATTCGAGAAAGTTTTGGACCCTTAGGCGCTATTATAGCTAGTATATCGCATTTTTCTTCATCTTAATATTTACTAACTCATAATAAAATCCTGTTAAAAATATTTGTTCGTTGAAAATTTAAAACAAACCTTCCAAGTACTTCAAGAACTTAAATACTCTTTAATAGATGAAAATAAAAGGATTTCTAATTTCGATAGTAACATAATGTTGGATCCATTCCTTTTGAATTGTCACTTTGTCCATCATGATTCTTGGGAAGAGACATTGGCAATAATTCACCTTGGACAATTTATTTGTGAAAATGTATGTCTATTTAAATCGCACATAAAAAATCCGGTCAAATTTTCATTGTAAATATGAATTCCTTTGTTATAAGAGCAGCTAAACCTTATTTGGCCACTACAGCAGCAACTGTTAATGGTCATTATGGAGAAATCCTTTACAAGGGAGATAGGTTAGTTACATTTATATATGAAAAATCGAGATCTAGTGACATAACGCAAGGTCTTCCAAAAGTGGAACAAATCTTTGAAGCGCGTTCAATTGATTCATTATCCCAGAATCTTGAAAGGAGAATTGAGGATTGGAATGAGCATATACCAAGAATTCTTGGGGTCCCTTGGGGATTCTTGATTGGAGCTGAGCTAACCATAGCCCAAACTCGTATCTCTTTGGTTAATAAAATCCAAAAGGTTTATCGATCCCAAGGGGTACAGATCCATAATAGACATATAGAGATTATTATATGCGAAGTAACATCAAAAGTGCGGGTTTTCGAAGATGGAATATCTAATGTTTTTTCGCCTGGGGAATTAATCGGACTATTGCGAGCGGAACGAGCAGGACGAGCTTTGGATGAATCGATCTATTATCGGGTAATCTTATTGTGAATAACAAGGCCTTCCCTAAATACCCAAAGTTTCATATCTGAAGCAAGTTTTCAAGAAACTGGTCGAGTTTTAGCAAAAGCTGCCCTACAAGGTCGCATTGATTAGTGAAAGGCTTGAAAGAAAACGTAGTTCTGGGGGGGATTATACCTGTTGGTAGAGGATTCCAAAAATTTGTACATCATTCCCCACAAGAGAAGAACCTTTATTTCTAAATAAAACAATCTATTCGCGTCGGAAATGAGTGATTTTTTGTTTCTCCATACAGAATTAGTTTCTTCAGATTCTGACGTAACAAACAATTTTTATGAGACCTAAGAACCCCCATTTAACATTTAACCCTATATCATTTAAGGATACATAAAAAATATTTTTTTACTTTACTAGACTTTTGAACTTAGAACACTAACAGGTTAAATTTTAGATTTTTAAGATTTTTATTTTAATAAGTAAAATAAGTCAGTTAATTCATTAAGGTGGTTATGTTTATACCATGTATCAATGGCCAACTCTTATCTTAGTACAAGGTTCTCTCGGAACAATTATTATTTATTTCAAGCTATTTCGGATCTTTCTTAATCTTCAAAAAGAACTAAATTCCGTAATGGAATGGTAGGATTAAAAAAAGGAAGTGTGGAAAAAATGACAAGAAGATATTGGAACATTAATTTGAAAGAGATGATAGAAGTAGGAGTTCATTTTGGTCATGGTATTAAGAAATGGAATCCTAAAATGGCCCCTTACATTTCGGCAAAGCGTAAAGGTACTCATATTATAAATCTGGCTAGAACGGCTCGTTTTTTATCAGAAGCTTGTGATTTAGTTTTTGATGCAGCAAGTCAGGGAAAAAGTTTCTTAATTGTTGGTACCAAAAAAAGAGCAACAGATTTAGTAGCATCAGCTGCAATAAGGGCTCATTGTCATTATGTTAATAAAAAGTGGTTCAGTGGTATGTTAACGAATTGGTCAATTACGAAAACTAGACTTTCTCAATTTAGAGACTTAAGAGCACAAGAAAAAATGGGAAAATTCCACCATCTCCCAAAAAGAGATGTGGCAATCTTGAAGAGAAAATTATCTACCTTGCAAAGGTATCTCGGCGGGATCAAATATATGACGAGATTGCCAGACTTTGTGATCGTGCTTGATCAGCAAAAAGAGTATATAGCTCTTAGGGAATGTGACATTTTGGGGATTCCTACTATTTCTTTAGTCGATACAAATAGTGACCCGGATCTCGCGAATATATCGATTCCAGCCAACGATGACACTATGATTTCAATTCGATTGATTCTTACCAAATTAGTATTTTCAATTTGTGAGGGTCGTTCTCTCTAGATAAGAAATCGTTGATTAAGAATATATAGTCAATTCTTGGGCAACTGCGTAAATTTATGGAATCACTTACTTTACTATATCTTTTTTTTGCATAGAAAAAAGAAGGGGAATATTGATATATATTAGAGGGTATTGATATATATTATGATCTGATGTGCTTTCTTGGTATCCTAAATATAAGATTAATACTTCAAGTTGCTGAGTTGAGAAAGAGATGGTTGAATCAAAAGAATTCCTTTTTTTAAGTTCAATTTTTATCAAAGGACAATATGAATATTATACCTTGTTCCATTAAAACACTCAATGGGTTATACGATATATCAGGTGTAGAAGTAGGCCAACACTTCTATTGGCAAATAGGATGTTTCCAAATTCATGCCCAAGTACTCATCACTTCTTGGGTCATAATTACTATCTTGCTAGGTTCAGTTGTCATAGCTATTCGGAATCCACAAACCATCCCGACCGACGGTCAGAAATTTTTGGAATATGTCCTTGTGTTTATTCGAGACTTGAGCAAAACTCAGATTGGAGAAGAATATGGTGCCTGGGTTCCCTTTATTGGAACTATGTTCCTTTTTATTTTTGTTTCGAATTGGTCGGGTGCTCTTTTACCTTGGAAAATTATAGAGTTACCCCATGGGGAATTAGCAGCGCCCACGAATGATATAAATACTACTATTGCTTTAGCTTTACTCACGTCAGCGGCATACTTTTATGTTGGTCTTAGCAAAAAAAGGATTGAGCTATTTCGAGAAATATATTAAACCAACTCCAATCCTTTTACCAATTAACATCCTAGAAGATCTCACAAAACCATTATCGCTTAGCTTTCGACTTTTCGGGAATATGTTGGCGGATGAATTAGTCGTTGTTGTCCTTGTTTCTTTAGTCCCCTTAGTAATCCCTATACCGGTCATGTTTCTTGGATTATTTACAAGCGGTATTCGAGCTCTTATTTTTGCAACATTAGCCGCAACCAATATAGGTGAATCCATGGAGGGTCATCATTGAATTGACTCTTTTTGGAAATAGTATTTTTTTTGAAGCTTAGCTCAATTCATGCATGGTTCCAGATAATCTGCTTGGTTGCAAAAAAAATAGTTAGAAGTGCGTATGAATATATAGCCTAGAGTTGTAGGAGAGAGAATAGAATAGACTATATTATGGAATTTTCAAAGTATATATGCATTAAGGAGGGTGGAGTCAGGCTAGATCTATACTATAATATCCTTAATGTCTATAAGTGGAGTCCTCTTTTATTGAGGTTTCCATTTTAGGCAATGATTTTAGAATCCGATTCAATAGAAAAATGAGAAAATATGCAAATAAACTAGAAGAAACAAATGTATATATAGGATATTATATTATATATTCCTAGGTTAGATTCATTATCTAATCTGGTATATGGATATGGAATTCCCTTCCATGTAGTTCGGACAATTCACATTATCATTTCAATTTGATTTCAATTTGTACTTTTTAATTACTTTACTTCTCCCCAATAGAGCTTGGAAGTAAGAATTTATTGGTTGATTGTATCCTTAACCATTTCTTTTTTTTGACACGAGGAACTGCTCATCATGAATCCACTAATTGCTGTTGCTTCTATTATTGTTGCTGGATTGGCCGTAGGGCTTGCTTCTATTGGACCTAGAGTTGGTCAAGGTACTGCTGCAGGACAAGCTGTAGAAGGTATTGCGAGACAGCCAGAAGCGGAAGGTAAAATACGAGGTACTTTATTGCTTAGTCTAGCTTTTATGGAAGCTTTAACAATTTATGGACTAGTTGTGGCACTGGTGCTTTTATTTGTGAACCCTTTTGTTTAATCTTAAAAAAAATTCTTTCGATTTCGATTAGATACTTTTTTCTTTTTTAGTAAATTGGTATTTGCTTCCGCAATTCCAATTATATCAATACTTTATTTAATTTACTCCTATTTATTACTCCTGGAATTATCTATTTATCAGGATAGATAATACCCCATTCTAAGAAGGGCTGAGTTGAGTATTATTAATTTGGAAGATATGCTCACCTTCTTATTTCCCGTCCTTAGTTTAGGAAAGTGGAAAATTTTTTCCTTTTATTTTATGGATTTTGGGAACAGAACATTTCAACAAAGCAAGTCTTTCACCGATCAAACAAGACGTAAGACTTAATCTAAAAGAAATTACTAGATTGAATCTATTTGCATTAAAAAAATCGATCAAAAAAGGGCGAGCGAAGTAAGTGATCGAAAAATTTGTTCTTTGTTCGTCCTATCTATAAGAGGAGACATATGAAAAATGTAACCCATTCTTTCGTTTTTTTAGCTCATTGGCCATCCGCTGGCAGTTTCGGGCTTAATACCGATATTTTAGCAACAAATCTAATAAATCTAACCGTAGTGGTTGGTGTTTTGATTTATTTTTGAAAGGGAGTGTGTGCGAGTTGTATATTTCAAGAATAGATTGGATCTATTCGGCTGCACTTTATAATATTTTTTGGTATTTTTCGGATAAATAAGAAAAGGGTGCACGATCTCGACGAATTACTTCTGAATAAATTTAGAAATCATATGGAAGAACCATAGCATTTCACGACTCATTGGTAAATCAACTTTGATTCTCTATAAACCAAGAATGTGATACCATTAACACGGTTAAAGCTAAACTGCTTGAAGTCCAGACAAAAAGAGGTACCCTTTCTACAACTATATTAGTATTAGTACCGAATTTAAACGGGAAATAGCTAATATAAAATTTCTATATAGAACACTCATATCGATAAAATGGTTTGAACTATTTACTAGAAAAAGGGGGCACCCTGCCCTTTTTTAACCAATGCTGAATCGACGACCTATGTATAAAAAAGAGAAATTTTTTGGATTTGAAGAAAAAAAAGAATTCTATTAATTTTCATTTTCCATTTATTTAGTTAGTTTTTCTTAATGAAATTGAAATTATTAACTAGAGGGCAAATAAAAATAAAGAAAAAACTTTGCTGACCATGATATATTTTTATCTAGGCGGAAGAGTCCTCTTAATATTTATGATAGAGGCGAGGGTCCTGATCTTTCGATGAGATGATAACTATCGATTTGGTGGAGACGACTTTGACGATCCGACTACAAACGTGCATGACGTTGCGCCTTAGCAATCGCTAAACCAATCTCCTGAGGTTACTGACGATGCCGGAAGCACGGTCGGCCTGACCACGAAGGTCTATTCCTGCAAGCAATCGAAGAACGAGCAAGAATATGATAAAGCAATCTGAATATTGCAAATATATATGAGGTATTGATAATGGTGGGGATCCGTAAGCGGTCTTGGTCTGGTCGTTGGACACAAACGAAGTACACGAAGTTGCAATGGCTAACTTTTAACTAAACAAATCCCCAGCAAAAAGCTCCTAGATGGATCTACTTATATAGGAGCAAGGGGTGGCGGCCAAGGAGGTGGGAGGATGTCCCAAGGCAGCCTAAAACTAACCCTAGGTCGTACAAGGCTCATGGGCCCAAGTGGAGGTGATGCAACACCTTTGGGCTTGTAGTTTGACTCGGATTCTGCTGCAACGTCAGATTGTTTCGTCCGTAACTCAACGCTCCGGACGAATTTGAAAGTGAATCCAATTGGGTTGGAAAGAGCACGAAATCTAGTTTCCAACAAAAAAAGAATCACCCAATTCGGAGTCCGTATGAAAAAGTTGTTGGCGTTTTGAGTCAGGTATGTCTGTGCAGTCCGAATCTGAATCCAGAACGTGAGAGACTTGGACTCTATCTTCTCTTGGCCCAAAAGTGACGTGAGAGGACATTTTGAACACAACCTAAACTTCTCCTTTTCCCTTGTCTTCATATGTGGATTGTACAAATGTCCCATACACCTGCAATTAGACAAAACACAAAAGTGTGTGAAGTATTTTTGTTCTGGATAACATAAATAGATTATTGAATAGTTTGCATTAGAAATCACCTGACAAATATGCATGTATGCAATATTTTTGGTCGTATCCAAGGTAGTCATGTCCTCATCATCCTCCCCTTTTTGAAAATAAAGCCGTCCTCGGCATTGCTTAATCTGAAATGTGGCTAACAAAAGAGACAAGGTGTACATGTTGTATATGTATATGTCATCCATTTTAACTTCCCTTGATTTTTGCACATATGTCACATGTATACATGAGTAACTTTCATTGTTCATAAAATCTAAAGCGAAAAAATTATCACAGGAAGTAGAAGGCATGAAAATATTGGAACTCAGTTTGCACATATAAGTGAAGCTCTTATTCTCTTCAAAAGATTGGCAATGTTCATCATTAAACCATCCTAACTTCGATGAATAAACCTTACTTGCATCAAATTTACATGCTACAACATGCTTAAATAAGCAAACATGCAATAAGTCATTGGACACAGAATCATCATCAAGATTAGAGGTCATATCAAAATGATTAAACATTGGTTCTTTTGCATCAACAGTTAATTCAATGGGTGCACTCAAAATTGTTGATATTTCAGTTGTTTGATCACATGACGCATTCATGACAGTAACAAGAGTCTCCAAAATAGGTGGTGTGCTCAAATCAACAGGTAACTCAACACATGATGCATTCAAGTTAACTAGGCATGCTTCATTCTCATGTGAAGTTATATCATCAATACCTTTACTGTTACCTCGCAGAGATGTAGCTGATGTAGGTACGGGCGTTGACAATGTACCATACTCTTGAGATGATATTGCGCTCACAATCCGAGGTGGGGCTGCTCTAGTAGGTGCAATAGTGGAGTAACCAACCGGCGATGGTTAGCATGAACTGGAATAGTAGTTGTTGTAGTCACCCAATGCATCCTCCTATATCTGTCTCTCAAAGGTACAAGCACGGACATACATACCAGTAATGCAACGAGAAATATACTGAAATCTTGCCTGAATATCATGGTTCAAACCACCAAAAAATCTATTCATTGTATCATCCTCAGATTCTTCTATGTCACAATGATGCATATAAGATTTGAACTCTTGGTAGTAAGCATGAACAGTGTTACTGCCTTGTTTTAGTTGCTCCAATTTGCGAAGCAATTCACGACGATAGTAAGGAGGAAAAAATTGTTGTCTCATTACAGCTTTCAAAACTTTCCAAGTTGTGGGTTGGTTATCAATGTTTTTCTTACAATGTACACTCCACCAAACAGAAGCAAAACCAGTAAATGCTCTAATGGTAGCTCGTACTCTCTCAAGTTCAGAAAAATCATGGTGACTAAAAACTTGTTCTACTTCAAGCTCCCAAGCTAGATAAATAGCAGGATTAAATCTATCGTCAAATGATGGTAAAGAGATAACCTGACCATATGCTTGTGTGTGTTGTCCCAACTCTCGTGATGGTGAAGATGTGTCCATCATCCAAGAACTTCTATCTCTGGAACCTGTCATGATTAGTAGAAACAAGAACCAAAATTCGAGAATAATGTTCCTATGAACTACTAGGATGTGGTTGTAAAGTGCTCACATGAAAGCAAATATCAATATCTTACAAGTTCTTACCATGCAGCAGGTGGTGAGAGGCAACTAGCGGTGTCAAATAACTCCGAAGATTGTGTAAAGCGATTTGACAGGGGAACATGCGTATACACGATGTAGAAATATGTGGAGCTGGGTTGGCTATATATGGTAGCAAAATATTAGCAATAATCAATCCAGAGATGCAATGTTGAATAAACGCTCAACGACGGTACTGTGCTGGTCCTAGGCTAGACCGAACTAGAGACGCGAACCTAGAACACTAATGAGGTCACGTGTAGCACAACTAGCATCAATGAAGCATACTAAGTAGCTCTGGACAGCAAGATATAAGTGAAGATCACAACGGCAGTAAAGATAATGATGTGAAACAACAGCCAAGCAGGATATATCAACAACTTTGTCTCCAACTTTCCTCTGAAAAAGTTTGTGCCGATTTTTTTTATTTTTTTTCAAGAATGGTATTGACTCAAGCTTTCAAACACAAAAGGAATCACTCAATTCCGAGTTGATATGAGGAGTCAAAAAATTCGAAAACTGTCCTGAAAAACTGGAATAAGCTGTGTTCATGAACTTCGGAGGGCAAAAAGACCTATTTAGAAGCCGATTTTGAGGTGACAAATATTGAACTAGCTTCTTCAACTATTTAGATGCGGCTCGTCGCTAGCTTTCGGTTGAGTAATCGCGGAGGCAAAACGGACTTCGTATGAGGAAGTTATGCCTGTTTTACTGAACAGTGCACAAAACAGATTCCAATCCGAATTCAACTACGAGATTGAGTCTAAAAAGATCCGAATTTTGTTTTTTTTTCTTCTCTCTTTTTTTTCCTCACACTTTTTTCTTTCTCTCCTTTTTTTCTGACTTTTTTTTCTCTTTTTTTTCTCTCATTTTTTCTCTCTCTTTTTTTCTCCCTCTTTCCAAAACAAACTAGATAAGATGCAGATTGGATCAAGTGAAGATGTGAACGATCTCAACTATTATTATGACAATGAATGGTGGGTAGCACGTGGTGGAAATTGATGGATGGGTGGTGGACAGCGGAAGAGATAATGATGCAGCGGTGGCGTGACTAATGTGAACAGAACTCGAAACTCTAAACGAACTAGACACTAAGACCAGCAACTCGACACGATGATGCAACCGATAATTCAACTATGCAAGCAATGAAAAGAAAATTGTAAAGGCTCAGACTGCCTTGGACCAAGGATGAATAGATCTAACTCTTTTTTGTGGCTTTTTCTTGGACAATAGGTAAGAAAATAAATCTAATCTAGGAAAACTGGAAATTCTCACCGAGCAACCTGAAAACTGATACCACTTGATAGAGGCAAAGGTGTCCCGATGTTTCGATGAGATGGTGGCTATCGTTTTCTGTGGGATTCGACCTTGACGATCCGACTACGAACGTGCGAGACGTCGCGCCTTAGCAATCGCTAAACCAATCTCCTGAGGTTACTGACGATGCCGGAAGCACGGTCAGCCTGACCACGAAGGTCTATTCCTGCAAGCAATCGAAGAACGAGCAAGAATATGATAAAGCAATCTGAATATTGCAAATATATATGAGGTGTTGATAATGGTGGGGATCCGTAAGCGGTCTTGGTCTGGTCGTTGGACACAAACGAAGTACACGAAGTTGCAATGGCTAACTTTTAACTAAACAAATCCCCAGCAAAAAGCTACTAGATGGATCTACTTATATAGGAGCAAGGGGTGGCGGCCAAGGAGGTGGGAGAACGTCCCAAGGCAGCCTAAAACTAACCCTAGGTCGTACAAGGCTCATGGGCCCAAGTGGAGGTGATGCAACACCTTTGGGCTTGTAGTTTGACTCGGATTCTGCTGCAACGTCAGATTGTTTCGTCCGTAACTCAACGCTCCGGACGAATTTGAAGGTGAATCCAATTGGGTTGGAAAGAGCACGAAATCTAGTTTCCAACAAAAAAAGAATCACCCAATTCGGAGTCCGTATGAAAAAGTTGTTGGCGTTTTGAGTCAGGTATGTCTGTGCAGTCCGAATCTGAATCCAGAACGTGAGAGACTTGGACTCTATCTTCTCTTGGCCCAAAAGTGATGTGAGAGGACATTTTGAACACAACCTAAACTTCTCCTTTTCCCTTGTCTTCATATGTGGATTGTACAAATGTCCCATACACCTGCAATTAGATAAAACACAAAAGTGTGTGAAGTATTTTTGTTCTGGATAACATAAATAGATTATTGAATAGTTTGCATTAGAAATCACCTGACAAATATGCATGTATGCAATATTTTTGGTCGTATCCAAGGTAGTCATGTCCTCATCAATTTATCTAGTCCTATATAGGTTTCGGTATATTGAAATATAAACATAAAAAAGAAGATAGAGGGTAGGCTCATTACTTAAAAAATATGGAAATAGCTATAGAAAAAAGGAGCGTGAGAGCCAAATGAATCGAATGGTTCATGTTTGGTTCAGGAAGAGATCATAAAAGTTGTAAACTTACAAAATATCTACTTTCATTAAAAGATTTATTAGATAATCGAAAACAAAGGATCTTGAGTACTATTCGAAATTCATAAGAATTGCGTAGAGGGACCATTGAGCAACTCGAAAAAGCTCAGATTCGATTACAGAAAGTCGAACTAGAAGCGGATGAGTATCGAATGAATGGATACTCTGAGATAGAACGAAAAAAAGCAAATTTGATTAATGGTATTTCTATTAGTTTGGAACAATTGGAAAAGTCTTAAAACGAAACCCTTTATTTTGAAAAACAAAGGGCAATGAATCAGGTCCAACATCGGGTTTTCCAATAGGCCGTACAAGGAGCTCTAGGAACTCTGAATAGTTGTTTGAATACCAAATTACATTTCCGTATGATTCGTGCTAATATTGGCATTCTCGGGTCCCTGGAATGGAAGAGATAATTAAATTAATTAGGCCTTGAACTTCTACTTTCGTTTAGAATTTAGGCATTAGTTTTCCCCTTGCTTCCGAAAAAAAGAGTCAAGAAACACTAATGGCAACCCTTCGAGTCGACGAAATTCATAAAATCCTCCGGGAACATATTGAACAATATAATAGGAAAGTAGGGATTGAGAATATAGGTCGCGTAATTCAAGTGGGGGATGGGATTTCTCGTATTATAGGTCTTGGTGAAATAATGTCACGTGAATTAGTCGAATTTGCAGAAGGTACTAGGGGTATTTCTCTGAATTTGGAATCCAAAATGTTGGGATTGTATTAATGGGCGATGGGTTGATGAAGTTTTGTAAAAGCAACAGGAAGAATTGCTTAGATACCCGTGAATGAGGCTTACTTGGGTCGTGTTGTAAATGCTCTGGCTAAACCAATTGATGGGAAAGGCGAAATTATAGCTTCCGAATCTCGCTTAATTGAATCTCCTGCTCCAAGTATAATTTCCAGGCGTTCCGTATACGAACCTCTTCAAACAGGGCTTATTGCTATCGATTCGATGATCCCTATAGGGCGTGGTCAGCGAGAGTTAATTATTGGGGACAGACAGACTGGCAAAACAGCAGTAGCCACAGATACAATTCTCAATCAAAAAGGGCAAGGTGTAATATGTGTTTATGTAGCTATCGGTCAAAGAGCATCCTCCGTAGCTCAAGTAGTAACTACTTTCCATGAGGAGGCGGCCATGGAATACACTATTGTAGTACACTACAAAAAAAAGACACATCCATGACATTTTTGGCCGAACGAATTTTTTTTCTGTCATACATATGACTCTTCTATGACGATAATTGTGACAAAACCCGGTATCATCATAGATGTGGTGGGCTCCTACTTCTATGACAAAAAATCATGACAGAAAATGGGCTTTTCGTCTTGCGCAGGCCTAAGACGCAACTGCATGACATTCTTTGGGCCGTCCATGACGGAAAAACCGTGGTAGAAGCGAGGGGGAGGAAAATTTTGGGGAGGTCCCGGTTACGGTGGGAGGTCGGGGCCGAGCGATGCGCGTTTATCTCGTACACGTACGCGCGTGTGTGCGAGGCGTTGGCTCTAACTGAACCCAAGCGAGGCGTTGGGCTCTAACTGAACCCGAGCGATTGCACTACATGCTACACATTACTGAACCCGAGCGATCGACCGATGGCTGTTAACTGAACCTGATCGAGCGATTCCTTCGCTACTGCTGCTAACTCAAGCCGATCGATGCTGCCTCTGGGATGAATAGTGAGTGTTGTGGGGAGTTTGGATGAACAGTGAGCGGTGGCATTGCCTCTGGATGAACAAGACCGCGTGGTGTGGTGGAGGGCTGGATGAACAGTAGATGGTGGAGGGGTGCCCGTGTAAGGGTGGTTGAACAGGACCCCGTGGTGTGGAGGGCTGGATGAACAGTAGACGGTGGAGGGGTGCCCGTGGAGGGGTGGTTGAACAGTAGCCGGTGGAGTAGCGCGCGGTGGAGGCTGGATGAACAGGAGCCCGTGGAGGCTGGAGGAGGTCAACGATGGAGATGAACAATATCCCATGGAGTCCCGTTTTGCGGTACGCCACACCCCTCCTGATGAACAGGACCCCCGTTTCGACCGTAGCGCTCCAACACAAGTCCGTTTCGTCCGTTTTGCGGTACGCCACACCCCTCCCGATCAACAGGACCCCCGTTTCGACCGTAGGAGGTCCGTTTTGTCCATTTTGCGATACGCCACACCCCTCCTGATCAATAGGACCCCCGTTTCGACCATAGGAGGTCCGTTTCCTCCGTTTTGCGGTATGCCGGACCCCTCCCGATCAACAGGACCCTGTTCTGAACGTAGGAGGTCCGTTTCCTCCGTTGTGCGGTACACCAGGCCTCGTTTTCATCGCCTGTTCCGTCCAAGCCCTCCCGATGAACACGACCATGCATTCCGTTCCGACCCAGCCGGTTGGCTCCCACGCGTTCCGTTGCCTCCCGATGAACACGACGCATTCTGTTGCCTCCCGATGAACATGACGCATTCTGTTGCCTCCCCATGAACACGACGCATTCCGTTGCCTCCCCATGAACACGATGACGACGTTGTTTCTCCGTTCTGACCTAGCCATGTACACGAGCCCTGGCCGTACGTATGCGTGAGTAGGCATTCGAGACCCCGCCCGTATGTACACATACGTGCCCGTATTTTCTGTCTTGCACCCTGGCCGCTGTACATACGTGTACATGCTACGTGCGCGCCTCTACTATGACACGTACGTGCCTCTACTACGACACGTGCGCACCTCTACATCCACCAGTATATATGTACATACACGTTCGCGACCAGAATGACAACGCTACGTACGTTTCGACCAGGTGGGTCCCGACTGTCAGGCACTTCCTTGCCTGCGGAGATGTAGCTGGTGGGTCCCAGCAGTCAGAGGGGCGAATCATTTTTTTTTGCCCGGATGCACTTCCTTGCGTGCAAAGATGTAGCTGGTGGGTCCCAGCAGTCAGGGGCAAACGTTTTTTTTGCGAAATACGGTGGCCCGTCCGGTGGGTCCCCGCTGTCAGGTGGAGGAATAATTATTTTGCACATAACAAGGAGGCACTTCCTTGCTGCGGCCATGGACCCAGCTGTCAGCCTCTCCACGTACAGTCCACGTCCGATGGAAGCCGTTCCTTGACCACATTGACCATGCCGCACCGAGAGCACCAGGGCGATGGACGACAACGAGGCCTAGGAAGGGGACGACGCGGAGCCGGGGAAGACGCGACAGTGGCTGCCCACACATAGAGGAGTACGAGGGTTCACTAGTTCGCTGCAGTGTGAGGCTGCCGTCGCCGTAGAATAACAGGGGGTGTGGGTGAGTAGAGGGATGGCCTGGCCAGTGGTGGGAGTAGTAGGGGGTGGTGAGGCCTCTGCCGCATCGCAGCCGGCCACGGGAGGCAAGAGCACGAGGCACGACCGGTGCTAGTTTGGGCGGCTGGAGCAAGAAGACTAGAGGTTGAAGAAGCACTACGGCCGTTGGATGGACATCGTACGGTCACTGGAGCTAGAATCGTGCATATTGACTAAGTTGACAAAGCCCTCCGTCCCCGTCAACTTAGTAGGCCCACAAGTCAGCCTGCCACTATACTGGGTCCTAGCTAACAGGGGGAGTATTCATTTTTTTGTGCGTAATAAGGAGGCACTTCATTGCGTGCGAAGATATTCTGGTGGGTCTGAGCTGTCAGCGGCGGTAATGTTTTTTTCGCGAAATACAGAGGCCTGTTGGTAGGTCCCTGATGTCAGGTGGAGGAATCATTATTTTGCGTGTAATAAGGAGGCATTTCCTTGCATGCGGCCGTGGACCCAGCTATCGGCCTCTCCACGTACAGTCCACTTCAGATGCATGTCGGTCGTTGACCACGTTGACCAGGCAGCGCCGAGAGCACCAGGGCGGTGGACGACGGCGAGGCCTAGGAAGGGAACGACACGGAGGCAGGGAAGACTCGGCAGTTGTTTCCCACACGGAGGGGAGTACGACTGTATGAGGGCTTACTGGTTCGTCTGCCGTCGCCGGAGAATAACAGCAGGTGTGGGTGAGTAAAGGGATGGCTAGGCCAGCGATGGGAGTACGGTGGGACGGTGAGGCCCGCGCGGCAGCACAGCCGGCCGTGGGGATGAGGGAGCAGGCAGTCCGGCGCTTGTTTGAGCGGCTACAGCAGGAAGAGCAGAGATTGAAGAAGCACGACGGCCGTTCGATGGACATCCAACAGTCACTGCTTGTGCGTCAACATTTTTTTAGGAAAGCCTCAAATCTATGGAAAACAGCATACAGCCCATCTGCCATTATTTCTAATAATTTACAGCCCATCTGCTAATTCTTAAGGTTTTTTTGGAGCCCATATTCTTTTTGTTAGCATTACAGCCCATATTGTGGCCACGGTTAAAAAATTATATGAATTTTTGCATATTTCGGTGTGATCCGAACTGTTTTTAATCCCGAAATTTTGACTCACATTCAAACTGATTTTAAAAATAAATGTATATCAATATAAAATCCAACAAATTCTCCACGCACAAAAATTAATGTAATTTAAAATGTGGAAATGAAAAAAAAAGATATTTGAAACTAATTGCCGGTTTGATCTGTTTTAAGAATGTACAGCCCATTTCTCATTACTGATGGGCCATTTTCTCAGCCAGCCGAATGAAAGCTCTCCTCGTATTGAAAGATTTGCAGCCCAACAGGCTTGACAAAGCGACTAACTTGGCAAATCACAAAAAAACTGGGATGTGGCCGTGCACCCAGCTGTCAGCCTCTCCACGTACAGTACTCTTCCGATGGAAGTCGTTCCTTGACCTCGTTGACCACGCCGCGCGGAGAGCACCACGGCGGTGGACGACAGCGAGGCCTAGGAATGGGACGACGTGGAGCCGGGGAAGACGTGGCAGTGGAAACCCGCGCAGAGAGGAGTACGAGGGTTCGCTGGTTCCGCTGCGGTGTGAGGCTGCCGTCGCCGCAGGGCCTTTCCAGCGGTGGGAATAGTAGAGGGTGGTGAGGCCTCCGCGGCAGCACAGCCTGCCACGGGAGGCAGGAGCATGCGGCACGACCGGCGCTGCTTTGGGCGGCTGGAGCAAGAAGACCAGAGGTTGAAGAAGCACTACCGCTGTTGGATGGACATCGTACGGTCACTGGAGCTAGAATCGTTCATATTGACTAAGTTGACAAAGCCCTCCATCTCCGTCAACTTAGTAGGCCCACAAGTCAGCCTCCCACAATGGTAGGTCCCAGCTAGCAGGGGGTATTCATTTTTTTTGTGCGTAATAAGGAGACACTTCCTTGCGTGCGAAGATATAGTTGGTGGGTCCGACATGTCAGCGGGGGAACATTTTTTTCGCGAAATACAGAGGCCCTTCCGATGGGTCCCAGCTGTCAGGTGGAGGAATCATTATTTTGCGCGTACAGTCCACGGCCGATGGATGTTGTTCGTTGACCACGTTGACCAGGCCGCGCCGAGAGCATCATGGCGGTGGACGACGGCGAGGCCTAGGAAGGGAACGACACAGAGCCGGGAAAGACTCAGCAATGGTTGCCACGCGGTGGGGAGTACGAGGGTTTACTGGTCCGGCTGCCGTCGCCGGAAAATAACAGGAGGTGTGGGTGAGTAGAGGAATGGTCTGGCTAGCAATGAAGTAGGGTGGGGCGGTGCGGCTTGTGCGGTAGCACAGCCGGCCACGGGAGGTGGGAGCAGGCAGTACCACCGGAGCTGGTTTGGGCGGCTGGAGCAAGAAGATCAGATATTTAAGAAGTAGCACGGCCGTTGGATTAACATCCAACGGTCACTGCTGCTAGAATCGTTTGTGGACTAAGTTGACAAAGCCAAAGTACACGTCAACCTAGTAGACCCACAAGTCAGCCTCCAAATCTGTCCCAAACAGCACACAACCCGAAATTTATAGCCAGATTCAAATTAATTTTAAATCTAAATATACCTTAATTTAAATTCAATGAAATTTTACCCGCACAAAAATAATGAAATTTAAAATATCAAAATCCAAAAGAAAACAGTATTTTGGAACTAATTGTCTGTTTGCTGTATTTTTTCATTTTACAGCCCATTTATTATTACTTATAGCCCATTTTCTGGGCAAAATGCATCCCTCCTCGTCTTGAAAGATTTCCTTCCCAGCAGGGCGTAGAAAAGCAAGTAGGCCTATGTTGGTTATTCTGCAAAAAACAAAATAGCTGGCTAGCCATTTCAGAAAGGAAAAAAACAAACTGGGCTGGTTATGTGCTAAACATATGAAATAAAAGCCTGGGCTAGATGGGCCATGGGTCCCGCACAACCCAGTTGATACCCTTCTCCGTCCCGAAAAAGCAAAATTACTGCGCGCACTGCTGGGTCCCTACTGTCATCCTCACCATGTACAGTCATCTTCTTATTCCTCTTGGTTGTTGACCATGTTGACAACACCAGAGGGCG
Source organism: Triticum urartu (assembly GCF_056163025.1). NCBI lineage: Eukaryota > Viridiplantae > Streptophyta > Magnoliopsida > Poales > Poaceae > Triticum > Triticum urartu. The sequence continues at coordinate 264,587,234 of NC_141876.1, forward strand.
GCGCCGTGGCGAGCGAACCAAGGCAGAGGACGATGGTGAGGCCTCGGACGGGAACAAACAGGAGCCGGGGAAGATCACAGCCAGCCATGGGAGGCGGGAGCAGGCGGTCCCGTCTGCGCTGGTTTGGCTTTGGCGGCTCGAGGAAGAAGAGACTGAAGAAACGCGACAGACGTTGAATGTCAATCCAACGGTCAAGGTTGGCACAATCGTTTGTTGAGTAAGCGGACACCAAGTAGCATACTTTTTTATATATAGAAAGAAAATCAAAGACTTGTGAAGGCGTACAGAACAAGCTAGTGTACCAGTAAAGAGACGTTGTCTAGTTTTAGAAAAAAGAAAGACGTGCTCCTGTAGCTGGTTCGAATCCAAACCTAGACTGTGACTATATATGGTGCTATGCTACTTTGCAAGTAATGAAACTAACATATCTAACGTTCGCTTCTCCTCTTCTCTACTTACTCTCCCTAGCATCAAAAGCTCTGGCCGCAGCAACCATGTCCGCTGGCTGCTCGTCCACCTGCTCTTCAGCAGGCAACAACCAGATATGCGCCAAGTCGCCACCCGTACCATCGCATGTGGGTCTCATCACACCCCCGCAGGCACGCGCACCGCAGCCGATTGCTCATCGCAACCTGCTGTCGTTGGTGTGGTGCCACTGCTGCAAATCACGCAGAGTCATCCGTCGCGTCTCAACCACAATCCGCAACCCTGGCCGAGTCTTCTACAAATGCCCGAATCATGGGGTAATAATATGTTTAAGTGTTGTTCTGTTGCTTTTAGTTGCTATTTTTTTAATAGTTTGATTGATGATCTTCCAATTTGATTCGTGCAGAAAAGGGAAGATTCGTGTGATTTGTATTTCTGGGAAGTTGCTGATGTGGGGGAATGCAACTACGCTGATTATTTGGTTAGCCGAGGAATCCCAATACCAGCAGGTTGGGGTGTTGGACAAGTAACTGAAGGAACGACAGAAGATGAAGATGCAGAGCAGAAGGTTAAAGATGTAGTTCCTCTGATCATGGCCAAGCAACAGCTGCTGAACGGCCTTGACAGCAATGAGGAGATGAAAGAGCTTGTGAAGATAATGGGCAAAATCGATGTGCTCTATAGGATGATTATCTCTTTATTTGCAGTGTATGTAGCACTCGTGATGTATTCAGTGGCTATGACATGAGCACTTTGCTGAAACTAGTAATGAATGAAATATGTGTAGCAGGCTGGGTCTAGTGTTGTGAACATCTAATGATTTCTATTAACGGAAATCAGGGGGTATCCCCCTTTTGCTCATATAAATAAATAAATAGCAGAGGCCCTGTCGGGTCAGCTTTGTTCTCATTCGAAGACGTCAAGAAAATTGTAGTCCAACAGCAAACTATGTCATCAAATTCAAGTTTCACAGCCAAATATGAGTACAACTAAACAACAATGTCATCATGTTTTAGTTGTCATACAATCACCAAACACAAATCAGCATACATAACAAGTGATGTTCTCATAGCAAAGTACTAAACAACATGTTCATCAGGTTTCTATTGTCATAGCAAACACAATTTCACATAGTAGATAAAAAACGTCTTCTGACAGGCAAATACGACAAAAGCAATGTAATCATCATCCGCAGTAGCAGCGTCAACATCTTCGCCATGTGTATCAGTCTAAATCGTAATTCCCCATGGTGTCATCTTCTTCTTCGTCCTCAACGTCCTCGAACATTGGCCTCTTCTTGATCAACTCTTGTATGTCCACAACACGACAGGCAGTCTTTTCGCCGGCGTCATTGACGTGATGGTTCTCAAAGATATTAGGAACATCTGTGTTATCTTGTACATCAGGAGCAGTGTAGGCATCATCTTGTTGTGCAACTTCATTAAACGAACTCCTCTGGTCAAACCTTTGCAATACTCTCCAGTCATCGCTACTTGCAAATGTGTCTTCTAAGAGAAATATCTATGTTGCTTGATTTGCCAAAATAAAAGGCTCGTTGGTCTGGTACACCGCCTTGACATTGATGGATTTGAAATAATCATCAGCTCTGGGTTTTGCGATCCTGGAAAACAGGTTATACCAACGATAGCACAACAGAACCACACACCGATGATCCTCAAAACTGGAGATATACTACAACTGAACAATGTCTGTTATGTTAGCATACATTTCAGTTGTCTCTTTGTCATCAGTATCCGTGCTCATGATGGCACTGTTTTGTGTCTTCCTGCCTTCGTCTCGTGCAAGGGTGTTGCAGCGCACATCTCCAACAACGCAAGATTCATAATGTCTTACCCGAGTATTAGGACCCATTGCTAGTGAGTAAAGGGCATCATCAACTGCCTGCCCATCCTCCCGCATCTTCTTAACCTATGGTTATAAAATAGACAAGCTGATCATCTTATGTACTCAATATATTAAAAAAACTGACAGAGCACACAGCCATCGAACTTTCGAAGGCCATCGCAACAACAAAGATCGAGTATAAAACGGTGTAGAGCTATTTCACCTAACAGATTAGCTACTAGACCATGGCAATCTACGTCATAATAAATGTATGGTAGGATATTTTAGCAACTAATCGGCCTTGGCATGCCATCTCAGCTAAGCAGATTGAGTGCAGAACAGGGCAAGGAAGCTTCTTAAGCAGAGCATATTGACAGTAAACTACTTCGACAAATAGTGAGATTAACAGCGTCTATCAGCTAACATTAAGTGCTACACCGACATGAACGGGGCCTCAGTCTAGAATGCGCGTGTCGTGGGAGAAGCTGACCGCCGTGCGTCTCCACACGAACGTCGCCAGCGGTGGCGGCGCTGACCGTCGTGTGCCTCCACAAGAACATAGCCAGAGGTGGCGGCGCGGCTAGAGGACGGCAGTCTACGAGAGCGTACTGTGGGAGCGAGAGGATCGCCGAACCATGGCGCCTACGTATCGGCGCGGCGGGGAGGGTGGCTTTGGCGGCGCAAATGGAGTGGAGGGGGACAGGGGGAGGGGGATTTGGGGAATATTATTGGCTAGTTGGCCGAAGGGCCGTTGAATTGGATTTCAGGGGAATTTTTGGGTGTGGGGGGGGGAGGATTTTCACGCGGTGGGCGGGGGGAGTTTGGCGCATGGTCGGTTTCTCCAAGTGCAGTCCCACATGTCAGTGAAGAGGCATGTCGAAGTGCGTTCTGTTTGCGTGAGCCGTGTGCAGGACCGAACGTGTGTGGGGTGCAATGCGACCGCGACAGGAGTGCTGTGAGTGTACCTCCTTTTTTCCTTTTAAACTAGGTGCTTCGCCCCCTCAAAAAAATTGTTGCTTCGTGCGATCCATCGATACTACTACTAGTAATCCGGTAATCCCGACTAAAACGGCGCAGCTGGGTCTTTTCCTGCGCGATATGCTGGGAGGTTAGCTTAGTTGGGTTTTTAGGACGAGTAATGCTACACCTACGTAATCCTAGTTACGTAATTAACATAATGTGAAATGTGTTATCTGTTGATTTTAGATTGGGGGGAGGGAGGGGCCCACCACCATGAAAATCAGGGGAGGAGAGAGAGAGGCAATTTATGTTAACCCTTTCGTAGGTTCCCGTAGATGTAGAAAGATGTGAAATGCGTGAATGTGTAGTAGACGTGCTATTGGAGTGCCTAAGATAATTTGTGTATGTATAGACCCTATGTGTTTATTTTACTTCGCATGTTAGATTTGTCTCGGTTCAGTAAAAAGCAGAGTTGGTGATGATGGTGTGCCTGTCATCCTGCAATATAGGCCGTCCGATCTATATCTAACGGATAGGAAGGAAACTATGACAATTTACCCGCACTCCTCTCCACATTTGCAGATAAGGCTTTCCCTCGTTCATCCTTTTCTCCCACAAGATCTTGATCTTCCGTGCAATGCACGGGCATCTTGCTAGTACTCCTACAATATGTATATTATTGTGAAAGTTCATATACACCGGCCGAGATTAATGCAAACAAGACAGATTTTCATTACATTTCGAACTTTTATAGGACAGAAAAATAAAAGAAACCCGACCCTAAACCTATTCTGCGGCAGCGACCAACGTCGTCCATCTGCGATCTCTATGTACGGGGGCGGGGTTCAAGACCCGTGAAGTGAAGGTGCGGTCTCCGGCGAGGAAGAGTAGAACACGGGATACGGACCGGCCAGTTGGCACACCATGCCCTGCCGCCTCCCATGCCCTACTCATCCTCGGAGGAGTCCCCGACCTCGGCGGTGCCGGACGTTGGACAGCGGCAAGTAGGACGCGTGGCTGACGGTGCTCCCGTCGTCGGCCGCTAGCGTGGCCACCGCTTGTGTGGTCACGTCCACGTCCGGCTACGCCGCTATTGCGTCGCGAGAGGCGACTTGAGCGAGGGCGGCGACCTTGAGCTTCATCCCCGAAGACAAGCTCTCCCGCAGAGCGTTCGCACTTGCAGTCATGGAGGATGCGGTGCCAGGTAGGAGGACGTTGCGCTATGGTGTGGAGGTTAGCTGGGCGTTGCCGCTTTAAGTAGCACATTCCGGTGAGGCCAAGCGTCCGGGTGCGTCATTAAGTAGTCGGAGTTGGTTCCTCGGGCACCGAGCCTCTTAACGACGACATACGAACGGACGGCATGAATGCGGGCAGCTGGCGCCGGCTGGGAATGCACCACGCGACGGCGCGAGGGACGAGGGTTTTGGTGTGCCAGGGTAGTCAGCTGCGGTCATGGAAACGTTGGAGATTCCTTTGCTCACATGCGATCCCCGCATGTCATTGAAAAAGCAAGACGACCCGGCATGGTCTCAGGTCCAGAGGATGCAGTTGGCCGTGCTACACCACTCCGCGGACGCGGCGCGGCGCCCCGTGCATCCTTGACGAGCCGGGTGTTGGGGTGTGTTTGGATTGTGTCCAAAGTGCACCTTAACAAAATTTTGGTCATGACCCAAAGATTGGTCTTTGTTTGGATGGTTGCCATTTTTTGGCATGCCAATGAACTCTAGCCAACTCTAGTTCATTTTTCTTGCCAATGTCGGCCAAATCATGGGCAACCAATACCTCAACCAAAATTTTGGTCATGACCCAAAGATTGGTCTTTGTTTGGATGGTTGCCATTTCTTTGGCATGCCAATGAACTCTAGCCAACTCTAGTTCATTTTTCTTGCCAATGTCGGCCAAATCATGGGCAACCAATACCTCAACCATAATTTTGGCTACCCAATGCTTTGATGGGGCAACCTTGGGCACAAACCAAACATACCGTTGGTCGTGCCACAGCACTAACGCCACCCTCGACACACTAAAACCGACTGTGTCTAGCTACGATATGAGCGTGTCGCTCACCGCGGTCGCCGTGTCCAGAGGCGGTGCTGGAGCTGCGCCCCGTTGTTGGCCCCAACGACCCACATGAACGGTTGTCGGTGGCGAGGAGGTCATGGGCCAACTCCTCCATTGGACTAGTCTGCGCTACGTCGTCCCGAGGGGTGTGCCCCACATGTCGGTTTCCCTATTTTCCCAGCCATATTCGAGCGTCAGTGCTCCGCGTTGTGCATTAGGCCTTTCACTATGTAGGCCAAGCGAGACAACTTATTGTTTATTTGAGCCGTTCAAGTATAATCATGTGGAGTTTACTTATTTCTCATTCCTCTCCAACCCTCTTCTCCATCGATCATGTCGCCCTCCAGTCGAGTCCATCCTCCCTCTTGCCTCATTTGAACATTCTGCCGAGTATCATTCGCATGTACCCACCCTAGTCCTCTTTCAATAGATCTTCGGACCCCGAGATGAAATCGAGAGCGAATGAGTGGGGGCACGTGATACCTAAGGCGGATTCAAAATTTTGAACCGGTGATCATAGCATCTGCAAATCATATATAAAGGGTATTCAATGTTTGTTTCATTTTTGAACGTACAATATACTCCCTCCTATCCTTTCTAGTTTACATATAAGTTTTATGTGTAGTCAAAGTATCTCTACTTTGATCAAAAAGGTATCAACATTCAACAATGCCCAATCAATATTGTTAGATTCGTACGTACTCCTAGATTTGTACTCGAGATGGTTTCCAATTTGACTATTGACAATATTAATCGTACATGAGATGTATAATGTGAAAATTATATCATTGGAAACTCCTTTCACATACGAATTTGACCGTATGCTTTGTGTAAGTTGCATGTCATATATTATTACTCTAACATTTGGTCAAAGTTAGCCTTGAAAAACGCATTAGACCTGTATGCTTTGTGTAAGTTGCATGTCATATATTATTACTCTAACATTTGTGTAAGTTGCATGTCATATATTATTACTCTAGCATTTGGTCAAAGTAGTATAGTGGAAGTGGATCCTCTGACGTAGGTATCCCTACCTTACCCTCCCTTTTGGTCACTTACTAGCGGACCCCATGCTTGCTAGGCCCCACATGTCAGTTACTCAATGGGTTCGGCCACGTCAGGGATCCTCATCCGTAGTATACTCCCTCTGTTTTTATTTACTCCGCATAAAACGGAGGGAGTGGTGGTATAATAAATGACGCAGGCGGGGGAGGGGGAGGGGCGTCGGTTTGCTCTCAACTGCGGTCCCACAAGCGAGCGAAAACGCAAGACGAAGCGCGTTCCATTCGGCGAGCGACGTGGAGGGTCCAGCGTGCCGGGCTGCAACGCGAACACGACAAGAGCGATGTATAGTCAAAACCGATTGACCGGTCGTCACCGAAACCACTATTCACACCAGAACCTTCGTTGTTCGGCCTATGCTAGCCACTGCCCTAAAACTACAACAAATCTCCAGCCCATTCCCCCACCTTTCGATCCCCTAGCCCGCATCAAGCGTCCCCTAGTTCACCGGAAAGCCATGGTGCGCCGCAAGATCACTTACTACAAGATGCTGATGCCGGAGCGCCACGCAGAAATCGCGGCGGCGGTCGGCGCCACAGACCGCCGTTCCCAAGCTCGCTTTGCGGCGGGCCAATCCCTGAGTTCTTTGGAGCCAAGCTACAAGGAGGAGGAAGCCGATCCAATGTTCATGGCGGAGGTCGCGGCGCAGAAGGCCCCCGATGGGTATGAGACGATGGACGTCGACTTCGTGCCGGCGTCCGAGTCCCCCATGGTGCAGGCGGACCAGCGGTTCAACATGGCGGTACTAAAGGAGGACCGGGAGGCAGAGGCTCAACTCGAAGCAGAGCACGCGCATGCCACTGCCATCGAGGCTCTCCTGCAGGCAGAACCGGATGTCGTGGATGTGAACCGGGCGGCGGAGGCTCAACTTGAGGCGGAGCACGCGGATGCCGCTGCCATCGAGGCCCTCCTGCAGGAGGAACCGGATGTCCTGGACTTGAACCGGGCGGCAGAGGCTCGACTCGACGCAGAGCGCGCGGATGCCGCTCTCATCGACGCCCTCCTGCAGGCAGAATCGGACGTCCTGGACTTGAACTGGCCGGCGGAGGCTTGACTCGACGTGGAGCGCGCGGATGCCGCTGCCATCGAGGCCCTCTTGCAGGCGGAACTGGACGTCCTCGACTTGAACCGGGCTGTGCTCTTGTCCTCGCAGAGCGCCCGCACGCTCCGCTTGAACGAGTAGCTGGAGGCCGAGGACAACCACGGTGCGGAGACACACGTCGGCAGCGACAGCTGGTTCGCGCCGGCAGCCAAAGACGACGAGGCCGTCTCTTTCCGCGAGTACTGATAGTTTTTCTTTATGTTGTTGTTTTTATGGATCTTTTGCTGTGTAAAAACATATATTTGTTATGCAAGTTGCCTGAATTGGGTCAGTCTACCATTTCAGGCGGTTGGATGAATATCCTACATCTCCTAACCCTTCTTTCCTTCTTCCTCACCTCTTCTTCTTCCCCAACAGACCACCGCACGGGCCATACTGATACTCCCCAACATGCGGTTGAATAAACATACTCTATGAACGAAAATTATGTGTCAGCGATAGGATGGCTGAGTTTGGTTTGTTCACATGCGACAACACGTGTCAGTGAGGGTGCGTTCCCTTGGTTGGGTTTGCGGCGTGCAGGAGCGACTGTGTGAGGGTGCGGTGCGACCGCGGCGTGCAGGAGCGACCGTGTGAGGGTGTGGTGCGACTGCGACAGCCATGCGCAAGTGTACCTCCTTCTCATTTTGAAAACTTTAGGCAAGCTTGGCAAAAATGTGTGGCGAAGTTTGGCAATGCAAGGCCTAGACCCAAACAGGATAAGTACGTACGTACTAGGAGTACTAGTGTTAAAAAAGAAAGGCGGGGTTTTCCTTCGCGGGATTTAATCGATACAAATCCTCGTTTCACGTGTCAATTAATGCATATTTTTTTCTCCAAAGACCAAAGAGCTAACCATCTCACTCCTCATCGCTTGATTAATGCAGCGCCATGCAAACCAACCGTTTCACTTCTGCATGCATGCATGTCGTCTCTCTCTCCCATGTCCATCTCTCTACACGCATGCGCCTCTCGCTCTCTCTCCTATTTCTGCATGCAAGCAGCTCTCTCTGCCTTGGGAAGATGCGAAGCACATGGGAAAGAGAGATGGGATTACTGCAGGCATGCATGCGGTGGAAAGGGATGGAGGGCCCAGTTGGAAAGAGCAGCGAAAAAATGCCAATGCGCAGAGCATTGCGTGGAAAACGAAATTTTCTTAGACGCAGACAAAAAAGGACCAGAGGGAGTACTACTAGGAGTACTAGTGCGGTGAGATGGTTGCTTGAAGAAGACGATGGAGAAGCGGAGTCAGCGAAGAGTGAAATGATGGTTGCTTCATCCGTGCTTTTGTGATTTGACGCCTCACTGCTTTGCGATTTGTGATAGAAGGGACAGGGGAGTAGACTCTGTGCTCTATACTGTACTACATGCGTCCAAGGATGGGAGAAAGAGGAGAGACGTTGCATTTTTCTATTCCTTCAGTCAATCAATCAGGGAGCTTCGGTTCCATCTTTTTGGCTTTGGCAACACTGTCCACAATGGTTCTCACGATGCCAAAAGCTATTTTCACATTTGGCTACACATTGTGGATGCCCTTAACCGTACCACTTGGTTTTGCTCTTGTGTGCTATCTATACAAATCTCAATTATATTAATCTAAAAAATTATAGAATCAAGATTAGTAAAAAGGAGGTGATTTTGCCGCGCGGATGGCGGGGGAGGTTTCTTATTTGAGAAATGCTACATCCATGTAATGGTTTACGTAAAGTTACAAACTGATGTGATGTGTGACTATTTGATTGGATTAAAGGAGAGGATTAGGCCCACCCCACCTGAAAATCAGGGGGGCATATATAGATTAGATGGAAAGTATACGTAGCAGCTACGTAGACCTTTGTAACTCTAGGATTAGGCTTCTTATTTTCGGAGGACGTTGTCCTGGCGGTTTGCTAACATGCAGTCCCACATGTCAGTGCTTTACCAAGCCGATCCGCGTCCCACATGAGGCAGAACAATGACAGAAGCAACACGTGTTTAAGTTGAATAATATGAGGAAGAAGCGGATTCAGCAACGAGTGAAATGATGGTTGCTTCGTCCCTCCAACTTAACTGCAGGAAAGGTGCAGCTTTGTGATTTGACGCCTCATTGCTCATTACTACGCCGGCGCCATGACTGGGGTGCTTCACCCCGGCTGCTCTGCACTGTATTCCGGTATGGCACGTGGACCCGGTAGCTTGATGTCCCACATGTTGGCGAAAGGGACTAGAAGATTTATGAAAGCAAGCACTCCACTCTTACAACGGAGGAGTAGACGACACGATGGCCCAGTGAACTGTCACTTGTACTATACAGTACTATAGTTTTGTTGTTTCGCACGATCCATCGATACAAACCCGATTAAACAGGAAAGGGCGGGATTTTTCCCGCGCGGTAGATGATACTGGCCATACATTTCAAAGGCAATTTTAATGTATGCAAACTGAATAATTATAAGTAACAATATGATATCTAGTAAAACTAAAAACACATATGAATTATTGTGTTAGAGTGTAGTAGTAGTGATGTATTGCATACTGTAGTTGTTAGGTGTAACATGCGAGAACGTGTAGAGATGTAGTTTTGGAGGGCCTACAGAGAGAAAAGCGTAATACGGTCACCGAACTTCAGAATAAGCTGATTACAGTCACTATATACGTTTTGCGGTGATTATACGGTCACTTGCTCACAGTTCAGCATCGGATTGCACTCTGTTGACTGGCCAAATAGTGTGCGTGGCGCCATGTTGACTAGTTAAATTGACCATGTTCCTTGTGGGTCCCACCTGTCAGTTTGCATAGGCAAAAGGTCAGATAAACACAAATTTACGCAGGCGCGACAAGGCTCCAACCCGTGCGCGGGAATCACCTGGTTGTGTATGTGTCCGTCGGGGCCTGATGTGTGCGCATGCACGTGTAGGTTGAGCACTTGAGCGTGAGAGTGTGTGTTGGTCGTGTGGTGTACTGGTGTGTGCATGTAGTGGCGGAGCCAGAAAAATAGGATGAGGAGGGCCGAGTATTGTTCAACCTTGTTGGGGTGGGCCAATCCATCAAAAACATCCATTTTAGCAAAAAAAATCACTGCTACTATTCATCTATTAGGCCTAAATCACAGATGTTAGGGGGGGGGCCAGGGCCCTGGCTGGCACCCCCTGTCTCCGCCACTGTGTGCATGCATGCGTGCGTGTGTGCGTGTGAGTGTTGCGTGCGTGCGTGTGAGTGTTGCATGTGTGCGTGGTTCCGTGTGTACGTGTGAGTGTTGCGTGTGTGCGTGGGTGCATGTGTTTGTGTGAGTGTTGCGTGGATGCAGTTCGTGTGCATGTGTGCATGTGTGTATAATCACCACACCAGCTCCTGTGTGTTAAAACAGACGGCTCAGCATACCAATACAAGGCCACCTTGTCCGCTGTGCCCGCGGTCATGACTTCGAACCACCGTCCAAATATATTTTTTATCGTTTGTTTTCATTCTTACTAGCAAGATGCCCGTGCGTTGCACGTAACATCAAGATGCATTTGTATGACTTGTTTATCTTGTGAGAGAAAAGGATGAACGAGGGAAGGCCTTATTTGCAAATGTGGAGAGGTGTGTGTGTACCATTTTGTAAAATTGCCATAGTTTCTTTCCTATCCGTCAGATATAAATCGGACGGCCTATATTGCAGGATGGCAGGCACACCATCATCACCAACTCTGTTTTTTATAAGAGTGTATTTTATGTATTTTATAAGAGTGTAGATGTAGAGTAGATACAAATCGACAGGTGGGCACGATGGTAGTGAGATAATGTGATGCAACACTAGAGGTGCCACGTGGAGCGTTTAACTGGTCAACTAGTCATGTCATGAGCAAATATAGAGTTGTACAGTGAGCCCGTGACTGTATAATAGCCACTAAACGTAAATGGTGACCGTAATGAGTGGATTCTGAAGTCCAATGTACGCATCGTGCTTTCTCTTCAAATACAATGATCGTCATTGCATATATCGCGAGAGAAAGATGAAACATGCGTGAATTTTCTGGGGGCTTACTTTTAGAGGACCTGGAGATAGTTTTGTGTGCATACGTGAAAGGGGTGTATAGGGGGGGTATGCGATGGAGAGAGAGATGCTCTTCGTTTCTCTTTATTATGACTAACTTTGTATATAGTATAAAAATATACAAAGTCACAGTGTGGAATAAATATCATTGTGGGCACCATGCAATGCAAATTAGCGTTCGTACTCCTCCATATAACTTTGTAATGTTGTATATATGTAGAAACTCTAAAATAATTTTTTGGCCACACTTTATTCAAAAGGAATGTTGTATGCGAAATAAACGTGAAGAGAGGGCTTTTTAGATCAATGGGGTACGTGATGTAACATGTGTGAATGTGTAGTTGATGCATTTGGCAGGGCCTAGAGAGGTGTGTGTGTGTGTATTACGTATTCGAGAGAGGCCTGGATAGAGGGGCCGACGGGGGGCGTGGGAGAGATAGCACGAGAAATGAGAGTGGTCTAGAGAGAGAGAGAGAGATGAATATGACGTCATGACAAGATATTCCATTCCCTTGAGTGTGTATATGCAAGGGGGGAGAGAATAGAGGCACCAGGAGAAATTTTCTCTGTGTGTGGTGTTTGTGTTGGTATGTGTGGGTGTGAGAAGATAATGAGACATGGGGGCAGAGGGTGTGTCACCGTGTGAGTTCCGGTGGGTCGCGGTGAGGCCCTTCGTTCGGTTCCGTCCTGCGCCACATTGGTCGGCCCGTGACGCATTTAGGAAGACCCATGGACGACTAGTCATACAAGACAAAGATAGCAGAATTGTGAAGGACTCTGTGTCCACTGACAAAGCCGGCTTGGATTTGTAACCCTAGGTTCTCGGACTAAGGTAACCCCTTTATCTTTGATATTACTATTCATCCAACCTAACTTTAAGGGGCATCCTACGGAATGCTCTGCTAGAATCATACTCGTTGATTAGGAAGAGAGGTGTGAGACAATGCGTGAGAGACAGGCGTAAAGATAATGTGCGTACATGAGACACGTAGGCAGGTCCATGAATATATAAAGGGTCGATGAGGATTGTGCGTGTGTATGTTTGCGAGAGGAAGAGTGCTTGTGATAAAGGTTAGTGGAAACAGTTGTAAATGGTTACGAGAGGGAGGGAGGGTTATATCTAGAGCATGTGTGCGAGAAAGACACCTCGGGAGAGAGTGTGTGAGCATGTGTGAGAGACCACCGATGGAGAGTGAAACTACACGTAAAAGACTGCTCTACACATTGATTAAAGATATAAATTGTATCCAAATATTAGGATGGGATCATGATATTTGCAATTCGCGTAAGGAGCGGTCATTGATCCATCAGACATCTAGATTCTATTAAATTTTGAGCATGTCTATGTTATTATTCGACACAATTGATCCACATAGTTAGTATTTTGAACTCGAGACAATGCATCGCTTTAGCAATCGAATATAAACGTGAGTATAGTTCATGTTGTGTGTGTAAAGCACATTATACATACGAAAGTTACACAATGGACATTATAAATAGCTACCTATGAACTAGCATACATTTGAATTCAACTTAAGGTGGTTTAAAAAAATCGAATTCAACATGAAGTCCATTCAATTATTTGAATTTGATATCATGGCATTTGTAAACCATACCTAAATTATGGGAGCACCAATCTTTGCTCTGATTTTGTACATAATAGCATATGTAGTCGTGTACAAAATAGATTCAAATTTAGCTCCTACATTCCAAAATAATCGTAGTTATAGGATTTTCAAGTGTCAAAATTTCAAAAAGAAGCGGATAATTTAATGAGGTTTTCAAACATACAAGGTCAAATATAACGTTGTCTATTTAGGTCAATCCTCATAGTTCAAGAGTACTCTAAACATGAATGCTTGTGTTTCAAAATTTCGAACGAAGCACCAAAAGAGCCTCTACTCGCCCGAAACCGCGTGGGACCAATGTTTGGTAGTACAAGGAAATTACTTTTCTAATAACTCCGACCCGTGAAACCTACCGGTCCGACGTCCAAAGGTCTAAACCGGGGTAGGTTTGTAGCTTCATCTAGACGCCACGCAACCGCATACGAAAAACATTCATACACAATGGCCGCCTAAGCACACATGCGCGCGGCCGAAATCGCTCCCGCCCACTATTTGGGACACCTGGGATTACCATCCTACCCCCGACCCGCAGTAGGTCCGAAATTTAAGAGGGGGGCAAAGTTTGTACTTTCCCCAAATTTCAAACAAGCGCGTCCCATCTTCTGTTCAAAAAAAGCCAAAAACAAGCGCGTCCTAGACCGAAACATGGTTCCCCCCACCCGTCCGATTCCCCATTCGTACTCCATGGGCGCCAAAACTACCTCTCCACCAGCCGCAAAACCCCGGTGTCCTCCGTCCGCCACCCCATCCCACCCATCAACCGCCACCCTCCTCCATCACGCCGGAGCCGATACCCCGACGTCGTCGTCCACCGCAACCTCAACCGCAACGCCCTCCACGGCTAGTAGTTGAAGCCGAGGCCGATCCGTCCGTACCCGAGCCAGTTCAACCACGCCGTCCTGCGCCTCACCGCTGCTGCTCCAACTTCGCCACCCTCCACCGCACCGGAGTTGTTCCTGCTACGCCATCCTTCGCCGCCTCGGATCTGCTTCCCCTCCGCCGACATACGGCCACCACAACATAGTCAACAATTTGGCCATGGGTTCGTCCAAGCCTGCACCCTCCAGAACATCAGTTTCCCCGGTAAAAAGAAGAAGATCGGCGCGACATGTGGAGGTGACCACACCGACAACCGAAAAAGGTACTCCTCTTCCCTTATTCATGCAAAAATTACATCTCTGCTTGCATGGTATTCATCCCACAGAAGACACTAGTTGACCGCTTCTTCTTGATACTAGATGTTCCTAGTAACTCGCGATGCACAAGGTTTATCCTCATATACTATTTCACCTTAGCTAGAGGTCAGTCGCCCCCCTGAATTTCAATTTCTGGCCAGTTGATTCCCAATTAACGGAAGCATTCCCCGGCGTAACAGGCGCTAGTACGCCTATTACGCCGGGGAAGCAGTGCCTTGGTGTTTATCTTAGGGGCGTGTGCAGCCTAGAGCTACTGGCGCCCGATCTGGAGGTCGGCCGGGATTAAAGGGATGGCCTGGGGGTGCTGCCAAGCATGGTGGTGGTGTGAGGTCGATCGGAGGGCGGGGCGGCGGAGGCAGGGGTCTGGGCCGGTGGTCGCTGGCGGTTCGAGAAAGATCGGTAACAGTGACTGGCGGGAGGTAGACGAAGGCCACCTGCCAGTTCCTTATAGATCGGATGGTTCATTAAAAAAATCGACTGACCTATTTATTTTCAGTCGACTGTTATCTTAGATATGACCACATGTGGTGGTGTGCTGGAGGAGTGCCTGCATTTCCTGTGCTCATATATTACAAAATCATACGCAGTAGAATCTAATTTTGTTCGCCATGCAATGTTGTAGAGCTATCATATGTCTCCTGTCATTTATTTTTCAGCCACGTGTTATCTACTACTTTTACAGTGCACTAGTTCTGCACACACTTCACCCTTACTCTCACTATTGTGTTTTTATGCAAGGGTATTTCAGACTCTGCTGCCATGAGAGAAGCCAAAAAGAAAAGAGAGAAGTCGCTCCAGCTTCGTATGCGGGTAGGCAAGACACGTTACAGTGCTATAAAGGGTGCGGTGTTAGCAGATGGAGACGGTAAACGTAGCTCTGGAGTTGATGACCTCGCTTGCAATGAACCACCATCCCAGGTGCTTGCTTTAACTTCGCGTTGTCATATGTGGCTGGATGTTCCATATGGTGTCTAGCTTGTATTCGAAAGGCCGAAGTCGGTAAGATAAGGAAAGATATTTTTTTACATGAACCACCATCCCATGAGCACCAGAAGACAAATTGCTAGTCAGGGCACTGGCCGAGCCAGTGACAAGCCCAGCAAAGATAGGCATCACCTGGAAGCCAACTAAAAAGCTGCGATGGTGGCGAAGCAGCCCGCCTGCCACCAGGCTCTCAGGTCCTAGATGATCATGCTCACCACTCCAGCCGGATGTCTAGCTTGTATTGCTTCGAATTTGGTTAAATTGCATCTGCTTAGCTTACACATTATACCTTTGAATATGACATGCCTTTCTGTTTTTGGTACATACTAGTACATCTGTGTATTAACCATGTTCTTACATCAAACTAATGTTCTTGTGTATCCCTCATCAATCACTTATGACGAGGCAGGCAGGCAAGGGGACTACTCCTCATTTAAAGAATGCAGCGTCAGCCTCCCGACATGATTCTCAAGAAGCAGAAATGCTAGATGAAGATAGTGAACGTAGCTCTGTAGTTGATTACAACATTACCCCTACACTAGCATCACAGGTGCTTGCTCTAACTTGGCAGCGTGATATGTGGTTGCATGTTGCATATGGTGTCTAGATTGTAATTCTTCCAATCTGGTTAAACTGCATGTGCTAGTCTGCTTAGCTTATACATTATACATGTTAATGTGACATGCCTTCATGTATTTAGTACATAGTACATCTGTCTATTAAGCATGTCCTTACATAAAACTATTGTTTTTTATATCCCGCATCAATCAACATGACGAGACACCTTTAGTATATGCAGTGCGATATTAGTTGCATCTTTCATATGATTTATAGCATGCGCTGCTTCTAATTTGCTGAAATTCCATTTATGATGGTACGCTTTTAACTTGGCAGAGTCATATTGGTTGCATTTTTCATGTGGTGTCTAGCTTGCATTGCTTCTTATTTGCTGGAATGGTTTCTGCTTAGTTTACACAAACAGTTGTGAACATGCCATGCCATCCTGTTTTTCGTACATATTCCATCGTGGTATCATGTGTTTGCCTTACATCAAAGTAGTGATTGTCAGTATCATGCATGAATGTGTTCTGAAGAGAGAATTTTATTGCTTTTTCTTGTCGGTTTTACTTGACAATTCAAAATCAATAAAGCGGAAGGAAGTTAGCAAGGCAGCGGATAAAGGTGCTCCTTCCGAACGGAGGGCCTCTACAGTTTCTACTCCTCCACACCCCCAAGATGATTGCCAAGACAACACATGCATAGACACTCAACAAAGTTGTGTTTATGATGAGCACATCTCCCCTAGTGCAGCATCATCGGTGCTCCCTCTAACTTGGCACTGTTATATGTGGTTGCATGTTATGTGTGATGTCTAGCTTGTATTGCTTCTAATTTTGTTGAATTCCATCTGCTTACTTTACACATTATACTTGAATAAGACACGTGTTCCTGTTTCTAGAACATACAATATCTGTCTATCACACCATGTTCTTACATCAAATTACTACTGTTGTGTAACCTACAACAATCACTTGTCATAAGACACGTTTGACTTCGGAGTGTGATATAGGTTACATCTCACATTCTTTTCTAGCTTGTACTACTAATTTGTTGAAATGTCACTTATGACGAGACAGTTTTAACTTGGTAGAGTGATATTCGTTGCATCTTTCATATGGTGTCTAGCTTTCATTGCTTCTAATTTGTTGAAATGCCTTCTCCTTAGTTTACACATCATAAGCTGTTCATATGCAATGATGTGAATATGCAATGGCACTAATGACGAGAGACCTCTAACATGGTAGTGTGATGTTGTTTGCATCTTGCATATGATTTATTTCTTGTACTGCTTCACATTTGTTTAAACGCCATTTATGATGAGACACTGTTAACTTGGCAGTGCGATATTTGTAGCATCTTTCATATGGTGTCTACCTTCCATTGCATTGCTTCTAATTTGGTGAAATGTCTTCTTCTTAGTTTACACATCATACTTTTGGTTATCTCTTCCGTCCTGTTTTTCATACATATTACATCCTCCTATCATGTGGTTGTCTAACATCAAAGTTTAGTTCATCTGCATCACACATCAATTTGTTCTGAAGAACTAAATTGTTATTCATTTTTCTTGTCGGCTTGACTTAACATGGCACAGAGAAAGAGGAAGAAACATAGAATGGTAGGGAATTAGAAGCGCATGAATCCTGGAGATTCTGCTGGTATTGATGGTGCAATAGAAGGTCAAAGTCTAGCGGAAAATTCTACAAACATGGCATCCCATGCTACACGAGTTGCAAAAAAAGCCAAACAGAAACAAATAGCTGCCACCAAACAAGCAGAGACAACCCTATTTCTTGCAACACCTACCACAGTACTACCAGCTACACGACTTACTCGTGCGTCAACTGAGCTAGCAGCACGTTCCCAAGATCCCTTGCCACCTGACACTACTTCCCAAGCACTCTTGACACAAGACGAGTTGGGAATATAAGATGAACCTTGTGAGCTTCAACAGCAAGAAGGTAGTTGCTGGAGTCAAGTTACAATTGCATGCTTCTTTATATGTAGTCTCACAGTTTGATGTACACTAACACTTCCTATGTTCGTTGTTGGACTAGCACCTAGGCGCAAGAGGAAACAAACATCAGGGATAATGCTCGATAGGTTAACTAAATCTAGAGGAGGAAGAATGGAGATCCGTTTCGAGGCAGGTTTAAAAAGGCCACGTGATGCTACAGAGTCAGCCAAGTTAGTATCAGAGGCAGCGGTTGCCGTTAGGTGTCATGTACATATCCTCCCAACATGGATTCAGTACAGGAATGACAAAGACGAAACCCAGTTCAACACCTTCCTCGACCATTTATCTGTAAGTATGGTTATGTATGGAAACTAGTAATATCGTCTTGCTCTATCCCATACTTTCTAGGTTGCTGATAATGAGACTCCCATAATTTTCAACAGATGAGGTTCAAGTTGGATAGCCAAGATGATGCAACCAGACAAGCTTGCACCCATGTTTTCAAGTCTGCTCTGCGACAGTATCGGTATAACTTGAGGAAAACTCACCTTGAAGGCAAGGCTAACAGTGAACTTTCCCAAACATCTCCAGTGGAAAATATATCAGATGAAGACTGGAGGGGCCTTGTTAAACACTGGTCTGATCCGAAGTATCAGGTACATTATATATATGTGATCAGATCACATGTTGAAGTCCTATTTACGCATGTGCCACATAAATCTATCTTCTTGTAGGTGAACTGTTCAAAGAACAAGGCCAACCGTATGAAAGTGAAATTCCAACAGACGACAGGATCTCGTAGCTATATTGCACACTGCGAGGCTCTTGTAATTAGCTGTTGTTTCACTCTTTTCGCTGTACCATATTATCAGATCTATATTCACTTGTTCGAAATGCAGAGGAAAGCCCGCAAAGACCAAAAAGTACCTGAACCAAATGTTGTGGAAATCTTCAAGGACTGTCACACCAGCAAGAAGAAGGGCATGACTACGCCAGTGAAAGCCGCTATTGTAAGTCCTCAATCCTCATGCCTTTTAACTACTACTTACTCTGACTTGTGCCTTGAACTGCATGGTTTGCTGCCAATGTCTATTACTCTTTTCAATTTTATACACAATTGTCTTAGTGTATCATTGCACCTTACAAGGTTTAAAAGAGAGGAGTGATGTTCCTTTGATCTTGACCCGTAATCTAGTTCCGTGCTGGACTTGCCCACACAACGTTACAATTGCTTGTTTGTCTGTTCTAAGTTGGTTTGTGATATGAATGATGTCATACTATGCTTACCGTATTATAAACTTCATCTCTTTATCCTTAGCCCTCAATATAATGTGAAGAAATAGATAATACATTAGCGATGGTACATGGTCATATGTTTGGAACCTGGTTTTATTATGTACTTTGCAATAAAATACAACTGATATTTTACATGGGTTCACCAGAATAAGTTTTGTATATAGACCAAAGCTATTTTGTTTGGTTTTGTTGCCTCCTTAATATCTTCTGTTCTGGTACTACTAATATAAAACCTCAACTTTTCAGCGAGCTATGGAAAAAATGGTGGAACCGCCACCTTCTGAAGGTGGCGAGGCAACTATAACCGCAATGTCAGTTCTTGCTACAGTGGGTCAGTACATGTTCACTAACAGTGCCAAAAGCATGTTCCTGCGTAATACTGGGTTGGTTGTTAAGGCAATATCATCCAAACTGCCTCATGATCAAGATATGCAAGCTCAAAGCAATGTTGTATCTGCGCTCCAGACACAAGTCCATTCCCTAACAGAGACCCTTTGTGAAACAAGGAGAAACATTGCTCAATGTCGTCAAGATATGCATGGTTTTGAAACCAGACTATCAAACATTTGCTATGTTGTTTAGGAGCCTAGGGGAAATGAAGGCGAGGGTTATGGTGCTCCATCGGACAATACAGCATGAAAACGTAAAAGTCGGGTCAAATGAACTGAGCTTCTGAACTTCTGGTGGTGCATTTATCTGCTAGACTGTTAAGTTTTATGCCAACCTTCCTTTTGTTATATAGTTGTAATTTGTTTTGGTGCGATACAAAATTTATTCTTAACGTGCAGCCACCGGCTGAAGAAAATAGCAAGCCATTTTTGTATAGTGTAGGGTGTTCCCTATATTTGCACTGGTGGCGATCTTTGATGCCGAGTGGATGTAATCTGTGCAATCGCCTTAATAGCCTAGCATTAGTTTTAGCCTTATTTATTTCCTAGTCTTCTTTTTCCCTGGTTTGCTAGTGGCCGCAACTACCATGGGCCATATACGGGCCGTAGGATCCATGGGTCTCCTACGGGCCGTCGATAAATGGGCCTGTAATCGGTGGGCCTCGGGCCGTCGGATAAATGGGTCTACATGGGCCGTAATCGGGCGTAATTAGTATCGGCCCAGCACGGTAACAGGCCGTTAACAGGCCGTAGGACAGCAAAGGCTTAATTATGTCACAGGCACAATGGGTCGTTAATGGGCCAGAATATAGGATGGGCTGGAAACGGCGCAACGGGTTAACAGGCCAGAAACGAGCCAACTCTTACCATGGGCCGAATTTGGCCCATTAGGGTAACAGGCCAGTAACGGGCCGACTCTTGCCATGGGCCGAATTTGGCCCATTAGGGGAACAGGCCAGTAACGGGCCGACTCTTGCCATGGGCCGAATTTGGCCCATTAGGGCAACAGGCCAGTAACGGGCCGGAAGTAATCGAGGGCCGAAAAGGAGCCCAAGAACGTATGGGCCGTCAATAGGCCAAAAGCTAACACGGGCTGGAAACGAACCATGTAAATCACGGGCCATTAACGGGTATAAATAAAATTACTGCTCATTATGGGCTAGAGTCACCGTGGGCCTGTAAAGGGCTGAAAGATACGAAGGCCTCATATTGGCCGAAAGATGTCGTGGGCCATACATGGGCCGAAAGTGAAATGGGATGGTGTTATATTCAACGGCCCACATGATGTTGTTGGGCCGATTTCCTTTAGGGCCTAATGGGCCGTGAGTTAACGGGCCGTAAAATGGGCTATTTGCGAAGAGACCGTTAACAGGCTTTTCATGGGCCAGCCCGTTAACTTTTGACGAAGTCAAACGGGCCGGCTTTGTAAGCTAAATGGGACAGTGGTGGGCCATGGCACGTGTCGACATATCATAGGCGCCTATCTGACCCACTGACGAGCTGACACGTGTTTCGTCCGGCCAATAAGAATTTTACACGTGGAAATTTCCCATTGGTCGGGGTTGTTAACGGGTTATCAGATCCAAAACATGACCAGATAGCTTAACGGCATTCCGTTACGGTGGATGCCACGTGTCGGTCACCCTTGACGAAAGCACTTCTGTGACGCGTGATTTATCATCATGGTGAAGGAAATATGCCCTAGAGGCAATAATAAAGTTATTATTTTATTTCCTTATATCATGATAAATGTTTATTGTTCATGCTAGAATTGTATTATCCGGAAACATAATACTTGTGTGAATACATAGACAAACTAAACGTCACTAGTATGCCTCTACTTGACTAGCTCGTTAATCAAAGATGGTTATGTTTCCTAACCATAGACATGTGTTGTCATTTGATTCACGAGATCACATTATTAGGAGAATGATGTGATTGACATGACCCATTCCGTTAGCTTAGCACCCGATCGTTTAGTATGTTGCTATTGCTTTCTTCATGACTTATACATGTTCCTATGACTATGAGATTATGCAACTCCCATTTGCCGGAGGAACACTTTGTGTGCTACCAAACGTCACAACGTAACTGGGTGATTATAAAGGAGCTCTACAGGTGTCTCCAAAGGTACATGTTAGGTTGGCATATTTCGAGATTAGGATTTGTCACTCCGATTGTCGGAGAGGTATCTCTGGGCCCTCTCGGTAATGCACATCACATAAGCCTTGCAAGCATTGCAACTAATGAGTTAGTTGTGAGATGATGTATTACGAAACGAGTAACGAGACTTGCCGGTAACGAGATTGAACTAGGTATTGAGATACCGACGATCGAATCTCGGGCAAGTAACATAACGATGACAAAGGGAACAAAGTATGTTGTTATGCGGTCTGACCGATAAAAGATCTTTGTAGAATATGTGGGAGCCAATATGAGCATCCAGGTTCCGCTATTGGTTATTGACCGGAGACATGTCTCGGTCATGTCTACATTGTTCTCGAACCCGTAGGGTCCGCACGCTTAACGTTACGATGACAGTTTCATTATGAGTTTATATATTTTGATGTACCGAAGTTAGTTTGGAGTCCCGGATGTGATCACGGACATGACGAGGAGTCTGAAAATGGTCGAGACATAAAGATTGATATATTGGAAGCCTATGTTTGGACATCGGAAGTGTTCCGGGTGAAATCGGCATTTTACTGGAATACCGGGAGGTTACCGGAACCCCCGGTAACCTAATGGGCCTTAATGGGCCTAGTGGAGGAAGAGGAGAGGAGGCCTAGGGGCTGCCGCGCGCCCCTCCCCCCCAGTCTGAATTGGACAAGGAGGGGGGGCGCCCCCCCTTTCCTTTCTTCCCTCTCTTCCTTCTTCCCCAAGTCCTAATCCAACTAGGGAAAGGGGGGGAGTCCTACTCCCGGTAGGAGTAGGACTCCTCCTGCGCGCCTCCTCCTAGGGCCGGCCGCACCCCCCCTTGGATCCTTTATATACGGGGGCAGGGGGCACCCCTAGACACACAAGTTGTTCTCTAAGATCGTTCTCTTAGCCGTGTGCGGTGCCCCCTTCCACCATAGTCCTCGATAATATTGTAGTGGTGCTTAGGCGAAGCCCTGCGACAGTAGAACATCAAGATCGTCACCACGCCGTCGTGCTGACGGAACTCTTTCTCGACACTTTGCTGGATCGGAGTCCGGGGATCATCATCGAGCTGAACGTGTGCTAGGACTCGGAGGTGCCGTAGTTTCAGTGCTTGATCGGTCGGGCCGTGAAGACGTACGACTACATCAACCGCGTTGTCATAACGCTTCCATTGTCGGTCTACGAGGATACGTAGATCACACTCTCCCCTCTCGTTGCTATGCATCACCATGATCTTGCGTGTGCGTAGGAAAATTTTGAAATTACTACGTTCCCCAACAGTGGCATCCGAGCCTAGGTTTTATGCGTTGATGTTATATGCACGAGTAGAACACAAGTGAGTTGTGGGCGATATAAGTCATACTGCTTACCAGCATGTCATACTTTGGTTTGGCGGTATTGTTGGACGAAGCGGCCCGGATCGACATTACGCGTACGCTTACGCGAGACCGGTTCTCCCGACGTGCTTTGCACAAAGGTGGCTAGCGGGTGTCAGTTTCTCCAACTTTAGTTGAACCAAGTGTGGCTACGCCCGGTCCTTGCGAAGGTTAAAACAGCACCAACTTGATAAACTATCGTTGTGGTTTTGATGCGTAGGTAAGAACGGTTCTTGCTAAGCCCGTAGCAGCCACGTAAAATTTGCAACAACAAAGTAGAGGACGTCTAACTTGTTTTTGTAGGGTATGTTGTGATGTGATATGGTCAAGACATGATGCTAATTTTTATTGTATGAGATGATCATGTTTTGTAACTGTGTTATCGGCAAGTGGCAGGAGCCATATGGTTGTCGCTTTATTGTATGCAATGCAATTGCGCTGTAATGCTTTACTTTATCACTAAGCGGTAGTCATAGTCGTGGAAGCATAAGATTGGCAAGACGACAACGATGCTACGATGATGATCAAGGTGTCGCGCCGGTGACGATGGTGATCATGATGATGCTTCGAAGATGGAGATCACAAGCACAAGATGATGATGGCCATATCATATCACTTATATTGATTGCATGTGATGTTTATCTTTTATACATCTTATCTTGCTTTGATTGACGGTAGCATTTTAAGATGATCTCTCACTAATTATCAAGAAGTGTTCTCCCTGAGTATGCACCATTGCGAAAGTTCTTCGTGCTGAGACACCACGTGATGATCGGGTGTGATAGGCTCTACGTTCAAATACAACGGGTGCAAAACAGTTGCACACGCGGAATACTCAGGTTATACTTGACGAGCCAAGCATATACAGATATGGCCTCGGAACACGGAGACCGAAAGGTCGAGCGTGAATCATATGGTAGATATGATCAACATAGTGATGTTCACCAATGAAACTACTCCATCTCACGTGATGATCGGACATGGTTTAGTTGATTTGGATCACGTGATCATTTAGAGGATTAGAGGGACGTCTATCTAAGTGGGAGTTCTTTAGTAATATGATTAATTGAACTTAAAATTTTTCATGAACTTAGTACCTGATAGTATCTTGCTTGTTTATGTTTGATTGTAGATAGATGGGCCGTGATGTTGTTTCGTTGAACTTTAATGCGTTCCTTGAGAAAACAAAGTTGAAAGATGATGGTAGCAATTACACGGACTGGGTCCATAACTTGAGGATTATCCTCATTGCTGCACAGAAGAATTACGTCCTGGAAGCACCGCTGGGTGCCAGGCCTGCTGCTGGAGCAACACCAGATGTTATGAACGTCTGGCAGAGCAAAGCTGATGACTACTCGATAGTTCAATGTGCCATGCTTTACGGCTTAGAATCGGGACTTCAACGATGTTTTGAACGTCATGGAGCATATGAGATGTTCCAGGAGTTGAAGTTAATATTTCAAGCAAATGCCCGGATTGAGAGATATGAAGTCTCCAATAAGTTCTATAGCTGCAAGATGGAGGAGAATAGTTCTGTCAGTGAGCATATACTCAAAATGTCTGGGTATAATAATCACTTGATTCAATTGGGAGTTAATCTTCCAGATGATTGCGTCATTGACAGAATTCTCCAATCACTGCCACCTAGCTACAAGAGCTTCGTGATGAACTATAATATGCAAGGGATGAATAAGACTATTCCCGAGCTCTTCGCAATGCTGAAAGCTGCGGAGGTAGAAATCAAGAAGGAGCATCAAGTGTTGATGGTCAACAAGACCACTAGTTTCAAGAAAAAGGGCAAAGGGAAGAAGAAGGGGAACTTCAAAAAGAACAGCAAGCAAGTTTCTGCTCAAGAGAAGAAACCCAAATCTAGACCTAAGCCTGAAACTGAGTGCTTCTACTGCAAGCAGACTGGTCACTGGAAGCAGAACTGCCCCAAGTATTTGGCGGATAAGAAGGATGGCAAGGTGAACAAAGGTATATGCGATATACATGTTATTGATGTGTACCTTACTAATGCTCGCAGTAGCACCTGGGTATTTGATACTGGTTCTATTGCTAACATTTGCAACTCGAAACAGGGACTACGGATTAAGCGAAGATTGGCTAAGGACGAGGTGACGATGCGCGTGGGAAATGGTTCCAAAGTCGATGTGATCGCGGTCGGCACGCTACCTCTACATCTACCTTCGGGATTACTATTAGACCTAAATAATTGTTATTTGGTGCCAGCGTTGAGCATGAACATTATATCTGGATCTTGTTTGATGTGAGGCGGTTATTCATTTAAATCAGAGAATAATGGTTGTTCTATTTATATGAGTAAAATCTTTTATGGTCATGCACCCATGAAGAATGGTCTATTCTTATTAAATCTCAATAGTAGTGACACACACATTCATAATGTTGAAGCCAAAAGATGCAGAGTTGATAATGATAGTGCAACTTATTTGTGGCACTGCCGTTTAGGTCATATCAGTGTAAAGCGCATGAAGAAACTCCATACTGATGGACTTTTGGAACAACTTGATTATGAATCACTTGGTACTTGCGAACCGTGCCTTATGGGTAAGATGACAAAAACACCGTTCTCCGGTACTATGGAGAGAGCAACAGATTTGTTGGAAATCATACATACAGATGTATGTGGTCCGATGAATGTTGAGGCTCGTGGCGGATATCATTATTTTCTCACCTTCACAGATGACATAAGCAGATATGGGTATATCTACTTAATGAAACATAAGTCTAAAATATTTGAAAAGTTCAAAGAATTTCAAAGTGAAGTTGAAAATCATCATAACAAGAAAATAAAATTCCTATGATCTGATCGTGGAGGAGAATATTCGAGTTACGAGTTTGGTGTACATTTGAAACAATGCGGAATAGTTTCGCAACTCACGCCACCCGGAACACCACAGCGTAATGGTGTGCCCGAACGTCGTAATCGTACTTTGCTTGATATGGTGCGATCTATGATGTCTCTTACTAATTTACCGCTATCGTTTTGGGGTTATGCTTTAGAGACGGCCGCATTCACGTTAAATAGGGCACCATCAAAATCCGTTGATACGACGCCTTATGAACTGTGGTTTGGCAAGAAACCAAAGTTGTCATTCTGAAAGTTTGGGGCTGCGATGCTTATGTGAAAAAACTTCAACCTGATAAGCTCGAACCCAAATCGGAGAAATGTGTTTTCATAGGATATCCAAAGGAAACTATTGGATACACCTTCTATCACAGATCTGAAGGCAAAACTTTTGTTGCTAAATTCAGAAACTTTCTAGAGAAGGAGTTTCTCTCGAAAGAAGTGAGTGGGAGGAAAGTAGAACTTGATGAGGTAACTGTACCTGCTGCCTTATTGGAAAGTAGTACATCACAGAAACCGGTTTCTGTGACACCTACACCAATTAGTGAGGAAGCTAATGATGATGATCATGAAACTTTAGAAGAAGATACTACTGAACCTCGTAGATCAACCAGAGTAAGATCCGCACCAGAGTGGTACAGTAATCCTGTTCTGGAAGTCATGTTACTAGAACATGACAAACCTACGAACTATGAGGAAGCAACGATGAGCCCAGATTCCGCAAAATGGCTTGAAGCCATGAAATCTGAGATGGGATCCATGTATGAGAACAAAGTGTGGACTTTGGTTGACTTGCCCCGACGATCGGCAGACCATAGAGAATAAATGGATCTTCAAGAAGAAGAGTGACGCTGACGGTAATGTTACTGTCTACAAAGCTCGACTTGTTGCGAAAGGTTTTCGACAAGTTCAAGGAGTTGACTACGATGAGACCTTCTCACCCGTAGTGATGCTTAAGGCCGTCCGAATCATGTTAGCAATTGCCGCATTTATGATTATGAAATTTGGAAAATGGGTGTCAAAACTGCATTCCTTAATGGATACCTTAAAGAAGAGTTGTATATGATGCAACCAAAAGGTTTTGTAGATCCAAAAGGTGCTAACAAAGTGTGCAAGCTCTAGCGATCCATTTATGGACTGGTGCAAGCCTCTCGGAGTTGGAATATACGCTTTGATAGTGTGATCAAAGCATATGGTTTTGTATAGACTTTTGGAGAGGCCTGTATTTACAAAAAGTATAGACTTTTGAAGTCATGCTACTAGATCATGATGAACCTACGAACTATGGAGAAGCGATGGTGAGCCCAGATTCCGCAAAATGGCTTGAAGCCATGAAATCTGAGATGGGATCCATGTATGAGAACAAAGTGTGGACTTTGGTTGACTTGCCAAAAGATCGGCAAGCAATTGAGAATAAATGGATCTTCAAGAAGAAGATTGACGCTGACGGTAATGTTACTGTCTACAAAGCTCGACTTGTCGCAAAAGGTTTTCGACAAGTTCAAGGGATTGACTACGATGAGACCTTCTCACCCGTAGCGATGCTTAAGTCTGTCCGAATCATGTTAGCAATTGCCGTATTTTATGATTATGAAATTTGGTAGATGGATGTCAAAACTGCATTCATGAATGGATTTCTGGAAGAAGAGTTGTATATGATGCAGCCGAAAGGTTTTGTCGATCCAAAGGGAGCTAACAAAGTGTGCAAGCTCCAGCGATCCATTTATGGACTGGTGCAAGCCTCTCAGAGTTGGAATAAACGCTTTGATAGTGTGATCAAAGCATTTGGTTTTGTACAGACTTTTGGAGAAGCCTGTATTTACAAGAAAGTGAGTGGGAGCTCTGTAGCATTTCTGATATTATATGTAGATGACATATTACTAATCGGAAATGATATAGAATTTCTGGATAGCATAAAGGGATACTTGAATAAGAGTTTTTCAATGAAAGACCTCGGTGAAGCTGCTTACATATTGAGCATTAAGATCTATAGACATAGATCAAGACGCTTAATTGGACTTTCACAAAGCACATACCTTGACAAAGTTTTGAAGAAGTTCAAAATGGATCAAGCAAAGAAAGGATTCTTGCCTGTGTTACAAGGTGTGAAATTGAGTAAGACTCAATGCCCGACCAATGCAGAAGATAGAGAGAAAATGAAAGATGTTCCCTATGCTTCAGCCATAGGCTCTATCATGTATGCAATGCTGTGTACCAGACCTGATGTGTGTCTTGCTATAAGTCTAGCAGGGAGGTACCAAAGTAATCCAGGAGTGGATCACCGGACAGTGGTCAAGAACATCCTGAAATACCTGAAAAGGACTAAGGATATGTTTCTCATATATGGAGGTGACAAAGAGCTCATCGTAAATGGTTACGTTGATGCAAGCTTTGACACTGATCTGGATGATTCTAAATCACAAACCGAATACGTATTTACATTAAACGGTGGAGCTGTCAGTTGGTGCTGTTCTAAACAAAGCGTTGTGGCGGGATCTACATGTGAAGCGGAGTACATAGCTACTTCGAAAGCAGCAAACGAAGGAGTCTGGATGAAGGAGTTCATATCCGATCTAGGTGTCATACCTAGTGCATCGGGTCCAATGAAAATCTTTTGTGACAATACTGGTGCAATTGCCTTGGCAAAGGAATCCAGATTTCACAAGAGAACCAAGCACATCAAGAGACGCTTCAATTCCATCCGGGATCTAGTCCATGTGGGAGACATAGAGATTTACAAGATACATACGGATCTGAATGTAGCAGACCCATTGACTAAGCCTCTTCCACGAGCAAAACATGATCAGCACCAATGCTCCATGGGTGTTAGAATCATTACTGTGTAATCTAGATTATTGACTCTAGTGCAAGTGGGAGACTGAAGGAAATATGCCCTAGAGGCAATAATAAAGTTATTATTTTATTTCCTTATATCATGATAAATGTTTATTGTTCATGCTAGAATTGTATTATCCGGAAACATAATACTTGTGTGAATACATAGACAAACTAAACTTCACTAGTATGCCTCTATGTAGGATCGAAAGTATGTCTAGAGGGGGGGGTGATTAGACTACTTGATCAAATAAAAACTTAACCTTTTCCCAATTTTAGTTCTTGGCAGATTTTAGCTATTTTAGGACAAGTCAAGCAATCATCACACAATTCAAGCAAGCATGCAAAGAGTTTATGGGCAGCGGAAATTAAAGCATGCAACTTGCAAGAATATAAAGGGAAGGGTTTGGAGAATTCAAACGCTATTGGAGACATGGATGTTTTTTCCCGTGGTTCGGATAGGTGGTGCTATCGTACATCCACGTTGATGGAGACTTCAACCCACGAAGGGTAACGGTTGCGCGAGTCCACACAAGGCTCCACCCAAGGGCAACGGTTGCGCGAGTCCACGAAGGGCTCCACCCACAAAGGGTCCACGAAGAAGCAACCACCCACAAAGGGTCCACGAAGAAGAACCCTTGTCTATCCCACCATGGCCATCGCCCACGAAGGACTTGCCTCACTAGCGGTAGATCTTCACGAAGTAGGCGATCTCCTTGCCCTTACAAACTCCTTGGTTCAACTCCACAATCTTGTCGGAGGCTCCCAGGTGACACCTAGCCAATCTAGGAGACACCATTCTCCAAGAAGTAACAAATGGTGTGTCGGTAATGAACTCCTTGCTCTTGTGCTTCAAATGATAGTCTCCCAAACACTCAACTCTCTCTCATAGGATTTGGATTTGGTGGAAAGAAGATTTGAGTGGAAAGCAACTTGGGAAGGCTAGAGATCAAGATTCATATGGTAGGAATGGAATGTCTTGGTCTCAACACATGAGTAGGTGGTTCTCTTTCAGAATAAATGAGTTGGAATGATGTGTGTGTTCTGATGGCTCTCTCACTGAATGAGAAGGAGGTGGAGGGGTATATATAGCCTCCACACAAAATCCAACCGTTACACAGTTTTCCAATCTCGGTGGGACCGAATAAATAAACTCGGTCTGACCGAAGTAGTAAACCTAGTGACCGTTAGGAATTTCGATGGGACTGACATGCAACTCGGTAGGACCGATTCGGTTAGGGTTTGGGCATAACGTAATCTCGGTGAGACCGATTACACAAACTCGGTGAGACCGAATTTGGTAATTAGCTAACCAGAGAGTTGGTCAGGCAAACTCGGTGGGACCAATTTGCTCTTTCGGTGAGACCGAATTTGGTAATTAGCTAACCAGAGAGTTGGTCAGGCAAACTCGGTGGGACCGATTTGCTCTTTCGGTGAGACCGAGTGGAACTCGGTGAGACCGAAAAGTAACAAAGGGGAAACACTGAGTTTACATTGCAATCTCGGTGGGACTGATTCGCTCTTTCGGTGGGACCGAAAAGTTACGAAAGGGAAACAGAGAGTTTGCAACCCCATCTCGGTGAGACCGAGATCCTTATCGGTAGAACCGAATTGCTAGGGTTTGGCAGTGGCTAATGACAAGTGAAACTCGGTGGCGCCGGATAGGAAGAATCGGTAGGACCGAGTTTGGCTTAGAGTTTTTGATAGAGGCAAAGGTGTCCCGATGTTTCGATGAGATGGTGGCTATCGTTTTCTGTGGGAGTCGACCTTGACGATCCGACTACGAACGTGCGAGACGTCGCGCCTTAGCAATTGCTAAACCAACTTCCGAGGGGTTATTGACCACGCCGGAGCACGATCAATCTGACCACGAGGGCCTGTTTCCTGCGAGCAAACGAAGAACAAGCAAGAAACTGAGATTGCAATCTGGATATTGCGAATATAAGATGAAAGCTTTATTGATCAAGGTGGGGTTATGTGACGTCTTGGTCTGGTCGTTGGACACAAATGAAGTACGCGAAGTTGCAGCTATGGCGAACTTTTAATCTAAACAAAACCCAAGGAAAAAGCTACTAGATGGATCTACTTATATAGGAGCAAGGGGTGGCGGCCAAGGAGGTGGGAGGACGTCCCAAGGCAGCCTAAAACTAACCCTAGGTCGTACAAGGCTCATGGGCCCAAGTGGAGGTGATGCAACACCTTTGGGCTTGTAGTTTGACTCGGATTCTGCTGTAATGTCAGATTGTTTCGTCCGTAACTCAACGCTCCGGACGAATTTGAAGGTGAATCCAATTGAGTTGGAAAGAGCACGAAATCTAGTTTCCAACAAAAAAAGAATCACCCAATTCGGAGTCCGTATGAAAAAGTTGTTGGCGTTTTGAGTCAGGTATGTTTGTGCAGCCCAAATCTGAATCCAGAACATGAGAGACTTGGACTCTATCTTCTCTTGGCCCAAAAGTGATGTGAGAGGACTTTTTAAACACAACCTAAACTTCTCCTTTTCCCTTATCTTCATATGTGGATTGTACAAATGTCCCATACACCTGCAATTAGACAAAACACAAAAGTGTGTGAAGTATTTTTGTTCTGGATAACATAAATCGATTATTGGATAGTTTGCATTAGAAATCACCTGACAAATATGCATGTATGCAATATTTTTGGTCGTATCCAAGGTATTCATGTCCTCATCATCCTCCCCTTTTTGAAAACAAAGCCGTCCTCGGCGTTGCTTAATCTGAAATGTGGCTAACAAAAGAGACAAGATGTACATGTTGTATATGTATATGTCATCCAGTTTAACTTCCCTTGATTTTTGTACGTATGACACATGTATACATGAGTAACTTTCATAGTTCATAAAAACTAAAGCCAAAAAATTATCACAAGAAGTAGAAGGCATGAAAATATTAGAACTCAGTTTGCACATATAAGTGAAGCTCTTATTCATTTCAAAAGATTCGCAATGTTCATCCTTAAACCATCCCAACTTTGGTGAATAAACCTTACTTGCATCAAATTTACATGCTACAACATGCTTAAATAAGCAAACATGCAATAAGTCATTGGACACAGAATCATCACCAAGATTGGAGGCCATATCAAAATGATTAAACATTAGTTCTTTTGCATCAACAGTTAATTCAATGGGTGCACTCAAAATTGTTGATATTTCAGTTGTTTGATCACTCTCTAAAATAGGTGGTGTGCTCAAATCAACAGGTAACTCAATACATGACGCATTCAAGTTAACTAGGCATGCATCTTTCTCATGTGAAGTTATATCATCAATATCTTTACTGTTACCTTGTGGCAAAGATGTAGCTGATGTAGGTACGAACGTTGACAATGTACCATACCCTTGAGATGATGCCGCGCTCATAATCCGAGGTGCAATGATGGAGGAACCCACCGGCGGTGGTGAGCATGAACTAGAATAGTAGTTGTTGTAGTCACCTAATGCATCCTCCTGTATCTGTCTCTCAAAGGTACAAGCACGGACATACATACCAGTAATGCAACGAGGAATATACTGAAATCTTGCCTGAATATCATGGTTCAAACCACCAAAAAATCTATTCATTGTATCATTCTCAGATTCTTCTATGTCACAATGATGCATATAAGATTTGAACTCTTGGTAGTAAGCATGAACAGTGTTGTTGCCTTGTTTAAATTGTTCAAATTTGCGAAGCAATTCACGACGATAATAAGGAGGGAAAAATTGTTGTCTCATTACAGCTTTCAAAACTTTCCAAGTTGTGGGTTGGTTATCAATGTTTTTCTTACAATGTACACTCCACCAAACAGAAGCAAAATCAGTAAATACTCTAGTGGCTGCTCGCACTCGCTCAAGTTCAGAAAAGTCATGGTGACTAAAAACTTGTTCTACTTCAAGCTCCCAAGCTAGATAAGTAGTAGGATTAAATCTACCCTCAAATGACGGTAAAAAGATAACCTGACCATGTGCTTGTGTGTGTTGTCCCAACTCTCGTGATGGTGAAGATGTGTCCGTCGTCCAAGAACTTCTATCTTCGGAACCTGTCATGATTAGTAGAAACAAGAAACAAAATTCAAGAATAATGTTCCTATGAACTACTAGGGTGTGGTGGTAAAGCGCTCACAGTAAAGCAAATATCAATATCTTACAAGATCTTACCAAGCAGCAGGTGGTGACAGGCAACCAGCGGTGTCAAATAACTCTGAAGATTGTGTAAAGCGATTGCCAGGGGAACGTACGTATACACGGTGTAGAAATATGTGGAGCTGGGTTGGCTATATATGGTAGCAAAAGATTAGCAATAATCAATTCAGAGATGCGATGTTGAATAAATGCTCAACGACGGTACTGTGCTGGTCCTAGGCTAGACCAAACTAGAGACGCGAGCCTAGAACACTAATGAGGTCACGTCGTAGCACAACTAGCATCAATGAAGGATACTAAGTAGCTCTGGACAGCAAGATATAAGTGAAGATCACAACGGCAGTAAAGATAATGAGGTGAAACAACAGCCAAGCAGGATATATCAACAACTTTGTCTCCAACTTTCCTCTGAAAAAGTTTGTGCCAATTTTTTTGTTTTTTTTCTTCTCTCTTTTTTTCCTCACACTTTTTTTCTTTCTCTCCTTTTTTTTTCTCTGACTTTTTTTTCTCCTTTTTTTCTCTCTTTTTTTCTCTCTTTTTTTCTCCCTCTTTCCAAAACAAACTAGATAAGATGGAGATTGGATCAAGTGAAGATGTAAACGATCTCAACTATTATTATGACAATGAATGGTGGGTAGCACGTGGTGAAAATTGATGGATGGGTGGTGGACAGCGGAAGAGATAATGATGTAGCGGTGGCGTGACTAATGTGAACAGAACTCGAAACTCTAAACGAACTAGACACTAAGACCAGCAACTCGACACGACGATGCAACCGATAATTCAACTATGCAAGCAATGAAAAGAAAATTGCAAAGGCTCAGACTGGCTTGGACCAAGGATGAATAGATCTAACTCTTTTTTGTGGCTTTTTCTTGGACAATAGGTAAGAAAATAAATCTAATCTAGGAAAACTGGAAATTCTCACCGAGCAACCTGAAAACTGATACCACTTGATAGAGGCAAAGGTGTCCCGATGTTTCGATGAGATGGTGGCTATCGTTTTCTGTGGGAGTCGACCTTGACGATCCGACTACGAACGTGCGAGACGTCGCGCCTTAGCAATCGCTAAACCAACTTTCGAGGGGTTATTGACCACGCCGGAGCACGATCAATCTGACCACGAGGGCCTGTTTCCTGCGAGCAAACGAAGAACAAGCAAGAAACTGAGATTGCAATCTGGATATTGCGAATATAAGATGAAAGCTTTATTGATCAAGGTGGGGTTCTGTGACGTCTTGGTCTGGTCGTTGGACACAAACGAAGTACGCGAAGTTGCAGCTATGGCGAACTTTTAATCTAAACAAAACCCAAGGAAAAAGCTACTAGATGGATCTACTTATATAGGAGCAAGGGGTGGCGGCCAAGGAGGTGGGAGGACGTCCCAAGGCAGCCTAAAACTAACCCTAGGTCGTACAAGGCTCATGGGCCCAAGTGGAGGTGATGCAACACCTTTGGGCTTGTAGTTTGACTCGGATTCTGCTGCAATGTCAGATTGTTTCGTCCGTAACTCAACGCTCCGGACGAATTTGAAGGTGAATCCAATTGGGTTGGAAAGAGCACGAAATCTAGTTTCCAACAAAAAAGAATCACCCAATTCGGAGTCCGTATGAAAAAGTTGTTGGCGTTTTGAGTCAGGTATGTCTGTGCAGTCCGAATCTGAATCCAGAACGTGAGAGACTTGGACTCTATCTTCTCTTGGCCCAAAAGTGACGTGAGAGGACTTTTTAAACACAACCTAAACTTCTCCTTTTCCCTTATCTTCATATGTGGATTGTACAAATGTCTCATACACCTGCAATTAGACAAAACACAAAAGTGTGTGAAGTATTTTTGTTCTGGATAACATAAATAGATTATTGAATAGTTTGCATTAGAAATCACCTGACAAATATGCATGTATGCAATATTTTTGGTCGTATCCAAGGTATTCATGTCCTCATCAGTTTTGGTCATATGTGGATATGGGAAAGTAGTTGAGGATTTTGGAGCATATCACTAAGCACATGAAGCAAGAGGCTCATTAAGCAACACCTCATCCCTCCTTAATAGTATTGGCTTTTCCTATGGACTCAATGTGATCTTGGATCACTAAAATATAAAATGAAGAGTCTTGAGCTTTTGAGCTTGAGCCAATCCATTGTCCTTAGCATTTTGAGGGTTCCACTTTCACATCCATGCCATGCCAATCATTGAGCTTTCCTGAAATAATCATCTTGGAATAGCATTAGCTCAATGAGCTATATGTTGTTATGAATTACCAAAACCACCTAGGGATAGTTGCACTTTCAATCTCCCCCTTTTTGGTAATTGATGACAACATATAGATCAAAGCTTCGACAAATGATAATAAGCATGAAATATATCGTCGCTTTGAGAAGTATGTGATAAGTAAGAGCTCCCCCTAAATTTGTGCATATTTAAAATTTGCTTTGGACTGCAAATGCACAAAGAGTTAGAGTCATGGGTTACTCTTCCATGTCACATACATCTTGGTGGAGCGCTCAAAATGATAAGAATGAAATACATGCACTCATCACCAAGAATAATGAATGATCACAAACAATAGATAGAATGATAATATTTAAGCAAGCATTAAGCAAACATTAAGTGTAGCTTATGATCAAACACATGATCATCGATGTCTCATAGGCATAAGGACGTAGTATCTCACACACAAAAGCAGAAAAGGTTCGAAAAACCACCAAATAAAACAAGAGAGAAAAGCAACACACTCTCTCTCGAAGCCTATGATCTATACATCTTCTCCCCCTTTGGCAACAAGTTACCAAAAAGTTCCTAGAAAATGCATAGTGCTAAGTCGTCGCTCAGGCTTGATCTTCAGGTGGTGGTGGAGTCCGGATCACTCCAAGGACGAAGGCTTCTGTAGATGTTGAAGTAGTCGCCGGAGTTGGAGCTGAAGTAGATGCTGGAGCTGAGGCTGTAGCTGGTGCTGAGGTAGTGGCTCTAGTGTCAGCAACTGGCACGGCAGACGACCTCGGGCCTCGTGGCACTCTAGAAAAAGCATGAGTGGTAGTCCTTCCTCTCCTCTCATTCATGTCCTCCTGGAGCTGCTCCACTGCAGACTGAACTTCCGTTACCTTGACATCCAAGTCATAGAACTTCTGTTCCATGATCCTCTCTAGGCTCTACTGATTTTTAGTGAGGTTGGCCAGACTTTGCTCAATTCTCAGCGTGGATGCAATCAAGTAACCGAGCTGCTCTTGTTTGGTCTTTAAGAAGTACTCAGATGCCTCCGCTTGAGTAGGCATCCTGGCAGCTTTCTCCTTCCTCGCCTTCTCCTTCTTTGCATATGCTTGTGCAGATGATGGCTCATTCTCTGTCATCACAACTTCATTGTTCTCAAAATCTGGACGGATGGGCAGGTGTTCCTTATTCAACAAATATACGCCCGTGCCCATCTTGGAGTTGATGAGCTCCTGAATCTGAGGGGCATATCCACAGCTCCTCTTCTGATCTGCAGCTGTCCTCTTAACGGTTTCCACAATGAGACTCATGACCTTGAATTTCTGAGGCATGTCAAAGACATGAAGCAAGTTGATCGCATGACCTCTGATCATCTTGTGATCTCCAGACTTAGGAAACAGAGTGTGCCTTAGTATCCAATTGATAGTAGGCAATCCTGAGAGCAGATAATGCACTGAGCCAAACTTGAATGTGTCAAGAGCTTCATTGGGAATTTCCTTGTACATGTTGGACATGGAGTTATGGTCCATCTTCTTCTTGGCATAGATATCCAAGTCCTCATCTTGCTCTTCTGGGGCATTGATGATCTGTGCCCACTCAGCCACTGTAGATTGGTACCTTGTACCCTCTGACATCCATGTGATCCTTCCATCCGGGTAAAAGTGAGCTGTGGAGTAGAACTGCATGATGAGTTCCTCGTTCCACTTTGTGAGCTTCTGCCCAACAAAGTCCTCTACTCCACACGCTCTGAAGCTGTCCTGAACTCCTGGGTAGTACTCTTCATTCTCCTTGATGTAGGTCCAGTCGACCCATCTCATGTCACAAACGATTGGCTTCTTGTCAAGCAAAACAGTCTCATAAAAATCTTGTTGCTCCTTTGTATGAAACCTGTAATCCATGGCAGTCCTTCTCCTAGAAGCATACAGATCTGCTTCTCTCCATTTCCTCAGCCCTGAATCTCTCCTGAGCTTCATATCCTCAGCCACAGGATGAGCATCGTTGTGGTCTGGGATCTTGGGCTTGAGCTTCCTAAGGACACTCTCTTCCTCTTCTTCGATAGCTTCAGGCACTAGGGCCTTGTTCTTTTCTGCAGCTAGGATGCTTCGTGTGTTTCTCTTTGGTGCACTCTTAGGCTTAGATGCAGCCTTAGGTGCTTCCTTGGGCTTGGATGCAGCTGTTCTTGACCTTATGGCATCTCCCATAAGTTTGGCTGCCTTGGGCGCTGGTGCAGCTGCCTCTTCTTCCTCCTCTTCTACCATGATGGAGGCTCTCCCAAGCACTTTGGCTACAGTCTTCTTTGCTCTCTCCTTCCTCTTTTTGCCCTCAGCAGCAATGGGCTCAATGGGAGCAGGCTTCTCAGTTGAGGCTCTAGCCTTTGACATTGGCTGCCTGCCTGCTGGCCTCTTGACTTTCAGGCCTGGCTTTGAGCCTTGAGCTGGCTCAACTCTTTTGGAAGTGGCCTCCTCCTCTGCCACATAGTCATCATCTTCAGAATCAGACGTTCTCTTCTTCCTTTGACGTGTGGCAGCCTTAGGCAGATTGCTGGGGGTGCTCCTGCTGCCTTCATCAGATGAACTGGAGGGACTAGTGCCCTCACTCATGACCACTTGCTGCTCTGAGAGGTTCTGGCTGTCACTTTGATCAGACATGTTGCAAA
Organism: Triticum urartu; assembly: GCF_056163025.1. Taxonomy (NCBI): domain Eukaryota; kingdom Viridiplantae; phylum Streptophyta; class Magnoliopsida; order Poales; family Poaceae; genus Triticum; species Triticum urartu. The sequence continues at coordinate 264,624,925 of NC_141876.1, forward strand.
CTGACTGCTGACCCTGTGAATAGATTATGGATAAGATAGAGTGGATGAGCATCACAAAAAGCAGAGATTTTTGCAAAAGATTAATTCAAAAACTTAGTTTTAGTTTTCCACAGAAAGCATCTCGGATCTACCGATTTTCAAACTCGGTGACACCAAAGCAGTTTTGGCACCAGAACTGGTGAACTCGGTCAGACCGAGTCACAGTTCGGTGGCACCGAGACTGCTAGGGTTTCACAGAATTCCAAAATCGGTCGCACCGATAAGTTATTCTCGGTCAAACCGAGTTTCACTTGTGCAATGGCAAAAGCCAGATCGGTGGGACCGAGTTTTTCAACCCGGTGGGTCCGAGATGGTTTCGGCGGAAACCTAACCCTAAAATTTTCGAATTAAGCCTAATCTACGAGTTTATTGACTGGATAGGAGTGTTTCAATCGTGGCAAGAATCATGATGATCACAATGTGCTAGGAATCGGAGTGGAGAATAGCACAAAGATCGAGTCCATACCCTAGTTCGGCGGAGACTCGCTACGGCGGCAACGGCGGGGCAGAATTCCGTTGACGGCGGCGGAGACCAGCAACTGGAGGCTGCTGGCGGCGAGAAGACGATCCGGAGACCACGAAGGTAGAGCAGGCTATCGCGCGGGCGAGGAATTCTGCCCGTCACTATATATAGCCCGACCCTGTCGGTGTGACCGAGTGGAACAACTCGGTGGCACCGAGATGCAAAACTGTGTACAGTTATTGCAACTCGGTGTGACCGAAATGTTCAAATCGGTTGCACCGAGATCGAAAACCTAGATCAACTTAATGAACTCGGTAGGACCGAAAATGGAGTATCGGTCAGACCGAGATTCATAAAGAGGTTTTGGAAGTTTAAGTCTATGACGAATCGGGGACTCCGAGCGCTCCTCACACAGAGTGGTTCGAATCTGACTTGATCAAATTTTGTGATGCAGCATGAATAGAGTTTGAGACGAGAAAAGCGTAGATAGCTAGAGGAGGTTCTTAGGCATTCTTGTCCATCCACTTGGCAAAAGAAGATAAAGCCAAACAATCAAAACAACAAGTGGATGTCCTCGAATGAGTAAAATATGCAATCAACATGCTCACACAATAAGATGGCAAATGAAATATGTGGCAAAGCATGCACAACCAATTCTAGCATCTATCAAGCAATTTGCGATGACTAGGTCATCTATATATGAGTATATTGACTTAGGAGTCAAGTGAGAACACTTGATCGTAGGTCATACTCATCGTTTAAGCTCAAGTGGGGTTACCACTTTTACATAAAGCATTGTTTTGTTCACATCTTTAGAGTTGCTTTAGCTCAAGTCTTAGAGTAAAGCTCCCCCTAGATGTGATATCCCCCCTAAGAGGGATGAACTAACCTTGGGTTTTGTCGATGATGACTTCATGTAGATATTGAAGATGTGGATGCTCAATGTTGATGTAGATCTCTTGGAGCTATCCATTTGAGTGAATTGCACTTTCAATACCTACATGGGTTAGTCCCACAAGGAACAAACAAGGATATCCATAGACATAGAGTGATGCACACAAAAGATGATGTCCATGAAAACTTTAGGTTACCTTGTCCCTTGTCTTACCAACAAGAGGGTTTGTGACTCCTTGAACTAGTGCAAGATGTGGAAGTTGATTGCACTTGTTCTTGCCAAAATGATAAGAGTGAAGTATGTTGGCGGAGTCACCCTCAAGAACTCTCTAGTTCTTCTTCTTTTGGATCCACATCATCTTGATGGGAATCCTTGGAGTTGTACTCGTACTTGATGAAGTGGAACTTGAAGTAGTCTTGGGAATCCACTTGACTAAGGTCTTTGGAGCTTCTTCAAATGCATCAATTTCCTCTTGAAGCTTGTCCTTGCCTTTTTGCTCGTAGTCTTGTGGTGGAAGATCATCTTGAGCTTGTGTCCCCTTGAAAGAAGTATACTTCTCTTGTTGAGGGACAAACTTTGTCTTGGGGTATTGATCTTCTTCCCACTCAACTCCATTGGCATTGAACTTTCGTTCAAAACCAACACCTTGATTCTTCTGGTGCATTCCTTGCTTGCGCACAATTTCCTCGAATTGCTTACTCCCGGCAAGGCTTTTGTACACTCCTTTCTCTATAATTCCCTTCAATAAGCTATTTTCTTGCTCAAGTGTAACTTGGCTAAGAGAATCATTAGTGGAATCAAGAGAACTACTACAAGCAACAATATTGGATTTAGCATGATCATTGTTACTACTAGAGGAAGAATCTTTCTTGTTAGACGTGACTTGAGGCATGTAAGTGGATAAGATTAAACGCTTGGCAATGTAAGAAGAACTTTTCTTGCGGAGATCATCATTGATTGCCTTTAAGAACTCATGCTCTTGCTCAAGATTGAGCTTTTCAAAGCGTAGCTTCTCATGAGCCCTTAAAAGTTCTCGATGATCTTCGAAGATAGTGTCATGAGCTAACTTAAGAGTTTTTAGTTCTGTAGTTAGAGCCTCAATCTTCTCCTTATCATTGTCATTCGTTTTATCTTGATTAGCATGATTAATTGTTCTTTCATCATAGTATTCATCACTAGAGTTGTCACCAATCAAATCATCACCTAACAAGTCATCTTCATCACTATTGAAATCAACATACTCGGGGTGTGTTACCTTAGGACCTTTGGCCATGAAGCATCTTCCAATTCCTTCATTTGGTGAGTCAAATATGTCGTAGGAGTTGGTTGACACAAGTGCTAGACCGGCAACACCTTCATCTTGAGTATCTTCGGAGTCGGAGTGATAACTTCTCTCGGAGTGGCTGTCGGAGTCGGAGCCGGATACCCATTCACCAACATGAGCTTGATGTCTTCGTCTTGTGTAGCTCCTTGATGATTTTTCCTTCCTTTCCGAATCCTTGCTTCTCCGTGAGTATCTTCGTTCATAACGATCATCTCTACTCCTTCTCTCTCTTGGTGGTGATCCTTTGCTTCTTCTTCTTGGAGAATCTTCTCTTCTCTTGTAGGGAGCCGTACATTCATTGGAATAGTGTCCGGGTCTTCCACAATTGTAACAGTTTCGCTCTCGACTAGAAGATCTTTTGTCATTGTAGGACCTTGATTTGGAGCTTCTATTCTTGTAGAACTTGTTAAAGTTCTTCACCATTAAGCTCAATTCTTCATTGAAGTCTTGTTTCTCACTTGATGATGTAGGGGCTTCACATGAGGCTTTGTAGGCACCACTTGATTTGTTGTGAAGTTCCTCTTTATCTTTAAGTGACATCTCATGAGCAACAATTCTTCCAATCACTTCCGTTGGCTTGAGATCTTTGTAATTGGGCATCATTTGGATCAATGTGCACACGGTATCATATTTTCCATCCAAGGATCTTAGGATCTTCTTGATGATGAATTTATCGGTCATCTCTTCACTTCCTAAGCCGGCAATCTCATTTGTGATGAGAGCAAGCCTAGAGTACATTTCAGCGACACCTTCACCATCCTTCATCTTGAACTTGTCAAGTTGGCTTTGAAGCACATCCAACTTGGATTCCTTGACGGAGTCGGTACCTTCGTGCATATCAATCAAAGTGTCCCAAATTTCCTTTGCATTCTCAAGGCGGCTGATTTTGTTGAATTCTTCGGAGCACAATCCGTTGAAGAGAATATCACAAGCTTGAGCATTGTATTGCAACATCTTCAACTCATCCGCGGTAGCTTCACGGTTTGGTTCTCTCCCATCAAAGAAGTCACCTTGCAAACCAACACACACAATAGCCCAAACGGCGGGGTTATGTCCAAGAATATGCATTTTCATTTTATGCTTCCAACTAGCAAAATTAGTACCATCAAAGTAAGGACCTCTACGGTGATAATTTCCCTCACTAGACGCCATACTCTCCTAGGTTGTGAAACCAAGGCTATGACCACCAAAAGCTATGGAGATCAAGCAAATGGAGACCAAAGCTCTGATACCACTTGTAGGATCGAAAGTATGTCTAGAGGGGGGGTGATTAGACTACTTGACCAAATAAAAACTTAACCTTTTCCCAATTTTAGTTCTTGGAAGATTTTAGCTATTTTAGGACAAGTCAAGCAATCATCACACAATTCAAGCAAGCATGCAAAGAGTTTATGGGCAGCAGAAAGTAAAGCATGCAACTTGCAAGAATATAAAGGGAAGGGTTTGGAGAATTCAAACGCTATTGGAGACACGGATGTTTTTCCCGTGGTTCGGATAGGTGGTGCTATCCTACATCCACGTTGATGGAGACTTCAATCCACGAAGGGTAACGGTTGCGCGAGTCCACACAGGGCTCCACCCAAGGGCAACGGTTGCGCGAGTCCACGAAGGGCTCCACCCACGAAGGGTCCACGAAGAAGCAACCACCCACAAAGGGTCCACGAAGAAGCAACCTTGTCTATCCCACCATGGCCATCGCCCACGAAGGACTTGCCTCACTAGCGGTAGATCTTCACGAAGTAGGCGATCTCCTTGCCCTTACAAACTCCTTGGTTCAACTCCACAATCTTGTCGGAGGCTCCCAAGTGACACCTAGCCAATCTAGGAGACACCACTCTCCAAGAAGTAACAAATGGTGTGTAGGTAATGAACTCCTTGCTCTTGTGCTTCAAATGATAGTCTCCCCAACACTCAACTCTCTCTCATAGGATTTGGATTTGGTGGAAAGAAGATTTGAGTGGAAAGCAACTTGGGAAGGCTAGAGATCAAGATTCATATGGTAGGAATGGAATGTCTTGGTCTCAACACATGAGTAGGTGGTTCTCTTTCAGAACAAATGAGTTGGAATGATGTGTGTGTTCTGATGGCTCTCTCACTGAATGAGAAGGAGGTGGAGGGGTATATATAGCCTCCACACAAAATCCAACCGTTACACAGTTTTCCAATTTCGGTGGGACCGAATAAATAAACTCGGTCTGACCGAAGTAGTAAACCTAGTGACCGTTAGGAATTTCGGTGGGACTGACATGCAACTCGGTAGGACCGATTTGGTTAGGGTTTGGGCATAACGTAATCTCGGTGAGACCGATTACACAAACTCGGTGAGACCGAATTTGGTAATTAGCTAACCAGAGAGTTGGTCAGGTAAACTCGGTGGGACCGATTTGCTCTTTCGGTGAAACCGAGTGGAACTCGGTGAGACCGAAAAGTTACAAAGGGGAAACACTGAGTTTACATTGCAATCTCGGTGGGACCGATTCGCTCTTTCGGTGGGACCGAAAAGTTACGAAAGGGAAATAGAGACTTTGCAACCCCATCTCGGTGAGACCGAGATCCTTATCGGTAGAACCGAATTGCTAGGGTTTGGCAGTGGCTAATGACAAGTGAAACTCGGTGGCGCCGGATAGGAAGAATCGGTAGGACCGAGTTTGGCTTAGAGTTTTGGTCATATGTGGATATGGGAAAGTAGTTGAGGATTTTGGAGCATATCACTAAGCACATGAAGCAAGAGGCTCATTAAGCAACACCTCATCCCTCCTTAATAGTATTGGCTTTTCCTATGGACTCAATGTGATCTTGGATCACTAAAATATAAAATGAAGAGTCTTGAGCTTTTGAGCTTGAGCCAATCCATTGTACTTAGCATTTTGAGGGTTCCACTTTCACATCCATGCCATGCCAATCATTGAGCTTTCCTGAAATAATCATCTTGGAATAGCATTAGCTCAATGAGCTATATGTTGTTATGAATTACCAAAACCACCTAGGGATAGTTGCACTTTCACTCTACTTGACTAGCTCGTTAATCAAAGATGGTTATGTTTCCTAACCATAGACATGTGTTGTCATTTGATTAACGAGATCACATTATTAGGAGAATGATGTGATTGACATGACCCATTCCATTAGCTTAGCACCCGATCGTTTAGTATGTTGCTATTGCTTTCTTCATGACTTATACATGTTCCTATGACTATGAGATTATGCAACTCCCGTTTGCCGGAGGAAAACTTTGTGTGCTACCAAACGTCACAACGTAACTGGATGACTATAAAGGAGCACTACAGGTGTCTCCAAAGGTACATGTTGGGTTGGCGTATTTCGAGATTAGGATTTGTCACTCCGATTGTCGGAGAGGTATCTCTGGGCCCTCTCGGTAATGCACATCACATAAGCCTTGCAAGCATTGCAACTAATGAGTTAGTTGTGAGATGATGTATTATGAAACGAGTAAAGAGACTTGCCAGTAACGAGATTGAACTAGGTATTGAGATACCAATGATCGAATCTCGGGCAAGTAACATACCGATGACAAAGGGAACAAAGTATGTTGTTATGCGGTTTAACCGATAAAAGATCTTCGTAGAATATGTGGGAGCCAATATGAGCATCCAGGTTCCGCTATTGGTTATTGATCGGAGACATGTCTCGGTCATGTCTACATTGTTCTCGAACCCGTAGGGTCCGCACGCTTAACGTTACGATGACAGTTTCATTATGAGTTTATATATTTTGATGTACCGAAGTTAGTTCGAAGTCCCGGATGTGATCACAGACATGACGAGGAGTCTCAAAATGGTCGAGACATAAAGATTTATATATTGGAAGCCTATGTTTGGACATCGGAAGTGTTCCGGGTGAAATCGGCATTTTACTGGAATACCGGGAGGTTACCGGAACCCCCCGGTAACCTAATGGGCCTTAATGGGCCTAGTGGAGGAAGAGGAGAGGAGGCCTAGGGGCTGCCACGCGCCCCTCCCCCCCCAAGTCCGAATTGGACAAGGAGGGGGGAGGCGCCCCCCCTTTCCTTTCTTCCCTCTCTTCCTTCTTCCCCAAGTCCTAATCCAACTAGGGAAAGGGGGGAGTCCTACTCCCGGTAGGAGTAGGACTCCTCCTGCGCGCCTCCTCCTAGGGCTGGCCGCACCCCCCTTGGCTCCTTTATATACGGGGGCAGGGGGCACCCCTAGACACACAAGTTGTTCTCTAAGATCGTTCTCTTAGCCGTGTGCGGTGCCCCCTTCCACCATAGTCCTCGATAATATTGTAGTGGTGCTTAGGCGAAGCCCTGCGACAGTAGAACATTAAGATTGTCACCACGCCGTCGTCCTGACGGAACTCTTCCCCGACACTTTGCTGGATCGGAGTCCGGGGATCGTCATCGAGCTGAACGTGTGCTATAACTCGGAGGTGCCGTAGTTTCGGTGCTTGATCGGTCGGGCGTGAATACGTACGACTACATCAACCGCGTTGTCATAACGCTTCCGCTGTCGGTCTACGAGGGTACGTAGATCACACTCTCCCCTCTCATTGCTATGCATCACTATGATCTTGCGTGTGTAGGAAATTTTTGAAATTACTACGTTCCCCAACACATGGAAGTGGACACTTCCGTGATGATAATTTTGGTAATGTCATGGAACACTTCTACGACAACACAGGTATGACTATCTTGATTCTGTCATAACTTTGTCATGGATGTACATGCATGAAAAAAAACACGACCTACTGTGACAAACATGTATCATCACGGAAGTGTATTTTTTTGTAGTGGTAACTGAAATGGCGGATTCACCTGCTACATTACAATACCTCGCTCCTTATACGGGAGCAGCCCTGGCTGAGTATTTTATGTACTGCGAACGACATACTTTAATAATTTATGATGATCTCTCCAAACAGGCACAAGCTTATCGCCAAATGTCCCTTCTATTAAGAAGACCTCCCGGCCGTGAGGCTTATCCAGGGGATTTTTATTATTTGCAGTCACGCCTTTTAGAAAGAGCCGCTAAATTAAATTCTCTTTTAGGCGAAGGAAGTATGACCGCTTTACCAATAGTTGAGACTCAATCTGGAGACGTTTCCGCCTATATTCCTACTAATGTAATCTCCATTACACATGGACAAATATTCTTATCTGCGGATATATTCAATGCCGGAATTCGACCCGCTATTAATGTGGGTATTTCTGTTTCCATAGTAGGATCCGCGGCTCAAATTAAAGCCATGAAACAAGTAGCTGGCAAATCAAAATTGGAACTAGCGCAATTCGCAGAGTTACAAGACTTTGCACAATTCGCCTCTACTCTCGATAAAACAAGTCAGAATCAATTGGCAAGGGGTCGACGATTAAGGGAATTGCTTAAACAATCCCAGGCAAATCCTCTCCCAGTGGAAGAGCACATAGCTACTATTTATACCGGAACAAGAGGAATCTTGATTCGTTAGAAATTGAACAGGTAAATAAATTTCTGGATGAGTTACGTAAACATCTAAAAGATACTAAACCTCAATTCCAAGAAATTATATCTTCTAGCAAGACATTCACCGAGCAAGCGGAAATCCTTTTAAGGAAGATATTTAGGAATAGCTGGAACGGTTTTCTCTTCAGTAACAAATAAATTTTGCATGTCTACTCTTGTTAGTAGAATAGGAATCGTTGAGAAAGCTTTTTCATTTGAATCATGCAAAAAAGATTTCTTTGTTTTTAGTTTAGTATAGTTATTTAAAGAATAGATAGAAATAAGATTGCGTCCAATAGGATTTGAACCTATACCAAAGGTTTAGAAGACCTCTATCCTATCCATTAGACAATGGACGCTTTTCTTTCATATTTTATTCTTTCTTTTATTTTTTTGCTTCTTCCGAGAAAAAACTATTAGACCAAAAATCTTTTAGGAAATCAAAAAATCCAGATACAAATGCATGATGTATATATTATATCATGCATATATCATAAAGAAGGAGTATGGAGCCGGTAGTGGGAATCGAACCCGCAACCCCAAGGTTATGAGCCTTATGAGCTACCAAACTGCTCTATACTCTTTAACTAAAGATGGGTAACTAGTGGATAAAAGAGGGTTGGATATGCCCCTCTACCAATATCTATACAAATAGAATGGTCCATTTATACAGAATGGTAAAGAGGGCTCCTCTATGATTATCAATTCCACAAATCCATACAAATACGAAAGGGTATTTTATCCTTACCAACTGGATCTTGTTGCACCCGGTAACAAACACTCATAAACCATTTCTCAAAGTACGTGTCCGGATAGCCCAAAATGTCGATAGTTAGCTCTAGGTCTTTCGGTCAAAAAACAACATCAATGAAGGCGTGTAGGTGCACTATTACGCAGTAGGGATTGCAATTTTTCTCGCATTTTCATTTTTTTCACTCAAACTCAAGGGAGAAACTTTGCTTCTTATCTTTTTTTAAAGATTGATGAATCAAATGATATTTCTGTTCTAATTTCTGCCGCTTCTTCTCCCTCTGAATCAAACTTTTTTTTTCCATAATGTGTTGTTGCTATTATTGCCAAGTATACGGTTCTAATCCTAGATGGAAAAATAAATAGAAAAAGAAATTTAAAAAGGCAGATCCTCCCTCTCTATCAAGAGTAATGAACTAGGTGCTGATACAGTACAAAAAAACAAACTAAATTAACCAAACTTGCCTGATGTTGAGGCAATCAAGAAAGCTGCATAAGTGAATATATAACCCACGGAAAAGTGAGCTAATCCAACCAATCTTGCTTGCACAATGGAAAGAGCCACGGGCTTATCTCTCCAGCGAATTAAATTAGCTAAAGGTGTGCGTTCATGAGCCCATGCTAAAGTCTCAATTAATTCCTGCCAATACCCCCGCCAAGAAATTAAGAACATAAATCCAGTAGCCCAAACAAGATGTCCAAATAAGAACATCCACGCCCATACCGATAAACTATTCATCCCAAAAGGATTATATCCATTGATAAGTTGTGAAGAGTTTAACCATAGGTAATCTCTGAACCATCCCATCAAATAAGTGGAGGATTCATTAAATTGTGAAACGTTGCCCTGCCATAATGTGATATGTTTCCAATGCCAATAAAAAGTAACCCACCCAATGGTATTTAACATCCAGAAAACTGCCAAATAAAATGCATCCCAAGCAGAAATATCACAAGTACCGTCGTGCCCTTGGCCGTCACAAGGAAAACTATTTCCAAAATCCTTTTTATCTGGCATTAATTTGGAACCGCGTGCATCTAAAGCACCCTTTACTAAAATGAATGTAGTTGTATGCAAACCTAGAGCAATAGCATGATGAACCAAGAAATCCCCAGGTCCTATTGTTAAGAAAAGTGAATTACTATTCTCATTAACAACATTCAACCATCCGGGCAACCATAGGCTTCGACCCGCATTGAAAGCGGGCCCATTCGTTGAAGATAAGAGTATATCAAACCCATATGTCGTCTTGCCATGAGCAGATTGCATCCATTGGGCAAATATAGGTTCGATTAAGATTTGCTTTTCTGGAGTACCAAAAGCAAGCATGACGTCATTATGAACATAAAGGCCCAAGGTATGGAATCCTAGAAAGAGGCTAGCCCAACTTAAATGAGATATGCTAGCTTCTTTATGGTCTAACATTCTTGCCAATACATTATCCTCATTCTGTTCCAGATTGTAATCCCTAATGAAAAAAATAGCTCCATGAGCAAAAGCCCCTGTCATGATGAACCCTGCAATATATTGGTGATGTGTATATAAAGCAGCTTGAGTAGTAAAGTCTTGTGCTATGAATGCATAAGGAGGTAAAGAGTACATATGTTGAGCTACTAAGGAAGTAATAACCCCTAAAGAAGCTAGAGCAAGACCTAGCTGAAAATGAATCGAATTGTTGATTGTGTCATAGCACGCCCTAATCGACCCCCCGGAGGAGTATGCCTTCTAAAAGATCTTTAATACTGTGCCCAATTCCGAAGTTAGTTCGATACATGTGACCAGCAATGAGAAAAAGAAATGCAAAAGCTAAATGATGGTGAGCCATATCGGTCAGCCACAAACTTTGTGTTTGTGGATGGAATCCCCCAAGAAGAGTTAGAATGGCAGTTCCCGCTCCTTAAGCGGTACCAAATAAATGATTACTCGAATCAGGGTTTTGGGCATAAAGATTCCATTGAACCATCAAAAGGGGTCCCAACCCCTGGGGATAGGGTAATACATCTAAGAAATTATTCCATCGAACGTACTCCCCCTGGATGCGGGAATAGCAACATGAACTAAATGTCATGTCTAAGCGAAAGAACTTACCCCGAAAAGTCCTGACAAATGATGATTGCGACGACATTCCGTGTTTATAAACCACGAAAGGCTTGGTTTCCATTTGGGTTGTAGATGTAACCAACCCGCTATTAAGGACAACGTAGAAAGAAATAATAGAAAAAGAGCTCCAGTATAAAGATCCTCATTGGTGCGTAATCCTATTGTATACCACCACTGATAAACTCCAGAATAAGCAATATTCACTGGACCAGCAGTACCTCCTCGAGTAAAGGCTTCCACAGCAGGTTGACCATAATGAGGATCCCAAATCGCATGAGCAATAGGTCTTACGTGTAAAGGATCTTGTATCCATGATTCAAAATTTCCTTGCCAAGCTACATGAAACAGATTTCCGGACGTCCATAGAAAGATTATTGCTAATTGCCCAAAGTGAGAAGCAAAAATGTTCTGATAAAGACGTTCTTTAGTAATATCATCATGACTTTCGAAATCATGTGCGGTAGCAATACCAAACCAAATACGACGAGTAGTGGGGTCCTGAGCTCAGCCTTGGCTAAACCTGGGAAATCTTAATTCCATAATGCCTTTCAAATCCTCCTAGCCACTATCCTACTGCAATAATTCTCACTGAGAAGAATGCCCATGTCGTGGCAATTCCACCCAGAAGGTAATGGGTTACTCCTACAACGCGTCCTTGTATAATGCTCAAGGCTCTAGGCTGAGTAGTAGGAGCAACTTTTAGTTTGTTATGAGCCCAAATGATAGATTCAATGAGTTCTTTCCAATAACCACAGTCGCTGAATAAAAACATTAAACTGAAGGCCCAGACAATATGAGCACCTAAGAAAAAGAGACCATATGCAGATAATGAAGAACCATAAGACTGAATGACTTGCGATGCCTGTGCCCACAAGAAATCTCGAAGCCACCCATTAATCGTAATGGAACTCTGTGCAAAGTTTCCCCCTATAATATGAGTTACCACCCCTTGATCACTTATAGTACCCCAAACATTTGATTGCATTTTCCAACTGAAATGGAAAATGACTACCGAAATTGCATTGTACATCCAGAATAAACCTAAGAAAACATGATCCCAGGCGGATACTTGACATGTTCCCCCTCGGCCAGGCCCATCGCAAGGAAAGCGAAAACCTAGATTTGCTTTATCGGGTATCAAACGGGAACTCCGGGCAAATAAAACACCTTTCAAAAGTATTAATACAGTCACATGTATGGTAAATGCATGAATGTGTTGACTAAAAAATCTGCGGTTCCTAATGGAATAGGTAACAAAGCCACTTTGCCACCTACTGCTACTAACTCGCCGCCTCCCCACGTTAAGCTAGTACTTGTTGTTGCACCATGAGCTATTATGCCAGGTGCAGTAGCATGGATATTTTGTACCCATTGAGCAAAGATAGGTTGTAATTGTATGGCAGTATCCGAAAACATATCTTGTGGATGGCCTAAAGCACTCATGGTATCATTATGAATGTACAAGCCAAAACTGTGAAAACCTAGAAATATATATACCTAGTTAAGGTGGGATATGATTGCATCGCGGTGTCTAAGGACGCGATCTAATAGATCGTTTTCTCGAGTAGTTGGATCATAGTCTCTTACCATAAAAATTGCTGCATGTGCAGCAGCACCGACTATTAGAAATCCGCCAATCCACATGTGGTCTGTGAACAAGGAAAGTTGTGTACCATAGTCAGTAGCTAGGTATGGATAGGGAGGCATAGAATACATATGATGAGCTACAACAATGGTTGTAGAGCCTAGCATAGCTAGGTTAAGAGATAATTGAGCATGCCATGACATTGTTAATATTTAATAAAGACCCTTATGGCCTTGTCCTGTAAATGGGCCCTTGTGAGCCTCCAAAATATCTTTAAGTCCATGGCCAATACCCCAATTGGTCCTATACATATGACATGCGATTAGGAAAAGAATAGTAATAGCTAAATGATGGTGCGCAATATCGGTCAGCCAGACACCACCGGTTACTGGATCTAGTCCTCCGCGAAAAGTCAGAGATTCTGTGTATTTGGACCAATTTCAAGTGAAAAAAGGGGTTGCTCCTTCGGCAAAACTAGGATAAAGTTGAGCCAAAAGGTCCCGATTCAAGATAAATTCATGAGGAAGTGGTATCTCTTTAGGATCCACCCCAGCGTCAAGAAATTGGTTAATTGGTAAAGATACATGAATTTGGTGCCCCGCCCAAGAAAGAGACACAAGTGCTAATAATCCCGCTAAGTGGTGATTCAACATGGATTCTACGTCTTGGAACCAGGCCAATTTGGGAGCGGCTTTGTGATAATGGAACCAACCAGCAAAAAGCATTAACGTTGCAAAAATCAATGCACCAATTGAAGTACAATAGAGTTGTAATTCACTAGTTATTCCAGATGCTCGCCAAAGCTGAGAAAAACCAAAGGTTATTTGGATTCCTCGGAAACCCCCTCCTACATCACCATTCAATATTTCTTGCCCTACTATAGGCCAAACTACCTTAGCACTAGGCCCAATGTGAGTAGGATCACTTAGCCATGCTTCATAATTGGAAAAACGGGCGCCATGAAAGTACATGCCACTCAACCAAAGAAAGATAATGGAAAGTTGCCCGAAATGAGCACTAAAGACTTTTCGAGAAATCTCCTCCAAATCCCCAGTATGACTATCAAAATCGTGAGCATCAGCATGTAGGTTCCAGATCCAAGAGGTAGTATCAGGGCCCTTAGCTAGTGTTCTTGAGAAATGGCCAGGTCTGGCCCATTCCTCAAAAGATGTTTTTACAGGATCCCTATCCACAACAATTTTTACTTCTGGTTCCGGCGAACGAATAATCATTAAGTCCTCCTCTTTCCGGACAAGACATAGAAAGAGATTCGCCAACTGTCTTTCTAGTGAATCTTTGAAAGATATATATTTTGAAAGATAGATTTCGAAAGATAGATATTGTGATTAGTTCTTTTCTTTACTATCTACCATCCTTCTATTTTTTTAGTTATTCACTGGAGCAATTATATATTGAAGTCAATCCGAGGCAAGAGTTTGGGTCATTATGACATAAAGATTAGGTGCCTAACAGACATTGTTTATCTTGAAAAACAAATATTTCTCGATGTAAGAAAAAAATCTTTTTTATTTTTAATTTCAGAAACTAGTGTATTTTTTTGAGGGCATAAGCTCCTATCTATATCTACTTTGCTTGAGCATAATATAGGGTTTTTTATTTGATTCTAAATTCCAAGATAACTCATTAGAATTATTAATAAGATGGTCATAATATATTAGCAATATTTAGATTGCCCACTCTTTTATTCACTTTATTACTTCTATTCTAGACCCTATCCCTATGGTTTACTCTTATGAAATATCATATAAAATAGAAGGTATAAGAAATGGATATAATGAAATTCTTGATTCGATCTTACGACCTAATTTATTAGATTAATGGATCAACAACCAATCCACCCATTTTATGAAAAAGAAGGAGCATGGTCTTATTCAAATTCAAAGCGCTTCGTAATCTTCAACCAGTTCTGTGCTTCAATATAATTTCCCGGAGTAAGCGCTATAGCTTGTTTCCAATATTCAGCAGCTTGATCAAACCAAGCTTCCGCAATTTCCGAATCACCCTGTAGAATGGCCTGTTCTCCTCGGTCGGAATAGGAAGTTCCTTCCCTTAGAACCGTACTTGAGAGTTTCCTACCTCATACGGCTCAGAAATTGCTATCTGAATTTCCCCTATCTTAACTGAATTCGATTTATCAAAAATTGATCCAATTTCTTCTTGGTTTAAGCAGAAGAAATAAATTACCTAAGTTTCAAACCCTAATTTTTTTATCAATAATCAGTTTGTTTTTTCCCGCCTTCAGAAGAATGAAGTATAGATAGATATAGAGGCTTCGTTCAAATTTTCTGAAAGGTAACTATCCCGGTTTGATATATGAAATCTCTATAGAATCCTTGAAAAAGACTTTTTCCCATAAGAAAGAAAAAGGAACTATCTTTGGGATCTGATACTACACCGCTGCTTAATCCCTTAGTGGATCGGCTCTATTACATAAGCGGATTCCTAAATTTTGCCCCATATCATGGGATAAGTAAGCAGTTTTTTTAGTTTTATCGACCCAGTCGCTCACTAATTGATCTTTACGGTGCTTTCTCTATCAATTTGAGAAACTTTATCCATAGAGTAGTAGTATAGGCCATACTTTCTTCGTTTTTTGATTCTCGTGAAGTGTCCTTCCTTCCTACAACTGATAGGGAAAATCGTTGTTTTTACGATCCCTATGTAGAAAGCCCTTTTTCTAGTATTTACTAGAAAATTTGATCCTCTTTTTTTTCTATAGTGGAGATAGTCGCACGTAATGACAGATCACGGCCATATTATTAATAGCTAGCGGTAAGAAGGGGTCCCGTTCTATTGCCCGGAAATAATATTCCAAAGCCTTTATATGCTCTCCATTGCTTGTGTGTATAAGGCCTATGTTATAGAGTACATAAATTTGATCATAGGGATCGATTTCTAGTCGTGTAGCTTCATAATAATTTTGCAAAGCTTCCGCATAATTTCCTTCGGATTGAGCCACCATCCGTTACGGTCGTTCATTCTATTCAAAAAATCTCCGTTCCAAAATTGTACATGAGGTTTTCATCCCATACGGCTCCTCCCTTCTGTACATAATAGTACTAAGCGAAATAATCTATAGCATCAAAATAGAATTAGTCCCGTCTCATTATGAACCAAAAGGGGCTGGTATTTTTCCAAGAAATCTCTAGCCAACCTTCCCACAAGAGGTTTTTCTTAACACCAATGAATTCTTTTAATGCTAGAGGAAAACGATAGCTCCAATAATTTCTTTGTTCTCAACGCCTCCTATTTAGAGGAATTAGCTACTTCAACGATCTTTGATGGTTATAGGGGTATCCAAAGTACAAACCTGATGGTTGTTTGTTATCCCAGCCATTCTTCCCAGCCCTGATACCGATCAGGAAAGGGGTAATTTCTAACAAAGTTTTTCTCTTTTTGATTCCTATTTCTAGGTGTAGTGCTTTTCTCCCCTATGCTGCCTACGAATACTAATAGAGTAGGATTGGCCTGTAATCCATACCATACCATATCCTGTAGGTGTAACCTTTCGCTCAATACTCAAATCTACAATTGAAGTATCTGAAGCCGCATCAATCGAGGATACACAACAGAAGGAATTGTTAATTCGCGTCACCTTCCCGAAGCATGGGTTTGTTTGGTTTACAAATTTGGTTCTCTCTATGCCAACCCCCTCTCTTTTTCGTAAGACTGAGATATAGGTAGGGCTAAAAAAGCAAAAAAAAAAAGAGTCAAATCGCACCATCTCTATAATAAGTAAATGCCTTTTTTCTCCTGAGGTTGTCGGAATTATTCGCAATAAAATATTGGCTACAATTGAGGAGGTCTTATCAATGAAATTTCCATTTACATAGGATCTAGGCATAATTCCCAACCCATTCTATATAGAATTGTTTTAATTTCTTCACAAAATAACATAAAAACAAACACATACGATTCTTATAATTATAAATAGATTGATCCATATGCTCTACTCTAAATCCATATGTTTAAATGGATAAGAAGAGATATGAAATATTTGACTAAGACTGGATTTCATTCTGCTTTCCTATTTCTGAACAACAACTTATGTTAAACTATTTCGTGTTTTCAAAGTTATTAATTGTCTCATACCCTATTTTTGATTTCGATAGTATGGTGTAGCGTATATTATGCAAACGGAATTCTAAGGTTTCTTTATTTTATTATGCAATAAGAAGAATTCTTCCATTTTATTTTTCTTTAGTTGCGGGAAAACCCAAATTAAAACTTTTATTTTATAGCGAGCGCAATTTCTAGTAAAAAATCATGTATCCTTCCACTTAGATCAAAAGGAATTTTTCCAATAGAACTATGGAACCCCCGAGTGGTTGCGGTTGTACCTGTACTGCAGGAATAAGAAAACTCGCCATCCACTCAGTTTATTCTCCATAATAAGTTATGTAGGAGAGATGGCCGAGCGGTTCAAGGCGTAGCATTGGAACTGCTATGTAGACTTTTGTTTACTGAGGGTTCGAATCCCTCTCTTTCCGTTTTTCTTAATTCATCAACGTTAAGGATCACAATGTATCAAATCAAATAACAATATTTTCCTAATCCTAGGTTATATTATATTATTTCGATTTAATAGAAATTAGAAATTCTCTATAGCAAATTACCGTGGTATGTAAAATACACATAGAGGAAAAAAGAAAAAAGGATCCTAATCCTAGGGTTAATCAATTTTAGCTAGTTGATGGGAAAATACAAATTAATGGTAATGGTCTTAGGGCGATTTAGTTCGAGGAAAGGGGAAGGGGAAGAAAATTCTATGAACCTTTCCTTTTTTCGTTAAGTTCAAGTCTGATGAGAGTAATATTCTACAACTAACAACTCATTTATTTTGAGACCGACCCACTTCCTATCTAGGATTTTATTTACTAGTCCTTTATATTCCAACGTGTCAATCGCCAAATGCTTTGGCAATTTCCCCGGGTCCGATGAAGCAATATAATTTTGAACCAGACCTTTTTATCTTTGGTTATCTTTCGTAGTAATAATATCTCGGGGTTTGCAACGAAAACATGGTATATTGACTATATGAACATTAATTAAAATATGTCTATGGTTGACTAATTGGCGGGCCCCGGGAATGGTTGAAGCCATACCCAATCGAAAAAGGATATTATCCAAACGCATTTCAAGTAATTGTAGTAAAACCTGGCCTGTTGACCTTTTTTCTTTTCCAGCGATATGTAAATATCTAAGTAATTGTCATTCTGTCAGACCATAATGAAAATGCAATTTTTGTTTTTCTTGAAGACGAATATGATATTGCTCCTTTTTCCCACAATTGAAATTTTATTAAGATTACTTCCGGATTTAGGTGTTTTTCTAGTGAGTCCTGGTAAAGCTCCCAGATGGCGTATTTTTTTAAACGAGGTCCTTGATAACGGGACATGAAGAATCCTTTTGTTATTTTTATTGAAATTTCATTTTACACAATTAATTTCATTGTATTTACATTACAAAATACATCAAAATTAAAACTGAATTAAACTACAGGATAAATAGAGTAAAATCAACAGAGTAAAATCAACTAAATAGAGTCGAACTAAACTGCTAGAAGACATTGAGTGATGAACTCAATGATTAAAAAACTAAGAGATGGATGAAATTACACAAGGAATCCTGGTCTCAAAGAAGAGGGGAATGGGGATATGGCGAAATCGGTAGACGCTACAGACTTGATTGTATTGAGCCTTGGTATGGAAACCTGCTAAGTGGTAACTTCAAAATTCAGAGAAACCCTGGAATTAAAAAAGGGAAATCCTGAGCCAAATCCGTGTTTTGAGAAAACAAGGGGTTCTCGAACTAGAATACAAAGGAAAAGGATAGGTGCAGAGACTCAATGGAAGCTGTTCTAACGAATCGAGTTATTACGTTGTGTTGTTAGTGGAATTCCTTCTAATTCTAAATTAGAGAAAGAGGGCTTTTATACCTTATACATTTAATAAACATGTATAGATACTGACATAGCAAACGATTAATCACAGAACTCATATTATATTTGTGACGCCTGGGTAATTAAGCTACAGTAAACCTTTGTTAATGGTGCCATGTCATTGCAACTAGTTTGCTAAAGCTCACTTAATCCAAACCAAGTTTAAATTCAAAATTGAAAATAAAGTCAAAATAGAGTTTCTTCAAATTGCAAAACTAAAATGTTGGGGATGTTGCCAATATTCACTAGGGAATTTTCATGTAGAAACAAACAGACTTAGACTCACAGATAAATTCCTAGGAAAATAATAAAGGGTCCAACAACAATTATTTTGGCCTTTTCAAATAAACCAATATTTAAGCCTTTCAAAATAATCCGAATATTTGTGGGTGGTCCCTAAACACTATGATTGAATTAGGTGCTAAATTCCATTTATTACGAAAGTCATTTGGTACTAAACTAAAATGCTAAACAGTGGCAAAATAGAAAACAGAAGATATAAAAGAAAATTAAAGAAAGAAAAGAGAGGTGGACCTAAAGTACTGCTCTCTTTGGCCCACCTAACTAATGGCCAGCCCAGCCTTCCTTCCCCCATCTCTGTTGTCTTCTCCCTCCCCTTCTGTGGCAGCATGCCCGAGCCCACGCACGCGATGCGCCGTGGGATGGACGACACGGCGTCGTCCCCCTATAGCGCCGACAGCTACAAGGCCTCCCGCACCTCCACCATGAACCCTAGTCCGCCCATACTCTTCCCCCTCGTCTCACCCCCTTCGATTTGAGCTCACCCGTGAGGACCAGTGCGTGTCGCCGTCGCTCACATGACCACCGGCTTCCCCTCGCTGCGCCTCGGTGCTCAGGAGGGCCACCGTCGTTCGCTACGCCTTCTACATCACCAGATTGGAGCCGGGACGCCCCCGTCTTCGTCTCTCACATCTTCTTCCTCATTTGCGGCTGACGCGCGCCATCGCCCGATCCAGACACTCTGGTCCACCCCGACCCTCGACAAGCTCGCCATCCACCCCCTCGTGGTGAGCTTTGCCGTCCGTTCCCCTCTTTTCCCCGTCGAATCGGACGTCGTAGACACCCGCGCCTCCAGTACGGCGTGTTGAAGGCCGTGGTCCTGTTCCCGTGCCCGCGCCAATCCTGCTGCCGTCCTTGTCCTTGTGGTCCGCGTCTGCGCGCTCCTGCCTCTGGCCGCCGCCGCCGTCGTGCGCGCCCTGCGCACCCCTTGCCACGCTCACCCGCGCGAGGCCGCCTATCCCTGCCTGCTGGTCACCAGCGCCCGTGCTGTGGCCTCCCCGCCCGCGCAACCCCTCTCGCCGGCGCTGCTGCTCCACACCCTACCGCGCGGCTCACCTGCGCTACCGCTCCACTCCCCCTTGCTCCCCGCTCCGCTCCGCTGCACCTGCTCGCCGACCACCGCTGCCCCGCGTCCCCGTGCCTCCTCTTGCCGCGGCGGCTGCCGCTCCGGCCGCCTGGCCAGCGCCGTGGCCCCCGGCGCCCCGCAGCCCTCTTCCGGGTTCGGCAACGCCCAGACGCCTGCTGCCCGTTTCGCCCAGTACCTGCAAACCCCCTGGGCCACTTACATGCAGGCCCCAGTTCCCTGACCTTCAAAAAAAGATTAAACCAATATATAATAAAAAATATATTAAATAAATAATTAGATTAATTAATTAACTTAGTTAATTATGTTTACTTAACCTTATTAGCTAGTGTTAATTAATTAAAACCTAATTAGATTAAACAGTCTATGACAAACGGGCCCCATCTGTCAGTTTGACCAGTCAACGGTCACAGTTGACTGCTGACGTCATGATGACTCAGCAACACTATTCTAGATAATGTTGATTTAAAATAATTAAATAACCCTAAAAATGATTTAAATCTTTTAAAATTAATATAAAATAAACCGTAGTTCAGATGGAAAAACTTTGTACATGAAAGTTGCTCATAACGACGAGACGAATCCAGATACGCAGCCCGTTCGTCCGCCACGCATCCCTAGCATAGCAAACACACAACTTTCCCCCTCCGATTCATCCGTCTGAAAACGCGAAACACCGGGGATACTTTCCCGGATGTTTCCCCCTTCGCCGGTATCGCCTCCTACTACGTTAGGGCACACCTAGCACCGCTCATTGTCATGTCATACATCGTTATTCATCTGTTTGCATTGTATTCATTGTTTCTTCCCCCTCTTCTCTCTGGTAGATTACGAGACTGACGCCGCTGCTGGTGCCCCGATCAACTATGTTGTTGACAACCCCTACTTGCTAGAGCAACCAGGCAAGCCCCCCTTTGATCAACCCGATATCGCCTATTCTTCTCTCTACTGCTTGCATTAGAGTAGTGTAGCTTGTTACTGCTTTCCGTTAATCCTATCCTGATGCATAGCCTGTCTTTGCTACTACTGTTGTTACCTTTACCTGCAATCCTAATTGCTTAGTATATGATGCTAGTTTTCCATCAGTGGCCCTTCATTCGTGTCCGTCTGCCATGCTATACTATCGGGCCGTGATCACTTGGGAGGTGACCACGGGTATATATACTATACATATTACACGTGATACATGTTGTGACTAAAGTCGGGTCGGCTCGATGAGTACCCACAAGTGATTCAGAAATGGGGGTGAAGGGGTAGGTGGTTCCATCCAGGTAGTGGTGCGCCTGGGTTCCTGACGGTCCCCGACAGTTACTTTGTGGTGGAGCGACAGGGCAGGTTGAGACCACCCAGGAGAGAGGTGGGCCCGGCCCTGGTCGGTGTTCGCGGTTACTTCAAAATAACACGCTTAACGAGATCTTGGTATTTGATCTGAGTTTGGCCACTGGCCTATGAGCACTAACCAACTACGCGAGAATAGTTATGGGCACTCGACATCGTGGTATCAGCCGAAGCCTTCGTGACATCAGCGACTGAGCAGCGCGCGCCGTGTTGGATTGGAACGCCTGCTCTTGTATAAGGGAGGCTAGGTCTGCTCACCGACCGCGTACGCAACGTGCAGGTGTGCAATGGGCGATGGGCCCAAACCCCTTCGCCATAGGATTTAGACTAGCGTGCTGACCTCTCTGTTGTGCCTAGGTAGGGCTGCGACGTGTTGATCTTCCGAGGCCGGGCATGACCCTGACAAGTGTGTCCGGACAAAGGGGATTGAGCGTGTTGGGAAATGTGGTGCACCCCTGCAGGGAAGTTAATCTATTCGAATAGCTGTGATCTTCGGTAACAGGACGACTTGGAGTTGTACCTTGACCTTATGACAATTAGAACCGGATACTTAATAAAACACATCCTTCCAAGTGCCAGATACAACTTGTGATCGCTCTCTCACAGGGCGACGAGGGGAGGATCATCGGGTAGGATTATGCTATGCGATGTTACTTGGTGAACTTACCATATACTCTCTTCTTCTGCTGCAAGATGGAGGTTACCAGAAGCGTAGTCTTCGATAGGACTAGCTATCCCCCTCTTATTCCGGCATTCTGCAGTTCAGTCCACATATGCTACCCCTTTTCCATTTGATACCAATGCATACATATGTAGTGTAGCTCCTTGCTTGCGAGTACTTTGGATGAGTACTCACGGTTGCTTTGCTCCCCCTTTTCCCCCTTCCTATACCCGATTGCTACGACCAGACGTTGGAGTCCAGGAGCAAGACACCATCGTTGACGACGACTCCTACTACTCTGGAGGTGCCTACTACTATGTGCAGGCCGCTGACGACGATCAGGAGTAGTTTAGGAGGATCCCAGGCAGGAGGCCTGCGCCTCTTTCGATTTGTATCCCAGTTTGTGCTAGCCTTCTTAAGGCAAACTTGTTTAACTTATGTCTCTACTCATATATTGTTGCTTCCGCTGACTCGTCTATGATCGAGCTCTTGTATTCGAGCCCTCGAGGCCCCTGACTTGTAATATGATGCTTGTATGACTTATTTTATATGTAGAGTTGTGTTGGGATATCTTCCCGTGAGTCCCTGATCTTGATCGTACACGTTTGCATGTATGATTAGTGTACGATTGAATCGGGGGCATCACAAGTTGGTATCAGAGCCAACTACCTGTAGGAATCACCCTTCCACACTACTTGGCTGAAGTCGAGTCTTGTTAGTGAAAATTGTTTTACTAACATGGCTGTGCGGCCCATGAGCCCATGTCGCCATTGGGTGGTATTAGGATCTTTTATTCCTCAACCTATACTCTGGGATTCTGATCTCTCTTCTATTCGGGTTAAATAATTTTAGTAACTCTGACTCTAGGTTCTCGTAATTACTTCCTCCCGGAGAGCCCCTCGCTCCAGATGCTTGGTGCGCCGAAGGATTCCGAAGATACTCTCCGATGTTATCCCGAGAACTTGTTCTCATTGTGTTTGCAATTCCCTTCAACCGTTAACCCCTATAGAAAACTACATGCACTTGCCAATCTTACATTAGTCCCCAGTTGCTCTTGTTATTACAAGATACCCTGCAATACTCGTTGTTGTTCCGGGAACAATTTGTGCCTTCTGCCTTGTAGTTCTTTGCCACCTGAATACCCTTACAGATAATTTCTTGCACTTATCGAGTATCCGCTCATCCCCAGTTGATTCATGTATTTCACAAAAGTCTTAGAAATACCATTCGATCCTCGAAAATCCTCAACAACCTATTGCTCTTGAAATTCTTGCTTGCTTGCATTAGGATTAACCTCATAAGTCCGGTAATCTTATTGGCATCCTTAGTCATTATCAGTATGAGTCTGTTGAATCAATATGTTGTGAATGCTCGCAATCCTTAGTCAGATCCTTCTTTTCATCCTTCTGGCTCAGACGTCATTTTAAACATGAGCTGGATCTCGACCAATCAAATTGCCATCGATTGTGCCTCTAAGGCTATTCAACTTATCCATCCCTAATCAGAGCATTGCTTCTGATCCCTTGTCTTGGAATTCATAATTCCTTTGCATTTGAGCTTTGAGTTAGTCAGTTGTTTCTATAATCTGATCTCCTTGCATTCTTTCTTCCTCTGGTTGAGTACCGATGCTCACATAAGATCCCTTGTGGACCACCAGATCCTTTGCTGGATTTTGTCTGACACCGTCCTTCATATTCATTAAACTTGTGAGCCTTTCATCGGATACCTAATGCCTTTGGTAAATTGTATCCCCTGCTTTTGTCAACCATGCTCTGCTCCTGAGCTTGAGTTATTTGCTCCTGGAGTTGCTGGTATGAGTTCATAAGATGCCCCGATGGGTTAAAACTATGCCTTCCTAACTCTGTGTGGACCCTAAAGATTTCACGGGTCATAATTGTCTAGTATTTTACTAGGTAAAACTTTCGACTACTAATGTCATCTTCGAAAAGCGAGAGGAGAATGGAAGGTTATACATTGAAGAAGTGGGAGTCGACCTTGAACTTTGTGTTCATGCCCATGGACACGATGTAGATCCTATCATGGAAGCTTCTTGTAATAATAACTATTCCCTTTGGTATAATAACATCTGATATCAGTGAATTGATCCTTTGCAATCATGCTTTCGACCATGTTCTCCTTTAAATACCATTTCTCGTACAAGTTTAAGCACTTGTCTTATGCAGAGTAATACACCAGTCCAACCTCTACTTTGATTTGTTGTTGAGTATTACCCACTGGTATCTCAAGATAATCACGGAACTGCATAACTTCTTATGAGTTCTTCATCAAGTGCTACATTCTCACCGATTCCAATATTTCACTGGCTCCGAGTTATTAAACACTCGGAGACACCGATAACTGACTCGAGTCTGCATCGCGATTAAACAACTCTTGGTAACCTTCATTACTTACAAGTTTGAACTCGATCACGTCATTCCTAGCCTGCTTTGCTATATCCTTGTTGTGCCGATTTTAACTGTGCTACCTGGCCCTTCTTCCCGGAGCAAAAATTTTGACGATGAGCTAAGCTTATGTCGATCTTCCTCGTCTTATCGTTTCACCTTCAATAACAAGCTTGGTTTGGGTATTGTGTCATACCCTTGGTCCCATTAACCTTTCGCTTCCTTTGATTTGATGCCATCGTTGATCGATTACGTCTTCATGAAATCTCTCGACAAATGTGTCGTGATCATCGTCAACATTTTGACTCCTTCCAGGATATCAATCGAATTCTTGATGAGAAATACCATCCTTGCCCTTAATGATTTGTTTAATCATCCGTCATTTTATTCCCTTCCGTTCAACACAAAATTGTTCGTGTTTTGTGTTATACCTTGAGTTCATGGCTATCCAGCTTATCTTATGTCCTACCTTGAAGTAATACCATCTTATATATCAAGAATATTGTGAGAACTTCACCATCTCTTAAGAATTCTTGATACAATTGATACCTATCGCCATCTCCCTTCATTTCTTAGTCCCCGTGTTATTCCTAACCGGAATACCAACAAATGGACTGTGATGTGAAGAATTCAAAACTTTTGGGAACCCTATTGCTTGTAAGTTAATGAATGATAGTTACATTCTTTGTGTACTGGATATCAAATCACCCTTCCAACATTGATCTTGCTACCTAAGCCCATATTTCTGGTGCACCTTTCAATCAATGCTTAATTGTGTATGCATTCCTCGAGCATACACCATTATATCATTTGATCTGACAAATGTTATCTCCTTATTCACATAATTGTGGAAATCCATCTTTTTGGAAATCTTGAGGATTGTCGCTGAGACCATCAGCCACCCCTCATTCTCTCCTTGGCTTAATGATGAATTCTTGTTTCGGAACTCTCTGCCATAGTTCGTTCCCCGAGAGTCTTACGATGTCACCTCGTTAATTTGTGTCGCACCTTTTCTTCTCAGGCATCATGAGCCTGAGGTATCCCGACACCAATCAGATCTGAATCTCGGTCAGATATGATGGTTGGAACATATTCCCAAGAGTTATAACACTGGTCTTTTATATGAACCGGTAAGATGTCATGCCTAGCACACCTGGCCGTAGGATCTATTGTTATAGTTCCCTTCTTAGCAAGGTTAGTGATTCTTCCATGAGGAAATCGTAAGACTTATTCTATAAGTTGTTCTTGATGGATCCTTTGTGCATCCAAATTCTGACCATTACTTGACGGCCATGTCAATGCTATCTCGAAGCATACCTGTGGTACTCTGGTTTCAATAATAACATTTGAAGCGCAATGAAAAAAAAATCCTTATCAATTATCCAAACACCGTTGTATGGGTAATGTCATGAAATTTCTCTCCCCTCATCTAAAGGGTTTTCTATTTATATCTTGTCATGGATATCATGCTCTGCTTGTCCTTGGGAAGGATATACCCCTGAAATATGTGTTTAAACACATTTTCCTTTCCATTGTTCTGTTTAATCTGATAACCATATTTTCCTTTCTGTTGTTTGGTTTAACCTTTCTTGTGATCTACATGATCTAAGCAGTAATAATTCATTGCTTATGTAAACACCTCGGTGTACAACTCTGTCAGTGAGACCCTATTTCTACTGTTGATGACTTTCCGGTAACCGCCGATGGACGAGAACTTTACCTATTGGTTCGCCTCGTTCAACGAGCAGGAAAATGGTTCTCATCGTCCCTCTCCCTTGGTACCGATGTTGTTGCCGACATAACCGATAGGCTATTCTCTGGCATGCCTTGCTATCATAACCGTGCAAGATATCGCTGCACCTCCTATTTCTAACCCACAAGGTGGGCCCATAACCCACAATTCCACAGGATCCAAACCTGACTCTCCTGTACACCCCTGTTGCCAAAGTATTCCGCACGTTTGACCCCATATGTAGTTCAGGTGTCACCTTCCTAAAGATGACCTATTCTAGTATCAGATGCGACACCTATTCCCGCTGCTCTGAACCCCTTTCATGCCTTGATTAAGACATCGAACGGTTGACTAACCGCTTAAAACTTCTTACCGTACCTTCTTGATCGACTCTAAATGCATTTCATTTGACCAATTCGAGAGTTACTTATGTGATCATTCATGGGATAACCCCCAGATGATTTCCCCTGATAGCATTCTATCGTTGTCGGGCTGCCCCTTTCCTATTCGTAAGTACGATGGAGTTCACCAAGAAAGGCTGATGACTTATCCTGATAACCTAAAGCAAAGGAATGGAGACACCAATGGAAGCAGTCAACTTCTTCGAGAAGATCAACCAAGACCGAGAAGATCCGTTAGAATTTCGTAACCAAATCCCTTCCCCCTTACTCCCGCTCCCAAATCTCGGGACGAGATTTCTTGTAGTGGGGGAGATTTGTGATGCCTCGGTAATTAAGCTACAGTAAATCTTTGTTAATGGTGCCATGTCATTGCAACTAGTTTGCTAAAGCTCACTTAATCCAAACCAAGTTTAAATTCAAAATTGAAAATAAAGTCAAAATAGAATTTCTTCAAATTGCAAAACTAAAATGTTGGGGATGTTGCCAATATTCACTAGGGAATTGTCATGTAGAAAAAAACAGACTTAGACTCACAGATAAATTCCTAGGAAAATAATAAAGGGTCCAGCAGCAATTATTTTGGCCTTTTCAAATAAACCAATATTTAAGCCTTTCAAAATAATCCGAAGATTTGTGGGTGGTCCCTAAACACTATGATTGAATTAGGTGCTAAATTCCATTTATTACAAAAGTCATTTGGTACTAAACTAAAATGCTAAACAGTGGCAAAATAGAAAACAGAAGATATAAAAGAAAATTAAAGAAAGAAAAGAGAGGTGGACCTAAAGTACTGCTCTCTTTGGCCCACCTAACTAATGGCCGGCCCAGCCTGCCTTCCCCCATCTCTGTCGTCTTCTCCCTCCCCTTCTGTGGCAGCATGCCCGAGCCCGCGCACACGATGCGCCGTGGGATGGACGACACGACGTCATCCCCCTGTAGCGTCGACGGCTACAAGGCCGCCCACGCCTCCACCACGAACCGTAGTCCGCCCATACTCCTCCCCCTTGTCTCACCCCCTTCGATTTGAGCTCACCCGTGAGGCCCAGTGCGTGTCGCCGTCGCTCACATGACCACCGGCTTCCCCTTGCAGCGCCTCGGTGCTCAGGAGAGCCACCATCGTTCGCTACGCCCTATACATCACCAGATTGGAGCCGGGACGCCCCCATCTTTGTCTCTCGCATCTTATTCCTCATTTGCGGCTGACGCGCGCCATCGCCATCAAGACACTCCGGTCCACCCCGACCCTCGACGAGCTCGCCATCCACCTCCTCGCGGTCAGCTTTGCCGTCCGTTCCCCTCTTTTCCTCGTCAAATCGGACGTCGTAGACACCCGCGCCTCCAATTCGGCGTGTTGAAGGACGCGGTCCTATTCCCGTGCCCGTGCCAATCCCGCTGCTGTCCTTGTCCTTCTGGTCCGCGTCCGCGCGCTCCCACCTCTGGCCGCCGCCACCGCCGTGCGCACCCTGCGCGCCCCTGGCCACGCTCATCCGCCCGAGGCCGTCTGTCCCTGCCTGCTGGTCACCAGCGCTCGTGTTGTGGCCTCCCCGCCCGCGCAGCCCCTCTCGCCGGCGCTGCTGCTCCACACCCTACCGCGCGGCTCACCTGCGCTACCGCTCCCCTCCCCCTCGCTCCCCGCTCCGCCCCACTGCACTTGCTCGCTGAGCACAGCCGCCCCGCGTCCCCGCGCCTCCTTTCGCCGCCGCGGCTGCCGCTCCGGCCGCCTGGCCAGCGCCGTGGCCCCCGGCGCCCTGCAGCCCTCTGCCCGGTTCGACAACGCCCAGACGCCTGCTGCCCGTTTTGCCCAGCACCCGCAAACCCCCCTAGGCCACTTACATGCAGGCCTAGTTCCCTGGCCTTTAAAAAAAGATTTAAAAAATATATATTAAAAAATATATCAAATAATTAATTAGATTAAATAATTAACTTAGTTAATTATGTTTAATTAACCTAATTAGCTAGTGTTAATTAATTAAAACCTAATTAGATTAGAGAGTCTATGACAAACGGGCCCCATCTGTCAGTTTGACCAGTCAACGGTCATAGTTGACTGCTGACGTCATGATGACGCCAGCAACACTATTCTGGATAATGTTGATTTAAAATAATTAAATAATCCTAAAAATGATTTAAATCTTTTAAAATTAATATAAAATAAACCGTAGCTCGGATGGAAAAACTTTGTACATGAAAGTTGCTCAGAACGACGAGACGAATCCGGTACGCAGCCCGTTCGTCCGCCACGCATCCCTAGCATAGCAAACACACAACTTTCCCCCTCTGATTCATCCATCTAAAAACGCGAAACACCGGGGATACTTTCCCGGATGTTTTCACCCTTCGCCGGTATCGCCTCCTACTGCGTTAGGGCACACCTAGCACCACTCATTGTCATGTCATGCATCGTTATGCATCTATTTGCATTGTATTCGTTGTTTCCTCCCCCTCTTCTCTCCGGTAGACTATGAGACTGACGCCGCTGCTGATGCCCCGATCAACTACGTTGTTGACGACCCCTACTTGCCAGAGCAACCAGGCAAGCCCCCCCTTTGATCAACCCGATATCGCCTATTCTTCTCTCTACTGCTTGCATTAGAGTAGTGTAGCTTGTTACTGCTTACCGTTAATCCTATCCTGATGCATAGCCTGTCTTTGCTACTACTGTTGTTACCTTTACCTGCAATCCTAATTGCTTAGTATAGGATGATATTTTTCCATCAGTGGCCCTTCATTCTTGTCCGTCTGCCATGCTATACTATCGGGCCTTGATCACTTGGGAGGTGATCACGGGTATATATACTATACATATTACACGTGATACATGTTGTGACTAAAGTCGGGTCGGCTCGTTGAGTACCCGCAAGTGATTCGGATATGGGGGATGAAGGGGCAGGTGGTTCCATCAAGGTAGTGGTGGGCCTGGGTTCCCGATGGCCCCCAACTGTTACTTTGTGGTGGAGCGACGGGGCAGGTTGAGACCACCCAGGAGAGAGGTGGGCCTGGCCCTGGTCGGTGTTTGCGGTTACTTCAAAATAACACACTTAATGAGATCTTGGTATTTGATCTGAGTCTGGCCACTGGCCTATACGCACTAACCAACTATGCGGTAACAGTTATGGGCACTCGATGTCGTGGTATCAGCCGAAGCCTTCGTGACGTTAGCGACTGAGCGGCGCGCGCCGGGTTGGACTGGAACACTTGCTCCTATATAAGGGAGGCTAGGTCTGCTCACCGGCCGCGTACGCAACGTGCAGGTGTGCAATGGGTGATGGGCCCAGACCCCTTCACCATAGGATTTAGACCAGCGTGCTGACCTCTCTGTTGTGCCTAGGTAGGGTTGCGACATGTTGATCTTCCGAGGCTAGGCATGACCCAGACAAGTGTGTCCGAGCAAAAGGGGATCGAGCGTGTTGGGAAATGTGGTGCACCCCTACAAGGAAGTTAATCTATTCGAATAGCCGTGATCTTCGGTAACAGGACGACTTGGAGTTGTACCTTGACCTTATGACAACTAGAACCAGATACTTAATAAAACACATCCTTCCAAGTGCCAGATACAACCGGTGATCGCTCTCTCACATGGTGACGAGGGGAGGATCATCGGGTAGGATTATGCTATGCGATGTTACTTGGTGAACTTACCATCTACTCTCTTATTCCGGCATTTCGCAGTTCAGTCCACATATGCTACCCCTTTTCCATTTGATACCAATGCATACATATGTAGTGTAGCTCCTTGCTTGCGAGTACTTTGGATGAGTACTCACGGTTGCTTTGCTCCCCCTTTTCCCCCTTCCTATACCCGATTGCTACGACCAGGCGTTGGAGTCCAGGAGCAAGACACCACCGTTGACGACGACTCCTACTACTCTGGAGGTGCCTACTAATACGTGCAGGCCGCTGACGACGATCAGGAGTAGTTTAGGAGGATCCCAGGGAGGAGGCCTGCTCCTCTTTCGATCTGTATCCCAGTTTGTGCTAGCCTTCTTAAGGCAAACTTGTTTAACTTATGTCTGTACTTAGGTATTGTTGCTTCCGCTGACTCGTCTATGATCGAGCTCTTGTATTCGATCCCTCGAGGCCCCTGGCTTGTAATATGATGCTTGTATGACTTATTCTATTTGTAGAGTTGTGTTGTGATATCTTTCCGTGAGTCCTTGACCTTGATCGTACACGTTTGTGTGTATGATTAGTGTACGATTGAATCGGAGGTGTCACAATATTATAATTATAATATAGGTTCTTTATCTTTTTTAAAAATGAAATTAGAAATGATAATGATTATGAAATAAAAAAACTCATATCATAATTTTTTTATTATTGTGAATCCACTCCAATCGAATATTGAATAATCAAATTCTTCAATTCAAATTCAAAGTTTTCGAGATCTTTAAAAAACTAGATTAATCAGACAAGGACAAAGAGAGAGTCCCATTCTACATGTCAATACTGACAACAATGAAATTTCTAGTAAAAGGAAAAATTGTCGACTTTATAAGTTGTAAAAGGAAAATCTGACAACAATGAAATTTCTAGTAAAAGGAAAACCTCTATCGCCAAATCCTCTTTTATTCCCTAACTATACTATATTATTATTATTTATCCTCTTTTTTTCTTTTTATCAATGCACTTTTTTCTTTTTATCAATGCAATGGGTTTAAGATTCATTAGTTTTCTCATTCTACTCTTTCACAAAGGAATGCAAAGAGAACTCAATGGATCTTATCCTGTTCATTGAATAGATTTCTTTTTATTAGAGTATCGGCAAGAAATCTTGGTTATTCACTCTATTTTAAGTTTTATTTAAGTAAACCATGCACAATGCATAGGACTACCCCCCCCCCCATTTTCAAATTTAAAATTTGAAATACTTTAATTAATTTTTAGCCATTTTAATTGACATAGATACAAATACTCTACTAGGATGATGCGCAAGAAAAGGTCAGGATAGCTCAGTTGGTAGAGCAGAGGACTAAAAATCCTCGTGTCACCAGTTCAAATCTGGTTCCTGGCAGAGAAAAAAAAGAACCACCGAATAGGTATTGATCCAAATACCTCGAGATGGATTGTGATACATATTCATTAATAATAATTATTCATCTAAGTGGATAAATTTATAATATAAATATAGAGGCACTTCTTTTTATTTTTAAAGAAGTTTTAAAATATATCTTTTCTTTATGATAAAGAAGGGGGTGAGATTCCCCTTTATTTTTTTGCGTTTCATAATTTTGTATTCTGCTATTCCGATGAATATTTTTTTAGTCTTGATTATATTTATCTTATCTTATTTTCCTAGTTGTGCTAAGTAATGTGCGCGGTACAAAGTTCCTGGTAGAGAACTTCTTTGAGTCATCCTATTTTTCTGTTCATATGAAGGAAATTAATATGCGATTTTCAAAATAGGGGAATCCAAATGAAACCCTTTTTTGCTTAGTCTATTTGGAATGCTTTTGTATAATTAGTAATTAATTATAAATAGGCATTCCGTTTCATCTAGGAAAAGAACCTAAAAATATTCCTTGACTTGAATAAAATCTTGAGTTGTGTTGTATAAGTGAGCATGAATTTCTTATCATTCAATGAGCATCTTGTATTTCAGAAAAATTGGGGGTTATATAATCCTTACATAAGAGCCAGCCTATCCAACTTTCAGGCATTAGGATATGTTTAAGGCACAGATGATTATCATAAGAGATTCCCACCATATCATAAGATCCGCGTTCTTGAAAATCGGCACTTCTCCAAATCCAGAAGGCAAACGGAATTCTAGGATTATCCTTTTGGGCAAAGACTTTTATGCAGACTTCTTCTGGATTATCTATACCATATTGTATTCTCGTAAGATGATACACGCTAGCTAAATATCCACCGGGTGCTACATCATAAGCACATTGGGAGCGTAAATAATTGTAACCATATACATATAAAATGACAGCAATGGAATCCCAATCCCCTGCTTTTATTTGTAAAGTCTCTATTCCTCGGTGATCAAATCCCAAAGATCTATGAATCACCTCATGTTTGACTAGCCAATTAGATAACCAACCCTGCTGCATTGTCTTCATCTCTCCCTCTTTGTATACATATTTCACATTTCGGATGCAAGTTTGAAAGATTGCCCTGCCTTTTATTTTTCTACACAAAAGAGCCCCTCTCCTAATTCACTAATTTGTAGGAAGGTACTGAACTTTTGGATTTGAAAAAAGTTTCAGAAGATATATCTAATGTAGATGGTGATTTATAGAGCAATTCTTGCTCATAAGTTCCTGTATGAGTACTGCGCCTAACATAAAGCTTGTGACTGGTAGTAAAACATCTATTTTTATTTTGAGATAGAGTTCGATCCTCAACTATTTCTCGCGATATCTTCTTACGAAGTTTTGTTAGGGAATCTATAACTGCCTCCGGTTTAGGTGGGCAGCCCGGCAAGTAGACATCCACAGGAATTAACTTATCAACTCCCCGAACAGTACTATAGGAATCTGTACTGAACATTCCCCATGTAATAGTACAGGCTCCCATAGCAATGACGTATTTTGGTTCAGGCATTTGCTCGTATAATCTCACTAAAGAGGGAGCCATTTTCATTGTAACCGTACCGGCTGTTAAAATTAGGTTTGCTTGCCTAGGACTTGATCTTGGTACCAATCCATAACAATCAAAGTCGAATCGTGAGCCTATTAATGAAGCAAATTCAATGAAACAACAACTGGTACCATATAGAAGGGGCCATAAACTGGAGAGTCTTGACCAACTCGAAAGATCATTTGGTGTAGTTGAAATAACAGAATTGGAACTTGTTTGGTCAAGTATGGGAAACTCAATCAAATTCATAACTGTCTCAATAGAATCTTTTCCTTCTTTTTTTGTCTAAATATTCAGTTAAGACCATTCCAAGGCTACTTTTCGCCATTGAGGGAGTCCTGGATTAGGGGGTCTCCGGATAGCCGGATTATATCCTTTGGTCGGACTGTTTGACTATGAAGATACAAGATTGAAGACTTCGTCTCGTGTCCGGATGGGACTCTACTTGGCGTGGAAGGCAAGCTAGGCAATACGGATATGTATATCTCCTCCTTTGTAACCGACCTTGTGTAACCCTAGCCCCCTCCGGTGTCTATATAAACCGGAGGGTTTTAGTCCGTAGGACAACATACAATCATACCATAGGCTAGCTTCTAGGGTTTAGCCTCTTCGATCTCGTGGTAGATCAACTCTTGTACTACCCGTATCATCAAGAATAAATCAAGTAGGACGTAGGGTTTTACCTCCATCAAGAGGGCCCGAACCTAGGTAAAACATCGTGTCCCCTGCCTCTTGTTACCATCCGCCTTAGACGCACAGTTCGGGACCCCCTACCCAAGATCCGCCGGTTTTGACACCGACATTGGTGCTTTCATTGAGAGTTCCTCTGTGTCGTCGCTGTTAGGCTTGATGGCTCCTTCTATCATCGATGGCGATGCAGTCCAGGGTGAGACTTTTCTCCCCGGACAGATCTTTGTGTTCGGCGGCTTCGCACTGCGGGCCAACTCACTTGGCCATCTGGAGCAGATCGAAAGTTACGCCCCTGGCCACCAGGTCAGGTTTGGAAGCTTAAACTACACGGCCGATATCCGCGGAGACTTGATCTTCGACGGATTCGAGCCTCTGCCTTGTGCGCCACGCGGTCACGATGAGTGCGATTTAGCTCTACCATCAGACGGTGTTCAGGAGATCGCACCGGCAGCCGCTCCGACTCTCAATTCGGAGCCAGTTGCGCCGTCCATGGACGGGTGGATGGACCCCGCCACAGAGGCCTTACCCTCAGCGCCGATCGAGCCGAACATCGACCTTACCCTGTGCGAGAGCCGTGTTGTCAGACCGGCGGACCCTTCTCCGGCCACGGACTCCGAACCGCCTGCGCCCGTTCCTAGCGAATCCGATTGAGCGCCGATCATGGAGTTTACCTCCGCGGATATTTTTCAGCACTCGCCCTTTGGCGACATACTGAACTCATTAAGGTCTCTCTCCTTGTCAGGAGGATCCTGGCCGAACTATGTCCGGCAGGATTAGGATGCGGATGACGAAGAAATTCGCTGCCCACCCACCACCCACTTAGTAGCCACTGTCGACGACTTAACCGACATGCTTGACTTCGACTCCGAAGACATCGACGGTATGGACGACGATGCGGGAGACGAAGAGGAACCACTGCCGACAGGGCATTGGACAGCCACCTCATCATGCGATATATACATGGTGGACACACCCAAAGAAGGTAATGGCGACGAGACAGCGGAGGATGACCCCTCCAAGAAGCAATCCAAGCGCCGACGTCAGCGGCGCCGCTCTAAGTCCCGCCAAAGCAAAAGTGTTGATACCGGCACAGGAGATAATAACACTCCGGATAGTGCCGAAGATGGCAACAATCCCCTCCAGCAAGATTTAGAGCAGGAGGATGGAGGAGCCAGCCCTCCAGAGAGAGCGGCAGATGGAGAGGCGGAGGATGATAATTACATGCCCCCTCCGAAGAAGAGGCAAGCCTCGACGATGACGAATTCGTCATGCCAGAGGATCCCGTCGACCAAGAGCGCTTCAAGCGCCGGCCTATAGCCACGGCAAATAGCCTTAAGAAAAAGCAACAACAGCTTCAAGCTTATCAAGATCTGCTAGCTGACAGATGGACAGAAGTCCTCGCGGCTGAGGAATATAAACTCGAGCGCCCCTCCAAGAGTTACCCAGAATGCAGGTTGCTACCCCAACTGGAGGAAGAAGCGTATGACGCGGCTGATCGGCCACCTCGCGGCCGCGATAGAGAGGCATTCCAGCCAAAAACTCAGCCTGCACCCCGACGCCATTCAAATAAAAAGGCATGGGGAAATACGCCAGACCTGCGAGACATATTGGAGGACAAAGCAAAACATGCAAGATCGATCTATGGATCACGAGTGCACGCCACCATGCAAGATGATAAACGTCATGCCGGATACAGTAAAAGTAAATCCGGCCGGGCCGAACACAGCGGGCAAGACCCATTCGAGCTGCTTGCGATATAGCCCAATACAGAGGTGTCGCACACCCCTTATGCTTCATAGACAAAGTCATGGATCATCAAATCCCAGAGGGTTTCAAACCCGTAAATATAGAATCATACGACGGCACAACAGATCCTGCGGTATGGATTGAGGATTTCCTCCTCCACATCCACATGGCCCGCGGTGATGACTTACACACCATCAAATATCTCCCACTAAAGCTCAAAGGACCAGCGCGGCATTGGCTTAATAGCTTACCAGCAGAGTCCATTAGCCGTTGGAAGATCTGGAGGCCGCATTCTGCTACCTCTTGAGCTTGCGTTGGATTTCCCCAAAGAGAAAAGGATGATGTAGTAGAGTAGCGTAAGTATTTCCCTCAGTTTTTGAGAACCAAGGTATCAATCTAGTAGGAGGCCACGCTCAAGTCCCTCATACCTGCACAAAACGATAGCTACTCGCAACCAATGCGATTAGGGGTTGTCAATCCCTTCACGGTCACTTACGAGAGTGAGATCTGATAGATATAATATTTTTGGTATTTTTGGTATAGAGATGCAAAGTGAAAAGTAAAGGCAAAGTAAAAAGCAAAACAAGATTAAAGTGATGGAGATTGATATGATGAGAATAGACCCGGGGGCCATAGGTTTTGCTACGTCTTGAGCTTGCGTTGCTTTTCCCCGAAGAGGAAGGGATGATGCCGCAGAGTAGCGTAAGTATTTCCCTCAGTTTTTGAGAACCAAGGTATCAATCCAGTAGGAGGCCACGCTCAAGTCCCTCGTACCTGCACAAAACGATAGCTACTCGCAACCAACGCGATTAGGGGTTGTCAAGCCCTTCATGGTCACTTACGAGAGTGAGATCTGATAGATATAATATTTTTTGGTATTTTTGATATAAAGATGCAAAGTAAAAAAGCAAAGCAAGATTAAACTGATGGAGATTGATATGATGAGAATAGACCCGGGGCCCATAGGTTTCACTAGTGGCTTCTCTCAAGAGCATAAGTATTCTACGGTGGGTGAACAAATTACTATTGAGCAATTGACAGAATTGAGCATAGTTATGAGAATATCTAGGCATGATCATGTATATAGGCATCACGTCCGTGACAAGTAGACCGAAACGATTCTGCATCTACTACTATTACTCCACTCATCGACCGCTATCCAGCATGCATCTAGAGTATTAAGTTAAAACAAAGTAACGCCTTAAGCAAGATGACATGATGTAGAGAGATAAATTCATGCAATATGAAATAAACCCCATCTTGTTATCCTCGATGGCAACGATGTAATACGTGCCTTGCTGCCCCTTCTGTCACTGGGTAAGGACACTGCAAGATCGAACCCAAAGCTAAGCACTTCTCCCATGGCAAGAACTACCAATCTAGTTGGCCAAACCAAACGGATAATTCGAAGAGACTTGCAAAGATAACCAATCATACATAAAAGAATTCAAAGAATATTCAAATATTATTCATAGATAGACTTGATCATAAACCCACAATTCATCGGTCTCAACAAACACACCGCAAAAACAAGATTACATCGAATAGATCTCCACAAGAGAGGGGGAGAACTTTGTATTGAGATTCAAAGAGAGAGAAGAAGCCATCTAGCTACTAACTATGGACCTGAAGGTCTGAGGTAAACTACTCACACTTCATCGGAGGGGCTAGGATGATGTAGAAGCCCTCCGTGATGACGACCCTCTTCCGGCGGAGCTCTGGAACAGGCCCCAAGATGGGATCTCGTGGATACAGAAAGTTGCGGCGGTGGAATTAGGTTTTTGGCTCCTGTTGTAATCGTTTGGGGTACGTGTGTATATATAGGAGGAAGAAGTACGTCGGTGGAGCACCGAGGGGCCCACGAGGCAGGGGGCGCGCCCTAGGGGGGGCGCCCCGACCCTTGTGACCTCCTCTTTGACTCCCTGGCATAGAGTCCAAGTCTCATGGATCACGTTCGGTGAGAAAATCACGTTCCCGAAGATTTTATTCCGTTTGGACTCCGTTTGATATTCTGTTTCTCCGAAACACTGAAATAGGCAAAAAACAACAATTCTGGGCTGGGCCTCCGGTTAATAGGTTAGTCCCAAAAATAATATAAAAGTGGAAAATAAAGCCCAATATAGTCCAAAACAGTAGATAATATAGCATGGAGCAATCAAAAATTATAGATACGTTGGAGATGTATCAGGCATCCCCAAGCTTAATTCCCGCTCGTCCTCGAGTAGGTAAATGATAAAAAGAGAATTTTTGATGCGGAGTGCTACTTGGCATAATTTCAATGCAAATCTTCTTAATTGTGATACGAATGTTCAGATTCGAAAGATTCAAGATAAAAGTTTATATTGACATAAAAAAAGATAATACTTCAAGCATACTAACAAAGCAATTATGTCTTCTCAAAATAACATGGCCAAAGAAAGTTATCCCTACAAAATCATATAGTCTGGCTATGGTCCATCTTCACCACACAAAGTATTTAAATCATGCACAACCCAAATGACAAGCCAAAAAATTGTTTCATACTCTAACTTTTTCAAAACTTTTTCAGTCTTCACGCAATACATGAGCGTGAGCCATGGATATAGCACTATAGGTGGAATAGAATGGTGGTTGTGGAGAAGACAAAAAGGAGAAGATAGTCTCACATCAACTAGGCGTATCAACGGGCTATGGAGATTCCCATCAATAGATATCAATGTGAGTGAGTAGGGATTGCCATGCAACGGATGCACTAGAGCTATAAATGTATGAAAGCTCAAAAAGAAACTAAGTGGGTGTGCATCCAACTTGCTTGCTCACGAAGACCTAGGGCAATTTGAGGAAGCCCATCATTGGAATATACAAGCCAAGTTCTATAATGTAAATTTCCCACTAGTATATGTAAGTGACAACATATGAGACTCTCTATATGAAGAACATGGTGCTACTTTGAAGCACAATATATGAGACTCGCTATATCATGGTGCTACTTTGAAGCACAAGCGTGGAAAAAAGGATAGTAGCATTGTCCCTTTTTATTTATTTTATTTTTTGGGCCTTTTTTTATTTGGCCTTTCTCTTTTTTTGGCCTTTCTTTTTTTATTTGGCATTTCTCCTTTTTTTTATTTGGGACAATGCTCTATTAATGATGATCACCACACTTCTATTTATTTACAACTCAATGATTACAACTCGATTCTAAAACAAAGTATGACTCTATATGAATGCCTCCGGCGGTGTACCGGGATATGCAATGAATCAACAGTGACAAGTATGAAAGAATTATTAACGGTGGCTTTGCCACAAATACTATGTCAACTACATGATCATGCTAAGCAATATGACAACGATGAATGTGTCATGATGAACTAGATGGTGGAAAGTTGCATGGCAATATATCTCGGAATGGCTATGGAAATGCCATAATAGGTAGGTATGGTGGCTTTTTTGAGGAAGGTATATGGTAGGTGTACGATACCAGCGAAAGGTGCACGGTATTAGAGAGGCTAGCAAAGGTGGAAGGGTGAGAGTGCGTATAATCCATGGACTCAACATTAGTCATAAAGAACTCATATACTTATTGAAAAAATCTAGAAGTTATCAAAGCAAAGTATTACGCGCATGCTCCTAGGGGGATAGATTGGTAGGAAAAGACCATCGCTCGTCCCCGACCGCCACTCATAAGGAAGACAATCAATAAATAAATCATGCTCCGACCTCATCACATAACGGTTCACCATACGTGCATGCTACGGGAATCACAAACTTTAACACAAGTATTATTTAAATTCACAACTACTCAACTAGCATGACTTTAATATTATCACCTCCATATCTCAAAACAATTATCATGCTTCAATCTTTTCTTAGTATTCAACACACTCAAAAGAAAGTTTCACAAATCTTGAATACCAAGCATATTATTATTAAGCAAATTACCATGCTATTAAGAGACTCAAAAAAAAATTTAACTGAAGCATGAGAGATCAATAGTTTCTTTAAAACAAATCCAACACCGTGCTCTAAAAGATCTAAGTGAAGCACATAGAGCAAAATTATAACTCTCAAAAGATATAAGTGAAGCACATAGAGCAAAACTACTTAGCTCAACAGATATAAGTGAAGCACATAGAGTATTCTATCAAATTTTAATTCATGTATGGCTCTCTCAAAAGGTGTGTACAGCAAGGATGATTGTGGCATACTAAGACACAAAGCCACAAATAATACAAGACGCTCCAAGCAAAACACATATCATGTTGGTGAATAAAAATATAGCTCCAAGTAAATTACCGATGGAAGTGGACGAAAGAGGGGATGCCTTCCGGGGCATCCCCAAGCTTTGACTTTTTGGTGTCCTTGGATTATCTTGGGGGTTCCATGGGCATCCCCAAGCTTAGTCTCTTGCCACTCCTTGTTCCATAATCCATCACAAGAATTCACCCAAAACTTGAAAACTTCACAACACAAAACTCAAAGAAGAAAACTCGTGAGCTCTGTTAGCGAAAGGAAACAAAAGACCACTTCAAGGTACTGTAATGAACTCATTATTTATTTATATTGGTGTTAAACCTACTTTATTCCAACTTCTCTATGGATTATAAACTATTTTACTAGCCATAGATTCATCAAAATAAGCAAACAACACACGAAAAACAGAATCTGTCAAAAACAGAACAGTATTTAGTAATCTGTAGCTAGCGCAAGATCTGGAACCCCAAAAATTCTAAAATAAATTTATGGACGTGAGGAATTTCTCTCCAAATAAAAATGAAAGCAGTTCTCGTGAGGGCTAAAGTTTCTGTTTTTTACAGCAAGTTCAACAAGACTTTCCCCAAGTCTTCCCAACGGTTCTACTTGGCACAAACACTAATTAAACACAAAAAACACAACCAAAACAGAGGCTAAATAATTTATTTATTAGTAAACAGGAGCAATAAGCAAGGAATAAAAATAAAATTGGGTTGCCTCCCAACAAGCGCTATCGTTTAACGCCCCTAGCTAGGCATAAAAGCGAGGATAGATCTAAGTATTGCCATAATAGTAAGATAGATTATTAAAACTCATTTCATATTCTCTATGTTCGGCAGCAAGTTTTCTTTGAGGCAAGCAAAAGTAATCAAAAGGACTAAATTTAACGGGACCAAAGTCCCCAAGATCAACCTTGGGAGGTATAGGTTCCTCGTTTGGTCCTTCATAATGCACAACCAATTCATCATTATAAGCATTCTTTTGACAGAACTTTGTAAGCCTATATTCAAGAGAATATCCTAGTTCATTATTTCAAATAGCCAAATCATCAATCTTAAGAAATTTTGCTTCAATCATAGCATTAAAATTCTTTTGTGAACTCATAAACTCTTTAACACTATTCTCCAATTCAGAGGGCATCTTATTATAATTTCCATAAGAGTTGTTGTAGGAATTCCCATAATTATTAGAAGGATTACTAGGATATGGCCTAGGATTAAAATTCCCTCTATAAGCATTGTTACCAAAATTATTCCTACCAACAAAATTCACACCCATAGATTCATTGCTTTTCTCAATCAAAGTAGACAAATAATTTTAGTAGAAACACTTTTAGTAGCAAATAATTTCATAAGTTCATCCACCTTTCCACTCAACACATTGATTTCTTCTATCACATGCACTTTTTTATTAGAAGTTCTTTCAGTATGCCATTGAGAATAATTAACCATAATATTATCTAGGAGTTTAGTAGCATCTCCTAAAGTGATTACCATAAAAGTGCCTCCCGCGGCCGAATCTAAAAGATTTCTAGAAGCAAAATTCAATCCGGCATAAAAAATTTGTATAATCATCCACAAATACAAACCATGAGTAGGGCAATTACGTATCATTAATTTCATTCTCTCCCAAGCTTGTACAACATGTTCATGATCAAGTTGTTTAAAGTTCATAATATCGTTTCTAAGAGAGATGATCTTAGCGGGAGGAAAATACTTAGAGAGAAAAGCATCTTTGCACTTGTTCCATGAATCAATACTATTCTTAGGCAAAGACGAAAACCAAGCTTTAGCACGATCTCTAAGCGAAAAAGGAAATAGCTTCAATTTAACGACATCATTATCGACATCTTTTTTCTTTTGCATATCACATAAATCAACGAAGCTATTCAGATGAGTAGCGGCATCTTCACTAGGAAGGCCGGCGAACTGATCTTTCATAACAAGATTCAACAAAGCGGTATTAATTTCACAAGATTCAGCATCAGTAAGAGGAGCAATCGGTGTGCTAAGGAAATCATTATTATTGGTATTGGTGAAGTCACACAATTTAGTATTATCTTGAGCCATCGCGACAAACAAGCAATCTAACACACGAGCAAACAAGAGCAAACGGGCAAAAGAGGCAAATAGAGAGGTACGATAGAGAGAGAGAGGGCGAATAAAACGGTAAGGGTGAAGTGGGGGAGAGGAAAGCGAGAGGCAAATGGAAAATAATGTAATGCGAGAGATAGGGATTGTGATGGGTACTTGGTATGTTGACTTTTTGCGTAGACTCCCCGGCAACGGCGCCAGAAATCCTTCTTGCTACGTATTGAGCTTGCATTCGTTTCCCCGAAGAGGAAGGGATGATATAGCAGAGTAGCGTAAGTATTTCCCTCAGTTTTTGAGAACCAAGGTATCAATCCAGTAGGAGGCCACACTCAAGTCCCTCGTACCTACACAAAATGATAGCTACTCGCAACCAACGCGATTAGGGGTTGTCAAGCCCTTCACGGTCACTTACGAGAGTGAGATCTGATAGATATAATATTTTTTG
Source organism: Triticum urartu (assembly GCF_056163025.1). Classification (NCBI taxonomy): domain Eukaryota; kingdom Viridiplantae; phylum Streptophyta; class Magnoliopsida; order Poales; family Poaceae; genus Triticum; species Triticum urartu. Next base: position 264,667,210 of record NC_141876.1, read on the forward strand.
GTATTTTTGATATAAAGATGCAAAGTAAAAAGTAAAGGCAAAGTAAAAAAGCAAAGCAAGATTAAAGTGATGGAGATTGATATGATGAGAATAGACCTCGGGGCCATAGGTTTCACTAGTGGCTTCTCTCAAGAGCATAAGTATTCTACGGTGGGTGAACAAATTACTGTTGAGCAATTGACAGAATTGAGCATAGTTATGAGAATATCTAGGCATGATCATGTATATAGGCATCACGTCCGTGACAAGTAGACCGAAACGATTCTGCATCTACTACTATTACTCCACTCATCGACCGCTATCCAGCATGCATCTAGAGTATTAAGTTAGAAACAGAGTAACACCTTAAGCAAGGTGACATGATGTAGAGAGATAAATTCATGCAATATGAAATAAACCCCATCTTGTTATCCTCGATGGCAATGATGCAATACGTGCCTTGCTGCCCCTTCTGTCACTGGGTAAGGACACCACAAGATCGAACCCAAAGCTAAGCACTTCTCCCATGGCGAGAACTACCAATCTAGTTGGCCAAACCAAACGGATAATTCGAAGAGACTTGCAAAGATAACCAATCATACATAAAAGAATTCAGAGAAGATTAAAATATTATTCATAGATAGACTTGATCATAAACCCACAATTCATCGGTCTCACCAAACACACCGCAAAAAGAAGATTACATCGAATAGATCTCCACAAGAGCGGGGAGAACTTTGTATTGAGATTCAAAGAGAGAGAAGAAGCCATCTAGCTACTAACTATGGACCCGAAGGTCTGAGGTAAACTACTCACACTTCATCGGAGGGGCTAGGATGATGTAGAAGCCCTCCGTGATGACGGCCCTCTTCCGGCGGAGCTCCGGAACAGGCCCCATGGGATCTCATGGATACAGAAAGTTGCGGCGGTGGAATTAGGTTTTTGGCTCCTGTTCTGATCGTCTAGGGGTACGTGTGTATATATAGGAGGAAGAAGTATGTCGGTGGAGCACCGAGGGGCCCACGAGGCAGGGGGCACGCCCTACGGGGGGCGCCCCCCACCCTCGTGACCTCCTCTTTGACTCCCTGGCGTAGAGTCCAAGTCGCCTGGATCATGTTCGGTGAGAAAATCACGTTCCCGAAGATTTTATTCTGTTTGGACTCCGTTTGATATTATGTTTCTCCGAAACACTAAAATAGGCAAAAAACAGCAATTCTAGGTTGGGCCTCCGGTTAATAGGTTAGTCCCAAAAATAATATAAAAGTGGAAAATAAAGCCCAATATAGTCCAAAACAGTAGATAATATAGCATGGAGAAATCAAAAATTATAGTTACGTTGGAGACGTATCAGGTTTCACTAGTGGCTTCTCTCGAGAGCATAAGTATTCTATGGTGGGTGAACAAATTACTGTTGAGGAATTGACAGAATTGAGCATAGTTATGAGAATATCTAGGCATGATCATGTATATAGGCATCACGTCCGTGACAAGTAGACCGAAACGATTCTGCATCTACTATTATTACTCCACTCATCGACCGCTATCCAGCATGCATCTAGAGTATTAAGTTAAAAACAGAGTAACGCTTTAAGCAAGATGACATGATGTAGAGAGATAAATTCATGCAATATGAAATAAACCCCATCTTGTTATCCTCGATGGCAATGATGCAATACGTGCCTTGCTGCCCCTTCTGTCACTGGGAAAGGACACCGCAAGATCGAACCCAAAGCTAAGCACTTCTCCCATGGCAAGAACTACCAATCTAGTTGGCCAAACCAAACGGATAATTCGAAGAGACTTGCAAAGATAACCAATCATACATAAAAGAATTCAGAGAAGATTCAAATATTATTCATAGATAGACTTGATCATAAACCCACAATTCATCGGTCTCAACAAACACACCGCAAAAAGAAGATTACATCGAATAGATCTCCACAAGAGAGGGGGAGAACTTTGTATTGAGATCCAAAAGGAGAGAAGAAGCCATATAGCTACTAACTATGGACCCGAAGGTCTGAGGTAAACTACTCACACTTCATCGGAGAGGCTATGATGATGTAGAAGCCCTCCATGATGACGGCCCTCTCCGGCGGAGCTCCGGAACAGGCTCCAAGATGGGATCTCGTGGATACAGAAAGTTGCGGCGGTGGAATTAGGTTGTTGGCTCCGTATCTGTTCGTTTGGGGGTACGTAGGTATATATAGGAGGAAGAAGTACGTCGGTGGAGCTCCGAGGGGCCCATGAGGCAGGGGGCGCGCCCCCCACCCTCGTGACCGCCTCTCTGATGCCTTGGCGTAGGGTCCAAGTCTCCTGGATCACGCTCGGTGAGAAAATCACGTTCCCGAAGGTTTCATTCCGTTTGGACTCCGTTTGATATTCCGTTTCTTCGAAACACTGAAATAGGCAAAAAACAGCAATTCTGGGCTGGGCCTCCGGTTAATAGGTTAGTCCCAAAAATATTATAAAAGTGGAAAATAAAGCCCAATATAGCCCAAAACAGTAGATAATATAGCATGGAGCAATCAAAAATTATAGATACGTTGGAGACGTATCAGGCATCCCCAAGCTTAATTCCTGCTCGTCCTCGAGTAGGTAAATGATAAAAAGAGAATTTTTGATGCGGAGTGCTACTTGGCATAATTTCAATGCAAATATTCTTAATTGTGATATGAATGTTTAGATTCGAAAGATTCAAGACAAAAGTTTATATTGACATAAAAAATAATAATACTTCAAGCATACTAACAAAGCAATTATGTCTTCTCAAAATAACATGGCCAAAGAAAGTTATCCCTACAAAATCATATAGTCTGGCTATGCTCTATCTTCACCACACAAAGTATTTAAATCATGCACAACCCCGATGACAAGCCAATCAATTGTTTCATAATCTAACTTTTTCAAAACTTTTTCAATCTTCACGCAATACATGAGCGTGAGCCATGGATATAGCACTATAGGTGGAATAGAATGGTGGTTGTGGAGAAGACAAAAAGGAGAAGATAGTCTCACATCAACTAGGCGTATCAACGGGCTATGGAGATGCCCATCAATAGATGTCAATGTGAGTGAGTAGGGATTGCCATGCAACGGATGCACTAGAGCTATAAGTATATCAAAGCTCAAAAAGAAACTAAGTGGGTGTGCATCCAACTTGCTTGCTCATGAATACCTAGGGCAATTTGAGGAAGCCCATCATTGGAATATACAAGCCAAGTTCTATAATGAAAGATTCCCACTAGTATATGAAAGTGATAACATGAGAGACTCTCTACTATGAAGATCATGGTGCTACTTTGAAGCACAAGTGTGGTAAAAGGATAGTAACATTGTCCCTTCTCTCTTTTTCTCTCATTTTTTATTTGGGCCTTTTCTCTTTTTTTATGGCCTCTTTTTTTATTTGGGCTTCTTTGGCCTCTCTTTTTTTGTCCGGAGTCTCATCCCGACTTGTGGGGGAATCATAGTCTCCATCATCCTTTCCTCACTTGTGACAATGCTCTAGTAATGATGATCATCACACTTTTATTTTTCTTACAACTCAACAATTACAACTCGATACTTAGAACAAAATATGACTCTATGTGAATGCCTCCGGCGGTGTACCGGGATATGCAATATGACAATGATGAATGTGTCATGATAAACAGAACGGTGGAAAGTTGCATGGCAATATATCTCCGAATGGCTATGGAAATGCCATGATAGGTAGGTATGGTGGCTGTTTTGAGGAAGGTATATGGTGGGTGTATGATACCGGTGAAAGGTGCACGGTATTTAGAGAGGCTAGCAAAGGTGGAAGGGTGAGAGTGTGTATTATCCATGGACTCAACATTAGTCATAAAGAACTCATATACTTATTGCAAAAATCTAGAAGTTATCAAAGCAAAGTATTATGCGCATGCTCCTAGGGGGATAGATTGGTAGGAAAAGACAATCGCTCGTCCCCGGACCGCCACTCATAAGGAAGACAATCAATAAATAAATCATGCTCCGACTTCATCACATAACGGTTCACCATACGTGCATGCTACGGGAATCACAAACTTTAACACAAGTATTCTTTAAATTCACAACTACACAACTAGCATGAGTTTAATATTATCACATCCATATCTCAAAACAATTATCATGCTTCAATCTTTTCTTAGTATTCAATGCACTCAAAAGAAAGTTTCACAAATCTTCAATACCAATCATATTATTATTAAGCAAATTACCATGCTATCAAGAGACTCTCAAAATGATTTAAGTGAAGCATGAGAGATCAATAGTTTCTTTAAAACAAATCCACCACCGTGCTCTAAAAGATCTAAGTGAAGCACATAGAGCAAAATTACATAGCTCAAAAGATATAAGTGAAGCACATGGAGCAAAATTATAACGCTCAAAAGATATAGTGAAGCACATAGAGTAAAATTATAATGCTCAAAAGATATAAGTGAAGCATATAGAGTAAAACTACATAGCTCAAAAGATATAAGTGAAGCAAATAGAGTATTCTATCAAATTTTAATTCATGTATGGCTCTGTCAAAAGGTGTGTACAGCTAGGATGATTGTGGCACACTAAAACACAAAGACACAAATAATACAAGACGCTTCAAGCAAAACACATATCATGTTGGTGAATAAAAATATAGCTCCAAGTAAATTACCGATGGAAGTGGACGAAAGAGGGGATGCCTTCCGGGGCATCCCCAAGCTTTGACTTTTTGGTGTCCTTGGATTATCTTGGGGGTGCCATGGGCATCCCCAATCTTAGGCTCTTGCCACTCCTTGCTCCATAATCCATCAAGATAATTCACCCAAAACTTGAAAACTTCACAACACAAAACTTAAAGTAGAAAACTCGTGAGCTCCGTTAGTGAAAGAAAACAAAAGACCACTTCAAGGTACTGTAATGAACTCATTCTTTATTTATATTGGTGTTAAACCTACTGTATTCCAACTTATCTATGGATTATAAACTATTTTACTAGCCATAGATTCATCAAAATAAGCAAACAACACACGAAAAACAGAATCTGTCAAAAACAGAACAGTCTGTAGTAATCTGTAGCTAGCACAAGATCTGGAACCCCCAAAATTCTAAAATAAACTGCTGAACGTGAATAATTTATCTATTAATCATCTTAAAAAATAATTAACTAAATATCACTCTTGAAATAAAAATGAAAGCAGTTCTCGTGAGCGCTAAAGTTTCTGTTTTTTACAGCAAGTTCAACAAGACTTTCCCCAAGTCTTCCCAACGGTTCTACTTGGCACAAACACTAATTAAACACAAAAACACAACCAAAACAGAGGCTAAATAAATTTATTATTTCTAAACAGGAGCAAAAAGCAAGGAATAAAAATAAAATTGGGTTGCCTCCCAACAAGCGCTATCGTTTAACGCCCCTAGCTAGGCATAAAAGCGAGGATAGATCTAGGTATTGCCATCTTTGGTAGGCAATCCATAAGTGGCTCTCATGATAGTTTCATATGGCAATTTTATTTTCTTTCTTGGAAAGTGTTCCATGCCCTTTTTTAAGGGAAATATAAATCTAATATTCCCTTCCTTCATATCAATAATCGCACCAACCGTTCTAAGGAAAGGTCTACCAAGAATAATAGGGCAAGAAGGATTGCAATCTATATCAAGAACAATGAAATCTACTGGAACATAATTCCTATTTGCAACAATAAGAACATCATTAATACTTCTCATAGGTTTGTTAATAGTAGAATCCGCAAGATGCAAGTTTAGAGAGCAATCATCAAAATTACGGAAATCTACCAAATCACACAAAGTCTTGGGAATAGTAGAGACACTAGCACCCAAACCACACAAAGCATAAAACTCATGATCTTTAATTTTAATTTTAATAGTTGGTTCCCACTCATCATAGAGTTTTCTAGGGATAGGAACTTTCAACTCAAGTTTTTCTTCATAAGATTGCATCAAGGCATCAACAATATGTTCGGTGAAGGCTTTCTTTTGACTATAAGCATGTGGAGAATTTAGCACGGATTGCAACAAGGAAATACAATCAATTAAAGAGCAACTTTCATAATTAAATTCCTTGAAATACAATATAGTGGGTTTAGCAACATCTAGATTTTTATTTCTTTCAATCCCACTTTCATCAATTTCATCATAAAGATCTAAATACTCCGAATTTTTAGAACGCCTTCTAGGTAATGGAAGATCATATTCAGTTTCATCAAGATTCATATTGCAAAACAAAGATTTAATAGGAGACACATCAATAACTTTTAGATCTTCATCTTGATTTTCATAGGAATTCGGTTTAGCGGCCATCTTATTGACTAAGGTGGCTTGCATATCCGAAATTTCAGCAGTCATCTTTTCAAGACGAGCAATTTGGGATCTTATACCATCAAATTCTTTAGACATATCATCAAGCACTTTATTCATATAACTCATAAAAAGAATTTGTTCCTTAAGCTCGTTTCTAAAGAAATTATTATGCTCGAATTGCAAAACCATAAACTTCCAAACGTTGTTTTCAATCTCCTCTAACCCTTTAAGGATAAGATCACCAAATTTCGGTTGAGCCATTGCGACAAACAGGCAATCTAACACACGGGACAACAAAAAGGCAAGCGAAAAAGAGAGGGAGGATAGAGAGAGAGGGCGAATAAAACGGCAAGGGTGAAGTGGGGGAGAGGAAAACGAGAGGTAAATGGAAAATAATGTAGTGCGAGAGATAGGGATTGTGATGGGTACTTGGTATGTTGACTTTTTGCGTAGACTCCCCGGCAACGGCGCCAGAAATTCTTCTTGCTACCTCTTGAGCTTGCGTTGGATTTCCCTGAAGAGGAAAGGATGATGCAGCAGAGTAGCGTAAGTATTTCCCTCAGTTTTTGAGAACCAAGGTATCAATCCAGTAGGAGGCCACGCTCAAGTCCCTCGTACCTGCACAAAACGATAGCTACTCGCAACCAACGCGATTAGGGGTTGTCAATCCCTTCACGGTCACTTACGAGAGTGAGATCTGATAGATATAATATTTTTGGTATTTTTGGTATAGAGATGCAAAGTGAAAAGTAAAGGCAAAGTAAAAAGCAAAACAAGATTAAAGTGATGGAGATTGATATGATGAGAATAGACCCGGGGGCCATAGGTTTCACTAGTGGCTTCTCTCGAGAGCATAAGTATTCTACGGTGGGTGAACAAATTATTGTTGAGAAATTGACAGAAGTGAGCATAGTTATGAGAATATCTAGGCATGATCTTGTATATAGGCATCACGTCCGTGACAAGTAGACCAAAATGATTCTGCATCTACTACTATTACTCCACTCATCGACCGCTATCCAGCATGCATCTAGAGTATTAAGTTAAAAATAGAGTAATGCTTTAAGCAAGATGACATGATGTAGAGAGATAAATTCATGCAATATGAAATAAACCCCATCTTGTTATCCTCGATGGCAACGATGCAATACGTGCCTTGCTGCCCCTTCTGTCACTAGGAAAGGACACCGCAAGATCGAACCCAAAGCTAAGCACTTCTCCCATGGCAAGAACTACCAATCTAGTAGGCCAAACCAAACGGATAATTCGAAGAGACTTGCAAAGATAACGAATCATACATAAAAGAATTCAGAGAAGATTAAAATATTATTCATAGATAGACTTGATCATAAACCCACAATTCATCGGTCTCAACAAACACACCGCAAAAAGAAGATCACATCGAATAGATCTCCACAAGAGAGGGGGGGAACTTTGTATTGAGATCCAAAAATAGAGAAGAAGCCATCTAGCTACTAACTATGGACCCGAAGGTCTGAGGTAAACTACTCACACTTCATCGGAGAGGCTATGATGATGTAGAAGCCCTCCGTGATGACGGCCCTATCCGGCGGAGCTCCGGAACAGGCCCCAAGATGGGATCTCGTGGATACAGAAAGTTGCGGCGGTGGAATTAGGTTTTTGGCTCCGTATCTGTTCGTTTGGGGGTATGTAGGTATATATAGGAGGAAGAAGTACGTCGGTGGAGCTCCGAGGGGCCCATGAGGTAGGGGGCGCGCCCTAGGGGGGCGCACCCCCCGCCCTCGTGACCGCCTCTCTGATGCCTTGGCGTAGGGTCCAAGTCTCCTGGATCACGTTCGGTGAGAAAATCACGTTCCCGAAGGTTTCATTCCGTTTGGACTCCGTTTGATATTCCGTTTCTTCAAAACACTGAAATAGGCAAAAAAACAGCAATTCTGGGCTGGGCCTCCGGTTAATAGGTTAGTCCCAAAAATAATATGAAAGTGTAAAATAAAGCCCAATATAGTCCAAAACAGTAGATAATATAGCATGGAGCAATCAAAAATTATAGATACGTTGGAGACGTATCACCTTCCTCGACAACTTTCAGGGCACTTATGTGCGACCACCAGATGCCGATGACTTGAGCCGCATAATTCAGCAGCCAGAAGAATCAGCCAGGAAATTCTGGACTCGGTTCCTAACAAAGAAAAATCAAATCGTCGACTGTCCAGATGTAGAGCCCTTAGCAGCTTTTAAACACAATATCCGCGACGAGTTGCTAGCCCGGCACCTTGGTCAGGAAAAGCCGAAATCTATGGCAGCCCTCACGACACTCATGACCCGCTTTTGTGCGGGAGAAGACAGCTGGCTGGCTCACAGTAATAACATATCAAAGAACCATGGTACTTCGGACACCATGCACGGCAATAGCAGGTCACGTCGCAACAAACATAAGCGCCGCATTAACAGTGACAATACCGAGGATATGGCAGTCAATGCCAGATTCAAAGGCTCTAAACCCGGTCAGCGGAAAAAGCCATTTAAAAGAAGCACTCCGGGCCCGTCCAGTTTGGACCGCACACTCGATTGCTCGTGTCAAATACATGGCACCCCCGACAAGCCAACCACACCAATAGGGATTGTTGGGTATTCAAGCAGGCCGGCAAGTTAATTGCCGAAAACAAAGATAAGGGGCCACATAGCGATGACGAGGAAGAGCCCCGGCAGCCGAACACCGGAGGACAGAAGAGGTTCCCCCCACAAGTGCGGACGGTGAACATGATATACACAACCCACATCCCCAAGAGGGAGCGGAAGCGTGCGCTCAGGGACGTATATGCGTTGGAGCCAGTCACCCCAAAGTTCAACCCATGGTCCTCCTTTCCGATCACCTTCGATCGCAGGGACCATCCCACTAGTATCCGTCATGGCGGATTCGCTGCACTGGTCCTAGACCCAATCATCGACGGATTTCACCTCACTCGAGTCCTTATGGATGGCGGCAGCAGCCTGAACCTGCTTTACCAGGACACAGTGCGCAAAATGGGTATAGACCCCTCAAGGATCAAACCCACCAAAACGACCTTTAAAGGCGTCATTCCAGGTGTAGAGGCCCATTGCACAGGCTCAATTACACTGGAAGTGGTCTTCGGATCCCCGGATAACTTCCGAAGCGAAGAATTAATCTTCGATATAGTCCCGTTCCGCAGTGGCTATCATGCACTGCTCGGGCAAACCGCATTTGCAAGATTCAATGCGGTACCGCATTATGCATACCTCAAGCTCAAGATGCCAGGACCTCGGGGGGTCATCACAGTTAATGGAAACACAGAGCGCTCTCTCCGCATGGAGGAGCACACTGCGGCCCTCGCAGCAGAAGCGCAAAGCAGCCTCTCAAGGCAATCCACCAATTCGGCGTTTCAAGACTCGGACACCTTCAAGCGCGCTCGGAGTAATCGGCAACTAGACCGCCCGGCACGATCTGAGCTCGCGTAGCAATGCGGCCCCCACCCCAGCCCAAGCCAAATGGCGAAATTCGTGCCACGCGTACATAATTACGCATTAAAAATACCATGGGCACAGGCGGGGAGGGGGGCACAACTACGGCACGCCCCGATACGTGGCTTAAACCACACTAGGGGCTTCCCGCTTTGTTATTTTTCTCTTTCAGGACTTTAATATCTGGAAACCCTGTCCGGCAGCATGATTGCCGAACACATGATGCAGCAACCAAGGAGGCAGAAAGCTACGTCACACCACGGAACTCCCAGGTGGATTACGATAACGAGTGAAATATTTGCTTTAATACTATTCCTCAGCTTGCCCTTGGAAGGGACATAGTCCTACTTATTGCTTATCGCACTATCTATATCATTCTGCTTTAACGCACCTTTTTGAATAAACAATGCATCACATTACAACTATTATTGCATTCTTGTTTTATATATATGTGTTCATTAATGACGCCTTGCAACCGTACACTTTGGTATGGCCAATACACCAGGGGCTTAAGTACCCCACATTATGGTGTGAGAAGTCCGAACACTTTCACAAGTGTGGCACCTCGAACTTATAGCATTATATGCATCAGCTCTGAATCATGTCTTTGGTCAAATGTTGGGTTTGCTCGGCTCCTATGTTTTGGTACCTTACGTTCCGCTCTATCTGCTAAGGTAGCACTAGGAGAACTACTGCGATTGTGTCCCGGTTCTGCTGGACTAAGCACCTCAGTAGAGAAAGCTAAAACTGGCTGTCATGATAAGGCGAGAGACTGGTCACTGTTCGGCGAGGTTTCGAGTCCCTAAAGACTTATGCCGCTTAGAGCGAGGAGCCGGTCCTATCCGTCTTAAAGGCGTGTATTGTGCCCCGAATTCGGCCTTCCGAATACCAGGGGCTTCGCCGAAATTTAAAATTATAGAATTATATGGCTAAGTAAGAGTGATAAAGCATTATTAGTCCAGTTGCCTTGTTCGCTGTGCTGAGCACCTCCCTCGAAGGACCCAAAAATGGGAACAAGAGTGCTCAGGTTTATCCCGGACACCCTAGCACTCGCGGCATGGGGGCAGAAGCCGAGGACTAGCCATCTCTCAGATTGGATAAATAGCCAAACAGAGGGTAATATTTTAAATTCAAACAAGCGTTGCATAGTGCATATGAAACAAGTTTTCATCATACAGAATCACACGAGCAAGTTTACTGAAATATTACATCCTCTGGACATTCGTCCGCTACAAGACGGGCACCCTTCAGGACACCCTCATAATAAATTTCGGGGGTGTGATGATCCTTGCCCTGTGGCGGTCCTTCCTTGATCAGCTTCACGACGTCTAGCTTGGCCCATTACACCTTCACACGGGCGAAAGCCCGGCATGCACCTTCGATGCAGATGGACCGCTTGACGACTTCCAGCCGTGGGCAGGCATCCACAAGCCGCCTCACCAGGCCGAAGTACCTGTTCGGAAGGGCATCGCCAGGCCACAGCTGGACTATAAAGCCCTTCATGGCCTGTTCGGCCGCCTTGTGTAGCTCAACCAGCTGCTTCAGCTGGTCGCTCATAGGCACCGGGTGTTCGGTCCCAGTATACTGAGACCAGAACAGCTTCTCCGTTGAGCTTCCCTCCTCGCCCTGGTAAAACTGCGCGGCATCCGACACGCTGCGGGGCAAATCTGCGAATGCTCCTGGAGAGCTCCGGATTTGGGTAAGTAATAGGTAATTTACTTTCACATGCTTGCTTTGCATATAGAATGCCTTACCCGCCGCTATTTTCTTCATCGCGTCAATCTCCTGGAGGGCCTTTTGGGCCTCGGCCTTGGCACTCTTTGCGCTCTCGAGGGCCACGGCAAGCTCAGACTCTCGCGTCTTCGAGTCAAGCTCCAACGCCTCGTGCTTCGTCATGAGAGCCTGGAGCTCTTGCTGCACCTCGCCCACCCGAGCCTCTTGCCTTTCACGGTTAGGGGTTGTTAATCCCTTCATGGTCACTTACGAGAGTGAGATCTGATAGATATAATATTTTTGGTATAAAGATGCAAAGTGAAAGGTAAAAAGCAAAGTAAAAGCAAAACAAGATTAAAGTGATGGAGATTGATATGATGAGAATAGACCCAGGGGCCATAGGTTTCACTAGTGGCTTCTCTCAAGAGCATAAGTATTCTACGGTGGGTGAAGAAATTACTGCTGAGCAATTGATAGAATTGAGCATAGTTATGAGAATATCTAGGCATGATTAGGTATATAGGCATCACGTCCGTGACAAGTAGACCGAAACGATTCTGCATCTACTACTATTACTCCACTCATCGACCGCTATCCAGCATGCATCTAGAGTATTAAGTTAAAAACAGAGTAACGCTTTAAGCAAGATGACATGATGTAGAGAGATAAATTCATGCAATATGAAATAAACCCCATCTTGTTATCCTCGATGGCGACGATGCAATACATGCCTTGCTGCCCCTTCTGTCACTAGGAAAGGACACCGCAAGATCGAACCTAAATCTAAGCACTTCTCCCATGGCAAGAACTACCAATCTAGTTGGCCAAACCAAACGGATAATTTGAAGAGACTTGCAAAGATAACTAATCATACATAAAAGAATTCAGAGAAGATTCAAATATTATTCATAGATAGACTTGATCATAAACCCACAATTCATTGGTGTCGGCGGGAACTGATAAAGCCATGTACCTAGGGTAGGGGCACGGACCTGTCCAAAGAGCCCTACCCTTGGATATCCCTAGAAGAAGTCACCTTTCAATCGACTTGAAGGTATCTCACTCGACGGGTTCAAGACACTCGACCAAGAAGCTATCACTCGACCATGAAGCCAACCAATCGACCGCCAGGAGACCTATAGTCACTCCACAGGCAAACGGTCAGCTGTTAAGTAGTCTTTATGGTCATTATAGCACTTTATTAGGGGCGTTACCAGTAACGCCCGACCTTAAATGTACCTTAAACCCTGCATTACTGAGGGCAGGAGGGGGCCGGCGAACTCTATATAAGCCACCCCCCTCCTCAGTATGGAGGGTTCGCACCTCTGTTATTCACACGCCTATAATCCAATCGACCGCCTCCGGGCACCGAGACGTAGGGCTGTTACTTCCTCCGAGAAGGGCCTGAACTCGTAATCCTCGTGTTTTTACAACTTCCCAATAGCTGAGATCTAGCCTCTCCATACACACCCCCTACATCACTGTCAGAGTTAGACCCACTACAGTTGGCGCCCACCGTGGGGCAGGAATCTTAGCGCCTGATTGGAGAAGTTGCGGTTTTTCCGATCCCTTTGATCATGGTTTCGTGCGGAGTTTTGGTGGAGGGCCGCAAGATCCGCCTCGGCGCGCTCACGTTCATCGCCGACGACTCCGCCTGGCTTCAGGAGGCACCACTCGACATCGACGCGCTCCCCGTCCGCGGTGCGACGCACTTCCGCGCATGCGTTCGTGGTGTCCTCCTGCGGCAGCCGTCGACCTAGTATCGGTCGGCCCCCGTGTCGTCTCCCCACTCTGTCTCCCACCGGCGCAAGCGCTCCGGTCGGTCGAGACTTCAGATGTGGGCGAGGCATGCCGCGGCTCGCCAGTCGGCCGCCCCACAAGTCGCGGCAATCGAGCCCGATGAATCCCTCTGCGGCCTGTTCGACCTGTCGACTGGCTCCGCGGAGACCGCATCCGAGTGCGACAGCAGCGACCCAGCGGCTGAGGTTCTAGCGGTCGATGGAACACACAGTCCTCCCGGTTTCCCTCGCGCTGATGGAGGCGCGGGTGGGGGCGACCCGTCGCATCCCCACGATGAGTATCTCCCTGAACCTCTCATGTCATTACAGCGAGAGGAGCTTCGCCGCCGGAACATGGACGCGCTCCACACTCCTATCGTTGGAGAGACCCCCGAGGCCCGGGCCTTGGAGGACGCGCGCTTGGCTAACTTGGCCGAGCGCACTCGACTGGAGAATCTCCAGCGAGCACTCGACGAGCAAGTGCGTCAGCGGGCTCCCGAGTCTAGTCGACGTCAGCTCTTCCCGCCGACGCAGGTATACCGAACCCCAATTCAGAATTTGGCTACCGCAGCCTGTATAGAAGAATCGATTCAGCCCTCCCAGTCGGAGGCTGGCAGGGGCTTGTTGCAAATCAGACCGTTGCTCCGGGCGGCGGGAAACCAGAATTCCGCTGTTTCTCAGTCGCGGAATAGGATCCACAGTCGATCCGTTGCAACAGATACAGTCCAATGAGCTCACAGCCCGAGATCGCCCCCGAGGCGTGAGGGACGTGGTGACCGGCATGATCAGTACAGAAGGAATGAGCAGTATGATCACCAATCCGATCGTGATGGTCGACGTCGAGTGCCAACCCCTCCCCCGAGGAGTGGGTCATATGCACCTCGACATCGAGATGACAGGCGCCCTCATAGTGTTGGGCAGAGGATTCCAGTCGACCCCAGGGATCCAGGCTTTGATGCGAGGTCTATCCTCGTCCAAGGTTTGGTTGACAGGAACAGAGCTCACCGAGAAGGCCACGACAGGGATGCGCCTGCCAGCAGTAGAGTGCGTGTTTCGGGGCCAGAGTGTTTCAGTCGAGCCATCAGAGCCGCAGTGATTCCTCCCAACTTCAGGTTGGCGACTGGAGTCAGCAAGTTCACCGGTGAGTCTAAGCCTGACACTTGGCTCGAAGATTACCGAGTGGCTGTACAGATTGGCGGTGGCAATGATGAGGTGGACATGAAGCATTTGCCTCTCATGTTAGAGGGCTCAGCCAGGGCGTGGCTAAATCAGTTGGCACCCAGCAGCATCTACACTTGGGAGGACCTCTCCCGAGTGTTTGTCACAACCTTTGAGGGAACATGCAAGCGACCCGCAGGCCTTACAGAATTGCGTTCTTGCGTACAGAAACCGAATGAAACTCTGAGGGATTACATCCAGAGGTGGATCACGTTGCATCACACAGTTGAGAATGTGCCTGACCACCAGGCAGTTTGTGCCTTTAAAGAAGGCGTTAAATACAGAGAATTGAATCTGAAGTTCGGTCGAACTGGAGAGATGTCTCTGAACCGGATGATGGAGATTGCCACCAAATACGCTAATGGTGAAGACGAAGATCGACTCTGGAGTGGCAAGCACAAGGCAGTCGCCCAAGAAACCGGAGGAAACTCCAGTCGAAAACAGAAGCGGAAGGCCGAGCCAGCCGCCCCTGGGGAGGCCCTGGCCGCAACCCAGGGAAATTTCAAGGGAAAACCCAAAGGCCCCTGGAAGCCCAAGAAAGTCAAGGATCAAGATGGAAATGATGTTTTGGATCTGCCATGTCACATCCACACCAAGAAAGATGAGGAGGGTAATTTTATTTACCCAAAGCATACCACTCGACAGTGCCGGCTCCTGATCCAGCAGTTTCAGGGCAAACAGTCCAAAGATAAGGAAAAAGAGTCGGACAGAGTTGAGGACAAGGAAGATAGTGACGATGGATACCCCCAAATCAATTCCACCCTGATGATTTTTGCTGATGTCGAAAGCAAAAGTCGACTGAAAGTCATTAACCGTGAGGTGAATATGGTCGCTCCGGCAACACCCAGCTATCTGAAGTGGTCTCAGACTGCCATCACATTCGACCAGTCTGATCACCCTACGCACATTGCCACCCCTGGGAGGCAAGCTTTGGTGGTCGACCCGGTTGTCGAAGGCACTCGACTGACCAAAGTCCTGATGGATGGTGGCAGTGGCCTGAACATATTGTATGCTGAAACATTGAAAGGAATGGGCATTCCGATGTCCAGGCTCAGTACCAGTAACATGAGCTTCCATGGAGTCATTCCTGGAAAGAAAGCCGAATCACTCGGCCAGATCGCTCTTGATGTGGTTTTCGGTGATTCGAAGAATTACCGCAAGGAAAAGTTGACATTCGAGGTTGTGGACTTCCAAAGTGCTTATCATGCCATTTTGGGCAGGCTAGCTTACGCACGCTTCATGGCTCGACCATGTTATGTGTATCTCAAATTGAAGATGCCTGGTCCCATAGGTGTGATCACTGTTACAGGCAATCGGAAGAAGGCAGAAGAGTGTTTTCAGAAAGGCTCAAAGATTGCTGACGCTCAGATGGCAGTTGTCGAGCTGCAAGAGTACCAGAAGACTGTTGATCCGAGTGAATTGCTACGAGCCAAGAAGCCTGCTCCAGAATCTGCTTTTCAGTCGTCCGGTGAAACAAAGCCAGCCCACATTCACCCGACCGACCCCGATGCTGCCCCGACTCACATCTCAACGACGCTCGACTCCAAATAGGAAGAAACGCTCATCCAGTTCCTCCGTGAGAACTGGGACATCTTCGCATGGAAGCCTTCTGACATGCCTGGAGTTCCCAGGGGGCTGGCTGAGCACCGTCTACGAGTCGACCCGAATTTCAAGCCTGTGAAAGAACATCTTCGACGGTCCGCCGTCCAGAAGAGGAAAGCTATTGGCGAGGAGGTGGCTCGGCTCTTAGCAGCGGAGTTCATCCGAGAGATTTACCACTCCGAGTGGCTCGCCAATGTTGTCATGGTCCCCAAGAAGGACAAGTCACTTCGCATGTGCATTGACTTTAAACACATCAATCAGGCCTGCCCGAAAGATCATTTCCCTCTCCCCCGCATCGACCAGGTAGTCGACTCGACCGCGGGGTGTGAGCGTTTGTCTTTTCTAGATGCTTATTCAGGGTACCATCAGATCCGTCTGTATGGACCCGACGAGATCAAAACGGCTTTCATCACCCCATTCGGGTGCTTCTGTTATGTCACCATGCCCTTTGGCCTCAAGAATGCTGGAGCCACGTTCATGAGGATGATTCAGAAATGTTTGCTCACTCAGATTAGTCGGAACGTAGAAGCATACATGGATGATATTGTGGTTAAGTCACGGAAAGGTTCCGACCTACTGACTGACCTTGCCGAAACCTTTGCTAACCTCAGGAGATATGATATCAAGCTCAATCCATCAAAGTGCACATTCGGAGTTCCAGGTGGAAAGTTACTCGGTTTTCTCGTTTCCGAACGAGGAATCGACGCCAACCCCGAGAAAGTTGGCACCATACTCCGGATGAAGCGCCCTGTGCGTGTACACGATGTCCAGAAGCTTACAGGTTGCCTGGCCGCTCTAAGTCGATTCATTTCACGTCTCGGTGAAAAGGCGTTGCCCCTTTACCGACTGATGAAGAAGTCTGACAAGTTCGAGTGGACTCCAGAAGCTGATGCAGCGTTTGCAGAGCTCAAAGCTCTACTCTCCACCCAGCCGGTGCTTGCTGCCCCAATCAGTAAAGAGCCTCTGCTGCTTTACATTGCGGCCACGGGAAAAGTTGTCAGTACAGTACTTATGGTCGAGCGGGAAGAAGAAGGAAAGGCCTTCAGAGTTCAGCGCCCAGTATATTATGTGTCTGAAGTTTTGACTCCTTCAAAGCAAAGATATCCCCTTTACCAGAAGCTTGTATATGGGATTTACATGACCACAAAGAAGATTGCACACTAATTCTCTGACCATTCCATTACAGTCGTCAGCGACGCTCCACTGTCAGAGATTTTGCACAACAGAGATGCAACTGGTCGAGTGGCGAAGTGGGCGATTGAACTCCTTCCCCTAGATATCAAGTTTGAAGCAAAGAAGGCTATCAAGTCCCAAGCAATTGCAGATTTCGTCGCCGAGTGGATTGAACAGCAGCTTCCGACTCAAGTTCACTTGGAGCACTGGACCATGTTCTTCGATGGATCTAAGATGCTGAATGGTTCCGGTGCTGGGGTAGTATTGGTCTCCCCCCGAGGAGATAAGCTCAGATATGTTCTCCAGATTCACTTCGATTCCTCAAATAATGAAGCAGAATATGAAGCACTCTTATATAGGTTGCGCATGGCCATTTCACTCGGCATCCGGCGCCTCATGGTCTACGGCGACTCAGATTTGGTGGTTAATCAGCTGATGAAGGAGTGGGACGTCAGAAGCCCAGCTATGACTGGCTACTGCAACGCAGTAAGAAAGCTAGAAAAGAAATTCGAGGGGTTAGAGCTTCATCACATCCCCCGACTGAAAAATCAAGCAGCTGATGATCTGGCAAAGATAGGCTCCAAGAGAGAAGCCATTCCCAGCAATGTGTTTTTGGAGCACATCCGCTCGCCGTCAGTCCAGGAGGATCCTTTCACAGAAGAAGCCCCGCAACCGAAAAGTGCCACAGATCCGACTAAAGTCGAAGTACCTGCTGTGGTCGACCTAATCATGGAAGTCTTGGCAATCACTCCCGACTGGACGATACCGTACATCGCGTATATCCTAAGGAAAGAACTCCCGGAGGATGAGGAAGAGGCTCGATAGATCGTCCGCCGATCCAAGGCCTTTACAGTCATAAAGGGACAGTTGTATAGAGAAAGCGCGACTGGAATCGGTCAGAAGTGCATAACACCAGAAGAGGGTCAGATAATCCTTGATGATATCCACTCGGGGACCTGTGGTCACCATGCGTCCTCTCGGACCATTGTGGCTAAAGCATACCGAGCGGGATTTTACTGGCCAAGAGAAAATGAGATGGCAAAAGAGATAGTCGACAAGTGTGGAGGGTGCCAGTTCTACTCCAACATGTCACACAAGCCTGCATCAGCCCTGAAGACCATTCCACTCGTCTGGCCCTTTGCTGTCTGGGGACTGGACATGGTTGGTCCACTGAGAACAGGCAGGAGCGGTTTCACTCATGTGCTTGTAGCAGTCGACAAGTTTACCAAATGGATTGAAGCTAAGCCCATCAAGAATCTTGATGCTTACACTGCTATCAGCTTCGTCAGAGGGCTAACGTTCAGATATGGAGTCCCGCATAGCATCATCACTAACAATGGGTCAAACTTTGATTCGGACAAGTTCAGAGCTTTTTGCGCCTCTCAAGGCACGCGAGTCGACTACGCATCGGTCACCCATCCCCAGTCGAATGGGCAAGCCGAGAGAGCAAATGGTCTGATTCTCAAAGGACTAAAGCCTCGAATGATGCGTGATCTCAAGCACGCGGTAGGCGCTTGGGTCGACGAGCTTCCGTCAGTTCTGTGGGGATTAAGGACCACCCCGAACCGGTCGACTGGAAGAACTCCATTCTTTCTGGTTTATGGAGCCGAAGCAGTTCTGTCGAGCGATCTTCTTCACAGCGCACCCCGAGTCGAACTTTATACCAAAGATGAAGCAGAACAAGCCCGGCAAGACGCAGTCGACCTCCTAGAAGAAGAGAGGGAGATGGCCATGGTCAGATCGACCATTTACCAGCAAGACTTGCGTCGATTCCACGCCAGGAATGTGAAGAGTCGAGCCTTCCAAGAAGGAGATTTGGTCCTCCGAGTGGATCAACAGAAACCACACAAGCTTGCTCCTACTTGGGAAGGCCCCTTCATCGTCACCAGAGTCCTCCACAATGGAGCGTATCACCTCTACAATGTTGATCGCCAGATCAACGAGCCACGAGCTTGGAATGCGGAACTGCTCCGCCCCTTTTACACTTGAATTCTCACTCGGACGAGATGTAATAAGAAAAAAAATTCTGCAGTACATTTTTATCAAAGACAAGAGTGTTCCAATAATTGCTGTCACTTTTGTTTGCATACGAAATCCCCCAGTGGGTGACTTAGCTGCGAATCCGTTTCGCCTAAGTTTGAAAAATCCTACCGAGTGGAGAGCCAGACTCCCACTCGGTGACTTAGCTGCGAATCTGTTTCGCCTAAGTTTGAAAAATCCTACCGAGTGGAGAGCCAGACTCCCACTCGGTGACTTAGCCGCGAATCCGTTTCGCCTAAGTTTGAAAAATCCTACCGAGTGGAGAGCCAGACTCCCACTCGGGGGCTTTGCTGCAGCCCAGTGCTTGCCTAAGTGTTCAAAAATCCTACCAAGTGGAGAGCCAGACTCCCACTCGGGGGCTTAGCTGCAGTCCAGTACTCGCCTAAGTTCTCCCACTTAGAGACTTAGCTGCAGTCAGGCACTCGCCTAAGTTTGAAAAATCCTACCGAGTGGAGAGCAAACCTCCCACTTGGGGGCTTAGCTGCAGCCCAGCGCTCGCCTAAGTGTTTAAAAATCCTACCGAGTGGAGAGCAATCCTCCCACTCGGGGGCTTAGCTGCAGCCCAGTGCTCGCCTAAGTGTTTAAAAATCCTACCGAGTGTGAGCAAACCTCCCACTCAGGGGCTTAGCTGCAGCCCAGTGCTCGCCTAAGTGTTTAAAAATCCTACCGAGTGTGAGCAAACCTCCCACTCGGGGGCTTAGCTGCAGCCCAGTGCTCGCCTAAGTGTTTAAAAATCCTACCGAGTGTCAGCAAACCTCCCACTCGGGGGCTTAGCTGCAGCCCAGTGCTCGCCTAAGTGTTTAAAAATCCTACCGAGTGTGAGCAAACCTCCCACTCGGGGGCTTAGCTGTAGCCCGGTGCTCGCCTAAGTGTTTAAAAATCCTACCGAGTGTGAGCAAACCTCCCACTCGGGGGCTTAGCTGCAGCCCAGTGCTCGCCTAAGTGTTTAAAAATCCTACCGAGTGGAGAGCAAACCTCCCACTCGGGGGCTTAGCTACAGCCCAGTGCTCTCCTAAGTGTTTAAAAATCCTACCGAGTGGAGAGCAAACCTCCCACTCGGAGGCTTAGCTGCAGCCCTGTGCTCGCCTAAGTACAGGACACAACCCAATCCGCAAGGACGACGAGGCGCAAGTCGACTGCTACCTTCTCCTTCGGAGTTGCGCCGCAAATACAAGGTTATTCCGAGTGAAGATCAAGTTCCACTCGACGAATCAAATCATGAAGATATTCAACGAGAAATCAAGATTAGATAAAGCTTAAAAGGTCCCAGACCTCAGATCAAAGTACTCGAGCCCTCGGCTCGGCGGAGTTTAACGGTTACAGATCCACTCGGCATTCCGAGGCAAATTTAAAGTGTAGCATAAAAGTTTTTCATTCCTCAGGAGGAGGACTGGAAGGGGCGACGAACTCGTCCAAGTCGATCCCGTCTGCAATACGAGTGGCAGCAGCAATGGAAGTCTCCATGAAGTCTTGAAAGTTGTGCTTCCTGGTATTGGCAACTTGGATGGCGGCCAGCTTTTCTTCTCGCGCCTCCTTGCAATGGACGCGGACCAGGGACAGAGCGACATTAGCACCACATCTAGCAGAAGATTTCTTCCATTCCTCCACTCGACCTGGGACTTCATTAAGTCGAGCCATCAGGGACTCAAGGTCGTTCTGAAGCGTCGTCCCAGGCCAGAGTGATGTGTCGATCCGCGACATCACAACCTTCAGTCGAGCAAGATAGTCAACCACGCTGGCAATACGAGACTCCAGACGGAGCACATTCATTGCAGCCTCGTCCTTCACAAGGGAGTTAGCAGGGTCCAAGCCTGGCTCCACTCGACTGGTCTCCTCTTCAAAGTTCTGGCAGAATTCTGCAAACACGATTCAAGAATAAGACAGTGACCCTACACAGACTTGGTAACTGCAAGACAGTCGAGGCAGAGTAATTACCTTCGAGCACGACGAACAGCTTCTTGGCGAGTCCCCCGAGATAAGCCTCCAGATCGTTCCTCTTCCCCGCCAGCTCACCTACCTTGTCATGCAGAGCCACGTTGTCGTTCTTCAGTCGGCTGACCTCTTGATTGGCTACCTCAAGAGCAGCTTTCAGTCCGGAGTTCTCCTACTCAAGAGCTCCGACCGAGGCCATTTTCTCTTCAGCAAGCCTCGTTTTGTTCAAGACTTCCTTCTGTGCCTCTGCAAGATCTTGATCCTTCTTCTTCAGAGCTTCCTCCAGTTTATCTACGGTGCGTCGAGTGAAATCAACATCAAGAATGGACAAGAAAGAAAAGCCACTCGTCAAGAATGGAGAACCTCACCAGCCATACCTTTTGCTTCTTCCTGCGCCTTCTTCAAATTCTCCTGAGCAAGCTTCAAGTTAAGGTTGAGCTGGATCTGCTGATTCTCCAGCTCAGTATAGCGAGCTACAAGTTCACAAGATCTCTGTAAAAAGAAAAATCAGTCGACAGACGTCCAAGACAAGTCGCTTCCGAGCGACTAAGAGACAATGATGACGTTTCTAAGACTACAGCCGAATCAAGAACATTCGACAGTAGTCTCGGGGACTACACCCAGTGGGTGCACTCAGTGTGCCCCCACTGTAAAAAAAAAGTCGACTGCCTGCAGTCGACCGGATACAGTCCCACTCGACATGGCCTGACCAGACCGAGTGAAGAAATACAGCTACAGCAACACAACATAAAGACTACAGTCGACTGCCAGCAGTCCACCGTAGTCTCGGGGACTACACCCAGTGGTCAGCGTGCCCCCACTGTAAAAACACACCCAGTGGGTGTACAGATACAAAGATCTTTGGAAAAGAGGTTCTTCAAACAGCATATCGTGAACAGACAAGTGTTGAGTCGACTGACCTGGATGTTACTCTGAAGAGCCGAACTTGCGTCGTAAGCTGCTTGGCTGGCCTCCCGAGCCACCTTCACTTGCTCCATCATGATCCCCACCTGGCGTATAGCCTCTTTTGCAGCAGCCGCTTGGTCCTCAGGGACGGGGTATGCGGCAAAAAGCGAAGACGGATCCGCAGTCGACGTCGAGGGGCGCACACTCGTCAGAGGAATGGCGAAGGTCACAGAAGCCCGAGTGGTGTCACCACCATCCCGAGCTACGGCCTCAGACGCCGGAGCGGATTGGGGGGTCTTGTCAGCTGACGCCCTCTTGTTCCTCCTCACTCTCAACGGTTCATTGTCGTCGTCATCCGGGAGGTCGATAACATGAGGAGGGGCTACAAGAGAAACATTCAATCGACCAGAGTTGCAATAAATGTTCAGTTGACTCAAAGCGGGACGTCAGTAATCGTACCAGGGTTGGAGGTAACAGCATCCTCCATCTCTTGGTCGTCGTCCTTGGCGGAGATCTCAGAAGTAGCAGCACTGCAAGTATCGAAAGTCAGTCAGTTGGCCCAATGAATCAACCAAGGATCTGTCCACGGTCGACAAAGGAAAACAAGTTTTATTATTACCCAGAAATGGTGGGGACGGCCATCTTCATCTTGGGCAGAGCCTTGGGTGGCTTGGATGGTGTTGCGCGTGGGTGCTTGGGAGCCTTTCCAGTCGGCGCAGGAGAAGAGGTCCGAGGGCGTTTCGACGACTGCCCAACAGGAGCAGTCGCCCTGCCACGCTCCCGCGCTGGGTCGTGTGTGAGCTTGGATCGCCCCTCCGGGTGGGGGGGGGGGGTTCAACCTCCTCCTCCTCCTCTTCACTGGAGTCGACATCGTCGCCTCCCTCTCCTTCACCGTCGGACTCCCACTCGCCTTGATTGTCTCCGCTCTCACCTCCGCTCGCCTCCCCTTCCTCAGTTGGCCCATGTGCCCCGCTGGGCGTCGAGTACATCTCAGTAGTCGCCTGGAAAACAACAGACAAGACGAAAGTCAATCGACCTACTCAAAGAAGACCAATCAAGAAAAAAAGATCTCAGTCAGGAGCATAAGACATACCTGGTCCACGTCATACGAGTTGTCGAGTGGAATTACCCTCCTGGCTCCTCGGGGGTTGTCCTTGTTTCCTGTGATGCTCGACAACCACCCCTCCAGCATCTCATCAGTGACCTCCTCCGGGTGGATTCGAGTGGTGTCGTCGAGACCCGAGTACAGCCACATCGGGTGGTCACGAGCCTGGAGCGGTTGGATGCGCCTTCGGAGGAAGACCTCCAGCAAATCCATACCTGTCACGCCCTCACGAACAAGCTCAACCAATCGACCAGCCAGCACTTTGACTTGGGCCTTTTCCTCCGGCGTCACTTTCAGAGAAGCGGGTTTTTCAGCTCGGTCGAGTGAGAAAGGGGGAAGACCAGTCGACTGTCCTAGGGTCACCTGGTCTTGACAGTAGAACCAGGTCGCCTGCCAGCCGCGGACCGACTCCGGGAAAGTGATAGATGGAAAACAACTCTTTCCCCTCGTCTGGATTGCCAGGCCCCCGCACAGCTGGATCACCTGCGTCCTTTCGTCACTCGACTTAGCCTTCTTGACCGATTGAGAACGGCAGGTAAAGATGTGCTTGAAGAGACCCCAATGGGGGCGGCAACCCAAGAAACCCTCACACATGGAAATGAAAGCAGCAAGGTATACAATGGATTTGGGAGTGAAGTGGTGAAGCTGCACTCCGAAGAAGTTCAGGAAGCTCCGGAAAAAAGGATGGGGCGGCAGAGAAAACCCGCGGTCGACATGGGTGGCTAGGAGCACACACTCACCGTCGCGAGGTTGAGGTTCGACCTCTCTCCCCGGGAGACGCGCAGCTTCGTGGGGAATGACCCCCCCTCGACCATGTCGTCGAGATCCTCTTGCCGGATCACCGACGGCATCCAATCGCCTTGGATCCAGCCTCAGGGCAGAGCAGACCTTGAGGAGGATCCGCCCCGAGCGGACCTCTTCCCTTTCCCCTGCGCCGCCGCCTTCTTCGCGCGCTCCAGGACGGATGTCTTGTCCTTCGCCATCGTCGCCGGCAAATCTTGCACGGACCTGCGGTGCTAGGGTGAGAGCGGAGGTGGCGGAGGAACTCGCGAAGGGAGAGAGGAAGAAGGAAGCGCACTGTTTGGAAACCCCGAGCCGGCAACTTATAAGGGGCCGCTTCCGAGTGGCTGACTGGTAGGCCCAGGCTATCCAGCCAAATCCCGCAGCAGACGCGCGCACAGTACGTGGCGAAAAAGGCGATGCGAGGATCGAGGAGCTTCCACTTTATCACTTCCGATTACTGCGGCCGCTCCCGTCTCGCGCGCTTCCCGAAATCCGAATCCCGCGACACCCGCGGGCCACAGAACAACTTGTTAAAACAGAAGACCCCGCTCGCGCCGACACTCGATATGTCACACGTAAAGAAATTCACTCGACGAAAGGCCTGGAATGGATCAAGGCGACTGAAAGAGGTTGATGACGTCATCCGTGACGGTTGGCCCAAAACGAGGTGCTCACATAGCCCAAAGAACCAGTCGGAAAGATCTCCAACTCTTTCCCCACTCTAACCTCGATCCATTCGGGGGCTAATGATGAAGCCATGTACCTAGGGTAGGGGCACGGACCTGTCCAAAGATCCCTACCCTTGGATATCCCTAGAAGAAGTCACCTTTCAATCGACTTGAAGGTATCTCACTCGACGGGTTCAAGACACTCGACCAAGAAGCTATTACTCGGCCATGAAGCCAACCACTCGACCGCCAGGAGACCTATAGTCACTCCACAGGCAAACAGCCAGCTGTTAAGTAGTCTTTATGGTCATTATAGCACTTTATTAGGGGCGTTACCAGTAACGCCCGACCTTAAATGTACCTTAAACCCTGCATTACTGAGGGCAGGAGGGGGCCGGCGAACTCTATATAAGCCACCCCCCTCCTCAGTATGGAGGGTTCGCACCTCTGTTATTCACACGCCTATAATCCAATCGACCGCCTCCGGGCACCGAGACGTAGGGCTGTTACTTCCTCCGAGAAGGGCCTGAACTCATAATCCTCGTGTGTTTACAACTTCCCAATAGCTGAGATCTAGCCTCTCCATACACACCCCCCTACATCACTGTCAGAGTTAGACCCACGACAGGAACGACACCTATGGGATCACAAGAATCCCTACTATGGTTAGTGGGGCGCGGGGTCATGGGAAGAGCGGATCAAACAGATAGCACACGGTTCATTTATCCAGGTTCGGGCCGTGAGGATGCGTAAAACCCTACTCCTGCTTTGGTGGATTGTATAACTATGTTCTTGAGCTAGCTATGGGGCGTGAGGAGCTCCAAAAAGCCGAATCCCTCCTCTGGTCGCCTCGGGCCTCCTTTTATAGAAAAAGGGGTTGCCAAAGTGGCACACAGGAGGTGGAAAGGGGTACAGTGATGCGAGGTTATCCCTCGCATTACATGACAAGGCGCATTTAATGCGTCTTGCTTAGGTGTCCTTGCTTTATCGGGGACGGGGGAGAAACCTGTCTCGTCCGTCGCCGCTCCTTCTTGTGTCGACGCGCGCCCTGGCCAGCGATGCCTGCAATGCCATGTAGGTAGGCAGGAAGCTGAGGTGGCACAGTGGTGGGTCTTCACGAAGATCTGCATGCCGCCACGCAGGTGCCTGCCCAGCTGGTTGGGTCGGCAGCTGCATGCAAACGGCGGTGGAGGTTTAGTCGGCGTGGGCCTGATGGTGGTCCTGCGGATGTCCTCGGCAAGGGTCTTACCGAGGCGCCTGCTGTCATCCCCGGCAAGGCGCTTGCCGGGGGCCTTGTGGTCTTCCTCGGCTGGGATCCTGCCAAGGGTTGTCGTCTCCTTAGTGCGTATCTGATCTTGAATGTCTTCATAAAGATCTGCATGCCGCCATGGGGATGTCTCCTGAATCCTTGCCCTTTGGGGGCTGTGGACTCAAGGGTGGTTTGCTCCGTAGGCGCGGGACGAGTCGCCGCGGCAAGGTTCTTGCCGGGGCTGCTAGAACTGTCTCCCAGCAAGGATCTTGCCGGGGGAGTCCGCTTCGTCCCCTTTGCTCTTCGTGGTCTTGGCCTTGGCGTTGTTCTAGTTCTCTTGAGCTTCGGTCTTACCCTGGCTCACCTCCCTTGCCTTGCTTGGTGTGGTGGTGCCCGTGGCTCAGACTGCCCATGCACAGTTATAGGGGTACAAAAAGTGTACCCCTCTTTTTGTACACCGACAGGAGCCCCCGGGCCTGGGCCACACATAAGCGCAACGCGTTGTTGGGCTAGGCCCAAAAACGGTGCGCGGGCAGGCGGGGCGGTTTTTACCGCGGTAAGGTTCTTCACGCGCTGCGCTTCCCACGACTCCCGCACGTGGCGCGGCGTGGGGAGGCGCATGTGACGTGGGCGGCATGCGTGGGGTTGGTTCCCGCGGCATGCGTCACATCGTAGTAAAGGGGCGGTTCACGCCTTCCCCATAAACGGAGGGAGGCGTGGAGGCGCGGCCCATTTACTGAATGGGGCTGAGGCGCGGTCTTCAAGGCGTCCACTCCCCACGATCACGGGGTGGGGAGTGGTCGTCTCACCCGTCCCCTCGGTTCTGCACGTCCGTCACATGTCTCCCATGCGCCTGGGGTGGAAAACGGTGGAGGCGGGAAACCGGGCCGTCGCTGGTTGGGGCGGCGGGGCGGTCCTGGCTCCCTGCGCCTTCCGTATCTTGATTGTCCGAGCGAGGCGGCCGAGCCCCAACCCCAATCCATTATAAAGAGCGGGAGGGGGGATGGCGTCCCGCATTCTTTCATCTTCTTCTTCCTTCAGCTTCTGCTCCTCCCTTCCATCCGTCATGGAGAGAGGGAATCCCGGTCCTTCAACAGTGGCGGCGAGGGTCGCCACTCGACAACGCGTCCCTCCTTCTCCTGCGCCTGTGGTGGTAGAGCCAGCAGCGAGGGGAAGGGGGAGGGGGCGAGGCCATGGGCGAGGCCGGGGCGCTCGGGGAAGAGGAGGACGGGGCGGCGCGCCGGCCTCGCCTCCGCCAGCAGCTCCTCCTCCAATGGAGGGCCATGTTGGGGATGACCCTTGTGTGTTCTTCGTCAAGCTGCGCCGGCCGCCGCGCCGTCGCCTTCGTCTCCCGACACCATTTGCGCGGGAGATGGAGTTGGATCCGTCGGAATCGTTGCGGCTACACATGAGGGGCTGCGGGATCAGTGGCACGCGGGTCCGCGTCGACTTCCCCGCCCCTCACGTGATGTATCTTTGTCGGGGATGGAAGACGTTTGCTCATATCCACCGCTTAACGGAGGGGCTCACTCTCCATTTTAAGCTGATGGAGGGTGGCCTTCTCTCCGTCAAGGTCTTCGGGTGCTTTGGGACCCGTGCAAGGTGCTGCGTGGAGAGCTCTTCTGATAGTGAAGACTCCTCCTCGGGCGGGAGTGACGAGGAGGACAGCGGCAGCGACGACGAGGGTAGTAGGCGGCAGGATGACGGGTCCGACTAGGTGTCGGGTGCCGCTCCGTGCGGCACCGGCGACCCCATCATCCGTGTCGCCGGCTCCTTGAACTTCTCGGGGTCGTCTCCTTGGGCGGATGGCGTTGGGAGGCTGCGGAAAAGGAAGAGGGTGGGCGGCAAGGCTGTCAAGTCGGAGTACGCGGGCACCGACGCCTTCGACACGTGCTGACATCCTGCCGCCTCGTCTTCGAGCTCTGCTTCCGGCGCCGCCATCACCATCCAGCCTTTGGACGGCCACCAAGATGTTCTCTTGGTGTCTTCTGCCACCCGTAGCTCGCCTAGGCACTCCTTTTGTCCCTTTCGCCTCCTTGACCTGCCTCCTGAGGAGAGGGACAAGAAAGGGATTATGGACACCTTATCTCTTTTTAGTTTGTAAGCCTTCGGGCCTTTGTTGAATTTAAAACTTGTAATCCCATCATTCATGTTTTTCATTCCCTATGGACTGTACCTGAGTGGAATGTTTTTTAATGAAAAAGGGATGCTTGTCGGGTCATTTGTTTGCGGGTGGAACCCACAACAAGCAGTAAATCCTTGATATCTTCAAGATAAACATTTCCTTGCCCGGCAACAGGCCTTGCCATCTCCCCACTTCGCTCGACCTTCCTCACGCCTTTGGCAGAGGCAGGGACGAGGCGGGTTCAGGCTCCTTGTTTCATCCTTTCGCTGCCGTGACTACGACCAAACTTCACCCCAGGAACGAGCCCTAGGGCCTAGAATTATGGGAGCACGGTAGCTTAGGGGAAAATGAGGTTTCACATACCTCAGTCCATAATGGAATGCATGATAAGGGATGAAGAACTTATCTGAAGCCGCAGTCCCCGGCAACCCTGGTTCGCCGTGGGTGAATCTTTGCTCTTGCAGCCCCCGGCAATATTGGCTTGCCGGGGGCTAGATGCTGGTTTGTTCCTCTCTTTTTTTCTCCCCAAGTGGTTCGGCACGGATATCTGTGTGTCCTGTGAACCAAATAATACAAAAGAAAGATAAAGAGACGCACACTCGACCTCTAAGCTAGGGGTTAGTCGCCGCTAAGCACTATCAACCCTAACCAAGGACGAGACTCGACCTAGCATGCATGCTATAACTTAGGGCGCTAGTGCTTCATTTATTTATGCTCAGGGTCTGCGCCTGGCTTTGTACAGAGGGTTACATGCGTCATCGGCAAGGCTCGTACAAAAGGTGGCTTGTCGGGGGGCCCGGCAAGCCGCGCCTCACGGGTAAAACTTGCGAAGATGCTCAATGTTCCAGGAGTTACTCACCGGAACGGCATCTTCGGTCTCCAGGCGGACTACACCGGGCCTGGTGACTCATATTACCCGATAAGGGCCTTCCCACTTTGGCGTCAACTTGTTGGAATTCTTGGCCGATTGAACCCGTCGAAGAACAAGGTCTCCTTACTCAAAGCTTCGGGCATGAACCTTGCAGCTATGGTAGCGGCGCAAGGCTTGCTGGTAGCGCGCTGCTCTCACAGCTGCCCGAAGACGATCTTCCTCGAGGAGCATTGCGTCATCTTGCCGCAATTGCTCTTGCTCAAGCTCGTCATAAGTGAGTACTCGATGTGACCCGTATATGAGTTCCATGGGGAGAACTGCTTCTGCCTCGTATACCAGGGCAAAGGGTGTCTGGCCAGTGGCTCGATTTGGTGTCGTTCTGATTGACCAAAGAACCGCCGGCAATTCATCAATCCAGCGCCTTCCACTCTTGTGCAGTCTCTCAAAGGTCTTTGTCCTCAGGCCTCGCAGTACTTCAGCATTTGCCCTCTTAGCTTGACCATTGCTTCGTGGGTGAGCAACGAAAGCGAAACAGACCTTGCTGCCGAGGTCTTGAATATATTGCATGAAGGTGTGGCTTGTGAACTGCGTGCCATTGTCAGTGATAACCCTATTGGGTACACCAAAACGGCACACTAGTCCTTTGAAGAACTTGACGGATGACTGTGTTGTGACCTTCCTCACTGCTTCCACTTCTGGCCACTTTGTGAACTTGTCGATTGCAACGTACAAGTACTCAAAGACCCCGACAGCGCGGGGGAAAGGGCCCAGTATGTCGAGCCCCCAGACCGAGAAAGGCCAGGAGAGAGGATTGGTTTGAAGGGCTGGAGCTGGCTGATGAAGCTTCTTTGAATGGAACTGACACGCTTCACACCTGGTGACTAGTGTCGTCGCATCCTGGAGGGTGGTGGGCCAGAAGAAGCCTTGCCGAAACACTTTGCCGGCAAGGGCCCTTGACCCGATGTGGGATCCACATATGCCTCCATGTATCTCCGCCAAAAGCCCCAGTCCTTCCTCTCGAGGGATACACTTCAATTTCACGCTGTTCGGCCTCTTTCTGTACAGGACGTCATCGATGAACTGGTACATAGTAGAGCGACGGGCTACTTTTTCCGCTTCTTCCTGCTCCTCGGGAAGTTCCCCTGTTTGGAGGAATCGGACGGTATGCTATGCCCACGCTGGAGCCTGGGGCTCGACAGCGAGGACTAAAGGCATTTCCTCCGCTATTGGAGTGGCTGTCTCCATGGCAAGAGCTTGATGCTCTGTCGGAGCTAGCCGTCCCGTGGCGGGCTCAGTGTCTCCGGCAACATCCTTGCCGGCGGCTTCAGGGAGCTCGGCGGGAAAGTACTTGTCGAGCCCTGATTTTCTCCTCTTGTTCTGCTCTGTTGATGGATCAACAGATGGCTGAGTTAGCCGAAGCACAAAGGTACCTGGTTCCACAGGTTGCTTGAGGGCAGCGCGTTTTGACAGGTAATCGGCGATATCATTCTCCGCTCGGGGAACGTATTCTGCCTGTATACCGTCAAAACGCTCTTCCAGCTTTCTCACTTCATCGACGTAGGCCTTCATCAACGGGCTCTGGCAATCCTTGTTTACTTGCTTGACGACAAGTTGCGAGTCGCCTCTGACGACGAGTTTCTTGATTCCGAGGTCCGCCGCGGTCCTAAGACCGGCAAGTAGCCCTTCGTACTCAGCCGTATTGTTTGTTGACACCTCCCTGGGGAAGTGCATCTGGATCACGTACTTGAGGTGCTCTCCGGTGGGCGCGACAAGCAGTACGCCAGCCCTGGCGCCCTGTAAGGAGAAAGCTCCATAAAAGAACATGATCCAGTCGCAACTTGCCTTCTTGCCAGGGAGAGCAGTCTCTTGGGTTTCTTCATCAGGCGTCGCGGTCCATTCTGCAACGAACTCCGCCAGGACTCGGCTTTGAATCGTCGAGGTACTCTCAAACTTGAGGCCAAAGCTGGATAGTTCTAGTGCCCACTCTACGATCCTTCCCGTTGCGTCTAGATTGTGCAATATCCGTTGCAGAGGGAGGCGAGTGACGACAGTGATTTCGTGCGCCTGGAAGTAGTGACACAGATTCCTTGAGGCCATAAGAAGGCCGAAGAGCAGTTTCTGCACACCGGAGTACCTCGATCTAGCCCCCTGCAGGAGGGAACTAACAAAGTAGACTGGGTGCTGCATCATTTTCTTCTTCGGCGGCACTTCAATTGGCTGCGTCGTCTCGGCATCGGTGGCATCGGGCTCCGTCGCTGCTATTACCTCATCATCAATTTCTCTCTGCGCCACTAGTGCGGCGCTGACCACCTGGTTCATTGCCGCCAGGTACAGCAGCAACGGTTCCTGTGGCCTAGGCACAACTAGTATTGGCGCGGAGGAGAGGTACCTCTTCAAATCTTGCAATGCTGCTTCGGCTTCTGGCGTCCACTCCATCGGGCCCGCCTTTTTCAAAATCTTGAAAAAGGGAAGGGCGCGCTCGGTGGACTTGGAAATGAACCTGCTCATGGCGGCAATGCAACCAGCAAGCCGACGCACATCCTTGACTCGCTTGGGCGCTTCAATCTGCTCTATAGCTTTGATCTTGTCTGGATTGGCCTCCATCCCACGCTGTGACACAAAGAACCCGAGAAGCTTGCCAGACGGGATGCCGAAGACGCACTTCTCAGGGTTCAGCTTGAGATTGATCTTGCGTAGGTTTGCAAATGTTTCTTGTAAATCTGATATGAGGGTTACCCTGTTCTTGGTTTTGACCACTATATCATCCATATAAGCTTCCATATTTTTATGGAGCTGGGGTTCAAAACCAATCTAAACCGCCCTTGCAAACGTTGAACCAGCACTCTTCAACCCGAAAGGCATCCGTATAAAGCAATACGTACCACATGGGGTGATGAATGCCGTTTTCTCTTCATCTTCCCTTGTCATGAAGATCTGGTGGTAGCCGGAGTAGGCATCGAGGAATGACAACAGATCACACCCAGCTGTGGAGTCAACAATCTGGTCGATGTGCGGCAACGGGAAGGGGTCTTTGGGACAAGCCTTATTAATATCTGTGTAATCAATACACAGCCTCCACTTCCCATTTGCCTTGCGCACTACCACCGGATTGGCCAACCACGTTGGATGGAGCACTCCTCTTACCAAACCCGCTGCTTCCAGTTTCCAGATCTCCTCTGTGATGAACTCTTGTTGTTCCAAAGCTTGCTTTCTGACCTTCTGCTTGACGGGCCGCGCATGAGGACAGACAGCAAGGTGGTGCTCAATCACCTCCCTGGGAACGCCGGGGATGTCGGATGCTTGCCATGCAAACACATCGACATTCGCCCGCAGGAAGGTGACGAGCGCGTCTTCCTATTTGTCGTCAAGGGTGGAGCTTATGGTAAAAGCTCCTCCCGTTCCATCCTCCTTGATAGAAACCTTCTTGGTTCCCGGCGGTGTGGCCCTGGACTTCTTGTTTCTGTCGGCGGAGCTCTCTGGCACGTCCTCGACGGGAGCGCTACACTCCGAAGAGGTGCGCTTGCCAGAGTGGGTGCCTGAGGTCTCACCGGTCTTCTTCTTTCGCCTTCCCGGGGCTCGAGCGGCAGGAGCAAGCGCCTTAGCAGTGGCGGCTGCTGCAACTACTTGTTGGTAGAGTTGGTCAGCGCAAATTAGCGCATCCTTCTTGTCTGACGGGACGGTGATGATCGTCACAGGCTCCGGCATCTTCAGGGTGTTGTAGGCGTAATGTGACGCCGCCATGAACTTGGCCAGCGCTGGGCAGCCAAGGATCCTGTTGTAAGGCAAGGGGATCTTGGCAACTCGAACACAATCCTTTCTGTCCTGTAGTTCAGATCACTCCCAAAAGTCACGGGCAACGTGACCTTTCCCTTTGGTTGACTTCTTCCCGGGTTGACCCCCTGAAACGTGCCCGTCTCTTCGAGGTCTTCATCAGGAATCTGCAATTTCTCGATCACGGCAGGCGAGATTAAGTTCAGACCGGCCCCGCCATTGACTAGCATCTTTGTCACCTTGAGGTTGCGTATTGTTGGTGAAACCAACAATGGCAAGCACCCGACTGTAGTAGTGCGATCAGGGTGATCCTCAGTGTCAAAAATGATAGATGTGCTGGACCACTTCAGCGGCCTTTGGGCATCAAACGACGGTTCCGCCGCTGTAATCTCACGCGCCCACTGTTTAAGCTGGTGGTGAGAGGTATGCAGCGAGGCGCCGCCACCGATGCACATGGCCTCTGTAGCTTTCTGAAATTCTTGGTCACCAGACTCATCGTCCTCTTTGTGATCATCGTCTTCTGGCTTTTTGTCACGGCCCCGGGCGGGCCTCTCCTGCTGTTTATCTTTGTCGCGACGGCCCGCCTGGCCGTTACGCTTCTTGCCGGACCCCTCAGCACCGTCCTGGCCTTTCTCCTTGTCCCGCCTCTCATATTCAGCCCTCTGCTTCTCAGCAAGGAGCTCAACCTGTCAGCAGTTCTGGAGATCATGGCCTTTGGTGCGATGGATCTTGCAGTATTGCTTGTCGGAGTTTCCTGGCTTCTCGGCAGCCGCCAAGGCCCGGCAGGCGACACATCCAGCAATTTCCTTGCCGGGGTCATCTGCCTTGGTTTTCTTGGCGGAGCCGGCGTCGTCAGATCCCTCGACGGCAAGCACAGCCTTACCTTTGTGCTTCCTGTTGCGGCGCCGGCCTTTCTTCGCCGGGGCGGCAGTATCCTCATCTGAGGAGTCGGTTTCCACGCCGGCATCTTCGCCGGGGTACTTCCTTCCCTCTTCAGCTGGGGCACATCTATCAGCAAGAACATAGAGTTTTGCCACATCTTTCACCTTGTTCATTGCCAGTTCTTCGCGCATCTTGCAGTTATGCACGTTCTGATGGAACGCCCTGATGATGGCGGCAGGGTGAACATGAGGGATATTGTACTGTACCCGGCTGAACCTCTGTATATACTTGCGCAGACTCTCGCCTCCCTTCTGGGGAATGACATGCAGGTCGCTTGCTTGGCCATGGGCTTGGTGACCTCCAGTAAAGGCGCCCACAAACTCATGGCACAAATCCGACCAGGAGGAAATAGAGTCTACCGGCAAGTGCATCAACCACGACATGGCGTTGGGTTTAAGAGCCAATGGAAAGTAATTCGCAAGCACCTTATCGTCGTGGGCTCCGGCGGCTTGCATCACGATGGTGTAGATGCTGAGGAACTCAGATGCGTGAGTCTTGCCGTTGTACTTTTCGCCAACGTCAGGTTTGAAGGTGCGGTGAGTGGGCCACTGGAACTGCCGCAGCTGACGGGTAAAAGCCGGACAGCTTACCTCGTAAGGTAGGCCTCCAGGGTCTCCGGGGCCGGGTGGTTCACAGCAGGCCCTGCTCACCTGTCTGACTGGTGGCACACTCCGCGCCGGCGCTCGATAGTGGTTCGAGCGTCTTCATGGGCTCGTTCCCGAAGAACTTGGCGCTCTTCACAGTGGGTCCGCGGGTCAGACGATGCTATGGAGATGTCGTCGCCCGCGACGTCGCGACGAGCCGGCGTCTGCGGTACCGGATGTGGAAGAGGTGAATGCACCGTGGTCGCGGCGCCGCCGCCTTTTCCGCCACTGGTCCGCGGGACTCCATCGGAGCATCGACCCGGGGGCCCCACCGGACTTGGTTCGTCTTTGTTGGCCACCGCAACAAGGCTTTGGATAGTGGCTCTCCATTCGTCGAGTTTCCCCGTAGTGGGAGGAAAATCGAGGAGCAACTGCGCGCGTGCCAGGGCCTCTGCTGGCATCGGTGGCAGCGAAACCTGCACGGATCGCGACGTGCTTCGACTTCTGACCATGTCAGAAGGAGCTCTATCACGACCCCGCGGTCGCATGCCGTTTTCACCAGCGCCTCGGCGAGTGGGCAGGTCTTCTACGTCCCGGGAGTGGCGCTCGGGGCTCTTCCCGCGGCGACTCCCGGGATCTTCGGCGTGATTACACCGTTCGTCGCGCGCTGCCTGGGAGGAGCGCGCTGTTGGTGCCGGCGTGGGAGTCTTGGAGGCCCTTGCATCGCCTTCGGGCGGGGCGGCGATGACCCTGGAAGGCTCCACTCCACCAGCGAAGGGCTTGGCTCTGCCTTTGGATTTGGCGACGTGTGGCCCGTTACCAGGCGCACAAACATCGCCGCCTCCCAAACTCCGGCTGCTGGGATGGTGTTGGTGTTCGCGAGCAGCGCCCCGGGTCCTTTCTACGACCGGTCCGCTGCTCGCCCGCGTCGGGACGGCCTTTCTGGCTTCCGACTGGCCAACCGCCACTGTCGTCTTCTTCTTGGGCGCCATGATGATGAAGAAGCGCCGAACTAACTGCTAAAGCCGATTCTCACAACTGCGCCCCCTACCTGGCGCGCCAGAGATGTCGGCGGGAACGACACCTATGGGATCAGAAGAATCCCTACTGTGGTTAGCGGGGCACGGGGTCGTGAGAAGAGCGGATCAAACAGATAGCACACGGTTCGTTTATCCAGGTTCGGGCCGCGAGGATGCGTAAAACCCTACTCGTGCTTTGGTGGATTGTATATCTGTGTTCTTGAGCTAGCTATGGGGCGTGAGGAGCTCCAAAAAGCCGAATCCCTCCTCTGGTCGCCTCTGGCCTCCTTTTATAGAAAAAGGGGTTGCCACAGTGGCACACAGGAGGTGGAAAGGGGTACAGTGATGCGAGGTTATCTCTCGCATTACATGAGAAGGCGCATTTAATGCGTCTTGCTTAGGTTTCCTTGCTTTATCGAGTACGGGGGAGAAACATGTCTCGTTCGTCGCCGCTCCTTCTTGTGTCGACACGCGCCCTGGCCAGCGACGCCTGCGATGCCATGTAGGTAGGCAGGCAGCTGAGGTGGCGCAGTGGTGGGTCTTCACGAAGATCTGCATGCCGCCACGCAGGTGCCTGCCCAGCTGGTTGGGTCGGCAGCTGCATGCAAACGGCGGTGGAGGTTTAGTCGGCGTGGGCCTGATGGTGGTCCTGCGGATGTCCTCGGCAAGGGTCTTGCCGAGGCGCCTGCTGTCATCCCCGGCAAGGCGCTTGCCGGGGGCCTTGTGGTCTTCCTCGGCTGGGATCCTGCCAAGGGTTGTCGTCTCCTTAGTGCGTATCTGATCTTGAATGTCTTCATAAAGATCTGCATGCCGCCACGGGGATGTCTCCTGAATCCTTGCCCTTTGGGGGCTGTGGACTCAAGGGTGGTTTGCTCCGTAGGCGCGGGACGAGTCGCCGCGGCAAGGTTCTTGCCGGGGCTGCTAGAACTGTCTCCCAGCAAGGATCTTGCCGGGGGAGTCCGCTTCGTCCCCTTTGCTCTTCGTGGTCTTGGCCTTGGCGTTGTTCTAGTTCTCTTGAGCTTCGGTCTTACCCTGGCTCACCTCCCTTGCCTTGCTTGGTGTGGTGGTGCCCGTGGCTCAGACTGCCCGTGCACAGTTATAGGGGTACAAAAAGTGTACCCCTCTTTTTGTACACCGACAATCGGTCTCAAGAAACACACCGCGAAAAGAAGATTACATCGAATAGATCTCCACAAGAGTGGGAGAGAACTTTGTATTGAGATCCAAAAAGAGAGAAGAAGCCATCTAGCTACTAACTATGGACCAGAAGGTCTGAGGTAAACTACTCACACTTCATCGGAGAGGCTATGATGATGTAGAAGCCCTCCGTGATGACGGCCCTCTCCAGCGGAGCTCCGGAACAGGCCCCAAGATGGGATCTCGTGGATACAGAAAGTTGCGGCGGTGGAATTAGGTTTTTGGCTCCATCCCTGTTCGTTTGGGGGTACGTAGGTATATATAGGAGGAAGAAGTACGTCGGTGGAGCTCCGAGGGGCCCATGAGGCAGGGGGCGCCCCCCACCCTCGTGACCGCCTCTCTGATGCCTTGGCGTAGGGTCCAAGTCCCCTGGATCACGTTCGGTGAGAAAATCACGTTCTCGAAGGTTTCATTCCGTTTGGACTCCGTTTGATATTCCGTTTCTTCGAAACACTAAAATAGGCAAAAAAACAGCAATTCTGGGCTGGGCCTCCGGTTAATAGGTTAGTCCCAAAAATAATATAAAAGTGGAAAATAAAGCCCAATATAGTCCAAAACAGTAGATAATATAGCATGGGGCAATCAAAAATCATAGATACGTTGGAGACGTATCAGGCATCCTCAAGCTTAATTCCTGCTCGTCCTCGAGTAGGTAAATGATAAAAAAGAGAATTTTTGATGCGGAGTGCTACTTGGCATAATTTCAATGCAAATCTTCTTAATTGTGGTATGAATATTCAGATTAGGTAGATTCAAGACAAAAGTTCATATTGACATAGATAATAATAATACTTCAAGCAAACCAACAAAGCAATTATGTTTTCTTAAAGTAACATGGCCAAAGAAAGTTCATCCCTACAAAATCATATACTTTAGTCATGCTCCATTTTCATCACACAAGAATGCTCTCATCATGCACAACCCCGATGACAAGCCAAGCAATTGTTTCATACCTTAATAATTTCAAACTCATAAACTTTCACGCAATACATGAGCGTGAGCCATGGATATAGCACTATGGGTGGAATAGAATATAATGATGGGGGTTATGTGGAGAAGACAAAAAGGGAGAAAGTCTCACATCAACGAGGCTAATGAATGGGCTATGGAGATGCCCGTCGATTGATGTTAATGCAAGGAGTAGGGATTGCCATGCAATGGATGCACTAGAGCTATAAATGTATGAAAGCTCAACAAAAGAAACTAAGTGGGTGTGCATCCAACTTGCTTGCTCACGAAGACCTAGGGCACTTGAGGAGGCCCATTGTTGGAATATACAAGCCAACTTCTATAATGAAAAATTCCCACTAGTATATGAAAGTGATAACTTAAGAGACTCTCTATATGAAGAACGTGGTCCTACTTTGAAGCACAAGTGTGGAAAAAAGATAGTAGCATTGCCCCCTTTTTTTGGGCCTTCTTTTTTCGGCCTTTTTTTGGGGACAATGATCTATTGAATGATGATAATCACACTTCTATTTATTTACAACTCAATGATTACAACTCGATGCTAGAGCAAAGTATGACTCTATATGAATGCCTCCGGCGGTGTACCGGGATATGCAATGAATCAAGAGTGACAAGTATGAAAAAATTATGAACGGTGGCTTTGCCACAAATACTATGTCAACTACATGATCATGCTAAGCAATATGACAATGATGAATGTGTCATGATAAACTGGATGGTGGAAGGTTGCATGGCAATATATCTCGGAATGGCTATGGAAATGCCATAATATGTAGGTATGTGGCTGTTTTGAGGAAGATAAAAAGAGGTTTATGTGTGAAAGAGTGTATCATATCACGGGGTTTGGATGCACCGGCGAAGTTTGCACCAACTCTCGATGTGAGAAAGGGCAATGCACGGTACCGAAGAGGCTAGCAATGATGGAAGGGTGAGAGTGCGTATAATCCATGGACTCAAAATTAGTCATAAAGAACTCATATACTTATTGCAAAAATCTACAAGCCATCAAAAACCAAAGTATTACGCGCATGCTCCTAGGGGGATAGATTGGTAGGAAAAGACCATCGCTCGTCCCCGACCGCCACTCATAAGGAGGACAATCAAATAACACCTCATGTTTCAAATTTGTTACATAACGTTTACCATACGTGTATGCTACGGGACTTGCAAACTTCAACACAAGCACTTCTCAAATTCACAACTACTCAACTAGCATGACTTTGATATTATTACCTCCATATCTCAAAACAACTATCAAGCATCCAACTTTTCTTAGTATTCAACACACTCAAAAGAAAGTTTCACAAATCTTGAATACCAAGCATATTATTATTAAGCAAATTACCATGCTATTAAGACTCTCAAAATAATTTAAGTGAAGCATGAGAGATCAATATTTTCTTTAAAACAAATCCACCACCGTGCTCTAAAAGATCTAAGTGAAGCACATAGAGCAAAATTATAACGCTCAAAAGATATAAGTGAAGCACATAGAGCAAAACTACTTAGCTCAAAAAGATATAAGTGAAGCACATAGAGTATTCTATCAAATTCTAATTCATGTACGGCTCTCTCAAAAGGTGTGTACAGCAAGGATGATTGTGGCATACTAACAACCAAAGACACAAATAATGCAAGACGCTCCAAGCAAAACACATATCATGTTGGTGAATAAAAATATAGCTCCAAGTAAATTACCGATGGAAGTGGACGAAAGAGGGGATGCCTTCCGGGGCATCCCCAAGCTTTGACTTTTTGGTGTCCTTGGATTATCTTGGGGGTGCCATGGGCATCCCCAAGCTTAGGCTCTTGCCACTCCTTGTTCCATAATCCATCACAAGAATTCACCCAAAACTTGAAAACTTCACAACACAAAACTCAATAGAAATCTCGTGAGCTCCGTTGGAGAAAGAAAACAAAAGATCTGTGACGCCCGGATAATTAAGCTACAGTAATTCTCTGCTAACAATGCCACGTCACTTCGATTACTGTTGCTAATCTCACGCTAGTTCGAAAATCGGTTCGATTTCAATCAAAATCTAGCAAACAATAAAAGTTTTCTAATATTAAAACTAAAATGTTCGGAGTGAGCCAAATAATGCATAAGTAGTAATGGTGGAGAAACCAAACTTTTATACAGTGTTTAACTACTCTAAAATAAATATGACAGTGGCATAAACCAATAGTTAGTGCTATTATAATTAATAAAATACTAAACTAAATGATTTTGGGGTAAAACCTTTTGGTTGCAATGGGTTGGAGTTATTACTAATTTAGGGATCATTTAAATAATAAGTAAAAACTAAACAGAAAAGAAAAGAAAGTAGAATAAAAAAAGAAAACAAGCCAAACAATAAATAGAAGGAAAAGAACAAAACAGGAAATGAATAAAAAGTAAAAGGGAGAATCCCCCTCATCGCGGCCCACCGGCCCAGCTGGCCGGCCGACCCACTTGGCCCAGCCGGCCCTTCCCCACTCTCTCCTTATCCCAACCCCCATAACCCTAATCCCCCACTCGCCCCACTCCCTCCCCCGATTCCCCTGGATCTGGATCGATCCCCACCTCTCCCCTCGCCTCCCTCTCGCTTCCCCACGATCCAATCTGGATCGGGGCCGACCGCGTCGCCCGTCGCCGCGCTGACCCCGCCGCCACCTAGCGCCGTCGCCGGCGCCCGCCTCCTCATCCCTCCGCCCCGCATGGATCCGGTCGGGGCAACCGATGCCCCCGACGCCCCGCACCTCGCCACTCGCCTACGCCGGACCACCCCGTCGCCGACCGTCGTCGCCGCCCGAAGCCACCACGACGGACTGCCTCCCCTACGTTGCCGGTGTCCCCGTCTTCCTCCTCACGCACCGCTGCCCGAACCCCTACGGCCCCCGTGAGCGCCCCCTCCTCCTCTCTCCCTCACGTGTTCCGACGCCCCGCTGCCCGCTCTGCCGCCCCTCCCGCTCGTCCAGCTCGGCGTGCTCGCTGGCTGCCTTCGCCCCTGAACAACCCAGCGCGCGGACGCGCGCTCCCGTGCGCGACCCGCGCCATCCAACCGCAGCCACGACGCATGTCGACGCCTGCTCCACCCTGCACGCGCCCGTGTGCGCCCACCCGCGTCCACGGCCATCGCTGTCGGACGCCCGCGCCCGAGACGGTGCCCTGTCCGCTCCTGCTCACGGCCTCCTCGCCCTGCTCCCTCGACCATCCCACAGCCCGTGCCCCTGCTCCACGGCTGCTGCTGCCTCCTCTACCCACCGTACCCGCCGTGCCGCTACCTCGCCAGGTCGCCGTGGCCTCGCCTGTGCTGCCTCCTCGCCGCCCCGCCGTGGCCAGCGCCCCCCTGGTAGCCTGGGTGTGCGCCCACGCACTCGTAGCGCCCGTGCCCGCTAGCCCCTCTGGACCAATGACAGGTGGGCCTAGCCCAGAACGTTTTATTAAAAAAAAGATTTTTTAAAATAATAATAATAATAATATAATTAATTAATTAATTACAGAAATAATTAACTTAATTAATTTTGATTAATTAAACTAAACAAATAATTAAACTAATTAAACATCAGTTATCTAATTAACCTGGTTAGTTAATTAGCTAATTAATTAGTATGACAGTGGGGCCCACCCCTAATTAATTTTGATTAGATTAATTAAACTGTTTAATTAAAATGAGTCACTGACCAGTGGGACCCACTGGTCAGGTTGACTAGTCAACCCTGTTGACTACTAACGTCAGCATGACATCATGCTGATGTCATATATCCATTTTCGAATTAAATTAAATAATTAATTAAATTTCAGAAATTAATATAATCTTTAGAAAATCATATATTTTAATCCGTAACTCGAATTAAATTATTTTGAACATGAAAGTTGCTCAGAACGACGAGACGAATCCGGATACGCAGCCCGTCCGTCCGCTGCGCATCCCTAGCATAGCGAACACGCAACTTTCCCCCTCCGATTCATCTGTCCGAAAACACGAAACACCAGGGATAATTTCCCGGATGTTTCCCCCCTTCACCGGTACCACCTCGTACCGCGTTAGGGCACACCTAGCATCATGCTTTGTCATGTCATGCATCGTCATGCATTTGTTTGCATTATATTTATTGTTTCTTCCCCCTCTTCTCTCGCTAGACACCGAGACCGACGCCGCTGCTACCCAGTACGAATACGGTGTTGACGACCCCTCTCTCTTGCCAGAGCAACCAGGCAAGCCCCCCCCCTTGATCACCAGATATCGCCTACTCTCCTCTATACTGCTTGCATTAGAGTAGTGTAGCATGTTACTACTTTCCGTTAATCCTATCCTGATGCATAGTCTGTCCTTGCTACTACTGTTGTTACCTTTACCTGCAATCCTAATTCTTAGTATAGGATGCTAGTTTATCATCAGTGGCCCTACATTCTTGTCCGTCTGCCATGCTATACTATCGGGCCGTGATCACTTGGGAGGTGATCACGAGTATATACTTATATACATAATATATGATACTTGTGGTGACTAAAGACGGGTCGGCTCGTAGGAGTACCTGTGAGTGATCCACGGATTGGGTCCGAAAGGACGTTTGTCCTGACGGCCCTCTGAGTGGATCTTTGTGGCGAAGCGACAGGGCAGGTTGAGACCACCTAGGAGAGAGGTGGGCCTGGCCGTGGTCGGCGTTTGCGGTTATTTCAAGATAACACATTTAACGAGATCTTGGTATTTGATCTGAGTCTGGCTACTGGCCTATACGCACTAACCATCTACGCGGGGACAGTTATGGGCACTCGACGTCGTGGTATCAGCCGAAGCCTTCATGACGTCAGCGTCTGAGCGGCGCGCGTCGGGTTGGACTGGAACGCCTACTCTTGTATAAGGGAGGCTAGGTCAGCTCACTGGCCGCGTACGCAACATGCAGGTGTGCAAAGGGCGATGGGCCCAGACCCCTGCGCCATAGGATTTAGACCGGTGTGCTGACCTCTCTGTTGTGCCTAGGTAGGGCTGCGACGTGTTGATCTTCTGAGGCCGCGCATGACCCAGAAAAGTGTGCCCGGCCAAATGGGATCGAGCGTGTTGGGTTATGTGGTGCACCCCTGTAGGGAAGTTAATCTATTCGAATAGCCGTGATCTTCGGTAACAGGACGACTTGGAGTTGTACCTTGACTTATGACAACTAGAACCAGATACTTAATAAAACACACTCTTCCAAGTGCCAGATACAACCGGTGATCGCTCTCTTACACGGCGACGAGGAGAGGATCGCCGGGTAGGATTATTCTATGCGATGCTACTTGGAGGACTTCAGTCTATTCTCTTCTACATGCTGCAAGACGGAGGCTACCAGAAGCGTAGCCTTCGGCAGGATTAGCTATCCCCCTCTTATTCTGGCATTCTGCAGTTCAGTCCACCGATATGGCCCCTTTACACATATACCCATGCATATGTAGTGTAGCTCCTTGCTTGCGAGTACTTTGGATGAGTACTCACGGTTGCTTTGCTCCCTCTTTTCCCCCTTTCTCTACTCGATTGCTGTGACCAGACGTTGGAGCCCAGGAGCCAGACGCCACCGTCGACGACGACTTCTACTACACTGGAGGTGCCTACTACTACGTGCAGCCCGCTGACGACGACCAGGAGTAGTTTAGGAGGATCCCAGGCAGGAGGCCTGCACCTCTTTCGATCTGTATCCCATTTTGTGCTAGCCTTGTTAAGGCAAACTTGTTTAACTTATGTCTGTACTCAGATATTGTTGCTTCCGCTGACTCGTCTACGATCGAGCTCTTGTATTCGAGCCTTCGAGGCCCCTAGCTTGTAATATGATGCTTGTATGACTTATTTTATTTGTAGAGTTGTGTTGTGATATCTTCCCGTGAGTCCCTGATCTTGATCTTACACGTTTGCGTGTATGATTAGTGTATGATTAAATTGGGGGCGTCACAAGTTGGTATCAGAGCCGACTGCCCGTAGGAATCCCCCTTCCACAGTCCTTGGCCGAAGTCGAGTCTAGACATTGCAAAACGTTTACTAACATGGTTGTGTGTCTTACGGGCACACGTCGCCATTGGGTGGTAGTAGGATCTTTTATTCCTCAACCTATACTCTGGGACTCTGACATCTCTTCTATTCGGGTTAAACGATTTTACTAACCCTGACTCTAGGTTCTCGATAATACTTTCTCCCAGAGAGCCCCTTATTACAGATGATCGTCTGCTGCACCAGAAGAATCCGAAGATACTCTCCGATGTTCTCTTGAGACTTTATGGCATCGCTTTTGCAATTCCCTTCCACCGATAAACCCCTATGGATAACCACGTATACTCGCCTTTCATACGATGCTTCCCAGCTGATCTTGTTATTACGAGATACCTTGAAATTCTCTCTGTTGTTCTAAGAATCCTTTGAGCTTACTGCCTTGCTGTTCTCTGTCACCTGAATACCCCTATGGATAATTCTCGCACTTATCGAGTATCCCTCATTCCGAGTTGTGCATGTGTTTCGCCAAAGATTTCAAAATATCATTCGATCTTCCGAAAATCCCGAGCAGCCTATTGCTCTTGAAATTCTCGCTTGCTTGAATTATGGTTAATCCCATAAGTTTCTTAATATTATTGGCCTCCCTTGTCTTTATCATTTTAAGTCCATTGATTCAATATGTTGAGGATGCCCGCATTCCTCAGTCGAATCCTAGGATTCATTCTTCCGGCTCAGACGTCATTTGGATATGAGCTGGTTCTTGACCAATCAATGCCTTGATCGTTGGTGCTTCTAAGTCTATTGAACTTATTCATTTTCGATCAGAATGATTGCTTTTGATCCCTTGATTTGAAAATCATAAAATTTCCTTACATTGAGCTTTGAGTTAGTTAGTTGTTCCTATCAGCTGATCCCCTTGCATTCTTTCTTCTTCTGGTAGAGTACCGATACTCACATCAGCTCCGTTGTGGATCGTCAGATCCATTGTTGGATTTCATCCAACATCATATTCAATAACCTTGTGAGCCTTTCCACCGCTATATAATACCTTTGGTAAATTGTATCCTCTGCCTTGTCAACCATGCTCTACTTTCGAGCTTGTGTTATTTACAATTGGAGCTTGTGGTATATGATTCCACGATACCCCGACGGGTTGAACCTATGCCTTTCTTAATCTATGTGAACCCGAAAGTTTTCACGGGTCATACTCCTCTGGTAATTCACCAAGTAGGTTTTGACACTGAAATCATTTTTAACTAGAGCAGTGAATGAAAGGTTATGCATTGAAGAAGTGGGAGTCGACCTTGAACTTTGTGTTCATGCCCATGGACATGATGTAGATCTTATCGTTAAAGCTGCTCTTAAATAAAATTTTCCCCTTGGTATAAGTTCTTATATCTGGGATCTGGCCTTTTTCAATCGTGGTTTCGACCAGATGTTCTTCTTTGACCCCATTTCACGGGCAAGTTTAAGCACTTGTCTTCTGCGGAGTAATACCCCTAGTCCAACCTCTACTTTGATTTGTCGTCGAGTATTACCCCCTGGTATCTCAATATTATC
Organism: Triticum urartu; assembly: GCF_056163025.1. Lineage (NCBI taxonomy): Eukaryota > Viridiplantae > Streptophyta > Magnoliopsida > Poales > Poaceae > Triticum > Triticum urartu. The sequence continues at coordinate 264,712,104 of NC_141876.1, forward strand.
ACGGGACTGCATAACTTCTTATGAGTTCTTCATCAAGTGCTACATTCTCATTGATTCCAATTTTTCATGGGCTCTGAGTTAGTTAACACTCAAAGACACCAATAACTGACTCAAGTCCGCACCGCGATTAAACAACTCTTGGTAACCTTCATTACTTACGAGTTTGAACTCGATCACGTCATCCCTAGCCTGCTCGGCTATTCCTTATCGTGCTGCTCTTAACTGTGCTACCTGGTCCTTCTTCCCGGAGCACAATACACTACTAGGGAAAAGGCTAGCAGCAGCGCGGGTTTTAGGCCTATCAGTAGCACGGGGATATGCGCTACTGATAAGGCGCTAGAGCTATTCCCTTAGCAGTAGCGCGTGTTACACGCGCTATTGCTAGGACAAGTAGCTGCAGCGTTTGTTCAATCCCGCGCTACTGCTAATGTAACTACTGGCAGCGCGCTTTCCGTCCATCGCTACTAGTATTCTTTTTTATTTTTTTATTTTTAGTGTATTTATCGTACAAATATTGGTACAATACCAGTTATGAGGTTTACATCATTATGTCCATAACAGTGTGTCAAATGAAGGTGGATTAGTTTCAAGTGGAGGCAATATGTGGTGCATGTCAAAAGTATACTACAAATCCAAACTTGATCTAGTTTGGACTAGTAGTACTTTCGATGTGCACCACATGTTGCCTCCACTTGAATCTAATCCGCCAACACAAGCTATTTAATCATCATCATAGTCATTACCACCAACATTAGCTATTTAATTATCATAGTCATAGTGTAGCACATATCATCATCTTCAAACTCTCATTCTAGCTAGCTAATCACCACCAACACTAGTTAATAATAATCATCATAGTCATTACCACCAACACTAGCTATTTTATCATCATAGTAAAAGTGTAGCACATCATCATCCTCAAACTCATTTCTAGCTAGCTAATCACTCCTGCTGCTCTCTCTTAGCTAAAATAACATAAAACATGTGTAGCTCTCCTCCTTGATCAAGTTGGAGCATGTAGATGAACCTGTCTCCTAATTTTGGGTAGCACATCTGTTTGCTGCCCCCTAGTACTTCTCTGCGCTCCCCCATCACATATCTGGTCCAGTCTTGCACTATTAAGCATCCATCGCTGATCTTGAATGCACTAAAGTAACATGTAGGATATCTTGGCCGTAAGCTAATAATATTCATGGTACCTTTAGTCTCGATCCCATAAGGCACAACATTCATCGGGAGTCCCTGTTGAAAAAACATCGTATGGTAACATACTTAGCAATGAAGTTTAGCCTCACAAATAATGTATGGAAAAGATGCACTGAGGACAAATAGTAAAAATCTTACCATCCTTCCTAAATAGATGTGACCGTAGTTCATTACGAACACTATTGGTCGCATGTTTTCAGTACTAACATTTCTAAGTCCAGGAAGAAAATTTGTCTTGACAGTATCAAGATCCTCAAGCCATGAAACATAATGACTTAGCTCCTCGCAGTTTAGTTCAGCCCCGGGACAGTAGTAGGTCCTGTCTACCAAGCGCTGGACATGTTTGCTTGCACCGAAATAAGCTGACAATACAAATTAGTTGTCAACTATTTTTGAATAAACAATATCAAAGACATAAATATGGTTGAGAAACTTACATAATGGTGTAACTGGAGGCGTTTGCACATCGACCCAGATGTCGGTATTACCTTCAATATCATCTTCCGGACGAATATCAAAGGTGATAACCATATCAGGCTCAAATGCATAAGTCTTGCATAGTGCTCGCCATGTTTTGCATCCAAAATAGGTGTAGTCGTCTGAATTGTATAATTTTGCGTGGAAAATATAACCATGCTCGGTCTTCAAGTAAACTTTCTTTACCTCCATAGTATGACTGAAACCTATCTTATCCAATACAAAAACTCTTGCATGGCAGGGGATACGCTAGTAGAATAGTAAAAAAATAAGTTAAAGCAAATGAAGCAGATGTCATGCTTAATTACGAAAAAAGACTTGTCGTTGTGACTTACTGTATCCACTTTGAAGTTCTCGTCCAGCTTGATGCTGAAGCGCCTATCATCATCTAGGAAGATTCCATCGCACAGGCCGCGCTCGTCTTCGCAGTATTTGCAAATACCGAAATCCTTTTTGTCGTCAGACATTTCCTATGTTCATAGTTAAAACATTAATTGAAAATCGATAGAAGAAAACTACCAGGATACTCAACACACAAATCCAGGGCACTCGATATTTCCTACATATTCTGGCAAAAGTCATGCCAAAATTCACGGAAAAATCCGGCATGACCTTTGCTAAAATAGGACATATCGAGCGCCTGAAATTTGCCGGAACAGAAATGAATCAACACTACGGCAAAACATAGGCCACTCGGAGGTGTAACCTGCAAACATGACCGGCCACTTGGATATTGAGCAACACAAGATATACATTTCAAAATATCTTATAGGACTCAAATTAGCATGCATTCAATAAGCAAAAGTAAATCATCTCATGCGTCCATACATCCTCGAATATTATCACTAATACATCCCAAATAGTGTCATACATATAACATCACTAGTACAACTAAAACCCTAGCACACGACGGGTATCGGCGCGGGCGGTGGACACCCACAGAGAAGGAACCATCACGGGATTATAGCTCCAGTGAGATCCCTGGAGAACCTGCCAGGTATTGGAGAACCTGTGCTCCAACGCAAACAAGTAGTGACGGATGTGCGCGTCCTCCTCACTGACACGGTGACGCACCACCTCCGCAGAGTCCTTGAGCCTCTGGACCGTCACTGGCCCACGCGACCGCCACCAAAGAAGGTTCGGGTCAACGACAGGCTGGCTCCTCACCAACCTGCGCCCCCCGGTAGGTAGCGCCTCCCAGTACCACCCCGACGGAGCCCAGTCCCGGACATGGCCCATCTGGTCAAGCAGGTGTCGTCCTCCGCCGACTCGACGACGAGGATGAGGGATAGGCATCGTCCACATCGATGCGAGAAAAATTTCTCTAACTAAAAAAATAGCAACAAGTTCTTACTAACTAGTTCTATTAATTCAACTCGTTCTTACTAAATATAAACTTACTATAAATAGAAATAAACTAGCACATCTACTACTACTAATTAACATCTAACTACTACATCTACTACTAATTAACATCTAACTACTACATCTACTACTAATTAACATCTACTACTGCTAATTATACAACTAGTTTACCATCACTACTTCTAAAAATCATTATCTATGAACCCTAAATTAACATCTACTACTACTAAAATCATCTACTAACTAACCAAAGAGAGAGGGGGTGGGGGAGGGGTGGGGGGCTTACAGAGGGAGAGACGTTGGCGGGGAGGTGCTCGGCGACGGAGGGGCGGCGAGGGCGGGCTCGGGATCGGGAGGCGGCAGTCCTGGGCGGCGGGCTCGGTCGAGGGCGGCGGCAGTGAGGTCGAGAGCGGCGACGGTGAGGTTGAGGGCGGGCGGCGGCGGCGGCGGCGGTGAGGGCAGGCGCGCTCGGGCTCGGGTGGCGGCGACAGGAGTAGGGGAACCGGCCGGGGTGGGGGGAAAGGAGGACTTAGTGAAATTTTGATTCGGGGGGTGGTTAACTCGAACTAGCAGTAGCGCTCATATGGAAAACGCGCTATAGCTAACTTATCTATAGCACGTTTTAGAGAAAACCACTACTGCTAATGGAAGCAGTTATTTCTTTTGTTTATCCCAATATCAGTAACGCTTTGTCCTGAAAAAACGCTATAAGTCTAAGCAATGTAAAAACATCAAAAATATACATTGGTCATTATTGATCTTTTTGTGTATAATCTAAATAGTCAACATGAATCCTCATTGTACCTGTATAGGTACAGGCGAGGATTCATATTGCAACCACGAATCATACACATATAGTTCAATGAAGACCAAGTGCTCGAGATAGGTTGAGAAGTAACATATTTAAGGTGGTAAACACCTTGTTCGCTTAGCAGTATGGGACTAAACTTAATTATTTGCGGTGATACTTAGCAGCAGCGAGTTTTGAAGAAATCACTGCTACTAAGTTCTTTAGCAGTAGCACGTCCACGAGAAGGGCGCTACTACTATATCTAGCCTGGGGGCAACACCGTGGCAATTATAGTAGTAGCACTCTTTTCACCTAGAGCGCTACTGCTACTTAGTCATTAGTAGCGCTCTTTACTGAAGCTCGTTACTACTAATTAGCAGTAGCACCTGTTTTTAGACCGCGCTGCTGCTAAGATTCTGTGTATAAGTTTTTCCCTAGTAGTGATATTCGATGATGAGCTAAGCTTACGTCGATTTTCCTCATCATATCATTTCTCTTTAAACCACAAGCTTGGTTCCGAGTTTGTGCCGTACCCATGGTTCCAATAACCTTTCGCTTCATCATTCTTTTGACTTGATGTCATCGCCGATGGATTACATCTTCATGAAATCTCTCAACAATTGTGTCATGATCATCATCAATCTTATGAGCTCTTCTAGAATATCAATCGAAGTCATGATGAGAAATATCATCCTTGCCCCTCGATGAATTATGTTATCATCGACAACTTTATTGCCTTCCCTCCAACACAAACTTGTTCGTGTTCTGTGTTGTACCTTGAGTTCCTTGCTATCCAACGTTTGTTCTTCTTTACCTTGGAGTATTACCATCTTTTATATCAAGGATGTCGTGCTTAGAACACCTGGCCGGAGGCCCTATGGTTATAGATTCCTTTTCAGCAAGGTTATCCATTCTTCCATGAGGAAATTGTAAGACTTATTCTACAAGTTATTCTTGATGGATCCTTTGTGTTTCCAAAGTCTGACCTTTGTCTGAAGACCATGTCAATGCTATCTCAAAGCATATATATGGTACTCCAATTTTCAACAAGAACATTTAAAGCCTAATGTTAAATGTTCCCTGCTCAATTATCCAAACACCGATGTATGGGTAATGTCCTGAAATTTCTCTCCCCTTACCTAAAGAGTTTTCTACATTATATCCTGTTATGGATATCGTGCTCTGCTTGTCCTTGGGAAGGATATACCCTTGAAATATGTGTTTAAATACATTTTCCTTTCCATTGTTCTGTTTAATCTGATGATCACATTTCCTTTACATTGGTTTGTTTAACCTTTCCGGTGATCTATATGATCTAAGCAGTAATATTCTTCTGCTTATGTAAACACCTTGTTGTGCAATCGTGTCGGTAAGACCCTATTACTATTGTTGATGACATTCCGGTAACCACCGATGGACGAGAACTTTGCCTATTGGTCCGCCTCGTTCAATGAGTAGGAAAATGGTTCTCTTCATCCCTCGCCCTTGGTACCGAGGTTATTGCCGACATAACTAATAGGCTATCCTCTGACATGCCTTGCTTACATGATCGTGCAAGACGTCACCGCCCTTCCTACTTTTAACCCACATGGTGGGCCCATAACCCACAGTTCCACAAGATCGAAACCTGACTCTCCTGTACATCCCTACTTCAAAGTTATCCCTTATGCTTGGCTTCGTAGGTAATTCGCGAGCCACCTTCCTACTGCTCTATTCTGGTATCAGACGCAATGCTTACTCTCGCCGCTCTAAACCCCTTTCTCACTCTGGTTCAGACTTTGAGCAGCTATCTATCTGCTTGGACCCTCTCATTGTACCTTCGTATCGTACTCTCGATGTATTTTATATGTTCAACTCGAGAGATAATCTTATGCTCATTCAGGGTTAACCCCAGATTGTTCCCCTCGTAAGCATGCTGTCGTAGCCGAGCTGCCCCTTACCTATTCGTAAGTACGTTGGAGTTCACAATGAAAAGGATGATGACTTCCTCATGATGACCTGAAGCAGAGGAATGACGGCATCGATGTAATGGATCGACCTCTCCGAGAAGAGCAACCAAGACCGAGAAGACTCGATAGAATTTCGTAGCCACATCTTTCCCTTACTCCCCTCTTAAATCTCGGGACGAGATTTCTTGTAGTGGAGGAGAATTGTGACGCCCGGATAATTAAGCTACAGTAATTCTCTGCTAACGATGTCACGTCACTTCGATTACTGTTGCTAATCTCGCGCTAGTTCGAAAATCGGTTCGATTTCAAATTCAAAATCCAGCAAACAATAAAAGTTTTCTAATATTAAAACTAAAATGTTCGGAGTGAGCCAAATAATGCATAAGTAGTAATGGTGGAGAAACCAAACTTTTATACAGTGTTTAACTACTCTAAAATAAATATGACAGTGGCATAAACCAATAGTTAAGTGCTATTATAATTAATAAATTACTAAACTAAATGATTTTGGGGTAAAACCTTTTGGTTGTAATGGGTTTGGAGTTATTACTAATTTAGGGATCATTTAAATAATAAGTAAAAACTAAACAGAAAAGAAAGTAGAATAAAAAAAAAGAAAACAAGCCAAACAATAAATAGAAGGAACAGAACAAAACAGGAAATGAATAAAAAGAAAAGGGGAGAATCCCCCTCATCGCGGCCCACCGGCCCAGCTGGCCGGCCGACCCACTTGGCCCAGCCGGCCCTTCCCCACTCTCTCCTTATCTCCACCCCCATAACCCTAATCCCCCACTCACCCCACTCCCTCCCCCGATTCCCCTGGATCGGGGTCAATCCCCACCTCTCCCCTCGCCTCCCTCTCGCTTCCCCATGATCCAATCTGGATCGGGGCCGACCGCGTCGCCCGTCGCCGTGTTGACCCCGCCGCCACCTAGCGCCGGCGCCGGCGCCCGCCTCCTCATCCCTCCGCCCCGCACGGATCCGGTCAGGACAGCCGACGCCCCCGACGCCCCGCACCTCGCCGCTCGCCTACGCCAGACCACCCCGTCGCCGACCGTCGTCGCCGCCCGGAGCCACCACGACGGACTGCCTCCCCTACGTTGCCGGTGTCCCCGTCTTCCTCCTCACGCACCGCTGTCCGAACCCCTACGGCCCCCGTGAGCTCCCCCTCCTCCTCTCTCCCTCACGTGTCCCGACGCCCCGCTGCCCGCTCTGCCGCCCCTCCCGCTCGTCCAGCTCGGCGTGCTCGCCGACTGCTTCGCCCCTGATCAACCCAGCGCGCGGACGCGCACTCCCGTGCGCGACCCGCGCCATCCAACCGCAACCACGGCGCATGTCGACGCCTGCTCCACCCTGCACGCGCCCGTGCGAGCCCACCCGCGTCCACGGACATCGCTGTCGGACGCCCACGCCCGAGACGGTGCTCTGTCCGCTCCTGCACACGGCCTCCTCGCCCCGCTCCCTCGACCATCCCACACCCCGTGCCCCTGCTCCACGGCTGCTGGTGCCTCCTCTACCCACCGCACCCGCCGTGCCGCTACCTCCCCAAGTCGTCGTGGCCTCGCCTGTGCTGCCTCCTCGCCGCCCCGCCGTGGCCAGCGCCCCCCTGGTAGCCAGGGTGTGCGCCTAAACGGGCTAGCGCCCAGCGCCCACGCACCTGTAGCGCCCGTGCCCGCTAGCCCCTCTGGACCAATGACAGGTGGGCCTAGCCCAGAACATTTTATTAAAAAAAGATTTTTTAAAAAAAATAATAAATAAATAATAATAATATAATTAATTAATTACAGGAATAATTAACTTAATTAATTTTGATTAATTAAACTAAACAAATAATTAAACTAATTAAACATTAGTTATCTAATTAACCTGGTTAGTTAATTAGCTAATTAATTAGTATGATAGTGGGGCCCACCCCTAATTAATTTTGATTAGATTAATTAAACTGTTTAATTAAAATGAGTCACTGACCAGTGGGACCCACTGGTCAGGTTGACCAGTCAACCCTGTTGACTACTGACGTCAGCATGACATCATGCTGATGTCATATATCCATTTTCGAATTAAATTAAATAATTAATTAAATTTCAGAAATTAATATAATCTTTAGAAAATCATATCTTTTAATCTGTAACTCGAATTAAATTATTTTGAACATGAAAGTTGCTCAGAACGACGAGACGAATCCGGATACGCAGCCCGTCCGTCCGCCGCGCATCCCTAGCATAGCGAACACGCAACTTTCCCCCTCCGATTCATCTGTCCGAAAACACGAAACACCAGGGATAATTTCCCGGATGTTTCCCCCCTTCACCGGTACCACCTCGTACCGCGTTAGGGCACACCTAGCATCATGCTTTGTCATGTCATGCATCGTCATGCATTTGTTTGCATTATATTTATTATTTCTTCCCCCTCTTCTCTCGCTAGACACCGAGACCGACGCCGCTGCTACCCAGTACGACTACGGTGTTGACGACCCCTCTCTCTTTCCAGAGCAACCAGGCAAGCCCCCCCCCCCTTGATCACTAGATATCGCCTACTCTCCTCTATACTGCTTGCATTAGAGTAGTGTAGCATGTTACTGCTTTTCGTTAATCCTATCCTGATGCATAGTCTATCCTTGCTACTACTGTTGTTACCTTTACCTGCAATCCTAATGCTTAGTATAGGATGCTAGTTTATCATCAGTGGCCCTACATTCTTGTCCGTCTGCCATGCTATACTATCGGGCCGTGATCACTCGGGAGGTGATCACGGGTATATACTTATATACATAATATATGATACTTGTGGTGACTAAAGACGGGTCGTCTCGTAGGAGTACCCGCGAGTGATCCACGGATTGGGTCCGAAACAACGTTTGTCCCGACGACCCACTGAGTGGATCTTTGTGGCGAAGCGACAGGGCAGGTTGAGACCACCTAGGAGAGAGGTGGGCCTGGCCCTGGTCGGCGTTCGCGGTTATTTCAAGATAACACATTTAACGAGATCTTGGTATTTGATCTGAGTCTGGCTACTGGCGTATACGCACTAACCATCTACGCGGGGACAGTTATGGGCACTCGACGTCGTGGTATCAGCCGAAGCCTTCGTGACGTCAGCGAGGCCGGGCTGCGACGTGTTGATCTTCCGAGGCCGGGCATGACCCAGAAAAGTGTGTCCGGCCAAATGGGATCGAGCATGTTGGGTTATGTGGTGCACCCTTGCAGGAAAGTTAATCTATTCGAATAGCCGTGAACTTCGGTAACAGGACGACTTGGAGTTGTACCTTGACCTTATGACAACTAGAACTGGATACTTAATAAAACACACTCTTCCAAGTGCCAGATACAACCAGTGATCGATCTCTTACAGGGCGACGAGGAGAGGATCGCCGGGTAGGATTATGCTATGTGGTGCTACTTGGAGGACTTCAGTCTATTCTCTTCTACATGCTGCAAGACGGAGGCTGCCAGAAGCGTAGTCTTCGACAGGATTAGCACTCCCCCTCTTATTCTGGCATTCTGAAGTTCAGTCCACCGATATGGCCCCTTTACACATATACCCATGCATATGTAGTGTAGCTCCTTGCTTGCGAGTACTTTGGATGAGTACTCACGGTTGCTTTGCTCCCTCTTTTCCCCCTTTCTCTACTCGATTGCTGCGACCAGACGTTGGAGCCCAGGAGCCAGACGCCATCGTCGACGATGACTTCTACTACACTGGAGGTGCCTACTACTACGTGCCGCCTGCTGACGACGACCAGGAGTAGTTTCGGAGGATCCCGGGCAGGAGGCCTGCACCTCTTTCGATCTGTATCCCAGTTTGTGCGAGCCTTGTTAAGGCAAACTTGTTTAACTTATGTCTATACTCAGATATTGTTGCTTCCGCTGACTCGTCTATGATTGAGCTCTTGTATTCGAGCCTTCGAGGCCCCTGTCCTGTAATATGATGCTTGTATGACTTATTTTATTTGTAGAGTTGTGTTGTGTTATCTTCCTGTGAGTCCCTGATCTTGATCGGACACGTTTGCGTGTATGATTAGTGTACGATTAAATCGGGGGTGTCACAAGACCACTTCAAGGTACTGTAATGAACTCATTCTTTATTTATATTGGTGTTAAACCTACTGTATTCCAACTTCTCTATGGATTATAAATTATTTTACTAACCATAGATTCATCAAAATAAGCAAACAACACACGAAAAACAGAATCTGTCAAAAACAGAACAGTCTGAAGTAATCTGTAACTAACGCAAACTTCTGGAACCCCAAAAATTCTAAAATAAATTGCTGGAAGTGAGGAATTTATCTATTAATCATCTGAAGAAAGAATTAACTAAATAGCACTCCTCAAATAAAAATGACAGCAGTTCTCATGAGCGCTAAAGTTTCTGTTTTTTTACAGCAAGTTCAATAAGACTTTCCCCAAGTCTTCCCAACGGTTCTACTTGGCGCAAACACTAATTAAACACAAAAAACACAACCAAAACAGATGCTAGAAAATTTATTTATTACTAAACAGGAGCAAAAATCAAGGAATAAAAATAAAATTGGGTTGCCTCCCAACAAGCGCTATCGTTTAACGCCCCTAGCTAGGCATAAAAGCGAGCATAGATCTAGGTATTGCCATCTTTGGTAGGCAATCCATAAGTGGCTCTCATGATAGTTTCATATGGCAATTTTATTTTATTTCTTGGGAAGTGTTCCATGCCCTTTTTTAATGGAAATTGAAATCTAATATTCCCTTCCTTCAAATCAATAATCGCACCAACCGTTCTAAGGAAAGGTCTACCAAGAATAATAGGGCAAGAAGGATTGCAATCTATATCAAGAACAATGAAATCTACGGGCACATAATTCCTATTTGCAACAATAAGAACATCATTAATCCTTCCCATAGGTTTCTTAATGGTAGAATCTGCAAGATGCAAGTTTAGAGAGCAATCATCAAAGTCGCGGAAATCTAGTAGATCACACAAAGTTTTGGGGATGGTGGAGACACTAGCACCCAAATCACACAAAGCATAAAACTCATGGTCTTTAATTTTAATTTTAATAGTTGGTTCCCACTGATCATAGAGTTTTCTAGGGATAGAAACTTTCAACTCAAGTTTTTCTTCATAAGATTGCAACAAGGCATCAACAATATGTTCAGTGAAGGCTTTATTTTGACTATAAGCATGTGGAGAATTTAGCACGGATTACAACAAGGAAATACAATCAATTAAAGAGCAACTTTCATAATTAAATTCCTTGAAATCCAATATAGTGGGTTTAGCAACATCTAGATTTTTATTTCTTTCAATCCCACTTTTATGAATTTCATCATAAATATCTAAATACTCCGAATTTTTAGAACGCCTTCTAGGTAAAGGAAGATCATATTCAGTTTCATCAAGATTCATATTGCTAAACAAAGATTTAATAGGAGACACATCAATAACTTTCAGATCTTCATCTTGATTTTCATAGGAATTGGAAGAACACGCTTTAATAAAGGCATCTTTGGAAGCACGCATCCTAGCGGTTCTTTCCTTGCACTCATCAATGGAAATTCTCATGGCTTTGAGAGACTCAATGATATCATGCTTAGGAGGAATAGATCTAAGCTTTAAAGAATCAACCTCAAGAGAAATTCTATCAATGTTCCTAGCCAAATCATCAACTTTAAGCAATTTCTTTTCAAGCAAAGCATTAAAATTCTTTTGTGAATTCATAAACTCTTTAACACTATTCTCAAATTCAGATGGCATCTTATTATAATTTCCATAAGAGTTACTGTAGGAATTCCCATAATTATTAGAAGGATTACTAGGATATGGCCTAGGATTAAAATTCCCTCTATAAGCGTTGTTACCAAAATTATTCCTACCAACAAAATTCACATCCATAGATTCATTGTTATTCTCAATCAAAGTAGACAAAGGCATATCATTAGGATTAGAAGAAACGCTCTTAGTAGCAAATAATTTCATAAGTTCATCCATCTTTCCACTCAACACATTGATTTCTTCTATCGCATGCACTTTTTTATTAGAAGATCTTTCAGTATGCCATTGAGAATAATTAACCATAATATTATCTAGGAGTTTAGTAGCATCTCCTAAAGTGATTTCCATAAAAGTGCCTCCCGCGGCCGAATCTAAAAGATTTCTAGAAGCAAAATTCAATCCGGCATAAAAATTTTGTATAATCATCCACAAATTCAAACCATGAGTAGGGCAATTACGTATCATTAATTTCATTCTCTCCCAAGCTTGTGCAACATGTTCATGATCAAGTTGTTTAAAGTTCATAATATCGTTTCTAAGAGAGATGATCTTAGCAGGAGGAAAATACTTAGAGATAAAAGCATCTTTGCACTTGTTCCAAGAATCAATACAATTTTTAGGCAAAGACGAAAACCAAGCTTTAGCACGATCTCTAAGAGAAAAAGGAAATAGCTTCAATTTAACGACATCATTATCGACATCTCTTTTCTTTTGCATATCACATAAATCAACGAAGCTATCCAGATGAGTAGCGGCATCTTCACTAGGAAGGCCGGCGAATTGATCTTTCATAATAAGATTCAACAAAGCAGTATTGATTTCACAAGATTCAGTATTAGCAAGAGGAGCAACCGGAGTGCTAAGGAAATCATTATTATTGGTATTGGTGAAGTCACACAATTTGGTAGTATCTTGAGCCATCACGACAAACAAGCAATCCAACACACGGGCAAGCAAAAAGGCAAGCGGAGAAAGAGAAGGAGATGGAGATGGAGATTGGGAAAGAGAGGGCGAATAAAACGGCAAGGGTGAAGTGGGGGAGAGGAAAGGGAGAGGCAAATGGCAAATAATGTAATGCGAGAGATAGGGATTGTGATGGGTACTTGGTATGTTGACTTTTTGCGTAGACTCCCCGGCAACGGCGCAGAAATTCTTCTTGCTACCTCTTGAGCTTGCGTTGGATTTCCCCGAAGAGGAAGGGATGATGCAGCAGAGTAGCGTAAGTATTTCCCTCAGTTTTTGAGAACCAAGGTATCAATCCAGTAGGAGGCCACACTCAAGTCCCTCGTACATGCACAAAACGATAGCTACTCGCAACCAACACGATTAGGGGTTGTCAATCCCTTCACGGTCACTTACGAGAGTGAGATCTGATAGATATAATATTTTTGGTATTTTTGGTATAAAGATGCAAAGTGAAAGGTAAAAAGCAAAGTAAAAGCAAAACAAGATTAAAGTGATGGAGATTGATATGATGAGAATAGACCCGGGGGCCATAGGTTTCACTAGTGGCTTCTCTCAAGAGCATAAGTATTCTACGGTGGGTGAACAAATTACTGTTGAGCAATTGACAGAATTGATCATAGTTATGAGAATATCTAGGCATGACCATGTATATAGGCATCACGTCTGTGACAAGTAGACCGAAACGATTTTGCATCTACTACTATTACTCCACTCATCGACCGCTATCCAGCATGCATCTAGAGTATTAAGTTAAAAATAGAGTAACGCTTTAAGCAAGATGACATGATGTAGAGAGATAAATTCATGCAATATGAAATAAACCCCATCTTGTTATCCTCGATGGCAACGATGCAATATGTGCCTTGTTGCCCCTTCTGTCACTGGGAAAGGACATCGCAAGATCAAACCCAAAGCTAAGCACTTCTCCCATGGCAAGAGCTACCAACCTAGTTGGCCAAACCAAACGGATAATTCGAAGAGACTTGCAAAGATAACTAATCATACATAAAAGAATTCAGAGAAGATTCAAATATTATTCATAGATAGACTTGATCATAAACCCACAATTCATCGATCTCAACAAACACACCGAAAAAAGAAGATTACATCGAATATATCTCCACAAGAGAGGGGGAGAACTTTGTATTGAGATCCAAAAAGAGAGAATAAGCCATCTAGCTACTAACTATGGACCCGAAGGTCTGAGGTAAACTACTCACACTTCAACGGAGAGTCTATGATGACGTAGAAGCCCTCCGTGATGACGGCCCTCTCCGGCGGAGCTCCGGAACAGGCCCCAAGATGGGATCTTGTGGATACAAAAAGTTGCGGCGGTGGAATTAGGTTTTTGGCTCCGTCCCTGTTCGTTTGGGGATATGTAGGTATATATAGGAGGAAGAAGTACGTCGGTGGAGCTCCGAGGGGCCCACGAGGCAGGGGGGCGTGCCCTAGGGGGGCGCCCCCCACCCTCGTGACCGCCTCTCTGATGCCTTGGCGTAGGGTCCAAGTCTCCTGGATCACGTTCGGTGAGAAAATCACGTTCCCGAAGGTTTCATTCCGTTTGGACTCCGTTTGATATTCTGTTTCTTCGAAACACTGAAATAGGCAAAAAAAACAGCAATTCTGGGCTGGGCCTCCGGTTAATTGGTTAGTCCCAAAAATAATATAAAAGTGGAAAATAAATCCTAATATAGTCCAAAACAGTAGATAATATAGCATGGAGCAATCAAAAATTATAGATACGTTGGAGACGTATCATGGCCCCTGGCAAATTCATGATGATCCTGTCATTTTGCAATCGCATTCTTTTTATACATATCCATAGACTAGGTACTACTTACCTTTGTTCTCCTCGAGCTGCCTCTTGGCAAGGCCGAGCTCGTCTTTGGACCCTTTAAGGTCCTGCTTCAGCGCGGCGACCTCCGCAGTCAGTGCGGCAGATGCCAGCAGCGAAGCCTGCATACGCATATTGACATACTTATATTAGACTCCTGCGATATTGTTTGATCCTCTGTTCGGCTTTTCTTTGTGAACACCGAACAAAGCATCAGGGGCTACTGTCTATGCGGTAATATTTTTCCTATATTTTAAACACTTACCTCAAAGCCTGTTAGAAGGCTGGCACAGGCTTCAGTCAATCCGCTCTTGGCGGACTGAACCTTCCGGACCACCGCACTCATAATAGTACGGTGCTCCTCGTCGATGGAAGCGCTGCGAAGCGCTCCCAGCAGATTGTCCGGCGCCTCTGGATGGACAGAGGTCACCGGCACAGGCGTCTTGTCCCTCTTGGAAGGAGGCCGCCTGCCCGAGTCCGGAACCACTGGAGGTTCTGGCGCGGTGTTCGGCTGAGGGCCGAACTCGGAGCCCTCAGGGGCCTTGTTCCCTCTGCTCCCGGAGTCCGGAAGGTCGCCTTGAGGCGCCTCTGGGACTGTCTCCCCTCGACCCGGTGCCTCTTGAGACAATACCTCGGCGTCGTCCGCAGGGCAAGGGGAGGTGGCAGTCGGAAGTGGATCGCTATCCATATCCGACGAGCCCAGGGAGCCGTCAGACGATACATCGATACGGGCTCGCGGCGGCCTGCATAATCATATTCGGCGTTAGGAGAAGCAGTGCGACAAAGGAATGCTATGAGTTACTCTGGTATCCGAATACTTACGACTTCGCCAGGGGCTTGGCCCTGAGCAGCCACTCGTCTTCGCCTTCGGCGGCGGTGGTGGAACTGTCCGGAAGGGGAGTCCTTCCCTTCTTGGACCCTTCGGCCTCCCCAGTTGGGGCGACCTTCCTTTTCTTGTCTCCCCCAACTAAAGGGGGAGCATCTTCTTCTCCCTCCTCGTCATCGGGGGAGGAGTGTGTCGCAGAGTTATCGGATGATGAGTCCGATGACGCCTGGCGTCGGGAACTCTTTCGGGTTCCCTTGGCCTTCTTGGTCTTCTCCGGCACCTTGTAAGGAGCCGGAGTCAGCATCTTCGTCAGGAGAGCGTCTGCTGGGCCTTCGTGCAAAGGAGTCGGACAGTCGATCTGTCGGCCGTCTCCTGCCAGTCCTGTCAAAGGTACGGGAGCTTAGATCCCACATAGAGTCAAACTATGAAAAACAAGTATCCTGTGAGAGGTAAAACAACTTACCGCGCTGGCTTGGCGCTTCGCACAGAATCCGCGATCCTCGGTAGTGGGAGGGGGAACCTCGGCACCCTTGAATAGCACCTTCCAGACATCCTCGTGAGTTGTGTCGAAGAGCCTGTTCAGAGTTCGGTGCTGGGCCGGGTTGAACTCCCACAAGTTGAAATCCCGTTGTTGGCACGGGAGGATCCGGCGGATGAGCATGACCTAGACTACATTGACGAGTTTGAGCTTCTTGTTCACCATGTTTTGAATACATGTTTGGAGTCCGGTCAGCTCTCCCGAACTACCCCAGGACAGGCCCTTCTCTTGCCAGGAGGTGAGCCGCGTGGGGATGCCATATCGGAACTCGGGGGCCGCTGCCCATTTAGGGTCACGCGGCTCGGTGATGTAGAACCACCCCGATTGCCACCCCTTTACGGTCTCCACGAAGGAGCCCTCGAGCCATGTGACGTTGGGCATCTTGCCCACCATGGCGCCTCCGCACTCCGCCTGGCGGCCGCTCACTACCTTCGGCTTGACATTAAAGGTCTTCAGCCATAAGCCGAAGTGGGGCTTGATGCGGAGGAAGGCCTCGCACGCGACGATAAACGCCGAGATGTTGAGGATGAAGTTCGGGGCCAGATCGTGGAATACAGGCCGTAGTAGAACATGAGCCCCCGGACGAATGGGTGGAGAGGGAATCCCAGTGCGCGGAGGAAATGGGTAAGGAACACTGCCCTGTCATGGGGGCTGGGGTGGGGATGAGCTGCCCCTCATCTGGGAGCCGGTGCGCGATGTCGTCGGGCAGGTATCCGGCTTCCTCAGCTTCTTGATGTGTCCCTCCGTGACGGAGGAGACCATCCACCTGCCTCCCGCTCCAGACATGGTTGGAGAAGGTCGAGGTGGGAAATGCGGACTTGGGCGCTGGAGCTTGAGTGTGCGAAAATGGATGAGCAAAGGAGGAAGAAGGCGTGGATGAAAAGGTGAATCCTTATCCCTTTATATGGGCAGCCGAAACTATGCGCCCCCACTAGCCTGGTAAAACTCGCTTATCCCCCAAGCGCCGTAATCGATGGCGCGGTTGGGTTACCCACGCCTGTATTGATGAGAATCCCGTGATAAGGGGACACGATCTCTGCTTTGACAAGACGTGTCAAAAAACTGCCTCGCGTTATGTGCGGGGCTAGTTAAAGGAAACGATTCGAATAATCACCGGGCATGGCATAATGTCGTGTTGCCAAAACAAGTCAGCAAATTGGATTTGTGGAAATATTATTCTCTCTATGGTGGAATGTGGAACTTATTTTGCAGGTTCGGACGCTATCCTTGTATTCAAATTCTTCCGTGGTGTATTCAGAGGAGGAACCCGCCTTGCAATGCCGAAGACAATACTGCGCCCGGACTCATCGTCATTGAAGCCTGGTTCAGGGGCTACTGAGGGAGTCCTGGATTAGGGGGTCTCCAGACAGCCGGATTATATCCTTTGGTCGGACTGTTGGACTATGAAGATACAAGATTGAAGACTCCGTCTCGTGTCTGGATGGGACTCTACTTGGCGTGGAAGGCAAGCTAGGCAATACGGATATGTATATCTCCTCCTTTGTAACCGACCTTGTGTAACCCTAGCCCTCTCCGGTGTCTATATAAACCAGAGGGTTTTAGTCCGTAGGACAGCATACAATCATACCATAGGCTAGCTTCTAGGGTTTAGCCTCTTCGATCTCGTGGTAGATCAACTCTTGTACTACCCATATCATCAAGAAAAAATCAAGCAGGACGTAGGGTTTTACCTCCATCAAGAGGGCCCGAACCTGGGTAAAACATCGTGTCCCCTGCCTCCTGTTACCATCTGCCTTTGACGCACAGTTCGGGGCCCCCTACCCGAGATCTGCCGATTTTGACACCCACAGCCATGCATAAACTAAACCAACAACTAAGATAAGCACGAAAATCAAAGCTTCGATAAAAACGGATACACCCAATACGTCGAAACTCATTGCCCAAGGGTATAGAGAGACGGTTTCCACATCAAAAACAACAAAAACGAGCACAAACATATAATAGCGTATTCGAAATTGTACCCAAGCCCGTCCCATGGGTTCTATACCCGATTCATAACTACAAATCTTCTTTGGTCCTTCACTAACCGGGGCAAAATGTCCTAAAATCGAAAATGCCAAAATAGGAATAAGGCTTGCTATTATTAGAAATGTCCAAAAAATATCATATTCGTGAAGCAAAAACATAATGTACTCCTATTAATGTGGAATAGGCAGAACTTAAATTAGTCAATTCAATTCAGCATTGTCAATTTATCCAGAACTTCTCTCTTTTCCTCGGTGAAACAAGAATCTTTTTTGTTCAAACAAAAATGCTTAATTTAGCCTTTGTTTCCTTTGTGCTGCATCTTCTTTAAAGATTCATCCAATGGAATCCCAACTCCCTTTCTTTTGGATTTCCATTCTATTTAGATATGGTGTATGTAGATCTAATTCTTATATAAAGAAAACTTTCTCGTTTCACTTTGTCTCGCTTTCTCTAGAATCTCTAGAAAAAGAATAGCTCTATCCTTTATTTAATATTTAATAATAAAATAATAACAGACTATTAAATAAAAATGAGAATACTACTAAATTAGAACCTAATTAAGATAGTAGGACTAATCTATGTAGCGTAATTAATGAGAAGTAATACTATAAAATAAAAATAAAGAACTCTATTTCAGAACTATGAGACAGAATATTTTGTTTTCTTATTTACTCTTTACTTTATTTTTTCTATTTAAAGTTGATCAATTTACATAATGTATCTATAAACAAAGTAATAGATATACTTAAAACAAAGTAGGAATTCGCAAAATGGATAAAATCATTGCAGTTATTATAGGGAAGTCTAGAGATATCCTATTTGAAGGAGGACGGGATTCAAATCAGGGAAAGGATCCTTTCTTCTATTGATTTGATAGAAATTCGTTTTTCTTTTCCTGTCTGTATGATTTTGATTTTTGATGAATGAGCCTTTGGTAATGCTCTTATCTCTATTCTATGTCGCAGGCGCCTATCCAGTCTATAAACAAATACTAATGAGAAAATGAAAACTATACTAAACTAAAGAAAACATAGGATAGAGATCCTAAAATCTAAAAAAGGACATATTAGGGCTATACGGATTCGAACCGTAGACCTTCTCGGTAAAACAGATCAAACGGATTATTATCGAAATGATTTGAACTGTTTCAAAGACCCAACATGCATTTTTTTGCATTGGGCTATTTCATAAACTGATTTAAAGATCAGTTAGTCCACCATAGTTTTTCTTTATGGAAAGATAATGA
The DNA here is from genome assembly GCF_056163025.1 of Triticum urartu. Classification (NCBI taxonomy): domain Eukaryota; kingdom Viridiplantae; phylum Streptophyta; class Magnoliopsida; order Poales; family Poaceae; genus Triticum; species Triticum urartu. The sequence continues at coordinate 264,731,044 of NC_141876.1, forward strand.
GATGGCTCCCTGTGCTCTGATTGATTTTTTGTATTATGATCTATCTAGGAGCAATACCAAAGTGTTTCAAAGGAGGATTACCTTGACTTAGGTTTGACTCCGGTCTAAATTAAATCAACCTAAGTGAAATGGAGTCTCTATCGTTCCACTGCAAGAGTTAACTATGAGACTTCATACACCTTAAAGTTCATAGAACGAAAAGAAGTTTTTTGGAGGCCCTTATCCTCATTACGCCTAGCATTTAGTGGGATCGATATTTACCTTATCAACCAGCAAATCCATAAGGGTTCTATTTGATTAGGCACCTGAATCAGACTGAACCAGCTGTTTGTCAGGCTACTGTTCTCCTATTCTCTTGAATCTATGAAGTAAGACATTGATTTTTCAATAAGATCGATTATGTTCATTGCATAATAAGCTCCTTCGAAAAGCATTGGCGCACGTGTAAATGAGTTGCTCTACCGAACTAAGCTACAACCCTTATCAGAGATATCTTAACATATAGACAATTTCTTGTCAAGATGAATATTTTCTAACGCCAGAGGATACCCCTTTGATCTGTATATGTTTAGTATTTAGTTTAGTATTTAGTATATAACAGACCAATAACAGAGCGGTATTGCTTAGAAAAGGGATTCAATATATAATCGATCGAAGTAATGGGTCTTCCTTTGTGGTGATAAATTGCCTACTTAACTCAGTGGTTAGAGTATTGCTTTCATACGGCGGGAGTCATTGGTTCAAATCCAATAGTAGGTAAGTAGGTAGAAAAATTACTAGATAGCATTGGACTTACATCGCTTCGCTATCTAATAACTTTTTCTACCCCTCTTCCCTTTTTCTTTGTATCAACTATAAATCATTGGATTGTCTTCAATTGGATGGGGGAATACAATTGACAGCCTCGATTCGTATCCTAGCTCGTCTGAGAGCGAGCTTCGCTTCAATCAAATCTTTCGTACACTCAGCTTTATTCAAGTTAGCTTCGGCTATTTCCAGTGCCTTTTGAGCTTCTTCCGGATCAATATCACTACCCAGTTCTGCATCATTTCCTAAAATGATGGTCTCCTTATTAACTATTCTCGCAAAACCACTCCACAGAACCGCTGCTAACCATTGGTTGTTGAGGAGGCATATTCTCAAAGGACCCATATCTACTATTGTGTTAATGGGGGCCTGGTTTGGTAATACGCCAATTTGGCCACTATTAGTGGATAAAACGATTTCTTTCACTTCAAAATCCCAAATAATTTGCTTAGGAGTCAATACATAAAGATTTAATTTCATTTCTTCGATTTGTTCTCCTCTTCTAAGGTTATAGCTTTCGTGCTAGCTTCATCGATGTTACCCACCAAATAAAAAGCATGTTCAGGTAGGCCGTCTAATTCTCCAGAAAGGATTCCCAAATAGTTTCCGCAAGAGCAACATACTTTCCTGGAGAACCAGTGAAAACTTCTGCCACAAAGAACGGCTGTGATAAGAAACACTCATTTTTTTTCTTGCTCTTGCTACAGTTAAACGATCCTCTTCCGATAATTCATCCAAGCCAAGAATTGCGATAATGTCCAGAAGTTCTTTGTAACGTTGTAAAGTTTCCTTAACTCTTTGCGCAGTTTCATAATGTTCGTTGCCAACTGAAAGTGCGTTATATCGACTAGAGGGGGGGTGAATAGGCGATTTTTATGAAAGTCTTCAAAACATGGAAGTTTCGAAGACAAATGATAGAAATAGACCTATTACCACGCAGCGGAAGGTAGACTACACTAGGCAAACCATAGTCAAGTATTCAATGAAGTGAAAGCACAATGACCTATAGCAGCTAGGTAGTTAGGATCAGGTAGGAAGATATTATGAAGCCAAACAGAACACGCAGTCACTCAGTGAAGACAAAAGATAGTGCAATCATACAATGACTTCACAAGGACCAACACTAAGTAAAGGGAAAGGAAGGATGAAACCAGTGACTCGTTGAAGACAATGATTTGTTAGACCAGTTCCAGTTGCTGTGACAACTGTACGTCTGGTTAGGGCGGCTAGGTATTTAAACCTGAGGACACACAGTCCCGGACACCCAGTCCTGAACACGCAGCTCAGGACACCCAGTCCTCACCGTATTCCCCTTGATCTAAGGTCACACAGACCTCGCCCAATCACTCTGGTAAGTCTTCAAGGTAGACTCCCAAACCTTCACAGACTTCGTTCACCGGCGATCCACAATGACTCTTGGATGCTCAGAACGCGACGCCTAACCGGCTGGAGGATTCACAGTCCTCAAGTGTAATAAGTCTTCAGATCACACAGACAGGAAGACTTAAGTGATGCCTAACACTCTTTGGCTCTGGGTGGTTAGGGCTTTATCCTCGCAAGGAATTCTCTCTCAAAGGCTTCGAGGTGGGTTCCTCTCAAACGACAAAAGCCGTACTCTAACTCTGAGCAGCCAACCGTTTATGGTTGTAGGGGGTGGGCTATTTATAGCCACTAGGCAACCCGACCTGATTTGTCCGAAATGACCCTGGGTCACTAAGGAACTGACACGTGTTCCAACGGTCAGATTTCAAACACACATGGCAACTTTACTTGGGCTACAAGCAAAGCTGACTTGTCCGACTCTGGACAAGATTCGCTCTCATAGTCTTCACTCGAAGACATAGGTTTTGGTTAAGCATCACTTCAGTCATTCTGACTGGTTCTCTTGGACCCCACTTAACAGTACGGTGGTTCCTATGACTCAACAAAGAAGAAAAAGAACTACGAAAGATCTAAGTCTTCGAGCTCCATAGGCTTCATGCGATGTCTTCTCTTGTCATAGTCTTCAATGTGAATATCTTCACATACCACCTTTGACATCAATGTCTTCATACATTTTTAGGGGTCATCTCTGGTAGGAAAACTGAATCAATGAGGGACTTCTACCTGTGTTATCCTGCAATTCTCACAAACACATTAGTCCCTCAACTAGGTTTGTCATCAATACTCCAAAACCAACTAGGGGTGGGACTAGATGCACTTACAATCTCCCCCTTTTTGGTGATTGATGACAAACTAGTTGAAGTTTTCAACAAGGAATATAATGTGAAATTGTAAAGGATAAGGAATTGTCTTCATAAGTTGCAAGGGCTCCCCCTGAAGATGTGCATATGAGTAATTTGCTTTTGGAATGCAAATGCACATGGCAGGTTGTACTTGTGGAGATCCTCTTCAACTTATGATGACAATTCATTATGCATGTGAAGGTATGTGAAGATAATGACATGCATAATGGAAAATGGACGTCTGCAAAATGATCTAAGTGCGGAATTTATAGTCGCCCATGCGGAATTTATCATCGCATCACAAAGTAGCAAACAAGTAGCAGACGACAATCGAGTTTAAGTGTTACAACTCAAAGAACCAAATGTATCAAAAAGAGAGTTGTAAACACTAGGCAAAATATAAAGCAACCGCCCATATGGACCCGCTTGAAGACTATCAAACTCATATGCTTCTCCCCCTTTTGTCAGTAAGGACCAAAAGGTTTGAATACATAGATCATCTACTCGTTTCCATGAAGAGTACATGAAGCAGCAGGGTCGTCGGTGGTGTTCGGTGGTGCAGAAGAACTTGGAGCAGTCTCAAAGCGTGCTGAAGGAGGGGGCGGTGAAGTAGCATCGTCTTCGTCCTCGATCACTTGGGCATTCACAGTTGCCACAGAGGAAGAGAACTCAGAGTCTTCAAGAGATGGAGTTCGTTGCAGCACTGCCCTTCGGGGAGGTGTGGAGTCAAACTTGAAGCGTTCAGAGAAGCCATCCTCTTGAAGATCATCTTTAGAGCACATAAGCGTCAGCCCTTTCCATGTGCATCGAGAGGTTTCATGGGCAACAAAGGCATTCTTGGTGGCAAGATTGCGAATGCGGTTAACATCCACCAAGAGGCTTTGCATTTGGCGCTTCAGCCAGTCATGATGCCTATCCTGTTTCTGATGAAGAGCCACCAGAAGCTCTCGGTCGTTGAGAACACGAGATTGCTTCTTGGGTCGTTGGGAAATAGTGCTTTCGGTGGCTTCAGTAAGGGCACGATGAGGTGCATGTGTAGTTCCAGCCAGAGGATAAACACGAGTGACTGCTTCAACTCCTTCAATGTTCTGAGAGAAACTTTGATGCTCCGCATTCTGAAGACTAAGAGGCTCCTTGGCAGACTCGGGATAAATGGCTTCAACGGACATATCCACATCAGGCAGAAAGATCCGATGATTGCGAGCAGATGGCTGATATGAGATAGCGGAGTGGAGTTTAATCAGCCGCATTATCCATGGAGCATAGAACTTCAAGCCAAAAAGATCAGAGCCTGATGCAGCAAGTTGGCGGATGAAGAAGTCTTGTGCATTGAAGCATTTGCCATGAAGAATATAGAAGACCAAAGTCTTCATTGCACCTTCCAGCTTGGCATGTGGAGAATGCCCTTTGATGGGCCAGAGAGTTCTCCTTATGATGTGATAGATAGTCCTTGGCAGATACTCAAGGTCTTCAACAAAGAACTCCTTAGGATATGCAGCATATTGTGGCAAGGGCTTCATCATACTGAGCATCTGACTCATGTTCGGTTCAGGCTTTTGAAAGATGTTCTCCATAGCTTCACTGTGAAGCTGGCAGCCAGGTTCATAGAGATCTCCAGGAGTGGGCAGACCAGTGAGCTCAATGATATCAAAGGCTTTGGCTTCGTGATGAACATTTCCTGTCATCCACTCCAGGACCCAAGTCTTCGGATCTCTGTTGTAGCCACGTATGTGAAGTGTGGCATAAAATTGGAGCAGCAGCTCTTCGTTCCAGTGCTCTTGGTCGGTGACAAAAGGCAACAGTCCAACCTCTTTGAAGCAATCCAGAGCTTCTTCCAGACAGGGCAGACCAGCTATTGCTTCGGTGTCAAGACGCTTATGTGGGAAGATGCAACCTTGATTGTACAGAATGCAGGAGTAATAGCTTCGCTGTGGATAGCTTTAGAACCGATCAGGAGATATTCGTTCCCTTGAGTAGGGGTTCTTGGAGCTGTTGAAGAAAGTGTTGTCTGCTTTGAAGCCGTTGGCATTGAAGGATCCAGGTGCTGATGCAGGACCTGGAAACCTGGGCAACCTTGGAATTGGCTTCTGTACCTGAGGCCTGTACTCAACACGATAGTCAAACTGAGGACCAGCAGCAGGCGCAGGAACAGGAGCAGTAGCATCATTTGCTTCACTGACTTCTGGCTCATTGGTTGGTGCAGGCTCCACATTTGCTTTAGCCATGACAACGTCATTGGCTTCATTTGTTTTGGTGGTGGTAGCCTCAAGATTCTCAACCTCCACTTGATGAGCTGGAGGGTCGGTCACAGTCACGTTCTCCTCGAGAACAGCTTCTTGGTGAGACGGGGGTGTAGCAACTCTTGGGGTTTCTTCTTCATCGGCGGATGCAGCCGAAACATCTTCAACCAGTTTGGCTTCGGATTCAGTCACAGTAGGAGTGGCATCTGGAAACACTTGACGTGCAACAGATTGGTGAGGCACTTCTCCTTCTGGAATGCTGGAAGTAGGGACTTGAGACCTTGATCCTTTGCGAAGCCTGCGGAATGCTGGCGACGCCTTTGGAGATGGCGTTGGCTGGACCTCAAAGTCATCTTCTTCTTCTTGTCGGGGTGGTGTGACTTGTGGTTCTGTGGGTGATCAGCCCATGTTGTATCCTGAGCGATTAGCGTCAAGGGACGACCAATGCTGATGAGTTCGTTGTGCGTAAGCACACGCGATGATACCTGTTGGTGCTTGATCTGAGGAAGGACTACATTATATTCCACATTCTCATGGTGACCAATGTCTTCAGCAGCGGTGGGATCAGCTGCTGGAATGTCTTCAGCTTCATAAGCCTCTGTGGAAGCAGGCTCATGGACAGTCAGTTGGCGCTCTTGACGTTCAGCGTCAGGACGAACCATGGAGATAGGTTCAACAATTAAGGGCTCTTTGGGAGCAGCCCGTTCCTTCTTGGTTTTCCGCTTCTTCTTGGAGGGAGCAGCATCAGAGGCTTCAGCATATTTCCTCTTTCTGGCTTCAGCCTTAGCAGTCCTCGTCTTCTTTAGTTCTGAAGCGGTAGACCTGGCTTTTGGCTTCAAGCCAGTCTTGCTAGTTGGGAAGACAATGGGATCTGCTTCCTGCCTTGGTGCGTTGGGTTCGGCCACAGTGGGCTTCTTCTTCTTCGTAGCAGCCATCCTGGGATCAATGCCCGGACGCCCAAGGGCCTTGCGCTTCTCAGCCTCGTTGTAGCCTTGCACACACTTGCCAGCCAGGCTCTTCATGCGCTCACGAGAACCCTGAGCTTCTGCACGTTTCTTGAGAAAGGCTTCTTTGAGCTCGTGCAGCATAATCTTGAAGTTCTTCACCTCTTGCACGCTGAGCGTGGCCATATGCTTCTTGAACTGAGTTTTCTCAAAGTCAATCTTCTGCTTCAGTTCAACAATGCGCTGGGCGATAGCTAACTCTGAAGCAATGGCACCATGGAAGGCGACACTGAGGCCAATTGGAAGTTGCAGATCTTCGAAGCTGAGGTTGGACGTGTCAAACCACTCATCAATGAAGTTGTGGATGATTGCCACGTCAAAGAGAGGCAGATCATTGAAGATTTCTGCTTCTTCTTTGCTCTTGATCAGTTGCTCAAGAGCATCATCTGCCAGATCTTCATCACTGAACAGATCAATGGCATCATTGCGCAGAATGGCAGCAGCAGTCAGTTCTTGGGTGGTGTGTGGCAGAGGCATCTTGACTCTATGGGGCTTGGAGATGCATGACAGATCTTCAGACTGCACACTGTCTTCAAGAGGTGCAGTAGCCAGTGGCTTCGCCCGTGAAATTTTCGGTGGAGCAGCTGATCTTGAAGCCTTAGCCTTCTTTGGCTTCTGCGGCTTTGGAGTAGGGGCTGGGGCTTCATCAGTGTCAGCATCATCATCAGGATGATCCACTTTGGCACCTAGAACAGAAATGTGAGTAATGAGGCCATCCAGGTTGTAGAACGGACTGATGACATTCGGTTCTGCATCACGTGTGCCGTCAGTACGGGGAGCAGAGGGACCAGGGTTGAAGTCTAGTCCCAAAGACTTCTTGTTCTGCTTCGCTGAGTTCTTGGCAAACTGGAAGTTGCACTTGAACAGATTGTCGTCACGACACCATAGTAGTGACGATGGGTGTGCATCTGCAGGCTGTGGTCCACGGACCATGCAGGGATAGAAGCCTTGTTCAACGGCTTCAGCTCTCGACCTGGGTTGAAGATTTTTGTATAGGATGTCTCCCCAAAGTCGCTTGATGGCATTTTTCTCAGCATATTCCTGGGTCACAAACAGGTATTTGAACCATTGTTCTGCCCAATATCTTCGAATCCATTGGATTCGGGTCTTGCGCTGATTGTAATCCTCTTCAGGATCTGTCTTGTAAAGCTCTGAGAGGTCATCAGGTAAATCTCTTGATGTTCCCCCACGACGCTGTCTGCCTCCCTTCCTTGCAGATATCTCTGTAGCCATGAACTTTAAACTGAATGGCTTCAACGCGTTCAAAGGCTTCAGAGGCTTTCGCTAGCTGGACAAACAGGAACTGGCTTCGGGAGAATTTATATGATGCTGTAAGAATTCTGCAAATGAATGCAGACTATGAGAACCAAGGGATTCTCCCACGGACATGTACCTATGACAGCATTAAGGTGCGAGGGAAGGGGAAGAGGTCATATGCATTCTCAGAAGATTTTGAAGATAAATCAGTTTAGAAGACATTGACCTCATCGTGCGAAGACATTCACTCATAGATAAGGAGTTGGTTCCAAATTTGTACGAATCCAGAGATCAGTACAAGTGAGGAATCTAACTACTTTGTGAAGCATAAGTGAACATACTAGGTATAATATGAGATGTAGTATGAAGTGGATCCAACATGTGTGAACAGAAACTACTTGTGGTAGAAAGTGACGAATCTGTAGAATCAAAAGGGGCCGTAAAAAGGAAGTTTTATTTACCACACAAGGAACTGCTAGACGAAGTAGAAGAGGAGGCCGAGCAGTTCGATCATCCATGCCCTAACTTGGCGACGGGGGACACCTATGGCGACAGCGGAGAAGACGATGTCCGCGGTCGGCGTGAAGACGGCGTCAGAGAGGTTGCGGCAGCTAAGCGCTTCGTCGCTGGTGTCGTCGAGGGCTAGCGGTGGCGCTAGGATTCGTGCGAGAGTGGAAGAAGAGATAATGACTGTGGTGTGGCGTGTATTTATAGGGACAGGGGCGGCTCAGTGTTATTACACAGGTGCCCCTGGCGATTCACATCTGAGGAACACGTGGCCATCATGCAGCATATCAAAGGTTGTTCCACGTCCCACGCACGCCTGGGTTGTCGGGTGGTCGTTCCCACTTCTCCGGGTTTCAGGTGAAGGAATTAGCATTGAAAGCGGACTTAATGTTTGTCTCTGTATCTTTTGCTGACAAGGACGCAGAGAAGACATTTGACAGTTTCAAGAGAATGCATATGATTTGGAGAGATAGAGTTTGAGATAGAAAGCATAGAGAGGTTAGGGTCCGATCACATTCACTTAGTTCAAAAGATTCAACAAGAAGACATAGCTATAAGTGAATGCTGTAGAGGACAGAACACTAGTATATATATAATCAACATAGTGAAGATAATCATGAAGACATGTTGAGATTGAAGCCAAACCAAATGTGAAGACATAGCAAATGTAACGCCATGAGTGAAACACTTCAAACAAAACATTTGGTGGTGGTGTTACCCACCGTATAGGAAGTGTTAGTCCCAGACACGGCGCACAATTATCGTGGCGCTCCGAGGTCAAATTCCTCATTAATGTATTCACACTTAGAATGCATGTCTTCATTGATTGAAGATATACTTTTCTTCGTGTGTTGCACATCTAAGTCATCAATATGCATAAGTGTTAGGATGTGTGCCTGATCACAGGACATTTAAGGATTCCAAGATATTTAGCTCACACTGTAACTTGCAAAATCTCTTCTCATCCAAGGGCTTGGTGAAGATATCTGCCAATTGCTCTTCAGTGTTGACGTGTATGATATCAATATCTTCCTTCACAACATGATCTCTGAGAAAGTGATGACGAATCTCAATGTGCTTTGTCTTCGAGTGCTGAACTGGGTTGTTGGCAATCTTGATGGCGCTTTCGTTGTCGCAGTAGAGTGGCACTTGCTTTAGATGAATGCCATAGTCTTTGAGTGTTTGCTTCATCCACAGAAGCTGAGCGCAGCAAGATCCAGCAGCAATGTATTCAGATTCAGCAGTGGAGAGAGATACACAGTTCTGCTTCTTTGAAGACCAACATACAAGTGATCATCCCAAAAAATGACATGTGCCTGATGTAGACTTGCGATCCACCTTGTCACCAGCATAATCAGCATCTGAGAATCCAACTAGATCAAACTCTGAGCCCTTTGGATACCATAATCCTAGAGTTGGGGTCTAAGCCAAATATCGAAGAATTCGCTTCACAGCTAAGTGATGCGATTCCTTTGGTGCCGCTTGGAATCGAGCACACATGCAAACACTAAGCATAATATCTGGCCTAGATGCACATAGATAAAGTAAAGAACCAATCATGGAGCGGTATACCTTTTGATCGAACTCTTTACCATTATCGTCGGGACCCAGATGATGTTTGGCTGGCATTGGCGTTGTGAAGCCTTTGCAGTCTTGCATACCAAACTTCTTCAGGCAGTCTTTGAGATACTTCTCTTGAGATATAAAGATGTCATTGCGTTGCTGTCGTATTTGAAGACCAAGGAAGAACTTCAGCTCTCCCATCATGGACATCTGGTATTGCTCTTGCATCATATATCCAAACTCTTCACTGTATTTCTGATTGGTGCAGCCGAAGATAATGTCATCCACATATATTTGGCACACAAACAGTTCACCATCATATGTGTTCGTGAAGAGAGTGGGGTCGAGGGAACCAGGTGTGAAGCCTTTGCTCTTCAGGAATTATTTGAGTGTGTCATACCAAGCCCGAGGGGCTTGTTTGAGGCCATACAGTGCCTTGTTGAGCTTGTATACCATGTAAGGATACTTTGGATCTTCAAAGCCAGGCGGTTGTGCAACATACACTTCTTCTTTGCAAGGATGTGGAGGTTCCTCATGCCAGCATGCCCTAGCCTCCGATGCCAGAGCCAGCATTCTGAAGCTTTTGCCAGTAGACATACGGCAAGCTGTGGTCCTGCTGAGAAATCTACCACGTACAAATCATCTTTCCTATACCCTTCAAACACTAGAGACTTGTCAGATTCCATTAGAACAAGGCAACGATATTTTCCAAACATCACGATCATATTTAAATCGCAAAGCATTGAGACAGACATTAAGTTGAAACCAAGGGATTCAACAAGCATGACTTTATCCATGTGTTGATCCTTTGAGATTGCAACTCTACCTAGACCAAATACCTTACTTTTACTAGTGTCAGCAAATGTGATGTGACTCTTGTCGGATGGACGTAAGGTTGAGTCCATAAGAAGGCTTCTCTTGCCAGTCATGTGATTGGTACACCCACTATCAATAATCCATTCTGAAGCTGCTGGTGTCGTACCCTAGAGTGCAGTTAGGGGGATAGGCTTCACGAAGAGAATTGTGAAGCAAAAACATTTGACGAACCAGTGGGTTATGAAAGCTTAGATCGAGATTTGGACTGATAGGGCGAGTAGCAAGTGATTTAGGAACAAAGTATATAATAAGACCATTCGGGCATTTGATCTTGCGCCCTACAAGATGTTTAAGGTCCCCAGCAATAGCATCAGATGATTTTGGTTTTCTGCTGGAGACCCTTCCCTGCAAAAGAGAGTTAAGCTTTCTTAGCCACCCACATCTTCAAGGGTGGCTTAGAAGCAATAAGTCTAAGTGCAGCATCTAAGAACTTTGGCTTTGGAGCCCTAGCAAAAAGTCTTGCAGGAGGACAATAGTACTCATAAGAATAAGCAGAATAGTTCTTGGTCTTATGAACATGGTGGTTTGATGAACCGCACTCATATTCATAGGCCTGAGTATGGCTTCCCTGCAAAACATTTGCGTTAGTGCGACTCAGGTGAGTCCTCTGTCTGTATGAAGCCTTTGGACTGTATGAAGCCTGTGGTCTGGGGTTTATCTTCTTCACCTGTGGTGTCATGATGACATTCATAGGAAGATTCTCCAAACACCTTTTTGGCACCCAGATCTTCTTCATAGGCGGTCCATTCCTGCAGTTAGTACCAATATGCCTGGCAAACACTTCACCATTCTGATTCTTAAACAGTTTATAGTTCGCATCAAAGGATTCATCAATAACGATGGGATTAGCACAAGTGAAGCCAGATAGGGTGGATGGATCCGCTGAGGGTTCCTTTGCAGCAACCCATGTGGTTTTGGGGTACTGCTCAGGTTTCCAGTAAGAGCCATCAGCATTCATTTTCCTTTCGAACCCAACACCCTCTTTCCTAGGGTTTCGGTTCAGGATCTGCCTTTTGAGGACATCGCATAGTGTCTGATGCCCTTTGAGACTTTTGTACATCCCTGTTTCAAGCAGTGTCTTCAACCTAGCATTCTCATCAGCAATAGCAGTGGTATCCTCAGCGGAGGGGTTAGTTACCACATCAACAGTTGAAGATATTGCAACAGTAGCAGCAGTAGAACATTCAGCAACAGAGGTAGCGTTATCACGCTCAATGCATTTAAGACATGGTGGTTCAAATCCATCCTGAGCGGAACTGATCTGTTTGGTGCGAAGTGAATCGTTTTCCTTTTGAAGATCTTCATGAGCCGCTCTCAATTTCTCAAGATCTTGCTTCCTTTGAAGATAATCATAGGAAAGCCTTTCATGAGTTGTTGAGAGCGTTTCATGACGACTTTCAAGTTCCTCATACTTAACATGAAGATTTTTTATGTCTTCAATTAAGGACTGAGATCGAGTCATTTCAGCGTCTAGCAGATCATCGCTTTTGTCTAATAGTTTTTGAATATGTTCCGTAGCTTTCTGTTGTTCAGTTGCAATTTTAGCAAGTGTTTTGTAGCTGGGTTTGGAATCACAATCAGAGTCATCTTCACTAGATGTTTGATAGTGAGTAGTGCGTGTGTTTACCTTGGCACCGCGTGCCATGAAGCAGTAGGTAGGAGCGGAGTAGTCCTTGTCATTTGCATCGGTGTCGGTGATGAAGTCGTTGTCTTCCGTGTTGAAGATGGACTTGGCAACGTATGCTGTAGCCAGACTCGCAACGCCAGAATCGGACTCCTCCTCAGACTCCACCTCCACCTCCTCAGAAGCAGACTCCTCCTCTGAATCCATTTCCTTGCCAACAAACGCACGTGCCTTGCCAGATGAGCTCTTCTTGTGTGATGAAGACTTGGAGGAAGACTTGGAAGAAGACTTTGAGTATTTCTTCTTCTTCTTGTCGTCAGAGTCATACTCCTTGCTCTTCTTCTTCTTCTTCTTGTTCTCATTGTCCCACTGCGGACACTCAGAGATGTAGTGGCCAGGTTTCTTGCACTTGTGGCATGATCATTTCTTGTAGTCATAAGAAGAAGCTTCATCATTCCTTGAGCTTGATCGTGAAGACTTTCTGAAGCCTTTCTTCTTGGTGAATTTTTGGAACTTTTTCACAAGCATAGCAAGCTCCTTTCCAATGTCTTCAGGATCATCAGAACTGCTGTCGGATTCTTCTTTAGATGTGGAGACAGCTTTTGCCTTCAAGGCACGAGTTCGCCCATAGTTGGGACCGTAGATGTCTCTTTTCTCAGAAAGCTGAAACTCGTGTGTGTTGAGCCTCTCAAGTATGTCAGACGGATCGAGTGTCTTGAAGTCAGGACGTTCTTGAATCATCAGGGCTAGGGTGTCAAACGAGTTGTCAAGTGATCTCAGGAGTGTCTTGACGACTTCATGCTTGGTGATCTCAGTGGCGCCGAGAGCTTGAAGCTCATTTGTGATATCAGTGAGTCGATCAAATGTGAGCTGGACATTCTCATTGTCATTTCTCTTGAAGCGGTTGAAGAGGTTGCGAAGGACGTTGATTCTCTGATCTCTCTGGGTTGAGACGCCTTCATTGACCTTGGAGAGCCAGTCCCATACTAGCTTAGATGTTTTCAAAGCACTTACACGGCCATACTGTCCTTTGGTCAGATGACCACAGATGATGTTCTTGGCAGTGGAGTCCAGTTGAACGAACTTCTTGACATCAGCAGCGGTGACACCTTCACCAGCCTTAGGAACGCCATTCTTGACAACATACCATAGGTCGACATCAATGGCTTCAAGATGCATGCGCATCTTATTCTTCCAGTAGGGATATTCAGTTCCATCGAAGACGGGACATGCAGCGGAGACTTCAATTATCCCTGCAGTCGACATAGCTAAAACTCCAGGTGGTTAAACCGAATCACACAGAACAAGGGAGTACCTTGCTCTCATACCAATTGAAAGTGCGTTATATCGACTAGAGGGAGGGTGAATAGGCGATTTTTATGAAAGTCTTCAAAACGTGGAAGTTTCGAAGACAAACGATAGAAATAGACCTATTACCACGCAGCGGAAGGTAGACTACACTAGGCAAACCATAGTCAAGTATTCAATGAAGTGAAAGCACAATGACCTATAGCAGCTAGGTAGTTAGGATCAGGTAGGAAGATATTATGAAGCCAAACAGAACACGCAGTCACTCAGTGAAGACAAAAGAGTAGTGCAATCATACAATGACTTCACAAGGACCAACAGTAAGTAAACGGAAAGGAAGGATGAAACCAGTGACTCGTTGAAGACAATGATTTGTTAGACCAGTTCCAGTTGCTGTGACAACTGTACGTCTGGTTAGGGCGGCTAGGTATTTAAACCTGAGGACACACAGTCCCGGACACCCAGTCCTGAACACGCAGCTCAGGACACCCAGTCCTCACCGTATTCCCCTTGAGCTAAGGTCACACAGACCTCGCCCAATCACTCTGGTAAGTCTTCAAGGTAGACTCCCAAACCTTCACAGACTTCGTTCACCGGCGATCCACAATGACTCTTGGATGCTCAGAACGCGACGCCTAACCGGCTGGAGGATTCACAGTCCTCAAGTGTAATAAGTCTTCAGATCACACAGACAGGAAGACTTAAGTAATGCCTAACACTCTTTGGCTCTGGGTGGTTAGGGATTTATCCTCGCAAGGAATTCTCTCTCAAAGGCTTCGAGGTGGGTTGCTCTCAAACGACAAAAGCCGTACTCTAACTCTGAGCAGCCAACCGTTTATGGTTGTAGGGGGTGGGCTATTTATAGCCACTAGGCAACCCGACCTGATTTGTCCGAAATGACCCTGGGTCACTAAGGAACTGACACGTGTTCCAACGGTCAGATTTCAAACACACACAGCAACTTTACTTGGGCTACAAGCAAAGCTGACTTGTCCGACTCTGGACAAGATTCGCTCTCATAGTCTTCACTCGAAGACATAGGTTTTGCTTAAGCATCACTTCAGTCATTCTGACTGGTTCTCTTGGACCCCACTTAACAGTACGGTGGTTCCTATGACTCAACAAAGAAGAAAAAGAACTACGAAAGATCTAAGTCTTCGAGCTCCATAGGCTTCATGCGATTTCTTCTCTTGTCATAGTCTTCAATGTGAATATCTTCACATACCACCTTTGACATCAATGTCTTCATACATTTTTAGGGGTCATCTCTGGTAGGAAAACCGAATCAATGAGGGACTTCTACCTGTGTTATCCTGCAATTCTCACAAACACATTAGTCCCTCAACTAGGTTTGTCATCAATACTCCAAAACCAACTAGGGGTGGGACTAGATGCACTTACACCAACGATCCGAGGCTATAAGATAGTCGAGGTTGAATCTAAAGGATCTACTGCTGGATAAATACCCTTGGAAGCTAATCCTCTGGAAAGTATGGTAGTAGCATCCAAATGTGCAAATGTTGTGGCAGGGGCAGGGTCGGTCAAATCGTCTGCAGGTACATAAACTGCTTGAATCAAAGTTATAGATCCCTTTTTAGTAGACGCAATTCTTTCTTGCAAAGAACCCATTTCTGTACTAAGAGTAGGTTGATAACCCACTGCGGAGGGCATTCTCCCTAATAAAGAGGATACCTCTGATCCTGCTTGAACAAAACGAAAGATATTATCGATAAATAAAAGCACGTCTTGCTTATTAACATCTCGGAAATATTCCGCCATAGTTAGGGAAGTTAAACCAACTCTCATATGAGCTCCCGGTGGTTCATTCATTTAGCCATAGACTAGAGCTACCTTTGATTCCTCAATATTTTTTTCATTAATTACTCTGGATTCCTTCATTTCCATATGAAGATCATTTCCTTCACGAGTCTGTTCCCCTACTCCACCGAATACAGGTACGCCCCCATGAGCTTTAGCAATGTTATTGATTAATTCCATGATCAATACTATTTTACCTACTCCAGCCCCCCAAATAGTCCTATTTTTCGTCCACGTCGATAAGGAGCTAAAAGATCGACGACCTTAATACCTGTTTCAAAGATGGATAATTTCGTATCTAACTCGATAAAGGCAGGCGCAGATCTACAAATAGGGAACGTTGCACTACTATCTATAGGACCCAAATTGTCAATAGGCTCCCCAAGAATGTTGAAAATTCGTCCGAGAGTAGCTCCACCAACCTGAACACTGAGAGGAGCTCTCGTGTCAATCACTTCCATTCCTCTCATCAACCCGTCCGTAGCACTCATAGCTACAACTCTAACTCGATTATTTCCTAATAATTGTTGTACCTCACAAGTCACATTAATTTGCTTATCGGCAGTGTCTCTACTCTGGACTACCAAAGCGTTATAAATATAAGGTAACTTGTCTGGGGGGAAAGTGACATCCAGCATGGGTCTAATAATTTGATCGATACGACCTGTACTTTTTTCTTCAATTGTGGAAACCCCGGGAGGAGAAGTAGTAGGATTAGTTCTCATAATTATCACATAATTAAAAAAAGGAATTTGTCGAAATTTTTATTTTTTTTATTGTTGAATAATGCCAAATCAAATTAAAAAAATCCAAAAGTAAAAAAGGAAATGAATTGGTTAATTAAATAAGAGAGAAAAGGGTACCAGGACTTGATTTCGTTGCCCAAGCGAATCCCATTCAATCGTTTACTCATGGAATGAGTCCGTTGGAAAGTTCAATCAATCTTTTTTTCATATACATTTTGCCTTTTGTGGAGGATCTGTGCCTACTCTACTTTCCTATCTAGGACTTCGATATAAAAAATATATACTACTGTGAAGCATAGATTGCTGTCAACAAAGAATTTTATTAGTATTTAGTTAGGTATTTGTATTCAAAATAAGAAAATAGAACTATTAAGAACTTGTAAAATAAGGATTAGGAATTAATTTGGGTTGCGCTATATCTATCAAAGAGTATACAATAATTATGGATTTGGTAAATCAAATCCATGGTTTAATAATGAAACGTGTTAACTTACCATAACAACAACTCAATTCCTATCGAATTCCTATAGTGGAATTCCTATAGGATAGAACATACACAGGGTGTACGCATTATATATGAATGAAACATATTAATTAACCTAAGCATGCCCTCAATTTTCTTTAATGAGTTGATATTATATTAATTGAATATCCTTTTTGTTTTACGAGATTTTTTCTAAAGTTTCATTCACGCCTAATTAACATCGAGTAGACCCTGTTATTGTGAGAATTCTTAATTCAAGAGTTATAGGGAGGGACTTATGTCACCACAAACAGAAACTAAAGTAGGTGTTGGATTTCAAGTTGAGTTCCATAAGATGCTTGTATGTCATCTCCAAGGATGGTATCACCGTCAACCCTGAACGAGTCCAGGCTATTCTCGATTGGACTCCTCCGAAGAATGTCAAGTAAGTCCGAAGTTTTCTCGGTCTCGCCAGCTATTGCTTTTGATTTGTTGAGAACTTCTCCAAGATTGCCAAGCCTGTGACTAATCTGTTACATAAGGGTGTCAAATACCAATGGACAGAGAAGTGTCAGGAAAGCTTCCAGGCACTCAAAGACAAGTTGACTTCTGCCCCAGTGCTTGCTCCACCTGATACTAAGAAGGATTTCGTAATTTACTGCGACGCTTCCCGTCAACGATTAGGCTGTGTCCTAATGCAAGAGCACAGAGTGATTGCTTATGCCTCTCGTCAACTGCGCCCTCACGAACAAAACTACCCAGTTCACGACCTCGAGATTGCTGCTGTCATTCATGCTTTGAAGCAGTGGCGACATTACCTTCTCGGTAATCGTTGCGAGATCTTCACCAACCACCAAAGTCTGAAGTATCTGTTTACTCAACCAGACTTGAACCTCCGTCAACAGAGATGGATGGAGACTATTGCAGACTTTGATGTGGGTATGTCCTATACCCCCGGCAAGGCTAATGTAATGGTTGATGCCTTGAGCTGCAAGTCCTACTGCAACCACCTCCAGGTTCACAAAGTTCAGCCCTCGCTTGTTGAAGAATTCAGAAAGCTGAACCTCCATATTGTTCCCCCTGGTGCACTCGCTCCCCTCCCCCAGAGTTCCAAAAGATGAATCTTCGTGTTGTTACTAAGGGTTCGCTAAATACCCTGGCTGTCGTACCAGATCTCTTAGATGGTATAAAGACTATTCAAGGTTATGACTCTGAAATCCAAAAGATTAAACGCCATCTCGCAGAAGGAAAGCCCTCATTCTTCACTATCACCGAAGATGGCGCCTTGTACTTCAAAGGCCGCCTAGTGGTGCCATGTTCAAGGAAAAACCTGGATCAGACTAAAAAGGTTATGAAAGAAGCTCATGATACGCCTCTATCTATCCATCCTGGTAGTACAGATGCACCAAGACATCCGTTAGAGATTCTGGTGGTCTAATATGAAGCAGGACATTGCTCGTTATGTTGCTTAGTGTGACGTTTGCCGTCGTATCAAAGCAGAGCATCAAAGGCCTGCTGGAACTCTGCAACCTATCTCTATTCCTGAAAGGAAATGGGACCTTGTTGAAATGGACTTCATCACTAGATTTTCCAAATCATAGAAAGGTAATGATGCTATTCTTGTCGTCATTGACCGGCTTTCTAAAGCTGCACATTTTCTGGCAGTCAAAGAAACAATCCCTACTAGTCATCTTGCAACTCTCTACATGTCCAAAATTGTTTCACTTCACGGTATTCCACTGATTATCAGTTCAGACCGTGGCAGCTTATTCACTTCAAGATTTTGGGCAAGTTTCCAAGAAGCTATGGGAACTCATCTGTAGTTCAGCACTGCGTTTCATCCTCAGTCGCAAGGGCAGGTTGAACGTGTCAACCAAGTTCTCAAAGACATGCTTCGAGCTTGTGTAATTTCCTTCGGCAAGAAATGGGAGGAATCTCTTTCGTATGCCGAGTTCTCTTATAATAATAGCTATCAAGCTAGTCTGAAGATGTCCCCCTTCGAAGTATTATATGGACGAAAGTGTCGAACCCCTCCGAACTGGTCAAAAATTGGGGAACGTCCACTCTTCGGTCTGGATATTATCCAACAGGCCGAAGAACAAGTCCGCATTATTCATGAGATCTCAAGACTACTCAGTCACGTCAGAAAAGTCAGTATGACCGTCATCACAAAGACATGGTCTATCAACCTGGCGAAAAGGCTTATCTTCGAGTTACACCAATGAAGGGTGCTCACCGCTTCGTGATCAAGGGCAAGCTAGCTCCTCACTATATCGGTCCCTTCACTATTCTTGAAAGGCGTGGAAAAGTGGCATATCAACTGGAGCTTCCATCAAACCTTTCTCAAGTTCACGATGTGTTCCATGTGTCACAGCTCCGCCGTTGCTTCAAGGACCCAATCCGAGCAGTGGATCATGAAGTGCTCGAATTGCAATAGGACCTCTCCTATAAAGAGTATCTGGTCCGCATTATTGACCAAGCTGAACGCCGCACACGTCAGATAAGGTAGCTTCAAAGGGAAAACTAAATTCATCACAAGGAGATAGAGGGGGAGAAACATCATAAGATCCAACTATAATAGCAAAGCTCGCAGTACATCAAGATCGTGACATATCAAGAACACGAGAGAGAGAGAGAGATCAAACACATAGCTACTGGTACATACCCTCAACCCCGAGGGTGAACTACTCCATCCTCATCATGGAGAGCGCCGGGATGATGAAGATGGCCACCGATGATGGATCCCCCCTCCGGCAGGGTGCCGGAACAGGGTTCCGATTGGTTTTTGGTGGCTACAAAGGCTTGCGGCGGCGGAACTCCCGATCTAGGTTATTTTCTGGAGGTTTGGGGATTTATAGGAGAGGTTGGCGTCGAGAACAAGTCAGGGGGGCCCACAAGAAGTCCACGAGGCACAGGGGCATGCCCTCCACCCTCATGGGGCCCACGGGACCCCCCTCCGGTAACTCTTCATTCCAGTATTTTTTATATTTTCCAGAAAAAATCTCCGTTGATTTTCAGCGCATTCCGAGAACTTTTATTTCTGCACAAAAACAACACCACAGTAGTTCTGCTGAAAACATCGTCAGTCCGAGTTAGTTCTAACCAAATCATACCAAAATCATGTAAAAATATTATAAACATGGCATGAATACATCAAAAATTATAGATACGTTGGAGATGTATCAAATACTGACGTAGTTCCAGCTGCCATCAAGGAGAATTTCGGGCGCCGTTGCCGGGGAGGATCTTCATCATAACCAGGTTCCTAATCACAAATCTCATCTCCTTGCAATTTACATTATTTGCCATTTGCCTCTCCTTTTCCTCTCCCCCACTTTACAAAAAAATCCCTTTTATTCGCCTCTCTTTTTCCGTTCACCGTTTTGTTGCCGGATCTGTTTTTGTGTGTGAGATCTTGTTTGCCGTTATGGATAATTCCTCCTCTATTGCTTGCAGTCCCGAGAACGAGGTTCTCAACATTAAACAAAGGGGAGGAGAAAGTTTAAAAGATGCTTGGTATAGAATTTGCAATGCTCATAATAGATCTATCCGTAAGCAATCTACCGTTGTGCTTTTGCGTTGTTTTTATGTTGGCATCACCACTTGGAATAGATTCGTCCTTGATATGATTACCGATGGAAATTTCTTAATGAGTCCTCCTCTTGATGCTCTTAATGTTATGGGAAATTTACTGGGCTCACCACCTCTTATGGTTAATGAAACAATTTTGACTCTTGAGCATGTTACGAAAAGACTAGATGCTATTGAAAAGAAAATGCCCACCGAAGATCATATGGAAATTATACATAAAAAGATGCATAATTTTTCTACTAATCTTGGGTCAAAAGCAGGCGATATTTTTAAGTTATTAAAAGAGAGGGGTGCCTTGATACATGAAAGAATAGAAGAAAGCCTGTGTCAGATTGATAAATTGGAAGAAATCTTCAGTAACTTAAGCACGGCTTTTACTACCACTAAAATTATTGAGGAAACTCTCGTAAAGAGTAGGAGATCCAGAAACAAGGGTGCAACTTCTAGTTATAGCAATATAGGAGATCTTAAGATGATTAGTATCCACCCTGATTTTGTTGAAGTGATAAGAGATCCTTTTTGCAAGAATGAAATCTTTGAATTTATTCCTAGGAGTGTTTTTATTGAAAATCTTTATGCTAAATCTTTGAGGGATTCTAAGTGTTTGATTGAAGAGTTGGACAAGGATGACAAAACTTAGATCCTTGTTATATGCCTAGCTAAGGGCGTAAATCTATAGCGCTTGTTGGGAGGCAACCCAATGAATAAAATTTATTTTTGCTTTTTGCTTCCTGTTCTTGTGTGTTTACACAATTATACTACTTTTATGATTGTGTTTTTGATGTTTTCATTAGTGTTTGTGCCAAGTAAAGCCTTTAGGATCTTCTTGGGCAATAGTTGTTTGATCTTGCTGGGAAAAAACAAAAAGTTTGCGCTCACGAAATTAATTTTCATTTTTTACCAGACAGCGATAAATAACCATTCCACTTGCAGTAGATCACTGTACAAATTTCTCAGGCCGTCCTAATTTTTCAGAATTGTTGGAGTTAAAGAAGTATTTGAAATAGTCTGATTGCTACGGACTGTTCTGTTTTGACAGATTCTGTTTTCGTTGTGTTGTGTGCTTATTTTGATGGCTCTATGGTTTTCTTTGATGAGTTTTTTTGCCATAAAAAAGTTGGAATACAGTATATATAATAAAAAACAAAATATTAATTGGTTTGATACAACACTTATAGTAGTGGTTTATTATTTTTATACTAACGGATCTCACGAAGGCTTTGTTGAGTTTTGTGTGATTGAAGTTTTCAAGTTTTGGGTTATCTTCTGATGGATGAAGGAAGGATGTAAAGAGCCTAAGCTTCGGGATGCCCCGACATCCAAAGCTATTATCCAAGAATGAGCAACCAACTAAGATTGGGGATGCCCCCGAGTGGCATCCCCACTTTGTTCCAACAACTATCGGTATTTTATTCGAGACTATATTTTTATTTGTCACATGATATTTTCCCGAGCTTTGGAGTCCCTAGATATTTAATTACTGATGGTGGTTCACATTTTATTCATTGTGCTTTTCGTAAAATGCTTGCTAAGTATGATGTTAATCATAGAATTGCATCTCCATACCACCCAGGTCTAGTGGTCAAGTAGAACTGGGTAATAGAGAGATTAAATTAATTTTGCAAAAGACCGTTAATAGATCTAGAAAGAATTGGTCCAAGAAACTTGATGATGCATTATGGGCCTATAGAACTGCATATAAAAATCATATGGGTATGTCTCCATATAAAATGGTTTATGGAAAAGCATGTCCCTTACCTCTCAAACTAGAACATAAGGCATATTGGGCCATTAAATAGCTCAATTATGATTTCAAACTTTCCGGTGAGAAGAGACTATTTGACATTAGCTCACTTGATGGGTGGAGAACCCAGGCCTATGAGAATGCCAAACAATTTAAAGAAAAAGTTAAAAGATGGCATGACAAATGGATACAAAAGCGTGAGTTTAATGTAGGTGATTATGTTTTGTTATACAACTCTCATTTAAGATTTTTTTGCAGGAAAACTCCTCTCTCAATGGGAAGGTCCTTACGTTATCGAGGAGGTCAATCGTTCTGGTGCCATAAAAATCAACAACTTCGAAGGCACAAATCTGAAGGTGGTGAACGGTCAAAGAATCAAACATTATATCTCAGGTAATCCCATAAATGTTGAAACCAATGTTATTAATACCGTAACCCCGGAGGAGTACATAAGGGACACTTTCCACAACGTTTCAGACTCCGAAAAGGAATAGGTATGTGGTACGGTAAGTAAACCGACTCCAAAACAGTTCTAATAGCAATTTTTCTCCGTTTTGGAAAATTTAAGAAAATAGGAAGATAAGAAGAAGTCTGGAAAGGACACGAGGCGTCCACGAGGGAGGAGGGCGCGCCCCTGCCTCGTGGGTACCTCGTGTGCCCTCCGGACTCCGTTTTCTTGCACGATACTTATTTTGGTCGGTAAAAATTCATTATATAATCTCCCAAAGGTTTTGACCACCGTACCATGACACGATCCTCTGTTTTTGTTTTGAGTTGTTTCTGCAGCAGATTTAGAGCAAGATGTCTTCTCAAGAGTCAGTCGGGGAGAGTCGGGTGTCTCATCCGACACCGGGGCAAAGCAAACAGTGATGATGACCACTTTGGGCCATCAATGGAGGAAGAGATGGAGGCCGACTTGAAAAGGATAGATGCCATGGAGGAGGATCAATAAGTTACCTCTCATCTCCAAGCCAGATTCATGATGGAGGAACTTTAGAGCTCAGCAATTCCAAACTCGGTCATCCCTCCCAATGCTAGATTTCTTTCTTATGAAAATATGAAAAAAGAGTGTTACTTGTTCTCCCGCAGCTATGAAACATCCATGGGTGAAAGGAGCTTTAGCCGTCATGGGCAAGCTCCGTGGGGAAATAATGTATCTTAAGCAGCAAGTCATAAGCTCGAGGAAGAGAATCATATCCTATGGGGCATCATCACCAAGAATATCACATCACCACCTCCGAAGAAGGAGAACTGAGTATCGGGTATGGGCACTCCCCTTGGCAACTACCAAGCTTGGGGGAGGTGCCCCAGTATCGTATCACCATCACACTTCTATCTTTACCGTTTTTCTCAGTTCGATCCTTTTGGTTATATCTTGATCTAGTAGAATAAAGTTTAGAATGTTCTAGCTTTGAGTTTTGTGTTGATCCTTGTCTATGTAATCGAGTCCGTGAGCTAGTCTTGAGTCAAGGGCTTGGTTATCTTACTATGATCTTGATGGAATGAAAGAAAAAAAAAAGAAGAAGGAATTAAAAGAAATAAATAGATCATATTGATCTTATGGAGAGTAATGACTTCACATATAAATAGTATGATGAATAAAAGTTGTTGAGAGCTGACAAACATAGTTTTGGTCATCGTTGCAATTAATAGGAAGTAATAAAGAAAGAATAACTTATTCTTCATCCGAGGTAATCTTACGATCATTTCAAAAATAAATTACATTTGGAATCCAAATAGTTACATTCCTATTGATTCACTACGTAAATTTTGGTATAAGAAAAAACAAAAAATAGGTTATAAGACCAGAAATATCGCATTTTTGTATGTTTTTACATTCGTAACTTTACGTAACATAAAATATTCTTTACGGCGAGAACATATTTTCTTACGTTCTCTTTTTACGTACGAAATAAGAAAAATTTTACGAAACCTAAAAATACGATGCATTGACATCAAAATGGAGAGGGGGTGAAGAATAACTATTCCTTACGGCGAAATAATATACATAAACACTATTCTGATCACGGGATCAAAATAATATTCTGATCACAACCTGACCTGCCCCGCTAGTAGTACGTTGAACTTCCCTGTGAACTAGGTTGAACTTCCGCCAACATTGCCCAAATGGGGCTTGCGATATACCGTTGGAAAGCTATGGACACCAATATCATGACCCAACTTAAATTTTTGGCAAAATATAAGCGGTTTAAGAGCAGTTTTGAAAACCGTCTTTTCTTCGCACAAAAAACGTGAATCGTATTTTCGATCGCATTTCTAAACCATTTATCGGAATGAGGCATATAATATGGCATTGGAAAGCTGCTGCAAAACTGCTCCTTCCACATGTTGAAAGTTTTCTCTAATTCCCTATGGTTAAAGAGTAATTTGAAAAAACGTAAAATTTCATAAATCGAACAGCTGAGTTTGTTTTTTCGATGTCATTTCTAAACGGCTAATCCAATGGAGGCATATGATACGGAGTTGGAAAGCTTATGAAAATGCGCTACTTTTTCATCTTGAAAGTTTTTTTCTAATTTTGAATGGTTTAAGAGTAATTTAGAAAATGGTCCAAGTCCTACCGAGTTCGTATTTTTGAGCTAATTTTTTAATCGTGCGTCCGAATGCAGCAAATGATATGGCGTTGGAAAACTTGAACAAATGCGAAACTT
Source organism: Triticum urartu (assembly GCF_056163025.1). Lineage (NCBI taxonomy): Eukaryota > Viridiplantae > Streptophyta > Magnoliopsida > Poales > Poaceae > Triticum > Triticum urartu. Next base: position 264,755,489 of record NC_141876.1, read on the forward strand.
TTTGGTATGTATTGTTTCTCCCAATTCTTTGCGGTTTTAAGTCAGTTTCGAAAATGATGAAAAACATATTTTCGCCGTAATTTCTACAAACTTTATTGGAATGGGGCAAATAATATACCGCTGAAAAGCTACGGAAAATGCGAAACTTTTTCATGTTGATGGTTTTATCTGATTCCTAGCCTTTTTCAAGTAATTTCGAAAACGGCGGGATCATGCGTTTTGCCTTTATCGCGAAACAGATTCTTCGAAAATGCACCGCGTGAAGAACCTGAACTTCTCGGCGTGTGTGCCTGAACTTCACTCTGTTTTTTCACGTTATTTTTTGCTCGTAGGTCTCCATCCACTGCTCGTAACTCTCCATCCATTCACCGGAATTGAGCGGGTGATATATCGATGGAAAGCTGCTGTAAGCACGCAAGTTTCCCGTGTTGATCATCTTTTCATACTCGCGACGATTTTAAAAGTTTTTCATCTAAAATTCATTCAACGTAGTAGTTGAACTTCCTGTTGTTTTCACGTTGAACTTCTGTGACGTATTTTTGTTTGTAATTTTCTCATCCATTCGTTAGTGTTACACAAATAATATTCCTTTTGTAGAAACGTCTCTCACAATAATTTTTTTAACTTTCTCCGACCGAGGACTTGGAGTTACACAAATGATATTCCTGTTGTTTTGAGGTAAATTAAAAAATGGCGAGATCATGATTTATGCATTCATCGCGAACGAAAATGCACTGTGTGAAGTAGTTGAACTTCTGGGGCATGCTTGTTTGAACTTCACTCTGTTTTTGACGTGCTGTTTTTTGACATGTTGTTTTTTACACCGCGTGAAGTAGTTGAACTTCTGGGACATGTCTGTTTGAACTTCACTCAGTTTCACTTTATTGTATTTTTATTATATGAAATACACACCATGTAGTACGTGAACTTCCGATCGTTATCACTCTGAACTTCTCTCTGGTTTAAGAGAATTATTTTAAAACACAAAAAACAACATATATTTTTTTTGTATTTTCGACAAATACACGGTGAAGCTCTCTCACAAGAATTTTTTAAACTTTTCCTCGCCGAGCACTTGAACTTCTAGCAACCATTTTTCCGTATATGAGTTGTTTTTAAAAGTGCAAAAAATAGCTTGTGTTTTTGTTTTTTTAACAGGTAAATCCTATGTTTTAATAAACTCCGAACTTCTTTGTTATTTCAATTTGAACTTCACCTTTTCATATTTTGAGTAAAGAATTGTATTCGATTTTTATACGGAAAAAATCGAACATGGAAATACAAGGTGAACCTCTCTCGCAAGAATTTTTGAACTTCTCCGGACAGAGCATTTGAACTTCTTTCGACAAACTTTTTAAGCTTTTATTTTTCTATACTTTTATTCTCTCCTGAAATGCATTCCTTGTAGTACTTGAACCTCTCGTTGTTTTCACTATGAACTTCTGTCGTATTTTTGTGTACACATCGAATTACACGCAATTGAAAGTCGGACGCCATTTCTTGCCATTTTAAAACATGTAATTGGAGGTCGGACATCCCGCAATATTAATTATGAACAACATACACCAATTTGTTTTAACCGTTTTTCGGAATAGAGTGTGTGATATACCCTTTGGAATAGAGCATATGATATACCGTTTGGAAAGTTTTTTAAATACATTATGAAAATCTCTCACACGAATTCCTAAACTTTCCCGGGCCGAGCACTTGAACTTCTAGCAACAAAAAGTTTACATTTTTATTTTATTTTTGCAAACGAAAGTAACGAAACACACACCGTGCAATACGTGAACTTCCGGTTGTTATCACTTTGAACTTCTCTCTGGTTTGAGAGAATTATTTTAAAACACCAAAAAAAACATATTTTATTTGTGTTTTTGGACATTTAAATACACGGTGAACCACTCTACCTTTTTTAGTTGAACTTCATTGTGTATTTTTTAGAAATGTAATAAACGTTGTACAACTTCTTGGTAATTTCAGACTGAACTTCTTGGTTTACTCATTAGTAACAGGAAAAATTCGAGTTTTTGTAATATATATTGAACCGCTCCATTTTTTGAATTGAAATTATTGGTTTATTATTTGATAACGAGGAAAATGAAAGTTTTTGTTTATATCGAACTTCTCTATTTTTGTAATTTGTACTTCTTGATTATTTCTTTGAGTAACGAAATATCCTAGTTTTGTAATAAATATTGGACCGCCGGTTATTTAAATTTGAAATTCTAGAGTTTTTTTATTTTAGAAATGACAAAAGTCATTTTCTATGGTTTTTGAACTTCTCTATTTTTAAAATTTGAAATTCTTGTTTTTTTGTTTTTTAGAAATGGTGAAATATCCGCTTCTGGGTGCTCTTTTATTTTTGAATTGCTATGTTATTTTAGTTTGACCTTCTGTTTTTTTATACTTGATGATATGTTTTTTTACAAATATGAAGGACTCTGTTATTTTAATTCAAACTTTTTGAGTATCTTTTTTCGATGGCAGGAAAATCCATGGGCTTTTTTTGTACAACCATAACATTTTCTTTGAACTCTCCAACTTATTAAATTTTAACTTCGAGAGTTAATATTTTCTAGGTGACGTTTATTTTCTTCTTTGGTATCTAATCATCGAACCACTTGGTTTTTTTAATTTGAACTTCCTGGTATAATCTTTTAATAACTGGTGAAATTCGAGTTTTGTAATAATCATCGAACCGCTCTGTTATTTAAATTTTAACTACTAACTTTTTCAAAATTGGGCAAAATTCGTTTTTATTGACCTTTTTGAAATACTTTGTAATTTTTTGCTTTGAACATTGGGTCTAGTGCCCCATGGTAAATAATTATGTGTACATTTTTTTGGCGACACATGAATGGAGAAAAGATTCTAACAAGATACATTAACTTGCTTCAGTTTTTTGAAATTTCATTTTCATTTAAATTTCAACTTTTTGAAAATTTCTAGATGGATGTAATGGGGTTCCAGACAGACATCAGTGGAGCACTAGTTCTCTGAGAAAAGGAAATAAAGGAAAACAAAAAATCCTTCTACCGTAGATGTCCCAACTTACTACATGCCCCGCCACATCTTGAACTAGTACTCTCAATTAAAAAATGCAACTAGTACTCGGCCACCTAGCATTCTGCCTGCATCTCGCACACACTTTTAGTGCTTGTTTGTTCTTTATTTATGGAACTATGCATATGCAGCAGAACTGTTGTTGAAATACATTTGATTGCAGAGTTCTCCTGTTTTTATTTCCGTATATTATCTTTGAACTTCATTGGTTTTTGCATCTGACCTTCCAATCATTCTGCGACGGCGGCTCATGCGTATTAGGCCACCAAGTCCCCATACAGAAGCAGCGAGTATGGGTTCCGGCTTGTGAAACTGAAAACAATGGGCCAAAAACACGAGTGTTTTGTAGCTGCAGATACATCTGAACTTCAGCCCCAAAAACACTAGTGTTTTGCAGCTGTAGATACATCTGAATTTCAAACATCAATGAAAATCACTTAGAGAACAAATACAAGACTGGACAGGGGGAAGAATCGACGCTTTGATATGGATTCAGTTTTAGGACAGGGGGAGGAAGTAACTTCAGACATCAACGAGGTCACCTGCCATCCGAATTGGAGAAGCTGCGGAGGAACGGCGCGCGCTCACACGGGCGGAGTTGCACGGCCTGAGGCGGCGAAGTTGAACGGCCTGGACGACTGTGGCGCCGGATGTAGGTGGTGGCGCTAGCTGTAGGGGAAGGAATCCGACGAGCTCATGGTCCCGTGCCATGGCGTCCATCACGCGTAGAGGAAGGTGGAGGGAGATGGGGGACGCCGGCGCTCGGTGGATTGGGCGGGGCCGATGCTGGTGGAGGGGAGTGGTGAAGGCCGGTAGGTAGTGGAGCAGCCCGCACCGGTGGTTGCTCCCGTCGTCAGGGGCAGCGCGTGCGGGACGATGGCGCAGGATCTAGGGAGGAGGTGAGGCGGCGTCTCCGGTTGGGGTCAGGGGTGCGGCACAACACCAGTTGGTGGCGAGGTGGGGAGGGAGGCGGCGGTGGCGGCACGGGAAGGAGGACGCGGCGGCGGCGCGGTTGAAGGTCAGGGCAGGGCAGCGGTGTGATTCGTGGCCGGGGCCCGACGGCGGCGCAAGGCAGGGAGGGTGGCGGTGGTTGCGGCGTCATGTAGTTCGAAGGTTGGGGAGGGGATCGTGGGAGCAGGTGGGCTGGGCTTATTTTCCTCGTGCCGGTCGGGTGGGCTGCTCGGGATCTCAGGAACATCGGGCCCTATATAGGGTGGATCGTGATCAGAATAACTATTCTAATCCCAGGATTAGAATAGTGCTATCCTATATATATATATACATATATATGTGTGTGTGTGTGTGTATACATAAACACTATTCTGATCACGGGATCAGAATAATATTCTGATCACAACCTGAACTGCATGAGTAACGCGCCTGGACTTCCCTCTGTACGAACCCGACCTTCGGGCTATCTTCGCAACCGTGGCTTCCCCCGCGAATTATTCTATTTAGTCGTGTTCTATATGATGTTAGTGTAATCTAGGAACGTTTTTAGCAACTAAATACCGGTTTTAAATAGGAATCTCGCTCGTTGGCGGATTTTGCTCTCGACTCGTGATAAAATTGCGTTTTTTGCAATTTTACTGCCTCAGTTGTTCGACCTGAACTTCTCCTAGTGCTAGGTTGAAATTCCGCCAACATCACCCAAACGGGGCTTGCGATATACCGTTGGAAAGCTATGGACATCAGTATCTTGACCCAAGTTAAATTTTTGGCAAAATGTAAGCAGTTTAAGAGCAGTTTTGAAAACCGTTTTTTCTTCATACAAAAAACGTGAATCGTATTTTCGATCGCATTTTTAAACTCTTTATTGGAATAAGGCAAATAATATGGCGTTGGAAAGCTACTGCAAAACCGCTCCTTCCACATGTTAAAAGTTATCTCTAATTCCCTATGGATAAAGAGTAATTCAGAAAATCATAGAATTTCGCAAACGGAACACCCGAGTTCGTATTTTCGATGTCATTTCTAAACGGCCAATACACTTGAGGAAAATAATATGGCGTTGGAAAGCTTATGAAAATGAGCTACTTTTTCACGTTAAAAGTTTTTTCTAATTTTGAATGGTTTAAAAGTAATTTAGAAAATGATACAAGTTCCACCGAGTTCGTATTTTTGAGCTAATTTTTTAACCGTACGTCCGAATGCAGCAAATGATATGGCGTTGGAAATCTTGAATAAACGCGAAACTTTTTGTATATATTGTTTCTCCCAATTCCTTACGGTTTTAAGTCAAATTTGAAAATGGCTAAAAACATATTTTCCCCGTAAGTTCTACAAACTTTATCGGAATGAGGCAAATAATATACCGCTGAAAAGCTACGGAAAATGCGAAACTTTCCCATGTTGATGGTTTTCTCTGATTCCTAGCTGTTTTCCTATAATTTTGAAAATGGCGAGATCATTCGTTCTGCCTTTATCGCGAAATAGATTCTTCGAAAATGCACCGAGCGAAGAACCTGAACTTCTCGACGCGTGTACCTGAACTTCACTCTGTTTTCACGTGATTTTTTTGCTCGTCGCTCTCCATCCACTTACCGGAATTGAGCAAGTGATATACCGGTGGAAAGCTGCCGTAAACACGCAACTTTCCCGTGTTAATCGTTTTTTCATACTCGTGACGATTTTAAAAGTTTTTCATTTGAAATTCATTTTCTGTAGTAGTTGAACTTCCTGCTGTTTTCACATTGAACTTCTATGACGTATTTTCGTTTGTAATTTTCTCATCCATTCGTCAGTGTTACACAAATGATATTCTTTTTGTACAAACCTCTCTCACAATATTTTTTCACTTTCTCCGACCGAGGACTTTGAACTTACACAAATGATATTCCTGTCGTTCTGAAGTAAATTAGAGAAATGACGAGATCACAATTTCTTCCTTCATTGCGAATGGAAATGCACTGCGTAAAATTAGTAACTTCTCGGGCATGTCTATTTGAACTTCACTCTATTTTTGACGTGCTGTTTTTTGCACTGCGTGAAATAGTTGAACTTCTGGGGCATGTTTGTTTAACTTCACTCTGTTTCATTTTATTATATTTTTCTTATATGAAATACACACCATGTAGTACATGAACTTCCGGTTGTTATCACTTTGAACTTCTCTCTCGTATTTTGGACATCTAAATACACGATGAAGCTCCCTCACATGATTTGTTTGAACTTTTACTCGTCGAGCACTTGAACTTCTAGCAACCTTTTCTTTGTTTATGAGTTGTTTTTAAAAGTGCAAAAAATGGCGTTATGTTTTTTATTTCTTGAACAGGTAAATCCTAGGTTTTAATAAACTCTGAACTTCTCTGTTATTTCAATATGAACTTCACCTTTTTATATTTTGAGTAAAGAATTGTATTTGATTTTTATACAGAAAAAATCGAACATGGAAATACAAGGTGAACCTCTTCCGCAAGAATTTTTGAACTTCTCCGGACAGAGCACTTGAACTTCTTGCAACAAATCTGAGTTTTTTATATACTTCGAACTTCTCTGTGTACGTGAACCTCCTTTACAATAATATTTGAACTTCCTGGGCCCACCACATGAACTTCTAGCAAAATGTATTTTTAGACCTTGTTTTTTATTCTTTTTTCGTATATGAAAAACACTCCATGTAGTAGTTGAACAACTAGTAGTCTTCACTTAGAACTTCCGTGTTATTTTTATTTGAACTTCACATTTTTTCAGTAAAGATTTGTTTTTTATTTTTCAAACGAACATCGGATTTCAATGTTTTTTTTCAATTTGAACTTCATGTTTTTTTTATAATAACAATAGATATATGAGTTTTAAAAAAACGTAAACTTATATTTTTTAAATAACCATCGAACCACATTGTTGTTTTAGCTTGAACTTCTAGTTTTAAGAAAAAGTGGGAAAGATCTTTTTAAACTTTTTATTTGTTCCTTTACTTTAATTTGAACTTCTCCATTTTATTCTTTAGTAACGAGAAAAATCTGAGTTTTCTGTATACTTCAGACTTCTATAATATTTTAATTTGAAATTCTTAGTCTTTTTTCAGAAAAAATATGTTTTTAAATAAGCATCAAACATTTAAATAAAATTGAACTTCATACGTTTATTTTTCCTATAAACAGAAAGAAGTTGAGTTTTCCGTATATATCGAACTACTCCTTTTTTAATTTGAACTTCTTCATATTTTCTATTTACTAACAAGGAAAATCTGAGGTTTTTTGATAAATATCGAACTTCTTTATTTTTGTAATTTGGACTTCTTGGTTTATTTTTTTGTAACGAAAAAGTACTAGTTTTGTAAGAAATATTGAACCGGTCCGTTATTTAAATTTGAACTTGTAGAAATTTTTTATTTAGAAATGGCAAAATCTTTTTTATGAATTTTCAATTGTTCTATTTCTTGCTTGAACTTCTTACTTTTCATTATTTAGTCAGTTGTTTTAAAATTTGAACTACTCTTTTATTTTAATTTGCACTTCTCGGTTTTTTTATTTTGAACTTCTGTGTTTCTATTTTAGAAATGGGGAAATATCAAACCGCTTTTTTGTTTTTTTAGTTTGATCTTCTATGGTTGTAGAAATGAGCAAACACATATTTTATATAAACTTTTATCTGGTCCATTTTTTATTTGAAGTCCTTGGTTTTAATTTTTATTGGCGGTTAAATTTGAGTTTTCAGTAAACATTGAGCCGCTCTGTTATTTTAATTTAAACTTCTAGGGTGTCTATTTTTGAAACAAGAGAAATCCATTTTCTAATTACTCTTTTTTGAACTATATTTGTTATTTCAATTTGACCTTCTGTGGGATATTTTGATGGTGTGTTCCTCTTTTTATTTGAACGTGTGCAATGAACATTTTTAGGTTTGATTTCATTACTTTTTGCTCATCTGAACTTGTGGTCTTGGCACACACCCACACACAAAATACATTATTTCGCATGTGAATTTTGCCTACAAACATTTATTTTTTAAACTTCAATTTTTTGTATGTATGAACTTCTGATTTATTAAAAACATAAAGGAAAAGCATACCCATAGCATGAGCACACCAAACGCACGCACACACGACTGTCTTATAAAAGAAATGGGTGGTGACATAATGTGGGCTTGCCAAGTTTTTCTAAATTGGTTCTATTTTTATCTCAAAATGAGGTTCATTGGTGATTTTTCCTTCTCTATTAGTAGTAGCAGGACTTCACACATTCACCAAATATGCTACTTACTAGAGAAAAAACCAAATCCCTCGAATCCACGTGCACACACGCTTGGAGTAGATGAATCATTTTGTTTTAAGGTGGGGCAGAGACTAATTGCAAGACACACTCTCGAAGTAGTGAAACATGTGAAGTATAGTTTCTATATGTCTTCAGTGGCACTTCAGACCAATCATTCAGACTAATCATCCACATGTCACCTGCAGTCCAATCAGTGGAGACAGTTAAGTTCAGTCAACAAAACTGAAGAAGAACAAGAAGAAATGCATCAGTTTTGGTCAGGAGAAACACGGGCTCCGGCAACCACTACTCATGGCCGACAACATCCATCGGATCTCAGCCGTGGTGGTCGTCAGAGGATCCAGAGGCCAATATATCTGATGAAAGGGACGGCCGATGTACTGGACACTAGCAGGGTCGGATGAAAGTGGCGGGGGCGGAGGGCGCCGCATGCCGTGGCTGGCGGCGGGAAGCGAAGGTGATGCGGGAGGGGCCGCCGGAGGCGATGGCGCGTTGGTGGCAGAGCGGCTATGGCGGCCTGCAAGCTCATCTTCAGCGAGGAAGGGGAGGGAAGAAGGTCGCGGTGGCCGGTGGGAGAAGTTCACGGCGGCATGTGGAGGGAGGTCGCACGGTGGGAGGATCCCGATGGTTGTCGCGCGACAGCAGGATCCCGACGACGGGAGGTGGGTCGATGGCGGTTGAAGTGGCGCGATCCCCATCATGGGACAGTTGCTGCGGCGTGATCCCCATCGTGGGACGGTGGCTGCGCCGCGATCCCCATCGTGGGACGGTGGCGGTGGCGCGATGTGGGGCGATGGACGGTGGCGGCGACGCGATGTGGGGCAATGGACGATGGCGGAGGCGCGATCCGGGTCGAGGGATGGATCCGGCGCCGGTTGGTAGCGGTGGAGCGTTCTGGGTGGTGCAGGGGGAGGGATGCGCCAGCTGGGGATGGGGATGATGTGCGGGTCATGGGGGATCCGGAGCGGCGTCGGTGCAGCTAATCGCCGGCGGGTGGTTGGCCGGGCCACGGTCGCCGGGATTTCGGGAGGCAGGTGGAGGTTGACGAGGGTGGGTGGCCGGATCTGACACGAGTGGGGGCGTGGGGGGTAGTGGGAGCGTGGGTTCGGGAACATGTCCATCGCTCCTTATAGGGGCTGATCGTGATCCAAATAGTTATTCTAATCCTGGGATTAGAATAGTGTTACTCTCTCTCTCTCTTTATATATATATATATATGACTCCTCTTCTGTACTCTTGAGAGTATGTACTCTCATCCTCAGTATACCTCATATACGCATTAATTATACCTCTTTATTATTCTCAATATATTTTATTAAATATTCTAAGATACCTCAATATGAATTTAGTTGAAAAAATATTATCTGCGATGTACTTTTTGTAATATACCTTTTCACGTACAAACACATCAGTATATACGTAAACATTTAAAAATACATAGACTCACATGAATTTTTTCATGAAACTCATTTTGAGGTATCTAATAATTACTAATGAAGTATATTAAAAATAATAAAAAAGTATAAAAGATTCATCTATGTGGTATATGAGGAGCGGGAGTACGTACTCCCAGAAGTATACAACCATTTTCCTATATATATATATATATATATATATATATATATAGTGTTACTATTCATCACTCAGGGTGCGGAATAAGTTATTCTGCAAGTTATTCTGCACCCGAGGTAATCTTACGATCATTTCATAGTTAATTTACGTTTGTAATTCAAATAGTTACATTCCTATCGATTCATGACGTAAAATTTGACATAAAAAAAAACATAGGTCATAAGACAAGAAAATTTACAGTTTATGTGTATTTTACACTATGTTTTTATATTTGTAGTTTTACATAATATAAAATATTTTTTTCGACGATTATATATTTTCTTGCGGTCTCTTTTTACTTTGGAAATAAGGCAAAATTTACGAAACGTAAAATTACGGTCCATTGATGATAAAATAGATGGGGTGAAGAATAACTATTCCTCACCCAGGATGATGAATAGTCAATCCTCTCTCTCTATATATATAGTGTTATTATTCATCACCCAGGATGCAGAATAAGTTATTCTTCATTCGAGATAATCTTACGATTATTTTGTAATTAAACTATGTTTGCAATTTAAATAGTTACATCCCTATATATTCATTATGTAAAATTTAGCATAAAAAATAAAAATATAGAATATAAGACAAGAAAATTTGCACTTTATGTATATTTTACACTATGTTTTTACGTTTGTAATTTTACATAACATAAAATATTTTTTACAATGATTATATATTTTTTTACAGTCTTTTTTTACGTCGAAAATAAGATAACACTTACGGAACGTAAAAATACGGGGCATTGCTGGTAAAATAGAGGGGGGTAAAGAATAACTCTTCCTCACCCAGGGTGACGAATAGCGTAACCCTATATATATATATATATATATATATATATATATATATATATATATATATATATATATATATATAGGATAGGTCTATTATGATAACACTCTTAAGAGTTCTATTATGATAACACCCGTGCTTATTCTGCTAACACCTCCGCCCATCCCGTAGCTACAGACTAACCATGCTAAACACCCGACCTAACTGCGTGGGTCAAAAAAAGGTCCTCCACCCCCACCTTATTCTGTGGTCGAGCACCATCTCCCACTCCCGCACGACCTCCACCTCCCTTCCCGCATCGTCGGGCAAACCCCCACCCCTGCGCCGCCGGCCCGCCCCCCTCCCGCGCCGTAGCGCCGCCTCCCTCCTCCGCCGCATCGCCTCCCTCCCCGCACTTCCTCTTCCTCCCAGCCGGGGTCACCACGCCTCCACTTCCTCCCAGCCGACGCCGCCGCGCCTCCTCTTCCACCCCGAATCGCCGCCACCCCCTGGATCCACTTCCTTCTTCCCCGCCCACCGGCCGCCCCACCCTCCTCACCTTCTCCGGCGCCTGCTAGCCTCCCCTACCCCTCCGCCAACCTCATCCACTAGATCTAGCAGCCCTTGCCCCCCGCCCTCTGGCGTCGCGGTGACACCTCCTCTGCTACTCTGGTCGGATCCGCCAACGCCCCTGACTACCGCTGCATCGCCGGATTCCGATGTCGTCCTGGACAGCAGCCACTTCTCCCTCCTCCCCTTCATCCCCCGGCTGCCGGATCCGCGTCTCCGTCTATGTCGGGTCCTGCGTCAGCTAGCCGCCGGATCCGCCTCGCCGCCCTCCACCGACCACCATCCACCGAATCCGGTGAGCTAGGGGGAGGTTACCGGCGACTCTTGCCTCCCCATTCCTCCACCACCTCCCGATCCAGTGCTGCTCCTTGGTCCCGACGCAGCTACCTCCTCTTCTCTTACACCTCCTCTTCTCTTGCGTGGATCCACTAGAAACACGCGCAATCCAAGATCATCCATCTCTTCCCTCACTGTCAACATCTTGCAGTTCGCTAATCTGATGTGTGGTGTTTGAATTTTTTTTCAGGCTTGCAGTTCACCAGTTTCCGCTAGGAGGACCACGACGACTCTTGATGCAGTCCTCAACCCTCCCTGGTGGTCGCTGCTGCACGACTTTCTTTGATGCGGTTCATGTGAATTACAGTGCGGTTTGGAGCATGTTAGCATGCAGTGCAAAATGGTGAATTTTGTGTTTGAGGAGTTTATGTATAAAAATTGCAGGGGCTAATCTGAATGAATTTTGTGGGGAGACATGTCTTCAGAATGCAGTTTGGAGTATCTGCACATGCAGTGCAAACGTTGCTTTTTGTGTTTGCTTATTTTTTTTGTATAAAGATTACAGGGACTCATTTGATTGCAGCGAAACATGACATGAGCATGCAGTTTCGACCATGTGGACATGCAGTGCAAAAATGGTGTTTTCCGTGTTTGATGATTTTATGTATACTAGTAATAATGCACGTGCAATGCACGTATTAGATAGGATATTAGTGGCATGTTATATTAGGTAAGGTATATTTGTGACACATTGATATTTGGTAAGATATTAATTGCTTTCTTCACGGGAATGGTAAGATATTAATTACATGGTAGATTTCATGGGATAGCGTTGAGTCTAAACATGTTTATAACCACTAGTAAATGTGCACGTGCAATGCACGTGTAATCTTGGAATTTATGGTCATGTTTCCCGCCAAAAATATATATTTATGGTCATGTTGAGGATCTGATAATGTACAGTGCACCATTTCGGGGGTCTAATAATGTATAATGCAACGAAGTCCAACTCATCTAGATTATTGCAAACATAATATTCTTAGTATTAGTTGACATACAATTCTCAGAGTAAATTTACAAAATATAGTACATACGTGGGCTACTATAGAAACATAGATAAGTTTAAACAACAAATATTCAAGGCAACATAAGAACCATTTTCCCATATGTAAAGAATACACATGAATTTAAAACATCTACTGACAATATTACCCGTTGCCAAATTACCTGATGTAGCTGAGCTGCGTTGTTTGCATCCTTCATGCACCGACGTCGCCAAAACCTCCCCAATTTCCATTTGCCGATTCATGGTGTTTGCATCCTCTTAGCCGACCAATGTTGTGGCAGTAACTGCACTTGCGTTATGGGCGCAGTAACAACGGCGGCGTGAAGATATAACTGAATTATCTTTAGAAATGTGGTATCATACCAAAAGGCATTGTCTGTCTCACGCCATGAGCAACAGGTCCATCTTTTTCTACAGACGGTTAAAAATGTACGAAATCCAACATAGTTAATTGTACAGGCAAGTAACCAGGGGAGGTGATGAGGACATCAATACCATTGTTACACCCACAGCCCCTACTGTTACATATACTGGACCAATTACTAGAGCTCGCGCACGCCAATTAAATTACCAGGTACTTTCGTTTCTTGGTAATGATTCTAATGTTCATGAGATTATGATGCTGCCTAAATTGGATACATTTGTTTTGCTTACAAATGAAGGGCCTAGCTTGGAGAAGGATGAACATTGGAGCAAGAACACGCATGGAGTTGATGGCATGCGCAAGGGGATCAAGAACGGAGTTACAAGTGATGATTTCAGGACTTTGAAGCCGCCATAAGGAGTGCATGAAGCCTTGGACGAAATATACAAGATGCCACTTCATAATATTCGTCCATAGGCTATTCTAGGTGCTGCGTCACCTTATTAATGGGCCAGGCCCATGTAATTTCGAAATACTTAAGTATAGGCTATTTTTAGAGTCCGTATGTGTGGGGAAACAAGAGTTAGGGTTGGTTTCGGACCCCACCCTCAAGGGCCACGAAATTCCCCCCTCTTCCTCCATATATACAGCCCTTAGGGCGTCGTTTAGACTTTGGGTTTTGTTTAGATTAAAAGTTCGCCATAGCTGCAACTTCGCGTACTTCGTTTGTGTCCAACGACCAGACCAAGACGTCACAGAACCCCACCTTGATCAATAAAGCTTTCATCTTATATTCGCAATATCCCGATTGCAATCTCAGTTTCTTGCTTGTTCTTCGTTTGCTCGCAGGAAACAGACCCTCGTGGTCAGGTTGATCGTGCTCCGGCGTGGTCAATAACCCTCGGAAGTTGGTTTAGCGATTGCTAAGGCGCGACGTCTCGCACGTTCGTAGTCGGATCGTCAAGGTCGACTCCCACAGAAAACGATAGCCACCATCTCATCGAAACATCGGGACACCTTAGCCTCTATCAAGTGGTATCAGATTTCCAGGTTGCTCGGCGAGATTTTTACAGTTTTTAGTAGATTAGATCGAGTCTGTTCTTCATACATACAGTCCACGAAAAAAAGCCACACAAAAAAATTAGGGTTAGTTCATCATATCCGAACCAATCTGAGCCTTTGCATAATCTTTTTAGGGTTTTTGCTTTGTTGAATTTGCGGTTGCATCGTCGTGTCAAGTTGCTAGTCTTAGAGTCTAGTCTTTTAGAGTTTCGAGTTCTGGTCATAAGTTGTCACGCTGCCGCCGCACCATCATCATCGTCCATCTACCACTTTTGCTTATCCGCCATCGCTCTGAATCCATATCCATATACCACCACCAATCCGTATCCATATACCACCACCAATCTGTATCCATATACCACCACCACTACCATATACCACCACCACTGCCATATACCACAACCATATATCCACCACCAATCCGAGTTCTTCTCATATTAGGTTTGTTCTTGAGATCAATCTAAATTCCGAGTCGTGTTTCCTTGCCTGCGTAGGTCTCGAAAAAAAAAGTCTGGAGACCCCCGGGCAGTTTTTGGGCCAAAATTTTCACGGGCAAAATTTTTTTTCCCTATCCTATTTTTAGGCTTTTCTGAGTCTTTTGAGCCACGTGCCATCATAGTGATTTTTTGTCGCACTTTTTCGTCGTCGCTGCCCTGATTTCCGAAAAAAAAGTGAAAAAAAAATTTTGTGCCCATCCTATCAGTTTGACGAGGGAAGAGTTTTGAGACACTCGCCATTATAGTGATTTTTCGCAAAAAAAAGAGGAGCGCAAAAAAAAGGAGAGCAAAAAAAAAGAGCGAAAAAAAAAGTTCCAGAGTGTGCTTTTCCCTTATTTACGTGCAGCGCCGTGATTTTGTTAGTGTTCTAGGCTCGCGTCTCTAGCACGGTCTAGCCTAGGACCAGCACAGTACCGTCGTTGAGCGTTTATTCAACTTTGCATCTCTGAATTGATTATTGCTGACCCTTTTTGCTACCATACTATAAGCCTTCCCAGCTCCACATACATCTACGTCGTGCGTTTGACTCTCCCTGGCAATCGCTCTATTCAAGCTTTTGAGAGTTTTTGACTACAACGGTTGCCGATCACCGCCTGCTGCTGGGTAAGAACTGGTAAGAATTTGAGATTTGCTTGACAGATTTGTGACACCCGCCACCACCACCACTTGTTAGTAGTCTGTAGGATCATATTCTTGTGTGTTTCTATTGCTGCTAACCATGCCAGGATCACAAGCCGACGAGACTGACTGGGAGAACTTGACGAACAAGGAGCTTCATGATACGTTTCAGCAAATGATGAATGGACAGGTGCAAGATGTGATAAACAGATTTGAAGAGGCCATGGAGAAGATAGATGGCATGGAGAAGACATTTAAAACAAAGCTCGATAACAAGTTTGCTGAATTGCTTTCGCGTTTTCCACCACCACCACCGGCTGCTCCTGCCGCACCTCTGCAACAACAGCAACAACACCGACTACCTCCACGTCGGGAAACAGCCCTCCGCCGAGCGAGCCGTGTCCCTCTTCAGTCGGGACAAACTGCTGGTGCTGCTGTTGATACTTCTGTGGCTCCTACTGCTGATGTGGAGGAGGATGCTTATGTGGGAGATTATGAGGATGAGGTTGATCAAAATCAGAACTACGTGCCACCAACAGCACAGCAACCACCAGGTCGTCCACATGCAAATAATGGCAATGGTAGGGCTCACCCTCAGGTACGAGATCATGACCATCTCCCTAAACTAAAATTGAATATTCCACCATTTGAGGGTAGATATGTTCCTGATATATATCTTACTTGGGAGTTAGAAACTGAACAACGATTTACATGTTTACAATATCCCGAGGAGAGACGTGTTCCTGCTGCTGTTTGTGCTTTCACTAGTTTTGCATGTGTTTGGTGGTCTGAGCATTGTAGATTATATCCTATTCCGGCTACTTGGCTGCTTTGGAAACTGCTATGCGTACTCGTTGGGTTCCACCATATTATCAACGTGAATTACTTCAAAAATTGCAGCGCTTAAGACAGGGAAAAAATTCTGTAGAAGAATATTATCAGGAATTACAAACTGGCATGATTAGATGTGGTATTGTTGAGAAGAATGAAGCTATGCTTGCACGTTTTATGGGTGGACTAAATAGAGAGATTCAGACGATTCTAGAGTATAAGGAGTATACTAATATCACTCGTTTATTCCATCTTGCTTGTAAAGCTGAACGTGAAGTGCAGGATCGACAGGCATTGGCGCGGACTAACTTTTCTGCAGGTCGACCTTCATCATGGACACCACGTGCATCATCTACTTCCACACGTTCTGCTACACCGGCGCCTCCGTCGGCTACCACCCCCAACCGTGATACAATAAAGTAGGCACAATCACCACTATCTGCCAAGAGCACACCTTCTGGGCCTGCAAAGAGTTCTTCTTCATCCATGGCATCAACAGGGCAAACACATGATATTATTTGTCGACGTTGCAAGGGTGGAGGTCATTATGCGAGAGAATGCCCATCTAAGCGTGTGATGATTGTTACTGAGGATGGTGGGTATGAGTCCGCTAGTGACTATGATGAGGAGACTTTGGCTCTTATTACACGTGACGAACACAGTGGAGACGATTCTGATCATGAGACGCAATACATGGCTCCTGAAGATGCTGACAGGTATGAATGTTTAGTTGCTCAACGTGTTTTGAGTGTGCAGGTTACACAAGCTGAGCAAAATCAGAGGCATAATTTGTTCCATACAAAGGGAGTTGTGAAGGAACGTTCTGTTCGCGTGATCATAGATGGAGGGAGCTGCAATAACTTGGCTAGCATGGAGATGGTGGAGAAGCTATCTCTCACCACAAGACCACATCCACATCCTTACTACATCCAATAGTTCAACAACAGCGGCAAGGTTAAGGTAACACGTACTGTTCGTGTGCATTTTAGTATCTCTACATATGCTGATTATGTTGATTGTGATGTGGTACCTATGCAAGCATGTTCCTTATTACTTGGTAGACCATGGCAATTTGATAAAAATTATGTACACCATGGTAGAAACAATCAATATACTCTTGTTCATAACGATAAAAATATTACTTTGCTTCCTATGACTCCTGATTCCATTTTGAAAGATGATATTAATAGAGCTAATAAAGCAAAACAGGAGACAAATAAGAGTGAAAATCAGATTGTGGCAAAAGAATTTGAGCACCAAATGAAGCCTAATAATAAACCATCTACTGTTGTTTCTGAAATTAAATTGAAAAGTGCATGTTTACTTGCCACCAAATCTGATATTGATGAGCTAGATTTCAGCAAATCTGTTTGCTATGCTTTTGTGTGCAAAGAGGCATTATTTTCATTCGAGGACGTGCCTTCCTCTTTGCCCCCTGCTGTCACTAACATTTTGCAGGAGTTCGCTGACGTCTTTCCACAAGACGTGCCACCGGGATTACTACCTATTCGAGGGATTGAGCATCAAATTGACTTAATTCCCGGTGCTTCGCTACCCAACCGTGCACCATACCGTACCAATCCAAAGGAGACGAAGGAGATTATGCGTCAAGTACAAGAACTGCTCGACAAAGGTTATATACGCGAATCCCTTAGTCCTTGTGCTGTTCCTATCATTTTAGTGCCGAAAAAGGATGGTACGTCGCGTATGTGCGTTGATTGTAGAGGCATTAATAATATTACTATTCGTTATCGTCATCCTATTCCTAGGCTAGATGATATGCTTGATGAATTGAGTGGCTCTACAATATTCTCCAAAGTTGATTTGCGTAGTGGATACCATCAAATTCGTATGAAATTGGGTGATGAATGGAAAACAGCATTTAAAACTAAGTTTGGATTATATGAGTGGTTAGTCATGCCTTTTGGGTTAACTAATGCACCTAGTACTTTCATGAGGTTAATGAACGAAGTTTTACGTGCTTTCATTGGACGATTTGTGGTAGTTTACTTTGATGACATATTGATTTATAGCAAATCTTTGGAGGAACATTTGGAACATTTACGTGCTGTTTTTATTGCTCTACGTGATGCACGTTTGTTTGGAAACCTTGGAAAGTGCACCTTTTGCACCGACCGAGTATCTTTTCTTGGCTATGTTGTTACTCCACAGGAAATTGAAGTTGATAAAGCCAAGATTGAAGCTATTGAGAGTTGGCCGCAGCCCAAAACGGTCACACAAGTGAGGAGTTTCCTTGGCCTCGCTGGTTTCTATAGGCGTTTTGTGAGAGATTTCAGCACCATTGCTGCACCTTTTAACGAGCTTACAAAGAAGGATGTGCCTTTTGTTTGGGGTACCGCACAGGAAGAAGCCTTCACGGTTTTGAAAGATAAGTTGACACATGCTCCTTTACTCCAACTTCCTAATTTCAATAAGACTTTTGAGCTTGAATGTGATGCTAGTGGAATTGGATTAGGAGGTGTGTTATTACAAGATGGAAAACCTGTTGCATACTTTTCTGAAAAATTGAGTGGGCCTAGTCTGAATTATTCTACTTATGATAAAGAATTATATGCTCTTGTTCGAACCTTAGAAACATGGCAACATTATTTATGGCCCAAGGAATTTGTTATACATTCTGATCATGAATCTTTGAAACACATTAAAAGTCAAGCAAAACTGAACCGTAGACATGCTAAATGGGTTGAATTCATTGAGACTTTCCCTTATGTCATTAAACACAAGAAGGGTAAAGAAAATGTTATTGCTGATGCCTTGTCTCGTCGTTATACTATGCTTTCACAACTTGACTTTAAAATATTTGGTTTGGAGACCATCAAAGATCAATATGTTCATGATGCTGAATTTAAAGATGTATTGCAGAATTGTAAGGAAGGGAGAACTTGGAACAAGTTCGTTCTTAACGATGGATTTGTGTTTCGTGCTAACAAGCTATGCATTCCAGCTAGCTCCGTTCGTCTTTTGTTGTTGCAGGAGGCGCATGGAGGAGGATTAATGGGACACTTTGGCGTCAAGAAGACGGAGGATATATTTGCTACACATTTCTTTTGGCCAAAGATGAGACGGGATGTTGAGCGTTTTGTTGCTCGCTGCACTACATGTCAAAGAGCTAAGTCACGACTCAATCCTCATGGTTTATATATGCCTTTGCCAGTACCTAGTGTTCTTTGGGAGGATATATCTATGGACTTTGTTTTAGGTTTACCTCGAACAAAGAAGGGGAGGGATAGCATATTTGTTGTCGTGGATAGGTTCTCGAAAATGGCACACTTTATACCATGTCATAAAAGCGATGATGCTGTTAATGTTGCTGATTTTTGTTCTTTCGTGAAATTATTCGCTTACATGGTGTGCCAAATACTATTGTTTCAGATCGTGATACTAAATTTCTTAGCCACTTTTGGAGATGTTTATGGGCTAAGTTGGGGACTAAGCTGCTTTTTACTACTACTTGTCACCCCCAAACTGATGGACAAACTGAAGTAGTCAATAGAACATTGTCTACTATGCTTAGGGCTGTTTTGAAGAATAACAAGAAAATGTGGGAAGAATGCTTGCCTCATATTGAATTTGCTTATAATCGCTCATTGCATTCTACTACTAAGATGTGCCCTTTTGATATTGTGTATGGTTTCCTACCTCGTGCACCTATTGATTTGTTGCCTCTTCCATCTTCAGAGAAGGTTAATTTTGATGCTAAAGAACGTTCTGAATTAATTTTAAAAATGCATGAGTTAACTAAGGAAAACATTGAGCGTATGAATGCTAAATATAAAATTGCTGGAGATAAGGGTAGAAAACATGTTGTGTTTGCGCCTGGAGATCTTGTTTGGTTACATTTGCGTAAAGATAGATTTCCTAATCTGCGCAAATCAAAGCTAATGCCACGCGCTGATGGTCCTTTTAAGGTGTTAGAGAAAATAAATGATAATGCATATAAACTTGAGCTACCTGTAGATTTTGGGGTTAGTCCCACTTTTAACATTGCAGATTTGAAGCCTTATTTGGGTGAGGAAGATGCGCTTCCGTCGAGGACGACTTCATTTCAAGAAGGAGAGGATGATGAGGACATCAATACCATTGTTACACCCACAGCCCCTACTGTTACATATACTGGACCAATTACTAGAGCTCGCGCACGCCAATTAAATTACCAGGTACTTTCGTTTCTTGGTAATGATTCTAATGTTCATGAGATTATGATGCTGCCTAAATTGGATACATTTGTTTTGCTTACAAATGAAGGGCCTAGCTTGGAGAAGGATGAACATTGGAGCAAGAACACGCATGGAGTTGATGGCATGCGCAAGGGGATCAAGAACGGAGTTACAAGTGATGATTTCAGGACTTTGAAGCCGCCATAAGGAGTGCATGAAGCCTTGGACGAAATATACAAGATGCCACTTCATAATATTCGTCCATAGGCTATTCTAGGTGCTGCGTCACCTTATTAATGGGCCAGGCCCATGTAATTTCGAAATACTTAAGTATAGGCTATTTTTAGAGTCCGTATGTGTGGGGAAACAAGAGTTAGGGTTGGTTTCGGACCCCACCCTCAAGGGCCACGAAATTCCCCCCTCTTCCTCCATATATACAGCCCTTAGGGCGTCGTTTAGACTTTGGGTTTTGTTTAGATTAAAAGTTCGCCATAGCTGCAACTTCGCGTACTTCGTTTGTGTCCAACGACCAGACCAAGACGTCACAGAACCCCACCTTGATCAATAAAGCTTTCATCTTATATTCGCAATATCCCGATTGCAATCTCAGTTTCTTGCTTGTTCTTCGTTTGCTCGCAGGAAACAGACCCTCGTGGTCAGGTTGATCGTGCTCCGGCGTGGTCAATAACCCTCGGAAGTTGGTTTAGCGATTGCTAAGGCGCGACGTCTCGCACGTTCGTAGTCGGATCGTCAAGGTCGACTCCCACAGAAAACGATAGCCACCATCTCATCGAAACATCGGGACACCTTAGCCTCTATCAAGTGGTATCAGATTTCCAGGTTGCTCGGCGAGATTTTTACAGTTTTTAGTAGATTAGATCGAGTCTGTTCTTCATACATACAGTCCACGAAAAAAAGCCACACAAAAAAATTAGGGTTAGTTCATCATATCCGAACCAATCTGAGCCTTTGCATAATCTTTTTAGGGTTTTTGCTTTGTTGAATTTGCGGTTGCATCGTCGTGTCAAGTTGCTAGTCTTAGAGTCTAGTCTTTTAGAGTTTCGAGTTCTGGTCATAAGTTGTCACGCTGCCGCCGCACCATCATCATCGTCCATCTACCACTTTTGCTTATCCGCCATCGCTCTGAATCCATATCCATATACCACCACCAATCCGTATCCATATACCACCACCAATCTGTATCCATATACCACCACCACTACCATATACCACCACCACTGCCATATACCACAACCATATATCCACCACCAATCCGAGTTCTTCTCATATTAGGTTTGTTCTTGAGATCAATCTAAATTCCGAGTCGTGTTTCCTTGCCTGCGTAGGTCTCGAAAAAAAAAGTCTGGAGACCCCCGGGCAGTTTTTGGGCCAAAATTTTCACGGGCAAAATTTTTTTTCCCTATCCTATTTTTAGGCTTTTCTGAGTCTTTTGAGCCACGTGCCATCATAGTGATTTTTTGTCGCACTTTTTCGTCGTCGCTGCCCTGATTTCCGAAAAAAAAGTGAAAAAAAATTTTTGTGCCCATCCTATCAGTTTGACGAGGGAAGAGTTTTGAGACACTCGCCATTATAGTGATTTTTCGCAAAAAAAAGAGGAGCGCAAAAAAAAGGAGAGCAAAAAAAAAGAGCGAAAAAAAAAGTTCCAGAGTGTGCTTTTCCCTTATTTACGTGCAGCGCCGTGATTTTGTTAGTGTTCTAGGCTCGCGTCTCTAGCACGGTCTAGCCTAGGACCAGCACAGTACCGTCGTTGAGCGTTTATTCAACTTTGCATCTCTGAATTGATTATTGCTGACCCTTTTTGCTACCATACTATAAGCCTTCCCAGCTCCACATACATCTACGTCGTGCGTTTGACTCTCCCTGGCAATCGCTCTATTCAAGCTTTTGAGAGTTTTTGACTACAACGGTTGCCGATCACCGCCTGCTGCTGGGTAAGAACTGGTAAGAATTTGAGATTTGCTTGACAGATTTGTGACACCCGCCACCACCACCACTTGTTAGTAGTCTGTAGGATCATATTCTTGTGTGTTTCTATTGCTGCTAACCATGCCAGGATCACAAGCCGACGAGACTGACTGGGAGAACTTGACGAACAAGGAGCTTCATGATACGTTTCAGCAAATGATGAATGGACAGGTGCAAGATGTGATAAACAGATTTGAAGAGGCCATGGAGAAGATAGATGGCATGGAGAAGACATTTAAAACAAAGCTCGATAACAAGTTTGCTGAATTGCTTTCGCGTTTTCCACCACCACCACCGGCTGCTCCTGCCGCACCTCTGCAACAACAGCAACAACACCGACTACCTCCACGTCGGGAAACAGCCCTCCGCCGAGCGAGCCGTGTCCCTCTTCAGTCGGGACAAACTGCTGGTGCTGCTGTTGATACTTCTGTGGCTCCTACTGCTGATGTGGAGGAGGATGCTTATGTGGGAGATTATGAGGATGAGGTTGATCAAAATCAGAACTACGTGCCACCAACAGCACAGCAACCACCAGGTCGTCCACATGCAAATAATGGCAATGGTAGGGCTCACCCTCAGGTACGAGATCATGACCATCTCCCTAAACTAAAATTGAATATTCCACCATTTGAGGGTAGATATGTTCCTGATATATATCTTACTTGGGAGTTAGAAACTGAACAACGATTTACATGTTTACAATATCCCGAGGAGAGACGTGTTCCTGCTGCTGTTTGTGCTTTCACTAGTTTTGCATGTGTTTGGTGGTCTGAGCATTGTAGATTATATCCTATTCCGGCTACTTGGCTGCTTTGGAAACTGCTATGCGTACTCGTTGGGTTCCACCATATTATCAACGTGAATTACTTCAAAAATTGCAGCGCTTAAGACAGGGAAAAAATTCTGTAGAAGAATATTATCAGGAATTACAAACTGGCATGATTAGATGTGGTATTGTTGAGAAGAATGAAGCTATGCTTGCACGTTTTATGGGTGGACTAAATAGAGAGATTCAGACGATTCTAGAGTATAAGGAGTATACTAATATCACTCGTTTATTCCATCTTGCTTGTAAAGCTGAACGTGAAGTGCAGGATCGACAGGCATTGGCGCGGACTAACTTTTCTGCAGGTCGACCTTCATCATGGACACCACGTGCATCATCTACTTCCACACGTTCTGCTACACCGGCGCCTCCGTCGGCTACCACCCCCAACCGTGATACAATAAAGTAGGCACAATCACCACTATCTGCCAAGAGCACACCTTCTGGGCCTGCAAAGAGTTCTTCTTCATCCATGGCATCAACAGGGCAAACACATGATATTATTTGTC
Source organism: Triticum urartu (assembly GCF_056163025.1). Taxonomy (NCBI): domain Eukaryota; kingdom Viridiplantae; phylum Streptophyta; class Magnoliopsida; order Poales; family Poaceae; genus Triticum; species Triticum urartu. The sequence goes on from NC_141876.1 coordinate 264,778,936, forward strand.
GACGTTGCAAGGGTGGAGGTCATTATGCGAGAGAATGCCCATCTAAGCGTGTGATGATTGTTACTGAGGATGGTGGGTATGAGTCCGCTAGTGACTATGATGAGGAGACTTTGGCTCTTATTACACGTGACGAACACAGTGGAGACGATTCTGATCATGAGACGCAATACATGGCTCCTGAAGATGCTGACAGGTATGAATGTTTAGTTGCTCAACGTGTTTTGAGTGTGCAGGTTACACAAGCTGAGCAAAATCAGAGGCATAATTTGTTCCATACAAAGGGAGTTGTGAAGGAACGTTCTGTTCGCGTGATCATAGATGGAGGGAGCTGCAATAACTTGGCTAGCATGGAGATGGTGGAGAAGCTATCTCTCACCACAAGACCACATCCACATCCTTACTACATCCAATAGTTCAACAACAGCGGCAAGGTTAAGGTAACACGTACTGTTCGTGTGCATTTTAGTATCTCTACATATGCTGATTATGTTGATTGTGATGTGGTACCTATGCAAGCATGTTCCTTATTACTTGGTAGACCATGGCAATTTGATAAAAATTATGTACACCATGGTAGAAACAATCAATATACTCTTGTTCATAACGATAAAAATATTACTTTGCTTCCTATGACTCCTGATTCCATTTTGAAAGATGATATTAATAGAGCTAATAAAGCAAAACAGGAGACAAATAAGAGTGAAAATCAGATTGTGGCAAAAGAATTTGAGCACCAAATGAAGCCTAATAATAAACCATCTACTGTTGTTTCTGAAATTAAATTGAAAAGTGCATGTTTACTTGCCACCAAATCTGATATTGATGAGCTAGATTTCAGCAAATCTGTTTGCTATGCTTTTGTGTGCAAAGAGGCATTATTTTCATTCGAGGACGTGCCTTCCTCTTTGCCCCCTGCTGTCACTAACATTTTGCAGGAGTTCGCTGACGTCTTTCCACAAGACGTGCCACCGGGATTACTACCTATTCGAGGGATTGAGCATCAAATTGACTTAATTCCCGGTGCTTCGCTACCCAACCGTGCACCATACCGTACCAATCCAAAGGAGACGAAGGAGATTATGCGTCAAGTACAAGAACTGCTCGACAAAGGTTATATACGCGAATCCCTTAGTCCTTGTGCTGTTCCTATCATTTTAGTGCCGAAAAAGGATGGTACGTCGCGTATGTGCGTTGATTGTAGAGGCATTAATAATATTACTATTCGTTATCGTCATCCTATTCCTAGGCTAGATGATATGCTTGATGAATTGAGTGGCTCTACAATATTCTCCAAAGTTGATTTGCGTAGTGGATACCATCAAATTCGTATGAAATTGGGTGATGAATGGAAAACAGCATTTAAAACTAAGTTTGGATTATATGAGTGGTTAGTCATGCCTTTTGGGTTAACTAATGCACCTAGTACTTTCATGAGGTTAATGAACGAAGTTTTACGTGCTTTCATTGGACGATTTGTGGTAGTTTACTTTGATGACATATTGATTTATAGCAAATCTTTGGAGGAACATTTGGAACATTTACGTGCTGTTTTTATTGCTCTACGTGATGCACGTTTGTTTGGAAACCTTGGAAAGTGCACCTTTTGCACCGACCGAGTATCTTTTCTTGGCTATGTTGTTACTCCACAGGAAATTGAAGTTGATAAAGCCAAGATTGAAGCTATTGAGAGTTGGCCGCAGCCCAAAACGGTCACACAAGTGAGGAGTTTCCTTGGCCTCGCTGGTTTCTATAGGCGTTTTGTGAGAGATTTCAGCACCATTGCTGCACCTTTTAACGAGCTTACAAAGAAGGATGTGCCTTTTGTTTGGGGTACCGCACAGGAAGAAGCCTTCACGGTTTTGAAAGATAAGTTGACACATGCTCCTTTACTCCAACTTCCTAATTTCAATAAGACTTTTGAGCTTGAATGTGATGCTAGTGGAATTGGATTAGGAGGTGTGTTATTACAAGATGGAAAACCTGTTGCATACTTTTCTGAAAAATTGAGTGGGCCTAGTCTGAATTATTCTACTTATGATAAAGAATTATATGCTCTTGTTCGAACCTTAGAAACATGGCAACATTATTTATGGCCCAAGGAATTTGTTATACATTCTGATCATGAATCTTTGAAACACATTAAAAGTCAAGCAAAACTGAACCGTAGACATGCTAAATGGGTTGAATTCATTGAGACTTTCCCTTATGTCATTAAACACAAGAAGGGTAAAGAAAATGTTATTGCTGATGCCTTGTCTCGTCGTTATACTATGCTTTCACAACTTGACTTTAAAATATTTGGTTTGGAGACCATCAAAGATCAATATGTTCATGATGCTGAATTTAAAGATGTATTGCAGAATTGTAAGGAAGGGAGAACTTGGAACAAGTTCGTTCTTAACGATGGATTTGTGTTTCGTGCTAACAAGCTATGCATTCCAGCTAGCTCCGTTCGTCTTTTGTTGTTGCAGGAGGCGCATGGAGGAGGATTAATGGGACACTTTGGCGTCAAGAAGACGGAGGATATATTTGCTACACATTTCTTTTGGCCAAAGATGAGACGGGATGTTGAGCGTTTTGTTGCTCGCTGCACTACATGTCAAAGAGCTAAGTCACGACTCAATCCTCATGGTTTATATATGCCTTTGCCAGTACCTAGTGTTCTTTGGGAGGATATATCTATGGACTTTGTTTTAGGTTTACCTCGAACAAAGAAGGGGAGGGATAGCATATTTGTTGTCGTGGATAGGTTCTCGAAAATGGCACACTTTATACCATGTCATAAAAGCGATGATGCTGTTAATGTTGCTGATTTTTGTTCTTTCGTGAAATTATTCGCTTACATGGTGTGCCAAATACTATTGTTTCAGATCGTGATACTAAATTTCTTAGCCACTTTTGGAGATGTTTATGGGCTAAGTTGGGGACTAAGCTGCTTTTTACTACTACTTGTCACCCCCAAACTGATGGACAAACTGAAGTAGTCAATAGAACATTGTCTACTATGCTTAGGGCTGTTTTGAAGAATAACAAGAAAATGTGGGAAGAATGCTTGCCTCATATTGAATTTGCTTATAATCGCTCATTGCATTCTACTACTAAGATGTGCCCTTTTGATATTGTGTATGGTTTCCTACCTCGTGCACCTATTGATTTGTTGCCTCTTCCATCTTCAGAGAAGGTTAATTTTGATGCTAAAGAACGTTCTGAATTAATTTTAAAAATGCATGAGTTAACTAAGGAAAACATTGAGCGTATGAATGCTAAATATAAAATTGCTGGAGATAAGGGTAGAAAACATGTTGTGTTTGCGCCTGGAGATCTTGTTTGGTTACATTTGCGTAAAGATAGATTTCCTAATCTGCGCAAATCAAAGCTAATGCCACGCGCTGATGGTCCTTTTAAGGTGTTAGAGAAAATAAATGATAATGCATATAAACTTGAGCTACCTGTAGATTTTGGGGTTAGTCCCACTTTTAACATTGCAGATTTGAAGCCTTATTTGGGTGAGGAAGATGCGCTTCCGTCGAGGACGACTTCATTTCAAGAAGGAGAGGATGATGAGGACATCAATACCATTGTTACACCCACAGCCCCTACTGTTACATATACTGGACCAATTACTAGAGCTCGCGCACGCCAATTAAATTACCAGGTACTTTCGTTTCTTGGTAATGATTCTAATGTTCATGAGATTATGATGCTGCCTAAATTGGATACATTTGTTTTGCTTACAAATGAAGGGCCTAGCTTGGAGAAGGATGAACATTGGAGCAAGAACACGCATGGAGTTGATGGCATGCGCAAGGGGATCAAGAACGGAGTTACAAGTGATGATTTCAGGACTTTGAAGCCGCCATAAGGAGTGCATGAAGCCTTGGACGAAATATACAAGATGCCACTTCATAATATTCGTCCATAGGCTATTCTAGGTGCTGCGTCACCTTATTAATGGGCCAGGCCCATGTAATTTCGAAATACTTAAGTATAGGCTATTTTTAGAGTCCGTATGTGTGGAGAAACAAGAGTTAGGGTTGGTTTCGGACCCCACCCTCAAGGGCCACGAAATTCCCCCCTCTTCCTCCATATATACAGCCCTTAGGGCGTCGTTTAGACTTTGGGTTTTGTTTAGATTAAAAGTTCGCCATAGCTGCAACTTCGCGTACTTCGTTTGTGTCCAACGACCAGACCAAGACGTCACAGAACCCCACCTTGATCAATAAAGCTTTCATCTTATATTCGCAATATCCCGATTGCAATATCAGTTTCTTGCTTGTTCTTCGTTTGCTCGCAGGAAACAGACCCTCGTGGTCAGGTTGATCGTGCTCCGGCGTGGTCAATAACCCTCGGAAGTTGGTTTAGCGATTGCTAAGGCGCGACGTCTCGCACGTTCGTAGTCGGATCGTCAAGGTCGACTCCCACAGAAAACGATAGCCACCATCTCATCAAAACATCGGGACACCTTAGCCTCTATCAGGAGGTTGCACAAATCTCATCCTCAAGCCGCTAGACAACAAATCCAAAAATCTAAACACAATCCATTCAAATCAGCACAACTGATCCCCTACCCAGCTGGTACCAAAAGTTTCAATTCACTGTGTAACATTGTTGTTTCAGAGCATATCATCCAAGAGAAACCAATAATTACACAGCCATCGTCCCATTCCACGGCCAAGTAATTAGGCTGATGGTACATAAGATACGATTCAGGTCAAATCTGAGCATGCTAAAACAAAACTGAGCACACCTCCAAATCACATCCAGTGATCAAATAAATATTACTACCCAAATACGCATGTAGAGTAGTCATGCATAAAGCAAAAATATTTGGAGTCGCATCTTCTACAAAATAAAGGAAAAAAAATCAACTGATCCTTTTGCAAGTGGTATGTAGTAGCCTACCTTCACAAACCTAATTACCTGAATCATGGGTGGCGTCGAGCTGTTGAGGTTCAACGACGTCGAGATCGTGTCGTACACGCTAGGAGTAGGTCAGCCTGGGGACGGCGATGGTGTTAAGGCCGCCATGTCCACGAGTGGAGTGGACCGGCAGTGGTCGCGTCCAAGAAATCGCTCAGAGATCACATAAATCATGATTACATTTTCCATCAGTGTAGATACACCCGAAGGCAATGAATATACCAGATAGGAGATATTACCTGTGGAACCATGAGGGGCACGGGATTGAGGAACATCAACATTGACACTTTTTGCTGCAGCTTTCGTTTCTAGTCGGGCCAGCCGGAGCTTATGTAGGTGTTGTGCTTTATTCTCTTGGGACAAACGGGATTACCACCCCTGCCCCCTTTGTTTTTCGCATCCAACATTGATATCTGCAGGTTGATGATCAATACTTCCAGAGCTTGCAGCTGTACTTACTATACGTGGCAAATGGGAAAAAAAGAGGAAACAAAACACAAAAATCAAGTTTACATCATCCATGATCAATGCAGTAAATTTCCTGAGTGTAGGAATGTACCATATTTTTGTGTGTTGGTTATATTTCTCAAAGGGGTACGTTGCAGAGACAAAAATGAAGAAGCATGTTCTTGAGATACTTGCTGATAGTTGGCACTAATAAGAGTTGCGACCTTCTTTTCTGCGCGTGGCTGATGTCGGTTCTTGAGGTATTCCTCCTTTTTATCAGCAGACATTCGTGCATATCATCCTTGATTGCCCTGTGGTTTTATATCCCGCGTGATTTTCATTCGCTGTTGTAGACTTGTTTGCAAGGTCCCTAATCTAGGAACGATCCCTTGATCGTAACAGAGAAGCACCCGAATGAATATTTACCGTCTTCGAGATTTGTGCATAAAATCAGTGAAATCTCAATATAATATGATCATAAACATGGGTGAGCAAAATTCAAGCAATGAAAATGACAATAATAATGAAGCTGAACTGCTGAATGTGTGCATTGTAATCATCGATTGAAGAGTTTGTTAAACTGTGTTAACACTTGACAGGGTTGCTTTTCAGTTTTATCCAGTTTAGAAACCGTGGCAAACTCAGATAAGTGAAACGTGAATCAATCTATCAAATTTGAAGCAGCATGTCACTGAAAAAATAAAAGAAAGCAGAGATGAAAGACCTCCGGCCCCGCAGCTGTGTGCGTCAAGGTGGCGTGTCCCCTGACTTTGCGAGATGACAGGGAGATGTCAACTGACGATGTCGCTGATGGCCGAGCCGAGGCGTTTTAGGCGGCGTCGCTGATGGCCGAGGCGATGGGGAGGTGACCTGAAGGTGCGGGGGCTCTAGGCCATGGGGGCGGCGGTGTGAAGGTGTGGCGGCTCGGCGATGGGGCCGGCGGCTCGAGGCGATGTGGCCGGTGTCCTGAAGGCGCCGGCTCGAGGCGATGTGGTGGCCGGCGTCCTGAAGGCGCCGACTCGAGGCGATGTGGCCGGCGTCCTGAAGGCGCGGCGGCTCGGCGATGTGGCCGGTGGCCTGAAGGTGCGGCGGCTCGGCGATGCGGCCGGCGTCCTGAAGGTGCAGCGGCTTGGCGATGTGGCCGGCGTCCTGAAGGTGCGGCGGCTTGGCGATGTGGCCGGCGTCCTGACGGTGCGACGGCTTGGCGGTGTGCCGATGTGGTCGGCGCGAGGCAGTGGGTGGCGGCGTGCACGGCTGTGCGGCGGTTACCTTGTGAAGAACTTCCTTTCGTGCGAAAGGATAGTGGATCAGGGAAGGCGGGGCGAGGAGGCGGTTGCCTTGTGAGTTTCCTTTCGTGCGATAGGAACGCGTTTGTAACCCAATGGCATTGGTGGATAATTAAAGTATAAAACGTGTTTAATGTTTTGAAGGAATGTAGGTCTTTAAATTACAGGTTTAGATGAATAGGATGACTTGGTTCTCCGCCCTCTCTTTCTTTTATAGGATAGTAGAAAAGTTATCTAGACTCATTTGAAAATTGTTTACTAAAGAAGTTCATTTTGAATTCTATTACAGCTCATTTCCCTCGACCATGTGATTCGCTTTTTCGCACGTGTATAGCTTGCCAATGTGGAAACCCAAAACTCCAAACAGAAAAAAGAAAGAAGGAAATGAAGTGCAAAGATGTGTTAAATGAAAATGGTAGATAAACGACAAAAAAAGTAATGTCGTTCACTTGACCATTTGATGCAGTGCAAAGATGTGTTAAATGAAAAATGGTAGAGAAACGACAAAAAAAGTAATGTCGTTTCCTTGACCATTCGATGCAGTGCGGTTTTCTAATTGAAGCAGTGTGGTTTTCTAAACTGAAGCAGTGCGGTCGGGTGTCTGATGTTGTTCATCTTGTAAGTGACCATTTGATGCAGTGCGGTTTTCTAACCGAAGCAGGGCGGCCGGATGTCTGATATTGTTCATCTTGTAAATGCAAAAGGAAAAAAATGTTACTGAAACGACAAGTAAAGTAATGCGGTTTACTTCTCCATGCATTTGGGGTTCACTTACGCCCGATGTAAAGTCCCGTCCACTTTCTCGCATGAGAAAATTTACGTGTAAATAAAATAAATCAAGCAGTTCGCTTGCCCATCTGATGGGGTGCGGCTTCCTGTCTGAAGCAGTGCATTCTTTTGTCTGATGCAGTACACAAGTCGATTTGGGTGTCGCGAAAAACTGAGTTTTCGCATTTTGGTAAAATTGAAACTGCTCTTAAACCGTAAGGAATTAGAGAGAGTGTTCTACATGAAAAAGTTGCGTCTTGTCGATATCTTTCCAACGGCGTATAATTTGAATCATTTCGACGGCCGGTTTGTAAAAATTTCGCGAAAAACGGCCGCTGCCACTTGTCATCCGCCACACAATTTTCAAAATTAACTTAAAACCATAAGGAATCTCAAAACCATTTCTAAATATGAAAGTTGCGCCTTGTCCATAGCTTTCCAACGACATATACACGCCTCGTTTCGACAAACGGTTAACAAACTAGAGCGAAAACAGTACCAAAAATTTGAAAAAAATCTGAAAAACAGAATTCCGCGATTTAGTAAATTTGAAACTGCTCTTAAACCGTAACGAATTAGAAAAAGAAATAGATATGAAAAAGATGCGCCTCGACGATATCTTTCCAACGGCGTATCATTTGCTTTATTCTGATGAGCGGTTTAGAAAAAATCACGAAAATACGCTCGTTGCCACTCGTTGTGGGCTGCACCATTTTCAAAACTGCTCTTAGACCGTGAGGAATCTCGAAAAGTGTTCAACATGGCGAAGTTGCGCTTAATCCATAGCTTTTTAACGATATATTACACGCCTCGTTCCGACAAACGGTTAAAAACTAGAGAGAAAACAATACTAGAAAAAACATTGCGTGCAGTTTTTTGCCACGGGAAGTTCACTCGCCTCAGTACTGCAGCACACTTGGTTCAAACAATGGCGTGCACTTGCATTTAACGTGTAGTGCGGAAGTGTTATCAGAATAGACCGGCTATATATATATATATATATATATATATATATATATATATATATATATGACATAGGACAGCACTATTCTAATCCCAGGATCAAAATAACTATTTGGATCATGGCTTGCCCTATATAGACGCGCCTGGATGCTCCTAAACTTCCGAGACCACCCGAATTTACAACCTTAGAAAAAAAACTACCCCGCATCCTCAACCTCGCACCCCCGACCCCCACCACCCACCCTAGACGCCGCCGCCACAGGCCCACCCTGCGTCGCCGCCGCCACCCGCCCACCCCGCGTCGCCGCCTACCTCTTCAAGACCGCGCGCCGCTGCCCCCAACAGCCATGGGCGTCGCCGTCCCCGCCAACCCCAGGCACCGTCGTCCTCGGCAACCACCTGAGTTGCCGCCTCGGCAACCCAAGGGACCGCCGACACCGGCCTTCTCCCGCGATGCCGCCGCCAGCCTCCTCCCGCGGCGCTACCACCGGCCTCTGCCACCACGTGCAGTCGCGGCCCCCGCCGGCGCGAGATCCGCAATCATGCGACGCGTCGACCCCAGCCACCGCGCGCGCCGGAAGCTACATCCATCGCCCCTCCACTCCAACCATCACCTCGACAATTGGCGCAACATTTCCTCTGCTCCGGCATGACCTCCCCCCATCCGGCATGACCTTCCTTCCCCACCGGCGTGGACTGCTATCTGCTCTGGTGTGCCCTCACGGTCCTCCACAGCCCCATCCCCATCCTCCCTCGAACATCTTCCTCCCGCCTACAACCATCTATGCCATTTTCGTCCTTCCTATCACCATTCAACTACAGCAACTCGCATCGTTCAACTAAATCACGTAATGCCTCCCATCTCTATTTTCTCCTCAGCCAGCAGCGGAAACGCCGGCAACTGAGCCATCTCCTCTAGATGCTCTGCGTGCAGCCGCTGGCTTCTCGCATGCCATCAATGTGCCTTCTTCCTCCTGTGCACGATGGACTTCCTCCCGCGTAGCCTGTGACCTTCTTACTCCCGTGCGCCTGCTAGCCAGCACTTGCAATCTCGCCGACCCATTGTCCGATGCCGCTTCAGACCCCTTTGGTACCGTTGCTTGAGAGCCCTATGGTGTTGCTGCAATTGCTTCAAAATTTGACTTGTGCTACTACATGTCTACTGGTTCCTACCTCCATCTGATGTCGCTCATGCTGCTGTTGTTCAACATCACGCCGTTGTAGAGGGTACATGGCAGGTCGAGTTGATTTCTCATGGTCGTTCGAATAGAAAATGGCAGTGTCATTGCGATGGTTGGTGTCTAGAATGCATGGTCAAAACTAAAGTCTGGGTGTTGCTAGGTACATTCAGAGTAAGACGTTTACATTTTTCTTCACGAAGACATTTGTAAGTCTGAACATCGTGTTCCTTTTTCTTCAGGAAGACATTTGCTTTAAAAAGAACTACATCTCGTCAGATCACTTATAAAAATAAGATGAGTGCACTAACATATTCAGTTTTTAGATGTTCTACAGTCTCTGAACAAAATATGTTCTTTCATCCACAAAACTTGTTTACAGTCCTCGATCAGCAGTCACAGAAAATGAAGGTGCCCTCCTAGCCATGGTGAAATCTTCCCCATCCCTGATGAACAGCGGCAACCTCGATTTACGACTCGCAGTTTGCAATCGTCGCATGGTAAAGTTTTCATTCCAAGTTTCTGTTCAAATGACATTATTTTTATTGACATTGTGGTAGGGAAAAATAGTATGTTTCATCGAAAATCCTTGGGCGCTACTGTGGACTCGAGTATCCTACATAGGCATGATATTCAATATTTACTTTAACTATTACATTGAGATACTGAACCACTTGATCCTCAATGCTCGTGCCCGATCCCAACCTGTTGTCCCTGAAGACCGCATATACATTGCAGTCGCCCCTACCCGTGCGCCACTGCTGTAACCTGCACCCTGCAAAAAATGCAAGTTCAGATTCAAATAAACAAGAAGTTAAAAAGGTATTTCCTTCACTCATGTTGTTTTGCCAACGATCTTTAGTTTGTTCAGTAGCTCGTAAACAATTGCCAAAAGCTCGTAACTTTAGAATCATAAGTTGATAGTTTGCCTACAGGGACAACCATGTTGATGGTGATTGAAGAACAATTCTGAATTATTATTATTGAGCCTGAAGGCCACGTTTTATGCACGATGTGGCAGGATTCTAGGGATTGTTTTGAGGCGGTCGATGGCTTTTGAGAGATGTGTTCATACTTACAAGTTTGAAGGGGTTCAAAGCTCATTTATACAAGGAGGAATGGCAATTTGGTTGCACATCTGTTTGCGAAAAAGAGCACTAAAACTAGATGTACTTTCTATTTCTTTATTTGTACCCCCCTACCTACCTGATTGAGACTATTCAATTAGAGTTAGTTTTGCCTCAATAATGAAGTGGCAAGAATTATTTTTTAAAAGAAAGACTGGTGCATCTACTTCGTTGGTGGTAATTCCATCATTTTTGTTTTTCAAAACAAACACAAAAATGATGCTCATAGTTAACAAAAAAACCTCTATCTAGGCGTTTAACGTTCTTTTCTTATTCAACGTGTTGGTAGTTTGTATAAAAATACGAAAAATGATGTTAAAAACAAGCAAATGAGCGTTTACCCAAAAAAGAGTGCCTAAAACATAAACTCTAAAAATTCAACAGAACCAAAAAAACTATTCGTAATTTAAAAATAGATCATAGAAGTCCAAAATTAAAAGCAAAAGAGCGAGCATTTCTTGAAGACAAAAAAACGTGGATGCGAAGTTCATATTCTCTATCGCGGATAGTTCAAAAATATTCACTTACGGCAAAACACACACATTGGTATCCAAAAATAAAGAAGCGAACACACAAAAAAACCATGAAGTTCAAATTTTAAAAATAGAGAACTCTGAAGTTTATTAAAGAAATAAAAACAAATTTTCTTTGTTTCTAATTAAAATAAAAAAGTTCAGATTAGAATAGCAGAGCAGTTGGATGTTTATTAAACCACTCCTAGCAAAAATAAAACCAAGAAGTTCAATTTAAAATAATATAATAGTTTAGTGTATATTGAAAACTCAGACTTTTCTCATTATTTAAAGAATAAAAGGAAGAAGTTCAAACTAAAATAACAGTGTAGATCAATGCATATAAAAACTTAGATTTTCCTCATTACAAAAGAATAAACACAAAGAAGTTCAATTTATAATAGTAGAGTGGTTTGATGTTTTTTTTAAACTCGGATTTCTCCCCTTACTAAAGAATAAACCAAGAAGTTCAATTTAAAATAACCGAGTAGTTCAACATTTAAAAACCAAGAAGAAAACAAGCATCACCTAGATAATGTTAACTCTGGAAGTTTAAATTTAGCAAATTGGAGAGTTCGAAGAAAATGATATGAGTGTGAAATAATCTCTCATGGATTTTTCACGTTCGTGAAAAAAGATAACCAAGAAGTTCAAACTAAAATAACTTACTTGTTCAGTATTTGTACAAAAAAATAATTTTCCACATTTAAAAAACCCCCAAGAAGGTCAAATTAAAATAACAATGAACCTCAAAAAAGTATATAAAAAGATTGTCAATGTTTCTATGGAAAAAAGTAGAAGTTCAAATTTAAAGAATGAATCTATTGGATGTTTATTTAAAAATGAGGTTTTTGCTCATTCTAAAGAAATAAAACCAAGAAGTTCGAATTAAAATAACCAAGCAGTTGGATGTTTATAAACACTAAGATTTTTCCTGTTGCTATAATAATAAAAGTAAGAAGGTAAGTAGAATAAAAGATCAACTCAATGTTTACTAGAAAAATCAGATTTCCCATTTTTTAAAAATAATACCCAAGGAGTTCAAACAAAAAAGGCAAAATCTAAAAAAAATGACGCTAGAAGTTCAGTTGCTCGGCTGAGCAAAGTTCAAAAATTCTTGTGAGAGAGGTTCACCTCGTATTTCCAGGTTTGATTTTTCCGTATAAAAATCGAATACAATTCTTTACTCAAAATATGAAAAGGTGAAGTTCAAATTGAAATAATAGAGAAGTTCAGAGTTTATTAAAACCTAGGATTTACCTGTTCAAAAAATAAAAAACACAACGCCATTTTTTGCACTTTTGAAAACAACTCATAAACAAAAAAATGGTTGCTAGAAGTTCAATTACTCGGCGAGGAAAAGTTAAAAAAAATCTTGTGAGAGGGGTTCACCGTGTATTTAGATGTCCAAAATACATAAAATATGTTATTTTTTGTGTTTTAGAATAATTATCTCAAACCAGAGAGAAGTTCAAAGTGATAACAGCCGGAAGTTCACGTACTACATGGTGCGTATTTCATATAAGAAAATATAATAAAGTGAAACAGGGTGAAGTTCAGACAGACTTGCCCCAGAAGTTCAACTACTTCATGCAGTGCAAAAAACAACACGTAAAAACAGAGTGAAGTTCAAACAGACATGCCCGAGAAGTTCAACTACTTCACACAGTGCATTTCCATTCGCGATGAAGGCATAAATCATGATCTCGTCATTTTCTAATTTATTTCAAAATGGCAGGAAAATCATTTGTGTAAGTTAAAATCCTCGGTCGGAGAAAGTTCAAAAAATATTGTGAGAGAGGTTTGTACAACAAGAATATCATTTGTGTACCACGGACGAGATGGATAAGAAAATTACAAACGAAAATATGCCACAGAAGCTCAATGTGAAAATAGCAGGAAGTTCGACTACTATAGTGAATGAATTTGAGATGAAAAAACTTTTAAAATCGTCGTGAGTACGAAAAAACAATCAACACGGGAAAGTTGCATGTTTACATCAGCTTTCCACCGGTATATCACTTGCTCAATTTCGATGAGTGGATGGAGAGCTACAAGTAGTGGATGGAGATCTACTAGCAAAAAAAGCACGTGAAAAGCAGAGTGAAGTTCAGGTACACGCGACAAGAAGTTCAGGTTCTTCACGCGGTGCATTTTCGAAGAATCTGTTTCGCGATAAAGGCAGAACAAATGATCTCGCCGTTTTCGAAATTACATGAAAACGGCTAGGAATCATAGAAAATCATCAACATGAAAAAGTTTCGCATTTTTCATAGCTTTTCAGCGGTATATTATTTGCCTCATTCCGATAAACTTTGTAGAAACTACGAGGAAAATACGTTTTTATCCATTTTCAAAACTGACTTAAAACCGTAAGGAATTGGGAGAAACAATACATACAAAAACGTTTCGCATTTGTTCAAGCTTTCCAACGCCATATCATTTGCTGCATTCGGACGCACGGTTAAAAAATGAGCTCGAAAATACGAACTCGGTAGGACTTGTACCGTTTTCTAAATTACTTTTAAACCATTCAAAATTAGAAAAAACTTTTAACATAAAAAAGTTGTGACGCCCGGGTAATCAAGCTACAGTAATCCCGCACTAACGATGCCACGTCACCTCGATTACTATTACTAATCTCGTGTTAGTTCGAAACCCATTCAAATTCAAATTCAAAATTTAAAATGAGGGAAACAATAAAAGATTTCCATAGTCAAAACTAAAATGTTGTAAAGGTATTAAATAAATCATGGATAATAGTGGTGGAGAAACCTAAATTTAATAAAATGTTTAAGTGTTCAAAATAATTAAAACATAGGTTTAAATATTAAAATAAATACCTTTTGAATTTTATAAATTATTAAAGTATTTTAATTTGGGTTGAGAATTAATGTGGCAGTAGTATATTTAAAAGTATTAACTTAGGTGCTAGTGATGATTTTCTTTTATATAAAACTAAAATAAAGAAAAGTAAAAGTAAAACAGTAAAAAAAAACAAAAGGAGAACAACCCCCCCTGCCCACATGGGCCAACCGGCTCAGCGGGCCAACCCAACTGGCCCAGGCCGGCCCACCTCTGGCCTACACATGCCCCCACCCCCAGGAACCCTAACTGCACACCCCACTCCCCCCACGATTCCTCCCCTCGCCTCTGCACCCGCCCCCGATCCAGATCGGGGCAGCGCCCCTGCGCTCGCCGCCGCTCGCCTTGCGCCCGCCTAATGCCGCCCGTCGTCGCCCGGAGCCCGCGCCGCCGCCTGGACCTCGTCGCCTCGACCCCCGACGCCACCGTCGCCTTCCTCCTCGCCGGCACCGTCGTCCCCGACTCCGCGTCAACCACCGCTGCCACGTCCCTACGCCTCGCAGTGAGGCCCCGACCTCCACTCTTTCCCCTCCATCGTCGGCGCCGTCCGCGCGCACGCACGCGCGCTCACCGCCGAGCCCCGCCCGCTGCCTGCAGCTACTCCCTCCCCTGACCAGCGCTCGACGCGACCGGGTCGTGCCCTGGCCATGCTTGGCCCCTGTGCGGACGCGCTCGCCGCCCGCGCGTGTCTGCGCGCCCGCCTCGCTCCCGCGTCCCCCTGCTCCGTGCTCGCCTACGGCTCGCCCCTCCCCTTGCGCACCTTACGCCGCTCTCCCGCCGACGCCCGCAGCTCTAGGCGACCATTCCGGCCACCCCCGCCGTCGTGCTCCCCTCCATCGGACGCGGCGCGAAGAGGCCGTTCCAGAGAGCCTGGCCGCGCCCGATTTGGTGCCCCGTAGCGCGATTCCGGCCAACTCCGGCGAGGGGCCGCCTCTGTTGGGTCGCCGGAGTCGCTCCGGCACCATCCGCCGACGTGGCTAGGCGGGCCCCACCCCTGGGTCGCTGCCTGTGGGCCTGGGGGCCCCAACTGACCACGTTGACCAAGTCAACTTCGCTGACGTGGCAGCTACTGCCACTGACATGCGGGCCCCATGCCATAAAACAAATGAAAACAAATAAATAAACTACTAATTAATTAAGTTAATTAACTAAAACCTAATTAGACACTGATTGCTGGGGCCACCCATTAATTAACCCATTTTAGTTAGTTTTAAAACTTTATTAAGGCCCTTGACAATGACATGTGGGTCCCACTGGACCCACCTGTCTGGTTTGACTGGTCAACCGACCAGTTGACCTGCTGACATCACTCTGATGTCATGCCTACGTCATCACACACTGTTTTGGATAATGTTGGAATTAAATATATAATTAAAATCAGAAAATAATTTAAATCTTTAGAAAATCATATCTTTTAATCCGTAACTCGGATGAAAATACTTTGTACATGAAAGTTGCTCAGAACGACGAGACGAATTCGAATACGCAGCCCGTTCATCCGCCACGCATCCCTAGCATAGCGAACACGCAACTTTCCCCCTCCGGTTCGTTTGTCCGAAAACGCAAAACACTAGGGATAATTTCCCGAATGTTTCCCCCCTTCACCGGTACCACCTCGTACCACGTTAGGGCACACCTAGCATCACGCTTTGTCATGTCATGCATCGTCATGCATTTGTTTGCATTATATTTATTGTTTCTTCCTCCTCTTCTCTCGCTAGACATCGAGACCGACGCCGCTGCTACCCAGTACGACTATGGTGTTGACGACCCCCCTCTCTTGCCAGAGCAACCAGGCAAGCCCCCCCCTTTGATCACCAGATATCGCCTACTCTTCTCTATACCGCTTGCACTAGAGTAGTGTAACATGTTACTGCTTTCCGTTATTCCTATCCTGATGCATAGCCTGTCCTTGCTACTACTGTTGTTACCATTACCGGCTATCCTACTGCTTAGTATAGGATGCTAGTGTTCCATCAGTGGCCCTACACTCTTGTCCGTCTGCCATGCTATACTACCGGGCCGTGATCACTTCGGGAAGTGATCATGGGCATATACTATACACTTTATACTGTTACATTACTTGTGATGCTGTTCGGAGATGGGGGCTGAAGGGGCAGGTGGCTCCATCCCGGTAGAGGTGGGCCTGGGTTCCCGACGGCCCCCGACTGTTACTTTGAGGCGGAGCGACAGGGCAGGTTGAGACCACCTAGGAGAGAGGTGGGCCTGGCCCTGGTCGGCGTTCGCGGATACTTAACACGCTTAACGAGATCTTGGTATTTGATCTGAGTCTGGCTACTGGCCTATATGCACTAACCATCTACGCGGGGACAGTTATGGGCACTAGACGTCGTGGTATCAGCCGAAGCCTTCGTGACGTCAGCAACGGAGCGGCGCGCGCTGGATTGGACTGGAACGCCACTAGGCTAGGTTTGCTTCCGGCCGCCCACGCAACGTCCAGGTGTGCTAAGGGCGATGGGCCCAGACCCCTGGGCGCTTAGGTTTAGACCGGCGTGCTGACCTCTCTGTTGGTCTAGGTGGGGCTGCGACGTGTTGATCTTCCGAGGCCGGGCATGACCCAGGAAAGTGTGTCTGGCCAAATGGGATCGAGCGTGTTGGGTTATGTGGTGCACCCCTGCAGGGAAGTTAATCTATTCGAATAGCCGTGATCTTCGGTAACAGGACGACTTGGAGTTGTACCTTGGCCTTATGACAACTAGAACCGGATACTTAATAAAACACACCCTTCCAAGTGCCAGATACAACCGGTGATCGCTCTCTCACAGGGCGACGAGGGGAGGATCATCGGTTAGGATTATGCTATGCGATGCTACTTGGAGGTCTTCAGTCTACTCTCTTCTACATGCTGCAAGACGGAGGCTGCCAGAAGCGTAGTCTTCGAAAGGATTAGCTATCCCCCTCTTATTCTGGCTTTCTGCAATTCAGTCCACCGATATGGTCCTTTACACATTTACCCATGCATATGTAGTGTAGCTCCTTGCTTGCGAGTACTTTGGATGAGTACTCATGGTTGCTTTCTCCCTCTTTTCCCCCTATCCCTTCTACCTGGTTGTCGCAACCAGATGTTGGAGCCCAGGATCCATACGCCACCGTCGACGACGACTCCTACTACATCGGAGGTGCCTACTACTACGTGCTGCCCGCTGACGACGACCAGGAGTAGTTTAGGAGGATCCCAGGCAGGAGGCCTGCGCCTCTTTCGATCTGTATCCCAGTTTGTGCTAGCCTTCTTAAGGCAAACTTGTTTAACTTATGTCTGTACTCAGATATTGTTGCTTCCGCTGGCTCGTCTATGATCGAGCTCTTGTATTCGAGCCCTCGAGGCCCTTGGCTTGTAATATGATGCTTGTATGACTTATTTTATTTGTAGAGTTGTGTTGTGATATCTTCCCGTGAGTCCCTGATCTTGATCGTACACGTTTGCGTGTATGATTAGTGTACGATTAAATCGGGGGCGTCACAAGTTGGTATCAGAGCCGACTGCCTGTAGGAATCCCCCTTCCACACTCCTTGGCCAAAGTCGAGTCTAGACATTACAAAACTTTTACTAACATGGTTGTGTGCCTTACGGGCCCACGTCGCCATTTGGGTGGTATTCGGATCTTTTACTCCTTGTCTATACTTTGGGACACTGATCACTCTTCTATTCGGGTTAAATGATTTTGCTAAAATCTAACTCTATCGTTACCACTTCCTGCCGGAGAACCCTTTCATTACGGATGATCGACTGCTTCAACAGAAGATTCTGACAATACTCTCCGATATTTTCTTGAGACCTTGTGCCTGTTGCTTTTGCAATTCCCTATCACCGAAAAATCCCTATGGATAAATACTTACACCTGTCGTTCTTACTTTTATTCACAGTTGGTCTTGTTATTACAAGATACCTCGAAATACTTGTCGTTGTTTTGATAATCCTTTGAGCTTACTGCCTTGCTGTTCTTTGTCACCCGAATACCCCTACGGATAATTCTCGCACTTATCGAGTATCCGCTCATCCCCCAGTTGTTCATGTGTTTCACAATGGTCTTCGAAATACTATTCGATCCTCCAAAAATCCTTAGTAGCTTATTGCTCTGCAATACTTGTCTACTTGCATTATGGATGCTTTCCATATGTCTGGCAATATTCGTTAGTACCCTTAGGCATCGTCTTTTTGATCCTATTGATTCAACATGAGTGCGAATGCACGCAATCATCAGTTGATCCTTTTAAGTTATCTTTCCGGCTCAGACGTTATTTTAAAACATGAGCTGGATCTCGACCAATCAAATTGCTGTCGATTGTACCCCTAAGGCTATTCAACTTATCCATCCCTAATCAGAGCATTGCTTCTGATCCCTTGTCTTGGAATTGATAATTCCTTTGCATTTGAACTTTGAGTTAGTCAGTTGTTTCCATAAACTGATCTCCTTGTATTCCTTCTTCCTCGGGTTGAGTACCGATGCTCACATCAGACCCCTTGTGGACCACCAGATCCTTTGTTGGATTTTATCCGACAGATTCCTTCATATTCTATAAGCTTGTGAGCCTTTCCTCGGATACATAATGCCTTTGGTAAATTGTATCCTCTGCTTTCTCAAGCATGCTCTACTATCGAGCTTGTGTTATTTACTCCTGAAGTTCATGGTATATGTTCTAAGAAGCCCCGATGGGTTGAACCTATGTCTTCCTTAATCTGTGTGAACCCGAAAGTTTTCACGGGTCATACTCCTCTGGTAATTCACCGGGTAGGTTTTGACACAAAAATCATTTTTACCTAGAGCAATGAATGAAAGGTTATGCATTGAAGAAGTGGGAGTCGACCTTGAACTTTGTGTTCATGCCCATGGACTTGATGTAGATCTTACCATTAAAGCTTCTCTTTAATTAATTATTCCCTTGGTAGAAGTTCATCTTATATCTGGGATCTGGCCTTCTGCAATCGTGGTTCCGACCATGTTCTTCTATGATCCCATTTCTCGGGCAAGTTTAAGCACTTGTCTTCTGTAGATCAATACACCATTCCAACCTTTACTTTGATCTTCCATCGAGTATTACACCATGGTACCTCGATAATATCAAGTACTACATAACCCCTTATGAGTTCTTCATCGAGTACTACATTCTCACTGATTCCAATTTTTCACGGGCTCTGAGTTATTAAACACTCAAAGACCGATAACTGAACCGAGTCCACACTACGGTTCAACAACTATTATAAATCTTCTTTGCTTACGAGTTTGTACCCGATCACGTCCTACCTACCCTATTTGGCTATATCATTACTGTGATGATTTTAACTGTGCTACCTGGTCCTTATTCCCGGAGCACAACTTTCGACGATGAGCTAAGCTTACGACGATCTTCCTCATCATACCATTTTTCCTTAAACAACGAGCTTGGTTTCGAGTTTGTGTCATACCCTTGGGTTCAATAACCTTTCGCTTCATCATTCCTTTGGCTTGATGTCATCGCCGACCGATTACATTTGCATGGAATCTCTCAACAATTGTGTCGTGATCATCATCGACATTCTGAACTCTTCCAGGATTTCAATTGAGTTCATTATGAGAAATACCATCCTTGCCCTCGATGATCTGTGTTATCATCGACCACCTTACTGACTTCTCTCCAACACAAACGTATTCGTGTTTTGAGTTATACTTGGAGATCCTTGCTATCCAGCATTTGTTCTCCTTTACCTTGGAGTATTACCATCTTTTATGTCAAGAATGTTGTGATAATTTCACCACCTCTTAAGAATTCTTGGTATAGTGATACTTCTCATCATCACCATTCTTTCTTGGTCCTCGCGTTGATTCCAACCGGGGTACCAACAGGTGAACGGTGTTGTTTGGATTCTGCACTTCTAGCAACCCTATTGCTTTGAAGTTAATGGTCGGTCGTTCGTTCTTAGACTATTGATTATTGAATCACCATTCTGACATTGGTCGTGCAACCCAACCCATATTTTGGGCGCACCTATCAACCAATGTTTAATTGTGTATGTTTTCCGTGAGCATACTTCCTTATATCATTTGATCTGACAAATGTTATCTCCTTGTTCACTTAATTGTGGAAATCCATCTTTTGTTAATCTCGATGAATTGTCGCTGATTCCATCAGCCACCTCCTCATTCTATCCTTGATTTAATAATGAACTCATGATTCGGAACTTGCTTCCACAGTTCAATTCCCGAGAATCTTACAATGTCGTCTCGTCAATTTGTCTTGCACCTTTTCTTCTCAGGCATCTTGAGTTTGAGGTTTCCTAACACCGATCAGATCTGAATCTCGGTCAGATATGATGGTTGGAACATACTTTCAAGATTTATAACATTGATCCTCATATGACCTGGTAAGGTGATGTCATGCCAGCACACCTGGCCGGAGGACCTATTGTTATAATTCTTCCTTTTAGCAATATTGGCCATTCTTCCATGAGGAAATTGTAAGACTTATTCTATAAGTTGTTCCTGATGGATCCTTTTTGTTTCCAAAGTCTGATCTTCACCTGTTGACCATGTCAATGCTATCTGAGGCATGTCTATGGTACTCCGATTTTCAACAGGAACATTTGAAGCCCAATGCTAAATGTTTCCTGCTCAATTATCCAAACACCGTTGTATGGATAATGGCATGAAAATTCTCTCCCGTACCTAAAGAGTTTTCTACTTTCTATCCTGTCATGGATATCATGCTCTGCTTGTCCTTGGGAGGATATACCCTTGAAATATGTGTTCCATTGTCCTGTTTAGATCTGATAATCGTATTTTCCTTTCCATTGTTTGGTTTAACGCGTCTTGTGATCTATATGATCTAAGCAGCAATATTCTCCTCCTTATGTAAACACCTCGGTGTACAATTCTGTCAGCAAGACCCTGTTACTATTGTTGATGACATTTCGGTAGCCATCGATGGACGAGAACCTTGCCTATTGGCCCGCCTCATTCAACGAGCAGGAAAATGGTTCTCTTCGTCCCTCGCCCCTGGTATCGATGTTGTTGCCGACATAGCTGACAGGCTATCCCCTGACATGCCTTGCTTACATGATCGTGCAAAACATCACCGTCCTTCCTGCTTTTAACACACATGGTGGGCCCATAACCCACAGTTCCACAAGATCGAAACCTGACTCTCCTGTACACCACATGTTCTCAAGCTTGTTCCTCGCGCTTGACTTCATAAGTAATTCACGGACCACCTGTCTAGTGATCTAATCTGGTATGAGGCGCAATACCTATCCTCGTTGCCCTGAAGCTATTTCACCTTCTGACTAGGCATTGAACGATTGACTGGCTACTTGAAACTTCTTATTGTACATTCGAACTTTACTCTCGAGATGTTTTATTTGTTCAACTCGAGAGGTATTCATAGGCTCATTCATGGGTTAATCCCAGATTATTACCCTTATAGCATTCTGTCGTTGCCGATCTGCCCCGTTACCTATTTGTAAGTACGATGGAGTTCACCAAGAAAGGCTGATGACTTATCCTCATAACTCGAAGCTAAGGAAGGACGACATCAACGGAAGCGGTCAACTTCTTCGAGAAGAGCAACCACACTGAGAAGATCCGTTAGAATTTCGTAACCAATCTCTCCCCCTTACTCCCCTCCTAAATCTCGGGACGAGATTTCTTGTAGTGGAGGAGAATTGTGACGCCCGGGTAATCAAGCTACAGTAATCCCGCACTAATGATGCCACGTCACCTCGATTACTATTACTAATCTCGTGTTAGTTCGAAACCCATTCAAATTCAAATTCAAAATTTAAAATGAGGGAAACAATAAAAGATTTCCATAGTCAAAACTAAAATGTTGTAAAGGTATTAAATAAATCATGGATAATAGTGGTGGAGAAACCTAAATTTAATAAAATGTTTAAGTGTTCAAAATAATTAAAACATAGGTTTAAATATTAAAATAAATACCTTTTGAATTTTATAAATTATTAAAGTATTTTAATTTGGGTTGAGAATTAATGTGGCAGTAGTATATTTAAAAGTATTAACTTAGGTGCTAGTGATGATTTTCTTTTATATAAAACTAAAATAAAGAAAACTAAAAGTAAAACAGTAAAAAAAAACAAAAGGAGAACAACCCCCCCTGCCCACATGGGCCAACCGGCTCAGCCGGCCAACCCAACTGGCCCAGGCCGGCCCACCTCTGGCCTACACATGCCCCCACCCCCAGGAACCCTAACCGCACACCCCACTCCCCCCACGATTCCTCCCCTCGCCTCTGCACCCGCCCCCGATCCAGATCGGGGCAGCGCCCCTGCGCTCGCCGCCGCTCGCCTTGCGCCCGCCTAATGCCGCCCGTCGTCGCCCGGAGCCCGCGCCGCCGCCTGGACCTCGTCGCCTCGACCCCCGACGCCACCGTCGCCTTCCTCCTCGCCGGCACCGTCGTCCCCGACTCCGCGTCAACCACCGCTGCCACGTCCCTACGCCTCGCAGTGAGGCCCCGACCTCCACTCTTTCCCCTCCATCGTCGGCGCCGTCCGCGCGCACGCACGCGCGCTCACTGCCGAGCCCCGCCCGCTGCCTGCAGCTACTCCCTCCCCTGACCAGCGCTCGACGCGACCGGGTCGTGCCCTGGCCATGCTTGGCCCCTGTGCGGACGCGCTCGCCGCCCGCGCGTGTCTGCGCGCCCGCCTCGCTCCCGCGTCCCCCTGCTCCGCGCTCACCTACGGCTCGCCCCTCCCCTTGCGCACCTTACGCCGCTCTCCCGCCGACGCCCGCAGCTCTAGGCGACCATTCCGTCCACCCCCGCCGTCGTGCTCCCCTCCATCGGACGCGGCGCGAAGAGGCCGTTCCAGAGAGCCTGGCCGCACCCGATTTGGTGCCCCGTAGCGCGATTCCGGCCAACTCTGGCGAGGGGCCGCCTCTGTTGGGTCGCCGGAGTCGCTCCGGCACCATCCGCCGACGTGGCTAGGTGGGCCCCACCCCTGGGTCGCTGCCTGTGGGCCTGGGGGCCCCAACTGACCACGTTGACCAAGTCAACTTCGCTGACGTGGCAGCTACTGCCACTGACATGCGGGCCCCATGCCATAAAACAAATGAAAACAAATAAATAAACTACTAATTAATTAAGTTAATTAACTAAAACCTAATTAGACACTGACTGCTGGGGCCACCCATTAATTAACCCATTTTAGTTAGTTCTAAAACTTTATTAAGGCCCTTGACAATGACATGTGGGTCCCACTGGACCCACCTGTCTGGTTTGACTGGTCAGCCGACCAGTTGACCTGCTGACATCACTCTCATGTCATGCCTACGTCATCACACACTGTTTTGGATAATGTTGGAATTAAATATATAATTAAAATCAGAAAATAATTTAAATCTTTAGAAAATCATATCTTTTAATCCGTAACTCGGATGAAAATACTTTGTACATGAAAGTTGCTCAGAACGACGAGACGAATTCGAGTACGCAGCCCGTTCATCCGCCACGCATCCCTAACATAGCGAACACACAACTTTCCCCCTCCGGTTCGTCTGTCCGAAAACGCAAAACACTAGGGATAATTTCCCGAATGTTTCCCCCCTTCACCGGCACCACCTCGTACCGCGTTAGGGCACACCTAGCATCACGCTTTGTCATGTCATGCATCGTCATGCATTTGTTTGCATTATATTTATTGTTTCTTCCCCCTCTTCTCTCGCTAGACATCGAGACCGACGCCGCTGCTACCCAGTACGACTACGGTGTTGACGACCCCCCTCTCTTGCCAGAGCAACCAGGCAAGCCCCCCCTTTGATCACCAGATATCGCCTACTCTTCTCTATACCGCTTGCACTAGAGTAGTGTAACATGTTACTGCTTTCCGTTATTCCTATCCTGATGCATAGCCTGTCCTTGCTACTACTGTTGTTACCATTACCGGCTATCCTACTGCTTAGTATAGGATGCTAGTGTTCCATCAGTGGCCCTACACTCTTGTCCGTCTGCCATGCTATACTACCGGGCCGTGATCACTTCGGGAAGTGATCATGGGCATATACTATACACTTTATACTGTTACATTACTTGTGATGCTGTTCGGAGATGGGGGCTGAAGGGGCAGGTGGCTCCATCCCGGTAGAGGTGGGCCTGGGTTCCCGACGGACCCCGACTGTTACTTTGAGGCGGAGCGACAGGGCAGGTTGAGACCACCTAGGAGAGAGGTGGGCCTGGCCCTGGTCGGCGTTCGCGGATACTTAACACGCTTAACGAGATCTTGGTATTTGATCTGAGTCTGGCTACTGGCCTATACGCACTAACCATCTACGCGGGGACAGTTATGGGCACTCGACGTCGTGGTATCAGCCGAAGCCTTCATGACGTCAGCAACGGAGCGGCGCGCGCTGGATTGGACTGGAATGCCACTAGGCTAGGTTTGCTTCCGGCCGCCCATGCAACGTGCAGGTGTGCTAAGGGCGATGGGCCCAGACCCCTGGGCGCTTAGGTTTAGACCGGCGTGCTGACCTCTCTGTTGGTCTAGGTGGGGCTGCGACGTGTTGATCTTCCGAGGCCGGGCATGACCCAGGAAAGTGTGTCTGGCCAAATGGGATCGAGCGTGTTGGGTTATGTGGTGCACCCCTGCAGGGAAGTTAATCTATTCGAATAGCCGTGATCTTCGGTAACAGGACGACTTGGAGTTGTACCTTGACCTTATGACAACTAGAACCGGATACTTAATAAAACACACCCTTCCAAGTGCCAGATACAACCGGTGATCGCTCTCTCACAGGGCGACGAGGGGAGGATCATCGGTTAGGATTATGCTATGCGATGCTACTTGGAGGTCTTCAGTTTACTCTCTTC
Organism: Triticum urartu; assembly: GCF_056163025.1. Classification (NCBI taxonomy): domain Eukaryota; kingdom Viridiplantae; phylum Streptophyta; class Magnoliopsida; order Poales; family Poaceae; genus Triticum; species Triticum urartu. Next base: position 264,803,817 of record NC_141876.1, read on the forward strand.
TACATGCTGCAAGACGAAGGCTGCCAGAAGCGTAGTCTTCGAAAGGCTTAGCTATCCCCCTCTTATTCTGGCTTTCTGCAGTTCAGTCCACCGATATGGTCCTTTACACATTTACCCATGCATATGTAGTGTAGCTCCTTGCTTGCGAGTACTTTGGATGAGTACTCATGGTTGCTTTCTCCCTATTTCCCCCCTATCCCTTCTACCTGGTTGTCGCAACCAGATGTTGGAGCCCAGGATCCATACGCCACCGTCGACGATGACTCCTACTACATCGGAGGTGCCTACTACTACGTGCTGCCCGCTGACGACGACCAGGAGTAGTTTAGGAGGATCCCAGGCAGGAGGCCTGCGCCTCTTTCGATCTGTATCCCAGTTTGTGCTAGCCTTCTTAAGGCAAACTTGTTTAACTTATGTCTGTACTCAGATATTGTTGCTTCCGCTGACTCGTCTATGATCGAGCTCTTGTATTCGAGCCCTCGAGGCCCCTGGCTTGTAATATGATGCTTGTATGACTTATTTTATTTGTAGAGTTGTGTTGTGATATCTTCCCGTGAGTCCCTGATCTTGATCGTACACGTTTGCGTGTATGATTAGTGTACGATTAAATCGGGGGCGTCACAAAAGTAGCGCATTTTCATAAGCTTTCCAACGCCATATTATTTGCCTCAATTGGAGTAGCCGTTTAGAAATGGCATCGAAATTACGAACTCGGGTGTTCGGTTTGTGAAATTTTATGTTTTTTCAAATTACTCTTTAACCATAGGGAATTAGAGAAAACTTTCAACATGTGGAAGGAGCGGTTTTGTAGCAGCGCTCCAATGCCATATTATATGCCTCATTCCGATAAACGATTTAGAAATGCGATCGAAAATATGATTCACGTTTTTGTGTGAAGAAAAAACGGTTTTCAAAACTGCTCTTAAACCGCTTGCATTTTGCCAAAAATTTAAGCTGGGTCATGATACTGGTGTCCATAGCTTTCCAACGATATATCGCAAGCCCCATTTGGGCAATGTTGGCCGAAGTTCAACCTAGTTCACAGGGAAGTTCAACGTACTACTAGCGGGGCAGGTCAGGTTGTGATCAAAATATTATTCTCATCTCGTGATCAGAATAGTGTTTATGTGTGTGTGTGTCTATATATATATGTATATATATATATTGCTATTCTAAGAATGAACATGATGCCCTCATGTCCGCATTTTATTTTATCGAAACCTCTATCTCTAAACATGTGGACATATTTTTCGATATCGGCTTCCGCTTGAGGACAAGCGAGGTCTAAGCTTGGGGGAGTTGATACGTCCATTTTGCATCATGCTTTTATATCGATATTTATTGCATTATGGGCTGTTATTACACATTATGTCACAATATTTATGATTGTTCTCTCTTTTATTTTACAAGGTTTACATGAAGAGGGAGAATGTCGACAGCTGGAATTCTGGGCTGGAAAAGGAGCAAATATTTAGAGACCTATTCTGCACAACTCCAAAAGTCCTTAACCTCCATGAAAGTCAATTTTGGAATATATAAAAAATATTGGGCGAAGGAAGCACCAGAGGGGGGCACCCACCGTCCACGAGGGTGGAGGCGCGCCCTACCCCCCTGGGCGCGCCCCCTACCTCGTGGGCCACCTGGAAGCCCCCCGGTGCCCATCTTATGGTATAAGGTGTCTTTCACCCTGGAAAAAATCAAAAGAAAGCTTTTGGGATGAAGTGCCGCCGTCTCGAGGCTGAACCTTGGCGGAACCAACCTAGGGCTCCGGCAGAGCTGTTCTGCCAGGGAAACATCCCTCCGGGAGGGGGAAATCATCACCATCGTCATCACCATCGATCCTCTCATCGGGAGGGGGTCAATCTCCATCAACATCTTCACCGGCACCATCTCCTCTCAAACCCTAGTTCATCTCTTGTATCCGATCTTTGTCTCAAAACCTCAGGTTGGTACATGTGGGTTGCTAGTAGTGTTGATTACTCCTTGTAGTTGATGCTAGTTGGTTTATTCGGTGGAATATTATATGTTCAGATCCTTTATGCATATTAATACCCCTCTGATTATGAACATGAATATGATTTGTGAGTAGTTACGTTTGTTCCTGATGACATGGGAGAAGTCTTGCTATAAGTAGTCATGTGAATTTGGTATTCGTTCGATATTTTGATGAGATGGATGTTGTCTTTCCTCTAGTGGTGTTATGTGAAAGTCGACTACATGACACTTCACCATTGTTTGGGCCTAGGGGAAGGCACTGGGAAGTAATAAGTAGATGATGGGTTGCTAGTGACAGAAGCATAAACCCTAGTTTATGCGTTGCTTCGTAAGGGGCTGATTTGGATCCATATGTTTCATGCTATGGTTAGGTTTACCTTAATTCTTCTTTCGTAGTTGCAGATGCTTGCCGGGGGGGGGGGGGGTTAACTAAGTGGGATGCTTGTCCAAGGAAGGGCAGTACCCAAGCACCGGTCCACCCACATATCAAATTATCAAAGTAACGAACGCGAATCATATGAGCATAATGAAAAATAGCTTGACAATAATTCCCATGTGTCCTCGGGAGCGCTTTCCTTTATATAAGAGTTTGTTCAGGCTTGTCCTTTGCTACAAAAAGGATTGGGACACCTTTCTGCACTTTGTTTACTTTTGTTACTTGATACCCGTTACGAATTACCCTATCACAAAACTATCTGTTACCGATAATTTCAGTGCTTGCAGAGAATACCTTATTGGAAACTGCTTGTCATTTCCTTTTGCTCCTCGTTGGGTTCGACACTCTTACTTATCGAAAGGACTACGATAGATCCCCTATACTTGTGGGTCATAAAGACTTTTTTCTGGCGCCGTTGCCGGGGAGTGAAGCGCCTTTGGTAGGTGTAATTTGGTAAGGAAAAATTTATATAGTGTGCTAAAATTTACTATCACTTGTTACTATGGAAAATTAATCCTTTAAGGGGCTTCTTCGGGGTATCTTCACCTTGAACAGTAGAGAAAAGAGTTGCTCCTCAACCTACTAAACCTACTGAAAATGTTTAGTTTGAAATTCCTTCGGGTATGATAGAGAAACTGCTAGCTAATCCTTTTACAGGAGATGGAACATTATATCCCGATATGCACCTAATCTATGTGGATGAAGTTTGTGGATTATTTAAGCTTGCGGATATGCCCGAGGATGTTATCAAGAACAAGGTCTGGTGTAGGGTGGAACCCTAGATGGCCTATCTTTCACGAAAGCAGCAGATCCCGCGATGAACACGAAGAACACAAGGGGAAAACAAGAGGGGAAATCACAAAGGGGCACAAAGAGGAACACTCAAACCAACAAGATTAAGTCACACACGTGCTAGATCCTCGAAACAAAAAGATATACAAGATCAAAATCCAACAAAGGACGATACATAGGGTAACCGGTTCTTCTCCGTGAGGAGGTCTTGATGGGGCCGCCCAAGAGGGGGTCTTGAATCCAAGGTGGATCTTCTCCGAAGAGGGGTCGCGGTCTCTCTCAAGGAGTAGATCTGTATGGATGAGCGAAGCTCTATCTCTCAAATGAGCTACCACAACGCTAACCCTAGAAAGGAGGTGGAGGTGGTCTATTTATAGTCTTAGCCACGAAGGGGTAAGTGGGAGAGGGGTACAAGGCCAAAGGCCCGCGGCTGCGCACAGGCAGGTACCGGACGACCGGTGGCGGTCGGACGTCCGGTGACTCAGGACGGTCCGGACGTCCGGCGCGCGTCGGATATCCGTTGATTCTTCTCGGGTGTAGTGGCACCGGTCGTCCGGTCGGCGCTGGTCGTCCGGGCCCTGGGACTCGTTGGACGTCCGGTATTCATCGGACGTCCGGCCGCTGTAGCACTCGTCGCCTGGAGTTCTTCTGGCCATCTAGGCTGCGTCAGGTACCGGATGTTCGGTGGCGTCCGGACGTCCGGTGGCTGTAGCTTGTAGCAGCTTCGCTTCTTCCGTCTTCTCTTCCATGCTTCCCTCGCGGATGGTGTAGTTGTACACTTGCGCTCGCACTCCTCCTCGTCGTCCGTACCATTCTGACAATACCTATGCATGCACACGAGTGGAGTGTCACGTAGTATACCATCCTCGAAGGGGTCAAGTGAGCACGTGTAAAGGAGATGATTCACCTTTGTGTATGTGAAGTAGTTGTCGCACGTGTCACTCGCCGAACGGACTCTTGACATGGTGATGTCCGTAGGATGCTCCGCATCATCTCCCCTCCCTTGAGAAAGATCCGACCTCGGATCGAAATCCAAATCACCATGGGAAAGAGATGGCGTCGCCGTGTAGGAGTGGTCGATCACCAATTCTCGTCATCTTGAAGCTCGAAATGGGCACTCTCCAATGTCGCACCATCTTGGGATTCCTTCAAAAGGAGCAAAGGCAACAAACACTTGGAAAAACAAATGTGGTTGGCGTTAGTGAAAAACCAAGCATTCAAGAGGTGATTCACCAAACAAGTGTCGTCATCATGCGAAGCATATGGTTTGACAAAGGATTGTGACATGGCATATAAGCACATAAATTGAGCACAAGTAAAGATATCATGGGGACAAGCATGTAAATGTGAGGTAGTGATGCAAATATGTGTGACAAGAGAAGAAGCATCTACCTCAAGTTCATAGCAAGCATTCACAAATTGCTCGATGAAAGGTCTATGGTAGGCATAGGAATCATTCACAACGCCAAATAAAATGAAGTGTCTAAACACATGGGTCAAGTGCAAGATAATCCAAGCATAATGTGCATTGGGTGTAGTGAATATCGTGTGGCACTCAACACAATAGAAAGAGCAATTGTTCATCATGTGTGAGGCAATCAAGGCAAGCATGTAGCAACCAATGGGACATGGCATATGTGAAGTGATGACATTGTTGCAACCAAACATATGGGAGGAGCAAGTAATCCAAGAATTGGATGCAACACACAAAGCATATATATCAAGATGCATGGAATGGTGAAAATGACAAGTCGAAGCAAGATCTCTAACAAGTGTGCAATCAAGTGGTCCAAGATGAACAATAAGTCTCATGGTGCAAGCAACACAAGTAGTATGATCCGCAATATCCATGCTCAAGAAAGGTGTCACCTTGAAGGCGTGTCCTTGTCCATTCTTCACATTACCGAGGTGGTAGGAAAGGTGGTGTAGAAGCGAGTCATGGTCAAATGTATGAGACTCGCTCTCAAGAGCTCGAATGGTCAACTCACGTGAAGTGGAAGTCGACACAAAGTCCAAGTATCCTACACATGCACAAAACAAAGCAAAGAACGTATGCGCATGGTAGATAAACACATCATCCATCATGATAGTCCGCTTCTCTTGCACATAACCATTAGAAGCACAAGTGCATGAATAATATGATGCAACAATGGCTATATTCATGGCACTAGGTATATGGTGCAAAGAGGCAAGACAAGCATGCTTCACAAGAAAAATGTCAAAATCTCCGAATATATGTGAGAATGCTATGGGGGCAATCTCATTAGCAAGACGAGAATCATTGTTGCACTCAATACATGGCAAATCATCTAGCATGAGAGAGGCAACACATGGAGATATATGACAAGAAGCAATAACAATCGTGTGCAAAGCATGTAGATGGGTGTCATCAACCGCATGGAATGAGCAAGTATGAATCATTGGTGATGCAACATAAGCTAGCATAGTAGACAAGCCGTGCAAGCTAGTAGTGCGAAGATGCAACATACTAGAGGAAATCATGGCAATCATGTCATGTTAGCAAATAATAGACATAGGCAATGCACATGACATATCGCAAGCACGAACACAAAGTAAGATGAAAGTATCATCATAGGCATGGGGCACAAAGCAAACATGGCAATAACAAGCAATATCTCCACCAAGCTTGCAAATACACATACAAGTATGAGAATCAATCATCATGTATAATGCAAAGCATGGGTCACAAATGCATGGCGAAAGCATAGGAATGAGCATATCATGCAAAGTGAACATGGCATGATGGGCAAAGGATATATAATGGACAACAACCCATAGCCAAGTGAGGGCCATGTAGAAGAAATGCGCGAAGAGAGCGGTGGGAAAGACACTCCATGGGATCCCAAGTCATCATTGCTCTTTAGAGCTCGTTTTGTCAACTCCTGGGATTTCGAGGTTGACAAGAATTCATGGGTACCTACACAAAAGAGACACAAATGAAAGAGATTGTGTGTGTGGTAAATGTACACATCATCCATCATGATGTGTATGTGCACGTGAGAGTTAGCACAAGATAAGCATCGCTCAAAGAAATTTGATGCGTGGTATAAGAACATGTCATCCATCATGAAAGAATAGTTATTGTGTATAACACGATGGGGATGCAAATTGAGCATAAAAGTATAAGGCACAACAATAGCATTTTTATTCATGGGGAGCATATTGTGCACACAAGTATTGGGATCATGCAATGAATGGGATGAGTCAAAATCTCCTAAAATGTATGAGGAAACTATGGGGGTCTCCTCATGAGCAATGTTGGAAACATCATATGGAGAAAATGGATAACATCCAAAGCAATGCATATCCGAAGCTAGGTGGTCATGGCATGGCATATGAGATAAATGATATAAAGGGAGCATATCAATATCATCACAAGAAAAACAAATGCCAATAACCATGGGCTTGTCATCTATGCCATATGTGCAAATTGGGTTTATTTTAATGGCATGTGCATAGTCACTAAGATGAGATTGCAAATATGACATATGATTGATCTCATGCATAGCATATGACAAGTCAAGCGGATTGTCAAACATGATGTGACCTAGAGAATTGTCACAAGAAATCTTATGTAACATGGCATCACAACTAAGAGACTCCACATGGCAATCATCATACTCATCATAAATGGGTAAATCGTCACATGGGGAAGTCACACTAGCATGAAGCATGGAAATAGGTTGATCAACATCATGTAAGCAATCAATGTCAAGAATGTCCACTAGTGGGACTAGAGCATCACCTTCACCTATGTTACCTTGTTCATTCCACTCTAGTGGTGTAGGTGAGGTGGGTAAGACCAAATGGTGGTCAAGATCATCATATTGATGGAACCATGTGGGGGTGCATCATATTCCACCATGGCCATCGTCTTGTCCAAAGGTAGGACGAAGTCATCGAGAATCGGCACGTCATCATATATGGGACCTAGCACCAAATGAGAAGACACAATAGAGGTAGAGGTTAAGTCGTTAGGAATCATAGTGGCCTCACTCTCTCTATGTGGTGGTTCACTCACTCCCTCAAGGTAGGTGCACTCAATGTCACATATGGTGGCGTCACTCTTCTCACTCAAGTGGTGGGGGTTGTGGCTCTCCTCACATGGGAATTGTGGCAACACATCATATATCGGGCTAGTGGTGAAGTCACTCTCACTCTCAATATGGTGGCTAAAGTCACTCAAGTCAACATATGTCGCCATGGTCGAAGGGAAAATCCCATGCTCAACCATCTCGTTGTCGTCGCCGTGGATGAAGGCCGATGATGTCACATCATCACTCTCGCCTCCTAAGATGGAAGCATCATCCATGCTCGTCACCATGTCAAATGCCTCCAAAGCATGTTCCTTGATTGGCTCCATAGTCGTAGTCGTCGCCACACCGTCTTGAAAAAGAGTCAAAGTAGACTTGGCACCATCAATGCCACAAAGAGGGATGGCGATGAAGTCGAACTTGGGAGCATCGTCTTGGAGCTCGTCGGGCATGGACATCTTGGTGGTACTATCCTGATGCTCGCCTTCTTGGATCTTGGTCTTCGAGAAGTGTGCTTGGGGTGGAGAAGCCTTGGCCTTCATGAGTTCTTGTGCCGCCTTGAGAGCACCAATGTAGTAGTCGCTGAGGGACTTGTAGTTCTCGAGGAAGAGAGTCTTAGAGATGTCGTTGTGCAATCCCATCATGAAGTGGAACTTCATCAGAATGGGGTCGTCCACGCCGGCTCGTCGCAAAGCTTTCTTCATCTCCTTGAAGTACTCGTCGATGGACCCATCGGGCATCCGGTATTCGTCGGACGTCCGGCCGCTATAGCACTCGTCGCTTGGAGTTCTTCTTATACCATCCTCGAAGGGGTCAGTGAGCACGTGTAAAGGAGATGATTCACCTTTGTGTATGTGAAGTAGACGTCGCACGTGTCACTCGCCGAACAGACTCTTGACATGATGATGTCCGTAGGTTGCTCCGCATCATGGTTTTCCCTTTATCTTTGAAGGGAAAGGCATTGACATGGTTTAGGCTATGTGATGATATTGGATCATGGAACTACAACCGATTGAAATTGGAATTTCATCAGAACTTTTATCCTATGCATCCGGTTCATCGTGATCGTCATTATATATATAATTTTCGGCCTCGCGAAGGAGAAAGTATCGCTCAAGCTTGGGGGAGGCTTAAGTCAATGTTATATTCATGCCCCAATCATGAGCTCTCAAGAGAAATTATTATTCAAAAAAATTATGCTCGGTTTTCTCTCAATAATCGCTCCATGCTAGACACTTCTTGTACTGGTTCTTTTATGATGAAGACTATTGAATTCAGATGGGATTTATTGGAAAGAGTTAAATGAAATCTAAAGATTGGGACTCGGCGAAGGTAAGGAGTCAGGTATAACACCTAAGTTTGATTGTGTTAAATCTTTTATGGATACCGATGCTTTTCGTGAATTTAACACTAAATATTGACTTGACTCTAAGATAGTAGCTTCTTTCTGTGAATCATTTGCTACTCATGTTGATCTCCCCAAGGAGAAGTGGTTTAAATATCATTATGTCATTGAAGTAAAAGTAGTTGAACATATTAAAGTTGAAGAAAAGACTATCACTTATAATGTTGATCCTATTGTTCCTACCGCTTATATTGAGAAACCACCTTTCTCTGTTAGAATAAAGGATCATGCTAAAGCCTCAACTGTGGTTCGTAAGAGTGATGCTAGAACACCTACACCCCCTGAGCAAATTATGTCACCATGCGGAGGCGTAGTCGTGGAAGTTCCTTGTGGCACACTTCACTTGATCTCTGGGGGGGGGGACTTGATGTAGCTTGATGTAGTCGTCCATTAGGCGCTCCCACTCGAGATACTCCTCGGGTTCTTGAGTCCCATAGAAAGGAATCGTGTGGTCGATGTCGAGGTCGTAGTAGCTTGCGGAAGTCGCAGACTTGAGCTTGGGGAGCTTCTCTTGAAGTGCTTGTGGGCGAAGATGTCGTATGTCCATAGGCGAAGATGCCTTGAAGTCGCTTGGGGAAGATGCCAACGAAGATGGTGAAGTCGTTGAGCGGTTGTTGGTGTTAAGCTCTTGACGTTCACGTTATTTTTGGTGATGGTTTTGATGCCGGTGTGATCTTGCAGGGGATGGTAGCTCGGAGGCATGTGCTCTTGAGCGTCTTCTCGAAGATGAGGAAGACCGCTTGTAGGACTTGATGAGGGCTTTGATCTCCTCCATTTGAGCTTGCATCTTGGCGTCGTTGGAGTTGTTCGTGGCATCGAACTCGTCGTTGTTGTTGTAGACCGAAGATGAAATGCCTTGCCTATCCATCACAAGACTCGAGAAAATGTGAGTGGGAGAAAGAGAATAACTATACCAAATGTACCTTGACCGATATTGAAGATGGATCAATGATCACTCAATAGTGTAACAAGGAAACAACACAATTGGTACCGATCTTGTCGATTTCTCACACCTACGCAAGTCATGCTTATGGTGGAGCTCGGTGAGGATAGTGACACAAACATTTAATGCAAAATGTTAGCAAGAGTCAATAAAGTTGAAAGAGATTCACAAATTCGCAAGTGAAACAAGTAGACCAATAGCAATATGTGGTACACGAAAACACACACAATGATAGATAAATAGGGTCGTGCAACCAAGGAATGAGCTCAAAATGTGGAACCCATGGAAAAACACTCATGTTGCACAACTCAAGAGAGACGCTAGCACGATTGCTCTATAGGCGGATATGACACTTGTGCACAACCTATGATATGCAAAATGTATCGACTTTCTATCCCAAGTATGCTATGTTTGATGTTCCGGTGGTATGATCCAAGATGATCGGATATGACAATCTTATATGCAATGTGGTATGATGCTATGGCTCTTGCTTACAAGCTTCTTTGCTCTTTCTCTTTTGCTTAAAAGCTTATTCTTTTTTTGTATATGGCCACACTGCGGAAAGCACAAACCAAGATAGCGATCGGGTATATGCGGGAACAAACTTGAGGCACACGAGATGATATGATGATACCAATATGATATGGTATGTATGCAATGTATGGTATAGATCACTAATGTGCACAAGTAACGTTGTGGGCAATACTCAAATGGCTAGTCTCGACAGGAAAGTGACGCAAAATGGGCTAAGGGTTATCAATGCAATGGCAAAGCAATATACAATGGAGGGATACCACAATACCAAGATGATATGGAGGTTACCGTCCTTGGCGATGATGAGTGGCGGTGTTCTTGATGTAGATACCAAGATGATGGAGACTCGTCCCTAAGTAGCCGAAACATCTTAGGAAATGGAAAAACTGCGAACTCAAAATCTCAAATGTCAAATGGTGGTAGCGGGAATGTGGTGGTGGTTGCGAAAGCTCAATGGGATTGCGGAAATGCGATGATGGTTTTTGCGAGTAGGCAATGGGGAAATGGAGGGTAAGGTGGTGTACTATACATGATGTTGAAGTTGAGGTCACCGTCCCTAAGTAGCCGAAACACCTTAGGAGACACAACACACAACTCAAACAAGGTCAAACAAAATTTGGTTATGTTGGGTGGTGGAAGTGTATGGTGGGCAAGGTTATGCGGTAGCGGTGGTGGTGGTGGTGCTTGATGAAGAAGCAACCGTCCCTAAGTAGCCGAAACACCTTATGAGACTCAAATCACAACTCAAACAACCACTAATGCGAAGGGGAACAAAATTGGTTAGGTTGCGGAAGTCGGTGGTGGTGTAGCGGATGATTTGGTGGAAGCCCTAGGCAAAGATGCCAAAGTTCCAAAACTTTGATGGAGTCAAATTATATTGGTGGTATTTTTTTGGGAAGGGGGATGTCAAGAGCTTCAAAACGAGCTAAAGAATGTCAAAATCGTAGCTCGGATGAATTAGTTACGGCCGAAACAAACATCAGCCGAAGTCAATATCTACAGGTTATGGACGTCCGTAAATGGACGGATGTCCGATCGCCGGGCGTCCGGTCGGGTCGGAAATCCGTAAATTTGGCTCGGGTTAGGGGTTCTGGATGTCCGGAAAAGGTCGGACGGCCAATGTTTCCTGGGGCTCCGGACGTCCGTAAAACGTCGGTCGTCTGGTGGGTCGGGGTTAAGGCGAGATGCGAGCTTCGGGACCTGATTTTGGGCAGAAGTTGGGGATTTTGCGGTCAAAATTGAGGAGATTTCATGGATGAAAGATGGGGAAACTTAGGGAGATGCTAGATCCACTTGAAACCAAGCAAATACATGGATCAAATCCAACAAAACTTTGTCAAACCAACAAATCACAAAAAAAAATAGGGCTATTTTTTGTGGGGGTTTTCGAAATTGGGGAAGAACACAACAAAATTAGGCTAGAAAACGAAGAGGGGAGGCTTCGAAATCGTGATCAACGTGGCTCATGATACCAAGATGATGTAGGATGGAACCCTAGATGGCCGATCTTTCACGAAAGGAGTGGATCCCGTGATGAACACGAAGAATTCGAGGGGAAAACAAGAGGGGAAATCACAAAGGGGCACAAAGAGGAACACTCAAACCAACAAGATTAAGTCACACACGTGCTAGATCCTCGAAACACAACGAGATACAAGATCCGAATCCAACAACGGACGATACATAGGGTAACCGGTTCTTCTCCGTGAGGAGGTCTTGATGGGGCCGCCCAAGAGGGGATCTTGAATCCAAGTTGGATCTTCTCCGATGAGGGGCCGCGGTCTCTCTCAAGGAGTAGATCCGTATGGATGAACGAAGCTCTATCTCTCAAATGAGCTATCACAACCCTAACCCTAGAAAGTAGGTGGAGGTGGTCTATTTATAGTCTTAGCCACGAAGGGGTAAGTGGGAGAGGGGTACAAGGCCAAAGGCCCGCGGCTGCACACATGCAGGTACCGGGCAACCAGTGGGGGTCGAACGTCCTGTGGCTCAGGACGGTCCGGATGTCCGGCGCGCGTCGGATGTCCGTTGATTCTTCTCGGGTGTAGTGGCACCGTCGTCCGGGCGCTGGGACTCGTCGGACGTCCGATATTCGTCGAACGTCCGACCGCTATAGCACTCGTCGCCTGGAGTTCTTCTGGTTGTCTGGGCTGCGTCAGGTACCGGATGTCCGGTGGCTGTAGCTTGTACCAGCTCCGCTTCTTCCGTCTTCTCTTCCATGCTTCCCTCATGGATGGTGTAGTTGTACACTTGCACTCGCACTCCTCCTCCTCATCGTTTGTACCATTCCGACAATACCTATGCATGCACACGAGTGGAGTGTCACGTAGTATACCATCCTTGAAGGGGTCAAGTGAGCACGTGTAAAGGAGATGATTCACCTTTGTGTATGTGAAGTAGATGCCGCACATGTCACTCGTCGAACGGACTCTTGATATGATGATGTCCATAGGATGCTCCGCATCAAGGTCTTCCCTTTATCTTTGAAGGGAAAGGCATTGACATGGTTTAAGCTATGTGATGATATTGGATCATGGAACTACAACCGATTGAAATTGGAATTTCATCAGAACTTTTATCATATGCATCTGGTTCATCGTGATCGTCATTATATATATAATTTTTGGTCTCGCGAAGGAGAAAGTATCGCTCAAGCTTGCGGGAGGCTTAAGTCAATGTTATATTCATGCCCCAATCATGAGCTCTCAAGAGAAATTATTATTCAAAAAAATTATGCTCGGCTCTCTCTCAATAATCGCTCCATGCTCGATACTTCTTGTACTGGTTCTTTTATGATGAAGACTATTGAATTCAGATGGGATTTATTGGAAAGAATTAAATGCAACTCTGAAGATTGGGAACTCGAATTGGGGCATGCCTGTGATGAAGCTGCTAGAATTGCTAGACCCGATACTAAAAATAAACATAGACGTGTTGTAGGCATGCCTGTTGTTTCTGTTAAAATAGGAGATCATTGCTATTATGGCTTATGTGACATGGGTGCTAGTGCGAGTGCAATACCTCATTCCTTATACAAAGAAATTATGCATGATATTGCACCTGCTGAGATAGAAGGTATTGATGTTACAATTAAGCTTGCCAATAAATATACTATTTCACCAGTTGGGATTGTTAGAGATGTTGAAGCCTTGTGTGGGAAAGTTAAATATCCTACTAATTTTCTTGTTCGTTGTTCCCCACAAGATGACTTTTGTCCCATTATATTTGGTAGACCCTTCTTGAATACTGTTAATGCTAAGATAGACTGCAAAAAGGATATTGTTACTGTTGGTTTAGGGGATATGTCTCATGATTTTAATTTTGCTAAATTTCATAGACAACCTCCTGATAAAGAATTGCCTAGTAAAGATGAAATTATTGGTCTTGCTTCTATTGCCGTGCCTCCTAATGATCCTTTAGAACAATATTTGCTAGACCATGAAAATGATATGTTTATGAATGAAAGAAGGGAAATAGATGAAGTATTCTTTAAACAGGGACCTATTTTGAAACACAACTTGCCTATTAAAATTCTAGGGGATCCTCCTCCACCCAAAGGTGATCCCGTGTTTGAGCTTAAGTCATTACCTGATACTCTTAAATATGCTTATATTGATGAAAAGAAGATATTTCCTGTTATTATTAGTGCTAACCTTTGAGAGCAGGAAGAAGCGAAATTATTGAAAACTCTAAAGAAGCATCGTGATGCTGTTGGATATACTCTTGATGATCTTAAGGGCATTAGTCCCACTCAATGCCAGAACACAATATAAATGGAGAAAGATGCTAAACCGGTTGTTGATCACCAACGACGGTTAAATCCTAAGATGAAAGAAGTGGTAAGAAATAAAATACTAAAGCCTATGGAGGCAGGTATAATGTATCTTGTTCCTGATAGTCAGTGGGTAAGTCCTGTCCATTATGTCCCTAAGAAGGGAGGTATTACTGTTGTTCCTAATGATAAAGATGAATTGATCCCACAAAGAATTGTTACAGGTTATAGAATGGTAATTGATTTTCGCAAATTAAATAAAGCTACTAGAAAGGATCATTACCCTTTACCTTTTATTGATCAAATGCTAGAAATATTATCCAAACATACGCATTTTTGCTTTCTAGACGGTTATTCTGGTTTCTCTCAAATACCTGTGTCGAAAGAGGATCAGGAAAAGACCACTTTTACTTGCCCTTTTGGTACCTTTGCTTATAGACGTATGCCTTTTGGTTTATGTAATGCACCTGCTACCTTTTAAAGATGTATGATTGCTATATTCTCTGACTTTTGTGAAAAGGTTGTTGAGGTTTTCATGGATGATTTCTCCGTGTATGGAACTTCTTTTGATGATTGCTTAAGAAACCTTGATCGAGTTTTGCAAAGATGTGAAGAAACTAATCTTGTCTTGAATTGGGAGAAGTCCCACTTTATGGTTAATGAAGGTATTGTCTTGGGGCATAAAATTTCTGAAAGAGGTATTAAAGTTGATAAAGCTAAAGTTGATGCTATTGAAAAGATGTCGTGTCCTAAGGACATTAAAGGTATAAGAAGTTTCCTTGGTCATGCCGGTTTTTATAGGAGGTTCATTAAAGACTTCTCAAAAATTTCTAGGCCTCTGACTAATCTCTTACAAAAAGATGTTCCTTTTGTTTTTGATGATGATTGTGTAGAAGCATTTGAAATACATAAGAAAGCCTTGATTTCCGCACCTATGGTTCGGCCACCTGATTGGAATTTACCCTTTGAAATTATTTGTGATGATAGTGATTACGCTGCAGGTGCTGTTCTAGGACAAAGAGTTGATAAGAAATGAAATGTTATCCAATATGCTAGTAGAACTCTAGACAGTGCCCAGAGAAATTATGCTACTACTAAAAAAGAATTTTTAGCAGTTGTATTTGCTTGTGATAAGTTCAGACCTTATATTGTTGATTCTAAAGTAACTGTTCACACTAATCATGATGCTATTAAATATCTTATGGAAAGGAAATATGCTAAACCTAGACTTATTAGATGGGTTCTCTTGCTACAAGAATTTGATTTGCATATTATTGATAGAAAGGGAGCTAAGAACCCCGTTACAGACAACTTGTCTAGGTTAGAGAATGTTCTTGATGACCCACTACCTATAGATGTTAGCTTCCCATATGAACAACTAGTTGTCATAAATGCTTCTCGTACTGCTCAATGGTATGCTGATTATGCTTGTTGGAAAACGCCTCCTATACATGCATCACCGGGTCTCTTGGCTGGACCAAACGGCGCGCGCACGTAGCATGGGAACTTGCGTCTGTTACGCACGATCCCCACCTCCATCGCTTGTAGCTGTTGTACCTAGGAGGCTATATATGTAACCCTCTATGATCTGTAATACACACGGTGAAAGTCACCTTTCAACTTGGTAATCAGAGCGGTTCTTTCTCCTCCTCTCTCTCCCGATGGAAACCGGCGGCATCCCCTCGTCCGGTGAGATCTCAACCACCACCTTCCCACCTCCTCCTCCGGTCACCACTGCGCCCCCAGCGACCCTGGTCGCCCCGGTCACCACTGCGCCTCCTGCGACCACGCCCCCTCTACTGTCTCTGGTCACACCGCCGCCTCCTCCTCCCGACGCGCCGGCCTCCTCTTCCGCCGCCATCCCCTCCATCCACAACCTCCACAACATCGGCAGCCTGATCACCTTCAAACTTGACGTCCAGTCCGACAGTTACTCGAAGTGGCGCGAGCTCTGGCGTTGTGTGCTCGCCATGTACTCCGTCCAGCACCATGTTGCCCACTACTCCGACCCCTCCCGGCAAACTCCGGCCTGGCGACACACTGATCTCACCCTTCTCCTGCCGCTGCACTCCACCATCACCGATGCCCTCTACGAGGTCATCCGCGGCGACGGGAACACGACCTTCCTCGCCTGGGACAGACTTCGCGAGTTCATTCTCGCAAACCAGCCGACCCAGGCGGTGCATCTCTCCGCCGAGTTTCGCGCCCTCACCCAAGGCGACATGCGCATGGCGGACTACTGCGGCCGCCTCAAGGCGCTGGCCGACGCGATGGCGGACGTCGAGGAGCCCGTCACCGATCGTACCCTAACGCTGCAGCTGTTGCGTGGTCTCTCCCGCAGGTATCAGGTCATCGCCACCGTCTTACCCATGCAAAACCCATTTCCCACCTTCAACCAGGCGCGCTCGCGGCTGCTGCTCGAGGAGATACAGCAGGATGCACACGACCGCACCGACGGCTCCACTGCCCTCGCCATTGGCCTCGGCGGCGGCGGCCCTCCTCCAGGCGTTGGATCATCAAGCGGCGACCACAGTGACTGCGGCAAGGCGCCAGCGGGCTCGGGCGCTCCCGCACGCGGCGGCTCCCCCGCCGGCGGTCGCGGCCAGGGGCGCGGCCGTGGATGCGGCCAGGGGCGCTCCGGCTCCAACGACGGACACACGGGAGACCGCGACCAGCCCCATCTGGCTCACGGGGGGCAGACCCCGTGGATGGGCTACTTTGCGCCATGGGGCACGCCCTTCCCGCCCCCGGGGCATGCGCCGTGGATCCTACCCAACGCCGCGGGCGTGCTCGGGCCTCGCCCTGGCAAGCCCGCCCACGCCTACCCGGTGCTCTACCCTGGCGCACCGTCGTCCTCGACACACCCTCCACCGCCACCATCATGGGATCAGGCCGGCTTGATCGCCGCCATGTAGAACATGTCCGTGCAGCAGTAGCACCAGCTCGGCGGCGGCGGCGAGTGGTACCTCGACTCCGGCGCCTCGTCACATGTCACGGGGAACCCAGGTAACCTCGACTCGCTTTGTTCTCCATCCAAGCGTTCACCTTCCAGTATCATTGTCGAGGACGGGTCTCACCTTCCTATTATGGCCACGGGCTCTACCAAACTTACCTCTCGCCCCTTCTATCTTCACAACATCCTCTACAACCCCCGTGTCATTACAAATCTTATTTCTGTTCGTCGTTTTTGCATTGACAACTCCGTCACAATTGAGTTTTACCCCTTTGGTTTTGTTGTGAAGGACCTAGCCACTCGGACTCCTCTCATGAGCTGCAGTAGCTACGGCCAGCTTTACTCCTTCTCCGGCGGCACCACCAACCATCAGGCAGCGCTCTCCGTGGACGTTGGAGATTTGTGGCATCGGCGATTAGGGCACCCCGGTGCTGCCTCCCTTTCCCGTTTGGCGAGCACTTTTTTACCAACTTGTAATAAGGCAGTACAAAACGTGAGTTAACTTGGTGCAAAACAAAACGTGGTCTTTGGTTGCTTGCCCTGCAGGTGTTAACTTGGTGTCTGGGAAGTGGATATTCCGCCACAAGCTTCATCCTGACGGCTCCCTCGCTCGGTACAAGGCGCGTTGGGTACTCCGCGGCTTAACGCAACAGCCCGACATCGTCTACGGGGAAACCTTCAGCCCCGTGGTGAAACCGGCCACCATCCGCGTCATCCTCAGCATCGCCGTCAGCAACCGTTGGGCCATTAACCTTCGTCGACATCGCACACCCCTCGGCCGTGTGCAAGCTCCACAAGTCCTTGTATGGGCTTAAGCAGGCTCCGCGTGCGTGGTTCCAGCGGTTCACCACATTCCTACTCTCGCTCGACTTCACGGCGTCTCGCTGCGACACATCCCTCTTCATTCTCCGTCGTGGCACCTCGGTGGCATACCTCTTGCTCTATATCGACGACATCATTCTCACCGCTAGCTCCTCCGGGTTGCTCACCACCATCACCGCTGCTCTCACCTTTGAGTTTTCCATGACGAACCATGGCGCTCCACCACTTCCTCGGCGTCAATGTTCAGCGGTGCCCCACCGGTTTGTTCCTGTCCCAGCAGCAGTACACCCTCGAGATCCTTAACCGTGCCTCCATGCTCAACTGCAAACCCATCGCCACTCCCGTCGACACCAAAGCCAAACTCTCCGGCACCGCCGGCGACCCTGCTCCCGACCCATCCCTCTTCCGTAGTCTCGCCGGTGCCTTACGGTACCTCACACTCACGCGCCCCGACATCGCCTATGCCATCCAGCAGGTGTGCCTTGTCATGCACTCGCCACGCACGCCGCACGCCGCCCTCCTCAAACGCATCCTACGTTACCTGCGTGGTACCACCCACCTCGGGCTTCATCTTCGTCCGTCCACTTCGTCCCAGCTCATCGCCTACATGGACGCCGACTGGGTTGGCTGTCCCGGCACCCGGCGCTCGACGTCTGGCTACTGCATGTACATCGGTGACAACCTCGTCTCCTGGTCCTCGAAGCGACAAACCACCATGTCGCGATCGAGTGTGGAGGCGGAGTACCAAGCTGTCGCCAATGCGGTCGTGGAGTCGTGTTGGCTCCGGCAGCTTCTTCAGGAGATTGGGCGGCCTCCATCGCGCGCCACCATTGCCTACTGCGACAACATATCGGCAACGTACCTCTCCACCAACCCAGTACAACACCAATGCACCAAGCACGTGGAGATTGATCATCATTTCGTGCGCGATAGCGTTGCCTTCGGCGATGTTCGTGTCCTGCATGTTCCATCGACTTCCCAGTTCACCGACGTCTTCACCAAGGGGCTACCGACAGGCGTCTTCACGGAGTTCCGGTCCAGCCTCAACGTCGTCGAAGACCCCATTGCGGCTGCGGGGGGCTGCTGGAAAACGCCTCCTGTACGTGTATCACCGGGTCTCTTGGCTGGACCAAACGGCGCGCGCACATAGCATGGGAACGTGCGTCTGTTACGCACGATCCCCACCTCCATCGCTTGTAGCTATTGTACCTAGGAGGCTATATATGTAACCCTGTATGGTCTGTAATACACACGGTGAAAGTCACCTTTCAACTATGCTAATTACATTGTTGCTAAATTTATACCACCTAGTTTCACATACCAGCAAAAGAAAAGGTTTTTCTATGATTTAAGACATTACTTCTGGGATGACCCACACCTTTATAAAGGAGTAGATGGTGTTATTAGACGTTGTGTACCTGAGCATGAACAGGAACAAATCCTACGCAAGTGTCACTCCGAGGCTTATGGAGGACACCACGCTGGAGATAGAACTGCACATAAGGTATTGCAATCCGGTTTTTATTGGCCTACTCTTTTCAAAGATGCCCGTAAGTTTGTCTTGTCTTGTGATGAATGTCAAAGAATCGGTAATATTAGTAGACGACAAGAAATGCCTATGGACTATTCACTTGTTATTGAACCATTTGATGTTTGGGTCTTTGATTATATGGGACCGTTTCCTTCCTCTAATGGGCATACACATATTTTAGTTGTTGTTGATTACGTTACTAAGTGGGTAGAAGCTATTCCAACTAGTAGTGTTGATCATAACACCTCTATTAAGATGCTTAAAGAAGTTATTTTTCCGAGGTTTGGAGTCCCCAGATATTTCATGACTGATGGTGGTTCACATTTTATTCACGGTGCTTTTCGTAAAATGCTTGCTAAGTATGATGTTAATCATAGAATTGCATCTCCATACCACCCACAGTCTAGTGATCAAATAGAACTGGGTAATAGAGAGATTAAATTAATTTTGCAAAAGACAGTTAATAGATCTAGAAAGAATTGGTCCAAAAAACTTGATGATGCATTATGGGCCTACAAAACTGCATATAAAAATCCTATGGGTATGTCTCCGTATAAAGTGGTTTATGGAAAAGCATGTCACTTACCTCTCGAACTAGAACATAAGGCATATTGGGCCATTAAAGCGCTCAATTATGATTTCAAACTTGCCGGTGAGAATAGACTATTTGAGATTAGCTCACTTGATGAGTGGAGAACCCAGGCCTATGAGAATGCCAAACTTTTAAAGAAAAAGTTAAAAGATGGCATGACAAAAGGATACAAAAGCGTGAGTTTAATGTAGGTGATTATGTTCTGTTATACAACTCTCGTTTAAGATTTTTTACAGGAAAAGTCCTCTCTAAATGGGAAGGTTCTTACGTTAGCGAGGAGGTCTATCATTCTGGTGCCATTAAAATCAACAACTTAGAAGGCACAAATCCGAAGGTGGTGAACAGTCAAAGAATCAAACATTATATCTCAGGTAATCCCATAAATGTTGAAACCAATGTTATTAATACCATAACCCCGGAGGAGTACATAAGGGACACTTTCCAGAACATTTCAGTCTCCGAAAAGGAATAGGTATGTGGTACGGTAAGTAAACCGACTCATGGTGCTTTTCGTAAAATGCTTGCTAAGTATGATGTTAATCATATAATTGCATCTCCATACCACCCACAGTCTAATGGTCAAGTAGAACTGAGTAATAGAGAGATTAAATTAATTTTGCAAAAGACCGTTAATAGATCTAGAAAGAATTGGTCCAAGAAACTTGATGATGCATTATGGGCCTACAGAACTGCATATAAAAATCCTATGGGTATGTCTCCGTATAAAATGGTTTATGGAAAAGCATGTCACTTACCTCTCGAACTAGAATATAAGGCATATTGGGCCATTAAAGAGCTCAATTATGATTTCAAACTTGCCGGTGAGAAGAGACTATTTGAGATTAGCTCACTTGATGAGTGGAGAACCCAGGCCTATGAGAATGCCAAACTGTTTAAAGAAAAAGTTAAAAGATGGCATGACAAAAGGATACAAAAGCGTGAGTTTAATGTAGGTGATTATGTTCTGTTATACAACTCTCGTTTAAGATTTTTTGTAGGAAAACTCCTCTCTAAATGGGAAGGTCCTTACGTTATCGAGGAGGTCTATAATTCCGGTGCCATAAAAATCAACAACTTCAAAGGCACAAATCCGAAGGAGGTGAACGGTCAAAGAATCAAACATTATATCTCAGGTAATCCCATAAATGTTGAAACCAATGTTATTAATACCGTAACCCTGGAGGAGTACATAAGGGACACTTTCCAGAACGTTTCAGACTCCGAAAAGAAATAGGTATGTGGTACGGTAAGTAAACCGACTCCAAAACAGTTCTAATAGCAATTTTTCTCCGTTTTAGAATATTTAAGAAAATAGGAAAATAAGTAGTCCGGAAAGGACACGAGGCGTCCACGAGGGTGGAGGGCGCGCCCTACCCCCCTACGTGTGCCCCCCTGCCTCGTGGGTACCTCGTGTGCCCTCCGGACTCTGTTTTCTTGTACGATACTTCTTTTGGCCAGTAAAAAATCATTATATAATCTCCCAAAGGTTTTGACCATCGTACCATGACACGATTCTATGTTTTTGTTTCGAGCTATTTCTGCAGCAGATTTAGAGCAAGATGTCTTCTCAAGAGTCAGTCGGGGAGAGTCGGGTGTCTCGTCCAACACCGGGGCCAGGAGCAAACAGTGATGTTGACCACTTTGGGCCATCAATGAAGGAAGAGATGGAGGCCGACTTGAAAAGGATAGATGCCATGGAGGAGGATCAAGAAGTTACCTTTCGTCTCAAAGCCAGATTCATGATGGAGGAACTTCACAGCTCAGCAATTCCAAACTCGGTCATCCCTCCCAATGCTAGATTTCTTTCTTATGAAAATATGAAAAAGAGTGTTACTTGTTCTCCCGCAGCTATGAAACATCCA
The DNA here is from genome assembly GCF_056163025.1 of Triticum urartu. NCBI lineage: Eukaryota > Viridiplantae > Streptophyta > Magnoliopsida > Poales > Poaceae > Triticum > Triticum urartu. The sequence continues at coordinate 264,825,509 of NC_141876.1, forward strand.
TGGGTGAAAGGAGCTTTAGTCGTCAAGGGCAAGCTCCGTGGGGAAATAATGGATCTTAAGCATCAAGTCAATAAGCTCAAGGAAGAGAATCATATCCTAAGGAGGAGCATCGCCAAGAATATCACATCACCACCTCTAAAGAAGGAGAACTAAGTATCGGGTATGGGCACTCCCCTTGGCAACTCCCAAGCTTGGGGGAGGTGCCCCGGTATCGTATCACCATCACACTTCTATCTTTACCGTTTTTCTTAGTTCGATCCTTTTGGTTATATCTTGATCTAGTAGAACAAAGTTTAGCATGATCTAGCTTTGAGTTTTGTGTTGATCCTTATCTATGTAATCGAGTCCGTGAGCTATATATAATAAAGATTAATCTTGAGTCAAGGGCTTGGTTATCTTGTTATGATCTTTACGAAATAAATAAAAAAATAAAAAGAAGGAATAAAAAGAAATAAAGAGATCATATTGATCTTATGGAGAGTAATGACTTCACATATAAAGAGTATGATGAATAAAAGTTTTTGAGAGCTGATAAGCATAGTTTTGGTCATCGTTGCAATTAACATGAAGTAATAAAGAAAGAGAGGTTTTCACATATAAATATACTATCTTGGACATCTTTTATGATTGTGAGCACTCATTAAAATATGACATGCTAAAAAGTTGATGTTGGACAAGGATGACAGCGTAATGGGTTATGTTTTCTTATATCTGAAATAAATTATATTTTCATGGATCATCCAACATGTTGAGCTTGCCTTTCCCCCTTATGTTAGCCAAACTCTTTGCACCAAGTAGAGATACTACTTGTGCTTCCAAATATCCTTCAACCCAGTTTTGCCATGAGAGTCCACCATATCTACCTATGGATTGAATAAGATCCCTCAAGTAAGTTGTGATTGTTGCAAGCAAAAAAATTTCTCTCTAAATATGTATGATCTATTAGTGTGGAGAAAATAAGCTTTATACGAGCGTGTGATATGGAAGAAATAAAAGCGACGGACTGCATAATAAAGGTCCCTATCACAAGTGGCAATATAAAGTGACGTTCTTTTGCATTAAGATTTTGTGCATCCAACCATAAAAGCACATGACAACCTATGCTTCCCTCTGTTAAGGGCCTATCTTTTATTTTTTTCTTATACCTTATACAAGAGTCATGGTGATCTTCACCTTTCCTTTTTACACTTTATCCTTTGGCAAGCACTATGTGTTGGAAAGATCCTGATATCTATATATCCAATTGTATGTGGGTTATCATAAACTATTATTGTTGACATTACCCTTGAGGTAAAAGGTTGGGAGGCAAAACTATAAGCCCCTATCTTTCTCTGTGTCTGATTAAAACTTCATACCCATAAGTATTGCGTGAGTGCCAGCAATTGTGAAAGACTAAATGATAGTTGAGTATGTGGACTTGCTGAAAAGCTCTTATATTGACTCTTTCCGATGTCATGATAAATTGCAATTGCTTCAATGACTGAGATTATAGTTTGCTAGTTTTTCAATGAAGTTTCTGATTCATACTTGACATTGTGAATAGATTGTTACTTTAGCATAAGGAATCATATGACAATATATATATATATATATATGTTGCTATTCTAAGAATGATCATGATGCCCTCATGCCCATATTTTATTTTATCGTCGCCTCTGTCTCTAAACATGTGGACATATTTTTTGATATCGGCTTCCGCTTGAGGACAAGCAAGGTCTAAGCTTGGGGGAGTTGATACGTCCATTCTGCATCATGCTTTTATATCGCTATTTATTGCATTATGGGCTATTATTACACATTATGTCACAATACTTATGCCTTTTCTCTCTTATTTTACAAGGTTTACATGAAGAGGGAGAATGCCGGCAGCTGGAATTCTGGGCTGGAAAAGGAGAAAATATTAGAGACCTATTTTGCACAACTCCAAAAGTCCTGAAACTCCACGAAAGTCAGTTTTGGAATATATAAAAAATATTGGGCGGAGGAAGCACTAGAGGGGGGCCACCCACTGTCCACGAGGGTGGAGGGCGCGCCCTACCCCCCTTGGCACGCCCCCTACCTCGTGGGCCACCTGGAAGCCCCCCGATGCCCATCTAGTATAAGGTGTCTTTCGCCCTGGAAGAAATCAGAAGAAAGATTTTGGGATGAAGCACCGCCGTATTGAGGCGGAACCTTGGCGGAACCAATCTAGGGCTCCGACGGAGCTGTTGTGCCGGGGAAACATCCCTCCGGGAGGGGGAAATCGTCACCATCGATCCTCTCATCAGGAGGGGGTCAATCTCCATCAACATCTTCACTAGCACCATCTCCTCTCAAACCCTAGTTCATCTCTTGTATCCGATCTTTGTCTCAAAACCTCAGATTGGTACCTGTGGGTTGCTAGTAGTGTTGATTACTCCTTGTAGTTGATGCTAGTTGGTTTATTTCGTGGAAGATTATATGTTCAAATCCTTTTATGCATATTAATACCCCTCTGATTATGAACATGAATATGATTTGTGAGTAGTTACGTTTGTTCCTGAGGACATGGGAGAAGTCTTGCTATAAGTAGTCATGTGAATTTGGTATTCGTTTGATATTTTGATGAGATGTATATTGTCTTTCCTCTAGTGGTGTTGATGCAGAGCATCCCAAGACCATCCCCATGGAACCAACTACATCTCCTACGACACCTCTTGGACCCATGACACGATCACGTGCAAGAGCTCTTGAAACCGAGGTGACATCTCTCCTCTCACATTTCCACTTCGATACACATGAGACATGGCTACTACCTCATACGGATACTTTGTGCATGCTTAAGTACCATGGAGAAGTTAAGGAGCAAGGAGAAGAGGAAGAGGAAGATTGACGTGAAGACGGAGAAGAAGAAGTGATGAAGAGGAAGCTACACGCTCCGGACGACCGGCCTGGACCGGACGTCCGACGACCTCCAGGCTCCGGACGTCCGGCCCTCTCCGGACGACCGACACCCCCGTACCCGAGCCAAATCTATAGATTTCCGGATCCCCTCGGATGACCTACGAGGCACGGACGTCCGACCCCGACCGGACGTCCGACCGAAGCACATCCGAGCCGAAATTACGAACGTCCGACATGCACCGGACGTCCGGACCCTCGTGAGCCTCCGGATGACCGGTGACCCCCGGACGTCCGACGCCTGTGTGCTGATTCGTGTTGGGCCACAGCCCATGTACCCCTTCGCCCCCCTCTTTTGCACTAAGACTATAAATACTCCACCTATTCCTTCTAGCTAGGGTTAGTTTTGGTTTAGCTCATTTTGAGAGATAGAGCTACGCTCATCCGCATCGGATCTACTCCTCGCGAGAGACCGCGGCCTCTTCGGAGAAGATCCCTTTGGATTCAAGACCTCCTTGCGGAGAAGAACATCAAGACCTCCTTACAGAGAAGACCGTTACCCTTGTATCGTCCTTAGTTGTTCGTGTACCATGTGAACTCTATGTATCCGAGGATCTAGCACATGTGTGACTTTCTTGTGTTGGTTTAGTGATTCTCTTGTGTTTCTCTTGTGTTTCCCTTGTGTTTTCCCTCTCTTTCCCCTCGTGTTCTTCGTGTCCTTCGGGGGATCCGCTCCTTTCATGAAAGATCGGCCACATAGGGTTCTACCCTACATCATCTTGGTATCAGAGCCACGTTGATCACAATTTCGGAGCCTCCCTCGTTGTTTTCTAGCCTAATTTTGTTGTGTTCTTCCCCAATTTTGAAAATCCCCACCAAAAATAGCCCCAAATTTCTTTTTGTGATTTGTTAGTGTGTTGAGATTTTGTTGGTTTGGATCCGTGGATTTGCTTTGTTTTGAGTGGATCTAGCTTCCCCCCTTCCCCCACTCTTTCCATCCACAAAATCCTCCGGATTTGACAATTTTCGCCATCTCCACCTCGAACCCTAGTTGTTCATCCCGTGCCCGAAAATCGCCCAGGCACCGGATGTCCGACCCAGCCCGAACGTCCGACGACGACCGAACGACCGGCCCATCCCGGACGTCCGACCGACCCTGACTAAACTGAATTTTTCCAGTTAGTCACCACCACCGACCACATTTCCGCAAACGCACTCATACCACTATACACCATCCCCACTTCCGCATACCACCACCATTTTGGACCGTTTCGCACTCCGACACGTGTTGCCGCTTCGAGCTTTGAGAATTTGAGTTGTTGTTCCGTATCCTTCTGTGTTTCGGCTATCTAGGTACGGTTCGACATTGACATCACCGCCGCTCATCTCCGCCACGGACGCGTCATCAACAACAACCACCTCGACTACACCTTGGTATTCGTGCCACCATTTTGACACCATACTGGAAGCAAGACCGGTAACCTTGTCTTGGTATTAGACATATCCTCTTGCCATTGCATTGATACCCATCATAGCCTTACTCCTTTGCGTTGCTTACCCATCGAGACTAGCCATTGAGTATTGCCGGCAAAGAGCCTTGTGCACATTAGTGATCATACTTCCCATAGCATACATACATCATTGTTGCATAAATTGGTATCATCTCTTGTGTCACAAAGTTGTCATCGCATACACAATTGCTATCTTGGTTCGTCAAGCATTGCATGAGAAAAGAGCTCCAACATCAAAGAGCCAAGCAAGCTTTTAAGCAAAGAGGAAAGATAAGCAAAGAGATTTTAAGCAAGAACCATAGTATCATACAACATTAAGATTTTAAGCAAGAACCACGCGCTCCGTGTCCTTCTGGCGCGAGGAGGACGACGACTGGCAGAGCCAGTAGGCTGGGCCGAGCCAGGTGGCTGGGCCAGCACAGGTAAGGCCCGGGTGGGCTTCCCTCTCTCTCTCTTTTTATTTGTTTCTGTTTTTCTAATTAACTGCAACTGTTGGGCTTTAAATAAAATACTAAAATGTTTCCAAAAATCCTGAAAATAATTGTGGGCTCTGTTTAGATTATTTCCAACAGCAAACATTTATTTCCAGGATTATTTGAGCATTTAAATTATTTTATAGCATTTAAATGCCCAAATTCAAATACTTATGATTTAATTCAATGACCTTCTGTTGACCTAGAAAATTGTGCACCAATTTTTGCCAGAGGTTTTAACCCAAGACAAGGAGGGTGAACTTTTTAGAAGGGCATTTCAGGTTCATTGAAAATAATTTTAGTAAACCCTAGTTGTTTCCAGGGGGGTGTTGGGGGTTTCTGCTTTCCCCATTTCAAATTTAAGAGAAATTTAAACATGATGCACACTCTAATGCTTGAACTAGCTAGGGTGTGACAAAAGAATTGTAGCGGATGCTCTTTCCCGCATATGCATGCTTGTTACTCAACTTGAATTGGATGTCATTGTTTTTTAGCATATCAAAGACTTGTATAAGCATGATCCTACTTTTGCTACTCCTTATGCCAAGTGTTTGATGCATACTTATTGGGAACGCTATTACATCAAAGATGGATATCTTATGAGAGCTAACAAACTTTTCATCCCCGAGTCTTCTCTTCGTTTGTTACTTTTGCATGAATCTCATGGAGGAGGCTTAATGGGACATTTCGGACATGACAAGACGTTCGCCACGCTCTCGAAGAACTACTTTTGGCCAAAGATGTTTCGCGATGTCAATCGCTTCACCAACTGTTGCTCTACATGTCGCAAAGCTAAGTCCAAAGCTCAATCTCATGGCCTTTATATGCCTCTACCAATTCCATACCAACCATGGGAAGACATTAGCATGGACTTTGTACTTGGTTTGCCTAGGACTCGAAATGGGAAAGATTCGATATTTGTCGTTGTGGACCGTTTCTCAAAAATGGCACATTTTATTCCTTGCAACAAGATAGACGATGCTTCACATGTTGCTAATCTCTTTTGTAGGGAAATATTGCGTCTACATGGAGTGCCAAAGACGATCGTCTCGGACCATGATGTCAAGTTCCTAAGCTTCTTTTGGAAGACCCTATGCGCCAAGCTCGGAATCAAGCTACTCTTCTCCACGGCTTACCACCCTCAAACCGACGGCCAAACGAAGGTGACCAAGCACACACTCTCCGCTCTACTTCGAGTACTCATCAAGAAGAATATCAAGGAGTGGGAGGAGTGCCTACCTATCGCCGAGTTTGCCTACGACCAAGCAAGACACTCAACTACCGGCAAGTCCCCCTTCGAGGTCATCTACGGATTCAACCCATTGTCACCATTGGACATTCTTCCTCTACCACTCCAAGAGCGCATCAATTTGGACACAAGTGCACGAGCGACACATCTCAAGAAGGTGCATGAAGATACAGAAACAACATCGAGCGCCAAGTTCAAGGCCTTGCGACCAAACTCAACTTCAACAAGCAACCTATGGTCTTCAACATTGGTGATCTCGTGTGGCTACACCTTCACAAGGATCGCTTTCCACAAGAACGCAAGTCCAAGCTTCGAACACGAGCGGATGGCCTTTCAAGGTGCTCGCACGATACAACGACAACGCTTACAAGATCGACCTCCCACGCGACAAGTACACTGTGAGCGACATCTTCAACGTCAAGATCTCTCTCCCTTCCATGGTGATGAAGAATTTGATCCGGGGACGAATCTTCCCCAAGGGAGGGGAGATGATGCGGAGCATCCCAAGACCATCCCCATGGACCTAACTACATCTCCTACGACACCTCTTGGACCCATGAGACGAGCACGTGCGAGAGCTCTTGAAACCGAGGTGACATCTCTCCTCTCACATTTCCACTTTGATACAATGAGACATGGCTACTACCTCATACGGATACTTTGTGCATGCTCAGGTACCATGGGGAAGCTAAGGAGCAAGGAGAAGAGGAAGAGGAAGATGAATGTGTAGACGGAGAAGAAGAAGTGATGAAGAGGAAGCTACAGGCTCTGGACGACCGGCCTGGACCGGACGTCCGATGACCTCTAGGCTCCGGACGTCCGGCCCTCTCCGGACGACCGACGCCCCCGCACCCGAGCCAAATCTATGGATTTCTGGAGCCCCTCGGACGACCGACGACGCCCGAACGTTCGACCCCGACCAGACGTCCGACCGAAGCACACCCGAGCCGAAATTACGGATGTCCGACAGGCACCGGATGTCCGGAACCTCGCGAGCCTCTGGACGACCGCTGACCCCCGGACGTCCGCCGCCTGTGTGCTGATTCGTGTTGGGCCGCAGCCCATGTACCCCTTCGCCCCCCTCTTTTGCACTAAGACTATAAATACTCCACTATTCCTTCTAGCTAGGGTTAGTGTTGGTTTAGCTCATTTTGAGAGATAGAGCTATGCTCATCCACATTGGATATACTCCTCGTGAGAGACCGCGGCCTCTTTGGAGAAGATCTCTTTGGATTCAAGACCTCCTTGCGGAGAAGAACATCAAGACCTCCTCACGAAGAAGACCATTACCCTTGTATCGTCCTTAGTTGATCGTGTACCGTGTGAACTCTATGTATCCGAGGATCTAGCACATGTGTGACTTTCTTGTGTTGGTTTAGTGATTCTCTTGTGTTTCTCTTGTGTTTCCCTTGTGTTTTCCCTCTCTTTCCCCTCGTGTTCTTCGTGTCCTTCGGGGGATCCGCTCCTTTCATGAAAGATCGGCCACATAGGGTTCTACCCTACATCATCTTGGTATCAGAGCCACGTTGATCACAATTTCGGAGCCTCCCTCGTTGTTTTCTAGCCTAATTTTGTTGTGTTCTTCCCCAATTTTGAAAATCCCCACCAAAAATAGCCCCAAATTTCTTTTTGTGATTTGTTAGTGTGTTGAGATTTTGTTGGTTTGGATCCGTGGATTTGCTTTGTTTTGAGTGGATCTAGCTTCCCCCCTTCCCCCACTCTTTCCATCCACAAAATCCTCCGGATTTGACAATTTTCGCCATCTCCACCTCGAAACCTAGTTGTTCATCCCGTGCCCGAAAATCGCCCAGGCACCGGATGTCCGACCCAGCCCGAACGTCCGACGACGACCGAACGACCGGCCCATCCCGGACGTCCGACCGACCCTGACTAAACTGAATTTTTCCAGTTAGTCACCACCACCGACCACATTTCCGCAAACGCACTCATACCACTATACACCATCCCCACTTCCGCATACCACCACCATTTTGGACCGTTTCGCACTCCGACACGTGTTGCCGCTTCGAGCTTTGAGAATTTGAGTTGTTGTTCCGTATCCTTTTGTGTTTCGGCTATCTAGGTACGGTTCGACATTGACATCACCGCCGCTCATCTCCGCCACGGACGCGTCATCAACAACAACCACCTCGACTACACCTAGTATTTGTGCCACCATTTTGACACCATACTGGAAGCAAGACCGGTAACCTTGTCTTGGTATTAGACATATCCTCTTGCCATTGCATTGATACCCATCATAGCCTTACTCCTTTGCGTTGCTTACCCATCGAGACTAGCCATTGAGTATTGCCGGCAAAGAGACTTGTGCACATTAGTGATCATACTTCCCATAGCATACATACATCATTGTTGCATAAATTGGTATCATCTCTTGTGTCACAAAGTTGTCATCGCATACACAATTGCTATCTTGGTTCGTCAAGCATTGCATGAGAAAAGAGCTCCAACATCAAAGAGCCAAGCAAGCTTTTAAGCAAAGAGGAAAGATAAGCAAAGAGATTTTAAGCAAGAACCATAGTATCATACAACATTAAGATTGTCATACTCGATCATCTTGGATCATATCATAGCAACACCTTGCATAAAGCATACTTGGGATAGAAGTCGTTGCATTTTTGCTAAGTAGGTTGGGCACAAGTTCTTGTATCCGCCTATTGTGCAACCGTGCTAGCATCTCTCTACTGTTGTGCAACAAGAGCATTTTTGTGGATTCCACATTTTGGCTCATCCTTGGTTGCCCAACCCCACTTATCTTTTTGCGTGTGTGTTTCCGTGTACCTTATATGCTTGGTCTACTTGTTACATTGCATCTTGCGAATATTTTCCAACATTATTGAAGCTCACTTACAATTGCATGAAATTTTCTGCCACCATCCTAACCAAGCTCCACCAAAAGCTTTTACTTGTGTAGGTGTGAGAAACCGACAAGATCTAGTACCAATTGTACTATTTCCTTGTCCTACATTGGAGTGATCAGCGATCCACTTTCAACTTTGATCAAGGTACATTTGGTATTCGTTCTTCTCTTTCTACAACTCACATTTGTCTCGGAATGATGGATAGGCCAAGTACTTCTACCAACCCACTCTTCATTGAGCACGACGATGACATGAACTCCTACGTCACCAAGAGTCACCTCTTTGGTGCACAACATGCTTTGCATCAAGAGCAACAAGCTATGAGTGAACGCATCGACAACCTTGCCGCCGACTTGCGACTTTCTGAGCAACGTACAAGGGACTACTTCAACCACAAGCTCGACGATCACAAGCAAGAGAATGACGCAAGGATGGACAAAATTCGTGCTTTGTTGCTCAACCGCTCTTCTTCCACTTTGTCTTCATTAGGAAGGACTCGCTCAAGCAGACACTCCGACTTCACACTCTCTGGCTCAAGTACACCGACATCGAACACTCTTCGCCGAGCCGTGCGCAACGATCGTCAAGCAAGCCTCAATCCCCTACGCGACACCAACTCTCAAGAGCGCCGACGACGTCAAACTCAAGAGGCCTTTGCACTCGCATGAGACCGGCAACGACAACGCCAACATGAAGAGGAAGAGCGAGCGCGTCTACACCAAGCTGCACAAGATGCCGAGGCACAACGCCAAGAAGAACAACTCCGTGAAACTCAAGCACTTGCGGCCCAACAAGCCCTCCAAGATTCAAGTAGAGCCATAGCCAACCGAGGCCGACAAGCTCGAGAACAAGAAGAAGCATTTCGCGAAGAAATTCAAGAACGGAGATTTCAAGATCGTGTGCATCGTCAAGTTCCTCAAGCTCATCCTCGAACTCGACAAGCTCCTCCACAAGCTCGCCAAGAACATCAAGTTCATCAAGAGCAAGACGACAATGGAAATCCTCCACGACAAGAGCAACATGAAGTTGACAACCCTCCTCACCAAGAGCGACACGAGCTTGACAATCATCTACAACACGGGCGTCATCATCCCTGACCCCAACACAATGAAGAGCAACGCTATGGCAAACTCAAGTTCACCATGCCCAAGTTCAACAGAAGCAATGACCCCGAAGAGTACCTTTCATGGTCATTGAAAGTTGACAAGATCTTCTGTTTGCACAATTATGAAGAAGAGAAGAAGATCGTGATGGCATCCCTTGAGTTCGAAGACTATGTCCTCATTTGGTGGGAACAAGTTATCAAGCGCCGTGAGACAAGAGGTGAACCACCCATCACCACTTGGGCACAAATGAAGGATGTCATGAGAGCACGTTTCGTGCCTACCTACTACAACCGCGACCTCTTCAAGAAACTCCAACTACTCAAGTAAGGAACCAAGAGCGTTGAAGAGTACTACAAGGAGATGGAGATTGCCATGATACGAGCCAATGTCACGGAAGAAGAAGAGCAAACAATGGCACGTTTCTTGAATGGACTCAACCATAATATCAAGAAGATCGTCGACTTCCAACCATACTCGAACCTCATCGAGCTAGTGCACCAAGCTACCAAAGCGGAACGCCAAGTGCAAGATGATTTCAAGTATGCCAAGTTCTCATCCAAGTCATATGGCTTCTCCAACAACCAAGCTTCAACGACTCCAACACCGACTACCAAGCCTTCTACTAGCACCATCGACAAGTCGAGTTCCAAGAAAGCTTCGTCCACTCCAAGTCATCCTACTACTACGAGCAACTTCAAGCCGAGAGCTTCAACATCATCAACTCCAACCGATGAGACCGTCAAGACGAGTTCCTTCAAGTGTTTCACTTCCGGAGGCCGAGGCCACAAGTCCTACGAGTGCACCAACAAGCGGACCATGATCCTCAACGACGACGACACTTACGACTCAATGAGTGAAGAAGAAATGGACACCATAGAGCAAGCTTCCATGCACCGGCAAGTGAATGATGAAGAGGAACAAGTCTTTTGCGATGAAGATTCAAGTCCCGCACTTGTTGTCTCCAAAGTCTTGACTCTCCAACATCACCAAGAAGAAGACCAAAGATGCCACATATTCCACACCAAGGCTGGCATCAATGAACGATCCGTTAAGGTCATCATAGATGGAGGGAGTTGTCATAATCTAGCAAGTGAAGAACTTTGCTCCAAGCTCCAATTGCCCAAGATGAAGCATCCACATCCATACAAAGTGCAATGGCTTAGTGACTCCGGAACCATCCAAGTCGAGCACCGAGTACAAGTCTCCTTCAAAATTGGAGCCTACGAAGACATCTTGGAGTGCGACGTTGTTCCAATGACCGTTTTACATCTTATCCTTGGACGCCCATGGCAATTCGATAGAGGAGTCATCCACAATGGCCGAACGAACCACTACATCTTCAAGATGAAGGGCAAGGAGTATGTCCTCCATCCAATGTCACAAGTCAAGTGATCGCCGACAAGCAAGCCACCCATCATGGAGATAATAGTGAGAGAGCGAGCCACAAAAACGAGAGTGAGCGCCACAAGCCCAAATCAAACACCTCCACGATGAGCGAAAAGAAGAACTTAGTCCTATTTGCCACCAAAAGTGAGATAAGAGGAGTGTGTGAGAACTCATCTAGTGTCCTACACTACGTCATTGTGTGCAAGGACAATGCACCACAAACTAACACTTCTCACACTCTTCCTCTAGTGTTGTCTTCTCTTTTACAGGAATTTCACGATGTCTTCCCCGACGAGCTACCTCCGGGACTACCTCCACTACGAGGCATTGAGCACCGCATCGACCTCATCCCCGGAGCACCGCTTCAGAACAAAGCTCCCTACCGCGTCAACCCCGAAGAAACCAAAGGAATACAAAGGCAAGTAAAGCATCTCATACACCATGGACATGTGCGTGAAAGTTTGAGCCCTTGTGCCGTCCCGGTCATTCTTGTGCCAAAACGTGACGGTAGCTTTCGCATGTGCTCCAATTGTAGACCTATCAATGCTATCACCGTTCGTTATAGGTATCCCATTCCACGCCTAGATGATATGCTTGATGAGCTTAGTGGTGCCACTATCTTTTCTAAAATTGATCTTAAGAGTGGTTACTATCAAATCCGCATACAAGAGGGTGATGAATGGAAAACCGCTTTCAAAACCAAGTTTGGTTTGTATGAGTGGTTAGTCATGCCTATGGCTCTTTCGGAAGCATCGGGTACTTTTATGCGTCTTATGAATCATGTCTTTCGCCCTTACATTGGTATATTTGTTGTGGTCTACTTTGATGATATCCTTGTTTATAGCAAATCTCTTAGAGATCATGTCACCCATGTTCGAACCATTTTGCAAACTCTTCGAAAAGAGCACCTCTATGCTAATATGGAGAAATGCCTTTTTGGCATTGACAAGCTCGTTTTCTTGGGTTTTGTTGTTTCCTCTATGGGTGTTCATGTTGATGAGTCCAAGATCAATGCTATTAAGACTTGGCCACAACCAACCAATTTGCATCAAGTGCGTAGCTTTCTTGGCCTTGCGGGTTTCTATCGTCGCTTTGTGAAGGATTTTAGCACCATTGCTTCTCCTTTGCATGCTTTGAGAAAGAAGAATGCGCCCTTTGTTTGGGGACCATCCCAAGATACCGCATTCAATGAGCTTAAGAATTTGCTTACTCATGCTCCCGTGCTTGATTTACCCAACTTCGACAAGCCTTTTGAGATTCATTGCGATGCTAGTGGTAATGGCATAGGAGGTGTGTTAACACAAGAGAAGCGCCCCATAGCTTACTTTAGTGAGAAACTTTCCGGAGCGCAACTCAATTACCCCATCTATGACAAAGAGCTATATGCTTTAGTCCGCGTTTTGCATGAATGGGAACACTATCTTCGCCCACATGGGTTCATCATTCATATCGATCATGAGACTCTCAAGTACCTTAAGGGTCAAACCAAGTTGAACAAGCATGTAACGCCCTCGATGCGGCTATATCTCCCACGTGTCGAAGCACGACTAAGAGGAATAACCGCATTGAAAGCAATGTCGCAAGTGAGGTAATCTTCACACAACCCATGTAATACATAAGGGAAAGAGATACATAGTTGGCATACAATCGCCACTTCACACAATACATGAATTAAAGCATTACATCAACCATATACAACCAAGGTCCGTCTACGGAACCAAAATAAAAGAAGACTACCCCAAATGCTACACAGATCCCCGATCGACCCCAACTAGGCTCCACTACTAATCAACTAGAACGAAACAACACAAAGGACAAGATCTTCATCGAGCTCCTCCTGAGCTTGGTTGCGTCATCTGCACGGACTCATCGGCACCTGCAAGCTGGTTTTGGAAGTATCTGTGAGCCACAGGGACTTAGCAATCTCACACCCTCGCGATCAAGACTATTTAAGCTTATAGGTAAGGTAAAGGTATGAGGTGGAGCTGCAACAAGCGACTAGCATATATGGTGGCTAACATACGCAAATGAGAGCGAGAAGAGCAGGCAAAGCACGATCGAGAAACTATGATCAAGAAGTGATCCTAGAGCAACCTACGTCAAGCATAACTCCAACACCGTGTTCACTTCCCGGACTCCGCCGGAAAGAGACCATCACGGTTACACACGCGGTTGACGTATTTTAAATAAGATCAACTTCAGGTTTTCTACAACCGGACGTTAACAAATTCCCATCTGCCCATAACCGCGGGCACGGCTTTCGAAAGTTCGAAACCCTGCAGGGGTGTCCCAACTAGCCCATCACAAGCTCTCACGGTCAACGAAGGATATTCCTTCTAGCGGGAAGACCCGATCAGACTCGGAATCCCGGTTACAAGACATTTCGACAATGGTAAAACAAGTCCAGCAACACCGCCCGAATGTGCCGACAAATCCCGATAGGAGCTGCACATATCTCGTTCTCAGGGCACACTCAGATGAGACATCCTACGAGTAAAACCAACCCTCAAGTTGCCCCGAGGTGGCCCCGCAGTCTACTCGGTCGGACCAACACTCAAAGGAGCACTGGCCCGGGGGGGTTAAAATAATGATAACCCTCAGGAGCGCGACTCCCAAGGGAAAAGAAAAGGCTAGGTGGCGAATGGTAAAACCAATGTTGGGCATTGCTGGAGGAGTTTTATTCAAGGCGAACTGTCAAGGGGTTCCCATTATAACCCAACCGCGTAAGGAACGCAAAATCCGGGAACATAACACCGATATGACGGAAACTAGGGCGGCAAGAGTGGAACAAAACACCAGGCATAAGGCTGAGCCTTCCACCCTTTACCAAGTATATAGATGCATTAATTAAATAAGAGATATTGTGATATCCCAACAAAATATCCATGTTCCAACAAGGAACAAACTCCAATCTTCACCTGCAACTAACAACGCTATAAGAGGGGCTGAGCAAAGCGGTAACATAGCCAAACAACGGTTTGCTAGGACAAGGTGGGTTAGAGGCTTGGTTCAACAATATGGGAGGCATGATAAGCAAGTGGTAGGTATCGCAGCATAGGCATAGCAAAAGAGCGAGCAACTAGCAAGCAAAGATAGAAGTGATTTCGAGGGTATGATCATCTTGCCTGAAATCCCGCAAGGAAGAAGAACGAGTCCATGAAGAAGACAAACGGACATAGACGAACGGGTCCTCACAAACGTGATGTTATCGGAACCAACCCGAAGAAGCAAACACCAGAAAGAAGCACACAACATAGTAAACAACCAACACATGAACACGGTATGATATGCGGGATGCGGTATGCGATGCATATGCATGATTTGCAAGGGAATTAATGAACCTGGCCTCAACTTGGGAATCCAAGAGTGCCACTGGAAAGGTGAGATGATTTCGGTTGAAATCGATATAAAGATCACCGGAATCGGATGCACGGTTTGGAAATGGCAAGCAAAACAAATATGGCACCGGTCTGCGATAATCAACAAGTAGTCATCTAAATGCATCAAGATAAATATGCTACAGCACTCAAACATGACAACAAAATACATGGCAGGGAACCACTCATGATGCTTGACAAAAGATGAACACTGAGCTACGGCCAATTCATCCATTAACAGATTCAAACAAGCATGGCAAAAGTGCAAATGATAACAGGTTTCAGACTTCGTGAAATTAACACAAGTCTGGAATTTAACATCAGGTAGCACACTTTAGAGCATGAAAACTACATGCTACAGGAACTTAACATGGCAAAGAAAGGCATGGAATGAAGCTACTCAAAGCACTTAACAAAAGTTCCTTAGTGACCTTGAGCCAAAAGGGATCATAAAATACAATTGCAAGCATGTGAACATGGCAAAAACATGATCAGATTACAGACTTAGTGAAAAACTGGAGCATGCAAATCAGTTAATGAGTAGGCATGTTTACGAGCTCGATGCACTCACTACAGAGCATGGAATGACAGACTAAGCATACACCCATCAAGAATACATGGCATAGAAGCTAGACATGGCAATAACAACAACATAGAATGCACGGATCAATAGCAACATCCTCGGCAAAATCGCTAACAAGTCAACAATTTGCCAGGATTCATGATATAGCAAACGTAGAGCTCGATTGACTCAAGCTAGGGTGCTCCATAAATGCAAACAAAGACATGGATGGATGGAGCACCACACTTTTAACAAATCATCCTTACTGATCATCCTCAAAAGAAGCACGTATTAGTAGGAAACAACATGAACATATGGCATACCGACAAAATCAGGACAAGGACTTAGTGAAATTCTAAGTCCCTGAAATCAGCATTACCGATTACAATACTTTGCAAGCTTGTGCTAGTCACCACAAACACCACAAAAATACATGGCAAGCACCTCTGTAAAGATGGCATGGCACACATTAAACATGGCAAAAATGACAAATATCTATTTGATGAAACAGATCTGGCAAATTACTCACATAGCCCTCTTCCAACGGCATTTCGGGCATCAAGATGAGCTCAAATGAAAATGATGCAGTGAGATGAAATGATGTACTCGTCGAGACGAACATTTTGATATGCTACACGCGCAAATCGGAGCTACGAGTGATGAGTTAAGATGCGATGCAAATGCCAAAAAAATACTGGGGAAAAAGGACTTAGACGAATTTTACCCTCTCAGAAACAGATCTAGGGTTGACTTGCATGTGGTTCGAGGTTCACCAGGATCCTTGCCGGAGTTGACGGGGAACATGACCGGAGATGTGGCTCCGGCGAGCTGGGAGGTCGTCCGGTCGCCGGGACGGGGAGATCCGGGGACGGGGATCCTGGATCCGGCGTCGGAGGCGAGCAGGGCGGCCATGGCAGAGGCAGCGGGCGCGCTCCAGAGGTTGGCGGCGGTGATGGGCGGCAGCTCCGGCGATGAAGGTCGCCGGCGACGGCGATGGAGTGCGGCAGCGCTCGGCAAGCAGATGAGGAGGCGCGGCGAAGGACTCGGGTGCGGGGTTCGCTGGCGCGCCGGCGGGTGGCACGGGGAGATCCGGCAGCCGAAGGCGATGAACTCCGGTCGCCGGCGATGGGGCTGACGGTGGCCGGAGCAGGCGAGACAGCAGCGGAGAACGCGCGGTCGGACGGCGCGGGGCGTGGGTGCACGCGGGCTGGGCGGCGGCGCAGACGGGCTCGCGCGGGCCGCGACGGCGGTGGGAGGAGAGAGAGGGCGGCGGTGGTGAGGTGGCAGCGCGTGGTTGGCTATGGAGGCCGGCGCGGACATGTACGGTGTGGGAGAATTTGTCCGGTGGCGCGAGGTAGGAGGAGCTAGGGTTTCATCCGCGAGATTTTCGGGGAAGATGACATATATATAGGTAGAGGGAGCTAGGAGAGTCCAAATGAGGTGTGGTTTGCGGCCACGCGATCGTGATCAAACGACCGAGATGATAGAAGGGGTTTAGGTGGGTTTTGGGCCAAATTGGAAGGGTGTTGGGATGCAAGCAAAGACAAGGCAAACAACAATGAATAACTGGAAGACACTTGGCACATCGGTCTCGAGGCGTTACAAAGCGTCATGCTAAATGGAGTGAATTTATTGAGTCTTTTCCTTATGTCATCAAGTACATCAAAGGAAAAGAAAACTGTCAGGACCCCGATTCCAAGTCACATCGGTCTAGCCGGTAACACCTCATATCACTTTGCGGCCTCACGCACGGTATCCCACGGGTGTCGCCTTACCACGGCCCGGGACCGTTTGCGCCTTTTGGCTCACGTATATGATAGTGTCGCTAGCATCCATATGACAGAGAACCCGGGCCGACATGGCTAGTCATGAACCCAAAGCGGCACAGACCTATGGAGACAGGCATACATGAATCACATCGAGCATGTCGGTCATCAGCGATTGATTCCGGGCTGTAGCACTGGGCTAACAGGACTCCGGGGAACCCGGGCTGTAGCAGGCTAGGCAGGACTCCGGAAGTCACAGCGTGACATTTCCCCGAAGGGACAGACATAGGAACGAAGTGAAACACATGCCGGCCAGCCAAGTGTCCTGAGCAATAGTGCTAGGCTAGCAGGACTCCGGTGAACCGGGCTGTAGCGGACTACTATGGCTCGAGGAACACTAGACTACATTTCCCCATAAGAAAGGCTGCCAAGGATAAACAACTAGATTGTCGGATCCCACTCATACCAAGCATTTCAATCATACACACAACATGCCCGATATGAGTACATACAACATGGCATCACAACAAACCTCTACAACTCAAGTACTTTATTTAAAGGCTCCAGGGAGCCATACATAACATGTTCATATAGATAGGGGTCACATGACCCGACACTCAAGTCATACAAACATACAAGCACATGCGGAAGCAACTAGTCTAAGTACAGACTCTAGAAAGAAAGAAGGCTTCTCGAAGCCTGTCTATCTACATAGGGCCCTCCATGGCCAGGATCACCACCTGGGTGGCTAGTCACTCATCGACGTCAAGGTCTACGTAGAACCCATCGGAGGGGGCGGTGTTGTCGTCTGAAAACAGTAATTAAGCAAACATGAGTACAAAGGTACTCAGCAAGTCTTACATCAGGACCTACTATACATGCTTATCCTCAAGAAGGTGGTGGGGTTAATGCAGCAAGCCAGCTTTGACTCTTGGCTAAGCTATCCTACGGAACCTCACCAGTAAAATAGTTTTCGCACACGAGTCCACTACTCACCAACACAATACTCCACCGGGGATCCTCCCTCGTCATCCTACGAGAGGGCCATCCTTGGTACTCACACTTATCTTGAGTCTTTTATTAGTACCCATTAACTTGTCTATGAACTGTATAGGCAACCAAGTAGTCCTTTACCACGGACGCGGCTATTCGAATAGTTTTATACCCTGCAGGGGTGTACTTCTTCATACACGCTTTCACCACTTACCGCCGTTTACACGACATGTACTCGGCAACCTTCAAGCGGAAGCCCAGCGAGGGTGTCGGCCACGGCCTACCTAAACACTTAAGTCTCTAGTCCAGGTTTATCGCCTATCCAGGTTCCATCCGCAGGGAGTCCGGCCGAGGTTTCCACATACGGCCTCGAACGATGTGAATAGGGATCCCGAGACACCAAACGGGTGACTCGGTACACCGTGCCATGGTGTATCTACCGCAACATAGCCCACCCCTAGGGTCAGCGCTACGCACGACCGCCAACACATAACCTACAAACACCAGAAACTATTTGCAACTCCTGGACAGAGTACTAGGGTGGTTAAAAGCCGAGAGGTCAATTAAGGATCCCAATGCATGGTAGTAGCTGAATCTTAAATCACACATACAGATCTCAGTTCTTAGGGACGGCCTCAATGAAACAACCCACCATGTACTCCTACATGGCCTCTCATCGATACCTTTACCAAAACATGTTCAACACATCCCTCACATTACCGGCATAAGCATTTCACTCTGGCCCATCACCCAGATGAACCGGACCTGACACAACTCTAAGCATAGCAGGCATAGCAAGGTAGGAATCACATACATGGCTCAATCAACTCCTACACATGCTAGTGGGTTTCATCTAGTTACTGTGGCAATGACAGGTCATGCAGAGGATAAGGGTTCAACTACCGTAGCACACAGTAGTTTGAATCGCGTTGTCTTAATGCAGTAAACAAGAGCAGAAGCGAGAACATGGGTTTGTATCGGAATGATCAATGGTTGCTTGCCTGATGGAGTGGTAATGGGATACTGCCCTTCAGTTGGATACTCGTGAATATCCTCGAAGGCAGAACCTACCACGAAGAACACATCGGAACACAATCAACACATGACGATATGCAACAATATGATGCATGCTATGACATGGCAATATGAATGTGTCTTGGCCTAATGCAAGCTATAACAGAAAGGAATGAACTCATTTGAATCAAAGATTCAAATATTAGCTCATTAAACATGGCCTTAATAGTGCATTTCCTTATTCTGCTTAAACAGCAAGGTAAACTTGTTTTGTCATGCATGAAACCATTACAGATGGATAGATTGAATTTTTTGATCATTTTTCATATATAAATCTTTGCATTTGGAGCTATGGTTGATTTTCTGTGATTTTTAGAAGTTTTAACTATTTTCTGGAAATTCCTGAATAAAAATAAATCCAGAAAATGCATTACTGCATCAGCATTGCGTCATGCTGACCTCGGCAGGTCAAAGGCGCCAGCCCAGGTCAAACCTCTCAGCTAATTAACAGGATTAGATTAACTCTAATTAGCTGTCAGTGGGGCCTGGGCCCACATGTCAGTGACTGATTTAATTAAAAATTAATTAAAACTAATCCTAAATTAGTTAGCAGACCGGCCCCACCTGTCATAGACTCAGGGGGTCTACTTGGGCCCACCCAGGAGTCAAACTGGGTCA
This sequence comes from Triticum urartu, assembly GCF_056163025.1. NCBI lineage: Eukaryota > Viridiplantae > Streptophyta > Magnoliopsida > Poales > Poaceae > Triticum > Triticum urartu. The sequence goes on from NC_141876.1 coordinate 264,845,365, forward strand.
AACTCGCCGGCGACTCGACGCCGGCGAGGCCCGAGACGGTGGCGCAGCTCGGAAAATGCCCATAGGGCACGGGCGAGGCCGTTCTTGGGCTCGTTGGAGAGCTCTTGCAGTCGCGCATCTAGTGGTGGTGGAGGCCGGGCCTACGGTGGCCGGAGACGACGACGGCGAGCTCCAAGGCGGCGGTCGGTGTTCGGCCATGTGCGGGGAGTGGGCTGCGGCGTGCAAACACGGAAACTGAAGCGCTAGCGAGGCACTACGCGATGCGGCAAGCACGTTGCATAGCACAGGAGGACCAAATGGTCGCCGGAGCGACGCCGGCGACGAGCTCGAGCGGAGACGAGCTTCGGCCATGGTGGAACCATGGCCTACAGGGTGCAAACGCGTGGGAAAGAAGAGGGGAAAGGCGGCGGAGCTCACAGGGAGGTCGATGAGCAGCTCAGTGGGCTCGGGGGCGACTGGAGCGAGGCGAATCGATGAACGGCGTCCGACGGGTACCGAGGTTGAAGACGATCCGATGGCGGCGATGCAGGGCCTCCGACGATGCGTGGCTCGGTGGGAGGGCGAGGGCGTCGTGGCGGAGCTTCTGGACAGGTCAGAGAGGCGAGGGGGTGACGGAGAGCGTGACTACAGCGGTGAGACGGCGACAAGCTCGTCGGCCATGGTGCGGGAGAGGGTTAGGGAGACGAGGGGAGAGTGAGCGAGGATGAGAGGGGGACGTGGGGGTCGCGTGGCACCCCTAGGCGTCTCCAGGGGTCGGCGGAAGCAGGAGGTGGCCGGCGTGTGGCCGCGGGCGCCGGCCACGCGCTCCGCGTCCTTCTGGCGCGAGGAGGACGACGACTGGCAGAGCCAGTAGGCTGGGCCGAGCCAGGTGGCTGGGCCAGCACAGGTAAGGCCCGGGTGGGCTTCCCTCTCTCTCTCTCTTTTTATTTGTTTCTGTTTTTCTAATTAACTGCAACTGTTGGGATTTAAATAAAATACTAAAACGTTTCCAAAAATCCTGAAAATAATTTGGGCTCTGTTTAGATTATTTCCAAGAAGCAAACATTTATTTCCAGGATTATTTGAGCATTTAAATTATTTTATAGCATTTAAATGCCCAAATTCAAATACTTATGATTTAATTCAATGACCTTCTGTTGACCTAGAAAATTGTGCACCAATTTTTGCCAGAGGTTTTAACCCAAGACAAGGAGGGTGAACTTTTTAGAAGGGCATTTCAGGTTCATTGAAAATAATTTTAGTAAACCCTAGTTGTTTCCAGGGGGGTGTTGGGGGTTTCTGCTTTCCCCATTTCAAATTTAAGAGAAATTTAAACATGATGCACACTCTAATTCTTGAACTAGCTAGGGTGTGACAACTCACCCCCACTCAAAAGAATCTCGTCCCGAGATTTAGGATCCTCCGGGAAGAAGGTGGGGTACTCAAGTCGAAGACGATCCTCCCTTTCCCAAGTGGCTTCTTTCTCGGAATGGTGTGACCATTGAACCTTGAGAAACTTGATATTCTGACATCGAGTGGTACACTCGGCCTGATCAAGGATACGAACGGGATATTCCCGATAGGAGAGGTTATCTTGTAGATCAAGCGTTTCGTGGTCCACTCCACGGATAGGATCCGCGAAGCAACGCCTGAGTTGTGAAACGTGGAAGACATTGTGAACTCTGGAAAGATGCGGAGGTAGTTCCAATTGGTAGGCAACTTCTCCTCGTTTGGCACGAATGCGAAAGGGTCCAATGTAACGAGGGGCCAATTTGCCTTTGATACCGAAACGATGGGTTCCCTTTAACGGAGTAACCCGAAGGTAAGCCTTCTCGCCGACTTCATAAGTCATAGGCTTATGTTTACGATCATATTGACTCTTTTGACGAGATTGGGCTGTTTTCAATTTCTCATGAATAAAGCGAACCTGCTCTTCTGCTTCCTGAATCATATCCGGGCCAAAGAGTTGTCTTTCCCCGGTCTGACCAGTTAAGAGGCGTTCGACATTTTCGTCCATAGAGAACTTCTAAAGGAGCCTTGCCCAAGCTGGCTTGATAACTATTGTTATAAGCAAACTCCGCGAATGGAAGGCATTTCTCCCAACTCATTCCGAATGAGATGACAGAAGCTCGGAGCATATCTTCCAGAATTTGATTGACTCGCTCTACTTGACCACTTGATTGAGGATGGAAGGCAGTACTAAAAGAGAGACGAGTTCCCATAGCATTTTGGAAACTTTCCCAAAATTGAGAGGTGAAGAGACTCCCACGGTCTGAGTTAATTTCCAATGGAACACCATGAAGAGACACTATTCGGGAGATGTATAAATCGGCTAGCTGGCTAGCGGTGATACTCTCACGAACAGGTAGAAAGTGGGCTACTTTGGACAGACGGTCGATCACGACGAAGATGGCATTATTCCCTCTCTTGGTCCTGGGAAACCCAGTGATGAAATCCATACTGATTTTATCCCATTTCCATTCGGGAACAGCCAAAGGTTGAAGAGTGCCAGCAGGCCGTTGATGCTCTGCTTTAACACGACGACAAACGTCGCAATTAGCAATGTATTGAGCGATTTCTCTCTTCATCCTTGTCCACCAAAACCTCTGGCGTAGGTCTTGATACATTTTAGTACTACCGGGATGAATGGTGAGAGGGGATTCATGAGCTTCCTTAAGGATCAACTGGCGCAGATGTTGTTTCTTGGGAACCACCAAACGGTTCTCGAAGAAGACAGCACCTCGCTCATCCATGGAGAAACATTTAGCAACTCCGCTAGCGATGTTTTCCTTAATCCGGGATATGCCCTTATCATACCACTGGGCGGTTATGATTTGATCCATAAGGGTAGGTTTCGCCACCAGGGTGGATAGGAATCCTCGAGGAACAATGTGAAGGTTAAGCTTACGGAATTCCTCATGGAGAGGTGGTTGACTCTGTTGTAACATCAGGTTGTTACAATAGGATTTACGGCTTAGTGCATCAGCCATGACATTGGCTTTGCCCGGGGTGTAAGTTATTCCTAAGTCGTAATCCGAGATCAACTCAACCCAACGTCTTTGCCTGAGATTCAAGTCTGGTTGGGTGAAGATATATTTCAAACTTTGGTGATCGGTGAAGATCTCGCAACGATTACCGAGGAGGTAATGTCGCCAGGTTTTAAGTGCATGGACTACAGCTGCAAGCTCTAGATCATGTGTGGGATAATTTTCCTCATGTGGGTGTAATTGCCATGAAGCATAGGAAATTACCTGACGATCCTGCATGAGTATGCAACCTAGTCCTTGTCGCGAGGCGTCGCAATAGATAATAAAGTCCTTGGAGAAATCTGGTGGTACCAGTACGGGAGCAGATGTCAGGCGTCTTTTCAGTTCCTGAAAGCTGAACTCGCACTGTGGAGTCCACTCGAACTTTTTATCTTTCTTGAGGAGTTCAGTTAGAGGTTTAGCAACCTTGGAGAAATTCTCGATGAAGCGGCGGCAATAGCTCGCTAAGCCAAGGAAACTCCGAACTTGCTTGACCGTCTCAGGTGGAGTCCAATCAAGGACGGCTTGAACTCGCTCGGGATTGACAGCAATACCCTTGCCAGAGATTACATGGCCTAGATAGGTCACTTCTGGCAACCAAAATTCACACTTGGAGAATTTGGCATAAAGGCGATGCTCTCGAAGTTTCATCAATACCAGCCTTAGATGTTCGGCATGTTCCTCTTCATTCTTCGAGTAGATGAGTATGTCATCGAGGTATACCATGACGAATTTATCCAAGTACTCCATGAAAACCGAGTTCATTAACCGAGAGAAGGTAGCTGGGGCATTGGTTAAACCGAAGGACATGACGGTGTACTCGTATTGGCCATAACGAGTAACAAAGGCCGTTTTGGGAATGTCCCCGTTTCTGATTTTGATTTGATGGTAGCCCAACCTCAAATCCATCTTGGAAAAGACTGAGGATCCAGCGAGCTGATCATACAGATCGTTAATCCTGGGAAGCGGGTATTTGTTCTTGATGGTGACCAGGTTGACAGGGCGGTAGTCCACAACCATTCGATCCGTTCCATCCTTCTTCTTGACGAAGAGGACGGGGCAAGCCCAAGGAGAGGAACTAGGACAGATGAAACCCTTTTTCAAGGACTCATCGAGTTGGTTCTTAAGCTCGGCTAGTTCTAAGGGTGCCATCTTGTAGGGTCTTCTAGAAATTGGCACGGTTCCTGGAACAAGGTCTATCACAAACTCGACATCCCTGTCAGGTGGAACACTTGGCAGTTCTTATGGAAAGACATCCGGAAAGTCTCGGACTATCGGAACATCCTCAAGGTCTGGAAGGGGGTTGGCATTTAGGGAGTAAAGCTGGCGCTTGGCCACTCAAGTTAAGACATTGACTGTCTTGCCCAATGGGTGAGTAAGCTGAACGGTTCTAGTGGCATAATCAATCTTAGCGTAATGAATGACATCCAGTCCATACCCAAGATGATGTTTATGTCCGTGGACTTGAGAGCTATCAAGGATGCAAGGAAGACAAGTCTATCGACAAGAATTTCGTTCCCATGACTTACTCTAGAAGTTTGCCATTTGGAACCCGGAGTTTGAATTACCATGGAAGTGGGCATGTCACAGAATGTCGTGTTATGCAATCGAGCATAGCTCTCGGATATGAATGAATGAGATGCTCCAGTATCAAAAAGAACAGATGCCGAATGGCAGTTAACAAGGAGCGTACCAAGGACGATGTTGGGATCCTCATGAGCCTCCTCGGCTGAAACATAGTTGACATGGCCACGTGCAGCGGTGGCCGGCTTGGCGTAGAATGTTTTTCCCACGGGCTTACCACGGCCAACAGACTTTCCAGTTTGATTGGGGTTGTTGTTCTGGGGACACTCTCGGCTATAGTGACCCGGCTCTCCACACTTAAAGCATGTCACCACATTGGGGCGTGGAGCAGCATTAGCAGCGGGGCCACCATAGGGCTTGGGCGGTGCAAATTGCTGGTTGGGATGAGGCGCCTCAAAGGATGGTCTCGGGATGAACCTGGGTGGCAGTGCCGTGCTTGGGATCCACACCCGGCGCTTCTGAGCTCCAGAGCCGGATGAAGAGCCAAAGTCACGGGAGTGCTTGCGTGAAGCGTCATAATCAGTCTGGCCTGTCTCAGCACTGATGGCTTTATTGACCAACTTCTGAAAGGAGGTGCACTCGTGCAGACGAAGATCGCGGCGAAGCTCAGGGCTAAGTCCCTTGCGGAACCTTGCTTGCTTCTTAGCGTCAGTAGATACCTCTTCGGGAGCATAGCGTGCCAGATTTCCAAATTCACGACTATAAGCATCCACAGTCAGTCTTCCTTGGGTGAAGTTGCATAACTCCTCCCTCTTGCGATCCATGAGACCTTCCGGAATGTGATGCTCGCAGAAAGCCTCACTGAACTCAGCCCAAGTAGTAACTTGGCCGACCGGGCGCATAGCTTCGAAGTTTTCCCACCAAAGGCTAGCAGGGCCTTCGAGGTGATAGGCAGCATAGGTAACCTTGTCGGCTTCGGCTACGTTGGCAGAACGTAGCTTGTGAGTGATGCTGCGAAGCAAGTCATCCGCGTCGAGGGGTTCGACGGAATGATTAAACTTTGGTGGGTACAGCTTGATAAAGTCATTGATTGACACCAAGTCATTTCATGGGTGGCGTGCAGTGTTCTGCTCAATCCGCTCTAGTAGGCTGTTAGTCTCACGCTTGTTTCTTTTCGCCTCCAGCATTACTTCGGCCAGAGAAGGCGGGTGAGGCAGATTTTCACCTCTAGCTGCACTGGCTTCCCCCTGCTCCGAGGCAGCAGTGTTGCTGCGGGTGTTGACCATCCTAGGAGAAAACAAGACAATGGTTTAGATAAGGATGGCTCAAACTTAGCAAGGAGTGCAGAATGTAATGGATAACGCGGAATGCAGAGATGTTCATCTGTATGTCATGGTAATATAAAACTGCCGTATATATACCAACGGTCATACACATCATACATAGTTTAGTACAAGCCCAGGCTACAGTACAACTATGATGAAAGACGTTACATCTCATTGGAGGCATTCCAAGCTCCTATACAGTATTTGTCTACACCTCCGGATTTGATTACACACAAAGTCATATTCCACAAGTCTCGCAGGACAGTGGAGATACAATTACTACAATACTAGTGGTACTACTACTAACTCAGACAGCTCCGTAGTAGTCCTCATAGAAGTCACCTCCATAGCCTGGAAGTTCAACGTGACCATCCGGGAACAGATGGTCCTGAGGAGCCTGTGGACCATAGGGGCTAGGATGAGGTCTTGGACCAACAAACGGTGGCCTGCGGGGACCACGGGGTGGGGTGATGCCTCCCACATCACACCAATCCACCATGTCTGGCAGAGCTGATCTCACAGGATACAGATCCCTTGTATCCATACATCCAGCTTGCACCGCAGGTGCAAACCGAGTCAATGTGGCCCAATGATCAGCACGGGTATTGAAAAGCTCTAGCCTCAAGGCCCGATTCTCTCGGTCCTTATCTTCGAGCATCTCGGCAGTGGTACGAGTTAATGAGTCCTCCTGAGTGGAGTCAGCATAGATAGCCTGGAGATACCCTTGCGCTCCCGGAAGTGAAGCTGGCATGTAACGGAAGTCGGTGTTCCGAAGCAGGCCAGTCCGGACTCGCAAGATGGTCATCATGGAATAGGCAGCATCCTGCACAGCCATCTAACCAGTAACCCCGAGTCCATAGGAACAGTGAAGGGGCTCGGTAGATCCAGGATAAGAAGGAAATATCCTGACGGTGCAGAGATATTGGCTTTGATTAAAGTCGCAGAACTGCTCTTCGACGGTGTATTCGGGATACCAACGGTAGCCCGTCTCGATCATTACCCGGACTAACATAGCAGTATGACCGGGCACGTCGAGGCACCGGGTCAGGCGAACCACTTGGTTTTGAACACGGTTGTCCATCTGAAAGCACAACCACAATGCAAAGACATCAGAATTTCTAGGGAAAATTGGACAGCATAACAGCTGTAAATGCTCAGAAAAAGATTTGAGACATCCACAACAGTTCGCAATACCACTCAACAACATCATATCAAGATTCTGATCCAATTAGCAACATACTAAAATAGTAGAAACTGAACTGGGGCTTGTAGCATCAATCCTATAAGCTACTACGGATTAGTAACACGTGAACCTGATAGAAGGAGAGAGCCTAGTCCTTAACCCACGTTGAATGAGAAGAGAATGACTCAGATCAGAGGCATAGGGTAAAGGAGTAAAAGAGCTTTACGTTCCCTCCCACAATCAATTCCCCTACATATAACTAAAGCATTTCTAGACTCGACATCGACCAGTTTGGCTCAACGAACCTACAGGCAGTCCAGCTCTGATGCCAACGCTGTCAGGACCCCGATTCCAAGTCACATCGGTCTAGCCGGTAACACCTCATATCACTTTGCGGCCTCACGCACGGTATCCCACGGGTGTCGCCTTACCACGGCCCGGGACCGTTTGCGCCTTTTGGCTCACGTATATGATAGTGTCGCTAGCATCCATATGACAGAGAACCCGGGCCGACATGGCTAGTCATGAACCCAAAGCGGCACAGACCTATGGAGACAGGCATACATGAATCACATCGAGCATGTCGGTCATCAGCGATTGATTCCGGGCTGTAGCACTGGGCTAACAGGACTCTGGGGAACCCGGGCTGTAGCAGGCTAGGCAGGACTCCGGAAGTCACAGCGTGACATTTCCCCGAAGGGACAGACATAGGAACGAAGTGAAACACATGCCGGCCAGTCAAGTGTCCTGAGCAATAGTGCTAGGCTAGCAGGACTCCGGTGAACCGGGCTGTAGCGGACTACTATGGCTCGAGGAACACTAGACTACATTTCCCCATAAGAAAGGCTGCCAAGGATAAACAACTAGATTGTCGGATCCCACTCATACCAAGCATTTCAATCATACACACAATATGCCCGATATGAGTACATACAACATGGCATCACAACAAAACTCTACAACTCAAGTACTTTATTTAAAGGCTCCAGGGAGCCATACATAACATGTTCATACAGATAGGGGTCACATGACCCGACACTCAAGTCATACAAACATACAAGCACATGCGGAAGCAACTAGTCTGAGTACAGACTCTAGAAAGAAAGAAGGCTTCTCGAAGCCTGTCTATCTACATAGGGCCCTCCATGGCCAGGATCACCACCTGGGTGGCTAGTCACTCGTCGACGTCAAGGTCTACGTAGAACCCATCGGAGGGGGCGGTGTTGTCGTCTGAAAACAGTAATTAAGCAAACATGAGTACAAAGGTACTCAGCAAGTCTTACATCAGGACCTACTATACATGCTTATCCTCAAGAAGGTGGTGGGGTTAATGCAGCAAGCCAGCTTTGACTCTTGGCTAAGCTATCCTACGGAACTTCACCAGTAAAATAGTTTTCGCACACGAGTCCACTACTCACCAACACAATACTCCACCGGGGATCCTCCCTCGTCATCCTACGAGAGGGCCATCCTTGGTACTCACACTTATCTTGAGTCTTTTATTAGTACCCATTAACTTGTCTATGAACTGTATAGGCAACCAAGTAGTCCTTTACCACGGACGCGGCTATTCGAATAGTTTTATACCCTGCAGGGGTGTACTTCTTCATACACGCTTTCACCACTTACCGCCGTTTACACGACATGTACTCGGCAACCTTCAAGCGGAAGCCCAGCGAGGGTGTCGGCCACGGCCTACCTAAACACTTAAGTCTCTAGTCCAGGTTTATCGCCTATCCAGGTTCCATCCGCAGGGAGTCTGGCCGAGGTTTCCACATACGGCCTCGAACGATGTGAACAGGGATTCCGAGACACCAAACGGGTGACTCGGTACACCGTGCCACGGTGTATCTACCGCAACATAGCCCACCCCTAGGGTCAGCGCTACGCACGACCGCCAACACATAACCTACAAACACCAGAAACTATTTGCAACTCCTGGACAGAGTACTAGGGTGGTTAAGAAGCCGAGAGGGTCAATTAAGGATCCCAATGCATGGTAGTAGCTGAATCTTAAATCACACATACAGATCTCAGTTCTTATGGACGGCCTCAATGAAACAACCCACCATGTACTCCTACATGGCCTCTCATCGATACCTTTACCAAAACATGTTCAACACATCCCTCACATTACCGGCATAAGCATCTCACTCTGGCCCATCACCCAGATGAACCGGACCTGACACAACTCTAAGCATAGCAGGCATAGCAAGGTAGGAATCACATACATGGCTCAATCAACTCCTACACATGCTAGTGGGTTTCATCTAGTTACTGTGGCAATGACAGGTCATGCAGAGGATAAGGGTTCAACTACCGTAGCACACAGCAGTTTGAATCGCGTTGTCTTAATGCAGTAAACAAGAGCAGAAGCGAGAACATGGGTTTGTATCGGAATGATCAATGGTTGCTTGCCTGATGGAGTGGTAGTGGGATACTGCCCTTCAGTTGGATACTCGTGAATATCCTCGGAGGCAGAACCTACCACGAAGAACACATCGGAACACAATCAACACATGACGATATGCAACAATATGATGCATGCTATGACATGGCAATATGAATGTGTCTTGGCCTAATGCAAGCTATAACAGAAAGGAATGAACTCATTTGAATCAAAGATTCAAATATTAGCTCATTAAACATGGCCTTAATAGTGCATTTCCTTATTCTGCTTAAACAACAAGGTAAACTTGTTTTGTCATGCATGAAACCATTACAGATGGATAGATTGAATTTTTCTGATCATTTTTCATATATAAATCTTTGCAATTGGAGCTATGGTTGATTTTCTATGATTTTTAGAAGTTTTAACTATTTTCTGGAAATTCCTGAATAAAAATAAATCCAGAAAATGCATTACTGCGTCAGCATTGCGTCATGCTGACCTCAGCAGGTCAAAGGCGCCAGCCCAGGTCAAACCTGACTGGTGGGCCCCTTCTGTCAGCCTCTCAGCTAATTAACAGGATTAGATTAACTCTAATTAGCTGTCAGTGGGGCTTGGGCCCACATGTCAGTGACTGATTTAATTAAAAATTAATTAAAACTAATCCTAAATTAGTTAGCAGACCGGCCCCACCTGTCATAGACTCAGGGGGGTCTACCTGGGCCCACCCAGGAGTCAAACTGGGTCAAACTCGCCGGCAATCTATGCCGGCGAGGCCCGAGACAGTGGCGCAGCTTGGAAAACGCCCACAGGGCACGGCGAGGCCGTTCTTGGGCTCGTTGGAGAGCTCTTGCAGTCGCGCATCTAGTGGTGGTGGAGGCCGGGCCTACGGTGGCCGGAGACGACGACGGCGAGCTCCAAGGCGGCTGCCAGAGTTCGGCCATGTGCGGGGAGTGGGCTGCGGTGTGCAAACACGGAAACTGAAGCGCTAGCGAGGCACTACGCGATGCGGCAAGCACGTTGCATAGCACGGGAGGACCAAATGGTCGCCGAAGCGACGCCGGCAACGAGCTCGAGCGGAGACGAGCTCGAGCGGAGACGAGCTTCGGCCATGGTGGAACTATGGCCTAGAGGGTGCAAACGCGTGGGAAAGAAGAGGGGAAAGGCGGCGGAGCTCACAGGGAGGTCGATGAGCAGCTCAGTGGGCTCGGGGGCGACCGGAGCGAGGCGAATCGATGAACGGCGTCCAGCGGGTACCGAGGTTGAAGACGATCCGATGGCGGCGATGCAGGGCCTCCGGCGATGCGTGGCTCGGTGGGGAGGGCGAGGGCGTCGCAGCGGAGCTTCTGGACAGGTCAGAGAGGCGAGGGGGTGACGGAGAGCGCGACTACAGCGGTGAGACGGCGACAAGCTCGTCGGCCATGGTGCGGGAGAGGGTGAGGGAGACGAGGGGAGAGCGAGCGAGGATGAGAGGGGGGCGTGGGGGTCGCGTGGCACCCCTAGGCGTCTCCAGGCGTCGGCGGAAGCAGGAGGTGGCCGGCGTGTGGCCGCGGGCGCCGGCCACGCGCTCCGTGTCCTTCTGGCGCGAGGAGGACGACGACTGGCAGAGCCAGTAGGCTGGGCCGAGCCAGGTGGCTGGGCCAGCACAGGTAAGGCCCGGGTGGGCTTCCCTCTCTCTCTCTTTTTATTTGTTTCTGTTTTTCTAATTAACTGCAACTGTTGGGCTTTAAATAAAATACTAAAATGTTTCCAAAAATCCTGAAAATAATTGTGGGCTCTGTTTAGATTATTTCCAACAGCAAACATTTATTTCCAGGATTATTTGAGCATTTAAATTATTTTATAGCATTTAAATGCCCAAATTCAAATACTTATGATTTAATTCAATGACCTTCTGTTGACCTAGAAAATTGTGCACCAATTTTTGCCAGAGGTTTTAACCCAAGACAAGGAGGGTGAACTTTTTAGAAGGGCATTTCAGGTTCATTGAAAATAATTTTAGTAAACCCTAGTTGTTTCCAGGGGGGTGTTGGGGGTTTCTGCTTTCCCCATTTCAAATTTAAGAGAAATTTAAACATGATGCACACTCTAATGCTTGAACTAGCTAGGGTGTGACAAAAGAATTGTAGCGGATGCTCTTTCCCGCATATGCATGCTTGTTACTCAACTTGAATTGGATGTCATTGTTTTTTAGCATATCAAAGACTTGTATAAGCATGATCCTACTTTTGCTACTCCTTATGCCAAGTGTTTGATGCATACTTATTGGGAACGCTATTACATCAAAGATGGATATCTTATGAGAGCTAACAAACTTTTCATCCCCGAGTCTTCTCTTCGTTTGTTACTTTTGCATGAATCTCATGGAGGAGGCTTAATGGGACATTTCGGACATGACAAGACGTTCGCCACGCTCTCGAAGAACTACTTTTGGCCAAAGATGTTTCGCGATGTCAATCGCTTCACCAACTGTTGCTCTACATGTCGCAAAGCTAAGTCCAAAGCTCAATCTCATGGCCTTTATATGCCTCTACCAATTCCATACCAACCATGGGAAGACATTAGCATGGACTTTGTACTTGGTTTGCCTAGGACTCGAAATGGGAAAGATTCGATATTTGTCGTTGTGGACCGTTTCTCAAAAATGGCACATTTTATTCCTTGCAACAAGATAGACGATGCTTCACATGTTGCTAATCTCTTTTGTAGGGAAATATTGCGTCTACATGGAGTGCCAAAGACGATCGTCTCGGACCATGATGTCAAGTTCCTAAGCTTCTTTTGGAAGACCCTATGCGCCAAGCTCGGAATCAAGCTACTCTTCTCCACGGCTTACCACCCTCAAACCGACGGCCAAACGAAGGTGACCAAGCACACACTCTCCGCTCTACTTCGAGTACTCATCAAGAAGAATATCAAGGAGTGGGAGGAGTGCCTACCTATCGCCGAGTTTGCCTACGACCAAGCAAGACACTCAACTACCGGCAAGTCCCCCTTCGAGGTCATCTACGGATTCAACCCATTGTCACCATTGGACATTCTTCCTCTACCACTCCAAGAGCGCATCAATTTGGACACAAGTGCACGAGCGACACATCTCAAGAAGGTGCATGAAGATACAGAAACAACATCGAGCGCCAAGTTCAAGGCCTTGCGACCAAACTCAACTTCAACAAGCAACCTATGGTCTTCAACATTGGTGATCTCGTGTGGCTACACCTTCACAAGGATCGCTTTCCACAAGAACGCAAGTCCAAGCTTCGAACACGAGCGGATGGCCTTTCAAGGTGCTCGCACGATACAACGACAACGCTTACAAGATCGACCTCCCACGCGACAAGTACACTGTGAGCGACATCTTCAACGTCAAGATCTCTCTCCCTTCCATGGTGATGAAGAATTTGATCCGGGGACGAATCTTCCCCAAGGGAGGGGAGATGATGCGGAGCATCCCAAGACCATCCCCATGGACCTAACTACATCTCCTACGACACCTCTTGGACCCATGAGACGAGCACGTGCGAGAGCTCTTGAAACCGAGGTGACATCTCTCCTCTCACATTTCCACTTTGATACAATGAGACATGGCTACTACCTCATACGGATACTTTGTGCATGCTCAGGTACCATGGGGAAGCTAAGGAGCAAGGAGAAGAGGAAGAGGAAGATGAATGTGTAGACGGAGAAGAAGAAGTGATGAAGAGGAAGCTACAGGCTCTGGACGACCGGCCTGGACCGGACGTCCGATGACCTCCAGGCTCCGGACGTCCGGCCCTCTCCGGACGACCGACGCCCCCGCACCCGAGCCAAATCTATGGATTTCTGGAGCCCCTCGGACGACCGACGACGCCCGAACGTTCGACCCCGACCAGACGTCCGACCGAAGCACACCCGAGCCGAAATTACGGATGTCCGACAGGCACCGGATGTCCGGAACCTCGCGAGCCTCTGGACGACCGCTGACCCCCGGACGTCCGCCGCCTGTGTGCTGATTCGTGTTGGGCCGCAGCCCATGTACCCCTTCGCCCCCCTCTTTTGCACTAAGACTATAAATACTCCACCTATTCCTTCTAGCTAGGGTTAGTGTTGGTTTAGCTCATTTTGAGAGATAGAGCTATGCTCATCCACATTGGATATACTCCTCGTGAGAGACCGCGGCCTCTTTGGAGAAGATCTCTTTGGATTCAAGACCTCCTTGCGGAGAAGAACATCAAGACCTCCTCACGAAGAAGACCATTACCCTTGTATCGTCCTTAGTTGATCGTGTACCGTGTGAACTCTATGTATCCGAGGATCTAGCACATGTGTGACTTTCTTGTATTGGTTTAGTGAATCTCTTGTGTTTCTCTTGTGTTTCCCTTGTGTTTTCCCTCTCTTTACCCTCATGTTCTTCGTGTTCTTCGCAGGATCCGCTCCTTTCGTGAAAGATCGACCACATAGGGTTCTACCCTACATTAGGTGTTATGTGAACGTCGAGTACATGACACTTCACCATTGTTTGGGACTAGGGGAAGGCACTTGCAAGTAATAAGTAGATGATGGGTTGCTAGAATGACAGAAGTTTAAACCCTAGTTTATGCGTTGCTTCGTAAGGGGCTGATTTGGATCCATATGTTTCATGCTATGGTTAGGTTTACCTTAATTCTTCTTCATAGTTGCGGATGCTTGCGAGGGGGGTTAATCATAAGTGGGATGCTTGTCCAAGGAAGGGCGTTACCCAAGCACCGATCCACCACATATCAAATTATTAAAGTAACGAACGCGAATCATATGAGCATGATGAAAACTAGCTTGACGATAATTCCCATGTGTCCTCGGGAGTGCTTTCCTTTATATAAGAGTTTGTCCAGGCTTGTCCTTTGCTACAAAAAGGATTGGGCCAACTTGCTGCACCTTGTTTAATTTTGTTACTTGTTACCCGTTACGAATTACCCTATCACAAAACTGTCTGTTACCGATAATTTCAGTGCTTGCAGAGAATACCTTACTGAAAACTGCTTGTCATTTCCTTCTGCTCCTCGTTGGGTTCGACACCCTTACTTATCGAAAGGACTACGATAGATCCCCTATACTTGTGGGTCATCAAGACTCTTTTCTGGCGCCGTTGCCGGGGAGTGAAGCTCCTTCGGTAGGTGGAATTTGGTAAGGAAAGATTTATATAGTGTGCTGAAATTTACTGTCACTTGTTACTATGGAAAATAATCCTTTGAGGGGCTTGTTCGGGGTATATTCACCCCGACTTGTAGAGCAAAGAGTTGCTCCTCAACCTACTGAACCTACTAAAAATGTTTACTTTGAAATTCCTTCGGGTATGATAGAGAAACTGCTAGCTGATCCTTTTATAGGAGATGGAACATTACATCCTGATATGCACCTAATCTATGTGGATGAAGTTTGTGGATTATTTAAGCTTGCAGGTATGCCCGAGGATGTTATCAAGAATAAGGTCTTCCCTTTATCTTTGAAGGGAAAGGCATTGACATGGTTTAGGCTATGTGATGATATTGGATCATGGAACTACAACCGATTGAAATTGGAATTTCATCAGAAGTTTTATCCTATGCATCTGGTTCATCGTGATCGTAATTATATATATAATTTTTGGCCTCGCGAAGGAGAAAGCATCGCTCAAGCTTGGGGGAGGCTTAATTCAATGTTATATTCATGCCCCAATCATGAGCTCTCAAAAGAAATTATTATTCAAAAAATTTATGCTCGGCTTTCTCTCAATAATCGCTCCATGCTCGATACTTCTTGTACTGGTTCTTTTATGATGAAGACTATTGAATTCAGATGGGATTTATTTAAAAAAAATTAAATGCAACTCTGAAGATTGGGAACTCGACGAAGGTAAGGAGTCAGGTATAACACCTAAGTTTGATTGTGTTAAATCTTTTATGGATACCGATGCTTTTCGTGAATTTAGCACTAAATATGGACTAGACTCTGAGATAGTAGCTTCTTTCTGTGAACCATTTGCTATTCATGTTGATCTCCCTAAGGAGAAGTGGTTTAAATATCATCCTCCCATTGAAGTAAAAGTAGTTGAACCTATCAAAGTTGAAGAAAATACTATCACTTATAATGTTGATCCTATTGTTCCTACCCCTTATATTGAGAAACCACCCTTCCCTATTAGAATAAAGGATCATGCTAAAGCTTCAACTGTGGTTCATAAGAGTAATGCTAGAACACCTACACCCCCTGAGCAGATTAAAGTTGAACCTAGTATTGCTATGGTTAAAGATCTCTTGGTCGATAATATTGATGGGCATGTTATTTACTTCTGTGATGAAGCTGCTAGAATTGCTAGACCCGATACTAAAAATAAACATAGACCTGTTGTAGGCATGTCTGTTGTTTCTGTTAAAGTAGTATATCATTGTTATTATGGCTTATGTGACATGGGTGCTAGTGCGAGTGCAATACCTCATTCCTTATACAAAGAAATTATGCATGATATTGCACCTGCTGAGATAGAAGGTATTGATGTTACAATTAAGCTTGCCAATAGAGATACTATTTCACCAGTTGGGATTGTTAGAGATGTTGAAGTCTTGTGTGGGAAAGTTAAATATCCTACTGATTTTATTGTTCTTGGTTCCCCACAAGATGACTTTTGTCCCATTATATTTGGTAGACCCTTCTTGAATATTGTTAATGCTAAGATCGACTGCAAAAAGGATATTGTTACTGTTGGTTTAGGGGATATGTCTCATGATTTTAATTTTGCTAAATTTCTTAGACAACCTCATGATAAAGAATTGCCTAGTAAAGACAAAATTATTGGTCTTGCTTCTATTGTCGTGCCTCCTAATGATCCTTTAGAACAATATTTGCTAGACCATGAAAATGATATGTTTATGAATGAAAGAAGGGAAATAGATGAAGTATTCTTTAAACAGTGACCTATTTTGAAACACAACTTGCCTGTTGATATTCTAGGGGATCCTCCTCCGCCCAAGGGTGATCTCGTGTTTGAGCTTAAACCATTACCTGATACTCTTAAATAAGCTTATCTTGATGAAAAGAAGATATATCATGTTATTATTAGTGCTAACCTTTCAGAGCAGGAAGAAGAGAAATTGTTGAAAACTCCGAAGAAGCACCGTGCTGCTATTGGATATACTCTTGATGATCTTAAGGGCATTAGTCCCACTCTATGCCAGCACAAAATAAAATTGGCGAAAGACGCTAAACCGGTTGTTGATCACCAACGACGGTTAAATCCTAAGATGGAAGAAGTGGTAGGGAATGAAATACTAAAGCTTCTGGAGGCAGGTATAATTTATCTTGTTGCTGATAATCAGTGGGTAAGTACTATCCATTGTGTCCCTAAGAAGGGAGGTATTACTGTTGTCCCTAATGATAAAGATGAATTGTTCCCACAAAGAATTGTTATAGGTTATAGAATGGTAATTGATTTCCAAATTAAATAAAGCTACTAGAAAGGATCATTACCCTTTACCTTTTATTGATCATAAACAATGATGCTATGGAAGGATCTACCGGGGTTGTTAAGGAAAATATTAACCATTGGGATGAAGATGATCTCGGAATTTTTCGTTATTTGCTTGATGAATCTTTGAAAGATGCTTGGGATAGGTTGTTGAGAATTCGAGCTAGCTATGTGCCCCAATATCATATAGAGATATACTTGAAAAGTCTTCATGGTGGTTTACCTTCTGCCTTCAAGCAAGTTTTAGATTCTATATTTGAAAACAGTTTTCTTGAAGGGGATGCCATTGATACTTATGAAAAGATGGAATCCATATTTGGGCACCCTAAAGGAGAAATGTTGAATCAACTACTCTTACGTGCTTTTATAAAAATGAAATAATTAAAGAGATGAAGGCTAGTTTAGATACGAATTCTCGCAACATGCTTAATATTTCTTCCGCTATCAATGGCCATGTGCTTTCACAAGATAGAAAATTAAATTCCATTAATAGAAAATTTTCCCTTTTATTTCCAAGGAACAAGCATGACAAAACTTAGATCCTTGCCTTATGCCTAGCTAAGGGCGTAAAACTATAGCGCTTGTTGGGAGGCAACCCAATGAATAAAATTTATTTTTGCTTTTTGCTTCCAGTTTTTGTGTGCTAGCACAATTATGCTACTGTTATGATTGTGTTTTTTGTGTTTTAATTAGTGTTTGTGCCAAGTAAATCCTTTAGGATCTTCTTGGGTGATAGTTGTTTGATCTTGCTGAAAAAACAGAAACTTTTACGCTCACGAAATTAATTTTCATTTTTTTACCAGAGAGCGATAAAATACCCATTCCACTTGCAGTAGATTAATATACAAATGTACCAGTTCGTCCTAATTTTTTAGAGTTTTTGGAGTTACAGAAGTATTCAAAATAGTCACATTGCTACAGATTGTTCTGTTTTGACAGATTCTGTTTTCTTTGTGTTGTGTGCTTATTTCGATGGCTCTATGGTTTTCTTTGATGAGTTTTTGCCATAGAAAAGTTGGAATACAGTAGATATAATACAAAAACAAAATATGAATTGGTTTGATACAACACTTATAGTAGTGATTTATTATTCTTATACTAACGGATCTCACAAAGGTTTTGTTGAGTTTTGTGTGATTGAAGTTTTTAAGTTTTGGGTTATCTTACGATGGATGAAGGAAGGATGGAAGAGCCTAAGCTTGGGGATGCCCCGACATCCCAAGATATTATTTAAGAATGAGCAACCAACTAAGCTTGGGGATGCCCCCGAGTGGCATCCCCGCTTTCTTCGAAAACTATCGGTATTTTACTCGAGACTATATTTTTATTCGTCACATGATATGTGTTTTGCTTGGAGCGTCTTGTATGATATGAGTCTTTGCTTGTTTTATTTTGTGTTTTAAGTCATCAATCCTTGCTGGACACACCTATTTGAGAGAGCCAAAAGTATGTCATGACTTGTTAGAATTGCTCTCTATGCTTCACTTAAATCTTTTATGAGCTAGGACTTGCTCTAGTGCTTCACTTATATCTTTTTGAGCACGGTGTGCTTAGTATTTTTGAAAAATTCTCTCTTGCTTCACTTATATTTATTTGAGAGTTAGTAAAATTTTGAAGAAATTCTCTCTTGCTTCACTTAGATTATTTTGAGCGAAAGAAAATTTGTTATGCTCATTGTCGGTGTCAAAACCGGCGGATCTCGGGTAGGGGATCCCGAACTGTGTGTCTAAGGCGGATGGTAACAGGAGGCAGGGAACACGATGTTTTACCCAGGTTCGGGCCCTCTTGATGGAGGTAAAACCCTACGTCCTGCTTGATTTATTCTTGATGATATGAGTATTACAAGAGTTGATCTACCACGAGATCAGAGAGGCTAAACCCTAGAAGCTAGCCTATGGTATGATTGTATGTTGTCCTATAGACTAAAACCCTCTGGTTTATATAGACACCGGAAAGGGCTAGGGTTACACAAGGTCAGTTACAAAGGAAGAGATATCCATATCCGTACTGCCGAGCTTGTCTTCCACGCCAAGTAGAGTCCCATCCGGACACGAGACGAAGTCTTCAATCTTGTATCTTCATAGTCTAACAGTCCGGCCAAAGGATATAGTCCGGCTGTCCGGAGACCCCCTAATCCAGGACTCCCTCAGTAGCCCCTGAACCAGGCTTCAATGACGATGAGTCCGGCGTGCACTATTGTCTTCGGCATTGCAAGGCGGGTTTCTCCTCCGAATACACCACGGAAGAATTTGAATACAAGGATAGTGTCCGACCCTACAAAATAAGTTCCACATACCACCGTAGAGAGAATAATATTTCCACAAATCTAATCTGCTGACTTGTTTTGGCAACACGACATTAAGCCATGGCCTGGTGATTACTCGAACCATTTCCTTTAACTAGCTCCGCACATAACGCGAGGCAGTTTTTTGACACGTCTTGTCAAAGCAGAGATCGTGTCCCCCTTATTACGGGATTCTCATCAATACGGGCATGGGTAACCCAACCGCGCCATCGATTACGGCGCTTGGGGGATAAGCGAGTTTTACCAGGCTTAGTGGGGGCCCATAGTTTCGGCCGCCCATATAAAGGGACAAGGATTCACCTTTTCATCCACGCCTTCTTCCTCCTTTGCCCATCCATTTTCGCACACTCGAGCTCTAGCGCCCAAGTCCTCATTCCCCACCTCAACCTTCTCCAACCATGTCCGGAGCGGGAGGCAGGTGGATGGTCTCCTCCGTCACGGAGGGACACATCAAGAAGCTGAGGAGAGCCGGATACCTGCCCGACGACATTGCGCACCGGCTCCCAGATGAGGGGCAGCTCATCCCCACCCCCAGGCCCCACGAGAGGGTAGTGTTCCTTACCCATTTCCTTCGCGGACTGGGATTCCCTCTCCACCCATTCGTCTGGGGGCTCATGTTCTACTACGGCCTGGATTTCCACAATCTGGCCCCAAACTTCATCCTCAATATCTCGGTGTTTATCGTCGTGTGCGAGGCCTTCCTCCGCATCAAGCCCCACTTTGGCTTATGGCTGAAGACCTTCAATGTTAAGCCGAAGGTAGTGAGCGGCCGCCAGGCGGAGTGCGGAGGCGCCATGGTGGGCAAGATGCCCAACGTCACATGGCTCAGGGGCCCCTTCGTGGAGACCATAAAGGGGTGGCAATCGGGGCGGTTCTACATCACCGAGCCGCGTGACCCAGCATGGGCAGCGGCCCCCGAGTTTCGATCTGGCATCCCCACGTGGCTCACCTCCTGGCAAGAGAAGGGCCTGTCCTGGGGTAGTTTGGGAGAGCTGAACAGACTCCAAACATGTATCCAAAACATGGTGAGCAAGAAGCTCAAACTTGTCAACGTAGTCCAGGTCATGCTCATCCGCCGGATCCTCCCGTGTCAACAACGGGCTTTCAACTTGTGGGAGTTCGACCCGGCCCAGCACCAAACTCTGAACAGGCTCTTTGACACAACACACGAGGATGTCTGGAAGGTGCTATTCAAGGGCGCCAAGGTTCCCCTCCCACTACCGAGGATCGTGGATTCTGCGCGAAGCGCCAAGCCAGCGCGGTAAGTTGTTTTACCTCTTACAGGATACTTGTTTTTCATAGTTTGACTCTATGCAGGATCTAAGCTCCCGTACCTTTGATAGGACTGGCAGGAGACGGCCGGACAGATCGACTGTCCAACTCCTTTGCCCGAAGGCCCAGCAGACGCTCTCCTGACGGAGATGCTGACTCCGGCTCCTTACAAGGTGCCGGAGAAGACCAAGAAGGCCAAGGGGACCCAAAAGAGTTCCCGGCGCCAGGTGATATCGGACTCATCTTGCGAGGACTACTTGGCGCACTCCTCCCACGAAGATGAGGAGGAAGATGAAGACGCTCCCCCTCCAGTCGGGGGAGACAAGAAAAGGAAGGCCGCCCCAACTGGGGGGCCGAAGGGTCCAAGAAGGGAAGGACTCTCCTTCCGGACAGTTCCACCACCGCCGCCGAAGGCGAAGACGAGTGGCTGCCTAGGGCCAAGCCCCTGGGGAAGTCGTAAGTATTCGGATACCAGAGTAACTCATTCCTTTGTCGCGTTGCTTCTCCTAATGCCGAATTATGACTATGCAGACCGCCACGAGCCCGTATCGATGTATCGTCGGACGGCTCCCTGGGCTCGTCGGATATGGATAGCGATCCACTTCCGACCGCCACCTACCCTTGCCCTACGGACAACGCCGAGGTATTCTCTCAAGAGGCACCGGGTCGGGGGTGAGAGTCTCGGAGGCGCCTCAAGGTGACCTTCCGGACTCCGGGAGCAGAGGGGACAAGGCCCCCGAGGGCTCCGAGTTCGGCCCTCAGCCGAACACCTCGTCGGAACCTCCAGCGGTTCCGGATTCGGGCAGGCGGCCTCCTTCCAAGAGGGGCAAGACGCCTGTGCCCGTGACTGCTACGTCTCGAGCTAGCGTTGGTTTTCCCCGAAGAGGAGGGGGTGATGCAGCACAGTAGCGTAAGTATTTCCCTCAGTTTTTGAGAACCAAGGTATCAATCCAGTAGGAGGTCATGCGCAAGTCCCTCATACCTGCACAAAACGGTAGCAACTCGCAACCAACGCTTAGGGGTTGTCAATCCCTTCACGGTCACTTACGAGAGTGAGATCTGATAGAGATAATATTTTTGGTATTTTTGGTATAAAGATGCAAAGTAAAAAGTAAAAGCAAAACAAGTAAAATAAAGTAATGGAGATTGATATGATGAGAATAGACCCGGGGGCCATAGGTTTCACTAGTGGCTTCTCTCAAGAGCATAGATATTCTACGGTGGGTGAACAAATTACTGTTGAGCAATTGATAGAATTGAGCATAGTTATGAGGTTATCTAGGTATGATCATGTATATAGGCATCACGTCCGTGACAAGTAGACCGACTCCTGCCTACATCTACTACTATTACTCCACTCATCGACCACTATCCAGCATGCATCTAAAGTATTAAGTTAAAAACAGAGTAACGCCTTAAGCAAGATGACATGATGTAGAGGAATAAATTCATGCAATATGATAAATACCCCATCTTGTTATCCTCGATGGCAACAATATAATACGTGCCTTGCAACTCTTTCTGTCACTGAGTAAGGACACCGCAAGATTGAACCCAAAGCTAAGCACTTCTCCCATTGCAAGAACTACCAATCTAGTTGGCCAAACCAAACGGATAATTCGAAGAGACTTCCAAAGATAACTCAATCATACATAAAAGAATTCAGAGAAGATTCAAATATTATTCATAGACAAGTTGGATCATAAACCCACAATTCATCGATCTCAACAAACACACCGCAAAAAGAAGATTACATCGAATAGATCTCCACGAGAGAGGGGGAGAACATTGTATTGAGATCCAAAAAGAGAGAAGAAGCCATCTAGCTACTAGCTATGGACCCGAAGGTCTGAAGTAAAGTACTCACACTTCATCGGAAGGGCTATGGTGTTGATGTAGAAGCCCTCCGTGATGGATGCCCTCTTCGGCGGAGCTCTGGAACAGGCCCCAAGATTGTGTGGAGAAGACAAAAAAGGAGAAAGTCTCACATCAACGAGGCTAATCAATGAGCTATGGAGATGCCCATCAATTGATGTTAATGCAAGGAGTAGGGATTGCCATGCAACGGATGCACTAGAGCTAAGAATGCTTAACAAAAGAAAACTAGTCGGTGTGCATCCAACTTGCTTGCTCATGAAGACCTAGGGCATTTTGAGGAAGCCCATCATTGGAATATACAAGCCAAGTTCTATAATGAAAAATTCCCACTAGTATGAACAAGACAACTTATGAGACTCACTATATGAAAATCATGGTGCTACTTTGAAGCACAATATATGAGACTCACTACATGAAGAACAAGGTGCTACTTTGAAGCACAAGTGTGGAAAAAGAGATAGTAGCATTGCCCTTTTTATTTTCTCCTTCTTTTTTTGGGCCTTTCTTTTTTTCTTTTTGGCCTTTCTCTTTTTTTTGGGCAATGCTCTAATAATGATGATCATCACACTTCTATTGATTACAACATAATGATTACAACTCGATACTAGAACAAGATATGACTCTATATAAATGCCTCCGGCGGTGTACCGGGATGGTGCAATGAATCAAGAGTGACATGTATGAAAATAATGCATGGTGGCTTTGCCACAAATACGATGTCAACTACAAGATCATGCAATGGCAATATGACAAAAGTAAAGCATGTCATGATGATGATGATGATGGAAGTTGCATGGCAATATATCTCGGAATGGCTATGGAAATGCCATGATAGGTAGGTATGGTGGCTGTTTTGAGGAAGATATAGGGAGGTTTATGTGTGAAAGAGCGTATCATATCACGGGGTTTGGATGAACCAGCGAAGTTTGCACCAACTCTCAATGTGAGAAAGGGCAATGCACGGTACCGAAGAGGCTAGCAAATGGCGGAAAGGTAAAAGTGCGTATAATCCATGGACTCAACATTAGTCAAAAGAACTCATATACTTATTGCAAAAATTTAGAAGTCATCAAAAATCCAGTACTACGCGCATGCTCCTAGGGGGATAGATTGGTAGGAAAAGACCATCGCTCGTCCCCGACCGCCACTCATAAGGATGCACAAGCCAGGTACACTTCATGTTTCAAATTAGTTACACAACTTTAACCATACGTGCATGCTACGGGACTTGCTAACTTCAACACAAGTATTTCTCAAATTCACAACTACTCAACTAGCACGACTATGATATTATCACCTCCATATCTCTAATTTATCAAGCATCAAACTTATCTTAGTATTCAACCCACTAAAAAGAAAGTTTCACATATCTTGAATACCAAGTATATTAACATTAAGCAAATTACCATGCTATTAATGACTCTCAAAATAATCTAAGTGAAGAATGAGAGATCAAGTTTCTTTAAAACAAACCACCACCGTGCTCTAAAAGATCTAAGTGAAGCACTAGAGCAAAAATTATCACGCTCAAAAAGATATAAGTGAAGCACATAGAGTAAACTATCAAGCTCAAAAGATATAAGTGAAGCACATAGAGTATTCTAACAAATTTCAATTCATACATGGCTCTCTCAAAAGGTGTGTACAGCAAGGATGATTGTGGTAGACTAACAAGCAAAGACACAAATAATACAAGACGCTCCAAGAAAAACACATATCATGTGGTGAATAAAAATATAGCTCCAAGTAAATTACCGATGGAAGTGGACGAAAGAGGGGATGCCTTCCGGGGCATCCCCAAGCTTTGACTTTTTGGTGTCCTTGGATTATCTTGGGGGTGCCATGGGCATCCCCAAGCTCAGGCTCTTGCCACTCCTTGTTCCATAATCCATCAAAAGAATTTACCCAAAACTTGAAAACTTCACAACACAAAACTCAATAGAAATCTCGTGAGCTCCGTTAGAGAAAGAAAACAAAAGACTACTTTAAGGTACTGTAGTGAACTTGTTATTTATTTGTATTGGTGTTAAACCTACTGTATTCCAACTTCTCTATGGTTTATAAACTATTTTACTAGCCATAGATTCATCAAAATAAGCAAACAACACACGCAAAACAGAATCTGTCAAAAACAGAACAGTCCGTAGTAATCTGTTACTAACGCAAACTTTTGGAACCCAAAAAATTCTACCAAAATTAGACGACCTGGACAATTTGTTTATTGATCAGCAGAAATTGGAATCACTATTTTATCACGTTCTGGTGATTTTTGACAATTCGGGCACTGAGCGCAAAGATTCTGGAAATTACAGCAAGATCAAATAACTATCTTCCAAGAAGATATAATAGGTTTAACTTGGCACAAACACTAATTAAAAGATAAAACCACATATAAACAGAATCTAGATGGATTATTTATTCCTAAACAGAACCAAAAACAAAAAACACAAAATAAAATTGGGTTGCCTCCCAACAAACGCTATCGTTTAACGCCCCTAGCTAGGCATAAAAGCAAGGATAGATCTAGGTATTGCCATCTTTGGTAGGCAATCCATAAGTGGCTCTCATGATAGATTCATATGGTAATTTTATTTTCTTTCTAGGAAAGTGTTCCATGCCCTTATTTAAGGGAAATTGGAATTTAATATTCCCTTCCTTCATATCAATAATTGCACCAATCGTTCTAAGGAAAGGTCTACCAAGAATAATAGGACATGAAGGATTGCAATCTATATCAAGAACGATAAAATCTACGGGAACATAATTCCTATTTGCAACAATAATAACATCATTAATTCTTCCCATAGGCTTTTTAATAGTGGAATCCGCAAGATGCAAGTTTAGAGAGCAATCATCAAAGTCACGGAAATCTAGCAAATCACACAAAGCTTTGGGGATAGTAGAGACACTAGCACCCAAATCACACAAAGCATAAAACTCGTAATTTTTAATTTTAATCTTAATTGTAGATTCCCACTCATCATGGAGTTTTCTAGAGATAGAAACTTTCAACTCAAGCTTTTCTTCATAAGATTGCATTAAGGCGTCAACAATGTGTTCGGTAAAGTCCTTATTTCGACTATAAGAATGAGGAGAATTTAACACGGATTGCAACAAGGAAATACAATCAATTAAAGAGCAATTTTCATAGTTAAATTCCTTGAGATCCAAAATAGTGGGTTTAGCAATATCTAGATTTTTATTTCTTTCAATCCCTTTTTTATCAATTTCATCATCAGGATCTAAAAACTCAGAATTCTTAGAACGCCTTCTAGGTAAGGGAAGATCATAATCAGATTCATCAAGATTCACATTGCAAAACAACGATTTAATAGGGGACACATCAATAACTTTCAGATCTTCATCTTGATTTTCATAGTTATTCGGTTTAGCGGCCATCTTATTGACTAAGGTGGCTTGCATATCTAAAATTTCAGCGGTCATTTTTTCAAGATGAGCAATTTGGGCTCTTACACCATCAAATTCTTTGGACATATCATCGAGCTCTTTATTCATATAACTCATAAAACTCTTTTGTTCCTTAAGCTCGTTTCTAAAGAAATTATTATGCTCAAATTGCAAGACCATAAACTTCCTGACATTGTTTTCGATATCTTCTAGCGTTTTAAGGTGAAGATCACCAAAATTAGGTAAGGCCATCGTGACGAACAAGCAAGCAAACTAACACACGAGCAAACAAAAGGCAAAGGGAAAGAGAGGGCGAATAAAACGGCAAGGGTGAAGTGGGCGAGAGGAAAACGAGAGGCAAATGGCAAATAATGTAATGCGAGAGATAGAGATTGTGATGGGTACTTGGTATGTTGACTTTTGCGTAGGCTTCCCCGGCAACGGCGCCAGAAATGGCTCGTTGACGGGAGAGTAAATCTTGACTTGACTTGGCGTAGCCCTCCCCGGCAACGGTGCCAGAAATGGCTCGTTGACGGGAGAGTAAATCTTGACTTGACTTGGCGTAGGCCTCCCCGGCAACGGCGCCAGAAATCCTTCTTGCTACGTCTCGAGCTAGCGTTGGTTTTCCCCGAAGAGGGGGGGGTGATGCAGCATAGTAGCGTAAGTATTTCCCTCAGTTTTTGAGAACCAAGGTATCAATCCAGTAGGAGGTCACGCGCAAGTCCCTCGTACCTGCACAAAACGGTAGCAACTCGCAACCAACGCTTAGGGGTTGTCAATCCCTTCACGGTCACTTACGAGAGTGAGATCTGATAGAGATAATATTTTTGGTATTTTTGGTATAAAGATGCAAAGTAAAAAGGAAAAGCAAAACAAGTAAAATAAAGTAATGGAGATTGATATGATGAGAATAGACCCGGGGGCCATAGGTTTCACTAGTGGCTTCTCTCAAGAGCATAGATATTCTACGGTGGGTGAACAAATTACTGTTGAGCAATTGATAGAATTGAGCATAGTTATGAGGTTATCTAGGTATGATCATGTATATAGGCATCACGTCCGTGACAAGTAGACCGACTCCTGCCTGCATCTACTACTATTACTCCACTCATCGACCGCTATCCAGCATGCATCTAGAGTATTAAGTTAAAAACAGAGTAACGCCTTAAGCAAGATGACATGATGTAGAGGAATAAATTCATGCAATATGATAAATACCCCATCTTGTTATCCTCGATGGCAACAATATAATACGTGCCTTGCAACTCTTTCTGTCACTGAGTAAGGACACCGCAAGATTGAACCCAAAGCTAAGCACTTCTCCCATTGCAAGAACTACCAATCTAGTTGGCCAAACCAAACGGATAATTCGAAGAGACTTGCAAAGATAACTCAATCATACATAAAAGAATTCAGAGAAGATTCAAATATTATTCATAGATAAGTTGGATCATAAACCCACAATTCATCGGTCTCAACAAACACACCGCAAAAAGAAGATTACATCGAATAGATCTCCACGAGAGAGGGGGAGAACATTGTATTGAGATCCAAAAAGAGAGAAGAAGCCATCTAGCTACTAGCTATGGACCCGAAGGTCTGAAGTAAAGTACTCACACTTCATCGGAAGGGCTATGGTGTTGATGTAGAAGCCCTCCGTGATGGATGCCCTCTTCGGCGGAGCTCTGGAACAGGCCCCAAGATGGGATCTCGTGGATATAGGAAGTTGAGGCGGTGGAATTAGGTTTTTGGCTCCGTCTCTGGTCTAATGGGGGTACGTAGATATATATAGGAGGACGGAGCACGTCGGTGGAGCTCCGAGGGGCCCATGAGGCAGGGGGTGCGCCCAGGGGGCGCGCCCTCCACCCTCGTGACCTCCCCGGAAACTTCTTGGAGTAGGGTCCAAGTCTCCTGGATCACGTTCGGTGAGAAGATAACGTTCCCGAAGGTTTCATTCCGTTTGGACTCCGTTTGATATTATGTTTCCTCGAAATACTGAAATAGGCAAAAAACAGCAATTCTGGGCTGGGCCTCCGGTTAATAGGTTAGTCCCAAAAATAATATAAAAGTGGAAAATAAAGCCCAATATAGTCCAAAACAGTAGATAAAGTAGCATGGAGCAATCAAAAATTATAGATACGTTGGAGACGTATCAGTGACTTCTGTCCATCCAGAGGCACCGGATAATCTGTTGGGAGCGCTTCGCAGCGCTTCCATCGACGAGGAGCACCGCACTATTATGAGTGCGGTGGTCCAGAAGGTTCAGTCCGCCAAGAGCGGACTGACTAAAGCCTATGCCAGCCTTCTAACAGGCTTTGAGGTAAGTGTTTGAAATATGGGGAAAAATATTACCGCATAGACAGTAGCCCCTGATGCTTTGTTCGGTGTTCACAAAGAAAAGCCGAACAGAGAATCAAACAATATCACAGGAGTCTAATATAAGTATGTCAATATGCGTATGCAGGCTTCGCTGTTGGCCGCTGCCGCGCAGACTGCGGAGGTTGCCGCATTGAAGCAGGACCTCGAGGGGTCCAAGAAAGAGCTCGGCCTTGCCAAGAGGCAGCTCGAGGAGAACAAGGGTAAGTAATACCCTGTCTATAGATATGTATATATAAAAGAAGACGCGATTGCAAAATGACAGGATCATCGTATATTTGCCAGGGGCCACGACCGAGGTGGCGACCCTGAAGCAAGCGCTATCCAAGGCCGAAGACAAAGCGGCCAAGGAGCGCATCGAGCAGGAGAGGCAAGAGGCACGGGTGGGCGAGGTGCAATAAGAGCTCCAAGCTCTCATGTCAAAGCATGAGGCGTTGGGGCGTGACTCGAAGATGAGAGAGTCTGAGCTTGCCGCGGCCCTCGAAAGCACGAAAAATGCCAAGGCTGAAGCCCAGAAGGCCCTCTAGGAGATTGATGCGATGAAGAATATAGCGGCGGGTAAGGCATTCTATATGCAAAGCAAGCATGTGAAAGTAAATTATCTGTTACTTACCCGAATCCGAAGCTCTCCAGGAGCATTCGGAGATTTGCCCCGCAGCGTGTTGGATGCCGCACAGTTTTACCAGGCCGAGGAGGGAAGCTCAACGGAGAAGTTGTTCTCAGCCCAATATACTGGGACCAAACACCCGGTGCCTATGAGTGACCAGCTAAAACAGCTGGTCGAGCTACACAAGGCGGCCGAACAGGCCATGAAGGGCTTTATAGTCCGGCTGTGACCTGGCGACGCCCTTCCAAACAGCTACTTCGGCCTGGTGAGGCGGCTTGTGGATGCCTGCCCACGGCTGGAAGTCGTCAAGCGGACCGTCTGCATCGAAGGTGCACGCCGGGCTTTCGCCCGTGTGAAGGTGCAATGGGCCAAGCTAGACGCCGTGAAGCTGATCAAGGAAGGGCCGCCGCGGGGCAAGGAGCATCGCCACCCCGAGATGTACTATGAGGGTGTCCTAAAGGGTGCCCATCTCGTAGCGGACGAATGTGCAAAAGATTTAATATTTGAATGAACTTGCTCGTGTAATCCTGTATTATGAAAACTTGTTCATATGCGCTATGCAACGCTTGTTTGAATTTAAAATATTACCTTCTGTTCGGCTGTTTATCAAATCTGAGAGATGGCTAGTCGTCGGCTTCTTCCCCCATGCCACGAGTGCTAGGGTGTTCGGGATAAACCTGAGCACTCTTGTTCCCATTTTTGGGTCCTTCGAGGGAGGCGCTCAGCACGACGAACAAGGCAATCAGACTAATAGTGCTTTATCACTCTCACTTAGCCATAGAATTCTATAATTTTAAATTTCGGCAAAGCCCCTGGTAACCGGAAGGCCGGATCTGGGGCGCGATACACGCCTTAAGCCGGACAGGGCCGACTCCTCGCTCTAAGCGGCATAAGTCTTTAAGGACTCGAAAACCTCTCGAACAGCGACCAGACTCTCACCTTATCATGACAGTCATTTTTAGCTTTCTCTATTGAGGTGCTTAGCCCAGCTGAACCGGGGCACAATCGCAGTAGTTCTCCCAGTGCTACCTTAGCCGATATAGCGGAACGTAAGGTACCAAAACATGGTAGCCGGGCAAACCCAACTATTGACCAAAGACATGATTCGGAGCTGATGCATATAATGCTATAAGTTCGGGGTGCCGCACTTGTGAAAGTGTCCGGACTTCTCACACCATATTGTGGGGTACTTAAGCCCCTGGTGTGTTGGCCGTACCAGAGTGTACGGGTGCTGGATGTCATGAATGAACATATATATATATATATAAGAAGAATGCAATAAAAGCCTTAATGCAATGCATTGTTTATTGAAAAATGTGCGTTAGAGCAGAATGATACAGGTAGTGCGATAAGCAAAAAGTAGGACTATGTCCCCTCCAAGGGCAAGCTGAGGAATAATATTAAAGTAAGTATTTCACTCATTATCGTAATCCACCTGGGAGTTCCGTGGTGTGATGTAGCTTTCTACCTCCTTGGTTGCTGCATCATGTGTTCGGCAATCATGCTGCCGGACAGGGTTTCCAGAGATTAATGTCCTGAAAGAGAAAAAAATAACAAAGCAGGAAGCCCCTAGTGCAGTTTAAGTCGCGTCTTGGGGCGTGCCGTAGTCGTGCCCCTCCCTACCTGTGCCCATGGTATTTTTAATGCGTAATTATGTACGCGTGGCACGAGTTTCGCCGTTTGGCTTGGGCCGGGGTGGGGGCCGCATTGCTATGAGAGCTCGGAACGTGCCAGGCGGTCATGTTGCCGATTACTCCGGGCGTGCTTGAAGGTGTTCGGGTCCTTATACGCCGAACTAGTGGATTGCCTTCAGAGGCTGCTTTGCGCTTCCGCTGCGAGGGCTGCAGTGTGCTCCTCCGTTCGGAGAGAGCGCTCTATGTTTCCATTAACTATAATGACCCCCTAAGGTCCTGGCATCTTGAGCTTGAGGTATGCATAATGCGGTACCGCATTGAATCTCGCAAATGCGGTTCGCCCGAGCAGTGCATGATAACCACTGCGGAATGGGACTATATTGAAGATTAACTCTTCGCTTCGGAAGTTATCCGGGGATCCGAAGACCACTTCCAGTGTGACTGAGCCTGTGCAATGGGCCTCTACACCTGGTATGACGCCTTTAAATGTCGTTTTTGTGGGTTTGATTCTTGAGGGGTCTATACCCATTTTGCGCACCGTGTCCTGGTAAAGCAGGTTCAGGCTGCTGCCGCCATCCATAAGGACTCGAGTGAGGTGAAATCTGTCAATAATTGGGTCTAAGACCAGTGCGGCGAATCCGCCATGACGGATACTAGTGGGGTGGTCCCTACGATCAAAGGTGATCGGACAGGAGGACCATGGGTTGAACTTTGGGGCGACTGGCTCCAACGCATATACGTCCCTGAGCGCACGCTTCCGCTCCCTCTTGGGGATGTGGGTTGCGTATATCATGTTCACTGTCCGCACTTGTGGGGGGAACCTCTTCTGTCCTTCGGTATTCGGCTGCCGGGGCTCCTCCTCGTCATCGCTATGTGGCCCCTTATCTTTGTTTTCGGCAATTAACTTGCCGACCTGCTTGAACACCCAACAATCCATATTGGTGTGGTTGGCTGGCTTGTCGAGGGTGTCGTGTATTTGACACGAGCGATCGAGTATACGGTCCAAACTGGACGGGCCCGAAGTGCTTCTTTTGAATGGCTTTTTCTGCTGACTGGGTTTATAGCCTTTGAATCCGGCATTGACTGTCGTGTCCTTGGTATTGTCGCTGTTAATGCGGCGCTTATGTTTGTTGCGACGTGACCTGCTACTGTCGTCCTTGGTATCCAAAGTACCATGGTTCTTTGATATGTTGTTACTATGAGCCAGCCAGCTGTCTTCTCCCGCACAAAAGCGGGTCATGAGTGTCATGAGGGCTGCCATAGATTTTGGCTTTTCCTGACCAAGGTGCCGGGCTAGCCACTCGTCGCGGATGTTATGCTTGAAAGCTGCTAGAGCCTCTGCATCCGGACAGTCGACGATTTGATTTTTCTTTGTTAGGAACCATGTCCAGAATTGCCTGGCCGATTCCTCTGGCTGCTGAATTATGTGGCTCAAGTCATCGGCATCTGGTGGTCGCACATAAGTGCCCTGAAAGTTGTCGAGGAATGTGGCTTCCAGATCCTCCCAACAGCCAATGGACTCTGCTCGCAAGCTATTGAGCCAATGCCGAGCTGGTCCTTTGAGTTTGAGTGGGAGGTATTTAATGGCGTGTAGATCATCACCACGTGCCATGTGGATATGCAAGAGGAAATCCTCGATCCATACCGCAGGATCTGTTGTGTCGTCGTATGATTCTATGTTTACGGGTTTGAAACCCTCTGGGATTTGATGATCCATTACTTCATCTGTGAAGCATAAGGGGTGTGCGGCACCTCTATACTGGGCTATATCGCGACGCAGCTCCAATGAGTCTTGCCCGCTGTGTTCGGCCCGGCCGGATTTACTTTTACTATATCCGGCGTGACGTTTATCGTCTCGCATAGTGGCACGCCCTCGAGATCCGTAGATCAATCTTGCATGTTTTGCTTTGTCCTCCAATACGTCTCGCGGGTCTGGCGTATTTCCCCATGCCTTTTTATTTGAATGGCGTCGGGGTGCAGGCTGAGCTTTTGGCTGGAATGCCTCTCTATCGCGGCCACGAGGTGGCCGATCAACCGCGTTATACGCTTCTTCCTCCAGTCGGGGTAGCAACCTGTATTTTAGGTAACTCTTGGAGGGGCGTTCGAGTTTATATTCCTCGGCCGCCAGGACTTCAGTCCATCTGTCAGCTAGCAGATCTTGATCAGCTTGAAGCTGCTGCTTCTTCTTCTTAAGGCTATTTGCCGTGGCTGTAAGCCGGCGCTTGAAGCGCTCTTGTTCGACGGGATCCTCTGGCACGACGAATTTGTCATCGTCGAGGCTTGCCTCGTCTTCGGAGGGAGGCATGTAATTGTCATCCTCCTCCTTTTCATCTGCCGCTCTCTCAGGAGGGCTGGCCTCTCCATCCTCCTGTCCCAGATCGTGCTGGAGGGGATTGTTGCCATCTTCGGCACTATCTGGAGTGTTATTATCTCCTGTGCCGGTATCACCACTTTTGCTTTGGCGGGACTTAGAGCGGCGCCGCTGACGTCGGCGCTTGGGTTGCTTCTTGGAGGGGTCATCCTCCGCTGTCTCGTCGCCATTGCCTTCTTTGGGTGTGTCCACCATGTATATGTCGTATGATGAGGTGGCTGTCCAGTGCCCTGTGGGCAGTGGTTCCTCTTCGTCTCCGCATCGTCGTCCATACCGTCGATGTCTTCGGAGTCGAAATCGAGCATGTCGGTTAAGTCGTCGACAGTGGCTACTAAGTGGGTGGTGGGTGGGCAGCGAATTTCTTCGTCGTCCGCATCCCAATCCTGCCGGTCATAATCCGGCCAGGACTCTCCTGACAAAGAGAGAGACCTTAGTGAATTCAGTATGTCGCCGAAGGGCGAGTGCTGAAAGATATCCGCGGCAGTGAACTCCATGATCAGCGCCCAATCGGATTCGATTGGCAGGGGCGCGGATGGTCCAGAGTCCAGAGAAGAGTCCGGCGATGGGGAGTCACGGTCCTCGTAAAGGATAAGGTTGGTGTTCGGTTCGATCTCCGTTGAGGCTGCTGCCTCCGCGGCGGGGTCTAACCACCCGCCCTCGGATGGCGCAGTTGGCTCCGAATTAAAGGTCGGGGCGGCTGCACGTGCGGTCTCCAGGACACTGTTCGGTGGCAGAGCTAAATCATGCCCATCGTGACAGCGCGGCGCACTCAGCAGGGGCTCGAATCCGTCGAAGATCAAGTCTCCATGGATATCGGCCGTGTAGTTTAGGCTTCCAAACCTGACCTGATGGCTAGGGTCATAGCTTTCAGTCTGCTCCAGATGGCCAAGCGAATTGGCCCGAAGTGCAAAGCTGCCGAATACAAAAATCTGTCCGAGGAGAAAGGTCTCACCCTGGACTGCATCGCTAACGATGATCGAAGGAGCCATCAAGCCTGATGATGACGACACAGAGGAACTCCCAATGAAAGCACCAATGTCGGTGTCAAAACCGGCGGATCTCGGGTAGGGGGTCCCGAACTGTGCGTCTAAGCAGGATGGTAACAGGAGGCAGGGAACACGATGTTTTACCCAGGTTCGGGCCCTCTTGATGGAGGTAAAACCCTACGTCCTGCTTGATTTATTCTTGATGATATGAGTATTACAAGAGTTGATCTACCACGAGATCGGAGAGGCTAAACCCTAGAAGCTAGCCTATGGTATGATTGTATGTTGTCCTACGGACTAAAACCCTCCGGTTTATATAGACACCGGAAAGGGCTAGGGTTACACAAGGTCGGTTACAAAGGAGGAGATATCCATATCCGTACTGCCTAGCTTGTCTTCCACGCCAAGTAGAGTCTTCAATCTTGTATCTTCATAGTCTAACAGTCCGGCCAAAGGATATAGTCCGGCTGTCCGGAGACCCCCTAATCCAGGACTCCCTCACTCATGATCTTCACTTATATTTGTTTGAGCTTATGAAAAGCAACATGTGAAAATTAGTCCCAAAGTGATAGATATCCAAGAAGAATAAAGAAAGAGAAAAAATGTCATGAAGATCATTGGACAAAATAAACTTGAATTCTTAGTAATAGTTTTGAGATATGATGATGTGATATGTGAGTTATGTTGATGAGTAATTATGCTCTAGTAGGAACATTGGTGTTAAGGTTTGTGATTCCCGAAGCATGCACATATAGTCTCTCGTTATGCTATGATGTTGGAGCATGATTTATTTGATTGTCTTCCTTATGAGTGGCGGTCGGGGACGAGCGATGGTCTTTTCCTACCAATCTATCCCCCTAGGGGTATGCATAGTAGTACTTTGCTTTGAGGGCTAATAAACTTTTGCAATAAGTATATGAGTTCTTTTTGACTAATGTGAGTCCATGGATTATACGCACTCTTACCTTTTCTCAATTTGCAAGCCTCTACGGTACCGTGCATTGCCCTTTCTCACATCGAGACATGGTGCAAACTTCGCAGGTGCATCCAAACCCCGTGATATGATACGCTCTATCACACATAAGCCTTATTATATCTTCCTCAAAACAGCCACCATGCCTACCTATTATGGCTTTTCCATGGCCATTCCGAGATATATTGCCATGCAACTTCCACCGCTTCTGTATGATGACTTGAGCATTCATTGTCATATTGCTTTGCATGATCATATAGTTGACATAGTAGTTGTGGCTCAGCCACCGTTCATCATTTTCCATACATGTTACGCTAGATCATTGCACATCCTGGTACATGCCAGATGCATTCATATAGAGTCATACGTTGTCATAGGTATCGAGTTGTAATTTTTATTTCTTTTGAGTTATAAGTAAATAGAAGTGTGATGATCATCATTAATCATTTTTAGAGCAGTGCCCCGGTGAGGAAAGGATGATGGAGACTATGATTCCCCCACAAGTCAGGATGAGACTCCGGACAATGAGAAAAAAAGAAAAAAAGAAGAAAGAAACAAAAAGAAAAAAAAGAAAAAGAAAAAGAAAAAATAATAAACAAAGAGAGAAGGGGCATTGTGTAACACCCCGGATGTAATTTACCTAATATGTACTCCAACTCTTGCCGTTTCCGGCGCTAAGTTATTTTATTTCCTCGGGTTTGGGTTTTTGTCTCCGTGTGTTGTTGTCTTTGTCATGCATCTCATATAATGTCATCATGTGCATTGCATTTGCATACGTGTTTGTCTCATGCATCCGAGCATTTTTCCCGTTGTCCGTTTTGCATTCCGGCGCTCCTATCTGCTCTGGTGGTCCTTTCTACCTTCCTTTCGTGTGTGGGGGTTAAACATTTCTAGATTGGACCAAGACATGCCAAGCGGTCTTGGTTTACTACCGGTAGACGGCCTGTCAAGTTTCGTACCATTTGGACTTCGTTTGATGCTCCAACGGTTAACCGAGGGACCGAGAAGGCCTCGTGTGTGTTGCAGCCCAACACCCCTCCAATTTGGCCCAAAACCCACCAAAACCCTCTCCATCATCTAGAGCGTTCGATCACGATCGCGTGGCCGAAACCGCACCTCATTTGGACTCTCCTAGCTCCCCCTATGCCTATATATAGGTCTCTCCCCGAAATTTCGGTTCTCTCCCCCCGAAACCCTAGCCTCCGTCTTCCTCCGCGCGCCGGACAACGTCCGCCAGCGCCGGACATGTCCGATTCCACCCCCGCCGCCACGTGGCACACCCCCATTGGCCCGCACCTCGCGCCCACTTCGTCGCCGCCGCCGGCCCGGGAGGCCCAGGTCGGGCCCCCGAGGCACATCGCTCGTGCCCCGCCGCCTGGCAGCAGGCGCCGCGCGAGCGCGCCCGCGGCCACCGCCTCTCCTCCACGCTGGCGAGCTCGCCACCCGGCTGGCCCCGGCGACCTCCGCCGCCCCGCCGCGGCACCAACTCCGGCCACCACCACCGCACCCCGACGCGCCTCGCCCTCACCTCGCCGGCCCCGAATCCGGCGACCTGGCCCCCTCTCCGGCGACCTCCACCTCTTCCCCGACGAACTCCGGCGAGCAACAGTGTTTCCGGCAAACCTCGACTTCCGCACCGATCCGGATCTAGATCTGGGATATTTTCTCTCGGTTGACTTTCTCCCGAAACCCTAGATAATTTGCATTTTTCATCATGCTATATCTCCGCATCCGTAGATCCGTTTTGGGCGTGTAGAATATCAAAATGTTCGACTCAGAGAGCACATCATTTCATCTTACTGCATCATTTTCATTTGAGCTCATCTTGATGCCCGAAATGCTGTTGGAAGAGAGTTATTTGAGTTAATTGTCAGATCTGCTGCACCAAATAGCTATTTGTCATTTTTGCCATGATTAATGTGTGCATGGTATGCTCCTGAGCTCTTCATGAGTTATGTTATATGCTTTGCCATATTTACAGAGGTGCTATACATGTATTTTTGTGATATGTGTGGTGACTAGCACAAGCTTGCAAAGTAGTGCATTCGTTAATGCTGTTTTCAGGGACTTAGAAATGTCACTAAGTCCTTGATCTGTTTTTTATCAATATGCCATATGTTCATGTTGTTTCCTAGTGATCCGTGCCTCTTTTGAGGATGATAAGTAAGGATGATTTGTAATCTTGTGGTGCTCTACCATCCATGTCTTTGTTTGCAATTATGGAGCACTCTAGCTTGAGTCAATCGAGCTCTACTTTTGCTATTTCGTGAATCTGGGCAGATTGTCTACTTGTTAGCGATTTTGCCGAGGATGTTGCTGTTGATCCGTGCATGCTATGTTGTTGCTCTTGCCATTTCTAGCTTATATAATATGTATTCTTGATGGGTGAATACTTAGATTGTCATGCCTTGCTCTGTAGTGAGTGCATCGAGCTCGTAAACATGCCTACTCGTTAACAGATTTGCATGCTCCAGTTTTTCTTTAAGTCTGTAACCTGATTATGTTTTTGCCATGTTCACATGCTTGCAATTGTATTTTCTGATCCATTTTGGCTCAAGGTCACTAAGGGACTTTTGTTAAGCTCTTTGAGTAGCTTCATGCCATGCTTTACTTTGCCACGTTAAGTTCCTGTAGCATATAGTTTTCATGCTCCAAAGTGTGCTACCTCATCTGAAATTCCAGGCTTGTGTTAATTTCACTAAGTCTGAAACCTGTTTATCAATTGCACTTTTGCCATGCTTGTTTGAACCTGTTAATGGATGAATTGGCCGTAGCTCAGTGTTCATCTTTTGTCAAGCATCATGAGTGGATCCCTGTCATGTATTTTGTTGGCATATTTGAGTGCTGTAGCATATTTAACTTGATGCATTTAGATGGCTACTTGTTGTTTATCGCAGATCGGTGCCATATTTGTTTTGCTTGCCATTTCCAAACCGTGCATCCGATTCCGGTGATCTTTATATCGATTTCAACCAAAATCACCTAACCTTTCTAGTGGCACTCTTGGATTTCCAATTTGAGGCCAGGTTCATTCTTTCCTTGTCAAATCTTGCATATGCATCACATATCGCATCCCGCATAGCATACCATGTTTGCATCATGTTGTTTGAGCTTTGCACGTGGTTGATTGCGTTCCTTTTGCTTGTTTGTCTTGTTTGGGTAGAGCCGGGAGCCAGTTCGCTAACGAGGAGCCCGTTGAGTTTGCTTTCGAGGATCCAGTCAACTCTGACAACTTTGCAGGCAAGATGATCGTACCCTCGAAATCACTTCTATGTTTGCTTCCTAGATGCTCGCTCTTTTGCTATGACTATGCTACGATGCCTACCACTTGCTTATCATGCCTCCCAAATTTCCATGTCAAACCTCTAACCCACCATGTCCTAGCAAACCGTTGATTGGCTATGTTACCGCTTTGCTCAGCCCCTCTTATAGCGTTGCTAGCTGCAGGTGAAGATTGGAGATCGTTCCTTGTTGGAACATTATTTTCTTGTTGGGATATCATTATATTATCTTGTTATCTTAATGCATCTATATACTTGGTAAAGGGTGGAAGGCTCGGCCTTTTTGCCTAGTGTTTTGTTCCACTCTTGCCGCCCTAGTTTCCGTCATATCGGTGTTATGTTCCCGGATTTTACGTTCCTTACGCGGTTGGGTAATAGTGGGAACCCCTTGACAGTTCGCCTTGAATAAAACTCCTCCAGCAATGCCCAACCTTGGTTTTACCATTTGCCACCTAGCCTCTTTTTCCCTTGGGTTTCCGGAGCCCGAGGGTCATCTTATTTTAAACCCCCCTGGGCCAGTGCTCCTCTGAGTGTTGGTCCGACTGAGCTGCCTGCGGGGCCACCTCGGGGCAACTTGAGGTTTGGTTTTACTCGTAGCTAGTCTCATCTGAGTGTGCCCTGAGAACGAGATATGTGCAGCTCCTATCGGGATTTGTCGGCACATTCGGGCGGTGTTGCTGGACTTGTTTTGTCTTTGTCGAAGTTGTCTTGTAGAACCGGGATGCCGAGTCTGATCGGAATGTCTCGGGAGAAGGTTTATCCTTCGTTGACCGTGAGAGCTTGTGATGGGCTAAGTTGGGACTCCCCTGTAGGGATTTGAACTTTCGAAAGCCGTTCCCGCGGTTATGGGCAGATGGGAATTTGTTAATGTCCGGTTGTAGATAACTTGAACCTTAACTTAATTAAAATGAATCAACTGTGTGTGTTACCGTGACGGTCTCTTCTCGGCGGAGTCCGGGAAGTGAA
Source organism: Triticum urartu (assembly GCF_056163025.1). Taxonomy (NCBI): domain Eukaryota; kingdom Viridiplantae; phylum Streptophyta; class Magnoliopsida; order Poales; family Poaceae; genus Triticum; species Triticum urartu. Next base: position 264,884,307 of record NC_141876.1, read on the forward strand.
CACGGTGTTGGAGTAATGTTTGCCGCAGGATGTTCTATAGTTATTCATTCGTGCTTTGCCTTCTCTTCTCGCTCTCTTTTGCGAACAGGTTAGCCACCATATATGCTAGTCGCTTGCTGCAGCTCCACATATTACCTTGCCTTACCTATAAGCTTAAATAGTCTTGATCGCGAGGGTGCGAGATTGCTAAGTCCCCGTGGCTCACAGATTACTTCCATACCAGATGCAGGGCCCGATGACTCCGTTCCAGATGATGCGCTTGAGCTCAAGTGGGAGTTCGACACGCCGTTACTATGTGTCTTTCCCTGATGATCAGTAGTGGTGCCCAGTTGGGGCGATCGGGACCATGTCGCTTGTTGGGGTTGATCTTTTATTTTGGTACCGTAGTCGGACCATGAGTGATTGGATGATTGTAATGCTATTTATGTACTTTGTGTGACGTGGCAAGTGTTAGCCAACTATGTACCTTTCCCCTTATTATCTATTTACATGGGTTGTTGTGAAGATTACCTTACTTGCAACATTGCTTTCAATGCGGTTATGCCTCTAAGTCGTGCTTTGACACGTAGGAGATATAGCCACATCGAGGGCGTTACAAGTTGGTATCAGAGCCTTCCCCGACCTTAGGAGCCCCACTGCTTGATCGAATTAGTTGCCGTTGTTGAGTCTAGAAAAAAATGTTTTGAGTCATTTAGGAATTATATATCAGAGAGTTTAGGAATTCTTTTTACTCCCCAGTCCCTTCATCGCTCTGGTAAGGCATCCTGACATAGAGTTTTGACTCTTCTCTTCTCAAATTTCACTAAAAAAAATTAGGATCACGCGGGTATCTTGGAATCGTTCCGATGGATTTGTGACGAGAACATTGTTCTTGGTGCCTCCTATCATTTAGGGGTTGTGGCAGTGTCCCGAGGAGTTGATCTCCGAGGTGCTGTCGTCACAATTTTATCGTTGCAGTTCTGGAATACCTGAGTTTAGTTCGCCCACATCGAAAATCTCTTTTATGCAGTTGTTGGTGAGATAACCTCGATGCCACCCAGTACTGGGGCGGGAGTTCGGGAGTATTGCCATAACTTGTATAACGGATGCTTTTCGAAGGTTGAGGTAGACGATTTCCGAAGTTTTTCTCGGTTATGTGTTGAAGGATGGATACAGCTGGATGAAGGATTTGCTAGATTTGGGTGAGATATTATGCTTCCCCTGTATCCCCAACACCTGATTGCATAACCGGAAAGGTTCGGGAGTTTCATAGGTGGGAATTCTTGTAGTTCTAGTTCTTCTTCCACGGATACTTGGTTTGAGATTGGGTGATCCTTACCGAGTGTTCGTTCCTGCTCCGTACCTTGTTGATTTATTCCTCTACCTAAATTCTAAGTGGCTTCTCAATTTATGGATATGTGACCATTTCAATTGGAATGCATTCGTTCATTTTGTTCGGATGTGAAGACTACATGTTGCAATTTCTATCCGTTGGATTCAGCTTAAATTGTTGTCTATCAATGTGCTAATGGATGTCAACCTCTTCAGGATGGCTCCTCCAACGCGCACGACTCCGAATCCTGATCCGCCACCACCACCTCCACCTCCGGAGGCATGGCAAGCTGTGATGGCCGCTACCAATGCAAACACGCAGTTGATCATGCAAATTCTTCAAGAGCGCAACCAAGCGAACCAAGGAAACCAAGGCAACCAAGGCAACAATCAGAATCACTTTGCTACACTCAACCAGTTCCTTGCTAACCAGCCAAAGACTTTCAGCAATTGCGTTGAGGCAACTGATGCTGATGATTGGCTCGTGGACTTGTGCAAGCATTTCGAGTGCAGTAACGTCAGGCCTGAGGACTTTGTCAAGTTCGCTTCCTTCCAACTCAAAGACCAAGCTGCAGAATGGTTTCAACGGTACAAGGATTCCATAGGAGGCCGTGTGATTACCTGGGATGAATTCCGTCAAGACTTCAAAGCTCATCATATTCCTCAAAGCGTGGTTGAAAGCAAGCGTGAGGAATTCCGCAACCTGAAGCAAGGCTCTATGTCTGTCTATGACTACAACAAGTTGTTTCAGAAGCTCGCCCGCTTTGCTAAGCAGGACGTCCCTGACGAGAAGAGCATGATATATCAGTTCAGGGGTGGTCTCAGAGAAGAAATCCAGCTAGCTCTTGTTCTCTTTGAACCCTTGAGGTACGATGAGTTCTACAACATGGCATTGAAGCAAGAGGCTGCTCAACTGAAGTGTGATGCTTCCAAGAAGCGAGTCAGAGATGCTACTCCTTCTTCCTCTACTCAAGTGGCTAAGCAGCATAAGTATTGGCTTCCTCCTCCTCCGTTCCGGCAGCCGTATCAGAAGAGCAAAGGTGGCAGTGGATCTTCCCACCCACCCAACCCTGGCTTTCAGAACAAGACTTCGTCTCAAGCTTCAAGATCGAGTGTTCCGTATCACCGTCCGCTTTCAGAGGTCACGTGCAACAAGTGCCAACAGAAGGGTCACTATGCCAACAAATGCTTCAATCAGAGGCGTCTCCCTCCTCCTCCTCCTGTGAGATCGGCAAGTACAGCTGTGGTCAAGCATAACCCCAAGTATGCCAAGGTCAACATGGTGAATGCAGCTCGAGCAGAGGACTCCTCAGATGTCATCATGGGTAACCTTCCTGTTAACGATATTCCAGCTAAAGTACTTTTTGACTCTGGTGCATCGCATTCCTTCATGTCATTCCCATTTGCATCGGAGAACAATTTTAGTACTAAGGCTTTACCTAGAGCTTTGCAAGTCGTCTCGCCGGCTAAGCGTCTGAGTTCTAGTATGATGGTTCCGGATATTTCTATCATGATGGGTGATTCCAAGTTTTTGGCTTCTCCAATGGTCCTTGGTAACTCGGACATTGATCTTATTCTTGGAATGGACTGGCTTTCTAAGCACAAGGCTCAGCTTGATTATGCAGCCAGGCAGATTCAATTGACTCATTCGTCTGAGGATGTAATTGTCTTTGCCGCTCGAGATAATACAATCCGTTTGTTTTCTCTCAATGAGAAGGGTGAACTGGATGCTATCTCTCAAATTCCAGTCGTCTGTGAATATCAAGACGTATTTCCAGAAGAGCTTCCAGGAATGCCTCCGCACCAGCCAGTTGAATTCGTCATCGATCTTGAGCCTGGCACGGAACCGGTTTGCAAACGTCCTTACAAGCTCGGGCCTAAAGAGTTGAAGGAGCTGAAGAAGCAACTCGATATTCAAGAGAGAATGGGTCTAATCCGACCTAGTTGCTCTCCGTGGGGTTGTGGAGTACTTTTTGTGAAGAAGAAGAAGGATGGAACGGACCGATTTTGTGTTGACTACCGTCCATTGAACAAGAATACTATCAAGAACAAATACCCACTTCCCAACATCAACGAGTTGTTCGAACAACTCAAAGGTGCCCAAGTATTCTCCAAGCTTGATCTCCGTATGGGCTATCACCAGATTCGAATCCGTGAGCAAGATATTCCCAAGACGGCTTTCAGAACAAGCTATGGTTCATATGAATACACTGTCATGTCTTTTGGCCTCGTCAACGCTCCTCCGACTTTCTCTCGCATGATGAACTTCATCTTCAACGCCTACACAAATGACTTCATTTTGGTCTATCTCGACGACATTCTGGTCTTTTTGAAGAACAAGGAAGATCATGCCAAGCACTTGCGTTTGGTGCTCGATAAGCTCAGGGAACATCAGTTCTACGCCAAGTTCTCAAAGTGCGAGTTTTGGCTCGATGAGGTTCTTTATCTTGGGCATATCATCTCTGCCAAGGGCATTGCGGTGAATCCTGAGAAGGTGTCTGCTTTTGTGAATTGGGAACCACCTCAGAACGTGAAGCAACTCCATAGCTTCCTCGGTCTCGCAAGCTACTATCGAAGGTTCGTTGAGAACTTTTCAAAGATCGCGAAGCCTCTTTCAAACCTTCTCCAGAAGCACGTCAAGTATGTTTGGTCTCCGGAATGTGACATCGCTTTCAACACTTTGAAAGAGAAATTGGTCACTGCTCCAGTTCTGACTCCTCCTGATGAATCCAAACCGTTCGAGGTCTTCTGCGATGCCTCTCTTCAAGGTATTGGTGCAGTATTGATGCAAGAGAAGAAAGTTGTGGCTTATACCTCTCGCCAGTTGAAGCCCAGCGAGAAGAACTACCCCACTCATGACCTTGAGTTGGCGGCAGTTGTGCATGCTCTTTTGACTTGGAGACGTCTCTTATTGGGAAGAAAAGTGGACATCTTCACTGACCACAAGAGTCTCAAGTACATCTTCACTCACCTAATCTCAACCTCAGGCAGACTCGTTGGGTCGAAATGATTCAAGAGTATCATTCGAGTATCGAGTATACTCCAGGCAAGGCCAATGTGATTGCTGACGCTTTGAGCAGGAAAGCATACTGCAACAGTCTGATTCTCAAGCCTTACCAACCCGAGCTTTGTGAAGCTTTCCGCAAACTCAATCTGCAAGTTGTTCCTCAAGGTTTCCTCGCCAACCTTCAAGTCTCTCCTACCTTGGAAGACCAGATTCACGAGGCTCAACTTCTTGATGCTATGGTGAAGAAGGTGAAGATTGGGATTGCCAAGAGTCAACCCAAGTACAAGTGCTACCGCCTTGATGACAAGGGTACTCTCTTCTTCGAGGATCGTATTGTTGTGCCCAAAGGTGACCTTCGTAAAGTTATCAAGAATGAGGCTCACAATTCACTCCTCTCCATCCACCCTGGGAGTACGAAGATGTATCAGGACCTCAAGCAGGCTTATTGGTGGACTCGAATGAAGCACGAGATTGCTCAGTTCGTGAATGAGTGTGATGTCTGCAGAAGAGTGAAGGCAGAACACCAAAGGCCAGCTGGTCTCCTCCAACCTTGTCGGATTTCGGGTTCCGGCAGACCCTTGAGGTTCGAACACTAGGGTGCACGCGAAGATTTCGCCTCCTACCTACCTGCACCCCTTCGCCATGCTAAGATCTAAACTAAGGAAAGAACAACACAAAAGACACAGGGTTTATACTGGTTCGGGCCACCGTTGTGGTGTAATACCCTACTCCAGTGTGTGGTGTGTGGATTGCCCCTTGGGCTGATGATGATGAACAATACAAGGAAGAACAGCCTCGCGAGGGTCTGTTCTTGGCTGAGGCGATGAACTGCTGGGAGGAGTTCAGCCACCTTTCTCTCTCTCTCTCTCTCTGCTCTGCTCTGACCGACCCCTTTGCTATGTGGGTGGCTGGTCCTATTTATAGAGGCCCTGGTCCTCTCCCCAAATATTCAGCGGGAAGGGAGCCAACAATGGTGGGCTAATTTGAAGGGGGACAACAAGTATCAACTATCCTGACAAAAGTAGTCTTCGCCTGCGCAAAGCTCTGGTGATGACGCCATCTTGGGCTCCACGGTGACCTCCATCTCGTAGTCCTCCTGGTCTTGGTCTCGTTCCACCGAAATGGCAACCTTTGCCTGATGCCTCGGTACTTCGCGGCTGCGCTTGCCCCCTTTGCACCAAAGAGGAAAGGAGGACGCTGCGCGGGCTGGCACCCGCCTGGCGCCCTGAGTTGTCACGGCTTGCGTCATGGGCACCTCGTGAGGTACCCCGCCTTGATCTCTCCGCCTCCTCGTGAGCCAGCCTGACGAGGCCGTGCCTAAGGAGGCTTCGCATCGTCCGCCCCGCGAGGCTTGGCCCCTCGTGAGGGTCTTGGGTTTGTGTTGGTGAAGATGGGCCGTGCTGGGCCCCCTTTTGAGCCACGCCGCAGGCCGCAGGCAGGCAAGTCTGGGGACCCCCGTTCCCAGAACGCCGACAGTAGCCCCCGGGCCCAAGGCGCGCCCGGACTTGGCCGTGCAGGGAGGCGGAAGGGCAAGGGCGAAGCGCCGCGGGCCCTAACAGCATGCGGCCTTGGGCACCGTGTGGCGGTTGATTGGACGTGGGCGGCACTGTTCCCCCACGCCCTCCTTATCTTGTGCCGTACTAGGCGGACCCGTAGTCGTACACAGCCGTTCCCCTTTTATCGCTCGAGCGCCCTCTGTCCTTCTTCCGCTCGAACTCCGGTTTCTGTTTTCAACTCAATCTCGAGCCTCCCTCCCCCCCTTCCCATCGCCATGGCTCCGACGAAGAAGGGGAGAGGGAAGAAACCCGTGTCTCCGCCTTGCCCGCCGCCGTCGGCGGCCCCCGCCGAGGGCTTGGGCAAGGTCAGCTTGGCTCTGGCCACCATCTTCAATGAATGCGGGAGGACGACGGCCTGGCCCGCGTCCCACTTCTCCATCGACAGGACAGCCACCGAGGTCCCGTATCTTGCCGACGCCCTGTGGGCGGGTCTGGTTCCCCCCTTTTCTGATTTCTTCAACGCCGTGCTTTCCCACTATCAGATCCACATGATGCATCTGGGTCCTGAATCCATCACCCTCCTTTCGGTCTTCGCCTTTGTTTGTGAAGCTATGGTGGGCATCCCTCCTTCGGTTGCCCTACTGCGCCACTTCTTCTCGTTGCATCTTGTCGACCCTTCCCAATGCTGGGCTTGTGTGAGCTTCGTTGCCACGCCTGAGACGGCGGCCTCTGGGATTGACTTCAAGCTTCCTCTGCCCGCGGTCGGGTTCCGCGAGCGGTGGCTGTATGTGGACGCAGGGGTGCCCAGCCCCCTGCTATTGGAGCTGACCTCGCCTGCCGTCCCCAATTCGGGCTGGGGCCAGGAGACGCTTGAGAGCCCCCGGCTCGTCTTCGTCTGGCACCGCTTCGCGCTCTTGAGGTCGCTTGGCGTGACAGCGCCCAAGGTGGTGAAGGAGTTCCTGCTATGCCGCGTTGCTCCTCTTCAACGCCACTCTCGCCGGATGTGGGCCTTCCGTGGGCGCGAGGATCATATGAGGCTCCAGGAAGAGGACTTGACTCCTGAGATGCTGAGGATGGCGCTCTTGACCCTGGCTGGGGACCCCAACCCCGGCAGGGAGGGGCCTTGCTGTACCTCTGCCAAAGAAGGGGTGACTTTGTGAAGCAGATGCCTGTCTTTGATGAGTGGGGGCCGCGCCCCGCCGGCCTTCAGGGGCCTCGCGAGAACCCAGTGGTGGTGACGGCCCTACCAGTCGGCCAAGGCGACTCATCCTCGAGTGGCGGAGCAGGGAGGCACGAGGCGCCAGAGGCCGAGGGGGCTCCCGGCGCAGTGACAGCGCCGGGCAAGGCTCATGAGGAAGCAGCTCTTGGGGCCCGTGCCGCTGAGGCTGAGGGTGGCGAGCAGCTGCCCTCAGTGCCTGCGACTGGGGCCCCGAGGCTCCAGTTGCGTCTCTTGGGGAGGCGATTGGCAGCGCACACCAGGCAGGCGCCCCTGCCGCAGATCGCCTTGCCGCTCCGTCTTCGTCGAAGGTTGATCCATGCGCCCAACTCTTGGGCCGCTTCCGCATGAACTTAGAGGCTCTCCGGAAGAGAAGGGAGGCCCTGGGCGACGATTACCCTTGTCGCCTGCTGAAGCGTAGGAAGTACTTCGCCACTGATGAGTAAGCCTTTTCCTTTCCCGGCTCCCGATACTTCTGTTACTTGTACTGACCCTTGCTCCGCAGGCCCCTTCCAGCCGAGCTTGCGGAGACGGCTGAGGAGCCGTCCCCCTTGGCTTCTCCCCCTCCACCGTCATCAAGCGCTCCGAGCAGCGGAGCCCTTGTGGTGAGGGCGATCGAAGAGGCAAACCATCCCGAGGCGCACCGCGGCCCCGCGCACCTTGCGATCCTCCTTCGCGGGCCTTCTCGTGTCATGGCCAGCCTACCATGGGCCTCTCGCCTGGTCGTGAACTGCGATTGGCTGAGGCGCTTCCTACGCTCTTCTCCTGAGGATGGGCTGGCCCCAGGCCGGGCTTCTGACGCGACGTGCCCAGCCGTCGCGAGGGTGCCAGCCCCCAGCCCAGAGGGGAGTGCTGACTCGCGGCCCCCGGCGCTTGCTCGGGGAGGATGATGGTGTGGAAGACGTGCTCGAGCGCGCCCGGGAGCGCCGCGCTCTCCGCCAAGGGTTCCTTCGAAGGGCGACTGATGCAGTGAGCCTGCTTGGTGAGGAGCTTGCTGATGAAGACGCGCGCCTTGAGGCCGAGGACCTGCGCCTGACTGCAGAGAGGCGTGAGCTGGAGGGCGCCATCGCCCTTGCATGCCATGAGCGTGATCTTGATGAAGCAGAGGCCAAGGCGTCGTTGGTGACCTCTCGGGAGGCCCGGTCTCGGGCCGCTGAGGAGGCTCGGGAAGCTGACCGGCGGCGAACGGCTGCAGAGGAGCGGGCTCGGGAACTTCTGGCCTGGTGCCACTCGTTGGAGGAGCAGGTGGAGCTGCGCGAGGCAGCCCTCGCGTCAATGAAGGTGGCCTCTGGCGACTCAGCAGAGCTCCAGAAGCGTGAGGAGGCGCTGACACTGGAAGCCGCCGAACGTACCCGCGAGTACGAGCGTCTAGAGACGAGGGAGCGCTTGGTGACGCAGGCGGAGGATGATGTTGCTGCACAGGAAGCTCGCGTCCTGGAGGAGGTCGGACGTCGAGTGGCGATGGCGCATTTGAACCTCGAGCACGAGTTCGAAGAGAAGCTGGGGTTGATTCGGGCCGAAGCTGAAGGCAGGACTGCCGCTTTGAGGGCCAAGCTGGAGGAGGCAGTGCGGCGGGCCGATGCTTCCCGGGCCGCCCTTGAGGTGGCGCGAGGTGAGTTAACTGCCTCCCAGGCTGAGGTGCTCCTTCTTCGCCAGCGGGCGGAGGAGGCTGAGGCCGTCGCGCGTCAGAATGCGGACGAGATACGTCAGCGGCGGATCTTGGAGCATGAGCACGACCCATGCTCACCACTCTCCAGGAGAGAGCCAACGCGGCCTTGGGAAACATCTGCGAGGAGGCCGTCGGTGAGCCGCACGCAATCAACTACGCGGGCAATCTCCAGTTCTTCACTGATGTGGTGACGCAGCTGGAGGCGCGGTCGACCAGGGCTGACAGGTTGGTGGAGGAGAGGAGCCGCGCCCTGCTCAGGCGCGCCTTTTCCCGCGTCTTCAGTCACCTCTGGAACATGGATCCCCATTTTGATTTTGATGCCGCCATCGCCCCAGTCCCCCAGGCTGTCCGAGGCGACCTGGCGCACTGGGTGGAGGACAATGTGGACGCGCTTATCAGGGCCTTTGCCTCAGACAATGATGATGCGATCGTGGCGGCTGACGAGGGCGGCGCGATGGGCGGCCCTGACGCTGCTGGCGGCGACGCGGACAGCGATGGCGAGTTCAGCGGCGCCAGCAACGGCCCAGGTGGTGCTCCTGAGGATGCATTGGGGGATTCGTCCGACTGACTGTACATCGTTCCTGCTTCCTTACCCTGCATGAATAGAACTCAGGTTTTGGCCTGATGACTGTGAGAGCATTTTGGAGGGGGGGCCCTCATGTAAAACTTGTGTTTATCGTATCAGTAGAAGCCACATCACCCATGCGCCCACGCCAAGTGGCTAGCTTAAGCGACGCGCTGGTCGGCTAGTATACCTTTGTTCCACGCTGGCCCTGAGGCAGCTCGCGGGGGTTGTGGTGTCCTGAGTGTCCCCTGATTGAATCCGTAGGATCTGCAGTAAAACACCCTCCTGAGAGGACGCGGCGGCGGCAGTCTGGGCTGCGCGCAAGCTAGGCCTGACCCGGCTCGCGAGGGGCTCGCGAGGGGAGGCGGCTGAGGCGAAGTGGTAACCAAAATGCGAGAAATTTCTCGAACAAGACTAAGCACCCCTCCCCGAGCACACGCAAATCTCAAATTCGAATCCAACTTGAATCCAGCGGGGAAAAGCGACAACCAAGGGGAAGAGCAACGAAAGCAAACAAAAGGCCGCGTCCGGCACCTAGTCTAGTCTTGGACGTCTTCTCACCAGCGCGGAGCTAAGTGCTGCCACTGGGCGTGGGAGGGAGCCCCAGGGCCTGAGGCCGGCACCCCTGAGACTCCGGGGCGTGTACAGCCCCACTCATTATTACGTGAGAGTGTCATGAGGCGGCGAGCTTCACAGGCACTAGGCCTTCTTCACAGGTACTGGCCTTGCTTCATATCACCAGATGAGGGCCCCGCCTTGCGCCACACTCTAGTGCCATCAATGACGACCGGAAACCAGGACACCACCAATGGGGTAGAGCGGTCGCCAGCGGTTCCCCCGACGACCACGGGTCCTCCGCCGGGGGAAGGCCCTGGGGCACCTCCCCAGCGGAGGGCCTACCTCCTGAGAACACCTTGCTCCGAACGCCGCGGTGGTGATGTCGAATCCCTGCCCCTCTCCTGCAGCCCCCTGCGTCCTCCTCCCGAGGGGTAGGAGGTTGTGGGAGCGGGGCAGCTGCCCACTGCGGCAACCTGCACCTCCTGCGGTCCATGGTTAGCGTATGCCTGCTGAAGAATTAGCGGTACCCGATAATCGCTGCTTCCAGCGTGCCCAGTGGGACCGTCCTGAGACTCCTGGAAGGGCTCAGCTTCTAGCGCCTCGTCCCCCCGGCTCGGGCTGAGGAGCGAGCCTGGCTCGCCCTCGTGTGAGTGTCCTTGATCCATCATGAGGGGCACGTATTCCTCTGGCGCCGCCACCCCGAAGGCCACGCCGTAGTGCTCTGCGCGCCACACGGTCCTGCCTGACGCGCCTACCGTGGGGTGGCAGCGCGACTGTCCACTGGGGCCGCGGGTCGCGTCGAGCCCTTCTTCTTTGCGGACCAGGAGTGGGGGCTGCGCCGACGCCGGTCCGGTGCTGACAGCCTCGCTGGTGTTTTTTTTGAATATGTACTGCAAGGCAACAGCCTCACAGCTCTTTATTGAAAACAACAAAGAACAAAGTCCTATTACAAGTCCATACAAGAAGAGAAAAGAGGAAGACAGAAATACTTACAAAGTTACAACCCAAGCAGGGCAAAGAAAAACACTACCTAAGGAAGGTTAGAGATCCAAGTTAGAAGGCTATCCTTGTATTTACATTTTATCCTATGAGAAAGAAGGGTTATGTCATGGATGAAGTTATGCCTCCATGCTCTGAAAGAAGGTGTCTCATTCCTGAAAACCTTGCCATTCCTCAAGATCCAAATGTTCCAAGCTGCTGTAAAGACCACTTCAGTGAAGAAAGAATGCCCAAAATCCTTCCTAGCCTTTACTGCCATGTTGTAAGTTGTCATCCCAGGCTATGGGTCCCAGATAATCTGCAAGTAATTCCAGACTCTAATGCTAAAATTACAAGAGAAGAACAGATGTGCACGATCTTCATGGATCAGATATGGACATAGGACACAAGTATGATCTTACACATGCCAATGCCTTCTGAGTAGCATGTCTATGGTGTTTAAACGATCTCTCAGCAGTAACCAACCAAACATTTTGATTTTCAATGTGCATGAAGATTTCCAAATCCATTGGAAGATTGGATCAACAACAATATGCTGATGCTCATACACATAGAAGGATTTGGGTCTGAAACAACCCTTATGAAAAGGCCAAATCCATGCGTCATGAGTTGCAGAGCAAGAATAATCATGAGTCAGCTGTTGAAGACATTCAAGCTCAGCAAAGGCCTGTGTAGAGATGGGCAAATGCAAATTTGACAAAAACTCCTGGGAAAGCACATCAAACACTGAAAGTTGCTCATCAATAACAAAGGAGAAGAGCCTGGGAAATTTTTCACTGAGACAGGAACCCTTAAGCTCAACCATCCATCTGTCAGACCAAAAGAGAATGGACCTGCCATCACCCAACGCTGGAGTAGCCATCTGACAATATTTGTCAACCAATTTAAACACATCATGCCACCAAAAAGATCCACAGAGCGTGGTAGTATGAGGGACAGAGTTGGAATAGTAGGCATTCCAAATAAGGCCAACCCAGGGGATGTCATGATGATTATAAAATTTGTGCAAGAACTTCATAAGCAAGGCCTCATTCTGCACCCTGAGATTAAGCACACCAAGACCCCCTTTGTTTTTTGGTAAGCATACCAAGTCCCAGGCGGCCAGAGATTGTCTCGGAGTATCAGAGTTTCCTCTCCATAGACATTGTCTCTGAATCCTTTCAATTTGCTTCAAAATTCCAGTTGGGATGACTAGTGTGCACAGGAAGTATATAGGCATTGATGTTAGAACAAAGTGGAGCAACTGCAACCTGCTACCTTGATTCAGAAAACATGAAGTGGCAGACAATCTTCTTTCAATCCTATGCACAAGGGGCATGAGGTCTTGGATTGAGGGCCTTGTAGTCCCCATGGGTAGACCCAAGTAAGTAAAAGGCATGGTTCCTATGCTACAGCCAAGAATTGAGGCCAACCTGTTAGCTTCATTAGATGACAAGTTCATAGGCACCATAAGGGATTTTGTAAAATTCACAGATAATCCTGTTGTCGCAGCAAAGACATCAAGCATGTCTTTAAGAGCAAGCAGTTGGTGATCAATAGCAGGCAACACAATTAGTGTATCATCAGCATACTGAACAATGGGGTAATCCTGGCTGTTGGAAGGGATTGGCAAAGTCAGAATTCCTTTACTGCACATGTTGTTGACAACAGACTGAAGCAGGTCAGCGGCAAGGACAAAAAGAAGAGGTGACATTGGGTCTCCTTGCCTGACTCCTCTCTTACATTTAAAATGGTTACCAGGAACACCATTAAGAAGCACAGAAGAAGAGCCAGAAGACAAAATAGTTTGCATCCAGGAGATCCATTTTTCATTGAAACCCTTGTATCTTAAGATTCTAAGAATGGCATCATGTTCAATAGTGTCAAAGGCTTTAGTAAAATCCAATTTCAGCAGCACTATTGGTCTCTTTGAAGCATTACACTGGTGGATATACTCAAAGCACCAAGCTAGACAATCCTGAATAGACCTGGATTTAATAAACCCATATTGGTTTTTATGAATACAGGAAAGGATGACCTTCTGCAACCTGTTTGCCAAAAGTTTAGTGAGGAATTTCAAACAGGTATTTGTTAAAGATATTGGCCTGTAATCATTCAAACCCTCAGGTGAAAGCTTTTTTGGGATCAAGGTTATGAGAGAACTGTTGATACACTCCAAATCAAGGTGCCCCTCAAACAACTCTTTGACCAGTTGATGAAAGTCATCTTTAATTATGTGCCAACACTTCTTAAGAAAAGGGCCAGTGAAACCATCTGGCCCAGGTGCTCTGTCAGGAGGCATTTCCTTAATAACACAATCAATTTCCTGCTCAGAAAAGGGCTTGGTCAAGTCATCTAGTCCCTGAACCTTCTTAATAATATTTGGCATATCAAAACCCATTTGTGTATTATTTGTGCATCCCATCCTCTGCTTGAACTCCTGCAAAAATAATCCAGCAATTGTTGCATGATCAGAGGTGACTTGCCCATCATCAGAAGTTATACTAGAAATAGAGTTATTCCTGTATCTCTCTGTGGCCATGGCATGGAAAAATTTGGTGTTTTCCTCTCCCACTTTAATGTTTCTAATGGTACATCTCTGCTTCCAGTAGGTAAATTGCAACCTTAGAGTTTCCTCCAAGTGTAACTTTACAATTTTCCTAAAATTTTCCTCAGGCCCAGACAAAGGCCTTAACTCCTCAAGACCATCCAGACAAAGAATTACTTTATTACAGTTGGAAATTAGAACCTTGACGGTAGCAAGGCTAATGTGCCAGTGTTTGAGTGCCTGCCTGAGAGCTTTGAACTTTGCAAATATTATAGCAGCAGAAGATCTCTTATGAACTGGCCTATTCCAAGATCCACTGACACAATCAAGAAAACCAGGCAAATTAGTCCAGTAATTTTCAAATCTAAACACTTTGGCCTTGGGAATAGTGGTTTTGATTTGCACCACACATGGCACATGATCTGAAGTGGTTCTAGCCAGAGGAAGGACCATAGTGTTAGGAAAAGAACATGTCCATGAAGGGGTTGTAAAAAACCAATCAATCTGTTCAAGCAAAGGAGCAGTTTGCATATTTGTCCAAGTGTACCTTCTGCCCTTGATCGGTAATTCAATTAAGCCCAGATGCCCAATAACCTCATTAAAGATGAACATGTCATTAATATCACCACCTGGTTTATTCCTATTATCCATTGATCGCATGAAATTGAAATCACCCAGAAATAGCCAGTTAGCATCATCAGGGATAGTTATATCATGCAACCAATTAATAAAATTATCTCTAGCTGGATTTTGACAGGGTCCATAGACTGAAACAAGAGTCCAGGTTTGGGAGTTATGAACAGACATGAACTCCACCATAATACCAAAACTATTGGACTCAATTAGCTTCCCAGCAAACAAAGCAGTATTCCATACGACTAACAACCCACCCGAGGCTCCAGACGAAGGCACATGGATAAACTGATCAAAACTTCATGGACAACACTTACGGATGAAACGCTGATCAATGACCTCACATTTTGTTTCTTGGAGGCAAACAATGGAACAAGCACTCTCATCGATTTTCTGACGAACTGCACGCTTTCTGTCATCTGAATTCAGACCTCGCACATTCCAACAGAGAACTTTCCAATCTCTAACATCATTGTGATTCATTACAGACCATAATTAAGTAACAGCAAAAGACTGTCACATAATGACAGTACCAGTTCAGCCAAGGGATAGCATAAAAGTTCAGACAAAGCCTAAAAGATAAGTGCAGATAAATGGTTTTCACAAGGGTTAACCATAAACCCCGCCAAATGAAATGATCAGCTATCATTGGAGCTAGGAGGAGCAGAAGACTTGCAAGAAGAAGCCTCAAGCTTCTCCTTAGTGAGCTTCTCTGGCCCAATGCCGAGGCGAAGGCCAATCTGCTGCAGCACATTGATTGGCGTGGGCGGTGGCACAGTAGGTTGATCTGCATCGTGAGGAGGAGCCCGCGGTAGTTCACCATCCACAGTAACCTTGTGCTTCTTCTGGGGCTTTGCTGCAGGTTTCTTCATAGGGGACTTGGCTAGAGTAGAATGCCTGAAGCCATCACGTAAGGCTGAGAGCCTGGCACTGCGCCTAACCTCAGACTCAACAATCACAGACTTTGGTTGACGAGCACGAGCTGGACGCTGACTTGGGGCTGCAGAGAAATTGAAGGCATACATCTCAACCGCAGACAACGCTGGGTCAACCATGGCACAATCCTCAGCAACATTGTCAAAACAAAGTGCACGAGCAACAGGAGGCTTCCTTGGAATATTTACCATCCGACGAACAGGTGAAGGATGAAAAACCAGCTTGTTCTTCATAGCAGAGTAAGAAAAAGATAACTCCCAAGAGCGCTTAGACAGTAGAACTGGTTTGAAAGGACTGAAGAACTGTAACCCTCGAGGAATGTGCATTGTATCAAAGACTGGCATCATACGCTGAAAAGATCTTGTCCATTGCATTACCGGAGGAAGCTCTGGTCTGAAAACTGTCAGAACTTGACCAATAACAACGTGAGGCTGGATCAGAGGAGGCACATAAGCTGCCACAACACCTTGCTAATTATTGACAGATCCCTCAGTAGAATCAACAGGCCCCGAGTTCTCTAAAACCACTGACTCTTGAGAAGCAGGTAGTGCTTCATCCTCATGAATCTCCTCAATAATGACATTGTCATGCTGGTTATGAGGCTGCGGATCATCATTATGAGCATGAGGGTCCTCATTCCAACCCAGCTCTGGAAACTCAGGCATGACAAAGTTAACATTATCAAAATGCATGTTCACGGGCAACAGATGAGGGTTTCCATTGAAAGGCATCGGATCTTCATCAGCTGGCATAATGTCAGCAAATTCTGCAGAGAGCACATAGATAGGTGCTGTCCAAGATAGACGCGTAGCTCCAAAGTCTGCATACTCACGATAGACAACATCCCTAGGTACTTGCTGAGGGCTTGGGAAAGAAACATAAACAAGAGTCCTGACTAGCCGTGGATCATCCTGATGCCAGATATGAAAACGACCAAAGGTGCTAACTGCCTCAGAAATATGTTGTGTTGTGCGGTAGTCCAAAGGAACACCTAACATCATAATCCAGCCCCTACGAAAACCCTGAATAGCTCTGTGATTGATGCCTTGATCATGAGGAACAAACCGAACAAAGTGACCATTGCCAAGATCATAAGGAGGATGATTTATAATGGCATGCCTAGATGCAGGAGATCGGAACTCAAACAAACCAACACCCTCAATCCATTTCTGATCACTAAGAACATCACGGTGAAGCTGAGTCATCACAAAGTCACTAACCAGTTGCCTGAAGTGATGAATCTGTCCGGGTGGCGGCGGAGGCTCAACAAAGCCAATAGCAAACTGCTCATGGCGACGATCCGGCGCAATGGCTGGAGAGTAGAAAGTCCGAGGCACACGGGTTGGCCCTCCATCGATGAACTCGAACCCTGGTGGAAGGAACTCAAGAGGATCCAGTGGAAAATTTGCCATGGCTTGCTCTGGTGGAGGTGGAGCAGGTTGGTGGTGCACGGGAAGTGGTGAAGACATGATGTGACTCGTCTGCGCCGGCGCGTGGGTCGTCTCTATACCCGAGGAGTCCCTAGGCGATGGAGTAGTAGGCTGACTCGTGGCGGGCATGGGAATCAACAGTGGAGATTTTTCTGGATTTTGTTTCGTATGTTTAACTCTCCAAACATAACCATTATCCTGGGCCCAATTAATGCAATCCCGACGACGATGACCATAACGTGAGCAAGCCAGGCAAACAGGACAAGAGACCGATAAGTGGCCCCGCTGGTGACAGTTGGAACAAGTTAGAACTCGGTCCACCATGTCATTGACCATCTCATCAAACAAAACAACAGCTTCCTGAGTAGACGGGATATCCATTGGCTGGGTGGTGGGCTGTAGTCCGTCATGGAGGGCTGGCCCAACATGGGATGCAGAAGAATCGAGAGCAGATGAGAACAAACTAACCGCCTCAGGTGAATTCCGTTGAATCCGCGGCGGGTCAACAGAACCGAAAGTAATCGACGAAGAAGCAACAGTCCACTGGAGATTCACCGGCGGCGATGGTCGAATGATCAAACGCTCATTTGCCGGGACAACATATCCAGCATCAGAAAGAGTATCAATACAATCCTGCGTGGCCGGATATCTATAACCCTTGCATGCATCATAGCTTTGGAACGTTGCAAAAGGCATTTTCTTTTGCACAGAACCAGAAGATCTAAAAGAGGACTTAGACGGTGGTTTATGCATAGCGATCATCCCAAGCGCCGCCCGTCTCTTAGATGGGCTAACTAAGATCCATTCCGCATCACTTTGCAACTTCCAAAGTTTAAACTCTCGAACCCAATTTGGTCCTCCACGGACCCAAAGATTAAAATAACATTTGAATTGTGGGCAAGCAAAAGATCGAAGATCAACAATAAGTAAACCAACTTGCTTGGAAGAAACGTTGAAGGAATAAACCTTGTCACGTAAACATGAGACACCCAACTCGATCGCAGATCCACCAACAGCAGCCTCTAGAGCCGCCGCCACAGAATGATCATCAAGCCTGAAAACATGACGGCTAAAGGACACCACCAACGTGAAGTAACCTGTGTCCTCCGTAGGGTGGACCGAAAAACCAGTAGATCTGAAAACTTTATCCGCAAACTCCAAACCCTTGGAGAAGTCCAAGCCAAGGGTTGATCCCGATGAGAAAACCATGACCCCTGAGTGAGGGGGAGACGCCGGAGAGATTGGTAGGGAAAGATTAGGGTTTTAGTGGTGGTGGGAGGAGATCGCCGGAGGTGGGGTGGGAGGTGGGAGGTGGGAGGTGGGAGACGCCATCTTTTTAGGTCTCATAGCTACCGCCTCGCTGGTGTTGGTGTAGCCTTGGAGCCCGCGGGCACGCGCGGGGCCCCCACACGGGCCGCCCTGGGTTGGAGCTGGGAGCTGGGTGCAGAAGGGGTGAGCCCCCGAGGTGGCGAAGCCCAGGAGCTCTGCCACCCGCTCCAGCAGCACGTCACGGCCGCCCTCCAGCAGTCTGCACTGCAGCAGCTCTCGAGCCATCGTGAGCGCGGCCCTCGAGTTCGCTTGCTCCCGGCGGGTGTACGTGTTGGGGAACGCAGTAATTTCAAAAAAATTCCTACGCACACGCAAGATCATGGTGATGCATAGCAACGAGAGGGGAGAGTATGATCTACATACCCTTGTAGATCGCAACGGAAGTGTTGACACAACATAGAGGAAGTAGTTGTACGTCTTCTTCCTGATCCGACCGATCCAAGCACCGTTACTCCGGCACCTCCGAGTTCTTAGCACACGTACAGCTCGATGACGCTCCCCGGGCTCCGATCCAGCAAAGCTTCGGGGATGAGTTCCGTCAGCACAACGGCATGGTGACGATGATGATGTTCTACCGACGCAGGGCTTCACCTAAGCACTACAACGATATGACCGAGTTGGAATATGGTGGCAGGGGGCACCGCACACGGCTAAGGAACGATCATGAGGATCAACTTCTGTCTTCTAGGGTGCCCCCTGCCTCCGTATATAAAGGATCCAAGGGGGGGTGCGCCGGCCTAGAGGAGGGCGCAGGAGGAGTCCTACTCCCACCGGGAGTAGGACTCCCCTCCCCGTTCCTTGTCCAACTAGGAGAGGTGGAGGGAGAATAGGAAACGGGGGGCGCCGCCCCTCCCTCCTTGTCCAATTTGGACTAGGGGGGAGAGAGGGCGCGCGGCCTGCCCTGGCAGCCCCTTCCTCTTCTCCACATTAGGCCCATAAGGCCCATTAACCCCCCGGGGGGTTCCGGTAACCCCTCCGGTACTCCGGTTTTATCCGAAACTTCTCCGGAACCCTTCCGGTGTCCGAATATAGTCATCCAATATATCAATCTTTATGTCTCGACCATTCCGAGACTCCTCGTCATGTCCGTGATCACATCCGGGACTCCGAACTAACTTCGGTGCATCAAAATGCATAAACTCATAATAACTGTCACCGTAACTTTAAGCGTGCGGACCCTACGGTTCGAGAACAATGTAGACATGACCGAGACACGTCTCCGGTCAATAACCAATAGCGGGACCTGGATGCCCATATTGGCTCCTACATATTCTACGAAGATCTTTATCGGTCAGACCGCATAACAACATGCGTTGTTCCCTTTGTCATCGGTATGTTACTTGCCCGAGATTCGATCGTCGGTATCCAATACCTAGTTCAATCTCGTTACCGGCAAGTCTCTTTACTCGTTCCGTAATACATCATCTCACAACTAACATATTAGTTGTAATGCTTGCAAGGCTTATGTGATGTGTATTACCGAGAGGGCCCAGAGATACCTCTCCGACAATCGGAGTGACAAATCCTAATCTCGAAATACGCCAACCCAACATATACCTTTGGAGACACCTATAATGCTCCTTTATAATCACCCAGTTACGTTGTGACGTTTGGTAGCACCCAAAGTGTTCCTCCGGTAAACGGGAGTTGCATAATCTCATAGTCATAGGAACATGTACAAGTCATGAAGAAAGCAATAGCAACATACTAAACGATCGGGTGCTAAGCTAATGGAATGGGTCATGTCAATCAGATCATTCAACCAATGATGTGATCCCATTAATCAAATAACAATTACTTTGTCTATGGTTAGGAAACATAACCATCTTTGATTAATGAGCTAGTCAAGTAGAGGCATACTAGTGACACTCTGTTTGTCTATGTATTCACACATGTATTGTGTTTCCGGTTAATACAATTCTAGCATGAATAATAAACATTTATCATGATATAAGGAACTAAATAATAACTTTATTATTGCCTCTAGGGCATATTTCCTTCAGTACAGTGTCGTGGTCGCGGCGTGATTGGAGGCCCTTGCTGCCGACCGCGCCTGCCGCGGTGTGAGAGCTGTTAAAGCCTGTCCGCGTCGCCCACGGCCCGCAGCGCCCTGCGGACCGCGAGCTGCCTGGGTCATGGGGTCGCCTGAGGCGAGCGGCTCTGCGCGGGCGGGCCATGCCGCCCATGGGTCTGGGTTGCCTTCCTGGTCGCCGGGCATGGTGATGACGGCGCGACGGGGCACGGAGCGGTGGAAGACGAATTTCGGCGCACCCCTACCTGGCGAGCCAAATGTCGGATTTTGGGTTCCGACAGACCCTTGAGGTTCGAACACTGGGGTGCGCGCGGAGATTTCGCCTCCTACCTACCTGCACCCCTCCGCCATGCTAAGATCTAAACTAAGGAAAGAACAACACAAGAGACACAGGGTTTATACTGGTTCGGGCCACCGTTGTGGTGTAATACCCTACTCCAGTGTGTGGTGTGTGGATTGCCCCTTGGGCTGATGATGATGAACAATACAAGGAAGAACAGTCTCGCGAGGGTCTGTTCTTGGCTGAGGCGATGAACTGCTGGGAGGAGTTCAGCCACCTTTCTCTCTCTCTCTCTGCTCTGCTCTGACCGACCCCTTTGCTGTGTGGGTGGCTGGGCCTATTTATAGAGGCTCTGGTCCTCTCCCCAAATATTGAGTGGGAAGGGAGCCAACAATGGCGGGCTAATTTGAAGGGGGACAGCAAGTATCAACTATCCTGACAAAAGTAGTCTTCGCCTGCGCAAAGCTCTGGTGATGACGCCGTCTTGGGCTCCACGGTGACCTCCATCTCGTAGTCCTCCTGGTCTTGGTCTCGTTGCACCGAAATGGCAACCTTTGCCTGATGCCTCGATACTCCACGGCTGTGCTTGCCCCCTTTGCACCAAAGAGGAAAGGAGGACGCTGCACGGGCTGGCACCCGCCTGGCGCCCTGAGTTGTCATGGCTTGCGTCATGGGTACCTCGTGAGGTACCCCGCCTTGATCTCTCCGCCTCCTCGTGAGCCAGCCTGACGAGGCCATGCCTGAGGAGGCTTCTCGTCGTCCGCCCCGCGAGGCTTGGCCTCTCGCGAGGGTCTTGGGTTTGTGTTGGTGAAGATGGGCCGTGCTGGGCCCCCTTTTGAGCCACGCCGCAGGCAGGCAAGTCTGGGGACCCCCGTTCCCAAAACGCCGACAAACCTCTTGCCATTCCAGAATGGAAGTTTGACCACATTGAGATGGACTTCGTGACTGGGTTTTCCAAAGTCCAAGCGTGGCAATGATGCTATATTCGTTGTCATCGACAAACTCACTAAAGTGGCTCACTTTCTGCCTATCAAAGAGTCTATCACTGCAGCTCAATTGGCGAAGCTGTATACCTCTTGGATTGTCACTCTGCACGGCATTCCACAGGTGATCTCTTCAGACCGTGGCAGCATCTTTACCTGCAAGTTTTGGGATTCTTTTCAGCAGGCCATTGGCACCAACATCCGCTTCAGCACAGCTTTCCATCCTCAAACTAGCGGTCAAGTCGAGCATGTCAATCAGATTCTTGAAGATATGCTCAGGGCTTGTGTGATCTCCTTCGGTATGAAGTGGGAGGATTGTCTTTCATATGTTGAATTCTCCTACAACAACAGTTTTCAAGCAAGTTCGGGCAAGGCCCCATTCGAAATTCTGTATGGCAGGAAGTGCCGTACTCCACTCAACTGGTCTGAGACCGGTGAACGTCAACTTCTTGGAAATGACTTAATCATAGAGGCAGAGGAAATATGCAAAGTTATTCGTGATAACCTCAAAGCAGCGCAATCGCGCCAGAAGAGCTACTATGATAGTAAGCACCGCGATTTGGCTTTCGAGATCGGAGATCATGTTTACTTCCGCGTCTCTCCAATGAAAGGTACTCGTCGCTTCGGTATCAAAGGGAAGCTTGCCCCTAGATACGTGGGTCCTTTCAAGATCGTCAGTAAGAGGGGCGATCTCGCCTATCAACTCGAGCTTCCTTCAAACTTTGCAAATGTGCACGACGTGTTCCATGTCTCTCAGCTCCGCAAGTGCTTCAAGACTCCTGACCGCACCGTCAACTTTGAAGACATAGATCTCCAAGAAGATCTCTCTTATCGTGAGCACCCCATTGCTATTCTTGAAGAGACTGAACGCAAGACTCGCAATAAGTCAATCAAATTCCTCAAAGTCAAGTGATCACACCATTCCGACTGTAAAGCCACCTGGGAACGCGAGGATCACCTCCGTTCTGAATACCCAGCGTTCTTCCAATCCTAGATCTTGGGACGAGATCCTTTCATAGTGGTGGAGTGTTGTAACACCCCGGATGTAATTTACCTAATATGTACTCCAACTCTTGCCGTTTCTGGCGCAAAGTTATTTTATTTCCTCGGGTTCGGGTTTTTATCTCCGTGTGTTGTTGTCGTTATCATGCATCTCATATCATGTCATCATGTGCAGGTGCATTTGCATACGTGTTCGTCTCATGCATCCGAGCATTTTTCCCGTTGTCCGTTTTGCATTCCGGCGCTCCTATCTGCTCTGGTGGTCCTTTCTACCTTCCTTTCGTGTGTGGGGGTTAAACATTTCCGGATTGGACCAAGACTTGCCAAGCGGCCTTGGTTTACTACCGGTAGACCGCCTATCAAGTTTCATATCATTTGGACTTTGTTTGATGCTCCAACGGTTAACCGAGGGACCAAGAAGGCCTCGTGTGTGTTGCAACCCAACACCCCTCCAATTTGGCCCAAAGCCCACCAAAACCCTCTCCATCATCTAGAGCGTTCGATCACGATCGCGTGGCCGAAAACCGCACCTCATTTGGACTCTCCTAGCTCCCCCTATGCCTATATATAGGTCTCTCCCCGAAATTTCGGATCTCTCCCCCCGAAACCCTAGCCTCCATCTTCCTCCGCGCGCCGGACAACGTCCGCCGGCGCCGGACATGTCCGGTTCCACCCCCGCCGCCACATGGCACGCCCCCATTGGCCCGCGCCTTGTGCCCACTTCGTCGCCGCCACCGGCCCGGGAGGCCCAGGTCGGGCCCCCGAGGCCCATCGCCCGTGCCCCGCCGCCTGGCAGCAGGCGCCGTCCGAGCGCGCCCGCGGCCGCCGCCTCTCCTCCACGCCGGCGAGCTCGCCACCCGGGGCTGGCCCCGGCGACCTCCGCCGCCCCGCCGCGGCACCAACTCCGGCCACCACCACCGCACCCCGGCGCGCCTCGCCCTCACCTCGCCGGCCCCGGATCCGGCGACCCGGCCCCCTCTCCGGCGATCTCCACCTCTTCCCCGATGAACTCCGGTGAGCAACAGTGTTTCCGGCAAACCTCGACTTCTGCGCCGATCCGGATCTAGATCTGGGATATTTTCTCTCGGTTGTGAAACCCTAGATAATTTGCATTTTTCATCATGCTATATCTCCCCATCCGTAGCTCCGTTTTGGGCGTGTAGCATATCAAAATGTTCGTCTCAGAGATCACATCATTTCATCTCATTGCATCATTTTCATTTGAGCTCATATTGATGCCCGAAATGCTGTTGGAAGAGAGCTATTTGAGTTAATTGTCAGATCTGCTGCACCAAATAGCTATTTGTCATTTTTGCCATGATTAATGTGTGCATGATATGCTCCTGAGCTCTTCATGAGTTTTGTTATATGATTTGCCATATTTACAGAAGTGCTATACATGTATTTTTGTGATATGTGTGGTGATTAGCACAAGCTTGCAAAGTAGTGCATTCGTTAATGCTGTTTTCAGGGACTTAGAAATGTCACTAAGTCCTTGATCTGTTTTTATCAATATGCCATATGTTCATGTTGTTTCCTAGTGATCCGTGCCTCTTTTGAGGATGATAAGTAAGGATGATTTGTAATCTTGTGGTGCTCTATCCATCCATGTCTTTGTTTACAATTATGAAGCACTCTAGCTTGAGTCAATCGAGCTCTACTTTTGCTATTTCGTGAATCTGGGCAGATTGTCTACTTGTTAGCGATTTTGCCGAGGATGTTGTTGTTGATCCGTGCATGCTATGTTGTTGCTCTTGCCATTTCTAGCTTATATAATATGTATTCTTGATGGGTGAATACTTAGATTGGCATGCCTTGCTCTGTAGTGAGTGCATCGAGCTCGTAAACATGCCTAATCGTTAACAGATTTGCATGCTCCAGTTTTTCTCTAAGTCTGTAACCTGATTATGTTTTTGCCATGTTCACATGCTTGCAATTGTATTTTCTGATCCCTTTTGGCTCAAGGTCACTAAGGGACTTTTGTTAAGCTCTTTGAGTAGCCTTATGTCATGCTTTACTTTGCCACGTTAAGTTCCTGTAGCATATAGTTTTCATGCTCCAAAGTGTGCTACCTGATCTGAAATTCTAGGCTTGTGTTAATTTCACTAAGTCTGAAACCTGTTTATCAATTGCACTTTTGCCATGGTTGTTTGAACCTGTTAATGGATGAATTGGCCGTAGCTTAGTGTTCATATTTTGTCAAGCATCATGAGTGGATCCCTGCCATGTATTTTTTTGTCATATTTGAGTGTTGTAGCATATTTAACTTGATGCATTTAGATGGCTACTTGCTGTTTATCGCAGACCGATGCCATATTTGTTTTGCTTGCCATTTCCAAACCGTGCATCCGATTCCGGTGATCTTTATATCGATTTCAACCGAAATCACCTCAACTTTCCAGTGGCACTCTTGGATTTCCAAGTTGGGGCCAGTTTCATTCTTTCCTTGTCAAATCTTGCATATGCATCACATATCGCATCCCGCATAGCATACCATGTTTGCATCATGTTGTTTGAGCTTTGCACGTGGTTGATTGTGTTCCTTTTGCTTGTTTGTCTTGTTTGGGTAGAGCCGGGAGACGAGTTCGCTAACGAGGAGCCCGTTGAGTTTGCTTTCGAGGATCCAGTCAACTCTGACAACTTTGCAGGCAAGATGATCATACCCTCGAAATCACTTCTATCTTTGCTTGCTAGATGCTCGCTCTTTTGCTATGACTATGCTACGATGCCTACCACTTGCTTATCATGCCTCCCAAATTGCCATGTCAAACCTCTAACCCACCATGTCCTAGCAAACCGTTGATTGGCTATGTTACCGCTTTGCTCAGCCCCTCTTATAGCGTTGCTAGCTGCAGGTGAAGATTGGAGATCGTTCCTTGTTGGAACATTATTTTCTTGTTGGGATATCATTATATTATCTTGTTATCTTAATGCAACTATATACTTGGTAAAGGGTGGAAGGCTCGGCCTTTTTGCCTAGTGTTTTGTTCCACTCTTGCCGCTATAGTTTCCGTCATATCGGTGTTATGTTCCTGGATTTTGCGTTCCTTACGCGGTTGGGTAATAATGGGAACCCCTTGACAGTTCGCATTGAATAAAACTCCTCCAGCAATGCCCAACCTTGGTTTTACCATTTGCCACCTAGCCTCTTTTTCCCTTGGGTTTCCGGAGCCCGAGGGTCATCTTATTTTAAACCCCCCCTGGGCCAGTGCTCCTCTGAGTGTTGGTCAGACTGAGCTGCCTGCGGGGCCACCTCGGGGCAACTTGAGGTTTGGTTTTACTCGTAGCTAGTCTCATCTGAGTGTGCCCTAAGAACGAGATATGTGCAGCTCCTATCGGGATTTGTCGGCACATTCGGGTGGTGTTGCTGGACTTGTTTTGTCTTTGTCGAAGTTGTCTTGTAGAACCGGGATGCCGAGTCTGATCGGAATGTCTCGGGAGAAGGTTTATCCTTCGTTGACCGTGAGAGCTTGTGATGGGCTAAGTTGGGACTCCCCTATAGGGATTTGAACTTTCGAAAGCCGTGCCCGTGGTTATGGGCAGATGGGAATTTGTTAATGTCCGGTTGTAGATAACTTGAACCTTAACTTAATTAAAATGAATCAACTGTGTGCGTTACTGTGATGGTCTCTTCTCGGCGGAGTCCGGGAAGTGAACATGGTGTTGGAGTAATGTTTGCCGCAGGATGTTCTATAGTTATTCATTCGTGCTTTGCCTTCTCTTCTCGCTCTCTTTTGCGAACAGGTTAGCCACCATATATGCTAGTCGCTTGCTGCAGCTCCACATATTACCTTGCCTTACCTATAAGCTTAAATAGTCTTGATCGCGAGGGTGCGAGATTGCTGAGTCCCCATGGCTCACAGATTACTTCCAAACCAGATGCAGGGCCCGATGACTCCGTTCCAGATGATGCGCTTGAGCTCAAGTGGGAGTTGACACGCCGTTACTATGTGTCTTTCCCTGATGATCAGTAGTGGTGCCCAGTTGGGGCGATCGGGACCATGTCGCTTGTTGGGGTTGATCTTTTATTTTGGTACCATAGTCGGACCATGAGTAATTGGATGATTGTGATGCTATTTATGTACTTTGTGTGACGTGGCGAGTGTAAGCCAAGTATGTACCTTTCCCCTTATTATCTATTTACATGGGTTGTTGTGAAGATTACCTTACTTGCGACATTGCTTTGAATGCGGTTATGCCTCTAAGTCGTGCTTCGACACGTAGGAGATATAGCCGCATCGAGGGCGTTACACATTGTTAGTATCCTTTACCACACTTGTGCTTCAAAGTAGCACCATGTTTTTCATATGGAGAGTCTCCTATGTTGTCACTTTCATATACTAGTGGGAATTTTTCATTATAGGATTAGATGCTCACACACTTAGTTTTCGTATTGAGCTTTCATATACTTATAGATCTTAGTGCATTCGTTGCATGGCAATCCCTACTCCTCACGTTAATATCAATTGATGGGCATCTCCATAGCCCGTTGGTTCGCCGCATCGATGTGAGGCTTCCTTATTTTTTTGTCTTCTCTATATTTACCCCTATCATCATACTCTATTCCACCCATAGTGCTATATCCATGGCTTGCGGTCATGTATTGCGTAAGAGTTGAAAAAGCTGAAGCGCATTAAAAAGTATGAACCAATTGCTCGGCTTGTCATCGGGGTTGTGCATGATAAATACTTTGTGTTAAGAAGACAAAGCATGACAAGACTATATGCTTTTGTAGGGATAACTTATTTTAGCATTGATATTTTGAAAGACATGGTTGCTTGTTGATATGCTTGAGAATCTAAATTATTATGTCAAAACTAGACTATTGCTTTGAATCACATAAATGTCAAATTGTCCATGCTATAAAGAAAAGAATATGATATGACATGTTAAACAGCACTCGACATCAAAAATTCGGTTTTTATCACTTACCTACTCGAGGACGAGTAGGAGTTAAGCTTGGGGATGCTGATACGTCTCCAATGTATCTATAATTTTTGATTGTTCCATGTTGTTATATTATCAATCTTGGATGTTTTATAATCATTTTATAGTCATTTTATATCATTTTTTGGTACTAACCTATTGACATAGTGCCAAGTGCCAGTTCCTATTTTTTCCGTGTTTTTTACATCGCACAAAATCAATATCAGACGGGGTCCAAATGCCACAAAACTTTACGGAGATTTTTTATGGACCAGAAGGAACATGTTGGGCCCTGGTTGCACCTGGGGGAGTCCCGAGGAAGGGACAACCCACAAGGGCGCGCTAGGAGGCCCAGGCGCGCCCTGGTGGGTTGTGCCCACCTCGGGTGCCCCCCGGACCGCCTCTTTTCTCTATAAATACCCCAAAAATACCAGAACCCTAGGGGGTCGACGAAATATTCATCCAGCCGCCGCAGAGTCTAGAACCACCAGATCCAATCTAGACACCATCTCGGATGGGGTTCACCACCTCCATTGGTGCCTCTCCGATGATGCGTGAGTAGTTCTTTGTAGACCTTCGGGTCCATAGTTAGTAGATAGATGGCTTTCTCTCTCTCGCTGAATTCTCGATACAATGGTCTCTTGGAGACTCATATGATGTAACTCTTTTTGTGGTGTGTTTGTTGGGATCTGATGAACTTTGAGTTTATGATCAGTCATATCTTTTTATATCCATGAAAGTTATTTGAGTTTCTTTGATCTCTTATATGCATGATCTCTTATAGCCTCATATGTCTTCTCCGATATTTGGGTTTTGTTTGGCCAACTTGATCTATTTATCTTGCAATGGGAAGAGGTGCCCGGTAGTGGGTTCGATCTTACGGTGCTTGATCCCAGTGACAGAACGGGAACCGACACGTCTGTATCGTTTCTACTAAGGATAAAAGGATGGGATCTGTATCTACGCAATAAATAACCAGATCTTGTCTACATCATGTCATCGTTCTTATTGCATTACTCTGTTTTTCCATGAACTTAATACACTAGATGCATGCTGGATAGCGGTCGATGTGTGGAGTAATAGTAGTAGATGCAGGCAGGAGTCGGTCTACTAATCTTGGACGTGATGCCTATGTAATGATCATTGCCTGGATATCATCATAATTATTTGAGGTTCTATCAATTGCCCAACAGTAATTTGTTTACCCACCGTTTGCTATCCTTCTCGAGAGAAGCCACTAGTGAAACCTACGGCTCCGGGTCTTCTTTCTCATATATTTGCTTGCGATCTAGTTTTCCTTTGCATTTTTATTCAGATCTATTAAACCAAAAATACAAAAATACTTTGCTGCACTTTATTTTATTTGAGATCTATTATTTCAATCTATTACAATCTCTAGCATCGTTACCCGAAAGGGATTGACAACCCCTTTAACACGTCGGGTTGCGAGATGTTGTTATCTATGTGTAGATGATGTTTACGTTGTGTTGCTTGGTTCTCCTACTGGTTCGATAACCTTGGTTTCTTCACTGAGGGAAATACCTACCATCGCTGTGCTGCATCATCCCTTCCTCTTTGGGGAAATACCAACGTAGTCCTAGCAGTCAGGAACTTTTCTGGCGCTATAGTCAGAGAGCGATCAGTACACCATAGGTCTGGTACACAGCATAGCATAATTTATAAAACCAATGGCTGAGGCATAGGGAATGACTTTCATTCTCTCTATATATTCTGCCATGGTCGGGTTTTGAGTCTTACTCAACTTCACACCTTGTAACACAGGTAAGAACCCTTTCTTTGACAGATCCAATTTGAACTCCTTCAAAATCTTGTTAAGGTATGTGCTTTGTGAAAGTACTATCAAGCGTCTTGATCTATCTCTATAGATTTTGATGCTCAATATATAAGAAGCTTCACCGAGGTCTTTTATGGAAAAAAATCTTATTCAATTATCCTTTTATGCTATCCAGAAATTCTATATCATTCCCAATCAACATTATGTCATCCACATATAATATCAGAAATGCTACAGAGCTCCCACTCACTTTCTTGTAAATACACGCTTCTCTGAAATTCTGTATAAAACCATATGCTTTGATCACCTCATCAAAGCATATATTCCAACTCCGAGATGCTTGCACCAGTCCATAAATGAATCGCTGGAGCTTGCATACTTTGTTAGCACCTTTAGGATCGACAAAACCTTCTGGTTGCATCATATACAACTCTTCTTTAAGATATCCATTAAGAAATGCATTTTTGACATCCATTTGCCAGATTTCATAAAATGCATCAATTGCTAACATGATTCGAACAGACTTAAGCGTCACTATGAGTGAGAAAATCTCATCGTAGTCAACACATTGAACTTGTCAAAAACATTTTTGCGACAAGTCGAGCTTTGTAGATAGTAACACTATCATCAGCGTCCATCTTCCTCTTGCAGATGCATTTATTCTCGATGGCTTGCTGATCATCGGTCAAGTCCACCAAAGTCCCCACTTTGTTCTCACACATGGATCCTATCTCAGATTTCATGGCCTCAAGCCATTTATCGGAATCTGGGCTCATCATCGCTTCCTCATAGTTCATAGGTTCGTCATGGTCTAGTAACATGACTTTCAGAATAGGATTACCGTACCAGTCTGGTGCAGAACGTGCTCCGGTTGACCTACGAGGTTCGGTAGTAACTTGATCTGAAATTTCATGATCATTATCATTAGCTTCCTCTTTAGTTGGTGTAGGCATCACTGGAACTGATTTCTGTGACGAGCTACTTTCCAATTGGAGAGAAGGTACAATTACCTCACCAATTTCTACTCCCCCCACACTTCTTTCGAGAGGAACTCCTTCTCTAGAAAGGATCCATTCTTAGCAACAAAAATCTTGCCTTCGGATCTATGATAGAAGGTGTACCCAACAGTTTCTTTTGGGTATCCTATGAAGATGCACTTCTCTGATTTGGGTTTGAGCTTATCAGTTTGAACCCTTTTCACATAAGCATCGCAACCCCAAACTTTAAGAAACAACATCTTTGGTTTCTTGCCAAACCATAGTTCATACAGCGTCATCTCAACGGATTTAGACGGTGCCCTATTTAACATGAATGCAGCTATCTCTAATGCATAACCCCAAAATGATAGTGGTAAATCGGTAAGAGACATCATAGATCGCACCATATCTAATAAAGTACGGTTACGACGTTCGGACACACCATTACACTGTGGTGTTCCAGGTGGCGTGAGTTGTGAAACTATTCCACATTGTTTTAAATTAAGGCCAAACTCGTAACTCAAATATTCGCCTCCGTGATCAGATCGTAGAAACTTTATTTTCTTGTTACGTTGAACTTTTCAAATGTTTCAGACTTGTGTTTCATTAAGTAGATATACCCATATCTACTCAAATCATTTGTGAAGGTCAGAAAATAACGATACCCGCCGCGAGCCTCAACAGTCATCGGGCCACATACATCGGTATGTATTATTTCCAATAAGTCAGTGGCTCGCTCCATTGTTTCAGAGAACAGAGTTTTAGTCATCTTGCCCATGAGGCATGGTTTGCAAGCATCAAATGATTCATAATCAAGTGATTCCAAAAGTCCATCCGCATGGAGTTTCTTCATGCGCTTTACACCAATATGATCTAAACGGTAGTGCCACAAATATGTTGCACTATCATTATCAACTTTGCATCTTTTCGCATCAATATTATGAATATGTGTATCACTACAATCGAGATTCAATAAACCATTTACACTGGGTGTATGACCATAGAAGGTTCTATTCATGTAAACATAACAACAATTATTATCTGACTTAAATGAATAACCGTATTTGCAATAAACATGATCCAATCATATTCATGCTCAACACGAACACCAAATAACATTTATTTAGGTTCAACACTAATCTCGAAGGTAGAGGGAGTGTGCGATGGTGATCTTATCGACCTTGGAATCACTTCCAACACACATTGTCACCTCGCCCTTAAGTAGTCTTTGTTCATTTTGTAACTCCTGTTTTGAGTTACTAATCTTAGCAACTGAAATGGTATCAAATACCCTGGGGTTACTATGAACACTAGTAAAGTACATATCAATAACATGTATATCAAATATACATTTGTTCACTTTGCCATCCTTCTTATCCGCCAAGTATTTGGGGTAGTTCCGCTTCCAGTGACCATTCCCTTTGCAGTAGAAGCACTCAGTTTCAGTCCTAGGTCTAGCTTTGGGTTTCTTCACGGGAGTGGCAACTTGCTTGTCATTCTTCTTGAAGTTCCCTTTCTTTTCCTTTGCCCTTTTTCTTGAAACTAGTGGTCTTGTAAACCATCAACACTTGATACTTTTTCTTGATTTCTACCTTCGCTGATTACAGTATCGCGAAGAGCTCGGGAATCATTTTTGTCATCCCTTGCATATTATAGTTCATCACGAAGTCCTAGTAGCTTGGTGATAGTGACTAGAGAACTCTGTCAACCACTATCTTATCTGGAAGATTAACTCCCACTTGATTCAAGCGGTAGTACTGCCCAGACATCCTGAGTACATGCTTGCCGACTGAGCCATTCTTCATCTTGTAGGCAAAGTACTTGTCAGAGGTCTCAAACCTCTCGACATGGGTATGAGTATGAAATACCAATTTCAACTCTTGGAACATCTCATATGCCCCGTGGCGTTCAAAACATTTTTGAAGTCCCGGTTCTAAGCCGTAAAGCATGGTGCACTAAACTATCAAGTAGTCATCATACCGAGCTTGTCAAACGTTTATAACGTCTACATTTGCTCCTACAATAGGTCTGTCACCTAGCGGTGCATCAAGGACATAATTCTTTTGTGCAGCAACGAGGATAATCCTCAGATCACGAACCTAGTCTGCATCATTGCTACTATAATCTTTCAACTTAGTTTTCTCTAGGAACATATCAAAATAAATGGTGAGCTATACGCGAGCTATTGATCTATAACATAGATATGCAAATACTATCAGGACTAACTTCATGATAAACTAGATAATGCCCCGCGCGTTGCTACGGAAATTTATAGCAAGAACATGTAGTAAATAAATTAGGATAAAACCTTTGGAATTTATAAACATGCCATAGATCTTAACATACGTATAAAATGGGCATGAAGGCTTAGCTCCATAACTAAAACTAAGCGTAAGGGTAATGGAATATAGGTAGTAAAAATAGAAACACGTGCAACGCTAACTGGCAGAATGCAAAGATTATACTCCCTCCGTCCCAAAATGTAAGACCATTTTTTACATTACATTTTGAGACAAAGTGAGTACATATTAAGATTGAAAACAATTACATATCTAGGAGGCAGATCATCTCATTTGTAGATTCAGCATCCTCTGAAAGCCAAGCACATATAGAGGATTGTAACAATTACAAAGTGTTGAATTTCTATTCGCAAGTTTTTTTTACATATTTAGTCATCCAAAGACAGATATTCATAGTGAATTTCCAACTGCAAGTCTGACAGGCCTTCCCTCCAAAGCAGCGACACTTGATAACATGAGAATTGAGAAGGTCACCACGAAACTACTCTCTTTTTTTAGAAAGAAGAACAACGGGCCAACTTTTATATTGAATTGAAAAGTTAGCATATCATTGCTGGGATTACCCGGCTACAAAGTAGGGCATGGAAAACAGGAAAACACATGCACACCTGATCGTGTGATACCAGGAAATCACAGAGAGCCCACACATGGTGACATGCATCAGGCAAAACCAACACAACAAAAAGAGAAGATTACAGAAAATTAACCAATGCCTCGCCGCAATTCTGAATCCTTCATCTGCATCCTCCTTGTCAAACCCCTTCTCTCAGCTAGGCAAAGATATCCGCAGTCGGCTGTCTCCTTCTATTCAAATGTTTGGTACTATTCGTTTACTCCTTTTTGTGCTTATCCAGCAGGTGAGGAGATGTGAGTGGTATGAGAAACTGAGGAGCTACTGTGTGGCTAAGAATTAATAAAATACCACTTGAGCCGATCATTCACGTGGGTCACTGCTCACTATTTAGTAGAGTAGTGGAGAAAACTGAAAAAATAAAGAAGGGAGGCTAAGAGAGAGCAAAGTATGTACTGTACATACTAACCATAAGAAAGTCCTTGAGAAGGCGACCCAGAAATCATGACTTCATGTGCACGGCGTTGGAGAACAGCAACCTGAGTTGGCCTACCGACTCGGGCATCAATTTGTCCTTCATGGCTCCAGTGTACTTGATGGCGTTGCTAGAGACGACGATGGAGCGGACCAGGTCCGGGTTCGTGGTCGCCAGCTCGAATACCACAAACCCGCAGTAGTTGAAGCCAACCACGGCGGCCATTGCCAATGTCCATTGACTGCATATGTAGGGTTCATGGAATGAATAGAACACACTCTGCCATTAGTTGAATTTGAACATGATGAAGCCATTGCATATGTCCTTTAATTTGTAGGTTTATTGACAAACAGGGAAAATTGGTTGGAGTAAAAATGGTATTTTGATAGGAAAGTATATTAGGTGAAGTCTAGTAACAACTGTTGCATGCAGGTGAAAAGGAGTTGAATTTGTGATTTCTAATCAGTGAAAAATCACACACTTTATATGTATCGACCTGCAAAGATACGGACGCAAGCAAGTCCATTAAAACAGACCTAGAAAGGGCAGAGTACTTCCATAATCGGAGAATCATCAGCTCGGAAGGACTTGTTGCAGCAGCAGATTTCCCTAAGTTTGGAGCCGAACCTCTGATCTGCCAACCCTCGATCAATAGAACACATGGAGAATTGTAGTCAATCTTGCCAACCCTCGATCTGCACAACTGGAATTGGACAAAACAAAATCAAGGGGGAAATCAATCTCCCAACTTACAAAATCGTCCAAATACTAACCACTCAAAGCACAATGAAAAAAAGTCGCTCAGATCTGAGGAGATAGAGAGGAAGGAGAGCCCCCACCTTCAGTACAATTGATGTTGGAGTAGGACGCATACACTGGAGCGGGGTTTGGGCTAGCGAGGCTCGATTCACCGACAACGGGGTGTGGGGGCTAAGGTTAACCATGGTGACCACAGGGGCCCGGGTCGGCAACATCGTGCGGGTCTTTGGCGGCGACGAACTACGAAGGCTTCTCCGGTAGCAGCACCGCACCATGAATACAACCATCATTTTTTAAGGGAATCGGCACTACCATTGTTGGTAAATGTGAGGGGCTTCGATCCAATGTAGGGGGACTGGATGGAGGAGACGAAGAGAAAGGGAGGATTATGAGGAGACGAAAAGTACATGGAGAAAATAAATGAGGGGGAGATCAATCATGTATGGCGGAGACAGTAGCGCACTGGGAAAAAAGATGCCAGGAATAAATGGTCAACGTGGTCTTAAACTTTACTGATGTGGTAGGATGGTGAGGTGGACATGTTGCATGTTGAGATAAATCAAGTAGTGGGGATGAACTTCTTAAGTATATAGGATTAAGTTCAATTAATCATATTACTTAAGAACCCCCACTAAGACAGACATCCCTCAAGTCATCTAAATGATCACGTGATCCATCAACTAAACCATGTCCGGTCATCATGTGAGATGGAGTAGTTTTCAATGGTGAACATCTCTATGTTGATCATATCTACTATATGATTCACGTTCGACCTTTCGGTCTCTAGTGTTCCGAGGCCATGTCTGTACATGCTAGGCTCGTCAAGTTTAACCCGAGTATTTCACATGTGCAAAATTGTCTTGCACCCGTTGTATGTGAACGTAGAGCTTATCACACCCGATCATCACGTAGTGTCTCGGCACGACGAACTGTCGCAACGGTGCATACTCAGGGAGAACACTTATACCTTGAAATTTTAGTGAGGGATCATCTTATAATGCTACCGCCGAACTAAGCAAAATAAGATGCATCAAAGATAAACATCACATGCAATCAAAATATGTGACATGATATGGCCATCATCATCTTGTGCCTTTGATCTCCATCTCCAAAGCACCGTCATGATCTCCATCATCATCGGCTTGACACCTTGATCTCCATCGTAGCGGCGTGGTCGTCTCGCCAACTATTGCTTCTACAACTATCGCTAATGCATAGTGATAAAGTAAAGCAATTATATGGCGTTTGCATTTCATACAATAAAGCGACAACCATAAGGCTCTTGCCAGTTGGCGTTACAAAACATGATCACCTCATACAATAATGTATATCACATCATGTCTTGACCATATCACATCACAACATGCCCTGCAAAAACAAGTTAGATGTCCTCTACTTTGTTGTTGCAAGTTTTATGTGGCTGCTACGGGCTTCTAGCAAGAACCGTTCTTACCTATGCATCAAAACCACAACGGTGATTTATCAAGTTTGTTGTTTCAAGCTTCAACAAGGACCGGCCGCAGTCAAATTCGATTCAACTAAAGTTGGAGAAATAGACACCCGCCAGCCACCTTTATGCAAAACTAGTTGCATGTCTGTTGGTGGAACCGGTCTCATGAACGTGGTCATGTAAGGTTGGTCCGGGTCACTTCATCCAACAATACCGCCGAATCAAAATAAAACATTGGTGCTAAGCAGTATGACGATCACCGCCAACAACTCTTTGTGTTCTACTCGTGCATATCATTTACGTATAGACCTGGCTCGGATGCCACCGTTGGGAAACGTAGCATGCAATTTCAAAAAAATTCCTACGCTCACGCAAGATCTATCTAGGAGATGCATAACAACGAGAGGGGGAGAGTGTGTCTACGTACCCTTGCAAACCGAAAGCGGAAGCGTTTGTTAACGCGGTTGATGTAGTCGAACTTCTTCTTGTTCCGACCGATCAAGCACCGAACGTACGGCACCTCTGAGTTTTGCACACGTTCAGCTCGATGACGTCCCTCAAACTCTCGATCCATCAAAAGTGTCGAGGGAGAGTTTCGTCGGCACGACGGCGTGGTGACGGTGATGGTGAAGTGATCCACGTAGGGCTTCACCTAAGCACTAAGACAACATGACCGAAGGTGTAAACTGTGGAGGGGGCGCCGCACATGGCTAGGAATCAATGTTGCATGTTCTAGCGGTGCCCCCCCCCCCACATATATATAGGTGGGAAAGGGAGAGGGGTTGCAAGGGGCACCCCAAGTAGCAGTAATCCTATTTGGGCGCCTCCTGCAAGTTGGCCTCCCCACCTTCCATATCCATCAGAGGGGGAAGGAAAGAGAGGGGAGGGGAGGGGAAGTGATAGAGGCGAAGGTGTCCCGATGTTTCGATGAGATGGTGGCTATCGTTTTCTCTGGGAGTTGACCTTGACGATCCGACTACGAACGTGCGAGACGTCGCGCCTTAGCAATCACTAAACCAACTTCCGAGGGGTTATTGACCACACCAGAGCAGGATCAATCTGACCACGAGGGTCTGTTTCCTACGAGCAAATGAAGAACAAGCAAGAAACTGAGATTGCAATCTGGATATTGCGAATATAAGATGAAAGCTTTATTGATCAAGGTGGGGTTCTATGACGCCTTGGTCTGGTCGTTGAACACAAACGAAGTACGCGAAGTTGCAGCTATGCCGAACTTTTAATCTAAACAAAACCCAAAGTCTAAACGATGCCCTAAGGGCTGTATACATGGAGGAGAGAGGGGGAATTTTGTGGCCCTTGGTGGAGGGGTTCGAAACCAACCCTAACTCTTGTTTCCCCACACATACGGACTCTAAAAACAGCCTATACTTAAGTACTTCAAAAATACATGGGCCTGACCCAATAATAAGGTGACGCAGCACCTAGAATAGCCTCTAGACGAAATTTATGAAGTGGCATCTTGTATATTTTGTCTAAGGCTTCATGCACTCATTATGGTGGCTTCAAAGTCCTGGAATCATCACTTGTAACTCCGTTCTTGTTCCCCTTGCGCATGCCATCATCTCCATGTTTGAACTTGCTCCAAGTTTCATCTTTCTTGTCCAAGCTAGGCCCTTCATTTGTAAGCAAAATAAATGTATCCAATTTAGGCAGCATCATATTCTTATGAACATTAGAATCGTTACCAAGAAACGAAAGTACCTGATAATTCAATTGGCGTGCGCGAGCTCTAGTAATTGGTCCAGTATGTATCACAGCAGGGGCTGTGGGTGTAACAATGGTATTGATGTCCTCATCATCCTCCCCTTCTTGAAATGAAGTCGTCCTCGACAAAAGCTCATCTTCCTCACCCAAATAAGGCTTCAAATCTGCAATGTTAAAAGTGGGACTAACCCCAAAATCTGCAGGCAACTCAAGTTTATATGCATTATCATTTATTTTCTCTATCACCTTAAAAGGACTATCAGCACGTGGCATTAGCTTTGATTTGCGCAAATTAGGAAATCTATCCTTATGCAAATGTAACCAAACAAAATCTCCAGGTGCAAACATAACATGTTTTCTACCCTTATCTCCGGCAAGTTTATATTTAGCATTCATACGCTCAATGTTTTCCTTAGTTAACTCGTGCATTTTTAAAATCAATTCAGCACGTTCTTTAGCATCAAAATTAACCTTCTCCGAAGATGGAAGAGGCAAGAAATCAATAGGTGCACGAGGTAGGAAACCATACACAATTTCAAAAGGGCACATCTTAGTAGTAGAATGCAATGAACGATTATAAGCAAATTCAATATGAGGCAAGCATTCTTCCCACATTTTCTTATTATTTTTCAAAACAACCCTAAGCATAGTAGACAATGTTCTATTGACTACTTCAGTTTGTCCATCAGTTTGGGGGTGACAAGTAGTACTAAAAAGCAGTTTAGTCCCCAACTTAGCCCATAAACATCTCCAAAAGTGGCTAAGAAATTTAGTATCATGATCTGAAACAATAGTAATTGGCACACCATGCAAGCAAATAATTTCACGGAAGAACAAATCAGCAACATTAACAGCATCATCGCTTTTATGACATGGTATAAAGTGTGCCATTTTCGAGAACCTATCCACGACAACAAATATGCTATCCCTCCCCTTCTTTGTTCGAGGTAAACCTAAAACAAAGTCCATAGATATATCCTCCCAAGGAACACTAGGTACAGGCAAAGGCATATATAAACCATGAGGATTGAGTCGTGACTTAGCTTTTTCACATGTAGTGCAGCGAGCAACAAAACGCTCAACATCCCGTCTCATCTTTGGCCAAAAGAAATGTGTAGCAAGTATATCCTCCGTGTTCTTGACGCCAAAGTGTCCCATTAATCCTCCTCCATGCGCCTCCTGCAACAACAAAAGACGAACGGAGCTAGCTGGAATGCATAACTTGTTAGCACGAAACACAAATCCATCGTTAAGAACGAACTTGTTTCAAGTTCTCCCTTCCTTACAATTCTGCAATACATCTTTAAATTCAGCATCATGCACATATTGATCTTTGATGGTCTCCAAACCAAATATTTTAAAGTCAAGTCGTGAAAGCATAGTATAACAACGAGACAATGCATCAGCAATAACATTTTCTTTACCCTTCTTGTGTTTAATGACATAAGGGAAAGTCTCAATGAATTCAACCCATTTAGCATGTCTACGGTTCAGTTTTGCTTGACTTTTAATGTGTTTCAAAGATTCATGATCAGAATGTATAACAAATTTCTTGGGCCATAAATAATGTTGCCATGTTTCTAAGGTCCGAACAAGAGCATATAATTCTTTATCATAAGTAGAATAGTTCAGACTAGGCCCACTCAATTTTTCAGAAAAGTATGCAACAGGTTTGCCATCTTGTAATAACACACCTCCTAATCCAATTCCACTAGCATCACATTTAAGCTCAAAAGTCTTATTAAAATCAGGAAGTCAGAGTAAAGGAGCATGTGTCAATTTATCTTTCAATACCGTGAACGCTTCTTCATGTGCGGTACCCCAAACAAAAGGCACATCCTTCTTTGTAAGCTCGTTGAAAGATGCAGTAATGGTGCTGAAATCTCTCATAAAACGCCTATAGAATCCAGCGAGGCCAAGGAAACTCCTCACTTGTGTGACCGTTTTGGGCTACGGCCAACTCTCAATAGCTTCAATCTTGGCTTTATCAACTTCAATTCCCTGCGGAGTAACAACATAGCCAAGAAAAGATACTCGGTTGGTGCAAAAGGTGCACTTTCCAAGGTTACCAAACAAACGTGCATCATGTAGAGCAATAAAAACAGCACGTAAATGTTCCAAATGTTCCTCCAAAGTTTTGCTATAAATCAATATGTCATCAAAGTAAACTACCAAAAATCGTCCAATGAAAGCACGTAAAACTTCGTTCATCAATCTCATGAAAGTACTAGGTGCATTAGTTAACCCAAAAGGCATGACTAACCACTCATATAATCCAAACTTAGTTTTAAACGTTGTTTTCCATTCATCTCCCAATTTCATACAAATTTGATGGTATCCACTACGCAAATCAACTTTGGAGAATATTGTAGAGCCACTCAATTCATCAAGCATATCATCTAGCCTAGGAATAGGATGACGATAACGAATAGTAATATTATTAATGCCTCTACAATCAACGCACATACGTGACGTACCATCCTTTTTCGGCACTAAAATGATAGGAACAGCACAAGGACTAAGGGATTCGCGTATATAACCTTTGTCGAGCAGTTCTTGTACTTGACGCATAATCTCCTTCGTCTCCTTTGGATTGGTACGGTATGGTGCACGGTTGGGTAATGATGCACCGGGAATTAAGTCAATTTGATGCTCAATCCCTCGAATAGGTGGTAATTCCGGTGGCACGTCTTGTCGGAAGACGTCAGCGAACTCCTGCAAAATGTTAGTGACAGCAGGAGGCAAAGAGGAAGGCACGTCCTGGAATGAAAATAATGCCTCTTTGCACACAAAAGCATAGCAAACAGATTTTCTGAAATCTAGCTCATCAATATCAGATTTTGTGGCAAGTAAACATGCACTTTTTAATTTAATTTCAGAAGCAACACTAGATGGTTTATTATTAGGTTTCATTTGTTGCTCAAATTCTTTTGCCACAATCTGATTTTCACTCTTTTTTTTCTCCTGTTTTGCTTTATTAGCTCTATTAATATCATCTTTCAAAATGGATTCAGGAGTCATAGGAAGCAAAGTAATATTTTTATCCTTATGAACAAGAGTATACTGCTTGTTTCTACCATGGTGTACAAATTTTTTATCAAATTGCCATGGTCTACCAAGTAACAAGGAACATGCTTGCATAGGTACCACATCACAATCAACATAATTAGCATATGTAGAGATACTAAAATGCACACGAACAGTATGTGTTACCTTAACCTTGTCGCTGTTGTTGAACCATTGGATGTAGTAAGGATGTGGATGTGGTCTTGTGGTGAGAGATAGCTTCTCCACCATCTCCATGCTAGCCAAGTTATTGCGGCTCCCTCCATCTATGATGACGCGAACAGAACATTCCTTCACAACTCCCTTTGTATGGAACAAATTATGCCTCTAATTTTGCTCAGCTTGTGTAACCTACACACTCAAAACACGTTGAGCAACTAAACATTCATACTTGTCAGCATCTTCAGCAGCCATGTATTGCGTCTCATGATCAGAATCCTCTCCACCGTGTTCTTCATGTGTAATAAGAGCCAAAGTCTCCTCATCATAGTCACTACGGACTCATACCCACCATCCTCAGTAGCAGTCATCACACGCTGAGATTGGCATTGTCTCGCAAAATGTCCTCTTCCCTTACAACGACGAAAAATAATATCACTTGTGTGCCCTGTTGATGCCATGGAAGAAGAGCTCTGCGCAGGCCTGGCAGGTGTGCTCTTGGCAGATAGTGGTGGTTGTGCCTGCTCTCTTGTATCACGGCTGGAGGTGGCACCTGATGGAGGTGCTGGTGGAGTGGAAGTAGAGAATGCACGTGGTGTCCATGATGAAGATCGACCTGCAGAAAAGTTAGTTCGCGCCAATGCCTGTCGATCCTGCACTTCACGTTCAGCTTTACAAGCAAGATGGAATAAACGAGTGATATTAGTATACTCCTTATACTCTAAAATGGTCTGAATCTCTCTATTTAATCCACCCATAAAATGTGCAAGCATAGCTTCATTCTCCTTAACAATACCACATCTAATCATGCCAGTTTGTAATTCCTAATAATATTCTTCTACAGAATTTTTTCCTTGTCTTAAACGCTGCAATTTTTGAAGTAATTCACATTGATAATATGGTGGAACCCAACGAGT
Organism: Triticum urartu; assembly: GCF_056163025.1. NCBI lineage: Eukaryota > Viridiplantae > Streptophyta > Magnoliopsida > Poales > Poaceae > Triticum > Triticum urartu. The sequence goes on from NC_141876.1 coordinate 264,925,400, forward strand.
ACGCATTACAGTTTTCAAAGCAGCCCAAGTAGCTGGAATAGGATATAATCTACACTGTTCAGACCACCAAACACATGCAAAGCTAGTGAAAGCACAAACAGCAGCAGGAACACGTCTCTCCTCAGGATATTGTAAACATGTAAATCGTTGTTCAGTTTCTAACTCCCAAGTAAGATATATATCAGGAACATATCTACCCTCAAATGGTGAAATATTCAATTTTAGTTTAGGAAGATGGTCATGTACCTCAGGTGGTGGTGCAGCCCTACCGTTGCGATGATATGCATGCGGACGACCTGGTGGTGGTGGTGCCGGTGGTTGCACGTAGTTCTGATTTTGGTTAACCTCATCCTCGTATTGGTCCTCCACCTCTGCAGTAGCAGCAGGAGCGGCAGAAGCATCAACAGCGGCACCAGAATTTTGCGCAGGGTCAATGGGAATGCGCTGTGCTCGTCCCACTTGATTTGGAAAGCGACGTTGTTGTTGTTGCTGTTGTTGTTGTTGTTGTTGTAGATGTGCGTTAGGTGCAGCCGGTGGTGGTGGTGGAAGAAGCGCGGGCAATTCATTAAACTTGTTATCGAGCTTTGTTTCGAACATCTTCTCCATGCCATCTATCTTCTCCATGGCCTCTTCAAATCAGTTTAGCACATCTTGCACCTGTCCACTCATCATTTGCTGAAAATTATCATGCAACTCCTTATTCGTCATGTTCTCCCAGTCAGTCTCGTCGGCTTGTGATCCTACCAAGGTTAGTAGCAATAGAAACACACAAGAATATGATCCTACAGACTACTAACAAGAGGTGGTGGTGGATGTCACAAATCCGTCAAGCAAATCTCAAATTCTTACCAGTTCTTACCCAGCAACAGGTGGTGATCGGCAACCGTCGTAGTCAAAACTCTCAAAGCTTGGATAGAGCGATTACCAGGGAGAGTCAAACGCACGACGTAGATGTATGTGGAGCTGGGAAGGTTTATAATATGGTAGCAAAAAGGTTCAGCAATAATCAATTCAGAGATGCAAAGTTGAATAAACGCTCAACGACGGTACTGTGCTGGTCCTAGGCTAGACCGTGCTAGAGACGCGAGCCTAGAACACTAACAAAATCGCGGCGCTGCACGTAAACAAGGGAGTAGCACGCTCTGAATTCTTTTTCTTTCTTTTTCACTTTTTTTGCACTTTTTTCTTTTTTTTGCTCCGCAACAATTTTTTTCGAAAAAGTCTACAAATGGTCTAAAAACTGCCTAGCCAGAATTTTCCAGACTTAGTTTTTTTTAGTTTGGAACTATTTTTCTACCACGGGTAGCACGAACGTTCGGGAGTCCTACTCTGTCACGACTCGGAGTATCGCGTGATCTGGAACTCGAAAACAAAGCAACAAATACTGGACTCGGACTAGCACTGGTGGCGGAGATGAATCTGGTGGAAACTCGGACTGGTGGCAGATATATGTAGGATGGTGGAACTCGGACTGATGGTGAATCGGTGATGGAGGTGGACTCGAATTATCGTGATGGCGGTGGATATGTGGTATATGGCAGCGGTGATGACGATGGTGGTATATGGCAGCGGTGATGATGATGATGCGGCGGCGGCGTGACTACTTGTGAACAGAACTCGAAACTCTAAAGGACTAGACACCAAGACCAGCAACCAGACACGGCGATGCAACCACAAATTCAACACAGCAAATACAGAAAAGATTATGCAAAGGCTCAGATTGGTTCGGATAGGATGAACTAACCCTAATTTTTTTGGCTTTTTCGTGGACTATAGGTATGAAGAACAGACTCGATCTAAACTACGAAAAACTGTAAAATCTCACCGAGCAACCTGGAAATCTGATACCACTTGATAGAGGCGAAGGTGTCCCGGTGTTTCGATGAGATGGTGGCTATCGTTTTCTGTGGGAGTTGACCTTGACGATCTGACTACGAACGTGCGAGACGTCGCGCCTTAGCAATCGCTAAACCAACTTCCGAGGGGTTATTGACCATGCCGGAGCACGATCAACCTGACCACGAGGGTCTGTTTCCTGCGAGCAAACGAAGAACAAGCAAGAAACTGAGATTGCAATCTGGATATTGCGAATATAAGATGAAAGCTTTATTGATCAGGGTGGGGTTCTGTGACGCCTTGGTCTGGTCGTTGAACACAAACGAAGTACGCAAAGTTGCAGCTATGCCGAACTTTTAATCTGAACAAAACCCAAAGTCTAAACGATGCCCTAAGGCTGTATGTATGGAGGAGAGAGGGGGAATTTCGTGGCCCTTGGTGGAGGGGTCCGAAACCAACCATAACTCTTGTTTCCCCACACATACAGACTCTAAAAACAGCCTATATTTAAGTACTTCGAAAATACATGGGCCTAGCCCAATAATAAGGTGACGCAGCACCTAGAATAGCCTCTGGACGAAATTTATGAAGTGGCATCTTGTATATTTTGTCCAAGGCTTCATGCACTCGTTATGGTGGCTTCAAAATCCTGGAATCATCACTTGTAACTCCGTTCTTGTTCCCGTTGTGCATGCCATCATCTCCATGCTTGAACTTGCTCCAAGGTTCATCTTTCTTGTCCAAGCTAGGCCCTTCATTTGTAAGCAAAACAAATGTATCCAAGTTAGGCATCATCATATTCTTATGAACATTAGAATCGTTATCAAGAAACGAAAGTACATGATAATTCAATTGGCGTGCGCGAGCTCTAGTAATTGGTCCAGTATGTATAACAGCAGAGGATATGGGTGTAACAATGGTATTGATGTCCTCATCAGGAAGGAAAGGGGGAGGCCGAATCCTCCCCTTTCCTTCTCCCTTCCCTTCCTTTCCTTCTTCTATTCAGCCTATAGGGGACGCACCAGCCCTTTTTGGGGCTGGTCTATCCCTCTCTTGGCCCATTAGGCCCATATAGCTTGCCGGGGGTTGCCCGGAACCCCTTCAGGTGACCCGATACGTACCCGGTACCCCCGGAACACTTCCGGTGTCCGAATAGTACCGTCCTATATATGAATCTTTATCTCTCGACCATTTCAAGACTCCTCGTCATGTTCGTGATCTCATCCGAGACTCCAAACAACATCCAGTCACCAAATCACATAACTCATATAATACAAAATCGTCATCGAACATTAAGCGTGCGGACCCTACGGGTTCGAGAACTATGTAGACATGACCGAGACACCTCTCCAGTCAATAACCAATAGTGTAAAATGGATGCTCATATTGGTTCCCACATATTCTACGAAGATCTTTATCGGTCGTACCGTCATGACAACATACGTTATTCCCTTGCCCGAGATTCGATCGTCGGTATCTTCATACCTAGTTTAATCTTGTTACCGACAAGTCTGTTTACTCGTTCCATAATGCATCATCCTACAACTAACTCATTAGTCACATTGCTTGCAGGGATTATTATCATGTGCATTACTGAGAGGGCCCAAAGATACCTCTCCGATACTCGGAGTGACAAATCCTAATCTCGATCTATGCCAACCCAACAAACACCTTCGAAGATACCTATATAGCATCTTTATAATCACCCAGTTACGTTGTGACGTTTGATAGCACATAAGGTATTCCTCCGATATCCGGGAGTTGCATAATATCATAGTCAAAGGAATATGTATATGACATGAAGAAAGCAATAGCAATAAAACTTAACGATCATTATGCTAAGCTAACAGATGGGTCTTGTCCATCACATCATTCTCCTAATGATGTGATCCCGTTCATAAAATGACAACACATGTCTATGGTTAGGAAACTTAACCATTTTTTATTAACGAGCTAGTCTAGTAGAGGCTTACTAGGGACACGATGTTTTGTCTATGTATCCACACATGTATCAAGTTTCCGGTTAATACAATTCTAGCATGAATAATAAACATTTATCATGATATAAGGAAATATAAAATAACAACGTTATTATTGCCTCTAGGGCATATTTCCTCCAATATAGGCCATAGAAACTAGAAAACAAGCAAACTATGCATCGAAAACAGAATCTGTCAAAAAACAGGACAGTCTATAGTAATCTGTAACTCCCGAATACTTCTGTAACACCAAAAATTCTGAAAAATTAGGACGACCTAAGAAGTTTGTTTATTAATCTTCTGCAAAAAATCAGTATTTTATCACGCTTCTGCTAAAAATGAAAATTAATTTTTTGAATGCAAAAGTTTCTGTTTTCAACAAGGTCAAATCAACCATCACCGTAATCTATCCCAAAGGTCTTACTTGGCACTTTGTTGAAACAAAAGCTATAAAACATGATACATTAGCCTAATCATGTGAACACATAAAAACAGTAGGTAATGGTGTTGAGTTGTCTCCCAACAAGAACTTTTCTCTAATGCCTTTTAAGCTAGGCATGATGATTTCAATGATGCTCACATAAAATATAAGAATTGAAACATAACAGGAGCATCATGAAGCATATGACTACCACATTTAAGTCTAACCCACTTCCTATGAATAGGGGTTTTGTGAGCAAACAATTTACAGGAGCAAGAGTCAAGTATCATAGGAAGGTAAACACAAGCATAACTTCAAGATTTTCAACATAAAGAGATGAAACTTAATATTATTGAGATAGGTAAAAGCACATGTTCCTCTCTCATGGTATTTTTTAGTAGCATCATGAATGAATTCAATAATATAACCATCACATAAAGCATTCCTTTCATAATGCATAAGCATAGAAATTTTATTACTCTCCACATAAGCAAATTTATTGTCATGGATAATAGTGAGAGTAAACTCAACAAAATAACTATCATGTGAGGCATAATCCAATTGAAAATTAAAATCATGATGAAAAGTTTCATGGTTATCATTATTCTTTATAGCATACATGTCATCACAATAATCATCAAGTGGTCATGGTCATCCAGAGATAAGCACATGCAAGACATATATCAAGTGTTCTCAAATCCTTAAAGACTCAATTCGATAAGATACTTCAAAGGAAAAATTCAATCCTACAAGAAGGTAGAGGGGGAGAAACATAATAAGATCCAACTATAATAGCAAAGCTCGCGGTACATCAAGATCGTGCCAAATCAAGAACACGAGAGAGAGATCAAACACATAGCTACTGGTACATACCCTCAGTCCCGAGGATGAACTACTCCCTCCTCGTCATGGAGCGCGCCGGGATGATAAAGATGACCACCGGTGATGATTCCCCCCTCCGGCAGGGTGCCGGAACAGGGTCCCAATTGGTTTTTGGTGGCTACAGAGGCTTACAGCAGCGGAACTCCCTATTTAGATTCCGTTCTGAAAGTTTAGGAATATATAAGAGGTGTTGGAGTCAGGAACAAGTCAAGGGGACCCACGAGGCGGCCACAAGGTCAGGGGCGCGCCCTAGGGAGGGGGGCGCGCCCTCCACCCTTGTGGTGGCCCCGGGACTCCTCTCCGATACTTTTTTGTTCCAACATTTTTCATATTTTCCAAAAATAATATTCGTAAATTTTCAGGTCAATTGGACTCCGTTTGATATTCCTTTTCTGCGAAACTTAAAAATAAGGAAAAAAAATAGAAACTGACACTGGGCTCTGGGTTAATAGTTTAATCGCAAAAATCATATAAAATAGCATATAAATACATATAAAACATTCAAAACAAATAATATAATAGCATGAAATAATAAAAAATATAGATACGTTGGAGACGTATCATTGGTGGAGGCCAGCCGCTCCGCCTGCCGGTGTTCGAAGTACGCCGCCCACGCCTGGTGGTTGCCGGCGTCGTACTCCGGGAGGGCCCGCTGCTCCTTCGTCAGCGACGCCCGCATGCGCTCGACCTCGTCGCCGAAGTGGTCGGGGTGCGTTGTGACGTCGGGCAGCGGGGGGACGGGGACGCCCCCGACGCTGAGCTTCCACCGCCCCGAAGCGCGCATGTCGGGAGGCGTCGGGATATTCGCTTCGTGCAGGAGGTAGGCCTCTCACTCGTGCAGCGAGTGGCGGCCGAAGCCATTGGTCGCCGCCCGATCGCCGGGGAACCTCTCGCCCTTCGTCGCGGCTGCGAAAGGGAAGAGGGGAAGAGGAAAGAGGTCGGCGGCAGCGGCTGTGCACGGGGAGAGAGGGGGCTACGGGTGGGTGCGGCCACTGTGGAGGAAGGCGCTGCTTTAGGGCTGAATTATCGACGCGGGTGCTAAAAAACGATCGTGTGGGACCTGTAGGGGTTGTGGGTTGAGAACTTTAACCAAACAGAACCCAGGCATATCTCACGCAAGCTTGTGGCCAGACAATATTGCTTCAGGGCAGCATCCAAAACTGGCCCCAAAAGACGGAGAGAACAGAACAGGAAACAGCCCGCAGGCGCAGCTCTCCACCTCCCTCCTCTCTCTCTCCGATCCACCCGCTCCCCTCCCCTCTCCGATAGCTGCTCGCCGCGCTCAATCATGGCGGCCGACCCCTCCGCGGCTGCGGCGCCCGCCGACCCCGATGGCCCGGACGCGGTTCGCTTCACATGGAACGCCTGGCCCCGGTCCAAGGTTGAAGCCAGCCGCTGCGTCGTCCCGCTCGCCGCCGCCATCTCCCCGGTCCGCTCCCCCGAGTCCCTCGCGTCGCCGCCCCTTCCCTACCCGCCACTCCGCTGCAAGCCGCCTTGCTCTGCGCTCCTCAACCCCTTCGCCCGTGTCGACTTCACCGCCAAGATCTGGATCTGCCCGCTCTGCTTCTCGCGCAACCACTTCCCCCCGCACTACGCCGGCATCTCCGAGAACAACGTGCCCGCCGAGCTCTTCACACAATGCTCCACCGTCGAGTACCTCGTCGCCGGACCCCCGGGATCTCCTGCACCGCTGCCGCCAGTGTTCCTGTTCGTCATCGACACCTGCGTCATCGAGGAAGAACTGGAGTACGTCAAGCTGTCCATGCGGAAGGCGGTCGCGCTTCTGCCGGAGCACGCACTTGTTGGCCTGGTGACCTTCGGGACGCAGGTGCATCTGCACGAGCTTGGGTTCTGCGAGCTCAGCAAGATCTACGTGTTCCGGGGGAGCAAGGAGATCTCCAAAGAGCAGATTTTGGATCAGCTTGGGTTATCAGGCGGGGGGCGGCCAGGGTTCCCAAAGATGACACAGCAGCCAGGCGTGCAACAGGTCAATGGGATGCATCCATTAGTCACGACAGGGGTTAACAGGTTCTTGCTCCCGGTATCAGAGTGCGAGTGCACGCTCAGCACGGTGAGGTATTTGGCCCATTGGGTTTGGTGAATTTAGTTGAACGCAAGTGTAACTTGACATACTTGTTGTTGTATTGCAGCTGCTGGACGAGTTGCAGCCTGACCAGTGGCCGGTTGAGGCTGGCAACCGTGCCATCAGGTGCACGGGTGTTGCGCTAAATGTGGCGGCTGGGTTGCTTGGGGCATGCGTGCCTGGGACTGGTGCAAGGATTATTGCGCTACTTGGCGGGCCATGTACCGAAGGTCCTGGAGTGGTAAAGATTCTTGCTTTCTTTGCATGAGCGTAAATAAATCAGTTAATTGAAATTGCTTCTCAATGGAACATGGTTCGCTATATCAGAAACATGGTCTACTTGAGATACTGGAATGTGTCCTGTTAATTATTTTGTTAAATCCTCTTTCCTGGAAATTGAAATTGCATGACAGCGATTATCACTGCTTAATTGCCAAGGCAAATCTTTACCCCTTTAGTAACGCTAATAGTTTCTCTAAATTCACCTAAGCCTGATATGGAAGAATATGAAATTGCAAAATGTATATCTCAGCATACTCATGATGTGGTGTCGAAGGTTATGGGCATGCACTTCTTGTTGTACTATAACAGATTTGGAGATACTGCTTCTCTCTGTAGTTTGCATAGTACTCAGTAAGTACGAAGATGGTGTTCTTACAATTTGCTGAACTTCACATCTTGCTGATTATTTTTAATGATATTTCTTCTCTATGTTTCTGTTTATAAATTCATTTTTGCTTGATATCACTCCATTGGACAATGCAGATTGTATCAAAAGATTTGTCTGAGCCAGTTAGATCACACAAGGATCTTGATAAGGATGCGGCGCCTCATTTCCAGAAAGCCGTCAAATTTTACGATGGCCTTGCCAAACAATTGGTCAGTCAAGGTCATGTTCTAGATGTGTTTGCATCTGCTCTTGATCAGGTTAGTATTCTCTTTAGCCAGCATTATATTGCTGTGTTTGTACTTCCTATTGAGATTCTCTATCATGCTGAGAAGACTATGAGTGTATGGTGTCACTGAAATGACTGCAGTTCTTGAGCTAGCTTCTTAATTTATAGTTCAGGATATTACTGTCAGTTCGTCCCTTTGTCAAGTCTTTGGTTGATTGGCTGATTGAAACCTACTAGGTTTAAGTCATGTGATTATTTCTTATAAGTTCTATAATTAATAACTTGCATCTTTTATTGTAATGTGTGCCAGTCCATCAAACATGGAGTCTTATCCCTTAATTTGGAGTCCTAGTTGATTAAACAAGTTGTTCGGAAAGAGTCCAGTTGGTTTAGAAATTATATTAGTCTGAATAGACTTTTCGGCTTGTCGGTCAAGTCTTGTCTTTATATACTATATAAAGGGGCTGACCCCTAGCAATAAAGCAGAGAAGAATATTGCCGTCTACTTTTATCTACTTTTCAGTAATTAGGGTTATATCAGAAGTAGATCCTTCCAATTTGGGCAAAGAAATCAAGATTGAGGCTTTTGAGCAGATGAAGCTCATCATGAAGCAATTGGAGGCCTTCACACGCTAATGAGTGAAGGAACAGGTGCTTCTCGTCTGGCTGGTGCAGCACTTGAGAGCAATGGCTGCTGGCCCTGGCCCTGCCACCAGATTCCGTTGCTGCAGCAGCTGCCCACGACGCCACCTCCGCGTCCCATGCGCTGCTCTCAAGCGACGATGCGCCCTTGGTGTTTTGCCTTGCCAACAGTACCTTCGGCGACCTCTTCTCGAGCGGGCGAATCGACACCACTGCCGCCCGGCGGACATCTACCCTCTGGGCAGATTGCCCACCCCCACCCCCTCTCTTTCCTGCCTTCCACCACCTATCTGCTGTCGCACCGCAACCACATGCCGACTGCTGCCAACAACCACCAGCCGCCATTACCCTTTTACCATCTCTAGCCATCTCCTTACTCGCTGCAGCTGCCTTCAAGAATAAATCTGGGTCACTTCGGAACCCCACATTTACAGTTCAAATCCCATCCCAAATCCTGCCCAATTTTCCTGCCCTCACCTACAAGCAGCAGTCACATATTGCCGCGCCTCTACAACCTTCACGCCTCCACCTGCCAACCGATTTCATATGCCGTTATGGCCGTCCCCTTCCCTAGGTCCATCCTGCCCACCCCTTCCGCCCCCCCTGCTTAACCATCACCTCGGCTCAGGTTCGTGTTTCGGCATGCCCTGCTTCCACAAGCTTGTTGACTTGGTCGATCCTCTTGGTTGGCTCAATGCTGTGGGCAGTTCTTTTGTGGATAGCGCACGGACGAGGCTGATAAGGTATGGACTGCAGTCTGCCACCTCACCGATGACGCTCAATTCTGGTGCGTTCAGCTTGGGCGCAATTTAGGCATCTCCCGTTCACTTCCTCTGTCGTCGACTACAACAGCAGGTTTCTAGCACTCATGTGCCGCAACCACTGTTCAAAATATTGGCCGTCAAACAAGTTAACTGCCCTGTTAATCGCTACTCGGCACCTGACTGAATCAAATAACCCCTTAGGACAATTAACTGCGACAGTCGATTAATCGGTCTGACAGCCGATAAGGTCTGGACTGCAGCCTGCCACCTCACCAATGACGCTCAATTCTGGTGCGTTCAAGCTGAACGCAATTTAGGCATGCTGACATGGCAGCAGGTCAATGAGGCTTGCCGCGTTCAGTTTTGGCCATGACTTCGTGCAAATCCCTTTGGCGAGTTGGCGCATCTCCCGCTCACTTCCTCGGCCGTCGACTACAACAGCAGGTTTCTAGCACTCATGTGCACAACCGCTGTTCAAAATATCGGCCGTCAAACAAGTTAACTGCCCTGTTAATACTCGGCACCTGACTGAATCGAATAACCCCTTAGGACAATTAACTGCGACAGCCGATTAATCGGTCCGACAGCCGATAAAAGGCCAAAATTTTGGGCGGGCCGATTAACTGGCAGGGGAGGCAAAGCTTATTTTGGCCAAAAATGTAGCCTGTTTCCCTCCCTTCTCTAGGTTTGGGGTCCTGCTCCTTCTCCCAAATTGTTGTGCTGCTACTGGTTGGCTATATCTGCATTGCTGCTCTGTCCTCTCTGTGTAGGATTCCACCACTGCAAGTGCTCCATCTTTGAAAAGAAGTTCGGATGATGTGGGGTGGCCTAGGATATATAGATATGTAACACTTTTCCTTGTTACATTAATGTGTACATTAGCATATTTAGACATTTAGTACATTGCATGTTGCCATGTAGCCTAGGATATATAGACACGGCCCTATGTTAACCCACCGATAAATGGGTTACCGATAAATTCAGTAAATAGGCTGATTCACCGATTAATTCCTACTCAGCACCTGATAGAGCAGCTATCAGAAACTGCTATCCTGAACATTGGCCGTGGCAATGAGCCATTAACACCGTCCCAACAACGGTTTTTGTACACGGCAGGGGTTGACGTTGAGTTTCAAAGACCATTCGACCTCCACACCGTCGTTTCCTTCACCAAGACCTATGAGCAGTGACATTTCCCTCGAACAACGTTATCGCACCAGCCTTCTGAGCCTATGGAGCCCTTGTGCCCCTCTGATCCTCCTGCGGTCAACTTAATTCTGACATCTTCCTTGCCAGCACCACTAGCACCTGTCCTGCCGTCGACCACTCCAGAGCCAACCTGCCACGACAAGTTCGGTGCCTCACCCCACTGAGTTGGCATAACGTCATCATCAGTGCCTTTGCTTCAACTACAATGAGATTTATGTTCAGGGTCAACGGTGCTTGCGGCTCTTCTTCATCAAGGCTGATGACTATGGCCAAGATAGCTCCACAACCGGTAGCACCCAAGGTCCCATGGGAGTCAATTGATAAGCTACAGCTTGCGGACAAGCTGTTTCTCAAGAAAGGGAGAGATGTTATGTGTGCCAGCCCATCAAATATGGAATCTTAACCCTTAATTAGAGTCGTAGTTGATTAAGCAAATTTGTTAGGAAAGAGGCCAGTCAGTTTAGAGATCATATTAGAGTTTGAATAGACTTATCGGCCAAGTCTTGTCTATCTACTATATGAAGGGGCCTACCCCTCTCAATAAAGCAGAGAATCAAGTAATAAGGATTTACAAAAATTAATGAATTGCATTTTCAAGGTAAAAAATATACCAAGGGCAGTCTGCATATTGATATCCTTCATCCTCTGTTTCATGCATAACCATTGGTGTGCTGTAGTGCCTCCCCCCGCCGCTGCAGCTCCTTCTCCTCCTCCACCTCCCTTCTCTCACTGCTGCTGCGGCTGCCCGTAGACCTCGCTGGCCACCAAAACCAACACTAATGGACAAAGCGAGGTTGGTAGGCCTCCCCCTAGCACCAAGGCATGCCTAAGCGTGCACCTTATGCCTCTTTTTTGAACCATGATCATTTCACATATATTTGATTCATAAAGAGAAGATTAAATCATGTCTTCTCTTGAAGACCTTGAATCTTTAGTTGTAATTGACTGAAAAAGTTTAGCGTCAAGTTAGCGGGATATATTGGAGACAATTTGAATTGGATGCTATTGGATGACCAGAAATTGTGTAACCAAGTGTTTCCTTGAACAACTTTAGCTACTACTCGATCACAGTCAGTAGTTCAGTATCAATGGCAGCAAGTACCCAGTATACTACGCAAGTCCCAAACTGCCCCACTGCTGTAGCCATCTGTATATTAGGCATTTTCTTGTCCATCTTTCACTATTGCTCCATTTGATGATCAGAAATATACTCTTTCTATGTTCCATTAGTATTAATCTAGCTGAATGATTGGTTCTACAAACTATAACGTATTACTAAATTTCATTTTGTGACATCTGTGTTTGCTGCTTCAAGAAGAAAAAAAAAGATGGGATTTGCCTTTCTGGGGAAGATACTGTGTAAATTTTTCACATGTCGTTACTTCAAAGACAAATAAATAAATTCACATGTCATAATTTCTGAGAGGATCCGTTGTCAATTAGTAGATGGAAATGTTAATGAAATCACGTTGTATGAGTTTAGAATGCCTTGTATCTGAAGCTACATTTATAATCCTCCAATTGTGCTTGTTGATTTTCTATTGGTGTTCCATTGAACTTCTGTTTTGTTTGGAACACCAAAACAGGTTGGACTAGCTGAGATGAAGCTTGCTATTGAGAGAACAGGCGGCCTTGTTGTCTTATCTGAGAGTTTTGGGCATTCTGTGTTTAAGGATTCTTTTAAACGTATTTTCGAGGGAGGTGAACATTCATTGGGCCTGTCATTCAAGTAAGTTTGCTGACTGTTATCATCTTTGTTTCATTACCTTTTACATTTTCATCAAAGATGGTATGTCTAGGTATATTTTTTAACTCAGCTAATTTCACCACCTACTGTGGTTTGTCTGTTGTGCTGGCCGTCCACATCACGTGATGAACATCCATCGGGCCTCCTCGCTCTGTGATTCTTCCCCATATAGATCAGCAGAATCGTTCTTTTAAGTAATTTAACCTCTAGCTCAGTTGTCTCTGATCCCTGCTATGCACAATGGACAATGATCATCAGTGACCACCCCCACAGCTGTGGCCTGCTTGGTGCTAGTGAGTAATACTGGACAACATGAATAGTAGCAATGGTGGGACATGAGAGGTAGCAAGCTTCAAACTGCTGGATCTTGTTATCTCTCCGATGGCCACTGCTCGCTGGCTTGCTCTCCTCGAGTAGATCAACGTTGTTCACATCTCTTCTTTGAAACTGTTAGATGCTGTCGCTGTGCCAAGAGCAGCAGATGCTGTCGCTGTGCTTATAGCGTATCCTCCTCTAACTTAACTCTCTATCCCCTTGCCCCGCCTCTTCCCAATCTTCTTATGGGGAGGGTTGATTGCTCATGACCTCTCAAGAAGCCATGAACTCGGGAGCAACTTTATGGTGGACGCCGGCTCGTGTGGACTGTATCATAGCCATAGAACGATTCCTCGAGATGCTCAAACGTCACTTCCCTGTCCCCCATGCTCGTTTCATAGGAGTAGGGTGTAGGTGTCATAGGCGTATGAGCTTGGCACTTGTGTTTCCTGGCGTGGATCTGTACGTGCACATGCCACAGGGAAGGAGGAGTTGGTGACTTGACCTGCCAATGTACTAGTGATGGGTGGTGTGGGCCACAACGCAGAAACTTTTTGCACTTCAGGACGTGACAAAAAGAGACCCTGCCAATATTCCATCATGCACAGTGCGCATCTCTTGCATCTACTGGCGCTAAAACAAAATTAATCAGGGTCACTAATCAAATCTACTTGATGAGTTTAATGTGCCGGATAAAAAACAGATTGATAAAATCTACTGGCTCTAAAACAAAATTAGTCAGGGTCACTAATCAAATCTACTTGATGAGTTTAATGTGCTGGATAAAAAACAGATTGATAAAATCTAAAAACAGTATGGTGGACGGGTGCATTTGATCCTTTTTTTTTCAAATGATTCAAAATCATACTCCCTCAATTCCAAAATATAGTGCGCCCGCGCTTTCCGAGGTCCAACTTTGACCATAAATTTAACCAACGAGACCAACTGCGATGGGAGAAAAAATTATATAATTGAAAACTTCTTTCGAATACGTATTCACTGATATAATTTCTGCTCCCGCCGCAGTCGGTCTTGATAGTTAAATTTACGGTCAAAGTTGAAGCACGGGGATAGAGGAAGCACTACATTGTGGAATGGAGGGAGTATTTGTTAAGTTAAAAAAGAACTTTGAAAAATTATACATATTCACAATGAACCTGTGAAATTTTGTTCAAAAAATATTATGACTTGCAAGCTGTACAAAAAAAAAATTCTTGGTCCGACAATAAAAAAATTGACCCACTTTTATTGACGTATTTGTTTTTATTTGTTTACGTCACATATGAAAGTGTATTGTTATGAAATTTTGTTGAATGTGTTATATGTGCATGTACAAATATTTTTGATTTTTTTGTGCTGTGGAAATATTGTTTTTCTCAAAAGTCCACCAAAAGACATTTTCACCTTCTTACAGACTAGGTTCCAAGATGGTTTGTGGCAAAAGAACAAAATTTGGTAATACAAAAAATTACTCCCTCCGTCCCAAAATGTAAGACGTTTTTTAGGCTTAGGCTAAGCCTAAAAAACGTCTTACATTTTGGGACAGAGGGAGTATATAACAGGCGGCACAGTAATGCATTTATCTTTTTTTGCGGGAGAGTAATACATTAATCTAACAAGAGACCCAACGTCTTACATTTTGGGACAGAGGGAGTATATAACAGGCGGCACAGTAATACATTTATCTTTTTTTGCGGGAGAGTAATACATAAATCTAACAAGAGACCCTGCCAATGTTCCATCATGCACAGTGCGCATCTCTTGCATCTACTGGCGCTAAAACAAAATTAATCAGGGTCACTAATCAAATCTACTTGATGAGTTTAATGTGCCGGATAAAAAACAGATTGATAAAATCTACTGGCTCTAAAACAAAATTAGTCAGGGTCACTAATCAAATCTACTTGATGAGTTTAATGTGCTGGATAAAAAACAGATTGATAAAATCTAAAAACAGTATGGTGGACGGGTGCATTTGATCCTTTTTTTTCAAATGATTCAAAATCATATTTGTTAAGTTAAAAAAGAACTTTGAAAAATTATACATATTCACAATGAACCTGTGAAATTTTGTTCAAAAAATATTATGACTTGCAAGCTGTAGAATTTTTTTTTCTTGGTCCGACAATAAAAAAATTGACCCACTTTTATTGACGTATTTGTTTTTATTTGTTTACGTCACGTATGAAAGTATATTGTTATGAAATTTTGTTGAATGTGTTATATGTGCATGTACAAATATTTTTGATTTTTTTGCGCTGTGGAAATATTGTTTTTCTCAAAAGTCCACCAAAAGACATTTTCACCTTCTTACAGACTAGGTTCCAAGATGGTTTGTGGCAAAAGAACAAAATTTGGTAATACAAAAAATTACTCCCTCCGTCCCAAAATGTAAGACGTTTTTTAGGCTTAGCCTAAAAAACGTCTTACATTTTGGGACAGAGGGAGTATATAACAGGCGGCACAGTAATACATTAATCTAACAAACTGTGTGAGGCCAATTCTTGTTCAGAGCCCCAACTGTGCAGAAACTTCTAACAGGCATATAAAAACAGTTTAAATCCTAGTTTAAGTAAATGGCCCTGACGACCACATGGTGCTAACAGACAATATAGTAGTACTCCCTCCGTCCCGAAATAAGTGTCTCAACTTTGTACTAGCTTTAGTGCAAAGTTGTGCTAAACTTGAGACACTTATTTTGCAACGGAGGGAGTATTATTTTATGGATAAAATCTAAGAACACCTATAAGTCTAACTAATGAAATTATAAGGTGACACTATAGAGTTTAAGATAATTTGTGACCAGAAAAACATTTGATAATATTGAGAGTTAAAAAGAAATATCTGGACGAGCGCACAATAATAAATTACTCTAAAGCAGTGTGTATGAGATTAATAGGTGTTTAGTGGACTTAATAGACTGCTAATATCATACTCTCTGTACACTACACTGACTAACAAATTGGTCTTAACGGCCGATTATTATTCTATGTGCTATCGTGAGGGGGAGCGTCAATTGGGCACAAGGTCAGGTCACATCGCACTGTTCCGGGTGGCAGAGGGTAAATTGAAATGGTGCCATACTCATCACATGTGTTCGAGCAGCTAGAATCTCTGTCAATAAAGCTAGCTATAGCTGCCGGGATACAAGCTTTGACGGGGCTCTAGGGGGGACAGAACGCACAAATACCGGGAGGGATCTGATCAGTTAGGATCTCGGTGCTTCATGCTTTGTTCACTGTCATCCTTTTCTTTGCCATCTTCCCTGTCAGCTACTAAGATTTGGGTTAGCAGCCTTTGAGCCGTTGACATGGAGTGCCATTAGTGGCAGTAGGCAGTAACCAGATTTTGGCGGGTGGTTTCAGATGGTGGCGCTCGGAAGCAATAAATGTTGACAGTAGGCCTTGGAACTTGGGAGCGGTGAGCTGTGGCTGTGAGCTAGGAACCTAAGGCCGAGGAGGTAGATCATAGCAAGCTCAAGAAGAATGGCATTGGTCTAAGCTTTGGATAATAGTTATAGTTTCTTTCTTCTCTTCTCATTTGATTTCCTCTTTTATCTGCATATAATATATCCATGTCATATGGAGATGATATCAACTACTGATGCGCCTAGCCAACACTAGAAATCAAATTAAAGATTAAAACTGATCTGAAAAAGTTCCTTCTGGATTTAGTGAACTTCTTGGGAAGTGAATTCTCTTAATGATAATTTCAGATAGCTAAACCATGCTTACCTCTTAATCTTGAAAGTAGAGGTTGAGGAGGGGTATGTCGTGTTTCTCCTAATACCATGATTCAGCAAAATAGCTGTAAACATCTCCTGATTCTTGCCTTTTTTCTTTCTTGAAGTGGCACATTTGAAATAAACTGTTCGAAGGACATTAAAGTTCAGGGTGTTATTGGACCGTGTACATCTTTGGAGAAGGTAGGCATCTATATCATACACTCAGTTATGCTAAGAGTTCTTAAGCTGAAAAATACTAATGCTAAGACTCGGCTTGATCTTTGCAACATGCCAAACATAGAAAGGAGCTTTATGTGCAGACACAATTGTCGGTCAGGGAAACACAACAGCATGGAAAATGTGTGGGCTTGATAGGAATACTTCACTTACAGTATTTTTTGATGTCTCACCGAGTGAACGCTCTGGCCAACCAGGTCATCAAAATCCCGATTTGTACATACAGTTTGTAACCAGGTAGTTATTTCAGTTCTGCTATCTTTTGTGTAAGATTGACTGAATGTGCCAACTGCTGAGTGTGGAGATCCTTTTGTAGTTACCAACACCCGGAAGGTCAAATGAGAATAAGAGCTACTACTGTATCCAGAAAATGGGTGGATGGTTCTACCAATACCGAGGTTAGCCTTATTCTATTAAGTGAGCCTTAAAAATTTCTTGTTATGTATACTATGTTGTTGAGCATGAGCAGTGTGCTAAACTGAACCATATCAATTGTAATCTATGATCATTAAAAGTACGGAGCACCGTTATTGTGCTTGCTTGGATTATATATATCATCATACACATGTACAGTACATTCTTGCATTGTAGCTGTTTCATTTCTCATGCACATGTATTATAAGCTATAATTTTAAGTGAGCACCTATTGGCAACAATGAATATACTATTTTTCACCTGCCTGAAGCTGTCCAATCCATGTAGCCTGTCTATGGGAGAAAAATGCATTAAGGCACTGTAGAGTTCACTGTTTATTGTGCCTAAAATTCTCTTGTCAAAGTCTTCTTAAACAAATGAGTGCTTCTCCCTTAGAGTAAAAAGTTTTCTTTCTACTGTTTAAGCACAGATTATAAATTCCAAGTGTTACTTGCAGGACTATTACATTTCATTGGATGACTTTCACTTTTGACTTGACATGCATTTCCTTTAAGTACAGGAACTAGTCGAAGGATTTGACCAGGAAACTGCAGCTGTTGTGTTGGCAAGATACATCTCCCTGAAAATGGAAATAGAGGTACTTCATTCATGCATCATCCTCCAGTTATCCTGAGTGCAACCTCAGTGATTTTTGTACCTGATAACATCAGTAGTATATGGCTTTGATTGCCTATTTGATTGAACAAAAACCGATGGTCATATACTCATATAATTTGTCTACTTCCCAGCTGTTGTGTTCTGTTATGTGCATATTCTTGTGTTGGAGCGAAAGCCAGTTTCACCCTGACACTTGCATTTAACTAAAGTGTCATCTTCATCAAACATTTATCACTGCAGCAATGACAATTTAGAGCATTAAATCTTTTTACTCTGAATGGTTAAGTAGGTACTTAGGTTGATCTACAGGTGTATTAATTGTGTGTTTTCACTCTCAAGCCAACAACTGTCTAAGGCTGGTCATAGTGGGAGTAACTTAGCTAGTAACATAACGCACCCCAGGATATGTTTGCTTATGTGGCATGTAGTTAATAAGGAGAGAGATGTTTTGAGTAACAGAATATGTTACCATCACATAACACTTCCCAAGACAAAATGAGTCTACAAGCTAATAAATACAAACACCTATGACAGTACCTCTATGTTACTCCTCACTATGAAGGTAGTAACATGGACTAGTGTCATATGCATGACAGTAGTCTAAGTTACTCGCCACTATGACTAGCCTAATCCTAGGCTATTATAGTATTATACAATAATTGTAATTTTATTGTTAATTCTATACTTATATGCACATCAAAATAGGAGGTTTTGATACGGTTGCTACTGTATTTGTTCTTTTCTACTAACCATGAAGACCCATTATTTTCTTTGTGCCTGTTGTACGTAGTAATTTGTTCGCAACTGGGCTTAGACACTTCTGCGTCCATATTCAGGAGGAAACAAGGGAACCATTTAGTTCTCGATATCGTGTATCCTCTTATGCATCTATGTTTGCACGTAGTCTGTGCAAGTGTGCATACTGTTAGCACCATGTCTTGTTCCGCATGCAATTTTTTGTTGAGCAGGCGAACACTAAAATCGGTACATTTTCTTTATCTTTTTCGATATCATCATTTTCTCTATGCATTTTGTTATCTTTTGATTTTCTAGCTGTATATTATTAAATGACAGCAGAGCGTACCTGATGCAGTGAATTCCTTTAGTACATTTGTGCATGTTGTAGATCTTTATGAACAGCTGTATACCTTGTGGGCTCTCTGATTAGCGTATGGCATATCTTCACGCACCTGTATATGTACATGCAATTTGTCACCCTGATGTTGCTAAATCCAAATTTGTGTTTGAGATGCATGATTAACAGTTTGTTTGAACCATTTTGTAGGAAGAGTTTGATGCAACACGGTGGCTTGATAGATCTCTCATACGACTATGTTCAAGATTTGGGGATTATCGGAAGGATGACCCCTCTTCATTTAGCCTACATTCTAATTTCTCACTGTTTCCTCAGTTTATGTTTAATCTCCGGCGTTCGCAATTTGTTCAGGTGATGTGTTGCACACCTGTTACTTCGTCCAGTTTACAAATAAGTGCCATTTTGCTGTTTTGCACATTGGACTGTCTGTAATATGTATAACTTTGACCACTAAGTTTCACCGTAGTATATGTATCAAACCCAAGAGAATTTTAATATTCTCAAAATACTTCCAAGCAAATCTATTCACAGGATTTCCAAGTTTCCAATCTAAAATCTATTCATTGGCAGTGGAAATGTTAAAACTTTGATCGAAGGTCTGTCTAAAACGTCACTTATTTTGTGAGCTGGCTGCATTATTGTTTTTTTCCCTCGAGGAAATCAGTGCCTTACTAACACTTGGCCTTTTGTTATTACAGGTTTTCAATAACAGTCCAGATGAAACAGCCTATTTCCGAATGTTACTCAACCGAGAGAGTGTCACTAATTCAGTTGCAATGATTCAGCCGTCATTAATTTCATTTTCTTTCGATTCACCTCCTTCTCCTGTATTCCTCGATGTGGCATCAATAGCAGTAGATCGTATACTGCTGCTTGATGCATACTTCAGTGTTGTCATCTTCCATGGAATGACAATCGCTCAGTGGAGAAACATGTGTTATCAGAATCAGCCGGAGCATCAGGTAACGTGGGTGCATCTTCTAGTCAGTCCATAAGTGTTTGAACAATTCAGATGCTTACTAGCTATAATTCCTTTTTGTTTCAGCAATTCGCACAATTATTACAAGCTCCTCAGGAGGAGGCCCAGGTGATAATAAATGGTCGATTTCCAGTTCCTCGACTAGTTGTCTGTGACCAACATGGCTCCCAGGTGTGTATGTTACTCCCTCCATAAAGAAATATAAGAGTGTTTAGATCACTATTGCTCTTATATTTGCTTACCGAGGGAGTACTGTATTATTATTTGTTCTCTCGTAGATTAGGGCATGTTCAGTTTTATGTTTGCTTAGAAAGAATCTAAGTATATAGTGTAATAATAATAGTTAACATATATCATGTACCATTGCATGCAGGCAAGGTTCTTGTTAGCAAAACTGAATCCATCGGCCACATATAATTCAGCACATGATGTTCCACCAGGTTCTGACATCATCTTCACCGATGATGTCAGCTTCCAGGTCTTCTGTGAGCATCTACAAAGGCTGGCTGTTCAGTCGTAAGGAAATGCATGCAGAGTTGTACTCCCAAATTGATTGTTACTAGCTATTCGACGTTTGTTTACCTATCTGGCTCGCTCATAGTTTTGACTGTCTTTTTGGCCATGTGTCTTTTCATCATGAATTCTACTTCCTTCTGGAAATAAACTAAAAAAAATCATTTGTAAGGTGTCCACAAGTCTTATCACCCGTCCTTTATTATAGTTATATATATAATACTCCCTCTGTTTCGTGTTATGCCGTTTTAGCCTTTTCTGACCAGCTCCAAAAACCAGCAAAATGACATGTTTATCCTGTTCCAAAATACAAAGCAAAACACAGCGAAATTTGAATCGTTGGTCGCCGCCGGGGCTTTGAGGCATGGCGGGCGGGTTTCCAGTAGATCGCCGCTGCCGCCTGCAGCAGATCACCTCCCCAAGCATCTTGTCGCCTAAGGCCTGCAGCTGCTCGCCTCAAGCAGCCCCCTCCCAACCCCCCACCCCCCCACCCCGGCGTCGCCCCTAGATCGTTTACCTAGGTCACCCAAGCTCTGCCTAGTCTGTCCTTGTTTCAGGTCGTCGGGGCTGCCCCCAGATCGAGGTCAGCAAATTGAGCTCACCAGCAGCAACAGATCGCTGCTCTCTCGCCTCGCGTGGGGAACAGAGCGTGC
Source organism: Triticum urartu (assembly GCF_056163025.1). Taxonomy (NCBI): domain Eukaryota; kingdom Viridiplantae; phylum Streptophyta; class Magnoliopsida; order Poales; family Poaceae; genus Triticum; species Triticum urartu. The sequence continues at coordinate 264,946,408 of NC_141876.1, forward strand.
GCGCGCGCGAGAGAGAGCCCTCTCTGACCTGGGGTATATTTGGAAAGTGTAAAAATGTTTGAACTGCGGAATTTTGTACTGAATTCTCTAAAACGACTTGTAATACAGAACGGAGGGAGTACATACTGACATCGCCCCTGTATCAAACGGTTTATAACCAATTCATGGTTTAAGTAAGCTGCTATCATATCTTGGTGATGGTGAATTATGATGTTAATTGTGTGCATGCATTACACGCTCTTTTGCTTTACAAGGACCGGACCATCATGTCTTCATAATCACATAAATATATACACCCCTTTTCTTACATCTTTACCAAAAAATTCCATTACATTTTCCTAACAAAACTATCTTAACAAACAAGTGAGTGAAGGATTTTACTCCCTCCGTCCCATATTATAAGAACATTTTTGACATTAATGTAGCGTAAAAAACGTTCTTATATTATGGAACAAAGAGAGTATTTTACAAGGGCTTTTGTAGGCTTGCTTTGGACCGACCATTGGAATCTCTACTGTAGCCCGTCCTCGTTTTAGTCCTTGCATCATTGTTTCTCATAATTGCCAAAACATATACTGCGCTTGGGCCATCACATATATCAACTTCCTACTTTGTGATAATTTTTTTTGTCTCGTTGTCAATGTCTTGAGGTACTCCATATGCTCCAAAAATTCTGAAAAAAATTGTGTACATTCACATGGAATGTGATTACATCCTTTAAAAATTTCAGGTCCAAACTCAAAATGTACATTGAGAAACAAAACAGACAAATTCAGATGTGAATAGTGTAAAATGTTGCTTTTGTCTTTTTATGACACTATTCATGCTAGATTTTACATGTTTGTTTCTCAATGTGCATTTATAATTTGGGCTTGAAATTTTTAGGAGGTGTAGTCACAATCCTTGTAAACATACATATTTTTTTCTAGAATTTTTTGAAGGATTTAAAATTGATTTATTTCAAGTTGGAGCATGGGGAGTACCTCAAGGATGGGAGTACTTTATATTTTCCCACATAACCCCTTCCAAGCTGCAGATCTGCTGTTCCAAACTCATTGACCCTGACCGGCTTGCCCTGCTAGCTTCTTCTATTCGATCATAAATTCCCAGCCTGTTTTGCAAATGCACAACCGTACTGCATGTCCTACTCCGATCATCAAAACGGACATGCACGGACACATCTAGATGTGTATGCACACAGTGCTAGCGGAACAACCAGTTAGAGTAAAATAGGATTGGAAGTGAATTGACGATTGATCCTGATTTCTATTGATTCTCATGTATATATACATCTGAAAGAGATGGAAAGCAGAGGTGTCTGTTCGGAGGCATCCCTCCAGAATCTTGTTGGCAAGAGAGAGAAGGGACATGATTGTTTGGGGTTGGACACACCACTTTGTTAATGCCGCTTTGTTAATTAGCATGTGCCGATTAATAATAGACATGTGCTAATTAATTTCCAACACCCCCTTGTACAACACCCGCTTCTTGAGTGTTCCGTTGCCGAGGACTTCTTGTATAATCATCCATCTTAAGAAATCCTTGTATAATCTTGAGATTCTCCCCAAAACCCTGTGGGAAAATATGAGGAGAATATTGCTGACATGTTCTCCTTTAAACCCAGTGGGAAAAACAATAAGAAGAAAATGATGCACCATATTATGATTATTGCCTTGATAACTTATATGAGAAAACTTTTGAAAAAAGAGAAAACTCGTTGATGAGTTTGAAGAACAATAAATATGTTTTGTAAACTTTCCTTGAAACCTCACTAGGAAAAATTGGCAAGTATTGTATATATCGCCTCATTAAGAATCTTTTGTGAGAAACTATAGTCAAAGTTGATAAAGAAAGAGTGTGATCTGATGTGCCATTGAAAACTCTTTAAAACCCAATGAAAAAAAATGTAAGGAGAAAATGATGACATATGATGGTAATTGTCTCTTTAATAACTTATATGAAAAAAACTCAAAAGGACAAAACTCATTGGTAACTTTAGAGGATAGTTAATATGCCTTGCATACATATGTTAGAAAACCCTAGTGAGGAAAATAGGAGGTATGCCATATATTCTTGTGTTGATATTAACCTCATTAAAAACCTTGATGAGAACTTTGAGAGTAGACTTATAAAGGGAAAAGGGTGTAACATAATGTTTGAATATGTTATGCTTCAAAGCGAATGTGTATGCGCATAGTGCTAGCGACACAACCATCCAACCTGTTTTTTTACATTTGCCAAAAATAAGGAAACTTTTTACATAGCAAAGGTGACCTACCCTAGTCCATTCTTTGCCTGTCGGTCATGGGCATGCCCTTGTCCCACGCCGCGCTCTCCGCCGGACGTTGACACGTCAGTGCCCCACCTCCTACTCTTCATCACTGGAGTCCATCGCCTGGCCCCGATGGAGATGAGGTCGACGACTGACATGGATGGTCCGACTGTGACGCCCCCGATTTGACCGTACACTAATCATACACGTAAATATGTACGATCAAGATTAAGGACTCACGGGAAGATATCACAACACAACTCTAGACACAAATTAAAATAATACAAGCTTTATATTACAAGCCACGGGCCTCGAGGGCTCGAATACATAAGCTCGAATACACAAGAGTCAGCGGAAGCAACAATATCTGAGTACATACATATAAGTTAAACAAGTTTGCCTTAAGAAGGCTAGCACAAAAGTAGTAACGATCGAAAAGGCAAGGCCTCCTGCCTGGGACCTCCTAACTACTCCTCGAAGTCGAACTCCACGTAGAATCATCCTCGGATTCTCTGGCTCCTGGACTCTATCATGTGATCGCAATAACCGGGAAAAGGGGAAAAAGAAGTAGCAAAGCAACCGTGAGTACTCATCCAAAGTGCTCGCAAGCAAGGATCTACACTACATATGCATTGGTATCAATGAAATGGGTAGTATCTATGGACTGAACTGCAGAATGCCAAAATAAGAGGGGGATAGGTAGTCCTATCGAAGACTACGCTTCTCGCAGCCTCCATCTTGAAGCATATAGGAGAGAGTAGATGGTAAGTTCACCAAGTACCATCATATAGCATAATCCTACCCAGTGATCCTCTCCTCGTCGCCCTGTGAGAGAGCGATCACCGGGTTGTATCTGGCACTTGAAAGGGTGTATTTTATTAAGTATCCGATTCTAGTTGTCATAAGGTCAAGGTACAACTCCGGGTCATCATTTTACCGAGGGACACGACTATTCGAATAAATAAACTTCCTTGCAGGGGTGCACCACATTTCCCGGCACGCTCGATCCCATTTGGCCGGACACACTTTCCTGGGTCATGCCCAGCCTCGGAAGATCAACACGTCGCAGCTCCACCTAGGCACAACAGAGAGGTCAGTACACCGTTCTAAATCCTATGGCGCAGGGGTCTGGGCCCATCGCCCATTGCACACCTGCACGTTGCGAGAGCGGCCGGAAACAGACCCAGCCTCCCTAATACAAGAGCAGGCGTTCCAGTCCAATCCGGCGCGCGCCGCTCAGTCGCTGACGTCATGAAGGCTTCGGCTGATACCACGACGTCGAGTCCCCATAACTGTTCCCACATAGTTGGTTAGTGCAGATAGGCCAGTGGCCAGACTCAGATCAAATACCAAGATCTCGTTAAGCATGTTATTTTGAAGTAACAACGAACGCCGACCAGGGCCAGCCCCACCTCTCTCCTAGGTGGTCTCAACCTGCCTTGTTGCTCCGCCACAAAGTAACAGTTGGGGGTCGTCGGGAACCCAAGCCCACCATTACCTAGATGGAACCACCTGCCCCTTTAGCCCCCACATCGGAATCACTTGCGGGTACTCTACGAGCCGACTCGACTTTAGTCACCACATGTATCATTATAAAGTAAATAGTATATACCCGTGATCACCTCCCGAGTGATCACGACCCGATAGTATAGCATGGCAGACGGGCAAGAAAGTAGGGCCACTGATGGAATACTAGCATCCTATACTAAGCATTTAGGATTGCAGGTAAGGTAACAACAGTACTAGCAAGGACAGGCTATGCATCAGAATAGGATTAACGGAGAGCAGTAACATGGTACACTACTCTAATGCAAGAAGTAGAGAGAAGAATAGCGATATCTGGTGATCAAGGGGGGGGGGCTTGCCTGGTTGCTCTAGCAAGGAGGGGTCATCTTCGATGTAGTCGAACACACGGACATCGGCAGCGGTCTCGGAGTCTACCAGAAATAAGTAACGGAGGGGGAACACAATAAATAACAGAGCAATCAAATGTAACACAAAGCAAGATGCGGCAATACGTTGTGCTAGGGGTGACCTAACGTAGGGACAAGTGATACCGGTGAAGGGGTGAAACATCCGGGAAAGTATCCCCGGTGTTTTGCGTTTTCGGACAAATGAACCGGAGGGGGAAAGTTATGTGTTCGCTATGCTAGGGATGTGTGGCGGACAAACGGGATGCGTATTTGGATTCGTCTCGTCGTTCTGAGCAACTTTCATGTATAAAACTTTTTCATCCGAGCTACGGTTTATTTATTATGATATTTCCAAGTTTTTAGCAATATTTTGAATTATTATTAATTCGAAATTAAATAGCTAAATGCTAGTAACACCCAACTCTGCGTACACAGAAGTGTACCAAAAGCTGACAGGTGGGCCAGGGGGTCCCAGTTGACCAGTCAATGTTTGACTGGTCAACAGGGGGTGGGGCCCCCTGTCATTGACTGTTACATTAACTAACTAGTTAATTTAGTCTAACTAGGTTATTAGTCTAATAAATTTTAATTAGTTTAATTAAACCTAATTAATTAATTAATTAAATATTAATATTTTTATTTCCTTTTCTTTTAACAAGGGGCCGGGCCCCACGTGCAGTGGCACAGGGGCCAAACAGGGTGGTGCTATCGAGCGTGTTGGTGCGGGCGTTGGCCCGACGCACACGCGGGCGACGAAGCCGGGCGCCGGACCTGGCCGGCGGCCAGCCGGGGCCGCGGTGCAAGGGCGTGGCGGGGTGCACGGCGGGCGAGGCCAGACCGGGAGGGGAGCTGCGGACGGCGCCGACCACAAGCAGCAGCATTGGGGGGGTGCGTGTAGCGGGCGGCCGGGGTATGTGGGGCGGCGACGGCGGCCGTGAACGAGCCTGCGTGCTCGGGGGTGCGGCCGCGATGTGGTCAGGGGGCGCGGGCGGGCGCGGCGTCGTGCGGGAGGGGCGCAGGCCAGCGCGGCGGGCACGCGAGTGGGCGGCAGTGGTGGGCGCGGCCGGGGTGCTCCGGCGGGCGCGCACGCAGAAAATGCCGGCGGCCAAGGCCCTGGAGCATGATAAGGTAGCGGGGGAAGGGTAGGCGCGACCGGCCGAGGGCGCGGGCCAGCACGGCCTGGCGCGGCGGAGCGAGGGGCTGGGGCGCCCGGCGCTTGTGACCCGAGGCGGGGCAGCGAGTTCGCAGGGGGAACGGGGGTGTGCGGGAGGCTAGCAAGTAGCGGCGGGCGCGCAGCAGCCAGCGGCAAAGGGCGGCAGCAGCAGCCAGTGCACTCCAGCAGCACAAGCAGGGGGCGCAGGCAGAAACGATAGCAGGGGGGACGACTACGACGATGGATCTATGGGGGGCTAGCATGGAAAATAGGGGGGTTGCTCGCAGGGACTTGGGGGTGCCTCGAGGAGGATGGGAAGGTGCAGGCTTGGCTGATGACTAGCAAATCGACGGCGATGGCGTGCTGCGGTGGATGCAGTCCGGGAGAACGTCGAAGACAGCGGCGATGCGGCGTCTTGGCTCGATCTTCTTGATGACGACGAACTAGTCGTCCATAGCGGAGCTCCTGGGCACCGTGGTGGGGCGCGGGGACGATGATAGGCGCGAGCTTCATGGCAGTGCGTCCATGGGGGTCGCGGGCGGCGGCGGATGCGAGTAGGGAAGAGGGACGTGGGGCATGTGGAGCTAGGGTTGGGCGCCGGGGGCCGCGGGGGATGGCTTATAGGCGTCCACGGGGCGCCGATGGTCGGCGTGTGGTAGGGGAGCGGCCTGGCCGCGGGATGTTTGCCACGCCTCCCCCTATACAGAGGAAGGATACAAGTGAGGGGGGGGGGAATCAGGCTGGGCCGGTTGGCCTAATGGGGGAGCTTTTTTTATTCTTATTTTTCTTTTCTGTTTAAATTTTATTTCCCAAATTGTTTTAGTTTTGTAAAACATTCAATTAGCACCTAAAATAGGAACATTAATTATACCACTGCCACAATAACTTTGGCACCTAGCTAAAATAGTCTAGTATTTTATAAAATATAAAGGGGTATAATTAATTGTTTTTGTTGATGTTTAATTACTTTAGGGTATTTAATTATTTTATAAAGAGGTTGTTTCTCCACCAATATTATCCATGATTTATTTGTCACATTAAGAACATTTAAGTTTTGACTTTTGAAAACTTTAATTATTTGACTTGATTTAGAATTTGAATTTTGAATTGGTTTTGGAACTACACGAGGTTAGCGACAGTAATCGTGGTGACATGGCATCATTAGCAGAGGTTCACTGTAGCTTAAATATCCGGGCATCACAAATCTCCTCCACTACAAGAAATCTCGCCCCGAGATTTAAGAGAGGGAGTAAGGGGAAAATGTCCGGTTACGAAATTCTAACGAATCTTCTCGGTCTTGGTTTCTCTTCTCGAAGGGTTGGACACTTTAGTTGATATCTTCATTTCTATGCATCAATGCATCAGGATGAAGTTGTCATCCTTTCTTCGGAGTCTTCATTGTACGTATGAAGGACACGGGGTAACTTCGAAAAAACGGACCTCTAAAAGGTCGACTATTTGGTTGATAACATCAGGGAAGGTGGCGGAAAGTAACTCTTGAATTGAAACTTAAGAAAATATCGAGAGTAAAGTAAGATGGCGCAAAATAGAAGTTTCAAGCGCATAGGCAATCATTCGATGCCTGAAACAGGGCACCAAAGGGGTTCAGAGCAGTGGGAATAGGTATCGTGTCTGATACCAGAATTGATGATCTCTCGGACGGTGGCTCGTGAATCCCATACGAGGCCACACACGAGAAATAACTTTGGGAACAAGGGGTGTACAGTAGAGTCAGGTTTCGATCCTGTAGAACTATGGGTTATGGGCCCACCATGTGGGTTAAACGTAGAAAGGCGATGACATCTTGCACGATCATGTAAGCAAGGCACGTCAGAGAAGAGGTTATCAGTTATGTCGGCAACAACTTTGGTACCAAGGGCAAGGGACGATGAGAACCATTTTCCTGCTCGTTGAACGAGGCGGACCAATAGGCAAGGTTCTCGTCCATCGGTGGTTACCAAAATGTCATCAACAATAGTAACAGGGTCTTACTGACATAGTTGTACACCGAGGTGTTTACATAAGCAGGAGGATATTACTACTTAGATCATATAGATCACAAGAAAGGTTAAACCAATCAATGGAAAGGAAAAATATGATTATCAGATTTAAACAGAACAATGGAAAAGAAAATGTGTTTAAACACATATTTCAAGGGTATATTCTTCCCAAGGACAAGCAGAGCATGATATCCATGACATGATATAACATAGAAAACCCTTAGGAAATGAGAGAGAATTTTCATGACATTGCCCATACAACAGTGTTTGGATAATTGAGCAAGAAACATTTAGCATTGGGCTTCAAATGTTCTTATTGATGATAGGAGTACCACATACATGCTTCGAGATATCATTGACATGGTTTTCAAGCAAAGGTTGGACTTTGCATACACAAAGGATTCATCAGGAATAACTTATAAAATAAGTCTTATAATTTCCTCATGGAAGAATGGTTAACCTTGCTAAAAAGGAAATATAACAACAGGTCCTCCGGCCAGGTGTGCTAGGCATGACATCACCTTCCCGGGTCATATGAGGACCAATGTTATCACTCTTGGAAAATATGTCCCAACCATCATACCTGACCGAGGTTCAGATCCGATTGGTGTCAGGATACCTCAGACTCAGGATGCCTGAGAATAAAAGGTGCAACACAAATTGACGAGAAGACATCGTAAGATTCTTGGGAAATGAACTATGGAAGCGAGTTCCGAAACAAGAGTTCATCAGTAAACCAAGGAGAGGATGAGGAGGTGGCTGATGGACTCAGCGACCATTCCTCGAGATTCCCAAAAAGATGAGTTTCCACAATCATGTGAACAAGGAGATAACATTTGTCAGATCAAATGATATAATGGTGTATGCTCGGGGAATGCAGACACAATTAAACATTGATTGAAAGGTGCACCCGAAATATGGGCTTAGTGAAACACCCACGATGCGGCTATATCTCCCACGTGTCGGAGCACGACTTAGAGGTATAACCGCATAGTAGGCATGTCGCAAGAGGGGTAATCTTTACACATCCCATGTACTGAATAAGAAATGGATAAAGAGCTGGTTTACAATCACCACTTCACACAATACATAAATATAGCATTACATCAACCAGAATACAATCAAGGTCCGACTACGGAACCAACATAAATAAAGACAACCCCAAATGCATAGATCCCCGATCACCCCAACTGGGTTCCACTACTGATCGAAAGGAAAACGAAACAACACAACGGACACAATCTTCATCGAGCTCCCACTTGAGCTCAGTTGCGTCATCTGCACTGGCATCATCGGCACCTACAACTGTTTGGAAGTATCTGTGAGTCACGAGGACTCAACAATCTCACACCCGCGAGATCAAGACTATTTAAGCTTATGTGTAGGAAAGGGTAGTGAGGTGGAGCTGCAGCAAGCACTAGCATATATGGTGGCTAACTTACGCAAATGAGGGCGAGAGGAGAAGCAAAGCACGGGCGTGAACTAGAAGTGATCAAGAAGTGATCCTGAAACTACTTACGTCCAATCATAACACAAGAACCGTGTTCACTTCCCGGACTCCGCCGAGAAGAGACCATCACGGCTACACACGCGGTTGATTCATTTTAATTAGATTAAGTGTCAAGTTTTCTACAACCGGATATTAACAAATTCCATCTGCCCATAACCGCGGGCACGACTTTCGAAAGTTCAAACCCTGCAGGGGTGTCCCAACTTAGCCCATCACAAGCTCTCACGGTCAACGAAGGATATTCCTTCTCCCAGGAAGACCCGATCAGACTCGGAATCCCGGTTACAAGACATTTCGATAATGATAAAACAAGACCAGCAAAGCCGCCCGATGTGCCGACAAATCCCGATAGGATTCGCACGTATCTCGTTCTCAGGGCACACCGGATGAGCAAGACGTCGGGTTGGCATAGACCCTGGTTGCCCAGGGGGCGCCGGACATGGCTCAGGTTGGACCAACACTTAGAGAAGCACTGGCTCGGGGGGGGGGGGGGGGGGTTAAAATAAAGATGACCCTCGGGAGCGCGACTCCCAAGGGAAAAGTAGGTGATGGTGAGGCAAATGGTAAAACCAAGGTTGGGCCTTGCTGGAGGAGTTTTATTCAAGGCGAACTGTCAAGGGGTTCCCATTATAACCCAACCGCGTAAGGAATGCAAAATCAAGGAACATAACACCGGTATGACGGAAACTAGGGCGGCAAGAGTGGAACAAAACACCAGGCATAAGGCCGAGCCTTCCACCCTTTACCAAGTATATAGATGCATTAATTAAAATAAGAGATATCGTGATATCCCAACATATCCATGTTCCAACATGGAACAAACTTCATCTTCACCTGCAACTAGCAATGCTATAAGGGGGGCTGAGCAAAGCGGTAACTTAGCCAAACAACGGTTTGCTAGGAAAGGTGGTTAGAGGCTTGACATGGCAATATGGGAGGCATGCTATAGCAAGTGGTAGGCACCGCGACATAGCAATAGAGAGAGCAACTAGCAAGCAAAGATAGAAGTGATTTCGAGGGTATGGTCATCTTGCCTGAGATCCCGCAAGGAATAAGAACGAGTCCATGAAGAAGACAAACGGACGTAGTCGAACGAATCCTCACAAACGTGACGTTATCGGAACTAACCCGAAGAAGCAACACCGGAAAGGAGCAAACAACATAGTAAACAACCATCACATAAGCATGGCATGATGCAGAACCAAGTATGATGCATGTCCAGTTAAATGAGGCATGGCATGGCAAAATGCACAAGCAACACTACAAGTTAAGTGGAGCTCAATATGCAACGAGTTGCATATTGACAAAACACCACACGACTTATTTAGTTCTCTCTCGTTTAGGTACCCAACAATATTAAATGTTGTTAAACATGGCAAGAGTTGAAGCATAATGAAAACCACCTATCTAGGCAAGTTTAAATGAGGCCGGAACAACAAGCAACAAGTCCAGAAAAATCCTCATGAGCATATATTAAATTTGGTACTGTTCTGCCCTAAAGCATATTTTAGAGTTGTTAAACATGCAAGAAGATGCCACCATGTTAAACTAGGCATTTTTCTACCCCAGTTACATATAAAGTTTGTTAAGTTTGGAGCTACGGTTATTTAGTTATGAAATAAATCATTTTAACATGGCATTTAAGCAAAATATATTCACACATCGTTTTAAACATTTTAAGCATGCATGAAAGTTGGATATTATGAAACTAGATGAAATTCTAGTCATATTTCATATTTAAAGTTTTTACATGTGATGCATGGTTGGTGAGTTATAGTATGCATGAAGTCCAAGTTTTTTTTTGTAAAACTGGCAAACTCTGGATAAATAGCAAAAACATAGTAGCAGGGAAAAACACTACATGGGCTGAAACTGAGCAGAGGTCCAATAGAACAGAAAAAAATGAGGCGCTGGTGGTGGACTCACCATGGGCTCGGCCCTATTCGGTGGAGTGGGAGGCCGGCAGGGGCACGCTGGGCCGGCCTGCTTGTGCGGCCCACGGGCAGAGGAGGCCAGCTCGCAGTTGGATTGAACGGGTAGGTGGGGGAGGTGTGGTCTACGCAGAAGAAGCAGAGGCCTGGAGGCCGGTCCACGAGCGAGGCAAGGAGGCGCTGACGAGGCTCGCGGTCAACGAAGGCGGGGCGGCGCTGCGAGCGTTCTCTCCTGCTTGAAGCAAAAGCAAGGGAGGTCGGCGACGGCGCAAAGACCAGTGATGGGCAGCGGATACGGGCGTCCAGTGGTCAGGAAGGCCTCGGCTTGGCGGTCGATCTAGAGCAGGGACTCGCCGGATCTGACGGAGACAGGAAGAAACGGAGCAGGGTCGCGACGGGAGCTGCAAAGGCCATGGCGGGGCATGAATTTAGAGGGGATGCAACAGGAAAGAGAGAGCACGAGGGAAGGAGAGCAGCGGCAGGGCTCACCGGAGCACAAGCGGGCGGCAAGGATGAAGCAGAGGCGACCCGAGCTGGCAGGTGACTAGGGTGGCGAGACGCGAGCGTCCTCCTCCTCTGCTCAAGGCAGAGGCCGGACTCGGCGTTGGCGGCGCGCCGGAAGAAGACGACAGCGAGAGGGTGCAGTGGCGGATGGAGCTCAGCGCGGGGCAGAGGGAGCGCGGGGGGATACTCGTTGAGGCCCGCTCCCGGGAAGCAAAAGCGACATGAACTTGGCGGCTTGTGCGGGACACCGACGATGCTGGAGCACCGGCAAGAAGATGGCGGACCTGCGAAACGAGGCGGCACTGAGAGACCCGGGAGAGGGAAGAAAACAGGGAAGTGAAACGAGAAGAAGAAAGGGTGGCACTGGTGACCTGTCGGTGTCAAAACTGGCGGATCTCGGGTAGGGGGTCCCGAACTGTGCGTCTAGGCCGGATGGTAACAGGAGGCAGGGGACACAATGTTTTACCCACGTTCGGGCCCTCTTGATGGAGGTAAAACCCTACGTCCTTCTTGATTGATATTGATGATATGGGTAGTACAAGAGTAGATCTACCATGAGATCAGAGAGGCTAAACCCTAGAAGCTAGCCTATGGTATGATTGTATGTTGTGGTTGTTGTCCTACGGACTAAAACCCTTCGGTTTATATAGACACCGGAGAGGGTTAGGGTTACACAAGGTTGGTTACAAAGGAGGAGATATCCATATCCGTATTGCCTAGCTTGCCTTCCACGCCAAGTAGAGTCCCATCCGGACACGAGACGAAGTCTTCAATCTTGTATCTTCATAGTCTAACAGTCCGGCCAATGGAGATAGTCCGGCTGTCCGAAGACCCCCTAATCTAGGACTCCCTCAGTAGCCCCTGAACCAGGCTTCAATGACGATGAGTCCGGCACAGTATTGTCTTCGGCATTGCAAGGTGGGTTCCTTCTCCGAATACATCACAGAAGAACTTGAATACGAGGATAGTGTCCGACCCTGCAAAATAAGTTCCACATACCACCGTAGAGAGAATAATATTTTCGCAATTCTAATTTAGCCGAATTGTCTTGACAGTATGACGTTATGTCATGGCCCGGTGATTATTCGAACCGTTTCCTTTAACCAGCCCCGCACATAACGCGAGGCAGTTTTTCGATACGTCTTGTCAAAGCAGAGACCGTGTCCCCTTATTACGGGATTCTCATAAATACGGGCGTGGGTAACCCAACCGCGCCATCGATTACGGCGCTTGGGGGATAAGCGAGTTTTACCAGGCAAGTTGGGACGCTTAGTTTCGTCCGCCCATATAAAGGGATAAGGATTCAACTTTCTATCCACGCCTTCTTCCTCCTTTGCTCATCCATTTTCGCACACTCGAGCTCCAGCGCCCAAGTCCGCACTTCCCACCTCAAACTTCTCCAACCATGTCCGGAGTGGGAGGCAGGTGGATGGTCTCCTCTGTCACGAATGGAGACATCAAGAAACTGAGGAGAGCCGGATACCTGCCCGACGACATCGCGCACCGGCTCCCAGATGAGGGGCAGCTCATCCCCACCCCCAGGCCCCATGAGAGGGTAGTATTCCTCACCCATTTCCTCCATGGACTGGGATTCTCTCTCCATCCATTCGTCCGGGGGCTCATGTTCTATTACGGCCTGGATTTCCACGATCTGGCCCCGAACTTCATCCTCAACATCTCGGTGTTTATCGTCGTGTGCGAGGCCTTCCTCCGCATCAATCCCCACTTCGGCTTATGGTTGAAGACCTTCAATGTCAAGCCGAAGGTGGTGGGCGGCCGCCAGGCGGAGTGCGGAGGCGCCATGGTGGGCAAGATGCCCAACGTAACATGACTCGAGGGCTCCTTTGTGGAAACCATAAAGGGGTGGCAATCGGGGTGGTTCTATATCACCGAGCCGCGCGACCCTGTATGGGCAGCGGCCCCCGAGTTCCGATCTGGCATCCCCACGCGGCTCTCCTCCTGGAAAGAGAAGGGCCTGTCCTGGGGTAGTTCGGAAGAGCTGACCGAACTCCAAACATGTATTCAAAACATGGTGAACAAGAAGCTCAAACTTGTCAACGTGGTCCAGGTCATGCTCCACCACCGGATTCTCCCTTGCCAACAATGGGAGTTCAACTTGTGGGAGTTCGACCCGGCGCGGCACCGAACTCTGAACAGGCTCTTCGACACAACTCACGAAGATGCCTGGAGGGTGCTGTTCAAAAGTGCCGAGGCCCCCCCTCCTATTACTGAGGATCGTGGATTCAGCGCGAAGCGCCAAGCCAAAGCGGTAAGCTGCTTTACCTCTCGCAGGATACTTATTTTTTATAGGTTGACTCCATGCGGGATCTCAACTCCCGTACCTTTGACAGGACTGGCAGGAGACGGCCGGACAGATCGACTGTCCGGCTCCTTTGCCCGAAGGCCCAGCAGACGCTCTTCTGGCGAAGATGCTGACTCCGGCTCCTTATACGGTGCCGGAGAAGACTAAGAAGGCCAAGGGAACCCGAAAGGGTTCCCGACGCCAGGCGTCGTCGGACTCACCGTCCAATGACTCTGCGGCGCACTCCTCCCCCGAAGACGAGGAAGAAGAAGAAGATGCTCCCCCTCCTGCAGGGGGAGATAAGAAAAGGAAGGTCGCCCCAACTGGGGGGGGGGGCGAAGGGTCCAAGAAGGGAAGGAGTCTTCTTCCGGACAGCTCCACCGCCGCCGAGGAAGACGAGTGGTTGCCCAGGGCCAAGCCCCTGGGGAGATCGTAAGTATTCGGATACTAGAGTAACTCGTAGCATTCCTTTGTCACACTGCTTTCCCTAACGCCGAACATGATTATGCAGGCCGCCGCGAACCAGCATCGATGTATCATCGGACGGCTCCCTGGGCTCGTCGGGCATGGATAGCGATCTAGTCTGTAATGCCCTCGATGCGGCTATATCTCCCACGTGTCGAAGCACAACTTAGAGGCATAACCGCATTGAAAGCAATGTCGCAAGTGAGGTAATCTTCACACAACCCATGTAATACATAAGGGAAAGAGATACATAGTTGGCTTACAATCGCCACTTCACACAAGTACATGAATAAAGCATTACATCATCCAAATACACACAAGGTCCGACTACGGAACCAAAATAAAAGAAGACTACCCCAAATGCTACACAGATCCCCGATCATCCCGACTGGGCTCCACTACTGATCAACTAGATCGAAATAAGACAAAGGACAAGATCTTCATCGAGCTCCTCCTGAGCTTGGTTGCGTCACCTGCTCGGCAACATCGGCACCTGCAACTGGTTTTGAAAGTAACTATGAGTCACGGGGACTCAACAATCTCACACCCTCGCGATCAAGACTATTTAAGCTTATGGGTAAGGTAAAAGGTATGATGTGGAGCTGCAGCAAGCGACTAGCATATATGGTGGCTAACATACGCAAAAGAGAGCGAGAAGAGAAGGCAAAGCACGGTCGAACAACTATGATCAAGAAGTGATCCTAGAACAACCTACGTCAAGCATAACTCCAACACCGTGTTCACTTCCCGGACTCCGCCGAGAAGAGACCATCACGGTTACACACGCGGTAGATGTATTTTAATTAAGGTCAACTTCAGGTTTTCTACAACCGGACATTAACAAATTCCCATCTGCCCATAACCGCGTGCACGGCTTTCGAAAGTTCAAATCCCTGCAGGGGTGTCCCAACTTAGCCCATCACAAGCTCTCACGGTCAACGAAGGATATTCCTTCTAGCGGGAAGACCCGATCAGACTCGGAATCCCGGTTACAAGACATTTCGACAATGGTAAAACAAGACCAGCAAAGCCACCCAGATGTGCCGACAAATCCTGATAGGAGCTGCACATATCTCGTTCTCAGGGCACACCGGATGAGCCAGACGTCGGGTGGGCCAGCCCAGAGTTGCCCTGGTAGCTCCGGACATCGCTCAGTTTGGACCAACACTCAGAGGAGCACTGGCCCGGGGGTTTAATAAAGATGACCCTTGGGCAGGCCTACCCAACGGAAAGAAAAAGGCTAGGTGGCGAATGGTAAAACCAATGTTGGGCCTTGCTGGAGGAGTTTTATTCAAGGCGAACTGTCAAGGGGTTCCCATTATACCCAACCGCGTAAGGAACGCAAAATCCGGGAACATAACACCGATATGACGGAAACTAGGGCGGCAAGAGTGGATCAAAACACCAGGCATAAGGCCGAGCCTTCCACCCTTTACCAAGTATATAGATGCATTAATTAAATAAGAGATATTGTGATATCCCAACAAATAAACATGTTCCAACCAGGAACAACATCTCCATGTTCCAACAAGGAACAAACTTCAATCTTCACCTGCAACTAACAACGCTATAAGAGGGGCTGAGCAAAGCGGTAACATAGCCAAACAACGGTTTGCTAGGACAAGGGGGGTTAGAGGCTTGGTTCAACAATATGGGAGGCATGATAAGCAAGTGGTAGGTATCGTAGCATAGGCATAGCAAAAGAGCGAGCAACTAGCAAGCAAAGATAGAAGTGATTTCGAGGGTATGGTCATCTTGCCTGAAATCCCGCAAGGAAGAAGAACGAGTCCATGAGGAAGACAAACGGGCGTAGTCGAACGGGTCCTCACAATCACGACGTTACCGGAACCAACCCGAAGAAGCAACACCGGAAAGAAGCACACAACATAGTAAACAACCACCACATAAGCATGGCATGATGCACAAACAATTATGATGTATGTCCGGTTTAATGAAGCATGGCATGGCAAAATGCACAAACAATCCTACAAATTAAATGGAGCTCAATATGCAACGAGTTGCATATTGACGAAACACCACATGACTTATTTAGTTCTCTCTCGTTTATGAACCCAACAAGATTAAATGTTGTTAGCATGGCAAGAGGGTGAAGCAAATGAAAACTACCTATCTAGTCAAGTTTAAATGAGGCCGGAAACAACGAACAACAATTCCGGTAAATCCCCATATGCATATTTTAGGTTTGGTACTGTTCTGCCCTAAACACAATTTTAGAGTTGTTAAACATGCAAAGTAAAGCCATCATGATAATCTAGGCATTTTTCTACCCCATTTACATATAAAGATTATTTAAAACCGAGCTACGGTTATTTAGTTATGAAATAAATCATTTTAACATGGCAATTAAGCAAAACTTAAACAAACAACATTTTAAACATGGATGAAAAAGACATATTATGAAACTACACAAAATTCTAGGCAACTTTCATATATAACTTATTTTAATCTGATGCACGGTTTGTGAGTTGTTATATGCATGTTGTCTAGGGACTTTTCTGTACAACAACAGTTTTCTGGAAAAAATAGCTAAAATCGCAGATGCAAAAAAAACATACATAGGCCGAATCTGAAGCATGTTGGGCCAGCAGAGAGAAGAAAGAAAAAAACCAAGGTCGTGCTGGGGACTCACCATGGGCTTTGGCCCAGATCTGTGGAGGAGGCGGCCTGGCAGGGCACGCTGGGCCTTGGCGCTCGTTCTCGCTGACGCTGGAACGGGTCAACACAGGGGGCGGTACTTGTCCTGTTGCTCGAAGCAGAGGGAGCCAGCAGGCGCGGCGATGGACTCTGGTGACGACGAGGCAGAGCAGCAGTGAGGCGAGGCGGGGACCGGCGGATCCGGCGGGGGGGGGGGGAGATTGGAGGCGCGCACGGGACGACGTTGGCGGAGCTTGGCGCAAAGGCGCGGGTCAGGCGCGACCATGGTGGTTGCTGCAAGGCCATGGCGCGGGGAACGATGGCGACAGGGTTGCGGGCACGGGGCGGCTCGGCCTCGGGAACCAAAGGAGGCGGGAGCGAGGCCATTGCTCAGGGTCGCGAGGAGACAGGAATGGCGCTCCTGCTCGGGGCCTTGTCCGCGCGAGGCTGCAGGGATCTTCGACTGGAGCAGGGCGATGCTCCCTGGAGGTTGGGGACGGCTCGGTCAACGGCTTCAAGAACGAACGGACAAGGCAGCGACGGGGAACGACACTCCGGCGAGGTCCGCGAGGCGCGAGGGGAGCTGCTGGTGCCCGAAGCCTCCTGGACGCCATGGCGGTCTCCCTGGGAGGTCTCTGCGAGGTCCAAAACGACATGAGGAGCGAAGGGAAAATAGCAAAATGGAAAGGGCACGGGGCGGCGCTGTCCCTGGTGGTGGTTGCCGGCAGCGGCGCTGGTCGTCGGGCGAGGAAGGAGGCCGCGGAGGAGCTTCGGTGGCTGGCTGGTGCACGGGTTGTTGGGGCCTCGGGCGCTCGGGGCTGCAGGAGGTGGACGAGGGAATCAGGGGAGGCGCTGGTTGGAGGGGGGAGATCGACAGGATTTTTGGATTGGGGACGCACAAACTGATTGGATGGGGATCGATCCCGAGGTGGGAGACGCAGTGTGGCGGCGGCAGGGACAAACCCACTAGATTTTAGGGTTTTGTCCAGATTTAGACTAGGAGTCTTTTATATATGGAAATAAGGGGGAAGTTTAGGGTAGATTTGGACCCTTTGATCGAAATCGGGTGGTTGAGAAAAATAGACTGGTTGAGTGCAAAACTAAACCGAAGGTAATTGGGGAACTAGATGTAGCGCGATTTGGTCCCTCCGATCAAAATCGGACGGGTCGAGATAACTAGGTTAGGAAGTCCAAATAAGAAAACGGTGACGTTTTGCAGATGTTTGGGGATGTTCCGGACCCATCGGTCACGACTGCTCGGGTTGGGTCCGGGACAATTTTTGGACGCGCGCGCGAGGAGGGCCGCGGGCTGACGAGAGAGGTTAGGTTGGGCCTGGCGGTAGGTAGTGGGCTATGTAGACGGTCTCGAGCTGAGAGAAGAGAAGAGAGTGAGGCCCAGCGACTGTTTCCGGAGACCGAAAACGTCCGATGTGTGCCCGGCTATAATGCCGCTATAGTTTAACGGTTGGGCTATCAAACAAACTCCGAATGCGATGAAACTTGGCAGGCGGACTACCTACAACATAACAACACCACATGCCAACTCTCATCCCATTCCGAGAACATTTTCCGGCCACTTATAAAATACTATTTCGGACATGCCGCGGGCACGTGCAAGTGTGTCTGAGCTCACAACGGACAACGGCGGAACTGGAAGACCCGGATGAATGCAAGTTTTGAAAACATGATGATGCAATGCACATGATGACAAGACAAGATGCAACACGCAAGCGAATGACATGGCAACAACAGCGAATAACTGGACGACACCTGGCGCAACGGTCTCGGGGCGTCACAACACTCCACTACGAGAGGATCTCGTCCCGAGATCTAGGATGGCACTGGAGGAAAAAATGGAAGAGAAAGAGAAGAGGTACAACTAAGTTGCTTCTTTGACAAACGAATGAAGCCAAATAACCTTGCGAGGTTGAACAAAAGAAAGGAGGAATGCCACGAAGATGAATAAAGTTGAAAACACTCCGTTGGAAAAGAGGAACAAGGAACATTACGGGAACCTTGAGGTTGCAAAGCTAAGAATGACGAGCGCAAAGGACAAGAAGGAAATTGAAACCACTCTAGTTGAAAAGTGATATGAAGCTTGATAAGATGAAAAGAACTTGAGCAGAGGGCACAACACTCCGGTTAAATGGATAAGCATGAAAAGAACAAGGTCCTGACAAGAACAAGAAGGAGGGTTGAAGAGAGCAACATCACAATGCCTCCAGAAGAAAAGAGAGAATGTAATGGGATGAACGGAGGAGAGAACAATATCTTCTATCTCGAATGAGCTTGAAAAAGGCATCCTTAGGAGAAGGGTCGAACGGAGTTGTTGGAAAAAACAACAACGTAAAGGATAAACTTGATATGGTCTTATGTAATACATCTCAAATTATGAGGTGACAACCTGCCACTAACAAAATCAAAGATTGGATTGATATCAACAAGGAGACGAGAAACTTATTTCCCCGGGAGGATAGATGAAGAAATTGGATCATATATTATCACCAATAATAGCAAAATCCTTAGGGAAAGCTTTAGGTGGAATATAACCCAAGATAACTCAAATGACGAGATTGATGAATTTAAAATATCTCATTCTTGACAATATGTGAAACATGAAACATGAACTTAAATAATAAAGAATGACATAATACCACCTCGAATGATACGGTTGAAAGAATTGCACTTTAAAAAGCAAGATACAGAATACTTGAGCTTCTCTGAAAAGAATCTCAATGGACACTTCGAGAATGAACTAATTCATAGATGAACCAACGTGTAGAACCTTCATGAAGAACTCCGGTAAACAAAAGGAATGATCCAACGAAAGGAAAAAGAAGTTGAGAACACAAGGTGAATCCTTGTAATGATTTAGATGAATCTCCGTGGTGATATAATTGCGAGAGCTAGGAACTCCGGGAAAAGAAAACATGAAACAATTGAAATCAAGAATTTTGATGAACCTCCGGAATAAGGAATTAAATCACTTGGATGAAACAATAATAAGAATTACATTATGCTTATCCTTCATCAATTCAAATTGATGACAAGCAATGGATTTTGGCATACTACTTATTCTCGTAGAAAGTCTTAAGATAGATATAGCACAAACTTGAGAAGATCTTCAACGAACCACCGTAAGAATTGAAACAACGAATAAATTGATATGATAAATGAAGGAAGAAGAATCTTGAGCGAACCACCGTAAGAATTAAAAATGAACAAAGAAAAGATAAGGAAGACACCGGGAAGAATTTAGTAATTGAACGAAGTTGCTTGAGAGAATTTAGATACATGAGAACGAAGAGATCACGAGCTGATAAGAGAATACTTGAATGATGCACCGGTATGATTTGGAGAACGAGAGCTGAAAGCTGGAATGAATAATTATGAGATGATGGGCTCCGAAGAATCAAACTGAAAAGACTCCTGAATTGCTCCGGATGGGTGAAAAGAATTCCCACAATCGAAAATAATTATGAGAGGATGACAACCAAACTAGAATCACGAATCTTGAAGAGAATGGAGCAAGATTGAGAGAAAAAATCTTCTTCGGTCTTCAAAATCTGAGAATTACGGCGAGAGACACCACCAATAATTGTAGAGGCACTCCAGAAGAATCAAACGTGAAGAGATTGAGCCAACGATGAAAAGAATTCGACAGATCTTGGAGAAAACATAAGACTTATGATCATTCCTTCTTACGTCAAACTTCGAAAAGAAATTTGAGGATAGCTCCGGAAAAAATAAGAAGAGTTAGGTAAGATCCTGGAAAAAGACCTGTGGGTTAGGGCCCACTGAGAAGAAACACCGTTGAAATGATTTAAAAGAGAGATTGCACCGGTTGAATTAAATGACTTGACTGAGATAACATCCTCGAAAGAGCTTGAATGAATGCAGAGTGGAAACACGAATCTTCGAGATACCTTGAGCACTCCGGAACAATTAAATAGCGAGAAGTGAATGAATATGAGGTGCACCGGCATAAGAAGGTATTGAAACGAGGAAAAATGTATGATCAACAAAAAAACACTTGAATTTAATTCACCGGAGAAGAAAGGGAACGAACAATGATGATCTTGAGGCTCCGTTAGAATCTTCATGAGAATCACCGGATAAGAAAATTGATTGAAAAGAAAGAAGAGGCTCCACATGAATAAGATGGATAGTTGATTAAGAAATCTTAGTCCTTATAGAAAAACAAGGGTGGGAGGGTGGGAAAAACAAAGACAACTAGGGAATGGATGGAACAAACAACGTTGAGAGCTTAGATTGAATCTTGCGGATGTAGAAAATGGACGGACCCGCTTGAAGAGAAGCACACCGGTTGAAAAGGATTGACGAGACAGTCCCGATTATCGAGAAGGATTAGTACTCACATCTCACCGCTTAGGAAAAGGCCTGGAATCACCATTTGACATTGAAGCAACTCAAATACCACAACTCAAAACAAAACAAAGGATTGGCTTGCAGAATAAGCCGGAACAAACATATGATAGAGATTTCGTCCGAAGTTTTCGTGGTGGGGCCTACACGGGCTCGATCGTACAACACCATCATGTACAAGGCAGTGCACATGACATACGAAGCGTCCCCGAGTCGGCATAGCCAAGGACTCTTTAAGACACAACGAGACCACTGTAAAACCAAGCGTGAATAGGCGGACCACTAGACGTCGATGTAACGCCCCAAGACCGGAGCTTCAGATGTCTTCCAGGGTTTCCGAGATTCATTGTGTGATTTGTTTCGTCTGTTGCATTCATCTTTGCATCATGTGCATTGCATCATGTCATCATGCCATCATCTCATAAATCTTTGCACCTCAACTCACTAAATAAATTGCATGGATCTTCGGTCCATTTAAATCGATGGAACTCACATGGTGGTTTCTCTTTATAACCTATCCTCCTGATAGTAGGGAGCTATATTCAATATTTCTTTAATTTGATATTCACCATAACACACGTGCAAAAATAATCCTCATGCCTTTTTCCTTCTCAACTCTTGGTCTCTAACTTTGTCATATATCTTTTCTTCATTTTCCGGAGCTCCACCTAAATTCTCAACATTTTTGGGCACTTCGAAAAAACCTGTCCTAGTTCAAACCTTTTGAATTAAATTCAAATGAATTTGAATTTAATCTTTCAAACTTGACCTTTTCTATTTTCTCAGGCTGTGCACATTTTCACGAGTTCGTGAAAATTATCCCCATGCCCAGAGTCCTCCCCTACCTTCTCTTTCTTTTCTTTCTCGTTTTCTATTTTGTTTTAAATGGAAAAGATGGGAAAGAGAGAGAGAAAGCAAAGAGCCCAACTGGGCCTCCCTAGGCCATTTTCCACGCCGGCCCACCTGCACCACCCACACCCAGGCCGGCCCAAGGCCCACTCCCTCCCTAACCTAGCGCTGACCGAACCCTCGATCTCTCCCTCCTCCTCGTTCCCTCACCGCCGCCAGTAGCGCTGCACGCACGCACGCACGCTCCCTTCCCTCGATCCCATCTCTCCCTCCCGCAGCGCCCGACTCCCCCATCTCCCTCGCAGACTCGCTCTCTCCCGACCCTCTCTTCTCCCCTGCTCGCGCCGCCATAGAGGAGAGGTCTCTCGCCCCACCCATGCACGCAGGAGCCCCCGCGCTCGGTCCCCGTCCTCGGCAGCGCACCTCGACGCCCCATCCCCGCATGGCTCCATCCTCGCCGCCTGCAAGCTCCATCCAGCGAGCGCCGCGGTGTTCCTCGTGTTCATGGCCTCCTCGCCGCCATTCACCTTCGCCTCGAGCTCCCGGAGAGCGCCGCCGCGCCTACTCCACGGCCTCCTCCTCGTCCAGGAGAGCCGACGCCCTGTTCGGCAGCCATGGCGCCGCTGCAGGTCTCTCTCTCGATGTCATGCCGTGCTACATCCCGCGAACCTGCCTGCCTCCTTGACCTCTAGGCCACCCAGTCGCGCCCTCCTTCTCTTGGCTGAGGCCGCCGCCGGCACCCGAAGCGCCCAGCGCCCGCTTCTGCCATGGACTTTCTCCTCCCGTGCCTATAGCCACTCCGTCCTACTGCCGCTCTTCCCGTCATGCGCCGCGCCGTCGTCGACCTCCTGTTTTTCGCGGACCACCGCCTCGCTGCCTCGTGCGCCTCCGCCTCTGTTGCCTCCATTTGGGGCTGTTTCGTTTTGGGCTTCATGGAAACGTCCTCTCCGACAAGTGTACGAGTATACAGTGTCGCGTCCAGTACCTTTGCCGGCGTCTCCGGAACCGCCAAGGCTTGCAAGTCCACCAAGACCTCGACCTCAGTACATGTACGACTACAACGTGAACGAGTACCACGATGACCCTCGAAGAGCTCGGATCCGTCAAGTTCGACTACAACATGTGTACAACTACGCGGACTCGCAAGTACCACTTGGAACGTCAAGTACCGTCGAACCGCGAAGACTCCGTGGTCGTCAAGATCCTCGCCATGACCTCGAACATCTACGGAATGTGCACAACTACAAAAATGGGTTCCACTACCGGTGCCGAAGACCCGTGTAACGGTATCGCCAAGTCCGACTACCGTCGCGTGAACAACTACTTCCACTACCGCCGTCGCGAGAACGCCTACCTCCCTCTAGGAACTTGATCCGTTCCGATAAGGCACGCTTCTAAAGGTATAACCATCGACACGACCGTCCGTGGACCGAATGCATGTTATGTGATATGAGATGAACCCCGTGTTTGCAGCGTGTCTGTTTGTTACGTGCACGACCCTCGGTTGCCATGCCGCCGACACATGGGACACCCGGTATCCGGGAGTGCCCCACCTTCTTTTGCTCGCTCCCGCCACTTCCTTTTGCACAAGTATCTCCATGAGCTACCGGAACCAATATGTTGCCGTGGCATCACTTTCGGGTTCGTTGTCGTGGCACCCCTTTCGTTTCCGCCACGATGACAAATGCTTCATATAATGCTCTTATCAACATTTTCATAAAACTTGCATAAAACTTGTTCATGTCATCCGCATCATGATAACAACAATTAAATGTTTAAATTGTTGTTGCAATAAATTACTAAAGCATATGGGGATTTATCGGATTCGTTATTTGTTATATCCGGCCCCATTTAAATTGCTTAAATGGTATAGTTTTATTATGCTTCACATCTTGCCATGGTTAACACATTTAATATTGTTGGGTACATAACCGGGAGAGAACTAAATAATTGATGTGGTGTTTCGTCTATATGCAACGGAGTTGCATATTGAGCTCCACTTAATTTGTAGGGTTGTTTGTGCACTTTGCCATGCCATGCTTCGTTAAACTGGACATGCATCATACTTGGTTGTGCATCATGCCATGTTATGTGATGGTTATTTTACTATGTTGTGTGCTTCTTTTCCGGTGTTTGCTTCTTCGGGTTGGTTCCGTTAACGTCGCGTTGTGAGGACCGTTCGTCTACGTTCCGTTTGTCTTCTTCATGGACTTGTTCTTCTTCCTTGCGGGATTTCAGGCAAGATGATCATACCCTCGAAATCACTTCTATCTTTGCTTGCTAGATGCTTGCTCTTTTGCTATGCCTATGCTGCGATACCTACCACTTGCTTATCATGCCACCCATATTGTTGAACCAAGCCTCTAACCCACCTTGTCCCAGCAAACCGTTGATTGGCTATGTTACCGCTTTGCTCAGCCCCTCTTATAGCGTTGTTAGTTGCAGGTGAAGATTGAAGTTTTGTTCCTTGTTGGAACATGGAGATGTTGTTCCTGGTTGGAACATGTTTACTTGTTGGGATATCACAATATATCTTATTTAATTAATGCATCTATATACTTGGTAAAGGGTGGAAGGCTCGGCCTTATGCCTGGTGTTTTGTTCCACTCTTGCCGCCCTAGTTTCCATCATATCGGTGTTATGTTCCCGGATTTTGCGTTCCTTACGTGGCTGGGTAATAATGGGAACCCCTTGACAGTTCGCCTTAAGTAAAGCTCTTCCAGCAATGCCTAACATGGGTTTTACCTTTTGCCACCTAGCCTTTTCATTTCCCTTGGGAGTCACGCTCCTGAGGGTCATCACTATTTTACACCCCCGGGCTAGTGCTCCTCTGAGTGTTGGTCCAACAGAGCGATGTCTTGGGCTACCAGGGGCAACTCTGGGCTGGCCTACCCGACGTCTGGCTCATCTGAGTGTGCCCTGAGAAAGAGATATGTGCAGCTCCTATCGGGATTTGTCGGCACATTCGGGCGGTGTTGCTGGTTTAGTTTTACCCTATCGAAATATCTTGTAGAACCGGGATACCGAGTCTGATCGGAATGTCTCGGGAGGAGGTCTATTCCTTCGTTGACCGTGAGAGCTTGTGATGGGCTAAGTTGGGACACCCCTGCAGGGATTTGAACTTTCAAAAGCCGTGCCCGCGGTTATGGGCAGATGGGAATTTGTTAACGTCCGGTTGTAGAAAACCTGAAGTTGACCTTAATTTAAAATACATCAACCGCGTGTGTAATCGTGATGGTCTCTTTCCGGCGGAGTCCGGGAAGTGAACACGGTGTTGGAGTTATGCTTGACGTAGGTTGTTTTAGGATCACTTCTTGATCATACTTTCTCGAACGTGCTTTGCCTTCTCTTCTCGCTCTCCTTTGCGTATGTTAGCCACCATATATGCTAGTCGCTTGCTGCAGTTCCATCTCATACTTTTACCTTACCCATAAGCTTAAATAGTCTTGATCGCGAGGGTGCGAGATTGCTGAGTCCCTGTGGCTCACAGATACTTCCAAAACCAGTTTGCAGGTGCCGTTGAGTCCGTGCAGATGATGCAACCAAGCTCAGTAGGAGCTCGTTGAAGATCTTGTCCTTTGTCTTGCTTCGTTCTAGTTGATCAGTAGTGGAGCCCAGTTGGGGTCGATCGGGGACCTTCGTCGCATTTGGGGTTCTTCTTTTATTTTGGTTCCGTAGTCGGGCCTTGATTGTATTTGGATGTCGTAATGCTTTATTCATGTAATTGTGTGAAGTGGCGATTGTAAGCCAACTATGTATCTCTTTCCCTTATGTATTACATGGGTTGTGTGAAGATTACCTCACTTGCGACATTGCTTTCAATGCGGTTATGCCTCTAAGTCGTGCTTCGACACGTGGGAGATATAGTCGCATCGAGGGCATTACAGTCGAACCCCAATTTCATATCATACATCTGTCGGAAAGATTTCCTAAGAGCTACTTGAATTCCCACTTATAAACTCCCGAAATTTTCCGGTTATGCAATCAGGAGTTGGGGATACAGGGGAAGCATAATATCTCACCCAAAAACTAGCAAATCCTACATCCAGGTGTATCCATCCTTCAACACATAACCAAGAAACCTTCAGAAATCGTCTACCTCAACCTTCGAAAAGCATCCGTTATACGAGTTATGGCAATACTCCCGAACTCCCGCCCCAGTACTGGGTGGCGTCGAGGTTATCTCACCAACAACTGCATAAAAGAGATTTTCGATGTCGGCGAAACTAATCTCAGGTATTCCAGAACTGCAACGATAAAATTGTGACGACAACACCTCGGAGCTCAACTCCCCGGGACACTGCCACAACCCCTAAATGACAGGAGGCACCAAGAACAATGTTCTCGTCACAAATCGATCGGAACGATTCCAAGATACCCGCGTGATCCAATTTTTTTAGTGAAATTTGAGAAGAGAAGAGTCA
Source organism: Triticum urartu (assembly GCF_056163025.1). Taxonomy (NCBI): domain Eukaryota; kingdom Viridiplantae; phylum Streptophyta; class Magnoliopsida; order Poales; family Poaceae; genus Triticum; species Triticum urartu. Next base: position 264,972,772 of record NC_141876.1, read on the forward strand.
AAACTCTACGTCAGGATGCCTCACCAGAGCGATGAAGGGACTGGGGAGTAAAAAGAATTCCTAAACTCTCCGATATATAATTCCTAGAAGACTCAAAACATTTTTCTAGACTCAACTCGTCCGCTAATTCGATCAAGCAATGGGGCTCCTAAGGTCGGGGAAGGCTCTAATACCAACTTGTAACACCCTCGATGCGGCTATATCTCCCACGTGTCAAAGCATGACTTAGAGGCATAGCCGCATTGAAAGCAATGTCGCAAGTGAGGTAATCTTCACACAACCCATGTAATACATAAGGGAAAGAGATACATAGTTGGCTTACAATCGCCACTTCACACAAGTACATGAATAAAGCATTACATCATCCAAATACACACAAGGTCCGACTACGGAACCAAAATAAAAGAAGACTACCCCAAATGCTACACAGATCCCCGATCATCCCGACTGGGCTCCACTACTGATCAACTAGATCGAAACAAGACAAAGGACAAGATCTTCATCGAGCTCCTCCTGAGCTTGGTTGCGTCACCTGCTCGGCAACATCGGCACTTGCAAACTGGTTTTGAAAGTAACTGTGAGTCATGGGGACTCAGCAATCTCACACCCTCACGATCAAGACTATTTAAGCTTATGGGTAAGGTACAAGGTATGATGTGGAGCTGCAGCAAGCGACTAGCATATATGGTGGCTAACATACGCAAAAGAGAGCGAGAAGAGAAGGCAAAGCACGGTCGAACAACTATGATCAAGAAGTGATCCTAGAACAACCTACGTCAAGCATAACTCCAACACCGTGTTCACTTCCCGGACTCCGCCGAGAAGAGACCATCACGGTTACACACGCGGTAGATGTATTTTAATTAAGGTCAGGTTTTCTACAACCGGACATTAACAAATTCCCATCTGCCCATAACCGCGGGCACGACTTTCGAAAATTCAAATCCCTGCAGGGGTGTCCCAACTTAGCCCATCACAAGCTCTCACAGTCAACGAAGGATATTCCTTCTAGCGGGAAGACCCGATCAGACTCGGAATCCCGGTTACAAGACATTTCGACAATGGTAAAACAAGACCAGCAAAGCCACCCAGATGTGCCGACAAATCCCGATAGGAGCTGCACATATCTCGTTCTCAGGGCACACCGGATGAGCCAGACGTCGGGTGGGCCAGCCCAGAGTTGCCCCTGGTAGCTCCGGACATCGCTCAGTTTGGACCAACACTCAGAGGAGCACTCGCCCGGGGGTTTAATAAAGATGACCCTTGGGAAGGCCTACCCAAGGGAAATAAAAAGGCTAGGTGGCGAATGGTAAAACCAATGTTGGGCCTTGCTGGAGGAGTTTTATTCAAGGCGAACTGTCAAGGGGTTCCCATTATACCCAACCGCGTAAGGAACGCAAAATCCGGGAACATAACACCGATATGACGGAAACTAGGGCGGCAAGAGTGGAACAAAACACCAGGCATAAGGCCGAGCCTTCCACCCTTTACCAAGTATATAGATGCATTAATTAAATAAGAGATATTGTGATATCCCAACAAATAAACATGTTCCAACCAGGAACAACATCTCCATGTTCCAACAAGGAACAAACTTCAATCTTCACCTGCAACTAACAACGCTATAAGAGGGGCTGAGCAAAGCGGTAACATAGCCAAACAACGGTTTGCTAGGACAAGGGGGGTTAGAGGCTTGGTTCAACAATATGGGAGGCATGATAAGCAAGTGGTAGGTATCGCAGCATAGGCATAGCAAAAGAGCGAGCAACTAGCAAGCAAAGATAGAAGTGATTTCGAGGGTATGGTCATCTTGCCTGAAATCCCGCAAGGAAGAAGAACGAGTCCATGAGGAAGACAAACGGGCGTAGTCGAACGGGTCCTCACAATCACGACGTTACCGGAACCAACCCGAAGAAGCAACACCGGAAAGAAGCACACAACATAGTAAACAACCACCACATAAGCATGGCATGATGCACAAACAATTATGATGTATGTCCGGTTTAATGAAGCATGGCATGGCAAAATGCACAAACAATCCTACAAATTAAATGGAGCTCAATATGCAACGAGTTGCATATTGACGAAACACCACATGACTTATTTAGTTCTCTCTCGTTTATGAACCCAACAAGATTAAATGTTGTTAGCATGGCAAGAGGGTGAAGCAAATGAAAACTACCTATCTAGTCAAGTTTAAATGAGGCCGGAAACAACGAACAACAATTCCGGTAAATCCCCATATGCATATTTTAGGTTTGGTACTGTTCTGCCCTAAACACAATTTTAGAGTTGTTAAACATGCAAAGTAAAGCCATCATGATAATCTAGGCATTTTTCTACCCCATTTACATATAAAGATTATTTAAAACCGAGCTACGGTTATTTAGTTATGAAATAAATCATTTTAACATGGCAATTAAGCAAAACTTAAACAAACAACATTTTAAACATGGATGAAAAAGACATATTATGAAACTACACAAAATTCTAGGCAACTTTCATATATAACTTATTTTAATCTGATGCACGGTTTGTGAGTTGTTATATGCATGTTGTCTAGGGACTTTTCTGTACAACAACAGTTTTCTGGAAAAAATAGCTAAAATCGCAGATGCAAAAAAAACATACATAGGCCGAATCTGAAGCATGTTGGGCCAGCAGAGAGAAGAAAGAAAAAAACCAAGGTCGTGCTGGGGACTCACCATGGGCTTTGGCCCAGATCTGTGGAGGAGGCGGCCTGGCAGGGCACGCTGGGCCTTGGCGCTCGTTCTCGCTGACGCTGGAACGGGTCAACACAGGGGGCGGTACTTGTCCTGTTGCTCGAAGCAGAGGGAGCCAGCAGGCGCGGCGATGGACTCTGGTGACGACGAGGCGGAGCAGCAGTGAGGCGAGGCGGGGACCGGCGGATCCGGCGGGGGGGGGGGGAGATTGGAGGCGCGCACGGGACGACGTTGGCGGAGCTTGGCGCAAAGGCGCGGGTCAGGCGCGACCATGGTGGTTGCTGCAAGGCCATGGCGCGGGGAACGATGGCGACAGGGTTGCGGGCACGGGGCGGCTCGGCCTCGGGAACCAAAGGAGGCGGGAGCGAGGCCATTGCTCAGGGTCGCGAGGAGACAGGAATGGCGCTCCTGCTCGGGGCCTTGTCCGCGCGAGGCTGCAGGGATCTTCGACTGGAGCAGGGCGATGCTCCCTGGAGGTTGGGGACGGCTCGGTCAACGGCTTCAAGAACGAACGGACAAGGCAGCGACGGGGAACGACACTCCGGCGAGGTCCGCGAGGCGCGAGGGGAGCTGCTGGTGCCCGAAGCCTCCTGGACGCCATGGCGGTCTCCCTGGGAGGTCTCTGCGAGGTCCAAAACGACATGAGGAGCGAAGGGAAAATAGCAAAATGGAAAGGGCACGGGGCGGCGCTGTCCCTGGTGGTGGTTGCCGGCAGCGGCGCTGGTCGTCGGGCGAGGAAGGAGGCCGCGGAGGAGCTTCGGTGGCTGGCTGGTGCACGGGTTGTTGGGGCCTCGGGCGCTCGGGGCTGCAGGAGGTGGACGAGGGAATCAGGGGAGGCGCTGGTTGGAGGGGGGAGATCGACAGGATTTTTGGATTGGGGACGCACAAACTGATTGGATGGGGATCGATCCCGAGGTGGGAGACGCAGTGTGGCGGCGGCAGGGACAAACCCACTAGATTTTAGGGTTTTGTCCAGATTTAGACTAGGAGTCTTTTATATATGGAAATAAGGGGGAAGTTTAGGGTGGTAGATTTGGACCCTTTGATCGAAATCGGGTGGTTGAGAAAAATAGACTGGTTGAGTGCAAAACTAAACCGAAGGTAATTGGGGAACTAGATGTAGCGCGATTTGGTCCCTCCGATCAAAATCGGACGGGTCGAGATAACTAGGTTAGGAAGTCCAAATAAGAAAACGGTGACGTTTTGCAGATGTTTGGGGATGTTCCGGACCCATCGGTCACGACTGCTCGGGTTGGGTCCGGGACAATTTTTGGACGCGCGCGCGAGGAGGGCCGCGGGCTGACGAGTAGAGGTTAGGTTGGGCCTGGCGGTAGGTAGTGGGCTATGTAGACGTCTCGAGCTGAGAGAAGAGAAGAGAGTGAGGCCCAGCGACTGTTTCCGGAGACCGAAAACGTCCGATGTGTGCCCGGCTATAATGCCGCTATAGTTTAACGGTTGGGCTATCAAACAAACTCCGAATGCGATGAAACTTGGCAGGCGGACTACCTACAACATAACAACACCACATGCCAACTCTCATCCCATTCCGAGAACATTTTCCGGCCACTTATAAAATACTATTTCGGACATGCCGCGGGCACGTGCAAGTGTGTCTGAGCTCACAACGGACAACGGCGGAACTGGAAGACCCGGATGAATGCAAGTTTTGAAAACATGATGATGCAATGCACATGATGACAAGACAAGATGCAACACGCAAGCGAATGACATGGCAACAACAGCGAATAACTGGACGACACCTGGCGCAACGGTCTCGGGGCGTCACAACACTCCACTACGAGAGGATCTCGTCCGAGATCTAGGGATGGCACTGGAGGAAAAATGGAAGAGAAAGAGAAGAGGTACAACTAAGTTGCTTCTTTGACAAACGAATGAAGCCAAATAACCTTGCGAGGTTGAACAAAAGAAAGGAGGAATGCCACGAAGATGAATAAAGTTGAAAACACTCCGTTGGAAAAGAGGAACAAGGAACATTACGGAACCTTGAGGTTGCAAAGCTAAGAATGACGAGCGCAAAGGACAAGAAGGAAATTGAAACCACTCTAGTTGAAAAGTGATATGAAGCTTGATAAGATGAAAAGAACTTGAGCAGAGGGAACAACACTCCGGTTAAATGGATAAGCATGAAAAGAACAAGGTCCTGACAAGAACAAGAAGGAGGGTTGAAGAGAGCAACATCACAATGCCTCCAGAAGAAAAGAGAGAATGTAATGGGATGAACGGAGGAGAGAACAATATCTTCTATCTCGAATGAGCTTGAAAAAGGCATCCTTAGGAGAAGGGTCGAACGGAGTTGTTGGAAAAACAACAACGTAAAGGATAAACTTGATATGGTCTTATGTAATACATCTCAAATTATGAGGTGACAACCTGCCACTAACAAAATCAAAGATTGGATTGATATCAACAAGGAGACGAGAAACTTATTTCCCCGGGAGGATAGATGAAGAAATTGGATCATATATTATCACCAATAATAGCAAAATCCTTAGGGAAAGCTTTAGGTGGAATATAACCCAAGATAACTCAAATGACGAGATTGATGAATTTAAAATATCTCATTCTTGACAATATGTGAAACATGAAACATGAACTTAAATAATAAAGAATGACATAATACCACCTCGAATGATACGGTTGAAAGAATTGCACTTTAAAAAGCAAGATACAGAATACTTGAGCTTCTCTGAAAAGAATCTCAATGGACACTTCGAGAATGAACTAATTCATAGATGAACCAACGTGTAGAACCTTCATGAAGAACTCCGGTAAACAAAAGGAATGATCCAACGAAAGGAAAAAGAAGTTGAGAACACAAGGTGAATCCTTGTAATGATTTAGATGAATCTCCGTGGTGATATAATTGCGAGAGCTAGGAACTCCGGGAAAAGAAAACATGAAACAATTGAAATCAAGAATTTTGATGAACCTCCGGAATAAGGAATTAAATCACTTGGATGAAACAATAATAAGAATTACATTATGCTTATCCTTCATCAATTCAAATTGATGACAAGCAATGGATTTTGGCATACTACTTATTCTCGTAGAAAGTCTTAAGATAGATATAGCACAAACTTGAGAAGATCTTCAACGAACCACCGTAAGAATTGAAACAACGAATAAATTGATATGATAAATGAAGGAAGAAGAATCTTGAGCGAACCACCGTAAGAATTAAAAATGAACAAAGAAAAGATAAGGAAGACACCGGGAAGAATTTAGTAATTGAACGAAGTTGCTTGAGAGAATTTAGATACATGAGAACGAAGAGATCACGAGCTGATAAGAGAATACTTGAATGATGCACCGGTATGATTTGGAGAACGAGAGCTGAAAGCTGGAATGAATAATTATGAGATGATGGGCTCCGAAGAATCAAACTGAAAAGACTCCTGAATTGCTCCGGATGGGTGAAAAGAATTCCCACAATCGAAAATAATTATGAGAGGATGACAACCAAACTAGAATCACGAATCTTGAAGAGAATGGAGCAAGATTGAGAGAAAAAATCTTCTTCGGTCTTCAAAATCTGAGAATTACGGCGAGAGACACCACCAATAATTGTAGAGGCACTCCAGAAGAATCAAACGTGAAGAGATTGAGCCAACGATGAAAAGAATTCGACAGATCTTGGAGAAAACATAAGACTTATGATCATTCCTTCTTACGTCAAACTTCGAAAAGAAATTTGAGGATAGCTCCGGAAAAAATAAGAAGAGTTAGGTAAGATCCTGGAAAAAGACCTGTGGGTTAGGGCCCACTGAGAAGAAACACCGTTGAAATGATTTAAAAGAGAGATTGCACCGGTTGAATTAAATGACTTGACTGAGATAACATCCTCGAAAGAGCTTGAATGAATGCAGAGTGGAAACACGAATCTTCGAGATACCTTGAGCACTCCGGAACAATTAAATAGCGAGAAGTGAATGAATATGAGGTGCACCGGCATAAGAAGGTATTGAAACGAGGAAAAATGTATGATCAACAAAAAAACACTTGAATTTAATTCACCGGAGAAGAAAGGGAACGAACAATGATGATCTTGAGGCTCCGTTAGAATCTTCATGAGAATCACCGGATAAGAAAATTGATTGAAAAGAAAGAAGAGGCTCCACATGAATAAGATGGATAGTTGATTAAGAAATCTTAGTCCTTATAGAAAAACAAGGGTGGGAGGGTGGGAAAAACAAAGACAACTAGGGAATGGATGGAACAAACAACGTTGAGAGCTTAGATTGAATCTTGCGGATGTAGAAAATGGACGGACCCGCTTGAAGAGAAGCACACCGGTTGAAAAGGATTGACGAGACAGTCCCGATTATCGAGAAGGATTAGTACTCACATCTCACCGCTTAGGAAAAGGCCTGGAATCACCATTTGACATTGAAGCAACTCAAATACCACAACTCAAAACAAAACAAAGGATTGGCTTGCAGAATAAGCCGGAACAAACATATGATAGAGATTTCGTCCGAAGTTTTCGTGGTGGGGCCTACACGGGCTCGATCGTACAACACCATCATGTACAAGGCAGTGCACATGACATACGAAGCGTCCCCGAGTCGGCATAGCCAAGGACTCTTTAAGACACAACGAGACCACTGTAAAACCAAGCGTGAATAGGCGGACCACTAGACGTCGATGTAACGCCCCAAGACCGGAGCTTCAGATGTCTTCCAGGGTTTCCGAGATTCATTGTGTGATTTGTTTCATCTGTTGCATTCATCTTTGCATCATGTGCATTGCATCATGTCATCATGCCATCATCTCATAAATCTTTGCACCTCAACTCACTAAATAAATTGCATGGATCTTCGGTCCATTTAAATCGATGGAACTCACATGGTGGTTTCTCTTTATAACCTATCCTCCTGATAGTAGGGAGCTATATTCAATATTTCTTTAATTTGATATTCACCATAACACACATGCAAAAATAATCCTCATGCCTTTTTCCTTCTCAACTCTTGGTCTCTAACTTTGTCATATATCTTTTCTTCATTTTCCGGAGCTCCACCTAAATTCTCAACATTTTTGGGCACTTCGAAAAAACCTGTCCTAGTTCAAACCTTTTGAATTAAATTCAAATGAATTTGAATTTAATCTTTCAAACTTGACCTTTTCTATTTTCTCAGGCTGTGCACATTTTCACGAGTTCGTGAAAATTATCCCCATGCCCAGAGTCCTCCCCTACCTTCTCTTTCTTTTCTTTCTCGTTTTCTATTTTGTTTTAAATGGAAAAGATGGGAAAGAGAGAGAGAAAGCAAAGAGCCCAACTGGGCCTCCCTAGGCCATTTTCCACGCCGGCCCACCTGCACCACCCACACCCAGGCCGGCCCAAGGCCCACTCCCTCCCTAACCTAGCGCTGACCGAACCCTCGATCTCTCCCTCCTCCTCGTTCCCTCACCGCCGCCAGTAGCGCTGCACGCACGCACGCACGCTCCCTTCCCTCGATCCCATCTCTCCCTCCCGCAGCGCCCGACTCCCCCATCTCCCTCGCAGACTCGCTCTCTCCCGACCCTCTCTTCTCCCCTGCTCGCGCCGCCATAGAGGAGAGGTCTCTCGCCCCACCCATGCACGCAGGAGCCCCCGCGCTCGGTCCCCGTCCTCGGCAGCGCACCTCGACGCCCCATCCCCGCATGGCTCCATCCTCGCCGCCTGCAAGCTCCATCCAGCGAGCGCCGCGGTGTTCCTCGTGTTCATGGCCTCCTCGCCGCCATTCACCTTCGCCTCGAGCTCCCGGAGAGCGCCGCCGCGCCTACTCCACGGCCTCCTCCTCGTCCAGGAGAGCCGACGCCCTGTTCGGCAGCCATGGCGCCGCTGCAGGTCTCTCTCTCGATGTCATGCCGTGCTACATCCCGCGAACCTGCCTGCCTCCTTGACCTCTAGGCCACCCAATCGCGCCCTCCTTCTCTTGGCTGAGGCCGCCGCCGGCACCCGAAGCGCCCAGCGCCCGCTTCTGCCATGGACTTTCTCCTCCCGTGCCTATAGCCACTCCGTCCTACTGCCGCTCTTCCCGTCATGCGCCGCGCCGTCGTCGACCTCCTGTTTTTCGCGGACCACCGCCTCGCTGCCTCGTGCGCCTCCGCCTCTGTTGCCTCCATTTGGGGCTGTTTCGTTTTGGGCTTCATGGAAACGTCCTCTCCGACAAGTGTACGAGTATACAGTGTCGCGTCCAGTACCTTTGCCGGCGTCTCCGGAACCGCCAAGGCTTGCAAGTCCACCAAGACCTCGACCTCAGTACATGTACGACTACAACGTGAACGAGTACCACGATGACCCTCGAAGAGCTCGGATCCGTCAAGTTCGACTACAACATGTGTACAACTACGCGGACTCGCAAGTACCACTTGGAACGTCAAGTACCGTCGAACCGCGAAGACTCCGTGGTCGTCAAGATCCTCGCCATGACCTCGAACATCTACGGAATGTGCACAACTACAAAAATGGGTTCCACTACCGGTGCCGAAGACCCGTGTAACGGTATCGCCAAGTCCGACTACCGTCGCGTGAACAACTACTTCCACTACCGCCGTCGCGAGAACGCCTACCTCCCTCTAGGAACTTGATCCGTTCCGATAAGGCACGCTTCTAAAGGTATAACCATCGACACGACCGTCCGTGGACCGAATGCATGTTATGTGATATGAGATGAACCCCGTGTTTGCAGCGTGTCTGTTTGTTACGTGCACGACCCTCGGTTGCCATGCCGCCGACACATGGGACACCCGGTATCCGGGAGTGCCCCACCTTCTTTTGCTCGCTCCCGCCACTTCCTTTTGCACAAGTATCTCCATGAGCTACCGGAACCAATATGTTGCCGTGGCATCACTTTCGGGTTCGTTGTCGTGGCACCCCTTTCGTTTCCGCCACGATGACAAATGCTTCATATAATGCTCTTATCAACATTTTCATAAAACTTGCATAAAACTTGTTCATGTCATCCGCATCATGATAACAACAATTAAATGTTTAAATTGTTGTTGCAATAAATTACTAAAGCATATGGGGATTTATCGGATTCGTTATTTGTTATATCCGGCCCCATTTAAATTGCTTAAATGGTATAGTTTTATTATGCTTCACATCTTGCCATGGTTAACACATTTAATATTGTTGGGTACATAACCGGGAGAGAACTAAATAATTGATGTGGTGTTTCGTCTATATGCAACGGAGTTGCATATTGAGCTCCACTTAATTTGTAGGGTTGTTTGTGCACTTTGCCATGCCATGCTTCGTTAAACTGGACATGCATCATACTTGGTTGTGCATCATGCCATGTTATGTGATGGTTATTTTACTATGTTGTGTGCTTCTTTTCCGGTGTTTGCTTCTTCGGGTTGGTTCCGTTAATGTCGCGTTGTGAGGACCGTTCGTCTACGTTCCGTTTGTCTTCTTCATGGACTTGTTCTTCTTCCTTGCGGGATTTCAGGCAAGATGATCATACCCTCGAAATCACTTCTATCTTTGCTTGCTAGATGCTTGCTCTTTTGCTATGCCTATGCTGCGATACCTACCACTTGCTTATCATGCCACCCATATTGTTGAACCAAGCCTCTAACCCACCTTGTCCCAGCAAACCGTTGATTGGCTATGTTACCGCTTTGCTCAGCCCCTCTTATAGCGTTGTTAGTTGCAGGTGAAGATTGAAGTTTTGTTCCTTGTTGGAACATGGAGATGTTGTTCCTGGTTGGAACATGTTTACTTGTTGGGATATCACAATATATCTTATTTAATTAATGCATCTATATACTTGGTAAAGGGTGGAAGGCTCGGCCTTATGCCTGGTGTTTTGTTCCACTCTTGCCGCCCTAGTTTCCATCATATCGGTGTTATGTTCCCGGATTTTGCGTTCCTTACGCGGCTGGGTAATAATGGGAACCCCTTGACAGTTCGCCTTAAGTAAAGCTCTTCCAGCAATGCCTAACATGGGTTTTACCTTTTGCCACCTAGCCTTTTCATTTCCCTTGGGAGTCACGCTCCTGAGGGTCATCACTATTTTACCCCCCCGGGCTAGTGCTCCTCTGAGTGTTGGTCCAACAGAGCGATGTCTTGGGCTACCAGGGGCAACTCTGGGCTGGCCTACCCGACGTCTGGCTCATCTGAGTGTGCCCTGAGAAAGAGATATGTGCAGCTCCTATCGGGATTTGTCGGCACATTTGGGCGGTGTTGCTGGTTTAGTTTTACCCTATCGAAATATCTTGTAGAACCGGGATACCGAGTCTGATCGGAATGTCTCGGGAGGAGGTCTATTCCTTCGTTGACCGTGAGAGCTTGTGATGGGCTAAGTTGGGACACCCCTGCAGGGATTTGAACTTTCAAAAGCCGTGCCCGCGGTTATGGGCAGATGGGAATTTGTTAACGTCCGGTTGTAGAAAACCTGAAGTTGACCTTAATTTAAAATACATCAACCGCGTGTGTAATCGTGATGGTCTCTTTCCGGCGGAGTCCGGGAAGTGAACACGGTGTTGGAGTTATGCTTGACGTAGGTTGTTTTAGGATCACTTCTTGATCATACTTTCTCGAACGTGCTTTGCCTTCTCTTCTCGCTCTCCTTTGCGTATGTTAGCCACCATATATGCTAGTCGCTTGCTGCAGTTCCATCTCATACTTTTACCTTACCCATAAGCTTAAATAGTCTTGATCGCGAGGGTGCGAGATTGCTGAGTCCCTGTGGCTCACAGATACTTCCAAAACCAGTTTGCAGGTGCCGTTGAGTCCGTGCAGATGATGCAACCAAGCTCAGTAGGAGCTCGTTGAAGATCTTGTCCTTTGTCTTGCTTCGTTCTAGTTGATCAGTAGTGGAGCCCAGTTGGGGTCGATCGGGGACCTTCGTCGCATTTGGGGTTCTTCTTTTATTTTGGTTCCGTAGTCGGGCCTTGATTGTATTTGGATGTCGTAATGCTTTATTCATGTAATTGTGTGAAGTGGCGATTGTAAGCCAACTATGTATCTCTTTCCCTTATGTATTACATGGGTTGTGTGAAGATTACCTCACTTGCGACATTGCTTTCAATGCGGTTATGCCTCTAAGTCGTGCTTCGACACGTGGGAGATATAGTCGCATCGAGGGCATTACAGTCGAACCCCAATTTCATATCATACATCTGTCGGAAAGATTTCCTAAGAGCTACTTGAATTCCCACTTATAAACTCCCGAAATTTTCCGGTTATGCAATCAGGAGTTGGGGATACAGGGGAAGCATAATATCTCACCCAAAAACTAGCAAATCCTACATCCAGCTGTATCCATCCTTCAACACATAACCAAGAAACCTTCAGAAATCGTCTACCTCAACCTTCGAAAAGCATCCGTTATACGAGTTATGGCAATACTCCCGAACTCCCGCCCCAGTACTGGGTGGCGTCGAGGTTATCTCACCAACAACTGCATAAAAGAGATTTTCGATGTCGGCGAAACTAATCTCAGGTATTCCAGAACTGCAACGATAAAATTGTGACGACAACACCTCGGAGCTCAACTCCCCGGGACACTGCCACAACCCCTAAATGACAGGAGGCACCAAGAACAATGTTCTCGTCACAAATCGATCGGAACGATTCCAAGATACCCGCGTGATCCAATTTTTTTAGTGAAATTTGAGAAGAGAAGAGTCAAAACTCTACGTCAGGATGCCTCACCAGAGCGATGAAGGGACTGGGGAGTAAAAAGAATTCCTAAACTCTCCGATATATAATTCCTAGAAGACTCAAAACATTTTTCTAGACTCAACTCGTCCGCTAATTCGATCAAGCAATGGGGCTCCTAAGGTCGGGGAAGGCTCTAATACCAACTTGTAACACCCTCGATGCGGCTATATCTCCCACGTGTCAAAGCATGACTTAGAGGCATAGCCGCATTGAAAGCAATGTCGCAAGTGAGGTAATCTTCACACAACCCATGTAATACATAAGGGAAAGAGATACATAGTTGGCTTACAATCGCCACTTCACACAAGTACATGAATAAAGCATTACATCATCCAAATACACACAAGGTCCGACTACGGAACCAAAATAAAAGAAGACTACCCCAAATGCTACACAGATCCCCGATCATCCCGACTGGGCTCCACTACTGATCAACTAGATCGAAACAAGACAAAGGACAAGATCTTCATCGAGCTCCTCCTGAGCTTGGTTGCGTCACCTGCTCGGCAACATCGGCACTTGCAAACTGGTTTTGAAAGTAACTGTGAGTCACGGGGACTCAGCAATCTCACACCCTCACGATCAAGACTATTTAAGCTTATGGGTAAGGTACAAGGTATGATGTGGAGCTGCAGCAAGCGACTAGCATATATGGTGGCTAACATACGCAAAAGAGAGCGAGAAGAGAAGGCAAAGCACGGTCGAACAACTATGATCAAGAAGTGATCCTAGAACAACCTACGTCAAGCATAACTCCAACACCGTGTTCACTTCCCGGACTCCGCCGAGAAGAGACCATCACGGTTACACACGCGGTAGATGTATTTTAATTAAGGTCAGGTTTTCTACAACCGGACATTAACAAATTCCCATCTGCCCATAACCGCGGGCACGACTTTCGAAAATTCAAATCCCTGCAGGGGTGTCCCAACTTAGCCCATCACAAGCTCTCACAGTCAACGAAGGATATTCCTTCTAGCGGGAAGACCCGATCAGACTCGGAATCCCGGTTACAAGACATTTCGACAATGGTAAAACAAGACCAGCAAAGCCACCCAGATGTGCCGACAAATCCCGATAGGAGCTGCACATATCTCGTTCTCAGGGCACACCGGATGAGCCAGACGTCGGGTGGGCCAGCCCAGAGTTGCCCCTGGTAGCTCCGGACATCGCTCAATTTGGACCAACACTCAGAGGAGCACTCGCCCGGGGGTTTAATAAAGATGACCCTTGGGAAGGCCTACCCAAGGGAAATAAAAAGGCTAGGTGGCGAATGGTAAAACCAATGTTGGGCCTTGCTGGAGGAGTTTTATTCAAGGCAAACTGTCAAGGGGTTCCCATTATACCCAACCGCGTAAGGAACGCAAAATCCGGGAACATAACACCGATATGACGGAAACTAGGGCGGCAAGAGTGGATCAAAACACCAGGCATAAGGCCGAGCCTTCCACCCTTTACCAAGTATATAGATGCATTAATTAAATAAGAGATATTGTGATATCCCAACAAATAAACATGTTCCAACCAGGAACAACATCTCCATGTTCCAACAAGGAACAAACTTCAATCTTCACCTGCAACTAACAACGCTATAAGAGGGGCTGAGCAAAGCGGTAACATAGCCAAACAACGGTTTGCTAGGACAAGGGGGGTTAGAGGCTTGGTTCAACAATATGGGAGGCATGATAAGCAAGTGGTAGGTATCGCAGCATAGGCATAGCAAAAGAGCGAGCAACTAGCAAGCAAAGATAGAAGTGATTTCGAGGGTATGGTCATCTTGCCTGAAATCCCGCAAGGAAGAAGAACGAGTCCATGAGGAAGACAAACGGGCGTAGTCGAACGGGTCCTCACAATCACGACGTTACCGGAACCAACCCGAAGAAGCAACACCGGAAAGAAGCACACAACATAGTAAACAACCACCACATAAGCATGGCATGATGCACAAACAATTATGATGTATGTCCGGTTTAATGAAGCATGGCATGGCAAAATGCACAAACAATCCTACAAATTAAATGGAGCTCAATATGCAACGAGTTGCATATTGACGAAACACCACATGACTTATTTAGTTCTCTCTCGTTTATGAACCCAACAAGATTAAATGTTGTTAGCATGGCAAGAGGGTGAAGCAAATGAAAACTACCTATCTAGTCAAGTTTAAATGAGGCCGGAAACAACGAACAACAATTCCGGTAAATCCCCATATGCATATTTTAGGTTTGGTACTGTTCTGCCCTAAACACAATTTTAGAGTTGTTAAACATGCAAAGTAAAGCCATCATGATAATCTAGGCATTTTTCTACCCCATTTACATATAAAGATTATTTAAAACCGAGCTACGGTTATTTAGTTATGAAATAAATCATTTTAACATGGCAATTAAGCAAAACTTAAACAAACAACATTTTAAACATGGATGAAAAAGACATATTATGAAACTACACAAAATTCTAGGCAACTTTCATATATAACTTATTTTAATCTGATGCACGGTTTGTGAGTTGTTATATGCATGTTGTCTAGGGACTTTTCTGTACAACAACAGTTTTCTGGAAAAAATAGCTAAAATCGCAGATGCAAAAAAAACATACATAGGCCGAATCTGAAGCATGTTGGGCCAGCAGAGAGAAGAAAGAAAAAAACCAAGGTCGTGCTGGGGACTCACCATGGGCTTTGGCCCAGATCTGTGGAGGAGGCGGCCTGGCAGGGCACGCTGGGCCTTGGCGCTCGTTCTCGCTGACGCTGGAACGGGTCAACACAGGGGGCGGTACTTGTCCTGTTGCTCGAAGCAGAGGGAGCCAGCAGGCGCGGCGATGGACTCTGGTGACGACGAGGCAGAGCAGCAGTGAGGCGAGGCGGGGACCGGCGGATCCGGCGGGGGGGGGGGGAGATTGGAGGCGCGCACGGGACGACGTTGGCGGAGCTTGGCGCAAAGGCGCGGGTCAGGCGCGACCATGGTGGTTGCTGCAAGGCCATGGCGCGGGGAACGATGGCGACAGGGTTGCGGGCACGGGGCGGCTCGGCCTCGGGAACCAAAGGAGGCGGGAGCGAGGCCATTGCTCAGGGTCGCGAGGAGACAGGAATGGCGCTCCTGCTCGGGGCCTTGTCCGCGCGAGGCTGCAGGGATCTTCGACTGGAGCAGGGCGATGCTCCCTGGAGGTTGGGGACGGCTCGGTCAACGGCTTCAAGAACGAACGGACAAGGCAGCGACGGGGAACGACACTCCGGCGAGGTCCGCGAGGCGCGAGGGGAGCTGCTGGTGCCCGAAGCCTCCTGGACGCCATGGCGGTCTCCCTGGGAGGTCTCTGCGAGGTCCAAAACGACATGAGGAGCGAAGGGAAAATAGCAAAATGGAAAGGGCACGGGGCGGCGCTGTCCCTGGTGGTGGTTGCCGGCAGCGGCGCTGGTCGTCGGGCGAGGAAGGAGGCCGCGGAGGAGCTTCGGTGGCTGGCTGGTGCACGGGTTGTTGGGGCCTCGGGCGCTCGGGGCTGCAGGAGGTGGACGAGGGAATCAGGGGAGGCGCTGGTTGGAGGGGGGAGATCGACAGGATTTTTGGATTGGGGACGCACAAACTGATTGGATGGGGATCGATCCCGAGGTGGGAGACGCAGTGTGGCGGCGGCAGGGACAAACCCACTAGATTTTAGGGTTTTGTCCAGATTTAGACTAGGAGTCTTTTATATATGGAAATAAGGGGGAAGTTTAGGGTAGATTTGGACCCTTTGATCGAAATCGGGTGGTTGAGAAAAATAGACTGGTTGAGTGCAAAACTAAACCGAAGGTAATTGGGGAACTAGATGTAGCGCGATTTGGTCCCTCCGATCAAAATCGGACGGGTCGAGATAACTAGGTTAGGAAGTCCAAATAAGAAAACGGTGACGTTTTGCAGATGTTTGGGGATGTTCCGGACCCATCGGTCACGACTGCTCGGGTTGGGTCCGGGACAATTTTTGGACGCGCGCGCGAGGAGGGCCGCGGGCTGACGAGAGAGGTTAGGTTGGGCCTGGCGGTAGGTAGTGGGCTATGTAGACGGTCTCGAGCTGAGAGAAGAGAAGAGAGTGAGGCCCAGCGACTGTTTCCGGAGACCGAAAACGTCCGATGTGTGCCCGGCTATAATGCCGCTATAGTTTAACGGTTGGGCTATCAAACAAACTCCGAATGCGATGAAACTTGGCAGGCGGACTACCTACAACATAACAACACCACATGCCAACTCTCATCCCATTCCGAGAACATTTTCCGGCCACTTATAAAATACTATTTCGGACATGCCGCGGGCACGTGCAAGTGTGTCTGAGCTCACAACGGACAACGGCGGAACTGGAAGACCCGGATGAATGCAAGTTTTGAAAACATGATGATGCAATGCACATGATGACAAGACAAGATGCAACACGCAAGCGAATGACATGGCAACAACAGCGAATAACTGGACGACACCTGGCGCAACGGTCTCGGGGCGTCACAACACTCCACTACGAGAGGATCTCGTCCCGAGATCTAGGATGGCACTGGAGGAAAAAATGGAAGAGAAAGAGAAGAGGTACAACTAAGTTGCTTCTTTGACAAACGAATGAAGCCAAATAACCTTGCGAGGTTGAACAAAAGAAAGGAGGAATGCCACGAAGATGAATAAAGTTGAAAACACTCCGTTGGAAAAGAGGAACAAGGAACATTACGGGAACCTTGAGGTTGCAAAGCTAAGAATGACGAGCGCAAAGGACAAGAAGGAAATTGAAACCACTCTAGTTGAAAAGTGATATGAAGCTTGATAAGATGAAAAGAACTTGAGCAGAGGGCACAACACTCCGGTTAAATGGATAAGCATGAAAAGAACAAGGTCCTGACAAGAACAAGAAGGAGGGTTGAAGAGAGCAACATCACAATGCCTCCAGAAGAAAAGAGAGAATGTAATGGGATGAACGGAGGAGAGAACAATATCTTCTATCTCGAATGAGCTTGAAAAAGGCATCCTTAGGAGAAGGGTCGAACGGAGTTGTTGGAAAAAACAACAACGTAAAGGATAAACTTGATATGGTCTTATGTAATACATCTCAAATTATGAGGTGACAACCTGCCACTAACAAAATCAAAGATTGGATTGATATCAACAAGGAGACGAGAAACTTATTTCCCCGGGAGGATAGATGAAGAAATTGGATCATATATTATCACCAATAATAGCAAAATCCTTAGGGAAAGCTTTAGGTGGAATATAACCCAAGATAACTCAAATGACGAGATTGATGAATTTAAAATATCTCATTCTTGACAATATGTGAAACATGAAACATGAACTTAAATAATAAAGAATGACATAATACCACCTCGAATGATACGGTTGAAAGAATTGCACTTTAAAAAGCAAGATACAGAATACTTGAGCTTCTCTGAAAAGAATCTCAATGGACACTTCGAGAATGAACTAATTCATAGATGAACCAACGTGTAGAACCTTCATGAAGAACTCCGGTAAACAAAAGGAATGATCCAACGAAAGGAAAAAGAAGTTGATAACACAAGGTGAATCCTTGTAATGATTTAGATGAATCTCCGTGGTGATATAATTGCGAGAGCTAGGAACTCCGGGAAAAGAAAACATGAAACAATTGAAATCAAGAATTTTGATGAACCTCCGGAATAAGGAATTAAATCACTTGGATGAAACAATAATAAGAATTACATTATGCTTATCCTTCATCAATTCAAATTGATGACAAGCAATGGATTTTGGCATACTACTTATTCTCGTAGAAAGTCTTAAGATAGATATAGCACAAACTTGAGAAGATCTTCAACGAACCACCGTAAGAATTGAAACAACGAATAAATTGATATGATAAATGAAGGAAGAAGAATCTTGAGCGAACCACCGTAAGAATTAAAAATGAACAAAGAAAAGATAAGGAAGACACCGGGAAGAATTTAGTAATTGAACGAAGTTGCTTGAGAGAATTTAGATACATGAGAACGAAGAGATCACGAGCTGATAAGAGAATACTTGAATGATGCACCGGTATGATTTGGAGAACGAGAGCTGAAAGCTGGAATGAATAATTATGAGATGATGGGCTCCGAAGAATCAAACTGAAAAGACTCCTGAATTGCTCCGGATGGGTGAAAAGAATTCCCACAATCGAAAATAATTATGAGAGGATGACAACCAAACTAGAATCACGAATCTTGAAGAGAATGGAGCAAGATTGAGAGAAAAAATCTTCTTCGGTCTTCAAAATCTGAGAATTACGGCGAGAGACACCACCAATAATTGTAGAGGCACTCCAGAAGAATCAAACGTGAAGAGATTGAGCCAACGATGAAAAGAATTCGACAGATCTTGGAGAAAACATAAGACTTATGATCATTCCTTCTTACGTCAAACTTCGAAAAGAAATTTGAGGATAGCTCCGGAAAAAATAAGAAGAGTTAGGTAAGATCCTGGAAAAAGACCTGTGGGTTAGGGCCCACTGAGAAGAAACACCGTTGAAATGATTTAAAAGAGAGATTGCACCGGTTGAATTAAATGACTTGACTGAGATAACATCCTCGAAAGAGCTTGAATGAATGCAGAGTGGAAACACGAATCTTCGAGATACCTTGAGCACTCCGGAACAATTAAATAGCGAGAAGTGAATGAATATGAGGTGCACCGGCATAAGAAGGTATTGAAACGAGGAAAAATGTATGATCAACAAAAAAACACTTGAATTTAATTCACCGGAGAAGAAAGGGAACGAACAATGATGATCTTGAGGCTCCGTTAGAATCTTCATGAGAATCACCGGATAAGAAAATTGATTGAAAAGAAAGAAGAGGCTCCACATGAATAAGATGGATAGTTGATTAAGAAATCTTAGTCCTTATAGAAAAACAAGGGTGGGAGGGTGGGAAAAACAAAGACAACTAGGGAATGGATGGAACAAACAACGTTGAGAGCTTAGATTGAATCTTGCGGATGTAGAAAATGGACGGACCCGCTTGAAGAGAAGCACACCGGTTGAAAAGGATTGACGAGACAGTCCCGATTATCGAGAAGGATTAGTACTCACATCTCACCGCTTAGGAAAAGGCCTGGAATCACCATTTGACATTGAAGCAACTCAAATACCACAACTCAAAACAAAACAAAGGATTGGCTTGCAGAATAAGCCGGAACAAACATATGATAGAGATTTCGTCCGAAGTTTTCGTGGTGGGGCCTACACGGGCTCGATCGTACAACACCATCATGTACAAGGCAGTGCACATGACATACGAAGCGTCCCCGAGTCGGCATAGCCAAGGACTCTTTAAGACACAACGAGACCACTGTAAAACCAAGCGTGAATAGGCGGACCACTAGACGTCGATGTAACGCCCCAAGACCGGAGCTTCAGATGTCTTCCAGGGTTTCCGAGATTCATTGTGTGATTTGTTTCGTCTGTTGCATTCATCTTTGCATCATGTGCATTGCATCATGTCATCATGCCATCATCTCATAAATCTTTGCACCTCAACTCACTAAATAAATTGCATGGATCTTCGGTCCATTTAAATCGATGGAACTCACATGGTGGTTTCTCTTTATAACCTATCCTCCTGATAGTAGGGAGCTATATTCAATATTTCTTTAATTTGATATTCACCATAACACACATGCAAAAATAATCCTCATGCCTTTTTCCTTCTCAACTCTTGGTCTCTAACTTTGTCATATATCTTTTCTTCATTTTCCGGAGCTCCACCTAAATTCTCAACATTTTTGGGCACTTCGAAAAAACCTGTCCTAGTTCAAACCTTTTGAATTAAATTCAAATGAATTTGAATTTAATCTTTCAAACTTGACCTTTTCTATTTTCTCAGGCTGTGCACATTTTCACGAGTTCGTGAAAATTATCCCCATGCCCAGAGTCCTCCCCTACCTTCTCTTTCTTTTCTTTCTCGTTTTCTATTTTGTTTTAAATGGAAAAGATGGGAAAGAGAGAGAGAAAGCAAAGAGCCCAACTGGGCCTCCCTAGGCCATTTTCCACGCCGGCCCACCTGCACCACCCACACCCAGGCCGGCCCAAGGCCCACTCCCTCCCTAACCTAGCGCTGACCGAACCCTCGATCTCTCCCTCCTCCTCGTTCCCTCACCGCCGCCAGTAGCGCTGCACGCACGCACGCACGCTCCCTTCCCTCGATCCCATCTCTCCCTCCCGCAGCGCCCGACTCCCCCATCTCCCTCGCAGACTCGCTCTCTCCCGACCCTCTCTTCTCCCCTGCTCGCGCCGCCATAGAGGAGAGGTCTCTCGCCCCACCCATGCACGCAGGAGCCCCCGCGCTCGGTCCCCGTCCTCGGCAGCGCACCTCGACGCCCCATCCCCGCATGGCTCCATCCTCGCCGCCTGCAAGCTCCATCCAGCGAGCGCCGCGGTGTTCCTCGTGTTCATGGCCTCCTCGCCGCCATTCACCTTCGCCTCGAGCTCCCGGAGAGCGCCGCCGCGCCTACTCCACGGCCTCCTCCTCGTCCAGGAGAGCCGACGCCCTGTTCGGCAGCCATGGCGCCGCTGCAGGTCTCTCTCTCGATGTCATGCCGTGCTACATCCCGCGAACCTGCCTGCCTCCTTGACCTCTAGGCCACCCAATCGCGCCCTCCTTCTCTTGGCTGAGGCCGCCGCCGGCACCCGAAGCGCCCAGCGCCCGCTTCTGCCATGGACTTTCTCCTCCCGTGCCTATAGCCACTCCGTCCTACTGCCGCTCTTCCCGTCATGCGCCGCGCCGTCGTCGACCTCCTGTTTTTCGCGGACCACCGCCTCGCTGCCTCGTGCGCCTCCGCCTCTGTTGCCTCCATTTGGGGCTGTTTCGTTTTGGGCTTCATGGAAACGTCCTCTCCGACAAGTGTACGAGTATACAGTGTCGCGTCCAGTACCTTTGCCGGCGTCTCCAGAACCGCCAAGGCTTGCAAGTCCACCAAGACCTCGACCTCAGTACATGTACGACTACAACGTGAACGAGTACCACGATGACCCTCGAAGAGCTCGGATCCGTCAAGTTCGACTACAACATGTGTACAACTACGCGGACTCGCAAGTACCACTTGGAACGTCAAGTACCGTCGAACCGCGAAGACTCCGTGGTCGTCAAGATCCTCGCCATGACCTCGAACATCTACGGAATGTGCACAACTACAAAAATGGGTTCCACTACCGGTGCCGAAGACCCGTGTAACGGTATCGCCAAGTCCGACTACCGTCGCGTGAACAACTACTTCCACTACCGCCGTCGCGAGAACGCCTACCTCCCTCTAGGAACTTGATCCGTTCCGATAAGGCACGCTTCTAAAGGTATAACCATCGACACGACCGTCCGTGGACCGAATGCATGTTATGTGATATGAGATGAACCCCGTGTTTGCAGCGTGTCTGTTTGTTACGTGCACGACCCTCGGTTGCCATGCCGCCGACACATGGGACACCCGGTATCCGGGAGTGCCCCACCTTCTTTTGCTCGCTCCCGCCACTTCCTTTTGCACAAGTATCTCCATGAGCTACCGGAACCAATATGTTGCCGTGGCATCACTTTCGGGTTCGTTGTCGTGGCACCCCTTTCGTTTCCGCCACGATGACAAATGCTTCATATAATGCTCTTATCAACATTTTCATAAAACTTGCATAAAACTTGTTCATGTCATCCGCATCATGATAACAACAATTAAATGTTTAAATTGTTGTTGCAATAAATTACTAAAGCATATGGGGATTTATCGGATTCGTTATTTGTTATATCCGACCCCATTTAAATTGCTTAAATGGTATAGTTTTATTATGCTTCACATCTTGCCATGGTTAACACATTTAATATTGTTGGGTACATAACCGGGAGAGAACTAAATAATTGATGTGGTGTTTCGTCTATATGCAACGGAGTTGCATATTGAGCTCCACTTAATTTGTAGGGTTGTTTGTGCACTTTGCCATGCCATGCTTCGTTAAACTGGACATGCATCATACTTGGTTGTGCATCATGCCATGTTATGTGATGGTTATTTTACTATGTTGTGTGCTTCTTTTCCGGTGTTTGCTTCTTCGGGTTGGTTCCGTTAACGTCGCGTTGTGAGGACCGTTCGTCTACGTTCCGTTTGTCTTCTTCATGGACTTGTTCTTCTTCCTTGCGGGATTTCAGGCAAGATGATCATACCCTCGAAATCACTTCTATCTTTGCTTGCTAGATGCTTGCTCTTTTGCTATGCCTATGCTGCGATACCTACCACTTGCTTATCATGCCACCCATATTGTTGAACCAAGCCTCTAACCCACCTTGTCCCAGCAAACCGTTGATTGGCTATGTTACCGCTTTGCTCAGCCCCTCTTATAGCGTTGTTAGTTGCAGGTGAAGATTGAAGTTTTGTTCCTTGTTGGAACATGGAGATGTTGTTCCTGGTTGGAACATGTTTACTTGTTGGGATATCACAATATATCTTATTTAATTAATGCATCTATATACTTGGTAAAGGGTGGAAGGCTCGGCCTTATGCCTGGTGTTTTGTTCCACTCTTGCCGCCCTAGTTTCCATCATATCGGTGTTATGTTCCCGGATTTTGCGTTCCTTACGCGGCTGGGTAATAATGGGAACCCCTTGACAGTTCGCCTTAAGTAAAGCTCTTCCAGCAATGCCTAACATGGGTTTTACCTTTTGCCACCTAGCCTTTTCATTTCCCTTGGGAGTCACGCTCCTGAGGGTCATCACTATTTTACCCCCCCGGGCTAGTGCTCCTCTGAGTGTTGGTCCAACAGAGCGATGTCTTGGGCTACCAGGGGCAACTCTGGGCTGGCCTACCCGACGTCTGGCTCATCTGAGTGTGCCCTGAGAAAGAGATATGTGCAGCTCCTATCGGGATTTGTCGGCACATTCGGGCGGTGTTGCTGGTTTAGTTTTACCCTATCGAAATATCTTGTAGAACCGGGATACCGAGTCTGATCGGAATGTCTCGGGAGGAGGTCTATTCCTTCGTTGACCGTGAGAGCTTGTGATGGGCTAAGTTGGGACACCCCTGCAGGGATTTGAACTTTCAAAAGCCGTGCCCGCGGTTATGGGCAGATGGGAATTTGTTAACGTCCGGTTGTAGAAAACCTGAAGTTGACCTTAATTTAAAATACATCAACCGCGTGTGTAATCGTGATGGTCTCTTTCCGGCGGAGTCCGGGAAGTGAACACGGTGTTGGAGTTATGCTTGACGTAGGTTGTTTTAGGATCACTTCTTGATCATACTTTCTCGAACGTGCTTTGCCTTCTCTTCTCGCTCTCCTTTGCGTATGTTAGCCACCATATATGCTAGTCGCTTGCTGCAGTTCCATCTCATACTTTTACCTTACCCATAAGCTTAAATAGTCTTGATCGCGAGGGTGCGAGATTGCTGAGTCCCTGTGGCTCACAGATACTTCCAAAACCAGTTTGCAGGTGCCGTTGAGTCCGTGCAGATGATGCAACCAAGCTCAGTAGGAGCTCGTTGAAGATCTTGTCCTTTGTCTTGCTTCGTTCTAGTTGATCAGTAGTGGAGCCCAGTTGGGGTCGATCGGGGACCTTCGTCGCATTTGGGGTTCTTCTTTTATTTTGGTTCCGTAGTCGGGCCTTGATTGTATTTGGATGTCGTAATGCTTTATTCATGTAATTGTGTGAAGTGGCGATTGTAAGCCAACTATGTATCTCTTTCCCTTATGTATTACATGGGTTGTGTGAAGATTACCTCACTTGCGACATTGCTTTCAATGCGGTTATGCCTCTAAGTCGTGCTTCGACACGTGGGAGATATAGTCGCATCGAGGGCATTACAGTCGAACCCCAATTTCATATCATACATCTGTCGGAAAGATTTCCTAAGAGCTACTTGAATTCCCACTTATAAACTCCCGAAATTTTCCGGTTATGCAATCAGGAGTTGGGGATACAGGGGAAGCATAATATCTCACCCAAAAACTAGCAAATCCTACATCCAGCTGTATCCATCCTTCAACACATAACCAAGAAACCTTCAGAAATCGTCTACCTCAACCTTCGAAAAGCATCCGTTATACGAGTTATGGCAATACTCCCGAACTCCCGCCCCAGTACTGGGTGGCGTCGAGGTTATCTCACCAACAACTGCATAAAAGAGATTTTCGATGTCGGCGAAACTAATCTCAGGTATTCCAGAACTGCAACGATAAAATTGTGACGACAACACCTCGGAGCTCAACTCCCCGGGACACTGCCACAACCCCTAAATGACAGGAGGCACCAAGAACAATGTTCTCGTCACAAATCGATCGGAACGATTCCAAGATACCCGCGTGATCCAATTTTTTTAGTGAAATTTGAGAAGAGAAGAGTCAAAACTCTACGTCAGGATGCCTCACCAGAGCGATGAAGGGACTGGGGAGTAAAAAGAATTCCTAAACTCTCCGATATATAATTCCTAGAAGACTCAAAACATTTTTCTAGACTCAACTCGTCCGCTAATTCGATCAAGCAATGGGGCTCCTAAGGTCGGGGAAGGCTCTAATACCAACTTGTAACACCCTCGATGCGGCTATATCTCCCACGTGTCAAAGCATGACTTAGAGGCATAGCCGCATTGAAAGCAATGTCGCAAGTGAGGTAATCTTCACACAACCCATGTAATACATAAGGGAAAGAGATACATAGTTGGCTTACAATCGCCACTTCACACAAGTACATGAATAAAGCATTACATCATCCAAATACACACAAGGTCCGACTACGGAACCAAAATAAAAGAAGACTACCCCAAATGCTACACAGATCCCCGATCATCCCGACTGGGCTCCACTACTGATCAACTAGATCGAAACAAGACAAAGGACAAGATCTTCATCGAGCTCCTCCTGAGCTTGGTTGCGTCACCTGCTCGGCAACATCGGCACTTGCAAACTGGTTTTGAAAGTAACTGTGAGTCACGGGGACTCAGCAATCTCACACCCTCACGATCAAGACTATTTAAGCTTATGGGTAAGGTACAAGGTATGATGTGGAGCTGCAGCAAGCGACTAGCATATATGGTGGCTAACATACGCAAAAGAGAGCGAGAAGAGAAGGCAAAGCACGGTCGAACAACTATGATCAAGAAGTGATCCTAGAACAACCTACGTCAAGCATAACTCCAACACCGTGTTCACTTCCCGGACTCCGCCGAGAAGAGACCATCACGGTTACACACGCGGTAGATGTATTTTAATTAAGGTCAGGTTTTCTACAACCGGACATTAACAAATTCCCATCTGCCCATAACCGCGGGCACGACTTTCGAAAATTCAAATCCCTGCAGGGGTGTCCCAACTTAGCCCATCACAAGCTCTCACAGTCAACGAAGGATATTCCTTCTAGCGGGAAGACCCGATCAGACTCGGAATCCCGGTTACAAGACATTTCGACAATGGTAAAACAAGACCAGCAAAGCCACCCAGATGTGCCGACAAATCCCGATAGGAGCTGCACATATCTCGTTCTCAGGGCACACCGGATGAGCCAGACGTCGGGTGGGCCAGCCCAGAGTTGCCCCTGGTAGCTCCGGACATCGCTCAGTTTGGACCAACACTCAGAGGAGCACTCGCCCGGGGGTTTAATAAAGATGACCCTTGGGAAGGCCTACCCAAGGGAAATAAAAAGGCTAGGTGGCGAATGGTAAAACCAATGTTGGGCCTTGCTGGAGGAGTTTTATTCAAGGCGAACTGTCAAGGGGTTCCCATTATACCCAACCGCGTAAGGAACGCAAAATCCGGGAACATAACAGCGATATGACAGAAACTAGGGCGGCAAGAGTGGAACAAAACACCAGGCATAAGGCCGAGCCTTCCACCCTTTACCAAGTATATAGATGCATTAATTAAATAAGAGATATTGTGATATCCCAACAAATAAACATGTTCCAACAAGGAACAACATCTCCATGTTCCAACAAGGAACAAACTTCAATCTTCACCTGCAACTAACAACGCTATAAGAGGGGCTGAGCAAAGCGGTAACATAGCCAAACAACAGTTTGCTAGGACAAGGGGGGTTAGAGGCTTGGTTCAACAATATGGGAGGCATGATAAGCAAGTGGTAGGTATTGCAGCATAGGCATAGCAAAAGAGCGAGCAACTAGCAAGCAAAGATAGAAGTGATTTCAAGGGTATGGTCATCTTGCCTGAAATCCCGCAAGGAAGAAGAACGAGTCCATGAGGAAGACAAACGGGCGTAGTCGAACGGGTCCTCACAATCACGACGTTACCGGAACCAACCCGAAGAAGCAACACCGGAAAGAAGCACACAACATAGTAAACAACCACCACATAAGCATGGCATGATGTACAAACAATTATGATGTATGTCCGGTTTAATGAAGCATGGCATGGCAAAATGCACAAACAATCCTACAAATTAAATGGAGCTCAATATGCAACGAGTTGCATATAGACGAAACACCACATGACTTATTTAGTTCTCTCTCGTTTATGAACCCAACAAGATTAAATGTTGTTAGCATGGCAAGAGGGTAAAGCAAATGAAAACTACCTATCTAGTCAAGTTTAAATGAGGCCGGAAACAACGAACAACAATTCCGGTAAATCCCCATATGCATATTTAGGTTTGGTACTGTTCTGCCCTAAACACAATTTTAGAGTTGTTAAACATGCAAAGTAAAGCCATCATGATAATCTAGGCATTTTTCTACCCAATTTACATATAAAGATTATTTAAAACCGAGCTACGGTTACTTAGTTATGAAATAAATCATTTTAACATGGCAATTAAGCAAAACTTAAACAAACAACATTTTAAACATGGATGGAAAAGACATATTATGAAACTACACAAAATTCTAAGCAACTTTCATATATAACTTATTTTAATCCGATGCACGGTTTGTGAGTTGTTATATGCATGTTGTCTAGGGACTTTTCTGTACAACAACAGTTTTCTGGAAAAAATAGCTAAAATCGCAGATGCAAAAAAAAACATACATAGGCCGAATCTGAAGCATGTTGGGCCAGCAGAGAGAAAGAAAGAAAAAAACCAAGGTCGCGCTGGGGCCTCACCATGGGCTTCGGCCCAGATCTGTGGAGGAGGCGGCCTGGCAGGGCACGCTGGGCCTTGGCGCTCGTTCTCGCTGACGCTGGAACGGGTCAACGCAGGGGGCGGTACTTG
The DNA here is from genome assembly GCF_056163025.1 of Triticum urartu. NCBI lineage: Eukaryota > Viridiplantae > Streptophyta > Magnoliopsida > Poales > Poaceae > Triticum > Triticum urartu. The sequence goes on from NC_141876.1 coordinate 265,000,325, forward strand.
TCCTGTTGCTCGAAGAAGAGGGAGCCAGCAGGCGCGGTGATGGACTCTGGCGACGACGAGGCAGAGCAGCAGTGAGGCGAGGCGGGGACCAGCCGGATCCGGCGGGGGGAAGATCGGAGGCGCGCACGGGACGACGTTGGCGGAGCTTGGCGCAAAGGCGCGGGTCAGGCGCGGCCATGGCGGTTGCTGCAAGGCCATTGCGCGGGGAACGATGGCGACAGGGTTGCGGGCACGGGGCGGCTCGGCCTTGGGAACCAGAGGAGGCGGGAGCGAGGCCATTGCTCAAGGTCGCGAGGAGACAGGAACGACGCTCCTGCTCGGGGCCTTGGCCGCGCGTGGCTGCAGGGATCTTCGACTGGAGCAGGGCGATACTCCCTGGAGGTTGGGGATGGCTCGGTCAACGGCTTCGAGAACGAATGGACGAGGCGGCGATGGGGAACGGCACTCCGGCGAGGTCCGCGAGGCGCGAGGGGAGCTGCTGGCGCCCGAAGCCTCCTGGACTCCATGGCAGTCTCCCTGGGAGGTCTCTGCGAGGTCCAAAACGACATGAGGAGCGAAGGGAAAAGAGCAAAATGGAAAGGGCACGGGGCGGCGCTGTCCCTAGTGGTGGTTGCCGGCAGCGGCGCTGGTCGTCGGGCGAGGAAGGAGGCCGCGGAGGAGCTTCGGTGGCCGGCTGGTGCACGGGTTGTTGGGGCCTCGGGCGCTCGGGGCTGCAGGAGGTGGACGAGGGAATCAGGGGAGGCGCTGGTTGGAGGGGGGAGATCGACAGGATTTTTGGATCGGGGACGCACAAACTGATTGGATGGGGATCGATCCCGAGGTGGGAGACGCAGTGTGGCGGCGGCGGCAGGGACAAACCCACTAGATTTTAGGGTTTTGTCCAGATTTAGACTAGGAGTCTTTTATATATGGAAAGAGGGGGGAAGTTTAGGGTAGATTTGGACCCTTTGATCGAAATTTGGTGGTTGAGAAAAATAGACTGGTTGAGTGCAAAACTAAACCGAAGGTAATTGGGGAACTAGGTGTAGCGCGATTTGGTCCCTCCAATCAAAATTGGACGGGCCGAGATAACTAGGTTAGGAAGTCCAAATAAGAAAACGGTGACGTTTTGCAGATGTTTGGGGATGTTCCGGACCCATCGGTCACGACTGCTCGGGTCGGGTCCGGGACAATTTTCGGACGCGCGCGCGAGGAGGGCCGCGGGCTGACGAGAGAGGTTAGGTTGGGCCTGGCGGTAGGTAGTGGGCTATGTAGACGGTCTCGAGCTGAGAGAAGAGAAGAGAGGGAGGCCCGGCGACTGTTTCCGGAGACCGAAAACGTCCGACGTGTGCCCGGCTATAATGCCGCTATAGTTTAACGGTTGGGCTATCAAACGAACTCCGAATGCGATGAAACTTGTAAGGCGGCCTACCTACAACATAACAACACCACATGCCAACTCTCATCCCATTCCGAGAACATTTTCCGGCCACTTATAAAATACTATTTTGGACATGCCGCGGGCGCGTGCAAGTGTGTCTGAGCTCAGAACGAACAACGGACGAAACTGGAAGACCCGGACGAATGCACGTTTTGAAAACATGATGATGCAATGCACATGATGACAAGACAAGATGCAACACGCAAGCGAATGACATGGCAACAACAGCGAATAACTGGACGACACCTGGCGCAACGGTCTCGGGGCGTCACACAGTCCCAACCGCCACCTCCCCTCCTCCTGCGGACGACGCCGAGGTGTTGTCTCAAGAGGCACCGGATCGAGGGGAGACAGTCCCGGAGGCGCCTCGAGGCGACCTTCCGGACTCCGGGAGCCGAGGGGACGGGGCCCCTAAGAGCTCCGAGTTCGGCCCTCAGCCGAACACCGCGCTGGAACCTCCAGCGGTTCTAGGCTCGGGCAGGCGGCCTCCTTCTAAGAGGGGCAAGACGCCTGTGCCGGTGACCTCTGTCCATCCAGAGGCGCCGGACAATCTGCTGGAAGTGCTTCGCAGCGCTTCCATCGACGAGGAGCACCGTACTGTTATGAGTGCGGTGGTCCAGAAGGTTCACTCCGCCGAGAGCGGGTTGACTGAAGCCTGTGCCAGCCTTCTAACAAGCTTTGAGGTAAGTGTTTTAAATGTAGTAGAAATATTACCACATAGACAGTAGCCCCTGATGCTTTGTTTGGTGTTCACAAAGAAAAGCCGAACAGAGGATCAAATAATATCGCAGGAGTCTAATATAAGTATGTCAATATGCATATGCAGGCTTCGCTGCTGGTGTCCGCCGCACTGACTGCGGAGGTCGCCGTACTGAAGCAGGACCTCGAGGGGTCCAGGAAAGAGCTCGGCCTTGCCAAGGGGCAGCTCGAGGAGAACAAGGGTAAGTAATACCCTGTCTATAGATATGTATATATAAAAGAAGACGCGATTGCAAAATGACAGGATCAACGTATATTTGCCAGGGGCCACGAGCGAGGTGGCGACCCTGAAGCAAGCGCTAACCAAGGCCGAAGATAACGCGGCCAAGGAGCGCACCGAGCGAGAGAAGCACGAGGCTCGGGTGGGCGAGGTGCAGGAAGAGCTCCAGGCTCTCGTGGCAAAGCATGAGGCGTTGGAGCTTGACTCAAAGACGCGGGAGTCTGAGCTTGCCGCGGCCCTCGAGAGCTCAAGAAGTGCCAAGGCCGAAGCCTAAAAGGCCCTCCAGGAGATCGACGCAATGAACAAGATAGCGGCGGGTAAGGCTTTCTATATGCAAAGCAAGCATGTAAAAGTAAATTACCAATTACTTACCCGAATCCAGAGCTCTCCAGGAGCATTCGCAGATTTGCCCCGTAGCGTGTCTGATGCCGCACAATTTTACCAGGCCAAGGATGGAAGCTCAACGGAGAAGCTGTTCTGGTCTCAGTATGCTGAGGCCGAACACCCGGTGCCAATGAGCGACCAGCTGAAGCAGATGGTCGAGCTACATAAGGCGGCCGATCGGGCCATGAGGAGCTTTATAGTCCGGCTGTGGCCTGACGACGCCCTTCCGAACAACTTCTTCGGCCTGGTGAGGCGGCTTGTGGATGCCTGCCCGCGGCTGGAGGTCGTCAAGCGATCTGTCTGCATTGAAGGTGCACGCCGGGCTTTTGCCCGTGTGAAATTGTAGTGGGTCAAGCTAGACGCCGTGAAGCTGATCAAGGAGGGGCCGCCGGAGGGCAAGGAGCACCGCCACCCCGAGATGTACTACGAGGGTGTTCTGCCGGGTGCCCGTCTCATAGCGGACGAGTGTTCAAAAGATGTAATATTTGAGTGAGACTTGCTCATTTTATCCTGTATTTAGGAAAACTTGTTTCATATGCGCTATGCAATGCTTGTTTGAATTTAAAATATTACCTTCTGTTTGGCTGTTTATCCAATCTGAGAGATGGCTAGTCCTCGGCTTCTGCCCCCATGCCACGAGTGCTGGGGTGTTCGGGATAAACCTGAGCACTCTTGTTCCCATGTTTGGGGTCCTTCGAGGGAGGTGCTCAGCACAGCGAACAAGGCAACCAGACTAATAATGCTTTATCACTCTCACTTAGCCATAGAATTCTATAATTTTAAATTTTGGCGAAGCCCCTGGTATTCAGAAGGCCGAATTTGGGGCGCGATACACGCCTTTAAGCCGGACAGGGCCGACCCCTCGCTCTAAGCGGCAAGTCTTTAGGGACTCGAAAACCTCGCCGAACAGCGACCAGTCTCTCGCCTTATCATGACAGTCAGTTTTAGCTTTCTCTACTGAGGTGCTGAACCCAGCAGAACTGGGGCACAATTGCAGTAGTTCTCCTAGCGCTACCTCAGCCGATAGAGCGGAACTTAAGGTACCAAAACATAGGAGCCGGGCAAACCCAACATTTGACTAAAGACATGATTCGGATCTGATGCATATAATGCTATAAGTTCGGGGTGCCGCACTTGTGAAAGTGTTCGGACTTTTCACACCGTATTGTGGGGTACGTAAGCCCCTGGCGTATTAGCCGTACCAAAGTGTACGGTTGCAAGACGTCGTTAATGAACACACACACACACACACACACATATATATATATATAACAAGAATGCAATAATAGTCATAATGTCATGCTTTGTTTATTCAAAAAATTGCGTTAAAGCAGAGTGATACAGATAGTGCGATAAGCAAAGAGCAGGACTATGTCCCTTCCAAGGGCAAGCTGAGGAATGATATTAAATCGAATATTTCTCTTGTTACTGTAATCCACCTGGGAATTCCGTGGTATGACGTAGCTGTCTGCCTCCTTGGTTGCTGCATCATGTGTTCGGCAATAGTGCTGCCGGACAGTGTTTCCAGAGATTAAGGTCCTGAAAAAAGAGAAAAATGACCAAACGGGAAGCCCCTAGTGCGGTTTAAGCCACGTCTTGGGGCGTGCCGCAGTTGTGTCCCCCTCCCCACCTGTGCCCATGGTATTTTTAATGCGTAATTATGTACACGTGGCACGAGTTTCACCGTTGGGCTGGGGTTGGGGTAGCCGCCGTATTGCTACGTGAGCTCAGATCGCGCCAGGCGGTCTATTTGCCGATTGCTCCGAGCACGCTTGAAGGTGTCCGGGCTTTGAAGTGCCGAACTGGTTGATTGCCTTGAGAGGCTGCTTTGCGCTTCTTCCGCGAGGGCCGCGGTGTTCTCCTCTGTTCGGAGAGAACGCTCTGTGTTTCCATTGACTGTAATAACTCCGCGAGGTCCTGGCATCTTGAGCTTGAGGTATGTATAGTGCGGTACCGCATTGAATTTAGCAAATGTGGTTCGCCCGAGCAGCGCGTGATAACCACTGCGGAACGGGACTATATCGAAGATTAACTCTTTGCTTCATAAGTTATCCGGGGATCCGAAGACCACTTCCAGTGTAATTGAGCCTGTGTAATGGGCCTCTACACCTGGAATGACGCCTTTAAAGGTCGTTTTTGTGGGTTTGATCCTTGAGGGGTCTATACCCATTTTGCGCACTGTATCCTGATAAAGCAGGTTCAGGCTGCTGCCGCCATCCATAAGGACTCGAGTGAGGTGAAATCCGTCAATGATTGGGTCTAGGACCAGTGTGGCAAATCCGCCATGACGGATACTAGTGGGGTGGTCCCTGCGATCGAAGGTGATCGGATAGGAGGACCAAGGGTTGAACTTTGGGGCGACTGGCTCCAACGCATATATGTCCCTGAGCGCACGCTTCCACTCCCTCTTGGGGATGTGGGTTGCGTATATCATGTTCACCATCCGCACTTGCGGGGGAAACCTCTTCTGTCCTCCGGTGTGTGGCTGCCAGGGCTCCTCCTCGTCATTGCTATGCGGCCCCTTGTCCTTGTTTTCGGCAATTAACTTGCCGACCTGCTTGAACACCCAACAATCCCTGTTGGTGTGATTGGCTGGCTTGTCTGGGGTGCCGTGTATTTGACACGAGCGATCGAGTATACGGTCCAAGCTGGACGGACCCGGCGTACTTTGTTTGAATGGCTTTTTCCACTGACCGGGTTTAGAGCCTTTGAATCCGGCATTGACTGCCGTATCCTCGGTATTTTCACTGTTAATGCGACGCTTATGTTTGTTGCGACGTGACCTGCTATTGCCGTCCTTGGTATCCGAGGTACCATGGTTCTTTGATATGTCATTACTGCGAGCCAGCCAGCTGTCTTCTCCCGCACAAAAGCAGGTCATGAGCATCATGAGAGCTGCCATAGATTTCGGCTTTTCCTGACCAAGGTGCCGGGCTAGCCACTCGTCTCGGATGTTGTGTTTGAAAGCCGCTAAGGCCTCTGCATCCGGACAGTCGACGATTTGATTTTTCTTTGTAAGGAACCGAGTCTAGAATTGCCTGGCCGACTCTTCTGGCTGCTGAATTATGTGGCTCAAGTCATCGGCGTCTGGTGGTCGCACATAAGTGCCCTGAAAGTTGTCGAGGAATGCGGCTTCCAGATCTTCCCAACAGCTAATGGAGTCCGCTGGCAAGCTTTTAAGCCAATGCCGCGCTGGTCCTTTGAGCTTTAGTGGGAGGTATTTGATGGCGTGTAAGTCATCACCGCGGGCCATGTGGATGTGGAGGAGGAAATCCTCGATCCATACTGCGGGATCTGTTGTGCCGTCGTATGATTCAATATTTACAGGTTTGAAACCTTCTGGGAATTGATGTTCCATTACTTCGTCTGTGAAGCATAAGGGGTGTGCGGCGCCTCTGTATTGGGCTATATCACGACGCAACTCGAATGGGTCTTGCCCGCTGTGTTCGGCCCGGCCGGATTTGCTTTTACTGTATCTGGCGTGATGTTTATCGTCTCGCAGAGTTGTGCACCCTCGTGATCCGTAGATCGATCTTGCATGCTTTGCTTTGTCCTCCAATATGTCTCGCAGGTCTGGCATATCTCCCCATGCCTTTTTATTTGAATGGCGTCGGGGTAGAGGCTGAGTTTTTGGCTGGAATGCCTCTCTATCGCGGCCACGAGGTGGCCGATCAGCCGTATCGTATGCTTCTTCCTCCAGTCAGGGTAGTAACCTGCACTTTGGGTAATTCTTGGAGGGGCGCTCGAGTTTATATTCCTCGGCCGCAAGGACTTCAGTCCATCTGTCAGCTAGCAGATCTTGATTAGCTTGAAGCTGCTGCTGCTTTTTCTTCAGGCTATTTGCCATGGCCATAAGCCGACGCTTGAAGCGCTCTTGTTCAACGGGAACCTATGGTACGGCGAATTCATCATCGCCGAGGCTTGCCTCGTCTTCGGAGGGGGGCATGTAATTGTCATCCTCCTCCTCTCCGTCTGCCGCTCTCTCAGGAGGGCTGGCTCCTCCCTCCTCCTGCTCTAAATCTTGCTGGAGGGGATTGTTGTTGTCTACGGCACTATCCGGAGTGCTATTATCTCCCGAGCCGGTATCACCACTTTTGATTTGGTGGGACTTAGAGCGGCACCGCTGATGTCGGCGCTTGGGTTGCTTCTTGGAGGGGTCATCCTCCGTTGTCTAATCGCCATTGCCTTCTTTGGGTGTATCCACCATGTATATGTCATAGGACGAGGTGGCTTTCCAGTGCCCTATAGGCGCTGGTTCATGTTCGTCTCCTAGATCGTCGTCCATACCGTCGATGTCTTCGGAATCGGAGTTGAGCATGTCGGTTAAATCATCGACAGTGGCTACGAAGTGGGTGGTGGGTGGGCGTCGAATTTCTTCGTCGTCCGCATCCCAATCCTGTTGGTCATAGTCCGGCCAGGGCTCTCCTGACAAAGAGAGAGACCTTAGTGAATTCAGAATGTCACCGAAGGGCGCGTGCTGAAAGATATCCACGGTGGTGAATTCCATGATCGGCGCCCAATCGGATTCGATTGGCAGGGGCGCGGACGGTTCGGAGTCCGGAAAAGAGTCCGGCACCTTGGAGTCACGGGCTTCGCAGAGGTTTAGGCTGGTGTTCGGCTCGATCGCCGTTGAGACTACAGCCCCTGAGGCGGTGTCTAGCCACCCGTCCTCGATTGGCGCAGTTGGCTCCGAGCTAAGGGTCGGAGTTGATGCGAGCGCGGCCTCTGGGGTACTGTTCGGCGGCAGAGTTAGGTCATACTCGTCTTGACAGTGCGGCGCGCCCGGCTGTGGCTCGAATCCGTCAAAGATCAAGTCTCCGCGGATGTTGGCCGTGTGGTTCAAACTTCCAAATCTGACCTGATGGCCAGGGGCATAGCTTTCAATCTGCTCCAGATGGCCAAGCGAATTAGCCCGCAGTGCAAAGCCGCCGAACACGAAGATCTGTCCAGGGAGAAAGGTCTCACCCTGGACCGCATCGTTGTTGATGATCGGAGGAGCCATCGGGCCTAAAGGTGACGACACAGAGGAACTCTCAATGAAAGCACCAATGTCGGTGTCAAAACCGGCGGATCTCGGGTAGGGGGTCCCGAACTGTGCGTCTAGGCCGGATGGTAACACGAGGCAGGGGACACAATGTTTTACCCAGGTTTGGGCCCTCTTGATGGAGGTAAAACCCTACGTCCTGCTTGATTGATATTGATGATATGGGTAGTACAAGAGTAGATCTACCACGAGATCAGAGAAGCTAAACCCTAGAAGCTAGCCTATGGTATGATTGTATGTTGTGGTTGTTGTCCTACGGACTAAAACCCTTCGGTTTATATAGACACCGGAGAGGGTTAGGGTTACACAAGGTTGGTTACAAAGGAGGAGATATCCATATCCGTATTGCCTAGCTTGCCTTCCACGCCAAGTAGAGTCCCATCCGGACACGAGACGAAGTCTTCAATCTTGTATCTTCATAGTCTAACAGTCCGGCCAATGGAAATAGTCCGGCTGTCCGGAGACCCCCTAATCCAGGATTCCCTCATGACCTCTTGGCCGAAGTGTAACGAGGGCTTGCTGGAGCTCTGCTTGGTGGCAAGGGACGGAAGGTGGCTGCGAGGACCCGGGCTCTGGTGGTCTTCAGGTGTAACGCCCCGAGACCGTTGCGCTAGGTGTCTTCCAGTTATTCGCTGTCGTTGCCATGTCATTCTCTTGCGTGTTGCATCTTGTCATGTCATCATGTGCATTGCATCATCATGTTTTCAAAACTTGCATCCGTCCCGGTCTCCTCGTTCCGTCCGTTGTCCGTTCTGAGCCCAGACACACTTGCACGCGCCCGCGACATGTCTGAAATAGTATTTTATAAGTGCCCGGAAAATGTTCTCGGATTGGGTCGAAAGTTGGCGTGTGGTCTTATTATAGTGTAGATAGACCGCCTGTCAAGTTTCATCGCATTCGGAGTTCATTTGATAGCCTAACCGTTAATCTATAGCGGCAGTATAGCCGGTCTTTCGTCGGACGTTTTCGGTCTCCGGAAACTGTCGTCGGGCCCTCTCTCTCTTCTCTCCTCTCAGCCTCGCCACAGTCCACCTAGGCCCTTGCCTACCCCTCTTTGCACAGTGCATCGGCCTATCGTGCGCGTCCGAAGCTTCCCCGGACCCGACCCGGACAGTCGTCACCGTTGGATCCGGATCATCCCCAAACATCTACAAAACATCACCGTTTGCTTATTTCGACTCCCTAGCTATTTTATTCGCGTTCGTCCGATTGCGATCGGAGGGACGAGATAGCCTCTACCCTAATCCCTTTGCAATATAAATAGTGGGCAACCCTAGAAATTAGGGATCTTGTCCCATCCTCCGCCGCCACCAGCCCACTATCTCCTCCTCCTTGGGATCCCCTCCCAATCCAAACCACCAACCAAAGCCGTCAGTTTCCTCCTCGTTTTCCAGATCGGGCCAACCACAACCAGCCAACTTCATCGATCCAACCCACCAATCATGGAAGCCCCACAGCCAGCCACCTTCCCCGATACACGCATCGATCCAGCCCCGTCGAGCTCCTCTGCTCGGCCCCATCGTCGTCCCGCTCGTCTGCATCGGTGGCCAGGCACCCGAGGCATCGCGCTCCTCCCGCTCATCACCTCGCCTCCCCTACCTTCCCTTCCTTCTCGTTTCTCTCTTTCTCATTGCTCTCTCTGATGCATCACGGAACCGAGCCACCATGTCCGCCGCCAAGTTCCTGTCGGGAGCAACGCCGCCCGGATCCGGTTGTCTCCGCATCGTCCGCGCCCCTGCCTCGCCATGAGCGCGCCCGCCTCCTCCTGCTAACTTGCCTCATCACCGAAGCAGCTCGTCCACGAGCTTGACCTCGTCCCCGCCCACGGCCATGACCAACAACAGCTCTCCGTCGCCTCCAGAGAACACCACAGGCCGCCGCTAGGCCCGACCAGGTCCGAGGCCCCCTTCCTTTCGTCGGCGTTCCCTTTCGGATCCTGTTGCCGGAGCCTATCCCCGCTGATGCTCGCCGTCGTTGTTTTCTTCTTGACCGCCGTCAACGCCGGGTCCGGCGTCTGCTTTGAGCAGAGAAGGAAGTCACCCGCGTCTTGCCGCCCGAACGCGCCTCCTCCGTCCCTGGACCTGTTTCCCCACGCCCTCGCCATCTTCCGCTGTTTCCGGGCGTCGCCGGGCACCTTCACCTCGAGCTGCCGGAGTTTGCGCCGCCGCTGCTCTGTTTCTGCTTCTGCTTCCTATCGAACAGGGAGTCGTGCCCGCAAACCGCTCCCTCGCCCGCTCGTCCATCGTGCGTTGACTTCCAGCGTCGATCGCGCGCAGCCCATCTCCAGGCCGCCTATCTCCTGCGCGCGTGGGCCACAAGCAAACCGGCCCAGCGTGCCCTTGCCGGCCTCCCTCTCCACCAAAACAGGCCGAGGCCCAGATCTGCCGCGCCCCTGTAGGCCCAATGTGAGCTGCGCTCCAGATTCGGCCCAGCTCTATATTTTTTTCTGCCTGATCGTTCTTCCTTTTATCCTGTGAATGCCAAATTTGCAGAAAAACCCTTGCATTTCATGCATTTAATAACTCACAAATGGTGCATCGGAGTAAAATGATTTATATATGAAACTTGTTTAGAATTTTGTCTAGATTCATAATATCCAACTTTCATCTATGTTTGAAATGTTTAAAATGATATTTGCATTATTTTACTCCTATGCCATGTTAAAATGCTTTAATTCATAATTAATTAACCCTAGCTCCAAATTTAATAAACTTTATATGTAAATGGGGTAGAATTTTGCCTGTTTAACATGGTGGCATCATCTTGCATGTTTAATAACTATAAAATATGGTTTAGGGCAGAACAGTACCAAATCTTAAAATATGCATATGGGGTTTTACCGGAATTGTTGTTCGTTGTTTCCGGCCTCATTTAAACTTGCCTATATAGGTAGTTTTGTTGTGCTTCACCCCTTGCCATGTTAATCAACATTTAATATTGTTGGGTACATAAACGAGATCGAACTAAATAACTTGACGTGGTGTTTCGTCAATATGCACCGTTGCATATTGCGCTCCACTTAGTTTGTAGGATTGCTTGTGCTCTTTTGCCATGCCATGCTTCATTAAACCGGACATGCATCATACATGGTTGTGCATCATGCCATGCTTATGTCATGGTTGTTTACTATGTTGTTTGCTTTCTTTCCTGTGTACTTCTTCTCGGTAATCTGGTAATGTCGCGTTTATGAGGATCCGTTCAACTACGTCCGTTTGTCTTCTTCATGGACTCGTTCTTCTTCCTTGCGGGATTTCAGGCAATATGACCATACCCTCGAAATCACTTCTATCTTTGCTTGCTAGTTGCTCGCTCTTTTGCTATGCCTATGCTGGGATACCTACCACTTGCTTATCATGCCTCCCATATTGTTAAACCAAGCCTCTAACCCACCTTGTCCTAGCAAACCATTGTTTGGCTATGTTACCGCTTTGCTCAGCCCCTCTTATAGCGTTGTTAGTTGCAGATGATGATTGGAGTTTGTTCCATGTTGGAACATGGATATTTTGTTGGGATATCACAATATCTCTTATTTAATTAATGCATCTATACACTTGGTAAAGGGTGGAAGGCTCGGCCTTATGCCTGGTGTTTTGTTCCACTCTTGCCGCCCTAGTTTCCGTCATATCGGTGTTATGTTCTCGAATTTTGCGTTCCTTACACGGTTGGGTTATAATGGGAACCCCTTGACAGTTCACCTTGAATAAAACTCCTCCAGCAATGCCCAACCTTGGTTTTACCATTCGCCACCTAGCCTTTTCTTTCCCTTGGGTTCTACAGACTCAAGGGTCATCTTTATTTAAACTCCCCTTGGCCAGTGCTCCTCTGAGTGTTGGTCCGACTGAGTAGACTGCGGGGCACCTCGGGGCAACTTGAGGGTTGGTTTTACTCGTAGGATGTCTCATCTGAGTGTGCCCTGAGAACGAGATATGTGCAGCTCCTATCGGGATTTGTCGGCACATTCAGGCGGTGTTGCTGGACTTGTTTTACCATTGTCGAGGATGTCTTGTAACCGGGATACCGAGTCTGATCGGATTGTCTTGGGAGAAGGAATATCCTTCGTTGACCGTGAGAGCTTGTGATGGGCTAAGTTGGGACACCCCTACAGGGTTTTGAACTTTTGAAAGCCGTGCCCGCGGTTATGGGCAGATGGGAATTTGTTAATGTCTGGTTGTAGAAAACCTTAAGTTGACCTTAATTAAAATGCATCAACCGCGTGTGTAACCGTGATGGTCTCTTCTAGGCGGAGTCCGGGAAGTGAACACGGTGTTGGAGTTATGTTTGACGTAGGTTGTTCTAGGATCACTTCTTGATCATAGTTGTTCGACCGTGCTTTTGCCTTCTCTTCTCGCTCTCTTTTGCGTATGTTAGCCACCATATATGCTAGTCTCTTGCTGCAGCTCCACATCATACCTTTACCCTTCCTATAAGCTTAAATAGTCTTGATCGCGAGGGTGTGAGATTGCTGAGTCCTCGTGACTCACAAATACTTCCAAAACCAGCTTGCAGGTGCCGATGATACCGTGCCGGTGACACAACTGAGCTCAGGAGGAGCTCGATGAAGATCTTATCCATTGTGTTGTTTCGTTTCAGTCGATCAGTAGTGGAGCCCAGTTGGGACGATCGGGGATCTGTGTAGCATTTGGGTAGTCTTCTTTTATTTTGGTTCCGTAGCCGGACCTTGATTGTATCTGGATGATGTAATGCTTTATTCATGTTTTGTGAGAAGTGGCCATTGTAAGCCAACTATGTATCTCTTTCCCTTATTGTATTACATGGGTTGTTGTGAAGATTACCTCACTTGTGACATTGCTTTCAATGCGGTTATGCCTCTAAGTCGTGCTTCGACACATGGGAGATATAGCCGCATCGAGGGCATTACATTAGGGAAGACGAACGGGAGGCACGGGAACTCGGGGATGGCTCACCTCGATCTGGATCAAGGACGACTGTGGGCTATGGTAGGCTGGTTGGGGAAAACGAGGGAGAGTGGGTGGATTTGGATCGGGAGGATCCCGAGGTGGGAGATGCTGGTGGCGGCGCGATGGGACAAGGTGGAGGATTTTTAGGGTTGTCCAAAATAGACTAGGAGTGGACTATATATACGGGAAAAGAGGGAAGTTGGATCATCCGATTAGAATCGAACGGTTGAGAATCTACATGTTAGAAAGACCAAACAAGGAAACAGTGATGTTTTGTAGATGTTTGGGGATGATCCGGACCCACCGGTGACGACTGCCCGGGTCGGGTTCGGGACAACTTTCGGACGCGCGCGAGGGGTCAATGCACCGCACAAGGAGGGGTCAGGCTGGGCCTAGGTGGACTGTGTAGACGGTCTAGGGAGGAAAGAGAGGGAAAGCCTGACAACAGTTTTCGGAGACCGAAAACGTCCGACGATTGACCGACTATAATGCCGCTATAGTTAACCGATGTGGCGTCAAACAGACTCCGAATGCGATGAAACTTGGCAGGTGACCTACTGACAATGAGACAACACCGCATGCTAACTTTCAACCCATTACGAGAACATTTTTCGGCCACTTATAAAATAATATTTCAGACGTGCCGCGGGTGCGTGCAAGTGTGTCTAGGCTCAGAACGGACAACAGGGAGAATGGGGAGACCCGGACGAATGCAAGTTTTGAAAACATGATGATGCAATGCACATGATGACATGGCAAGATGCAACACGCAAGCGAATGACATGGCAAAGACGACGAATAACTGGGAGACACCTGGCGCATCGGTCTCGGGGCGTCAGAACACTCCACCACTACGAGAGGATTTCGTCCCGAGATCTAGGATGGCACCGGAGAGAAACGGAAAAGGAAGAGGTAAAACGAAGTTGCTTCTTTGGCAAATGAGTGAAACCAATGAACCTTAGAAGTTGAACAACTTGAAAGAAATAACACAACGAAGATGAGCAAAGTTGAAAACACTCCGTTAGAAAAGAGGAACAAGGAACATTACTTTAACATTGTAGGTTGAAGAACATAAGAAAAAGGGTTCCAATGTACAAGAAGTACATGCAAGCACTCCGGTTGAAACGAGATGTACAAGGAATGATAAAGATCAAATACGACAACACTCCGGTAGAAACAAGATAGAGGAGGAAAAAGAATGATATAATTTGGACCGCACTCCGACTGTAAATGGAAGGAAAATGAACATGAACTTGACAAGATGAGAGGATACTTCATGAGATCAACAACACACTGCCTCGAGAACTATTGAAAGAATGGAACAAGGGGTAGAAAGATCTCAAACAGCACTCCGGTTGAGAAGGAAGGCAAAACTTGATAAGATGAGAGAACTTGAATGAAAACACGACACTCCGGTTGAATGGATAAGCAAAAGGAAATAACATGACCTTTGACAACAAATGGGATGATAGGTCGAAGAGTGCAGCATCACAATGCCTCCGGAAGAAATGAAAGAGATGAATTTACTGAATGGAGGAAAACAAGATCTGAAAAGAGCACGCTTACCCGAGATGCTAGAACGGAGTTGTTGGATTATCAACAACTAAAGGATAAGCTTGTTGTGGCCTTATGGAAAACATCTCAAAATCTTGAGGTGAAATTCTGCCACTAACGAAAAACAATAGATTTGGATTGATATAAACAAGGAGACGAGAAGCTTATCTCACCGGGAGGATAAATGAAGAACTTGGGTCATTTATAAGCACCATAATTAGCAACAATCCTTAGGGAAAGCTTTAGTTGAAATATAACCCAAGATAATTCCAATGAAGGGATTGATGGGTTGAAAAGATGTCCTGAATGAACTGAAAATGATGGATTTAAGATATGTCATTCGGGATAACTTGTGAATCATGAAACACCAAGCAATTGTCAAAATGACGTAACACCACCTCAAAAGATAAGGTATAACGAATTGCACTTTGGAATGCAAGATGAAGAATACTTGAAGTATAGCTTGGCGGGTCATGACTTCGGGAGAGATCCTGAAGAACAATTGAAGAATGGAATGAATTCTTGACGAACCACCATGTTGAGCCTTCATGAGAATTTCAGTAACAAAAGAATGATCAAGCGAAAGGAAAGTTGGAAAGAACTCCGGGTGAAGCCTTGCAATGATTAGATGGAGCTTCGTGGTGATATAGTTGAGAGATCTTGGAACTCCGGGAAAAGAAAGGTGAACAAAAGAAATCAAGAATTTTGATGAACCTCCGGAATAAGGAATAGAATCACCTCAAAGAAAACAAGAATACGATTTACTGTATGTTTATCCTTCATCAACTTAACTTGATGACAAGCAACGGATTTGGCATACTACTTATTCTCATAGAAAGGTTTAAGAGAGATATAGCATAAACTCAATGAACCACCGGTAGGATTGAAACAACGAATAAATTGAAATGATAACGAAGGAAGAGAAATCTTGAATTGAACCACCGTAAGAATTGAAAATGAAAGTAGCAAAGGCACCATTCATCGGGAAGAATTGGAAATGAATGAAAATACTTGAGGGAATTTAGATACATGAGAACGAAGAGATCACGAGCTGATAGGAGAAAACTTGAATGATGCACCGGTAAGATTTGGAGAACGAGAGCTGAAAGATGGAATGAATAATTCTGAGTTGATGGCTTTTGGAGGATCAAACTGAAAAGACTCCTGAATTGCTCTGGATAGGTGAAAAGAATTCTCACAATCGAAAACAATTATGAGAGGATGGCATCAAGCTTGAACTACGCATCTCTGAGAGAACGGATAAGATTTGGACGAAAAACTCTTCTTCGGTCTTCAAATGTTGAGAAAGACGATGAGAAACACCACCTTGAATTGTTGAGGCACTCCGAGATGAAGAATAGAAAGGTTGAACCAACGATGAAAAGAACTTGAAAGATCTTAGAGAAGGACATTTGACTGATGGTAATTCATTCTTACGTCAAACTTTGAAATGAATTTGAGAATAACGCCGGGAAAAGAAGAGTCAGGTAAGATCCTGGGAAAAGACCTGTGGGTTAGGGCCCACTCAAAAGAAACACCGCTGAGCGATTTAAAAGATAGATTGCGCCGGTTGAGTTAAATGGCTTGAATGAGATAACAACCTCGAAATAGGTTGAACGGATCTTGAATGAGAATACGAGCCTTCTGAGATATCTTCAGCACTCCGGAACAATGAATAGCGAGAAGTGAATGATAAGGGGTGCACCAGCATGAGAAAACATTTGAAACGAGGAAAGGATATGATCGTCAAAGCTTGAATTGAATCCATCGGAGGAGAAAAAGAACGAAGAATGATGAACTTGAAGCTCCGTTAGCATCTTCCTGAGAATCACCGGATAAGAATATTGATTGAAAAGAATGGAGAGACTTCACATCCATAAGATGGATACTTGATTAAGATATCTGAATCCTCGAAGAAAAAGGGGTGGGTGGGCAGGAAAACAAAGGCAACTTGAGGACAGATGAAACGAACACCATTGGGAAAACCGAGAGGTGATCTTGCGGATGTTGAAAACGATCGGATCCACTTGAAGAGAAACACACCGGTTGAAAGGATTGACATGACAATCTCGATTATCATGAAGGATTAGTATTCACATAGGAATATGAGAACACCGCTTAGGAAAGGTATGGAATCAACATTTGACTTCGAAGCAACTCGAATATCACAACTAAAAAAAACAAAACAAAGGATTAGCTTGCAGAATAAGCCGGAACAAACATATGATAGACACCATGTCATATCATGTGTCTGTTGGAAAGAATTCCTACGAGCTACTTGAATTCCCACTTATAAACTCCCGAAACTTTCTGGTTATGCAATCAGGTGTTGGGGATACAGGGGAAGCATAATATCTCACCCAAAACTAGCAAATCCTACATCCAGCTGTATCCATCCTTCAACACATAACCAAGAAACCTTCGGAAATCATTTACCTCAACCTTCGAAAGCCTCTGTTATACGAGTTACGGCAATACTCCCGAACTCCCGCCCCAGTACTGGGTGGCGCCGAGGTTATCTCACCAACAACTGCATAAAAGAGATTTTCGATGTCGGCGAAACTCAGGTATTCCAGAACTGCAACGATAAAATTGTGACGACAACACCTCGGAGCTCAACTCCCCGGGACACTGTCACAACCCCTAAATGTCAGGAGGCACCAAGAACAATGTCCTCGTCACAAAACCATCGGAACGATTCCAAGATACCCGCGTGATCCTAATTTTTTTTCATGAAATTTGAGAAAAGAAGAGTCAAAACTCTACGTCAGGAGGCCTCACCAGAGCGACGAAGGGACTGAGGAGTAAAAAGAATCCTACTCTCCGATATATATAATCCTATAAGACTCAAAACATTTTTCTAGACTCAACAACGCCAGCGATTCGATCAAGCAGGGGGCTCCTAAGTCGGGGAAGGCTCTGATTACCAACTTGAAACACCCACAATGCGGCTATATCTCCCACGTGTTGGAGCACGACTTAGAGGCATAACCGCATAGTAGGCATGTCGCAAGAGGGGTAATATTTACACATCCCATGTACTGAATTAGAAAGGGATAAAGAGCTGGCTTACAATCGCCACTTCACATAATACATAAATATAGCATTACATCAACCAGAATACAATCAAGGTCCGACTACGGAACCAACATAAATAAAGACAACCCCAAATGCATAGATCCCCGATCGCCCCAACTGGGCTCCACTACTGATCGAAAAGAAAACGAAACAACACAACGAACACGATCTTCATCGAGCTCCCACTTGAGCTTAGTTGCGTCATCTGCACTGGCATCATCAGCACCTGCAACTGTTTGGAAGTATCTGTGAGTCACGAGGACTCAACAATCTCACACCCGCGAGATCAAGACTATTTAAGCTTATGTGTAGGAAAGGGTAGTGAGGTGGAGCTGCAGCAAGTACTAGCATATATGGTGGCTAACTTATGCAAATGAGAGCGAGAAGAGAAGCAAAGCACAGTCGTGAACTAGAAATGATCAAGAAGTGATCCTGAAACTACTTACGTCCAAGCATAACACAAGAACCGTGTTCACTTCCCGGACTCCGCCGAGAAGAGATCATCACGGGTACACACGCGGTTGATTCATTTTAATTAGATTAAGTGTCAAGTTTTCTACAACCGGATATTAACAAATTCCCATCTGCCCATAACCGCGGGCACGACTTTCGAAAGTTCAAACCCTGCAGGGGTGTCCCAACTTAGCCCATCACAAGCTCTCACGGTCAACGAAGGATATTCCTTCTCCCAGGAAAACCCGATCAGACTCGGAATCCTGGTTAGAAGACATTTCGACAATGGTAAAACAAGACCAGCAAAGCCGCCTGATGTGCCGACAAATCCCGATAGGAGTCGCACGTATCTCGTTCTCAGGGCACACCGGATGAGCAAGACGTCGGGTTGGCATAGACCCTAGTTGTGCAGGGGGCGCCAGACATGGCTCAGGTTGGACCAACACTTAGAGAAGCACTGGCCGGGGGGGGGGGGTTAAAATAAAGATGACCCTCGGGAGCGCGAGTCCCAAGGGAAAAGTAGGTGATGGTGAGGCAAATGGTAAAACCAAGGTTGGGCCTTGCTGGAGGAGTTTTATTCAAGGCGAACTGTCAAGGGGTTCCCATTATAACCCAACCGTGTAAGGAATGCAAAATCAAGGAACATAACACCGGCATGACGGAAACTAGGGCGACAAGAGTGGAACAAAACACCAGGCATAAGGCCGAGCCTTCCACCCTTTACCAAGTATATAGATGCATTAATTAAAATAAGAGATATCCCAACATATCCATGTTCCAACATGGAACAAACTTCATCTTGACCTGCAACTAGCAATGCTATAAGGGGGGCTGAGCAAAGCGGTAACATAGCCAAACAACGGTTTGCTAGGAAAGGTGGTTAGAGGCTTGACATGGCAATATGGAAGGCATGATATAGCAAGTGGTAGGCATCGCGACATAGCAATAGAGCGAGTAACTAGCAAGCAAAGATAGAAGTGATTTTGAGGGTATGGTCATCTTGCCCGAGATCCCGCAAGGAAGAAGAACGAGTCCATGAAGAAGACAAACGGACGTAGTCGAACGAATCCTCACAAACGCGACGTTATCGGAACTAACCCGAAGAAGCAACACCGGAAAGGAGCAAACAACATATTAGACAACCATCACATAAGCATGGCATGATGCAGAACCAAGTATGATGCATGTCCGGTTAAATGAGGCATGGCATGGCAAAATGCACAAGCAACACTACAAGTTAAGTGGAGCTCAATATGCAACGAGTTGCATATTGACAAAACACCACACGACTTATTTAGTTCTCTCTCGTTTAGGTACCTAACAATATTAAATGTTGTTAAACATGGCAAGAGTTGAAGCATAATGAAAACTACCTATCTAGGCAAGTTTAAATGAGGCCGGAACAACAAGCAACAAGTCCGGAAAAATCCTCATGAGCATATATTAGATTTGGTACCTTTCTGCCCTAAAGCATATTTTAGAGTTGTTAAACATGCAAGAAGATGCCACCATGTTAAACTAGGCATTTTTCTACCCCGGTTACATATAAAGTTTGTTAAGTTTGGAGCTACGGTTATTTAGTTATGAAATAAATCATTTTAACATGACATTTAAGCAAAATATATTCAAACATCATTTTAAACATTTTAAGCATGCATGAAAGTTGGATATTATGAAACTAGATGAAATTCTAGTCATATTTCATATTTAAAGTTTTTACATGTGATGCATGGTTGGTGAGTTATAGTATGCATGAAGTCCAAGTTTTTTTTTGTAAAACTGGCAAACTCTGGATAAATAGCAAAAACATAGCAGCACGGAAAAAACACTACATGGGCCGACACTGAGCAGAGGTCCAACAAAACAGAAAAAAGGAGGCGCTGGTGGTGGACTCACCATGGGCTCGACCCTGTTTGGTGGAGTGGGAGGCCGGCAGGGGCACGCTGGGCCGGCCTACTTGTGCAGCCCACAGGCAGAGGAGGCCAGCTCGCAGTTGGATTGAACGGGTAGGTGGGGGAGGTGTGGTCTACGCAGAAGAAGCAGAGGCCTGGAGGCCGGTCCACGAGCGAGGCAAGGAGGCGCTGACGAGGTTTGCGGTCAACGAAGGCGGGGCGGCGCTGCGAGCGTTCTCTCCTGCTCGAAGCAAAATCAGGGGAGGTCGGCGACGGCGCAAAGACCAGCGATGGGCAGTGGATATGGGCGTCCAGTGGTCAGGAAAGCCTCGGCTTGGCGGTCGATCTAGAGCAGGGACTCGCCGGATCTGACAGAGACAGCAACAATCAGAGCAGGGCCGCGGCAGGAGCTGTAAAGGCCATGGCGGGGCAAGAATTTAGAGGGGATGCAGCAGGAAAGAGAGAACACGAGGGAAGGAGAGCAGCTGCAGGGCTCACCGGAGCACAAGCGGGCGGCAAGGATGAAGCAGAGGCGACCCGAGCTGGCAGGTGACTAGGGCGGCGAGACGCGGGCGTCCTCCTCCTCTGCTCAAGGCAGAGGCCGGACCCGACGTTGGCGGCGCGCCGGAAGAAGACGGCGGCGAGAGGGTGCAGTGGCGGATGGAGCTCAGTGCGGGGCAGAGGGAGCGCGGGGGGATACTCGTTGCGGCCCGCTCCCGGGAAGCAAAAGCGACATGAACTTGGCGGCTTGTGCGGGACTCCGACGACGCTGGAGCACCGACAAGAAGATGGCGGACCTGCAAAATGAGGCGGCACTGAGAGATCCGAGAGAGAGAAGAAAGCAGGGAAGCAAAACGGGAAGAAGAAAGGGTGGCACTGGTGACCTCTTGGCCGAAGTGTAACGAGGGCTTGCCGGAGCTCTGCTTGGTGGTGAGGGACGGAAGGCGGCTGCGAGGACTCGGGCTCTGGTGGTCTTCGGGGAAGACGAACGGGAGGCACGGGAACTGGGGGATGGCTTACCTCGATCTGGATCGAGGATGACTGCGGGCTATGGTAGGCTGGTTGGGGAAAACGAGGGAGAGTGGGTGGATTTGGATCGGGAGGATCCCGAGGTGGGAGATGCTGGCGGCGGCGCGATGGGACAAGGTGGAGGATTTTTAGGGTTGTCCAAAATAGACTAGGAGTGGACTATATATACGGGAAAAGAGGGAAGTTGGATCATCCGATTAGAATCGGACGGTTGAGAATCTATAGGTTAGAAAGACCAAACAAGGAAACGGTGATGTTTTGTAGATGTTTGGGGATGATCCGGACCCAACGGTGACGACTGCCCGGGTCGGGTTCGGGACAACTTTCGGACGCGCGCGAGGGGTCAATGCACCGCGCAAGGAGGGGTCAGGCTGGGCCTAGGTGGACTGTGTAGACGGTCTAGGGAGGAAAGAGAGGGAAAGCCCGGCAATAGTTTTCGGAGACCGAAAACGTCCGACGATTGACCGACCATAATGCCGCTATAGTTAACCGATGGGGCGTCAAACGGACTCCGAATGCGATGAAACTTGGCAGACGACCTACTGACAATGAAACAACACCACATGCCAACTTTCAACCCATTCCGAGAACATTTTTCGGCCACTTGTAAAATAATATTTCAGACGTGCCGCGGGCGCATGCAAGTGTGTCTGGGCTCAGAACGGACAACAGAGAGAATGGGGAGAGCCGGACGAATGCAAGTTTTGAAAACATGATGATGCAATGCACATGATGACATGGCAAGATGCAACACGCAAGCGAATGACATGGCAAAGACGACGAATAACTGGGAGACACCCGGCGCATCGGTCTCGGGGCGTCACACTTAGGTAGCAAGATCAATGTTAGAAGGGTGATTCAATAAGCAATAGACTTAGAATGAAACTATCGACCAATAACTTACAAGCAATAGGGTTGCTAGAAGTTTTGACTTCACACATCATAGTTAAATGGCTGGTATCCCGGTTAGAAACAACACGGGGACCAAGATATGAACGGAGATGGCGAGAAGTATTACTATATCAAGTACTATTAAGGGGTGGAGCAATCCTTGCAACATCCTTCACATAAGGACAATAATACTTCAAGGTAGAACATAACACAAACTGGATAGCAAGTGGCTCTATAACAATATCAAGTTTGTGCCGCAGGGAAGGCAATAATGTTGTCGATGATAACACAATTCAACGAGGGGCAAGAATGGTATTTCTCATCATGAATTCGATGGATATCTTGGAAGAGCTCAAAATGTTGATGATGAACATGACACATTTGTCAAGAGATTTCATGAAGATGTGTTCGATTGGCGATGACATCAAGTCAAAGGAAGGATGAAGCAAAAGGTTATTGGAACCACGATTACGACACAAACTCGAAATCAAGCTTGTTGCTCAAGGCGAAATGATATGACGAGGAAGATCGACGTAAGCTTAGCTCATCGTCGAAAGTTGCGCTCCGGGAATAAGGACCAGGTAGCACGGTTAAAATTTAGCACGATAACGATATAGCCGATCAGGCTAGGAATGACTTAAAGGATTAATAAACTCATAAGCAACGAAAATTACTTAGAGTTATTGAGTTGGAGTGCGGAATTCGATTCACCATTCGGTGTTCTCGGTTGACGACAACCCAGAACCCAGGAAAAATTGGATTCGGTGAGAAATAACATTTGATGAAGAACCCATAAGAAGTTATGTAGTTCCATGATATTCTCGAGATACCAGAGTGTAATACTTGACGGTAGATCAAAGTAAAGGTTGGATTGGGGTATAGATCCACAGAAGACATTTGTTTAAACTTGCCTGAGAAATGGGATCAAAGGAGAACAATATGATCGGAACCATAGCTGCAAGGGATCCAATTTAATGACACCGAAAGAATTACCCAAATGATTAAATATCTTGCAAGAAGCTTCCATGATAAGTTCCACATCGGGTCCATGGGCATGAACACAAAGTTCAAGGTCGACTCCCACTTCTTTAATGCATAACCTATCATTCACTTCTCGTCTTCAAAGAAGTTGTAGTGTGAAATTTTATCTAGCGAAGCAACCGAAGAGTATGACTCATGAAGACTTTCGGGTTCACATGGTTTAGAGAAGGCATAGGTTCAACCCATCGGGGCATCTTAGAACATATACAATGAACTTTAGGATCAATTAACACATGCTCGAAGCAGAGCATGGTTGAGAAGAGCAGGGGATACAATTTACCACAGGTAATATGTATCAAGGGAAGGACTAAAGGTTTTTCTTTTCTGTTTTAATTTTATCTCCCAAATTGTTTTAGTTTTGTAAAACATTCAATTAGCACCTAAAATAGTAACATTAATTATACCACTGCCACAATAACTTTGGCACCTAGCTAAAATAGTCTAGTATTTTATAAAAAATAAAAGGGGTATAATTAATTGTTTTTGTTGATGTTTAATTACTTTAGGGTATACAATGAACTTTAGGATCAATTACTTTGGCACCTAGCAAACGGTCTGATTAAGAATGGATAAGTTGAATAGACTTAGGGGTATAATCGATGACAATTTGATTGGTCGATAACCAGCTCATGTTCAAAATGACATGTGAGTCAGAAAGATAATTTAAAAGGATCAACCGATGGTTGCGTGCATTCGCACTCATGTTGAATCAATAGGGTCAAAATGATAATGACAATGAATGCTAATAAGATTACCAGACTTATGGGATTAATCATAATGCAAGCAAGCAAGAATTTTAAGAGTGATAGGTTGCTGAGGATTTTCAGAAGGTTGAATAGCATTTCAAAGACTTTTGTGAACACATGAACAACTAGGGAGGAACAAATCCTCGGTGAGTGTGAGGATTAATTTGTAGGTGTATTCAGTCGACAAGGAACTACAAGGCAGTAAGCACAAAGATTTCTCGAAACAATAGAGAAAAGTTCGGGATATCTTGTAATAACAATATCAACTTGGAATAAAAGTAAGAACGATGGGTGTATGTACATATCCATAGGGATATTTTGGTGGTAGGGAATTACAAAAGCACCGGGCACAAAGTCTTGAGAGAACATTGGAGAGTATCTTCGGAATCTTGTAGTGCACCAAGTAATCATCTGGAGTGAGGGGCTCTCCGGAAGGAAGTAGTTACGAGAACCTAAAGTCAGAGTTAGTAAAATCATTTAACCCGAATAGAAGAGAGATTAGAGTCCCAGAGTGTAGGTCAAGGAATAAAAGATTCTAATACCACCCAATGGCGACGTGGGCCCATGGGCCGCACAACCATGTTAGTAAAACAGTTTTCATCGACTAGACTCAACTTCGGCCAAGGAGTGTGGAAGGGGGATTCCTACAGGCAGTCGGCTCTGATACCAACTTGTGACGCCCCCGATTTGACCGTACACTAATCATACACGCAAATGTGTACGATCAAGATCAAAGGACTCACGGGAAGATATCACAACACAACTCTAGACACAAATTAAAATAATACAAGCTTTATATTACAAGCCAGGGGCCTCGAGGGCTCGAATACATAAGCTTGAATACACAAGAGTCAGCGGAAGCAACAATATTTGAGTACAGACATAAGTTAAACAAGTTTGCCTTAAGAAGGCTAGCACAAAAGTAGTAACGATCGAAAAGGCAAGGCCTCCTGCCTGGGACCTCCTAACTACTCCTCGAAGTCGAACTCCACGTAGAATCATCCTCGAGATCATTTGGCTCCTGGACTCCATCATATGATCGCAATAACCGGGAAAAGGGGAAAAAGAAGTAGCAAAGCAACCATGAGTACTCATCCAAAGTGCTCGCAAGTAAGGCTCTACACTACATATGCATTGGTATCAATGAAATGGGTAGTACCTGTGGACTGAACTGCAGAATGCCAGAATAAGAGGGGGATAGGTAGTCCTATCGAAGACTACGCTTCTCGCAGCCTCCATCTTGAAGCATATAGGAGAGAGTAGATGGTAAGTTCACCAAGTAGTATCGTATAGCATAATCCTACCCGATGATCGTCCCCTCGTCGCCCTGTGAGAGAGCGATCACCGAGTTGTATCTGGGACTTGAAAGGGTGTATTTTATTAAGTATCCGGTTCTAGTTGTCATAAGGTTAAGGTACAACTCCGGGTCATCCTTTTATCGAGGGACACGACTATTCGAATAGATAAATTTCCCTGTAGGGGTGCACCACATTTCCCAACAAGCTCGATCCCCTTTGGCCGGACACACTTTCCTGGGTCATGCCCGGCCTCGAAAGATCAACACGTCGCAGCCCCACCTAGGCACAACAGAGAGGTTAGCACGCCGGTCTAAATCCTATGGCGCAGGGGTCTGGGCCCATCGCCCATTGCACACCTGCACGTTGCGAGGGCGGCCGGAAACAGACCTAGCCTCCCTAATACAAGAGCAGATGTTCTAGTCCAATCCGACGCGCGCCGCTCAGTCGCTGACGTCACGAAGGCTTCGGATGATACCACGACGTCGAGTGCCCATAACTGTTCCTGCGTAGTTGGTTAGTGCGTATAGGCTAGTGGCCAGACTCAGATCAAATACCAAGATCTCGTTAAGCGTGTTATTTTGAAGTAACCACGAACGCCGACCAGGGCCAGGCCCACCTCTCTCCTAGGTGGTCTCAACCTGCCGTGTCGCTCCGCCACAAAGTAACAGTCGGGGGCCGTCGGGAACCCAGGCCCACCACTACGTGGATGGAACCACCTGCCCCTTCAGCCCCCACATCGAAATCACTTGCGGGCACTCTACGAGCCGACCCGACTTTAGTCACCACATGTATATGTATAAAGTAAATAATATATACCCGTGATCACCTCCCGAGTGATCACGATCCGATAGTATAGCATGGCAGATGGACAAGAAAGTAGGGCCACCAATGGAATACTAGCATCCTATACTAAGCATTTAGGATTGCATGTAAGGTAACAACAGTAGTAGTAAGGACATGCTATGCATCAGAATAGGATTAACGGAAAGTTAACATGGTACACTACTCTAATGCAAGCAGTAGAGAGAAGAATAGGTGATATCTGGTGATCAAGGGGGGGGGGCTTGCCTGATTGCTCTGGCAAGGAGGGGTCATCTTCGATGTAGTCGAACACACGGACATCGGCAGCGGTCTCGGAATCTACCGGAAATAAGTAACATAGGGGGAACACAATAAATAACAGAGCAATCAAATGTAATACAAAGAAAGATGCGGCAATACGTTGTGCTAGGGGTGACCTAACGTAGGGACAGGTGATACCGGTGAAGGGGTGAAACATCCGGGAAAGTATTCCCGGTGTTTTGCGTTTTCGGACAAATGAACCGGAGGGGGAAATTTGCGTGTTCGCTATGCTAGGGATGTGTGGTGTACACACGGGCTGCGTATTCGGATTCGTCTCGTCGTTCTGAGCAACTTTTATGTATAAAACTTTTTCACTCGAGCTGCGGTTTATTTATTATGATATTTTCAAGTTTTTAGCAATATTTTGAATTATTATTAATTTGAAATTAAATAGCTAAATGCTAGGAACACCCAGCTCTGCGTACACAGAAGTGTACCAGAGGCTGACACGTGGGCCAGGGGATCCCAGTTGACCAGTCAACGTTTGACTGGTCAACGAGAGGTGGGCCCCCCGTCATTGACTGTTACATTAACTAACTAGTTAATTTAGTCTAACTAGGTTATTAGTCTAATAAATTTTAATTAGTTTAATTAAACCTAATTAATTAAAATAATTAATTAATTAATTAATTAAATATTAATATTTTTATTATTTTTAAATCTTTTTTATTTCTTTTTCTTTTAACAATGGGCCGGGCCCCACGTGCAGTGGCACAGGGGCCAAACAGGGCGGTGCTATCGGGCGTGTGGGTGCGGGCGTTGGCCCGACGCACACGCGGGCGACGGAGCCGGGCGCCGGACCAGGCCGGCGGCCAGCCGGGGCCGCGGTGCGAGGGTGTGGTGGGGTGCACGGCGGGCGAGGCCAGACCGGGAGGGGAGCTGCGGACGACGCCGACCACAAGCAGCAGCGCTGGGGAGTGGGTGCGTGCAGCGGGCGGCCGGGGTATGCGGGGCGGTGAAGGCGGCCATGAAGGAGCCTGCGTGCTCGGGGGCGCGGCCGCGATGTGGTCAGGGGGCGCGGGCGGGCGCGGCGTCGCGCGGGAGGGGCGCAGGCCAACGCAGCGGGCACACGAGCGGGCGGCAGTGGTGGGCGCGACCGGGGTGCTCCGGCGGGCACGCGCGCAGAAAACGCCAGCGGCCAAGGCCCTGGAGCACGATAAGGCAGCGGGGGAAGGGTAGGCGCGACTGGCGGAGGGCGCGGGCCAGCACGGACTGACGCGGCGGAGCGAGGGGCTGGGGCGCCCGGTGCGTGCGACCCGAGGCGGGGCAGCGAGCGCGCAGGGGGAACGGGGGTGTGCGGGAGGCTAGCGAGCAGCGGCGGGCGCGCAGTAGCCAGCGGCAAAGGGCGGCAACAGCAGCCAGCGACACTCCAGTAGTAGAAGCAGGGGCGCAGGCAGAAACGATAGCAGGGGGATGACTACGGCGATGGATCTATGGGGAGTAGCATGGAAAACAGGGGGGGTTGCTCACAGGGACTTGGGGGCGCCTCGAGGAGGACGGGAAGGTGCAGGCTTGGTCAGTGACGAGCAAATCAACGGCGACGGCATGCTGCGGTGGATGCCGTCCGGGAGAACGTCGAAGACAGCGGCGATGCAGTGTCCCGGCTCGATCTTCTTGATGACGACGAAGTAGTCATCCACCGTGGAGCTCCTGGGCACCGTGGCGGGGCGCCGGGACGATGATAGGCGCGAGCTTCACGGCGGTGCGCCCATGGGGGTCGCGGGCGGCGGCGGATGCGAGCGGGGAAGAGGGAGGTGGGGCATGTGGAACTAGGGTTGGGCGCCGGGGGCCGCAGGGGATGGCTTATAGGCGTCCAGGGTGCGCCGATGGTCGGCGTGTGGCAGGGGAGCGGCCTGGCCGCAGGATGTTTGCCACGCCTCCCCGTGTACAGAAGAAGGATACAAGTGGGGGGGAGGGGAATCAGGCTGGGCCGGTTAGCCCAATGGGGGAGCTTTTTTATTCTTATTTTTCTTTTTTGTTTTAATTTTATTTCCCAAATTGTTTTAGTTTTGTAAAACATTCAATTAGCACCTAAAATAGTAACATTAATTATACAAGTGCCACAATAACTTTGGCACCTAGCTAAAATAGTCTAGTATCTTATAAAATATAAAAGGGGTATAATTAATTGTTTTTGTTGATGTTTAATTACTTTAGGGTATTTAATTATTTTATAAAGAGGTTGTTTCTCCACTAATATTATCCATGATTTATTTTTCACATTAAGAACATTTAAGTTTTGACTTTTGAAAATTTAATTATTTTATAAAGAGGTTGTTTCTCCACTAATATTATCCATGATTTATTTTTCACATTAAGAACATTTAAGTTTTGACTTTTGAAAACTTTAATTATTTGACTTGATTTAGGATTTGAATTTTGAATCGGTTTTGAAACTATGCGAGGTTAGCGACAGTAATCGAGGTGATATGGCATCATTAGCAGATGTTCACTGTAGCTTAAATATCCGGGCATCACACCGACCTCGTGGCCGTTGCGTCCTGTCACGAACAACACGGAGCTGTAGATGTTGGTAGCATTCTTCTACCGCCTTCTCTTTAGCCCCAACCGTGATCTGCTCGAACAGGAGGTCGTGCTCCGCCTCGTTAACACGGAGCTACCAACGTTCACGGTAGATGGTGTGGGTGTTGCGTACGGACTCGTAGAGTGCCCACTGCCCATGGAAGAAGCCTGGATCCTCTGCGACCATGGCCATGGCAGCCTGCTCTTTGAAGATCTGGCTCTCCGCTAGCCGGTGTTGCTCGAGGAGCTGCAGATTGTGCCAATGCTCCTCTACAACATCTAGAATGCGGAGACCGGTGGCATCGCCTGCTCCTACTGGTTTTCACCATGACTGCGGTGAAGTGCCCGTTCACATGCACCATGTTAAAGCCCACGACTGGAACGGGCTCGGGTATGTTGTCGTACGCCTCCTCCATCATTCAATCGTTGTCCTCTGAGCTCTCATCTGATGAGCTCAGAGGCAAACCCGCCTTTATGCGCTCCATGCGCCGACCTGCTAGTTGTGGACTATGCCCGTGATCTCATGTCGGCGCCGTGACGAGAGATGCTTTCACCATGCTGTGCCGCTCATGGCCATTGCATCGATGTTTTCTATGGAAGAAGGGGGATTGGAAGTGGAGGTGCGTCGGCGGTCGTGATCGGAGGAGTAAGGGAAGCAGTGGTGCTACGGTTTGTGTCGTGCGCAACCATGTTGTGTATCGGGCACCGGCCAGGCCAAGTGGCGCTTTGGATGCGAGAGCCCGGAGTGTATTTCTCGGCCGACATGCCTCGTCAATGTCGGGTAGGTAGAGGGATGTTTGTCCGGCTTCAGTGTAGTAGGAACCCGTCCCGTCGCCCCAACCGGTCACGTCACTCTAAGCCGACATCAACATGGTGCGGAGAGCGAGCGTACGTGGTGAGCCAGAGTAGGAGCCTCGACCGCCACACTGATCTAAATGATGCGCCATTCAACCGGACGCAGTGACAGGTCACGTCCAGTCTGGACCGACATGAATGCGGTGTAGGGAGCGAAGTAGTGGTTGTAGCGGGAAGAGAGAGATGATTCTGTCTGGACTGGTGGTGTCTGTCGGAGTGTAAACTCAAGACACAGGGATCAATGATACCCTGCATTTGTGAGTTCGGTCAAGGGCTAAAACGCATTGTTTCCCCCAAAAAAGATCCATAAGAGACACAAAGATTTTTATACAGGTTCAGGCCGCCATGGATAGCGTGAAACCCTACGTCCTTCCTTATTGATATCAAAGTGGGGAGTACAAGTGATGTCGTGTTACAAAAGAGGTGCTCGGGGTGTGACCACTAGTGGTCGGGGTCCTAGCTTGAGTGCCCAAGCACTCCTATCTCTACTTCTCTAAGCTTGCAGAGTGATCTCCTTGGGCGGTGCTCGAGTCTTG
The DNA here is from genome assembly GCF_056163025.1 of Triticum urartu. Lineage (NCBI taxonomy): Eukaryota > Viridiplantae > Streptophyta > Magnoliopsida > Poales > Poaceae > Triticum > Triticum urartu. Next base: position 265,030,089 of record NC_141876.1, read on the forward strand.
TTGTATGAACTAGTGTGTGTGTGTCTCTCTCTCTCTGTGTGTGTGTGTATGATCCAGTATCTGTTGTCTGTCCCTCTTAATTAACTTGGTCCTCCCCTTATAGTGCGGTACCACAATGGTCGATATCAGCGTGTGTGAACGATTACAAGTAGAAGTAGACACTTTGTCCCGCGTACATGCAGTTTTTCTTCAGTCTTGGCAGAAGATGAGCTGACACAAAACCGCAGCGTGTTAGGTCCTTGAGTGCTCGTGGTACACTCGGCTTTGTTGGGAAACATAGTAGAAAACAAAATTTTTTGAGCCTACGCACACCCAAGGTCAATATGAAGATGCATAACGGGTTGGGATCACGATCTTTACCGTCACCGAGTTGCAACGGAAGAAGAACATGTCGGTGAAGATCATACTTGGAGTCCCTCAAACCATCGATGAATGATCCCTCGTACCGCCCATGAACAATCCCTCGAACCGAAGACCAAAAGCACGACATTTCTACTTCGTTGCAAGCGCGCAGCCTTCACGATCCGGCAGTGCTTCGCCGTCCAGAGCTAATCGTCACCGAAGAATTAGAGGGACGAGATTAGAATCGCACGAGGCTTCTAATTATGAGTACAAGAGGATTAGCCTAGCTTAGTCAACTAGGACCAACTAGAGGAGGCTCCAAAACTTGTATTTAAAAGAGCACAAATCCTCAAGTATATATAGGTTAGTGGGGAGAGGGAGGGCTGCCACCAAGGAGGAAAAGCCTCCTTGGGGTGCCGGACAAAGGGGAGGAGGAGTTAGACTCCTCCCCCACTCCTATTCGGCCTCCTTCCTTAGCGAAGGGGGGCCTCCGCTACTTGGGCCCTTATGGCCGAAGTTGCCTTCTACCTCTTGGCCTTTTAAGGCCCATTGATATTAAATTGAACATAAAATTGTTCTAAATACTTCCATACCATTTTATATATAATTTAACATCCTTGAAAACATTTTACACCTATATATTATTTACTGGTAATACCCGGTATTACCTGATATTCATCGAAACCCTTCTAGTGACCCCTAAACGCTTCCGGATCCTCTCAGAACTATTCTGAATATTAATGAAACAATTCCACAAATATATTCTCATCACTCCCATCCTACTAACACTTAGCAGATCATGATTGCCTTAAGCTTATGACCATGGACGTCCATATCGATCCCTATGAGCACGTGAATGGACCTATGGTTATCATGTGATATTCCCTTTGCTTCGCGATACTTCACAAAACCCAGGATGCATCAATAACCTCCTGAGTCATCAGTATGCTCACTATACCAAAATCCTCATTACCGATTTTGTTCTTCTTTCTCGTTATCGTGTTCTGGCATCCCTGTGACATAGTCACCTATGTTTAGCCAGACGATCAAGGATGCAGTCACACCAAGTGGGCCCTAAGAACATCTCTCCATCATCGAAGGAGCAAATCCCACTCTTGACCTATCTAGTCCCTTGTCAAACTTTCTGATGAGCCTGTAAGTTGTCATTATGATCACCGTGTTACAGGTGACGTTTGAGCAACCCCAGAGTCCATCGTAGGAGCAAAATCACATGTTAACACTCTGTGTTTTTTTTACTATTGATTACAAACAATATTATCTCAATTCATAACAAACAGGTTTGGGTCGATTCAATATGATCGTTCTTCCAACGTCATAATATCAATGTTGTTTCAGGACTATCGCTACACTTAATGATATCCTATGATCCGAAAAACATGATCACCAACAGCAGTTGAGCTAGTCTTAGAGGTGAGACTAGGAACCTTTATTTTATCCATTTATCATTTCACACGTGCATATGAGTTTTGCACTGAATCGCATATTCCAGGATCATAACCGTTATAGCATGAAATATAAACTCCTAATTATGATCATGGAAATATAATAATACAACATTATCGGCTCTAGGGCATATTTCCAACAGTCTCCCACTTGCACTAGAGCCAATAATCTAGTTAGCATATTTTATTTTACACCAATGGCAATCTGGTGTTTGTTCATGCTTTGCTTGTGGTATAACCTTTGTCCTATTAGATCTTGACAACTTCAAATCTGTGTGTATTATTTGCATATCTTTGCATCTATCATGCTTTCACAAGAATTTATAATTTATGTGAAACATGCTTTATATACATTGAATCACTGGTAGAAATTGATTCATCACCCTCTATTGTTGCTTCTAAAGCAACAACATAATCAACTTTCTATTATAGAATTCACCATAATAACTTTCTTGGACCAATTTCAACTTACTGTGCCACCATTAATCATTTAGTTGAAACCGAAATTTGTTTGGAGACTAATGAATATTTTATCGATGTACTACTTACAATGAGTTATTATCGATGTAACTCCTTACAACAATATCTTCATCTTCTCCGTATGCGAGAAACATGTCGTTAGTACTTAATGACTCTTTCACAGTTGTCATATGAGCAACTATTTGGTCATTCTGGTAACTTTACTCGCAACTTACTTGGAGTACTATAAATATCTAGTTGTTTACATACCATGGAACATATTTAGCACAAGTGTGATTGAAATCATGTATTTCGCTCATCAGTATTTTAGGATACCGATTCTTGCTGAAAACTCCTTCCATGTGACTTTGCAAAAATCTCTTCTTGCATATTTCATACTAAATTATTTTAGTATTATGTCAATATGTATTTGGCTAAGCCCAATTAGACACTACTATCTCCATAGATCATTATGGCTAATACCAGGACTATTGTCGTGGGTGAACACGATCACCTATGGGGCCACGGGCCCCTTGTGGTTGGGTAGTGGGGAGATCACGTTGCACAAAGAGTGAAGGCCATGAGGCAGCACGACGACAAGACTCTGGTGGTTTTACCGAGGTTCGAGCCGCTGAGAAGCGTAAAACGCCACTCCTACTTTGGTGGATTTTGTAGTATGGCCCGCCGGATTTCCCGACCCTCTCTGCTACCGCGGCCTCCCGGCAATCAGCGCACGTGGAAGCCCCCTTGCCATGGCTCGGTTTTGGCCTTCCTGCCGGCATTAAGAGCACCAGAACTCTCAACTGCCAATACTGCCTTCTCTTTGCACTTCCTATTACGCCTCTAGTTTCTCCTCCTCGGGTTGGCGGCATCGTCGTCATCATCTGAATCAATCTCGACACCAGCCTCCTCTCCGGGGAGTCGCCTTCCTTCTTCAGCCCGAGCACACTTATCCGCCAAGGTGTACAACTCGTTGACGGTCTTGGGCAGCTGGACATTCATTTTGGCTCATATCCTCCTATCGCGCATGTTCGAATGGAACGCGGCGATTATGGCTGCTGGGTGTATCTCTGGAATGTTACGGTGTACTCGACTGAACCTCCGTATATATCTACGCAAATCCTCCCCATCCTTCTATCGAAGGACTTGCAAGTCACTGGGCTGTCCAGGCTCTTGGTGGACACGTGTGAAGGCGCCAACAAACTCATTGCACAAGTCAGCCCATGAGGAAATAGAGTTTTCCGGCAGGTGCATCAGCCATGATCTCACATTTGGCTTGAGTGCCAACGGGAAATAGTTGGCGAGCACCTTCTCATCTATGCCCCCGGTGGCTTGAATGGAAATCGTGTAGATGCCCAAGTACTCTGCCTGGTTTAATTTTCTATCATATTTTTCTGGCAGTTCAGGTTTGAAGGCTCGAGCAGATGGCCAGCGGACCTGCCGCAGCTCACAAGTGAAGGCAGGGCACCCAACCTCGTAAGGCAAGTACCCGCTGACACTGGGCGCGGGTTCGTCAACATCTCGACCATTGCGTCTGTTGGATTGATGGTGTGCCTCCTGGCGTCACTTATGGTGACGTGCGCGTCTTCCTTCCGCCGGTCCTCCAGAACCCGTCGCTGATCCCGACGGGTTTGCGGACTAGACGAGGCCATCAACGTCTCATCAGGCTCGTCGACACGTCGAGCTTGCTGAGGCTGCCACTGGGCCTGCTATCATAGAGGGGATTACATTGTTAGTGTTGCACCCTCGACACAACTATCAGCCCGAGCCGCCGTTGTCGTTCGCGGCCATCACCACGGCTCCGCATGCTGCGATTTACCGTCTTCAACAAAGCCAATCAAGCTCTGGATGGTGGCTCTCCACTCATCCATCTTGTCAGCCGCCGGTGGACAATTCAACAGGAGTTCGACCCGTGCCATTGCTTCCGCGGCTATGCTTGGCATGGCTAATGAGGCAGACCGCGACGTCGCTTGACTTCTGGCAAAACCAGCAGGAGCGGCGCCACATTCTTGCCGCCGTGAACCAATCACCAAGGCAGTCTGGCAATGAGTAGGCCGTGCTTGGGGGTCGACGACCCCGTTCGGCGCTCCATTCTGCCCATCTTGCTCTAGGCAAGGTGTGCGCCTTGCAGCCGCGCCCGTGGTGAGCGCAACTGAAGGATCGCGGCTTGCGCTGGAGCGGGCATCACTATTGCGACTTCGTTCGCTAGTGCGGCGGGGAGGTAGGGACTGGGCGTTCCCTCCACCCGCGGCTTCTGGCCAAGTTCGTCGGGACGCCGCTGATACTGCCTAGCCCCAGTGTTGCCTGCTCCGGCTTCGGCTACATGGGACACAACGACGGCTCCGCCTGCGCCGGTCGCGTCACCCGTGGTACCCGCCTCATCTAGCACCACCGAGACGCCTACGGTGCCCGCAACTACGTGCGAGGGGGCCTTTGAAGTGGAGGGGTGTGCGATCGCACCGGGTGTCTTCTTGGGCGCCATGGACGGAGAAGATGAGTGATATGTCTCCAATGTATCTATAATTTTTGATTGTTCCATGCTATTATATTATCAACCTTGGATGTTTTATATGCATTTATATGCTATTTTATATGATTTTTGGAACTAACCTATTAACCCAGAGCCCAGTGCCAGTTTTTGTTTTTTCCTTGTTTTAGAGTATCGCAGAAAAGGAAAATCAAATAGAGTCCAATTAACCTGAAACTTCATGGAACTTATTTTTGGAAGGAAAGCAACCCGGGAGACTTGGAGTCCACGTAAGGGAAGCTTCTAGGAGGCCACGAGGTAGGGGGCGCGCCCTCTACCCTCATGGGCCCCTCGTGCCCCCCTGACGTACTTCTTCCGCCTATATATCTCCATATACCCTAAAAACATCCAGGAGCACAATAGATCGGGAGTTCCGCCGCCAGAAGCCTCCGTAGCCACCGAAAGCCAATCTAGACCCGTTCCGGCACCCTGTCGGAGGGGGAATCCCTCTCCGGTGGCTATCTTCATCATCCCGGTGCTCTCCATGACGAGGAGGGAGTAGTTCTCCCTCGGGGCTGAGGGTATGTATCAGTAGCTATGTGTTTGATCTCTCTCTCTCTCTCTCTTGTGTTCTTGAGGTGATAAGATCTTGATGTATCACGAGCTTTGCTATTATAGTTGGATCCTATGATGTTTTCTCCCCCCTCTACTCTCTTGTAATGGATTGAGTTTCCCCTTTGAAGTTATCTTATCGGATTGAGTCTTTAAAGATTTGAGAACACTTGATGTATGTCTTGCCATGCGTATCTGTGGTGACAATGCGATACCACATGATTCACTTGATGTATGTTTTGGTGATCAACTTGCGGGTTCCGGCCATGAACCTATGCATAGGGGTTGGCACACGTTTTCGTCGTGATTCTCCGGTAGAAACTTTGGGGAACCCTTTGAGGTCCTATGTGTTGGTTGAATAGATGAATCTGAGATTGTGTGATGCATATCGTATAATCATACCCACGGATACTTGAGGTGACATTGAAGTATCTAGGTGACATTAGGGTTTTGGTTGATTTGTGTGTTAAGGTGTTATTCTAGTAAGAACTCTAGGGCTGTTTGTGACACTTATAGGAATAGCCCAACGGATTGATTGGAAAGAATAACTTTGAGGTGGTTTCGTACCCTACCATAATCTCTTCGTTCGTTCTCCACTATTAGTGACTTTGGAGTGACTCTTTGTTGCATGTTGAGGGATAGTTATGTGATCCAATTATGTTATTATTGTTGAGAGGACTTGCACTAGTGAAAGTATGAACACTAGGCCTTATTTCAACGCATTGCAATACCATTTACGCTCATTTTTATCATTAGTTACCTTGCTGTTTTTATATTTTCAGATTACAAAAACCATTATCTACTATCCATATACCACTTGTATCACCATCTCTTCGCCGAACTAGTGCACCTATACAATTTACCATTGTATTGGGTGTGTTGGGTACACAAGAGACTCTTTGTTATTTGGTTGCAGGGTTGCTTGAGAGAGACCATCTTCATCCTACGCCTCCTACGGATTGATAAACCTTAGGTCATCCACTTGAGCGAAATTTGCTACTGTCCTACAAACCTCTGCACTTGGAGGCCCAACAACGTCTACAAGAAGAAGGTTGTGTAGTAGACATCAAGCTCTTTTCTGGCGCCATTGCCGGGGAGGTTAGAGCTTGAAGGTATATCTTTAGATCTTGCAATCAAATCTTTTTGTTTCTTGTTTTAGCACTAGTTTAGTTTATAAAAGAAAACTACAAAAAAATGGAATTAAGGATGCCTCATATGCTTCATCTTTTTAATGTCTTTCGTGAGAATAAGGATTCCGATAATTGTTCTCAAGTTCTAGAAGAAGAATGCATTAGAATGTTTGGCACTAAATATTTGAATGATGAGCATGATTGCAATGTTGTTAGTATGAATTCCTTGAATATCCATGATGCTAATGATATGCAAAGCCACAAGCTTGGGGAAGCTATGTTTGATGAAGATGATATTTTTTGTCCCCCAAGTTTTGATGAGAAAATTTATTATGATGAAAGCATGCCTCCTATTTATGATGATTATATTGATGAAAGTGGATTTGGAGAGGTCATGACTTTATTTAGTAATGATTCCACTATTCCGGAAGAGGTTCCAATTGATTATGAGAACAAGGTTGCTATCTATGATGATTATTGTGATGACTTGTATGCTATAAAGAATAATGGTATCCATGAAACTTGTAATCATCATTTTAACTTTCAATTGGACTATGCCTCACATGATAGTTATTTTGTTGAGTTTGCTCCCACTACTATTCATGAGAAGAAATTTGCTTATGTGGAGAGTAATATAATTTCTATGCTTGTAGATCATGAAAAGAATGCTTTAGGTTCTGGTTATATTGTTGAATTCATTCATGATGCTACTGAAAATTATTATGAGGGAGGAATATATGCTTGTAGGAATTGCAATAATATCAAGTTTCCTCTCTATGTGCTTAAAGTTTTGAAGTTATGCTTGTTTTGCCTTCCTATGCTAGTTGATTCTTGTTACCACAAGTTGTTTGCTCACAAAATCCCTATGCATAGGAAGTGGGTTAGACTTAAATGTGCTAGTCATATTCTTCATGATGCTCTCTTTATGTTACAATTCTTATCTTTTATGTGAGCATCATTGAAATCATCATGCCTAGCTAGGGGCGTTAAACGATAGCGCTTGTTGGGAGGCAACCCAATTTTATTTTTGTTCCTTGCTTTTTGTTACTTTTTAGTAATAAATAATTCATCTAGCCTCCTTTTAGATGTGGTTTTATGTTTTAATTAGTGTTTGTGCCAAGTAGAACCGTTGGGAAGACTTGGGGAAAGTCTTGTTGATCTTGCTGTAAAAAACAGAAACTTTAGCGCTCACGAGAATTGCTGCCATTTTTTTATTGGAGAGTGCTATTTAGTTAATTCTTTTTGAAGATGATTAATAGATAAATTTCTCACGTCCAGAAATTTATTTGAGAATTTTATGAGTTCCAGAATTATACGTTTGATCCAGATTACTACAGACTGTTCTGTTTTTGACAGATTCTATTTTCTATGTGTTGTTTGCTTATTTTGATGAATCTATGGCTAGTAAAAGAGTTTATAAACCATATAAAAGTTGGAATACAGTAGGTTTAAAACCAATATAAATAAATAATGAGTTCATTACAGTACCTTGAAGTGGTGATTTATTTTCTTATACTAACGGAGCTTACGAGTTTTCTATTAAGTTTTGTGTTGTGAAGTTTTCAAGTGTTGGGTAAGGATTCGATGGACCATGGAATAAGGAGTGGCAAGAGCCTAAGCTTGGTGATGCCCAAGGCACCCCAAGGTAATATTCAAGGCTAGCCAAGATCCTAAGCTTGGGGATGCCCCGGAAGGCATCCCCTCTTTCGTCTTCGTTCATCGGTAATTTTACTTGGAGCTATATTTTTATTCGTCACATGATATGTGTTTTGCTTGGAGCGTCAATTTATTTTGTTAGAATTTGCTTGATGTTATTTAGAAAAATGTTTTTTCATATTTTATTTCAATAAAAGTGGCATTGATAGCCTTTACTATGCCTATTTTAGAAGTCCACACGTTGCTGTTTGAAAACAGAAAGTTTACCGCTGTTGCAATAATTCCCTAGAAAAGTGAGAATGTGATAAAATGTTGAAACCTTTTGCATATTAAGCTCTGATAAATTTACTACAGTGGGAATTTTATTTCATAATTTTTGGATCTAGGGAAGTATGGATGTTTCTGCATTCTTTACAGACTATCCTGTTTAGGCAGATTGCTGTTATGTTTGCATTGTTTGCATATGTTTGCTTCTTTAATGATTCTATTTGAGGATAGGACTATTAAATATGCAGAGGCATTTAGTATGCAATGTTGAATAATAATTTTAGTGATTTTCTACAGTAGAGTATGATAATGTTTTTGCAATGGTTTATACTAACTTATCTCACGAGTCTTTGTTGAGTTTTGTGTGGATGAGGCTTTTGAGATTTAGGGAGACCGTGATATGAGAGGAATTAAGGAGACACAAAATCTCAAGCTTGGGGATGCCCAAGGAACCCCAAGATAATATTTCAAGAAGTCTCAAGCATCTAAGCTTGGGGATGCCCCGGTTGGCATCCCACCTTTCTTCTTCAATAACTATCGATTAGTTTCGGTTGATCCTAAGTTTTTGCTTCTTCACATGATGTCTGCCATTCTTAGAATGTCATTTTATTTTGCTTTGCTTGCTGCTTGAATAAAATACCAAGATCTGAAATTATTAAATGTTAGAGAGTCTTCTCATAAGTTGCATAATTATTCGCCTACTCATTGATCTTCACTTATATCTTTCAGAGTAGTTTGTTGTTGCTCTAGTGCTTCACTTATATTTTTTTAAAGCACGGTGGTGGTTTTATTTTATAGAAATTAATGAACTCTCATGCTTTACTTATATCATTTTGAGAGTCTTTAGAACAGCGTGGTAGTTTTCTTTGGTTATGAAACTAGTCCTAATATGATGGGCATCCAAGAGGGATATAATAAAAACTTTCATATAAAGTGCATTGAATACTATGAGAAGTTTGATACTTGATGATTGTTTTGAGATATGGAGATGGTGATATTAAAGTTGTGCTAGTTGAGTAGTTGTGAATTTGAGAGATAACTTGTGTTAAAGTTTGTGATTCCCGTAGCATGCACGTATGGTGAACCGTTATGTGATGAAGTCGGAGCATGATTTATTTATTGATTGTCTTCCTTATGAGTGACGGTCGGGGATGAGCGATGGTCTTTTCCTACCAATCTATCCCCCTAGGAGCATGCACGTAGTACTTTGTTTTGATAACTAATAGATTTTTGCAATAAGTATGTGAGTTATTTATGACTAATGTTGAGTCCATGGATTATACGCACTCTCACCCTTCCACCATTGCTAGCCTCTCTAGTACCGTGCAACTTTCGCCGGTACCATAAACCCACTATATACCTTCCTCAAAACAGCCACCATACCTACCTATTATGGCATTTCCATAGCCATTTCGAGATATATTGCCATGCAACTTTCCACCGTTCTGTTATTATGACACGCTTCATCATTGTCATATTGCTTTGCATGATCATGTAGTTGACATCGTATTTGTGGCAAGGCCACCGTTCATAATTCTTTCATACATGTCACTCATGAGTCATTCCATATCCCGGTACACCGCCGGAGGCATTCATATAGAGTCATATCTTGTTCTAAGTATTGAGTTGTAATTCTTGAGTTGTAAGTAAATAAAAGTGTGATGATCATCATTATTAGAGCATTGTCCCAGTGAGGAAAGGATGATGGAGACTATGATTCCCCCATAAGTCGGGATGAGACTCCGGACGAAAATAAATAAATAAAAGAGGCCAAAGAAGCCCAAATAAAAAAAGAAAAAAGGCCATAAAAAAGATAAGGCCCAAATAAAAAAAAAAAATAATAATAAAAATAAATAAAAAAATGAGAGAAAAAGAGAGAAGGGACAATGCTACTATCCTTTTACCACACTTGTGCTTCAAAGTAGCACCATGATCTTCATGATAGAGAGTCTCCTATGTTGTCACTTTCATATACTAGTGGGAATCTTTCATTATAGAACTTGGCTTGTATATTCCAATGATGGGCTTCCTCAAAATGCCCTAGGTCTTCGTGAGCAAGCGAGTTGGATGCACACCCACTAGTTTCTTTTGTTGAGCTTTCATACACTTATAGCTCTAGTGCATCCGTTGCATGGCAATCCCTACTCACTCACATTGATATCTATCGACGGGCATCTCCATAGCCCGTTGATATGCCTAGTTGGTGTGAGACTATCTTCTCCTTTTTGTCTTCTCCACAACCACCATTCTATTCCACATATAGTGCTATGTCCATGGCTCACGCTCATGTATTGCGTGAAGATTGAAAAAGTTTGAGAACATCAAAAGTATGAAACAATTGCTTGGCTTGTCATCGGGGTTGTGCATGATTTAAATATGTTGTGTGGTGAAGATGGAGCATAGCCAGACTATATGATTTTGTAGGGATAACTTTCTTTGGCCATGTTATTTTGAGAAGACATGATTGCTTAGTTAGTATGCTTGAAGTATTATTATTTTTATGTCAATATTAAACTTTTGTCTTGAATCTTATGGATCTGAATATTCTTGCCAAAATGAAGAGAATTACTTAGAGAAATATGTTAGGTAGCATTCCACATCAAAAATTCTGTTTTTATCATTTACCTACTCGAGGACGAGCAAGAATTAAGCTTGGGGATGCTGATACGTCTCCAACGTTTCTATATTTTTTGATTGTTCCATGCTATTATATTATTAACCTTGGATATTTTATATGCATTTATATGCTATTTTATATGATTTTTGGGACTAACCTATTAACCCAGAGCCTAGTGCCAGTTTCTGTTTTTTTCCTTGTTTTAGAGTATCGCAAAAAAGGAAAATCAAACGGAGTCCAATTGACCTGAAACTTCACGGAACTTATTTTTGGAAGGAAAGCAACCCGAGAGACTTGGAGTCCACGTACGGGAAGCTTCGAGGAGGCCACGAGGTAGGGGGGCGTGCCCACCCCCCTGGGCGCGCCCTCCACCCTCGTGGCCCCCCTGACGTACTTCTTCCGCCTATATATCTCCATATACCCTAAAAACTTCCAGGAGCACAATAGATCGGGAGTTCCGCCGCCAGAAGCCTCCGTAGCCACCGAGAGCTAATCTAGACCCGTTCCGGCACCCTGCCGGAGGGGGAATCCCTCTTCGGTGGCTATCTTCATCATCCTTGTGCTCTCCATGACGAGGAGGGAGTAGTTCTCCCTCGGGGCTGAGGGTATGTACCAGTAGCTATGTGTTTGATCTCTCTCTCTCTCTCTCGTGTTCTTGAGGTGATACGATCTTGATGTATCACGAGCTTTGCTATTATAGTTGGATCCTATGATGTTTTCTCCCCCCTCTACTCTCTTGTAATGGATTGAGTTTCCCCTTTGAAGTTATCTTATCGGATTGAGTCTTTAAAGATTTGAGAACACTTGATGTATGTCTTGCCGTGCGTATCTGTGGTGACAATGGGATACCATGTGATTCACTTGATGTATGTTTTGGTGATCAACTTGCGGGTTTCGCCCATGAACCTATGCATAGGGGTTGGCACATGTTTTCGTCGTGATTCTCCAGTAGAAACTTTGGGGCACTCTTTGAGGTCCTATGTGTTGGTTGAATAGATGAATCTGAGATTGTGTGATGCATATCGTATAATCATACCCACGGATACTTGAGGTGACATTGGAGTATCTAGGTGACATTAGGGTTTTGGTTGATTTGTGTCTTAAGGTGTTATTCTAGTAAGAACTCTAGGGCTGTTTGTGACACTTATAGGAATAGCCCAACGGATTGATTGGAAAGAATAACTTTGAGGTGGTTTCGTACCCTACCATAATCTCTTTGTTCGTTCTCCGCTATTAGTGACTTTGGAGTGACTCTTTGTCGCATGTTGAGGGATAGTTATGTGATCCAATTATGTTATTATTGTTGAGAGGACTTGCACTAGTGAAAGTATGAACCCTAGGCCTTGTTTCAACGCATTGCAATACCGCTTACGCTCACTTTTATCATTAGTTACCTTGCTGTTTTTATATTTTCAGATTACAAAAACCATTATTTACTATCCATATACCACTTGTATCACCATCTCTTCGCCGAACTAGTGCACCTATACAATTTACCATTGTATTGGGTGTGCTGGGGACACAAGAGACTCTTTGTTATTCGGTTGCAGGGTTGCTTGAGAGAGACCATCTTTATCCTACGCCTCCTACGGATTGATAAACCTTAGGTCATCCACTTGAGGGAAATTTTCTACTGTCCTACAAACCTATGCACTTGGAGGCTCAACAACGTCTACAAGAAGAAGGTTGTGTAGTAGACATCAATGAGGACGAAGAAGATGATGATGAAGGTCGACGCGCTGTTCACAACCTCGAGGTCACGCAAGCGATTTTTCCCCCTACCTGGCGCACCAAAGATGTCGTGGGTGAACACGATCACCTATGGGGCCACGGGCCCCTTGTGGTTCGGCAACGGGGAGATCATGTTGCACAAAGAGCAGAGGCCATGAGGTAGCACGACGACGAGACTCTGGTGGTTTTACCCAGGTTCGGGCCGCTGAGAAGCGTAAAACCCTACTCCTGCTTTGGTGGATTGGATAGAGGAACATGATGACACGCAACGCCCAAACCCGACAGAATGGCCTTCGGGGAGAGCTGCTACGTGAGTACAAGTGTGAGAAGATCCGAATCCTTGTCTAGGCTGCCTTGGACCTCCTTTTATTGTTCAAGGGGTAACCAAAGTGAAAAAACATACATTTTCTTGTGATTAGATAGCCAACAGTGCTATCATACCTAACTCTGGCACTTAGGACAAAATGCCATAAATGCTACCTTAGGTAGCGTGTGGGGATGCATCCCCGGGAGCTTATATCGCCGCTTAGCCCACTTCTGCTTATCATCTTGACACGCGCTTGGACGGGTGTCAAACGTGTGTGATTTGTCTTCCAGCAAACCGCCACGTGTTTAGTGAGAGCCACTTAGTCTCATGGGGGGCTCGACACCGCATCGATAAGTGACTGGCATCATGGTGCGGTGGTAACTGGCTTATGCCTGCCGGGACTTCTTAGAGGGGTGCGCGCTTCGGTCTCCGACCGCCTCGGAGACGCGATTGGCGTGGCTTGATCCTGCTCTTATCTACTGCATCGACCTTGCCAGCCTTGTCTGACCAGCAAGGGACACTTCCCTTGGAGTCTTTGTCTTGTATGTTGGCTTTGTCTTCTTGATGCGCTCCTTGATCTCACGAAGAGCGGCTTCTCTGGCTCGACATTGCGTGGACTTGACTAGGCTTGAACTGATGGGTTTAGCTATAATAAGGTAGCTATTCCCCCAGCAAGCCCTAGCCATCGCGGTGGAGGCTTTTTGTCCGTGCACAAGTCAGGGGAAATAAACACCCCTGTTTGTGTACCCCAGCAACTATATATTGCTTAAGTACTTTACTGAAAACTAGTTTCAATAAAGTCTTAATCCGTGTCAAGAAATTTATATAATTTCCAATCAACAATGTGTCATGCACACATAGTGTTTAGAAATATTATGCTCCCACACTTAGTTTCTTGTAAATACAAGTATCTTTGCTTCTATTGATGAAATCATATTATTTGATCAATTCATTAAAACAAAGATTCCAACTCCACTATGCTTACTTTAGATCATTATAGGATCTCTTAAACTTTACACACTTACTAGCATCGCCTGGATCAACAAAATTACCTTGGACCATATCAAATATACAACCTTGGTTCTATTTCCATCTCATGGGGATCATTTTGACATCCATCTGTTATATCTTATAACTGAAATATTAGTAATTGCTAGTTTAATCTGAACTAACTTTAAGTATTATTATAATGAGACAATCTCGTCATAATCAACTCCTTTATCTTGTCATGAACTATTTGCAACAAGTCAAACATTATAAAACATTTTTTATCTTTGTCAATCTATAGATCCATCACTTCACTTTAGAATTTAAGTCTTTCAGTACTACCTTGGTTCTATTCCATCTCATGGGGATCATTTTGACATCCATCTGTTATATCTCATAACTGAATTATTAGTAATTGCTAGTTTAATCTGAACTGACTTTAAGTATTATTATGATGAGACAATCCGTCATAATCAACTCCTTGATCTTGTCGTAAACTATTTGCAACCATTCAAGCATTATAAAACATTTTTACCTTTGTCAATCTATATATCCATCACTTCACTTTAGACTTTAAGTCTTTCAGAGGGTCCATCAAGTTCTAAACTTAATTATGTGTATGTATACTTTCTCGGATTATTTTGGTGTATAGCCAATTCCAAAGTCAGGGCCCATCAACGCTTCTCTGTGTATTATAGGTTCATTGTTTGTTTCAACTTTCAACAATATTTTGATTACATACCATGAAGATCTACACAATTTTCCCAACCTAAATGGTTCAACTGCAAGTTCTACTGAAGTCTCTATATCTCATGTAGAGTCTTTCTTACCAGCCGTGGTAGGAAATTCTAGAACCACTTCTAGCATTTCTTTTCTTTGACCTGATCACGAAGATTCTGCAATCTTGCTGAGTTGCACTGTCCTCCCACTCACTGTTTTGCAGAAAACATTTTCTTCAAAATTTTCGGACTCTCTAGGAAAACACTTTGCCTTAGCATAGTGATAAAGGAATAACCAACCATTTAGGATAACCTACAAAGTAGCACTTTATTTCAATAATTTTGATGCCGCTCTTTTAATGTAAATGTCACAATCTCGAAAGCATCACATTAAAAAGTATATTGGAGAAAATAATTAATGTCATCTTTGATCGCACCATGTCATACATAGCTTGATTACTTCTACTCAAAACTCTCTGCTCTTAGTAGTGTTTCTAGGAGGTGCAAGCTATAAAATATTTACATCTCATCAGACATTCGCCAAATTTATAACTTCAAATATTCTTTTCTGCAATCTAATTGTTGTAACATAATTTTCTTGTTACTAAAAAGTTCTACTTCTTTCTGGAAAAACCTTTTGAAACATTTCAAATGATCCAGACTTATGTATCAAAAAGTAAATATAAATATCTACTTGAGTCATTCTTGAAGATAGATAAATCCACTGCTTGCAACGGTATTTTAGTTTACTTCACTACTTGAACGAAAGTTGCAAGTGTCAGACGATTCATAATCAGATGACTTCAATATCCATCACTATCGAATTTCTCCTTGCTAGTTTCGCCAATGTGACTAAACGCAGTGCCACACATATGCAGTATTCTTTTAGTCTTGTGACATTTAGCGTCAGTGTTATGGATGTTCAATTCTATCATAGTCAGAACTTACATCCTATTCACAATAGGAGTACGATCCTTTTGTTCATTACATCAAACAACTATTGCTCTCTTATGAATAATCTCCCCACAACTTCTATGCAATGGGCTGGAGTGTACAAAACTCTAAAATGAATTATGATGAAAAAGTATCATAACTTTTACAAAATTTTCAACACATATTTTAACCTCATTGATTTGTTGGTCATTAGGCCATAGTAATTCTTGCATCGATTTGCAACAACATGCAATCGAGTCGGTAACCATGTGATCAACTTTTAACCACAATTCCCAAAGAATTTAGTGTTTAACAATTTAATCACAATTCTCAAGAATCATACTTTACTTGACCGACCATCTCTACATCTTATAACTTGTATGACATTAATACTTGAGGTGGACATTCCAATCTTCTTTTCTTTCTGCCTCTAAACTTAGTATAGTTTTACTTTCAATATTTCTCCCACTCAGCAGAAGAATCATCTAACTTTTTAAGAGTGGTGTGAGCCCAGAACTTCCCTAGGCATGTAAGTCTCATCACATCCTTTGGTTTTGTTCTTTCTCTTTAAGTTCTCATCATCAACTCATGACTGGTGTTCTCCTGGATCTTACACATTTTAGTCTGAAACATAGTTGAATGCTTCACTAGAACTTGCAAACAAAACACGTCTTTAGATATCATAGTTCTTTTACCTTTGTTTCTAAAAACAATTTTCAGTTCAAAGAATATCTATAACTATCCCAAACATTTTGAAGTTTTGGTTTCTCGGAAGTAAGCAGACCGTAATGTAATTCTTAGCCTATTGGATCAAAAGACGTAAGTCTCGTCATCCATCATTAGCAGGAGAGCATTGTAAGCATTCAATAGGACAAAAATCCTTGTTGTCACTCTTTAGAGGAAAATCCTCTCAATCGTAAAAGATCCAACCGGATAAAAAATAGTCAATCAATTTCAACAACATAGGTGGGTCTATGAGCCATAATTCTACAACTATAATGCAAACTACACATAGACATTGTTCATAATTAATTTGCACTGGTGATTGAACTAATTTTAATATAAAGTGCACTCCGGCTCAAATCAATATCTAATACGTCTCCAACGTATCTATATATTTTTGATTGTTTCATGCTATTATATTATCGATCTTGGATGCTTTATATGCTAGTTTATATCATTTTTTGGGACTAACCTATTAACCCAGTACCCAGTGCCCAGTGCCAGTTCCTGCTTTTTGCTTGTTTTTGGCTTTTTCGAAAACCAGTACCAAATGAAGTCCAAACACGATGAAAATTTATGATGATTTTTCTAGACCCGAATGGACCCTCGAAGGTTTGGGAGGAGCCCCGTAGCCCGTGACTCCCACACAACTCCATTTGACCTAATTTCACCTCTATAAATTCACAAATATTCCCAAACCAACGAAGAGCCACCCGAAACACTTTTTCAGCCACCACAAGCTTCTATTCTTTCGCGATCCCATCTGGAGGCCTTTTTCGGTGCTCTGCTGGAGGGGGAATCAATCACGGAGGCTTCTACATCATCTTTGCTACCTTCCGATGATGCATGAGTAGTTCACCATAGACCTATTGGTCCATAGCTAGTAGCCAAACGCCTTCTTCTCTCTCTTTGATCTTTAATACCATGTTCTCCTCGATCTTCTTGGAGTTCTATCCGATGTAATCTTCTTTTGTGGTGTGTTTGTTGGGATCTGATGAATTGTGGGTTTGTGATTATATTATTCATTGAAAGTGATTGAGTATTTTCTGAACTTTATTATACATGATTGTTATAGCCTTGTATTTCTCTCCGATCTATCCATTTGGTTTGGCCAACTACACTGGTTTATCTTTAGTGGGTGTAACACCCACGATGCGGCTATATCTCCCACGTGTCGAGGCACGACTTAGAGGCATAACCGCATGGTGGTTTAATCGCAAGAGGGGTAATCTTCACACAATCCCATGTATTGAATACGAAAGGGATAAAGAGTTGGCTTACAATCGCCACTTCACACAAATACAAGTTAAACATACATCATCTAGAGTATAATCAAGGTACGACTACGGAACAAAAATAAAAGAAGATAACCCCAAATGCTAGATCCCCGATTGTCCCAACTAGGCTCCACTACTGATCATCAGGAAATGAAACATAGTAACGACCCAGATCCTCATCGAACTCCCACTTGAGTTCGGTAGCATCATTGTAGCGACTAGACCTCAGACAGTCCGATCTCTGTGCATCAGTGTCATCCCTGGATCGGTAATGCTGACACACACAGTACTTGAGGATTTATAACAGAGTAGCAATCACACACTTATTGCATCGAATATCTCAAAAGAGAACATAAAACAATAAATATGGCTTAAGGCCATCTAAATCGATAACAGCGGAAGGCTTGGAAGATAAAGTGAGTCCATCAACTCCAACGGCATCACAGAGTGAAAGACAACGACCTATGGCTCCTTACTCGTCATCTGAAAAGTCTGCAACATGATACGTTGCAGCCCGAAACGGGTCAGCACATGGAATATGCTGGCAATGTAACACAAGAGAAAAATGAGCAGAATAATTGCTATCACCACATGCATATATGGATGGTGGAGGCTGTATGGTTAATATGTTTTGCGAAAAGCCAAATTTTCCCTACAACAAAGGAATAAATTTTATTTAACTATCATGGTAGTTGTTAAGCATTGAGAAGGTTCCTCCAACTCAATCCCAATTAAACATCATCATTAACCCAATCAATTTAAATTAAGAGTGATGAGATCCACATGATAATCCAAGAACTAGATACTCAAGATGTCCATAACCGGGGACACGGCTAATCATGATTAGTTTGTACACTCTACAGAGGTTTGCACACTTTTGCCCATAAGACTCGAATACATCCACGGTCGGAGATTCGAGACACAGTCTTTCTGAAGCATTAACTCTCTACTGTGGGTAGACTATACCACCTACAACCCACTACATCTGCTAGTCTACCTCTGTAAGAGCTTCACGCAACTTACTCAACTATGCTAGAGCCCATAATAGCTTGTGGCTGCACACGGAAGTTTCTAGCATGAATAATCTTATGATCCCTTTGAGCCTGGGTGGCGGGCCATAGGATGATCACACGGGTCCTCCGGGATATCCTAGGATAACACTGGGTTCTCCAGGTGTCCACAAGCAATCCACCCAGATGTGTATTCAAGTTGCCACCTTAAGTTGAACCATTAATTAACAAACTCACATCTATCATGAATACTCTCAAACCCAATCCACGTCTACGAGCATAGCGTAGCAATATAAGCAACATAGAAGTAACTCCCAGGGTTTGAAAATAAACAGGCGAATAGGTACTACCTCAACTACTTCCCAAAACCCACAATTTAATCATATCCTAATCATGCAATTGTTTGTGGATTGATCTAATGCAATAAAACTGGATAGTAAAAAGATATGATCAAAGTGTTACTTGCCTTGCTGATGATCCACAAAACCTACAGACTCGTAGTAGCACGCTTCGCACTCCGGGTACTCTATCGCAAACAAACAAGCGTACAACAAGCACTCAACTATAAGCATGGATAAAACTCAAATACGAGATCTAACCAGAAAGTTCAACTTAAGAACTCCTCTTTGCAAAAAGAATCAAATCGAACGAAGCAACAAAACACAAACTGCGAAAGAAACAAGATCCGTTTACTAATCTGGACTTAGATCCAATTTTACAGTACCAAAATCTTGTTCAATTTGGTTAAACAGAAAGAGGGCTTCGAGACGAAGATCTAGGCGCTTGAATCGCCTGATTATGATAAACGAGCAAAAAGATATACTAGAACAAAGATTAGGGCAGAAATCGCGATAAAAAATAATCGCGGAAAAACCCTGGAAAAAGAAAACTGGTGTAGCGACCAGACCTCAAACAGTCTGATCTCTGTGCTCCGCTGTCATCCCTGGATCAGTAATGCTGACACCACATAGTACTCGAAGGATTTATAGCAGAGTAGCAATCACACACTTATTACATCGAGTGTCTCAAAAGAGAACTTATTACAATAAATATGGCTTAAGGCCATCTAATAACGATAACAGCGGAAGGCTTGGAAGATAAGTGAGTCCATCAACTCCAACGGCATCACTGAGTATAGAACCACGACCTAAAAACTCCTTAATCGTCGTCTGAAAAGTCTGCAACATTAACGTTGTAGCCCTAAAACGGGTCAGCACATGGAATATGCTGGCAAGGTAACACATAGAGAGTAATGGAATGCAACAGCTATACTATATGCATATTTGGCTGGTGGAAAGCTCTATGGTTACAGTTTTTGCGTAAATCCAATTTTTCCCTACTTCAAAGGAATAAATTTAATTACTATCAATGTGGTTGTTAAACATTGAGAATGGTTGACAGCATTCTCAATCCCAATTAAGCATCATCATTAACCCAACAACATTAACTTTAGAGTAACATGTTGAGATTCACATGATAATCCAGGTACTAGATACTCAAGATGTCCATAACCGGGGACACGGCTAACCATGATTAGTTTATTACACTCTGCAGAGGTTTGCGCACTTTTCCCCACAAGACTCGATCGCCTCCGTTTGGTTTCTCGCACTACAGGGTGTTTGAGAAGACGGATGACCGAGACATAGTCTTTCAGAAGTGCTAGCACCTTACGATCGGGTAGACCGTACCACCTACATCCCCTACATCTGCTAGTCTACCACTGTAAGAGTTCGCACAACTTAGTCAACTATGCCAGAGCCCATAATGGCTTGTGGCTGCACACGGAAGTTTCTAGTATGAATAATCTCATGATCCCTTTGAGCCTGGGTGGCGGTCCAAAAGAAAACAGGCAAGTCCTGGAAACCAGGTGCCTCAATCCACCCAGATGTGTGTTTAAGTTGCCACCTTAGATAAACCATTAATTATCAATCTCACATCTGTCATGGATATGTGTTTAATGACATAAGGGAAAGTCTCAATGAATTCAACCCATTTAGCATGTCTACGGTTCAGTTTTGCTTGACTTTTAATGTGTTTCAAAGATTCATGATCAGAATGTATAACAAATTCCTTGGGCCATAAATAATGTTGCCATGTTTCTAAGGTCCGAACAAGAGCATATAATTCTTTATCATAAGTAGAATAGTTCAGACTAGGCCCACTCAATTTTTCAGAAAAGTATGCAACAGGTTTTCCATCTTGTAATAACACACCTCCTAATCCAATTCCACTAGCATCACATTCAAGCTCAAAAGTCTTATTGAAATTAGGAAGTTGGAGTAAAGGAGCATGTGTCAACTTATCTTTCAATACCGTGAAAGCTTCTTCCTGTGCGGTACCCCAAACAAAAGGCACATCCTTCTTTGTAAGCTCGTTGAGAGGTGCAGCAATGGTGCTGAAATCTCTCACAAAACGCCTATAGAAACCAGCGAGGCCAAGGAAACTCCTCACTTGTGTGACCGTTTAGGGCTGCGGCCAACTCTCAATAGCTTCAATCTTGGCTTTATCAACTTCAATTCCCTGTGGAGTAACAACATAGCCAAGAAAAGATACTCGGTCGGTGCAAAAGGTGCACTTTCCAAGGTTTCCAAACAAACGTGCATCACGTAGAGCAATAAAAATAGCACGTAAATGTTCCAAATGTTCCTCCAAAGATTTGCTATAAATCAATATGTCATCAAAGTAAACTACCACAAATCGTCCAATGAAAGAACGTAAAACTTCATTCATTAACCTCATGAAAGTACTAGGTGCATTAGTTAACCCAAAAGGCATGACTAACCACTCATATAATCCAATCTTAGTTTTAAATGCTGTTTTCCATTCATCACCCAATTTCATACGAATTTGATGGTATCCACTACGCAAATCAACTTTGGAGAATATTGTAGAGCCACTCAATTCATCAAGCATATCATCTAGCCTAGGAATAGGATGACGATAACGAATAGTAATATTATTAATGCCTCTACAATCAACGCACATACGCGACGTACCATCCTTTTTCGGCACTAAAATGATAGGAACAGCACAAGGACTAAGGGATTCGCGTATATAACCTTTGTCGAGCAGTTCTTGTACTTGACGCATAATCTCCTTCGTCTCCTCTGGATTGGTACGGTATGGTGCACGGTTGGGTAGCCAAGCACCGGGAATTAAGTCAATTTGATGCTCAATCCCTCGAATAGGTGGTAATCCCGGTGGCACGTCTTGTGGAAAGACGTCAGCGAACTCCTGCAAAATGTTAGTGACAGCAGGGGGCAAAGAGGAAGGCACGTCCTCGAATGAAAATAATGCCTCTTTGTACACAAAAGCATAGCAAACAGATTTGCTAAAATCTAGCTCATCAATATCATATTTGGTGGCAAGTAAACATGCACTTTTCAATTTAATTTCAGAAACAACAGTAGATGGTTTATTATTAGGCTTCATTTGGTGCTCAAATTCTTTTGCCACAATCTGATTTTCACTCTTATTTGTCTCCTGTTTTGCTTTATTAGCTCTATTAATATCATCTTTCAAAATGGAATTAGGAGTCATAGGAAGCAAAGTAATATTTTTATCGTTATGAACAAGAGTATACTGATTGTTTCTACCATGGTGTACAGAATTTTTATCAAATTGCCATGGTCTACCAAGTAATAAGGAACATGCTTGCATAGGTACCACATCACAATCAACATAATCAGCATATGTAGAGATACTAAAATGCACACGAACAGTACGTGTTACCTTAACCTTGCCGCTGTTGTTGAACCATTGGATGTAGTAAGGATGTGGATGTGGTCTTGTGGTGAGAGATAGCTTCTCCACCATCTCCATGCTAGCCAAGTTATTGCAGCTCCCTCCATCTATGATCACGCGAACAGAACGTTCCTTCACAACTCCCTTTGTATGGAACAAATTATGCCTCTGATTTTGCTCAGCTTGTGTAACCTGCACACTCAAAACACGTTGAGCAACTAAACATTCATACCTGTCAGCATCTTCAGGAGCCATGTATTGCGTCTCATGATCAGAATCGTCTCCACCGTGTTCTTCACGTGTAATAAGAGCCAAAGTCTCCTCATCATAGTCAGTAGCGGACTCATACCCACCATCCTCAGTAACAATCATCACATGCTTAGATGGGCATTCTCTCGCATAATGACCTCCACCCTTGCAACGTCGACAAATAATATCATGTGTTTGCCCTGTTGATGCCATGGATGAAGAAGAGCTCTTTGCAGGCCCAGAAGGTGTGCTCTTGGCAGATAGTGGTGATTGTGCCTGCTTTATTGTATCACGGTTGGAGGTGGCAGCCGACGGAGGCGCCGGTGTAGCAGAACGTGTGGAAGTAGATGATGCACGTGGTGTCCATGATGAAGGTCGACCTGCAGAAAAGTTTGTCCGCGCCAATGCCTGTCGATCCTGCACTTCACGTTCAGCTTTACAAGCAAGATGGAATAAACGAGTGATATTAGTATACTCCTTATACTCTAGAATCGTGTGAATCTCTCTATTTAATCCACCCATAAAACGTGCAAGCATAGCTTCATTCTCCTCAACAATACCACATCTAATCATGCCAGTTTGTAATTCCTGATAGTATTCTTCTACAGAATTTTTTCCCTGTCTTAAGCGCTGCAATTTTTGAAGTAATTCATGTTGATAATATGGTGGAACCCAACGAATACGCATAGCAGTTTTCAAAGCAGCCCAAGTAGCCGGAATAGGATATAATCTACAATGCTCAGACCACCAAACACATGCAAAACTAGTGAATGCACAAACAGCAGCAGGAACACGTCTCTCCTCGGGATATTGTAAACATGTAAATCGTTGTTCAGTTTCTAACTCCCAAGTAAGATATATATCAGGAACATATCTACCCTCAAATGGTGGAATATTCAATTTTAGTTTAGGGAGATGGTCATGATCTCGTACCTGAGGGTGAGCCCTACCATTGCCATTATTTGCATGTGTACGACCTAGTGGTTGCTGTGCTGGTGGTGGCACGTAGTTCTGATTTTGATCAACCTCATCCTCATAATCTCCCACATAATCATCCTCCTCCACATCAGCAGTAGGAGCCACAGAAGTATCAACAGCAGCACCAGCAGTTTGGCCCGACTGAAGAGGGACACGGCTCGCTCGGCGGAGGGCTGTTTCCCGACGTGGAGGTAGTCGATGTTGTTGCTGTTGTTGCAGAGGTGCGGCAGGAGCAGCCGGTGGTGGTGGTGGAAAACGCGAAAGCAATTCAACAAACTTGTTACCGAGCTTTGTTTCAAACGTCTTCTCCATGCCATCTATCTTCTCCATGGCCTCTTCAAATCTGTTTATCACATCTTGCACCTGTCCACTCATCATTTGCTGAAACGTATCATGAAGCTCCTTGTTCGTCAAGTTCTCCCAGTCAGTCTCGTCGACTTGTGATCCTGGCATGGTTAGCAGCAATAGAAACACACAAGAATATGATCCTACAGACTACTAACAAGTGGTGGTGGTGGCGGGTGTCACAAATCCGTCAAGCAAATCTCAAAGTCTTACCAGTTCTTACCCAACAGCAGGCGGTGATCGGCAACCGTTGTAGTCAAAACTCTCAAAAGCTTGGATAGAGCGATTGCCAGGGAGAGTCAAACGCACGACGTAGATGTATGTGGAGCTGGGAAGGCTTATAGTATGATAGCAAAAAGGGTCAGCAATAATCAATTCAGAGATGCAAAGTTGAATAAATGCTCAACGACGGTACTGTGCTGGTCCTAGGCTAGACCGTGCTAGAGACGCGAGCCTAGAACACTAACAAAATCACGGCGCTGCACGTAAATAAGGGAAAAGCACACTCTGGAACTCTTTTTTTTCGCTCTTTTTTTGAGCTCCTTTTTTTTGTGCTCCTCTTTTTTTTGCGAAAAATCACTATAATGGCGAGTGTCTCAAAACTCTTCCCTCGTCAAACTGATAGGATGGGCACGGATTTTTTTTTCACTTTTTTTTCAGAAATCAGGGCAGCGACGACGAAAAAGTGCGACAAAAAATCACTATGATGGCACCTCGCTCAAAAGACTCAGAAAAGCCTAAAAATAGGATAGGGAAAAAAATTTGCCCGTGAAAATTTTGGCCTAAAAACTGCCCGGGGGTCTCCAGACTCTTTTTTTTTCGAGACCTACGCAGGCAAGGAAACACGAATCAGAATTTAGATTGATCTCAAGAACAAACCTAATATGAGAAGAACTCGGATTGGCGGTGGATATATGGTTGTGGTATATGGCAGCGGTGGTGGTATATGGTAGCGGTGGTGGTATATGGATACAGATTGGTGGTGGTATATGGATACGGATTGGTGGTGGTATATGGATATGGATTCAGAGCGGTGGCGGATAAGCAAAAGTGGTAGATGGACGATGATGATGGTGCGGCGGCGGCGTGACAACTTATGACCAGAACTCGAAACTCTAAAAGACTAGTCTCTAAGACCAGCAACTTGACACGACGATGCAACCGCAAATTCAACAAAGCAAAAACCCTAAAAAGATTATG
This sequence comes from Triticum urartu, assembly GCF_056163025.1. Taxonomy (NCBI): domain Eukaryota; kingdom Viridiplantae; phylum Streptophyta; class Magnoliopsida; order Poales; family Poaceae; genus Triticum; species Triticum urartu. Next base: position 265,055,305 of record NC_141876.1, read on the forward strand.
CAAAGGCTCAGATTGGTTCGGATATGATGAACTAACCCTAATTTTTTTCTGGCTTTTTCGTGGACTGTAGGTATGAAGAACAGACTCAATCTAATCTACGAAAAACTGTAAAATCTCACCGAGCAACCTGGAAATCTGATACCACTTGATAGAGGCCAAGGTGTCCCGATGTTTCGATGAGATGGTGGCTATCGTTTTCTATGGGAGTCGACCTTGACGATCCGACTACGAACGTGCGAGACGTCGCGCCTTAGCAATCGCTAAACCAACTTCCGAGGGTTATTGACCACGCCGGAGCACGATCAACCTGACCACGAGGGTCTGTTTCCTACGAGCAAATGAAGAACAAGCAAGAAATTGAGATTGCAATCGGGATATTGCGAATATAAGATGAAAGCTTTATTGATCAAGGTGGGGTTCTGTGACGTCTTGGTCTGGTCGTTGGACACAAACGAAGTACGCGAAGTTGCAGCTATGGCGAACTTTTAATCTAAACAAAACCCAAAGTCTAAACGACGCCCTAAGGGCTGTATATATGGAGGAAGAGGGGGGAATTTCGTGGCCCTTGAGGGTGGGGTCCGAAACCAACCCTAACTCTTGTTTCCCCACACATACGGACTCTAAAAATAGCCTATACTTAAGTATTTCGAAATTACATGGGCCTGGCCCATTAATAAGGTGACGCAGCACCTAGAATAGCCTATGGACGAATATTATGAAGTGGCATCTTGTATATTTCGTCCAAGGCTTCATGCACTCCTTATGGCGGCTTCAAAGTCCTGAAATCATCACTTGTAACTCCGTTCTTGATCCCCTTGCGCATGCCATCAACTCCATGCGTGTTCTTGCTCCAATGTTCATCCTTCTCCAAGCTAGGCCCTTCATTTGTAAGCAAAACAAATGTATCCAATTTAGGCAGCATCATAATCTCATGAACATTAGAATCATTACCAAGAACGAAAGTACCTGGTAATTTAATTGGCGTGCGCGAGCTCTAGTAATTGGTCCGGTATATGTAACAGTAGGGGCTGTGGGTGTAACAATGGTATTAATGTCCTCATCATCTGTCATGGATATCACTCACCCAATCCACGTCTACTAGCATAGCATGGCATAATAAGCAAACGTAGAAGTAACTCCCAAAGGTTTGATAATAAACAGGTAATAGGTACTACCTCATCTACTTCCCATCCCACAATTTAATTAGATCCTAATCATGCAATGTGTGAGGATTGATCTAATGCAATAAAACTGGGTTGTAGAAAAAGGTATGATCAAAGTGTTACTTGCCTTGCTGATGATCCGCGAAACCTAGAGATTCAAAGTAACAGGCGGCGCACTCCGGGTATTCTATCGCAGACAAACAAACAAGCATACAATAAGTACTCTTCTAATGCACAGGTAAAACTCAAATAGAAGATCTAATCAGAAAGTTCAACTTAAGAACCCTGGTTTGCAAAAAGAATCAAATCGAACGAAGCAAAGAAAGTCAAATGGCGAAAGAAAACAACTTCGTTCTAGTAATCTGGATCTAGGGCAAATTTTACAGTAGCAAAAACTTGTTTAAGTTGATTATTCGGAAAGAGGGTTTCGAGACGAAACTCCAGGCGCTTGAATCGCCTGATTCCGATAAACGAGCGAAAAGTTATACTAAAACGAAAATCGGATCAGAAATCGCGATCAGAAAATAACCGCGGAAAATCCGACGAAAAAGAAAAAACGACGAACAGAAAAAAAATATTTTTTTACGGCACGGAAGTCGAGGCGGCGGCGAACCTCGGGCGGCGTGCAACTCCGGCGAGTCGGCGGCGGCGGCTATGGGCTAGGGTTTCGGTGCAACGTGGGCTATGGGCTGGGCGCCGGGTGCCTCGCTATATAAAGGCGCCCCGGGCGGAGTCCCGCTCGGGTACGGCCCATAGTCGGTTACGTTTTTTTTAAATAATTATGCTCGGAAGAAAAATAAAAAGAAATACTAAACGGACTCCAAAAATCACGAAATAAATTTTCCCTGGTTTCTAAAATCAAGCCCGATAAAGTGAACATTTATCTGGGCCCAAACTACAACTTTGAAAAACGCGCATTTTTCCTAAATTCAAATAAAATACCAAAAAACTCTGAAATAAAACTTATTTGATTTTTTATTAAATCCTCAATATTTCTATATTTTGGGAAAGTCATTTTATTCCCTCTCTCATATTTTTATAATAGAAATAATTGATGATAAAATAAATAAAATCAAATGATCCTGTTTACAAAATTTGAGAGAACTCAAATATGTAAATAACGAAATCCCCAACTCTCTCCGTGGGTCCTTGAGTTGCTTAGGATTTTCTAGGATCAAAACCAAAAGAAAAATAAAATATGATATGCATGATGATCTAATGTATAACATTCCAAATTGAAAATTTGGGATGTTACAAACCTACCCCCTTAAGATGAATCTCGCCCTCGAGATTCGGGTTGGCTAGAAATAGGTGAGGGTGGTCCTTGAGCAAATCTTCCTCTCGCTCCCAGGTGGCTTCATCCTCCGTGTGGTGGCTCCACTGAACTTTGCAAAACTTGATAACCTTACTGCGAGTGACTCGGCTGGCAAACTCGAGAATCTTGACTGGTTTCTCCTCATAGGTCAAATTGTTATCCAACTGAATTGCTTCCAATGGCACTGTGTCTCTCAAAGGTATGTCAGCCATCTCCGTGTGACACTTCTTCAACTGAGAAACGTGGAACACATCATGAACTCCTGTCAATCCTTCTGGCAATTCCAACTTGTAGGCCACTTCTCCCATACGCTCCAAAACTCGATATGGCCCTACAAATCGTGGCGCTAACTTCCCCTTAACTCCAAAGCGCTTAATCCCTCGAAGTGGGGATACTCGAAGATAAACTCTGTCTCCGACTTCGTAAACTGTCTCCTTGCGTTTAGAATCCGCGTAGCTCTTCTGCCTAGACTGGGCTACCTTGAGCCTATCGCGAATCAACTTCACCTTCTGTTCAGACTCCTTAATCAAGTCTGGTCCAAACAACTGGCAGTCTCCAACTTCGTCCCACGACAACGGTGTCCTGCACCTCCTTCCGTACAGAGCTTCGAAAGGGGCCATCTTCAAACTGGTCTGATAGCTATTGTTGTAAGAGAACTCTGCATATGGCAAATTATCGTCCCAACTAGATCCATAATCTAGCGCAAAAGCTCTCAGCATATCCTCCAAAATCTGGTTGACTCTCTCGGTCTGTCCATCTGTCTGTGGATGAAAAGCTGTACTGAATTCTAGCCTGGTACCCAAAGTTTCGTGCAACTGCTTCCAGAACTTTGAGGTAAACTGGGTTCCTCTATCTGATACGATGCTCCTCGGAACTCCATGCAAACATACGATCCTGGTCATGTATATCTTTGCCAACTTAGCACTGGTGTAAGTGGTCTTTACTGGGATGAAATGAGCTACCTTCGTCAATCGATCGACTACAACCCAAATCGAGTCATAGCCTGAACGAGTCCTTGGTAATCCCGTGATAAAATCCATGCCTAGCTTATCCCACTTCCATTCGGGTATCGGCAATGGTTGCAACAATCCTGCTGGCTTCTGATGCTCTGCCTTTACTCTCTGACATACGTCACAAACTGCTACATACTCCGCAATATCCTTCTTCATTCCGGTCCACCAGAAAATATTCTTCAAATCCAAATACATCTTGGTATTTCTTGGGTGAATCGAATACGGTGAATCATGTGCCTCTTGCAGAATCAACTTTCTGATCTCCGGGTCATTGGGTATATAAACACGGTCTTCAAACCATAGGGTGTCGTGCTCATCCTCACGAAATCCTTTAGCTTTTCCTTTGCTCAGTTTCTCCTTTATAGCGGCAATCTCTTTGTCAGCTTTTTGAGCTTCTCTGATTCTATCCATCAAAGTTGACTGAATTTCCAATGCGGCTACATAGCCTCTCGGAACTATTTCCAAACATAGTTCATGAAGATTTTCTGCTAACTCCTTGGGTATTTCTCCCGTCATTAACGTATTGACATGGCTCTTGCAGCTTAATGCATCAGCTACTACATTAGCTTTTCCGGGATGGTTTTGCAATCTTATATCATAATCCTTGATGAGCTCCAACCATCTCCTTTGTCTGAGGTTCAACTCCTTCTGCGTGAAAATGTACTTCAAACTCTTGTGATCCGTGTACACCTCACAATGATTTCCGATGAGGAAGTGTCTCCATGTCTTCAATGCATGCACTACAGCTGCTAACTCCAAATCATGTGTGGCGTAATTCAATTCGTGAGGCTTCAGTTGTCATGAAGCATACGAAACAACTCTCCCTTCTTGCATAAGCACTGCTCCAAGTCCTCGACGTGAAGCGTCGCAATACACCTCATAATCCTTGGTCTGATCTGGCAAAATCAACACTGGTGAGGTAACCAAACGGTTCTTCAATTCCTGAAAACTAGCCTCACACTCCTCAGTCCATTTGAACTTAGTATCCTTCTTCAGCAACTCCGTCATAGGCTTCGCAATCTTTGAGAAATTCTCAATAAATCTCCGGTAGTATCCTGCGAGTCCAAGAAAACTCCGGATCTCTCCAACGGTAGTTGGTGCTTCCTACTTGGTCACGGTTTCAACTTTAGCGGGATCTACTGCTATACCTTCTCCGGATATAACGTGTCCGAGGAATCCTACTTCCTTCAACCAAAACTCACATTTGCTGAACTTGGCATATAATTGGTGTTCTCTGAGCTTTCCAAGTGCCAAATGCAAATGCTCCTTATGCTCCTCTTCATTCTTCGAATAAACCAGGATATCATCAATGAAAACTACGACGAACTTATCCAAAATCTCCATAAACACTTTGTTCATCATGTTCATAAAATAGGCAGGCGCGTTAGTCAGACCAAATGACATAACGGTATACTCATACAGCCCATACCTGGTGGTAAAAGCTGTCTTCGGGATATCCTGTTCTCGAATCTTCAACTGGTGGTATCCTGATCGCAAATCGATCTTGGAAAACACTTTAGCTCCTTGCAATCGATCAAACAGATCATTGATCATTGGTAGTGGGTACTTGTTCTTGACCGTTACTTCATTCAATCCTCAATAATCCACAACCATCCTTAACGATCCATCCTTCTTCTCCACTAGAAGTACTGGCGATCCCCAAGGCGAAGAACTTGGGCGAATATATCCCTTATCCAATAACTCCTTAATCTGCTTCTTAATTTCCACCAAATCCTTTGCTGGCATCCTATATGGTCTCTTTGATATTGGCCCAGTGCTTGGCAAAAGCTCAATCAAAACTCAATGTCTCTATCCGGTGGCATGCCTGGCAACTCTTCAGGAAATACATCAGGAAAATCCTTTACCACTAGTACTTCCTCCTGCACAACTCCTGTTAGGCAATTTACTTGGGTCCTCTTTGGCACATGTCGGGATACATACTTGATCCTTCTCCCTTCTGGTGTGGTAAGCAAAATTGACTTACTAGCACACTCAATATTCCCTTCATACTTTGATAACCAATCCATGCCTAATATCACATCCAATCCTTGAGATTCCAATACTACCAGGTCTGAGGGAAAAGCATAGTTACCAATCCTTAATGGTAACCGATCACACCATAGACTAGCCACATACTCTGCTCCTGGAGAGGTTACTAACATGGGTGACCTAAGGGCTTGGGTTGGTAGGTTATACTTATCCACAAATCCCCTTGAGATGTATGAATGCGATGCACCAGTATCAAAAAGAACGAGTGCAGTAAATGACTTAACCAAAAACTTACCTATTACTGCATCGGGCTGAGCTTCAATCTCCTCCACATTAACGTGGTTCACCTGTCCCCTGTTGAAAGGGTTCGGCTTCTTCCCAGAACTTCCATTGCCATTTTGGCCTTCAGGACATTCATTTGCATAATGTCCTAGCTTCGAACACTTATAACAAGTGACATGGCTCGAGTCCTTCTTGGCTGGGGTTGATGGAGTGTTGCGGTTCTGTCCATTGCTTCCTCCATTCCCATTACCATTCTTGGTGCCATTGTGATTGTGTGAGCTACCTACTCCATGGGTATGCTGAAAATGTCCTCCCGGCCTAGGGGTAAAACGTGGCTTCTGCTGAGCTCCTGAATTATACTTTCCTTGTCCATACTTCCTCTTGTGGTTCTCAATTTGCTGCTGCTTCCCTTCAATCATAAGAGCACGGTCTACCAACTCCTAGTAGTTGTTGAAGGTGGCTACCATCAACTGCATACTCAACTCATCATTCAGTCCTTCCAGGAATTTCTCCTGCTTAGCTGCATCCATAGCAACGTCATCTGGGGCATAACGTGCTAGCTTACTAAACTCCTCCACATACTGGCCAACTGTCCGTCCTCCTTGGCGCAAGTTACGAAACTCAGGCTTCTTCATGGCCATTGCTCCTGCTGAAACATGGGCAGTACAAAAAGCCTGCTGAAATTGGTCCCATGTGACAGTGTCGACTGGGAAGGTGGCTGTGAAATTTTCCCACCAGGATGCTGCGGGTCCTTCTAACTGATGTGCGGCAAACTTAACCTTCTCCGCATCTGTGCATCCTGCTGTGGTCAACTCCCTAGCTATCTTGCGGAGCCAATCATCTGCTACTATCGGCTCGGTGCTACTGGAAAACACCGGCGGATTCAGCCTAAGGAAACGGGCTAAGTGGTCAACACGTGGTGGTGGTGGTGGTGGGTTGTTGTTGTTGTTGTTCCCCTGATTCTGATTCTGAACTAGCAACTGCATCAAGGTGTTTTGCTGCTGGATCAACTGAGTGAGCTCCGGCAGAAAGGCAAATCCGGGGTCACGTCTCGGAGGCATCTGAGGGTTTAGAAAAGATGATATATAAGAATAGAGGGGGTCTAATGAGAAAGCACTACCCATATGCACATGAGGCAAAAGCAAACAATTCACTTCATTCAATCAAACAAAGGCATACAATCGATCTAGCTATCGCAAAAGTGCTCGGACTACTAAATTTACATGGTGGACTACTACTACTACTGGTGAGGTGGTCTACTAGAAATATTCTACGGTTGTAGACTCCATGATCTCTGCTCCTGCTTCATCAACATAGTCATCATCGCTACTATCTGCTTCCGAGTCGGTGCCGTCAATGATGATGTAGTCTTCCGGGCTAATCTCCTTGGGTTCTTCGTCTTCATCTACTGGCGTCGGGCCTCCCATAAATATTGCTAGCTTCATAGTTAGGTCGGCATTCTTATCCACCAATACTTCGATTTCTTCTTCATAATCTTCACGTGTAGCCTTGAGTTCTTCCTCCAGTTCCTTGATTCTAGTCTTAGCCTTCTTCAGATCTATCATGTCGGCACACATCTGATTCTCCTGTCGTCGAATGTGCTGGTTTAACTCCTGGATAAAAGTTGCAATTGATCTATCTTTCCTGGTGCTGATCATCTCCCAGTGTTCATCTCGGCACCCACAAATCTGGTAGATAGTATCCTTGAGATCCTTGCGGTAGACTTCTCCAATGCGTCCCATGGCGATGTGAGCTGCCATACTCTTTCCTAGACTCCAAGTTGGTGCATCAAAAGAAAACTCTATGGGCTCAGTGACTGGCATGAACGTCCTTCCTGGAACTTGAACTTGAATCATCCAGCGCTCTTCTTCAGGTAGAGTGGCTTTGTAGGTTCCCGTGAAGCTTGGTATTCCTATGTTCAGGTATCTAGTGACTTCCTTCAAGTGGCGTCCAAAGGGTGTATCTTCATCTGGTTGTGTGAACTTGTTCCTTGCATCCGCCATCCTAAAGAGTAGAAAAGATGAGAAGTCATAAGAGAAGAGAGTGAGTAGTGATCTAGGTCTTTCAGTTTAGTGGTCGTGTCCTACAGTCAGCGTGTACTCTGATACCATCTCTGTAGCGACCAGACCTCAAACAGTCTGATCTCTGTGCTCCGGTGTCATCCCTGGATCAGTAATGCTGACACCACACAGTACTCGAAGGATTTATAGCAGAGTAGCAATCACACACTTATTACATCGAGTGTCTCAAAAGAGAACTTATTACAATAAATATGGCTTAAGGCCATCTAATAACGATAACATCGGAAGGCTTGGAAGATAAGTGAGTCCATCAACTCCAATGGCATCACTGAGTATAGAACCACGACCTAAAAACTCCTTAATCGTCGTCTGAAAAGTCTGCAACATTAACGTTGCAGCCCGAAAACGGGTCAGCACATGGAATATGCTGGCAAGGTAACACATAGAGAGTAATGGAATGCAACAGCTATACTATATGCATATTTGGCTGGTGGAAAGCTCTATGGTTACAGTTTTTGCGTAAAGCCAATTTTTCCCTACTTCAAAGGAATAAATTTAATTACTATCAATGTGGTTGTTAAACATTGAGAATGGTTGACAGCATTCTCAATCCCAATTAAGCATCATCATTAACCCAACAACATTAACTTTAGAGTAACATGTTGAGGTTCACATGATAATCCAGGTACTAGATACTCAAGATGTCCATAACCGGGGATATGGCTAACCATGATTAGTTTATTACACTCTGCAGAGGTTTGCGCACTTTTCCCCACAAGACTCGATCGCCTCCGTTTGGTTTCTCGCACTACAGGGTGTTTGAGAAGACGGATGACCCAGACATAGTCTTTCAGAAGCGCTAGCACCTTACAATCGGGTAGACCGTACCACCTACATCCCCTACATCTACTAGTCTACCACTGTAAGAGTTCGCACAACTTAGTCAACTATGCCAGAGCCCATAATGGCTTGTGGCTGCACACGGACGTTTCTAGTATGAATAATCTCATGATCCCTTTGAGCCTGGGTGGCGGTCCAAAAGAAAACAGGCAAGTCCTGGAAACCAGGTGCCTCAATCCACCCAGATGTGTATTTAAGTTGCCACCTTAGATAAACCATTAATTATCAATCTCACATCTGTCATGGATATCACTCACCCAATCCACGTCTACTAGCATAGCATGGCATAATAAGCAAACGTAGAAGTAACTCCCAAAGGTTTGATAATAAACAGGTAATAGGTACTACCTCATCTACTTCCCATCCCACAATTTAATTAGATCCTAATCATGCAATGTGTGAGGATTGATCTAATGCAATAAAACTGGGTTGTAGAAAAATGTATGATCAAAGTGTTACTTGCCTTGCTGATGATCCGCGAAACCTAGAGATTCAAAGTAACAGGCGGCGCACTCCGGGTATTCTATCGCAGACAAACAAACAAGCATACAATAAGTACTATTCTAATGCACATGTAAAACTCAAATAGAAGATCTAACCAGAAAGTTCAACTTAAGAACCCTGGTTTGCAAAAAGAATCAAATTGAACGAAGCAAAGAAAGTCAAACGGCGAAAGAAAACAACTTCGTTCTAGTAATCTGGATCTAGGGCAAATTTTACAGTAGCAAAAACTTGTTTAAGTTGATTATTCAGAAAGAGGGTTTCGAGACGAAACTCCAGGCACTTGAATCGCCTGATTCCGATAAACGAGCGAAAAGTTATACTAAAACGAAAATCGGATCAAAAATCGCGATTAGAAAATAACCGCGGAAAATCCGACGAGAAAGAAAAAACGACGAACAGAAAAAATTTATATTTTTTTACGGCACGGAAGTCGAGGCGGCGGCGAACCTCGGGCGGCGTGCAACTCCGGCGAGTCGGCGGCGGCGGCGGCTATGGGCTAGGGTTTCAGCGCAGCGTGGGCTATGGGCTGGGCGCCGGGTGCCTCGCTATATAAAGGCGCCCCGGGCGGAGTCCCGCTCGGGTACGGCCCATAGTCGGTTACGTTTTTTTTAAATAATTACGCTTGGAAGAAAAAATAAAAAGAAATACTAAACGGACTCCAAAAATCACGAAATAAATTTTCCCTGGTTTCTAAAATCAAGCCCGATAAAGTGAACATTTATCTGGGCCCAAACTACAACTTTGAAAAACGCGCATTTTTCCTAAATTCAAATAAAATACCGAAAAACTCTGAAATAAAACTTATCTGATTTTTTTATTAAATCCTCAATATTTCTATATTTTTGGAAAGTCATTTTATTCCCTCTCTCATATTTTTGTAATAGAAATAATTGATGATAAAATAAATAAAATCAAATGATCCTGTTTACAAAATTTGAGAGAACTCAAATATGTAAATAATGAAATCCCCAACTCTCTCCGTGGGTCCTTGAGTTGCTTAGGATTTTTTAGGATCAAAACCAAAAGCAAAATAAAATATGATATGCATGATGATCTAATGTATAACATTCCAAATTGAAAATTTGGGATGTTACAACTGGCAAACAGGCGAACGAACGAACGTTCGTCGTCTGTGGTTAACCGGTGAAAACTGTTTGTTAAAACGAACGTACGAACGAGTTTTGCTAAATAACTAAACCAGAAAAAAACTGATCTAATAAAAAAAGGGATCTAGGGTTTCGAAAAAAAACCAATCGCTTTCCTTGCTAAAACCGATGGCGGCGACGGCTACCTCCGGCGGTCGGCGAGGCGGCGGCGAGGTGGGGTGGCTCCGGCGGCGGGGTCGGGTGGCGGCGGCCGGCGGCGAGGTGCGGCGGCAGCGGCAGCAGCAGCTGCGGCGGCGCGCGGCGCTGGCGGCGGGCGGTGGGTGGCGGGGCTAGGGTTCGGTGGGGATGGCGACTTGGGCCTCGGGGTCGCGGGCCTTCGGCTTATAAAGCCGCCCGGGCGCAGTGTCCAGGTCGGACACGGCCTGGTAAGTCGATTGACTTTTTTTTAAAAATAATTCCGCTCAGAAAAACAAATAAAAGAAATACTAAACGGACTCCAAAAATCCCGATATAAATTTTCCCCGTCCTCTAAAAATCTACCGGACAAGGTGAACATTTATTTGGGCCTCTAATGCAATTTTGAAAAACACATATTTTTCCTAATTCAAATAAAATAGCGATAAAAGCTCCGAATAAAATCTTATTTGATTTTCACATTAAATCTCCAATATTTATTTATTTTAGGGAAGTCATGTTATCCCCTCTCTTTTTATTTTCATAAAAGAAATATTCTAAGAGAAAATAATTAAAATCAAACGATCCTCTTTTCAAAATTTGCGAAAACTCAAATATGAAAATAACGAAATCCCCAACTCTCTCCATGGGTCCTTGAGTTGCGTAGAATTTCTAGGATCAAACCAAAATGCAATAAAATATGATATGCAATGATGATCTAATGCATAACATTCCAAATTGGAAATTTGGGATGTTACAAACCTACCCCCCTTAAGAGAATCTCGCCCTCGAGATTCGGTTGGCTAGAAAATAGGTGAGGGTGATCCTTCCGTAGGTATTCCTCTCGTTCCCAAGTGGCTTCATCCTCAGTATGGTGGCTCCACTGAACTTTACAGAACTTCATAACCTTGCTGCGTGTGACTCGGCTGGCAAAATCAAGAATCTTGAATGGTTTCTCCTCGTAGGTCAAGTCGCTATCCAACTGAATCGCTTCCAGTGGCACTGTATCTCTTAGAGGAATATCAGCCATCTCTGCGTGGCACTTCTTCAACTGAGAAACGTGGAACACATCGTGAACTCCTGACAATCCTTCGGGCAATTCCAACTTGTAAGCAAGTTCTCCTATACGTTCCAAAACACGGTATGGTCCCACAAAACGTGGTGCTAACTTTCCCTTAACTCCAAAGCGCTTCACTCCTCGGAGTGGTGATACACGAAGATACACTCTGTCTCCAACTTCGTAAACTGTCTCCTTGTTTTTAGAATCCGCATAACTCTTCTGCCTGGACTGGGATACCTTGAGTCTATCATGAATCAGCTTAACCTTCTCTTCAGACTCTTTAATCAAATCTGGTCCAAATAACTGACGGTCTCCAACTTCATCCCACAACAATGGTGTCCTGCACCTCCTTCCGTACAATGCTTTGAAAGGGGCCATCTTCAAATTGGCTTGATAGCTATTGTTGTAAGAGAACTATGTGTAAGGCAAATTGTCGTCCCAACTAGATCCATAGTCTAGCGCACAAGCTCTCAACATGTCCTCCAAAATCTGATTGACTCTCTTAGTCTGTCCATCTGTCTGCGGGTGAAAGGCTGTACTGAACTCTAGCCTGGTTCCCAAAGTCTCATGCAACTGATTCCAAAACTTTGAGGTAAACTGGGTTCCTCTATCTGATACAATGGTCCTTGGAACTCCATGCAGACAAACAATCCTGGTCATGTATATCTTTGCCAACTTAGCACTGGTGTATGTGGTCTTGACTGGAATGAAATGAGCTACCTTCGTCAAACGATCGACTACAACCCATATCGAGTCATAGCCTGAACGGGTCCTGGGCAATCCCGTGATAAAGTCCATGCCTAGTTTATCCCACTTCCATTCGGGTATCGACAATGGCTGTAGCAATCCAGCTGGCTTCTGATGTTCTGCCTTCACTCGCTGACATACATCACAAACTGCTACATACTCCGCAATATCCTTCTTCATTCCGGTCCACCAGAATCTATCCTTCAAATCCAAATACATCTTGGTATTTCCTGGGTGAATCAAATACAGCGAATCATGGGCCTCTTGCAGAATCAACTTCCTGATCTCCGGATCATTAGGCACATAAACGCAATCCTCAAACCATAGGCTATCATGCTCATCCTCACAAAATCCCTTAGCTTTTCCTTTGCTCATTCTTTCCTTTATCTCAGCAATCTCCTTGTCCGTCTTCTGGGCTTCCCTGATCTTATCCATCAAGGTAGACTGAATTTCCAATGCTACTACATAACCTCTCAGAACTATTTCCAAACATAGCTCACGAAGATCCTCCGCTAACTCCTTGGGTAACTCTCTGGTCATGAGTGTATTGACATGGCTCTTGCGGCTCAACGCATCGGCTACTACGTTAGCCTTTCCGGGATGATAATGCAACTTCATATCATAATCCTTAATGAGCTCCAACCATCTCCTCTGTCTGAGATTCAACTCCTTCTGCATGAACATATACTTCAAACTCTTGTGATTCGTGTACACCTCACAATGGTTTCCGATGAGAAAATGTCTCCATGTCTTCAACACATGCACTCTGCTAACTCCAAATCATGGGTACCATAATTCAACTCATGGGGTTTAAGCTGTCGTGAGGCATATGAAACAACTCTTCCCTCCTGCATAAGCACTGCTCCAAGTCCTCGACGAGAAGCATCACAATACACCTAGTAATCATTGCGTTGATCTGGAAGAATCAACACTGGAGCTGTAACCAAGCGTTTCTTCAACTCCTGGAAACTGGCCACACATTCCTGAGTCCATTTGAACTTGGTGTCCTTCTTCAACAACTCCGTCATGGGCTTTGCAATCTTCGAGAAATTCTCAATAAACCTCTGGTAGTATCCTGTGAGTCCAATAAAACTCCGGATCTCTCCAACCGACATGGGCGCTTCCCAATTTGTCACAGTGACAACCTTGGTAGGGTCTACTGCTATTGCTTCTCCGGATATAACATGTCCGAGGAATCCAATTTCCTTCAACCAAAACTCACACTTGCTGAACTTGGCATATGGCTGGTGTTCTCTGAGCTTCCCAAGTGCCAAACGCAAATGCTCCTGATGTTCCTCTTCATTCTTCGAGTAGACCAGAATATCATCAATGAACACCACGACGAACTTATCCAAAAACTCCATAAACACCTTATTCATCATGTTCATGAAATAGGCAGGTGCGTTAGTCAGACCAAATGACATAATGGTATACTCATATAGCCCGTACCTTGTGGTAAAAGCTGTCTTGGGTATATCCTGCTCTCGAATCTTCAGCTGGTGGTACCCTGATCGCAGATCGATCTTGGAAAACACCTTAGCTCCTTGCAGCTGGTCAAACAAATCATTTATCATCGGCAGTGGGTACTTGTTCTTGATCGTCACCTCATTCAATCCACGATAGTCAACAACCATCCTCAGCGATCCATCCTTCTTCTCCACTAGAAGCACTGGTGATCCCCAAGGTGACGAGCTTGGGCAAATATATCCTTTATCCAGTAACTCCTTAATCTGCTTCTTAATTTCCTCTAAATCCTTTGCGGGCATCCTGTACGGTCTCTTAGATATTGACCCTGTGCTCGGCAAAAGTTCGATCAAAAACTCAATGTCTCTATCCGGTGGCATGCCTGGCAACTCTTATGGAAATACATCCGGGAAATCCTTCACCACTGGTACTTCCTCCTGTACAACTCCTGATAAGGAATTTACTTGAGTCTTGTCCGGCACATGCCGGGATACATACTTGACCCTTCTTCCTTCTGGGATGGTAAGAAAAATCGACTTACTGGCGCAGTCAATGTTCCCTTCATACTTTGATAACCAATCCATGCCTAATATCACATCCAGTCCTTGTGACTCCAATACTATTAGGTCTGAGGGAAACAGGTAGTTACCAATCCTTAATGGTAACCGATCACACCAAAGGCTAGCCATATACTCTGCTCCTGGTGAGGTTACTAACATGGGTGTCCTAAGGGTTTGGGTTGGCAGTTTAAACTTATCCACAAATCCCCTTAATATGTATGAATGCGATGCACCAGTATAGAAAAGAACGATTGCAGTAAATGACTTAACCAAAAACTTACCTATTACTGCATCGGGTTGTGCTTCAATCTCCTCCACGCTAACGTGGTTCACTTGTCCCCTATTGAAAGGGTTGGGCTTCTTCCCAGAGCTTCCATTGCCATTTCCATTGTTTGCTTCAGAACATTCTGTGGCATAATGTCCATTCTCCCCGCACTTGAAACAAGTAATGTGACTTAGATCCTTCTTGGCGGGCGTTGCGGGGTTGGTACGGTTTTGTCCGTTGCTTCCTCCATTACCATTTGCATTCTTGGGGCCACTATGGTTGTGCGTAATCCCTCCATGTTGGTTGTGACCTCCATGGTTATGTTGAAGGGGTCCTCCCGAGTTTGGGGTAAAACGGGGTCTCTACTGAGCTCCAGAATTATACTTCCCGTGTCCATACTTCCTCTTACGGTTGTCAATCTGCTGCTGCTTCCCTTCAATCATGAGAGCTCTATCTACCAATTGTTGGTAGTTATTAAAAGTTGCTACCATCAACTGCATGCTCAGCTCATCATTCAGTCCTTCCAGAATCTTTTCCTATTTAGCTGCATCCGTAGCAACATCATCTGGGGCATAACGTGCTAGCTTGCTAAAGTCATCCACATACTGGCCAACGGTGTGCCCTCCTTGGCGTAAGTTGCAAAACTCGCGCTTCTGCATGGCCATAGATCCTGCTGATACATGGGCTGTGCGAAAGGCCTGCTGAAACTGGTCCCATGTAATAGTGTCGATGGGATAGGTGACAGTGTAATTCTCCCACCATGCTGCTGCGGGTCCATCAAGCTGATGTGAGGCAAAACACACTCTTTCCGCATCTGTGCATCCTGCAGTGGTCAAATCCCTTCCAATCTTGCGGAGCCAATCATCTGCAACTATCAGCTTGGTGCTACTTGAGAACACCGGTGGATTCAGCCTTAGAAAACAGGCTAAGTGATCAACAGGTGGTGGTGGTGGGTTGTTGTTATTGTTGTTGTTCCCCTGATTCTGATTCTAGACTAGTATCTACATCAAAGCATTCTGCTGGATCAACTGGTGAGCTCCGGTGGGAAAGCAAATCCATTGTCGCGTCTCGGAGGCATCTGATGGGTTTAGAAAAGATGAGAAAACAGAGTAGAATGGGGTCTAGGGGGAAAACACTACCCATATGCACATGAGACAAACACAATCATATCACTTCAATCAATTCAAACAAGGGCATACAATCGGTCTAACTATCGTTACCAAAGTGCTCAAACTATAGTATATACATGGGGGAATACTACTACTGTTATGGTGATCGACTAGAAAAATTGATCGTTAGAAGACTCCATAATATCTGCTCCAGCTTCATCAACAATGTCATCATCGCTATCATCGGGGTCCGAGTCGGTGTCGTCGATGATGATGTTGTTCTCTGGGTAGGTGGAATCGTCATCTTCTCCTCCTAGCGCGGGGTCTCCCATGAATACTCCCAGCTTCCTTGTCAGGTCATCATTCTTCTCCACTAGTACGGTGATTTCCTCCTCATAATCTTCGCGAGTAGCCTTGAGTTCTTCCTCCAGCTCTGTGATCCTTGTCATTGACTTCTTCAGATCTATCATGCCTGCGCACATCTGATTCTCCTGGCGACAAATGTGCTGGTTTAACTCTTGGATGAAAGCGGCAACAGATCTATCCTTCCAGGTGCTGCTCATCTCCCATCGATCATCTTGGCACCCACAAATCTGGTAAATAGTATCCTTGAGATCCTTGTGGTAAACTTCTCCAATGCGTCCCATGGTGATGTGGGCGGCCATGCTCTTGCCTAGACTCCAGGTGGGTGCGTCAAAGGAAAACTCTACGGGCTCGGTGACTGGCGTGAACGTCCTTCCTGGAACTTGAACTTGAATCATCCAATGCTCCTCTTCTGGTAAAGTAGCGTTGTAAGTCCCGGTGAAGCTTGGTATTCCGATGTTCAGGTACCTAGTGACTTCCTTCAAGTGTCGTCCAAAGGGGGTGTCTTCATCCGGTTGTGCAAACTTGTTCCTTGCATCCGCCATCCTAAAGAGTAGAAAATGGAGAGGGGTTAGAAATGAGAAGAGAGTAGTGATCTAGGGTTTTTAGCTTAGTGGTCATGTCCTACATTCAATGTGTGCTCTGATACTATATTGTAGCGACCAGACCTCAAACAGTCCGATCTCTGTGCATCAGTGTCATCCCTGGATCGGTAATGCTGACACACATAGTACTTGAGGATTTATAACAGAGTAGCAATCACACACTTATTACATCGAATGTCTCAAAAGAGAACATAAAACAATAAATATGGCTTAAGGCCATCTAAATCGATAACAACGGAAGGCTTGGAAGATAAAGTGAGTCCATCAACTCCAACGGCATCACTAAGTGAAAGACAATGACCTATGGCTCCTTACTCGTCGTCTGAAAAGTCTGCAACATGATACGTTGCAGCCCGAAATGGGTCAGCACATGGAATATACTGGCAATGTAACACAAGAGAAAAATGAACAGAATAATTGCTATCACCACATGCATATATGGATGGTGGAGGCTGTATGGTTAATATGTTTTGCGAAAAGCCATTTTTCCCTACAACAAAGGAATAAATTTTATTTAACTATCATGGTAGTTGTTAAGAATTGAGAAGGTTCCTCCAACTCAGTCCCAATTAAACATCATCATTAACCCAATCAATTTAAATTAAGAGTGATGAGATCCACATGATAATCCAAGAACTAGATACTCAAGATGTCCATAACCGGGGACACGGCTAATCATGATTAGTTTGTACACTCTGCAAAGGTTTGCGCACTTTTCCCCACAAGACTCGAATACATCCATGGTCGGAGATTCGAGACACAATCTTTCTGAAGCATTAACTCTCTACTCTGGGTAGACTATACCACCTACAACCCACTACATCTGCTAGTCTACCTCTTCAAGAGCTTCACGCAACTTACTCAACTATGCTAGAGCCCATAATAGCTTGTGGGGAAAATCTCATGATCCCTTTGAGCCTGGGTGGCGGTCCAAAAGAAAACAGACAATCCTGGAATACCCAGGTACCTCAATCCACCCAGATGTGTATTTAAGTTGCCACCTTAGATAAACCATTGATTTAAAAATCTCACATCTGTCATGGATATCACTCACCCAATCCACGTCTACTAGCATAACATAGCAATAATAAGCAAACATAGAAGTAACTCCCAAAGGTTTGATAATAAACAGGTAATAGGTACTACCTCAACTACTTCCCAAGCCCACAATTTAATTAGATCCTAATCATGCAATGTGTAGGGATTGATCTAATGCAATAAAACTGGGTAGTAGAAGGTATGATCAAAGTGTTACTTGCCTTGCTGATGATCCGGGAAACCTAGTGATTCGAAGTAACAAGCGGCGCACTCCGGGTACTCTATCACAAACAAATAAGCATACAATAACTACTCAACTAATGCATAGGTAAAACTCAAATAAGATCTAACCAGAAAGTTCATCTTAAGAACTCCGGTTGGCAAAAGAATCAAATCGAACGAAGCAACGAAAAACAAACGGCAAAAGAAACAGGCTTCATTTACTATTCTGGATCTAAGGCAATTTTTACAGAAGCAAAAACTTGTTTAAGTTGGTTAAACAGAAAGAGGGTTTCGATACGAAACTCCAGGCGCTTGAATCGCCTAATTCCGATAAACGAGCGAGAAGTTATACTAAAACAAAAATCGGATCAGAAATCGTGATCAGAAAAATCGCGGATTTAATCCGAGAAAAAGAAAAACGATGAACAGTTTAACGAATGAACGTTCGTTAACTGGATCAAAACGATGAACACGTTCATTAAAACGAACGAACGAGCGAACGCTCGCTAATTAGCCTAAACCATAAAAAAACCGTTCTAATAAAAAACGGATCTCAAAAAAATAAACCGCGGCTTTTTAAAAAAACCGAGCGGTTTTCTAAAGAAAACCGCCGGCAACGGCGGCTACCTCGGACGGCGTGTCTGGCGAGCGCGCGGGGCGGCTCCAGCGAGTGGGCGGGGCGGCGGCGGGGCGGCGGTGCAGCGGAGGGGCGGCGGCGCAGCGGCGCTAGGGTTTCGGCCCGGGTGGGCTGGCTCGGGCCCCGGGCGGCGGCTTATAACAGCTGCCCCGGGCGGAGTCCCGCTCGGATACAGCCCGGAGTCGGTTCACGTTTTTTTAATAACACGCAGAAAAAGAAATAAAAGAAATACTAAACGGACTCCAAAAATCCCGAAATAAATTTTCCCCGGCTTCTAAAATCAAGCCGGATAAAGTGAACATTTATTTGGGGCCTAAATGCAATTTTGAAAAACGCGCATTTTTCCTAAATTCAAATAAAATAGCAAATAAAACCAAATAAAGTCTTATTTGATTTTTTATTAAATCCTCAATATTTCTTTATTTTGGGAAAGTCATTTTATTCCTTCTCTCATATTGTTGTAATAGAAATTATTGAAGATAAAATAAATAAAATCAAATGATCCTATTTTCAAAATTTGAGACAACTCAAATATGAAAATAACGAAATCCCCAACTCTCTCCGAGGGTCCTTGAGTTGCGAAAAATTTCTAGGATCAACCAAAATGCAATAAATATGATATGCAATGATGATCTAGTGTATAACATTCCAAATTGAAAATTTGGGATGTTACATGATCTAAGTCCAGATTAGTAAACGGATCTTGTTTCTTTCACAGTTTGTGTTTTGTTGCTTCATTCGATTTGATTCTTTTTGCAAACCGAAGTTCTTAAGTTGAAATTTCTGGTTAGATCTCTTATTTGAGTTTTATCCGTGCTTTTGGTTGAGTGCTTATTGTATGCTTGTTTGTTTGCGATAGAGTACCCGGAGTGCAAAGCGGGCTACTACGAGTCTCTAGGTTCTGCGGATCATCAGCAAGGCAAGTAACACTTTGATCATATCTTTTTACTACCCAGTTTTATTGCATTAGATCAATCCACAAACAATTGCATGATTAGGATCTAATTAAATTGTGGGTTTTGGGAAGTAGTTGAGGTAGTACCTATTCACCTATTTATTTTCAAACCCTGGGAGTTACTTCTATGTTGCTTATATTGCTATGCTATGCTCGTAGACGTGGATTTGGTTTGAGGGTATTCATGACAGATGTGAGTTTGTTAATTAATGGTTCAGCTTAAGCTGGCAACTTGAATACACATCTGGGTGGATTGAGGTACCTGGGTATTCCAGGATTGCCTGTTTTCTTTTGGACCGCCACCCAGGCTCAAAGGGATCATGAGATTTTTCATGCTAGAAACTTCCGTGTGCAGCCACAAGCTATTATGGGCTCTAGCATAGTTGACTAAGTCATGCGAACTCTTACAGTGGTAGACTAGCAGATGTAGGGGATGTAAGTGGTACGGTCTACCCATCGTAAGGTGCTAGCGCTTCTAAAAGACTATGTCTCGGTCATCCGTTTCTCAAACATCGTGAAGTGTGAGAAACCAAACGGAGGCGATCGAGTCTTGTGGGGAAAAGTGCGCAAACCTCTGCAGAGTGTATAAACTAATCATGATTAGCCATGTCCCCGGTTATGGACATCTTGAGTATCTAGTACCTGGATTATCATGTGAATCTCAACATGTTACTATAAAATTTAATTTGACGGGTTTGTTAATGATGTTACTTAATTGGGATTGAGAATGCTGTCAACCATTCTCAATGTTCAACAACCACCATAATAGTTAAATAAATTTATTCCTTTGCAGTAGGGAAAAATTGGCTTTACGCAAAACTGTAACCATAGAGCTTTCCACCACCAAATATGCATATAGTATAGCTGTTTCATTTCATTACTCTCTATGTGTTACATTGCCAGCATATTCCATGTGCTGACCCGTTTTCGGGCTGCAACGTTAATGTTGCAGACTTTTCAGACGATGATTAAGGAGTTTTAGGTCGTGGTTCTATACTCAGTGATGCCGTTGGAGTTGATGGACTCACTTATCTTCCAAGACTTCCGCTGTTATCATTATTAGATGGCCTTAAGCCATATTTATTGTAATAAGATCTCTATTGAGACACTCGATGTAATAAGTGTGTGATTGCTACTCTGTTATAAATCCTTCAAGTACTATGTGGTGTCAGCATTACTGATCCAGGGATGACACCTGTGCACAGAGATTGGACCGTTTGAGGTCTGGTCGCTACAGATCAAATTTTACAGTACCAAAATTTGGTTCAAGTTGGTTAAACATAAAGAGGGCTTCGAGACGAAGATCTAGGCACTTGAATCACCTGATTCCGGTAAACGAGCAAAAAGATATACTAGAACGAAGATTAGGGCAGAAATCACGATCGGAAATAATCGCGGAAAAACCCTGGAAAAAGAAAACTGACGAACAGGCGAACGAACGAACGTTCGTCGTCTGTGGTTAACCGGTGAAAACCGTTCGTTAAAACGAATGTACAAATGGGCTTTCGCTAAATAACTAAACCAAAAAAACCGATCTAATAAAAAAACGGGATCTAGGGTTTCAAAAAAAACCGATCGGTTTCCTCGCGAAAACCAAAGGCGGCGGCGGCTACCTCCGGTGGTCGGCGAGGCGGCGGCGAGGCGGCGTCCGGCGGCGGGGTGCGGCAACGCGTGGCGCTGGCGGCAGTGGTGGGCGGCGGGGCTAGGGTTGGGCGGGGCTGGCGACTTGGGCCTCGGGTCACGGGCCTTCGGCTTATAAAGCCGCCCGGGCGCAGTGTCCAGGTCGGACACGACCCGGTAAGTTGGTTGACTTTTTTTAAAATAATTCCGCTCAGAAAAACGAATAAAAGAAATACTAAACGGACTCCAAAAATCCTGAAATAAGTTTTTCCCGTCCTCAAAAAATCAATCGGACAAGGTGAACATTTATTTGGGCCTCTAATGCGATTTTGAAAAACGCATATTTTTCCTAATTCAAATAAAATAGCGATAAAACTCTAAATAAAATCTTATTTGATTTTAACATTAAATCTCCAATATTTCTTTATTTTGGGGAAGTCATTTTATCCCCTCTCTTTTTATTTTCATAAAAGAAATATTCGAAGAGAAAATAATTAAAATCAAACAATCCTCTTTTCAAAATTTGAGAAAACTCAAGTATGAAAATAACGAAATCCCCAACTCTCTTCGTGGGTCCTTGAGTTGCGTAGAATTTCTAGGATCAAACCAAAATGTAATAAAATATGATATGCAATGATGATCTAATGCACAGCATTCCAAATTGGAAATTTGGGATGTTACAATCACCTGCACTGGTATCATCGGCACCTGCAACTACTTGGAAGTATCCGTGAGTCACGAGGACTCAGCAATCTCACACCCGCGAGATCAATACTATTTAAGCTTATGGGTAGGATAAGATAATCAGGTGGAGCTGCAGTAAGCGCTAAGCAAATATGGTGGCTAACATACGCAAATAAGAGCGAGAAGAGAAGTAACGCAAAGGTCGAGAAGCTAGAAGTGATCCTGAAACTACTTATGTTCAAGCATAACACAAGGCCGTGTTCACTTCCCGAACTCCGCCGAAAAGAGACCATCACGGCTACACACACAGTTGATTCAATCAAGTGTCAAATTCTCTACAACCGGATATTAACAAATTCCCATCTGCCACATAACCGTGGGCACGTCTCTTGAAAGTTTATACCCTGCAGGGGTGTCCCAACTTAGCCCATCACAAGCTCTCACGGTCAACGAAGGATATTCCTTCTCCCGCAAAGACACGATCAGTCTCGGAATCCCGGTTACAAGACATTTCGACAATGGTAAAACAAGACCAGCAAAGCCGCCCAACTGTGCCGACAAATTCCGATAGGAGCTGCACATATCTTGTTCTCAGGGCACACCGAATTGTCCAAAGTTTCGATAGGCCAGCCCAGAGTTGCCCCTGGTGGCCACCGGCGGTTGACAGGTTGAACCAACACTCAGAGGAGCACTGGCCCCGGGGGTTTAAAATAAAGATGACCCGTGAGTCTGCGGAACCCAAGGGAAAAAGGCTTAGGTGGCAAATGTTAAAACCATGGTTGGGCCTTGCTGGAGGAGAGTTATTCAAGGCGAACTGTCAAGGGGTTCCCATAACACCCAACCGCGTAACGAACGGAAAATCAAGGAACATAACACCGGTATGACGGAAACTAAGGCGGCAAGAGTGGAACAAAACACTAGGCAAAAGGCCGAGCCTTCCACCCTTTACCAAGTATATAGATGAATTAAAATAAGAGGTAATATGATATCCCAACATATCCATGTTCCAACATGGAACAAACTTCAACTTCACCTACAACTAGCAACACCATAAGAGGGGCTGAGCAAAGCGGTAACATAGCCAAACAACGGTTTGCTAGGAAGGGGGGTTAGAGGCTTGACATGGCAATATGGGAGGTATGATATAACAAGTGGTAGGTAGCGCGACATAGCGATAGAGCGAACAACTAGCAAGCAAAGATAGAAGTGATTTCGAGGGTATGGTCATCTTGTCTGAGATCTCGCAAGGAAGAAGAACGAGTCCGTGAAGAAGACAAACGGATGTAGTCGAATGAATCCTCACAACTCCGAAACGAAACCGAAGCTAACGAGAGAAGCAAACCGGAAAGAAGCAAACAACATGGTAAACAACCTAACATAATCATGGCATGATGCATAAGCAAGTATGATGCATGTCCGGTTTAAAGAGGCATGGCATGGCAAAGTGCAACAAACAATACTACAAATTAAGTGGAGCTCAATATGCAACGAGTTGCATATTGACGAAACACCACATTCAATTATTTAGTTCTCTCTCGGTTATGTACCCAACAATATTCAATGTTATTAAACATGGCAAGGTGTGAAGCATAAGAAAACTAACTATCTAGGCAAGTTTAAATGAGGTCGGAACAACAAACAACAAATCCGGAAAATCCTCATATGCAAATTTTAGAGTTGGTATTGCTCTGCCCTAAACCATATTGTAGAGTTGTTAAACATGCAAGATGAGTGCACCATGTTAAACTAGGCATTTTTCTACCCCATTCACATATACAGATTATTTAAAATGGAGCTACGGTTATTTAGTTATGAAATAAAGCATTTTAGCATGGCATTTAAGCAAATTAAAGCAAACAACAATTTAAACATTTTAAACATAGATGAAAGTAGCATATTATGAAACTAGACGAAATTCTAAGCATTTTACATATATAAATTATTTTAAACCGATGCATGGTTAATTAGTTGTTAACAATGCAAAACAGTGGCAAATTGATGTAATTATGCATGCATTGGATATTAGGAAATTCGTCAGCAGGGAAAAAATATAGCCGGGCCGCAACGCATTGTGCAAGCCCAACAACAGATCTAGCCCGAAGCAGACGTGGGTGTGCAAAATAACAGGAAAACAAAGCAAAATGGGGGCTGCTGGGATTCGAACCCCAGACCCCTCGAATGGATAGAGGTTGCGCTAGCCACTGAGCTAGCTGTGTGTTTGTGATGCAAAGGGAGATGGGCGGAAAACAAAGCATGTGGGCACCGCGACCAGGACACAACCTGAAGCGGGCACACGAGGACTCGCCGGCGATGGGAGCCAACATCAACTGCTGCTGTGGTTGCAGAGGACCGGCGGGGATGCAGAATCCTGCTAGGGAGGCCGCGGTGGGGCGCGCGCAAGCATGCAGCAAGCGGCGGCGTGTTGCAGGAGGACGAACTGCAGTGGCGGCGACAACTCCTGTCGAAGAAAAGAGAGAGGATTCAGAGAGAGGAAGAGATGGACATGAGAGAGACCGCAAGGAGATGGCAGGAGCGTGACGAAGGTTCTCTCCGGTGACGGGGCTTGTCGGCCAGTCACCGGAGATGGCTTCTGCGGGTCCTGGTGGTTGGCATCATCGAGCTTCACGGATGGCGGCGAAGGTGGCGACTGAGGAGGCAAATGACGGCGGCATTGGACGGCACGAGCCCTCCAGCGAGGCAGCGGCAGGGACGAGGAGGTTCTCGTGGTTGCCGGAGACGGCGGGGAAACAGCCGAGGGCCCGACTCCAGGCTGGGTCCGGGCGGTGGGAAGCAGCAGCGTCCCGACGAACTTGGCGGCAACCATGGCTTGGGTCCGGCGATGAGGTAGGCAGGAATGGGTTGAGGAGCTCAAGGACGACGACCTCCGGGCGTGAGAGGCGAGGATGGCCGACGCAAACTCCTCGGTGGCTCCCTGTTGCACGAACAGAGGGAGAAGGTGAGAGAAAGAGGAGGGAAGGAAGAAGAAGGGAGAGGCAGGGGCGCGGGGGTCCTGCTGAAGGTGGTCACCGACGACGTTCACTGGAGGCAGCGGGGTCGTGAGGGGAGATGGACCGGCTCCAGATCGAGGCGAGGCAGGGGATCGAGCGCGGGGTCGATCTGAGAGGGAGAGGTCGGGGTTGCTGGTTGGCTCGGGATGGATCCCGAGCGGAACCAGAGACCGGCGGGGGGAGGAGGATCCCTAGAAATTAGGGATTTGTCTGATGATTGCACTGCTATAATCGAACGGCCGAGAAAAATAGGTTAGGTAGACCAATTAAGAAAACGGAGATGTTTTATAGATGTTTGGGGATGATCCGGATCCATCAGTAACGACAACCCGGGTCGGGTTCGGGTAAGTTTCAGACACGCGCGAGGGGTCGATGCACTATGCAAAGAGGGGTTAGGAGAACGAGGTCAAGTGTGTGGTTGGACTGAGAAGCGAGAGGGGGAATGCAACCCGGCAACCGTTTCCGGAGACTGGAAACGTCCGACGAAAGACCGGCTATAATGCCGCTATAGTTAACCGCTGGGGCGTCAAACAGACTCTGAATGCGATGATACTTGGCAGGCGACCTACTAACAACATAACAACATTGCACGCCAACTTTCATCCCATTCCGAGAACATTTTCCGGCCACTTATAAAATAATATTTCGGAGGTGCCGCGGGCGCGTGCAAGTGTGTCTGGGCTCAGAACGGACAATGGAAGGAACGGGGTGGCCGGGACGGATGCAAGTTTTGGAAACATGAAGATGCAATGCGGATGATGACAAGGAAAAATGCAACACGCAAGCAAAGGACATGGGAAAGACAGTGAATAACTGGAAGACACGTGGCACAACGGTCTCGGGGCGTTACAACACTCCACTACTACAAGAGGATCTCGTCCCGAGATCTAGGATGGCACCGGGGGAAACAAAAGAGGAAGGGGAAGAGGTAAAACAAAGTTGCTTCATTGAAAAATGAGTGAAACCAAAGAACCTTGCGAGGTTGAACCCATTGAAAGAAACAATACAACGAAGATGAACAAAGTTGAAAACACTCCGTTAGAAAAGAGGAACAAGGAACATTACTAGAACCTTGGGGTTGCAAAGATATGAATGAAAAAAACTGCAACATCAAGAAAGGACATGTAACCACTCCGGTTGAAACGGAATAAGCAAGGAAATAACATGATCTTTGATAAAACAAGATGATGGTTAGAAGGGAGTTAAAACACAATGCCTCCGGAATGAGAGAATATAATCTAGATAGATGGAATGAAAGAATGGAGAAGAAAATGATAACTCCTCCCACAAATGAATTTGAAACAAACATCCTTACGAAGAAGGCTTGAACGGAGTTGTTGAAAAATCAACAACAAAAACAATAAGCTGCTTCTGGGCTTATGAAAACATCTCAAAACTTGAGGTGAAATTCCGCCACAAATGGAAACAAGATTGGATTGATATGAACAAGGAGACGAGAAACTTATTTCACCAGGAGGATAAATGAAGAACTTGGGTCATTTATGAGCACCATAAATAGAAAAATCCTTAGGGAAAGATTTAGGTGAAATATAACCCAAGATAACTCCAATGAAGAGGTTGATTGGTTGAAAAGATGTCTTGAGTGAAGAGAAAATGATGGATTTAGAATGTCACTCTTGAAAACTTGTGACTCAAGAAACGCAAAGGGAAATTATCAACAATGACATGACACCACCTCAAAAGATGAGATATGAAAGAATTTCACTTCGGAATGCAAAATGAAGAATGCTTGGACTCCTAAAAACAAGACATGTGTTGAACACCATGTTTATTTTAGAGTATAGCTTGGCGGATCTTAGCTTCGAGAGAGATCTTGAAGAACAATTGAAGAATGAAAGGAATCCTTGACGAACCACCATGTAGAGCCTCCATGAAGAACTCCGGTAATAAAGGATGAAAGAAAGAAAGAGAAGTTGAAAACACAAGGTATAACCGAGAAAACTTGGAGCTTCGGAAAAGGAAAAGGTGAAACACTAGAACCAAGAATTACTTCATCCTGAACAAACTCCGAAGGAAGGTATTAAACATTTGGATGAAACAAGAATAAGAATTACATTATGCGTATCCTTCATCAATTTAAATTGATGACAAGCAACGGATTTGGCATACTACTTATTCTCGTAGAAAGGATTAAAGAGAGGTATAGCGCAAACTTGAGAAGGTATTGATGGAACCACTGGTGGGATTTGGAAACAACGAATGAATTGATATGAAAAATGAAGGAAGAAGAATCTTGAACAAACCATCGTAAGAATTGAAAATGAAAATAGCAAAGGCATAATTCACCGGGAAGAATTGGAAAAACGAAAGAAGATACTCGAGGGGATTTATATACATGAGAACGGAGAGATCATGAACTGATTAGAGGATATTTGAGTGATTCACCGGTAAGATTTGGAGAACGATAGCTACACGCCTAGAATGAATAATTCTAAGATGATGAGCTCCGAAGAATCAAACTGAAAAGACTCCTGAATTGCTCCGGAAGGGTAAAAAGAATGCTCATAATCGAAAACAATTATGAGAGGAAAGCATCAAGCTAGAAGTTCGCATCTTTGGAAGAACGGGTGAGGATTTAATAAGAAGTCCTCTCCGGTCTTCAAAACCCGAGAATGACGATGAGAAACACCACCATGAATTGTTGAGGCACTCCGGAATGCAAGATTAGAAAGATTGAACCAACGATGATTTTTTTTGAAAGATCTTGGAGAAAGATATATGACCGATGAAAATCCATTCTTACATCAAACTTGGAAAAGAATTTAAGAGTAACTCCGGAAAAATTAGAAGAGTCAGGTAAGATCCTAGGAAAAGACATGTGGGTTAGGGCCCACTCAAAAGATACATCGTTGAACGATTACTTGAAAGGGAGATTGCGACAGTTGAATTAAGTTGCTTGAATGAGATAACAACCTCGAATTAGTTTGAACGGATTGAGGATGGAAGCACGAATCTCCTGAGATATCTTCAGTACTCTAGAACAAATGAATGGCGAGAAGTGGATGATTAAGAGGTGCACCGGCATGAGAAAACATTTAAAATGAGGAAAGGATATGATCGACAAATCTTGAATTGAATCCACCGGAGATGAAACAACAATGAAGGATGATGAACTTGAAGAGCATCTTCATGAGAACCACCGGGTAAAAACATTGAAGGAAAGAATGAAGAAACTTCACATCCATAAGATGGATACTTGATCCAGAAATCTGAGTCCTTGAAGAAAAGGGTGGGAGGGCAGGAAAAACAAAGACAACTTGGGACGGATGGAACAAACTCCGTTGCGACGAACTGATAATTGATCTAGCAGAATTGAAAGGATATTTAACTTGAAGAGAAGCACATCGGTTGAAAAGGATTGAGATGACAATCTCGATGATCAAGAAGGATCAGTACTCCCAAAGACATATGAGAACACCGCTTAGGGAAGTTATGGATTCAACACTTGACATTGAAGCAACTCGAATACCACACCTCAAAACTAAACAAAGGATTGGCTCGCAGAATAAGCCAAAAACAAACATATGATAGAGATTTTATCCGAAATTTTTGTGGTGGGGCCCACACGGGCTTGATCGTACAACACCATCATGTATAAGGCAGTGCATAGGACATACGAAGCGTCCTCGAGTCAGCATAGCCAAGGAGTCTTTAAGACACAACGAGACCACTGTAAAACCAACCGTGGATAGGCGGACCACTAGACGTCGAACCCCAATCTCATATCATGCATCTGTTGGAAAGATATTCTAGGAGGTACTTGAATTCCCACCTATAAACTCCTGAAACTTTCTGGTTATGCAATCAGGTGTTGGGGATACAGGGGAAGCATAATATCTCACCCAAACTAACAATCCCTACATC
This sequence comes from Triticum urartu, assembly GCF_056163025.1. Taxonomy (NCBI): domain Eukaryota; kingdom Viridiplantae; phylum Streptophyta; class Magnoliopsida; order Poales; family Poaceae; genus Triticum; species Triticum urartu. The sequence goes on from NC_141876.1 coordinate 265,083,994, forward strand.
CATCTGTATCCATCCTTCAACACATAACCAAGAAACCTTCGGAAATCATGTACCTCGACCTTCGAAAAGCATTCGTTATATGAATTATGGCAATACTCCCGAACTCCCGCCCCAGTACTGGGTGGCGTCGAGGTTATCTCACCAAGCATAGAAGATTTTCGATGCCGACGAAACTCAGGTATTCCAGAACCGCAAAGATAAAATTGTGACGACAACACCTCGGAGCTCAACTCCCCGGGACACTGCCATGACCCCTAAATGTCAGGAGGCACCAAGAACAATGTTCTCGTCACAAGAATATCGGAATGATTCCAACATACCCGCGTGATCCTAAATTTTTTCTTCGTGAAATTTGAGGAGAGAAAAGTCAAAACTTCTACGCCAGGAGGCCTCACCAGAGCGACGAAGGGACTGAGGAGTAAAAAGAATCCTACTCTCCGATATATATAATCCTAAGACTCAAAACATTTTGTTCTAGACTCAACAACGTCAGCGATTCGATCAAGCAGGGGGCTCTTAAGTCGAGGATGACTATGATACCAACTTGTAACACCCACGATGCGGCTATATCTCCCACGTGTCGAGGCACGACCTAGAGGCATAACCACATGGTGGTTTAGTCGCAAGAGGGGTAATCTTCACACAATACCATGTACTGAATAAGAAAGGGATAAAGAGTTGGCTTACAATCGCCACTTCACACAAATACAAGTTAAACATACATCATCCAGAGTACAATCAAGGTCCGACTACGGAACCAAAATAAAAGAAGATAACCCCAAATGCTAGATCCCCGATCATCCCAACTGGGCTCCACTACTGATCATCAGGAAACGAAACATAGTAACGACCCAAATCCTCATCGAACTCCCACTTGAGTTCGGTAGCATCACATGCACTGGTATTATCAGCACCTGCAACTATTTGGAAGTATCCGTGAGTCACAAGGACTCAACAATCTCACACCCCGAGATCAAGACTATTTAAGCTTATGGGTAGGATAAGGTAATGAGGTGGAGCTGCAGCAAGCACTAAGCAAATATGGTGGCTAACATACGCAAATAACAGCGAGAAGAGAAGCAACGCAACGGTCGAGAAGCTAGAAGTGATCAAGAAGTGATCCTGAAACTACTTACGTTCAAGCATAACACAAGGCCGCGTTCACTTCCCGGACTCCGCCGAAAAGAGACCATCACGGCTACACACACGGTTGATTCATTTTAATTAAGTCAAGTGTCAAGTCCTCTACAACCGGATATTAACAAATTCCCATCTGCCACATAACCGCGGGCACGGCTCTCGAAAGTTTATACCCTACAGGGGTGTCCCAACTTAGCCCATCACAAGCTCTCACAGTCAACGAAGGATATTCCTTCTCCTGGAAAGACCCGATCAGTCTCGGAATCTCGGTTACAAGACATTTCGACAATAGTAAAACAAGACCAGCAAAGCCGCCCGACTGTGCCAACAAATCCCGATAGGAGCTACACATATCTCGTTCTCAGGGCACACCGGATTGTCCAAAGTTCTGGTAGGCCAGCCCAGAGTTGCCCCTAGTGGCCACCGGCGGTTGACACGTTGGACCAACACTCAGAGGAGCACTGGCCCAGGGGTTTAAAATAAAGATGGCCCTTGAATCCATGGAACCCAAGGGAAAAAGGCTTAGGTGGCAAATGTTAAAACCAAGGTTGGGCCTTGCTGGAGGAGTTTTATTCAAGTCGAACTATCAAGGGGTTCCCATAACACCCAACCGTGTAAGGAACGTAAAATCAAGGAAGATAACATCGATATGACGAAAACTAAGGCGGCAAGAGTGGAACAAAACACCAGGAAAAAGGCCGAGCCTTCCACCCTTTACCACGTATATAGATGCATTAATTAAAATAAGAGGTAGTATGATATCCCAACATATCCATGTTCCAACATGGAACAAACTTCAACTTCACCTGCAACTAGCACCACTATAAGAGGGACTGAGCAAAGCGGTAACATAGCCAAACAATGGTATGGTAGGAAGGTGGGTTAGAGGCTTGACATGGCAATATAGGAGGCATGATATAACAAGTGGTAGGTAGCGCGGCATAGAGATAGAGCGAACAACTAGCAAGCGAAGATAGAGGTGATTTCGAGGGTATGGTCATCTTGTCTGAGATCTCGCAAGGAAGAAGAACGAGTCCGTGAAGAAGACAAACGGATGTAGTCGAATGAATCCTCACAACTCCGAAACGAAATCGAAGCTAACAAGAGAATCAAGCCAGAAAGAAGCAAACAACATGGTAAACAACGAAACATAATCATGGCATGATGCACAAACAAGTATGATGCATGTCCGGTTTAAAGAGGCATGGCATGTCAAAGTGCAACAAACAATACTAAAAATTAAGTGGAGCTCAATATGCAACGAGTTGCATATTGACAAAACACCACATTAAATTATTTAGTTCTCTCTCGGTTATGTACCCAACAATATTCAATGTTATTAAACATGGAAAGGGGTGAAGCATAAGAAAACTAACTATCTAGGCAAGTTTAAATGAGGCCGGAACAACAAACAACAAATCCGTAAAATCCTCATATGCAAATTTTAGAGTTGGTACTGTTCTGCCCTAAACCATATTTTAGAGTTGTTAAGCATGCAAGATGAGTGCACCATGTTAAACTAGGAATTTTTCTACCCCATTTACATATAAAGATTATTTAAAATGGAGCTACGATTATTTAGTTATGAAATAAAGCATTTAAGCATGGCATTTAAGCAAATTAAAGCAAACATCAATTTAAACATTTTAAACATAGATGAAAGTAGCATATTATGAAACTAGACAAAATTCTAAGCATTTTACATATATAAAACATTTTAAACCGATGCATGGTTAATTAGTTGTTAACAATGCAAAAGAGTGGCAAATTGATGTAATTATGCATGCACTGGATATTAGGAAATTCGTCAGCAGGGGAAAAAATATAGCCGGGCCGTATGCAACGCACTGTGCAAGCCCAGCAGCAGATCTAGCCCGAAGCAGACGTGGGTGTGCAAAATAACAGGAAAACAAAGCAAAATGGGGGCTGCTGGCATTCAAACCCCAGACCCCTCGAATGGATAGAGGTTATGCTAGCCACTGAGCTAGCTGTGTGTTTGTGATGCAAAGGGAGATGGGCGTAAAATAAAGCATGTGGGCACCGCGGCCAGGACACAACCTGAAGCGGGCGCACGGGGACTCGCCGGCGACGGGAGCCAACAACAACTGCTGCTGTGCTTGGAGAGGACCATCGGGGATGCGGAATCCTGCTAGGGAGACCACGGTGGGGTGCGTGCAAGCATGTAGCAAGGGGTGGCATGTTGTAGGAGGACGAACTGCAGCAGCGGCGACAGCTCCTATCGAAGAAAAGAGAGAGGATTCAGAGAGAGGAAGAGATGGACATGAGAGAGACCGCAAGAAGATGGCAGGAGCGTGACGGAGGTTCTCACCGGCAACGGGGCTCATCGGCCAGTCACCGGAGATGGCTTCTGCGGGTCCTAGTGGTTGGCATCATTTGGTTTCATGGATGGTGACGAAGGTGGCGACTAAGGAGGCAAACGACAACGGCATTGGAAGGCACGAGCCCTCCAGCGAGGCAGCAGCGGGGACGAGGAGGTTCTCGTGGTTGCTGGAGACGGCGGGGAAACGGCCGAGGGCACCGACTCCAGGCCGGGTCCGTGCGGTGGGAAGCAGCAGCGTCCCGACAAACTTGGCGGCAGCCATGGCTTGGGTCCGGCGACGAGGTAGGCGGGAACGGGTTGAGGAGCTCAAGGACGATGACCTCCGGGCTTGAGAGGTGAGGATGGCCGACGCAAACTCCTTGGTGGCTCCCTGTTGCACGAACAAAGAGAGCAGGTGAAAGAAGGAGGAGGGAAGGAAGAAGAAGGGAGAAGCAGGGGCACGGGGGTCCTGCTGAAGGTGGTCACCAGCGACGTTCACTGGAGGCAGCGGGGTCGCGAGGGGAGATGGACCGGCTCCAGATCTAGGCGAGGCAGGGGATCGAGCGCGGGGTCGGTATGAGAGGGAGAGGTCGGGGTTGCTGGTTGGCTCGGGATGGACCCTGAGGGGAACCAGAGACCGGCGGCGGTGAGGAGGATCCCTAGAAATTAGGGATTTGTCTGATGATTGCACTGCTATTTATAGAAAAAAAGTTTTTGGTTAGGGACTAATCTGATCCTTTGATCGTAATCGAACGGCCGAGAAAAATAGGTTAGGTAGACTAATTAAGAAAACGGAGATGTTTTATAGATGTTTGGGGATGATCGGGATCCATCGGTAACGACAACCCGGGTCGGGTTCGGGTAAGTTTCAAACACGTGCGAGGGGTCGATGCACTGTGCAAAGAGGGGTTAGGCGAACGAGGTCAAGTGTGTGGTTGGACTGAGAAGAGAGAGGGGGAATGAAACCCGGCAACCATTTCCGGAGACCGGAAACGTCTGACGATAGACCGGCTATAATGCCGCTATAGTTAACCGTTGGGGCGTCAAACGGACTCCGAATGCGATGAAACTTGGCAGGCGACCTACTAACAACGTAACAACACAACACGCCAACTTTCATCCCATTCCGAGAACATTTTCCGGCCACTTATGAAATAATATTTCAGAGGTGCCCCGGGCACGTGCAAGTGTGTCTGGGCTCAGAACGGACAACGCAAGGAACGGGGAGGCCGGGATGGATGTAAGTTTTGAAAACATGAAGATGCAATGCGGATGATGATAAGGAAAAATGCAACACACAAGCAAATGACATGGCAAAGATAGCGAATAACTGGAAGACACGTGGCGCAACGGTCTCGGGGTGTTACAGTGGGAGAGGTGCTTTGTAATGGGTTCAATCTTGTGGTGTCCTCACCTAGTGACAAAAAGAGTAGTGAGGCATGTACAATGTTGTTGCCATTAAGGATGAAACGAGATGGTTTATTAATATTGATTGGGTTTACTTTGTCTACATCATGTCATCTTGCTTAAGGCGTTACTCTGTTTGTCATGAACTTAATACCATAGATGCATGCTGGATAGCGGTTGATTGGTGGATGTCTACTTTTCATGGACGGAAATGAAAGGAGAGCATTGTCGGGAGGATGTCTTGCTAGATTAGGTTGAGCAGCTCGTCCTCGTGCTGCACTTTCTTTTCAAACACCCGCCTGTTCCGTTCTTTCCATATGTTCCATCCCGTGTAGATGGCAATGGACATCACCTTGGACTCGAGTGGACAAATGTAATCGTTCCACGAGGTGCAAATTGACTTTGCTTGCTGTGCCTCACTGGGAAGTGCCAGAAGCTCATGCCAATCGCCCATGAGCAGCCATATTGATCTTGCGAACGAACATTGGATGATGAGATGTAGTGCAGATTCCTCAGACTGGTCACAAAGGGTGCATTTGGGGCTATGAGGGATTCCACGTTTTGCCAGGTTGTTGTTGGTGAGGATCTTGCCTTTGAGAAAAAGCTAGAAGAAAAACCTTCACTTTGCCCCGACCTTGGACTTCTAGAGCTTATCATAGTTGGGACTGGTGATGGAGCCAAGGAATTGGCAGCGCTAGGTTGAGATCATTGTGTAGGTTGCAGCAGCATTGCAGCTGCAGGCGATCTCATCAAGCCGTGATGGATCAACAACAATGCTGCGCAGCCTTGCCTAGAGATTGGTGAAATGTCTCATATCAGATTCAGAAGAAATGCGGTGTAGACCTGACAATGAGTGTTGTCCATTTAGTGCCTTCTCAACAGTGAGTTTTTTCCTGTAACATAGTCAGAGCAAGTCCGGCGCAATCTCAGCAGGTGCGTCGCCGGCGAGCCAGCGATCATGCCAGAACTTGGCATGCATTCCAGCACCGATGGAGATTTTAGTGGTAGTAGAGAAAAGGGCCAGGTCGTCTCTGTCGCAGGGGATGGGAGAGTCGATGCAAGGCCTGTCTTGTGCAGACCATTCTAGCCACTTCCATCACAGGTGCAGGGCCCTACCAAAGCGCTTCAGGTCAAAGATGCCGAGTCCACCAAGGCTTTTGGGGCGGCAGGCGGTGGACCAGTTAACCAATGCAATTCCTCCATCCGCATCATGCTTTGATCTCCAAAGGAAGTTTCTTCATAACTTGTCAATTTGTTTGATGGCCCATGCACCCAGCTTGAAAATTCTAATCAGGTAGACCGGGATTGCTGAGAGTACATAGTTGATCAACCACAGGCGTGCATCACCAGTCATGACCTTCCCACACCATTTTGTAGCCTAGACGTAAGTTTATCGAGGATGGGCTGGATGTCAGCTCGGGTGATGTTCCTATAGTGCAGGGGAAGACCAAGGTAGGTGCAAGGTAATTGAAGAATAGGCACCGAGAACTGCTGCAGCAAGGAAACTAGGTCGATGTCGTCACAACAGATGGGAAAGAAGCCACTTTTATCCATGTTGCAAACTAGGCCAGAGGCAGAGCCAAAACAGGCAAGGATCTCCGTAGTGAGCATGACGTCAGTTGGCTTGGGGGAGACAAACAGTGGAGCGTCATCAGCATAAAGGCTCACACTTAGCTGGGAGGGTTGCAAGCGAATCAGAGTGAGTAGCTAAGCATCTGCAGCCTTTGCAAATAGCCAGTGAAGTGGGGGCAATTGCAAGGGTGAATATCATGGGAGAGAGTGCATCTCCCTGACACAGGCCTTTGCAGTGGATGAAAGGTGGACCAAGCTCGCCATTTGCCATTACTTGTGAAGAGGCGGTGCTCCAAAGCAGGGAGATCATGTCACACCATTAGTGTCCAAAACCTATATGGGAGAAGAGCTCCATCACAAAGGACCAATAAACATTGTCAAAAGCTTTGGCAATGTCCAACTTGAGCAGTAGAGCTGGGTCGTTGGTGGAGGCCACGGGTAGCGTTTTTGAGAGGAGGGAATTAGTAGTGGCAGGAATGGAGCCAGGCGGATGGAGAGCAATTTTCCGGCGATCTTTCCCACTGAGTGTATCAAGCTTATCGGCCGAAAATCTTTTAGTTTGATAGCCTCGTTGGATTTAGGTCACAGTGTTATGTAGGCAGAGTTGAGCAGGTGGAGGTGCTTGCCGCGGAGGGTAAAGAATTGGTGTAGTGCTGTAGATACATAATGCTTGATCACATCCCAACATTTCTTGAAGAAATCCATGATGTATGCATCAGGGCCTGGAGCTTTGCTTGAAGGAAGGGCGAAGACATCTTTCTTGATGTCCTCGTACGAGAATTGTTCGTCCAGAGAGGAGAGGTAGAGTCGAGGGAGATCAAGCAGGTTCCAGTTGAGAGAGCTCTGCCTAGTCTTTGTTGTGCCAATGGTTGAGGAGAAGTGGTGGTGTAATTCACTGTGTTTGTTGACCATGGTGGTGAGCTGGCTATCCTCAGTTTGTAGAAAAGGGATGGAGTTTCTGTGACGATGGCTGTTTGCTTTTGTGTGGAAGAGCTTGGAGTCCGCATCCCCAGCACCTAGCCATATGATCCTTGAACGTTTCCTAATGCAGATGCGCTGAATAGTAGCCAATTCAAGGAGTTTCATCTTGAGGTGTTTTTTGAGACCAATTTCACCCAAAGTGAGGTCACGATGGTCCTACGCTTGATCCAAACTCAAGATAAGTTGATCAGCAGTAGTGGACAGCAAGGCCACATTCCCAACCTTTTTCCCGCTCCAACACCTTAGTGCTCTGGCTAGTTGTGAGAGATTGTTGTGCAAGATCATCATGGCATCAGAGTGTGGGAAAGGTGCACTCCAACAAGCTTGAACAACATCATCAAAGCTTCTCATCCCCAACCAGTAATTTTCAAAGTGGAAAACCCCGAACTGCGTGTCGCTCGTCTGTCCTATCAGCACCATCGCATAGTGGTCAGAGACCGATGAGGATAGTGCTTGTAGGTGGCATTGGGGGAATATCAGGCCGCATCCAGTTGAGTAGAAGACATGGTCGATCTTGGTTTTTATATGCAATTTACAAGTGCTCGTCCAGGTGAATCATCGTCCATGAAGCCGCAACTCAAAAACCTCCATGTTATTTAGAAAAGCACGGAAGGCGTTGATTAGGCTTTGACCATTGCATTTCTCTTGTCGTCTGCCAGGTTGAAATCACCTAGCAGCAACCATGCAGGCAAGTTGTTTTGACGGATTGTTTTGAGCTCATTGATGAAGGAGAATTTCTCACTGTCGCCTTGTGGACCATATACTGCCGTGATGCATGAAGAGTGATATAGGGTGGAACCCTAATGGCCGATCCTTCATGAATTGGAGGGGAATTCCTCGAAGAACACGGGGAAGAACACGAAGAACATGGGGATAAATCACAAGAGGAACACCCAAAAACAAGTCCAATCACACATCCACTAGACTAACAAACACATGGATCCACAAGGTACATGAACAATCAAAGGGAAAGATACAAGGTAGAGTTCATCCCAAATCCAAGAGGAGATGAGGTCTTGATGATCTAGATGATCCTCCCACAAGGGGTCTTGAATCCCTCGAGATCTTCTCACATGCTCACATGGAGGTCTTGAAGGGAGTGGACTCTCTCTCTCTCTCTCAAGAGAAGTAGAGGTAGGAGCAAAGCTCCACTAAAATGAGCTATCATATCTGCTAACCTGGAAAGGAGGAGGGGGAGGTCTATTTATAATCTAAGCCATGAAGGGGTAAGTGGGAGAGAGATACAAGGACAAAGGCCTGGCTATGCATAGGCAGTGTCATATGTCCAGTGGTTACCGGATGTCCGGTCGCTCGCGGGGGTCCGGACTTCCAGAGGGCGTCGGATATCCAACAATTGGCTTCTGGACATGTGGCACCGGATGTCTGGTCGGTGTCAGTCGTCCGGTTGCTGGGACTCCTTGGACGTACGGTGGTCGTCGGTCGTCTGTCCGCTGTAGGACTTGCCGGCTATAGCTCTTCTAGCCATCTGGGTTGCCTCAGGTACGAGATGTCCGGTGTCGCCCGGATGTCCGGTGGCTATTGCTTACAGCAACTCTGTTTCTTCCGTCTTCTCTTCCACGCTTCCCTCGCGGATGGTGTAGGCGTTCCTTGGCGCTTGTACCCCTCCTCGTCATTCGTAAAGCTCTGGCAATACCTATGCATGCACACGAGAGGAATGTCAAGTAGTATACCATCCTCGAAGGGGTAAAGTGAGCACGTGTAAAGGAGACGATTCACCTTTTTGTATGTAAAGTAGATTTCACACGTGTCACTTGTCAAATGTACTCTTGACATTGTGATGTCCGTAGGATGCTCCGCATCATCTCTCCCCTGGGAAAGATCCGACCTCGGATCGTGAACCAAATCACCATGGGAAAGAGATGGCTTCGCCGTGTAGAAGTGGACGATCACCAAGTACTCATCACCTTCAAGCTCGAAATGGGCACTCATCTAATGTCGCACCGTCTAGTGATTCCTTCAAAATGAGTAAGGACAACAAACACTTGGAAAAACAAATGTGGTTAGTAGTGCAAAACCAATCATTCAAGAGGCGATTCACCCAACAAGTGTCATCAGCAAGTATAGCATATGGTGTGACAAAGGATTGTGACATGGCATGTAAGCACATAAATTGAGCACAATCAAAGGTCATCATGGATACAAGCATGTAAATGTGAGGTAGTGATGCAAATATGTGTGACAAGAGAATAAACATCTACCTCAAAGTCATAGCAAACATGCATAAAACACTCAACAAACGTTCTATGGTAGGAATAGGAAGCATTCACCACACCAAATAAAATGAAGTGTCTAAACACATGGGTCATGTGTAAGACAAATGTCCCATACACCTGCAATTAGACATGGCGCAAAAGTCTATGAAGTATTTTTGTCTTGGATAACATAAATAAATTATTGCATAGTTTACAGTAGAAATCACCTCACAAATATGCACGTACGCAATATTTTTGGTCGTATCCAAGGTAGTCATGTCCTCATCAACATGTCCCCTCACCGCCTCCTCGAGGCCTTCATGGAGCTCCGCCGGGACTGGGGTCACCACCTGCCTGAAGTCAAAGTGACTGTTAAGGTTAAGAAGGTTGCTGAAGAATTGCTCCTCCACCCGGTCTTTCCCTTCAATGCGGAGGAGGGGGGGAGGCCACGAGCGTCGCATCAAGATGCAGATAGTGCGTCTTCATGCAAGCGTACACCCACTCGAGACCCTCCAGACACGCGGACCACTTCTAGTGCACCCTGCCACTTGCATACAGGCCACCTGATGCGAACCATCCTATGATCATCCCCATATACACTACGACTTCTCCCCAAGCCCCAAGTGCCCTCATGTTGAGACCTCAAGCATACGCCATTGGACACAAGGTGAACTTGCTCCTTTCCGAATCTTCCCTTTCCGCATGTAAGACATGGATGCTACTTCAAGCGCGGACCTTATTCATACTCAGGTACACCCGAGGAGACCACGGAGAACCCAAGGACCAAAGCCAAGCGTGCGTGGAAGCAAAGGAAGGAGAAGGAAGAAGAGCGAGCTACTACACGCACCGGATATCCGGCCCTAGCCCGGACATCTGGCCCGACCCCCAGAAATCCAGCGCCCATCATAGAATGCACCCGAAGCTGAACCCCGTTAGCCCGGACATCCGACTAGTGGCCCAGACATCCGGCTCTTCCCGAGCCACCGGACATCCGGCCCCCAGCCTGGACATCCAGACCCCGCCTATATAGAGAGCTCCGAGACTGGCCACTCCAGCTTGGACATCCGGCCCGCCAGCTCGGACATCCAGCACCTCGCGAAGGCTCGGACATCCGGCCCGACGCCCGGACATCCGCCCCCTTGCCTGCGTGCAGCGCATCTAGGCCGAGGCCCATGTACCCCTTCGGCCCTTAGACTATATATACTCTCCTCCTACCTACGTTTTAGGGTTAGCATTGTGTAAGCTCATATTAGAGATAGAGCATCGCTCATCCATATTGGATCTACTCCACGAGAGAGACCGCGGCCCCTCTACGGAGAAGATCCACCTTGGATTCAAGACCCCTCACGGGAAGATCCCCTTATGGATTCAAGACCTCCTCACAGAGAAGAACCGGTTACCTCTTGTATTGTCCTTTGTTGACTTTGGATCATGTATCTCTCTTTGTGTTTCGAGGATCTAGCACATGTGTGATCATTCTTGTTGGTTTGAGTGATTCTCTCGTGTTTCCCCTCGTGCTTCCCCTCATGTTTTCCCTCGTGTTCTTCGTATTCTTCGCGGGATCCGCTCCTTTCGTGAAAGATCGGCCGATTAGAGTTCCACCCATCATCTTGGTACCATGAGCCACGTTGATCACGATTTCGGAGCCTCCCCGTTTTGTTTTCTAGCCTAATTTTGTTGATTTCGTCCTAAATTCGAAAATCCCCACCAAAAATAGCCCCCAATTTTTTTTTGTGATTTGTTGGTTTGATGAGATTTTTTTGGATTTGATCCATGGATTTGCTTAGTTTCGAGTGGATCTAGCATCTCCCCAAGTTTCCCCACCTTCCATCCACGAAATCCCGTCAATTTTGCCCCCCAAATCATCTATTTCCGCCCCAAATCGAGTTTCGAAGTCCCAATCTAGAATCGTCGGGCCAGACATCTGGGCCCCAAGCCGGACATCCGGTTCCTGGAGCGCAATTCACGCGCGGTTCTCGACATCAGGTCTCGGATTTCCGGCCCCGACCCCGGATGTCCGGCCCCTGGAAATTCGGCTTGTTCCATTTCTCCATTTTGTCCATAACTAATTCATCCGGAGTCCGATCTTCGCGTTCTTTAGCTCGTTGAGAAGCTCTTGACATCCCCCTTCCCACAAAAATACTACCAACACCATTTTGACTCCATCAAATTTTTGGAACTTTGGCATCTTTGCCTAGGGCTTCCACCATATCATCCGCATAACCACCACCTACTTCCGCAACCTAACCCTTTTTGTTCCTTATAGCATTTGAGGTTGTTTGAGTTGTTATTTGAGTCTCCTAAGGTGTTTCGGCTACTTAGGGATGATTGCTTCTTCATCAACCACCACCACCACTTCCGCATAGGCTTACCCACCATACACTTCCGCCACCCCAACTTAACCCAATTTTGTTTGTGTTGTGAGTTGTGTCTCCTAAGGTGTTTAGGCTACTTAGGGACCGTGCTTCCAACTCCAACACCGTGTATAGTTCACCACCTTACCCTCCATTTCTACATTGCGTACTCCACAACCCATCATTGCCATTCCACAATTCCATTGAGCTTCCACAAAACCACCACCGCATTCCCGCTACCGCCATTTGACATTTGACATTTGAGATTTTGAGTTCGTGGTTTTTCCGTTTCCTAAGGTGTTTCGGCTACTTAGGGACAAGTCTCCATCATCTTGATATCTACATCAAGAACACCGCCAATCATCATCGCCACGGACGGTAACCTCCATATCATCTTGGTATCATGGTATCCCTCCATTGTATATTCCCCGTATATACCAAATTACTATCTTGGTTTGTGCATTTCACATTGTGCCCATATAAAAAAGAAAGAAAAAGAATAAGCTTTTAAGCAAAGAAAAAGAGTGAACAAAGAGCTTGTAAGCAAGTGCCATAGCATCATACCACATTGCATAAGATTGTCATATCCGACCATCTTGGATCATACCACCGGAACATCATATACATAGCATACTTGGGATAGAAGTCGTTGCATTTTTGTCTCCTATAGGTTGTGCACAAGTGTCGTATCCGCCTATTGAGCAATCGTGCTAGCGTCTCTCTAGAGTTTTGCAACAAGAGCATTTTCCGTGGATTCCACATTTTGAGCTCATTCCTTGGTTGTACGACCCCATGTATCTATCTCTGTGTGTGTTTTCGTGTGCCACATATTGCTATTGGTCTACTTGTTTCACTTGCGAATTTGTGAATCTCTTTCAACATTATTGACTCTTGCTAACATTTTGCATCAAATTTTTTGTGCCACTATCCTCACCGAGCTCCACCATAAGCCTTATTTGTGTAGGTGTGAGAAACCGACAATAATTGGTACCAATTGTGCTATTTCCTTGTTACATCATTGAGTGATCATTGATCCATCTTCAACATCGGTCAAGGTACATTTGGTATAGTTCTTATCCTTTCTCCACTCATATTTGCTCGAGTATTGTGATGGATAGGAAATGCATTTCATCTCCGGTCTTCGACAACAACGACGGCGTGAACAACTACATCACCAAAGTGTTAATCTTCGATCTACAACGACAAATGCAAGGCGCACAATCAAGATTGCGAGAGCGCATCGAGAACCTCTTCATCGACATTCGTCAGTCCGAAGCAAGGAAAAGTGACTACATCAACAACAAGCTTTCCGCACAAAAGGAGGAGCAAGATACAAGGATGGAGGAGATTCAGACCTTGTTGATCAACCGTTCTTCCCCTTTATCATCCTCAAGGCCGCGACGTCCAAGTCACAAGTCTTCGGAGCGCAAAAATGATGCAAGCGCAAGTCGTCCAGGTCCACATCTCCATGGCGACCACCATCACGTTCGTGATCCACATCGTCATGAAGGGCAAGTCACCTCAAAGCATCATGTGCACGATGGCGACGAACGCCATCGAGCTCAAGCACGACAACGACACCATCATCATGAAGATGCTCGCCAAGCGCAAATGCACAAGTCCCAACAAGACCTACTTCACGCCAAGGCCAAGCTTCAAGAGCAAAAGAGAAGACCGGGAGACGAGGACCACAACCAAGATGACACTAGAGCTACACCAACCACTTCAGCATCTTCGCCAAGTGTTCCCAAGGCATCTTCGCCTTTGGACCTACGACATCTTTGCCTACTTCCCATGAGTTCGCCTACATCGACATCTTCACCAACGAGGCAACCACCAACAAGCGAGGGCGACACTTCCATCTTCGGAAGCCCCTCAAGGAAGATGGCCAAACATGGGAATTTCCCTTCGGTCATGGGGACGAGCTATGAGGTGCCACATCATATGGGCCTCCAACAACAAGATGGCGTCAAGACGATCAAGCTAGGGCCATCCCCTTAGACCACGGTGACTGATAGAGGCGAGGGTGTCCCGATCTTTCGATGAGATGATAACTATCGATTTGGTGGAGACGACTTTGACGATCCGACTACAAACGTGCACAACATTGCGCCTTAGCAATCGCTAAACCAATCTCCTGAGGTTACTGACGATGCCGGAAGCATGGTCAGCCTGACCACGAAGGTCTATTCCTGCAAGCAATCAAAGAACGAGCAAGAATATGATAAAGAAATCTGAATATTGTGAATATATATGAAGTATTGATAAAGGTGGGGATCCGGAAGCGGTCTTGGTCTGGTCGTTGGGCACAAACGAAGTACACGAAGTTGCAATGGCTAACTTTTAACTAAACAAATCCCAAGCAAAAAACTACTAGATGGATCTACTTATATAGGAGCAAGGGGTGGCGGCCAAGGAGGTGGGAGGACATCCCAAGGCAGCCTAAAACTAACCCTAGGTCGTACAAGGCTCATGGTCCCAAGTGGAGGTGATGCAACACCTTTTGGCTTGTAGTTTGACTCGGATTCTGCTGCAACGTCAGATTGTTTCGTCCATAACTCAACACTCCGGACAAATTTGAAGGCGAATCCAATTGTGTTGGAAAGAGCACGAAATCTACTTTCAAACAGAAAAAAAGAATCACCCAATTTGGAGTCCATATGAAAAAGTTGTTGGCGTTTTGATTCAGGTATGTCTGTGTAGTCCGAATCTGAATCCAGAATGTGAGAGACTTGGACTCTATCTTCTCTTGGCCCAAAACTGCCATGAGAGGACTTTTTGAACATCACCTAAACTTCTCTTTTTCCCTTATCTTCATATGTGTATTGTACAAATGTCCCATACACCTGCAATTAGACATGGCACAAAAGTTTGTGAAGTATTTTTGTCCTGGATGACATAAATAAATTATTGCATAGTTTGTATTAGAAATCACCTCACAAATATACATGCATGCAATATTTTTGGTCATATCCAAGGTATTCATGTCCTCATCATCCTCCCCTTCTTGAAAACAAAGCCATCCTTGGCGTTGCTTAATCTGAAATATGGCTAACAAAAGAGACAAGGTGTACATGTTGTATATGTCTATGTCATCCATTTTTACTTTTACCTTGAATGCATCATGTGTCATCCATTTTTACTTTTACCTTGAGAATGCATCACATGAGTAATTTACCTCGGATTATAACTTCAATTGAGTAATTTTCATAGTTCATAAAATCTGAAGCCGAAATATTATCATAAGAAGTAGAAGGCATGAAAATATCGCAACTCAGTTTGCACATATAAGTGAAGCTCTTATTCATATCAAAGGATTGGCAATGTTCATCATTAAACCATCCCAACATTGGTGAATAAACCTTACTTGCATCAAATTTACATGCTACAACATGCTTAAATAAGCAAACATGCAATAAGTCAATTGACACAGAATCATCACCAAGATTAGAGGTCATATCAAAATGATTAAACATTGGTTCTTTCGCATCAACAGTTAATTTAATGGGTGTACTCAAAATTGTTGGTATTTCAGTTGTTTGATCACATAACGCATTCATGACAATAACAAGATTCTCTAAAATAGGTGGTGTGCTCAAATCAAGAGGTAACTCAACACATGATGCATTCAAGTTAACTAGGCATGAATCATTCTCATGTGAAGTTATATCATCAATACCTTTACTTTTACCTTGTCGCAAAGACGTAGCTGATGTAGGTATGGACATTGACAATGTACCATACTCTTGAGATGATATCGCGCTCACAATCCGAGGTGGGTTGCTATAGTAGGTGCAATGGTGGAGGAACCAACCGGCGGTGGTGAGCATGAACTGGAATAGTTGTTGTGGTCACCCAATGCATCCTCCTGTATCTGTTTCTCAAAGGTACAAGTATGAACATACATACCAGTAATGCAACGAGGCATATACTGAAACCTTCTCCGCATCTGTGCATCCTGCTGTGGTCAACTCCCTAGCTATCTTGCGGAGCCAATCATCTGCTACTATTGGCTCGGTGCTACTGGAAAACACCGGCGGATTCAGCCTAAGGAAACGGGCTAAGTGGTCAACAGGTGGTGGTGGTGGTGGTGGGTTGTTGTTGTTGTTGTTGTTCCCCTGATTCTGATTCTGAACTAGCAACTGCATCAAGGTGTTTTGCTGCTGGATCAACTGAGTGAGCTCCGGCAGAAAGGCAAATCCGGGGTCACGTCTCGGAGGCATCTGAGGGTTTAGAAAAGATGAGATATAAGAATAGAGGGGGTCTAATGAGAAAGCACTACCCATATGCACATGAGGCAAAAGCAAACAATTCACTTCATTCAATCAAACAAAGGCATACAATCGATCTAGCTATCGCAAAAGTGCTCGGACTACTAAATTTACATGGTGGACTACTACTACTACTGGTGAGGTGGTCTACTAGAAATATTCTACGGTTGTAGACTCCATGATCTCTGCTCCTGCTTCATCAACATAGTCATCATCGCTACTATCTGCTTCCGAGTCGGTGCCGTCAATGATGATGTAGTCTTCCGGGCTAATCTCCTTGGGTTCTTCGTCTTCATCTACTGGCGTCAGGCCTCCCATAAATATTGCTAGCTTCATAGTTAGGTCGGCATTCTTATCCACCAATACTTCGATTTCTTCTTCATAATCTTCACGTGTAGCCTTGAGTTCTTCCTCCAGTTCCTTGATTCTAGTCTTAGCCTTCTTCAGATCTATCATGTCGGCACACATCTGATTCTCCTGTCGTCGAATGTGCTGGTTTAACTCCTGGATAAAAGTTGCAATTGATCTATCTTTCCTGGTGCTGATCATCTCCCAGTGTTCATCTCGGCGCCCACAAATCTGGTAGATAGTATCCTTGAGATCCTTGCGGTAGACTTCTCCAATGCGTCCCATGGCGATGTGAGCTGCCATACTCTTTCCTAGACTCCAAGTTGGTGCATCAAAAGAAAACTCTATGGGCTCAGTGACTGGCATGAACGTCCTTCCTGGAACTTGAACTTGAATCATCCAGCGCTCTTCTTCAGGTAGAGTGGCTTTGTAGGTTCCCGTGAAGCTTGGTATTCCTATGTTCAGGTATCTAGTGACTTCCTTCAAGTGGCGTCCAAAGGGTGTATCTTCATCTGGTTGTGTGAACTTGTTCCTTGCATCCGCCATCCTAAAGAGTAGAAAAGATGAGAAGTCATAAGAGAAGAGAGTGAGTAGTGATCTAGGTCTTTCAGTTTAGTGGTCGTGTCCTACAGTCAGCGTGTACTCTGATACCATCTCTGTAGCGACCAGACCTCAAACAGTCTGATCTCTGTGCTCCGGTGTCATCCCTGGATCAGTAATGCTGACACCACACAGTACTCGAAGGATTTATAGCAGAGTAGCAATCACACACTTATTACATCGAGTGTCTCAAAAGAGAACTTATTACAATAAATATGGCTTAAGGCCATCTAATAACGATAACATCGGAAGGCTTGGAAGATAAGTGAGTCCATCAACTCCAATGGCATCACTGAGTATAGAACCACGACCTAAAAACTCCTTAATCGTTGTCTGAAAAGTCTGCAACATTAACGTTGCAGCCCGAAAACGGGTCAGCACATGGAATATGCTGGCAAGGTAACACATAGAGAGTAATGGAATGCAACAGCTATACTATATGCATATTTGGCTGGTGGAAAGCTCTATGGTTACAGTTTTTGCGTAAAGCCAATTTTTCCCTACTTCAAAGGAATAAATTTAATTACTATCAATGTGGTTGTTAAACATTGAGAATGGTTGACAGCATTCTCAATCCCAATTAAGCATCATCATTAACCCAACAACATTAACTTTAGAGTAACATGTTGAGATTCACATGATAATCCAGGTACTAGATACTCAAGATGTCCATAACCGGGGATATGGCTAACCATGATTAGTTTATTACACTCTGCAGAGGTTTGCGCACTTTTCCCCACAAGACTCGATCGCCTCCGTTTGGTTTCTCGCACTACAGGGTGTTTGAGAAGACGGATGACCCAGACATAGTCTTTCAGAAGCGCTAGCACCTTACAATCGGGTAGACCGTACCACCTACATCCCCTACATCTACTAGTCTACCACTGTAAGAGTTCGCACAACTTAGTCAACTATGCCAGAGCCCATAATGGCTTGTGGCTGCACACGGACGTTTCTAGTATGAATAATCTCATGATCCCTTTGAGCCTGGGTGGCGGTCCAAAAGAAAACAGGCAAGTCCTGGAAACCAGGTGCCTCAATCCACCCAGATGTGTATTTAATTTGCCACCTTAGATAAACCATTAATTATCAATCTCACATCTGTCATGGATATCACTCACCCAATCCACGTCTACTAGCATAGCATGGCATAATAAGCAAACGTAGAAGTAACTCCCAAAGGTTTGATAATAAACAGGTAATAGGTACTACCTCATCTACTTCCCATCCCACAATTTAATTAGATCCTAATCATGCAATGTGTGAGGATTGATCTAATGCAATAAAACTGGGTTGTAGAAAAATGTATGATCAAAGTGCTACTTGCCTTGCTGATGATCCGCGAAACCTAGAGATTCAAAGTAACAGGCGGCGCACTCCGGGTATTCTATCGCAGACAAACAAACAAGCATACAATAAGTACTATTCTAATGCACATGTAAAACTCAAATAGAAGATCTAACCAGAAAGTTCAACTTAAGAACCCTGGTTTGCAAAAAGAATCAAATTGAACGAAGCAAAGAAAGTCAAACGGCGAAAGAAAACAACTTCGTTCTAGTAATCTGGATCTAGGGCAAATTTTACAGTAGCAAAAACTTGTTTAAGTTGATTATTCGGAAAGAGGGTTTCGAGACGAAACTCCAGGCACTTGAATCGCCTGATTCCGATAAACGAGCGAAAAGTTATACTAAAACGAAAATCGGATCAAAAATCGCGATCAGAAAATAACCGCGGAAAATCCGACGAGAAAGAAAAAACGACGAACAGAAAAAATTTATATTTTTTTACGGCACGGAAGTCGAGGCGGCGGCGAACCTCGGGCGGCGTGCAACTCCGGCGAGTCGGCGGCGGCGGCGGCTATGGGCTAGGGTTTCAGCGCAGCGTGGGCTATGGGCTGGGCGCCGGGTGCCTCGCTATATAAAGGCGCCCCGGGCGGAGTCCCGCTCGGGTACGGCCCATAGTCGGTTACGTTTTTTTTAAATAATTACGCTTGGAAGAAAAAATAGAAAGAAATACTAAACGGACTCCAAAAATCACGAAATAAATTTTCCCTGGTTTCTAAAATCAAGCCCGATAAAGTGAACATTTATCTGGGCCCAAACTACAACTTTGAAAAACGCGCATTTTTCCTAAATTCAAATAAAATACCGAAAAACTCTGAAATAAAACTTATCTGATTTTTTTATTAAATCCTCAATATTTCTATATTTTTGGAAAGTCATTTTATTCCCTCTCTCATATTTTTGTAATAGAAATAATTGATGATAAAATAAATAAAATCAAATGATCCTGTTTACAAAATTTGAGAGAACTCAAATATGTAAATAATGAAATCCCCAACTCTCTCCGTGGGTCCTTGAGTTGCTTAGGATTTTTTAGGATCAAAACCAAAAGCAAAATAAAATATGATATGCATGATGATCTAATGTATAACATTCCAAATTGAAAATTTGGGATGTTACAACTGGCAAACAGGCGAACGAACGAACGTTCGTCGTCTGTGGTTAACCGGTGAAAACTGTTTGTTAAAACGAACGTACGAACGAGTTTTGCTAAATAACTAAACCAGAAAAAAACTGATCTAATAAAAAAAGGGATCTAGGGTTTCGAAAAAAAACCAATCGGTTTCCTTGCTAAAACCGATGGCGGCGACGGCTACCTCCGGCGGTCGGCGAGGCGGCGGCGAGGTGGGGTGGCTCCGGCGGCGGGGTCGGGTGGCGGCGGCCGGTGGCGGGGTGCGGCGGCAGCGGCAGCAGCAGCTGCGGCGGCGCGCGGCGCTGGCGGCAGGCGGTGCGTGGCGGGGCTAGGGTTCGGTGGGGATGGCGACTTGGGCCTCGGGGTCGCGGGCCTTCGGCTTATAAAGCCGCCCGGGCGCAGTGTCCAGGTCGGACACGGCCTGGTAAGTCGATTGACTTTTTTTTAAAAATAATTCCGCTCAGAAAAACAAATAAAAGAAATACTAAACGGACTCCAAAAATCCCGATATAAATTTTCCCCGTCCTCTAAAAATCTACCGGACAAGGTGAACATTTATTTGGGCCTCTAATGCAATTTTGAAAAACGCATATTTTTCCTAATTCAAATAAAATAGCGATAAAAGCTCCGAATAAAATCTTATTTGATTTTCACATTAAATCTCCAATATTTATTTATTTTAGGGAAGTCATGTTATCCCCTCTCTTTTTATTTTCATAAAAGAAATATTCTAAGAGAAAATAATTAAAATCAAACGATCCTCTTTTCAAAATTTGAGAAAACTCAAATATGAAAATAACGAAATCCCCAACTCTCTCCATGGGTCCTTGAGTTGCGTAGAATTTCTAGGATCAAACCAAAATGCAATAAAATATGATATGCAATGATGATCTAATGCATAACATTCCAAATTGGAAATTTGGAATGTTACAAACCTACCCCCCTTAAGAGAATCTCGCCCTCGAGATTCGGTTGGCTAGAAAATAGGTGAGGGTGATCCTTCCGTAGGTATTCCTCTCGTTCCCAAGTGGCTTCATCCTCAGTATGGTGGCTCCACTGAACTTTACAGAACTTGATAACCTTG
This sequence comes from Triticum urartu, assembly GCF_056163025.1. NCBI lineage: Eukaryota > Viridiplantae > Streptophyta > Magnoliopsida > Poales > Poaceae > Triticum > Triticum urartu. The sequence continues at coordinate 265,104,759 of NC_141876.1, forward strand.
CTGCGTGTGACTCGGCTGGCAAAATCAAGAATCTTGAATGGTTTCTCCTCGTAGGTCAAGTCGCTATCCAACTGAATCGCTTCCAGTGGCACTGTATCTCTTAGAGGAATATCAGCCATCTCTGCGTGGCACTTCTTCAACTGAGAAACGTGGAACACATCGTGAACTCCTGACAATCCTTCGGGCAATTCCAACTTGTAAGCAAGTTCTCCTATACGTTCCAAAACACGGTATGGTCCCACAAAACGTGGTGCTAACTTTCCCTTAACTCCAAAGCGCTTCACTCCTCGGAGTGGTGATACACGAAGATACACTCTGTCTCCAACTTCGTAAACTGTCTCCTTGTTTTTAGAATCCGCATAACTCTTCTGCCTGGACTGGGATACCTTGAGTCTATCATGAATCAGCTTAACCTTCTCTTCAGACTCTTTAATCAAATCTGGTCCAAATAACTGACGGTCTCCAACTTCATCCCACAACAATGGTGTCCTGCACCTCCTTCCGTACAATGCTTTGAAAGGGGCCATCTTCAAATTGGCTTGATAGCTATTGTTGTAAGAGAACTATGTGTAAGGCAAATTGTCGTCCCAACGAGATCCATAGTCTAGCGCACAAGCTCTCAACATGTCCTCCAAAATCTGATTGACTCTCTTAGTCTGTCCATCTGTCTGCGGGTGAAAGGCTGTACTGAACTCTAGCCTGGTTCCCAAAGTCTCATGCAACTGATTCCAAAACTTTGAGGTAAACTGGGTTCCTCTATCTGATACAATGGTCCTTGGAACTCCATGCAGACAAACAATCCTGGTCATGTATATCTTTGCCAACTTAGCACTGGTGTATGTGGTCTTGACTGGAATGAAATGAGCTACCTTCGTCAAACGATCGACTACAACCCATATCGAGTCATAGCCTGAACGGGTCCTGGGCAATCCCGTGATAAAGTCCATGCCTAGTTTATCCCACTTCCATTCGGGTATCGACAATGGCTGTAGCAATCCAGCTGGCTTCTGATGTTCTGCCTTCACTCGCTGACATACATCACAAACTGCTACATACTCCGCAATATCCTTCTTCATTCCGGTCCACCAGAATCTATCCTTCAAATCCAAATACATCTTGGTATTTCCTGGGTGAATCAAATACAGCGAATCATGGGCCTCTTGCAGAATCAACTTCCTGATCTCCGGATCATTAGGCACATAAACGCGATCCTCAAACCATAGGCTATCATGCTCATCCTCACAAAATCCCTTAGCTTTTCCTTTGCTCATTCTTTCCTTTATCTCAGCAATCTCCTTGTCCGTCTTCTGGGCTTCCCTGATCTTATCCATCAAGGTAGACTGAATTTCCAATGCTACTACATAACCTCTCAGAACTATTTCCAAACATAGCTCACGAAGATCCTCCGCTAACTCCTTGGGTAACTCTCTGGTCATGAGTGTATTGACATGGCTCTTGCGGCTCAACGCATCGGCTACTACGTTAGCCTTTCCGGGATGATAATGCAACTTCATATCATAATCCTTAATGAGCTCCAACCATCTCCTCTGTCTGAGATTCAACTCCTTCTGCATGAACATATACTTCAAACTCTTGTGATTCGTGTACACCTCACAATGGTTTCCGATGAGAAAATGTCTCCATGTCTTCAACACATGCACTCTGCTAACTCCAAATCATGGGTACCATAATTCAACTCATGGGGTTTAAGCTGTCGTGAGGCATATGAAACAACTCTTCCCTCCTGCATAAGCACTGCTCCAAGTCCTCGACGAGAAGCATCACAATACACCTAGTAATCATTGCGTTGATCTGGAAGAATCAACACTGGAGCTGTAACCAAGCGTTTCTTCAACTCCTGGAAACTGGCCACACATTCCTGAGTCCATTTGAACTTGGTGTCCTTCTTCAACAACTCCGTCATGGGCTTTGCAATCTTCGAGAAATTCTCAATAAACCTCTGGTAGTATCCTGTGAGTCCAATAAAACTCCGGATCTCTCCAACCGACATGGGCGCTTCCCAATTTGTCACAGTGACAACCTTGGTAGGGTCTACTGATATTGCTTCTCCGGATATAACATGTCCGAGGAATCCAATTTCCTTCAACCAAAACTCACACTTGCTGAACTTGGCATATGGCTGGTGTTCTCTGAGCTTCCCAAGTGCCAAACGCAAATGCTCCTGATGTTCCTCTTCATTCTTCGAGTAGACCAGAATATCATCAATGAACACCACGACGAACTTATCCAAAAACTCCATAAACACCTTATTCATCATGTTCATGAAATAGGCAGGTGCGTTAGTCAGACCAAATGACATAATGGTATACTCATATAGCCCGTACCTTGTGGTAAAAGCTGTCTTGGGTATATCCTGCTCTCGAATCTTCAGCTGGTGGTACCCTGATCGCAGATCGATCTTGGAAAACACCTTAGCTCCTTGCAGCTGGTCAAACAAATCATTTATCATCGGCAGTGGGTACTTGTTCTTGATCGTCACCTCATTCAATCCACGATAGTCAACAACCATCCTCAGCGATCCATCCTTCTTCTCCACTAGAAGCACTGGTGATCCCCAAGGTGACGAGCTTGGGAAAATATATCCTTTATCCAGTAACTCCTTAATCTGCTTCTTAATTTCCTCTAAATCCTTTGCGGGCATCCTGTACGGTCTCTTAGATATTGACCCTGTGCTCGGCAAAAGTTCGATCAAAAACTCAATGTCTCTATCCGGTGGCATGCCTGGCAACTCTTATGGAAATACATCCGGGAAATCCTTCACCACTGGTACTTCCTCCTGTACAACTCCTGATAAGGAATTTACTTGAGTCTTGTCCGGCACATGCCGGGATACATACTTGACCCTTCTTCCTTCTGGGATGGTAAGAAAAATCGACTTACTGGCGCAGTCAATGTTCCCTTCATACTTTGATAACCAATCCATGCCTAATATCACATCCAGTCCTTGTGACTCCAATACTATTAGGTCTGAGGGAAACAGGTAGTTACCAATCCTTAATGGTAACCGATCACACCAAAGGCTAGCCATATACTCTGCTCCTGGTGAGGTTACTAACATGGGTGTCCTAAGGGTTTGGGTTGGCAGTTTAAACTTATCCACAAATCCCCTTAATATGTATGAATGCGATGCACCAGTATAGAAAAGAACGATTGCAGTAAATGACTTAACCAAAAACTTACCTATTACTGCATCGGGTTGTGCTTCAATCTCCTCCACGCTAACGTGGTTCACTTGTCCCCTATTGAAAGGGTTGGGCTTCTTCCCAGAGCTTCCATTGCCATTTCCATTGTTTGCTTCAGAACATTCTGTGGCATAATGTCCATTCTCCCCGCACTTGAAACAAGTAATGTGACTTAGATCCTTCTTGGCGGGCGTTGCGGGGTTGGTACGGTTTTGTCCGTTGCTTCCTCCATTACCATTTGCATTCTTGGGGCCACTATGGTTGTGCGTAATCCCTCCATGTTGGTTGTGACCTCCATGGTTATGTTGAAGGGGTCCTCCCGAGTTTGTGGTAAAACGGGGTCTCTACTGAGCTCCAGAATTATACTTCCCGTGTCCATACTTCCTCTTACGGTTGTCAATCTGCTGCTGCTTCCCTTCAATCATGAGAGCTCTATCTACCAATTGTTGGTAGTTATTAAAAGTTGCTACCATCAACTGCATGCTCAGCTCATCATTCAGTCCTTCCAGAATCTTTTCCTATTTAGCTGCATCCGTAGCAACGTCATCTGGGGCATAAAGTGCTAGCTTGCTAAAGTCATCCACATACTGGCCAACGGTGTGCCCTCCTTGGCGTAAGTTGCAAAACTCGCGCTTCTGCATGGCCATAGATCCTGCTGATACATGGGCTGTGCGAAAGGCCTGCTGAAACTGGTCCCATGTAATAGTGTCGATGGGATAGGTGACAGTGTAATTCTCCCACCATGCTGCTGCGGGTCCATCAAGCTGATGTGAGGCAAAACACACTCTTTCCGCATCTGTGCATCCTGCAGTGGTCAAATCCCTTCCAATCTTGCGGAGCCAATCATCTGCAACTATCAGCTTGGTGCTACTGGAGAACACCGGTGGATTCAGCCTTAGAAAACAGGCTAAGTGATCAACAGGTGGTGGTGGTGGGTTGTTGTTATTGTTGTTGTTCCCCTGATTCTGATTCTAGACTAGTATCTACATCAAAGCATTCTGCTGGATCAACTGGTGAGCTCCGGTGGGAAAGCAAATCCATTGTCGCGTCTCGGAGGCATCTGATGGGTTTAGAAAAGATGAGAAAACAGAGTAGAATGGGGTCTAGGGGGAAAACACTACCCATATGCACATGAGACAAACACAATCATATCACTTCAATCAATTCAAACAAGGGCATACAATCGGTCTAACTATCGTTACCAAAGTGCTCAAACTATAGTATATACATGGGGGAATACTACTACTGTTATGGTGATCGACTAGAAAAAATGATCGGTAGAAGACTCCATAATATCTGCTCCAGCTTCATCAACAATGTCATCATCGCTATCATCGGGGTCCGAGTCGGTATCGTCGATGATGATGTTGTTCTCTGGGTAGGTGGAATCGTCATCTTCTCCTCCTAGCGCGGGGTCTCCCATGAATACTCCCAGCTTCCTTGTCAGGTCATCATTCTTCTCCACTAGTACGGTGATTTCCTCCTCATAATCTTCGCGAGTAGCCTTGAGTTCTTCCTCCAGCTCTGTGATCCTTGTCATTGACTTCTTCAGATCTATCATGCTTGCGCACATCTGATTCTCCTGGCGACAAATGTGCTGGTTTAACTCTTGGATGAAAGCGGCAACAGATCTATCCTTCCAAGTGCTGCTCATCTCCCATCGATCATCTTGGCACCCACAAATCTGGTAAATAGTATCCTTGAGATCCTTGTGGTAAACTTCTCCAATGCGTCCCATGGTGATGTGGGCGGCCATGCTCTTGCCTAGACTCCAGGTGGGTGCGTCAAAGGAAAACTCTACGGGCTCGGTGACTGGCGTGAACGTCCTTCCTGGAACTTGAACTTGAATCATCCAATGCTCCTCTTCTGGTAAAGTAGCGTTGTAAGTCCCGGTGAAGCTTGGTATTCCGATGTTCAGGTACCTAGTGACTTCCTTCAAGTGTCGTCCAAAGGGGGTGTCTTCATCCGGTTGTGCAAACTTGTTCCTTGCATCCGCCATCCTAAAGAGTAGAAAATGGAGAGGGGTTAGAAATGAGAAGAGAGTAGTGATCTAGGGTTTTTAGCTTAGTGGTCATGTCCTACATTCAATGTGTGCTCTGATACTATATTGTAGTGACCAGACCTCAAACAGTCCGATCTCTGTGCATCAGTGTCATCCCTGGATCGGTAATGCTGACACACATAGTACTTGAGGATTTATAACAGAGTAGCAATCACACACTTATTACATCGAATGTCTCAAAAGAGAACATAAAACAATAAATATGGCTTAAGGCCATCTAAATCGATAACAACGGAAGGCTTGGAAGATAAAGTGAGTCCATCAACTCCAACGGCATCACTAAGTGAAAGACAATGACCTATGGCTCCTTACTCGTCGTCTGAAAAGTCTGCAACATGATACGTTGCAGCCCGAAATGGGTCAGCACATGGAATATACTGGCAATGTAACACAAGAGAAAAATGAACAGAATAATTGCTATCACCACATGCATATATGGATGGTGGAGGCTGTATGGTTAATATGTTTTGCGAAAAGCCATTTTTCCCTACAACAAAGGAATAAATTTTATTTAACTATCATGGTAGTTGTTAAGAATTGAGAAGGTTCCTCCAACTCAGTCCCAATTAAACATCATCATTAACCCAATCAATTTAAATTAAGAGTGATGAGATCCACATGATAATCCAAGAACTAGATACTCAAGATGTCCATAACCGGGGACACGGCTAATCATGATTAGTTTGTACACTCTGCAAAGGTTTGCGCACTTTTCCCCACAAGACTCGAATACATCCATGGTCGGAGATTCGAGACACAATCTTTCTGAAGCATTAACTCTCTACTCTGGGTAGACTATACCACCTACAACCCACTACATCTGCTAGTCTACCTCTTCAAGAGCTTCACGCAACTTACTCAACTATGCTAGAGCCCATAATAGCTTGTGGGGAAAATCTCATGATCCCTTTGAGCCTGGGTGGCGGTCCAAAAGAAAACAGGCAATCCTGGAATACCCAGGTACCTCAATCCACCCAGATGTGTATTTAAGTTGCCACCTTAGATAAACCATTGATTTAAAAATCTCACATCTGTCATGGATATCACTCACCCAATCCACGTCTACTAGCATAACATAGCAATAATAAGCAAACATAGAAGTAACTCCCAAAGGTTTGATAATAAACAGGTAATAGGTACTACCTCAACTACTTCCCAAGCCCACAATTTAATTAGATCCTAATCATGCAATGTGTAGGGATTGATCTAATGCAATAAAACTGGGTAGTAGAAGGTATGATCAAAGTGTTACTTGCCTTGCTGATGATCCGGGAAACCTAGTGATTCGAAGTAACAAGCGGCGCACTCCGGGTACTCTATCACAAACAAATAAGCATACAATAAGTACTCAACTAATGCATAGGTAAAACTCAAATAAGAGATCTAACCAGAAAGTTCATCTTAAGAACTCCGGTTGGCAAAAGAATCAAATCGAACGAAGCAACGAAAAACAAACGGCAAAAGAAACAGGCTTCATTTACTATTCTGGATCTAAGGCAATTTTTACAGAAGCAAAAACTTGTTTAAGTTGGTTAAACAGAAAGAGGGTTTCGATACGAAACTCCAGGCGCTTGAATCGCCTAATTCCGATAAACGAGCGAGAAGTTATACTAAAACAAAAATCGGATCAGAAATCGTGATCAGAAAAATCGCGGATTTAATCCGAGAAAAAGAAAAACGATGAACAGTTTAACGAATGAACGTTCGTTAACTGGATCAAAACGATGAACACGTTCATTAAAACGAACGAACGAGCGAACGCTCGCTAATTAGCCTAAACCATAAAAAAACCGTTCTAATAAAAAACGGATCTCAAAAAAATAAACCGCGGCTTTTTAAAAAAACCGAGCGGTTTTCTAAAGAAAACCGCCGGCAACGGCGGCTACCTCGGACGGCGTGTCTGGCGAGCGCGCGGGGCGGCTCCAGCGAGTGGGCGGGGCGGCGGCGGGGCGGCGGTGCAGCGGAGGGGCGGCGGCGCAGCGGCGCTAGGGTTTCGGCCCGGGTGGGCTGGCTCGGGCCCCGGGCGGCGGCTTATAACAGCTGCCCCGGGCGGAGTCCCGCTCGGATACAGCCCGGAGTCGGTTCACGTTTTTTTAATAACACGCAGAAAAAGAAATAAAAGAAATACTAAACGGACTCCAAAAATCCCGAAATAAATTTTCCCCGGCTTCTAAAATCAAGCCGGATAAAGTGAACATTTATTTGGGGCCTAAATGCAATTTTGAAAAACGCGCATTTTTCCTAAATTCAAATAAAATAGCAAATAAAACCAAATAAAGTCTTATTTGATTTTTTATTAAATCCTCAATATTTCTTTATTTTGGGAAAGTCATTTTATTCCTTCTCTCATATTGTTGTAATAGAAATTATTGAAGATAAAATAAATAAAATCAAATGATCCTATTTTCAAAATTTGAGACAACTCAAATATGAAAATAACGAAATCCCCAACTCTCTCCGAGGGTCCTTGAGTTGCGAAAAATTTCTAGGATCAACCAAAATGCAATAAATATGATATGCAATGATGATCTAGTGTATAACATTCCAAATTGAAAATTTGGGATGTTACATGATCTAAGTCCAGATTAGTAAACGGATCTTGTTTCTTTCACAGTTTGTGTTTTGTTGCTTCATTCGATTTGATTCTTTTTGCAAACCGAAGTTCTTAAGTTGAAATTTCTGGTTAGATCTCTTATTTGAGTTTTATCCGTGCTTTTGGTTGAGTGCTTATTGTATGCTTGTTTGTTTGCGATAGAGTACCCGGAGTGCAAAGCGGGCTACTACGAGTCTCTAGGTTCTGCGGATCATCAGCAAGGCAAGTAACACTTTGATCATATCTTTTTACTACCCAGTTTTATTGCATTAGATCAATCCACAAACAATTGCATGATTAGGATCTAATTAAATTGTGGGTTTTGGGAAGTAGTTGAGGTAGTACCTATTCACCTATTTATTTTCAAACCCTGGGAGTTACTTCTATGTTGCTTATATTGCTATGCTATGCTCGTAGACGTGGATTTGGTTTGAGGGTATTCATGACAGATGTGAGTTTGTTAATTAATGGTTCAGCTTAAGCTGGCAACTTGAATACACATCTGGGTGGATTGAGGTACCTGGGTATTCCAGGATTGCCTGTTTTCTTTTGGACCGCCACCCAGGCTCAAAGGGATCATGAGATTTTTCATGCTAGAAACTTCCGTGTGCAGCCACAAGCTATTATGGGCTCTAGCATAGTTGACTAAGTCATGCGAACTCTTACAGTGGTAGACTAGCAGATGTAGGGGATGTAAGTGGTACGGTCTACCCATCGTAAGGTGCTAGCGCTTCTAAAAGACTATGTCTCGGTCATCCGTTTCTCAAACATCGTGAAGTGTGAGAAACCAAACGGAGGCGATCGAGTCTTGTGGGGAAAAGTGCGCAAACCTCTGCAGAGTGTATAAACTAATCATGATTAGCCATGTCCCCGGTTATGGACATCTTGAGTATCTAGTACCTGGATTATCATGTGAATCTCAACATGTTACTATAAAATTTAATTTGACGGGTTTGTTAATGATGTTACTTAATTGGGATTGAGAATGCTGTCAACCATTCTCAATGTTCAACAACCACCATAATAGTTAAATAAATTTATTCCTTTGCAGTAGGGAAAAATTGGCTTTACGCAAAACTGTAACCATAGAGCTTTCCACCACCAAATATGCATATAGTATAGCTGTTTCATTTCATTACTCTCTATGTGTTACATTGCCAGCATATTCCATGTGCTGACCCGTTTTCGGGCTGCAACGTTAATGTTGCAGACTTTTCAGACGATGATTAAGGAGTTTTAGGTCGTGGTTCTATACTCAGTGATGCCGTTGGAGTTGATGGACTCACTTATCTTCCAAGCCTTCCGCTGTTATCATTATTAGATGGCCTTAAGCCATATTTATTGTAATAAGATCTCTATTGAGACACTCGATGTAATAAGTGTGTGATTGCTACTCTGTTATAAATCCTTCAAGTACTATGTGGTGTCAGCATTACTGATCCAGGGATGACACCTGTGCACAGAGATTGGACCGTTTGAGGTCTGGTCGCTACAGATCAAATTTTACAGTACCAAAATCTGGTTCAAGTTGGTTAAACATAAAGAGGGCTTCGAGACGAAGATCTAGGCACTTGAATCACCTGATTCCGGTAAACGAGCAAAAAGATATACTAGAACGAAGATTAGGGCAGAAATCACGATCGGAAATAATCGCGGAAAAACCCTGGAAAAAGAAAACTGACGAACAGGCGAACGAACGAACGTTCGTCGTCTGTGGTTAACCGGTGAAAACCGTTCGTTAAAACGAATGTACAAATGGGCTTTCGCTAAATAACTAAACCAAAAAAACCGATCTAATAAAAAAACGGGATCTAGGGTTTCAAAAAAAACCGATCGGTTTCCTCGCGAAAACTAAAGGCGGCGGCGGCTACCTCCGGTGGTCGGCGAGGCGGCGGCGAGGCGGCGTCCGGCGGCGGGGTGCGGCAACGCGTGGCGCTGGCGGCAGCGGTGGGCGGCGGGGCTAGGGTTGGGCAGGGCTGGCGACTTGGGCCTCGGGTCACGGGCCTTCGGCTTATAAAGCCGCCCGGGCGCAGTGTCCAGGTCGGACACGACCCGGTAAGTTGGTTGACTTTTTTTAAAATAATTCCGCTCAGAAAAACGAATAAAAGAAATACTAAACGGACTCCAAAAATCCTGAAATAAGTTTTTCCCGTCCTCAAAAAATCAATCGGACAAGGTGAACATTTATTTGGGCCTCTAATGCAATTTTGAAAAACGCATATTTTTCCTAATTCAAATAAAATAGCGATAAAACTCTAAATAAAATCTTATTTGATTTTAACATTAAATCTCCAATATTTCTTTATTTTGGGGAAGTCATTTTATCCCCTCTCTTTTTATTTTCATAAAAGAAATATTCGAAGAGAAAATAATTAAAATCAAACAATCCTCTTTTCAAAATTTGAGAAAACTCAAGTATGAAAATAACGAAATCCCCAACTCTCTTCGTGGGTCCTTGAGTTGCGTAGAATTTCTAGGATCAAACCAAAATGTAATAAAATATGATATGCAATGATGATCTAATGCACAGCATTCCAAATTGGAAATTTGGGATGTTACAATCACCTGCACTGGTATCATCGGCACCTGCAACTACTTGGAAGTATCCGTGAGTCACGAGGACTCAGCAATCTCACACCCGCGAGATCAATACTATTTAAGCTTATGGGTAGGATAAGATAATCAGGTGGAGCTGCAGTAAGCGCTAAGCAAATATGGTGGCTAACATACGCAAATAAGAGCGAGAAGAGAAGTAACGCAAAGGTCGAGAAGCTAGAAGTGATCCTGAAACTACTTATGTTCAAGCATAACACAAGGCCGTGTTCACTTCCCGAACTCCGCCGAAAAGAGACCATCACGGCTACACACACAGTTGATTCAATCAAGTGTCAAATTCTCTACAACCGGATATTAACAAATTCCCATCTGCCACATAACCGTGGGCACGTCTCTTGAAAGTTTATACCCTGCAGGGGTGTCCCAACTTAGCCCATCACAAGCTCTCACGGTCAACGAAGGATATTCCTTCTCCCGCAAAGACACGATCAGTCTCGGAATCCCGGTTACAAGACATTTCGACAATGGTAAAACAAGACCAGCAAAGCCGCCCAACTGTGCCAACAAATTCCGATAGGAGCTGCACATATCTTGTTCTCAGGGCACACCGAATTGTCCAAAGTTTCGATAGGCCAGCCCAGAGTTGCCCCTAGTGGCCACCGGCGGTTGACAGGTTGAACCAACACTCAGAGGAGCACTGGCCCCGGGGGTTTAAAATAAAGATGACCCGTGAGTCTGCGGAACCCAAGGGAAAAAGGCTTAGGTGGCAAATGTTAAAACCATGGTTGGGCCTTGCTGGAGGAGAGTTATTCAAGGCGAACTGTCAAGGGGTTCCCATAACACCCAACCGCGTAACGAACGGAAAATCAAGGAACATAACACCGGTATGACGGAAACTAAGGCGGCAAGAGTGGAACAAAACACTAGGCAAAAGGCCGAGCCTTCCACCCTTTACCAAGTATATAGATGAATTAAAATAAGAGGTAATATGATATCCCAACATATCCATGTTCCAACATGGAACAAACTTCAACTTCACCTACAACTAGCAACGCCATAAGAGGGGCTGAGCAAAGCGGTAACATAGCCAAACAACGGTTTGCTAGGAAGGGGGGTTAGAGGCTTGACATGGCAATATGGGAGGTATGATATAACAAGTGGTAGGTAGCGCGACATAGCGATAGAGCGAACAACTAGCAAGCAAAGATAGAAGTGATTTCGAGGGTATGGTCATCTTGCCTGAGATCTCGCAAGGAAGAAGAACGAGTCCATGAAGAAGACAAACGGATGTAGTCGAATGAATCCTCACAACTCCGAAACGAAACCGAAGCTAACGAGAGAAGCAAACCGGAAAGAAGCAAACAACATGGTAAACAACCTAACATAATCATGGCATGATGCATAAGCAAGTATGATGCATGTCCGGTTTAAAGAGGCATGGCATGGCAAAGTGCAACAAACAATACTACAAATTAAGTGGAGCTCAATATGCAACGAGTTGCATATTGACGAAACACCACATTCAATTATTTAGTTCTCTCTCGGTTATGTACCCAACAATATTCAACGTTATTAAACATGGAAAGGTGTGAAGCATAAGAAAACTAACTATCTAGGCAAGTTTAAATGAGGTCGGAACAACAAACAACAAATCCGGAAAATCCTCATATGCAAATTTTAGAGTTGGTATTGCTCTGCCCTAAACCATATTGTAGAGTTGTTAAACATGCAAGATGAGTGCACCATGTTAAACTAGGCATTTTTCTACCCCATTCACATATACAGATTATTTAAAATGGAGCTACGGTTATTTAGTTATGAAATAAAGCATTTTAGCATGGCATTTAAGCAAATTAAAGCAAACAACAATTTAAACATTTTAAACATAGATGAAAGTAGCATATTATGAAACTAGACGAAATTCTAAGCATTTTACATATATAAATTATTTTAAACCGATGCATGGTTAATTAGTTGTTAACAATGCAAAACAGTGGCAAATTGATGTAATTACGCATGCATTGGATATTAGGAAATTCGTCAGCAGGGAAAAAATATAGCCGGGCCGCAACGCATTGTGCAAGCCCAACAACAGATCTAGCCCGAAGCAGACGTGGGTGTGCAAAATAACAGGAAAACAAAGCAAAATGGGGGCTGCTGGGATTCGAACCCCAGACCCCTCGAATGGATAGAGGTTGCGCTAGCCACTGAGCTAGCTGTGTGTTTGTGATGCAAAGGGAGATGGGCGGAAAACAAAGCATGTGGGCACCGCGACCAGGACACAACCTGAAGCGGGAACACGAGGACTCGCCGGCGATGGGAGCCAACATCAACTGCTGCTGTGGTTGCAGAGGACCGGCGGGGATGCAGAATCCTGCTAGGGAGGCCGCGGTGGGGCGCGCGCAAGCATGCAGCAAGCGGCGGCGTGTTGCAGGAGGACGAACTGCAGTGGCGGCGACAACTCCTGTCGAAGAAAAGAGAGAGGATTCAGAGAGAGGAAGAGATGGACATGAGAGAGACCGCAAGGAGATGGCAGGAGCGTGACGAAGGTTCTCTCCGGTGACGGGGCTCGTCGGCCAGTCACCGGAGATGGCTTCTGCGGGTCCTGGTGGTTGGCATCATCGAGCTTCACGGATGGCGGCGAAGGTGGCGACTGAGGAGGCAAATGACGACGGCATTGGACGGCACGAGCCCTCCAGCGAGGCAGCGGCAGGGACGAGGAGGTTCTCGTGGTTGCCGGAGACGGCGGGGAAACAGCCGAGGGCCCGACTCCAGGCTGGGTCCGGGCGGTGGGAAGCAGCAGCGTCCCGACGAACTTGGCGGCAACCATGGCTTGGGTCCGGCGATGAGGTAGGCAGGAATGGGTTGAGGAGCTCAAGGACGACGACCTCCGGGCGTGAGAGGCGAGGATGGCCGACGCAAACTCCTCGGTGGCTCCCTGTTGCACGAACAGAGGGAGAAGGTGAGAGAAAGAGGAGGGAAGGAAGAAGAAGGGAGAGGCAGGGCGCGGGGGTCCTGCTGAAGGTGGTCACCGACGACGTTCACTGGAGGCAGCGGGGTCGTGAGGGGAGATGGACCGGCTCCAGATCGAGGCGAGGCAGGGGATCGAGCGCGGGGTCGATCTGAGAGGGAGAGGTCGGGGTTGCTGGTTGGCTCGGGATGGATCCCGAGCGGAACCAGAGACCGGCGGGGGGAGGAGGATCCCTAGAAATTAGGGATTTGTCTGATGATTGCACTGCTATAATCGAACGGCCGAGAAAAATAGGTTAGGTAGACCAATTAAGAAAACGGAGATGTTTTATAGATGTTTGGGGATGATCCGGATCCATCAGTAAGGACAACCCGGGTCGGGTTCGGGTAAGTTTCAGACACGCGCGAGGGGTCGATGCACTATGCAAAGAGGGGTTAGGAGAACGAGGTCAAGTTTGTGGTTGGACTGAGAAGCGAGAGGGGGAATGCAACCCGGCAACCGTTTCCGGAGACCGGAAACGTCCGACGAAAGACCGGCTATAATGCCGCTATAGTTAACCGTTGGGGCGTCAAACAGACTCTGAATGCGATGATACTTGGCAGGCGACCTACTAACAACATAACAACATTGCACGCCAACTTTCATCCCATTCCGAGAACATTTTCCGGCCACTTATAAAATAATATTTCGGAGGTGCCGCGGGCGCGTGCAAGTGTGTCTGGGCTCAGAACGGACAATGGAAGGAACGGGGTGGCCGGGACGGATGCAAGTTTTGGAAACATGAAGATGCAATGCGGATGATGACAAGGAAAAATGCAACACGCAAGCAAAGGACATGGGAAAGACAGTGAATAACTGGAAGACACGTGGCACAACGGTCTCGGGGCGTTACAACACTCCACCACTACAAGAGGATCTCGTCCCGAGATCTAGGATGGCACCGGGGGAAACAAAAGAGGAAGGGGAAGAGGTAAAACAAAGTTGCTTCATTGAAAAATGAGTGAAACCAAAGAACCTTGCGAGGTTGAACCCATTGAAAGAAACAATACAACGAAGATGAACAAAGTTGAAAACACTCCGTTAGAAAAGAGGAACAAGGAACATTACTAGAACCTTGGGGTTGCAAAGATATGAATGAAAAAAACTGCAACATCAAGAAAGGACATGTAACCACTCCGGTTGAAACGGAATAAGCAAGGAAATAACATGATCTTTGATAAAACAAGATGATGGTTAGAAGGGAGTTAAAACACAATGCCTCCGGAATGAGAGAATATAATCTAGATAGATGGAATGAAAGAATGGAGAAGAAAATGATAACTCCTCCCACAAATGAATTTGAAACAAACATCCTTACGAAGAAGGCTTGAACGGAGTTGTTGAAAAATCAACAACAAAAACAATAAGCTGCTTCTGGGCTTATGAAAACATCTCAAAACTTGAGGTGAAATTCCGCCACAAATGGAAACAAGATTGGATTGATATGAACAAGGAGACGAGAAACTTATTTCACCAGGAGGATAAATGAAGAACTTGGGTCATTTATGAGCACCATAAATAGAAAAATCCTTAGGGAAAGCTTTAGGTGAAATATAACCCAAGATAACTCCAATGAAGAGGTTGATTGGTTGAAAAGATGTCTTGAGTGAAGAGAAAATGATGGATTTAGAATGTCACTCTTGAAAACTTGTGACTCAAGAAACGCAAAGGGAAATTATCAACAATGACATGACACCACCTCAAAAGATGAGATATGAAAGAATTTCACTTCGGAATGCAAAATGAAGAATGCTTGGACTCCTAAAAACAAGACATGTGTTGAACACCATGTTTATTTTAGAGTATAGCTTGGCGGATCTTAGCTTCGAGAGAGATCTTGAAGAACAATTGAAGAATGAAAGGAATCCTTGACGAACCACCATGTAGAGCCTCCATGAAGAACTCCGGTAATAAAGGATGAAAGAAAGAAAGAGAAGTTGAAAACACAAGGTATAACCGAGAAAACTTGGAGCTTCGGAAAAGGAAAAGGTGAAACACTAGAACCAAGAATTACTTCATCCTGAACAAACTCCGAAGGAAGGTATTAAACATTTGGATGAAACAAGAATAAGAATTACATTATGCGTATCCTTCATCAATTTAAATTGATGACAAGCAACGGATTTGGCATACTACTTATTCTCGTAGAAAGGATTAAAGAGAGGTATAGCGCAAACTTGAGAAGGTATTGATGGAACCACTGGTGGGATTTGGAAACAACGAATGAATTGATATGAAAAATGAAGGAAGAAGAATCTTGAACAAACCATCGTAAGAATTGAAAATGAAAATAGCAAAGGTATAATTCACCGGGAAGAATTGGAAAAACGAAAGAAGATACTCGAGGGGATTTATATACATGAGAACGGAGAGATCATGAACTGATTAGAGGATATTTGAGTGATTCACCGGTAAGATTTGGAGAACGATAGCTACACGCCTAGAATGAATAATTCTAAGATGATGAGCTCCGAAGAATCAAACTGAAAAGACTCCTGAATTGCTCCGGAAGGGTAAAAAGAATGCTCATAATCGAAAACAATTATGAGAGGAAAGCATCAAGCTAGAAGTTCGCATCTTTGGAAGAACGGCTGAGGATTTAATAAGAAGTCCTCTCCGGTCTTCAAAACCCGAGAATGACGATGAGAAACACCACCATGAATTGTTGAGGCACTCCGGAATGCAAGATTAGAAAGATTGAACCAACGATGATTTTTTTTGAAAGATCTTGGAGAAAGATATATGACCGATGAAAATCCATTCTTACATCAAACTTGGAAAAGAATTTAAGAGTAACTCCGGAAAAATTAGAAGAGTCAGGTAAGATCCTAGGAAAAGACATGTGGGTTAGGGCCCACTCAAAAGATACATCGTTGAACGATTACTTGAAAGGGAGATTGCGACAGTTGAATTAAGTTGCTTGAATGAGATAACAACCTCGAATTAGTTTGAACGGATTGAGGATGGAAGCACGAATCTCCTGAGATATCTTCAGTACTCCAGAACAAATGAATGGCGAGAAGTGGATGATTAAGAGGTGCACCGGCATGAGAAAACATTTAAAATGAGGAAAGGATATGATCGACAAATCTTGAATTGAATCCACCGGAGATGAAACAACAATGAAGGATGATGAACTTGAAGAGCATCTTCATGAGAACCACCGGGTAAAAACATTGAAGGAAAGAATGAAGAAACTTCACATCCATAAGATGGATACTTGATCCAGAAATCTGAGTCCTTGAAGAAAAGGGTGGGAGGGCAGGAAAAACAAAGACAACTTGGGACGGATGGAACAAACTCCGTTGCGACGAACTGATAATTGATCTAGCAGAATTGAAAGGATATTTAACTTGAAGAGAAGCACATCGGTTGAAAAGGATTGAGATGACAATCTCGATGATCAAGAAGGATCAGTACTCCCAAAGACATATGAGAACACCGCTTAGGGAAGTTATGGATTCAACACTTGACATTGAAGCAACTCGAATACCACACCTCAAAACTAAACAAAGGATTGGCTCGCAGAATAAGCCAAAAACAAACATATGATAGAGATTTCATCCGAAATTTTTGTGGTGGGGCCCACACGGGCTTGATCGTACAACACCATCATGTATAAGGCAGTGCATAGGACATACGAAGCGTCCTCGAGTCAGCATAGCCAAGGAGTCTTTAAGACACAACGAGACCACTGTAAAACCAACCGTGGATAGGCGGACCACTAGACGTCGAACCCCAATCTCATATCATGCATCTGTCGGAAAGATATTCTAGGAGGTACTTGAATTCCCACCTATAAACTCCTGAAACTTTCTGGTTATGCAATCAGGTGTTGGGGATACAGGGGAAGCATAATATCTCACCCAAACTAACAATCCCTACATCCATCTGTATCCATCCTTCAACACATAACCAAGAAACCTTCGGAAATCATGTACCTCGACCTTCGAAAAGCATTCGTTATATGAATTATGGCAATACTCCCGAACTCCCGCCCCAGTACTGGGTGGCGTCGAGGTTATCTCACCAAGCATAGAAGATTTTCGATGCCGACGAAACTCAGGTATTCCAGAACCGCAAAGATAAAATTGTGACGACAACACCTCGGAGCTCAACTCCCCGGGACACTGCCATGACCCCTAAATGTCAGGAGGCACCAAGAACAATGTTCTCGTCACAAGAATATCGGAATGATTCCAACATACCCGCGTGATCCTAAATTTTTTCTTCGTGAAATTTGAGGAGAGAAAAGTCAAAACTTCTACGCCAGGAGGCCTCACCAGAGCGACGAAGGGACTGAGGAGTAAAAAGAATCCTACTCTCCGATATATATAATCCTAAGACTCAAAACATTTTGTTCTAGACTCAACAACGTCAGCGATTCGATCAAGCAGGGGGCTCTTAAGTCGAGGATGACTATGATACCAACTTGTAACACCCACGATGCGGCTATATCTCCCACATGTCGAGGCACGACCTAGAGGCATAACCACATGGTGGTTTAGTCGCAAGAGGGGTAATCTTCACACAATACCATGTACTGAATAAGAAAGGGATAAAGAGTTGGCTTACAATCGCCACTTCACACAAATACAAGTTAAACATACATCATCCAGAGTACAATCAAGGTCCGACTACGGAACCAAAATAAAAGAAGATAACCCCAAATGCTAGATCCCCGATCATCCCAACTGGGCTCCACTACTGATCATCAGGAAACGAAACATAGTAACGACCCAAATCCTCATCGAACTCCCACTTGAGTTCGGTAGCATCACATGCACTGGTATTATCAGCACCTGCAACTATTTGGAAGTATCCGTGAGTCACAAGGACTCAACAATCTCACACCCCGAGATCAAGACTATTTAAGCTTATGGGTAGGATAAGGTAATGAGGTGGAGCTGCAGCAAGCACTAAGCAAATATGGTGGCTAACATACGCAAATAACAGCGAGAAGAGAAGCAACGCAACGGTCGAGAAGCTAGAAGTGATCAAGAAGTGATCCTGAAACTACTTACGTTCAAGCATAACACAAGGCCGCGTTCACTTCCCGGACTCCGCCGAAAAGAGACCATCACGGCTACACACACGGTTGATTCATTTTAATTAAGTCAAGTGTCAAGTCCTCTACAACCGGATATTAACAAATTCCCATCTGCCACATAACCGCGGGCACGGCTCTCGAAAGTTTATACCCTACAGGGGTGTCCCAACTTAGCCCATCACAAGCTCTCACAGTCAACGAAGGATATTCCTTCTCCTGGAAAGACCCGATCAGTCTCGGAATCCCGGTTACAAGACATTTCGACAATAGTAAAACAAGACCAGCAAAGCCGCCCGACTGTGCCAACAAATCCCGATAGGAGCTACACATATCTCGTTCTCAGGGCACACCGGATTGTCCAAAGTTCTGGTAGGCCAGCCCAGAGTTGCCCCTAGTGGCCACCGGCGGTTGACACGTTGGACCAACACTCAGAGGAGCACTGGCCCAGGGGTTTAAAATAAAGATGGCCCTTGAATCCATGGAACCCAAGGGAAAAAGGCTTAGGTGGCAAATGTTAAAACCAAGGTTGGGCCTTGCTGGAGGAGTTTTATTCAAGTCGAAATATCAAGGGGTTCCCATAAGACCCAACCGCGTAAGGAACGTAAAATCAAGGAAGATAACATCGATATGACGAAAACTAAGGCGGCAAGAGTGGAACAAAACACCAGGAAAAAGGCCGAGCCTTCCACCCTTTACCACGTATATAGATGCATTAATTAAAATAAGAGGTAGTATGATATCCCAACATATCCATGTTCCAACATGGAACAAACTTCAACTTCACCTGCAACTAACACCACTATAAGAGGGACTGAGCAAAGCGGTAACATAGCCAAACAATGGTATGGTAGGAAGGTGGGTTAGAGGCTTGACATGGCAATATAGGAGGCATGATATAACAAGTGGTAGGTAGCGCGGCATAGAGATAGAGCGAACAACTAGCAAGCGAAGATAGAGGTGATTTCGAGGGTATGGTCATCTTGCCTGAGATCTCGCAAGGAAGAAGAACGAGTCCGTGAAGAAGACAAACGGATGTAGTCGAATGAATCCTCACAACTCCGAAACGAAATCGAAGCTAACAAGAGAATCAAGCCAGAAAGAAGCAAACAACATGGTAAACAACGAAACATAATCATGGCATGATGCACAAACAAGTATGATGCATGTCCGGTTTAAAGAGGCATGGCATGTCAAAGTGCAACAAACAATACTAAAAATTAAGTGGAGCTCAATATGCAACGAGTTGCATATTGACAAAACACCACATTAAATTATTTAGTTCTCTCTCAGTTATGTACCCAACAATATTCAATGTTATTAAACATGGAAAGGGGTGAAGCATAAGAAAACTAACTATCTAGGCAAGTTTAAATGAGGCCGGAACAACAAACAACAAATCCGTAAAATCCTCATATGCAAATTTTAGAGTTGGTACTGTTCTGCCCTAAACCATATTTTAGAGTTGTTAAGCATGCAAGATGGGTGCACCATGTTAAACTAGGAATTTTTCTACCCCATTTACATATAAAGATTATTTAAAATGGAGCTACGGTTATTTAGTTATGAAATAAAGCATTTAAGCATGGCATTTAAGCAAATTAAAGCAAACATCAATTTAAACATTTTAAACATAGATGAAAGTAGCATATTATGAAACTAGACAAAATTCTAAGCATTTTACATATATAAAACATTTTAAACCGATGCATGGTTAATTAGTTGTTAACAATGCAAAAGAGTGGCAAATTGATGTAATTATGCATGCACTGGATATTAGGAAATTCGTCAGCAGGGGAAAAAATATAGCCGGGCCGTATGCAACGCACTGTGCAAGCCCAGCAGCAGATCTAGCCCGAAGCAGACGTGGGTGTGCAAAATAACAGGAAAACAAAGCAAAATGGGGGCTGCTGGCATTCAAACCCCAGACCCCTCGAATGGATAGAGGTTATGCTAGCCACTGAGCTAGCTGTGTGTTTGTGATGCAAAGGGAGATGGGCGTAAAATAAAGCATGTGGGCACCGCGGCCAGGACACAACCTGAAGCGGGCGCACGGGGACTCGGCGGCGACGGGAGCCAACAACAACTGCTGCTGTGCTTGGAGAGGACCATCGGGGATGCGGAATCCTGCTAGGGAGACCACGGTGGGGTGCGTGCAAGCATGTAGCAAGGGGTGGCGTGTTGTAGGAGGACGAACTGCAGCAGCGGCGACAGCTCCTGTCGAAGAAAAGAGAGAGGATTCAGAGAGAGGAAGAGATGGACATGAGAGAGACCGCAAGAAGATGGCAGGAGCGTGATGGAGGTTCTCACCGGCAACGGGGCTCATCGGCCAGTCACCGGAGATGGCTTCTGCGGGTCCTAGTGGTTGGCATCATTTGGTTTCATGGATGGTGACGAAGGTGGCGACTAAGGAGGCAAACGACAACGGCATTGGAAGGCACGAGCCCTCCAGCGAGGCAGCAGCGGGGACGAGGAGGTTCTCGTGGTTGCTGGAGACGGCGGGGAAACGGCCGAGGGCACCGACTCCAGGCCGGGTCCGTGCGGTGGGAAGCAGCAGCGTCCCGACAAACTTGGCGGCAGCCATGGCTTGGGTCCGGCGACGAGGTAGGCGGGAACGGGTTGAGGAGCTCAAGGACGATGACCTCCGGGCTTGAGAGGTGAGGATGGCCGACGCAAACTCCTTGGTGGCTCCCTGTTGCACGAACAAAGAGAGCAGGTGAAAGAAGGAGGAGGGAAGGAAGAAGAAGGGAGAAGCAGGGGCACGGGGGTCCTGCTGAAGGTGGTCACCGGCGACGTTCACTGGAGGCAGCGGGGTCGCGAGGGGAGATGGACCGGCTCCAGATCTAGGCGAGGCAGGGGATCGAGCGCGGGGTCGATATGAGAGGGAGAGGTCGGGGTTGCTGGTTGGCTCGGGATGGACCCCGAGGGGAACCAGAGACCGGCGGCGGTGAGGAGGATCCCTAGAAATTAGGGATTTGTCTGATGATTGCACTGCTATTTATAGAAAAAAAGTTTTTGGTTAGGGACTAATCTGATCCTTTGATCGTAATCGAATGGCCAAGAAAAATAGGTTAGGTAGACTAATTAAGAAAACGGAGATGTTTTATAGATGTTTGGGGATGATCGGGATCCATCGGTAACGACAACCCGGGTCGGGTTCGGGTAAGTTTCAAACACGTGCGAGGGGTCGATGCACTGTGCAAAGAGGGGTTAGGCGAACGAGGTCAAGTGTGTGGTTGGACTGAGAAGAGAGAGGGGGAATGAAACCCGGCAACCATTTCCGGAGACCGGAAACGTCTGACGATAGACCGGCTATAATGCCGCTATAGTTAACCGTTGGGGCGTCAAACGGACTCCGAATGCGATGAAACTTGGCAGGCGACCTACTAACAACGTAACAACACAACACGCCAACTTTCATCCCATTCCGAGAACATTTTCCGGCCACTTATGAAATAATATTTCAGAGGTGCCCCGGGCACGTGCAAGTGTGTCTGGGCTCAGAACGGACAACGCAAGGAACGGGGAGGCCGGGATGGATGTAAGTTTTGAAAACATGAAGATGCAATGCGGATGATGATAAGGAAAAATGCAACACACAAGCAAATGACATGGCAAAGATAGCGAATAACTGGAAGACACGTGGCGCAACGGTCTCGGGGTGTTACAGTGGGAGAGGTGCTTTGTAATGGGTTCAATCTTGTGGTGTCCTCACCTAGTGACAAAAAGAGTAGTGAGGCATGTACAATGTTGTTGCCATTAAGGATGAAACGAGATGGTTTATTAATATTGATTGGGTTTACTTTGTCTACATCATGTCATCTTGCTTAAGGCGTTACTCTGTTTGTCATGAACTTAATACCATAGATGCATGCTGGATAGCGGTTGATTGGTGGATGTCTACTTTTCATGGACGGAAATGAAAGGAGAGCATTGTCGGGAGGATGTCTTGCTAGATTAGGTTGAGCAGCTCGTCCTCGTGCTGCACTTTCTTTTCAAACACCCGCCTGTTCCGTTCTTTCCATATGTTCCATCCCGTGTAGATGGCAATGGACATCACCTTGGACTCGAGTGGACAAATGTAATCGTTCCACGAGGTGCAAATTGACTTTGCTTGCTGTGCCTCACTGGGAAGTGCCAGAAGCTCATGCCAATCGCCCATGAGCAGCCATATTGATCTTGCGAACGAACATTGGATGATGAGATGTAGTGCAGATTCCTCAGACTGGTCAGAAAGGGTGCATTTGGGGCTATGAGGGATTCCACGTTTTGCCAGGTTGTTGTTGGTGAGGATCTTGCCTTTGAGAAAAAGCTAGAAGAAAAACCTTCACTTTGCCCCGACCTTGGACTTCTAGAGCTTATCATAGTTGGGACTGGTGATGGAGCCAAGGAATTGGCAGCGCTAGGTTGAGATCATTGTGTAGGTTGCAGCAGCATTGCAGCTGCAGGCGATCTCATCAAGCCGTGACGGATCAACAACAATGCTGCGCAGCCTTGCCTAGAGATTGGTGAAATGTCTCATATCAGATTCAGAAGAAATGCGGTGTAGACCTGACAATGAGTGTTGTCCATTTAGTGCCTTCTCAACAGTGAGTTTTTTCCTGTAACATAGTCAGAGCAAGTCCGGCGCAATCTCAGCAGGTGCGTCGCCGGCGAGCCAGCGATCATGCCAGAACTTGGCATGCATTCCAGCACCGATGGAGATTTTAGTGGTAGTAGAAAAAAGGGCCAGGTCGTCTCTGTCGCAGGGGATGGGAGAGTCGATGCAAGGCCTGTCTTGTGCAGACCATTCTAGCCACTTCCATCACAGGTGCAGGGCCCTACCAAAGCGCTTCAGGTCAAAGATGCCGAGTCCACCAAGGCTTTTGGGGCGGCAGGCGGTGGACCAGTTAACCAATGCAATTCCTCCATCCGCATCATGCTTTGATCTCCAAAGGAAGTTTCTTCATAACTTGTCAATTTGTTTGATGGCCCATGCACCCAGCTTGAAAATTCTAATCAGGTAGACCGGGATTGCTGAGAGTACATAGTTGATCAACCACAGGCGTGCATCACCAGTCATGACCTTCCCACACCATTTTGTAGCCTAGACGTAAGTTTATCGAGGATGGGCTGGATGTCAGCTCGGGTGATGTTCCTATAGTGCAGGGGAAGACCAAGGTAGGTGCAAGGTAATTGAAGAATAGGCACCGAGAACTGCTGCAGCAAGGAAACTAGGTCGATGTCGTCACAACAGATGGGAAAGAAGCCACTTTTATCCATGTTGCAAACTAGGCCAGAGGCAGAGCCAAAACAGGCAAGGATCTCCGTAGTGAGCATGACGTCAGTTGGCTTGGGGGAGACAAACAGTGGAGCGTCATCAGCATAAAGGCTCACACTTAGCTGGGAGGGTTGCAAGCGAATCAGAGTGAGTAGCTAAGCATCTGCAGCCTTTGCAAATAGCCAGTGAAGTGGGGGCAATTGCAAGGGTGAATATCATGGGAGAGAGTGCATCTCCCTGACACAGGCCTTTGCAGTGGATGAAAGGTGGACCAAGCTCGCCATTTGCCATTACTTGTGAAGAGGCGGTGCTCCAAAGCAGGGAGATCATGTCACACCATTAGTGTCCAAAACCTATATGGGAGAAGAGCTCCATCACAAAGGACCAATAAACATTGTCAAAAGCTTTGGCAATGTCCAACTTGAGCAGTAGAGCTGGGTCGTTGGTGGAGGCCACGGGTAGCGTTTTTGAGAGGAGGGAATTAGTAGTGGCAGGAATGGAGCCAGGCGGATGGAGAGCAATTTTCCGGCGATCTTTCCCACTGAGTGTATCAAGCTTATCGGCCGAAAATCTTTTAGTTTGATAGCCTCGTTGGATTTAGGTCACAGTGTTATGTAGGCAGAGTTGAGCAGGTGGAGGTGCTTGCCGCGGAGGGTAAAGAATTGGTGTAGTGCTGTAGATACATAATGCTTGATCACATCCCAACATTTCTTGAAGAAATCCATGATGTATGCATCAGGGCCTGGAGCTTTGCTTGAAGGAAGGGCGAAGACATCTTTCTTGATGTCCTCGTACGAGAATTGTTCGTCCAGAGAGGAGAGGTAGAGTCGAGGGAGATCAAGCAGGTTCCAGTTGAGAGAGCTCTGCCTAGTCTTTGTTGTGCCAATGGTTGAGGAGAAGTGGTGGTGTAATTCACTGTGTTTGTTGACCATGGTGGTGAGCTGGCTATCCTCAGTTTGTAGAAAAGGGATGGAGTTTCTGTGACGATGGCTGTTTGCTTTTGTGTGGAAGAGCTTGGAGTCCGCATCCCCAGCACCTAGCCATATGATCCTTGAACGTTTCCTAATGCAGATGCGCTGAATAGTAGCCAATTCAAGGAGTTTCATCTTGAGGTGTTTTTTGAGACCAATTTCACCCAAAGTGAGGTCACGATGGTCCTACGCTTGATCCAAACTCAAGATAAGTTGATCAGCAGTAGTGGACAGCAAGGCCACATTCCCAACCTTTTTCCCGCTCCAACACCTTAGTGCTCTGGCTAGTTGTGAGAGATTGTTGTGCAAGATCATCATGGCATCAGAGTGTGGGAAAGGTGCACTCCAACAAGCTTGAACAACATCATCAAAGCTTCTCATCCCCAACCAGTAATTTTCAAAGTGGAAAACCCCGAACTGCGTGTCGCTCGTCTGTCCTATCAGCACCATCGCATAGTGGTCAGAGACCGATGAGGATAGTGCTTGTAGGTGGCATTGGGGGAATATCAGGCCGCATCCAGTTGAGTAGAAGACATGGTCGATCTTGGTTTTTATATGCAATTTACAAGTGCTCGTCCAGGTGAATCATCGTCCATGAAGCCGCAACTCAAAAACCTCCATGTTATTTAGAAAAGCACGGAAGGCGTTGATTAGGCTTTGACCATTGCATTTCTCTTGTCGTCTGCCAGGTTGAAATCACCTAGCAGCAACCATGCAGGCAAGTTGTTTTGACGGATTGTTTTGAGCTCATTGATGAAGGAGAATTTCTCACTGTCGCCTTGTGGACCATATACTGCCGTGATGCATGAAGAGTGATATAGGGTGGAACCCTAATGGCCGATCCTTCATGAATTGGAGGGGAATTCCTCGAAGAACACGGGGAAGAACACGAAGAACATGGGGATAAATCACAAGAGGAACACCCAAAAACAAGTCCAATCACACATCCACTAGACTAACAAACACATGGATCCACAAGGTACATGAACAATCAAAGGGAAAGATACAAGGTAGAGTTCATCCCAAATCCAAGAGGAGATGAGGTCTTGATGATCTAGATGATCCTCCCACAAGGGGTCTTGAATCGCTCGAGATCTTCTCACATGCTCACATGGAGGTCTTGAAGGGAGTGGACTCTCTCTCTCTCTCTCTCTCTCAAGAGAAGTAGAGGTAGGAGCAAAGCTCCACTAAAATGAGCTATCATATCTGCTAACCTAGAAAGGAGGAGGGGGAGGTCTATTTATAATCTAAGCCATGAAGGGGTAAGTGGGAGAGAGATACAAGGACAAAGGCCTAGCTATGCATAGGCAGTGTCATATGTCCAGTGGTTACCGGATGTCCGGTCGCTCGCGGGGGTCCGGACTTCCAGAGGGCGTCGGATATCCAACAATTGGCTTCTGGACATGTGGCACCGGATGTCTGGTCGGTGTCAGTCGTCCGGTTGCTGGGACTCCTTGGACGTACGGTGGTCGTCGGTCGTCTGTCCGCTGTAGGACTTGCCGGCTATAGCTCTTCTAGCCATCTGGGTTGCCTCAGGTACGAGATGTCCGGTGTCGCCCGGATGTCCGGTGGCTATTGCTTACAGCAACTCTGTTTCTTCCGTCTTCTCTTCCACGCTTCCCTCACGGATGGTGTAGGCGTTCCTTGGCGCTTGTACCCCTCCTCGTCATTCGTAAAGCTCTGGCAATACCTATGCATGCACACGAGAGGAATGTCAAGTAGTATACCATCCTCGAAGGGGTAAAGTGAGCACGTGTAAAGGAGACGATTCACCTTTTTGTATGTAAAGTAGATTTCACACGTGTCACTTGTCAAATGTACTCTTGACATTGTGATGCCCGTAGGATGCTCTGCATCATCTCTCCCTTGGGAAAGATCCGACCTCGGATCGTGAACCAAATCACCATGGGAAAGAGATGGCTTCGCCGTGTAGAAGTGGACGATCACCAAGTACTCATCACCTTCAAGCTCGAAATGGGCACTCATCTAATGTCGCACCGTCTAGTGATTCCTTCAAAATGAGTAAGGACAACAAACACTTGGAAAAACAAATGTGGTTAGTAGTGCAAAACCAATCATTCAAGAGGCGATTCACCCAACAAGTGTCATCAGCAAGTATAGCATATGGTGTGACAAAGGATTGTGACATGGCATGTAAGCACATAAATTGAGCACAATCAAAGGTCATCATGGATACAAGCATGTAAATGTGAGGTAGTGATGCAAATATGTGTGACAAGAGAATAAACATCTACCTCAAAGTCATAGCAAACATGCATAAAACACTCAACAAACGTTCTATGGTAGGAATAGGAAGCATTCACCACACCAAATAAAATGAAGTGTCTAAACACATGGGTCATGTGTAAGACAAATGTCCCATACACCTGCAATTAGACATGGCGCAAAAGTCTATGAAGTATTTTTGTCTTGGATAACATAAATAAATTATTGCATAGTTTACAGTAGAAATCACCTCACAAATATGCACGTACGCAATATTTTTGGTCGTATCCAAGGTAGTCATGTCCTCATCAACATGTCCCCTCACCGCCTCCTCGAGGCCTTCATGGAGCTCCGCCGGGACTGGGGTCACCACCTGCCTGAAGTCAAAGTGACTGTTAAGGTTAAGAAGGTTGCTGAAGAATTGCTCCTCCACCCGGTCTTTCCCTTCAATGCGGAGGAGGGGGGGAGGCCACGAGCGTCGCATCAAGATGCAGATAGTGCGTCTTCATGCAAGCGTACACCCACTCGAGACCCTCCAGACACGCGGACCACTTCTAGTGCACCATGCCACTTGCATACAGGCCACCTGATGCGAACCATCCTATGATCATCCCCATATACACTACGACTTCTCCCCAAGCCCCAAGTGCCCTCATGTTGAGACCTCAAGCATACGCCATTGGACACAAGGTGAACTTGCTCCTTTCCGAATCTTCCCTTTCCGCATGTAAGACATGGATGCTACTTCAAGCGCGGACCTTATTCATACTCAGGTACACCCGAGGAGACCACGGAGAACCCAAGGACCAAAGCCAAGCGTGCGTGGAAGCAAAGGAAGGAGAAGGAAGAAGAGCGAGCTACTACACGCACCGGATATCCGGCCCTAGCCCGGACATCTGGCCCGACCCCCAGAAATCCAACGCCCATCATAGAATGCACCCGAAGCTGAACCCCGTTAGCCCGGACATCCGACTAGTGGCCCAGACATCCGGCTCTTCCCGAGCCACCGGACATCCGGCCCCCAGCCTGGACATCCAGACCCCACCTATATAGAGAGCTCCGAGACTGGCCACTCCAGCTTGGACATCCGGCCCGCCAGCTCGGACATCCAGCACCTCGCGAAGGCTCGGACATCCGGCCCGACGCCCGGACATCCGCCCCCCTGCCTGCGTGCAGCGCATCTAGGCCGAGGCCCATGTACCCCTTCGGCCCTTAGACTATATATACTCTCCTCCTACCTACGTTTTAGGGTTAGCATTGTGTAAGCTCATATTAGAGATAGAGCATCGCTCATCCATATTGGATCTACTCCACGAGAGAGACCGCGGCCCCTCTACGGAGAAGATCCACCTTGGATTCAAGACCCCTCACGGGAAGATCCCCTTATGGATTCAAGACCTCCTCACAGAGAAGAACCGGTTACCTCTTGTATTGTCCTTTGTTGACTTTGGATCATGTATCTCTCTTTGTGTTTCGAGGATCTAGCACATGTGTGATCATTCTTGTTGGTTTGAGTGATTCTCTCGTGTTTCCCCTCGTGCTTCCCCTCATGTTTTCCCTCGTGTTCTTCGTATTCTTCGCGGGATCCGCTCCTTTCGTGAAAGATCGGCCGATTAGAGTTCCACCCATCATCTTGGTACCATGAGCCACGTTGATCACGATTTCGGAGCCTCCCCGTTTTGTTTTCTAGCCTAATTTTGTTGATTTCGTCCTAAATTCGAAAATCCCCACCAAAAATAGCCCCCAATTTTTTTTTGTGATTTGTTGGTTTGATGAGATTTTTTTGGATTTGATCCATGGATTTGCTTAGTTTCGAGTGGATCTAGCATCTCCCCAAGTTTCCCCACCTTCCATCCACGAAATCCCGTCAATTTTGCCCCCCAAATCATCTATTTCCGCCCCAAATCGAGTTTCGAAGTCCCAATCTAGAATCGTCGGGCCAGACATCTGGGCCCCAAGCCGGACATCCGGTTCCTGGAGCGCAATTCACGCGCGGTTCTCGACATCAGGTCTCGGATTTCCGGCCCCGACCCCGGATGTCCGGCCCCTGGAAATTCGGCTTGTTCCATTTCTCCATTTTGTCCATAACTAATTCATCCGGAGTCCGATCTTCGCGTTCTTTAGCTCGTTGAGAAGCTCTTGACATCCCCCTTCCCACAAAAATACTACCAACACCATTTTGACTCCATCAAATTTTTGGAACTTTGGCATCTTTGCCTAGGGCTTCCACCATATCATCCGCATAACCACCACCTACTTCCGCAACCTAACCCTTTTTGTTCCTTATAGCATTTGAGGTTGTTTGAGTTGTTATTTGAGTCTCCTAAGGTGTTTCGGCTACTTAGGGATGATTGCTTCTTCATCAACCACCACCACCACTTCCGCATAGGCTTACCCACCATACACTTCCGCCACCCCAACTTAACCCAATTTTGTTTGTGTTGTGAGTTGTGTCTCCTAAGGTGTTTAGGCTACTTAGGGACCGTGCTTCCAACTCCAACACCGTGTATAGTTCACCACCTTACCCTCCATTTCTACATTGCGTACTCCACAACCCATCATTGCCATTCCACAATTCCATTGAGCTTCCACAAAACCACCACCGCATTCCCGCTACCGCCATTTGACATTTGACATTTGAGATTTTGAGTTCGTGGTTTTTCCGTTTCCTAAGGTGTTTCGGCTACTTAGGGACAAGTCTCCATCATCTTGATATCTACATCAAGAACACCGCCAATCATCATCGCCACGGACGGTAACCTCCATATCATCTTGGTATCATGGTATCCCTCCATTGTATATTCCCCGTATATACCAAATTACTATCTTGGTTTGTGCATTTCACATTGTGCCCATATAAAAAAGAAAGAAAAAGAATAAGCTTTTAAGCAAAGAAAAAGAGTGAACAAAGAGCTTGTAAGCAAGTGCCATAGCATCATACCACATTGCATAAGATTGTCATATCCGACCATCTTGGATCATACCACCGGAACATCATATACATAGCATACTTGGGATAGAAGTCGTTGCATTTTTGTCTCCTATAGGTTGTGCACAAGTGTCGTATCCGCCTATTGAGCAATCGTGCTAGCGTCTCTCTAGAGTTGTGCAACAAGAGCATTTTCCGTGGATTCCACATTTTGAGCTCATTCCTTGGTTGCACGACCCCATGTATCTATCTCTGTGTGTGTTTTCGTGTGCCACATATTGCTATTGGTCTACTTGTTTCACTTGCGAATTTGTGAATCTCTTTCAACATTATTGACTCTTGCTAACATTTTGCATCAAATTTTTTGTGCCACTATCCTCACCGAGCTCCACCATAAGCCTTATTTGTGTAGGTGTGAGAAACCGACAATAATTGGTACCAATTGTGCTATTTCCTTGTTACATCATTGAGTGATCATTGATCCATCTTCAACATCGGTCAAGGTACATTTGGTATAGTTCTTATCCTTTCTCCACTCATATTTGCTCGAGTATTGTGATGGATAGGAAATGCATTTCATCTCCGGTCTTCGACAACAACGACGGCGTGAACAACTACATCACCAAAGTGTTAATCTTCGATCTACAACGACAAATGCAAGGCGCACAATCAAGATTGCGAGAGCGCATCGAGAACCTCTTCATCGACATTCGTCAGTCCGAAGCAAGGAAAAGTGACTACATCAACAACAAGCTTTCCGCACAAAAGGAGGAGCAAGATACAAGGATGGAGGAGATTCAGACCTTGTTGATCAACCGTTCTTCCCCTTTATCATCCTCAAGGCCGCGACGTCCAAGTCACAAGTCTTCGGAGCGCAAAAATGATGCAAGCGCAAGTCGTCCAGGTCCACATCTCCATGGCGACCACCATCACGTTCGTGATCCACATCGTCATGAAGGGCAAGTCACCTCAAAGCATCATGTGCACGATGGCGACGAACGCCATCGAGCTCAAGCACGACAACGACACCATCATCATGAAGATGCTCGCCAAGCGCAAATGCACAAGTCCCAACAAGACCTACTTCACACCAAGGCCAAGCTTCAAGAGCAAAAGAGAAGACCGGGAGACGAGGACCACAACCAAGATGACACTACAGCTACACCAACCACTTCAGCATCTTCGCCAAGTGTTCCCAAGGCATCTTCGCCTTTGGACCTACGACATCTTTGCCTACTTCCCATGAGTTCGCCTACATCGACATCTTCACCAACGAGGCAACCACCAACAAGCGAGGGCGACACTTCCATCTTCGGAAGCCCCTCAAGGAAGATGGCTAAACATGGGAATTTCCCTTCGGTCATGGGGACGAGCTATGAGGTGCCACATCATATGGGCCTCCAACAACAAGATGGCGTCAAGACGATCAAGCTAGGGCCATCCCCTTAGACCACGGTGACTGATAGAGGCGAGGGTGTCCCGATCTTTCGATGAGATGATAACTATCGATTTGGTGGAGACGACTTTGACGATCCGACTACAAACGTGCACAACATTGCGCCTTAGCAATCGCTAAACCAATCTCCTGAGGTTACTGATGATGCCGGAAGCATGGTCAGCCTGACCACGAAGGTCTATTCCTGCAAGCAATCAAAGAACGAGCAAGAATATGATAAAGAAATCTGAATATTGTGAATATATATGAAGTATTGATAAAGGTGGGGATCCGGAAGCGGTCTTGGTCTGGTCGTTGGGCACAAACGAAGTACACGAAGTTGCAATGGCTAACTTTTAACTAAACAAATCCCAAGCAAAAAACTACTAGATGGATCTACTTATATAGGAGCAAGGGGTGGCGGCCAAGGAGGTGGGAGGACATCCCAAGGCAGCCTAAAACTAACCCTAGGTCGTACAAGGCTCATGGTCCCAAGTGGAGGTGATGCAACACCTTTTGGCTTGTAGTTTGACTCGGATTCTGCTGCAACGTCAGATTGTTTCGTCCATAACTCAACACTCCGGACGAATTTGAAGGCGAATCCAATTGTGTTGGAAAGAGCACGAAATCTACTTTCAAACAGAAAAAAAAGAATCACCCAATTTGGAGTCCATATGAAAAAGTTGTTGGCGTTTTGATTCAGGTATGTCTGTGTAGTCCGAATCTGAATCCAGAATGTGAGAGACTTGGACTCTATCTTCTCTTGGCCCAAAACTGCCATGAGAGGACTTTTTGAACATCACCTAAACTTCTCTTTTTCCCTTATCTTCATATGTGTATTGTACAAATGTCCCATACACCTGCAATTAGACATGGCACAAAAGTTTGTGAAGTATTTTTGTCCTGGATGACATAAATAAATTATTGCATAGTTTGTATTAGAAATCACCTCACAAATATACATGCATGCAATATTTTTGGTCATATCCAAGGTATTCATGTCCTCATCATCCTCCCCTTCTTGAAAACAAAGCCATCCTTGGCGTTGCTTAATCTGAAATATGGCTAACAAAAGAGACAAGGTGTACATGTTGTATATGTCTATGTCATCCATTTTTACTTTTACCTTGAATGCATCATGTGTCATCCATTTTTACTTTTACCTTGAGAATGCATCACATGAGTAATTTACCTCGGATTATAACTTCAATTGAGTAATTTTCATAGTTCATAAAATCTGAAGCCGAAATATTATCATAAGAAGTAGAAGGCATGAAAATATCGCAACTCAGTTTGCACATATAAGTGAAGCTCTTATTCATATCAAAGGATTGGCAATGTTCATCATTAAACCATCCCAACATTGGTGAATAAACCTTACTTGCATCAAATTTACATGCTACAACATGCTTAAATAAGCAAACATGCAATAAGTCAATTGACACAGAATCATCACCAAGATTAGAGGTCATATCAAAATGATTAAACATTGGTTCTTTCGCATCAACAGTTAATTTAATGGGTGTACTCAAAATTGTTGGTATTTCAGTTGTTTGATCACATAACGCATTCATGACAATAACAAGATTCTCTAAAATAGGTGGTGTGCTCAAATCAAGAGGTAACTCAACACATGATGCATTCAAGTTAACTAGGCATGAATCATTCTCATGTGAAGTTATATCATCAATACCTTTACTTTTACCTTGTCGCAAAGACGTAGCTGATGTAGGTACGGACATTGACAATGTACCATACTCTTGAGATGATATCGCGCTCACAATCCGAGGTGGGTTGCTATAGTAGGTGCAATGGTGGAGGAACCAACCGGCGGTGGTGAGCATGAACTGGAATAGTTGTTGTGGTCACCCAATGCATCCTCCTGTATCTATTTCTCAAAGGTACAAGTATGAACATACATACCAGTAATGCAACGAGGCATATACTGAAATCTTGCCTGAATATCATGGTTCAAACCACCAAAAAATCTATTCATTGTATCATCCTCAGATTCTTCTATGTCACAATGATGCATATAGGATTTGAACTCTTGGTAGTAAGCATGAACAATTTTGTTTCCTTGTTTAAATTGTTCAAATTTGCCAAGCAATTCACGATGATAGTCAGGAGGGTAAAATTATTGTCTCAATACATATTTCAAAGCTTTCCAAGTTGTGGGTTGGTTATCAATGTTTTTCTTATAATGCACACTCCACCAAACAGAAGCAAAACCAGTAAATGCTCTAGTGGCAGCTCGTACTCGCTCATGTTCAGAAAAGTCATGGTGACTAAAAACTTGTTCTACTTCAAGCTCCCAAGCTAGATAAATAGCAGGATTAAATCTAACCTCAAATGACGGTAAAAAGATAACCTGACCATGTGCTTGTGTGTGTTGTCCCAACTCTCATGATGGTGAAGATGTGTCCGTCGTCCAAGAACTTACATCTCCGGAACCTATCCTGATTATTAGAAACAAGAAACAAAATTCAAGAATAATGTTCCTATGAACTACTAGGGTGTGGTGGTAAAGCGCTCACAGTAAAGCAAATATCAATATGTTACAAGTTCTTACCAAGCAGCAGGTGGTGACAGGCAACCAGCGGTGTCAAATAACTCCGAAGATTGAGTAAAGCGATTGCTAGGGGAACATATTGTTGGGGAATGTAGTAATTTCAAAAATTTCCTACGCACACGCAAGATCATCGTGATGCATAGCAACGAGAGGGGAGAGTGTTGTCCACGTACCCTCATAGACCGAAAGCAGAAGCGTTAGCACAATGTGGTTGATGTAGTCGTACGTCTTCACGATCCGACCGATCAAGTACCGACCGCACGTCACCTCCGAGTTCTGCACACGTTCAACTCGATGACGTCCCTCGAACTCCGATCCAGCCGAGTGTTGAGGGAGAGTTTCGTCAGCACGACGGCGTGGTGACGATGATGATGTTCTACCGACGCAGGGCTTCGCCTAAGCACCGCTACGATATGATCGAGGTGGATTATGGTGGAGGGGGACACCGCACACGGCTAAGAGATCAAGAGATCAATTGTTATGTCTATGGGGTGCCCCCTGGCCACGTATATAAAGGAGTGGAGGAGGGGAGGGGCCGGCCCTCTCTATGGCGCGCCCTAGGGGAGTCCTACTCCCACCGGGAGTAGGATCCCCCCTTTCCTAGTAGAACTAGGATCCCTTCCAAGTAGTAGGAGTAGGAGAGAAGGAAAGGGAAGGGAAAAGGAGAAGGAAGGAAGGGGGCGCCCCCCTCCCTAGTCCAATTCGGACTAGCCCATGGGGAGGGGTGTGGCCACCCTTTGAGGCCTTTCTCTCCTTTCCCGTATGGCCCATTAAGGCCCAATACGAATTCCCGTAACTCCCTGGTACTCCCGAAAATACCCGAATCACTCGGAACCTTTCCGATGTCCGAATATAGTCGTTCAATATATAGATATTTACGTATCGATCATTTCGAGACTCCTCGTGATGTCCCCGATCTCATCCTGGACTCTGAACTCCTTCGATACATCAAAACACATAAACTCATAATATAACCGTCATCGAACTTTAAGCGTGCGGACCCTACGGGTTCGAGAACTATGTAGACATGACCGAGACACGTCTCCGGTCAATAACCAATAGCGGAACCTGGAGGCTCATATTGGCTCCCACATATTCTACAAAGATCTTTATCGGTCAGACCGCATAACTACATATGTTGTTCCCTTTGTCATCGGTATGTTACTTGTCCGAGATTCGATCGTCGGTATGTCAATACCTAGTTTAATCTCGTTACCGGCAAGTCTCTTTACTCGTTCCGTAATACATCATCCCGCAACTAACTCATTAGTTGCAATGCTTGCAAGGCTTAAGTGATGTGCATTACCGAGAGGGCCCAGAGATACCTCTCCGACAATCGGAGTGACAAATCCTAATCTCGAAATACGCCAACCCAACAAGTACCTTTGGAGACACCTGTAGAGCACCTTTATAATCACCCAGTTACGTTGTGACGTTTGGTAGCACACAAAGTGTTCCTCTGGTAAATGGGAGTTGCATAATCTCATAGTCATAGGAACATGTATAAGTCATGAAGAAAGCAATAGCAACAAACTAAACGATCAAGTGCTAAGCTAACAGAATGGGTCAAGTCAATCACATCATTCTCCTAATGATGTGATCCCGTTAATCAAATAACAACTCATGTCTATGGTTAGGAAACATAACCATCTTTGATCAACAAGCTAGTCAAGTAGAGGCATACTAGTGACATACTGTTTGTCTATGTATCCACACATGTATTATGTTTCCGGTTAATACAATTCTAGCATGAATAATAAACATTTATCATGATATAAGGAAATAAATAATAACTTTATTATTGCCTCTAGGGCATATTTCCTTCAGTCTCCCACTTGCACTAGAGTCAATAATCTAGTTCACATCGCCATGTGATTTAATACCAATAGTTCACATCACCATGTGATTTACACCCATAGTTCATATCAACATGTGACCAACACCCAAAGGGTTTACTAGAGTCAATAATCTAGTTCACATCGCTATGTGATTAACACCCAAAGAGTACTAAGGTGTGATCATGTTTTGCTTGTGAGAGAAGTTTAGTCAATGGGTCTGCCACATTCAGATCCGTAAGTATTTTGCAAACTTCTATGTCAACAATGCTCTGCACGGAGCTACTCTAGCTAATTGCTCCCACTTTCAATATGTATCCAGATTGAGATTTAGAGTCATCTGGATCAGTGTCAAAATTTGCATCGACGTAACCCTTTACGATGAACCTTTTTGTCACCTCCATAATCGAGAAACATATCCTTATTCCACTAAGGATAATTTTTGACCGCTGTCCAGTGATCTACTCCTAGATCACTATTGTACCCCTTGCCAAAAATAATGTAGGGTATACAATAGATCTGGTACACAACATGGCATATTTTATAGAACCTATGGCCAAGGCATAGGGAATGACTTTCATTCTCTTTCTATCTTCTGCCGTGGTCGGGCTTTGAGTCTTACTCAGTTTCACACCTTGTAACACAGGCAAGAACTCTTTCTTTGACTGTTCCATTTTGAACTACTTCAAAATCTTGTCAAGGTATGTACTCATTGAAAAACTTATCAAGCGTCTTGATCTATCTCTATAGATCTTGATGCTCAATATGTAAGCAACTTCACCGAGGTCTTTCTTTGAAAAACTCCTTTCAAACACTCCTTTATGCTTTGCAGAATAATTCTACATTATCTCCGACCAACAATATGTCATTCACATATACTTATCAGAAATGCTGTAGTGCTCCCACTCACTTTCTTGTAAATACAGGCTTCACCACAAGTCTGTATAAAACTATATGCTTTGATAAACTTATCAAAGCGTATATTCCAACTCCGAGATGCTTGCACCAGTCCATAGATGGATCGCTGGAGCTTGCATATTTTGTTAGCACCTTTAGGATTGACAAAACTTTCTTGTTGCATCATATACAACTCTTCTTTAATACATCCATTAAGGAATGTAGTTTTGTTTTCCATTTGCCAGATTTCATAAAATGTGGCAATTGCTAACATGATTCAGATAGACTTAAGCATAGATACGAGTGAGAAACTCTCATCATAGTCAACACCTTGAACTTGTCGAAAACCTTTTGACAATTCTAGCTTTGTAGATAGTAACACTACTATCAGTGTCCGTCTTCCTCTTGAAGATCCATTTAATCTCAATTGCTTGCCGATCAATGGGCAAGTCAACCAAAGTCCACACTTTGTTCTCATACATGGATCCCATCTCAGATTTCATGGCCTCAAGCCATTTCGCGGAATCTGGGCTCATCATCGCTTCCTCATAGTTTGTAGGTTCATCATGGTCAAGTAACATGAACTCCAGAGTAGGATTACCGTACCACTCTGGTGTGGATCTCACTCTGGTTTACCTACGAGGTTCGGTAGTAACTTGATCTGAAGTTACATGATCATCATCATTAGCTTCCTCACTAATTGGTGTAGTAGTCACAGGAACAGATTTCTGTGATGAACTACTTTCCAATAAGGGAGCAGGTACAGTTACCTCATTAAGTTCTACTTTCCTCCCACTCACTTCTTTCGAGAGAAACTCCTTCTCTAGAAAGGATCCATTCTCAGCAACGAATATCTTGCCTTCGGATCTGTGATAGAAGGTGTACCCAACATTTTCTTTTGGGTATCCTATGAAGACGCACTTCTCCGATTTGGGTTTGAGCTTATCAGGTTGAACCTTTTTCACATAAGCATTGCAACCTCAAACTTTAAGAAACGACAGCTTAGGTTTCTTTCCAAACCATAGTTCATACGGTGTCGTCTCAACGGATTTAGAAGGTGCCCTATTTAATGTGAATGTAGCTGTCTCTAATGCATAACCCCAAAACGATAGTGGTAAATTGGTAAGAGACATCATAGATCGCACCATATCTAATAAAGTACGGTTACAATGTTCGAACACACCATTACACTGTGGTGTTCCAGGTGGCGTGAGTAGTGAAACTATTTCACATTGTTTTAAGTGAAGGCCAAACTCGTAACTCAAATATTTTACTTCTGCGATCATATCGTAGAAACTTTTATTTTTGTTACGATGATTCTCCACTTCACTCTGAAATTCTTTGAACTTTTCAACTGTTTCAGACTTGTGTTTCATTAAGTAGATATACCCATATCTGCTCAAATCATCTGTGAAGGTCAGAAAATAATGATACTTGCCGTGAGCCTTAACACTCATCGGACCGCATACATCAGTATGTATTATTTCCAATAAGTCAGTTGCTCGCTCCATTGTTCCGGAGAACGGAGTCTTAGTCATCTTGCACATGAGGCATGGTTCGCAAGCATCAAGTGATCCATAATCAAGTGATTCCAAAAGTCCATCAGCATGGAGTTTCTTCATGCGCTTTACACCAATATGACCTAAACGGCAGTGCCACAAATAAGTTGCACTATCATTATTAATTTTGCATCTTTTGGTTTCAATATTATGAATATGTGTATCACTACGATCGAGATCCAACGAACTATTTTCATTGGGTGTGTAACCGTATAAGGTTTTATTCATGTAAACATAACAACAATTTATTCTCTTACTTAAATGAATAACCGTATTGCAATAAACATGACCAAATCATATTCATGCTCAATGCAAACACCAAATAACACTTATTTAGGTTCAACACTAATCCCGAAAGTATAGGGAGTGTGCGATGATGATCATATCAATCTTGGAACCACTTCCAACACACATCGTCACTTCACCCTTAACTAGTCTCTGTTCATTCTGCAACTCCCGTTTCGAGTTACTACTCTTAGCAACTGAACCAGTATCAAATACCGAGGGGTTGCTACAAACACTAGTAAAATACACATCAATAATCTGTATGTCAAATATACCTTTGTTCACTTTGCCATCCTTCTTATTTGCCAAATACTTGGGGCAGTTCCGCTTCTAGTGACCAGTCCCTTTGCAGTAGAAGCACTTAGTCTCAGGCTTAGGACCAGACTTGGGCTTCTTCACTTGAGTAGCAACTTGCTTGCCATTCTTCTTGAAGTTCCCCTTCTCCCCTTTGCGCTTTTCTTGAAACTAGTGGTCTTGTCTACCATCAACACTTTGATATTTTTCTTGATTTCTACCTTCGTTGATTTCAGCATTACGAAGAGCTTGGGAATCGTTTCCATTATCCCTTGCATATCATAGTTCATCACGAAGTTCTACTAACTTGGTGATGGTGACTAGAGAATTCTGTCAATCACTATCTTATCTGGAAGATTAATTCCCACTTGATTCAAGTGATTGTAGTACCCAGACAATCTGATTACATGCTCACTGCTTGAGCTATTCTCCTCCATCTTTTTACCTATAGAACTTGTTGGAGACTTCATATCTCTCAACTCGGGTATTTGCTTGAAATATTAACTTCAACTCTTGGAACATCTCATATGGTCCATGACATTCAAAACGTCTTTGAAGTCCCGATTCTAAGCCGTTAAGCATGGTGCAGTAAACTATCAAGTAGTCATCATATTGAGCTAGCCAAACGTTCATAACATCTGCATCTACTCTTGCAATAGGTCTGTCACCTAGCGGTGCATCAAAGACATAATTCTTCTGTGCAGCAATGAGGATAATCCTCAGATCACGGATCCAATCCGCATCATTGCTACCAACATTTTTCAACATAATTTTTCTCTAAGAACACAATAAACTGGGAGCAACATCGCGAGCTATTGATCTACAACATAGATATGCTAATACTACCAGGACTAAGTTCATGATAAATTAAAGTTCAATTAATCATATTACTTAAGAACTCCCACTTAGACAGACATCCCTCTAATCTTCTAAGTGATCACATGATCCATATCAACTAAACCATGTCCGATCATCACGTGAGATGGAGTAGTTTCAATGGTGAACATCACTATGTTGATCATATCTACTATATGATTCACGCTCGACCTTTCGGTCTCCGTGTTCCGAGGCCATATCTGTTATATGCTAGGCTCGTCAAGTTTAACCTGAGTATTCCGCGTGTGCAACTGTTTTGCACCCGTTGTATTTGAACGTAGAGCCTATCACACCCGATCATCACGTGGTGTCTCAGCACGAAGAACTTTCGCAACGGTTTATACTCAGGGAGAACACTTGTACCTTGATAATTAGTGAGAGATCATCTTATAAAGCTACCATCGAACTAAGCAAAATAAGATGTATAAAAGATAAACATCATATGCAATCAAAATATGTGACATGATATGGCCATCATCATCTTGTGCCTTTGATCTCCATCTCCAAAGTATCGTCATGATCTCCATCATCACCGGCATGACACCATGATCTCCATCATCTTGATCTATATCAATGTGTCGTCACATGGTTGTC
This sequence comes from Triticum urartu, assembly GCF_056163025.1. Classification (NCBI taxonomy): domain Eukaryota; kingdom Viridiplantae; phylum Streptophyta; class Magnoliopsida; order Poales; family Poaceae; genus Triticum; species Triticum urartu. The sequence continues at coordinate 265,144,963 of NC_141876.1, forward strand.
TCGCCAACAATTGCTCTTGCAACTATTGCTATCACATAGCGATAAAGTAAAGCAATTATTTGGTGCTTGCATCTTATGCAATAGAGAGATAACCATAAGGCTTTTGCCTATTGCCGATAACTTCAACAAAACATGATCATCTCATACAGCAACTTATATCTCATCACGTCTTGACCATATCACATCACAACATTCCCTGCAAAAACAAGTTAGACGTACTCTACTTTGTTGTTGCAAGTTTTACATGGCTGCTACGGGTTGAGCAAGAACCGTTTTTACCTACGCATCAAAACCACAACGATAGTTTGTCAAGTTGGTGCTGTTTTAACCTTCGCAAGGACCGGGCGTAGCCACACTCGGTTCAACTAAAGTTGGAGAAACTGACACCCGCCAGCCACCTGTGTGCAAAGCACGTCGGTAGAACCAGTCTCGTGTAAGCGTACGCGTAATGTCGGTCTGGGCCGATTCATCCAACAATACCGTCGAACCAAAGTGTGACATGCTGGTAAGAAGTATGACTTATATTTCCCACAACTCACTTGTGTTCTACTCGTGCATATTACATCAACGCATAAAACCTGGCTCGGATGCCACTGTTGGGGAATGTAGTAATTTCAAAAATTTCCTACGCACACGCAAGATCATGGTGATGCATAGCAACGAGAGGGGAGAGTGTTGTCCACGTACCCTCGTAGACCGAAAGCAGAAGCGTTAGCACAACGCGGTTGATGTAGTCGTACGTCTTCACGATCCGACCGATCAAGTACCGAACGCACAGCACCTCCGAGTTCTGCACACGTTCAACTCGATGACGTCCCTCGAACTCCGATCCAGCCGAGTGTTGAGGGAGAGTTTCGTCAGCACGACGGCGTGGTGACGATGATGATGTTCTACCGACGCAGGGCTTCGCCTAAGCACCGTTACGATATGATCGAGGTGGATTATGGTGGAGGGGGGCACCGCACACGGCTAAGAGATCAAGAGATCAATTGTTCTGTCTATGGGGTGCCCCCTGGCCACGTATATAAAGGAGTGGAGGAGGGGAGGGGCCGGCCCTCTCTATGGCGCGCCCTAGGGGAGTCCTACTCCCATCGAGAGTTGGATTCCCCCTTTCCTAGTAGAACTAGGATCCCTTCCAAGTAGTAGGAGTAGGAGAGAAGGAAAGGGAAGGGAAAAGGAGAAGGAAGGGGGCACCCCCCTCCCTAGTCCAATTCGGAGCAGCCCATGGGGAGGGGTGCGGCCACCCTTTGAGGCCTTTCTCTCCTTTCCCGTATGGCCCATTAAGGCCCAATACGAATTCCCATAACTCCCCGGTACTCCCGAAAATATCCGAATCACTCGGAACCTTTCCGATGTCCGAATATAGTCGTCCAATATATCGATCTTTACGTCTCGATCATTTCGAGACTCCTTGTCATGTCCCCGATCTCATCCGGGACTCCGAAATCCTTCGGTACATCAAAACACATAAACTCATAATATAACTGTCATCGAACTTTAAGCGTGCGGACCATACGGGTTCGAGAACTATGTAGACATGACCGAGACACGTCTCCGGTCAATAACCAATAGTGGAACCTGGATGCTCATATTGGCTCCCACATATTCTACGAAGATCTTTATCGGCCAGACCGCATAACTACATATGTTGTTCCCTTTGTCATTGGTATGTTACTTGTCCGAGATTTGATCGTCGGTATGTCAATACCTAGTTTAATCTCGTTACGGGCAAGTCTCTTTACTCGTTCCGTAATACATCATCCCGCAACTAACTCATTAGTTGCAATGCTTGCAAGGCTTAAGTGATGTGCATTACCGAGAGGGCCCAGAGATACCTCTCCGACAATCGGAGTGACAAATCCTAATATCAAAATACGCCAACCCAACAAGTACCTTTGGAGATACCTGTAGAGCACCTTTATAATCACCCAGTTACGTTGTGACGTTTGGTAGCACACAAAGTGTTCCTCCGGTAAACAGGAGTTGCATAATCTCATAGTCATAGGAACATGTATAAGTCATGAAGAAAGCAATAGCAACAAACTAAACGATCAAGTGCTAAGCTAACGGAATGGGTCAAGTCAATCACATCATTCTCCTAATGATGTGATCCCGTTAATCAAATGACAACTCATGTCTATGGTTAGGAAACATGACCATCTTTGATCAACAAGCTAGTCAAGTAGACGCATACTAGTGACATACTGTTTGTCTATGTATTCACACATGTATTATGTTTCCGGTTAATACAATTCTAGCATGAATAATGAACATTTATCATGATATAAGGAAATAAATAATAACTTTATTATTGCCTCTAGGGCATATTTCCTTCACATATGTATACACGGTGTAGAAATATGTGGATCTTGGAAGGCTTAAATATATGGTAGCAAAAGATTAGCAATAATCAATTCAGAGATGCAATGTTGAATAAACGCTCAACGACGTTACTGTGCTGGTCCTAGGCTAGACCGAACTAGAGACGCGAGCCTAGAACACTAATGAGGTCACGCCGTAGCACAACTAGCATCAATAAAGGATATGAAGTAGCCCTGGACAGCAAGATATAAGTGAAGATCACAATATCAGTAAAGATAATGATGTGAAACAACATCCAAGCAGGATATATCAAAAACTTTCTCTCCAACTTTCCTCTAGAAAAGTTTTTGCCAATTTTTTGATAATTTTTTTCAAGAATGATACTGTCTCAAGCTTTCAAACGCAAAAGGAATCACTCAATTCCGAGTTGATATGAGGAGTCAAAAAATTCAAAAACTGACGTGAAAAACTGGAATAAGCTGTGTTCGTGAACTTCGGAGAGCAAAAAGACCTATTTAGAAGCCGATTTTGAGGTGCCAAATTGTGAATTAGCTTCCACAACTATTTAGATGCGGCTCGTCGCTAGATTTCATTTGAGTACTTGCGGAGCCAAAACAGACTTCGTATGAGGAAGTTATGCCTGTTTTACTGAACAGTGCACAAAACAGATTGCAATCCGAATTCAACTACGAGATTGAGTCTAGATAGCTCCGAATTTTGTTTTTTTTCTTCTCTCTTTTTTTCCTCACACTTTTTTTCTTTTTATTTCTCTTTTTTTCTCTGACTTTTTTTTTACTTTTTTTCTCTTGTTTTTCTCTCTCTTTTTTCTCTCTTTTTTCTCTCCCTCTTTCCAAAACAAACTAGATAAGCTGCAGAGTGGATCAAGCGAAGATGTGAACGATCTCAAGTATGATTATGACAATGAACGGTGGGTAGCACGTGGTGGAAATTGATGGATGGGTGGTGGACAATGGAAGGGATAATGATGCAGCGGTGGCGTGACTAATGTGAACAGAACTTGAAACTCTAAACGAAATAGACACTAAGACCAGCAACTCGACACGACGATGCAACCGATAATTCAACTGTGCAGGCAATGAAAAGAAAATTGCAAAGCCTCAGACTGGCTTGGACAAAGGATGAATAGATTTAACTTTTTTTTAGTTTTTTTCTTGGACAATAGGTAAGAAAATAACTCTAATCTAGAAAAAAAAGAAAATTCTCACCGAGCAACCTGAAAACTGATACCACTTGATAGAGGCAAGGTTGTCCCGATCTTTTGATGAGATGATAACTATCGATTTGCTGGAGATGACTTTGACGATCCGACTACAAATGTGCATGATGTTGCGCCTTAGCAATCGCTAAACCAATCTCCTGAAGTTACTGACGATGCTGGAAGCACGGTCAGCCTGACTACGAAGGTCTATTCCGGCAAGCAATCGAAGAACGAGCAAGAATATGATAAAGCAATCTGAATATTGCGGATATATATGAAGTATTGATAAAGGTGGGGATCCGGAAGCGGTCTTGGTCTGGTCGTTGGACACAAACAAAGTACAGGAAGTTGCAATGGCTAACTTTTAACTTAACAAATCCCAAGCAAAAAACTACTACATGGATCTACTTATATAGGAGCAAGGGGTGGCGGCCAAGGAGGTGGGAGGACGTCCCAAGGCAGCCTAAAACTAACCCTAGGTTGTACAACACTGATGAGCCCAAGTGGAGGTGATGCATGTGACGCCCCCGATTCGACCGTACACTAATCATACACGCAAACGTGTACGATCAAGATCAGGGACTCACGGGAAGATATCACAACACAACTCTACAAATAAAATAAGTCTTACAAGCATCATATTACAAGCCAGGGGCCTCGAGGGCTCGAATACAAGAACTCGAACATAGACGAGTCAGCGGAAGCAAGAATATCTGAGTACATACATAAGTTAAACAAGATGCCATAAGATGGCTAGCACAAACTGGGATACAGATCGAAAGAGGCGCAGGCCTCCTGCCTGGGATCCTCCTAAACTACTCCTCGTCGTCGTCAGCAGGCTGCACGTAGTAGTAGGCACCTCCCGAGTAGTAGTAGCCGTCATCAATGGTGGCGTCTGGCTCCTGGGCTCCAACGTCCGGTCGCAGCAATCGGGTATAGAAAGGGGGAAAAGAGGGAGCAAAGCAACCGTGAGTACTCATCCAAAGTACTCGCAAGCAAGGAGCTACACTACATATGTATGCATTGGTATCAAATGGAAAAGGCTATCATATGTGGACTGAATTGCAGAATGCCGGAATAAGAGGGTGATAGCTAGTCCTATCGAAGACTACGCTTCTGGTAACCTCCATCTTGTAGCAGGAGAAGAGAGTAGATGGTAAGTTCACCAAGTAACATCGCATAGCATAACCCTAACCGATGATCCTCCCCTCGCCGCCCTGTGAGAGAGCGACCACCGGGTTGTATCTGGCACTTGGAAGGGTGTGTTTTATTAAGTATCCGGTTCTAGTTGTCATAAGGTCAAGGTACAACTCCAAGTCATCCTGTTACCGAAGATGACGGCTATTCGAATAGATTAACTTCCCTACAGGGGTGCACCACATAACCCAACACGCTCGATCCCATTTGGCCGGACACACTTTTCTGGGTCATGCCCGGCCTCGGAAGATCAACACGTCGCAGCCCTACCTAGGCACAACAGAGAGGTCAGCACGCCGATCTAAATCCTATGGCGCAGGGGTCTAGGCCCATCGCCCTTTGCACACCTGCACATTGCGAACGCGACCGGTGAGCAGACCTAGCCTCCCTTATACAAGAGTAGTCGTTCCAGTCCAACCCGGCACGCGCCGCTCAGTCGCTGACGTCACGAAGGCTTCGGCTGATACCACAACATCGAGTGCCCATAACTGTCCCCGCGTAGATGGTTAGTGCGTATAGGCCAGTAGCCAGACTCAGATCAAATACCAAGATCTCGTTAAGCGTGTTAAGTATCCGTGAATGCCGACCAAGGCTAGGCCCACCTCTCTCCTAGATGGTCTCAACCTGCCCTGTCGCTCTGCCACAAAGTAACAGTCGGGGGCCGTCGGGAACCCAGGCCCACCTCTACCCGAACAGTATCATAAGTAATGTAAGAGTATAAGGTGTATAACATATGCCCGTGATCACCTCCCGAAGTGATCACGGCCCAATAGTATAGCATGGCAGACGGACAAGAGTGTAGGGCCACTGATGATAATCTAGCATCCTATACTAAGCATTTAGGATTGCAGGTAAGGTATCAACAGTTGTAGCAACAATGACAGGCTATGCATGAGAATAGGATTAACGGAAAGCAGCAACATGCTACACTACTCTAATGCAAGCAGTATAGAGGAGAGTAGGCGATATCTGGTGATCAAGGGGGGGGGGGCTTGCCTGGTTGCTCTGGCAAGAGAGAGGGGTCGTCAGCACCGTAGTCGTACTGGGTAGCGGCGGCATCGGTCTTGGTGTCTAGCGAGAGAAGAGGGGGAAGAAACAATAAATATCAAGCAAACAGATGCATAGCGATGCATGACATGACAAGTATCGGTGTTAGGGGTGCCCTAACGCGGTATGAGGTGGTACCGTGAAGGGGGGAAACAACCGAGAAAATATCCCTGATGTTTCCCATTTTCGGATAGATGAACCGGAGGGGGAAGTTGCGTGTTCGCTATGCTAGGGATGTGTGGTGGACGAACGGGTTGCGTATCCGGATTCGTCTCGTCATTCTGAGCAACTTTTATGTACAAAGTATTTTCATCTGAGTTACGGATTATTTTATATTAATTTTTAAAGATTTAAAACAATTTTGGATTTAACAGGTTTAATTTAATTAGAAAATACAATTATTGTGTCAGCATGACATCAGCATGATGTCATTAGGACCACAGGTTGACTAGGTCAAACCTGGTAGGTGGGACCCATTCATCATAGTCTCAGGTTAATTTAAACAAGGTTAATTAGTTTAATTACTTGATTAGGTTAACTAAATTTAATTAGCCAAATTAATTAATTAATTAATTATTTTTTTATTACATATTTTCTTTTTCTCTTTTTTTAACAGGGGCGGGCCCTGCTTGTCATTTGGCCAGGGGGTAATTAGCAGCGTTAATTGTGGCTAACCAGTGGATTAGTCGGCGGCTAAATGGCAACGACCACCATGTCCGATGGAGGTTCGCCAGAGCAGTGCTGGAGGTGGCAGTGGGATGAGTCAAGGGCACCAGAAGGTTGCCCTTGCTCACTCGCATCTAGGGAAGCCCGTGGGGGGCCGGAGACGATGGCCAAGACGAGTCGTGCGGCGATAGCGAAAGCAGCAGTAGCAGCATAGCGGCGGAGCAGCATCTGGTGGGAGCCGGCCGATGCGGGGCGCAGAGGGGCGAGGCACGCGCGGGCGTGCGGAAGCCGTGACGTGGCGCCGCCATGCAGAGGCAGGCGCGGCGACGGGACGGCGTGGGGGGGGGGGAGGGGGGCGCAGCGTTCGGAGGGGGGAGACGTACGGGGCACGACCGGGAGCTCACCCCCGTTGAAGAGAAGAGGGCGGCGAGGCGCGGGGAGGACCGGCAAAGGAGAGGCGGGAACGAAGCAGTCCGGCACGGCGGGGCGAGGATGACGCAGTCCGGCGGGGCGGCGGCGTCCATGCGGCGTCGGGCGTCGAGGGCGCGGTCGCGGTTGGCGCGGCGAGCGGCGCCGTCGAGGGAGAGGGCACGGGGCGCAAGGACGAGGGAGACGGCGTCGAGCAGCGCCAGGCGGCGCCCAGATTGAGCAGGGGGGCATAGTCGGGGCCAGCGTCGGGGGCGCCATGGGCGTCCAGATCAAGCGGGGATAGAGGGAGGGGCGAGGGGAGTGGGGAAAGTGGGGGTGGTTAGCGGTTTAGGGTTTCGGGGGGGGGGGGGGACAGGGGCCATATAGGCCAGGGAGGTGCGGGGTGGGCCGGCCTTGTTGGGCATGAGGCCAGCTGGGCCGGGGCCCAGCGGGGGGGCGGGGGTTCTCTTTTATTTTTATTTTTGCTTTCCTTTTTTGTTTTGCTTATTTTCTTTTTTTGTTTTCTTTTATTTCTTAAAACGGTTATAGTTTTATAAAATACAGAAATGGTTCCTAGATTAGTATTACTATATTTACTACTGCCACATAAATTTGGGTAACTAAATAAAATAGTTTCGTAATTATTTATTATTTAAAAGTATTTAAATAATAGTTTTTACTATTGCTTTATTATCATTTGGATATTTAAACATTTTATTAAAGTGTGGTTTCTTCATTATAATTACCTATGCAGTATTTGGCTCACTCCGAACATTTTAGTTTTAATATTTGAAAACTTTTATTGTTTGCTTAATTTTGAATTTGAATTTCAAATCGGTTTCGAACTAACGCGAGATTAGAAACAGTAACCGTGGTGACGTGACATCATTAGCAGAGGTTACTGTAGCTTGATTATCCGGGCATCACAATTCTCCTCCACTACAAGAAATCTCGTCCCGAGATTTAAGAGGGGAGTAAGGGGAAGAATAGGTTACGAAATCCTAATGATTCTTCCTGATCGTTGTTGCTCTTCTCTAAGAGGTCAATCCATAACATTGATGTCTTCATCCCTATGCTTCAGTCATCATGATGAAGCCGGCATCCTTTTCTCCGGGAACTCCAACGTACTTACGAATAGGTAACAGGGCAGATCGACAATGACAGAATGCTATAGGGGTAATAATCTGGGATTAACCCATGAATGAGCATATGAGAACCTCTCGAGTTGAAAAATTAAAACACATCGAGAGTAAAGTTTGAAGGTACAATAAGAAGTTTCAAGCAGTCAGGCAATCGTTCAATGCCTAGTCAGAAGGTGAAAGGGGTTTCAAAGTGACGGAATAATTATTGTGTCCGATGCCAGAGTTGATGATCTCATCGGAAGGTGGCTTATGAACTACATACGAGTCTACGCGGGAGGAATAACTTTGGGAACAGGGGGTACAGGAGAGTCAGGTTTCGATCCTGTGGAACTGTGGGTCATGGGCCCACCATGTGGTTGAAAATAGGAAGGGGGCCGACTTCTTGCACAGTCACGATAGCAAGGCGTGTTAGAGGGTAGCCCGTCAGTTATGTCGGCAACAACATCAATACCAAGGGCGAGGGACGAAGAGAACCATTTTCCTGCTCGTTGAACGAGGCGGACCAATAGGCAAGGTTCTCGTCCATCGGTGGCTACCGAAATGTCATCAACAATAGTATCAGGGTCTTACTGACACGGTTGTACACCAAGGTGTTTTACATAAGCAGAAGATTATTACTGCTTAGATCATATAGATCACAAGAAAGGTTAAACCAAACAATGGAAAGGAAAATGTGTTTAAACACATATTTCAGGGGTATATCCTTCCCAGGGGCAAGCAAAGCATGATATCCATGACGGGATATAACGTAGAAAACTCTTTAGGTAAGGGAAGAGAAATTTCATGACATTACCCATACAGTGGTGTTTGGATAATTGACCAGGAAACATTTAGCATTGGGCTTCAAATGTTCTTGTTGAAAATTGAAGTACCATAGACATGCTTCGAGATAGCATTGACATGGCCATCAAGTAAGGGTCGGAATTTGGATGCACAAAGGATCCATCAGGAACAACTTATAGAATAAGTCTTACGATTTCCTCATGGAAGAATGGATAACCTTGCTGAAAAGGAAACTATAACAATAGTCCTCCAATCAGGTGTGCTAGGCATGACCTCACCTTACCGGGTCATATAAGACCAACACTATAACTCTTGGATATATGTTCCAACCATCATATCTGACCAACATTCAGATCTGATTGGTGTTAGGATAACTCAGATTCAGGTTGCCTGAGAAGAAAGGTGCAACACAAATTGTCGAGATGACATTGTAAGATTCTCGGGAAATGAAATATGGGAGTGAGTTCCAACACAAGAGTTCATTTAAACCAAGGAGAGGATGAGGTGGCTGATGGGCTCAGGGACAATCCATCGAGATTTCCAAAAAGATGAATTTCCACAACCATGTGAACAAGGAGATAACAATTGTCAAGTCAAATAATATACTGATGTATGCTCGAGGAAAACATACACCATTTCGTTGAAAGGTGCACCCGAAATATGGTCTTGGGTAGCGTGATAAATGCTAGAATGGTGGTTCGATAACCAATGGTCTAAGAATGAAATGTTGACCGTTAACTCCAAAGCAATAAGGTTTCTAGAAGTTTTGGATTTGCACATCATAGTTCAATTGTTGGTTTTCCGGTTAGAAACAACACAAGTACCAAGGAATGAATGGAGATGGAAGAAATATCACTTGTATCAAGAATTCTTAAGAGGTGGTGAAATTCTCACGACATTCTTGACATATAAGATAGTAATACTCCAAGGTAAAGAAGAATAATTGCTGGATAGCAAGGATCTCAAGGTATAACACAAAACACGAATAAGTTTGTGTTGGAGGGAAGTCAATAAAGTGGTCGATGATAACATAGATCATCGAGGGCAAGGATGGTATTTCTCATAATGAACTCAATTGACATCCTGGAAGAGCTCAGAATGCCGATGATGGTCACGACACAATTGTTGAGAGATTTCATGAAGATGTAATCGGTCGGCGATGACACCAAGACCAAGGAATGATGAAGCGAAAGGTTATTGAACCCAAGGGTATGACACAAACTCGAAACCAAGCTTGTTGTTTAAGGAAAAATGGTATGATGAGAAAGATCGACGTAAGCTTAGCTCATCGTCGAAAGTTGTGCTCCGGGAATAAGGACCAGGTAGCACAGTTAAAATCATCACAGTAATGATATAGCTAAATAGGGTAGGAAGGACGTGATCGGGTACAAACTTGTAGGCAAAGAAGATTTATAATAGTTGTTGAACCGTAGTGTGAATTCAGTCTAGTTATCGGTCTTTGAGTGTTTAATAACTCAGAGGCCATGAAAAAATGGAATTAGTGAGAATGTAGTACTTGATGAAGAACTCATAAGAGGTTATGCAGTCCCGTGATGATCTCAAGATACCTGAAAGTGCATTATATCGACTAGAGGGGGGTGAATAGGCGATTTTTATGAAATTCTTCACTGAGGAATTTGCTGATGAGGAAATTCCTTAGCGAAGAACTACTAGCAGCGGAATAAGTACTCAAAAGTAAACACAACAGAATACAAGCATAGTCATCATGATGAAATGAAGACATGCACAGAGTACAGGAAGCGTAATCACTGGATAACTCAGGATGAAGACAAACAGACTGAAGAAATTGAACTGAGGAAATTGAGAAAGTCTTCAGTCAAAGTCTTCAAACACAGATGTCGGATTTCAGGTTCCGGCAGACCCTTGAGGTTCAAACACTGGGGTGCGCGCGGAGATTTCGCCTCCTACCTACCTGCACTCCTCCGCCTCACTAGGATCTAAACTAAGGAAAGAACAACACAAGAGACACAGGGTTTATACTGGTTCGGGCCACCGTTGTGGTGTAATACCCTACTCCAGTGTGTGGCGTGGTGGATTGCCTCTTGGGCTGATGATGATGAACAATACAAGGAAGAACAGCCTCGCGAGGGTCTGCTCTTGGCTGGGGCGATGAACTGCTGGGAGGAGCTCGATCACCCCTCTCTCTCTCTCTCTCTCTCTCTTTACCTGATCTTCTCTATCTTTCCAACTCTGTGGCCAGCTCTTTTCCCCCTAGCCTCCCTTTCCTCTGTGGGTGGCTGGTCCTATTTATAGAGGCCCTGGTCCTCTTCCCAAATATCGAGCAGGAAGGGAGCCAACAATGGCGGGCTAATTTGAAGGGGGACAGCTAGTATCAACTATCCTGACAAAAGTAGTCTTCACCTACGCAAAGCTCTGGTGATGACGCCATCTTGGGCTCCACGGTGACCTCCGCCTTGTAGTCCTCCTGGTCTTGGTCTTGTTGCACCAAAATGGCAACCTTTGTCTGATGCCTCGGTACTCCGCGGCTGCGCTTGCCCCCTTTGCACCAAAGAGGAAGGGAGGACGCTGCGCGGGCTGGCACCCGCCTGGCGCCCCCGGTCGTCATGGCTTGCGTCACGGGCACCTCGTGAGGTACCCCGCCTTGATCTCTCCGCCTCCTCATGAGCTAGCCTTACGAGGCCGCGCAGGGCCCCCCTTTGAGCCACGCCACAGGCCGCAGGCAGGCAAGTCTGGGGACCCCCGTTCCCAAAATGCCGGCTGTAGCCCCCGGGCCCAAGGCGCGCCCGGACTTGGCCATGCAGGGAGGCGGAAGGGCAAGAGTGAAGCGCCGCGGGCCCTAACAGCATGCGGCCTTGGGCACCGCGTGGCGGTTGGTTGGTCGTGGGCGTCTCCACTTTCCCATGGCGCCTCGGCAACTGCACGGATTGGATAAGTCCCCGCATGCAAAGCGGGTCATAATTACCTGTAATCATGGTGGTTGGCGGTTGGCCTTCACCGGCCATAAGTACGGGACAGCGCGCGCCCTTCTAGTCCATCCCTCCTTGCTTCTCCTTCTTCCCGATCCTTGCTCCGTCTTGCTGCGATTGCTCCGATCCGCCGGTTCTCGGCGGCAGAGAAGGGAAAAGCTCCCTGAGAGGAGCCAGACCCACTCCCGCCGAAGAAAGGGCTCGTCCCCCGTGGCCCGGACGAAGGGGCCCTTCAGGTGGTGTCAAGGCCTTGGTGCGAGCGGGTGCCGCCGGGGTTCCCGCTGCCATTGTACGCCCACGTCGAGGGCCACGAAGGAGCTGATGCTGACCGCCATGGGCAGCGCTGTCGTCGGCGCCGACAGGTCACGAAGGTGTGGGTCGTCCCCCCTGGGGTCCACACCGAGGGATCCTCCCGAGAGTTCGTGCTCCACGTCGCCATTCCTCTTCAGTCTTGGATCCGCCTTCCTCCCTTCTTCGCCTCCATCATCCCGCAGGGGGAGCCCCTGGAGCTCTAGCTGCAGCACGCCGGCTGCAACACCCTCGCGACCGAGGGAGAGGTCGTGGTCGTTACCCCGGGCGAGGTCTTCATGACTCGGGACTGGAGAGAGATCACCCGGGTTTGCAGGGTAAGGGGCGTCTTCGCGGTCCACTTGGATTACGATGGTGCTTCAATGATGCTCTTCAAGGTCTTCGATGCGAGCGGGCGCTGGCTGGAGTGCTGCCCCGGGGAAGGTGGCCCGGACCCTACCGCGACGAGGACTGGGCCCGCCAACCGCTCCCTTGGCGGCTCCTCAGGCGGTGGAGGCGTCGGAGGCTCTAGCGACTCCGGAGACGAGCGACGATAGCTACGAGCCCCCGAGCCGGCGCCGCTCCTGGAGCAGGGCGGTCTTGTCAGGCCGCCGCCATCTCTGATCTGGATGGGGTTGGCGTCGGTGCTTGACGGCCCACTGTTGATGATGGCGTCTTTTGCAGGGTCACGCGTAGTTTGTGTCCCTTTAGGATCTGTTCCCTGCGAGGAATCAAAAACGCGCCCCGTGGGGGCTTGTAAGGTGCCTGTGATCCTGTTTTGCTAATATAACCCTTGTCGTAGAATTGCGCGAGTTGCTCATTCCGTCTTAGCTCAGCCCTCCCTTTCGAACCTCACGAGGGCTTGGTGCTCTGCGCTGACAGGTCCCAATCCCAAGGCGGCTTCAGCCGTCGCTGGTATGCCAGGTCGCGATGCCGTGGTCAAGGCCAGGAGGTGAGCGACCCGGAGTCCGGTAAGAGCCCCTGAGTCGCGATGCTCAGGAGGCCCCCTTTGGCGCCCAAGCGGCCGTTGTTTGGTGAGAAAGGAGAGCGGCATCGCTAACACGGGGTAGCATTAGGTGCGGGGATGGTGCCATGGCAGCTGGCGCTTCCGGGTGATGACTTATCTCGAGGATCAGGGGCCGCTCTCTATTGTGTCACCGGGTCCGTGCATCGGCAGGCGCGAGGTTGCTCGGCGAGGTCCTCGCGTGTCTCTCCCCTCTCGCCTCTGCTCCCCTTTCTGCTCTACGTCCTCGGGTCCCGGCCCTCGAGCGAGTCTCAGCCGTCGCTGGTATGCCAGGTCGCGATGCCGTGGTCAAGGCCAGAGGGTGAGGGCTGGAGAGCCAGTAGGAGCCCTGAGTCATGATGCTCAGGCACCCCCCTTTAACGTGCAAGAGGTTCGCACGGATGAGAGCGAAGGAGGCACCACAAGGGCCTCGCCTGACGCAGCTCCTTCAGGAGGTCCTGCAGGTCCATCATAGAAAAAAACAAGGGGTTTCCATGACAATTGACAGTCAACCGTTGGTTGCTTCCGAGGGGTAGTGAGGCACTGAAGGCTTGACGAGGTGACGCTATGCGGGGCTGCCGCGGCCAGAGCTCAGCCATCCAGGTTTGTCGGCGTTGCAGGGACGGACCCATGCGCAAGCGTCGTGCCATTTTGGGAGCAGCTCCGTTAGTTGGTGTCAGCTGAGCAGGCAACTAGGTAAAACACATTAGCCGCGAAGGAGTGGATTCGTTGAAATAGATGCTGGGAATGCGGACATCACTGGGTCAGGCCCGAGCGGTTTGGGGATCATGCAGCCCGAGGGGCGCCCCCAACAAGGTAAGCTAACAACATGGAATAAAAAGGGATACACGCCGCAGGGACGGACCCACGCGGCCTGGGAATAATGCAGCCTTGGGGGGCGCTCCCAGCTGGAAATAGAACTCGAAAAGATGTCACCTGATGATGTTGAGGATGAAGGAGCATTGGTGTAGCAAGCTCGGTGGGCTGCGGGAGCCGATCCTCATGAGCCCCCAGGCCCAGGGGCCTCGGGAGGCTCCGGAGGCGCCGGCGGCTCCTCACGGGCCATCTCCATCCCTGCCAGGGCTGCGGAACGCCTGGCCTCCCGTGCCTCCGTGATGCCCCTCATGAGGCACTGGTACGTGTCAGCCGCGTTCGGCAAACCGTAAGGCATGCGAACGTAGCTGTGGGGTGGGCCTCCGCAGCGCCCCACTCGCGAGGGCCAGAGGCGCTCCAGAGAGGCGACTCGGTTGAGCCCTGGTATGTCGATGCAGACGCGCAGCCCACCATCCTCGCCTGGATGGGGAGCCACTGCTGGTTGGCGGCGGCCACCTTTCATGACTCTTGACTCCTGTAGCTCCTGAATGGCCTTGCTGACGAACTCCTGAGGGTCCGGGTCTCCTTGCCTTGCTCCTTCTTGAGGGAAACGTGCTTCGAAACACGCCTCCATGTGGTGCCCAAGCGCCTCCCTCGTGACCCTGGCTAGGTCGGTGGCCCTCCAAGGGAGAGCCCCCCGAGGCCTGCCTGAGGAGGGCGTCGGGCGCACTTTCCTATGCGATGGAAGGAGGTTCCCCCCGGGCAGGCACGGGCCCGGAGGGGCCTGCCTCCTGAGTGGTTGGGCCGGACGATGTCTTCTTCTTCTTAGGGGCGGTCTCGGGAGGCCTCCTGCTTCCACGATCCGGGTCTTCTAGTGACGCGGCCTGAAAGGCTCGTTCCAGGGAACACACCGCGTCCTTCTCTTCACATGGCACCGTGATTACTCCGCTGCTTCCTGGCATCTTGAGGACATTGTAGCCGTGGTGAGTTACGGCCATGAACTTGGCCAGCGCTGGGTACCCAAGGATGGCATTGTACGGCAGGCGAATGTGAGCGACGTCGAAGTCGATGATCTCGGTGCGGTAGTTGTCGCATGCCCCGAAGGTGACAGGGAGGCGGACCTGCCCAATCGGGACCGTGGAGCCGTCGGTGATACCGGAGAAAGGCTTGGTTGGCTGAAGCTGGCTGTAGGGCACTTGGAGGTTGTTAAATGTTTCCACGGACAGCATGTTGAGCCCTGCCCCGCCATCGATGAGGGTCTTGGTGACCACCACGTTGCTGATGATTGGGGAACAAAGCATCGGGAGGACTCCGGCTGTAGCCGCACACTTGAGCTGATTTGCTGAGCTGAACGTGATGGCGCACGCCGACCACCTGAGAGGGCACGTGGCTTCGAGCCTGGGAAGGACTGCGTTCACTTCGCGGGCGAACTGCTTGAAGATGCGCTGAGAGGCTGGGGCTTGTACCCCGCCTAGGATGCAGGCGATCGCGCGTGGCTCCTGGAAGCCCCCGGCCCCCTCGTCCTGGTGGCGGTCTTCGTTTCTCCTTGGCTGCGGTGGCAGTGGTGGGAGGCCTGCGTTGCCTTGTGGGCGATCCTCGCGAGGCTGATCCCTCCAGTCTCCCTCGCGAGGCTGATCCCTCCAGCCTCCCTCGCGAGGCGAGTCTTGCCAGCGATCCTCGCGAGGTTGATCGCGCCACCCTTGGCGCGGGCCACGGTCTTCCCAGCGTCCTGCGTTCCTTCCTCCTCCTCGGTCGTAGCCCCGGTCACTACGGTCAGGGAGACGGCTGATCCTTCCTTCTCGCACGGCTCGGAGCTCTTAACATTCGTTGGTGTTGTGGGTGTGGAGGTCGTGGTACACACAGTACCGGCTTCCCTTGGAGGGTTCGGGCTGATCTCTGCCCCGCTTGGTGTCTGGTTCTGCCGCGAGCACGGCAGCCCCCTTGCGCTTCACATCCTTGGCCTTGGGCTTCTTCTCTTCTGGGTCTGCGACAGGCAGCTCGAGGAGGGAGAGACGCCCTTCCTCGGCCCTGGCGCACTTGGTTGCCAGGTTGAACAGTTCCAAGGAAGTGCACAGGTCTTCATGCATCGCCAGCTCCTCCTTCATCTTGACATCGCGCGCGCCATCGGAGAAGGCCGAGATGATGGCCTCCTCAGTCACCTTGGGAATCTTGAGGCGCGCGTTGTTGAAGCGCTGGATGTATTTCTGCAGGGTCTCCCCGGGCTGTTGCTTGATGCAGCGCATGTCGCTCACGGCGGGTGGCCGGTCGTGAGTGCCTTGGAAGTTGGCGATGAAGCGGGTGCGCATCTCGTCCCAGGAGGAGATTGTGCCTGGAGCCAAGTTCAGGAGCCAGGTGCGGACCCCGTCCTTGAGTGCCATGGGGAACCAGTTCGCCATGACCTTCTCGTCTCTGTTGGCAGCTTCGATGCCCAGCTCGTAGAGCTGGAGGAACTCCGCAGGGTCAGCCGTGCCGTCATAGCAAAGAGGCAAGTCTGGCTTGAACTTGCCGGGCCACGCGACGTTGCGTAGCTCAGCGGTGAAGGCACGGCAGCCTGCTGTGGCCACGGGAGGCCTTGGATGACGGGGAACTTGGTCTTGCATGCCCCCACACGCTGCAGCTGGGAGCAGCGCGGGGTCTTGACGCGCGGGAGCAGGAGCGTGGTCGCGACGTGCTGGGGCAGGGAGCGCCCGGGCAGCTTCTTGCGGGCGAGGGACTTCTTGACAGCTCTGCTCTTGCTGCGCTGGCGCCTGACGGAGCGGGTTCCGCCCAGGGGCCACGCGCCTTGGAGCCATGGCGCCTTCCTGAGGAGGAGGCGGCCGGGGCGCCGCCGGAGCTTCATTGCCCGCGCGGGGCGGGGTGCGGTGCAGCGGAACGGACGGCGCAGGAGAGCCCCCTGCGGTGCGGACGAGCTCGGCGACACGGTCGAGCCATTCTTCGTAGACGTCGTCGACGGGACGGTAGCGTAGGAGCTCGCTCGCCGCGATGAGTGCAGCCCAAGCCTCCATGGGCGCGCGGAGCGCGCGGGACGAAGAACCAGCTGGGATGAGCGAGGGAGTCGCGGTGCGGCCGTCTTGCCGCACAGACGGATGCTGGGACGATGCTTGTTGCTCGTCCCCCGTCGGGCCGGTGGCGGCGTTGACGGCAGGTGACGGGGAACGGCGAGGATGCCCGCCGACAGGGGCCGTCTGGGCGACGCGGGAAGCGAGCGCGGCCCGGCGCTCGGCGTGGGCACGACGAGCGTCAGACATGGGCGTGATGGTCGGAGGAGAATGGGGCGGTGGAAGACGAATCCCGGCGCACCCCTACCTGGCGCGCCAAATGTCGGATTTCGGGTTCCGGCAGACCCTTAAGGTTCGAACACTGGGGTGCGCGCGGAGATTTCGCCTCCTACCTACCTGCACTCCTCCGCCTCACTAGGATCTAAACTAAGGAAAGAACAACACAAGAGACAAAGGGTTTATACTGGTTCGGGCCACCGTTGTGGTGTAATACCCTACTCCAGTGTGTGGCGTGGTGGATTGCCTCTTGGGCTGATGATGATGAACAATACAAGGAAGAACAGCCTCGCGAGGGTCTGCTCTTGGCTGGGGTGATGAACTGCTGGGAGGAGCTCAGTCACCCCTCTCTTTCTCTCTACCTGATCTTCTCTATCTTTCCAACTCTCTGGCTAACTCTTTTTCCCCCAGCCTCCCTTTGCTCTATGGGTGGCTGGTCCTATTTATAGAGGCCCTGGTCCTCTTCCCAAATATCGAGCGGGAAGGGAGCCAACAATGGCGGGCTAATTTGAAGGGGGACAGCTAGTATCAACTATCCTGACAAAAGTAGTCTTCGCCTGCGCAAAGCTCTGGTGATAACGCCGTCTTGGGCTCCACGGTGACCTCCGTCTCGTAGTCCTCCTGGTCTTGGTCTTGTTGCACGAAAATGGCAACCTTTGTCTGATGCCTCGGTACTCCGTGGCTGCGCTTTCCCCCTTTGCACCAAAGAGGAAGGGAGGACGCTGCACGGGCTGGCACCTGGCTGGCGCCCCCGGTCGTCATGGCTTGCGTCACGGGCACCTCGTGAGGTGCCCCGCCTTGATCTCTCCGCCTCCTCATGGGCCAGCCTGACGAGGCTGCGCCTGAGGAAGCTCCGCGTCGTCCGCCCCGCGAGGCTTGGCCCCTCGCGAGGGTCTTGGGTTTGTGTTGGTGAAGATGGGCCGCGCTGGGCCCCCCTTTGAGCCACGCCGCAGGCCGCAGGCAGGCAAGTCTGGGGACCCCCGTTCCCAGAACGCCGACAACATATATGAACAAACATACAACACAGTTATGAGGAAATGAAAGAGTTGAGGAAATAAAACTAGTAAGCTCGGTGAAGACAATGATTTGGTAGACCAGTTCCAACTGCTGTGTCAGTTGTACGTCTGGTTGGAGCGGCTGTGTATTTAAACTCGAGGACACACAGTCCCGGACACCCAGTCAAGGATACTTAGTCCAAGACACCCAGTCCTCACCGTATTCTCCTTGAACTAAGGTCACACAGACCTCGTCCAATCACTCATGGTAAGTCTTCAGGCGACTTCCAAACCTTCACAAACTTGGTCACTCGGCGATCCACTTCCTCTTGGATGCTCTAGACCATGACGCCTAACCGTCTGGAAGAAGCACAATCTTCAAAGGTAACAAGCGTCGGATCCACTCAGGATCAATCTCTTCACTGATGCTCAATCACTTACGGTTTGTAGGTGTTTGGGTTTTGGGTTTTTGATTTTTCCTCACTTGATGATTTTCGCTCAAAGTCCTCGGAGGATGGGTTGCTCTCAAATGACAAGTGTCAGTTTCTCTCGGAGCAGCCAACCAGCTAGTAGTTGTAGGGGGCGGCTATTTATAGCCTAGGGAGCAGCCCGACATGATAAGACATAAATGCCCTTCAATGATATGACCGTTAGGTGGATAGATATTTTGGGACAGCTGGCGCATAGCACAGCAACGGTCGGAATTTTGAGTAGCAAAATCTTGAGGGTTATCATGTTCCTCACTATGTAGGCAATCCGCACTGGCGAATTCCTAACTCCTTAGTCAGGACAAATTCCTCAGAGACCAGAAGAACTTCGTCTCTGTCACTGAAGAAATTGACTGAACTGTATGAGATTTTCAATGGCTTCACTCGAAGGGATTGGTAGGTGTAGGATTTGAGTTCAGCATCACATGGAAATTTTTCCTTAGTATTTCCTCGACCCCCTTTAACAGTACGGTGTTTCCTATGACTCAAGAAAGAGAAAAACAAAACTATGAAAACGAAAGTCTTCAAGCTTCATATTTCTCGCATGAATATCAAGTCTTCACGGACACACCAATTTCTTCACTTTCAAAGTCTTCATGAAAGTCTTCAGAAATACCAAAATCTTCAGTCGAAGATATTCATTTTTAGGGGTCGACTTTTCCTGTAAATATCAAACTCCTCATAGACTTATAGACCTGTGTACACTCACACACGCATTAGTCCCTTAACCTATAAGTCTCCAATACACCAAAATCACTAAGGGGCACTAGATGCACTTACAATCTCCCCCTTTTTGATGATTGATGACAATATAGGTTAAGTTTTCAACGGGGATAAACATATGAAGTGTAAATACTAATATTGAGGAATTTGATTGCAAGATATAGAAGAACCCCCCTGAAGATGTGCATAGTGAGGAATTTGCTTTTGAAGCAATGCACACTTGAAGAGTTGAATCATGGAGATCTCCCCCTATATCTTGTAATTCATACACGCATTTAACATATAATATGAAGAATTTGAAATGCATGATGAAGTATGGTGCCTGATGAAATTCAGCATGCGTGCAATAATATTAACAAGGAATAAGCATGCAGAATAGTGCATCAAGAGTATCAGAGCACAATGCATCAAAAGTATCAGAGCACCATCGGGTTTAAGATTACAACTCGATCCAATAAAGTTTCAGAAGAATGAGAGTTGTAACTTAGCAAAAAAAACACCCATATAGTAGACCCGCTTGAAGACTAACTCATATTTCTCCCCCTTTGTCATCGAATGACCAAAAGGATCGAAAATGAGGACTAACGCCCCTGAAGATAATCATGTTGATGAAGGAGCGCCAGCGTTGTTGGGGTCGTTTGTTGATGTAGGGCTTGCCGCAGTGTCGTCCAAATCTTCATGTTCATCAGTGTCGTGCGATGAAGAATATGAGCTGGCCTCCATAGAAGGAACCTTGACCTTCTTGAATTTCTTCGGTAGAGGTGCAGACCAGTCAAAATCTTCATTAAGACCCATGTTCTTCAGATCTTCTTCACCATACAGATGTGACAGGATTGCCCAGGTGCGACCGAAGACTTGATGGAGGTAGTAGTGGTTTTTCTTCACTGCATTGTGTGTGGCAGTCATGTTGTGAAGAAGTGAACCAAACTGACGCTTAACCCATTTGTGATTTCGATCCACCTTCTGGTGAAGACTAAGCAGAAGTTCACAGTCAGTCATCACGTGCGGAGCAGTGGCTTGAGGAGTGGACTTAGGTGCATTGGCAGAGTCATGTGTGGAAGAGTCATCATTGGTGGAATAAGATGCAGCTTTGCGAAACTGACCATCCAATGGACGAATGTCTTCATCAATTACAGCTGGTGCCTTGCCCTTTCCATCAACTGAGGAATATGTCTCCTTGAGGACTTCAATTGGGGGCAAGTAGCTGAGATGATTCTGGAAATCAGCTTTGTAGTTGAGCGAAGACCTTGTCCTAAGGAATCTCATGATCCAAGGTGCATAAGGCTTCAGCTCAAACGGAGACAGTGCAACATTGGCCATAGTCCTCATGAAGAAATTGTGATAATTGACAGGAATGCCATGAATGATGTTGAATACCAGATTCTTCATGATGCCAACAATTTCTTCATCAGATGAGTCGTGGCCTTTGATATGACTGATTGTCCTCGTAAGAATACGATAGACAGTTCTGGGCACGTACAGCAATTCCTTCACGAGGAATTTGGTTCTTGGTGCTTGACCTGGCTTCAAAGGTTTCATCAGCACCTGCATGTAATGATGTGTGAGCTCAGGTTCACTATAGATGCAGCGAGCTTCTTCAAGGGGAGGACTGAGTGGTAGAGCACGAAGCAATTCAGAGGCTGGTGCAGTGTAGTGAGTGTTTTCAGACATCCAGTCCAGCACCCATGAATTCACATCTTCAGCATCTCCGGTGATGTGCAGCGTTGCATATAATTGAAGAATCAGTTCCTCATTCCAATCGCAGATGTCAGAGCAAAAGTTGAGCAGCCCAGCGTCGTGAAGAACACTGAGGACTGGTGCGAAGCACGGCAGAGATTCCATATCCACGTGAGGAATATGCTCATGGTAGAAAATCTTCTCCTTGTTGAACAGCACTGAGGAATAGAAATTTGCTTGACTGGCAGTCGCCTCTTCCTAATGCGAGCAGAGTCATATGGGTTGTAATCTTCGAAGAATACGTGCTCGCCGAATAAAATCATCAGCCTTGAACTTTTGCTTGCGTGAGAATGGATCCTTTGGCTTCGGTAGAGGAGTGTTAGTGAGTTGCATCACGACTTCAGGAATCTCAATCGCAGGTTCTTCAGGCTGAGGAATTTCTGGTCCCTCCTCAGTGGCAGTCTGCGTAGTTGGTCGTGCAACAGCAACAGTTTCATCAGCGCTAGTGGATGGAATTTCCTCATAGACAGATGCAGTGGGATGAGTTTCTTCAGAGCCCATGTGAACAGTTTGTGTGGGGGACTGAGGAATTTGCTGTAGAGGAGTGAACATTAGAGAGTTTGGATGCTGACTTTCCCAGAATTCATCACTGATGACGGGTGTGGAGCAGCCAATGTCCACATCATCATCTTCCATTTCTTCAACGCCAGCCTCTTCAGCTGTGAACTGAGGCATATGCGAGGAGATGATAGGTGTTGAAGGGATCACATCCACTTCAATTTCTTCATCCAATGGTTCAGACGAGGCAGCAGAATGCGTTTCTTCATCAGATCCGCTGGGGATCACATATTCTTCATCAAAAGGAACAAGGTCCTTTGATGTCCTAGTTGAGATGGGAACAGCATCAATCGGATGTGCAAATGAACTTGTCATAGGCTTCATTTTCTTCGAAGCTGAAGAATCCGAAGCAGCTGATGCTTTCCTTTTCTTCACTGCAGCACGCTCTGCAGCCTTGGTCTTCTTCACTTCTGATGCAGATGGAAGGATTGGAGTTGAAGTTGGTGCAGGAGCAGCTGAGGAATCTGGTTGATTTTCTTCAGGCACAACTAATGCAGTTGCCCTGATTTCTTCAGTTTCTTCAGGCGCATCACAAGTGGATGCCCTGGCAATTTCTTCAGCGGCTGGAGTGCAGTCATCAGCCCTGGAACTCACATTTTCTTCAGTAGCCTGATTTTCATCAGCGGTGCTGGCATGTTCTTCAGTCGGCTGAGCAGATGCTTCAGCGTGAGGAATTTCCTATTGCGTTGGGGCAACAACGTTTGAAGTGAACTGTTAAGTTATCTTTACAAATCTAACTTTGGCTCCTTGCCAATCAACATACTAGACTTTGAAGTCATCGCTGAGGGTTTTGATTTCAGATTGGATTTTTACAAATTCATCAGTTGTCATAGTGACAACGTTGTTCTTCAGACATTTCTCCTTCTTGTACTGCGCTTTCTTGATCTGCCTGGCCTTCTCAAATTTCCACTTTTTTCTTGAATGAAGTGGGTCAACATGTGACTTTGGCCAGGAGTCAGCTTGAAGTCAGGCAAGGGAGTGTTGGGGTCCTTGTGCCAATCATCAATGTAGTTGAGGATCAGCTTGGGATCCAAAAGCAGTGCCACCTCTGATCCTTTGGCTCTAGCAGCCCTGACTTGCCTGTCTCTGATGATTTCTGCAAGTTCATCATCATCAGCTTCGTCTTCATCAGACGGCACTTGGAAAGCGACTTGCTTCTTTTGAGGACTTGGGCGTGGACCTCGTCTAGCAGTGGCCTTTGTCTTCAGTAGTGAGGGGCCAGCTGAGGAACTTGGTGCAGCTGAGGAATTAGCTGAGACACTTGAGGCAATGGAGATGCCGGCAGTCCTTTGGCACGAAGCGAGATGCACAGGTGCTGAGGATTTGGTCGGAACAGCTGAAGGCTTCGGCGGAGGAGCTGAGGACTTTGGAGGAATACGAGCAGCATGAGGAATTGGCCGTGAGGGCTTTGATGATTCTGGCCATGACGGCATTGCTGAGGAACTTGGCCTTGAGGGCATTGTTGGTGAAGCACTTGGCTTGCACGCAGGCTTCTTTGACATAGCCTTCTTTGGCTTGACAGCAAAGGCCTCAGCAGAGGCAGCAACAGAGTCTTCATTAAATTTCCTCATTGCTTCTCTGGCTTGCTTAGCCAGCTTGGCTTGGCGCTTGGCCCATTCATTAGGATAGTCCTCACCTCGCTTGAGGCTGGTGGGATCAGCAATTTGGCCAGGTGCCAATGGAGCTCTTGGGCATGGAGGATTGAGTGCGAATTTCTTCATATACTTAGGAGTGACATATCTGTACTCCCTCCATTCTCTTGCCCATCTCCTCTCTATTTTCTGAATGCGCACTTTGCGCTCATTCTTGGTTTCCTCAGTAGGTGTGCAGTACCCAGCATATATGTCATCAGGGATCTCAAACGCTGTATTTACCTCAGGCCTCTTTCCTCCCTTCTGTGGCCTTTTACCATCAGCCATTTTCTTCAGTTGAGGAATTTGAACAATCGAATTCTCTGAAGAAGTATGCAACTTTTCTTCGAGGAACGCTGCAAATGAGTTAAGTCGATGAGAACCTAGTGATTCAGCAGCTGACACATGTACCTGTGAACAGAGTATAGTTGCGAGAAATTTGGAGAGGTCATATGCGTTCTCAGAAGGTTTTTCAAAATGAACAGGTTTGAGGAATTTGACCAGATGAGTCTTGAAGATTTTCACTAAGCGTTCTTTGTCTTAGGTTCCAGAGTTGTATAGATCGAAGATCCACACAATTGAGGAATCTTGAAGAAAAATGATGCTTAGAGAAACGAATCAAGAACAGATGACTTGTGAGGTGTTTAGTGTGTGAAGATATGAAGAAAAACACCTTTGAAGATTTTGTAGACAATCATTCGAATCAACGAGGGCAGTAAAAGTAACTTTTATTTACCCTGGATGAAGAACACGATGAACTGGAGTGAGGAGATGTGAAGTTCGTCTGTGCAGATCTTCCACGCCCTAACTTGGCGGAGGAAGACGGCTACGGCGGCGGCGGAGTGAAGATGTCCGCGGTCGGCGCGAGTACGTCGGCGACGAGGTCGAGGCAGTGAAGCTCTTCCTCACCAGTAGCGATGAAGTAGCGGCGGCGCTAGGGTTTGAGAAGCTCGAGCTGGAGAGAGAGGTCGAGCGGAGTAAAAGAAGTGAGGAAGGGAAGGAGGGGTATTTATAGCCATGGTGAAAAACTGCTCGCCCGAAGAAATTGGACGAACATGCCCCTGACCCTTCTCATTCGCATGACATGTGTCACCCACGTAGTGAGAGGTGGAGATCGTGTTAGATCGTGGGTGAGTGGATAAGTGTATCGAGGGATGCGGAACGGTTTGAGCGGCAAAACCTAAAATTTCGATAAGATAGGTTTTAAAGTTCCGTTCGCAATTTCTTTAGCTGACAAGGACACAGTGAAGATTTTGAACGAGTTTCAAATAGAACGCACATGAAGAATTTTTGAATAGATTGGGTTGAGTATAGCATAGAGGGGAAGGGTCCGATCACATTCACTTAGCAGAAAACCAACTTGAAGAAATAGCAATAAGTGAATGCTGTAGAGGACATAAACTCATATATATATATATATATATCCAATGAAGAAAAACGACGGAACCAGTGAAGACTATGCAAAGTTGAAGAATATGAATAATTTGAGGAATTTCAAATTTTGGTGGTGGCGTGACCCACCGTATAAGAATGATGATTTCAGACACCGCGTACAATTATCGTAGGGTTCTGAGAATCAAATTCTTCGTTAATTTCTTCACACTAAGAGTGTTATTCTTCATTGATTGAAGAAAAACGTTTCTTCATGTGTTGCACATCTAAGTCATCAATTTTGCATAAGTTTTAGGATGAGTGTCCTTTTCAAAGAACATTCAAAGATTCTAGGATATTTAGCTCACACCGCAACTTGCTAAATCTCTTCTCATCCAAGGGCTTTGTGAAGATATCGGCTAGCTGTTCTTCAGTCTTCACATGCTCAATAGAAAGGTCACCCTTCAACACATGATCACAAAGAAAATGATGACGAATCTGAATGTGCTTTGTCTTCGAGTGCTGAACTGGGTTGTGTGCAATCTTGATGGCACTCTCATTGTCACAGAAGAGAGGTACATTCTTCATGTTGACGTCGTAGTCCTTGAGAGTTTGCTTCATTCATAGCAATTGGGCACAACAAGAACCAGCGGCAATGTACTTAGCTTCAGCAGTAGATAGTGATACGCAGTTCTGTTTCTTTGAGGACCAACAGACCAAAGATCGTCCGAGGAAATGACATGTACCAGATGTTGACTTGCGATCCACACGATCACCAGCATAGTCAGAGTCAGAATATCCAACAAGATCAAAAGCCGAGCCCTTGGGGTACCACAATCCAAGTGTTGGTGTGTGAGCTAGATATCGAAGAATATGCGTCACAGCCTTATGGTGTGATTCCTTCGGTGCAGCTTGAAATTGGGCACAATGCAAACACTAAGCATTATATCTGGCCTAGATGCACATAAGTATAATAAGGAACCTATCATGGAGTGGTATACCTTATGATCGAAGTCAATACCATTTTCATTAGTGCACAGATGGCCATTTGTGGGCATAGGAATTTTGACGTCTTTGCAATCTTGCATGCCGAATTTCCTCAGTACATCCTTGAGGTATTTCTTCTGAGATATGAATATGCCATTGTGTTGTTGACGAATTTGAAGACCTAAGAAGAATTTCAACTCTCCCATCCTAGACATTTGATATTCTTCACTCATCATATAGGCAAATTCATGACTATAACATTGGTCAGTACAACCAAAGATAATATCACCAACATATACTTGGCACACAAACAATTCACCATCATAAGATTTAGTGAAAAGAGTAGGGTCGAGTGAACCGGGTTTGAAGCCTTTCTTCATGAAGAGTTCCTTCAAAGTATCATACCAAGCCCGTGGGGCCTGCTTGAGGCCATAGAGGGCCTTGTTGAGTCTGAAGACTTTGTCAGGATTCTTTGGATCTTCAAAACCTGGGGGTTGAGAAACATAGCTTACCATTGAGGAATGCACTTTTCACATCCATTTGATATAGAGTGATATCATGATGGTTAGCATAAGCAAGTAATATGCGAATAGCCTCAAGTCTAGCAACAGGTGCAAAAGTTTCATCAAAATCAATTCCTTCAACCTGTGTGTAGCCTTGAGCTACAAGCCGTGCCTTATTCCTCACCACAAGGCCATTTTCATCTTGCTTGTTGCGGTAGATCCACTTTGTGCCGATGATATTGTGCTTGCGAGGATCTGAACGTTTGACCAGTTCCCAAACATTGTTAAGCTCGAACTGATGTAATTCTTCTTGCATGGCCTGAATCCACTCAGGCTCCAGAAATGCTTCATCTACCTTAGTGGGCTCTGTAATAGAGACAAAAGCATACTGCCCACAAAAGTTAGACAAATCTGAAGCTTTTGAGCGTGTGAGAGGACCTAGCGCTTTGATGTCATTGATGATCTTTTCAACTTGCACTTCTTTTGCAATGCAAGGATGAGCTGGTTGTCGTTGAAGAATTTGATCAGTGTTTTCTTCAGCACCATTTTCTTCAGCATTTTCTTCAGGTGCATTAGCTCGACGTTCTTCATGTTCTGGAATGAATTCTTCAGCAGATTCTTCAGTAGGAATGACATCCTCAGTAGCCTTGAACTTGATAGTTTCCTCAGGTGCTGGTTCATCTATCACAGTAGGTAGGTGCTCTCTTTGCGAGCCATTAGTTTCATCGAACCGCACATCTACAGTTTCAACAACTTTGTGAAGAACGTTGTTGAAGACTCTGTAGGTGTGCGAGTCCTTTCCATAACCAAGCATAAAACCTTCATGTGCTTTCGGTGCAAATTTTGAGTTGTGATGAGGATCTCTAATCCAACATTTAGCACCGAAGACTTTGAAATAACTTACATTGGGTTTCTTATCAGTGAGGAGTTCATAGGCAGTCTTTTTGAAGAATTTGTGAAGATATACTCTATTGATGATGTGGCATGCAGTATCAATTGCCTTAGTCCAGAAACGACGAGGCGTTTTGTATTCATCAAGCATAGTGCAAGCCATCTCAGCAAGAGTCATATTCTTGCGCTCCACGACGCCATTCTGCTGATGAGTGTAAGGAGCAGATAACTCATGAGTGATACCAAGTTCATCAAGATAGTCATCGAGACCAGAATTCTTGAACTCAGTGACATTGTCACTTCTGATGTGCTTGATCTTCACACCAAAGTTGGTTGAAGCCCTCGAGGAAAATCGTTTGAAGACTTCCTGCACTTCATGTTTGTAAGTAACAAGGTGTACCCATGTGTAACGAGAATAATCATCAACAATAACGAAGCCATATTGAGATGCTTCATTTGAGATAGCAGAATAATGATTAGGACCAAAGAGATCCATGTGAAGCAATTCAAATGGGCGAGTGGTGGTGATGATAGTCTTCGCTGGATGCTTGGCCTTGGTCATCTTCCTAGCTTCACAGGCTCCGCATAGGTGATCCTTGCGGAATTTGACATTCTCGATGCCAATGACATGCTTGTTCTTCGCAAGTGTGTGCAAATTCCTCATGCCTGCATGACCAAGTCGTCGATGCCAGAGCCAGCCTTCTGAAGCTTTTGTAAGTAAGCACACGGCTGGTTGTGGTCCTGTAGAGAAATCAACAATATACAGGTCTCCTCTCCTAATGCCTTCGAAGACTTTGGAATTGTCAGATTCCATAACCACAACACAACGGTACTCGCCGAAGACAACAAGCATATCAAGATCACAAAGCATTCAGACAGACATAAGGTTGTATCCTAGGGACTCAACAAGCATGACTTTGTCCATGTGTCGATCCTTTGTAATCGCAACCTTACCTAGACCCAATACCTGACTTTTGCCTTTGTCAGCAAAGATGATATGCTTCAGATGCGACGGAGATAATGGAGCATCCATCAATAGATTCTTGTCACCAGTCATGTGGTTTGTACATCCACTATCAAGGACCCACTCAGTGGCTTTGGGTTGATCATCCTGCAGATGAATTAGTGCAGCTTACAAACTCATATACTTCATCAGTGAAGAATATGACATCAATTCATCAGATCAATTTCATCAAGTGAAAGAACTGACAAAGAAATATGAGGACGTGAGAAAAGAAAGTTCATTTCTTCATGATTAGCCTGCGTCCTATCAGGCATGCTCAGGTCTCCAGCAAATTCTTCAGACGATTACATGCGTCTGGAGACCTAACCCTGCAGAAGATATTAGTACTTTTTCTTCACCACCCACATCTGAAGGGGTGGCAAAGAGTTCATCATTCTGCGAGCTCCATACGAGAAGGATGGCATAGAAGCCAATCCATTTCGTTTCACATAAGATGGGTTAGAGTAAGCATATGAGTAAGCAGAGAATTCTTCGAGGACTTATGGACATAATGATTTGAAGAATAATGCACATATCCATAATCCTTAGATCTTCCCTGCGAAACAGACGGGTTAGCATGATGATGTTCATATGAGGACTTTGATCCATATGAGGAATTTGGTCCGTATGAGGAATTTGATCTGGGGTTCCTA
Source organism: Triticum urartu (assembly GCF_056163025.1). Taxonomy (NCBI): domain Eukaryota; kingdom Viridiplantae; phylum Streptophyta; class Magnoliopsida; order Poales; family Poaceae; genus Triticum; species Triticum urartu. Next base: position 265,173,614 of record NC_141876.1, read on the forward strand.
TTCTTCACAGGTGGCGTCATGATGACATTCACCTGAAGATTTTCAAGGCATCTTTTGGGAACCCAGATTTTCTGCATAGGGGAGCCGTTCCTGCACTTAGTGCCAACATATCTAGCAAATACTTCACCATTCTGATTTTTGAATAGCTTATAGTTGGAGTCAATTGACTCATCATCAGAATGAGGAGATTCACATGCAAATCCAGATAAGTTAGATGGATCAACTGGAGGTCCCTTTGCAGCAACCCATGTAGTTTTGGGGTACTGCTCAGGCTTCCAATATGTACCATCAGCATTGAGTTTCCTCTCAAAGGCGATACCCTCTTTCCTAGGGTTCCTGTTGAGGATCTGCTTTTTAAGCACATCATAAAGAGCCTGATGCCCTTGGAGGCTTTTGTACATGCCTGTCATTTACAATTCCTTCAGCCCTGCATCGTCAGTGATACTAGCAATGTCCTCAGATGAGGAATTAGTGATGGTAGAGGCATGTGAAGAATTTGAAACATTAGCAGCATTTGAACATTTAGGTGAAGAATTAGCAGATTCACATTCAATGCACTTCAAGCATGGATGAACAAATTCTTCCTGAGATGCGCTGATTTGTTGAGCAAGTGATGAATCGTGCTCCTTCTGAAGATCTTCATAACTCACTCTTAGCTTCTCAAGGTCTAGCTTTCTTTGAAGAAATTCATAAGAAAGCTTCTCATGATCCGATAAGAGAGTGTTATGTTGATCTTGAAGGGTGTCATACTTAGTATGAAGTCTCTGAAGACTTTCAGCCAAAGCTTTTGACTGATCCATTTCCTCACCCAACATATCATCGCTCTTGTTTAGCATATAGTGAGCTTTTTCCAAAGTTCTTTGTTGTTTAGTAGCAAGGGAAGCAAGTTTAACATAGCTTGGTCCAAATTCATCACCAGATTCATCATCACTGGACTCGGATAGTTAGCATTCAGTTACCTCAGCATCTTTTGCCATAAGGCATGATACAGAAGATGATGATTCTGGTTCGAATGTCATTGTTTTGAGAGATCCCTTGAAGTCCTCAAACCAAGGATCATGACAAGTTCGATGACCTTCATAGACCTCAGAGAGACGGTCCCAGATGAGCTTCGCATGATCGAGATGCATGATATTCCTGAACTGATTTTGTGACAGGCTGGAGTAGATGACATCCTTCGCCATGAGGTTGAGAAGAGTATACTTGCGAATGTCATCAGCATCCGCCATCTTGCACAGATCAGTCAGGCCAATCTCAGTGACGGTCCACAACTCGCTGTTCATCGCCATGAGGCGTTTCTTCATCATGGCCTTCCACTTGGGATACTCATGACCATCAAAGATGGGGCATGTCACCTTTGTCATACCTGCGGTCGACATAACTAAAACTCCAGGCGGTTAAACCAAAATCACACAGAACAAGGGAGTACCTTGCTCTGATACCAATTGAAAGTGCGTTATATCGACTAGAGGGGGGGGTGAATAGGCGATTTTTATGAAATTCTTCACTAAGGAATTTGCTGGTGAGGAAATTCCTTAGCGAAGAACTACTAGCAGCGGAATAAGTACTCAAAAGTAAACACAACAGAATACAAGCATAGTCATCATGATGAAATGAAGACAGGCACATAGTACAGGAAGCGTAATCACAGGATAACTCAGGATGAAGACAAACAGACTGAAGAAATTGAACTGAGGAAATTGAGGAAGTCTTCAGTTAAAGTCTTCAAACACAGATATGAACAAACATACAACATAGTTATGAGGAAATGAAAGTGTTGAGGAAATAAAACCGGTAAGCTTGGTGAAGACAATGATTTGGTAGACCAGTTCCAACTGCTGTCTCAGTTGTACGTCTGGTTGGAGCGGCTGAGTATTTAAACTCGAGGACACACAGTCCCGGACACCCAGTCAAGGACACTTAGTCCAAGACACCTAGTCCTCACCGTATTCTCCTTGAACTAAGGTCACACAGACCTCGTCCAATCACTCGTGGTAAGTCTTCAGGCGACTTCCAAACCTTCACAAACTTGGTCACTCGGCGATCCACTATTCCTCTTGGATGCTCTAGACCATGACGCCTAACCGTCTGGAAGAAGCACAGTCTTCAAAGGTAACAAGCGTCGGATCCACTCAGGATGAATCTCTTCAGTGATGCTCAATCACTTGGGGTTTGTAGGTGTTTGGGTTTTGGGTTTTTGGTTTTTCCTCACTTGATGATTTTTGCTCAAAGTCCTCGGAGGATGGGTTGCTCTCAAATGACAAGTGTCATTTTGTCTCGGAGCAGCCAACCAGCTAGTGGTTGTAGGGGGCGGCTATTTATAGCCTAGGGAGCAGCCCGACATGATAAGACATAAATGCCCTTCAATGATATGACCGTTAGGTGGATAGATATTTTGGGACAGCTGGCGCATAGCACAGCAACGGTCGGAATTTTGAGTAGCAAAATCCTCAGGGCTATCATGTTCCTCACTGTGTAGGCAATCTGCACTGGCGAATTCCTAACTCCTCAGTCAGGACAAATTCCTCAGAGACCAGAAGAACTTCGTCTCTGTCACTGAAGAAATTGATTGAACTGTATGAGATTTCCAATGGCTTCACTCGAAGGGATTGGTAGGTGTAGGATTTGAGTTGAGCATCACATGGAAATTTTTCCTTAGTATTTCCTCGACCCCTTTAACAGTACGGTGTTTCCTATGACTCAAGAAAGAGAAAAACAAAACTATGAAAACAAAAGTCTTCAAGCTTCATATTTCTCGCATGAATATCAAGTCTTCACGGACACACCAATTTCTTCACTTTCAAAGTCTTCATGAAAGTCTTCAGAAATACCAAAATCTTCAGTCGAAGATATTCATTTTTAGGGGTCGACTTTTCCTGTAAATATCAAACTCCTCATAGACTTATAGACCTGTGTACACTCACACACGCATTAGTCCCTTAACCTATAAGTCTTCAATACACCAAAATCACTAAGGGGCACTAGATGCACTTACAATACCAGGGTGTAATACTCGACGAAAGATCAAAGTAAAGGATTGACAGGTGTATTGATCCACAGAAGACAAGTGCTTAAACTTGCCCGAGAAATGGGATCAAAGAAGAACTTTTGGTCGGAACCACGATTGCAAAGGATCAATTCACCGATACCAAGGATATTATATCAAGGAATTAGTTATTGTTACAATAAGCTTCCATGATAGGATCTACATCGTGTCCATGGGCATGAACACAAAGGTTCAAGGTCGACTCCCACTTCTTCAATGCATAACCTTTCATTCACTGCTCTAGATAAAAATGATTTCAGTGTCAAAACCTACCTGGTGAATTACCAGAGGAGTATGACCCATGAAAACTTTCGGGTTCACACAGATTAAGAAAGGCATAGGTTCAACCCGTCATAGTATCGTGGAAACATATACCACAAGCTTCAATCGTAAATACCACCAGCTCAAAAATAGAGCATGGTTGAGAAAACAAAGGATACAATTTACCAAAAGCATTATGTATCCGAGGAAAGGCTCACAAGGTTATTGAATAAGGAGGACACTGTCGAATAATAATCCAATAAAGGATCTGACGGTCCATAGCGGAGCTGATGTGAGCATTGGCACACAGTCAGTTGAAGAAAAGATGCAAGGGCATCAGATTATAGGACACCTGAATGATTCGATGCATAGATATCAAAGGAATTATGTTTTCCAAATAGAAGGATCAGAAGCAGACACTCTGATCAAGGGCGGATAAGTTCAATAGACCTAAGGGTACAATTGACGACAAATAGATTGGTCGACCAGAAAGATAATTTAAAAGGATCAACTGATGATTGCGTGTATTCGCACTCATGTTGAATCAATAGGATCAAAATGACGGTGTCTAAGGATACTAACGAATATTGTCAGACATATGGAAAGCATCCATAATGCAAGCAGACAAGTACTGCAAAGCAATAAGCTACTAAGGATTTTTGGAGGATCGAATAGTATTTCGAAGTCCATTGTGAAAAACATGAACAACTGGGGGATGAGCGGAATACTCGATAAGTGCGAGAATTATCCATAGGGGTATTCAGGTGACAAAGAACAGCAAGGCAGTAAGCTCAAAGGATCATCGAAACAACAACGAGTATTTCGGGGTATCTTGTAATATCAAGACCAACTGGGGACGAATGTAAGAATAACAACTGCAAGTAGTTATCCCTAAGGGTTGACGGTGGAAGGGGAATTGCAAACGCGATGAACACAAGTTCTCAGGTTAACAACGGAGAGTATCTTCAGGATCTTCACGTGCAGCAGACGATCATCAGTAATAAGGGGCTCTCCGGGTGAAAGTGATAACGAGATCCTAATGTTAGATTTAGCAAAATTCATTTAACCTGAATAGAAGAGAGATCAGAGTCAAAGAGTATAGATAAGGAGTAAAAGATCCTAATATCACCCAATGGCGACGTCGGCCCGTAAGCCACACAGCCATGTTAGTAAAAGTTTTTCAATGACTAGACTCGACTTCGGCCAAGGAGTTGGAAGGGGGGATTCCTACAGGCAGTCGGCTCTGATACCAACCTGTGACACCCTCGATTCGACCGTACACTAATCATACACGCAAACGTGTACGATCAAGATCAGGGACTCACGGGAAGATATCACAACACAACTCTACAAATAAAATAAGTCTTACAAGCATCATATTACAAGCCAGGGGCCTCGAGGGCTCGAATACAAGAACTCGATCATAGACGAGTCAGCGGAAGCAACAATATCTGAGTACATACATAAGTTAAACAAGATGCCATAAGATGGCTAGCACAAATTGGGATACAGATCGAAAGAGGCGCATGCCTCCTCCTAAACCACTCCTGGTCATCGTCAGTGGGCTGCACGTAGTAGTAGGCACCTCCCGAGTAGTAGTAGCCGTCATCAACGGTGGCGTCTGGCTCCTGGGCTCCAACGTCTGGTCGCAGCAATCGAGTATAGAAAGGGGGAAAAGAGGGAGCAAAGCAACCGTGAGTACTCATCCAAAGTACTCGCAAGCAAGGAGCTACACTACATATGTATGCATTGGTATCAAATGGAAAAGGCTATCATATGTGGACTGAACTACAGAATGCCGGAATAAGAGGGGGATAGCTAGTCCTATCGAAGACTACGCTTCTGGTAACCTCCATCTTGCAGCAGGAGAAGAGAGTAGATGGTAAGTTCACCAAGTAACATCGCATAGCATAACCCTAACCGATGATCCTCCCCTCGCCGCCCTGTGAGAGAGCGACCACCGGGTTGTATCTGGAACTTGGAAGGGTGTGTTTTATTAAGTATCCGGTTCTAGTTGTCATAAGGTCAAGGTACAACTCCAAGTCGTCCTGTTACCGAAGATCACGACTATTCGAATAGATTAACTTCCCTGCAGGGGTGCACCACACAACCCAACACGCTCGATCCCACTTGGTCGGACACACTTTTCTAGGTCATGCCCGGCCTCGGAAGATCAACACGTCGCAGCCCTACCTAGGCACAACAGAGAGGTCAGCACGCCGGTCTAAATCCTATGGCACAGGGGTCTGGGCCCATCGCCCTTTGCACACCTGCACATTGCGAACGCGGCCGGTGAGCAGACCTAGCCTCCCTTATACAAGAGTAGGCGTTCCAGTCCAACCGGCGCGCGCTGCTCAGTCGCTGACGTCATGAAGGCTTCGGCTGATACCACGACGTCGAGTGCCCATAACTGTCCCCACGTAGATGGTTAGTGCGTATAGGCCAATAGCCAGACTCAGATCAAATACCAAGATCTCGTTAAGCATGTTAAGTATCCGCGAACGCCGACCAAGGCTAGGCCCACCTCTCTCCTAGATGGTCTCGACCTGCCCTGTCGCCCAGCCACAAAGTAACAGTCGGGGGCCGTCGGGAACCCAGGCCCACCTCTACCGGGATGGAGCCACCTACCCCTTCAGCCCCCATCTCCGAACAGTATCATAAGCAATGTAACAGTATAAGGTGTATAACATATGCCCGTGATCACCTCCCGGAGTGATCACGGCCCACTAGTATAGCATGGCAGACGGACAAGAGTGTAGGGCCACTGATGATAATCTAGCATCCTATACTAAGCATTTAGGATTGCAGGTAAGGTATCAACAGTTGTAGCAACAATGACATGCTATGCATGAGAATAGGATTAACGGAAAGCAGTAACATGGTACACTACTCTAATGCATGCAGTATAGAGGAGAGTAGGCGATATCTGGTGATCAAGGGGGGGGGGCTTGCCTGGTTGCTCTGGCAAGAGAGAGGGGTCATCAGCACCGTAGTCGTACTGGGTAGCAGCGGCATCGGTCTCGGTGTCTAGCGAGAGAAGAGGAGGAAGAAACAATAAATATCAAGAAAATAGATGCATAGCGATGCATGACATGACAAGTATCGGTGTTAGTGGTGCCCTAACGCGGTATGAGGTGGTACCGGTGAAGGGGGGAAACAACCGAGAAAATATCCCCGGTGTTTCGCGTTTTTGGACAGATGAACCGGAGGGGGAAGTTGCGTGTTCGCTATGCTAGGGATGTGTGGCGGACAAACGGGTTGCGTATCCGGATTCGTCTCATCATTCTGAGCAACTTTCATATACAAAGTATTTTCATCTGAGTTACGGATTATTTTATATTAATTTTTAAAGATTTAAAACAATATTGAATTTAACAGGTTTAATTTAATTAGAAAATACAATTATTGTGTCAGCATGACATCAGCATGATGTCATCAGGACCACAGGTTGACTAAGTCAAACCTGGTAGGTGGGACACATTCGTCATAGTCTCAGGTTAATTTAAACAAGGTTAATTAGTTTAATTACTTGATTAGGTTAACTAAATTTAATTAGCCAAATTAATTTAATTAATTAATTAATTTTTTATTACATATTTTCTTTTTCTCTTTTTTTAACAGGGGTGGGCCCCGCTTGTCATTTGGCCAGGGGGTAATTAGCAGCGTTAATTGTGGCTAATCAGTGGATTAGTCGGCGGCTAAACGGCAACGACCACCATGTCTGGTGGAGGTTCGCCGGAGCAGTGCTGGCGGTGGCAGTGGGATGAGTCAAGGGCAGCAGAAGGTTGCCCTTGCTCGCTCGCATCTAGGGAAGCCCATGGGGGGCCGGAGACGATGGCCAAGAAGAGTCGTGCGGCGACGGCGAAAGCAGTAGTAGCAGCATAGCGGCGGAGCAGCATCTGGTGGGAGCCGGCCGATGCGGCGGGCGCAGAGGGGCGAGGCGCGCGCGGGCGTGCGGAAGCCGTGACGTGGCGCCGCCACGCAGAGGCAGGCGCGGCGACGGGACGGCGTGGGGGGGCAGCGTTCGGAGGGGGGAGACGTACGGGGCCCGACCGGGAGCTCACCCCCATTGAAGAGAAGAGGGCGGCGAGGCGCGGGGAGGACCGGCGAAGGAGAGGCGGGAATGAAGCAGTCCGACGCGGCGGGGCCAGGATGACGCAGTCCGGCGGGGCGGCGGCGTCCATGTGGCGTCGGGCGTCGAGGGCGCGGTCGCGGTTGGCGCGGCGAGCGGCACCGTCGAGGGAGAGGGCACGGGGCGCGAGGACGAGGGAGACGGCGTCGAGCAGCGCCAGGCGGCGCCCAGATCGAGCAGGGGGGCGTAGTCGGGGCCAGCGTTGGGGGCACCGTGGGCGTCTAGATTGAGCGGGGATAGAGGGAGGGGCGAGGGGAGTGGGGAAAGTGGGGGTGGTTAGCGGTTTAGGGTTTTGGGGAGGGGGGGCATATAGGCCAGGGAGGTGCGGGGTGGGCCGGCCTTGTTGGGCCTGAGGCCAGCTAGACCGGGGCCCAGCGGGGGGGGGGGGAGGGGTTCTCTTTTATTTATATTTTGCTTTCCTTTTATGTTTTGCTTATTTTCTTTTTTTTGTTTTTTTTATTTCTTAAAACGGTTATAGTTTTATAAAATACAGAAATGGTTCCTAGATTAGTATTACTATATTTACTACTACCACATCAATTTGGGTAACTAAATAAAATAGTTTCGTAATTATTTATTATTTAAAAGTATTTAAATAATAGTTTTTATTATTGCTTTATTATCATTTGGATATTTAAACATTTTATTAAAGTGCGGTTTCTTCATTATAATTACCTATCCAGTATTTGGCTCACTCCGAACATTTTAGTTTTAATATTTGAAAACTTTTATTGTTTGCTTAATTTTGAATTTGAATTTCAAATCGGTTTCGAACTAACGCGAGATTAGGAACAGTAGCCGTGGTGACGTGGCATCATTAGCAGAGGTTACTGTAGCTTGATTATCCGGGCGTCACAATGCAACACCTTTGGGCTTGTAGTTTGACTCGGATTCTGCCGCAACGTCAGATTGTTTCGTCCATAACTCAACGCTCCGGACGAATTTGAAGGTGAATCCAATTGTGTTGGAAAGAGCACGAAATCTACTTTCAAACAACAAAGGATCACCTAATTCGGAGTCCGTATGAAAAAGTTGTTGGCATTTTGAGTCAGGTATGTCTGTGCAGTCCGAATCTGAATCCAGAATGTGAGAGACTTGGACTCTATCTTCTCTTGGCCCAAAAAGTGACGTGAGAGGACTTTTTGAACAGCACCTAAACTTCTCTTTTTCCCTTATCTTCATATGTGGATTGTAGAAATGTCCCATACACCTGCAATTAGACATGGCACAAAAGTTTGTGAAGTATTTTTGTCCTCGATGATATAAATAAATTAGGGGTTTTATCATTTTTGCCACTAGTTATGTCCCACTACTCAGTTTTGCCATTAGAAGTTACAACTACTGAAAAATGCCATCGGTCCATGAGATGTTTGCTCAAAAATACCATCGTTCCGTTAGGTGTTTCCTCAAAAATGCCATTAGACATCGTTATTTTCACATCAAACTCATTGACCATGTTATATGACAAAAATAAGCCTAGACCCACATGTCAGTTCTCTCTATCTCACAATGATAAGTGTGGCCCCACTTGTCAGGAGTAACCAAGCGAATAATTTTATAGAAAAATAAGAACGTCGTTGGGATCAAGTGGGCCCCACACTTTATTGTAGCAAGATAGAAGAAGAGGTGGCATGCTAGTTCATAGGTATTTATGTCATTATAACATGGCAAAAGAGATTTGAGATCACAATAATGGTGCCCAGTGGCATTTTTGAACATGTGTCTAACAAAGCGATGGCATTTTTGAGCAGTTGAAATTCCTAGTGGCAAAACTGAGTAGTGGGACACAACCGATGGCATAAATGATAAAAACCCAATAAATTATTGCATAGTTTGCATTAGAAATCACCTCACAAATATACATGTATGCAATATTTTTGGTCATATCCAAGGTAGTCATGTACTCATCATCGAGCATGAACCTCTTCAACAACATGAAGATGACACCCATATTGGACTCATACTCCGAGTCAAGCTACGAGACCGCAAATGAGACCTTATCGTTGGTCTTAGAGGAGAGTGATGATGTGCCATCTTCGGCCTTCATCCACGGCTACGATTATGACATGATTGAGAATGGAGACATTTGCACCTACATCTCTCCGACACCCACATATGATGAGATGTCCCAATTGCCATGTAAGGAGAGCCACCGCCCCATGAGTGAGATGAGTGACTCCACCATATGTGACATTGAGTGCATTTCCTATGAGAGGATGAGTCTAACCACCACTAGCCCCACACATGAGAGCATGCCACACACCCTATGTGAGGTTGAGAGCCATTTGAGTGACTCCACCCACCATACGAGTGAGAGCATCCAAGAGGGAGTGAGTGATACACAACACTTAGTGTGTAAGGTAGTTGATAGGGCATGTGAGGCCACTATGATTTCTAACGACTTACCCTCTACTCCAAGTGTGTTTTCTTCTTTGGTGCTAGGTCTCCTACATGAGGTCATGCCTATCCTCGACGAGTCCATACCTCCAATGGAGACGACGATGGCCATGGTGGAAGAAGATGCACCCCCACATGGTTCTATCAAGATGAAGATGACAACGAGTGGATCTTCGACACCTCACCTAAAACACATGAGGGACGTCCAAAGGTAACATAGGTGATGGTTCTTCTCTTGTCCCACTAGTGGATTATCTCACCAGTGATTGCTTGCATGATGTTGATCCACCTATCCCCATGCTTCATGCTAGTGCGAATTCCTCATGCCCTGACTTACCAATTTATGATGAATATGATGATGAGCATGTTGATTTGCCTAGTTGTGATGCTATGCTCCATAGGATATGATGTAGGGTAGAACCCTAATCCACCGATCTTTCACGAAAGGAGCGGAATCCCGCGAAGAACACGAGGAACACAAAGTGGAAAACGAGAGAAACACAAGGGGAAATGAAGAGGAACACTCAAACCAACATGAATATGTCACACATGTGCTAGATCCTCGGGTACATAAAGTAAGATACACGATCCACGATCAACTAGGGATGATACACGGTAACGGTCTTCTCCGTGAGGAGGTCTTGAATCCAACGTTGATCTTCTCCGTAGAGGGGCCGCGGTTTCTCTCGTGGAGTAGTTCCGATGTGGATGAGCAATGCTCTATCTCTAATATGAGATAAACCAATGCTAACCCTAGAAAGTTGGGCGATGTGGAGTATATATAGTCTAGGGGGGAGAAGGGATACACGGGTCTCGACCCTTCACTGTGCGCAGATAGGGGAGGCCGGATGTCCGGGCTTTCAGGCGATGCCGGATGTCCGGGCTGGGGAGGCCGGATGTCCGGGCTGGAGTTGGGGCACTTTATGCTCTTGGGTTCGGAGGGGCCGGATTTCCGAGCTGGTGGCTAGATGTCCGGGCTGTCAAGGCCGGATGTCCGGGGCTTGTAGCTTCTGGCGGCTGTGCTGCTGTAGTGGATGACGCTCCAGGGGCCGGACATCCGGGGTCTTGGCCGGATGTCCGGGGCCTGGGAGATGCTCTTGGCTCCTTCCGTTGGTTCTCCTCATCCCAGGACTTGGGGACTTGTATATCTTCATGCGCATCTTCGGGAGGGCCCTCTTGGTGCCTAATCATGCACAACACCTCGGACTTAGGTAGTAGCCATGTCTCATGCATAGAAAGTGGAGGTTCGGAGAGGAGTGAGTTCACCTTATCTTCGATAGCCTTGGCTCGGGCTCATGTCATTGGTCCAGGCGGTGTCATTGGAGGTGTAGGTGCGTCCATGGGGATGATCTTGGGATGCTCCACATCATCTCCCCTCCCTTGGGGAAGATCCATCCTCGGATCGAAATCCTCATCACCATGGTAGGGCGAGTCTTTGATGTTGAAGATGTCGCTCACGGAGTACTTGTCATGAGGGACGTCGATCTTGTATGCGTTGTTGTTGTTGTTGTTGTAGCGTGCAAGCACCTTGAATGGTCCATCCACGCGTGGTCGAAGTTTGGACTTGCGTTTTTGGGGAAAGCGGTCCTTGCGAAGGTGTAGCCACACGAGGTCTCCAATGTTGAATATCATAGGGTGCTTGTTGACATTGAGCTTGGTCGCAAGGCGTCGTACTTGGTGCTCGATGGTGTTTCTTGTATCTTCATGCACCTTCTTGAGATGGGTCGCTCATGCACTTGCGTCCAAATTGATGCGCTCTTGGAGTGGTAGAGGGAGAATATCCAATGGTGATAAAGGGTTGAATCCGTAGACGACCTCGAAGGGGGACTTGCTGGTTGTTGAGTGATACACCATTTTTCATCATGCTTTTATATCGATATTTATTGCATTATGGGCTGTTATTACACATTATGTCACAATACTTATGCCCAGTCTCTCTTATTTTACAAGGTTTACATAAAGAGGGAGAATGCCGGCAGCTGGGATTCTGGGCTGGAAAAGGAGCAAATATTAGAGACCTATTCTGCACAGCTCCAAAAGTCCTGAAACTTCACGGAAGACGTTTTCAGAATATATAAAAAATACTGAGCGAAAGAAGTTCACCAGGGGGGGCACACCCTGCCCACGAGGGTGGGGGGGAGCGCCCTACCCCCCTGGGTGCGCCCCCTACCTCGTGGGCCCCCTGGTGGCCCTCCAATGTCCATCTTCTGCTATATGAAGTCTTTCGATGAGAAAAAAATCAGAAGCCATCTCCTCGGACGAAACTCCGCCGCCACGAGGCGGAACCTTGGCAGAACTAATCTAGGGCTTCGGCAGAGCTGTTCTGCCGGGGAAACTTCCCTCTGGGAGGGGGAAATCATCGCCATCGTCATCACCAACGCTCCTCTCATCGGGAGAGGGCAATCTCCATCAACATCTTGATCAGCACCATCTCCTCTCAAAACCCTAGTACATCACTTGTATCCAATTCTTGTCTCCAAGTCCAGGATTGGTGCTAGTAGGTTGCTAGCAGTGTTAATTACTCCTTGTAGTTGATGCTAGTTGGTTTATTTGGTGGAAGATCATATGTTCAGATCCTATATGCATATTAATACCCCTCTGATTATGAACATGAACATGCTTTGTGAGTAGTTACGTTTGTTCCTGAGGACATGGGAGAAGTCTTGCTGTTAAGTCATGTGAATTTGGTATTCGTTCAATATTTTGATGAGATGTATTTTCTCACTCCTCTAGTAGTGTTATGTGAACGTCGACTACATAACACTTCACCATGATTTGGGCGTAGAAGAAGGCGTTGGGAAGTAATAAGTAGATGATGGGTTGCTGGAGTGATAGAAGCTTAAACCCTAGTTTATGCGTTGCTTCGTAAGGGGCTGATTTGGATCCACATGTTTCATGCTATGGTTAGGTTTACCTTAATACTTTTGTTGTAGTTGCGGATGCTTGCAATAGAGGTTAATCATAAGTGGGATGCTTGTCCAAGTAAGGACAGTACCCAAGCACCGGTCCACCCACATCCAAATTATCAAAGTACCGAATGCGAATCATACGAACGTGATGAAAACTAGCTTGACGATATTCCCATGTGTCCTCGGGAGCGCTTTTCTCTATATAACAGTTTGTCCAGGCTTGTCCTTTGCTGCAAAAAGGATTGGGCCACCTTGCTCCACTTTATTTACTTTTGTTACTTGTTGCTCGTTACAAATTATCCTATCACAAAACTATCTATTACCACTTATTTTAGTACTTGCAGAGAATATCTTGCTGGAAACGGCTTATCATTTCCTTCTGCTCCTCGTTGGGTTCGACACTCTTACTTATCGAAAGGACTATGATAGATACCCTATACTTGTGGGTCATCAAGACTCTTTTCTGGCGCCGTTGCCGGGGAGTGAAGCGCCTTTGGTAGGTGGAATTTGGTAAGGAAAAATTTATATAGTATGCTGAAATTTACTGTCACTTGTTACTATGGAAAGTAATCCTCTGAGGGGCTTGTTCGGGGTATCTTCACCCCGACCAGTAGAGTAAAGAGTTGCTCCTCAACCTACTGAACCTACTGAAAATGAAAATGTCTGCTTTGAAATTCCTTTGGGTATGATAGAAAAACTGCTAGCTAATCCTTTTGTAGGAGATGGAACAAAGCATCCTGATGAGCATCTAATATATGTGGATGAAGTTTGTGGATTATTTAAGCTTGCAAGTGTACCCAGAGATGTTTTTAAGAAGAAGGTCTTCCCTTTATCTTTGAAGGGAGATGCATCGACATGGTATAGGCTATGTGATGATACGGGGTCATGGAACTACAAACGATTGAAATTGGAATTTCATCAGAAGTTTTATCCTATGCATCTTGTTCATCGTGATCGCAATTATATATATAATTTTTGGCCTCGCGAAGGAGAAAGCATCGCTCAAGCTAGGGGGAGGCTTAAATCAATGTTATATTCATGCCCCAATCATGAGCTCTCAAGAGAAATGATTATTCAAAAAATTTATGCTCGGCTTTCTGATAGCAATCGCACCATGCTTGATACTTCTTGTGCTGGCTCTTTTATGATGAAGACTATTGAATTCAAATGGGATTTATTGGAAAGAATTAAACATCTCTGAAGATTGGGACCTCGACAAAGGTAAGGAGTCAGGTATGACACCTAGGTTTGATTGTGTTAAATCTTTTATGGATACCGATGTTTTCCGTAAGTTTAGCACTAAATATGGACTTGACTCTGAAATAGTAGCTTCTTTCTATGAATCTTTTGCTACTTATGTTGATCTCCCCAAGGAGAAGTGGTTTAAATATCATCCTCCCATAGAAGTAAAAGTAGCTGCACCTATTAAAGTTGAAGAAAAGACTATCACTTATAATGATGCTATTGTTCCTACTTCTTATGTTGAGAAACCACCTTTCCCTGCCAGAATAAAGGATCATGCTAAAGCTTCAACTGTGGTTCGTAAAAGAAATATTAAAACTTATACACCTTCTGAGCAAATTAAAGTTGAACCTAATATTGCTATTGTTAAAGATCTCTTGGCTGATAATATTGATGGGAATGTTATTTATTTCCTTGATGAGACTGCTAGAATTGCTAAACCTTGTGCTAAAGATAAAAACAGACCTGTGGTAGGCATGCCTGTTATTTCTGTTAAAATAAGAGATCATTGTTATCATGGCTTATGTGATATGGGTGCTAGTGCTAGTGCAATACCTTACGCCTTATACAAAGAAATTATGCATGATATTGCACCTGCTGAGATAGAAGATATTGATGTCACAATTAAACTTGCCAATAGATATGCTATTTAACCAATGGGAATTGTTAGAGATGTTGAAGTCTTGTGTGGGAAAACTAAATATCCTCCTTATTTTCTTGTTCTTGGTTCCCCACAAGATAGATTTTGTCCCATTATATTTGGTAGACCCTTCTTAAGCACTGTTAATGCTAAGATAGATTGCAAAAAGGATGTTGTTACTATCGGTTTAGATGATATGTCTCACGCATTTAATTTATCTAAATTTAGTAGACAACTACGTGAAGAAGAATTACCTAGTAAGGATGATATTATTGGTCTTGCTTCTATTGCCGTACCTCCTAGTGATCCTTTAGAACAATATTTGCTAGACCATGAAAACGATATGTTTATGAATGAAAGAAGGGAAATAGATGAAGTATTCTTTAAACAGGAACCTATTCTGAAACACAATTTGCCTGTTGAAATCCTAGGGCATCCTCCTCCACCCAAGGGTGATCCCGTGTTTGAGCTTAAACCGTTGCCTGATACTCTTAAATATGATATCTTGATGAGAAAAGGATATATCCTGTTATTATTAGTGCTAACCTTTCAGAGCATGAGGAAGAGAGATTATTGAAAACTCTGAAGAAACACCATGCGGCTATTGGGTATACTCTTGATGATCTTAAGGGCATTAGTCCCACTCTATGTCAACATAAAATAAATTTGGAAGAAGATGCTAAACCAGTTCGTGATCATCAACGACGACTGAACCCTAAAATGAAGGAAGTGGTAAGAAAGGAAATACTAAAGCTCCTCGAGGCAGTTATAATTTACCCTGTTGCTGATAGTCAGTGGGTAAGTCATGTCCATTGTGTCCCTAAGAAGGGAGGTATTACTGTCGTTCCTAATGATAAAGATGAATTGATTCCTCAAAGAATTATTACAGGTTATATGATGGTAATTGATTTCCGCAAATTAAATAAGGCCACTAAAAAGGATCATTACCCCTTACCTTTTATCGATCAAATGCTAGAAAGATTATCCAAACATACACATTTTTGCTTTCTAGATGGTTACTCTGGTTTCTCTCAAATACCTGTGTCAGCCAAAGATCAATCAAAGACTACTTTTACTTGCCCTTTTGGTACTTTTGCTTATAGACGTATGCCTTTTGGTTTATGTAATGCACCTGCTACCTTTCAAAGATGCATGATGGCTATATTCCCTGACTTTTATGAAAAGATTTGTGAGGTTTTCATGGACGATTTCTCCGTCTATGGATCTTCTTTTGATGATTGCTTGAGCAACCTTGATCGAGTTTTGCAGAGATGTGAAGAAACTAATCTTGTCTTGAATTGGGAAAAGTGCCACTTTATGGTTAATGAAGGTATTGTCTTGGGGCATAAAGTTTCTGAAAGAGGTATTGAAGTTGATAAAGCCAAGGTTGATGCTATTGAAAAGATGCCATGCCCCAAGGACATCAAAGGTATAAGAAGTTTCCTTGGTCACGCCGGATTTTATAGGAGGTTCATTAAGGAATTCTCAAAAATTTCTCGGCCTCTGACTAATTTATTACAAAAAGATATACCATTTGTCTTTGATGATGATTGTGTAGAAGCATTTGAAATACTTAAGAAAGCATTGATCTCTGCACCTATTGTTCAGCCGCCTGATTGGAATTTACCCTTTGAAATTATGTGTGATGCTAGTGATTATGTTGTAGGTGCTATTCTAGGGCAAAGAGTTGATAAGAAATTAAACATTATTCAATATGCTAGTAAAACCCTAGACAATGCTCAAAGAAATTATGCTACTACTGAAAAAGAATTCTTAGCAGTTGTATTTGCTTGTGATAAGTTCATACCTTATATTGTTGATTCTAAAGTAACTATTCACACTGATCATGCTGCTATTAAATATCTTATGGAAAAGAAAGATACTAAACCTAGACTTATTAGATGGGTTCTCTTGCTACAAGAATTTGACTTACATATTGTTAATAGAAAGGGAGCTGAGAACCCCGTTGCAGACAACTTGTCTAGGTTAGAAAATGTGCTTGATGACCCACTACCTATTGATGATATCTTTCCTGATGAGCAATTAAATGTTATAAATGCTTCTCATACTACTCCATGGTATGCTGATTATGCTAATTACATTGTTGCTAAGTTCATACCACCTAGTTTCACATACCAGCAAAAGAAAAAGTTCTTCTATGATTTGAGGCATTACTTTTGGGATGACCCACATCTTTATAAAGAAGGAGAAGATGGTGTTATTAGACGTTGTGTACCTAAGCATGAACAGGAACAGATCCTACGCAAGTGTCACTCCGAAGCTTATGGAGGACACCATGCTGGAGATAGAACTGCACATAAGGTATTGCAATCTGGTTTTTATTGGCCTACTCTCTTCAAGGATGCCCGTAAGTTTGTCTTATCTTGTGATGAATGTCAAAGAGTTGGTAATATTAGTAGACGTCAAGAAATTCCTATGAACTATTAACTCGTTATTGAACCATTTGATGTTTGGGGCTTTGACTATATGGGACCTTTTCCTTCCTCTAATGGATATACACATATTTTAGTTGCTGTTGATTATGTTGCTAAGTGGGTAGAAGCTATTCCAACTAGTAGTGTTGATCATAACACTTCTATTAAAATGCTTAAAGAAGTTATTTTTTCCAAGATTTGGAGTCCCTAGATATTTAATGACTGATGGTGGTTCACATTTTATTCATGGTGCTTTCCCTAAAATGCTTGCTAAGTATGATGTTAATCATACAATTGCATCCCCTTATCACTGTCTAGTGGTCAAGTAGAATTGAGTAATAGAGAGCTCAAATTAATTTTGCAAAAGACTGTTAATAGATCTAGAAAGAATTGGTCCAAGAAACTTGATGATGCATTATGAGCCTATATAACTGCATATAAAAATCCTATGGGTATGTCTCCGTATAAAATGGTTTATGGAAAAGCATGTCACTTACCTCTCGAACAAGAACACAAGGCATATTGGGCTATTAAAGAGCTCAATTATGATTTTAAACATGCCGCTGAGAAGAGGTTATTTGATATTAGCTCACTCGATGAATGGAGAACCCAAGCCTACGAAAATGCCAAGTTGTTTAAAGAAAAAGTTAAAAGATGGCATGATAAAAGGATACAAAAGCGTGAGTTTAACGTAGGTGATTATGTATTGCTATACAACTCTCGTTTAAGATTTTTTGCATGAAAACTTCTCTCTAAATGGGAAGGTCCTTACGTTATTGAGGAGGTCTATCGTTCCGGTGCCATAAAAATCAACAACTTCGAAGGAAAAATCTGAAGGTGGTGAACGGTCAAAGAATCAAACATTATATCTCTGGTAATCCCATAAATGTTGAAACCAATGTTATTGAAACCGTAACCCCGGAGGAATACATAAGGGACACTTTCCAGAATGTTTCAGACTCTGAAAAGGAATAGGTATGTGGTACGGTAAGTAAACCGACTCCAAAACAGTTTTTAAGGCAATATTTCTCCGTTTTGGAATATTTAGAAAAATAGAAAAATAAGAAGCATTCCGGGAAGGACACGAGGGCTCCACGAGGGTGGAGGGCACGGCCTACCCTACTGGGCGCCCCCCTACCTCGTGGGCACCTCGTGCGCTCTCCGGACTCCGTTTTCTTACACGACACGTATTTTGGTCGGTTTCATTATATAATCTCCCGGGGCTTTTGACTCTCGTATCACGCAATTATCCTCTGTTTGTATTTTGAGCTATTGCTGCTGCAGATTAGAGCAAGATTTCTTTGCAAGAGTCAGTCGGGGAGAGCCGGGTGTCTCATCTGGAACCAAGATCAATGACAAACAACAATGTTGACCTCTTTGGGCCAGCCACGGAGGAAGAGATGGAGGCTGATTTGAAGAGGATAGATGCCATGGAAGAGGATCAAGAAGTCACTTCCCGCTTCTGAGATGGATTCACAATGGGAGAACTACAGAGCTCGGCTATTCCAAACTCGGTTATCCCTTCCAATGTTAGATTTCTTTCTTATGAGAATATGAAAAAGATTGTCACTGGTTCTACCGCAGCTATGCAGCACCCTTGGGTGCTGGGAGCTTTGGCTGTTACAGGAAAACTCTGAAAGGAAATAATGGACCTCAAGCAGCAAGTCAATAAGCTCGAGGAGGAGAATCGTATCCTGGGGGGGCATCATCGCCAAGAATATCACATCACCATCCCCGAAAAGAGAGACATAATCACATGGGTATGGACACTCCCCTTGGCAACTGCCAAGCTTGGGGGAGTGCCCCGGTATCGTATCACCATCACTTTTATCTTTATCGTTTTTCTTAGTTCGATCCTTTTGGTAATATCTTGATCTAGTAGAATAGAAGTTCTTAGTATGATCTAGTTGTGAGTTTTGCTTTATAATTCCTCTATGTAATCGAGTCCGTGAGCTATATAATTAGTGTTGAGTCAAGGGCTTGATTATTTTGCCATGATCCTAAGGGAATAAAAGAAAAGAGAAAGAAATAAAAATAAACAAAGAGATCATGTGAATCTTATGGATAGTAATGAGCTCACACAGAAAAAGTATGATGAATAAAAGTTGTTGAGAGTTGACAAACATAGTTTTGGTCATCGTTGCAATTAATAGGAAGTAATAAAGAAAGAGAGGTCTTCACATATAAATATACTATCTTGGACATCTTTTATAATTGTGAGCACTCATTAAAATATGACATGCTAAAGAGTTGACGTTGGACAAGGAAGACACCGTAATGGGTTATGTTTTCTTACATCTGAGATAAATTATATTGTCATGGATCATCCAACATGGTTGAGCTTGCCTTTCCCCCTCATGCTAGCCAAATTCATCGCACCAAGTAGAGATACTACTTGTGCTTCCAAATACCCTTAAACCAGTTTTGCCATGAGAGTCCACCATACCTACCTATGGATTGAGTAAGATCCTCCAAGTAAGTTGTCATCGGTGCAAGCAATAAAAATTGCTCTCTAAATATGTATGACTTATTAGCGTGGGAGAAAATAAGCTTTATACGATCGTGTGATATGGAAGAAATAAAGGTCTGTATCACAAGTGGCAATATAAAGTGACATTCTTTCGCATTAAGATTTTGTGCATCCAACCATAAAAGCGCATGACAACCTCTGCTTCCCTCTGCGAAGGGCCTATCTTTTACTTTTATGTCCTACCTTGCATAAGAGTCATGGTGATCTTCACGCTTCCTTTTTACATTTTATCCTTTGGCAAGCACAGTATGTTGGAAAGATCCTGTTATATATTGCTAATTGGATGTGAGTTTTCATGAACTATTTGTTGACATTACCCTTGAGGTAAAACGTTGGGAGGCAAAACTATAAGCCCCTATCTTTCTCTGTGTCCGATTAAAACTCCATACCCATAAGTATTGCGTGAGTGTCAGCAATTGTGAAAGACTATATGATAGTTGAGTATGTGGACTTGCTGAAAAGCTCTTATACATTGACTCTTTCCTATGATTGAAATTATAGTTTGTTAGTTTTCAATGAAGTTTACGATTCATACTCGAAATTGTGATTGAATTATTACTCTATCATAAGAAATCACATGACAAGAATTATATAAGTTGCTGTTCTGAGAATGATCATGATGCCCTCATGTCCATATCTTATTTTTATCGACACCTCTATCTCTAAACATGTGGACATATTTTTCGATTTCGGCTTTCGCTTGAGGACAAGCGAGGTCTAAGCTTGGGGGAGTTGATACGTCCATTTTGCATCATGCTTTTATATCGATATTTATTGCATTATGTCACAATACTTATGCCTATTCTCTCTTATTTTACAAGGTTTACATAAAGAGGGAGAATGCCGGCAGCTGGGATTCTGGGCTGGAAAAGGAGCAAATATTAGAGACCTATTCTGAACAGCTCCAAAAGTCCTGAAACTTCACGGAAGACATTTTCAGAATATATAAAAAATACTGAGCGCAAGAAGTTCACCAGGGGGGCCACACCCTGCCCACGAGGGTGGGGGCGCACCCTACCCCCTGGGCGCGCCCCCTACCTCGTGGGCCCCCTGGTGGCCCTCCGATGTCCATCTTCTGCTATATGAAGTCTTTCGACGAGGAAAAAATCAGAAGCCATCTCCTCGGACGAAACTCCGCCGCCACGAGGCGGAACCTTGGCGGAACCAATCTAGGGCTCCGGCAGAGCTGTTCTACTAGGGAAACTTCCCTCCGGGAGGGGGAAATCATCACCATCGTCATCACCAACGCTCCTCTCATCGGGAGAGGGCAATCTCCATCAACATCTTCATCATCACCATCTCCTCTCAAAACCCTAGTTCATCTCTTGTATCCAATTCTTGTCTCCAAGTCCGGGATTGGTGCTAGTAGGTTGCTAGTAGTGTTAATTACTCCTTGTAGTTGATGCTAGTTGGTTTATTTGGTGGAAGATCATATGTTCAGATCCTATATGCATATTAATACCCCTCTAATTATGAACATGAATATGCTTTGTGAGTAGTTACGTTTGTTCCTCAGGACATGGGAGAAGTCTTGCTATTAGTAGTCATGTGAATTTGGTATTCGTTCGATATTTGGATGAGATGTATGTTGTCTCTCCTCTAGTGGTGTTATGTGAACGTCGACTACATAACACTTCACCATGATTTGGGCATAGAGGAAGGCATCGGGAAGTAATAAGTAGATGATGGGTTGCTAGAGTGACAAAAGCTTAAACCCTAGTTTATGTGTTGCTTCGTAAGGGGCTGATTTGGATCCATATGTTTCATGCTATGGTTAGGTTTACCTTAATACTTTTGTTGTAGTTGCGGATGCTTGCAATAGAGGTTAATCATAAGTGGGATGCTTGTCCAAGTAAGGACAGTACCCAAGCACTGGTTCACCCACATACCAAATTATCAAAGTACCGAACACGAATCATACGAACGTGATGAAAACTACCTTGACGATATTCCCATGTGTCCTCGGGAGCGCTTTTCTCTATATAAGAGTTTGTCCAGGCTTGTCCTTTGCTACAAAAAGGATTGGGCCACCTTGTTGCACTTTATTTACTTTTGTTACTTGTTGCTCGTTACAAATTATACTATCACCAAACTATCTGTTACCACTTATTTCAGTACTTGCAGAGAATACCTTGCTGGAAACCAGTTATCATTTCCTTCTGCTCCTCGTTGGGTTCGACACTCTTACTTATCGAAAGGACTACGATAGATCCCCTATACTTGTGGGTCATCATTGAGTGTCTTGCTCGGTTGTAGGAAAACTCGGCGATAGGTAGGCACTCCTCCCACTCCTTGATGTTCTTCTTGATGAGTACTCGAAGTAGAGCGGAGAGTGTGCGGTTTGTCACCTCCGTTTGGCCGTCGGTTTGAGGATGGTAAGCCGTGGAGAAGAGTAGCTTGATTCCGAGCTTGGCGCATAGGGTCTGCCAAAAGTAGCTAAGGAACTTGACGTCGCGGTCTGAGACGATAGTCTTTGGCACACCATGTAGAGGCAATTCCCTACAAAATAGATTAGCAACATGTGAAGCATCGTCTATCTTGTTGCAAGGAATAAAATGTGCCATTTTTGAGAAACGGTCCACAACGACAAATATTGAATCTTTCCCATTTTGAGTCCTAGGCAAACCAAGTACAAAGTCCATGCTAATGTCTTCCCATGGTTGGTATGGAATTGGTAGAGGCATATAGAGTCCATGAGATTGGGCTTTAGACTTAGCTTTGCGACATGTAGAGCATCGGTTGGTGAAACGATTGACGTCCCGAAACATCTTGGGCCAAAAGTAGTTCTTCGAGAGCGTGGCGAATGTCTTGTCACGTCCGAAATGTACCATTAAGCCTCCTCCATGAGATTCCTGCAAAAGCAACAAACGAAGAGAAGACTCAGGGATGCAAAGTTTGTTAGCTCTCATAAGATATCCATCTTTGATGTAATAGCGTTCCCAAGATGTATGCGACAAACACTTGGCATAAGGAGTAGCAAAATTTGCATCATGCTCATACAAGTCTTTGATATGCTCAAGGCAATGACATCTAACTCAAGTTGTGTAACAAGCATGCATATGCGGAAAGAGCATCTGCTACAATGTTTTCATTACCCTTGATGTACTTGATGACATAAGGAAAAGACTCATTAAATTCACTCCATTTAGCATGATGCTTGTTCAACTTGGTTTGACCCTTAAGATACTTGAGAGTCTCATGATCGGTATGAATGATAAACTCATGGGGACAAAGGTAATGTTCCAATTCATGCAAAACGCGGACTAAAGCATATAACTCTTTGTCATAGATGGGGTAATTGAGTTGCGCTCCGGAAAGTTTCTCATTAAAATAAGCTATGGGGCGCTTCTCTTGTGTTAACACACCTTGTCAAAGTTGGGTAAAGCAAGCACGGGAGCATGAGTAAGCAAATTCTTAAGCTCATTGAATGCGGTATCTTGGGATGGTCCCCAAACAAAAGGCACATTCTTCTTGCTCAAAGCATGCAAAGGCGAAGCAATGGTGCTAAAATTCTTCACAAAGCGACGATAGAAACCCGCAAGGCCAAGAAAACTACACACTTGATGCAAGTTGGTTGGTTGCGGCCAAGTCTTAATAGCATTGATCTTGGACTCATCAACATGAACACCCTTTGAGGAAACAACAAAACCCAAGAAAACGAGCTTATCAACACCAAAAAGGCATTTCTCCATATTAGCATAGAGGCGCTCTTTTCTAAGAGTTTCCAAAATGGTGCGGACATGGGTGACATACTCTCTAAGAGATTTGCTAAACACAAGAATGTCATCGAAGTAAACCACAACAAATATACCAATGTATGGGCGAAAGACATGATTCATAAGACGCATAAAAGTACCCGGTGCCTCCGAGAGACCCATAGGCATGACTAACCACTCATACAAACCAAACTTGGTTTTGAATGCGGTTTTCCATTCATCACCCTCTTGTATGTGGATTTTATAGTAACCACTCTTAAGATCAATTTTGGAAAATATAGTGGCACCACTAAGCTCATCAAGCATATCATCTAGGCGTGGGATGGGATACCTATAGCGAACGGTGATAGCGTTGATAGGTCTACAATCAGAGCACATGCGAAAGCTACCATCACGTTTTGGCACAAGAATGACCGGGACGACAAAAGGGCTTAAACTTTCACACACATGTCCATGGTCTATGAGATGCTTTATTTGCCTTTGTATTTCTTTGGTTTCTTCGGGGTTGACGCGGTATGGAGCTTTATTCGGAAGAGGTGCTCCGGGGATGAGGTCGATTCGGTGCTCAATGCCTCGTAGTGGAGGTAGTCCCAGAGGTAGCTCGTCGGGGAAGACATCTTGAAATTCCTGCAAAAGAGAAGACAAGACTAGAGGAAGGGTGTGAGAAGTGTTACTTTGTGGTGCATTGTCCTTGCACACGAGGACATAGTGTAGGACACTAGATGGGTTCTCACACACTTCTCTTATCTCACGTTTGGTGGCAAATAGAACTAGGTTCTTGTTTTCGCTCATCGTGGAGGCACTCGATTTGGGCTTGTGGCGCTCACTCTCTTTTTGGTGGCTCGCTCTCTCACTATGATCTCCACGATGGGTGGCTTGCTTGTCGGCGATCACTTGACTTGGCGACATTGGACGGAGGACGTACTCCTTGCCCTTCATCTTGAAGATGTAGTGGTTTGTTCGGCCATTGTGGGCGACTCCTCTATCGAATTGCCATGGGCGTCCAAGGAGAAGATGGCAAACGGTCATTGGAACGACGTCGCACTCCAAGGTGTCTTCGTAGGCGCCGATTTTGAAGGAGACTTGTACTCGGTGCTCGACTTGGATGGTGCTGGAGTCACTAAGCCATTGCACTTTGTATGGATGTGGATGCTTCGTCTTGGGCAATTGGAGCTTGGAGCAAAGTTCTTCACTTGCGAGATTATGACAACTCCCTCCATCGATGATGACCTTGACGGATCGTCCATTGATGCCGGCCTTGGTGTGGAATATGTGGCATCATTGGTCTTCTTCTTGGTGATGTTGTAGAGTCAAAACCTTGGAGACAAGAAGGGCGGGACTTGCATGTTCATCGCAAAAGACTTGTTCTTCTTCATTGTTCACTTGGCGGTGCATGGCGACTTGCTCAAGGGCTTCCATTTCGCCTTCACTCATGGAGTCATAAGTGCCATCATCGTTGAAGACCATGGTTCACTTGTTGGTGCACTCATAGGACTTGTGGCCTCGTCCTCCGCAAGTGAAACACTTGAAGGAACTCGTCTTGACGGTCTCATCGGTTGGGGTTGATGATGATGAAGCTCTCGGCTTGAAGTTGCTCGTAGTAGGATGGCTTGTAGTTGACGAAGCTTTCTTGGAACTCGACTTGTCGATGTTGGTAGTAGAAGGCTTTGTAGTCGGTGTTGTAGTTGTTGAAGCTTGGTTGTTGGAGAAGCCGTAGGACTTGGATGAGAACTTGGCATACTTGAAATCATCTTGCACTTGGCGTTCCGCTTTGGTAGCTTGGTGCACTAGCTCGATGAGATTGGAGTATGGTTGGAAGTCGGCGATCTTCTTGATGGGATGATTGAGTCCATTCAAGAAACATGCCATAGTTTGCTCATCATCTTCTGTGATATTGGCTCGTATCATGGCAATCTCCATCTCCTTGTAGTACTCTTCAATGCTCTTGGTTCCTTGCTTGAGTAGTTGGAGTTTCTTGAAGAGGTCGCGGTTGTAGTAGGTAGGTACAAAGCGTGCTCTCATGACATCCTTCATTTGCGCCCAAGTAGTGATGGGTGGTTCACCTCTTGCCTCTTGGCGCTCTATGATTTGTTCCCACCAAATGAGCACATAGTCTTGGAACTCAAGGGATGCCATCGCGATCTTCTTCTCTTCTTCATAATTGTGCAAACTGAAGATCTTGTCAACTTTCAATGCCCATGAAAGGTACTCTTCGGGATCGTTGCTTCCGTTGAACTTGGGCATGGTGAACTTGAGTTTGCCATAGCGTTGCTCTTCATTGTCTTAGGGTCGGGGATGATGACGCCCATGTTGTTGATGATTGTTCAACTCGTGGTGCTCTTGGCGCGGAGGGTTGTCATCCTCATGTTGCTCTTGTCGTGGAGGATCTCCATTGTCTTCATGCTCTGGATTGACTTGTTGTTCTTGGCGAGCTTGTGGATGAGCTTGTCGAGCTCGAGGAGGAACTTGACAATGCACACGAGCTTGAAATCTTCATTCTTGAATTTCTTCACGAAGTGCTTCCTCTTGTTCACGGGCTTGTCAGCCTCGGTCGGCTATGGCTCGACTTGAATCGCGTAGAGCTTGTTGCGTAGCAAGTGCTTGAGCGTCACGGAGTTGTTGTTCTTGACGTTGTGCCTCGGCATCTTGAGCATTTTGGTGTAGACACGCTCGCTCTTCACCTTCATGTTTTAGTTGTCGTTGCCGTTCTCGAGCTAGCGCAAAGGCCTCTTGAGTTTGACGTTGTCGGCGCTAGTGAGAGTCGGTGTTGCGTAGGGGATTGAGGCTTGCTTGATGATCGTTGCGCGCGGCTTGGCAAAGAGTGTTCGATATCGGTGTACTTGAGCCGGAGACAGTGAAGTCAGAGTGTCGGCTTGATCGGCTCCTTCTTGAAGTGGAAGAAGAGCGGTTGAGCAACAAAGCGCGAATCTTGTCCATCCTTGCGTCATTCTCCTGCTTGTGATCGTCGAGCTTGTGGTCGAAGTAGTCCCTTGTATGTTGCTCGGAAAGTCGCAAGTCGGCGACAAGGTTGTCGATGCGTTCACTCATGGCTTGTTGCTCTTGATGCAAAGCACGTTGTGCACCAAAGAGGTAACTCTTGGTGACGAAGGAGTTCATGTCATCGTCTTGCTCCATGAAGAGTGGGTTGGTAGAAGTACTTGGCCTATCCATCATTCCAAGACAAATGTGAGTGGTAGAAAGAGAAGAACGAGTACCAAATGTACCTTGACCGAAGTTGAAAGTGGATCAAGGATCACTCCAATGTAGGACAAGGAAATAGCACAATTGGTACTAGCTCTTGTCGGTTTCTCACACCTACACAAGTAAAAGCTTTTGGTGGAGCTTGGTTAGGATGGTGGCACAAAATTTGATGCAATTGTAAGTGAGCTTCAATAATGTTGGAAAAGATTCGCAAGATGCAATGTAACAAGTAGACCAAGCATATAAGGTACACGGAAACACACACGCAAAAAGATAAGTGGGGTCATGCAACCAAGGGTGAGCCAAAATGTGCAATCCCAAAAATGCTCTTGTTGCACAACACTAGAGAGACGCTAGCACGATTGCACAATAGGCGGATACAAGAACTTGTGCACAACCTACTTAGCAAAAATGCAATGACTTCTATCCCAAGTATGCTCTATGCAAGGTGTTGCTATGATATGATCCAAGATGATCGAGTATGGCAATCTTAATGTTGTATGATGCTATGGTTCTTGCTTAAAAACTCTGTGCTTATCTTTCCTCTTTTCTTAAAAGCTTGTTTGGCTCTTTGATGTTGGAGCTCTTTTCTCATGCAATGCTTGACAAACCGATATAGCAAGTGAGTATGCGATGACAACTTTGTGACACAAGAGATGATACCAATATATGCAACAATGATGTATGTATGCTATGGGAAGTATGATCACTAATGTGCACAAGTCTAGTTGCCGGCAATACTCAATGGCTAGTCTCGATGGGTAAGCAACGCAAAGGAGTAAGGCTATGAAGGCTATCAATGTAATGGCAAGAGTGATATGTCCAATACCAAGATGAGGTTACCGGTCTTGCTTCCGGTATGGTGTCAAAATGGTGGCACGAATACCAAGGTGTAGTTGAGGTGGTCGTTCTTGATGACGATGTAGGACGGCGTCCATGGCGAAGATGAGCGGCGGTGATGTCGATGTCGAACCGTACCTAGATAGCCGGAACACAAAAGGATACGGTACCGCAACTCAAATCCTCAAACCTCGAAGTAGCAAATGTGTCGGAGAGCGAAACGGTCCAAAATGGTTGGGCTATGCGGAAGTGGTGGAGGTATGCAGAAGGATATGTGGTATATGGTGCGCACCGGAACAAAATTTGGTGAAAAATGGACAGAAAACGGGGCGGTGGATGGAGATTGTTGCTGCCAGGGGTCGGATGTCCGAGTGGAAGGCCGGATGTCCGGGCTTGATGGGCCGGATGTCCCGGCTCTGCATCTGGGGACGAACAGGATGAACACCGCGTGGAGAGGTCAAATCCGGGCGAAATTCAGAGGAATTTGTGGATGGAAATTGGGGAAAAATGGATGGGAAGCTAGATCCACTCAAAACAAAGCAAATCCACGGATCCAAACCAACAAAATCTCAACACACCAACAAATCACAAAAAAAAATTGGGGCTATTTTTTGGTGGGGAATTTTCGAATTAGGACGAAAAACAATAAAGCAAGGCTAGAAACAAAACGGGGAGGCTCCGAAATCGTGATCAACGTGGCTCTTGATACCAATATGATGTAGGGTAGAACCCTAATCGGCCGATCTTTCATGAAAGGGGCGGAATCCCGCGAAGAACACGAGGAACACAAAGTGGAAAACGAGAGAAACACAAGGGGAAACAAAGAGGAACACTCAAACCAACATGAATAAGTCACACATGTGCTAGATCCTCGGGTACATAAAGTAAGATACATGATCCATGATCAACTAGGGATGATACACGATAACGGTCTTCTCCGTGAGGAGGTCTTGATGTTCTTCTCCGTGAGGAGGTCTTGAATCCAATGTGGATCTTCTCCGTAGAGGGGCCGCGGTCTCTCTCGTGGAGTAGATCCGATGTGGATGAGCAATGCTCTATCTCTAATATGAGCTAAACCAATGCTAACCCTAGAAAGTTGGGAAAGGTGTAGTATATATAGTCTAGGGGGGAGAAGGGATACACGGGCCTCGACCCTTCACTGTGCGCAGACAGGGGAGGCCGGATGTCCGGGCTGGGGAGGCCGGATCTCCGGGCTGGAGTGGGGGCACTTGTTGCTCTTGGGTTCGGAGGGGCCGGATTTCCGGACTGGTGGCCGGATGTCCGGGGGCTCGGGAGAGGCCGGATGTCCGGGCTGTCGAGGTCGGATGTCCGGGGCCTGTAGCTTCTGGCGGCTGTGCTGCTGTAGTGGATGACGCTCCAGGGGCCGGACGTCCGGGGTCTTGGCTGGATTTCCGGGGCCTGGGAGATGCTCTTGGCTCCTTCCATTGGTTCTCCTCATCCGTGGACTTGGGGACTTGTACATCTTCATGCGCATCTTCGGGAGGGCCCTCTTGGGGCCTAATCATGCACAACACCTCTTACTTAGGTAGTAGCCATGTCTCATGCATAGAAAGTGGAAGTTCGGAGAGGAGTGAGTTCACCTTATCTTCGATAGCCTTGGCTCGGGCTCGTGTCATTGGTCCAAACGGTGTCGTTGGAGGTGTAGGTGCATCAATGGGGATGATCTTGGGATGCTCCGCATTGGGATATCATGTGAAAATTCTATTGGTCACATCATGTTTGACAATCCATTGACCTTGTCATATGCTATGAGTGAGATCTCCCATATCGCATCATTTCAATCTCAACATAGTAACTATGCATGCCCCATTAAAATAAATCCCATTTGCACTGATGGAATAGATGACAAGATGATGGTCATTGGCTTTTGTTTTTCATGTGATGATATTGCCATGCTTCCTTTACATGATTTGCGCAATTCATCTACTATGCCATGCCATGATCACATTGTTCCAAATATGCTTTGTTTTGGATGTTGTCAAAATTCTCCAAGTGTTGTTTCCATTAATGCTCATGAGGAGACCCCCGTAGTTTCCTCATACATATTAGGAGATTTTGATGGATTCTATACTTTGCATGATTCTCATAATTTCTTGGACCATATGCATTCCACGCATAACAATGCTCTAGATATTTCCCATGATGCATTACACAATTTGAGTCTCCATTATGCTATACATAACAATAACCTATCATGATGGATGACATGTTTCTATATCACGCATCTCATCTATTTGAGCATTGGATAGTTTATGCTAACCAACACAAGCATGTGCGCATCATGATGGATGATGTGTACATATACCATGCACACACAGTTTTCCCTTTGTCTTTGTTTTGTGTAGGTACTCACGTATACTCGCCAACCTCTCGATCCCAAGAGTTGACGGAACGAGCTCTTGAGAGCAAAGATGACTTGGGATCCCGTAGACTATCCTTACCACCATTCTCTTCGTGCAATGACTTCATGCATTCCTTTTACTTGGATCTTACACGGCTTTGGGCTATATATCACTTGTTACCTTATGCCCATTCTACCATGTTCACTTTGCATGTTATGGTTGTTTCTATGCCTTCGCCATGCAATTGTGACCCTTGCTTGCATTTACCCATGATTCACCATTTTACTACTCATATGTCTATTTGCATGCTTGGTGGAGATTCTTGTTGCTATTGCCATGTTTACCATGTGCCTCATGCTATTCTTGCTTGTTGTGTTGGGAGAGTGATAATGTCCCATTTCTATTTACATATGGCCTCTCGCCAATATATTGATGATACTTTGCTCATATCCTCCTTTCATGCTTGTGCTATGTCATGTGAAATATTCATGCACACTATCTGCACCCATGACATGCTTGCCATGATTCCTTCTAGTACGTTGCATCTTCGCACTACTAGCTTGCTTGACTTGATCACTATGATTGCTTGCTTTGTCGCATCACCCATGTTTAACACTTACTCGCTTTCTTGGGTTGATGACATATATGCTCTTGCCTCTCACTTGATTTGTCTTGATCATTGTCTCTTGTCTCCATTAGTGGCATCTCTCATATCCCCTATGCTTATTGATCGTGGAGACTTGGACATATTCCATGTGATGCATACTTGTTTGATTGCGCCTATTGTATTTGGTTGTTCTCACATCATATGCCTCCATACTATGAAATGCTCCTTTGTCCTTTCTTATGATGAGCATGATGCATACACTTGTTGGGTATCTTACCACATGAATGATAGGTTTTGCATTTCTGCTAACCTCATTTGTTTTTCTGAGTGTTTGTCATGTTCTTTCATTTTGAAGGATTCTCAAGGCATTTCCATCACGAGACATATTGGTTATGTGAAGGCGTATATGATGTGCAACACCAACATTTTCCACATTCTCATAAAGGTGAACTCTTTCCCTTTGAGCCATTCTCAAATACGCATATTGGATGGGTCACTCTTTCATTGTTGTCTCCTTCTTGTTGTCTACATGAAACATCTCGCTAACGGAGGAGCGACATTGGAGATTGGCTCTATGGACCTTTAAATTGAGGAGCGCTCGGACTTATTGGATGCACCTTCAAACCTACACTCATGCCACGACATCGAGCATTGGTACTCCAACACCTCCATATTAGTTGATTGTGCTCACACATGTCATGCTCGATGGACATATCATACACATGACAAATTTGCATCTTATGCATGGATTGACCAACATTATGATTGCCTTGTTGCATCTTGTATTCCCATGTCATCCATGATATATGAGCTTGTGCATTTCCTTAGCAAATTTGTTGTGATCTTTCTTGATGGCATATTCACACATCATGATCATATTGCCTACCATCAATTGCATGATAACTTATTCATATTGAGCATCCATTGCCATATTCATGCTATTGATAAACCGTCTCACTATGACATCATTTTGCACCGTGGTTGCATTGATCATATTCACAATACATCTGTGTGCACAATGAATGCTTTTGCTCCCATGAATGCTTTGCATACCATTCCATATCTTTTGGATAAGCTTCATGCACCTTGTCATGATCAATCTTGTCGCACAAACTCTTTCTTATTTGATGGACACTTTGTGTGCGCTAACCATTGTATTTCCGAGTGTCGTTTGTGTTTTCTCCTTTTGCATGTATACCACTCCAACGACACCTTGGAGTACTTGGATTGCGCAATGTCTTCAACTTCGTCCAACTACAAGTCCGTCCACAACAACCGTTTCCATGGTGATGAGGATCATGATCCGAGGTCGGATCTTTCCCAAGGGAGGGGAGATGATGCGGAGCATCCTACGATCATCCCCATGTACAGTATGACTTCTCCCCAAGCCCCAAGTGCCCTCATGTTGAGACCTCAAGCATACGCCATTGGACACAAGGTGAACTCACTCCTATCTGAATCTTCCCTTTACGCATGTAAGCCACGGATGCTACTTCAAGCGCGAACCTTGTTCATACTCAGGTACACCCAAGGAGACCATGGAGAACCCAAGGACCAAGGCCAATTGTGCATGGAAGCAAAGGAAGGAGAAGGAAGAAGAGCCAGCTACTACAGGCCCCGGACATCCGGCCCCAGCCCGGACATCCGGACTAGCCCGGACATCTGGCCCAACCCTCGGAAATCCGGGGCCCATCACAGAACGCACCCGAAGCTGAACCCTGTCAGCCCGGACATCCGATTCATCTCCGCTATCTCTTCGGAAGCGGGGTTCAGAGCTGATGATGAGGCCTGCACATGCACACTCACTTACGAGTCTCCCAGTTCTGAAATTGATCCTCTATTCGGTATTTACAAAACCAGCCAGAGTCTCGGGGGCTACCGGATCTCAACATTTTATTAATTACTTTGAACCCAAAACCAATTTCTTAAATACTATTTTTGGGATCAGGGGCTATTGTTGGCCATGCTTTTTCAGGTGGTACACAATGGTATGGCAAAAAGTCTTGGACAAAAGCCACTTCTACGGGTAATACTAGCGTTAAATCTATTTAGTACGAAACAAGTACTAGGACGCATACCTCGAAGCCCTTGATGAGGCCCTTGAAGACCTCGTGCATTCTAACCTCTATGGACCAGAAGCCGCACAACGCCGTGTTGATAAGGGCACAATGCTCTTCTATGATAGAGGTGCCCGTTAAGGCTACCTCCATCTCGTCGGCCCACCCCACGGCAACACTTCCTGGTGGGTGGGGAGGGCGGAACGACCTGAGGTCCCACCACCGTTGTGGTAGGAATGGAGGCGACCGCCACATGCTTGGGGCTGGTCCCCCATCTGGCCCAACCCTTCCTTAGGGACCTCGGTACCATGTCCCCTTGATCTTGTTTGCTCGAGGTCTCGACCTCGGCCATAGAAACCTACACCTCGGCCCCCATAGTGTCGACAGGGGGGCTGGGTCCGATGTCGCTTCCCCCAACCCTTTGAGAGCAGGGGGTCGCAACATGCTCGGGGGTCACAGATGGAGGAAGCCCGTCAGAGATGTCTTTGCCTATATGAAGGCGCTGCAGATCAAGAAGACACGTACCATAAGGTTTACCATATGAACGGGCTCTTGAGCTTTAGTTCAGTCATATCAACATACCTCTGAGGTGTCGGCTTCTTCCTCTTTGGTTGGAGAAGGTCGCCATACGACTCACCGGATAGTGTGATCTTCTCCGGTGGGGCCTGCTTGTGGGAGGGGTCCATAGAGGACTTGCGCAGCCGCTTGCGGCCTTTGGGTTGCGCGTCCTCCTCGGTGTCCTCGAACACCACACCTTTTCCCTTAAGGGAAGTTTCTCCTTATCCCATGTTCCCTTCTCGTCATCCTCGTGTGTGGAGGAGGCATGGGTCACCCCAGATCGGGTCACTGAGGTTTCCCATGTGTGGAGGCCGGCCCTCCCCTTCGGAGGCTTCAACTCTTTGGGCTGCACCATGTACGGCTCCTTGCTTAAGAGAGTCGTGAGTTGAGGAGACTTCTCCTCCTCTAGTAGTGGTGCTGGACACATCATCTATTGTGCCTTGGGATCAACTTTTGAAAGGGCAGAACGAACCATTCAATGCAGGTTTGTTAGATCAAAAGGAATGCGAAATGTAAAGATGCATATTAAAATTACCGCAGAAATTTCGCGGGCGACTTCGAAGCCACTGTCTCTCCCCTCTAGGGGAAACTCATTTTGGGACAGCTTGGATAGTGACGTCCACATCCTACAAAGGGAGGTATGGAAGAAGTGGTCCACTGGCACCGTGTCTTTGGGCTTGAACGCCTACATCGGGCTGGCCTAAAGCCGAGGGGCGGGATGTGGCGGTGGAGCATGACGTCAACCACCTCCACCAGCTTTATCTTATTCTTGCCAGTCAAAAATTTGATCTTCTTCTGCAGCTCTGCCACCTCTTCGGGGTTCCCCTAATCCATGCCCTTCCTCCTCCAGCAGGCAGGCCTCCTCAGAGGACCAGCCAAGAAGGCTGGGACCTCGGCCTGACCAGCGGCAAGTGGCTTAGTGACGTAAAACCACTCGCGCTGCCACCCCTTGATGGTCTAGATGAAGGTGCCCTTAAACTAGCCGACCTTCTGGTTCTTGCTGATCATTGTTCCCCTACATTCCGTGAGCTCAGAGCCGCTGGACTTCGTCTTGATGCCGAACGTCATAAGGCACGATGTGAAATGTGGCTCGACACAGAGAAAGGCCTCGTAGGTAAGAATGAAGGAGGCGAGGTGTAGGATGGAGTTTGGGGCCAGATGATGGAAATCCATCCCATAGAAGAAAACGATCCCGTGCACGAAGGGGTGCAGTAGGAACCAAAGAACTTAGATGAGAAAGGGAATAAAGACTACCCTCTCTCTAGGATTGGGAGTGAGCACGTGTTGTTTTGGCTCCGGCAGCTGAGTGGCTACATTGGCCAGGATGTACACCGCGCTTCGCAGCTCTAAGATTGTGTCCTCCGTAACGGAGGAGCCGGGCCAATGCCCCTTGAGGGTGGCGTCTGCCATGGCTGGGAGGAAGGAGGTGTGGGCACTGAGAGGTGGTGTGGATTCAGACTTGGATCTGGGCGCTAGAGCTCGAAAGGCAGTAGGCAGGGAGGAATGGAAGCATACTATTCTTATCGCTCCCCCTTTCCTTTTATATAGGCCAATAAAAGGCCAAGAGTCCCCCCGGTTGCACCATTGAAAACGTCACTACCTGAAAAAGATGTCGTTATGCGTACGGGTTGAAACAAAATCTTGATGATATCCCTTGAAAAACGGGCATGACCTCTGCTTCGACGGGACGTGCCAATGAAAAAATTGCCTCGGGCCGTGGTTCGAGCAACAGTAACTGACCCGCACAATTATATGTGGTGCCTCTTCGGTAAAGTTGTTGGCCTGTAGGTGCTATTCACACCTATGTGGATGGCCTTCGAGGCTGAGTAACCTCAAGTTTCGGACATTAACAGAGTTCAGTCGAATCCTCCTTGGGGGCCAATTCTTTCAAGGAAGGCCCCACGGTAGCTCGCAATAAAGGTAAGGATCTTGAGTCATCAAAAAAGAAACTCGTCTGTCAAGCCAAAGACTCTGGAGCTGAAGCACTCAGTCAGATAGCATCGTCCTTGGGGTAGAAGACCAGTTCAGGGGCTACTGACGGTGTATTGGACTAGGGAGTACCAACCTAGGTGGCCCAAAGTCCTCAGGCTAAGTCTATGGGCCCTCTTTCTCCTAAGGAAGGACTCCAGAAGCATCGCACCTCGATGTGATCAAGACAGTTTCTGCCGAAGACTTTACGTATACTCCAATGACATCTTCCACCGCCGCCATATGCATCCTTAGATCTAGAACCGACTATGTAAGCCTAGGTGCCCCTCTAGTGTATATAAGCCAAGGGGTTTAGCCTGTAGAGGGGATCTGATCATAATCACATCCACCTAGCCTTAGGGTTAGAACACAACTTACAATCTTGAGGTAGATCAAGCTTGTACTCGATACACAACCATCAACACAACCAAAGCAGGACATACAATATTACCTCTTTGAGAGGGCCCAACCCTGGGTAAACACTGTCTCCTTTGTCCCTTGTTACCTATTGATCTGAGATACATAGCTTGGGACCACCTACCCCGAGGTGTGCTGGTTTTACCACCGACACATGGCAAACAGGTCAGTGATCAGAATTGGGTGGGAATACCGATAATAACAAAGTCGATTCCTGTTAGTAAGTTGCATGCATTGATGGCAAACACTTTCTAGTAAAACATTGCTAGCGGTTGATGAAATCGTCACTGATGGTTCCATCGTTCAATTGTATGCGATGGGATTTTCCCCTTTTGCACAACATCTATGCTCTTTCTACAGAACAACAACATATATACATATAACAACATGATTGCGTAATCAAAATAAACATCCAATTACATAAATGACTACAGATAACATTTGCACAACTCAATAAACAATTACATGCATTATAAACTAGGAGAAATGATCATAAAATTATCTACTTCTTGTGACGCTTGCGACCACTGCTCTGCTTGTGGCTCGATCCCTCGTGTGGGGCAGTAGAGAAGCACTTCCTAATGCTAATGATCTACCTGTGCATGACGTAGCGCTAGTATGCGTCCTTGGCGCATACTTGATGTGGTCTTCATCCAGTCTCTACACCCAGGCCCTGTGCCTGGCAGCCATGTTCTTGTTGCAGTCATCCTTCATGTTTCTGTAGTAGGGGTCGATGACGGCCGCGGCAAGGCCAACTAGGGAGTCCTCCTTTGTGCTGCCCTAGACTCTATACTGGCCCTGGATGTCGACAAGCTTCTGGCAGGCAAAGCCCAAAGTCTTGAGCACCTTTACATCGTTGGTGGTGCCCACCATAGAGAAGCTGTAGTCGAGGCTGTTCATACCTGGCAAAACGCTCGTGATGGTGTCCTAGACTAGGGGGTCCTAGCCCAGTCGGACTAATGCATGGGCCAGACTACCAACCCATTAAAGAAGCAAGACTCTAGAGGCCCTCGAAGTATGGCGGCTGAAGACCTGGCATGTACTTCAAGTTTATTAAGATTCGACATGTGAATCCTTAGATGGCAATCTACCAGATGTAACCTTAGATACTTCCTAGTGCCTATTTAACTAGGAGGTTTAGTCCATAGAGGGGAATCCATTCGTACACCCATTCATCATACCTCTAGGGTTTAGACCACAACTTATGATCTCGAGGTGGATCTACTCTATACTTTGATACCTTCATAATATAAACAAGAGCAGGATGTAGGGCTTTACCTCCATAGAGAGGGCTCGAACCTGGGTAAATCCCCTCTGTGTTCTTCTCCTATTACCCATCGATCCAATCTAACAGCTCGCCCCCTACCCGAGGTCTGCCCGGTTTGACACCAACATTGCTGCTTTCATTGAGAGCTTGTTGTTGGATCACCTAGGATTGATGGCTCATCTGCTGATCAGTAGCTGCATTGTCTATGGTGACATCTTCATCATCGGCCAGCTTTTCGCTTTCGACATCATCATTTTGCATACCGATCCAACTAGCCATCTAGGTTGTGTGGAGAATTTAGCTCCTAACCGAATCATCATGTTCAGAACCATGGAGTACACCGCGGACACTCGAGGGATCTGGTCCTCTTATGGTGGACCTCAGACCAACACGAACCCTCTCGCGCCATGGCTACGAAGCCGGATTACGGCGCGGACCTTGGATCCGTCCTCCTCCCAAAGTAGGCCACGGAGATAGATCTAGTGGTCAGCGTGTCCGATGTAAACACTGAGCCCTTGGATGCCTCGGTACCGAGCTTGTCTTCAGACCCGACAACGCCCATCACTCCACCAACAACCAAGGCAGTTACTATTCCCGCCACCCAAGGATTAACCCCGGACGAGCAAGAGGCCGGAGCCATCTCAATTGGCTCAAAAAAATATTCTAGATCAGCCTGACCGATGCCCAGACCCTAGATATCAAGGAGATCTCAAAAGCAAAGATGTGCTGGATCGAATCCAAAACATGGCGATCTCATCGCCGTGTATGATAAGATCGGATGTAGAGCCGATGATCGGGAAATTATCATCCCACCCACCACCCACTTGGCCCCACGGTCGAGGACTTAACCGACTTGCTCGACTATGGCCCCGACGAGGCCACTTACATGGATGAAGACGTCGGTGATGACCCTAGGGCAGAACCACTTGCGGCCATGCCCCATACAGGGAAGTGGGCTGCAACATCCACCTACGATGCTTACATGGTCGATACTCCGAAACAGAAGTCTAAGGAGAAGCTGAATGAAAACCTTAACCGTCACCACTCTAAAAAGCGATCTAAGGGCCATGAAGGGAGCAGGAGTACAACCAGCACTGCGGGCAGCGACAATGATGGTGTTGCTCATGAAGCCGCAGAGAATTTGGGAGAGGACAATCAAGCCTCCCCCGGCCAACAAAACGGGCCCGCCAGAACACCCAAGGAGGTCAACCTCGATGACATGGTTATGCAGAGCATCCTATGATCATCCCCATTTACACTACGAGTACTCCCCAAGCCCCAAGAGGACATACAATGAGACCTCGACCATTCACCATTAGACACAAGGTGAACTCCCTCCTCTCCGAACCGTCACTTTCTACATGTGAGACATGGCTACTACCTCAAATGTATGTGCTATGCATGACCAGGAACCAAGAGGAAGACCATGGAACAACTAGGAGCATTGGACAAGATGACTAGGACACCAAGTGCGAGGAACAAGAGGAAGAGCTGCCAGGAAGCTACAGCTCTCGGACGTCCGATGACCTCCGAACGACCGACGATCTCCGGACGTCCGACGCCTGGAGATTCCATCACCCAGAACGACTCTAGCCGAGGCATCCTACAGCGCCCCGACGACCGCCCGATGCCGGACGTTCGAAACTCGTCGGGAACCGAATGATTGACCCCGTTCGGATATTCGGTGTTCCTCGACCAGAGCCAAAACATCAGAAGTTCGATGCTCTCCAGACGTCCGGACCCCCGCGAGCGACCGGACGACCGATGCCTGTCGGACGTGCGACACCACCTGTCCGCGCATAGTGTATCGGACTGAGCCCATGTACCCCTCCGCCCTCACTTACCACTTCGTAGCCCTAGACTATATATACTCCTCCACCTCCACCATTCTAGGGTTAGCAATGGTTCATCTCATTTTAGAGATAGAGCTTTGCTCATCCACTTGATACTTTCTTCATCAGAGACCGTGGCCCACAGAGAAGATCCCCCAAGTGGATTCAAGACCCCTCACGGGAAGACCTCTCAGGACCTCCTCACGGAGATGAACTAGCTACCTTTGTCATGAGGTATGGCAATGTGACAATGATAAGTCTAAGCAAGATCTCTAGCATGTGTGCAATATGTCATGGTGTAAGCAAGACATGAAATAGAATCCACAATATTCATGCTCATGGCTTAGGGGTTCTCGAAAGAGAAGGATATCACCTTGTCGGGGTACACAATCAGGGGTGTGTTTCCCCTGACTTGTGCATGAACGAAAAGCCTCCACCCCGGCAGCCAGAGCCTGACGATGGAACGGCTACTTCAACACACAAAGCAAGGCCAAGCTAGAGAAACAACTCTTCGTGAGATCAAGGAGTGGATCAAGAAGACCAAGTCAGTATACAAGACAACAGAACACCACCTTGGGAAGGCCTCCCTTGCCAGGCAGGAGAGCCTGGCCGGGTTGAGGCCGCCCTAGGGACAAGTCCAAGATTTCCTCGGCAGGCTTGCCAGGTCGCAAGGAAATCCCGCCAAGGCACCACCGCTCCACCGCATAGCGACGCAAATCACTTGTTAGTGTGGTGTCGAGCCTCTAGATGATTAAGTGGCTTCCACTAAGCACGTGGCGACCCGTTGGAAGACAGATCACACCCATTTGACACCTGTCCAGAGGCGTGTCGAGCAGATAAGCAGAATATGATTAAGCGACACGACCAGCTTGCCAGGCTACTCCCTCAGCATGACACCTAGCAATTCATTTAATGCACTTTGTCCTAACTACCAGAGTTAGGTATGATAGCACTGTTAGATATCTAATCACTAGATAAAGACTGTTTCGCCATCGTGGTTACCCCTTAGCTATAAAAGGAGGTCCAAGGCAAAATAGAGAAGGACTCGGACCCCTCACACTTGTACGCGCGTAGCTGCTCCCCCAAGGCAACCTTGCCAGGTTCGAGCGTTGCGCGTTGTTGTATTCTTCCACCTAATCCACCAAAGTAGGCGTATGGTTTTATGCCTCACGGCGGCCCGAACCTGGGTAAAAATCATCTGTGTCATCGTCGTCGTGCTGCTTCATGGCTTCTGCTCTTTGTGCAACGTGAGCTCCCCCTTGCCGAACCACAAAGGGGCTCATGGCCCCATAGGTGATCATGTTCTTCCACAACATCTTTGGCGCGCCAGGTAGGGTGGCTCGCTTGCGTGAACTCGAAGTTGTGAACAATGCATCCATCATCATCATCATCATCATCTTCATCGCCGCACTCTTCGTCAGTGGTTATGAAGAAGAATGGTACTACTCCCCAGCCTCATCCCTTCCATATTCCATTGTTCATCTCGGCCACAGTAGCAGCGATGACGAGGACGAGGGACGATGGCACAACAGTTGCCATTGTTGGCACGGAGGGCGTGGCCACCATGCTATCCGCGTCTGGAAGTAGGAGCGAGACGTGCGGTGGTGTCACCCTCCTCGCGGTCTCCTATCAAAGTGGATCCGATCCCAAAAGGTGTCGCTTGGGCGGGAGGACAAGAAAACGGTGCGTAATTGGCCTCCCCCTCGCTTCTCACTCATCAATGATTAGGTCGCGCGATGTTGAGGCCGCCAGCGTCGATAAGCCCACTAGAGCTTGATTATGCATTTATCTCGCCAAGGATAAATCCTGAGTTGAGCGCTAGAGAGAATCCGTTGGTTGGCGGTCCCGGCAAGCGGACCCTAGCAAGGCCTTTTTTGCGCCAGTGTGTCCTTCACGCCACCCACCGAGAGATCATTGGAAGTGAAGGAAAGGAGGGAGGGGCCAATTCTTTTCCTCTTCCACCATATGACATCAATTGCAAATGTTTTCGCAGACTCCCCAGCTCGTGCCGGGGTGGGTGCATAACTAATGGACTGCCTAGTCCCTTCCTTGTGCTCCTTCTTGTTTTTTATCTTTGCATAATGGAAATGGACGTGCGAGCAGAAGTCTCCCCGGGAGGCATGAATAGGAAGGACAACCATAGGTGGAAGAGGAGATGTTATGCGTAATCAAATATACACCCCGGCAAGAGGGGAGCATAGACAAAAGGTAAGGTGGCATGCTTGTTAACTTTTCTTCATAGCCTACACTTCCGCATCCCTCGGACAACCAAGGTTTCGTATGGCAAGCCCCTCGTACGATGGAACCTTACTTTATTTGTCTGCGCCCTCGCTTTGTTTTGATCCTGCTTAACAAAGTGGGTGGCAGCGTCAAGGACTATTAAGGAAAAACTCACCGGCAGCCAACCCTCGCCAGCTGAATGCTAAGGACCCGTTCGTCAAAGTAATCGCGACAGTATGCTTGTTGGTGGGCAACCAAAATACGCAAGGGAAACTAAACGTATGGATATCAATTGGTAAACATAAGAGGGATAGCATGCATTAGCAATAATAAACATCAGTTCGACAAGCACCAAAGCAAGAATAGCACAGAGCCTAAAGACAGAATATATGTCGTGTCTTATTACAGGCCGTCACGACAACAAGAATGGCTCAAGGCTGAGCCCTGCAACGTCCGGGAACCCTTGGGACTGAGAGAACCTTGTCGGCAAGAGGACTGACCTTCACCGCGGCTTCTTGAAGCCGCCAGACGGGACCTGACGGCGGCTTCTTGAAGCCGCCAGCAAGGTTGAGGTCTAGGTGGAAGAAAGCGAGGTTGCTCAGGACCAGGAAGAGGGCATCGCAAGCAAGCTTTCGGGACTCATCAGCGAAGCGGGAGGCCCTGTCGTCATCATATGGCTTTAGCCCTTCGATCAAGCCTTTAAAGAAAAGCGTCAGCTTCACACTTGGGACTTCATGCTTACCAACGGAGAAGGCCCAACTCTTCATGTCCTGCTTTGAGATCTGGGCTGTGAGGCGTTCAGCGATGCCAACCATGCTCTTGGTCCAGAGGTCACGCTGCTGGATTTGGTTTTCAAGCTTGTCTTCTGTGTCCTTCTTGAGAGCCCTGGCCTTGGTCAGATTTGTCGTCAGCAACCTCTCACGGCAACCGACGGACTCAATTTCCTTCTCTAAGGAGCCAAGCCTTGCCTTCATATCAGAAATGGTGCCGTTGGCGGTGTCAAGGTCCTGGCTCTTGGAGGAAAGCTGCAATTGTACGTCCTTCAGGATGGTCTCTGCTTTCTGCGCTTCTTCCTTGAGAGCCACGATCTCCTTGTTGCTCCCAGCAAGGTCTTCCGCCAGCTTGCTCACTTGAGGATCAAGATCAGTCTTGGCGGAAGAGGCGACAACTAGCTCATTGGTAACATTCTTCAATTGGGCTGAGGATTCAAGGGTACGCATGCTGAGAGGGGCCTTGTGGCAGTCCTCCAAGTCCTTGGTGCGCTACTAAACAAGAGCCTCAATTTCTTCATCCTTGCCATGGAGGGTGGCCTCAAGGTTTCCTTCCCGAGAGGAGATGTCCTTCTCCTTGGCATTGAGAAGTGCTTCGCGCTCCGCCAAGTGGACCTCCTGGGCAGTGATATCTTCCTTGGCCATGGTTAGCACCTCCTCTTGCCGCATGATGGAGTGGGACTGCTTCTTGTACCATTCGGCAGCTCATTGCCCTTGTCCGCCAGCTTCTTGCCCATAAGATCAGCAGAATCATGCTGCTCCTTGACTGCATGGGCCGTAAGATTGTACTTGTGCTGTACATCTTTGAGCCCTATTGCAATGGATTCCAGGAAAGCCAAATCCTTGGCGCTATCAGTAGAATCACCAGTTTCTTCAACTCTCTGAGATAGCGGTGCAAGTATGCGTCTGATTTCTTCATCGAAGTCTGCGTCAGCTCATGCAGATGAGCTTGAAGCAACAGATCCAAATTGGGCGAGGACTAGCACCAACTTGCTTGGGGAAGGTTTCGGAGCCGCGGCCAAAGGAGAATTCAAGGGAAATGGCCCCATGGATTGGAGAGGGGCCTTCTCTTCAATGACTGCTTCCGGGCCAGATGCACTGCTGGGGATTTTCTCCATCTCTTCGGGGGATTCCTGTATATCCCCAGCAGTCTGTTCCTGGCCTTCCGTGGCAGCAATCCTGGCGGCCTCCTCGGCAGCATCCTTCCCAATACTGGCGACCTCCTCCAAAAGCCCCGGTTCGTCAGCTGCCGGGGCTGCAAACAAAAGATTGACAATGTTCATCATTAAACCATCCCAACATTGGTGAATAAAACTTACTTAGATCAAATTTACATGCTACAACATGCTCAAATAAGCAAAGATGAAATAAGT
Source organism: Triticum urartu (assembly GCF_056163025.1). NCBI lineage: Eukaryota > Viridiplantae > Streptophyta > Magnoliopsida > Poales > Poaceae > Triticum > Triticum urartu. The sequence continues at coordinate 265,216,395 of NC_141876.1, forward strand.
CATTTGACACAGAATCGTCACCAAGATTAGATGTCATATCAAAATGATTAAACATTGGTTCTTTTGCATCAACAGTTAATTCAATGGGTGCACTCAAAATTGTTGGTATTTCAGTTGTTTGATCACATGATGCATTCATGATAGTAACACGATTCTCTAAAATAGGTGGTGTGCTCAAATCAATAGGTAACTCAACACTTGATGTATTCAAGTTAACTAGGCATGAATCATTCTCATGTGAAAGTGGAAAATCTATACCTTTGTCATTACCTCTTATGATCAACTCAGATGATGTCGGCACTCTCAGTGGTGATGTGTCACATGATGGAGATGATGTAGACCTTGCAACAACGGATGTGGTTGTCATAGTACGCCTAGTAGTTGAAGAAACATCTGTATCAACACTTGGAATGTGCACCTTGCGCTTGTTCTCTTTGTGGGCAACACGTCGTTTTATTTCTTGTTCAGCTTTGCAAGCAAGACTAAACAAATAGTCCATATGATAACACTCTTCATGAATTAGTATGTCCTGAATATCTGTGGCACCCCGGCTCAGAGCAACCGGTTTACCATGCATTGCCAGCCTAGAGACCCTGTCTTCTGGCAACACACAACATCTTGGTACAGAAAACAACCGCTTTATTGATGCTAGCAGATCAATGTTTATATTACAACAGGTAACGAGGCCAAGCGGCACACACACGGTGCGACTGAACAATATGTAAATTATTTAGTGAACATAAAGGGGCCTCGATCATAAAAACTACGGGGCAGCGGAACAACGTCGTAGCGGAACTCCATAGCACAGGGACACCGATGCGGACACGATCTAGACTCGGACAGCACTCCTTTCCAACGAGGTTTTCCTGAAATCTGGCATCACACACCAGGTCAGTACATTGAATGTACTTGCAAGCTCACAACAAACATAAACATAATGACAAACAATATCATGATAATTAACCAATTATTAATAATAAAACAATATAGCCAACATGTTGTGATCATGCTCTTGTGAGAAAAATCTCTCGGACTGTCTTACCAACGTCGATCGCTCTTGGATCACAAACGTACTAACCTCAAACTAGGGATATCTCGTGATCTTTTTGGCGACCACCACCATGACCAATATTTGGTCTCAAACGATGATCCTTCCGGCGATCACAACCACGACCAACACTTGGTTTCAAACAACAAGATGACCTTCCCGCCATCATCAACAGTGCAAAGTTCATAACTTAGTGTGCAAGATTTATTAAATGTTGACCCATGGTGTGACCTACTTTTGAGCGTGTCCGTAACCGTGGACTCGGCTATCGATAGATTAACACACTCCGTAGAGGTAGCACACTGTACCCACACCACGGAACCTATGGCCTCGCACTCCCATTCTGGTGGACCAACGGCATTTCGACGAAACCCCACCATTGTCATGACACTCTCCCGACCACTTCGACTCACTCCCCACTGGGCTAGTCCTGGGTGGCCACGTGTCTACCAAAGACACAATGACCACCGTCATGTCCAAAACATAAACTGTCCCACACGGGGACACGGTACCAAAAATCTCAACAACGGGCACACAAGGTTATGTCTGCTTACCGGGCCAGGGTACCGCACGCCCATAACCTGCCCTCATTGGAGGCACCGACCAGAGGCATGACAATGGACCGAATAAAGGCCTTGCCATAAAGGCAAATGTGGTTGCACTGGGAAAAACTCGATTCAGTGGCACCATGACCCGGTCACCGATATATTCAAGTTGAGTTATTATCAGGTTCAACTTGAAGTGAAAATAACCAGTGTCATAGTATGCCATGAAATGCAACACTAACATATGCATCACATATCAACGGAAATGACTGAGTCAACTATATCCACACTAAGCATAAACATCAACAACTCATGACACTTCTCTGGTTAGGATTAAACCTTACTTTAAAAAGAATCTTTTCTAGCAAATTTATCATTTTCTCATGCAAGAAAAATAACTCCATATAATTACTTATATCCATAACTATATTACTCTTTCATAACAAAAATTAATTCTAGTTTCTTTACCAACTTAGTTAGCTTTAAACTTTCTGTAAATCAAGCATATTAACTTGAAGAAGCAACTAACAGATTATAAATAACATAATAGTGATTTAAATGCATGGATTAAATCATTCATTCAAGTAGGAAAATCACAAATATTGTAATGGCACCATGAAAATGTTGTTGTGGCTTGCCTTAGTGCAGATGAGGTTCACAAGCCTCCTTGTGATCCTCAAGACAAGCCTCACCCTCTGAAAATATTTATAAACACAAAAAGAAAACATCAAGAACCCTTCTGAAATTCACCAAAAAATCTAGACAGCAGGGAAAAATCCCATTTTTGGTGAGCTGCTAGATTTCTTTACAAAGAACACAATGCAAAAAGAATCAATTCATTTGGACTTATGGTTAAAGAGTTTTGGCTGTTTGAAGCTCTTTGGAAAAATATGAATTTGAATTTTAAATAAAAACAGACTGGGGGCGGGGGTGACGTCGAAGGCGTAAAGCCTCGGTGCGCCACCACTCATACCGCTTCGCGCGCGTACTGAGTGGCTGACTAGCGGGCCCCGCTAGTCAGGTGAGGGGGAGAGGGAGAAGGAAACAGAGGACAGCACGGCTTCACCGGAGCACATGCCGGTGATGAGGGCTTCTTGGCCAAAACGAGAGGGAGGGATCGAGAGAGGAGACGGAGGCGCACCTGCCCGTACCCGTAGAGTAGCTAGGGATGGTCGGATGGTGTTAGAATCAACCTCTCTAGAGGAGGAAGAGAGCGGAGGTCGCCGGAGATGAAGACGACGGCGAACAAAGGCGAGTCCAGGTGCTCCAACCAGACGGAACAGCAACACCGGAGAGCGGCGGAGGCCCTGGAAGGGTTGCCCAGGCCTGGGAGGGGCTGGAGCTACAGAGACGACCTGAGGGGATCGCCGGTGAGCTCGAGCTCGGGGACGGCGGCCCGCGGCCTGCCCGGCCGGGCTACGGCTATCTACGAGATTGTGGAGTGTGTGGGAGGCGTGGATGGTACTCGAGGAGGCTGGGGTGGGCTCCATTTATAGCCGAGCGTCGAGGGGGGTTCGGGCTCCGCCGGTGGACACCTGGACACGGCGCCCGGTGACGAATGGCGTCAGTGAGAGGAGGAGAAGGCGCCGCAGCTCACGCGGGGACTGTGGGCGAACGGGGACGAGCACAGGGGCACTGGGGTGACGATGAGCACAGTGCGCACCGCACTGTTACGTTGGCCGGACCGTGCCCATGCTCGCTGCGGCGTCAGCAAGCGCTAGGAGGGAGTTAAGAGAGCTGGGACGAAGATTGTGGCGAAGTTTGGCAAGCTTAGGCAGTCGGGGCAGCGAGCACGCGAGCAACAGAAGCTCGGGCGCGACGCAGAGTGCGTTGACACACATGTTGGCATCGTGTACACACGTGGTCACCGTGTGAACTCTGCCCTCAGGCTGACCTAAGTCCAAATTTCATGTCTGGCTTGTTGTTTGTGGTAGTTTTGAAGATTACCACGCTTTGGTTTGGATCCAGACGCAGTAGGATAGATTTCAACTGCCTAGTAAGTTTCTGATCAGTAGCTTTGAGAGCTTACTGTGGTCAAATGGCTGGGATTTGGGAGCTAGGCTTTGGAGGTTAGCAATCATCTACTAAGGTGATGATGCACAAGAAAAATCAGCCACAATGGAGCAAGTAAAATGGTAGTTGCTGTAGAAACCACCATTTCTGTCCAGAACAGAAAATATTTTCCGTAGAAAAAATACTGCAAAAAGTGGTGCAATATTTTTGCTCGGGATGGTGCCCTAGGGTTCAAATAATATTTGTGAATTTTCTCAGATTTTTGTGGGCAATAAAAATTGGGGTTGCTTTGGAGCACATTGAGCTAGCTAGGGTTTAAGAGAGGGAAATGAATATTTTTCATTTAAGAAAAATATTCCAAATATTATTTTGAGGTGAACCAGAGTGGCAATGATGGTTAGAGAGGGAAATGGGACACTTGGGTGAAAGCCAAGGGGTACCCAAGTGTTGAAGTCCACATGAAAAGATTCAAAACTCCAAATTTCAAATTCAAACCAACTGAAATCAGGCAAAGAAAAGAGGGCAAAAACCAGGCTGTCACAAACCTCCCCCACTTTGAATGAATCTCGTCCTCGAGATTCGGTTGCTTGGGAAAACCATTCTGGATAATGTGCCTTTAGAAATTCTTCCCGTTCCCACGTTGATTCTGACTCTGTGGGATGCTCCCACTAAACCTTGTAGAACTTCCTTACTTTACTACGAGTGACCCTTTCCATCTGATCCAAAATTTTAACCGGCCTCTCTTAGTATGTTAAGTCCTTTGCCAACTCTATTTCAGTCATAGCAGTCTTTTTCTCAGGCGGCGATATGCCTCGCCTCAACTGTGAAACATGAAACACGTTGTGCACGTCCGACAATTCAGGGGGTAGTTCCAACTGATATACAACAGTACCCACTCGTGACATAACTGGAAATGGGCCAATAAATCTGGGTGCCAACTTTGCACGAGTATGGAATCTCTTGATTCCTTTCATAGGAGTGACCCGGAGGTATACGTGTTCTCTGGGTTCAAAACTGATCTGTCGGTGCTTTGCATCATAATGACTCTTCTGTCGAGATTTGGCCAATTGCAATCTGTCTCCGATTTCCTTAACTTGTTTCTTAGCTTCCATCATGAGATCTGTTCCGAAGATACGGCTATCTCCAGTTTGAGACCAATTTAAAGGAGTGCGGCACTTACGGCCATACAAAGCCTCATATGGTGACATCTTTAGACTGGTCTGGAAGCTATTGTTGTAAGAGAACTCGGCATACGGCAGTCAGTCTTCCCATTTAGGTCCTTTGGCCAAAGCACAGGATCGCAGCATATCTTCGAGTATTTGGTTTACCCACTCTGTCTGTCCATCAGTCTGAGGATGATAAGTGGTACTGTATTTCAGCGCTGTCCCCAAGGCTTGATGGAGATGTGACCAAAAAGCGGAGGTAAAAAGTGAACCTCGGTCATAAGTGATGGTTTGGGGTACTCCATGCAGACTGAATATTCTGGATACATACATCTGTGCAAGTTGATCCACTCGATATGTGGTTCTGATCGGGATAAAGTGAGCAACCTTGGTTAAGGTGTCCACTATGACCCAGATTGCATCATTACCTCGCTGAGTCTTAGGAAGTCCTATGATGAAATCCATGCAGACATCATCCCATTTCCATTGTGAAACTGGCAACGGTTGGAGAAGTCCGGCTGGCTTCTGATGCTCCGCCTTCACCTTGTTGCATATGTCGCAACAGGCCACAAAATAGGCAATGTCTTTCTTCATTCCATCCCACCAGAATATTTGTCGAAGGTCTTCATACATTTTCGTACCTCCAGGGTGAATGGAATACGAAGACTCGTGTGCTTCTGACATGATTTTCTGCTTTAAATCTGCTTGATTGGGTACACAAATCCTTCCACGGAAGCAGAGGGTACCAAATTGATCCTTCGAGAAATCTGAAGTCTGTCCTGCTACCATATTCTTGGGATGTTTCTGCAGGATGGTGTCAGCTGGCTGGGCCTTGCGGATCTCGTCCTCAAGTGTGGGGGCAACTTCCAAAATATTAGCAAGGCCGGCATCAACTATGACCAGGTTGAGCTGAGCAATCTCCACTTGAAGTTAGGAGGCAAGGATTTCAATATGACATTTAGGCTGACAGGCTTTTGACTGCGTGCATCGGCAACCATGTTAGCCTTACTCGGGTGATAATTTATTCCAAGATCATAATCCTTGACTAACTCAAGCCATCTTCGTTGACCGAGATTTAAATCTGGCCGAGTAAATATATACTTGAGACTTTTGTGATCGGTAAAAATTTGGCACCTCTTCCCGATAAGATCTTGTCTCCAAATTTTTAGAGCATGAACTACCACGACCAATTCCAAATCATGAGTAGGATAATTTCCTTCGTAGGGCCGTAGCTGTCGCTACGCATAGGCTACTACCTTGCCGTCTTGCATAAGTACGCATCCAAGTCCTTGTCTGGAGGCGTCACAGTATACATCAAAACTGCGGTAGATATCAGGAAGAGTCAACACAGGTGCAGTCGTCAGCCGTATCTTTAGCTCATTGAAACTTTTCTCACTGTCCTCAGTCCATTCAAACTTCTTATCCTTTTTGAGTAGCTCCGTCATGGGTTTAGAAATCTTGGAAAACCCTTCAATGAAACGACGGTAGTAACCGGCTAATCCAAGAAAACTCCATATCTGTGATACGGTTGTGGGTGGCAACCAATCGAGCACATCATTTACTTTGCTCGGGTCTAGGGCTATACCTTCGACGGATAGTACATGTCCAAGAAATCCAACTTGCTTGAGCCAAAATTCGCATTTACTGAATTTGGCGTATAGCTGATGGTCGCGGAGTCGTTGTAACACTGCTCGGAGGTGTTCTTTGTGATCTTCTTGACTTCTTGAGTAAATAAGTATGTCGTCGATGAAGACTACCACGAACTTATCGAGGAAGTCCATGAATACTTTGTTCATCATATGCATGAAGAAGGCAGGGGCGTTGGTGAGACCAAAGGACATAACTGTATATTCATAAAGACCGTATCGAGTTGTGAATGCGGTCTTAGGAATATCTTCCTTTTTAATCTTGAGCTGATGATATCCTGTCCGTAAATCAATCTTGGAGAATACCTTGGCCCCACTGAGTTGACCAAACAAGTCATCAATCCTTGGCAGCGGATATTTGTTTTTGATGGTGACATCATTCAGCTGACGGTAATCCACACACATGCGGAGGCTGCCATCCTTTTTGTCCACGAAGATAGCAGGTGATCCCCATGGTGAAGAGCTGGGACGGATATATCCTTTCTGGAGCATTTCATCAAGTTGTTTCTTTAGCTCCACTAATTCTGATGAGGGCATCCGGTAATACTTCTTGTATAACGATGCGGTTCCGGGCACAAGATCTATTGCAAACTCAAGCTCTCGATCTGGTGGCATGCCTGGCAGCTCTTCTGGAAATACATCAGTAAACTCACTGACCACAAGAATTCATTCCAATTCAGCCATAGCGGTGAAGACCATTTCTTTCTTGGGTATGCTTCGGCGAGCATAGAATTTGGCAATCTGCCCCTTCTGACTGGTCAAAGTGACTTCTCGGGTCGCGTAATTTATGCATACTTGATATTGAGTCAGCCAGTTCATACCAAGATAACATCCAACTTAGCAGACTCAATAATTATCAAAGAAGTTGGAAAACATACTTCGTTGATATTGATTTCCAGATTACGACAGACCAGATTGCTCTTGATTAAGGATCCCGGGGTTTGTACCAGCATATTCTTGCCCAAGAGCAAAGAAGGAAATTTGTTTTGGGCAACAAACTCTGAGAAATAAAATAGTGGGAAGCCCGAGAGTCAAATAAAATTACCGCAGGTATGTTATTAACAGAAAACATACCAATGACGACTTCAGGGTTCTCTTGGGCTTCATTGAAGGAGAGGTGATGAACGTGCCCAGTGATGTTTGGCTGGTTCGGGCATGATTCCATAAAGTTGACTTGTGGCCTGAATAGAGCATTCGCCTTGCTGTTCTTGGGACACGGTCTGGCATAATGTCCGGTTTGCCCACAACTGAAGCAAGAATTGTTGTGCTGGTGCTCCTCGTGCACTGGGTTGGTCACGACATTCTTGACTTGGGTGGTGGTCTTGTTAACATTCGTTTGCCAATTGGGCTTGTATTCCACCTGAGTCTGCTGCCAGGTACGGGCCTTTTGCATGGGTTGCCCATCCTTCTTTGGCTCAAACTTGCGCTTGTGGTTGTTGTTAGCAGGCCTATTATCCGATACAAGCTTGTGTTCCCTTTTAGCAATGAAAGCCTTGTTCACAAAGAGTTTGGAAATCTGGGAAATCAAACATACTGAGGGTACACCGGAGTTGCGGGTTTAATCCACCAAGAAGTCTGTCAATTTTTCTTTCTTAAGTGGCCACGTCATAAAGGGAGTAACGTCACCGATGATTGAACTTTTGCAAATATTCACCCACAGACTGATTTCCTTGAAGAAGCGCGAGAAATTCACGCTGCTTAGTCTTCATAATTCCAGTAGGGATATGATATTTCCGGAACTGATCCTTGAATTTTGACCAGGTGATTTCTTCATCAATAGGCCACTTGGCTTTTATATTTTCCCACCATATGGCAGCAGCACCTTCAAGATAATGAGTTGCAAATGGAACTTTATCATCTTCTTCAGTACGAGCAATCTCAAGTTTCCTCTCAATGGTTCGCAACCAATCGTTTGCATCCAAGGGGTCAATAACCTGACTGAAACTGGGAGGCTTGGTCCTCCGAAAATCTGACAGCTTGGAGTGATGACCGTTCTGATTTCCATTCTGTCCAACCATAGCTTGCACACTTCTTAATATTTCAATCAGATCATTATTCTGTCTTTCCTCAAACATGCATAGAATTTGCTTGGTGGAGGGCGGATTTGGCGGTGGTGGAACGTACGGCTCGAGGGAGTGTCCTGCCTGTCGTGCAGAACGACGAACAGGAGTACCCTCGCGAACGTTGCTACTGCCACCTCCCCGTGGCATCCTATTGTGGATCTTTCCCAAGACAACGCAATGGAGATGAGAACATTCAAAATAAATTGGGGAAAAGCCAGCAACAAAAGCCAAAATACGGCGAATAAAATAGATTTCCAACATAATTATACATAGACTCATACATGAAAGATAAACAACATGCCAGGTTCAACTACTCTCATACATGAAACAAAAACTCATGACTCATACGACTGCACTCATACACCATCCTGATGACTGTGAATACTCAGAAGCTCTACTGCTCTGCTGGTGCTGCGGGGTCCTCTCCTAAAGCGGACTTGAATCCTGAACTGACGAGGTTAACTGAGACCTCCGGGTTAAAGGTAACACGACAACGCTGCCTCAAGGGCTCTCCCTCAGGGGCAGGTGTATGGTGAAGCATCGGGGCTACAGGAGTAGTGAGAAGTGAAACCCACTCAGCAGGGGCACTGAGAGGATTCATGGTCGCGGCGCCCGAGCTACTCGGAGGAGTAACCGGTGAAACAAGGGAACTAGAACTGGCTGGAATATAAGGAGTAAATCCCAGGGAGGATGGAGCAGTGGCAGATCTAGTAGAGACTAAAGCAGAGGCTAAAGTAGTACGGGCGCGACTCAGCTCTCGAGCCAGCTCGTGGATCATAAGATAGATAGCGGTGATATAACGAGCAAGGTGGCTAGCAACACTATCAGACTTCGGATCAATGATAGGGAAACGGACACGAACATTGTCGTGCAGAGAAGGATAGTAGTAGAAACCTGGGTGGTTCTGCATCCGGACCTTATTGTAACGAAGCTCGACAAGGACATCGAACGCAGCAAACTAGACAACCTGAGAAGCGGTAGAAGTGTAACCGCTCCGAGAGGTACGAGTGTAAGTGCTGGAATCGGAACTGGTGCGCAGAGTAACCACTGCGTGATACTCATACACTGAGTCAGCTAGACGCTCCCGGTACACACGGTAGACTAGACCGTCGCCGAGGGGGTACAGCCGACGCCACACGTTACGAAGGAGATGCGGCAACGTGAACGGCATCAGCTGCAACTGGCACGGATACGGCACCGGAGCCATCTACACTCACAACCATTAGTAGGTTAGCATAAAAATAAAGCAAGTGCATGCAATGCAACAACCAGCTACAAATGCTACCGGCACTCAACTTAAACTCGTACCTAACGTCCAGTTAACACGTCGTAGTCTAGCGTGGCCTACAGTCATCTCGGCTCTGACACCAAGCGTTGTGGCACCCCGGCTCAGAGCAACCGGTTTACCATGCATTGCCAGCCCAGAGACCCTGTCTTCTGGCAACACACAATATCTTGGTACATAAAACAACCTCTTTATTGATGCTAGCGGATCAAAGTTTATATTACAACAGGTAACGAGGCCAAGCGGCACACACGGTGCGGCTGAACAATATGTACATTATTTAGTGAACATAAAGGGGCCTCGATCATAACAACTACGCGGCAGCGGAACAGTGTCGTAGTGGAACTCCATAACACAGGGACACCGATGTGGACACGATCTAGACTTGGACAACACTCCTTTCCAACAAGACTTCCGTGAAATCTGGCATGATACGCCAGGTCAGTACATTGAATGTACTTGCAATCTCACAACAAACATAAACATAATGACAAACAATATCATGATAATTAACCAATTATTAATAATGCAACAATATACCCAACATGTTGTGATCATGCTCTTGTGAGAAAAAATCTCTCGGACTGGCTTACCAACGGCGATCGCTCTTGGATCACAAACGTACCAACCTCAAACTAGGGATATCTCGCGATCTTTCCGGCGACCACAACCACGACCAATATTTGGTCTCAAACGGTGATCCTTCCGGTGATCACAACCACGACCAACAGTTGGTTTCAAACAACAAGATGACCTTCCCCCCATCATCAACAGTGCAAAGTTCGTAACTTAGTGTGCAAGATTTATTAAACATTGACCCATGGTGTGACCTAATTTCAAGCGTGTCCATAACCATGGACTCGGCTATCGATAGATTAATACACTCTACAGAGGTAGCACACTATACCCACACCATGGAACCCACGGCCTCGCACTCGCATTCGGGTGGACCAATGGCATTCTGACGAAACCCCTCCATTGTCATGACACTCTCCCGGCCACTCCGACTCACTCCCCACTGGGCTAGTCCTGGGTGGCCCCGTGTCTACCAAAGACACAACGACCACCGTCGTGGACAAAACATAAACTGTCCCACACGGGGACATGGTCCCAAAAATCTCAACAACAGGCACACAAGGTTATGTCTGCTTACCGGGCCAGGGTACCGCACACCCATAATCTTCCCTCGTTGGAGGCACCGACCAGAGGCATGACAACGGACCGAATGAAGGCCTTCCCATAAAGGCAAATGTGGTTGCACTGGGAAAAACTCGATTCAGTGGCACCATGACCCGGTCAACGATATATTCAAGTTGAGTTATTATCAGTTCAACTTGAAGTGAAAATAACCGGTGTCATAGTATGCCACGAAATGCAACACTAACATATGCATCACATATCAACGGAAATGACTGAGTCAACTATATCCACACTAAGCATAAACATCAACAACTCATGACAGTTCTCTGGTTAGGATTAAACCTTACTTTAAACAGAATCTTTTCTAGCAAATTTATCATTTTCTCATGCAAGAAAAATAACTCCATATAATTACCTATATCCATAACTATATTACTCTTTCATAACAAAAATTAATTCTAGTTTCTTTACCAACTTAGTTAGCTTTAAACTTTCTGTAAATCAAGCATATTAACTTAAACAAGCAACTAACATATTATAAATAACATAATAGCGATTTAAATGCATGGATTAAATCATTCATTCAAGTAGGAAAATCACAAATATTGTAATGGCACCATGAAAATGTTGCTGTGGCTAGCCTTAGTGCAGATGAGGTTCACAAGCCTCCTGGTGATCCTCAAGACAAGCCTCACCCTCTAAAAATATTTATAAACACAAAAAGAAAACATCAAGAACCCTTCTGAAATTCACCAGAAAATCTAGAAAACAAGGAAAAATCCCATTTTTGTTGAGCTGCTAGCTTTCTTTACAAAGAACACAATGCAAAAAGAATCACTTCATTTGGACTTATGGTTAAAGAGTTTTGGCTGTTTGAAGCTCTCTGAAAAATATGAAATTTGAATTTTAAATAAAAACAGACTGGGGGTGACATCGAAGGCGTAAAGCCTCGGGGCGCCACCACTCGTACCGCTTCACGCGCATACTGAGTGGCTAACTAGCGGGCCCCGCTAGTCAGGTGAGGGGGAGAGGGAGAAGGAAACAGAGGACGGCGCGGCTTCGCCGGAGCACACGCCGGCGACGAGGGCTTCTTGGCCAAAACGAGAGGGATGAATCGAGAGAGGAGACGGAGGCACACCTGCCCATACCCGTAGAGTAGCTAGGGATGGTCGGACGGCGTCGGAATCAACCTCTCTAGCGGAGGCAGAGAGCGGAGGTCGCCGGAGACGAAGACGACGTTGAACAAAGGAGACTCCCGGGACTCCAACCAGGCGGAACAGCAACACTGGAGAGCGGCGGAGGCCCTGGAAGGGTTGCCCAGACCTAGGAGGGGCTGGACCTATGGAGATGACCCGAGGGGATCGCCAGCGAGCTTGAGCTCGGGGATGGCGGCCCGCGGCCTGCCCAGCCGGGCTATGGCTATCTACGAGATTGTGGAGTGTGTGGGAGGCATGGATGGTGGTCGAGGAGGCTGGGGAGGGCTCCATTTCTAGACGAGCATCGAGGGGGGTTCGGGCTCCGCCGGTGGACACCTGGACATGGTGCCTGGTGACGAACGGCGTTAGTGGTCTCTGGATCGTCTCCTCGCCGCCAGCCGCCTCCAGTCGCTGGTCTCCGTCGCCGTCAACGGGAATTCTACCCTGCCGTTGCCGCCGTAGTGAGTCTCCGCCGAACTAGGGTATGGACTCGATCTTTGTGCTATTCCCCAATCCGATTCTTAGCACATTGTGATCATCATGATTCTTGCCATGATTGAAACACTCCTATCCAGTCAATGCGTTCGTAGATTAGTTTTGATTCGAAAATTTTAGGCTTAGGTTTCCGCCAAAACCATCTCGGACCCACTGAGTTGAAAAACTCGGTCCCACCGATTTGGCTTATGCCATTGCACAAGTGAGACTCGGTCTGACTGAGAATTACTTATCGGTGTGACCGATTTTGGAACTCTGTGAAACCCTAGCAGTCTCGGTGCCACCGAACTGTGACTTGGTCTGACCGAGTTCACTAGTTTAGGTTCCAAAACTGCTTCGATATCACCGAGTTTAAAAATCGGTAGATCCGAGATGATTTCAGTGGGAAACTAAAACTAAGTTTTTGGATCATTCTTTTGCAAAAATCTCTGCATTTTGTGATGCTCATCTATTCTACCTCATCTATAAACTATTCACAGGATCAGCAGTCAGAGTTTGCATCATGTCAGACCAAAGTGATAGCCAGAACTTGTCAGAGCAGCAAGTGCAGATGAGTGAGGGCACTAGTCCCTCCAGCTCTTCAGATGATGGCAGCAGAAGTACCCCAAGCAATTTGCCAAAAGCTACCACCAGACAGAGGAATAAGAGAACTTCAGATTCTGAGGATGAAGATTATGTGGCAGAGGAAGAGGAAGCCACATCAAAGAGAGTTGAGCCAGCACAGGGCACAAAGCCAGGATTGAAAATCAAAAGGCCAGCAGGCAGGCAGCCTATGTCAAAGGCCAGAGCTTCAACTGAGAAGCCCACTCCCATAGAGCCAGTTGCTGCTGAAGGCAAGAAAAGAAAGGAAAGGGTCAAGAAGACCGTAGCCAGAGTGCTTGGAAAGGCTTCCATCATGGAAGAAGCGGAAGAAGAAGAGGTAGCTGCACCAGCACCTAAGGCACCCAAGCTGATGGGTGATGCCATAAGATCAGGGGGAGCTGCTTCCAAGGCCAAGCCAGCTCCAAAGCCAATGCCAAAGAGAAATACAAGAAGCATCCCAACTACTGAGAAGAACAAGGCCCCAGTGCCTGAAGCTGCTGAAGAAGATGAGGAAGAGCAAGTACTCAGAAAGCTCAAGCCCAAGATCCCAGACCACAACGATGCTCATCCTGTGGCTGAGGATATGAAGCTCAGGAGAGACTCAGGGCTGAGGAAGTGGAGAGAAGCAGACCCGTATGCTTCAAGGAGAAGAATTGCTGTGGATTACAGGTTTCACACCAAGGAACAGCAGGACTTCTATGAGACAGTTTTGTTGGACAAGAAGCCAATTGTTTGTGACATGAGATGGGTCGACTGGACCTACATCAAGGACAATGAAGAGCACTATCCTGGAGTGCAAGACAGCTTCAATGCTTGTGGAGTAGCAGACTTTGTTGGGCAGAAGCTCACAAAGTGGAACGAGGAGCTTATCATGCAGTTCTACTCCACAGCACATTTCTACCCAGATGGAAAGATCACATGGATGTCTGAAGGTACGAGGTACCAATCTACTGTTGCTGAGTGGGCACAGCTCATCAATGCCCCAGATGAGCATGAGGATGACTTGGATATCTATGCCAAGAAGAAGATGGACCACAACTCTATGTCCAATATGTACAAGGAAATTCCAAATGAAGCTCTTGAAACTTTCAAGTTTGGGTCTGTGCATTATCTTCTGTCAGGGCTGCCAACCATTAACTGGATCCTAAGGCACACCTTATTGCCCAAGTCAGGTGATCACAAGATGATCAGAGGCCATGCAATAAATTTGCTTCATATTTTTGATGTGCCTCAGAAGTTCAAAGTGATGAGCCTCATGGTAGAGACCATTAAGAGGACAGCAGCTGATCAGAAGAGGAGCTGTGGTTATGCCCCACAGATTCAGGAGCTCATCAACTCTAAGATGGGCACAGGCATATACTTATTGGACAAGGAACACCTACGCATCCGTCCAGATTTTGAAGATAATCAAGTTGTTATGACTGAGAATGAACCATCGTCTGCCCAAGCACAAGCAAAGGAGAAGGCAAGGAAGGAGAAAGCTGCCAAGATGCCAACTCAAGAGGAGGCATCTGAGTATTTCTTGAAAACCAAACAAGAGCAGCTTGGTTACCTAATTGCATCCACCCTGCGGATTGAGAAAGGACTAGCCACCCTAACTCAGAACCAAGCAAGCCTAGAGAGAATCATGGAACAAAAGTTCTATGAGTTGGATGTCAAGGTGACAGAGATTCAAACTGCAGTGGAGCAGCTCCAAGATGACATGCAGGAGAGGAGAGGCAGGACTACAACTGATGCCTTTGCCAGAGTGCCACGAGGTCCGAGGTCGTCTGCAGTGCCAGTTGCTGACCCCAGAGTCACCACGTCTGCACCAGCTACAGCTTCAGTTCCACCAGCTCCAGCATCTACTTCAGCCTCGACTCCGACCACGTCTACAGAAGGCTTCGTCCTTGGAGTGCTCCGGACTCCACCACCACCTGAAGATCAAGCCTGAGAGTCGATCTAGCACTATGCATTTTCTAGGAACTTTTTGGTAACTTGTTGCCAAAGGGGGAGAAAATGTATAGATCATAGGCTTCGAGAGAGAGAGAGAGTGTTGCTTTTATTCTCTGTTGCTTTATTTGGTGGTTTTTCGAACTTTGTTTGCTTTTGAGTGCTTGAGATACTATGTCATTGCTCGTGAGACATTGATGATCATGTGTTTGATCATAAGCTACACTTAATGTTTGCTTAAATATTATCATCTTATCTATCTTATGTGATCATTCACTATTCTTGGTGATGAGTGCATGTATTTCATTCTTATCATTTTAAACGCTCCACCAAGATGTATGTGACATGGAAGAGTAACCCATGACTCTAACTCCTTGTGCATTTGCAGTCCAAAGCAAATTTTAAATATGCACAAATTTAGGGGGAGCTCTTACTTGTCACATACTTCTCAAAGCGACGATATATTTCATGCTTATTATCATTTGTCGAAGCTTTGATCTATATGTTGTCATCAATTACCAAAAAGGGGGAGATTAAAAGTGCAACTATCCCTAGGTGGTTTTGGTAATTCATAACAACATATAGCTCATTGAGCTAATGCTATTCCAAGATGATTATTTCAGGAAAGCTCAATGATTGGCATGGCATGGATTTGAAAGTGGAACCCTCAAAATGCTAAGGACAAAGGATTGGCTCAAGCTCAAAAGCTCAAGACTCTTCATTTTATATTTTAGTGATCCAAGATCACATTGAGTCTTTAGGAAAAGCCAATACTATCAAGGAGGGATGAGGTGTTGCTTAATGAGCCTCTTGCTTCATGTGCTTAGTGATATGCTCCAAAACCCTCAACTACTTTCCCATATCCACATATGACCTAAACCCTAAGCCAAACTCGGTCATACCGATTCTTTCTATCCGGCGCCACCGAGTTTCACTCGTTATAAGCCACTGCCAAACCCTAGCAATTCGGTTCTACCGATAGGGATCTCGGTCTCACCGAGATGGGATTGCAAACTCTCTGTTTCCCTTTCGTAACTTTTCGGTCTCACCAAAAGAGCGGATCGGTCCCACCGAGGTTGCAATGTAAATTCAGTGTTTCCTTTTTGTAACTTTTCGGTCTCACCGAAAGAGCAAATCGGTCCCACCGAGTTTGCCTGACCAACTCTCTGGTTAGCTAATTACCAAAATCGGTCTCACCGAGTTTGTGTAATCGGTCTCACCGAGATTACGTTATGCCCAAACCCTAACCATATCGGTCCTACCGAGTTGCATGTCAGTCCCACCGAAAATCTCTAACGGTCACTAGGCTTACCTTTTCGGTCCGACCGAGTTTGTTGATTCGGTCCCACCGAGATTGGAAAACTGTGTGTAACGGTTGGATTTTGTGTGGAGGCTATATATACCCCTCCACCTCCTCTTCATTCGTGGAGAGAGCCATCAGAACACTTCTACACTTCCAACTCACATGTTCTGAGAGAGAACTACCTACTCATGTGTTGAGGCCAAGATATTCCATTCCTACCATATGAATCTTGATCTCTAGCCTTCCCCAAGTTGCTTTCCACTCAAATCTTCTTTCCACAAAATCTAAATTTTATGAGAGAGAGTTGAGTGTTGGGGAGACTATCATTTGAAGCACAAGAGCAAGGAGTTCATTACCTACACACCATTTGTTACTTCTTGGAGAGTGGTGTCTCCTAGATTGGCTAGGTGTCACTTGGGAGCCTCCGACAAGATTGTGGAGTTGAACCAAGGAGTTTGTAAGGGCAAGGAGATCGCCTACGTCGTGAAGATCTACCGCTAGTGAGGCAAGTCCTTCGTGGGCGATGGCCATGGTGGGATAGACAAGGTTGCTACTTCGTGGACCCTTTGTGGGTGGTTGCTTCTTCGTGGACCCTTCATGGGTGGAGCCCTCCGTGGACTCACGCAACCGTTACCCTTTGTGGGTGGAGCCCTCCGTGGACTCGCGCAACCGTTACCCTTCGTGGGTTGAAGTCTCCATCAACGTGGATGTAGGATAGCACCACCTATCCGAACCACGGGAAAAACTTCCGTGTCTCCAATTGCGTTTGAATTCTCCAGACCCTTCCCTTTACATTCTTGCAAGTTGCATGCTTTACTTTCCGCTGCTAATATACTCTTTGCATGCTTGCTTGAATTGTGTGATGATTGCTTGACTTATCCTACAATAGCTAATATCTGCCAAGAACTAAAATTGGGAAAAGGTTAAGTTTTTATTTGGTCAAGTAGTCTAATCACCCCCCTCTAGACATACTTTCGATCCTACACAAACCAACTAAAAATCAGGCAAAGAAAAGAGAGCAAAAACCAGGCTGTCACAATATCACGGTTTAATACTCCCCAAAATCTATCCATAAAATTTTCTTCACTTTCTTCTAAAAATGAGTGCAACAAGGTAGTTTGTAAATCATTATAATATTTTGTTATGGTGTCACTACCTTGTTTAAATTGTTGTAGTTTTTTAATCATGCCACGAGTATAATAAACATCTACGAATCTATCTCTCATGACATGTTTTAAATCATCCCAAGTAGTAGGTATATAATCAAGGTTTAGCCGACATTATTCACTCCACCAAACTGAAGCATAACCAGTGAATGAACCAACTGCGACCTTAACTTTTTTTACAATCAGCAAAATTATGGGAAGCAAATATATCATTTATGTTGAACTCCCATGCAATATATAAGGCAGGTCTAAAATGACCATTAAATGGTGGTATAGAAACATTAACCTGATCACACGCATTTGGATGTTTGTGTGCCTCTCGTGATAGTTGTAGTATTTGCTTAGGTGGTGGCACATCTCCCATGTTGATGAAGCCCAAGAACTAACAACTCTAGAACCTGTCATAATTTGTAGAAAGCAAGAAAGAAAATCCGATAATAATGTTCCAATGAACTGCTAAGATGTGGTGGTAAAATGCTCATGGTATAGGAAATATCAATGTCTTACAAGTTCTTACCATGCAGCAGGTGGTGACAGGCAACCAGTGGTGTCAAATAACTCCGAAGATTGAGTAAAGCGATTGCCAGGGAAACGTGCATATACACGGTGTAGAAATGTGTGGAGCTTGGAAGACTTAAATATATGGTAGCAAAATATTAGCAATAATCAATTCAGGGATGCAATGTTGAATAAACGCTCAAGGACGGTACTGTGCTGGTCCTATGCTAGACCGAAGCCTATAACACTAATGAGGTCACGACATTGCACAACTAGCATCAATAAAGGATATGAAGTAGTTCTGGATAGCAATTTATAAGTGAAGATCAGAATGGCAGTAAAGATAATGATGAGAAACAACTGCCAAATAGGATATACGAACAACTCTCTACAATTTTACTCTGGAAAAGTTTGTGCCAAATTTATGATAATTTTTCTCCAGAATGGAACTGGCTCAACCTTTCAAATGCAAAAAGAATCTCTCAATTCCGAGTTGATATGAGGAGTCAATTTTTTTAAAAACTACCCCGAAAAACCAGAACAATCTATGTTTGCGAACTTCGGAGGGCAAAAATACCTATTTAGAAGCCAATTTGAGGTGTCAATTATTGAACTAGCTTTTGCAACTATTTAGATGCACCTCGTCTCTATCTTTAATTTGAGTACTTATGGAGCCAAAACAGAGTTCGTATGAAAAATATATGGTTATTTTACTGAACTGTGCGCAAAATAGATTCGAGTCCGAATTCAGGTACGAGATTGAGTCTAGATAGATCCAAATTTTGTTTTTTTCTTCTCTTTTTTTCTCACACTTTTTTCTTTTTCTTTCTCTCGTTTTTTCTCTAACTTTTTTTTACCTTTTCTATTTTTTTTCTATCTTTTTTTTCTCACTCCCTCTTTCCAAAACAAACTACAAGATGCAGATAGGATCAAGCGAAGATGTGAACAACCTCAACTATGATTATGACAATGAACGATGGGTAGCACGTGGTGGAAATTGATGGATGGGGTGGTGGACAACGGAAGGGATAATGATGCAGCGGAGGCGTGACTAATGTGAATAGACCTCGAAACTCTAAAGGACTAGGTACTAAGACTAGTAACTCGACACGATGATGCAACCGATAACTCAATAGTGCAAACAATGAAAAGAAAATTGAAAGGCTCAAACTGGCTTGGACAAAGGATGAACAGATTTAATTTTTATGGCTTTTTCTTGGAAATAGATAAGAAGATAAATCTAATCTAGGGAAAACTGGAAATTCTCATCGAGCATCATGAAAACTGATACCACTTGATAGAGGTGAGGGTGTCCTAATTTTTCAATGAGATGATAACTATCGATTTGGTGGATATGACTTTGACGATCCGACTACAAACATGCACCACGTTGCGTCTTAGCCATCGCTAAACCAACTTCGAGAGGTTATTGACCACGCCAGAGCATGATCTACCTGACCACGAAGGTCTATTCTTGCAAGCAATCAAAGAATAAGCAAGAATATGATAAAGCAATCTGAATATTGCGAATATATATGAAATATTGATAAAGGTGGGGATCCGGAAGCGGTCTTGGTCTGGTCGTTGGAGACAAACGAAGTACACGAAGTTGCAATGGCTAACTTTTAACTAAACAAATCCCAAGCAAAAAGCTACTACATTGATCTACTTATATAAGAGCAAGGAGGGGGTGGCCAAGGAGGTGGGAGGACGTCCCAAGGTAGCGTAAAACTAACCCTAGGTCGTACAAGGCCCATGGGCCCAAGTGGAGGTGATGCAACACTTTTCGACTTGTAGTTTGACTCAGATTCTGCTACGGTGTCAGATTGTTTCATCAATATCTCATCTCTCCTGACGAATTTGAAGGTGAATCCAATTGGATTCTAAAGAGCACAAAATCTACTTTCCAACAAAAAAGAATCACCCAATTCGGAGTCTGGATGAAAGAGTTCTTGATGTTTTGAGTCAGGTATGCCTGTGCAGTCTGAATCTAAATCCAGAACGTGAGAGACCTGGACTCTATCTTCTCTTGGCGAAAAAGTGACGTGAGAGGACTTTTTGAACAGAACCTAAACTTCTCCTTTTCCCTTATCTTCATATGTGGATTGTACAAATGTCCCATACACCTCCAATTAGACATGTCACAAAAGTCTGTGAATTATTTTTGTCCTGGATAACATAAATAAATTATTGCATATTTTCCATTAGAAATCACCTCATAAGTATACATGTATGCAATATTTTTGGTTATATCCAAGGTAGTCATGTCCTCATTAAGGTGGTTCGCTCTCAAGAGCTCAGATGGTCAACTCATGTGAAGTGGAAGTCGACATAAAGTTCAAGTACCCTACACATACACAAAACAAAGCAAAGAACGTATGCGCATGGTAGATAAACACATCATCCATCATGATGGTTCTCATCTTTTGCACATAACCATTAGAAGCACAAGTGCATGAATAATATGATGTAACAATGGCGATATTCATGGCACTAGGTATATGGTGCAAAGAAGTAAGGCAAGCATGCTTCACAAGAAATATGCCAAAATGTCCAAATATATGCGAGAATGCTATGGGGGTAATCTCATGAGAAAGACTATAATCATTGTTGCACTCAATACATGGCAAATCATCTAGCATGAGAGAGGCAACATATGAAGATATATGACAACAAGCAATAGCAATCATGTGCAAAGCATGGAAATGGTTGGCATCAACCGCATAGAATGAGAAAGTATGAATCATGGGTAATGCAACATAACCAAGAATGTCAATCATGTCGTGCAAACTAGTGGAGCGAAGATGCAACACACCAGAGAAAATCATGGAAATAATGTCATGTGAGCAAATAGTAGGCATAGGCAATGCACAAGACATATCGCAAGCACGAACACAAAGAAAGATCATAGTATCATCATAGGAATGGGTCATAAATGGAATATGGCAATAACAAGCAATATCTCCACCAACCTTGCAAATACACATACAAGTAGTAGAATCAATCATGATGTGTAATGCAAAGCATGGGTCACAAATGCATGGAAAATGCATAGGAATGACCATATGATGCAAAGTGAACGTGGCAATATGGGCAAACGATATATGATAGACAATAACCAAAATCATGTGAGGGCCATGTAGAAGAAATACGCGAAGTCCGTGCGCAATGGAAATGGTGTGGAAAACAATCCATGGGATCCCAAGTCATCGCTGCTCTCTAGAGCTCGTTTAGTCAACTCACGGAATTGTGAGGTTGACAAGTATTCATGGGTACCTACACAAAAGAGACACAAACCAAAGAAAGTGTGTGCATGGTAAATGTACACATCATCCATCATGATGTGTATGTGCACATGCGAGTTAGCACAAGATAAGCAACGATCAAAGAAATTTGAAGCATGGTATATGAACATGTCATCCATCATGAAAGAATAGTTGTTATGCATAACACCATGGGGACACAGATTGAGCATGCGATTATATGGCACATCAATAGCATTTTCATTCATGGGGAGCATATGGTGCACACAACCATGGGAATCATGCAATGGATGGGGTAGATCAAAATCTTCTAACGTGTATGAGGAAACTGTGGGGGATCTCCTCATGAGCAGTATCGGAAACATCATATGGAGAAAATGGACAACCTCAAAAACAATGCATATCCAAAGCTAGGTGGTCATGGCATGGCATATGGTTGAAATGATGCAAAGGGAGCATATCAATATCATCACAAGAGAAACAAATGCCAATAACCATGGGCTTGTCATCTATGCCATAAGTGCAAATTGGGTTTATTTTAATGGCATATGCATAGTTACTACGAAGATATTGCAAATTTGACATATTGTTGATCTCATGCATAGCATATGACAAGTCAAGCAGATTGTCAAACATGATGTGACTGAGACAATTATCACAAGAAATCCTATGTAACATGACATCACAACAAAGAGACTCTACATGGCAATCATTAAACTCATCATAAATGGGTAAATCTTCGCATGGGGAAATCATACTAGCATGAAGCACGGTAGTAGGTGGATCAACATCATGCAAGCAATCAATGTCAAGATAGTCCACTAGTGGGACAAGAGCATCATCTTCACCTTTGTTACTTTTCTCATCCCACTCAAGTGTTGTAGGTGAGGTGGAAAAGACCAAATGGTGGTCATCATCATCAACTTGATGGAACCATGTGGGGGTGCATCATATTCCTCCATGGCCATCGTCTTGTCGACGAAGTCGTCGAGAATCAGCATGTCATCATATATGGGACCTAGAACGAAATGAGAAGACACAATAGAGGTAGAGGTTAAGTCGTTAGAAATCATAGTGGCCTCACATGACATATCAACTATCACACTCTCTCTATGTGATGGCTCACTCACTCCCTCAAAATGGGTGCACTCAAAGTCACATACGGTGGAGTCACTCATCTCACTCAAGTGGTGGGGGTTGTGGCTCTCCTCACATGGGAACTGGGGCAACTCATCATATATGGGGCTAGTGGTGAAGTCACTCCCACTCTCAATATGGTGGCATAAGTCACTCAACTCATCTCCAAACGCCACCGTGATCGAAGGGAAAATCCCGTGCTCAACCATCTCGTCGCCGTTGCCGTGGATGAAGGCCGAAGTCTGTCAAATAGCAGCAATAAACCCTTGGAACGACACGGCTATAACTTTTAATGATGGTGACGAACCAAAATACAGTATAGTCCGAGCACCAGCCGCCTTGGTCCTCAGTCCAATCGTGGACGGCTTTCGGCTCACCAAGGTCCTCATGCACAGCGGTAGCGGACTAAACCTCATCTACGAAGATACACTCCACAAAATGGAAATATACAGGAGCCGCATTGAGCAAAGCAGCACGACCTTCCGAGGAATTATTCCCAGTCGGGAGGCGCGGTGTGCGGGAAAAATAACACTCGACGTGGTATTCGGCATGCCGGAGAATTATCGGTCCGAAGAAATAACCTTCCAAGTGGCCCCTTTCAACAGCGGATATCACACCCTTTTGGGGCGGGAGGCATTTACACGCTTCCAATCTATACCTCATTACGGGTACATGAAGCTTAAGATGCCTGGGCCCAAAGGCATAATCACTCTCGCCAGTGATCCGGACATAGCACTCCGCGCCGAAAATAAAACCGCATCCCTGGCCCTTGAGGCATTTTCTGAAGCCCTCACGGCCGAAGAATTAACCACACTACGCTCCACGGTGGACAGGGACGATGTGATCTTAGACAAACGCCCCAAGTCCACCTCCTTCAAGCTAGTGGAAGAAATAGTCAAATTCCAGGTCCATCCAATGGACCCCACAAAGACAACATCTATTGGGGCACAACTAGACCCAACGGTCGACGCCTCGCTAAGGGATTTTCTTCGTGAAAACTAGGATATATTTGCCTGGCACCCTTCTGACATGCCAGGAATCCCGCGCAAACTGGCCGAACATAGCCTCAACATATTAAAAGGATACAAACCGGTCAAACAAACACTGCGGCGCTTTTTCGAACCTAAGCGTCAAGCCATGGAGAGGAGCTAGCCAAGCTAATCGAGGCCGGATTCGTCAGAGAAATAAAACATCCGGACTGGCTGGCAAACCTGGTGATGGTAGCAAAGAAGGATAAATCCTGGCGCATGTGCGTCGATTTTAAAGACCTCAATAAAGCTTGCCCTAAGGATCCCTTCCCCCTCCCCCACATTGATCAAATCATTGATGCTACGGCAGGACACGACTCACTGTGTTTCCTCGACGCATATTCCAGATACCATCAAATCAAAATGAAGGAGTCCGACCAAGCTGCAACAACATTCATCACCCCATATGGGCCATTCTGCTACAACACCATGCCCTTTGGGCTCAAGAACGCCGGCGCCACCTACCAACACATGATCCAAATATGCCTGGAGAAAAAGATCAGAAAGACAGTCGAAGCCTATGTGGATGATGTTGTAATCAAGACAAGGCACATCAGAACACTAATAGACGACCTATGCCTCACATTTGACAACCTCCGCACATATGACATTAAGCTCCATCCGGAAAAGTGTGTTTTTGGCGTCCCCGCAGGAAAGCTGCTGGGCTTCATCGTTTCCAACAGAGGAATTGAAGCAAATCCAGCCAAAATCTAAGCTCTGTCACAATTGGCTACGCCAACAGACCTTAAACAAGTCCAAAAACTCACGGGTTGCGTGGCAGCTCTAAGCCGCTTTATCTCCAGATTGGGCGAAAAGGCACTGCCACTCTATCAGCTTCTACGGCGAACCAATCACTTCGAGTGGAAGGACGCGGCAACAGCCGGACTGGAAGAAATAAAAACACTCCTAGCAAGCAACTCAATCCTGGCCACGCCAAACATCGGCGAACCCATGCTGCTATACATATCGACAACACATCAAGTGGTGAGTGTCGTGCTCGTCATTGAATGAGAATAGGACGGACATAAATTCCCACTTCAGAAGCCAGTATACTACGTATCCACTGTCCTTACACCATGCAAATCCCGGTACCCCGTTATCAAAAGATAGCATACACGGTCTACATGGCATCCCGAAAGCTACGACACTACTTCCAAGAGTGTTCGATCACGGTGGCTTCTGAAGTACCACTCAATGACATAATAAACAACCGCGATGCCACGGGCCGGATTGCCAAATGGGACATTGAGCTCCTTCCATTTGATATTACATACAAACCACGTCGAGCTATTAAATCCCAGGTACTGGCTGACTTTATCGCCGAATGGACAGAGGTCGAACTCCCTAAAGAGGACGGCACATATTCCAACTGGGTTATGTACTTCGATGGCTCAAAAATGTTGGCAGGGCTAGGAGCGGGCGTCGTTTTGATGTCCCCCACAGGAGACGTCATTCAGTATGTACTCCAAATACTATACACAGACTCCAATAATGCAGCCGAATACGAGGCCTTATTGCATGGTCTCCGGATGGCTGTCTCCATGGGCATACAGTGCCTGGAAGTGCACGGGGACTCAAACCTTGCAATATCTCAAATAAATGGAGACATCAATGTCAAAGATCCGAAGATTGCGGCTTATCGTAATGTCGTCCTAAAAATGTCGGCTCGGTTCGAGGGACTCGAGTTTCATCACGTGGCCCGAGAATGTAATCAAGCGGTTGACGTTCTTTCTTGTATCAACGCCAAGCATGACCCAGTCCCACCTAACATCGTTCTGGAAAGGCTTTTCAAGCCATCCGTGGTGTGGCAGGGGGAAAGGGGCAACACTAGTCCGGGTCCGAACACAACCCCAGATTCTGAACACACCGATATCGTCGGAGGCTCAGCCACCGAAATAACACCGTCGGCCCATCTCATTATGGCAGTCATTGCCCCATGGACTGAACCCTTCTTGGCCTACCTTAATAGGAAGGAACTTCCTAAGGATCAGAATGAGGCCCGCCGCATTGTCCGTCGTTCGAAGGCCTACAAGGTTCATGGCGGAGAACTCTACAAGAAAAGCGCTACCGGAGTCCTTCAAAGATGCATCTCCGAGGAGGAGGGACGGCAGCTCCTGGCTAAGATTCATGCCGGTCTCAGCGGGCACCACGCCACAGCTCGGGCCCTTGTTAGCAACGCCTTCCATACATGGTTTTATTGGCCAACGGCCCGAGCAGATGCACATGACCTTGTCCAACGTTGCGTCGGATGCCAACTCTTCGCCACTCAAAGCCATATGCCCCCTCACTGCCCTACAAACAATCCCCATCACTTGGCGTTTTGCGGTCTGGGGACTGGACATGGTTGGACCCCTTAAAGGAGGAAGCCATAAGAAAAAATATCTGCTGGTCACGGTGGATAAATTCACTAAGTGGATAGAGGCCAAACCAGTTAAAACGGCCGAGTCCGGGCCGGTGATAGAATTCATATCCGGCGTCGTACACCGTTATGGTGTCCCACACAGTATCCTCATTGATAACGGCTCTAATTTCACAGCCGACGAAGTGAAAACCTGGTGTGCTAATCTGGGCATCAAGCTTGATTACGCCTCTGTCTATCATCCGCAGACAAATGGTCAAGTTGAACGGGCCAATGGTCTTATAATGAGCGGCATCAAACCCAGGCTGGTCTGGTCTTTGAAGGAATCAGACGCACACTAGGTTGAGGAGCTTGACTATGTACTCTGGGGGCTGCGGACCACGCCCAACCGAACTACCGGATACACACCTTTTTCCTGGTGTACGGCGCAGAGGATGTACTACCTTGCGACATTATACATGACTCACCTCGGGTGCGCATGTACGAAGAGAGAGAGAGGCTGAGCTTGATCGACAGGACAGCCTAGATGCCCTGGAGGAGGAGCGTGACGTCGCAAAAGCCCGTTCCGCATTTTATCAACAACAAGCCCGGAGATATCAAAGCAGAGAAGTACGGGCCAAGACTTATAATGTTGGCGAACTTGTTCTACGCTTGCCGGAGAAGAAAAAGGAAAAACTCAAGCCAAATGGGAGGGTCCCTTCATCATTGACGAAGTCCTCATCTGAGGAGCGTACCGCCTGCGTGATGCGTCAGACAATCGCCTCGAGCCGAACCCCTAGAACGCGACCAGACTCCAAAGATTCTATGCCTAAGCGCCGAACTCTTTGTTCGTCTCCTTCTCCCTGCTGTTTCCATAATACCTTTTTTTCTTTCTTTCTCTCTCTTTTAGTTTTTCTCTTTAGCCTTAAAGCTTTCGTGCGGGTAGACCATGCACCTCGGATGCACACATATGCCTTCAAATATGTACATCCATTATACCTGGGGGCTTCTTGTACAGAAGCTTTCTATTATTCTCCGGGCATCAAGCTCATCACATATGCATCTTCCCCATATGTACCTTTTCTTCGCCATTATATGCATCGATATGAATTAAGTTTTGGCCAAGCTGGGTTGCCTGGCTCCTGTGCTTATGCCCTACGTTCCCATTAGTTCGGCTAGGGCATAAAGGGAGCACCTCTCCGATTGTTACCGCCGGGTCATCTGGATGTGTACCTCATACTGGGTGAAGCCGAAAGCTAGCGTTCTTAAGGGAATATTCCGTCGATGAATTAAAGATGTTTTTTGCATTCGCTCCATTTGGGAAACCCTAGAAGATATATATATATATATATATATATATATATATATATATACTGCGTTTTTTCAATCACAGTTCGGACATGCGCTCTAACGCATGCACACCGAGGGAAAGGAACCCTTAACGGAACTATTCTCTCTGGAAGATGTTTCTTACATAATGTAATATAACATAACTAGCCGGATACAACTTGTCTATTCAAGCAACTATGACCCCTACGCCTGGTTTCCACGTATACCCCGGTCTATTCGGCCGCACGGGTCTAGAGGGCAAAGCGAAAAGGTTTGCCATGACAATCGTTTTACAATCCAGCTAGACGGAAAAATACACAGTCATTTTGACTCAAAAATTTCCTCCTCTATACCCTCCAGCAGGCTATCTAACTTACAATCCTGCTGGGAATATTTGGCAGCTACTGCTACTTGGTCATACACCAAATTAATGGGAACTTCCTTCCTGTCTGACACTAGAGGTCTGACCCGAGCCATATGATTTGGGTCAAGCTTGGTGTACCGTGTCTTCACCATGGCCCAGGCTTCTCGAGCCCCTTCCCAGCAGGCCGATATTTTCCACAATCGAAAGGGCCGCTGCGCCCCCTTGAATAGCTCTAGGAGCTCCTCCATCTTTCCTGGAGGGGAGGCAGCTGGCCACAAGGCTTTGTTAACGCTTCGCATCGCCTGCCGAGCTTGCTCATGAACACGCGACAGCTCTTGTAGCAGATCGCCTGAGAATCCAAACATCTCATCTTTGGGACGGTCGGTCAGCATACCTACAGATATAACTCTGCTAGTTCCTGATATCTTCGAACTATTATAAGGTAAATTCGGCCACATACTAAACATGCCACCGCGCAGCCTTTTATTCTCCTTCACGGAGTCGGCCAGTTGGGCCCGTACATCTTTCAGATCCTCGCCCAATCGGGTATTCGAATCCTGGAGCTTGTTCTTCTCTAGTACAACTTTTGTGAGCACACGCTCGCCCACGGCTAGCAGCTTCTTAGCTTCTCGTTCTCCATCTTGGGCAGCTTTCAATTGTTCTTGCAGTTGACCTAGTGATCCTGATAGGAGTTAAGCAACCGTGTTTAACATTATTGGTATACCATTTTGTTTTCTCGATGGAGGGGAACATTACCAGGAGACGCCTTCTTGGATTTCTCCAGTTCGGCACGGGCAGCAGTTAGCTGCGTCTGGCACTTTTCTAGCTCTTGGGCTAACAGGTCGTTCTTCTCCGTAAGAACCTGGTTATACAACGATACTTAAATCAGTTGTACCAACTGCTTCAAGTCTCGGGGCTACTGGCATAAGGTTATCATAGTCAGACAAAGTAAACTTACCCACACATCTTTTAAATGCTGCCTGGTGGCTCTGTTAAGCCCATCTCGAGCAGCTCGGATGTATGCATTAGTCGAGCTGAAGGCGTTAAATGCTTCTTCTGAAAAGCTGGGGTCTTGTAAAACGGCCCTGCGACGCCGATGATTCATGGCGCTCCACTTCCGAGTTAGTGACGGATACATCCTCCGAATCCTCGGTTGGAGGAAAGTCCGGCGTTACCCCCGCATCATCCCCCGTCTTTACGGGAGGATCTGGATCCTGGCTGTGGGAAGTATGACCAGCCGGACCACAGGATATAGTCTGGCACACTTTTTTCCTGATACAGGATAAACATAAAGGTCATAGTTGGATGTGACTGCCAAGGTGCATATTTGCAAATCCATACCTCTTTGATGAAGGCTCGGCCGTATCTTTGTTTGCCCTCCTCTTTGAAGGCTTGCCCGGCGTGGGGGGCACTCTCTTTGAAGATGCCCTTGGGGCAGCATGACGTGCTGAGCACCTCCCCTTTTGAGCACAGGACAATGCGGTGGGTGAGACAGTATGAGAAAACTTTTTTGGATGAAATATCTCCGGATTACTTACGTGTGAAGCGGGGAGAAGACCGGGATAATCGGCGATGATGGCCACTTGTGTGCCGTCATAGCTCGTTTGGTAAAACACCCCATTCGCGAGCACCACGAATATATCCGGATCCTCTTCGAATCCGGGGTCGAGGTCCCGATTGTGGCCCTCGGGCTGCGGGGCAGGGCTGTAAAGCCCCTCGGAAATCTTTTGCCAGTGCTATTGTAAATGGATGGGTTAATATTTGTTGAACATAGCTCAGGGAGTAGAATGAGTAGAGCAGAGTTGGGAACTTACCCAGCTAGGAGGACTATACATAGAATATCCTTCCCTGTGCTTGATGCGCAGGAACTCCTCTTCCTCCCCTTTGAACAGTTCGGCCAATATTTTGGCCAGGGCAGCAGGGGTGTCTGGACCCTTCCTGCCGCAGCGGGAGGCATCATATTCCCTATTATAGTGCCACATGGGAAGTCCTCTGTATTGGAGTGAGTGGACCCCCCGCATCATGAAGGTCGCCATTACTTCGACCATCGTATATCTGGACTGGGCGAGCATCCTTATCTTGCTCAACAGTTGGGGAACCTCCGCACTATCTTACTCCTCGAGGCTCCAAGGGCGCCAGCTGTGACGTTTCTTAAAGGGAACACTTGTGAACTCAGGAAGACCCCTTCGGGCTGGGTCTGGAAGTACGATGTCCTCGATGTAGAACCACTCGGAAGTCCACTCTTCAGACGCCTTCTTCGGCGTGCCAAATAGGTATTCGGTCTCGGCGATGCACCATATTTCGGCTCCGCCCACTTCAAATATCGATCCTTCATGGTTACGCGGGACAAGGCAGAATAACTTTCTCCAGAGTTCAAATTGGGCCTCACAACCCAGGAATAGTTCCCATAAAGCAACATAACCCGCAATGTGCAGGATGGACGCTGGGCTAAATTTATGCAGCTGGAGGCTATAATAATCCAGAAGCCCTCGGAGGAATGGATGAATTGGAAATCCCACGCCCCTTAGCAGATAGGGGACGAAACACACTCGTTCCCCCGGATGGATTGGCGAAATCCTCTGCCTTGGTTTTGCCATCAAAGGAGGCTAACCCTGCTCGAACAGGGACCAGATCCGCAGCGGGAGAAATCCCTGCGTTTGTAGCTTCACTAGATGACCGTGGGATACGGAGCACCTCTCTCACTCGCCTCTCTCTAGGCCGCGGGGACGGGAGGAGGAGTTGAGAACGCTAGACATGTTCTTTCTTGGCAACCTTTGGGGACTTTGTCTGCGAGATGGTTGAATGGATCTAGGATCCAGTCTCGTTAAATAGACATTGTCCCTCGCGTGGACGGGGTGTTATGTGCAAAAATGCCCTGACATGTCGCATCCGCTCGACACGTGGAAGCTAAGTTGTTGATACACAGAAGCCGAAGGGTACAGACATTGAATGGAAGACCGAATACACTACTTGGAGGTCATTGGTGGAGGAACCCGCCTTGCAATGTCGAAGACAATCTATGCACCGAACACCTCGCCATTGAAGACTGGTTCGGGGGCTACTGAGGGAGTCCTGGACTAAGGGGTCCTCGGGCGTCTGTGTCAGGACCCCGATTCTAAGTCACATCGATCTAGCATGTAACACATCATATCTCTTTGTGGCCTCACGCAAGGTATTCCCATGGGTGCCACCTTACCTGGCCCGGGACTGTTTGCACCTTTTAGCTCACGTATATGATAGTGCTGCTAGTATCCATATGACAAAGAACCCGAGCCGACATGACTAGTCATGAACCCAAAGTGGCGCTAACTTACGGGGACATGCATACATGAACCAGCATCGAACATATCGGTCATCAACGTGTGAATCCGGGATGTAGCAACTAGGCTAACAGGACTCCGGGAACCCAGGCTGTAGCAGGCTAGTAGGACTCCGGAAGACACCGCATGACATTTCCCCGAATGGACAGACACAGAAACGAAGTGGATCACATGCCGGCCAGTCTAAGTGTTCCGGAGCAGTAGTAACTGGGCTAGCAGGACTCCGGTAAACCGGGCTGTAGCAGACTACCATGGCTCAGTGGAAGCACTAGACTACATTTCCCCATAAGAGAGGCTACCAAGGATAAACAACTAGGTTGTCGGATCCCACACATACCAAGCATTTCAATCATACACACATTATGCCCGATATGTGTAAATACAACATGGCATCACAACAAAACTCTACAACTAAAAGTATTTATCATTAGGCTCCGGGGAGCCAAGTATTACAAACATGGGTCTCATGACCCAACATACATAGCATACAAGCAACAAGCACAAGTGGAAGCTTAACTTGTCTGAGTATAGACAACTATAATAGAAAAATGCTGAGAAGCCTGACTATCTACAAGACCCTGCCGAGGGCACAAGATCGTAGCTGAGGTAACAAGCTAAACGTCGACGTCCACACGGAACTACTAGCGAGACTGAAGTCTCTCTACAAAAACATAAATTAAGCAAATGTGAGTACAAATGTACCCAGCAAGACTTACATCAGAACTAGCTACATATGCATCGGTATCAACAAAGGGGGGGTGGAGTTTAACTGCAGCAAGCCAGCTTTGACTCGGTGGCTATCCTGAACTATGACTGCAAGTAACTCCTTTGAGGTGGCGCACACGAGTCCACATATTCATCATATCAATACACCACTATGGATCTGCTCCTGTCTCCCTACGAGAACGCCATCCATAGCACTCACGCTTATCTTGCGCATTTTAGAGTATCCACTTTCACTTGTCTATGAACTGTACAGGCAACCCAGAAGTCCTTTACCGCGGACACGTGAAAGTGCAACTATCCCTAGGTGGTTTTGGTAATTTATAACAACATATAGCTCATTGAGCTAATGCTATTCCAAGGTGATTATTTCAGGAAAGCTCAATGATTGGCATGGCATGGATGTGAAAGTGGAACCCTCAAAATGCTAAGGACAAAGGATTGACTCAAGCTCAAAAGCTCAAGACTCTTCATTTTATATTTTAGTGATCCAAGATCACATTGAGTCTTTAGGAAAAGCCAATACTATTAAGGAGGGATGAGGTGTTGCTTAATGAGCCTCTTGCTTCATGTGCTTAGTGATATGCTCCAAAACCCTCAACTACTTTCCCATATCCACATATGACCAAAACTCTAAGCCAAACTCGGTCCTACCGATTCTTCCTATCCGGCGCCACCGAGTTTCACTTGTCATAAGCCACTGCCAAACCCTAGCAATTCGGTTCTACCGATAAGGATCTCGGTCCCACCGAGATGGGGTTGCAAACTCTCTGTTTCCCTTTCGTAACTTTTCGGTCCCACCGAAAGAGCGAATCGGTCGCACCGAGATTGCAATGTAAACTCAGTGTTTCCCCTTTGTAACTTTTCGGTCTCACCGAGTTCCACTCGGTCTCACCGAAAGAGCAAATCGGTCCCACCGAGTTTGCCTGACCAACTCTCTGGTTAGCTAATTACCAAATTCGGTCTCACCGAGTTTGTGTAATCGGTCTCACCGAGATTACGTTATGCCCAAACCCTAACCGAATCGGTCCTACCGAGTTGCATGTCAGTCCCACCGAAAATCTCTAACGGTCACTAGGTTTACATTTTCGGTCCGACCGAGTTTATTGATTCGGTCCCACCGAGATTGGAAAACTGTGTGTAACGGTTGGATTTTGTGTGGAGGCTATATATACCCCTCCACCTCTTTCTCATTAAAAGAGAGAGCAATCAGAACACACACATCATTCCAACTCATATGTTCTGAGAAGGAACCACCTACTCATGTGTTGAGACCAAGACATTCCATTCCTACCATATGAATCTTGATCTCTAGCCTTCCCAAGTTGCTTTCCACTCAAATCTTCTTTCCACCAAATCCAAATCCTATGAGAGATAGTTGAGTGTTGGGGAGACTATCATTTGAAGCTCAAGAGCAAGGAGTTCATTACCTACACACCATTTGTTACTTCTTGGAGAGTGGTGTCTCCTAGATTGGCTAGGTGTCACTTGGGAGCCTCCGACAAGATTGTGGAGTTGAACCAAGGAGTTTGTAAGGGCAAGGAGATCGCCTACTTCGTGAAGATCTACCGCTAGTGAGGCAAGTCCTTCGTGGGCGATGGCCATGGTGGGATAGACAAGGTTGCTTCTTCATGGACCCTTCGTGGGTGGAGCCCTGTGTGGACTCGCGCAACCGTTGCCCTTGGTTGGAGCCCTGTGTGGACTCGCGCAACCGTTACCCTTCGTGGGTTGAAGTCTCCATCAACGTGGATGTAGGATAGCACCACCTATCCGAACCACGGGAAAAACATCCGTGTCTCCAATAGCGTTTGAATTCTCCAAACCCTTCCCTTTACATTCTTGCAAGTTGCATGCTTTACTTTCCACTGCCCATAAACTCTTTGCATGCTTGCTTGAATTGTGTGATGATTGCTTGACTTGTCCTAGAATAGCTAAAATCTGCCAAAAACTAAAATTGGGAAAAGGTTAAGTTTTTATTTGGTCAAGTAGTCTAATCACCCCCCCTCTAGACATACTTTCGATCCTACAACACGGCTATTCAAATAGATCATGTTAACCCTGCAGGGGTGTACTTCTTCACACACGCTCTCACCACTTACCACCATGTACACGTCGTGTATCTCGGCAACCTTCAAGCAGAAGCCTGGCGAGGGAGTCGGCCACGACCTGACTAACCACACAAGTCTCTAGTCCAGGTTTATCGCCTATTCGGGTTCCATCCGCGAGGAGATCTGGCCGGGGTTTCGCTCACATCCCCAAACGATGTGTATAGGGTTCCGCGACACCAAACGGGCGCCCAACATACCCGGCCACGGTGTATCTACCGCATCATAGCCCACCCCTAGGGTCAGCACTACGCACGGCCTCCAACACATATCCTACAAACACCAGAAACTAGTTGCAACTCCTAGATAGAGATCAAGGCGATAAATAAGTCGAGAGGGTTAATTAAGGATCCCAATGTGTGGTAGTAACTGTTCATGGATCACAAACACAAAACTCAGTTACTGAGGACGGTTTCAATGAGACAACCCACCATGTACTCCTACATGGCCTCTCACCGCTACCTTTACCAAATCATGTTCACACACTTAGCTCACACACAGTAGGACATGTTCATCACCATTCCAATTCATCCCCGATGAATCAGACCTAACTCAACTCTAAGCAGTAGCAGGCATGACAAACAAGCATGAATGAGTAGGCACATCAGGGCTCAAACAACTCCTACTCATGCTAGTGGGTTTCATATATTTACTGTGGAAATGACAGGCCATGCAGAGGAAAAGGGGTTCAACTACCGCAGCATGTAACAGTTAAATTGTTGTTGTCCTAATGCAGTAAAAGAGAGCAGGAGCGAGAGAGTGGGATTGTATTGGAATAAACAAGGGGGTTTTGCTTGCCTGGCACTTCTGAAGATAGTATAGTTCTTCATCAGTGTCATCGATCTCATCGTCGAAACCATGTTTACTGAGAGGGGACAAATACCAGCAAACAACAAGAACACAATCAGTGCAATGCCACAATATGATGCATGATCATGACATGGCAATATGCTGTGATTTGAGCTAATGCAACTAGCAACAATTTAAATGAAGTTGGTTTGAACCAAAGGTTCAAACTGAAGCACCATATGTGATTATTTAAATGCCAATCATTTTTTTGGCCTGATCAGTAGGTATAAGTTGTTCAAACATGCATGAAAGTGGTACAGATGGATTTCTTGAATTTTTCTGATAATTTTTCATATATAAATTATTTCATTTGGAGTTACGGTTGATTTTATATGAATTTTAGAAGTTTTAACAATTTCTGGAATTTTCCTGAATTATAAATAATCCAGAAAAAACACTTATTGCATCAGGGTGACGTCACTGTCATGTCAGCAGTCAACAGGGCCGGTCCTGGTCAAACCTGACCAGTGGGGTCCACTGGTCAGTGACTCGGTCAACTAACAGGGTTAATTAGCACTAACTAAAAGTTAATCTAGGCTAATTAGTCCATGGACCCACACGTCAGTGGCTGTGGGTTTAAAATTAAGTTAATTTAACACTTAGCTAATTAACAAGGACCAGGGCCCACTTGTTAGCGGCTAACCTAACTAACCTAAATAGGATTAGCCCTAACTAACTTAGTTAGCCGGACCGGGCCCGCATGTCAGTGAGAGAGAGGGGTCAAACCCCTGGTCAGACAAGGTCAAACCCCACCGGTCAAAGCGGTCAACCTGCCAGCGTTTAGCTGCCGGCGTGGCCGGACGCGGCGGAGTGCTGCAGAAATGCTGCTCCGGCCACTGTTTGATGCGCGGAAGGGTGCTATGCAGAGCTGGAACCCGTCCGCGTCATTTGGTGCTGGTGGCGTCACCGTAGGTGACCTAAAATGATGGCGGCGTCCTCAAATGCGGTGGCCGGAGTTCGACGATGATGCAACCATCGCTATGGTGCATGGCAGGAGCGACGGGTGGCTTCTACGTGCTCCTAGAGCTGCACTGAGCACGGAGACGTGCTCGGCTTTGAGCCTAAGTGGATGCGGCGACGGTAGTGACATGGCCTGCAGGCGGAAGCTTTCGGCTTCGCGGAAGAGAACTTCTAGGGAACGCGTTCGGCAGTGAGAAGAGAGGGGAAAGATGGCGGGGCTCACGTAGATCACGAGACGAATCGGCGAGGGGGGTCGGCGGCGCCCGAGGATGAAGATGCGGCCGGGGACAGCACGCCAGGCCATCCCGACTTGCGCTTGTTGGGAGGAGCTTCACGGTGTCGAGGTAGACAGCAGGGATAGCACGGGGAGGCGTGGGGATGGCTGTGGCCGCGAGAACTACGGTGGCGCGTCCATGGTGGCCTCGGCCATGGGTGGAGGGGAGTGAGGGAGAAGCGAGGGGGAGGACTGGAGAGGCCGGCTCGACCCACATGTCGGTGGTGGGATCGTTCGAGGCGTCGCGCTGGCAGGGGAGGGCAGGCAGGCAGCTCGTGTGGCGCGCGGAGCGCACGCGTGCATCGGGCACGCGCCCTATCCAACTGGCGGGAGGACGACGACGACTGGCACAGGCCAATGGGCTGGGCCAGATGGGCTGCACAGGAGCTGGGCCAGCTGGGTAGGTTTTTCCTCTCTCTCTGCTTTTCTATTTCCTATTTATTCAGTTTGTTTGATTTGGTTTAACTACCAAATCACTTAATAAACTTCTGATATTCAATATGTGGACTTAGGGAACTAGTCCAGAGCCACATACCAACTTTCACAATTATTGGACATCACCAATGGTCGAACAAGGCCCATTGCCAACAACAGGACCCTGATTCATAGTAATGAAGCAAAAAACAATGCTGTTACTAGCAACAATAAACACAAGGAATTAAACTATACTAACAACAGGTAGGTATCACCTACAAAACTCTTGACGGTGTGGGATACAAAAATGAACATGTAAGGCACATTGGTGCGCATAAAATTCAAGAATATATATAAACACAATAAAAAGTAAAAATAAACTTGCTCTTATCGGTAGATGGATCATTAACTCCATAGTCAACAGCAGCCTCAACATCATGACTGCTCTCCTGCATGAAAGAAAAATTAATAAACAGATGATCATGAGAAAGTTCAACTACAATACTGGCAGCAGAACAACATAGTAAAAACTGAAAACATCAAGGACTGACTTACATCAACAACAGGAGGCTCCAGGCCAACATCATTCGTATGGTGGTCAGAAACATTAGCCTCAGTAACATCACCAGCCCTGCTCTAGGTGGCAGCAGCCTCATCCTGCTCAATCTGCTTGATAACAACATTGACACTTTCTTCATATGGCTTGCAGCGAGAGTCTTGCATAGTTTTGAAACGCTTCATGTTGTTCAACAGACGAACCGAGCTCTGAATTAGTTGAGAAGCACCATCACGCATATCACTAATTAAAATTCTCTCCATCTCAATATAGTCTGCTGCTTCCTCAACATTAAATTGATGACCTTCAGGAAGGATACCATTGATACAACTCAGACGCTCAACTGTAGTTGGGACCTTTTGCAGCTCAGAACACACATTACTAAAAATATGCTCAGCACGCTCCAACGCAGAAACAACTACGTCAATACCAAAACCCTGCCCTTGTGAAGTACTAGCCTTACTAGGGCCGGGGGGAACATAACCAGCACCCTCAACACCACGGCCATCTCTCAACTCATCGTGCACAAATGAAATCTTGGGAACCTGAGATGACATCTCCAGGACTGGCCGTTTATACACTCGGAAAAAGACAACTTCCTCTTGAGTTTTCCACTACGAACATGGAGAAAAAGAGTTAATTAATCAATGCAACACACAGGAGAAAATAAGCATTATATTAATAGATTTAAATCCATAGTACTAACGATCTTTCACTATCAGTGCCAAATTGTTAGTATTTACAAACAAGTCAGTTGAACAAGAGATTCAGTTCAACCACACATGACACAACAATACTAATAATCATACCTAAAACCACACAAAGCTTAAGAAATGACAAAATATAAACAGGTAAGTATGCAATACACATGTTCACTCCAGCAAAATAGCTATTCCTAAAAAAAGGTCTACAAGACACGACATAAATAAAAATCACCAGAAGTTTCCCAAACACCCAAGTCTTTGGATCCGTCTTTCCTTTTCTTATCAAATCTGCATCAGCCAGATCGGAAAGCTTGTCAGGATCCATGAAACATATGCGAGGGACTCGCATGTCAGGATTCGGAGTCTTGCCAAGGATAAGGCAGTCAAGGTACATTAGTACATGCCCTATAACACAACCTGTGATTGCCCTCCCACGGGTAACACCATCTTGGTACCTGATAAGAGCCCTTCTAAGCTCATCAACCATCAGCTAGCAATAATCCATATTAGCCATGTCCTCAATGATGAGATCCTCAAACATTGTTGCCTCTCTGGAAACACGAGGGGCGGCACCAGGAAACACAACTTTCATAAACACAATAATGAAGAACACTTTGAGAGCAAGGTCATCTTTGCTAGGATCCTTGACAAGCACCTTCGGCCTATCCCTCAAATCCTTTGTCTTGATATCTCTGTTCCTGCTAATGTCAAGCTCCGATCTTAACTTCATCAGAGCATCATCATATCCGTCCTCTGATGGCCTTAGTGCAGAATGACCACCATGAGGGAACCCAAATAGTTGCTGTATACCATCGCTAGTAATGTGAAGCTTCTTATTAGCCTCACCCATGTCAAGATTCATCGTATTAGGATCTATCTTCAGGTATAAAACTCCCATAAGAGGGAGGGAAATGTTAAGACTTCACCTTCCACTTGAAGATAGAACCAAAACCAGCTGGATGAACCCTAGCCACGTGGCGACTCTCAAGCAATTTAGTGCAAGCATCAATCTCTCTCAACTAACATCGCACAGTTATGTTCAATCGCTATAGGTCACCTTCATCCAAAGCAACTTTTCCGGCATTGCACTCACCGGCTTAACCAGACCCATAACGCTAACAGGCTGTAAAATGAAAATAAAGATGCCACAACTTAATTAAATGAATATAGAAAACAAAACAAACATATGAAGGCCAGAAGAAAAAACAAAGATTGCACAAGTTCAACTCTTAAAACAACATCAGTACCACCCTCAATTGGTGCAAACAATGGCCAGCCTCACCTCGCCTGCATACCAACCCAGACTCAATTAAATCATTGCAAGTACGACTAGTAAGTCACATACAGTACAAACACGTACCACTTCATATTCATGTTCAAAATCAACTTCGATATCATCTTCTTCAGATGCAGGATCTTCAGCTTCGACACGAGCACGCTTCTTCACACCTTTGTCCACCTTCGCTGGAGCAACTTTACGCTTCTTATTTTCCTTCAACAAAGAGCGCTCTGGAAGAGCGGACAAAGAAGACTTCTTATTTGACAGGGGATCCACCAAGTGTGCTTGGACCAATCTTCACGGCAACACTATCTCCATCAGCTTTGCTATTACCACGTTGGGAACCAGCTTTCACACATGGGCTACACCTCTACGTGCCATCAGGATTTCGACCTGACATCTTCCTCTTCAAAATAACTTTCTTTTCCTTAACTGCATCACGAGTAAACACCTGCATCAAGCGAGTCTGCAACAGGTTTGTCTTGACACGCATGTTAGTTCCATGAGATCCAGCATCAACGGTTGAAAACATCGCGTCACCACCTTCATCACCTACACCTTTAGCAGCTTGAGCAACATCCTGATCGCTTCGTTGCACGGAAGCAGCCTTTTGACGCCGTTCCAACTCCTTTCTCCTCTGGAAATCACACTTCTTCTTTCTTTTCCTTTCGTCCTCAAGCTGTAACTGCATAGGAACATCCCTAGCCTGAGTAATAGGCTCCGTGCCATCATCACTCTATGACTGACTAACAGACAACTTTAAGCTCCCATTACCATCACCAATATTAAGAGAATAAACTCCATCATTAATGTCTTTCACAACATCAACAATGTCCTTGCCAGCAGCATGGCTATCATTAACTGCATAAACCAATAACATGAGCACACACATATACCAATAACATGAGCACACACATATAAAATTAAAACACAATTAACATTAAAGAGACAAGTAAAAAAGGCGCGTAGCATCAGACACAAACAAAATGAACAACTGATGTAACTAAACACATTTATGTATGCAAGGCTGTTAAAAAAAGAGCAAATATAAGGGAAACACAAGCAACACTCGCAAGTTCTTCTAGAGGATTTGGTATCTCAAAAATAACATTCACAAGATCTTGAAAGCCTTCTAGTTTGTCAGAATCAGGAGGCATCGGCACTCCAACATTTGCAACAACATCATAATCAACAAAATAGTAAAAAAAGTACATGAACAAGCAATCAGTTCAACTATATCAACACTACAAGTGCAACCAATAAAACAATATCACCCCACCACTTTCACACCAAACTTCAAAATGACAACACTTTCAACATCATAGTAGTTCTTCTCAGACTGCTACAAACTATTCAAATGCCAGAACAACAGTTCAAACTACACATGGTGATCAGTACTCCAATCTGTCTGCAGATCACAACAACCTAAAAACTAGACATACCACACATTTCAGGGCAAAATTTGACAACTATCAAAATCCATACAACTTGTAAAGTCCATACAACAACACCTATACAACTAAAAACCTATTAAGCACTAGATCTGATAAAACATCATCCGAATTACAAGAAAAATTACCTGCATTCAACTTTTCTGGACTGGATGATGTACCCATTGATATCTACAGACCTAAAA
The DNA here is from genome assembly GCF_056163025.1 of Triticum urartu. Lineage (NCBI taxonomy): Eukaryota > Viridiplantae > Streptophyta > Magnoliopsida > Poales > Poaceae > Triticum > Triticum urartu. Next base: position 265,256,749 of record NC_141876.1, read on the forward strand.
TCTGCAGAACCAGAACTGCAAGACACATGAACAAAAATTAGGGTTCTTACCTGTTTCAGAAATGAAGGATGCCAAACAAAGCAAAACTCTTACCAGCAAACACAAACTCCACCACCGAATCTAGTATCACTCACGCGAACCGCTCGCTCAAGAGCAAAGGAACCCTAGCGAATCCAGCCTGAGACAACACGAGAGCAATAACTTAGAAATACAGGAAAAATCTGTACATAAGGGGACGCAAGGGGAGTCGAGTGCAGAGGAAAAAGATCACCCAGACCTCCACCCTGGAGCACAACCCGCCGGCCGATGCTCCTGTGGCGAAACAGGAGAAGCAGCTTCTATGTGAGAAGAGGAGAGGAGGGGAATGAAGAAGGAAGCGTTTTGTGGAGGGGAGGGGAGCGAAACAGGGGAGAGCGGAGGTTAAAAGGTGAGTGGGAGAAAACCGATGGCTAAAGCCCATGATCGTGGAAGAAAAACAAAAAGGGCAAAGCCCACTATCTCAGGGCAGTTACTAAAAATAATAGCAAAAAATAAATACAATAAAAAAATTAATTATAGAGGGAGAAAACAAACGGCTAAAGTACAAATAATACCTCATAACAGTACAATAAAAATTATCAAAGAAGTACAATTGAAATACCTTACATAGACTATACAAAATTAAGTAAAAATATTCTCAAAAAATGACAAAATGTACAAAAAAATGGTGGTACGCTTTGAATCACAAATTCAAAAATATCCTCACTCTCGTGTACAAATTTGACACCAATCAAAAGATACCAAAATGATGCAGTTTATGTTATAGATCCACCTCAGTGTATGACAAAAACCGCTTCTTACCGATGATGTGTGTTCATCAATCAATAGAACAAAAAATATGTGTTAGTACAACTATGCCCCTCGGCGCGGTGATGGTTTTTCCACTAAAAAAGATAAGATAATGGGGGAAAGTCCATACAAGGAAGATGTGTCAGTTCAACTATGCCCCTCTGTGCGGTGCTGGTATTCCCCCTAAAAAAGATAAGATAATGGGGGCAAGTCATGTTAAGGACTTGCCTCCGCATGTGACGCCGCGACACGCTGCATCGTCGCCTGGTATGGCTTGTTCCAAGCTCGGCCTTGCCGGGATGGGGGTGGGGGTCCCTCCCCGGCTCGGCCTCACGCTAACGCGGCAGTGCGCTCGTTTGACAGGCGCAATGCGGTTATTCTGTTCCCCCCATGCACCCACACACCCTAAGATAAGATAATGGGGGCAAGTCCATACAAGGAAGATGTGTTAGTACAACTATGCCCCTCAGTGCGGTGCTGGTTTTCCCCTAAAAAATATAAGATAATGGGGGCAAGTCCATACAAGGAAGATGTGTCAGTACAACTATGCCCCTCGGTGCGGTGCTGGTTTTCCCCCTAAAAAAGATAAGATAATGGGGGCAAGTCATGTTATGGACTCGCCTCCCCCCACGCACCCACACACCCTAACAAGATAGATGTTCTTCAGTCCATACAAAAAATGTGTAAATGCAACTATGCCATTTGGTGCGGTCCCTATATATCTTACCCAGATGTTCATTAAATATCCAAAAAAATACTGAAAAAGAATGAGAACAAAGAGAAAAAGTGAGCAAAACACACTATAAAAAAAGATGTCAGTTCAAGCAGAGAAGAACATTTCAGTACTAAAATAAAAAATAAAATGCTTATATTTGGAAAAAATGTCATAAAAAGTAGAAGGAAAAAATGCTAAGAATAAAAAATATTGACCGCCCAAGGGACAGGCCGGCCCAACGCAGGTGGGTACTAGGACTCAAGACAACTACATAACCACTGGCAAATCCATTTGAAAACCAGACTGCGGGGGCCAACCCACTAGGGCCCACAGGTCATCACAGAGGGCGAGCGCCGTGTATAAGCGCTCAGGTAATTATTCTAAGGAGTTTGACCAGTTAGCCTCGACAGCGCTTATAAACAGGTTGAGAACCCCCTCGGCTAGTGAGGTGGGACTAAACGTATAGCGCGCATGCACGCCGCATTGCACAGTCGCGCGGGCGAGCTATTTGGGCCGAAAACAATGGCTACGGGGGATGGCCCAATACATAGGTTCGCCCCATTACAAAATTCCAACCGATCACACATGACATAGTAAAAGAAGCAAATGCAGCTATTTTTTATAAAACCTCTCAGTTCAAAACAAAGAATGTAAAAAGTTCAAACACATCTTAAATGTAAGAACTAAAAAAAATAAAAAATATTTTTTTTGGAAAATTAAACGTAGAAGATTGTAATAAAAATTTTAGAAACAAATTTTTAAAAAGTTCAACTACTAAAATTCATAAGGCTCGGGTAAAATTAGTACTGTGCAGCAAAGATCAAATTCTTTTTATTTGAAAAACCACTAGAACTATCACTATTCAACTAAAAAAATAAAATTGTGCTCTAAAATTCCTGTCAAATAGTAAGAAAAAAATGCTCTACAACAAAGGAATGTGGTTCGCCATTAACATCCTAAATAGTTTCAGTACTATCATTAACAGATTGTAAGTTCAACAAACTCAAAACCCAAAAGGGGTCTTACAACCATCCTCAGCGTATATTTTCCGTGTGCGAGTTATGTCCATGAAAATATCCCAGTAAAAACAAAGGATGCCCATCAGTCCAACTATAATTGTTCCAATTCAAATATAAAGAATATATAAAAAACAGTTGTCCAACCATCTGGTAACATACGAACAAATTGTTCCAAACCATCTGGTAATAACATAAAATTCAACCATCTCACATGCATTGTTTTAAATAAAAATACTGCAACATAATCAAACACACACAAATCTCACAACCAGCGTCATTTGCCACATTTAAACCTACAACACATAAATTCTAAACATCAGAGAGTCATCTTCCCTGGAGAACATAACCATAACCACATCTCCATCCTCAAATCCAGACTCTGCAACAAACTTCTTCCACCCACTAGTTAGGTTGATGCAACCATCAAAGTCAATGTGGTAGGCAACTTCCATCAACTGATACATGTTTTTGTCTGATGTCTCCATCTTCAGTATCCCAGAACTAGGAGCAACAATCCTGATTCTGGGTGACATTTTCTGCAAATGGTCATGGGAGTAGAAAACAAAGTGAACACCTAACATAACTGAATATTTGCATAGATCTAGGAACGTTTGCATAACAAAGTGAAAACAAATATCTGAACCAAAACAAAAACACCAAACTAACTAGTCATATGACCAGACTAGACAAAAGAAGTATACATATCAATACCCCTACAGTAAAAACATCTGACGAAAACAGAACAAAGATTATACAAAAATGGATAAATACTGTTAAGTAATGAACAAATACACACAAGTCCCTACTGTTAAATTTTGACAAAACCAAATAAAATTTATGGACAAACTATTGATAAAACTAAACTACAGACTCAGTCCATGGGATTCAAAATGAGACCTACAAAAAGAAAAAAAGAAAAATAATAGAAACACATACCCATGATTCCTCCAAGTCCCCAACCGTCAGGCGACAAACATAGGGTGCACGAAACCCATGGTTGCTGTACAGAGACACGAAAGTTAACCATGGCGCTGAGTCTCGGTGAGCTCCAAACCAGATTCGTACACACAGCCGTCAGCTATGCGAGCCATCTTTGCCAGACATCTACATGAACAATCCTCCATGGGAAACACAGGAAAAGGGAAGAAAACAAAAGAGAGAAGAAGGAGGAACCTAGATCCGATTCTAGAAGAAGGAAGAAAAAGAAGGGGGAGACTAAGCCACACACCACACATAGATGGATAGAATTTATAGCTAGAGAGACTCGCAGATTATAAAAATAATTAATAGGCAGGTGGGCAGCCAGCTGGTAGAAAATAGTTATTACACAAGTCATACAACAGTTGACCACAAATCATTTCAACTTCAGATAAAGCAGAAGTTCATAAGTGCACCTAACAAACATATATTGATAAAACAACTCAGCCAGAGGTAGACAATTTAATTCATGTAGTCATTCAACCATCTGCTCCCTCACAACATAGTCTTAAAAACATGAAAATTCAGTACTTCAGTCATAATGATCAAAGAAATGACGCCATTTGGCCCTGGTGGATGGATGTGGAGCCGTGGCTGCTCTCGCCTGATCCCAACTGATGATATGAATATGGTTCCTTCCCCTGTCCTCTGGGAAATGTAGCTCCAGTTCATTGGAGTTGCAGGTATCCATCACCTCACGCGCAAGGTGCCTATTGAACTGTGCCTCCACTTCCTCCTCGGCAGCACGTCTTGCCCTCTGCCTGCGCCTCCTCCTCGTCCTCTACTCCGCTACTATAGTCCTCACATTGACGGCATCCCCCTCCTCCTCTGTGACCTCTCCAAACTAAGGATCCATCTGGCTTTTCTTTGGTGGCAACTGGTGGAATGAAAGTGACAGAGGGCTCGGGCTTTATACTCAAAGTGCAGACGTTTGGGCAGGCAGCCCATAGAAAATACTTACTCCGATGTCAACGCACAGTAATACAACTTTGACACAGAGCAGTCCAACTACACATATGGCAAAAATTCAAACAACACTGACAAACACGCAACTTAATTACACAGTTTGACTAGATTACAATAAATCATAGGCTACAATCAGCCACCATACACCACCTCCTCCAACAACCAAATCACATGGCAATTCGGGGTAGAAAGAACTCAAGAAAAAAAATTGACAACACAAATATATTCATACAATCATCATCTCTCTCCTTGCAATGCCAATTCGAAAATAAAACATCAGAAAGACAAGAACACATTTGCATGGCGGACATGGCATATGACCAAGAACACCAAAACTTGTAATCAGAAATTACAGTGAAATAATCTCCAAAAACTGTAACACACTGACAATACTCACATCCAAATAACACATAAAACAACAAACCGAATGTAAAATGGATGGCTACGAACACCTTGCTGAACACCAACGCCCACAACACCTCCGCCGCCAAATGCCCACGCTGTCACCTCCGATGACTTGAGATTGGAAAATACGACCAGGTGAGCGCGCGCATGTGCGGAACCCCGCACATGTCTCCTCTGGCAACGAATGGCCCACAACAACTCGCCGGAGAACCCCCGGAAGCTACCAGTTGTATCCCTTGTTTCCGTCCGTCGAAGACGCGGGAAAATTAGTTCAGCTAGCAAATAGTATCAGTCCAACATGTAAATTACGTCAGTTCAAGCAAGGTAACAGAATATTATTCTATTATGCGAAATAGAATAGCCCAAATGCGCGCGCGCTCGCGTGTGTGTGTGTATACCTATGAAGACCAAATCAACATTGCGAAGATAAATCTTGAAGATAAACCAATGTTGAAGACGAACCAACTATGAAGATAATGCAATCATGAAGCCAAATGAAAATCTTCAAGAAAGGTTGGTGGTGGTGTTACCCACCGTATAGGAAATACTAGACCCAGACACGACACACATTTGTTGTGGCGCTCCGAAGTCAAATTCCACATTAATGTATTCACACTCAGAGGGTATGTCTTCATGAATTGAAGACATATGTTACTTTGTGTGTTGCACACCTAAGTCATCAATATGCATAAGCGTTAGTATGTGTGTCCATTCACAGGACATTCGAGGATTCTAAGATATTTAGCTCACACCGCAGCTTGCAAAACCTTTTCTCATTAAAGGGCTTCATGAAGATATCTGCCAATTGCTCTTCAGTGTTGACGTGAATTATATCAATGTCTTCCTTCAACACATGATCTCTGATAAGGTGATGACGGATCTGAATGTGCTTTGTCTTCGAGTGCTGAACTGGATTGTGAGAAATCTTTATGGCGCTTTCATTGTCATAGTAGAGGGGCACATGCTTCATGTTGATGCCATAATCCTTGAGGGTTTGCTTCATCCAGAGAAGCTGAGCGCAGCAGAATCCAGCAGCAATGTATTCATATTGAGCAGTGGAGAGTGGTACACAGTTTTGCTTCTTCGAAGACCAACAAACAAGAGACCATCCAAGAAAGTGACATGTGCCTGATGTGGACTTGTGATCAACCTTGCCACCAGCATAATCATCATCTGAGAATCCAACTAGATCAAATTCTGAGCCCTTTGGATACCATAATCCTAGTGTTCGGGTGTGAGCTAAATATCGAACTATTCGCTTCACCGCGAGGTGATGTGATTCCTTTGGTGCCGCTTGGAATCGGGCACACATGCAAACGCTAAGCATTATATCTAGCCTAGATGCACATAAGTACAATAAAGAACCAATCATGGAGCGGTATACATTTTGATTGAACTCTTTACCATTGTCATTGGGGCCCAATTGGCCTTTGGTTGGCATTGGCGCCGTGTGCCCTTTGTAGTCTTGCATTCCAAATTTATTCAGGCAATCTTTGAGATATTTTTCTTGTGATAGGAAGATGCCATTTCTCTGTTGATGGATTTGAAGACCAAGAAAGAATTTCAGCTCTCCCATCATGGACATCTGATATTGTCTTGCATCATATGCCCAAACTCATCACTGTATCTCTTATCAGTGTAGCCAAAGATTATGTCATCCACATAGATTTGGCATACAAATAATTCTCCGTCATATGTCTTCATGAAGAGAGTGGGATCAAGAGAACCAGGTTCAAAGCCTTTGCTCTTCAGGAAGTGTTTGAGTGTGTCATACCAAGCGCGAGGTGCTTGTTTGAGGTCATACAATGCTTTGTTGAGTTTGTAGAGCATATCAGGACGCTTTGGATCTTCAAAACCAAGTGGTTGAGCAACATACACTTCTTCTTCAATTTTGCCATTGAGGAAGGCACTCTTCATATGCATTTGATACAGAAGGATGTTTTTGTGGTTAGCATAGGCTAGAAGTATGTGAATGGCTTCAAGCCTAGCCACAGGAGCAAAGGTTTCATCGAAGTCAATTCCTTCCACTTGTCTATAGCCTTCGGCAACAAGACGAGCTATGTTTCTGACGACTTGACCATGTTCATCTTGCTTGTTGCGATAGATCCATTTAGTGCCAATAATATTGTGCTTGCGAGGATCAGGACGTTTGACTAGCTCCCAGACATTGTTCAGCTCAAACTGTTGAAGCTCTTCTTGCATAGCTTGAATCCATTCAGGTTCCATGAAGGCTTCTTCAACTTTCTTCAGTTCAGATATAGAGCAAATGCAAAGTGTCCACAGAAATTTGCTAGTTGTGTTGCTCTTGATCGGGTGAGAGGACCAGGTGCATTGATACTATCGATGATCTTCTCAATCTAAACTTCATTTGCAACCCGAGGATGAATGATAACCCACAAGTATAGGGGATCGCAACAGTTTTCAAGGGTAGAGTATTCAACCCAAATTTATTGATTCGACACAAGGGGAGCCAAAGAATATTCTCAAGTATTAGCAGCTGAGTTGTCAATTCAAACAGACCTAGAAACTTAATATCTGCAGCAAAGTGTTTAGTAGCAAAGTAATATGATAGTAGTGGTAACGGTGGTAAAAGGTAATGGTAGCAAAAGTAATATTTTTGGTATTTTGTAGTGATGGTAACAATAGCAATATATGGAAACCTCGTAGGCAATGGATCGGTGATGAAGAATTATGCCGGATGCGGTTCATCATGCAACAGTCATAACCTAGGGTGACACAGAACTAGCTCCAGTTCATCAATGTAATGTAGGGATGTAATCTGAATATAGTCATATGTGCTTATGAAAAAGAACTTGCTTGACATCTTTTGTCCTACCCTCCCGTGGCAGCGGGGTCCTAGCGGAAACTAAGGGTTATTAAAGCCTCCTTTTAATAGAGTACCGGACCAAAGCATTAACACACAGTGAATACATGAACTCCTCAAACTACGGTCATCACCGGTAAGTATCCTGATTTTTGTCACTTCGGGGTTAATGGATCATAACACATCATAGGTGACTATAGACTTGCAAGATAGGATCAAGAACTCTCATATATTGATGAAAACATAATAGGTTCAGATCTGCAATCAAGGCACTCAGGCCCCAGTGACAAGCATTAAGCATAACAAAGTCATGGCAACATCAATCTCAGAACATAGTGGATACTAGGGATCAAACCCTAACAAAACTAACTCGATTACATGATAAATCTCATCCAACCCATCATCGTCCAGCAAGCCTACGATGGAATTACTCACGCATGGCGGTGAGCATCATGAAATTGGTGATGGAGGATGGTTGATGATGACGATGGTGACGGATTCCCCTCTCCGGAGCCCCGAACGGACTCCAGATCAGCCCTCCCGAGAGAGTTTAGGGCTTGGCGGTGGCTCCGTATCGTAGAACACGATGAATCCTTCTCGTCTAGTTTTTTCTCCCCGAAAGTGAATATATGGAGTCCAGGTTGAGGTCGGTGGAGCGTCAGGGGGCCCACGTGGCAGGGGGCGCGCCCAGGGGGGGGGGCAGGCGCGCCCCGACCCTCGTGGACAAGTGGGACAGCCCCTGATGTGGATCTTCCTTCCAATATTCATTATATGTCCCAGAATAATGCTCCGTTGATTTTCAGGTCATTCCGAGAACGCCAGTCTGGGCTAGTTCCATTCAAATCATGCAAGTTAGAGTCCAAAACAAGGGCAAAAGTGTTTGGAAAAGTAGATACGACGGAGATGTATCAACTCCCCCAAGCTTAAACCTTTCCTTGTCCTCAAGCAATTCAGTTGATAAACTGAAAGTGATAAAGAAAAACTTTTACAAACTCCGTTTGCTCTTGTTGTTGTAAATATGTAAAGCCAACATTCAAGTTTTCAGCAAAGATTATGAACTAACCATATTCACAATAACATTTAGGTCTCATGTTTACTCATATCAATGGCATAATCAACTAGCGAGCAATAATAATAAATCTCGGATGACAACACTTTCTCAAAACAATCATGATATGATATAACAAGATGGTATCTCGCTAGCCCTTTCCAAGACCGCAAAACATAAATGCATAGCACCTTTAAAGATCAAGGACTGACTAGACACAGTAATTCATGGTAAAGGAGATCCAGTCAAGTCATACTCAATGTAAACAAATAGTAATGAATGCAAATGACAGTGGTGCTCTTCAACTAGTGCTTTTTAATAAGAGGATGATGACTCAGCATAAAAGTAAATAGATAGGCCCTTCGCAGAGGGAAGCAGGGATTTGTAGAGGTGCCAGAGCTCGGTTTTGAAATAGATATGAATAATATTTTGACCGGTATACTTTCATTGTCAACATAACAACCAAGAGATGGCTATATCTTCCATGCTACACACATTATAGGCGGTTCCCAAACAGAATGGTAAAGTTTATACTCCCCCTCCGCCAACAAGCATCAATCCATGGCTTGCTCGAAACAACGAGTGCCTCCAACTAACAAGAGTCCCGAGGTAGTTTTGTTTGCAGTTATTTTGATTTGAGTTGCATAAAGCATGAGACTGGGCATCGCGGTGACCAGCCATTTTCTCATGAGTGAGGAGCGAAGTCCACTCCTCTTGAGAATAACCCGTCTAACATGGAAGATACGGACAACCCTAGTTGATACGTTGAGCTATTCAAGCATACAAAACAGGATATTTATTTGAAGGTTTAGAGTTTGGCACATACAAATTTACTTGGAACGGCAGGTATATATCGTATATAGGTAGGTATGGTGGACTCATATGGAATAACTTTGGGGATTATGGAATTGGATGCACAAGCAATATTCCTGCTTAGTACATGTGAAGGCTAGCAAAAGACTAGGAAGCGACCAGCTAGAGAGCGACAACAGTCATGAACGTGCATTAAAATTAATCAACACCGAATGCAAGCATGAGTAGAATATAATGCACCATGAACATAAATATCGTAGAGGCTATGTTGATTTTGTTTCAACTACATGCGTGAACATGTGCCAAGTCAAGCCACTCGAATCATTCAAAAGTGGATACCACCCTATCATACCACATCACAACCATTTTAATAGTATGTTGGCACGCAAGGTAAACCATTATAAGCTCCTAGCTAATTAAGCATAGCATAAGCAACTATAATCTCTAATTGTCATTGCAAACATGTTTATTCATAATAGGCTGAATCAGGAACGATGAACTAATCATATTTACAAAAACAAGAGAGGTCGAGTTCATACCAGCTTTTCTCATCTCAATAAGTTCATCATATAAACATCATTATTGTCTTTCACTTGCACGACCGAATAGTGTGGATAATAATAATAGTGCACGTGCATTGGACTAAGCTAGAATCTGCAAGCATTCAATTCAAGAGAGAAGACAAGGTAATATGGGCTCTTTGTCAGATCAACAATAATGCATATAAGAGCCACTCTAACATTTTCATTATGGTCTTCTCCTATCGACCCCCAAAGGAAAGGAAAGAAATAAAACTATTTACACGGGAAAGCTCCCAACAAGCAAAAGAAGAACAATAAATCTTTTTGAGTTTTCTTTTTAGTTACTACAAGTCTGAAAAGTAAACTAATTAAAAGCTACAACTAATTTTTTTGTTTTTCTTAAGGTTTATTAAACACACAAGAAGAAAGCATAAAAAGGAAAATAAACTAGCATGGATGATACAGTGAAAAAGTATGAGCACCGACACCTAGCATGAGTGTGTGAACGTGAATGTAATGTCGGTGAGAAATACGTACTCCCCCAAGCTTAGGCTTTTGGCCTAAGTTGGTCTATGGCCACAACTGGCCTGGCGGATATCCAAAGTTGTAGCTGGGTCGTACTAAGAAGCAGCAGCTATTGCCTCATGAGCTGCCGCTTGGAGACGGGTCGTCTCCATCCTCCTCTTATACTCGTCCGCCTCCTCCCTGGTTATAATATATCTCCCTTTTGCCTGAAAGTTAAAGAAAGCAAGAGCAGGGAGAGCGACGTGATAGGTGCGTCGTCTGTCAAAGATTAGTCGGTACTGGAGGAACTGATCGTTCCTCTCAACAAACTGATGACGAACCTTGGCCTCATAATCCAAATAAGCAGGAGGCAACTCAATATCATACCCACGTATGGGTACACCAAGAAAATTAGCTAGACAGGTTGCATAAATTCCACCGAAGAAATCTCCACTATATGTATTATTATGGAACCTACGTGCAACAATGGCTCACAAATTATAATGTCTATCTTCTAATACAACACTCCTGAGAACACTGAGGTCAGGGACACACATGTGACATGCTTCATCCTTACCATTTATGCACCTACCTATGAAGAGAGCAAAATAATGTATAGTAGGAAAATGAATGCTCCCTATGGTAGCTTGTGTTATGTCTCTAGATTCCCCCACAGTTATACTAGCAAGAAAATCTCTAAATTCAGATTTGTGAGGTTCATTAGGACTACCCCATTGTGGAAGTTTGCAAGGAGTGTTAAAATCCTCTAAGTCCATGGTATAAGAATTTTCATAGAGATCAAACAGGACAGTTTGAGAATTGTGTGATGAAGAAAATTCAAACCTCCTCACAAAGGAATCAGTGAGCTGGTAGTACTGGTGGCATTTGTCTGCCTCAAAGCTCTCAAGATCAGCATTACACACATATGCATTAAATTCTTCCTTGATTCCTGCTCGATCCATAAAGTCCTCTGAAGGCCATTCACAAGCCCGCACTTGAGCTTCTCTCGGTGGTTCTTCGTCGGCATCGCGCATTGCAAGCCTAGGTCCTTGCTTCCTTGAAGGACCACCTTGGTACATTTTCCTAAACATATTTCTTCCTCTGAAAAATTTCTGAAATTTTAGTAACCTCAAAATAAATGTGAACCAAACTCAACAATATTGATAGCAACTACTCCTACAAGTGCCTAGAGGCAATATCATGCATCAAAACTACTTTTGACCATATAAATTTGACATGCAAACTCAAGAACAGGGTCACCTAAGCAGCAAAAATATGCAATGAATAAAGCACTAGAACAAAAACTAATTGGACCATTGGAGGAGTCACATACCAAGGAACAATCCCCCAAAGCAGTTTTGTGAGAGGTGCTTTGAGCAAGGAGATCGAAAATGGCAGCAAAATGAGCTTGGACTCGGGTTTGAGCTGGTTAGTGGTGTTTGTGGGAGGAAGGAGTGTGTGGTAGCTGGAATAAGTGGAGGGGAGCCACCGTGGGTTCACGAGGCAGGGGGCGCGCCCAAGGGGGTAGGGCGCGCCCTCCACCCTCGCGGCCAGGTGCATGCTCCCCCTGTTGTATTCTCAGTGCCAGATATTCTCAAATATTCTAGAAAAAATCATATTTAATTTTCAGGGCATTTGGAGAACTTTTATTTTTGGGGTATTTTTTATTGCATTGATAATTCAGGAAACAGATAGTAAAAAGAGGGTACAGAGAGTTGTGTTTTATAAATTCATCCATCTCATGCTCATCAAAAGGAATCCACTAACAAGGTTGATCAGGTCTTGTTAACAAACTCATTCCGAATAACATGGAACCGGAGAATTTTTGAATAACACTAGGTTACCTCAATGGGGATATGCACATCCCCAACAATAAGAATATCATATTTCTTCTTGACAGTAGGAAGAGGAAATTCAAAACCTCCAAAACTAATCGATGGAATTTTTCCAATAGAGTTTATACTATGAACTTGAGGTTGTTTCCTCGGAAAGTGTACCGTATGCTCATTGCCATTAACATGAAAAATAACATTGCCTTTGGTGCAATCAATAACAGCCCCTGCAGTATTCAAAAAGGGTCTTCCAAGAATAATAGACATACTATCGTCCTCGGGAATATCAAGAATAACAAAGTCCGTTAAAATAGTAACGTTTGCAACCACAACAGGCACATCCTCACAAATACCGACAGGTATAGTAGTTGATTTATCAGCCATTTGCAAAGATATTTCAGTAGGTGTCAACTTATTCAAATCATGTCTACGATATAAAGAGAGAGGCATAACACTAACACCGGTCCAAGATCACATAAAGCACTTTTAACATAGTTTCTTTTAATGCAGCATGGTATAGTTGGTACTCCGAGATCTCCTAGTTTCTTAGGTATTCCACCTTTAGAAGTATAATTAGCAAGCATGGTGGAAATTTTAGCTTCCGGTATCTTTCTTTCATTTGTAACAATTTTTTTCATATACTTAGCATAAGGATTAATTTTGAGCATATCAGTCAAACGCATACGTAAGAAGATAGGTCTAATCATTTCAGCAAAGCGCTCAAAATCCTCATCATCCTTTTTCTTCGATGGTTTAGGAGGAAAAGGCATGGGTTTCTGAACCCATGGTTCTATTTCCTTACCGTGCTTCCTAGCAACAAAGTCTCTCCTATCATAACGTTGATTCCTCGATTGTGGGTTATCAAGATCAACAACAGGTTCAATCTCTACTTCATTGTCATTACTAGGTTGAGCATCAATATGAACATCATCATTAACATTATTACTTGGTTCATGTTCATTACCAGATTGTGTTTCAGCATCAGAAATAGAAATATCATTAGGATTCTCAGGTGTGTCAATAACAGGTTCACTAGAAGCATGCAAAGTCCTACCGTTTTTCTTTTTCTCCTTTTAGAAGGACTAGGTGCATGAATAATATTTCTCTGAGAATCTTGCTCAGTTCTCTTAGGATGGCCTTCAGGATACAAAGGTTCCTGAGTCATTTTACCACCTCTAGTCATAACTCTAACAACATTATCATTTTTCTTACTATTTAATTCATTGAGCAAATCATTCTGAGCTTTAAGTACTTGTTCTACTTGAGTGGTAATCATAGAAGCATGTTTACTAATAAGTTTAAGTTCACCTTTAACATTAGCCATATAATCACCCAAGTGTTCAAGCATATCAGCAATTGTGTTTTAATTCTCTACCAAAATAAGCATTGAAGTTTTCTTGCTTAACCATAAAGTCATCAAACTCATCCAAGCATTGGCTAGCAAACTTAGTAAATGGGATTTCAGCTTTATCATATCTATAAAGAGAATTTACCTTTTACTACATGTGTCGGGTCATCAAGACCATGTATTTCTTCAACAGGCGGTAAATTAAGACCATGTATTTCTTCAATAGGAGGTAAATTCTTAACATCTTTAGCTTTAATACCCTTTTCTTTCATAGATTTCTTTGCCTCTTGCATATCTTCAGGACTAAGAAATAGAATACCCCTTTCCTTTGGAGTTGGCTTAGGAGTTGGTTCAGGAATCGGATCAGGAAGTGTCCAATTATTTTCATTAGTCAACATATTATTCAATAGAATTTCAGCTTCATCTGGTGTTCTTTCCCTGAAAACACAACCAGCACAACTATCCACGTGGTCTCTGGAAGCATCGGTTAGTCCATTATAAAAGATATCAAGTATTTCATTTTTCTTAAGAGGATGATCAGGCAAAGCATTAAGTAATTGGAGAAGCCTCCCCAAGCTTGTGGGAGACTCTCTTCTTCAATTTGCACAAAATTATATATTTCCCTTAAAGCAGCTTGTTTCTTATGAGCGGGGAAATATTTAGCAGAGAAGTAATAAATCATATCCTGGGGACTACGCACACAACCAGGATCAAGAGAATTAAACCATATCTTAGCATCACCCTTTAATGAGAATGGAAATATCTTAAGGATATAATAGTAGCGGGTTTTCTCATCTTTAGTGAATAGGGTGGCTATATCATTTAATTTAGTAAGATGTGCCACAATAGTTTCAGATTCATAGCCATAGAAATGATCAGATTCAACTAAAGTATAATTATCTCAGGATCAACAGAGAAATCATAATCCTTATCGGTAACAAAGATAGGTGAAGTAGCATAAGCATGATCATATTTCATTCTAGCATTCAGAGTTTTTTGTTTCAGCTTAGCTAATAATTTCTTAATATCACTCCTATCATTGCAAGCAAGAAAATCTCTAGCAGTTTCTTTGTCCATAACATAGCCCTCAGGCACAACAGGTAATTCATATCTAGGGGGAGAGTCTTCATCATCACTTTCATCAATATTATTAGTTTCAATAATTTCATTCTCTCTAGACCTAGCAAGTTGTTCATCAAGAAATTCACCAAGTGGCACAATAGTATCAAGCATAGAAGTAGTTTCATCATAAGTATCATGCATAGCAGAAGTGGCATCATCAATAACATGCGACATATCAGAATTAATAGCAGAAGTAGGTATAGGTGTCGCAAGCTTACTCAAAACAGAAGATGAATCAAGTGCGGAGCTAGATGGCAGTTCCTTACCTCCCCTCGTAGTTGAGGGATAAATTTTTGTTTTAGCATCTTTCAAGTTCTTCATAATGATAAGCAGATATCAATCTCAAGTGACTCAAAGAATAGAGCTATGCTCCCCGGCAACGGCGCCAGAAAATAGTCTTGATAACCCACAAGTATAGGGGATCACAACAGTTTTCGAGGGTAGAGTATTCAACCCAAATATATTGATTCGACACAAGGGGAGCCAAAGAATATTCTCAAGTATTAGCAGCTGAGTTGTCAATTCAACCAGACCTGGAAACTTAATATCTGCAGCAAAGTGTTGTGTAGCAAAGTAATATGATAGTAGTGGTAACGGTTGTAAAAGGTAACGGTAGCAAAAGTAATATATTTTTTTATTTTGTAGTGATGGTAACAATAGCAACAGAAAAGTAAATAAGCGAAGAACAATATATGGAAAGCTCGTAGGCAATGGATCGGTGATGGAGAATTATGCCGGATGCGGTTCATCATGCAACAGTCATAACCTAGGGTGACACAGAACTAGCTCCAGTTCATCAATGTAATGTAGGCATGTATTCCGAATATAGTCATACATGCTTATGGAAATGAACTTGCATGACATCTTTTGTCCTACCTTCCCGTGGCAGCGGGGTCCTAGTGAAAACTAAGGGATATTAAGGCCTCCTTTTAATAGAGTACCGGACCGAAGCATTAACACATAGTGAATACATGAACTCCTCAAACTACGGTCATCACCGGTAAGTATCCTGATTATTGTTACTTCGGGGTTAACGGATCATAACACATAATAGGTGACTATAGACTTGCAATATAGGATCAAGAACTCTCATATGTTGATCAAAACATAATAGGTTCAGATCTGAAATCATGGCACTCGGGCCCTAGTGACAAGCATTAAGCATAGCAAAGTCATAGCAACATCAATCTCAGAACATAGTGGATACTAGGGATCAAACCCTAACAAAACTAACTCGATTACATGATAAATCTCATCCAACCCATCATCGTCCAGCAAGCATACGTTGGAATTACTCACGAACGGCGGTGAGCATCATGAAATTGGTGATGGAGGATGGTTGATGATGACGTTGGCGATGGATTCCCCTCTCCGGAGCCCCGAACGGACTCCAGATCAGCCCTCCCGAGAGAGTTTAGGGCTTGGCGGCGGCTCCATATCGTAAAACGTGATGAATCCTTCTCCTCTGGTTTTTTCTCCCCAAAAGTGAATATATGGAGACCAGGTTGAGGTCGGTGGAGCGTCAGGGGGCCCACGAGGCAGGGGGCGCGCCCCCACCCTCGTGGACAGGTGGGACACCCCCTGACATGGATCTTCCTTCCAATATTCATTATATGTTCCAGAATAATGCTCTGTTGATTTTCAGGTCATTCCGAGAACTTTTATTTCTGTAGAAAAATAACACCGTGGCAATTCTGCTGAAAACAACGTCAGTCCGGGTTAGTTCCATTCAAATCATGCAAGTTAGAGTAAAAAACAAGGGCAAAAGTTTTTGGAAAAGTAGATACGACGGAGACGTCTCAATGAACAGGGCGAAGACTTTGCTCTTGCTGATTGCTGGCATCATCTCAATATTATCTTCAGACTGAGCATTATCTTCACATGTAGTGGGAGCTGGAACGACAATTTCCTCTTCTGCCTGTTCCTCGGTAGGTATGAATTCTCCAGTACCCATCAACTTTCTAGATTCACTAGGGGAAGCTTCATCTAGCACATTTGGCAAGTGCTCTCTTTGCGAGCCGTTAGTCTCATCGAACCGCGCATCTACAATTTCAACCACTTTATAGTGAAAGAGGTTGAAGACTATGTACGTGTGCGAATCCTTTCCGTAACCAAGCACAAAACCTTCATGTGCTTTTGGTGCAAATTTTGAAGTGTGATATGGATCCTTGATCCAACACCTGGCATCAAAGACTTAGAAATAGCTAACGTTTGGCTTTCTTACTAGTGAGCAGTTCATAAGATGTCTTCTTGTGGAATTTGTGAAGATAGAATATGTTGATGATATGGCATGCAGTATCAATGGCTTTAGGCCAGAACTTCCTTGGAGTCTTGTACTCATCAAGCATCATACGTTCCATCTCAATAAGGGTCCTATTCTTGCGCTCCACGATGCCATTCTACTGAACTGTGTATGGAGCCGAGAGCTCATGAGCGATGCCCAGAGTATCAGGATAAGTGTCGATTCCAGTGTTCTTGAATTATTTGCCATTGCCACTCCTGATGTGCTTGATCTTGATGCCATAGTTGGTCATGGCACGATTAGCGAATCGTCTGAAGAAATCCTGCACTTTAGTCTTATAGAGAATTATGTGCACCCAAGTGTATCTCGAGTAATCATCAACAATAATGAAGCCATAAAGATGTGCATTGGTAGTAAAGGTAGAGTAGTGTGTAGGGCTAAATAAGTCCATGTGTAGCAGCTCGAAGGGGCATGATGTAGGCATGATTGTTTTCGAGGGATGCTTGGCCCTAGTCATCTTCCCGGCTTCACAGGCACCACATAGATGATCTTTCTTGAACTTGACGCCCTCGATTCCAATGATATGCTTCTTATTCACAAGAGTGTGCAAGTTCCTCATGCCCGCATGTCCTAGCCTTCGATGCCAAAGCCAACACTCCGAAGCCTTTGCTAGAAGATATACGGCAAGATGTGGTCCCGCGGAGAAATCTACCATATACAGATCACCTCTTCGATAACCTTCAAGGACTAGAGTTTTGTCAGATTCCGTACACACAAGGCAACGATATTTTCCAAATATCACAATCATGTTCAGATCACAAAGCATTGAGACAGACATTAAGTTGTATCCCAGGGATTCAACAAGCATCACTTTATCCATGTGTTGATACTTTGAGATAGCAACTCTACCTGAGCCCAATACCTTGCTTTTACCAGTGTCAGCGTACGTGATGTGGCTTTTAGTAGATGGACGTAGGGTTGAATCCATGAGATGACTTCGATCACCAATCATGTTGTTAGTGCATCCATTGTCCATTATCCATTTAGTAGCTTTCAGAGTTGTACCCCACGGTGCAGTTAGCGAGATAGGCTTCACCAAGAGTATTGTGAAGCACAAACATATAACTAACAAGCATACTATCAAAGTTAAGACTCTTGTTTGGTAAGATAGGATGCTCGTCAAGAAACCCTAGGACAAAACCATTTTGACACTTTATCTTGCATCCTATAAGATGTTTTAGGTCCCCAGCATTGTCTTTAGAATTCCGTGATTTCCGGCTGGAGAACTTTCCGTGCAAGAGAAGTTAATTCTTCTTGACCACCCACATCTTCAGGGGTGGCTTAGAAGCAATAAGTCTAAGTGCAGCATCTGAGAACTTTGTCTTTGGAGCCCTGGAAAATAGTTTTGTAGGAGGTGAATAGTATTCAAAAAAATAGGCAGAAAAGTTCTTTGATCTGTGAACATAGCGGTTAGATGAAACACACTCATATTCATGAGTCTGATGATGATTTCCCTGCAAAAAAGGCGTTTGGGTGACCTTGTGAGGTCCTCTATCTCTATGAAGCCTTTGGGCCATTTGAAGCCTTTGGCCTGGGGTTTGTCTTCTTCCCTGGTGGTGTCATGATGACATTCATAGGAAGCTTCTCAAGACAACTCTTAGTAATCCAGATCTTCTTCAAAGGTTGCCCATTCCTGCAGTTAGTGCCAATAAACCAAGCAAACACTTCACCTTTTTTATTCTTAAATAGTTTATAATTGGTGTTAAAGGACTCATCAATGATAATAACATTAGCACAAGTTAAGCCAGATAAATTGGATGGGTCTATTGAGGGACCCTATGCAGAAACCCATGTGGTTTTGGGGTAATACTCAGGCTTCCAGTAAGAACCATCAGCATTCATTTTCCTCTCGAAACCAACACTCTCTTTCCTAGGATTTCAGTTCAGAATCTGTTTTTTGAGGACATCACATAGTGTCTGCTGCCCTTTTAGGCTTTTGTACATGCCTGTTTCAAGCAATGTCTTCGACCTAGCATTCTCATTAGCAATAGTAGTGCTATCCTTAGAAGAGGAGTTAGTTACCACATCAGCAGTTGAAGATATTGCAACATCGGAGGCAGTAGAACATTCAGCAATAGAGACAACATTGTCACGCTCAAGACATTTTAAACATGGTGGCACAAAATCTTCCTGAGCAGAACTGATCTGTTGAGCGAGTAGTGAATCGTTCTCCTTTTGAAGATATTCATGAGACGCTCTTAGTTTCTCTAGATCTTTCTTCCTTTGGAGATAATCATAGGAAAGCTTCTCATGACTGGCTGAGAGGGTTTCATGATGACTTTCACGTTCTTCGTACTTAACACGAAGGTTTTTATGTCTTCGATTAAGGACTGAGTTCGATTCATTTCCTCGTCCAACATGTCATCGCTTTTGTCTAGCAATTTTTGAATGTGTTCCATAGCAGTTTGTTGTTCAGCTGCAATTTTAGCAAGAGTCTTATAGCTGGGTTTGAATTAACACTCAGAGTCATCTTCACTGGAGCTCTAAAAGTAGGCATCTCATGAGTTTACCTTGGCACCTCGTGCCAGGAAGCAGTTGGTCGGCACAGATTCGTCCTCATCATCGGCTTCAGCGTCAGTGGCGTGACCATTGTCTTCAGTGTTGAAGATGGACTTGGCAATGAATGCCGAAGCTAGAGCCAAGCTGGCCACGCCTGAATCAGACTCCACCTCTGCCTCCGCCTCCTCAGAAGCAGACTCCTCCTCTAAATCCATATCCTTGCCAATGAACGCACGTGCCTTGCCAGATGAGCTCTTCCTGTGAGACGAAGACTTTGATGAAGACTTTGAAGATTTCTTCTTCCTCTTACCGTCAGAATCATATTCCTTGATCTTCTTCTTTTTCTTGGCTTTCTTGTCCCACTCAGGACATTCAGATATGTAGTGGCCTGGCTTCTTACATTTATGGCATGTTCTCTTCTTGTAGTCACGAGAGGAAGCCTCATCATTTCTTGAGCTGGATCTTGAAGACTTTCTAAAGCGATTCTTCTTGGAGAACTTTTGGAACTTTCTCATAAGCATTGCTAGTTCTTTGGCAATGTCTTTAGGATCACCAGAACTGCAGTCAGATTATTCTTCAGATTGAGGAAACAACTTTTGCCTTCAAAGCACGGGACCGGCCATAGTTGGGGCCATCGATATCTCTCTTCTCGGATAGATGTAACTTATGTGTGTTGAGCCTCTCAAGTGTGTCAAATGGATCGAGATCTTTGAAGTCAGGGCGTTCTTGAATCATCAAGGCCAAATTGTCAAATGAGCTAT
The DNA here is from genome assembly GCF_056163025.1 of Triticum urartu. Lineage (NCBI taxonomy): Eukaryota > Viridiplantae > Streptophyta > Magnoliopsida > Poales > Poaceae > Triticum > Triticum urartu. The sequence goes on from NC_141876.1 coordinate 265,277,234, forward strand.
CAAGTGATCTCAGTAGCTTCTTCACAATTTCATGCTTGGTGATCTTAGTGGCACCGAGTGTGCGAAGCTCATTGGTGATATTAGTGAGGCGATCGAACATGAGCTTGACATTCTCATTGTCATTTCTCTTGAGGCAGTTGAATAAATTGCGAAGTACATCTATCCTTGAGTCTCTCTGAGTTGAGACGCCTTCATTGAACTTGGAGAGCCAGCCCCAGACTAGCTTTGCAGTTTCCAGAGCACTCACACGACCATACTGACCTTTGGTGAGATGACCACAGATGATGTTCTTGGCGGTTGAATCCAGTTGTGTGAACCTCTTGACGTCAGCAGCGGTGACACCTTCACCGTCCTTGGGAATGCCTATCATGAAGACATGCCAGAGGTTGATGTCAAGATGCATGCGCATCTTATTCTTCAAGTAGGGGTAATCAGTGCCATCAAAGACAGGGCACACAACGGAGACCTTGTTTATCCCTGCAGTCGACATAGCTAAAACTCCAGGTGGTTAAACCAAATCGCACAGAACAAGGGAGCACCTTGCTCTGATACCAATTGGAAGTGCTAGTTATCGACTAGAGGGGGGTGAATAGGAGATTTTTATGGAAGTCTTCAAAACATGAGGTATTTGAACACAAACAATCAAATTGAACCTATATGATATGTAGCAGAAGATAAACTACACTAGACAGGCCATAGTCAAGTGAGCAATATCGTGAAAGCATGAAGACTAATAGCAGCTAGGTACAGATTGGATTGGAAGACAGAATGAAGCCAAACAGGTAATAGGCTTCACACAGTGAAGTTAAACAAATCAGGCAAGCAAGCAATGACTTCACGAAGACAAACTGAAATGTAAATTATTTGGAAGATAGAACCAGTAGCTTGATGAAGACAAGGATTTGGTAGACCAGTTCTAGTTGCTATGACAACTGTATGTATGGTTAGGGAGGCTGAGACTGAACTCAGAAGACCACATCTTCACCTTATTCCCCTTGAGCTAAGGACACCCAGTACTCGCCCAATCACTCTGGTAAGTCTTCAAGGTAAACTTCCAAACCTTCACAGACTCCGTTCAATGAGGATCCACAATGACTCTTGGATTCTTAGAATGTGACGCCTAACCGGTTGGAGGATACACAGTCCTCAAGTGTAACAAGTCTTCAGGTCACGCGGACTTCAGTGATGCCTAACACTCTTTGGCTCTAGGTGTCTTGGGCTTTGTCCTCGCAAGGATCTCTCTCAAAGGATTCAGAGGTGGGTTGCTCTCAAACGACAAAAGCCGTGCACTAACTCGGAGCAGCCACCAATTTATGGTGTAGGGGGTGGGCTATTTATAGTCAGGAGGCAACCCGACATGATATGTCCGAAATGACCCTAGGTCACTAAGGAAATGACATGTGTCCAACAGTCGGATTTCAAACACACGCGGCAGCTTGGCTTGGGATACAAGCAAAGCTGACCCATCCAACTCTGGATAAGATTTGCTCTCATTGTCTTCACTCGAAGACATAGGATTTGGGTTGAGCATCACGCCATTCTTCTGACTTTGTTCACTTGGACCCCACTTAACAGTTGGGTGGTTCCTATGACTGAATAAAGAAGAAAAGGAAACTACGAAAGAAACTATGTCTTCGCACTCCATAGTCTTCACGTGAATGTCTTCACGAATCACCATTGTCTTCAATGTCTTCATACATTTTTAGGGCCAGCTCTGGTAGGTAAACCGAATCAATGAGGGACTTCTACTAGTGTTATCCTGCAATTATCACAAACACATTAGTCCCTCAACCACGTTTGTCGTCAATACTCCAAAACCAACTAGGGGTGGCACTAGATGCACTTACTGTAGCCATGTCTCGTGTGATTCAAAAGGGAGTTGCAAGAGGAGTGATGTCACCTCGATCTCGGGAGCTCTTGCACGTGCATGTTTCATGGGTCCACTAGACACTTGGTGACATGATGGTAGGTCCATGGGATGACCTTGGGATGCTTCACATTAGTTTTGTTTCATTCAGAGAGTGTATAGTGCATGGCGACATAAGGCCTTTGCGGCCTTGGTGAGGGAGTCCCGGACTAGGGGTCCTTGGGCTGCCGGCCTATCCCTTATGGTCCGGACAGGTACGCCACACTATGATTGCTAGGAGTCTGAGCTATGAGGTAACTCCGTACCCGGACAAGAAGTTTTTAATGCCTTGGTGTAACCTCTAGGTCAAGATAAGATAATTGGCATGTTTATTCCTTCCTTGTAATCGACCATATGTAACCCTAGGACCCCTGGTGCCTATATAAACCGGTGGGTTTAGTACGTAGAGGCTAGAAGAACAACCATCATTCTAGTCACCTAGGGTTTAGTTCATCTGATCTCATGGTAGATTAATTCTGTAATCATCATATACACTTCAATATAGTCAAGCAGGACATAGGGTTTTACCTCTTCGAGAGGGCCCAAACCTGGGTAAACTTTGCGTCCTTCGCGCCTTGTTCCCCATCCAGGATCCCCAGCTTGGGACCCCCTACCTGAGATCCGCTAGTTTTGATACCAACATTGGTTCTTTCACTAAGAGTTCCGCTGTGAGATCGCCGAATGATTGATGGCTCACCTAGTTATCGGAGATGGCATCAACACCGGGGATATATTCGTCCCCAACCAACTTGTCACGTTCGCCAGCATCGTTCTGCACGCTAACTCGGTCGATCATCTCGACTAGGTCGACAACTTCACCCTTGGGTACGGGCTCAGGTTTGGTAACCTAGAGTACGTCGTCGACACTCGGGGTGATCTGATCTTCACCAGTTTCTCTGCTTCGCCTGAGGCGGCCGAAGACCCTGAAGCTTCAACTTCGGGGTCTCCTTCCGATCCAATCCCTGGGTCGGTTCTCACCTCAGATCTGGCTCCAAACCCGGATGCGACCTCTGCGTCCGAAGATCGGGAGTCAACCCCGACTGGACTCATCTCTCTTACCTCGGATCCAGCTTCAAGCCTGAATGTGACTTCGGCGCCCGAACACCAAGAGTCAACCCTGGCGGGACATGCCCCTCGCAGCATCGTACCGGAGGTCAACTCTCAAGAAATACCAAATACCAATTTGGCTAGTCTCACCCTGCTAAACGAGATGCTAGATCGGATCCAGATGATGACCATCACGGACAACCCATCCTTGACCTACGCTCGGCTTGGTCTTGAAGCATGCCACATGGAATTTTATGCCCCACCCACCACCCACCTGGTAGCCACTGTCGAAGATTTAACCGACATGTTGGACTATGCTTTTGACCAAGCCGACGACATGGATGAAGACGTTGAAGCAATGGCCCACCCTGCTACTGCCCCTCCCATCACTGGACGATGGACAGATACCTCCACCTATGATGTCTATATGGTGGACACCCCCTAGGAGAACGAGGACGATACCCCAAACAAGATGGCGATAAGCCCGGTGAGGAGCCGCCCAAACGCCGATGACAGTGCCGACAATCCAAGGGGTGTAGGTGCAAGGAAAGCAACACGAGCACCGGGGAAGGAGATACCATGGACAATATGGATGACCTCGGCGACCCAACCGCCCCCAAGCAATAGCCTGATGACTTGAAGGGGCATGAGGGCCAGTATAACCCCTAGGACCTCAATGACTCTGAGGACATAACTACCTCCCTCTCTCCCAAGTGGAGGCCAGCGTTGGAGCCAAGGATTTCATCATCCCTGAGGACTTGCTGGACTATGAGAAGTTCGAGCGGAAACTTATGGCCACTACACGAAGCCTGAAGAAGAAGCAGCAAGAGCTGAAAGCCGAACAAAACACCCTCAATGATAGATGGACAAAAGTCATAGTAGCAGAAGAAGGGTACAAATATGAATGGCAAACAAAAAGCCACCCAAAGCGGAAACTGCTGCCGCAATTCGATGACGAGGCCATTGAGCCCAGACCACCAAGATATACCCATGCAGACGAACCCGACCACCCCGCTTGAGGATGGGATAGGCTGGCTGGAGAGACCAATACCCATCCACTCCCCTCATCGTAAAGGTAAGGAGGGGGCACAAACAAAATACAAATATAATCTATGACACGACCTGGCTGCTAGAGCAAGCCAGACAAGGTCCATCTATGGATCTAGTGGGTACACTCCTGCTGGACAAGACGAATACCAAGCCTGGCATGACTGAAATGATATAGCTCAGGAGCGGTACCGGGCCCAGATGGCAGCCGAGATCTGGCGCGACGTAGCCCAGATCAGGGGTGTCGCTCACAGAATGTGCTTTTTACAGATGAGGTGACGAGCATCGGTTCCCTGAAGGGTTTAAACCCGTAAACATCAAGCTATACGATGGGACGAGGACTCGGCCATGTGTATTGAAGATTTCCTTCTCCACATTCATATGGCTCGAGGAGATGATCTCCACACCATAAAATATCTACCACTAAAGCTCAAAGGACCAGCAAGGCATTGGCTGAATAGCCTCCCTGAAAACTCCATAGGGAGCTGGGAAGAGCTCGAGGATGCTTTCAGAGCCAACTATCAAGGCACTTAAGTTTGTCCCCTGGATGCCGATGACCTGAGCCGTGTGGTCCAACAGCCCGGAGAGTCAGCCCGACAATTTTGGAATCGGTTCTTGACCAAAAGGAACCAAATCATCTATTGTCTGGATGGCGAGGCGATAGCCGCATTCAAACATAGCGTCCGAGATGAATGGCTAGCTCATCAGCTCAGCCAAGACAAACCGAGGATGATGTCGGCCCTTAACTCATGCATGACCCGATTTTGTGCGGGTGAAGATAGTTGGTTGGCTCATAGAAGCAACAACCCAGAAGATCCCGGTACCTCGAAAGTCCGGGATGGAAACGAGAAACCACGACACAACAAAAATAAGTGTCGTCACAATGGCGGTGAAGTCGAGGATACATCAGTGAATGCCGAATTCAGTAACTCTATGTCCGGTCAGCGAAAGAAACCTTTTAAAGGGAACAGGGATGGCCCAACTGCACTCGACAAAATCCTGGATAGACCTTGCCAGATCCATGGAACCCCGGACAAACCTGCTAACCACACCAACTGTTGGGGATATGACCCCTTGGTGTAACCCACCCAGGAAGGCCCAGGTTAGGCATTTGGCTATTTAGACAATGAAGCTTTAAACAGGACCAAGAAACAAAGACACCGAACCGGGAGGTGGTTTATGACGTGGGCCGGTTGAAGGACCAAGACCAGAAGACGGTGCGTGACTCAGAGGTGTAAGCCGCCCGATGGTGACTTGCCCAAGAAGGCAAGGCGAGTTAGAGCCTGGATCGATTAAAAGTATGACCCAACCTGGACTCTTGTAAGCTGAGGGCCTCGACCTGTGTATATAAAGGTGAGTCCCTATGGTGGGTTAAACTTAAGTTACAATCAATCGATAGCTAGGTTAAGCGAATCCGCTCCCTTGTAATCGATACTCAAGCAATAGCAACAAGAGAAGGAGTAGGCTTTTACGTCCAATGTGAGGGGCCGAACCTGGTGTCGTGGGAAACCAAGGCCACCTATGGGGCCATGAGCCCCTTTTGGTTCGGCGGGGGGATGGGCATGTTGCCCAAAGAGCGGAGAAGCATAGCACACCACGACATAGATCACACGGGCATTTTTACCCAGGTTCGGGCCGCCGCGAGGCGTAAAACCCTACTCCAGCTATGGTGGATTGATGGTGGAGAATGGTGTAAAAATGCAACGCTCTTGCCCAGCAAGGTTGCCTCGAGACGAAAGTGGATACGTGCGTATGAATGTGTGGGGGTCCGAATCCTTTCTATGGTTGCCATGGGCCTCCTTTTATAGATCAAGGGGTCACCACAGTGGCAAATCAGTCTTTACATACTGATTAGATAGCAAACAATGCTATCATACCTAACTCTGCAGGATGAAAGAGCACATTAAATGTGCTGCTCAATGTCACATCATAGCTCGCCTGGCCGGCCCTGCTGGGCTGTTTTGCCAGCTTCGCGCCTGCTTGCTTGACATGTCTCAGGACGGGTGTCGGTTGGAGGTATTTTCTGTAGGAAGTGGCTGCCATGTGGTAGGGAGCAGCCACTTAGTCACTTAGGAGCTTGACACCGCACTGATCGACGATGTGCGTCGCTATGAGGTGGTGTGATGGAGTGGTTTGCCTCCATGAGCCCCGGCAGGCCTGCCGGGGTGATCTTGGAGGCTCGCTTCCGGGGTAACCCCAACCTCACTAGGCTCGCCTGCCCGGCAAGGGAGGTTCTTCTCGTAGTGGTATCTTGTCTCTCTGGTTAGTCTTGGTCTTCTTGATCTGCACTTTGATCCTTCAAAGAACTGATCGCTCACGCTTTGATCTGATCTTGGTGCTGTAATCTCGTTCTTGGTCCTGTGCACAGTCTTGGCAATGGACCCAGGTTTCATTGCACCGACAGGAGCCCTCGGGCCTGGCCCGAATGCGCTGCGGGCATCGTCGGGGTAGGCCCTAACCAGTCCACATGCAGGGGCATAGAAGTGGCTAGTCCCTTGAGATCTTCCTTGCTTCTTTATTAACTTGAGCCTGTGCCAGTTTCCGTTTCTTCCACGTGTCACGTAATGCCAATCATGGTGGGGCCACTCTTGTAATGGCCCATGAATGACTTTAACACATGGGAGAGTAACAACCAATTCACTCTTCCCACCACGCCCTTATCCTTAGCCACGTATGCTGCATGCACCAAGTGCGGCAGGTAACGAAGGCACGTGGTGCGGGAGAGCATCAAGGCAGGGGCCCGGTCTTCTTGAATTGGTGGAGGAGGGCAGCGGTTACCCGTCGTGGGATCGGCTCTCTTCCTCGACCCACCTATAAAAGGAGGGGCCGAGGAGGAGCGGAGGCATTCATCCTCACATCCCTTCTCCTTCGTCCTCCGCTTTCTGCTAGTCATGCGGAAGGGGAGAGCCCGGGGCTAGGCCCCAGGCTGTAGCTTGGGGATGGCGATATTGGATGATCGTGCTGACGCTTGGGGTGTGAGTCTGGTCCAGGTCCGAAAGGGGTGCGTTGGGCGAGTTGTCCGCGGTGCAGGAGATATCAAGCTCTCCCATTGCGGTGGAATGCTTGTCTCCTCTGCCATGGACGGCTGTGTAGTAAGTTTCAGACCTAGTCATGAGCCACTGCGGCTCGTTGAATTAGTGAAGCCCCTGACGCTCGTCCGGGATGCAGGGCTCGGGGTTGTTGGCAATCCCAGCACTACCCCATCCAGCGGAACCGGGGCCGATGCTGAAAAAAGGGCGCCTTCCTTCTCGCCAAGGTGGGGAGCAATGTACCCCGAGTTCCCTGGCTATCTTGGCCATCGGTCACTTCTCCTGGGAAGGTGTCGGGCTAGGGGGTGGGGTGGCGTCTCCCTGGAGCGATGGTGATCAAGAGAAAACGAGGGAAGACGGAGAAGGCAGGTGGCAGGGCGTCAGGTCGAAGTACGATGGCACCTATGCCTTCGTCTCCTTCTGACGACCTGCCGCCTCGACATTCAGCTCTTCTCCTCCCTCCCCGGCGCCATCATCACCGGCCTCTTCGGGTGATAGCCGGGAGGGATGTTCCCTTGGTGCCTTTGTCCCCCTCCAGCAGTCTTCCAGCTGAGCTTTGGTGGTTGATCCCATCGGTGCTCGAGCTGGGGCTTCTTGTTGGTCCTGGAGGTGGTGACCAGGGCACCACCAAGCTGTTCCCCGTCCCCCTCCTTCCAGCCTCGCCACTCCCGATCTAGTCTGCGTCCGGCAGTCCATGACAAAACTGGAGTCGGCTCCTGCTTGGGTGCTCCTTTAGCCATCTCCTCTTCCCATCGCAATACTTGGTGGAGAAAAAATGAAAAGAGGAGACTATGGGGCACTTATCTTTTTTCAATCTTAAATCTGTAAGCACTTGCCAAATTTTAGTTCAAATAATGTAATCTCTTCAATCCACATTTGTTTCTTGTAAGGTCAGTACTTGTTTGATCAGCATATTAATGAAAAAGATAAACCTTCCCGAGGACTTGTGCATGTAATACGTCCAAGCAGGGGCGGAAAGCTGTCGTGGGAAACCACAACCACCTATGCGACCAAAGGTCCCTTTCTGGTTCAGCAGGGTGATCGCACATTGCACAAAGAGCAGAGTATCATGGAACAGCACGACAGAGATACCGCAGGCAATCTTTACCCAGGTTCAGGCTGCCGTGAGACGTAAAATCCTACTCCTACTTTGGTGGATTGATGGTGAAAAAATGGTGATGAGCACAACACGCTTGCCTGGCAGGGTTGCCTCGGGGCGGAAGCGCCTGAGCGTATATGAGTATGTGAGGGCATGGATTAGCCACTCAACTGTCAAACCCTTTCTACGGTTGCCTTGGGCCTCCTTTTATAGATAAAGGGGTCACCAGAGTGGCAAATTAGTCATTATGCACTAATTAGATAGCAAACAGTGCTACCATACCTAACTCTACAGGCTGATAGAGTGCATTAAATGCGCCGCTTGATGTCACATCACAGCTCGCCTGGCAGGCTCTACCGGGCTGTTTTGCCAACTTTGCGCCTGCTTACATGACATGTATCAAGACGTGTGTCACTTGGAGGCATTTTTTGTAGGAAGTGGCTGCCATGTGGCGAATAACAGCCACTTAGTCACCTTGGAGCTTGACACCGCACCGATCGGCGACGTGCATTGTGATGAGGTCGTGTAGTGGCGTGGTTCTGGCTCTGTAAGCCCCGGCAGGCCTGCCGGGGCGGCCTGAAGGCTTGCTTCCGGGGGTAATCCCATCCTCGCCAGGCTCGCTTACCCGGCATGGGAGGTATTTTCCCCTTAGTGACGTCTTGCTTCTCTAGCTCTTCTTGCTCTTCCTGATATGTACTTAGATCCATCAAAGGACTGGTCCCTTGTGCTCCAATCTGCCCTTGGTGCTGTGATCTCGTTCTCGTGCCTGTGCACAGTGTGGGCAATAGACCCAGGGATTGTTGCACCGACAGAAGCCCCTGGTCCTGCCCCAAACGCACTGCCGGGCGTCATCGGGGTAGGCCCTAATAAGTGCATAGGCAGGGCCGTCGAAGCGGCTGGCCTCTCGAGATCTTATTTTCTTCTTCGTTATCTTGAATCCGGGCCAGTTTCCGGTTATCCCGCGCGGCATGCTGAGCACTATGGAAAAAACTAGATCATGGCCCGCGGATTTCCCCACGCCCCACGATCACGGGGGCGGAAACTGCCGTCCCACCCGCCTCCTGCCTCAGGTGCATCCGCCACGTGTTCCCCGTGCGTTGGGCATGGTAGGTGGTGGATGCAGAGTGCGTGGGAATGGGCGTTATGTCAGAAAACTAAGCGTCGCTGGTTGGCGTAGAGGGTCGCTCTGATTCCCTGAGCCGTTGAAGGCGCAGGAAGGCCTCATTGGAGGGGCCGGGCCGTTGCCTCCTGGGCGGGGGGCCAGCCCCCGCATCATCCCTCTAGGAAAGGGAGTAGGAAAGCTGTGTTTTCCCACATACTTCCCTTCTCCCCTTTCCAACTTTCCCTGCTCTCCATGGTGAGAGGGCGTGGTTGCGGCGGTGCTCTAGTGGCGGCGACGAGAGCTTCTGCTCGACAGCGTATCCCCCCTACTCTAGACGATGCGACTGTAGGATCTGCCACGAGAGGAGGAGGGAGGGGGCGAGGTCGTGGTTGTCATGGCACTTGAGGAGGAGGACGGGGAGGCGCTCCGGCTGTGCCTCCGCCAGACACTCCTCCTCCGTTGGAGGGCCATGTTGGGGCCCAACCTCAGGAATTCTTCATCAGGCTGTACAAGCCTCTGCGCGGTCGCCTCCGCCTTCCTACTCTATTCGCAAGGGAGATGGAGCTTGAAGATCCGCGAGCGTTGAGGCTGCACATGAGGGGTTGCGAGAATGGCAACTTCCGGGTTGACGTAGACTTTCCAGCCCCCATGTTATGTACTTGCGCCGAGGCTGGAAGACCTTTGCTTCTGCCCCTAGCTTGTTGGTTGGACACGTCCTCTATTTTAAGTTAATGGAGGATGATTTCCTATCCATCAAAGTTTTTGGGAGCTCGGGAGTTCGCTTAGGGTGCTGTGAGGAGAGCTCGACCAAGGATGAAAACTCCTCCTCGAGCGATAGCGACGAGGAGGACAATGACGTCTATGATGACAATACCGAACGGGGGGACGATGCCTCTGACTCCGGCTGAGCATCAGCCGGACCATCACTGTCAGGCGGTGGCAGCACCATCGGCATCTGCATCTCCTCTCCGGCAAGGTGATTTGCTAGGGAGTTGGGAGAAAAGTGGGGGTGTCGGCTCTGGCTCCTCCAGCAGCCTTCTAGCTGGACCCCAGTAGGCTTCCTCGTGGGATGCAACTCCATTAGCACTGCCGCATCCTGCTGGCCATGGTGGTGGCGGTTGGTGGGTCATCTCCGCCATGCTCTCCATCGTCGCCTTTGTCGGTGCCCACCTGCCCCCGCTAAGCTACCTCTCCTGGAGCCCGACAGGGTCAGGCTAGACTTCTTCCTACGCGCTCCTTTTGCCCTCTTCGCCTTCAACTGCTGTGCCTAGGAGGAGAGGGACAAGAAAGGGCATTGTGGGGCACATATCTTTTTCCAATCTTAAAATTGTAGGCACTTGCCAAATTTTAGTCCAAATAATGTAATCTCTTGAATCTATGTTTGTGTTCTGTGAGGTGTGTACTTGTTTGATCAACATATTAATGACAAAGATGAACCTTGTCGGGGACTCATGCATGTATATGCCCATGCAGAGGCGGAGTGCCTCTATATTTTTAAATAAACAAGTTTCACCCGGCAGGTTATCCTGCCGGTACCCTCTATTTTGTTGCCGGGGAGTAAAGCCTTCCGGGCACAAATTGTGATGAGGGACCAGCCCCCCGCCAATCTTTTTTGAACAAAGGCCACTACGACCATGCCGACCGAAGCATCGTTCGAGTTAAGGGGTGGGAGCACCTAAGTTCCAAAAAGCGGCAAGGTTCTCTTATGCACATGTTTTTGCTTAGAGAAGACGTTCGGATAGGAGATATAACTTATCTGTTTGGCTTGCTAGAGATCATAGTGTAGGCTTCATCTTTACATCTTCCTTAGGAGGCCAAGTCTTCGGCAGGAGCCTGTAGTTTATTCAGATGGAAATGATGCCAGATGCGATCTTATCTACATGAACATGTGATGCTCATGAAACGCTTATGCATGCATGCAACTTGTCGGGGGCCCCCAACGCTTCATTTATTCCTCCGTTGCTCAGGGTCTGCGTCTGGCTTTGTACAAGGGGTTACATGCAACTAAGGCAAGGCCTGTACAAAAGGGTGGTTGTTGGGCAGGGCCTGATAGCCGCGCCTTATGGGTAGAACTTGCGGAGATGCTAAATATTCCATGAGTTTTGCAATTGAATGCCATCTCCGTTCTCCAGATGGACTGCGCAAGGTCTGGTAAATCGAACTACCTAGTAAGGGCCTTCCCACTTTGGCGTCACTTGTTTGTACCCTTGGTGAACTGAACGCGCCTAAGGACAAGGTCGCCTTCCTCAAAACACCGGGTGTGAACCCTGCGGCTATGATATTGACTCGGGGCTTGCTGGTAGCGTGCAGCACGCGTAGCAACCCGGAGACGGTTCTCCTCGAGAAGCACAACGTCGTCACGCGGTGATGATCCTGCGCTACTTCATCGTAGGCAAACACTCGAGGTGACCCGTAAATGAGTTCCGTGGGGATAACTGCTTATGCCCCATAGACTAGGAAGAAGGGAGTGTGCCCGGTTGCTCGATTTGGTGTCGTTCTGAGGGACTAGAGAACTACGGGCAGCTCGTCGATCCATTGCCTGCCGCACTTCTGCAGTGTATAAAATGTTCTCGTCTTCAGTCCTTGCAACAATTCAGCGTTCGCCCTCTCAGCTTGTCTATTGCTTTTGGGATGTGAAATAGAGGCAAATGAGATCTTGCTTCCGAGGGCATGAACGTATTACATGAAGGCGTGGCTCGTGAACTGGGTGCCATTGTCGGTGATGATCCGGGCAGGGACCCCGAAGCGGCACACCAATCCTTTCAAGAACTTGATAGCTGACTGAGCAGTCACCTTTCTCACAACATCTACTTCCGGCCACTTTGTAAACTTGTCGACGGCAACGAACAAGAATTCAAAGCCCCCGATAGCTCGGGGGAAAGGGCCGAGGATATCGAGCCCCCAGACCGAAAACGTCCATGACAAAGGGATTGTCTAAAGAGCTTGTGCAGGCAGATGGATGTTCTTGGAATGGAATTGGTAGGCTTCACACTTGGTGACTAGCTTGACCGCATCTTGGAGGGCTGTGGGCCACTAGAATCCTTGCCGGAATGCTTTTCATACTAATGCCCTTGATCCAATGTGGGATCTGCATATGCCTTTGTGTATTTCCGCCAGCAGTTCCTTTCCTTCTTCCCGTCAGATGCACTTCAATATCACACTGCTGGGCCTCCTTCTGTATAGTGTCATCGACAAACTGATACATACTAGCCCTCTAGGCTACTCTTTCAGCTTCATCTTGCCCATCGGGAAGATCTCCTGTTTAGAGGAAATGGACTATGTGCCTTGCCCAAGTTGGAGCCTAGGGCTCAGCAATAAGGACTAGTGGCACCTCATCATCTACGAAGCATGTTCCACGACCGTAGGGACTAGTGGCCCGACAGGAGGGCGCGGCTCGGCAATCGATGGGGAGTTGTTTCCGGCATGGTCCCTACCAAGAGCCTCGGGATGCTCTACCGGGAGAGGCTTACCGGAGTCCAACTTCCTCCTCTTTCTGTCCATTGTTGCCAGGGATACGGAGGGATGAGTAAGATGGAGAACAAAAGTTCCTAGTTCCTTAGGAAGTTTTTGCGCAGCACACTTTGACAGATGATGAGCTATGCTATTTTCCGCATGGGGTACGTGCTTAGTTTGTAATCCGTCAAAGCTCTCCTCCAATCTTCTCACTTCCTCAACGTATGTCTCCATCAATGGACTTTGGTAATCCTTGTTGACTTGTCTCATCACAAGTTGTGAATCTCCTTGAATGATCAGCTTCTTGATTCCTAATCCTGTGGCAATCCCGAGCCCGGCAAGGAGCCCTTCGTGCTTTGTTGTATTGTTGCTTGCCTCCTCCCGTGGAAAATGCATATGGACGATGTACTTCAAGTGCTCCCCAGTCGGGGCAACTTGAAGCATGCCCACCCCAACACCTTGCAGGGAGAACACACCATCAAAATACATATTGCATTCTTGGGGTGCCTCCTTGCCAGGGGGGACTGTTTCCAACACCTCCTCATCAGGGGTTGGTGTCCATTCGGCAACAAACTCTACCAATGCCCTGCTCTGAATTGTTGTTGTGCTCTCAAACTCCATGCTGAAGCTGGATAACTCCATAGCCCACTCTAGTATTCTGCCAACAGCCTCAGGGTTTTGGAGTATCCTTTCCAACGGAAAGCGGCTGACAACCATAATCTCATGGACTTGGAAGTAGTGGTGCAGTTTCCTTGAGGCCATGATGAGGCCAAAAATCAACTTTTGCACACCAGAGTACCTCGATCTAGCCCCCTGTAACAGGGAACTGATGAAGTACACTCGGCGCTCCACCACTTTCTTCCTTGCCACATCCTTGGGGTTGTCCCTGCTGCCATGTCCCTCTTTGTTCTTACCTTCATCCGGTCCTGCCGAGCTTTTCTCACTCTCTATTTCCTCTACTTGCCGCTGTGCGACTAGGGCAGCACTAACCACTTGATTAGTTGTCGCTAGGTATAGCAGCAACTGCTCTTGTGGTTTGGGGGCAACCAAGGTGGGCACAAAGGACAAGTAGGTCTTCTAGTCTTGTAATGCTGCGTCTGCTTCCGGGGTCCACTTCATGGGCCCTGCCTTCTTCAAAATTTTGAAACGGCAGGGCGCCCTCGGCAGACTTGGAGATGAATCTGCTAAGTGCAGCAACGCACCCTGTCAGATGCCACACATCTTTGACTGTTTGAGGTGTCTGGATCTGCTCGATAGCCTTGATCTTGTCAGGGTTGGCTTCGACCCCACGATGGGACACGAAGAACCCAAGTAGCTTGCCGGAGGAAACGCCAAATACACTTCTCCAGATTTAGCTTCAAGTTGATCTTGCATAGATTAGCAAATGTTTCTTCTAAATCCTCGATGAGGATTGATCTGTCCTTGGTCTTGACCACAATATCATCCATATAAGCCTCAATGTTTCTGCGCAACTGTGGTTTCCGTTCTCATCCTTGGCAAAGTCCATCTTATTGTGATAGAAATGAAGAGAAATAAATAAGCTTTAGTTAATGTAATAAATATACCCATTGTCATTTCCAAAATTCCAACTGCTTTGTTCATTTGGAAAAAATCAAAAAAGGATTGGTTCAAAACCAATATGGACTGCTCTTGTAAAAATGGACCGAGCACTCTTTAACCCGAAAGGCATGCGCACGAAGCAGTATGTACCACATGGGGTGATGAATGAAGTCTTCTCTTCGTCCTCCTTGGACATGAAGATTTGATGATACCCAGGGTATGCATCTAGAAAGGAGAACAAATCGCAACCTGAAGTGGAGTCCACAATCTGGTCGATGTGCGGCAAGGGAAATGGGTCCTTCGGGCAATCTTTGTTGAGATCCGTGAAATCTATGCAAAGCCTCCACTTCCTGTTAGCCTTGCGTACGACCACTGGGTTTGCTAACCATGTTGGATGCAGTAATCCTCTGACCAGACCAGCTGCTCAAGATTCTTAATCTCCTCGGCAATGAACTGCTACCTGTCCAAGGCCTGCTTTCGAACCTTCTGCTTGAAGGGTCGGGCATGTGGGCACACAGCAAGGTGGTGGTCGATTACCTCCCTGGGAACACCGGGGATGTCAGATGGTTGCTAGGCAAACACATTGACATTTGCCTGCAGGAAGGCAACGAGCATGCTTTCCTATTTGTCATCAAGGGTGGCGCTGATAGTGAAGGTACCATCAACACCAGCCAGCCGTGTCGGGACCTTTTTCACATGCGGTGGAACAACCTTGGATCTCTTGCTGCTGGAACTCCCCGGCAAGTCATCAACAGGCGCAGCACACTCCGAAGAGGTACGCTTCCCAGATTCCTTGTTGGTGTCCCTGCTATCCTTCTTCTTTCCTTTGTTCTCCTTGACAGGAACTGCTGCTGCAGCAGCCTCTGCAAATACTTGCATAAAGTATCTCCTTCTTTCTGTTGGAGAAGCTGCAAGTCACTAGGCCGCCCTGGTTCTTGATGGCTGCCCGTGAAGGCGCCAATGAACTCATGGCATAGGTTTGCCCAGGACGAAATGGAGTTCTCCAGCGGGTGCATCAGCCAAGACCTCATATTTGACCTTAGTGCCAAAGGGAAGTAGTTGGTGAACACCTTCTCATCTCTTCCCCCGGCAGCTTGAACAGCGATCGTGTAGATGCTCAAGAACTCTATCGGGCTCAGCCTCCCATCATAATTCTCGGGTATCTCTGGCTTGAACGTGCGAGCGGATGGCCAACGGGCTTGCCGCAGTTCACGAGTAAAGGCAGGGCACCCAACCTCGAAAGGTAGACACCTGGCATCCTCGAGCGCAGGCTCATGGATGTCGGGGCCATCGCACCCATTGGTCCAACGATGGTCGTCGCGGCGTCGCTCGATGACGACGCGCGCGCCTCCGCTCCGCGTGTCCTCCAGGTCTCTCCATTGGGCTAGACGTTCTCGAGGGTCGGAAGAGGCCATTGAGACATCGTTGGGCTCTCGACTCCACGGCTCCCATGCTGATTGCCGTGGTGGGGACTGCATAGTGGGGGTGCCCCCTTCCGTACGGCCCGCACTCTAAGCTGTTGTCGTCACCCGAGGAGGCCATGGTGGGCCAGTTCACCGTGAGCTCCCAGCCTCAGCGAAGCCAATCAGACTTTGAATGGTGGCTCTCCACTCATCCATCTAATCGGCTACCAACGGGAACCTCAACAGCAGCTAGGCCCGTGCCATGGCCTCCATAGTGGTGCTTGGCATTGGTGATGACAATCTAGACCGCACCGTCGCCCAGCTTATAATGGTGTCAGTGGCGACCACGTCATGCCCTAGCGGTTGTGAACCAGTCACTTGGACGGTGTGGTGACACAGTGGAAGCGCTTGAGGGTCAGCGGCTCCATAGGGTGCAATGATTGGGTAGGCCTGCTCTAGGGGAGGCGCGCGCCCCGCTGCCGTGCCCGTGGCAGGGACGGCCGGAGGGTGGTGATTCGCCCTAGACCAGGCGTCACCACTATGGTTGTGCCCTTTAGCGAGGAAGAAGAGTTACAAACGTAATAACCCCTTCGTTCGTACCTCATGGAGCATGCCCGTTGGGATGTGGCTAATGCTACTCTTCTCCAGTGCCTCTCACTCTTGCTTCGGCAGAGGGGGAGGTGGTGACAATGTAGCCTGCGCCGACCGTGTCACCCGCAGCGCCACATCCTCGTGCGCCTCTACATTCCTCGTGGCGTTGGTGGACACGGGGGGTGGAGCCTTCGAGGTGGATGGGTGAGCTGTGGCACCGGGCTTCTTCTTGGGCGCCATAATTGATGAAGCTGTCGATGATGAAAATGGCGATGAAGATGATGCGCTGCTCACACTTTCAGGTCCACGCAAGTGATCCCCCTACCTTGCGCACCAAAGAAGTCGCAGGAAACCATGGCCACCTATGGGACCAAAGGTCCCTTTCTGGTTCGACGAGGGGATGGCACATTGCACAAAGAGCAGAGAGCCATGGAACAGCAGAATAGAGATCACGTGCGCAATCTTTACCCAAGTTCGGGCCACCATGAGCTGTAAAACCCTACTCCCGCTTTGGTGGATTGATGGTGGAAAAATGGTGGTGAGCACAACACGCTTGCCCGGCAGGGTTGCCTCGGGGCGGAAGCGCATGTGTGTATATGAGTATGTGAAGGCGTGGATTAGCCACTCAACTGTCCAACCCTTTCTAGGGTTGCCTTGGGCCTCCTTTTATAGATAAAGGGGTAACCACAGTGGAAAATCACTCATTATGCACTAATTAGATAGCAAACAGTGTTATCATACCTAACACTGCAGGCTGACAGAGTGCATTAAATGCGCTGCTCAAAGTCACATCACAGCTCGCCCGGCAGGCTCTGCCGGGCTGTTTTGCCAGCTTCGCACCTGCTTACATGACACGTATCAGGACGGGTGTCACTTGGAGTCATTTTCTGTAGGAAGTGGCTGCCATGTGGCGAATAATAGCCACTTAGTCACCTTGGAGCTTGACACCGCACTGATCGGCGACGTGCGTTGTGATGAGGTGGTGCGGTGGCGTGGTTCTGCCTCCGTATGCCCCAACAGGCCTGCTTGGCGGCCTAAAGGCTTGCTTCCGGGGGTAACCCCGTCCTTGCCAGGCTCTCCCGCCTCACAAGGGAGGTTTTTTCCCTTAGCGACGTCTTGCTTCTCTGGCTCTTCTTGGTCTTCCTAGTCTGTACTTGGATCCTTCAAAGGACTGGTCCCTTGTGCTTCAATCTGCCCTTGGTGCTTTGATCTTTTTATCGTGCTTGTGAACAGTCTGGGCAATGGACCCAGGGTTTGTTGCACCGACAAACACCTATATACTTTTAAGTAAACAAGTTTCCCCCGGTAGGCTACCCTGCCGGTACCCTCAATTTTGTTGCCGTGGAGTTAGGCCTACCAGGCACAAATCTTGAAGAGACACCAGCCCCCTGCCAATCTGTTTTCACCAAAGGCCACTGCAACCATCCTGACTGAAGCAACGTTCGAGTCAAAGGATGGGAGCACCTAAGTTTCAAAATCGGTGAGGTTTTCTTATGCACAAGTCTTTACTTACAGAACACGTATGGATAAGAGAAAGAACTTATCAGTTTGGCTTGCCGGATATCACATTCTAGGCTCATCTTTCCATCTCCTCTTGGAGCTCAAGTCCTAGGTAGGAGCCTGCAATTTATGCACATGAAAATGATGCCAAATGTGATCTTATCTACATGAACATGCGATGCTCATGAAATGCTTATGCATGCATGCAACTTTTCGGGGGGGCCCTAGCGCTTCCTTTATTTCTCTGTAGCTCAGGGTCTGTGCATGGCTTTGTACAAGGGGTTACATGCAACTGAGTCAAGGCCTGTACAAAAGGGTGGCTACCGGGTAGGACCCGACAACCGCGCCCTATGGGTAGAACTTGTGGAGATGCTCAATATTCCATGATTTTTGCAATTGAATGCCATCTCCGATCTCCAGACGGACTGCGCCAGGTCTGGTGACTCGTACTACCCAGTAAGGGCCTTCCCACGTCGGCGTCAACTTGTTTGCACCCTTGGCGGACTGAATGCGCCTAAGGACAAGGTTGCCCTCCTCAAAATACCGGGCATGAACCCTGCAGCTGTGATAGTGACACAGGGCTTGCTGGTAGTGTGCAACATGCATAGCAGCCTGGAGACGGTTCTCCTCGAGAAGCACAGCGTCGTCACGTTAGTGCTTATCCTGCACTACTTCATCATAGGCAAGCACTCGAGGTGATCCGCAAATGAGTTCTGCTTCTGCCCCATAGACTAGGGAGAAGGGAGTCTGCCCGGCAGCTCGTCGAGCCATCGCCTACCGCACTTTTGTAGCATATCAAATGTTCTTGTCTTGAGTCCTCACAACACTTCAGCGTTCACCCTCTCAGCTTGTCCATTGCTTCTGGGATGTGTAATAGAGGCAAATGAGATCTTGCTTCCGAGGGCATGAGCATATTGCATGAAGGCGCAGCTCGTGAACTGGGTGTCGTTGTCGGTGATGATTCGGGCAGGGACCCCGAAGCGGCACACCAATCCTTTCAAGAACTTGATAGCTCACTGAGCAGTCACCTTTCTCATGGCTTCTACTTCCGGCCACTTTGTAAACTTGTTGAAGGCTGATGGTGTCAAAACCGGCGGATCTCGGGTAGGGGGTCCCGAACTGTGCGTCTAAGGCGGATGGTAACAGGAAGCAGGGGACACGATGTTTTACCCAGGTTCGGGCCCTCTTGATGGAGGTAAAACCCTACGTCCTGCTTGATTTATTCTTGATGATATGAGTATTACAAGAGTTGATCTACCACGAGATCGGAGAGGCTAAACCCTAGAAGCTAGCCTATGGTATGATTGTATGTTGTCCTACGGACTAAAATCCTCTGGTTTATATAGACACCGGAAAGGGCTAGGGTTACACAAGGTCGGTTACAAAGGAGGAGATATACATATCCGTATTGCCTAGCTTGCCTTCCACGCCAAGTAGAGTCCCATCCGTACACGAGACGAAGTCTTCAATCTTGTATCTTCATAGTCCAACAGTCCGACCAAAGGATATAGTCCGGCTGTCGGGAGACCCCCTAATCCAGACTCCCTCAGTAGCCCCTAAACCAGGCTTCAATGACGATGAGTCCAGCGCGCAGTATTGTCTTCGGCATTGCAAGGCGGGTTCCTCCTCCGAATACACCACGGAAGAATTTGAATACAAGGATAGTGTCCGACCCTACAAAATAAGTTCCACATACCACCATAGAGAGAATAATACTTCCACAAATCTAATCTGCTGACACGTGTTGGCAACAGGACATTATGCCACGGCCCGGTGATTATTCGAACCGTTTCCTTTAACTAGCCCCGCACATAACGCGAGGCAGTTTTTTGACACGTCTTGTCAAAGCAGAGATCGTGTCCCCCTTATTACGGGATTCTCATCAATACAGGCGTGGGTAACCCAACTTCGCCATCGGTTACGACGCTTAGGGGATAAGCGAGTTTTACCAGGCTAGTGAGGGCGCATAGTTTCGGCCGCCCTTATAAAGGGAAAAGGTTTAACCTTTTTCTACCCACGCCTTCTTCCTCCTTGCTCATCCACTCTTGCGCACTCGAGCTCCAACGCCCAAGCCCACATCCTTCCCCTCAACCTTCTCCAATCATGTCCGGAGCGGGAGGAAAATGGATGGCTTCCTCCGTTACGGAGGGACACATCAAGAAGCTGCGCGGGGCCGGATACTTGGCCGCGAATATCGCGCATAGGCTGCCCGCTGTGGGGAAGATCGTTCCTACCCCTGAACCTCACGAGAGGGTAGTCTTCCTCCACCACTTCCTCCGTAAACTGGGGTTTCCTCTCCATCCATTCATCCGTGGTCTCATGTTCTACTACGGGCTGGACTTCCATGATCTGGCCCCGAACTTCGTCCTCAACATTTCGGCGTTCATCGTCGTGTGTGAGGCTTTCCTCCGCATCCGGCCCCACTTCGGCCTGTGGTTAAAGACCTTCAATATCAAGCCGAAGGTGGTGGGCGGCCAACAAGCGGAATGCGGCGGAGCCATGGTGGGCAAGATGCCCAACGTTATATGGCTTGAAGGCTCCTTCGTGGAGACCATAAAGGGGTGGCAATCGGCGTGGTTCTACATCACCGAGCCGCGCGACGCCAAATGGGTGGCTGCCCCCAAGTTTCGACCTAGAATTCCCACGCGGCTTACCTCCTGGAAAGAGAAGGGCATGTCTTGGGGTTCATTGATAGAGCTAGACGGACTCCAGAAATGTATCCGGAATATGGCAGGCAAGAAGCTCAAGCTTGTCAACATAGTCCAGGTCATGCTCATCCACCGGATCCTCCCGTGCCAACAACAGGACTTCAACTTGTGGGAGTTCGACCCGGCCCAGCACCAGACTCTGAGCGAGCTCTTCAACACGACGCACAAGGACGTCTGGAAGGTGATGTTTAAGGGCACCGAGGTCCCTCCCTCTCTCACCGAGGACCGCGGGTTAAGCGCGAAGCGCCGAGCGCATTCGGTGAGTTCTATACATCCGGTAGGATATTTATTTCCCCTAGCTTAACCATGTGCGGGGTCTGAGCTCCATGCCTTTGACAGGACTGGGTGGAGGCGTCGGGGCAGATTAATTGTCCGGCCCCTCTGCCCGAAGACACTGCGGATGCTGACTCCGGCTCCTTACAAGGTGTCGGAGAAGACCAAGAAGGCCAAGGGAACCCGAAACAGTTCTCGACGCCAGGTGTTATCGGACTCATCGTCCGATAACTCCGCGATGCACTCCTCCCCTGAAGACGAGGAGGAAGATGAAGATGCTCCCCCTCCAGTCGGGGGAGATAAGAAAAGGAAGGCCGCCCCAACCGGCAGGGCCGAAGGGTCCAGGAAGGGAAGGACTCTCCTTCCGGACTACTCCACCACCACCGCCGAAGGTGAAGACGAGTGGCTGCTCAGGTCCAAGCCCCTGGCAAAGTCGTAAGTATTCGGATGCCAGAATAACTCATAGCATACCTTTGTCACACTGCTTCTCCTAACGCCAAATTATGATTATGCAGACCGCCACGAGCCCGTATTGACGTATCTTCGGACGGCTCCCTGGGCTCGTTGGATATGGACTGCGATCCACTTCCGACTGCCACCTCCCCTTGCCCTACAGACAATGCCAAGGTCTTATCTCAAGAGGCACCGGGTCGAGGGGAGACAGTCCCGGAGGCGCCTCAAGGCGACCTTCCGGATTCCGGGAGCAGAGGGAGCAAGGCTCCCGAGGGCTCCGAGTTCGGCCCTTAGCCGAACACCGCGCCGGAACCTCCAGTGGTTCCGGACTCAGGCAGGCGGCCTCCTTCCAAAAGGGGCAAGACGCCTGTGCTGGTGACCTCTGTCCATCCAGAGGCGTCGGACAGTCTGCTGGGAGCGCTTCGCAGCGCTTCCATCGACGAAGAGCACCGCACTATTATGAGTGCGGTAGTCCAGAAGGTTCAGTCCGCCAAGAGCGGACTGACTGAAGCCTGTGCCAGCCTTGTAACAGGCTTTGAGGTAAGTTTTTGAAATAGAGGAAAAATATTACCGCATAGACAGTAGCCCCTGATGCTCTATTCGGTGTTTGAAAAGAAAAGTCAAACAGAGGATCAAACAATATCGCAGGAGTCTAATATAAGTATG
This sequence comes from Triticum urartu, assembly GCF_056163025.1. Taxonomy (NCBI): domain Eukaryota; kingdom Viridiplantae; phylum Streptophyta; class Magnoliopsida; order Poales; family Poaceae; genus Triticum; species Triticum urartu. The sequence goes on from NC_141876.1 coordinate 265,299,071, forward strand.
TCAATATGCGTATGCAGACTTCGCTGCTGGCCTCTGCCGCACTGACTGCGGAGGTCGCCGCATTGAAGCAGGACCTTAAAGGGTCCAAGGATGATCTCGGCCTTGCTAAGAGGCACCTCGAGGAGAACAAAGGTAATTAGTACCTAGTATATGGATATGTATAAAAAGAATGCGATTGCAAAATGACAGGTTCATCGTAAATTTGCCAGGGGCCACGACCGAGGTGGCGACCCTGAAGCAAGCGCTATCCGAGGCCGAAAACAAAGCGGCCAAGGAGCGCACCGAGCGGGAGAGGCATGAGGCTCGGGTGGGCGAGGTGCAGCAAGAGCTCCACGCTCTCGTGACGAAGCACGAGGTGTTTGAGCTTGACTTGAAGACGCTAGAGTCCGAGCTTGCCGCGGCCCTCGAGAGCGCAAAGAGTGCCAAGGCTGAAGCCCAAAAGGCCCTCCAGGAGATTGATGCAAAGAAGAAGATAGCGGCGGGTAAGGCATTCTATATGCAAAGCAAGCATGTCAAAGTAAATTACCTGTTACTTACCTGAATCTGGAGCTCTCCAGGAGCATTCGCAGATTTGCCCCGCAGCGTGTCGGATGCCGCATAGTTTTACCAGGCCAAGGAGGGAAGCTCAACGGAGAAGCTGTTCTGGTCTCAGTATATTGGGACCGAACACCCGATGCCTCTGAGCGAGCAGCTGAAGCAACTGGTCGAGCTACACAAGGCGGCCGAATAGGCCATGAAGGGCTTTATAGTCCGGATGTGCCCTGGCGACGCCCTTCCCAATAGCTACTTCGGCCTAGTGAGCCGGCTTGTGGATGCCTGCCCACGGCTGGAAGTCATCAAGCGGTCCATCTGCATCGAAGGTGCACGCCGGGCTTTCGCCCGTGTGAAGGTGCAATGGGCCAAGCTAGACACCGTGAAGCTGATTAAGGAAGGGCCGCCGGAGGGCAAGGAGCATCGCCACCCCGAGATGTACTATGAGGGTGTCTTGAAGGGTGCTCGTCTCGTGGTGGACGAGTGTACGAAAGATATAATATTCGAGTAAACTCGCTCGTGTAATCCCGTATTTATGAAAACTTGTTCATATGCGCTGTGCAATGCTTGTTTGAATTTAAAATATTATCTTCTGTTCGGCTGTTATATCAAATCTGAGAGATAGCTAGTCGTCGGCTTCTGCCCCCACGCCACGAGTGCTGGGGTGTTCGGGATAAACCTGAGCACTCTTATTCCCATTGTTGGGTCCTTCGAGGGAGGTGCTCAGCGCAACGAACAAGGCAGTCAGACTATAATGCGTTATCACTCTCACTTAGCCATAGAATTCTATAATTTTAAATTTCGGTGAAGCCCCTAGTATTTGGAAGGCCGAATTCGGGGCGCGATACACGCCTTAAGCCGGAGAGGGCTGACTCCTCGCTCTAAGCGGCATAAGACTTTAGGGACTCGAAACCTCTCGAACAGTGACCAGTCTCTCACCTTATCATGACAGTCAGTTTTAGCTTTCTCTACTGAGGTGCTTAGCCCAGCAGAACCGAGGCACAATCGTAGTAGTTCTCCTAGTGCTACCTTAGCCGATAGAGCGGAACGTAAGGTATCAAAACATGGGAGCCGGGCAAACCCAACTATTGACCCAAGACATGATTCGGAGCTGATGCATATAATGCTATAAGTTCGGGGTGCCGCACTGTCGAAAGTGTTCGGACTTCTCATGCCGTATTATGGGGTATGCTTAAGCCCCTAGTGTATTGGCCGTACTAGAGTGTACGGGTGCTGGATGTCATGAATGAACATATATATATATATATATATAAAAGAAGAATGCAATAAGCAAAAAGTAGTGCGATAAGAAAAAAGTAGGACTGTTTGACATGTCCCTTCCAAGGGCAAGATGAGGAATAGTATTAAAACAAATATTTCACTCGTTATCGTAATCCACCTAGGAGTTCCGTGGTGTGACGTAGCTTTCTGCCTCCTTGGATACTGCATCGTGTGTTCGGCAATCGCGCTGCTAGACAGGGTTTCCAGAGATTGAAGTCCTGAAAGAGAAAAATAACAAAGCAGGAAGCCCCTAGTGTGGGTTAAGCCGCGACTTGGGGCGTGCCGCCGTCGTGCCCCCCTCCCCGCCTGTGCCCATGGTATTTTTAATGTGTAATTATGTACGCGTGGCACGGATTTCGCCGTTTGGCTAGGACCGGGGTGGGGGACGCATTGCTATGCCACCTCGGAAGGTGCCAGGCGGTCCTGTTGCCGATTACTCCGGGCGTGCATGAAGTTGTCTGGGTCCTTAATCGCCGAACTAGTGGATTGCCTTAAGAGGCTGCTTTGTGCTTCTACTGCGAGGGCCGCAGTGGGCTCCTCCGTGCGGAGAGAGCGCTCTGTGTTTCCATTGACTGTGATGACCCCCCGAGGTCCTGGCATCTTGAGCTTGAGATATGCATAATGCGCTACCGCATTGAATCTTGCAAATGCGGTTCGCCTGAGCAGTGCATGGTAGCCACTGCGGAACGGGACTATGTCGAAGATTAACTCTTCGCTTCGGAAGTTGTCCAGAGATCCGAAGACCACTTCCAGTGTTACTGAGCCTGTGCAATGGGCCTCTACACCTGGTATGACGCATTTAAAGGTCGTTTTAGTGGGTTTGATCCTTGAGGGGTCTATACCCATTTTGTGCACTGTGTCCTGATAGAGCAGGTTCAGGCTGCTGCCGCCGTCCATTAGGACTCGAGTGAGGTGAAATCCGTCAATGATTGGGTCGAGGACCAATGTGGCGAATCCGCCATGACGGATACTAGTGGGGCGGTCCCTGCGATCGAAGGTGATCGGACAGGAAGACCATGGGTTGAACTTTGGCGCGACTGGCTCCAACGCATATACATCCCTGAGCGCATGCTTCCGCTCCCTCTTGGGGATGTGGGTTGCGTATATCATGTTCACCGTCCGCACTTGTGGGGGGAACCTCTTCTGTCCTCCGGTGTTCGGCTTGCCGGCCTGCTTGAACACCCAACAATCCCTGTTGGTGTGATTGGCTGGCTTGTCGGGGGTGCCGTGTATATGACACGAGCGATCGAGTATATGGTCCAAACTGGACGGCCCTAGAGAGCTTCTCTTGAATGGCTTTTTCTGCTGACCGGGTTTAGAGCCTTTGAATCAGGCATTGACTGTCGTATCCTCGGTATTGTCGCTATTAATGTGGCGCTTATGTTTGTTGCGACGTGACCTGCCATTGCCGTCCTTGGTATTTGAAGTACCTTGGTTCTTTCATATGTTATTACTGCGAGCCAGCCAGCTATCTTCTCCCGCACAAAAGCGGGTCATGAGTGTCATGAGGGCTGCCATAGATTTCGGCTTTTCCTGACCAAGGTGCCGGGATAGCCACTCGTCGCGGATGTTGTGCTTGAAAGCTGCTAGGGCCTCTGCATCCGGACAGTCGATGATTTGATTTTTCTTTGTTAGGAACCGTGTCCAGAATTGCCTGGCCGATTCCTCTGGCTGCTGAATTATGTGGCTCAAGTCATCGGCATCTGGTGGTCGTACATAAGTGCCCTGAAAGTTGTCGAGGAATGCGGCTTCCAGATCATCCCAACAGCCAATGGACTCTGCTGGCAAGCTGTTGAGCCAATGCCGAGCTGGTCCTTTGAGTTTGAGTGGGAGGTATTTGATGGCGTGTAGGTCATCACCGCGGGCCATGTGGATGTGCAGGAGGAAATCCTCGATCCATACCGCGGGATCTGTTGTGCCGTTGTATGATTCTATATTTACGAGTTTGAAACACTCCGGAATTTGATGATCCATCACTTCGTCTGTGAAGCATAAGGGGTGTGCGGCGCCTCTGTACTGGGCTATATCGCGACGCAGCTCGAATGAGTCTTGCCCGCTGTGTTTGGCCCGCCCGGACTTACTTTTACTGTATCCGGCCTGACAATTATCGTCTCGCATAGTGGCGCGCCCTCGTGATTCGTAGATCGATCTTGCATGTTTTGCTTTGTCCTCCAATACGTCTCGCAGGTCTGGCGTATTTCCCCCTGCCTTTTTATTTGAATGACGTCGGGTTGCAAGCTGAGCTTTTGGCTGGAATGTCTCTCTGTCGTGGCCACGAGGTGGCCGATCAGCCGCGTCATACACCGGGGATGTAGGTTTCGGTGCTTCCTCCTCCAGTCGGGGTAGCAACCTGCACTTTGGGTAACTCTTGGAGGGGCGTTCGAGTTTATACTCCTCAGCCGCTAGGACTTCAGCCCAACTGTCAGCTAGCAAATCTTGATCAGCTTGAAGCTGTTGCTGCTTTTTCTTAAGGCTATTTGCCGTGGCTATAAGCCGGCGCTTGAAGCGCTCTTATTCGACGGGATCCTCCGGCATGACAAATTCGTCATCGCCGAGGCTTGCCTCGTCTTCGGAGGGAGGCATGTAATTATCATCCTCCGCCTCTCCATCTGCCGCTCTCTCAGGAGAGCTGGCTCCTCCATCCTCCTGCTCTAAATCTTGCTGGAGGGGATTGTTGTTGTCTTCGGCACTGTCCGGAGTGCTATTATCTCCGGTGCCGGTATCACCACTTTTTCCTTGGTGGGACTTAGAGCGGCGCCGCTGACGCCGGCGCTTGGGTTGCTTCTTGGAGGGGTCATCCTCCGTTGTCGCGTCGCCATTGCCTTCTTTGGGTGTGTCCACAATGTATATATCGTATGATGAGGTGGCTGTCCAGTGCCCTGTGGGCAGTGATTCCTCTTCGACTCCCGCATCGTCATCCATACTGTCGATCTCTTCGGAGTCGAAGTCGAGCATGTCGGTTAAGTCATCAACAGTGGCTGCTAAGTGGGTGGTGGGTGGGCGGCGAATTTCTTCGTCATCCGTATCCCAATCCTGCTAGACGTAGTTTGGCCAGGATCCTCCTGACAAGGAGAGAGACCTGAATGAGTTTAGTATGTCACCGAAGGGCGAGTGCTGGAAAATATCCGCGGAGGTAAACTCCATGATCGGCGCCCAATCGGATTCGATAGGAATGGGCGCAGGAGGTTCAGAGTCCATGGCCGGAGAAGGAACCGGTAGTTTGGCAACACGGCTCTCATGAAGGGTAAGGTCGATATTCAGCTCGATCGCCGCTGAGGGTACGGCCTCTGTGACGGGGTCCATCCACCCGTCCATGGATGGCACAACTGGCTCCGAATTGAGGCTCGGAGCGGCTGTCGGTGCAATCTCCTGAATAAATTCCGATGGTAGAGCTAAATCGTACTCATCGTGACCGCGTGGTGCACAAGGCAGGGGCTCGAATCCGCCGAAGATCAAGTCTCCGCGGATATCGACCGTGTAGTTTAAGCTTCCAAACCTGGCCTAGTGGTCAGGGGCGTAACTTTCGATCTGCTCCAGATGGCCAATCGAGTTGGCCCGCAGTGTGAAGCCTCCGAACACAAAGATCTATCCAGGGAGAAAAGTCTCACCCTGGACTGCATCGCTATCGATGATCGTAGGAGCCATCAAGCCTAACAGCGACGACACAGAGGAACTCTCAATGAAAGCGCCAATGTCCGTGTCAAAATCGGCGGATCTCGGGTAGGGGGTCCCGAACTGTGCGTCTAAGGCGGATGGTAACAGGAAGCAGGGGACACGATGTTTTACCCAGGTTCGGGCCCTCTTGATGGAGGTATAACCCTACGTCCTGCTTGATTTATTCTTGATGATATGAGTATTACAAGAGTTGATCTACCACGAGATCGGAGAGGCTAAACCCTAGATGCTAGCCTATGGTATGATTGTATGTTGTCCTACGGACTAAAACCCTCCAGTTTATATAGACACCGAAATGGGCTAGGGTTACACAAGGTCGGTCACAAAGGAGGAGATATACATATCCGTATTGCCTAGCTTGCCTTCCACGCCAAGTAGAGTCCCATCTGGACATGAGATGAAGTCTTCAATCTTGTATCTTCATAGTCCAACAGTCCGGCTGTCCGGAGACCCCCTAATCCAGGACTCCCTCAAAGGCAACGAATAAGAAAGCCACCGGAAGCTCGGGGGAAAGGGCCGAGGATATTGTGCCCCCAGACCGAAAACGACCATGACAAAGGGATTGTATGAAGAGCTTGGGCAGGCAAATGAATGTTCTTGGAATGGAAATGGCAAGCTTTACATTTGGAGACTAGATCGACCGCATCTTGGAGGGCTGTGGGCCAATAGAATCCTTGCCAGAATGCTTTCCCAAGCAACGCCCTTGATCCAATGTGGGAGCCGCACATGCCTTTGTGTATTTTTTCCAGTAGTTCCTTTCCTTCTTCCCGATAAATGCACTTAAATTTCACACCGTTGGTCCTTCTTCTGTATAGTGTGTGATTGACAAACTGATACATACTGGCCCTTCGGGCTACTCCTTTAGCTTCTTCTTGCTCTTCGGGAAGTTCCCTAGTTTGGAGGAAGTGGCTATGTGTCTTGCCCAAGTTGGAGCCTGGGGCTCGGCAACAAGGACTAGCGGCACCTTCTCATTCGTGGGAGCATGTTCCTCGACTGCGAGGACCAGTGGCCCGGCTGGAGGGTGCAGCCCGGCAATCAAAGGGAGTTGTTTCCGGTAGGGTCCCTGCCAGGAGCCCCGAGAGGCTCTACCGGGAGAGGCTTACTAGTGTCCAATTTCCTCCTCTTTCAGGCCATTGTTATTGGGGATACGGAGGGCTGAGTAAGATGGAGAACAAAAGTTCCTGGTTTCACAGGAAGCTTTTGTGTAACACATTTTGACAGATGATCAACAAATGTTGTTTTCCGCATGGGGCACGTGCTCTGTTTGCAATCCGTCAAAGCGCTCCTCCAGTCTTCTCACTTCCTCAACATATGCCTCCATCAATGGACTTTGGTAACCCTTGTTTAATTGTCTCACCACAAGTTGTGAATCTCCTCGAATGATCAGCTTCTTGATTCCCAATTCAGTGGCAATGCTGAGCCCAATAAGGAGCCCTTCATACTCTGTTGTATTGCTGGTCACCTCCTCCCGGGGAAAATGCATCTGGACGACGTACTTTAGGTGCTCTCCAGTGGGAGCAACGAGAAGCACGCCAGCCCCTGCACCTTGTAGGGAGAAGGCACCATCGAAATACAAGATCCATTATTGAGGGGCTTCCTTGCCGGGAATAACTGTTTCCATCACTTCTTCATTAGGGGTTGGCGTCCATTCCGCAATAAACTCTACCAATGCCCTGCTCTGAATTGTTCATGTGCTTTCAAATTTCCGGCCAAATCTGGATAACTCCAATGCCCACTCCACTATTCTTCCGGTAGCCTCAGGGTTTCGGATTATCCTTTGCAAAGGAAAGCGGGTGACAATTGTGATCTCATGGGCTTGGAACTAGTGGCGCAGTTTCCTTGAGGCCATGACAAGGCCAAAAATCAACTTTTGCACACCAGAGTACCTGGATCTAGCCTCCTGCAATAGGGAGCTGACGAAGAACACTGAGCACTGCACAACTTTCTTCCTTGCCGCTTCCTTAGGGTGGTCTTCGCTACCGCGCTCTTCTTTGTCCTGATCCATACCTGGCCTTGCCGGGTTGTTCTGTCTCTCCCCCCTGGAAGGGACACTAGCTGAGGCTACTGCTTCCTCCACTTACCGCAGCGCCACTAGTGCTGCACTAGCCACTTGATTAGTTCCCGCCAGATATAGCAGCAACGGCTCTTGTGGTTTGGGAGCAACCAAAGTGGGCACAGAGGACAAGTATGTCTTCAAATCTTGCAATGTTTTATCTGCTTCCGGGGTCCACTTCATGGGTCCTGCCTTCAATATCTTGAAGAAGGGCCAGGCGCGCTCGGTAGACTGAATCTACTAAGTGTGGCAACACACCCTGTCAAACGCCTTACGTCCTTAATTGTCTTAGGTGCCTGAATTTGCTCGATAGCCTTGATCTTATTGGGGTAGGCCTCTATCCCGTGATGGGACAGAAAGAGACCAAGTAGCTTGCCGGAGGGAACGCTAAACGCGCACTTCTCTGGGTTCAGCTTCAAGTTGATCTTGCACAGATTAGCAAATGTCTCTTCTAAATCCTGGATGAGGTAGCAGCCTTGGATCTCTTGCTATTGGAACTCCCTGGAAAGTCATCAACAGGCGCAACATACTCCAAAGAGGTACGCTTCCTGGATTGCTAACTGGTGTCCCGGCTAGACTTTTTCTTTCCTTTGATTTCCTTGGCAAGAACTATGGCTTCCGCGGTCTCTGCCGCAACAGTGTCTCGTTACATCTTATCCACGCAAATAATTGCGTCCTTCTCGTCTGACGGAATGGAAATGACTCCCACCGGCCCTGGCATCTTCAAAGTGTTGTAGGCATAGTGGGCTGCTACCATGAATTTTTCCAGAGCTAGGCATCCAAGGATTCCATTGTACGTCAGGGGGAGGTCGACCACATCAAACACAACCTTCCCAGTCCGGTAGTTCAACTCTCTTCCGAATGTCACTGGCAACGTGATCTTTCCCATAGGGTGACTCCTACCGGGATTGATTCCTTGAAACATGCTCGTGACCTTGAGTTCTTCCTCTACTATCTGAAGTTTGCTGATAACCTTTGGGGAAATCAGATTCAACCCAGCCCTGCCGTCAACCAACATCTTTGTGACTTTGAGGTTGCGGATCGTTGGTGCAACCAACAACGACAAGCATCCAACCGCAGTGGTGTGGTCAGGATGGTCCTCTTTGTCAAAGATGATGGGCGTGCATGACCAGTTGAGCGGCTTCCGACATTCTGTCGCTGGCTCCACGACATTGACCTCACATTCTTACCGTTTAAGTTGGCAGTGAGAGGAGTGCAGAGATGCACCTCCGTCAATGCATAGGGCACCGATGGCCTTCTGGAATACCTGCTCACCGGTTTCCTCTTCATCCCCTCCACCACTTCCATCATTGCAATCTTCCTTCTCTCAGCCCTTGGCGAGATTTCCTTTGTTCCGAAGAGTCTTGCTGGGGTGATTTGCTTCACCTCCTCGGCCCTTCCTGCGAGCGCCATTCTGATATTTTTCCTTATCACGCTTCTCATATTCAGCCCTCTACTTCTTGACGAGCTTCTCAATTTGACGACATTCCTGGAGATCATGGCCCTTGGTCCGATGAATCTTGCAATACGGCCCATAGCCTTTTCCAACCTTCTTGGCAGCCGCAGCCTCTCGACAGTCAGTGCATGCGGAAACTTCCTTGCCGGGGGTGTCGGCCTTAGCTTTCTTGCCGGTACTAGGCGTGCCCGATCCCTGAACAGTTAGTACTGCTTTATCCTTGCGCTTCTTTTTTTGCTTCTTGTTCTTCTTCTTCTGACCGGTGGCCTCATCATCATCTTCTGAGTCGACGTTGACGCCATCCTCTTCTCTGGGGAGTTTCCTCCCCTCCTCCACCCGAGCACACTTCCACCATGGTATAAAGTTCCTTCATAGTCTTGGGCAATCGAACATTCATCTTGGAACGTATCTGATGGTTGCGCATGTTGGACTGAAATGAAGCTATCACAGCTGCCGAGTGCATATCTGGAATATTCCCATGGACTCGGCTGAACCTCTGCATGTACTTTCGTAGAGTCTCTCCTTCCTTCCATGGGAGAAGTTGCAAATTGCTGGGCCATCCTGGTTCTTAGTGGCCATCTGTGAAGGCGCCAACAAACTCATGGCATAGGTCAGCCCAGGTCGAGATGGAGTTCTCCGGTAGATGCATCAGCCATGACCTCACGTTTGGCTTGAGCGCCAAAGGGAAGTAGTTGGCAAAAACCTTCTCATATCTTCCCCCCAGCAGCTTGAACCATGATGGTGTAGATTCTCAAGAACTCTGCCAGGTTCAGTATCCCATCATACTTCTCTTGAATCCCTGGCTTGAATGTGTGAGCAGACGGCCAATGGACTTACCGCAGCTCACGGATGAAGACAGGGCACCCAGCCTCGAAAGGCAGGTACCCGCCTCTACCGAGCATAGGCTCGTCGACGTTGGGGCCATCGCACCCATTGGACTGGTGGTGGCCGTTGCGGCATCACTCGATGGTGACGTCCATGCTCTCCATCTGCCTGTCCTCCGAGGCTCGCCGTCGGTCTTGACGTGCTCGAGGATCGGACGAAGCCATCGAGACGTCATCAAGCTCTTGGTCTTGTGGCCCTTGCACTGGTTGCCGCAGAGGGGATTGCACCGTGGGGGTTGATATGTCCATTTTGCATCATGCTTTTATATCGATATTTATTGCATTATGGGCTGTTATTACACATTATGTCACAATACTTATGCCTATTCTCTCTTATTTTACAAGGTTTACATGAAGAGGGGGAATGCCGGCCGCTGGAATTCTGGGCTGGAAAAGGAGCAAATATTAGAGACCTATTCTGCACATCTCCAAAGGTCCGGAAACTCCATGGGAATTATTTTCAGAATATATATATATAAAAAAAATTGGGCGAAAGAAGTACCAGAGGGGGGCCACCCACCGTCCACGAGGGTGGGGGCACGCCCCCTGCCTCGTGGGCCCCTGGTGGCCCTCTGATGCCCATCTTTGGCTATACGGAGTCTTTCGTCAAGGAAAAAATCAGAAGCAAGTTCACGGGACGAAAGCCCGCCGCCACGAGGCGGAACCTTGGCTGAACCAATCTAGGGCTCTGGCGGAGCTGTTATGCCGGGGAAACTTCCCTCCGGGAGGGGGAAATCATCACCATCGTCATCACCAACGATCCTCTCATCGGGAGGGGGTCAATCTCCATCAACATCTTCACCAGCACCATCTCATCTCAGACCCTAGTTCATCTCTTGTATCCAATCTTTGTATCCAAACCTCAGATTGGTACCTGTGGGTTGCTAGTAGTGTTGATTAGTCCTTGTAGTTGATGCTAGTTGGTTTACTTGGTGGAAGATCATATGTTCAGATCCATTATGCATATTAATACCCCTCTAATTATGAACATGAATATGCTTTGTGAGTAGTTACATTTGTTCCTGAGGACATGGGAGAAGTCTTGCTATATGTAGTCATGTGAATTATGTATTCGTTCGATATTTTGATGAGATGTATGTAGTCATACCTCTAGTGGTGTCATGTGAACGTTGACTACATGACACTTCACCATTATTTGGGCCTAGAGGGAGGCATTGGGAAGTAATAAGTAGATGATGGGTTGCTAGAGTGACAGAAGCTTAAACCCTAGTTTATGTGTTGCTTCGTAAGGGGCTGATTTGGATCCATATGTTTCATGCTATGGTTAGGTTTACCTTAATAGTTCTATTGTAGTTGCGGATGCTTGCAATAGGGGTTAATCATAAGTGGGATGCTTGTCCAAGTAAGGACAGTACCCAAGCACCGGTCCACCCACATATCAAATTATCAAAGTACCGAATGCGAATCATATGAACGTGATGAAAACTAGCTTGACGATAATTCTCATGTGTCCTCGGGAGCGCTTTCCTTTATATAAGAGTTCGTCCAGGCTTGTCCTTTGCTACAAAAAGGATTGGGCCATCTTGCTGCACCTTATTTACTTGCATTACTTGTTACCCGTTACAAATTACCGTATCACAAAATTATCTATTACCGATAATTTTAGTGCTTGCAGAAAATACCTTGCTGAAAACCGCTTATCATTTCCTTCTGCTCCTCGTTGGGTTCGACACTCTTACTTATCGAAAAGGCTACGATAGATCCCCTACACTTGTGGGTCATCAAGACTCTTTTCTGGCGCCGTTGCCGGGGAGTGAAGCGTCTTTGGTAGGTGGAATTTGGTAAGGAAAAATTTATATAGTGTGTTGAAATTTCTGTCACTTGTTACTATGGAACATAATCCTTTGAGGGGCTTGTTCGGGGTATCTTCACCCCGACCAGTAGATCAAAGAGTTTCTCCTCAACCTACTGAACCTACTGAAAATGTTTACTTTGAAATTCCTTCGGGTATGATAGAGAAATTGCTAGCTAATCCTTTCACAGGTGATGGAACATTACATCCCGATTTGCAAGTAATCTATGTGGATGAAGTTTGTGGATTATTTAAGCTTGCAGGTATGCCCGAGGATGTTGTCAAGAAGAAGGTCTTCCCTTTATCTTTGAAGGGAGATGCATTGACATGGCTTAGGCTATGTGATGATATTGGATCATGGAACTACCAACGATTGAAATTGGAATTTCATCAGAAGTTTTATCCTATGCATCTGGTTCATCGTGATCATAATTATATATATAATTTTTGGCCTCACGAAGGAGAAAGCATCGCTCAACCTTGGGGGAGGCTTAAGTCAATGTATATTCATGCCCCAATCATGAGCTCTCAAAAGAAATGATTATTCAAAAATTTTTATGCTCGGCTTTCTCTCCGTAATCGCTCCATGCTCGATACTTCTTGTACTGGATCTTTTATGATGAAGGCTATTGAATTAAAATGGGATTTATTGGAAAGAATTAAATGCAACTCTGAAGATTGGGACCTCGACGAAGGTAAGGAGTCAGGTATAACACCTAAGTTTGATTGTGTGAAATCTTTTATGGATACCGATGCTTTCTGTGAATTTAGCACTAAATATGGACTTGACTCTGAGATAGTACCTTCTTTCTGTGAGTCCTTTGCTACTCATGTTGATCTCCCTAAGGAGAAGTGGTTTAAATATAATCCTCCCATTGAAGTAAAAGTAGTTGCACCTATTAAAGTTGAAGAAAAGACTATCACTTATAATGATCCTGTTGTTCCTACTGCTTATATTGAGAAACTACCTTTCCCTGTTAGAATAAAGGATCATGCTAAAGCTTCAACTGTGGTCAACAAAAGTAATATTAAGACACCCAAACCCCCTGAGCAAATTAAAGTTGAACCTAGTGGTACTATGGTTAAAGATCTCTTGGCTGATAATATTGATGGGCATGTTATTTACTTCTGCAATGAGTCTGCTAGAATTGCTAGACCTGATACTAAAACTAACATATACCTGTTGTAGGCATGCCTGTTATTTCTGTTAAAATAGGAGATCATTGTTATCATGGCTTATGTGATATGGGTGCTAGTGCAAGTGCAATACCTCATTCCTTATACAAAGAAATTATGCATGATATTGCACCTGCTGAGATAGAAGAGATTGATGTTACAATTAAGCTCGCTAATAGAGATATTATTTCACCAGTTGGCATTGTTAGAGATGTTGAAGTCTTGTGTGGGAAAGTTAAATACCCTGCTGATTTTCTTGTTCTCGGTTCCCCACAAGATGACTTTTGTACCATTATATTTGGTAGACCCTTCTTGAATACTGTTAATTCTAACATAGACTGCAATAAGGATATTGTTTCTGTGGGTTTAGGGGACATGTCTCATGAGTTTAATTTTGCTAAATTCCATAGATAACCCCATGATAAAGAATTGCCTAGTAAAGATGAAATTATTGGTCTTGCTTCTATTGTCATGCCTCCTAGTGATCCTTTAGAACAATATTTCCTAGACCATGAAAATGATATGTTTATGAATGAAAGAAGGGAAATAGATGAAGTATTCCTTAAACAGGGACCTATTTTGAAGCACAACTTGCCTGTTGAAATTCTAGGGGATCCTCCTACACCTAAGGGTGATCCCGTGTTTGAGATTAAACCTTTACCTGATACTCTTAAATATGCTTATCTTGATGAGAAAGAGATATATCCTGTTATTATTAGTGCTAACCTTTCAGAGAGCATGAAGAAAAGAAATTGTTGAAAACTCTGAAGAAGCACCGTGCTGCTACTGGATATACTCTTGATGATCTTAAGGGCATTAGTCCCACTTTATGTCAGCACAAAATAAAATTGCAGAAGGATTCTAAACCGGTTGTTGATCACCAACGACGGTTAAATCCTAAGATGAAAGAAGTGGTAAGAAAAGAAATACTAAAGCTTCTAGAGGCAGGTATAATTTATCCCCGAGCCGAGCGGGTCGGAGGCGGGGGGGTCCCGGCGGTGACACTTGGCGGCGCCCGATTGGCCGCGGCGATGTGTCCGGTCTGAGCGGACGTTGTCCAGCGGCGGCGAGAGCAGATTTTAGGGTTAGGGGAAGAGGAGACCTGTAATTTTGAATGGGGGTTCTATTTATAGACGTAGAGGGAGCTAGGAAGCTCCAAATGAGATGCGGTTTTCGGCCACGCGATCGTGATCGAACGATCTAGATGATGGAGGGGTTTAGATGGGTTTTGGGCCAATTTGGAGGGGTGTTGGGATGCAACACACACGAGGCCTTTTCTGTCCCTCGGTTAACCGTTGGAGTATCAAACAAAGTCCAAATGGTACGAAACTTGACAGGCGGTCTACCGGTAGTAAACCAATGCCGCGTGGCAAGTCTCGGTCCAATCCGAAAATGTTTAACACCCACACACGAAAAGAGGTAGAAAGGGACACCGGGTGACATAGGAGCGCCGGAATGCAAAACGGACAACGGGGAAAATGCTCGAATGCATGAGACGAACATGTATGCAAATGCAATGCACATGATGACATGATATGAGATGCATGACAAAGACAAAAGCACACGAAGGCAAAAACCCAACAACGAGGAAATATCATAACTTAGTGCCCCTTTTGGGAAGAATGCTAGTGGATTTCAAGACCTCCTCTAGGAGAAGACTATCCTCAAGACCTCATCTCCTAGGAGTGGGAAGAACTTTGCCATTGTATCTTTCCTTTGATTGTGTTTGTGACTTGAGGATCTTGTATTGCTATTCTAGTGGATGTGTAATTGGGGAATTGTTTGAGTGATTTCCTCTTTGTGTTCTTGAGAGTTTGCCCTTTTACCCTCCAAGTGTGAAAAGATCCCCCTCTAGGATTTCATCCTATATCACCCCCGGGTCTATCTTTATCATATTGATCTCCTACTACTTAGTTATTTCCTTTGCTATTTACTTTTCCTTTATTTTACTTTGCCTCTTTATCATAAAAATACCAAAAGTATTATCTTATCATATCTATCAGATCTCACTCTCGTAACTGGCCTTATAGGGACTGACAACCCCTTTTTGCGTTGGTTGCGAGGACTTATTTGTTTTGTGCAGGTGCGAGGGACTCGCGCGTAGCCTCCTACTGGATTGATACCTTGGTTCTAAAAAACTGAGGGAAATACTTACGCTACTTTAATGCATTATCCCTTCCTCTTCGAGGAAAACCAACGCAGTGCTCAAGAGGTAGCAAGAAGGATTTCTGGCGCCGTTGCCGGGGAGGTCTACGCAAAAGTCAACATACCAAGTACCCATCACATACCCTTATCTCCCGCATTACATTATTTGCCATTTGCCTCACGTTTTCCTCTCCCCCACTTCACCCTTGCTGTTTTATTCGCCCTCTCTCTCTATCCTCCCTCTCCCTCTCTATTTGCCTCTTTTTGCCCGCTTGCTTTTCTATTTGCTTGTGTGTTAGTTTGTTTGCTTGTCGTTATGGCTAGTCCTTTACCTTCTGCCTCTATGTCTGAAATTGGGGAAATTACTGTCGATAATAATTCTGATGCTCCTACTAAAGAACCCACTATCTCACATACAAAAAGATTCCGTGTTGGTAGTGGTAATATTATTGGAAAAGGAGTTATTCAAGATTTCTTTACTTGTGCCAGTGCTTCACTTATATCTTTTAGAGCACGGTGGTGGATTTGTTTGATAGAAACTATTGATCTCTCATGCTTCACTTAGATTATTTTGACAGTCTTAATAGCATGGTAATTTACTAAAATCCTAATATGCTAGGAATTCAAGATTAGTAAAATTTTCTTAAGAGTGTTCTGAATGCTAAGAGAAGTTTGATGCTTGATGATTGTTTTGAGATATGGAGGTAATAATATCAAAGTCATGCTAGTTGAGTAGTTGTGAAATTGAGAAATACTTGTGTTGAAGTTTGCAAGTCCCGTAGCATGCACGTATGGTAAACGTTATGCAACAAATTTGAAACACGAGGTGTTATTTGAATGTCTTCCTTATGACTGGCGGTCGGGGACGAGCGATGGTCTTTTCCTACTAATCTATCCCCCTAGGAGCATGCACGTAGTATCGAGGTTTTTGATGCCTTGTAGATTTTTGCAATAAGTATGTGAGTTCTTTATGACTAATGTTGAGTCCATGGATTATACGCACTCTCACCCTTCCATCCTTGCTAGCCTCTTCGGTACCGTGCATTGCCCTTTCTCACATTGAGAGTTGGCGCAAACTTTGTCGGTGCATCCAAACCCCGTGATATGATACACTCTTTCACACATAAACCTCCTTATATCTTCCTCAAAACAGCCACCATACCTACCTATTATGGCATTTCCATAGCCATTCCGAGATATATTGCCATGCAACTTTCCATCATTCCTTTCATCATGACACATTCATCATTGTCATATTGCTTAGCATAATCATGTAGTTGACATAGTATTTGTGGCAAAGCCACCATTCATAATTCTTTCATACATGTCACTCTTGGTCCATTGCATATCCCGGTACACCGCCGGAGGCATTCATATAGAGTCATCTTTTGTTCTAGTATCGAGTTGTAATCATTGAGTTGTAAATAAACAGAAGTGTGATGATCATCATTTTCTAGAGCATTGTCCCAAGTGAGGAATAAATAAAAAAAGAGAAAGGCCAAAAAAAAGATAAAGGCCCAAAGAAAAAAATGGGAGAAAAAGAGAGAAGGGACAATGTTACTATCCTTTGCCACACTTGTGCTTCAAAGTAGCACCATAATCTTCATGTTAGAGAGTCTCTTGTTTTGTCACTTCCATATACTAGTGGGAAATTTTTCATTATAGAACTTGGCTTGTATATTCCAACAATGGGACTCCTCAAGTGCCCTAGGTCTTCATGAGCAAGCAAGTTGGATGCACACCCACTAGTTTCTTTTGTTGAGCTTTCATACATTTATTGCTCTAGTGCATCCGTTGCATGGCAATCCCTACTCCTTACATTAACATCAATCGGTGGGCATCTCCATAGCCCATTGATTAGCCTCGTTGATGTGAGACTTTCTCCTTTTTTGTCTTCTCCACATAACCCCCCTCATTATATTCTATTCCACCCATAGTGTTATGTCCATGGCTCGCGCTCATATATCGCGTGAAAGTTTATAGGTTTGAGATTACTAAAGTATGAAACAATTGCTTGGCTTGTCATTGGGGTTGTGCATGATGAGAGCATTCCTGTGTGACGAAAATGAAACATGATTAAACTATATGATTTTGTAGGGATAAACTTTCTTTGGCCATGTTATTTTGAGAGGACATAATTGCTTAGTTAGTATGCTTGAAGTATTATTATTTTTATATCAATATGAACTTTTGTCTTAAATCTTTCGGATCTGAATATTCATACCACAATTAAGAAGAATTACATTAAAATTATGCCAAGTAGCACTCCACATCAAAAATTCTGTTTTTATCATTTACCTACTCGAGGACGAGCAGGAATTAAGCTTGGGGATGCTTGATACGTCTCCAACGTATCTATAATTTTTGATTGCTCCATGCTATATTATTTACTGTTTTGGACATTATTGGGCTTTATTATCCACTTTTATATTATTTTTGGGACTAACCTATTAATCGGAGGCCCAGCCCAGAATTGCTGTTTTTTGCCTGTTTTAGGGTTTCGAAGAAAAGGAATATCAAACGGTGTCCAAACGGAATGAAACCTTCGGGAACGTGATTTTCTCAACGAATAAGACTAGGGAGACTTGGACCATACGTCAAGAAATAAAATAGGAGGCCACGAGGTAGGGGGGCGCGCCTACCCCCACCACGCACCCTCCACCCTTGTGGGCGCCCTGTTGCTCCACCGACGTACTCCTTCCTCCTATATATATCCACGTACCCCAAACGATCAGATACAGAGCCAAAACCCTAATTCCACCGCCATAACTTTCTGTATCCACCAGATCCCATCTTGGGGCCTATTTCGGAGCTCCGCCGGACGGGGCATCGATCACGGAGGGCTTCTACATCAACACCATAGCCCCTCCGATGAAGTGTGAGTAGTAGTTTACCTCAGACCTACGGGTCCATAGTTAGTAGCTAGATGGCTTCTTCTCTCTTTTTGGATCTCAATACAATGTTCTCCCCCTCCCTTGTGGAGATCTATTCGATGTAATCTTCTTTTTGCGGTGTGTTTGTTGAGAACGATGAGTTGTGGGTTTATGATCAAGTCTATCTATGAATAATATTTGAATCTTCTCTGAATTCTTTTATGTATGATTGGTTATCTTTGCAAGTCTCTTCGAATTATCAGTTTGGTTTGGCCTACTAGATTGATCTTTCAGGCAATGGGAGAAGTGCTTAGCTTTGGGTTCAATCTTGCGGTGTCCTTTCCCAGTGACAGTAGGGGCAGCAAGGCACGTATTGTGTTTTTGCCATCGAGGATAACAAGATGGGGTTTTCTTCATATTGCTTGAGTCTATCCCTCTACATCATGTCATCTTCCTTAAGGCGTTACTCTGTTTTTAACTTAATACTCTAGATGCATGCTGGATAGCGATCGATGAGTGGAGAAATAGTAGTAGATGCAGGCAGGAGTCGGTCTACTTGTCTCGGACATGATGCCTATATACATGATCATACCTAGATATTCTCATAAATATGCTCAATTCTGTCAATTGCTCAACTGTAATTTGTTCACCCACCATAGAATACTTATGCTCTTGAGAGAAGCCACTAGTGAAACCTATGGCCCCCGGATCTATCTTTATCATATTGATCTCCTACTACTTAGTTATTTCCTTTGCTATTTACTTTGCCTTTATTTTACTTTGCATCTTTATCATAAAAATACCAAAAATATTATCTTATCATATCTATCAGATATCACTCTCATAAGTGGCCTTATAGGGACTGACAACCCCTATTTGTGTTGGTTGCGAGGACTTATTTGTTTTGTGCAGGTGCGAGGGACTCGCGCGTAGCCTCCTACTGGATTGATACCTTGGTTCTCAAAAACCGAGGGAAATACTTACGCTACTTAGCTGCATCATCCCTTCCTCTTCGGGTAAAACCAATGCAGTGCTCAAGAGGTAGCATGCTCTGTGAAGCCATCGGCTCGCAGATCATCTTCAGAACATAAAAGCGTAAGGCTCTTCTAGGACCTCCTACGAGCTTCATGGGCTACAAATATATCTTTGGTGGCCAAGTTATGATTGCGGTTTACATCCACCAAGAGGCTTTGCATCTGACGCTTCAGCCAGTCATGATGCTTATCCTGCTTCTGATGCAATGCCACAAGAAGCTCTCGGTCATTGAGTACACGAGAACGCTTCCGAGGCCTTTGGGCAATCGTACTTGTAGTGGATTCAGTGTGAGCATGGTGTGGCACTCTCATGTTTCCAGCCAGAGGATAAGCGGGGGTTGCAGCATTGGGAACAAGAATTCCTCCGATTGGTTTCGAGAAGCTTTGATGTTCAGCATTCTGAAGATGTAAGGGCTTCTTGGAAGCCTCGGGGTAGATGGCTTCAATAGACAGATCAACCTCAGGCAGAAAAACAATGTGGTTGCGCACTGAGGGCTGATAGTCAATGGTGGAATGAAGCTTGATCAGGTGCATCACCCATGGAGCATATAACTTCAGGCCAAACAGACCAATCCCGGAAGCAGCTAGTTGTTTGATGAAAAAATCCTGGGTATTGAATTTGATGCCATTGATGATATAAAATACCAAAGTCTGCAAGGCTCCTTCAAGTTTAGCTTTAGAAGAATGTCCCTTGATCGGCCATAGAGTACGCCTCAGAATATGGTATATTGTGTGTGGCAAGTACTCGAGGTCCTTCACAAAGAACTCCTTTGGGTATTCCGCATCTTGAGGCAATTGCTTCATCATACTGAGCATCTGACTCATGTTTGGTTCGGGCCTCTGAAAGATACTCTGCAGTTCATCTCTATGAAGCTGACAACTAGGTTCGTATAACTCACCTTGAGTGGGTAGGGAAGTAAGCTCGATAATGCCTTGAGCTTTGGCTTCATGATGTACATCACCTAACATCCACTCAAGGATCCATGTCTGATAAGTTCACTGCTCGTCGGAGCAGGCGATGATACCGACTGGGGCTCGAGCTGAGGAAGGACTACATCATCATCAACATTGTCTTCATGACCAATGTCTTCAGCTGTGTTGGGGTCAGTAGCTGGAACTTCTTCACTTTCTGGAGCCTCTGTGGAAGCAGGATCATGGATCACAAGATGACACTCTTGGTTGGTTGAGGCAGGAGGAGCAACATAAATGGGTTCAACATTGAGGGGTTCTGAGGCTTTAGGACGCTCTTTCTTTGAATACTTGGTCTTCAATTTCTTCTTTGATGGAGCACCATCTGAAGTGTCTTTGTGCTTGCTCTTCTTGGCTTCGGTTTCAGCTGCCCTTGTTTTCTTTAGCTCTGAAGCTGCTGAGGTGACCTTAGGCTTCGAGCCAGTCATACTGGCAGGGAAGACAATGTGAGGTTCTTCCTGCCGTGGTGCTTCAAATTTGACCGCAGCAGACTTCTTCTTTTGCTTGGCAACCATCCTAGGGTCGATGCCAGGACGCCCAAGAGCCTTTCACCTCTCAGCTTCATTATGAGCTTGAACACATTTCTGTGCAAAGTACTTCATGCGCTCTCGTGAGCCTTTTGCTTCTTCACGCTTCTTGTGGAATTCTTCCTTAAGATCATGCAACATCTTCTTGAAGATCTGCACATCAGCCACACTGAGCTTGGCATATTCATCTTGAAATGTGCCTTCTCATAATCAATCTTGTTCTTGAGTTCGACGATATTTTGAGCCAAGGCCAACCTCATTAGCAATGGATCCATGAAACGTGACGCTTATGCCCACAGGTAGCTGAAGGTCATCAATATTGATACTCTGGTCATCAAACCACTCATCAATGAAATTGTTCAAAATGTCAACGTCAAAGAGGGGCAGGTCATTGAAGATCTCCGCCTCCTGCTTGCTCTTGATCAACATCTCAAGTGCTTCATCACCAAGATCTTCATCACTAGACAGATCAATGGTGTTTTCCTTGTTGCGCAGAACGACAGCAGCAGTCAGTTCATGCCCAGAAATCTTCTTGGGCTTCTTGGTCTACTTGGTCTTCTTGGAGACACGAGACAAATCTTCAGACTGCACACTGGGTTCAGGAGCTGGCTTCACAGTTGAAGGTTTTGGTGTTGTAGATGGCTTTGAAGCTTTTGAATTCTTTTTCTTCTGCTTCGGTGAAGCTGGCGCATCTTCGGAGTCTGCATCATCAGCCGATTGCTCCACTGTGGCCCTCTGAGCAGCAATGTGGGAGAGGAGCCCATCAAAGCTAGTGAAGGGGCCGATGACATTCGGATTGGCATCGCGAGTGCCATCCTACCTTGGAGCAGACACACCAAGGTTGAAGTTGAGTCCAAAATCCCCTTTGTTCTTGGAAGCTAACTCTTTGGCAAACTGATAGTTGCACTTGAAGAGATTGTCTTCGCGACACCACAACATAGATGATGGGTCGGCATTCTCAGGCTTCGGTCCATGGACCATGCATGGGTAGAAGCCTTGGGCAATAGCTCCAGGCTTCGATTTTGGCTGTAGATTCTTGTACAGTATGTCGCCCTATGGGCGCTTGATGGCGTTCTTCTCAGCATACTCGGCAGTGAAGAAGTTGTAGTTGAACCACTATTCTACCCAATATCTTCGAATCCGTTGGACTCAGGTCTTGCGCTGATTGTAGTTTTCCTCAGGATCAGTTTTGTACATTTCATACAGATCCGGAGGCAGATCTAGAGCTGTGTTGCCTCTGCGCTGCTTGTCACCTTTGCTTGCTGATTTCTCTGTGGCCATGATATTTAGACTGATTAGCTTCAGAACAGTGAAAGGCTTCCGTCTACTGGTCAGACAAGAACTGGATTCAGGAGAGTGAATATGATGTTGTAAGAACTCTGCAAATGAAAGCAGACTATGAGAACCAAGGGATTCTCCCACGGACATGTACCTGTGACAGCATTAGAGGTGCGAGGGATGGGGAAGAGGACATATGCATTCTCAGAAGATTTTGAAGATAAATCAGTTTGAAGACATTGACCTCATAGAGCGGAGACATTCACTTATTTGAAGAGAGTTGGTTCCAAATTTGTACGAATCCATGAATAAGTACAAGTGAGGAATCTAACCGGTTATGAAGCATAAGTGAATATCCTTAGCATGATATGAGATGGAGATAAAGACAGATCTAGATTTGGAAGTATAGATACCACTTTTGGTTGAAGTGGATGTATTTGACTAGTCAAAAAGACAATAAAAAGTGAGATTTAACTACCGCTGACAAACTGCTAGACGAGGCAGAGTTAGAAGCTGAGCAGTTCAATATCCCGCGCCCTAACTTGGCGGCGGAGGACACATACAGCGGCGGCGGAGAGGTCGAGGTCCGCGGCCGGTGTGAGGACGGCGTCGAAGAAGTCGTGGCAGCTAAGCACTTCGTCTCCGGCGTCGACGCGAGCTAGCGGAGGCGCTAGGGTTTGAGCGAGGTGGCGAGGTGGAAGAAGAGATAATGACCGTGCAGTGTGTGTATTTATAAGGAAGGCGACTGCACATCGTAATTACGCAGGTGCCCCTGGCGGTTCACATCTGAAGGACACGTGGCCTGCATGCAACTTATTGGAAGTTGTTCCATGTTCCCACGCACGCCTGGATTGTCGGGTGGCCGTTCCGGCTTCTCCGGTATTCAGGCAAAAGGGATATAGCATTAAAACATATTTAAATTTGACAGATAAAAGGGACTCAGTGAAGACATATGACAGGTTTCAACAGAATGCATATGACTTAGACAGATAAAATTTGAGGAAGAAGCACATAAGGGGTTAGGGTCCGATCACATTCACTTAGATCAGAAAAAATTCAAGTGTAAAGACATAGCTATAAGTGAATGTTGTAGAGGACAGAACACACTTCGCGCACGGGCACACACACACACACATATATATATATATATCAGTATAAGACCAACTCAACAACATTGCGAAGATAAACCTTGAAGTCAAATAAATGTTGAAGACAAACCAAATGCGAAGACTATGCAATCATGACGACAAATTGAAAAGCTTCAAGAAGGTTTTGGTGGTGGCGTTACCCACCATATAAGAAGTATTAGACCTAGACATGGCACACAATTATCGTGGCGTTTCGAAGTCAAATTCCGCGTTAATGTATTCACACTTAGAGTGTATGTCTTCATTGATTGAAGGTATACGTTACTCCGTGTGTTGCACATCTAAGTAATCAACATGCATAAGCGTTAGGATGTGTGTCCAATTACAGGATATTTGAGGATTCTAAGATATTTAGCTCACACCGCAACTTGCAAAACCTTTTCTCATCCAAGGGCTTTGTGAAGACATCTGCCAATTGCTCTTCAGTGTTGACGTGAATGATATCAATATCTTCCTTCATGACATGATCTCTAAGGAAGTGATGATGGATCTGAATGTGCTTTGTCTTCGAGTGCTGAACTAGGTTGTTGGCAATCTTGGTGGCACTTTCATTGTTGCATTAGAGTGGCACATGTTTCAGGTGGACGCCATAGTCCTTGAGAGTTTTCTTCATCCATAGAAGCTGAGCGCAACAAGATCCAGCAGCAATGTATTCAGATTCAGCAGTGGAGTGGGATACACAGTTCTGCTTCTTTGAAGACCAACAAACAAGAGATCATCCAGGAAAGTGACATTTGCCTAATGTGGACTTGCGATCAACCTTGTCACCAGCATAATCAGCATTTGAGAATCCAACTAGATCAAACTCTGAGCCCTTTGGATACCATAATCCTAGTGTTGGGGTGTAAGCCAAATATCGAAGAATTCGCTTCACAGCTAAGTGATGTGATTCCTTAGGTGCCGCTTGAAATAGGGCACACATGCAAATGCTGAGCATTATATCTAGCCTAGATGCACATAAATAGAGTAAAGAACCAATCATGGAGCGGTATAACTTTTGATCGAACTCTTTACCATTGTCGTCGGGGCCCAGATAACTTTTGGTTGGCATTGGCGTCGTGTACCCTTTGCAGCTTGCATTCCAAACTTCTTCAGGCAATCTTTGAGGTATTTCTCTTGTGATATGAAGATGCCATTGCTCTGCTGACGGATTTGAAGACCGAGGAAGAATTTTAGCTCACCCATCATGGACATCTGATATTGCTCTTGCATCATATGCCCAAACTCATCACTGTATCTCTTGTCAGTGCAACAGAAGATAATGTCATCCACATAGATTTGGCACACAAACAATTCACCATCATATGTCTTCGTGAAGATTGTGGGATCCAGAGAACCAGGTTTGAAGCCTTTGCTCTTCAGGAAGTCTTTGAGTGTGTCATACCAAGTGCGAGGGGCTTGTTTGAGGCCATATAGTGCCTTGTTGAGCTTGTATACCATGTCAGGATGCTTTGAGTCTTCAAAACTAGGTGGTTGTGCAACATACAGTTCTTCTTCAATTTTTCCATTGAGAAAGGCACTCTTTACATCCATTTGGTATAGAAGGATGTTGTGATGGTTGTCTTAGGCTAGCAATACGCGAATGGCTTCAAGCCTAGCCACCGGAGCAAATGTTTCATCAAAGTCAATCCCTTCAACTTGAGTGTAACCTTGAGCAACGAGATGAGCCTTGTTTTCGACGACTTGACCATGCTCATCTTGTTTGTTGCGATAGATCCATTTGGTGCCTATGATATTTTTCTTGCGAGGATCAGGACGCTTTACCAGTTCCCAAACATTGTTTAGCTCGAACTATTGAAGCTCTTCTTGCATATCTTGAATCCATTAAGGTTCCATGAAGGCTTCATCAACTTTCTTGGGTTCAGATACAGAGAAAAATGCAAAGTGCCCACAAAAATTTGCTAGTTGTGTAGCTCTTGAACGAGTGAGTGGACCAGGTGCATTGATGCTATCGATTATCTTCTCAATATGTACTTAATTTGCAACACGAGGATGAACTGGACGAAGATTTTTCTCCTGCTGATCATTGTCTTCATCTTTAGCATTGACTTCAGGCTGAGTAGAGTCTTCGGGTTGATTAGGTGTAGAAATGATGATTTCTTCTTTAGCCCGTGCCTCTGAAGGTATGATTTCTCCAGTACCCATAAGCTTGATAGATTCACTTGGTGAGGCTTCATCTAGCACATTTGGCAGGTGCTCTCTTTGCGAGCTTTTAGTCTCATTGAACCGCACATCCATAGTTTGAACCACTTTATAGTGAAAGAGGTTGAAGACTCTGTAGGAGTGCGAATCCTTTCCGTAGCCAAGCATAAAATCTTCATGTGCTTTCGGTGCAAATTTTGAAGTGTGATGTGGATCCTTGATCCAGCACCTAGCACCAAATACTCTGAAGTAACTGACGTTTGGCTTCTTACCAGTTAGGAGCTCATAGGATGTCTTCTTTCAAAGCTTGTGAAGATAAACACGGTTGATGACATGGCATGCAGTATCAATGGCTTCAGGCCAGAATTTCCTTGGTGTCTTGTACACATCAAGCATTGTCCGTGCCATCTCAATGAGGGTTCTGTTCTTGCGCTCCACGATGCCATTCTTCTGAGGTGTATATGGAGCTGAGAACTCATGTGTGATGCCCAATGTATCAAGATAAGTGTCGAGGCCAGTGTTCTTGAATTCTGTGCCATAGTCACTTCTGATGTGCTTGATCTTGATGCCATAGTTGGTCAGGGCACGATTGGAGAACCGTCTGGAGACATCCTGCACTACATTCTTATAGAGGATTATGTGCACCCATGTATATCTTGAGTAATCATCAACAATGACGAAGCCATAGAGGCAAGCAGTGGTAGTAGGGGTAGAGTAATGAGTAGGGCCAAATAAGTCCATGTGAAGCAACTCGAATGGATGATTCATTGTCATGATTGTCTTCAAGGGATGCTTGGCCCTAGTCAACTTTCCAGCTTCGCAGGCACCACAAAGATGATCCTCCTTGAACTTGACGCCCTCGATGCCTACGACATGCTTCTTCTTCGTGAGAGTGTACAAGTTCCTCATGCCAGCATGCCCTAGCCTCTGATGCCATAGCCATCACTCTGAAGCTTTTGCTAGAAGACATGCGGCCAACTGTGGTCCTGCTGAAGAATCTACCATATACAGATCATCTTTTCGATACCCTTCAAATACTAGAGATTTGTCAGATTCCATAAGCACAAGGCAATGATATTTTCCCAATATCTCAATCATGTCCAGATCACAAAGCATTGAGACAGACATTAAGTTGAAACCAAGGGATTCAACAAGCATCACTTTATCCATGTGTTGATCCTTGAGATTGCAACTCTATCTAGACCCTATACCTTGCTTTTACCGGTGTCAGCAAATGTGATGTGTCTCTTGTCAAATGGAGTAGGGTTGAATCCATGAGAAGACTTTGATCACCAGTCATGTGGTTAGTGCATCCGCTGTCCATAATCCATTCTGAAGCCTTTGGTGTCATACCCTACAGTGCAGTTTGGGGGATAGGCTTCACCAAGAGTATTGTGAAGCATAAAAATTTGACGAACAAGCGGATTATGAAAGTTCAGATCATGGTTAGGATAAATAGGATGTTTGTCAAGGAATCCTGGGATGAAATACATAGTAAGACCATTTTGGCATTTTATCTTGCGTCCCACAAGATGTTTTAGGTCCCCAGCATAAGCATCAGAAGCCTTTGATTTCCGGCTGGAGACCTTTCCCTACAAAAGAGAGTTAATTTTTCTTAACCACCCACATCTTCAGGGGTAGCTTAGAAGCAATGAATCTAAGTGCAGCATCTGAGAACTTCGGCTTTGGAGCCCTAGCAAATAGCCTTGCAGGAGGTGAATAATACTCATAACAATAAGCAGAAAAGTTCTTGGTCTTATGAACATAGAGGTTTGACGAAACACGCTCATATTCATAAGTCTGAGTATGGTTTCCGTGCAAAACATTTGTGTTAAGGTGACTCTGGTGAGTCCTTTGTCTGTATGAAGCCTTTGGACCATATGAATCCTTTGGTCTGGGGTTTGTCTTCTCCCCAGGTGGTGTCATGATGACATTCACAGGAAATTTCCCAAGATAACTTTTGGGCACCCAGATCTTCTTCAAAGGTGGTCCATTCCTGTAGTTAGTACCAATATACCTGGCAAACACTTCACCATTCTGATTCTTAAACGGTTTATAGTTTGCATCAAAGGATTCACCAATGACAATCGGGTTAGCCAAAGTGAAGCCAGATAAGGTAGATGGATCCACTGAAGGTCCCTTTGCAGCAACCCATGTGGTTTTTGGGTACTGCTCAGACTTCCAGTAAGAACCATCAACATTAATTTTCCTCTCGAACCCAACAACCTCTTTCCTAGGGTTTCGGTTCAGAATCTATTTCTTGAGGACATCACATAGTGTCTGATGCCCTTTGAGACTCTTGTACATTCCTGTTCCAAGCAATGTCTTCAACCGGGCATTCTCATCAGCAATAGTAGTGATATCCTTAGTGGAGGGGTTAGTTTCCACATCAGCAGTTGAAGATATTGCAACAGTAGTAGCAGTAGAACATTTAGCAACAGAGACAACATTATCACGCTCAAGACATTTTAGACATGTTGGTTCAAACCCTTCCTGAGCGGAACTGATCTTTTGAGCGCAGAGTGACTCGTTCTCCTTTTGAAGATCTTCATGAGTCGCTCTCAAGTTCTCAAGTTCTTGCTTCCTTTGAAGATAATCATAGGAGAGCTTTTCATGAGTAGTTGAGAGCCTTTCATGACAACTTTCAATTTCCTCGTACTTAACATGAAGATTTTTAATGTCTTCAATTAAGGACTGAGTTCGGGTCATTTCCGCATCCAACAGGTCATCACTTTTGTCTAGCAACTTTTGAATATGTTCCATAGCAGTTTGTTGTTCAGTTGCAATTTTAGCAAGTGTTTTGTAGCTAGGTTTAGATTCACATTCAGAGTCATCTTCACTTGATATTTGAAAGTAAGCGTCGAGTGAGTTTACCTTGGCACCTCATGCCATGAAGCAGTAGGTGGGAGCAGAGTCATCCTCATCATTAGCATCAGCGTTGGTGACGAGGCCATTGTCTCCAGTGTTGAGGATGGACTTGGCGACATAGGCTGAAGCTAGAGCCAGGCTTGCCATGCCTGAATCAGACTCCTCAGACTCCACCTCCGCCTCCTTAGAAGCAGATTCCTCCACTGAATCCATCTCCTTGCCAACAAATGCACGAGCCTTGCTTGATGAGATCATCTTGTGTGATGAAGACTTTCATGAAGACTTTGAAGAAGACTTTGAGGATTTCTTCTTCTTCTTGTCATTAGAATCATATTCCTTGCTCTTCTTCTTCTCCTTGGTCTCATTGTCCCACTGTGGACACTTAGAGATGTAGTGACCAGGTTTCTTGCATTTGTGGCATGTTCTCTTGTTGTGGTCAGGAGTGGAAGCTTCATCATTTCCTGAGCTAGATCTTGAAGACTTTCTGAAGCCTTTATTCTTGGTGAACTTCTAGAACTTCTTCACAAGAATGGCAAGCTCCTTTCCAATGTCTTCAGGATCCCCAGAACTGTAGTCAGATTCTTCATCAGATGAGGAAACAACCTTTGCCTTCAAAGCGTGAGTTCGGCCATAGTTGCGACCATAGTTATCTCTTTTCTTAGATAACTAGAGCTCATGTGTGTTGAGCCTCTCAAGTATGTCAGACGAATCGAGAGTCTTGAAGTCGTGACGTTCTTGAATCATCAGGTACAGGGTGTCGAATGAGCTGTCAAGTGATCTCAGGAGCTTCTTGACGATTTCGTGCTTGGTGATCTCAGTGGTGCCAAGTGTGCAAAGCTCATTTGTGATATCAATGAGGCGATCAAATGTGAGCTGGACATTCTCATTGTCGTTTCTCTTGAAGCGGTTGAAGAGGTTGCGAAGAACATCAATCCTTGAGTCTCTCTGGGTTGAGACGCCTTCGTTGACCTTGGAGAGCCAGTCCCAGACTAGCTCTGCAGTTTCTAGAGCACTCACACGGCCATACTGTCCTTTGGTCAGATGACCACAGATGATGTTCTTGGCGGTCGAGCCCAGTTGAATGAACCTCTTGACATCAGCTGCGGTTACACCTACACCGACCTTGGGAACGCCGTTCTTGACGACATACCAGAGGTCGACGTTAATGGCTTCAAGATGCATACACATCTTATTCTTCCAGTAGGGGTAATCAGTGCCATCGAAGATAGGGCACGTAGCGGAGACCTTGATTATCCCTGCAGTCGACATAGCTAAAACTCCAGGTGGTTAAACCGAATCACACAGAACAAGGGAGCACCTTGCTCTGATACCAATTAAACATGCTAGTTATCGACTAGAGGGGGATGAATAGGCGATTTTTATGAAAGTCTTCAAAACACAGGGGCTCAGGATGAATCGGCAGCTAGGTAGTATGGATCAGGATGGAAGATACTATGAAGCCAAACAATAAACAGTCTTCACTCAGTGAAGTCAATCAGATCATACATGTAAGCAATGACTTCATGAAGACAAACTGTAAAGTAAAGTAAAGAGAAGGATATAACCTGTTGCTTGGTGAAGACAAGGGGTTGGTAGACTAGTTCCAGTTGATGTGACAATTGTACGTCTCGTTAGGGAGGCTGAGATTCAACTCAGAAGACCGCGTCTTCACCTTATTCCCCTTGAGATAAGGACACCCAGTCCTCGCCCAATCACTCTGGTAAGTATTCAAGGTAGACTTACAAACCTTCACAAATTTTGTTCACCGGCAATCCACAATGACTCTTGGATGCTCAAAACGCGACACCTAATCGGCTGGAGGACTCACCGTCCTCAAGTGTAACAAGTCTTCAGGTCACGCAGACAGAAAGACTTCAGTGATGCCTAACACTCTTTGGCTCTTGGTGTTTAGGGCTTTATCCTTGCAAGGATCTCTATCTCAAATGCTTCGGAGGTGGGTTTCTCTCAAACGACAAAAGCCGTGCACTAACTCTGAGAAGCCACCAATTTATGGTGTAGGGGGTGGGTTATTTATAGCGAAGAGGCAACCCGACCTGATTTGTGCGAAATGACCCTAGGTCACTAAGGAACTAACACATGTCCAACCATTAGATTTCAAACACACGCGGCAGCTTGACTTGGGCTACAAGTAAAGCTAACTCATCCAGCTCTGGATAAGATTTGCTCTCATTGTCTTCGCTCGAAGAGATAGGATTTGGTTGAGCATCACATCAGTCACTCTGACTTTGTTCACTTGGACCCCACTTAACAGTACGGTGGTTCCTATGACTCAACAAAGAAGAAAAGGAAACTATGAAACAACTATGTCTTCGCACTCCATAGTCTTCATGTGAATGTCTTCTCATGTGTCTTCATAGTGGATATCTTCACAGACCACCATTGTCTCCAATGTCTTCACACATTTTTAGGGGTCATCTCTGGTAGGTAAACTGAATCAATAAGGGACTACTACCTGTGTTATCCTGCAATTCTCACAAACACATTAGTCCATCAACCAAGTTTGTTGTCAATACTCCAAAACCAACTAGGGGTGGCACTAGATGCACTTACAAGATACAACATGGCATCACAACAACTCACATAGATAAAGTCCCAGAAGAGCCATCATAGCATTTATTACAAACAGGGGTCACATAATCCAACATACAGTGCGTATAAGCAATAGAAGCATAACATGTCTGAGTACATACAACTACAAATGAAAAAGGCTAATAAGCCTGGCTATCTACAAGACCCTCCCAACGGTACAATATCGTAGCTGAGGTAACAAGCGAAATGTCGAAGTCCACTTGGAACTATTAGCGAGACTGAAGTCTCTCTGCAAAAACATAAATTAAGCAAACATGAGAACAAATGTACCCAGCAAGACTTACATCAGAACTATCTACATATGTATTAGTATGAACAAAGGGGTTGTGGAGTTTAACTACAGCAAGCCATCTTTGACTCGGTGGCTATCCTGTACTATGACTGTTGGTAACTCCTTTGAGGTGGCGCACACGAGTCCACATATTCACCATATCAATACACCACTATGTATCCGTTCATGTCTCCATATGAGAAGACCATCCATAGCACTCATGCTTATCTTGCACATTTTAGAGTATCCACTTCCAGTTATCTATGAACAATGTAGGCGTTCCAAGTAGTCCATATCCGCGAACACGACTATTCAAATAGACCATATTACCCTGCAGGGGTGTACTTCTTCGCACATGCTCCCACCACTTAGCGCCGCTACACGTCATGTACTCGGCAACCTTCAAGCGGAAGCCTGGCGGGAGTGTCGGCCACGACCTGACTAACCACACAAGTCTCCAGTCCAGGTTTATCGCCTATTTGAGTTCCATCTGCAAGGTAGTCTGGCCGAGGTTTCCACTACGGCCCCAAACAATGTGTACAAAGTTCCCAAGTCCACCTCGACGGATGGTTCTACGCTTGGTACACCGGGCCATGGTGCCTAGTCTGTCCCAAGACCACCTGTATCGGGTGCCACCTGGTAGACTATTAGCACAACCTACAAACACCAGAAACTAGTTACAACTCCTGGACAGAGATCAAGGTGATTAAAACGTCGAGCGGGGTCATATTTCAGGGCCCAACATGTGGTAGTAGCTATCTTGGATCACAAACACAGAACTCACTTCCTGAGGACGGTTTTAATGAGACAGCCCACCATGTACTCCTACATGGCCTCTCACCGCTACCTTTACCAAATCGTGTTCACACACTTAGCTCTCAACAGTAGGACATGTTCATCACCATCCCAATCCATCCAATATGAATTAGAACTGGCACAACTCTAAGCATAGCAGGCATAACAAAGAAAGCATAGATGAGTAGGCACATCATGGCTCAAGAAACTCCTACTCATGCTAGTGGGTTTCAACTATTTACTGTGGCAAACATAGGTCATGCAAAGGAATGGGGTTCAACTACCGCAACATGTAACAGTTGAATTGTTGTTGTCCTAATGCAGTCAAAGAGAGTAGGAGTGAGAGAGGGGGATTGTATCGAAATGCTCAATGGGGGTTTGCTTGCAAGGCACTTTTGAAGATAGTATTGTGTCTTCATTAGTGTCATCGATCACATCGCTGGAATAACGTCTACTGAGAGGGGATAACCAACAGCAAACAAGAGGGAACACAATCAATGCAATGCAATAACATGATGCATTATCATCACATGGCAAACATGATGTGATTTGGACTAATGCAACTAGCAATATTTTAAATGAAGTTGGTTTAAACCCAAGGTTCAAATTCAAACTCCATGTAAGGCATTTTAGATGCCATTTAATCAAATTGTCAGGTACAACAGATTCAGAGTGTTCAAACAAGCATGAAAAATGCCATAAACACATTCTTTGGATTTTTCTGATAATTTCTCATATATAAATTATTTTCATTGTAGTAATAGTTTATTTTCTATGGATTTTTGAAGTTGAGGTTATTTTCTGAAATTCATAAATCCTTTCTGATTTATTTTAAATTACAGAAAACCTTTACTGCGTCAGCACTAAGTCACGATAATGTCAGCATTGACGAAAGTCAAATCTGACTTGTGGGCTCTACCTTTCATTGACTCAGGGGGGTTAACATGGGTTATTTAACTTTAATTGTGTCACTAACAGTGCGGGTCCCACATGTCATCCACCCAGGGTTGATTAACTGGGTGATTAGCACCTAATCTAATCCCACCATGTCAGCATCACCAAGGTATAGGCCGTCGGCCAGGCCAGACGCGGCTGAGGTCATCGGGTATCCTCCTCCGGCGACCAAATGGTTGGCGGAGGGCATCTACTAGACCAACACACTCATGCGCATCGGATGAAGCAGGCGGTGGGTCGTGGGGCTGCCGAAATCAACGCCAGTGACTGATACGTCTTCGTCGTATCTACTTTTCCTAATGCTTTTCCTCTTGTTTTGGACTCTAATTTGCATGATTTGAATGAAATTAACCCATATTAACGCAGTTTTCAACAAAACTACCATGGTGTTGTTTTTGTGCAGAAATAAAAGTTCTCGGATAGGAATGAAAGTTTGCGAGGATTTTTTATTCAATAAATAAGGATTTCTGGAGCCAAGAACAACTGGAGGGGGCACCTGGGTGGGCACAACCCACCAGGGCGTGCCCCCTCCAAGCGTGCCCAGGTGGGTTGTCCCCACCCGGTGGCCCCGCAGACTCCAACCCTGATACTATACAATCACATATTTGGAGAAAACAATCAAGGAGAAAGAATTATTGCGTTTCATGAGACGGAGCCACCGCCATCTCCTGTTCTTCATCGGGAGGCCAGATGTGGAGTCCGTTTGGGGCTCCGGAGAGGGCGATCTTCGATCTTTGTCATCACCAACCCTTCTCCATCAGCAATTCCATAATGCTCCCCACCGGGAGTGAGTACTTCCTTCGTAGGCTCGCTAGTCGGTGAGGAGTTGGATGAGATTCATCATGTAATCGAGTTAGTTTTGTTAGGGCATGATCCCTAGTATCCATTATGTTCTAAGATTGACGTTTCTATGACTTTGTCATGCTTAATGCTTGTCACTTTGGGCCCGGTTGCCATGATTTCAGATCTGAACCGTTTATGTTATCAACATTATATCTATGTTCTAGATCTCATCTTGCAAGTTATAGTCACCTACTACATGTTATGATCCGTCAAACCCAGAGTGACAAAAGTCGGGACACTTCCCGGTGATGACCGTAGTTTGAGGAGTTCATGTATTCACCGTGTGTTAATGCTTTGTTCCGGTTCCCTATTAAAAGGAGGCCTTAATATCCCTTAGTTTCCAATAGGACCCCGCTGCCACGGGAGGGTAGGACAAAAGATGTCATGCATGTTCTTTCCATAAGCATGTATGACTATTTACGGAATACATGCCTACATTATATTTATGAACAGGAGCTAGTTCCGTATCGCCCTAGGTTATGACTGTTATATGATGAATATCATGCAATGAATTCACCAATCGAATGCCTACGAATTTATCTTATATTGTCCTTGTTAAGTTACTACCGCTACTGTTACTGTTGCACTTGCTACAAAATCATTGCTATCACTGTTACCGTTACTATTGCTGTTGCTACTACTATCAAAGATATCATACTACTTCGCTACTGATCAATTTGCTGCAGATAATTAATCTCCAGGTGTGGTTAAATTGACAACTCAACTTCTAATACTTGCAAATATTCTTTCGCTCCCCTTGTGTCGAATTAATAAATTTGGGTTGAATACTCTACCCTTGAAAGCTGTTGCGATCCCCTATACTTGTGGGTTATCAAGACCTTTTTTTGGCACCGTTGCCGGGGAGCATAGCTATATTTTTTGAGTCACTTGGGATTATTATCAAATTATCACTATGAAGAATCTGAAGGATGCTAAGACCAAGATTTGTCGCTCTAAGACGAGGGGAGGTAAGGAACTACCATCCAGCTCCGCTTTAGATTCACCTTCTATTATAAGTAGACTTGCAACACCACTACATGCTATCAGTTCTGATATGTCGCAAGTTATTGATGATGCCACTTCAGGTATGAATGCTACTCACGATGATGCTAGTACCTTGCATCATGATAATGTGCCACTAGGTGAATTTCTTGATGAACAAATTGCTAGAACTAAAGCTTTTGTGAATGCTGAAACTGATGAAATTGTTGAAACTCATGAAGAGCTTGAAACTGAAAATCTTGAAACACCTACTAAATCTAGTTCTCCTAGATATGAATTGCCTAAGATACCAAAAGGTCATGTTATGGATGAGGAGACAACTAGAAACATTCTTGCTTGTAAGGACAAAGATGATCTGGAAAAATTATTATGCAAGTATAAAGAAAAGACTTTGAATGCTAAAATGAAATGTGATCCTCAATTTGCTACTTCACCTATCTTTGTTGATGATAAGGATTATGAATTCTCTGTCAGCCCAGAGTTAATTACTTTGGTTGGATCTGATCCTTTCCATGGTTATGAAACTGAAACTGTTGTGGCGCAACTTACTAAGTTGGATGATATAGCCACCCTTTTTCTCATGATGAGAAAATTCGCTACTATTATATTCTCAAATTATTTCCGTTCTCATTAAAGGGTGAGGCTAAGACATGGTATAATACTCTTGCTCCTGGTTGTGTGTGTATTCCCCACAATATGATTTATTACTTCTCTGAAAAATATTTTCCTGCTCATATGAAACAAGCTGCCTTATAGGAAATATTTAACTTGGTACAAATTGAAGAAGAGAGTCTCCCACAAGCTTGGGGGAGGCTTCTCCAATTGCTTAATGCTTTTCCTGATCATCCTCTTAAGAAAAATGAAATAATTGATATCTTCTATAATGAACTAACCGATACTTCAAGGGATTTCCTAGATAGTTGTGCTGGTTGTGTTTTCAGGGAACGAACTATTGGACAGGCCAAAGAATTATTGAATAACATATTGAAAAATTATGATGATTTTAAACCTACTCTGAAGAAGACGGGTATCTTATATCTCAGTCCTGAAGATATGCAAGAGGCAAAGAAATCTATGAAGGAAAAATGTATTAAAGTT
This sequence comes from Triticum urartu, assembly GCF_056163025.1. Classification (NCBI taxonomy): domain Eukaryota; kingdom Viridiplantae; phylum Streptophyta; class Magnoliopsida; order Poales; family Poaceae; genus Triticum; species Triticum urartu. The sequence continues at coordinate 265,334,497 of NC_141876.1, forward strand.
GAGGATGTCAAAAATTTACCTCCTATTGAAGAAATACATGAGCTTGATACACCGCCACCATCTAAGGTCGTAGAGGTAAATTCTTTAATGAAATTCAGTGATAATGACAATCCTTATAATATGCATTCTAGTCAATTCCTTTATGAGTTTGACAATTACATTAGAAAGCAATATCACTTCAATGCAAATGTTATGAAACAATTGAAATACAATTCTGATATGATTGCTCGCTTGAGTGACTTGTTATTTATAATCTCAAATGATGTTAGAGGTGTGGGAAAACATGCTTCTATGGTTCAAACTCAATTAGAACAAGTTGCTAAATCTCAAAGGGAATTGCTTGACGAAATGAATAATAAGATCAATGATCATGCTGTTAGAGTAATGACTAGAGGAGGTAGAATGACTCAGGAACCACTTTATCCCGAGGGACACCCAAAAACAATTATACAAGACTCTCAAGGAGTTAACATTGATGTGCCTAGTCCTTGTAAAAAGAGAAAGAAGAAGAAAAAGATAGGACTTTGTATGCCTCTAGTGAACGTGAAGTAGAAAAACCTCCTGATAATCATAATGAAGTTTCTATCTCTATTGCTGAAACTCAGTCTGGTAGTGAACACTCACCTTTTGATAATAAAAAAGATAATGATAAGGTTCATGAAGACACTCAAACAAATAATAAAGAACCAGACAATGATGTTGAGATAGAGCTAGCAGTTGATCTTGATAACCCACAACGCAAAAATAAAAGATATGATAAAAGGGACTTTGTTGCTAGAAAACATGGTAAGGAAAGAGAACATGGGTTCAAAAATCTATGCCTTTCCCACCCAAGTCCACTAAAAAGAAAGATGATGAAGAATTTGAACACTGTGCTGAAATGATTAGGCCAGTCTTTTTGCGTACTCGCTTGACTAATATCTTGAAATGCCTCCTTCTGCAAAGTACATGAAAGACATCATCACCAACAAAAGAAAAATACCAGAAGATGAAATCTCCACCATGCTTTCTAATTATACTTTTAAAGATGGAGTACCTAAAAAACATGGAGATCCGGGAATCCCCACTATACCTTGCTCCATCAAAAGAAACTATGTGAAAACTGCTTTATGTGATTTAGGAGCTGGGGTTAGTTTTGTGCCCTTCTCTTTATATAAAAGACTTGATTTGAATAAACTCACACCTACTAAGACATCTTTCCAAATGGCTGATAAGTCAACTGCCATACCTATCGGCATTTGCGAGGATGTGCCCATTGTTGTTGCTAATGTTACTATCTTGACTGACTTTATTATAGTTGAGATGCCCGAGGATGACAACATGTCGATTATCCTTGGTAGACCCTTTTTGAATACTGCAGGGGCTGTTATTGATTGCAACAAAAGCAAGGTCACTTTTCATATCAATGGTAATGAGCATACATCGCACTTTCCAAAGAAACAATTCCAAGTGAATTGTATTAATGTTATTAAAACATCTCCGACAATCACTATTGGAAGTTTTCAACTACCCCTACCTATTGTTAAAAGGAAATATGAAATGCTTATTGTTGGGGACATTCATATCCCCATTGAGGTAACTTAGTGATTTACGAAAGTTCTTCGGTTCATGCTAATCGAAAGTGGTTGTTAATAAGACTTGATCAACCTTATTAATGGATCATTTTTTAGAGGTATGAAGTTGATAAATTTAGTAAGCACTACCTTGTGTTCCTACCTTTTGTTTCCTGTTTTCATTAGTTAAATAAAATAAAATGCCATGTTTTGTCTGTTTTCTAAATTTCACATGCAATAAAAAATGACCCAAAAATAAAAGTTCTCAGAATGCTCTGAAATTTTAATGCGATATTTTTATGAATATTTAAGAATTTTTTATGCAAATAACATCATAGGGGTGTGCACCAGGTGGGCACAATCCACCTGGGCATGCCAGCACCCCCAGGCATGACCTGGTGCGTGGTGGTCCCCACATGGGCCCCCTAACTTATCTCTTCATCCCACATCATCACCTACCTCTAGAAAAAATCACCATTGCCCTCTCTCTCTCTCTCTCTCTCGTGTTCTTGCTCTCAAACCCGCGGATTTCGATCTCTTTGCTCGAAGCTCCATTTCCGAAACTGTTTCGGGGGATTGTTGCTTGGTATGTGACTCCTCAGTTGGTCCAATTAGTTTTGCTTTAGTGGTTTATATTTTGAATAATTATTTACTCCTGGTGCTGGTGTAGATGAGCTTGCATGTTGAATTCTTAGAGTTTTAAGTAGTTTGAATGCTTGATATAGCCTCTGTGCATCCCTATGAGTAGTTGCTTTCAATCTTGTGAAGTTTTGTTAACAAATTTTTGTGTCCCAAAATTTTTCGGAAAATTGTATGTGAATATGATGAACCTCGTTGGAAGGAGTTCTTCGAGGAGGAGGTCCTTGAAGGCATCTTCTTGTAGCATCTCCTCTCGTCGGTCTTATGTTGAACCAAGTGAAAGCTCCATACGAGATGCCGTCACCAAATCATGCTTATGGCCAAGCAACGATTATATGGTGCGTGTGGGCATTAAGGAAGAATTTGAGCAATATGTTCACAATGCCGAGCTCGGTCCCTACATTTCAGATAAGTGCAACCAACATCTCAAACTCACTGAATCATTTACAAAAGGATTTAAATTCCATCCCCGTGAGTCTAGGGTGTCATTTAAACCGTATGAAAATCCATTAACCATATCTTTAGAGAGATTTTCCTACTGCTGCAAAATCCCATTCTGGGGTTCACTTGACGAACCACCAATATCTGATTTCGAGATTTTCTTGACTAGTATTTGCTATGGTGAGACTAGGGGGGTGACACAAGGTAGAATAAAGAGCATTCATTTTCCCTCAATCTAGTACTTCAGATTATTTAATGGAAATGCATTGTAGGCAAACAAGATTGTAGTACACTTTGTGCTACAGACTTGAGCCTCATATGCACCGCTCTCACTAGTGACAAAAGTTATAATCTTGGAGCGTTTGTTGCACGCAGGTTGCAACACAACACTGGTAGTGGATATTTTTATGGTGGATTTATGCCACACGCTTAACAAGAGAGCTAGGTGTTTCACCTTGGCCTTATGACTCTATTTTACCCGCGCAGTACTTAGACTTTGATGCTATGAAACGTCATAAGATCCTTAGTGGTGAACCCCATAATTTCACTTATAACCTATTGTTTAATAAAAGTTCCATTTTGGACACATATTTGCCTGCACCTGCTATATTTGATGTTCACAATTAAGGAAGATATTATGTTCTTGAGAGCGAGGCCCAAGCTCATAGCGCGGCGGTTGTGGCTGCACGGTGGTCTGAGGTATCTGCACCTAAAGCCTCCGTGAGCTATCACTCCGACCATTATGTAGGCTACTAACTGATTACCAAGCCAGGCCAAAAGCCTAAGCTTGGGGGAGTATGTATTTCCACCGACATTACCTTCATGTTCACACATTTCATTTCAGTTGTTGGTGTCCACACTCTTTCATTGAATTATCCATACTAATTTATTTTCTCGCTTTCTTCTTGTGTGTTTGAAAAACTTTGAGAAAATCCAAAAATATATTTCTTGCTTCTTTTCGGTTTTTCTTCCTAGTTTAAATTGTTGTAGTACTAAAAAGAAAACCCAAAAGATTTCCTTGTTCTTCTTTTTCTTGTTGGGAGCTTTCCCGTGTAAATAGTTTTCTCGTTTTTGTTTTTCCCCTTTTATTTGCTTGTTTAAGAAAAAAACCAAAAACTCCAAAAATATTTTAGTGTGTTTCTATGAGTTTCTTTTCCCTTTTTACTGAGTCATACCAGGGACTGATGTTGAGTGGCTCTCATATGCATTCTTGTTGATCTAACAAAGAGCCCATATTACTTTGTCTTCTCCTTCCGAATAAAATGTTTGCAGATTCCAGCTTAGTCCATGGCATTCTTGCACTATTATTATTTTCATATCATCCAGTCGTGCAAGTGAAAGGAAATAATGACTATATTTGAAGAACTGGATGTGGCAGAGAGAAACGGGTATGAACTCGACTTGTTCTATTTTCAGAAATATGTTTAACCTAGTATCCATGATTCAGCATGTTATGATCAAGCATGCTTGCAATGACAATTAGAGATTATAGTTTCGCATGCCATGCTTAATTAGCTAGGAGTGGATAATGATTTATCTTGGATGCCAACATTGCGCTAAAATGATTGTGATGTAGTATGCTAATATGGTATCCTCCTTTGAATGTTCGAGTGTCTTGACTTGGCACATGTTCATGCATGTAGTTGAATCAAAACAACATAGCCTCTATGATATTTATGTTCATGGTGTTCATATCCTACTCATGGTTGTATCCAATGTTACTTATGCATAATGCATATTCATGACCGTTTTCGCTCTCTAGCTGGCCCCTTCTCAACCTATTTGCTAGCCTTCACCTGTACTAAGCGGGAATTCTACTTGTGCATCAAAAACCTGAAACCCAAGTTATTCCAGATGAGTCCACCATACCTACCTATATACGGTATTACCCTGCCGTCCTAAGTAAATTTGCATGTGCCACCTCTAAAAACATCAAATAAATATCCTTTTTGTGTGCCTGGATTGTTCATAGAGCGACGGGAGGTAGTCAGTACCTTCCATGCTAAGCGGGTTATTCTCATGATGAGTTTTTATTCACTCATCCTTGCATGAGAGGGGTGGTAATAGGGATTCCCAGTCCCGAATTCAAATTACAAATAATTAAATAAGACTCCCCCAGGACTGTTGTTGGTATGGACGACACCCGTTGTTTCGGACAAGCCGTGGAGTGTGATTGTTGGTGGAGGGGGAGTAAACCTTTACTTTTATCGCTTGGGAACCGTCACTAATGTGTTTAGAATGGAACATACCGATAACTAATGGTCGCGAAGTAAACAAGAAGGGTACATTTCTCAAAATTTCATTTACCTCTATTTTAAAAACATGAGCTCTAGCACCGCTCCAAATCACTGCTTCCCTCTACGAAGGGACTGTCTATTTTACTTTTATGTTGTGTCATCACCTTCTCAAATAAGCGCCAGAACCTAAGAGCACTATTGTCATCCTCTTGCATTGTTAGTAGCTAATGTTGGGTGCATCATGACTGGATCTTTTCTACCATGAATTACAATGTTTAGTCACTGCTTGAAATTTGGAGGTGCTCTGCATTTATGTTTTGCAGTCTCAGAAAGGGCTAGCGAGATACCATTATTGTCATATTATATCATGGTTGTTTTGACAATGTGTTGTTGTTTGAGATATCTTATTATTGCTCGCTGGCTGATTATGTCATTGATATGAGTTAATATAATTTTTAAGAGTTATTGTCAACATGGTTAGTTATAATCTTGGCTGAAAACCTAGGTGTCGTTTAAGTTTATTTATGTAAACAAGAGCAAAAGAGTTCGTAAAAGTTTTTCTTTTTCACTGTTAGTTTATCAATTGAATCGCTTGAGGACAAGCAAATGTTTAAGCTTGGGGGAGTTCATACGTCTTCGTCGTATCTACTTTTCCTAATGCTTTTCCTCTTGTTTTGGACTCTTATTTGCATGATTTGAATGAAATTAACATGGAATGATGTTGTTTTGAGCACAACTACCATGGTGTTGTTTTTGTGTAGAAGTAAAATTTATCGGTTGGAACGAAACTTTGCGAGGATTTTTTATTCAATAAATAAGGATTTTTGGAGCCAAGAACCACCAGAGGGGGGCACCTGGGTGGGCACAACCCATCAGGGCGCCCCCCCTCCAGGCGCGCCCGGGTAGGTTGTCCCCACCTAGTGGCCCCGCAAACTCCATCCCTGATACTATAAAATCACATATTTGGAGAAAACAATCAAGGAGAAAGAATTATCACATTTCACGAGACGGAGCCGACGTCACCTCATGTTCTTCATCGGGAGGCCAGATTTGGAGTCTGTTTGGGGCTCCAGAAATGGGGATATTCGATCTTCATCATCACCAACCCTTATCCATCGCCAATTCCATGATGCTCCCCACCGGGAGTGAGTAAATCCTTCGTAGGCTCGCTGGTCGGTGAGGTGTTGGATGAGATTCATCATGTAATTGAGTTTGTTTTGTTAGGGCATGGTCCCTAATATCCATTATGTTCTAAGATTGACGTTGCTATGACTTTGTCATGCTTAATGCTTGTCACTTTGGGCCCGGGTGCCATGATTTCAGATCCGAACCGTTTATGTTATCAACATTATATCTATGTTCTAGATCTCATCTTGCAAGTTATAGTCACCTACTACATGTTATGATCCGTCAAACCCAGAGTGACAAAAGTCGGGACACTTCCCGGTGATGACCGTAGTTTGAGGAGTTCATGTATTCACCGTGTGTTAATGCTTTGTTCCGGTTCCCTATTAAAAGGAGGCCTTAATATCCCTTAGTTTCCAATAGGACCCTGCTGCCACGGCAGGGTACGACAAAAGATGTCATGCAAGTTCTTTCCATTAGCACGTATGACTATTTACGGAATACATGCCTACATTAGATTTATGAACTGGAGCTAGTGCCGTATCACCCTAGGTTATGACTATTATATGATGAATAACATCCAACGAATTCACCGGTCCAATGCCTATGAATTTCTCTTATATTGTTCTTGCTAAGTTACTACTGCTACTATTACTATTGCACTTTCTACAAAATCATTACTATCACTGTTACCGTTACTACTGTTGTTGCTACTACTATCAAAGCTATCATACTACTTTGCTACTGATCACTTTGCTGCAGGTAATTAATCTCCATGTGTGGTTGAATTGACAACACACCTGCTAATACTTTCAAATATTCTTTGGCTCCCCTTGTGTCGAATCAATAAATTTGTGTTAAATAATCTACCCTCAAAAACTGTTGTGATCCTCTATACTTGTGGGTTATCGGCGATGAGGTTTGGGGCGACCGGAGCACGGGGAAAGCGCCGGCGAGGCTACGGGGCATGGGGGACCTGGCAAAGGGGCTCGCTGAGCTCCTGGTGGTGCGAGGAACAAGACGACACGCTCGGCATCTACAAACGTGGGCTACAGCGATGGGGCACAACACAGCAGACGGTGGCAGAGCTCGACCACGATGAGGATCGGGTGTATGGGATTAAACTGACATAGAGGAGAGAATGGAAACAACGGCGACTTCACAAGGAGTAGAACTGGGGGCTCGGAGAGCCCGGGGACGACCAGCAGGCGATGGATCGATGGCGGCTCCCTCCGATGGCCGTTGTTGAAGACGGAGACGATGGAGACGAAGCAGCGTGTCTCAGGCGCACATGACTTGGTGGAAGGCGAGAGGACATCAAGGCGCTTCTTCTTGATACAATGGTGAGGCAAGGGGGTGGCTGCGGCTACGCAGACGACAACGGTGCGGCCATGGCGGCCTTGGCTATGAGGTGGGGAGCGAAGGAGATAGGGGAGGAAGTGAGCATAGGAAGAGGGAGAAGGTCCAGGGCGTCCAGGCGTTTCCACGGTGCAAGGCGAGGACACAGGAGGCATCGACAGCGTGAAGTACGAGGTGCCGCTCAGCTCGTGCGCTCACTGTCCTGCCTCTGCCTACTCGCAGAGGTAGGGGACGACTGGCAGCGGCCAGCTGGGCTGGGCTGGGCCGGCCAAGTAAGTTGGGCCAGGTGACCTCTTTCTGCTTTGTTTTCTGTTTTGATTTTTTAACTTTGCCACTATTTAAATTCAAAATGAATTTCAATCTAGTGCCAAAACTTTCTGTAATTATTTATGTGACTTAACTGGACTTTTCCAAAGGCACATAAACTATTGCAGAAGCATTTGAAAATATATTCTAGTTATATGAATATAAAATCAAATATTCAAATAGCATAATGATTTAAATTTAGTGCCCAAAATAATCCTTAAAAATGTTAATTATTTTTGGCTTGGATCATAGCCCTTGCCAAAAATATCAAACATCAATGAAGAGCATTTTCGTTTCAATGAATGCAATTTTCAGGGTTCTTGCCCTTTAATTAAATTTGTGAGGCTTCAAAATATTCCTCAATTCCAAGTTTCAGAAATTTAGACATGATGCATGAGTGCCCTATGATGAAACTAATACAAGCAATAATCTTGGGCTGTGACAACTCACCCCCACTAAACAAGAATCTCGTCCCGAGATTGAAGACGTGATGTAAGAAGATAGAGGGGACACAAAACTAATACAGTCGTCTCGATCCAACTGCCCTTCTCGAAGATGTTGATTCATTGCTTCATATTGACCTTGACGTCTTTGCTTTCGAGATCTTCATCCAACACGATGATGACAAAAAAAATTCTACAGGAATCGATCTTCTTGAATATTGAGTAACTCAAGATAAACTCATGGAGTGAGACATAAGAATACCTCTTGAGTTGAGACACAAAGTACACATAAAGAGGGATGGAGAGGAATAGATGACAAAGGTTCAATTAGGTAGGCAATAATTCCATGCTTGAGTAAGATGGTGCATAGGTTTCAAAGTAGCGAGGAAATAATTGCCATGATCCCATAACGGGCACCTTAGGAAGGCGACTCGTAGAATTATTCCCTAAAGTGGCAAAAAGAATTACTTTTGATATTTAGATCATTGGAACTCTTCATACTGGCCCGAGGCAATTCACAAACGATCGTTTGAAGGAGTTTGAAGAGATGACATACTCAGTTTGGAAAGAAAACTAGAGTTATAGGACAACTCGGCAAACAAAAGACACATTCCAATTGATACCGAGGATATGACCTAGTGTTTGAGCGTGCTTTCAAGAACTTGAGCACTTCCATATTCATCAAGGTTTTACCAACATTTCTGCCAAGATCTTGGCAACACTTCATACTACCATGATGAGTAATGATGGAGGATTAAGATGCAAGGGAAGACAACACTTTCTCAGATTTCACCTTAGCGAGGCCAAGGAAATAAAATCTGGATGATCGACCGAGAGACATTTAGCACTCCACTTCTAATGTTCTCCTTGATGTTGATACCACGCTCATGCTTAAAGGCATCAACATGGCCATCAAGTAAAGGTTGGACTTCGGGAACACAAGAATCCATAAGGAACAACTCGTGGAATAAGTCATACCAAATCCTCGTGGTGAAGATGGTCAGATTGCTTAATCAGGAAGCTAAAATAATGGATCTTCCGGCTAGGTGTGTCTGCCAACATCAACCTTGCCGGAACCTACATCATAGATCCTAGAAAAGTTCCAACCATCATATCTGCCTGAGATTCAGATCTGGTTGGTAACAGGATATTTCAGACAACATGTCTGGAAAAGAAAGTTTCCAACACAAACTGACGAGATGATGTTGCGAGATTCTCGGGAAGTGAGCTATGATAGCAAGCTCCAAAACATTAGCTAGTTCTACTACACACATGTGAACACGCTATCCCAGACAAACATGACCACATAGTAATCTTACAACAAAACACTATCGAGTTCAGGTGGGGAAACATCATTGACGATAACGGAATCTTGTACAAATCCGTCTGGTACCTTCAGGACTAGCACTTAGACGTATTATCCTTGAACAAATCAATCAGTGGCTTGGTGTGCTAGGAAATACATGTGGGATGGAGGTAGCTAATCTCTCAAGCCATAGTATACTTCGCACATACATGACTGACTTGGGATGATTCCAGAGGAAGCAAAACTAACTTTCTCGAATTCACGGCGGCAACTTGCACCAAATGCATGTATATTAGAGGAAGGCGCTTCTTTCATCAAACATATGCTTCATGAACAGAACATGAAGATAATGCTTACACAAGTTTCCAACACTAGCTTGATGTTCAACATGAATCATGGAGAAGATAAAAATGGCACTGATGAGCTCAACAACAATTCATCCAGGTTTCCATATAAATGGAGTTCCATAACTATGTAAACAAGATGATAACATTTGTCAGACCAAGAGATATAATGGTGTATGCTCGAGGATACAACCACGAGTAATACAACATTCCGAACATCGTTGCTTCTGATTTGGTTTGACGATGGCCCACACTCAAATCAAAGTTTTGACAAGACAATAGATCCAACAACTGACCGCGAGGACCAATCGATGGAGATATCATCTTTCTTGAACACACACACACACAAAAGATATACCTTTGAAATGAACTAGGTTAGGCAAAGCTTTTATCTTCCAACTCTCCAAGTTGTTGTTTAGCTTAACCAACTAGCTACAGAGTATCCAATGCAGATTCTTGGAGAAGAGGTGGTTTATAGGGAAACAATTTGATCATGAACTCAACATAACGGCCAGGGGACAACTTGGTGATACTTCCATGAAGATATCCGGAAAATCATGAAGCACTAATATGTTATTAAGCTCAAGAGCAATCTTGCTTTTCAGAGCAAGACGATATGATCAAAAGAGCAAGAAATTGACATAATCCTAACTCATCGATCGGAGAGTGCACCAGGAAAAATGGACTAGGTAGCATGATCAATCTTAGATTGACGATTCGGTAACCAAGAGGCTAAGAATGAGATTATTTTCCGTTAACTACCAAGCAAAAAGGTTTCTAGGAGTATTGATTTCACACATCATGGTTCACTTGTCAACATTCTAATGTCAACAACACGTGACCGAGGATAGAACAATGATGCAAGAAGTATCATTGCATCAAGAATTCATAAGATGATGTGTAATTCCTATGATATTCCTGACATAAAGAGGGTAACACTTCAAGGTAGAACAGATAGGAAGCTGGATTGGCATTCTGATCTGCGGAATACAACTACTTTGACCCAATCCTAGAAATGGATGAGCTACCGGGGTTTGTTTCTCCTAGTCATTCAAGAATAGAATGGCTTGACGGACCACAAAAATAATAGGCAACGATGAATACGAATGCACAACTACACTTGACTATCAACTGATAGATTAGGGTTGGAATGCAGCTACAAAGGGAACAACTCAAAAGCAACACATGATTTTCTGAGTTGTGAATGCATGGATTAGCATGTCGAACAATGTTCAATATGTTTCTTCCGGATAATCCATGTAGAAGGTAGGACTGGCATATTCACAATGTAGAATAGAGAACTAATCAAGAGCACTCTGGTTGTGATCTTCAGATTTCAAAAGAACTTCAGCCATATTGGTTCATGGTATTGGAAGAATGATATACCACGGATCTCGAGGACTATCACAAAGGTAAGTAATATCCTAAAGGAACGAGCAAACACTATCAACAGGAAGTAAGTAGGGTGAATCTTGGGTTCAAGAACCCAGAAGTGGAATACCTACTAACTAAACATCACAAGATGCTTTCGAGAATGGTGGCCAAATTCATCACGCTGGGAACACATAACATGTCTATATTACTAGGTGGTTCTCTAGGATACCTTAGTGTCATAATAATAGCTACAACATATATGTCGATGAAGCGTGAGCAGTTTACCTCAGATCTATGGGTCCATAGCTAGTAGCTAGATGGATTCTTCTCTCTCTTTGATTCTCAATACCATGTTCTCCTTGATGTTCTTGGAGATCTATTTCATGTAATACTTTTTTGTGGTGTGTTTGCCAGATCCGATGAATTGTGGATTTATGATGAGCTTATCAATGAATATTATTTGAATCTTCTCTGAATTCTTTTATGCATGATTTGGTATCTTTGCAAATCTCTTCGAACTATCGATTTGGTTTGGCCAACTAGATTGGGTTTCTTTGCAATGGGAGAAGTGCTTAGCTTAGGGTTCAATCTTGAGGTGCTCGATCCTAGTGACTGAAGGGGAACCAACACGTATTGTATACTTGCCATCGAGGATAACAAAATGGGGTTTTCATCATATTGCTTGATTTTATCCCGCTACATCATGTCATCTTACTTAATGCATTACTCTGTTCTTATAAACTTAATACTCTAGATGCAGGCAGCAGTCGGTCGATGTGTGGAGTAATAGTAGTAGATGCAGGCAGGAGTCGATCTACTTGATATGGATGTGATGCCTATATTCATGATCATTGCCTTAGATATCGTCATAATTTTGCGCTTTTCTATCAATTGCTCGATAGTAATTTGTTCACCCACCGTAATATTTTCTATCTTGAGAGAAGCCTCTAGTGAAACCTATGGCCCCCGGGTCCATTTTCCATCATATAAGTTTCCGATCTACAATTTTAGTTTCCTATTTACTTTCTTTGCAATCTTTTACTTTACAATCTATAAACCAAAAATACCAGAAATATTACTTTATCGAGTATCCATATATATCATATCTCACTTTGCAAATAACTGTGAAGGGATTAACAACCCCTTTATCGCGTAGGGTGCAACTTGGTGTTTGTTTGTGCAGGTATTCAGTGGCTTGTGCATTGTCTCCTACTGGGTTGATTCCTTGGTCCTCATAAGCTAGGGGGAATAATTACTCTACTTTGCTGCATCACCCTTTCCTCTTCAAGGGAAAAACCAACGTAAGCTCAAGAGGTAGCATCCACGTGTAACTATTAGCGAGACTAAAGTCTCTCTGCAAAAACATAAATTCAGCAAATGTGAGTACAAATGTACCCAGCAAGACTTACGTCAAAACTATCTACATATGCATCAGTATCAACAAAGGGGTTGTGGAGTTTTACTGCAGGAAGCCAGCTTTGACTCAGTGGCTATCCTGTACTACAACTGCTGGTAACTCTTTTGAGGTGGCACACACGAGTCCACATATTCACCATATCAATACACCACTATGGATCCATTCCCGTCTCCCTAGGAGAAGTCCATCCATAGCACTCACGCTTATCTTGCACATTTTAGAGTATCCACTTCCAGTTATCTATGAACAATGTAGGCATTCCAAGTAGTCCATATCCGCGGACGTGACTATTCGAGTAGATCATATTATCCTGCAGGGGTGTACTTCTTCACACATGCTCCCACTACTTAGCGCCGCTACACGTCATGTACTCGGCAACCTTCAAGTGAAAGCTCGGCGGGGGTTTCGTCCACGACCTGACTAACCACACAAGTCTCTAGTCCAGGTTTATCGCCTATTTGAGTTGTATCCGCAAGGAAGTCCGGCCGAGGTATCCACTAGGACCCCAAATGATGTGCACAGGGTTCCCAAGTCCACCTCGACGGATGGTTCAACGCTTGGTACACCGGGCCACGGTGCCTAGTTTGTCCCAAGCCCACCTGTACCGGGTGCCACCTGGTAGACTATTAGCACAACATACAAACACGAGAAACTAGCTGCAACTCCTAGACAGAGATCAGGGTGATTAAAAAGTCGAGCGGGGTCATACTTCAGGTCCCAAAGTGTGCTAGTAGCTATCTTGGAGCACAAACACAAAACTCAGTTCTTGAGGACGGTTTCAATGAGACAACCCACCATGTACTCCTACATGGCCTCTCACCGCTACCTTTACCAAATCGTGTTCACACACTTAGCTCTCAACAGTAGGACATGTTCATCACCATCCCAATCCATCCCAAATGAATCAGACCTGACAAGACTCTAAGCATAGCAGGCATAACAAAGCAAGCATAAATGAGTAGGTACATCATGGCTCAAGCAACTCCTACTCATGCTAGTGGGTTTCAACTATTTACTATGGCAAAGATAGGTCATGCAAAGGAATGGGGTTCAACTACCACAACATGTAACAGTTGAATTGTTGTTGTCCTAATGTAGTAAAAGAGAGCAGGAGCGAGACAGTGGGATTGTATCGGAATGCTCAATGGGGGTTTGCTTGCCTGGCACTTCTGAAGATAGTATTGTGTCTTCATCAGTGTCATCTAACACATCGTCGGAACAATGTCTACTGAGAGGGGACAACCACCAGCAAATAAGAGGGAACACAATCAATGCAATGCAACAATATGATGCATGCTCATGACATTGCAAATATGATGTGATTTGGACTAATTCAACTAGCAACAATTTATATGAAGTTGCTTTTCACCCAAGGCTCAAATTCAAACTTCATGTCAACAAATTGTTATGTACATCAGATTTAGGGTGTTCAAACAAGCATGAAAATGCCATAAACAGATTCTTTGGATATTTCAGATAATTTTTCATATATAAATTATTTTCATTGGAGTGATAATTTATTTTCTATGGATTTTTGAGGTTTAGGTTATTTTCTGAAATTGATAAATCATTTCTGATTTATTTTCAATTCCAGAAAACCTTTACTGCATCAGCACTAAGTCACGGTGATGTTAGTATTGACCAAAGTCAAATCTGACTGGTGGGCTCTACCTGTCACTGACTCATGGGGTTAACAGGGGTTATTTTACTTTAATTGTGTCACTGACAGTGCTCGTTCCACATGTGATCCACCCAGGGTTGATTAACTGGGTGATTAGCACCTAATCTAATCTCGCCATGTCAGTGTCACCTGAGTTTAGGCCATCGGCGAGGCCAGACGTGGCCGAGGTCATCGGGAATCCTCCTCCGACAACCAAATGGCCGGCGGAGGGCATCTACTGGGCCAGCGCACTCATGCGCGTCATATGAAGCAGGCGGCGGGTCGCGGGGCTGCCAAAATTGACACCGGCGATGAGGTTTGCGGCGGCCGGAGCATGGGGAAAGCGCCCATGATGCTGCAGGGCACGGGGGACCTGGCAAAGGGGCTCGCTGAGCTCCTGATGGTGCGGGGAACAAGACGACGCGCTCGACATCTGCAAACGTGGGCTGCAGCGATGGGGCACAACACGACAGATGACAGCGGAGATTGGCCGTGATGGGGATTGGGTCTAGGGGATGAAATTGGTAGAGAGGAGAGAGGGGAAACGACAGCGGCCTCACAGGGAGTAGAACTTGGGGCTCAGAGATCTCAGGGATGACGGGCAAGCAAGGGATCGATGGCGGTTCTCTCTGATGGATGACGTTAAAGACGGAGATGATGGCGATGAACCAGCGTGTCTCGGGCTCACTTGACTTTGTGGAAGGCGAGAGGAAGTTGAGGCGCTTCTTCTTGAGATGATGGTGGGACAAGGGGGTGGCTGCGGCTATGTAGATGATGACGGTGCGGCCATGGCGGCCTCGGCCATGAGGTGGCGAGCAAGGGAGACAGGGGAGGAAGTGAGCAGAGGAAGAGGGAGAAGGTCTAGGGCATCCAGGCGTTACCACAGCGCAAAGGCAAGGATGCAGCAGGCGTCGACAGCGCGAAGCAGGAGTTGGCTGCTGGGCTCATGCGCTTGCTTTCCTACCTTTGCCTACTGGCAGAGGTAGGGGATAACTGATAGCGGCCAGCTCGGCTGGGCCGGCCAGGTAATTTGGGGGAGGTGAGTTCTTTCTGTTTTGTTTTGTTTTTAACTTTGCCACTGTTTAAATTCAAAATGAATTTCAATCCAGTGCCAAAACTTTCTGTAATTATTTATGTGACTTAACTGGACTTTTCAAAAGGCACATTAACTATTGCAGGAACATTTGAAAATATATTCTAGTTATATGAACATAAATTCAAATTCAAATAGCATAATGATTTAAATTCAGTGCCCAAAATAATTTCTTAAAATAGTCAATTATTTTTGGTTTGGATCAAAGCCCTTGCCAAAAATATCAAACATTAATGAAGATCATTTTGGTTTCACTAAATGCAATTTTCATAGTTCTTGCTCTTTAATTAAATTTGTGAGGCTTCAAAATATTCCTCAATTCCAAGTTTCAAAATTTTAGACATGACACATGAGTGCTCTATGATGCAACTAATACAAGCAATAATCTTGGGTAGTGACAGAATTCCAGGATGGCAGTGTTGCGGGCTTAGATTGAGGCTGAATCAGAGCACCTAAAGGCAGAAGCCTGGTGTTTAAGCCTGGATCAGAATGCTTCCAATGCGGTTCTTCGTAGGAGGCATCAAACTCATCTACCTTTGCATTACGAGCCCATGAATCTATTTAACACGCCGGGGGCAGATCCAAGCACTCCAGTTGGGTGGGTGAAAACCCATATATGCCAAGAAATTGGGCGGCGGCTCAACCTCGCCATCCTGAGCCAGCTCGGAGGGAGGAGCAAGCGCCTAACCCGCCCCCAATTAGACACCGCCTCTGCGTGTCCTGATGCCACTTGGGAATTTTTCTAACCCGGTGGTTAACATGTTAGAAGCAGCAACCCGGTTGGCGGCGATTCGAATCACCAATGAGTCACCAGTCGTGGTTGAGACCCGGAATGCAGTGGAGCTCTTAAATACAGCCATCGCATAGCAAGTGGCTTATTCCTACAACCATGACCGTGTGCACTCAACTCCCCTCCCAAGCCGTAGTTATAGCCGGCATATTGAGTCGCCCATAGTCTTTAGAAGTGAACGACACCGGAACCCGCCCGATCCTTGAATCACGGCTCAAGCACTCATGAACGCTGACAGGGCCCACCAAGAGGCGGAAGCAGCAAACCAGGGGGCTTATGAGTCGCCACATGTGATTCCTTCAGCTTCAGCTGAAGCCGTGTTGAGCACTAGGAGTCTCGGGGTGCCGTGTCTGGTGCTGGCTTGACGTAATGATGGTCTACCCAAAGATTTTAAGGGTCCTCGCAAGATACCTAATTATACAGCAGACCTCCCTCCAGAAGCTTGGATTGAGAGTTATGAGCTAGCCATGAAGATGTTAGATGTCAGCGGTGCTATTTGTGCTAAGTATTTCATCGTGATGTTGGAAGGGCCTGCCCGCACATGGTTGAAGGGTTTGCCACCCAATTCTATTAACTCATGGGTTGAGTTAAAGCCGTGTTTCATCAAAAAAATTCAAGGGACATGCAAGCAGCCTCTGACAATTGTTGATCTGGATCACTGCGTGCAACATGAGGATGAGTCGGCCCACCATTAGGTTCGGCAGGTCTCCACTATTATTCACTCGTCTGACAGTATTGCGGCAGGTCAAGCGGTTCTAATCTTAGAGAAGAATTGTCACTTTGTCCCCCTTAAGTAGAAGCTCGGACGGCTCAAGTGTTATTGCAATGACATGGAAGACCTCATGGCGGCTCTCACCAAGTATGCAGACTCTGATAACACAAAGGACCCCAGCTCTGATGATGAGAAATCCAACAAGGGCAAGAAGAACAATAATGGTAAGGGTCAGTAGCAGAATATGACAGGGAACAATGGCAACAACCAGGGTAATGGTGGTAAGTAAAGACACCCCGATGGCGGGTCAGATCTAGTGGCTAACACCAACACTGGGCATAAAAACTAGCGCCGCAATGGTTATGGTAAGCCGCCTTTTGGTGGATCAAAGCCTTTCAATCTAGAGGAAATGCTTAATGACCTTTGCCCGAAGCATAGTCTTCACAATAGGCCGTCTACTCATGCCTGGAAGGATTGTTACATCATGCAGGAGTTCAGAAATCACAGCCTTAACTAGCATCATGGTAATGGGAATGGGCCGCCTGGCGTGTCAGGATCCGGCTTTGGTGGTGGCGGCTCAAATTCTGGTTATCACGGTCAAGGTAACCATGGTGGTCATAATCAGCAGTCTGGTCAGGGTAACCAGCAGCAAAATAATCAGTCAAGGTATCAGAACAATCCAAAACATCTTAGTGGGGGGTCAGTACCATGTTTTCACTACAAGTCTTTGCAAGCGAGATCAGAAGGTTCATAAACATGCGGTTCATGCAGTAGAGCCAGTTGTTCCGCAATATTTGAGATGGTCCGAGCACACGATATCATGGAGTAGGGCGGATCACCCACCACGGGCAGGTTGATAACCCTGGTCACTTGGCCCTTGTGGTGGCCCCTCAGGTAGGTGGCTATAAGTTCACTAAGGTGCTCATGGATGGAGGTAGCAGCATCAACATCCTATACTATGACACTTTTTGCCGGACGAATCAGACTGACAAGTATCTGAAGCCGTCTTCCACAGTTTTCCATGGTGTGGTGCCTGGTAAGTCGGCTTACCCTATTGGAAAGATATCACTAGAAGTGGCTTTTGGTTATGATATAGTTACAAAATAGAGACATTGTGGTTTGAGGTGATTAAGATCATGAGTCCATATCATGCTTTGTTTAGATGGCTGGCTTATGCTCGGTTCATGGCCCACCCTTGTTATATTTACCTACAACTTAAGATGCTAGGGCCAAACAAGACAATTACAGTACATGGTGATTGGAAAGTCGCCCTAGAGTGTGAGGAAGGACATGCAGCTTATGCAGAATTAGCTTGTACTACTAAGAAGCTTCAATTTTACAAGGACAATGTTGACCCAGCTGATATGACCCCTCTAAAGAAGCCCACTACTGAACAAGACCCTCTGTTGAAGTTTAAGTCAGCTGACGATAACAAGCAAGTGGATTTTGTCCCTCGTGACTCATCTCAGTAGTTCACTGTGAGGGCTAACATGGATCCCAAATAGGAAAGCACAGTCAGCAAGTTCATCCATGAGAATCGGTATATCTTTGAATGGAAGCCTTCTGGCATGCTGGGTGTACCGTGAGAATTTGCTGAGCGCAACCTTAATGTGGATCCCATGTTTAAGCCGGTAAAATAGTTCCTTCGTCGTTTCAATGAAGAACGATGTAAGGCTATTGGAGAAGAGGTAGCCTGGCTCTTGCCACCTGGGTTTATCATGGAAGTTTTTCACCCTGAGTGGTTGGCTAACCCTCTGCTTGTACTTAAGAAAACAGCACATGCCGTATGTGTGTTGACTACACAAACCTCAACAAGGCATCATAGAGGCGAGGGTCCACATCTTTCGATGAGATGATAACTATCGATTTGGTGGAGACGACTTTGACGATCCGACTACAAACGTGCATGGCATTGCGCCTTAGCAATCGCTGATCCAACTTCGAGAGGTTTTTGACCACGCTGGAGCACGATCAACCTGACCATGAAGGTCTACTCCTACAAGCAATCGAAGAACAAGCAAGAATATGATAAAGCAATATGAATATTGTGAGTATAGATGAAGTATTGATAATGGTGGGGATCTGGAAGGGGTCTTGGTCTGGTTGTTGGACAAAAACATAGTATACGAAGTTGCGTTGGCTAACTTTAAACTAAAAATCCCTAGGAAAAAGCTACTAGATGGATCTAACTATATAGGAGCAAGGGGTGGTGGCCAAGGAGGTGGGAAGACGTCCCAAGGCAGCCTAAAACTAACCCTAGGTCATAGAAGGCCAATGGGCCCAAGTGGAGGTGACGTGACACCTATGGACTTGTGGTTTGACTCAGACTCTCCTGCAACATCAAATTGTTTCGTACATAACTCAAAGATTTGGATGAATTTGAAGGTGAATCCAATTGGGTTGGAAAGTGCAAGAAATATATTTTCCAACAAAAAATGAATCATCCAAGTCGGAGTCCGGCTGAAATAGTTATTGGCGTTTTGAGTCAGGTATGTCTGTGTAGTCCGAATCTGAGTCCAGAACATGAGAGACTTGGACTCTATGTTCTCTTGGGCCAAAGGTGACGTGAGAGAACTTTTTGAACAGCAAGTAAACATCTCTTTCTTCCTTATCTTCATATGTTGATTTTACAAATGTCCCATACACATACAATTAGACATGGCACAAAAGTTTGTGAATTATTTTTGTCCTGGATGACATAAATAAATCATTGCATAGTTTGCATTAGAAATCACCTCACAAATATACATGTATGCAATATTTTTGGTCGCATCGAAGGTAGTCATGTCCTCATCATTGAAAGTGCGTTATATCGACTAGAGGGGGGTGAATAGGCGATTTTTATGAATTCTTCACTGAGGAATTTACAGGTGAGGAAATTCCTTAGCGAAGAACTACTAGCAGCGGAATAAGTACTCAAAAGTAAACATAACAGAACACAAGCATAGTCATCATGAAGAAATGAAGAAATGAAGACAAGCACAGAGTACAGGAAGCATAAGCACAGGATAACATAGGATGAAGACAAACAGACTTGAGAAATTGAACTGAGGAATTTGAGAAAATCTTCAGTCAAAGTCTTCAAGCACAGATATGAACAAGCACTCAACACAGTTATGAGGAAATGAAAGAGTTGAGGAAATAGAACCAGTAAGCTTGGTGAAGACAAAGGTTTGGTAGACCAGTTCCAACTGCTGTCTCAGTTGTACGTCTGGTTAGGGCGGCTAGGTATTTAAACTTGAGGACACACAGTCCCGGACACTCAGTCCTGAACACGCAGCTCAGGACACTAAGTCCTCACCGTATTCCCCTTGAGCTAAGGTCACACAGACCTCGCCCAATCACTCATGGTAAGTCTTCAGGTGACTTCCAAACCTTCACAAACTTGGTCACTCGGCAATCCACAATTCCTCTTGGATGCTCTAGACCTTGATGCCTAACCGTCTGGAAGAAGCATAGTCTTCAAAGGTAACAAGAGTTGGATCCACGCAGGATCAATCTCTTCAGTGATGCTCAATCACTTGGGGTTTGTAGGTGTTTGGGTTTGGGTTTTCCTCACTTGATGATTTTCGCTCAAAGTCCTCGAAGGATGGGTTGCTCTCAAATAACAAGTGTCAGTTTCTCTCGGAGCAGCCAACCAGCTAGTGGTTGTAGGGGGGCGGCTATTTATAGCCTGGGGAGCAGCCCGACATGATAAGACATAAATGCCCTTCAATGATATGACTGTTAGGTGGATAGATATTTTGGGACAGCTGGCGCATAGCACAGCAATGGTCGGAATTTTGAGTAGCAAAATCCTCAGGGCTATCATGTTCCTCACTGTGTAGGCAATCTGCACTGGCGAATTCCTAACTCCTCAGTCAGAACAAATTCCTCAGAGACCAGAAGAACTTTGTCTCTGTCACTGAAGAATATGACTGGACTGTATGAGATTTCCAATAGCTTCACTTGAAGGGATTGGTAGGTGTAGGATTTTGAGTTGAGCATCACATGGAAATTTTTCCTTAGTATTTCCTCGACCCCCTTTAACAGTATGGTGTTTCCTATGACTCAAGAAAGAGAAAAAGAAACTACAAAAACAAAAGCCTTCACGCTTCATGTTCCTCGAATGAATACCAAGTCTTCAAGGTCACACCAATTTCTTCACTTTCAAAGTCTTCAGAACGTCTTCAGAAATCCAAAGTCTTCAGTCGAAGAACTTCATTTTTAGGGGTCGACTTTCTCTGTAAATATCAAACTCCTCATAGACTTATAGACCTGTGTACACTCACAAACGCATTAGTCTCTTAACCTATAAGTCTTCAATACACCAAAATCACTAAGGGGCACTAGATGCACTTACAATCTCCCCCTTTTTGGTGATTGATGACAATATAGGTTAAGTTTTCAACGGGGATAAACATATGAAGTGTAAATACTGATATTGAGGAATTTGATTGCTAGATATAGAAGAACTCCCCCTGAATATGTGCACGGTGAGGTATTTGCTTTTGAAGCATTGCACACTTGAAGAGTAGAATCATGGAGATCTCCCCTATAGCTTGTAATTCATACACACATTTGACATATCACAATGAAGAATTTGAAATGCATGATGAAATATGGTGACTGATGTAATTCAGCATGAGTGCATTAGCATATATGAGGAATAAGCATGCAGAAAACAAATCAAAAGTATCAGAGCACCATCGGGTTTTAGTTTACAACTCGATCCAATAATGTCTCAGAAGGACGAGAGTTGTAACTTAAGAAATAAAAACGCCCATATAGAAAGACCCGCTTGAAGACTAACTCAAAATTCTCCCCCTTTGTAATCAAATGACCAAAAGGATCGAATATGAGGACTAACGCCCCTGAAGAATATCAAGTTGATGAAGGAGCGCCAGCGTTGTTGGGGTCGTTTGTCGTGGAAGTGCCTGCTGCAGTGTCATCCAAGTCTTCATTCTCATCGGTGTCGCGCGATGAAGAATATGAGCTGGCCACCAAGGAAGGAACCTTGACCTTCTTGAATTTCTTCAGTGGAGGTGCAGACCAGTCAAAATCTTCCTTGAGACCCATTTTCTTGAGATCTTCTTCACCATACAGATGCGCCCAGGTGCGACCAAAAACTTCATGGAGGTAGTAATGGTTTTTCTTCACTGCATTGTGGCTAGCAGTCATGTTGTGAAGAAATGAACCAAACTGACGCTTAACCCATTTATGGTTTCGATCCACCTTCTAGTGAAGACTAAGTAGAAGCTCACGGTCAGTCATCACACGAGGAGCAGTGGCTTGAGGAGTAGACTTGGGTGCATTGGCAGAGTCATGTGTGGTAGAGTCATGTGTGGCAGAGGCATCATTGATGGAATAAGATGCAACTTTGCGAAACTGTCCATCCAATGGACGAATGCCTTCATCTATAACAGCTGGTGCCTTGCCCTTTTCATCAATTAAGGAATAGGTCCGCTTGAGGACTTCAATTGGGAGCAAGTAGCTGAGATGATTATAGAAATCAGCTTTGTAGTTGAGTGAAGTCCTTGTCCTGAGGAATTTCATGATCCAGTGTGCATAAGGCTTCAGCTCAAATGGAGAAAGTGCAACATTTGCCAGAGTCATCATGAAGAAATCATGATAATTGACAGGAATGCCATGAACGATATTGAATACCAGATTCTTCATGATGCCAACAATTTTCTCATCAGATGAGTCGTGGCCTTTGATGGGACTCATTGTCCTCGTTAGAATGCGATAGACAGTTCTGGGCACATATAGTAATTCCTTCGCAAGGAATTTGGTTCGTGGGGCGTGACCAGGCTTCAAAAGTTTCACCAGAACTTTCATGTAGTGTTTTGTAAGCTCAGGTTCACTATAAATGCAACGAGCTTCTTCAAGGGGAGGACTGAGTGGTAAGGCACGAAGAAATTCAGTAGCTGGTGCTGTGTAGTGAGTGTTCTTAGACGTCCAGTCCAGCACCCATGAATTCACATCTTCCAAATCTCCTGTGATGTGCAGCGTCGAATAAAATTGAAGAATCAGTTCTTCATTCCAATCACAAATGTCAGAGCAGAAATTTAACAGTCCAGCGTCGTGAAGAACACTGAGGACTGGCATGAAGCACGACAGAGATTCCATATCCACGTGAGGAATGTGCTCATGGTAGAAGATTTTGTTTTTGTTGAACAGCACTAAGGAATAGAAATTGGCTTGGCTGGCTATCCAGAAACGCCTCTTCCTAATGCGAGCGAAGTCATAAGGGTTATAGTCTATGAAGAATACGTGCTCGCCGAAGAAATCATCAGCCTTGAATTTATGCTTCCTGGAGAATGGATCCTTTGGCTTGGGCAGAGGAGTGTCAGTGAGTTGCATCACGACCTCAGGAATCTCAATCACAGGTTCTTTAGGCTAAGGAATTTCTGGTTCCTCTTCAGTGGCAGTCTGCGTCTTCAGATATTCAGCAGCAGCAGTTTCTTCAGCACTAGTGGCTGGAATTTCTTCTCGTACAGATGAAGTGGGGTGAGTTTCTTTAGAGCCCATTTGAATAGTTTGTACAGGGGACTGAGGTATTTGCTGTAATGGTGTGAACATTCGAGAGTTTGGATGCTGAATTTCCCAGAATTCACCACATCACTGGTGTGGAGCAGTCCACATCTTCATCTTCCATTTCTTCAACTCCAGCTTCTTCGGCAGTGAACTGAGGCAGAGGCGAGGAAATGACAGGTGTTGAAGGGATCTCATCCACTTCAATTTCTTCATCCAACTTCTCGGACGAAGTAGCAGAAGGATTTTCTTCATCAGATCAGCTGGGGATCACATATTCTTCATCGAAAGGAACAAGGTCCTTTGATGGCATGGTAGAGAGAGGAAGAACATCAATGGGATTTTCAAACGAGCTGGTCAAAGGCTTCATCTTCTTCGGAGCTGAAGAGTCTGAAGTAGCTGATGTTTTTCCTTTTCTTCACTGCTGCATGCTCTGCATCCTTGGTCTTCTTCACATCTGACGCAGATGAAAGGATCGGAGTCCGTGTTGGCGCAGAAGTAGCAGAGGAATCTGGTTGATTTTCATCAGGAACAACTGATGCAGTTGCCTTGATTTCTTCATTTTCTTCAGGTGCACCAGTAGTGGATACCATGGCAATTTCTTCAGCGGCTGGAATGCAGTCATCAGTCGTGGAACTCACATTTTCTTCAGCACCCTCATTTTCATCAGTGGTGTTGGCATGTTCTTCAGTCGGCTGAGCAGATGCTTCAGCCTGAGGAACTTCATGTTGCGTTGGGGCTGCAACATTTGAGGTGAAGTTATCAGCATGTTTCACAAAGCGCACCTTGGCTCCAAGCCAGTCAGTGCGGTATGCGTCAAATTCATCGCTGAGTTTCTTGATCTCAGTTTGAACAGTGATAAGTTCTTTAGTTGTCATAGAGACAATGTTTTTCTTCAGATAGCGCTCCTTCTTGTACTGCGCTTTCTTGATCTGCCTAGCCTTCTCAAATTTCCATTTTTCTTCTTGAATGAAGTGGGTCAGCATGTGACTTTGGCCAGGAGTCAGCTTGAAGTCAGGCAAGGGAGTGTTGGGGTCCTTGTGCCAAACATCAATGAATTCGATGATCAACTTCGGATCCAAAAGTAGTGGCACATCTGTAGTCCTTTGACATGTGGCGAGGTGCACAGGTGCAGAGGACTTTGTCGGAGCAGCTGAGGACTTTGGAGGAGCTGAGGATTTGGCAGGAGTAGGAGCAGCATGAGAAGTTGGCCTTGAGGGCTTTGAAGATTCTAGCCGTGAGGGCATTGGTGAGGAACTTGGCCTTGAAACCACTAAAGGTGAAGCACTTGGCTTGTGCGCAGGCTTCTTTGACATGGCCTTCTTAGGCTTGACAGAGGCCTCAGTGGCAGCAGCAGTAGAGTCTTCATTGAATTTACTCACAGCTTCTTCGGCTTGTTTAGCCAACTTGGCTTAGCGCTTGGCCCATTCATCAGGATAATCCTCACCATGCTTGAGGCTAGTGGGATCAGCTATTTGGCCAGGTGCCAATGGAGGTCTTGAGGATGGAGGATTGAGTGCGAATTTCTTCATGTATTTGGGAGTGACATATCTGTACTCCCTCCACTCTCTAGCCCATCTCCTCTCTATCTTCTGAACGTGCACCTTGCGTTGATTTTTGTCTTCCTCGGGAGGTGTGCAGTACCCAGCATATATATCATCAGGGATCTCAAATGTTGTGTTGACCTCAGCCTTCTTTCCTCCTTTCTGTGGCTTCTTACCGTCAGCCATTTTCTTCAGTTGAGGAATTTGAACAATTGAATTCTCTGAAGAAGTATGCAACTTTTCTTCGAGGAACGCTGCAAATGAGTTAAGTTGATGAGAACCTAGTGATTCAGCAGCTGACATGAGTACCTGTGAACAGAGTATAGTTGCGAGGAATTTGGAGAGGTCATATGCATTCTCAGAAGGTTTTATAAAGAACAAGTTTGAGGAATTTGACCAGATAAGTCTTGAAGAATTTCACTAAGCGTTCTTAGTCCTAGGTTCTAGATTTGTACAGATCAGAAATCCGCACAATTGAGGAATGTTGAAGAGAAATTCGCAGCTTAGAGAAATGAATCAAGAACAAATGATATGACAGGTGTTTTAGTGTGTGAAGATATGAAGAAAAACACCTTTGAAGATTTTGTAGATAATCATTCGAATCAATGAGGGAAGTAAAAGTAACTTTTAATTACCCTGAATGAAGAACACGACGAACTAGAGTGAGGAGATGTGAAGTTTGTCAGTGCAGATCTTCCACACCCTAACTTGGCAGAGGAAGACAGCTACGGTGGCGGCGGAGTGAAGATTTCCGCGTCCGGCGTGAGTACGGCGGCGACGAGGTCGAGGCAGTGAAGCTCTTCCTCACCGGCGACGATGAAGTAGCGGCGGCGCTAGGGTTTGAGAAGATCGAACTGGAGAGAGGTCGCGCGCAGTAAAAGAAGTGAGGAAGGGGAGAGGGGTATTTATAACCATGGTGAAAAACCGTTCGCCCGAAGAATTTGGACGAACGTGCCCCTGACCCTTCTCATTCGCATGACATGTGTCACCCACGTACTGAGAAGTGGAGATCGTGTTAGATCGTGGGTGAGTGGATAAGTATGTCGTCGGATGCAGAACGGTTTGAGCGGCAACGCCGAAAAATTGGATAAGATAAGTTAAAAGTGTCGTTCGTAATTTCTTCAGCAGACAAGGACACAGTGAAGATTTTGAACGAGTTTCAAATAGAACGCACATGAAGAATTTGTGAACAGATTGAGTTTAGTATAGCATAGAGGGGGAAGGGTCCGATCACATTCACTTAGCAGAAAAACCAACTTGAAGAAGTAGCCGTAAGTGAATGTTGTAGAGGACATAAACTCATATATATATATGTATATATATAGCCAATGAAGAAAAACAACGGAAATAGTGAAGACAATGCAAAGTTGAAGAATTTGAACAACTGAGGAATTTCAACTTTTGGTGGTGGCGTGACCCACCGTATAAGAATGATGATTTCAGACACCGCGTACAATTATCGTAGGGTTCTGAGAATCAAATTCTTCGTTAATTTCTTCACACTTAGATTGTTATTCTTCATTGATTGAAGAAAAACATTTCTTCATGTGTTGCACATCTAAGTCATCAATTTTGCATAAGTGT
Source organism: Triticum urartu (assembly GCF_056163025.1). Lineage (NCBI taxonomy): Eukaryota > Viridiplantae > Streptophyta > Magnoliopsida > Poales > Poaceae > Triticum > Triticum urartu. The sequence goes on from NC_141876.1 coordinate 265,360,940, forward strand.
TAGGATGAGTGTACTTTTCAAAGAACATTCGAAGATTCTAGGATATTTAGCTCACACCGCAACTTGCTAAATCTCTTCTCATCCAAGGGCTTTGTGAAGATATCGGCTAGCTGTTCTTCAGTCTTCACATGCTCAATAGAAATGTCACCCTTCAACACATGATCACGAAGAAACGATGACGAATTTGAATGTGCTTAGTCTTTAGGTGCTGAACTGGGTTGTGAGAAATCTTGATGGCACTCTCATTGTCAGAGAAGAGAGGCACATTCTTCATGTTGACGCCGTAATCCTTGAGAGTTTGCTTCATCCATAGCAATTGAGCACAGCAAGAATCGGCGGCAATGTACTCAGCTTCAGCAGTAGATAGTGATACGCAGTTCTGTTTCTTCGAGGACCAACAGACCAAAGATCGTCCGAGGAAATGACATGTACCAGATGTTGACCTGCGGTCCACACGATCACCAGCATAGTCAGAGTCAGAATATCCAATGAGATCAAAAGCCGAGCCCTTGGGGTACCATAATCCAAGTGTTGGTGTGTGAGCTAGATATCGAAGAATATGCTTCACAGCCTTATGGTGTGATTCCTTCAGTGTAGCTTGAAATCGGGCACACATGCAAACATAAGCATTATATCTGGCCTAGATGCACATAAGTACAATAAAGAACCAATCATAGAGCGGTATACCTTATGATCGAAGTCGATACCATTTTCATCAGTGCATAGATGGCCATTTATGGGCATAGGAATTTTGACGCCTTTGCAATCTTGCATGCCGAATTTCCTCAGTACATCCTTGAGATATTTCTCCTGAGATATGAATGCCATTGCGTTGTTGACGAATTTGAAGACCTAAGAAGAATTTCAACTCTCCCATCATAGACATTTGATATTCTTCACTCATCATATAGGCAAATTCATCACTATAACGTTGGTCTGTACAGCCAAAGATAATATCATCAACATATATTTGGCACACAAACAATTCACTATCATAAGATTTAGTGAAAAGAGTAGGGTCGAGTGAACCGGGTTTGAAGCCTTTCTTCATGAGGAATTCCTTCAAAGTATCATACCACGCCCGAGGGGCCTGCTTGAGGCCATAGAGGGCCTTGTTGAGTCTGAAGACTTTGTCAGGATTCTTTGGATCTTCAAAACCTGGGGGTTGAGCAACATATACTTCTTCCTCAAGCTTACCATTGAGGAATGCACTTTTCACATCCATTTGATATAAAAGTGATATCATGATGGTTAGCATAAGCAAGTAATATGCGAATAGCCTCAAGTTTAGCAACAGGTGCAAAAGTTTCATCAAAATCAATTCCTTCAACCTATGTGTAGCCTTGAGCTACAAGCCGTGCCTTATTCCTCACCACAATGCCATTTTCATCTTGCTTGTTGCGGTAGATCCACTTTGTGCCAATGATATTGTGCTTGCGAGGATCTGGATGTTTGACCAGTTCCCAGATATTGTTGAGTTTGAACTGATGTAATTCTTCTTGCATGGCTTGAATCCACTCAGGCTCCAGAAATGCTTCATCTACCTTAGCAGGCTCTGAGATAGAAACAAAAGCATAGTGCCCACAAAAGTTAGATAAATGTGAAGCTTTTGAGCGCGTGAGAGGACCTGGCGCTTTGATGTCATTGATGATCTTTTAAACTTGCACTTCTTTTGCAATGCGAGGATGAGCTGGTTGTCGTTGAGGACTTTGATCAGCATTCTCTTCAGCACCATTTTCTTTAGTATTTTCTTCAGGTGCATTAGCTCGACGTTCTTCATGTTCTGGAATGAATTCTTCAGCAGATTCTTCAGTAGGAATGACATCCTCAGTAGCCTTGAACTTGATAGTTTCCTCAGGTGCTGGTTCATCTATCACAGTAGGTAGGTGCTCTCTTTGCGAGCCATTAGTTTCATCGAACCGCACATCTACAGTTTCAACAACCTTGTGAAGAATGTTGTTGAAGACTCTGTAGGTGTGCGAGTCCTTTCCGTAACCAAGCATAAAACCTTCATGTGCTTTCGGTGCAAATTTTGTATTGTGATGAGGATCTCTAATCCAACATTTAGCACCGAAGACTTTGAAATAACTTACATTGGGTTTCTTATCAGTGAGGAGTTCATAGGCTGTCTTCTTGAAGAATTTGTGAAGATATACTCTGTTGATGATGTGGCACGCAGTATCAATTGCCTCAATCCAGAAACGATGAGGCGTTTTGTATTCATCAAGCATAGTGCGAGCCATCTCAGCAAGAGTCTTGTTCTTGCGCTCCACGACGCCGTTCTGCTGAGGAGTATAAGGAGCAGATAACTCATGAGTAATACCAAGTTCATCAAGATAGTTATCAAGACCAGAATTCTTGAACTCAGTTCCATTGTCACTTCTGATGTGCTTGATCTTCACACCAAAGTTGGTTGAAGCCCTCGAGGAAAATCATTTGAAGACTTCCTGCACTTCATGTTTGTAAGTAACAATGTGTACCCATGTGTATTGAGAGTAATCATCAACAATAACAAAGCCATATTGAGATGCATCATTTGAAACTGCAGAATAATGGTTAGGACCGAAGAGATCCATGTGAAGCAATTCAAATGGACGAGTGGTGGTCATGATAGTCTTTGCTGGATGCTTAGCCTTTGTCATATTCCCAGCTTCACAGGCTCCACATAGGTGATCCTTGAGGAATTTGACATTCTCGATGCCAATGACATGCTTCTTCTTCACAAGCGTGTGCAAATTCCTCATGCCTGCATGACCAAGTCATCGATGCCAGAGCCAGCATTGTGAAGCTTTTGCAAGTAGGCACACGGATGGTTGTGGTCCTGTAGAAAAATCAGCAATATACAGGTCTCCTCTCCTAAAGCCTTCGAAGACTTTGGAATTGTTAGCTTCCATAACCACAACACAATGGTACTTGCCAAAGACAACAACCATATCTAGATCGCAAAGCATTGAGACAGACATGAGGTTGTATCCTAAGGACTCGACAAGCATGACTTTGTCCATGTGTCGATCCTTTGTGATCGCAACCTTACCTAGACCCAATACCTGACTTTTGCCTTTGTCAGCAAAGATGATATGCTTCAGATGCGATAGAGATAATGGAGCATCCATCAATAAATTCTTGTCACAAGTCATATGATTTGTACATCCACTTTCAAGGACCCACTCAGTGGCTTTGGGTTGATCATCCTGCAGATGAATTAGTGCAACTTACGAACTCATATACTTCATCAGTGAAGAATATGACATCAATTCATCAGATCAATTTCATCAAGCAGTAGAACAGATAAAGCAGTATGAGGACGTGAGAAATGAAAGTTCATTTCTTCATGATTAGCCTGCGTCCTTTCAGGCATACTTAGGTCTCCAGCAAATTCTTCAGACGATTACGTACGTCTGGAGACCTGGCCCTACAGAAGGGATTAGTTCCTTTTCTTCACGACCCACATCTGAAGGGGTGGCAAAGAGTTCATCACTCTGCGAGCTCCATACGAGAAAGGTGGCATAGAAGCCAGTCCATTTCGTTTCACATAAGAGGAGTTAGGATAAGCATATGAATAAGCAAAGAAATTCTTCGAGGACTTATGAACATGATGATTAGAAGAATAACGCTCATATTCATAGCCCTTAGCTCTTCCTTGCGAAACAGAGTTGTTAGCACGATGATATTCGTATGAGAACTTTTATCCTTTTGAGGAATTTGATCCTCTTGTGGAGTTTGGTCCGTATGAGGACTTGGATCCATATGACAAATTTGGTCCATATGAAGAATTTGCTCTGGGGTTCCTATTCTTCACAGGAGGTGTCCTGAGGACATTCACCTGAAGATTTTCAAGGCACCTTTTGGGAACCCAGATTTTCTTCATAGGGGAACCGTTCCTGCAGTTAGTGCCAACATATCTAGCAAATACTTCACCATTCTGATTTTTGAACAGTTTATAGTTGGAGTCAAATGACTCATCATCAGAACAAGGAGATTCACATGCAAATCCAGATAAGTTAGAGGGATCAACTGGAGGTCCCTTTGCAGCAACCCATGTAGTTTTGGGGTACTGCTCAGGCTTCCAATATGAACCATCAGCATTGAGTTTCCTCTCAAAGGCAATACCCTCTTTCCTAGGGTTCCTGTTGAGGATCTGCTTTTTAAGCACATCACAAAGAGTCTGATGCCCTTTGAGGCTTTTGTACATGCCTGTCATGTACAATTCCTTCAACCCTGCATCGTCAGTGATACTAGCAGTGTCCTCAGATGAGGAATTAGTGATAGCAGAGGCGTGTGAAGAATTTGAAACATTAGCAGCATTTGAACATTATGGTGAAGAATTAGCAGTTTCACGTTCAATGCACTTTAAGCATGGAGGAACAAATTCTTCTTGAGAAGCGCTGGTTTGTTGAGCAAGTAATGAATCATGCTCCTTCTGAAGATCTTCATAACTCACTCTTAGCTTTTCAAGATCTTGCTTTCTTTGAAGAAATTCATAAGAAAGCTTCTCATGATCAGTTAAGAGAGCGTTATGATGACCTTGAAGGTTGTCAAACCTAGTCTGAAGTCTCTAAAGATTTTCAGCCAAGGCTTTAGTGCGATCCATTTCTTCACCCAACATATCATCACTTTTGTCTAGCATGTTTTGAACCTTTTCAAAAGCCTTTTGTTGTTTTACAACAATCTTAGCAAGTTTAGAATAGCTGGGCTTAAGGTTTTCATCAGATTCATTCTCACGTGATTCAGAGGAGGTATATTTGAGTACCTTGGCACCCTTTGCCATGAAGCAATAGGTGGGAGCATAGTCATCATCACCTTCATCAGCTTTGTTGGTGAGGTCATTTTCTTTAGTGTTGAAGATAGACTTGCTGATGAATGCAGTAGTGAGGGCTAGGCTCGCCACTCCGGATTCGGACTCCTCAGACTCCTCCTCTTCCCCATTTTCTTCAGATTCAGCCTCAGAGTCCATTTTCCTTGCCAATGAATGCCCTAGCCTTCTTGGAGCTCCTCTTCTTGTGAGATGAGGATTTTGATGATGAAGATTTTGAGGATTTCTTCTTTTTCTTCGCATCCTCAGAACTGTAATCCTTGTATTTCTTCTTCTTTGTTTCCTTTTCCCATTGAGGACAATCTTGAATGTAATGTCCAGGTTTCTTGCATTTGTGACAGAGCCTCCTACTGTAGTCACTGGATGAGGAATCATTGCTCCTTGAGGGTCTTCCAAAGCAACCACGTCTTGAGAATTGCTGGAATTTCTTCACGAGCAGTGCTAGCTCATGGCTTAGTTCTTCAGGATCACCAAGGCTGCTACCAGAGTCTTCATCTTCAGACTCAAATACTGCCTTGGCCTTCAGTGCGCGTGATCTGCCATAGCTCGAACCATAGAGATCTCTCTTTTCCGCAAGCTGGAACTCATGAGTATTTAGCTTCTCGAGGATATCAGCGGGATCAAGTGACTTGTAATCAGCACGTTCTTGTATCATCAATGATAGAGTGGCAAATGAGGAATCAAGCGACCTCAGCAATTTCTTCACCACCTCATGGTCGGTGATGTCAGTGGCACCAAGTTCTTGAAGCTCATTTGAGATGTCAGTGAGGCAATCGAAGGTTTGTTGAACATTTTCATTGTCGAGTATTTTGAAGCGGTTGAAGAGATTGCAAAGAACATCAACTCGAGAGTCACGCTGTGTTGAGACTCCTTCATTCACCTTGGACAGCCTATCCCAGATAAGCTTAGCAGTTTCCAAAGCACTCACTCTTCCATACTGTCCTTTGCTCAGATGGCCACATATGATGTTCTTCGCTTGAGAATCCAGTTGCTTGAATCTCTTCACATCAGCAGCATTCAGAGAAGGTGAGAGTGAGGGAACTCCATTTTCCACAACATACCAGAGATCATTATCAATTGCCTCAAGATGCATTCGCATCTTATTCTTCCAGTAGGGGTAGTCTGTCCCATCGAAGGTAGGACACCCAGCAGAGACCTTGATCATACTTGCAGTCGACATAACTAAACTCCAGGCGGTTAAACCAAAATCACACAGAACAAGGGAGTACCTCGCTTTGATACCAATTGAAAGTGCGTTATATCGACTAGAGGGGGTGAATAGGCGATTTTTATGAATTCTTCACTGAGGAATTTACACGTGAGGAAATTCCTTAGCGAAGAACTACTAGCAGCGGAATAAGTACTCAAAAGTAAACAAAACAGAACAGAAGCATAGTCATCATGAAGAAATGAAGACAAGCACAGAGTACAGGAAGCGTAAGCACAGGATAACACAGGATGTAGACAAACAGACTGAAGAAATTGAACTGAGGAATTTGAGAAAATTTTCAGTCAAAGTCTTCAAGCATAGATATGAACAAGCACTCAACACAGTTATGAGGAAATGAAAGAGTTGAGGAAATAGAACCAGTAAGCTTGGTGAAGACAAAGGTTTGGTAGACCAGTTCCAACTGCTGTCTCAGTTGTACGTCTGGTTAGGGCGGCTAGGTATTTAAACCTAAGGACACACAGTCCCAGACACCGAGTCCTGAACACGCAGCTCAGGACACTCAGTCTTCACCGTATTCCCCTTGAGCTAAGGTCACACAGACCTCGCCCAATCACTCATGGTAAGTCTTCAGGTGACTTCCGAACCTTCACAAACTTGGTCACTCGGCGATCCACAATTCCTCTTGGATGCTCTAGACCTTGATGCCTAACCGTCTGGAAGAAGCACAGTCTTCAAAGGTAACAAGCATCAGATCCACGCAGGATCAATCTCGTCAGTGATGCTCAATCACTTGGGGTTTGTAGGTGTTTGGGTTTGGGTTTTCCTCACTTGACGATTTTCGCTCAAAGTCCTCGGAGGATGGGTTGCTCTCAAATGACAAATGTCGGTTTCTCTTGGAGCAGCCAACCAGCTAGTGGTTGTAGGGGGCGGCTATTTATAGCCTAGGGAGCAGCCCGACATGATAAGCCATAAATGCCCTTCAATGATATGACCATTAGGTGGATAGATATTTTGGGACATCTGGCGCATAGCACAGCAATGGTCGGAAGTTTGAGTAGCAAAATCCTCAGGGCTATCATGTTCCTCACCGTGTAGGCAATCTGCACTGGCGAATTCCTAACTCCTCAGTCAGAACAAATTCCTCAGAGACTAGAAGAACTTCATCTCTGTCACTGAAGAATATGACTGGACTGTATGAGATTTCCAATAGCTTCACTTGAAGGGATTGGTAGGTGTAGGATTTTGAGTTGAGCATCACATGGAAATTTTTCCTTAGTATTTCCTCGACCCCCTTTAACAGCATGGTGTTTCCTATGACTCAAGAAAGAGAAAAAGAAACTACAAAAACAAAAGTCTTCACGCTTCATGTTCCTCGAATGAATACCAAGTCTTTAAGGTCACACCAATTTCTTCACTTTCAAAGTCTTCAAAACGTCTTCAGAAATCCAAAGTCTTCAGTCGAGGAACTTCATTTTTAGGGGTCGACTTTCTCTGTAAATATCAAACTCCTCATAGACTTATAGACCTTTGTACACTCACAAACTCATTAGTCCCTTAACCTATAAGTCTTCAATACACCAAAATCACTAAGGGGCACTTGATGCACTTACAATCATCCTCCCCTTCTTGAAAACAAATCTGTCCCGGCGTTGCTTAATCAGAAATGTGGCTAACAAAAGAGACAAGGTGTACATGTTGTATATGTCATCCATTTTTACTTTCCTTAATTTTTGCAGATATGACACATGTATACATGAGTAACTTTAATAGTTCATAAAATGTAAGGCCAAAATATTATCACAAGTATTAGATGGAATGAGAATATTGCAACTCAATTTGCACATATAAGTGAAGCTCTTATTCATATCAAAGGATTGACAATGTTCATCATTAAACCATCCCAACATTGGTGAATAAACCTTACTTGCATCAAATATACATGCTACAACATGCTTAAATAAGCAAACATGCAATAAGTCATTTGACACAGAATCATCACCAAGATTAGAGGTCATATCAAAATGATTAAAACATTGGTTCTTTTGCACCAATAGTTAATACAATGGGTGCACTCAAAATTGTTGGTATTTTAGCTATTTGATCACATGACACATTCATGATAGTAACACGATTCGCTAAAATAGCTGATGTGCTCAAATCAATAAGTAACTCAACACATGATGTATTCAAGTTAACTAGGCATGCATCATTCTCATGTGAAAGTGGAAAATCTATACCTTTGTCATTCCCTCTTATGATCAACTCAGATGATGTAGGCACTCTTGGTGGTGATGTGTCACATGGTGGAGATGATATAGTCCTCGCAACAACGGATGTGGTTGTCATAGTACACCTAGTAGCTAAAGAAACGTCTGTATCAACTCTTGGAATGTGCACCGCACGCTTATTCTCCTCATGGGCAACACGTCGTTTTATTTTCTGTTCAGCTTTGCAAGGAAGACGAAACAAATGGTCCATAGGATAACACTCTTCATGGATTAGTATCTCTTGAATATCACGGTTTAATCCTCCCAAAAATCTATCCATAAAATCTTCTTCACCTTCTTCTAAAAATGAGTGCAACAAGATAGTTTGTAAATCATCATAATATTTTGTTACCATGTTGGTGCCTTGTTTTAAATGTTGTAATTTTTTAATCATGGCACGAGTATAATAAACATCAATGAATCTATCTCTCATGAGAAGTCTTAAATCATCCCAAGTAGTAGGTAAAATTAGGGTTTAACCGACAATATTAACTCCACCAAACTAAAGCAAAGCTACTGGAAGTACTAACTGCAGCTTGAAATTTTTCACGCTCATCAAAATTATGGGAAGCAAATATAGCATTTATTTGGTACTCCCATTCAATATATAAATCAGGCCTAAAACGACCAGTCAATGGTGGCATGGAAACATTAACCTGATTATGTGCATTCTAATGTTGTTGCTCCTCTTGTGACGGTTGTTGTATTTTCTTAAGTGATGGCAAATCTCCCACGATCGATGAAGCCCAAGAATTAACAACTCGGAAACCTACCATAGTTAGTAGAAAACAAGAAAAAAATCCGAGAATAATGTTCCTATGAACCACTAGGATGTGGAGGTAAAACGCTCACCGTATAACAAATATCAATACTTTACAAGTTCTTACCATGCAGCAGGTGGTGGCAGGCAACCAGCGGTGTCAAATAACTCCGAAGATTGAGTAAAGCGATTACCAGGGGAACGTACGTATACCCGGTGTAGAAATATGTGGATCTTGGAAGGCTTAAATATTTGGTAGCAAAAGATTAGCAATAATCAATTCAGAGATGCAATGTTGAATAAACATTCAACGACGATACTGTGCTGGTCCTAGGCTAGACCGTACTAGAGATGCGAGCCTAGAACACTAATGAGGTCACGGTGTAGCACAACTAGCATCAATAAAGGATACGAAGTTGCTCTGGACAGCAAGATATAAGTGAAGATCACAATAGCAGTAAAGATAATGATGTGAAACAACAGCCAAGCAGGATATATCAACCACTCTCTCTCCAACTTTCCTCTTGAAAAGTTTGAGCCAATTTTCTGGTAATTTTTCTCAAGAATGGCACTGACTCAAGCTTTCAAAGAAAAAAGAATCACTCCATTCCTAGTTAATATGAGGAGTCAAAAAATTCTAAAACTGGACTAAAAAACTGGAAAAGGCTGTGTTCACGAACTTCGGAGGGCAAAAAGACCTATTTAGAAGCCGATTTTGAGCTGCCAAATATTAAAATAGTTTCTGCAACTATTTAGATGCACCTCGTCGCTAGCTTTCATTTGAGTACTCGCAGAGCCAGAACGGACTTCGTATGAAGAAGTTTTGCATGTTTTACTGAACAGTGCACAAAACAGATTCCAATCCGAATCCAACTACGAGATTGAGTCTAGATAAATCTGATTTTCTTTCTTCTCTCTTTTTTTCCTCACACTTTTTTCTTTTTCTTTCTCTCTCTCTATTTCTCTGACTTTTTTTTACTCTCTCTCTCTTTTTTTCTCTATCTTTTTCTCTCTCTCCCTCTTTCCGAAACAAACTAGATAAGATGTTGATTGGATCAATCGAAGATGTGAACAATCTCAACTATGATTATGACAATGAACGATGGGTAGCACATGATGGAAATTGATGGATGGGTGGTGGACAATGGAAGGGATAACGATGCAGCGGCGGCATGACTAATATGAACAAAACTCGAAACTCTAAATGAACTAGACACTAAGATAGCAACTCGACACGATGATGCAACCGATAATTCAACTATGCAAGCAATGAAAAGAAAATTGCAAAGGCTCAGAATGGCTTGGAGAAAGGATGAATAGGTCTAACTTTTTTTGTGCCTTTTCCTTCGACAATAGGTAAGAAAATAAATCTAATCTAGTAGAAACTGGAAATTCTCACCGAGCAACCAAAAAACTGATACCACTTGATAGAGGCGAGGGTCCCGATCTTTCAATGAGATGATAACTATCGATTTGGTGGAGACAACTTTGACGATCCGACTACAAACATGCACGACGTTGCGCCTTAGCAATCGCAAAACCAACTCTCAGAGGTCTATTCCTGCAAGCAATCGAAGAACAATAAAGAATATGATAAAGAAATCTGAATATTGCGAATAAAGATGAAGTATTGATAATGGTGGGGGATCCGGAAGCGGTCTTGGTCTGGTCGTTGGACACCAACGAAGTACACGAAGTTGCATTGACTAACTTTTAAATAAACAAATTCCTAGGAAAAAGCTACTAGATGGATCTAATTATATAAGAGCAAGGGGTGGTGGCCAAGGAGGTGGGAGGACGTCCCAAGGCAGCCTAAAACTAACCCTAGGTCGTACAAGGCCAATGGGCCCAAGTGGAGGTGACGTAACACCATTGGACTTGTAGTTTAACTCGGATTCTGCTACAACATTAGATTGTTTCGTCCATAACTCAACTCCCCGGACGAATTTGAAGGTGAATCCAATTAGGTTGGAAAGTGCATGAAATATATTTTCCAACAAAAAAAGATTCACCCAATTTGGAGTTCGGATGAAAAAGTTATTGACGTTTTGAGTTAGGTATGTCTGTGCAGTCTGAATCTGAGTCCAGAACATGAGAGACTTGGACTCTATCTTATCTTGGGCCAAAAGTGATGTGAGAGAACATTTTGAACAGCAAGTAAACATCTCTTTCTCCCTTATCTTCATATGTTGATTTTACAAATGTCCCATACACCTGCAATTAGACATGGCACAAAAGTTGGTGAAGTATTTTTGTCCTGGATGATATAAATAAATTATTACATAGTTTGCATTAGAAATCACCTCATAAATATACATGTATGCAATATTTTTGGTCATATCGAAGGTAGTCACATACTCATCAAGGCTTGTCCAGCTGATCCATTTTCTCTCCCTCGTATCGACCAGATCAATGATGCAACAATGGGTTGTGAGAGCTTATGCTTCCTGGATGCTTACTCTGGTTATCATCAGATCAAGATGGCAGTTAACGACCAAGAGAAGACATCCTGCATCACAACTTCTGGATCTTTCTCCTATGTTTCCATGCCTTTTGGGTTAAAGAGTGCCTAGGCAACTTAACCAGCGTTGTGTTCAAAATTGTTTTCATAGTCAGATTGGGTGCAACGTTCATGCTTATGTGGACGATATTGTGGTCAAGTCTAGAAAGAAGGAAACTCTCCTAGATGATTTGAAATAAACTTTTGGCAATCTCGGGGTCTACAAGGTGATGCTTAACCCATCCAAATGTGTTTTTGGTGTGCGTGTAGGTAAACTGCTGGGTTTTCTGGTCTCAGAACGGGGCATTGAAGCTAACCCAGAGAAGATTAAGGCCATCACTTCGCTTTCTAAGCCGGCGTGTGTCAATGACGTTCAGCACTTGGCGGGTCGTATTGCAGCCTTAAGCCGGTTCATAAGTCACCTGGGAGAGAAGGCAATTCCTCTATATTAGATGATGAAGAAGACGGACCACTTTGTCTGGAGCGATGCTGTTGATCAAGCATTTCAGGACCTTAAGAAACAGTTAGCTGAGCCGCCCATATTGGCTACTCCTATAGATAAAGAGACTTTGATCATGTACATCACTGCTAATAATAAGGCGGTCAGCGTAGCAGTTGTTGTGGAGCACAAGGAGGTAGGGAAAGGGTACCTAGTCCAGCAGCCAGCTTACTATGTTAGTGAGATCTTGACTGAATCCAAGCAAAGATATCCACATTGGCAGAAGCTGGTGTTTGGGGTGTTCATGGCGAGTCACAAGTTGAAGCATTATTTCCTTGGGCATCCTATTATTGTGGTCAGCTCTACTCTTTTGGGGGATATTATTCAGAATAGATAAGCCACTGGTCAGGTTGCTAAGTAGGCAATCGAGCTTGGACCTTGTAATCTTAAGTATATGCCATGGACAACCATTAAGTCTCAAGCTTTGGTGGACTTCATAAATGACTGGACAGAGTTGCAAACACCCGAGGAAAATGCCTGACAACACATACTGGATAGTCCACTTTGATGGTTTCACGCAATTAGAAGGCTAGGGCTGTAGTTATTTTGACTTCCCCATGAGGTGGTAAATTATTTTATGTTTTAAGGCTAATGTTTCCTTGTACTAACAACACAGCTGAGTATGAAGCTTTGCTCCATGGGCTCTGTATGGCCAAGGAGATGAATTTAAGTCGGGTCAGATGTCTGGGCGACTCAAACCTTGTGGCTTAGCAAGTCTCATGCAAGTGGAACTCTAAAGACCCGCTCATGGCGGCTTATCATTAGGTGGTTGATAATGTCGTTGTTCACTTTAAGGGTAACCAGGTGGATCACATTGATTGGCGAAAAATGAGGTGGCTGATGCACTATCCTAGCTTGGGTCTCAACATAAGTCGGTGCCCCCTAATGTGTTCCTCGGCGTCTTACACAATCCTTCGCTCAAGTTACCATCTGAGGAGGATCTTGCTATACCTGACCTGGAGGGACAGTTGGTGGCGGCTCTTCAGGCTATTCCTGAATGGCTGCTGCCTTACCTGGCTTATCTTACTCGTGGCGAGTTACCCGAGGATGAAAACTTGGCGCAACAGATTACACAGCGTTCTAAGTCTATGACTATTATCAATGGCGAGTTACATCGATGCAGTGTGAGCGGTGTTTTCCAACATTGTGTCCCTCCTGAGGAGGGCCATGAGATTTTGCAAGAAATACATGCAGGAGACTATGCTCATCTTGCCGGCTCACGATCGTTGGTGGCTAAAGTGTTTCGTCATGGATTTTTCTGGTTGACAGCTCATGCAGTAGCGGAGGATATTGTTAGTACGTGTGATGGATGTCAGAAATTTGCAAGGCAAGCTCATGTGCCAGCTCAGCAATTGTGGATGATCCCAATCACTTGGCCATTTGTGGTCTGGGGGCTTGATATGGTTGGACCTTTCAAGAGGTCTAAGGATAAGAAAACCCACCTTCTAGTGGTGGTTGACAAGTTCACTAAGTGGGTTGAGGCAAAGCTGGTCAGCAATAGTGAGGCGGCTACTGCAGTTCAGTTTGTTAGGAAGCTGATCTTCCGCTTTGGTTACCCTCATAGTATCATCACTGATAATGGGATGAACTTGTCTATAGGTGCTATGAAAGAATTTTTTCAAAGGGAGCACATCAGGCTCGATGTTTCTTCAGTTGCACATCCTTAGTCCAATGGTCAGGCAGAACATGCTAACCTGGAGATTTTGAGAGGAATCAAACCGCGGCTCATGGTTCCTTTAAAAAGGACTCCAGGTCGTTGGGTGGAAGAGCTTCCTTCGGTTCTTTGGAGCATCAGGACCACCCCAATAGATCAACGGGTCATACACCCATCTTCATGGTTTATGGAGCCAAAGCAGTTCTCCCAAGGTGATATTCATCATGACTTGCCCAGAGTGGCGGCTTATGTGGAGGCTGACAATGAGACATCGCATCAAAATGCTTTGCGTGTTCTCGAAGAGGTGCGTGATCTTGTGGTGTCTCATTCATCGATCTATCAGCAAGACCTGTGCCGCTATCACAGCTGTAGGGTTTGAAGTCAGACCTTTTAGGAGGGTGACTTAGTGCTCCATTTAATTCAAGACCAAGTAGGGATGCATAAGCTTTCACCTCCTTGGGAAGAACCTTTTGTGGTCAGCAAAAACCTCAACAACGGGTCTTATGACCTCATCGAAATACGAGAGAACAAATATTCCCGCACATTTGAGGAAGAGACCTGCAGGCCCTAGAACATTTCTCATCTTCGGCCTTACTACACTTGAGTCATGGGTTCTCATCATTGTATATACCTTCATTGATGTACATATCTTTTTATGATCAACATAATAGAACCGACATCCCCAAATTTCAGGGCCTCTGTCATTTCATCTCATATTTTCTATGGATGAGTCTTTATTCACTAGTACAGCGAGCTCCGAAACAAACGGTTTTTAACCCCTTTCTGTGACGGCATTTGGAACCGTCGCCAAGTGAGTGTGGGCGATAGGGGATCCTTCCCACAGGACCCAGGAACCATCGAGGATATGCCCTCATGGCATACATGTTCGGCAAAATGAGGTCATGTGCGACCGGCGAGCACTCAAATACAGAAATACGTACAGTAGATCTAAAAAATACAATTATATGGTGAAATTGTTTCCGGTCGCAAGTACATCCCACACAGCCAGTCCCCGCTAAACGTTTCCTTCTGTATGTACATCCCACACAGTCGCTCCAAGGAAAATGTTTCCGTTCATAGGTACATCGCACAAAATTTTTCCCGTTAAATCGCTTGCGTTATTGAATATATCACACACGGTGTGTGGAAGAAACTGTGTGGCAAAGGCTGTCCATCACACACAGTTTTCATGTGGTAAACATTTGCGCAAGGTGGCCTAACACAAACAATTTCAAGGGAAAGTCGTGTGTGATTGTTCATTGATCCAACACGGTTTATTCCTAGAAACTATTTGCGTTACCTGAGGTCATCGCCCACAGTATTTTTTCAAAAATCATTTGTAATAGCAAAACCCAATTAGGAGGCTAATTATCCAATTATTCATAATCCATTTATTAATCTAATTGACAGTTCGTATTAAGCACACAATATATTTCATTTTCATAATTGAAATATATCATAGTACAACATCATATAGCTTCAGCACTCAACTACCCCATTACACAACTACACCAGGACCAAGTTTCACATGAAACATCTATAACCTTTTGAAATTAGCATCATAGACAGTACATAGACAGATGTATCTCATCTGGAAAACTGCTGAAGCAGAAAGCAAATATTAAGCCTTTTAATGATGTTGAAGGTCTTTGTAACTTTAGGCAAGTGCATGTGGATGATTGACCGTCCATCCTTCGTCCTCTTCAGGAACACTTCAATATTGAACCGTGGGTGTTGTATGAATACCTTCCTCGCCTCCTGACCATACAGGTGGTTTGAGAGATAATCATTAGTGAACTGCTTTGGGAAGGCCCAAAAACAAGGATGTGCATAAATATCTTCTCTATATTGGAAATGGGGCAAAGGAATAAAAAAGGCAAGCTATAATAGTTAGTACCATCCTGTAGTGAACTGATGTCTTCTTCATTGTACAGACAAATATCTTGTTGTTTTTTGTTGCTAATTTCTTTATCCTAACAATCTTTTTGAGTTTCTTGACTTGACTCATATTCACGGACAACTCATTTCCCCATATGCAAAAAGGGTCGAACAGTGGGTCAAAACCTCTGACAGCAGGACCTACATGTGCAAGACCAAATTGTTAAAAACCTAAATATTAGAATGGTTCCTGCAATTGCACAATAATGTGCTATTAGACAACGGACCATGCACGTGCTAATATCGATTGTAAACCTCAATGCTTCCCATTGTTTCCCTACAACACATATAAGGTAGTTAGTCATCAGGTTAAGTAAGGGTTCGCATGCTATCAGTAAAATATGTTGATGAAAAATAATCACATTGCAGATTCATCAGAGTAATTGAAGCCACACGGAAAACCCATTTATCCAAACCAAGCATGATTAAGAACTAGGAAATATAGCACTTGTATATGTTTCTCATGTATTAAGTCCAGCCAAATTCGATTAATTCCTCACATGCACAACAATACAATATTCTACCCATGACAATTGGACATCGCATTATAGAATTGAACCAAGAAGTTAACTAAACACCACAACAAATGAACCAAACATTAACTGAGCACCACATTGCACAATATAACATACTCCTAATAGAAGATCAGACAGTTAACCAAACAGTTAACTACAACCAATTGTAGCAATTGTATTTGTTTCTCATGTATTTACTATAGCCAAATTCAATTTATTCCTCACAGGGTATACAATAACAGAATGCACCCACAATTTTGTAAAGATAAATTCGATTTATTTATCACATGGAAGACAATACAAAATTGCAGCCTGAAGAATTGAACATCACATTTGCAGAATTGAACTAAATAGTTAACTCAAGATGACAACTAATTAACAAAACAGTTCATAAGTGAGCACGACACTACACAACATATATAACATATACACTAGAGCAACAGATTGCACGGTAAAATTAGATAGCACAATTCACTAGAATTTGTGAAGGAAAGGCAGGAGCAACACATGCAACGGGTAAACCGAGCATGCTTAACCAGCGTAGCTAGTAAATGGCAAGGTGCTCCTTCAAGATCTGGGGGTCGGCACGAATGGCAGCCATCGCGACCTCATCTGCGCGTGCGGCCGTGATTTGCTTCTCCACTACCAAATGCTCCTTGAGGTCATGGCTATACTGCGTGCACCATGGCTTAGGCCGGCGCTTATTTGGTGGAGGGGTCTGTGATTTGGGTGGAAGGTGTCATGCTCGCGCCGGTGGTAGGGGCATATGGGATGTGGAAGGAGGAGGAGGATGGGGGTCGGGTGTGGATTACCTACCTGGATAGGCGAGGCCAAGGAGCATGAACGAGGGTCGCCAGAGAGGAGGCGACGGTGCTGCAAGAAAGGAGTGAAGGTTTCAACTTGGAAAGGAAGGTGGAAAGAGGGGAAATGTGGCTTTTGGTAAGGGGGAGGGGCGTGGAGGTAGATATTTCCGCGGAAGCCGAAAATTTGGAATCGCTTCAGCCAAAAAACTGGCGCGCAAAGTGTCATCAGACATGGCCCCTTATTAAGAATTGTGTACGATATGTGAACATCGTAAATGATTCAGATAGCTCAATCCGTGTGTGTTGAGTTTGAACGTCAAAAATTTTGGTTCGAATTTCCCTGGTTACAGTGGTCATCCACGTCATTGCATAATTTGGGTACACAAAGGAGACTAACTGTGTGCGATCTACTTGATTTATAGTACTATACACCGATGGTACTCCAAGATATTTTGTGCTGCATCTCACACGGTTGGTGATAATAAATTGTGTGTGATCTACTTGATTTATCGTCTTGATCATTTGAATTACATAATGGGCTCACTGGTACATGGATGGTGTTTGAATTGTTAGAACTTCTATCTGCAATGAACAAGCAACTATAGGTGTGTCCTAAAAAATTGGAATTATTCAGGGTTCGTTTGTACATTTTTATACATTAACTGGGTTTTCCATGCATTTTATGCGCATATTTCAAATTTGAACAACATGCACATGCTCCAGTGCATATAAACTTATTGAATAATCAAATATGTGTCCTCGGTTCATTCTTAGGTCCCATGCAAGAAATGGGAATGAATTTCAAATACCTTGCCACCGTCACTTGGCCACAAACATTGAGATACTAGGTTTTTAAATTCTAGTAAATCCAAAACTCATATGAAATTCATGAAGCTTGGCATGCTATCATGGAGCGGCATCAACATGCAGTGGTACAAATTTTGTCCCATTTGGGGCAGGTTTGGGTATATGCTTCTCACAAACCAGAGCTTCTCACAACAAGTATGATGGTTTTCGGTAGAGAACGTCCCACCTTTGGGTACGAAACGATATCCATTGCCTCTTATTGCTTTCAATTTTTTTCTCATGTCCACATAGAACAAGAGGAGTGTTGTGTGATTTTTTTTGATTTTTGGGGTTCGTCTGGACATTTTTATGCATTAACTAAATTTTGAATGCATTTATGTGCATAATTCAAATTTGAACTACATGCACATGCTCCAGTGCATATAAATTGGTTGAAAAAAAATCAAATATGTGTCCTTGGGTGCATGCTTAGGTCCCATGCAAGAAATGCAAATGAGATTCAAACACCAGGAAACCGTTGATAGACGACAAAACATTGAGATGCTTGGTTTTTAAATTCTAGTAAACCCAAAACTCGTCTGAAATTCATGAAACTTCGCATGCTATCATGGAGCGGTGTCAACATGCCGTGGTACAAATTTTGTCCCATTTGGGGCAGGTTTGGATATATGCTTCTAACAAACTAGAGCTTCTCACAATAAGCATGACGGTTTTCGGTAGGGAACGTCCCACGTATGGGGACGAAACAATATCCATTGCCTCTTATTGCTTTCAATTTTTTTTTCTCGTGTCAACATAGAACAACAGGAGTGTTTTGTGAATTTTTGTGATTTTTCAGGGTTCGTTTGGACATTTTTATGCATTATCTGAGTTTTGAATGCATTTATGTGCATAATTCAAATTTGAACTACATGTACATGCTCCAGTGCATATAAATTGGTTGAAAAATCAAATCTGTGTCCTTGGGTGCATGCTTAGGTCCCATGCAAGAAATGGGAATGAATTTTAAACACCAGGGCACCGTTGATTGCCGGCAAAACATTGAGATGCCTGGTTTTTAAATTCTAGTAAATCCAAAACTCAGTTGAAATTCCTGAAACTTGGCATGCTATCATGGAGCGGCATCAACATGCCGTGGTACAAATTTTGCCCCATTTGGGGCAGGTTTGGGTATATGCTTCTCACAAACCGGAGCTTCTCACAACAAGCATGATGGTTTTCGGTAGGGAACGACCCACCTTTGGGTATGAAACGATATCCACTACCTCTTATTTCTTTCAATTTTTTTCTCATGACCACATAAAACATGAGGACTGTTGTCTGAATTTTTTTATTTTTGGGGTTCGTCTGGACATTTTTATGCATTAACTGAGTTTTGAATGCATTTATGTGCATAATTCAAATTTGAACTACATGCACATGCTCTAGTGCATATACATTGGTTGAAAAAAAATCAAATATGTGTCCTTGGGTGCATGCTTAGGTCCCATGCAAGAAATGGGAATGAATTTCAAACACTAGGAAACCATTGATTGACGGAAAAACATTGAGATGCCTGGTTTTTAAATTCTAGTAAATCCAAAACTCGTCTGAAATTCATGAAACTTAGCATGCTATCACGGAGCGGCGTCAACATGCGTGGCACAAATTTTGTCCCATTTGGGGCAGGTTTGGGTATATGCTTCTAACAAACTGGAGCTTCTCACAACAAGCATGATGGTTTTCGGTAGGGAACGTCCCACCTATGGGGACGAAACAATATCCATTGCCTCTTATTGCTTTCAATTTTTTTCTTGTGTCAACATAGAAGAACATGAGTGTTCTGTGAAGTTTTGTGATTTTTGGTGTTCATCTGGACATTTTCATGCATTAACTAAGTTTTGAATGCATTTAAGTGCATAATTCAAATTTGAACTACATGCACATGCTCCAGTGCATATAAATTGGTTGAAAAATCAAATCTATGTCCTTGGGTGCATGCTTAGGTCCCATGCAAGAAATGGGAATGAATTTCAAACACCAGGGGCACCGTTGATTGCCGGCAAAACATTGAGATGTCTGGTTTTTAAATTTTAGTAAATTCAAAACTCGTCTGAAATTCATGAAACTTGGCATGCCATCATGGAGCGGCGTCGACATGCTGTGGTACAAATTTTCTCCCATTTGGGGCAGGTTTGGGTATATGCTTCTCACAAACCGGAGCTTCTCACAACAAGCATGATTGTTTTCGGTAGGGAACATCCCACCTTTGGGGACGAAACGATATCCATTGCCTCTTATTGCTTTCAATTTTTTTCTCGTGTCAACATAGAGCAACCTAGTGTTGTGTGATTTTTTTTTGATTTTTCGGGGTTCGTTTGGACATTTTTATGCATTAACTGAGTTTTGAATGCATTTATGTGCATAATTCAAATTTGAACTACATGCACATGCTCTAGTGCATATAAATTGGTTGAAAAATCAAATATATTTCCTTGGGTGCATGCTTAGGTCCCATGCAAGAAATGGGAATGAATTTCAAACACTAGGGCACCGTTGATTGCCGGCAAAACATTGAGATGCCTGCTTTTTAAATTCTAGTAAATCCAAAACTCGTCTGAAATTCATGAAACTTGGCATGGTATCATGGAGCGGCATCAACATGCCATGGTACAAATTTTGACCCATCTGGGACAGGTTTGGGAATATGCTTCTCACAAACCGGAGCTTCTCACAACAAGCATGATGGTTTTCAGTAGGGAACGTCCCAACTTTGGGACGAAACGATATCCATTGCCTCTTATTGCTTTCAAATTTTTTTCTGATGTCAACATAGAACAACAGGAGTGTTGTGTGAATTTTTGTGATTTTCCGGGTTTGTTTGGTCATTTTTATGCATTAACTGAGTTTTCAATGCATTTATGTGCATAATTCAAATTTGAACTACATGCACATGCTCCAGTGCATATAAATTGGTTGAAAATTCAAATATGTGTCCTTGGGTGCATGCTTAGGTCCCATGCTAGAAACGGGAATGAATTTCAAACACCAGGGCACCGTTGATTGCCGGCAAGACATTGAGATGCCTGGTTTTTAAATTCTAGTAAATCCAATATTCTATTAACTATTCACGTGACGCCACGTGTCTTGGTTGTAATGGTTGTAGGAGGTGCAGTGCGGACAGCTGCTTGACCTTGACTGAACGGGAGGCGTGCGAGCGTCGTCTAGTGCGCACGCTGACCGAGAGGTGTGCAAGCTGTCCTCGAGTGCACAGGCTCATCGGGAAGTGTGTGAGCTGTACGCTGTGTAGGCTCACTAGGAAGCAAGCCCTTTGACTTCAATGGCCGCCCGCGTTGCTCGCATCCTCTACATTAATGGCGCCCAAGCCGCAGTTTAATTCACTTTTTAAATATAGAACACTCATCGCAAACGTTTTAGTTAGAACACCCGTATGCAAACCGACAGCTTCCCCAGGAAGCCAAGAGAAAATGTGCCGAGCAGGATTTCTGCAGCTCTTGATCGCAAACGATTTAGATAGAACACCCGTATGCAAAGTGAGAGCAGTGCAGGATTTGTTCATCCCTTCAATGCAAACGATTGTTTTGGATGACCCGTGTGCAACCGCATACAAACAATTTGGTAAGATTTGCATGTGTCAAATCGGGTATGTTGCCATTTGTCAAACTGGAAAGATTTACATTTGTTGATCTCGTAACTTTTCGATTTGTCAATCCTTGTAATACCGCGATTTGTCAAAATATGCAGCTAGAAATCATTAGCAATATGTAATTTTTGCAACTAAAATTTAGTAATTAAGCATAGATTTCATTCATAGATTAAGCAGTCGTTCTTCATTTATACAAACAGTTCAACTCGACAGCTGAACTGACCAAACTTCTCCCCAATTGTTGCCAACCACGTACTGAAATAGCTAGTTCAACTATATATACTAGCTAATTTTAAGTACGTTGTACAGTTCGACCACACATCTATAGTCAGATGAACTGAACAAAATAGCCCCTAAATACTACTACCACAGAGGGGCTTTGTGCTACTTCCGGCAGCCTCTCCTCTGTCGACCGCGCTCAGTAAGAGGCAGAGGAGGAGGAGGAGCCTACCGACGAGCTGGACAAATGCAATACAGTACCTGCCGCTGCTGCATGTTCAGCGACACTCGCCAGCTCGAACGCCCAATGCCGCTCTAGAAGATCCCTCTCAAAGCGGACGGACTACTCGTAGATCTCCTAATTCCTCGCCTCTGCGTCGGCGTGTGCGCCGGCCACAGCTGCGGCAAGGCTCTTTGCATGCTTGACGAGGTGCTCCTCCTCCTCCCGCAGGAACTCAATGTAGCGTGCAAGGTCGCTGATGTATGTGCGGGCCTCCACCTCCGCCTCCCTCCTTCGGGCGACGGTGGCGGAGCGGGTGATGATCCCGGCGGTCGATGGTGGGCTGGCGGCCACGGTGGCCGACGATGGGGTGGCGGCCACGACCACCACCTCCCGCCTTCGGGCCGCGATGGGGGAGCGGGTGATGGCCACGGTGGCCGACAGTGGGGTGGCGGCCATGACAACCACCTCCTGCCTTCAGGCCATGGCGGCGGAGCGGGAGATGGCCCTGGCTTTCGACGGTGATGTGGCAGCAATGGCGGATAGCAATAGCTGCCGACGGGCAGCGGCGGCGGCGTGTGGTGGGTGTTCCGCGCACACCCCACAGGGACGCCACGCGCACTACATTACGCCGGGTACTGCGCTGCCACCACGGTGTAGCCTCCCAACTTGAGCTGTCCTCTGATGATGATGGAGTGGCTAAGCGAAGACTACGGACCGGTGCCATTGGAGATTGTGGGAGAAGCATACAAGATAAGCTACAGGGAGGGAGGGGAAAATGTGACACAGGACTCGCTGGCCATGAGGGTTTTGATAGCAGGCCGACAAGCATTGGGATTTTGGGGGATTTCACCGAGTCGGGCGGGAAGCTTGCGCGGGAACCTGTGAGGTTGCGTGGGAACGGGCTCACCGACAATTCATTGGCGCCACCGTTTGGCTAAAAGAACGCCCCCGCGCGCTGTGCAAGCTTGCGCTGTAAGCTGTCTGCGGCAGCGGGGTGACAAGACGTGCAAGAGGAGGACGAGAGGACACGTACACATACAGTTAATAAAAAACGTTTGTGATTTAATTACCTACTATACCCCCATCCTGGTTTATAATTAGGATTTAACTAATAAAATACGAATGCATGCCGCCATAGATTATATCATTGGAGTCTTATTTGAACACAGTTTCCAGCTATACAATTTATGTAACATGCATTAACACTTTTTTGGTTAAATTTAAGGTTATACACCAGCAAGTATTTGCCCGCAACACACACGGCTTATTCCATCACAAACATCTCTGATGGATCAACTGTCTGCCACATATCGCACACGCAACTCTAATCTGATTCGTGCTTGATGTCTCCGACATCGCTCGCACAGTTCATATTATTTGCCACATATCACTGTGCCGTCCTCTGCTCGCGTACCTCGGCAAGCTCTGCTCGTCGTTAGGCGCCATAGCACACTCTGTCGCGTCCGTTGGCGTGCTCTTCTCGTGTCCGTCGGCGTGCTCGGCTTGTGGATAGCTTTTCCTTGAGGCGACCGCGGAGCTCTCTACTC
The DNA here is from genome assembly GCF_056163025.1 of Triticum urartu. Taxonomy (NCBI): domain Eukaryota; kingdom Viridiplantae; phylum Streptophyta; class Magnoliopsida; order Poales; family Poaceae; genus Triticum; species Triticum urartu. The sequence goes on from NC_141876.1 coordinate 265,384,302, forward strand.
GCGTCCCTCCGTGCATGCTCTGCTAGCGGTTGGGCGTGCGCACGATCACGTCAGGGGCCCCATATGCATGTGGTTGCGCCGCGCGTGTTGCCACGCGATGCAGTTACGTGTGGCACGATGGAGTTACGCGCTGCAAATTAGAACTGTCATCAAGGCCTGCCGATATTCCTTGCCGTTCGACTTCCCCTTTAATTCCCATGGCCATTATAACCTTAGTCTCTTCAACCTTTTGATCGTGCCCCACAACACAACAAGCAGACCCACGACGACACATAGAGAGGGGATGTCCAACGGAGCTCTAATGGAGTTCGGCGAGCATAGAGTGGAGACCCACACGAGGGAGACAGATCTCTCGGTGGTGTACACCATCGACCCGGCCGTGGCGGACGACTACATCAACATCGTTGAGCATTTACTTGTTGGACACAAGTACAAGGTAGTCGGCATCGACCTCCAGTACACCGTTGGTCGTCCCGACATAGATCAGAAGGTTGCCGTCGCGCATTTGTCCATGCGCTATCATGTCCTCATCTACCACTACTTCATGGCCATAGAGCCTTGCGACTGTTTCAACAGGTTTGTCAACAACACCGACTATAAGTTCGCCACGGTGGATACCTAAGACGATGTAAAAGCGCTTAGTGTTACGGGCTTGGCCTGCAAGAACCTTGTCGAAATCCGTGACCACTAAATGGTCTGGGGCAGCACGAAGAAAGACTCCCTGGTCGAACTCGCCTCGGCCATCATCGACCCCTACTACGAAAAGATGAAGCAGGATGCCCAGAGAACAAGTCCCATATCCTGGCACAAGGCCTGGATGCAGCACCTGGATGAACCTCACCTCAGGTTCACACTCAAGAGAGTGTACACATGCTACGAGATGCACAGGCGGATCGTCGACATGAGGAAGTGCCTCGTTACCCAAATCGAAGAGCCTGGATCGAGCCACAAGTAGAGCAAGCATCACAAGAAGTAGATGATGATCAGATGGTCGTTTATGCTAGTTAACCATGCATGTAATATATTGTTTACTTTATTGGTGTGTGTGGAAATGTCATGTGTGTAGTAGCCACCTATATAATTATGCATGTAATAGTTTACTTTGGTGTGTGCAAATGCCATGGTTGTAGTAGCCACCTATGTAAGTGGATGTTTAATTTGGTTATGCAAGCATGTCCTTATAAGTGTGTGTGTATATATATGTTGTTGTTCTGTATGCAATCCCATCGCACAACACACATGTCTTTTTAGCAGCAACCGTCTATGTTATTATCGGTCTTCACACACATTTCTGATTACAGACCTGTTTGCCGCGTATCACACACATCTTGTTAAGTTGAACCATTTCTGTTCTCATGTCTCAACACAAACAGTTCATCCGAGTGAACCGCATGCCGTATATCGCACACACCTTGATCTGGATGACCATTTCTTTTGTGTTTCCTAAACACAAATAGTTCATCCGAGTGAACCGTATGTTGTATATCGCACACGCCTTCATCTGGCTGCCCGTTTCTTTTGTTCCTCCTCATCGCATACAGTTAATTGAACTGAATAGTATGCCCTTCATTGCACACACAACTAAAACCTGAACCGTTTTTGATGCATCTGTCATCGCAAACGTTTTATACATTTCTGACGGTTTTCATACAACACCATTTGCGATTATTGCAATGCACACAGTTTCTCGAAGGTTCTCTGATCGTAGTGTCGCGTTAGCAGCATCCTACATTAGTGATTGATTGATCATAAGGTCACTTGGGGGCTTCCTACTCAATGAGTATAGCTATCTTACCCTCTTCATTGGCTTTCGTGCCATATTATGGGTCACTTGGGGGCTTCCTACTCAACAAGTATAGCTATATTACCCTCATGATCGGCTTCCATGCCATATTATGTGTCACTTGGGGGCTTCCTACTCAACGAGTATGGCTCTCTTACCCTATTGATCGGCTTCCATGCCATATTATGGGTTAAAGTTGCCTCTTTGCAACTTGCTATTCTGCCAGGTGACCCGCCGTACTCTTGACAGTCAATCTTATATGACACTGAACTTGTCAACCTTAACATGGCAGTTCTTGTCACGTGAGAGCCGGCTTAAAGAGAGCTAGAATAAACTCACCTATTTGTTGTAGTCTCTCCGCTATGCGGCCCGTTCGTGCTCTTAACAGTCAATCTTCTTAGAAGACCCTGAACTAGTTAAGGTTAAAACGACAGATTTATGTCACTTGAGAGCCATCTTATGGGATGAAAGGCTTTCATGCCATGCTTCTTCGAAGCAAAAAACTGAGTGTTTTCAAAACAAATCCTTTTTTGGTCATGCCTTGCAAGCTGGCTTAACAAATATTTGAGATATACATGTTTATATTTTTTGTTTTTGTTTTGCAGAGATTTTTTATTTCTTTTCATCATACTTTTAAGCAAATACTGAGTTTCCGAGTCATACAAATCTAGGTTATATTGCTCTATATTGAGCCTATTATGGCTTTACAAGCCGCCCAAGTTGTTATATCCAAAACTGGTTTTGACCATGGGTCATTGGGTTGTAACCCGCCCTGGTCTGTGCTTGTGAGTGGCAAGATAAGACTTGATGGATCTTTTCCAAATCATATGTGAAGACTTCAAGAAATTTAAACATTACTAAAGGATCAGAAACCATCGGCGATAGGCCCTCCGGCCACACACGCTCGGCAAAATGAGGTCGTGTGTAATGGGCGAGCGATCAAATACGATTGTACGTACGGTTGTATTAAAAAATACAATTATATAGGCCAAATTGTTTCCAGTCGTAAGTACATCCCACACAGTCAATCTCGGCTAAACATTTCCATTCGTATGTACATTCCACACAGACAATCCAAGGAATACGTTTCCGTTAGTATGTACATCCCACATAGTCGATCCAAGAAGTACGTTTCCATTCGTATATACATCCCACATAGTCACTCCAAGGAAAACTTTTCCGTTCGCATGTGCATAACACACAATTTTCCCCATTAAATAATTTGTGATAGCGTTGCCATTGCACATGGTATTAACAATTTTACCATTTGCGTTGTTGAATGCATCACACATGGTGCATAGAAGAAACTATGTTGCATAGTCTATCCATCACACACACTTTTTATGTGGTAAACGTTTGCGCAAGGTGGCCTAACACAAAAGAGTTTTCAAGAGGAAGTCATGTGTGATTGTTCTTTGATCCAACACTGTTTATTCCTAGAAACTGTGTGCGTTGCCTGAGGTCATCGCCCACTGTGTTTTATAAATAACTGTTTGCAATAGAAAAACCCAATTAGTAGGTTAATCAAACATTAGCAGGCTAATTGTCCTATTATTCATAATCCATTTATTACTCTAATTGACATTTCATATTAAGCACACAATATATTTCATTTTCTTATTAAGGAAGCGGGATTTCATAATTGAAATACATTAGAGTACAACATCATATAGCTTCAGCACTCAGCTACCCCATTACACAACTACACCAGTGAAATGATCGAGAAGAGGTGTCTAGAGGGGGGTGATTAGACCCTCAACAAGCAAAAGTAGCAGTTTTTAACTTCTTTAAGTTGAGGTGGAGTTTTAGCACAAGTTTAAGCATTCATAATACATTTCAAGCAAGCATGGCAAGAGTATATGATAGAGGCGAGGGTGTCCCAATCTTTTGATGAGATGATAACTATCGATTTGGTGGAGACGACTTTGACGATCCGACTACAAACGTGCACGACGTTGCGCCTTAGCAATCGCTAAACCAATCTCCTGAGGTTACTGACGATGCCGGAAGCACGGTCAGCCTGACCACGAAGGTCTATTCCTGCAAGCAATCGAAGAACGAGCAAGAATATGATAAAGCAATCTGAATATTGCAAATATATATGAGGTATTGATAATGGTGGGGATCCGTAAGTGGTCTTGGTCTGGTCATTGGACACAAACGAAGTACACGAAGTTGCAATGGCTAACTTTTAACTAAACAAATCCCAAAGAAAAAGCTACTAGATGGATCTACTTATATAGGAGCAAGGGGTGGCGGCCAAGGAGGTGGGAGGACGTCCCAAGGCAGCCTAAAACTAACCCTAGGTCGTACAAGGCTCATGGGCCCAAGTGGAGGTGATGCAACACCTTTGGGCTTGTAGTTTGACTCGAATTCTGCTGCAACGTCAGATTGTTTCGTCCGTAACTCAACGCTCCAGACGAATTTGAAGGTGAATCCAATTGGGTTGGAAAAAGCACGAAATCTAGTTTCCAACAAAAAAAGAATCACCCAATTCGGAGTCCGTATGAAAAAGTTGTTGGCGTTTTGAGTCAGGTATGTCTGTGCAGTCCGAATCTGAATCCAGAACGTGAAAGACTTAGACTCTATCTTCTCTTGGCCCAAAAGTGACGTGAGAGGACTTTTTGAACACAACATAAACTTCTCATTTTCCCTTATCTTCATATGTGGATTGTACAAATGTCCCATACACCTGCAATTAGACAAAACACAAAAATGTGTGAAGTATTTTTGTTCTGGATAACATAAATAGATTATTGAATAGTTTGCATTAGAAATCACCTGACAAATATGCATGTATGCAATATTTTTGGTCGTATCCAAGGTAGTCATGTCCTCATCATCCTCCCCTTTTTGAAAACAAAGCCGTCCTCGGCGTTGCTTAATCTGAAATGTGGCTAACAAAAGAGACAAGGTGTACATGTTGTATATGTATATGTCATCCAGTTTAACTTCCCTTGATTTTTGCACGTATGACACATGTATACATGAGTAACTTTCATAGTTCATAAAAACTAAATCCAAAAAATTATCACAAGAAGTAGAAGGCATGAAAATATTAGAACTCGGTTTGCACATATAAGTGAAGCTCTTATTCATTTCAAAAGATTCGCAATGTTCATCATTAAACCATCCCAACTTTGGTGAATAAACCTTACTTGCATCAAATTTACATGCTACAACATGCTTAAATAAGCAAACATGCAATAAGTCATTGCACACAGAATCATCACCAAGATTGGAGGCCATATCAAAATGATTAAACATTAGTTCTTTTGCATCAACAGTTAGTTCAATGGGTGCACTCAAAATTATTGATATTTCAGTTGTTTGATCACATGACGCATTCATGACAGTAACAAGATTCTCTAAAATAGGTGGTGTGCTCAAATCAACAGGTAACTCAATACGTGACGCATTCAAGTTAACTAGGCATGCATCATTCTCATGTGAAGTTATATCATCAATACCTTTACTGTTACCTTGAGGCAAAGATGTAGCTGATGTAGGTACGGACGTTGACAATGTACCATACCCTTGAGATGATGCCGCGCTCATAATCCGAGGTGCAATGATGGAGGAACCCACCGGCGGTGGCGAGCATGAACTGGAATAGTAGTTGTTGTAGTCACCTAATGCATCCTCTGTCTCTCAAAGGTACAAGCACGGACATACATACCAGTAATGCAACAAGGAATATACTGAAATCTTGCCTGAATATCATGGTTCAAACCACCAAAAAATCTATTCATTGTATCATTCTCAGATTCTTCTATGTCACAATGATGCATATAAGATTTGAACTCTTGGTAGTAAGCATGAACAGTGTTGTTGCCTTGTTTAAATTGTTCAAATTTGCGAAGCAATTCACGACGATAATAAGGAGGGAAAAATTGTTGTCTCATTACAGCTTTCAAAACTTTCCAAGTTGTGGGTTGGTTATCAATGTTTTTCTTACAATGTACACTCCACCAAACAGAAGCAAAATCAGTAAATGCTCTAGTGGCTGCTCGCACTCGCTCAAGTTCAGAAAAGTCATGGTGACTAAAAACTTGTTCTACTTCAAGCTCCCAAGCTAGATATGTAGTAGGATTAAATCTACCCTCAAATGACGGTAAAAAGATAACCTGACCATGTGCTTGTGTGTGTTGTCCCAACTCTCGTGATGGTGAAGATGTGTCCGTCGTCCAAGAACTTCTATCTTCACAACTTGTCATGATTAGTAGAAACAAGAAACAAAATTCAAGAATAATGTTCCTATGAACTACTAGGGCGTGGTGGTAAAGCGCTCACAGTAAAGCAAATATCAATATCTTACAAGTTCTTACCAAGCAACAGGTGGTGACAGGCAACCAACGGTGTCAAATAACTCTGAAGATTGTGTAAAGCGATTGCCAGGGGAACGTACGTATACACGGTGTAGAAATATGTGGAGCTGGGTTGGCTATATATGGTAGCAAAAGATTAGCAATAATCAATTCAGAGATGCAATGTTGAATAAACGCTCAACGACGGTACTGTGCTGGTCCTAGGCTAGACCGAACTAGAGACGCGAGCCTAGAACACTAATGAGGTCACGTCGTAGCACAACTAGCATCAATGAAGGATACTAAGTAGCTCTGGACAGCAAGATATAAGTGAAGATCACAACGGCAGTAAAGATAATGATGTGAAACAACAGCCAAGCAGGATATATCAACAACTTTGTCTCCAAGTTTCCTCTGAAAAAGTTTGTGCCGATTTTTTTGATTTTTTTCTCCTTTTTTCTCTGACTTTTTTTCTCTTTTTTTTCTCTTTTTTTTCTCTCTTTTTTTCTCCCTCTTTCCAAAACAAACTAGATAAGACGCAGATTGGATCAAGCGAAGATGTGAACGATCTCAACTATTATTATGACAATGAATGGTGGGTAGCACGTGGTGGAAATTGATGGATGGGTGGTGGACAGCGGAAGAGATAATGATGCAGCGGTGGCGTGACTAATGTGAACAGAACTCGAAACTCTAAACGAACTAGACACTAAGACCAGCAACTCGACACGACGATGCAACCGATAATTCAACTATGCAAGCAATGAAAAGAAAATTGCAAAGGCTCAGACTGGCTTGGACCAAGGATGAATAGATCTAACTCTTTTTTGTGGCTTTTTCTTAGACAATAGGTAAGAAAATAAATCTAATCTAGGAAAACTGGAAATTCTCACCGAGCAACCTGAAAACTGATACCAATTGATAGAGGCGAGGGTGTCCCGATCTTTCGATGAGATGATAACTATCGATTTGGTGGAGACGACTTTGACGATCCGACTACAAACGTGCATGACGTTGCGCCTTAGCAATCGCTAAACCAATCTCCTGAGGTTACTGACGATGCCGGAAGCACGGTCAGCCTGACCACGAAGGTCTATTCCTACAAGCAATCGAAGAACGAGCAAGAATATGATAAAGCAATCTGAATATTGCAAATATATATGAGGTATTGATAATGGTGGGGATCCGTAAGTGGTCTTGGTCTGGTCGTTGGACACAAACGAAGTACACGAAGTTGCAATGGCTAACTTTTAACTAAACAAATCCCAAAGAAAAAGCTACTAGATGGATCTACTTATATAGGAGCAAGGGGTGGCGGCCAAGGAGGTGGGAGGACGTCCCAAGGCAGCCTAAAACTAACCCTAGGTCGTACAAGGCTCATGGGCCCAAGTGGAGGTGATGCAACACCTTTGGGCTTGTAGTTTGACTCGAATTCTGCTGCAACGTCAGATTGTTTCGTCCGTAACTCAACGCTCCGGACGAATTTGAAGGTGAATCAAATTTGGTTGGAAAAAGCACGAAATCTAGTTTCCAACAAAAAAAGAATCACCCAATTCGGAGTCCGTATGAAAAAGTTGTTGGCGTTTTGAGTCAGGTATGTCTGTGCAGTCCGAATCTGAATCCAGAACGTGAAAGACTTGGACTCTATCTTCTCTTGGCCCAAAAGTGACGTGAGAGGACTTTTTGAACACAACATAAACTTCTCATTTTCCCTTATCTTCATATGTGGATTGTACAAATGTCCCATACACCTGCAATTAGACAAAACACAAAAGTGTGTGAAGTATTTTTGTTCTGGATAACATAAATAGATTATTGAATAGTTTGCATTAGAAATCACCTGACAAATATGCATGTATGCAATATTTTTGGTCGTCTCCAAGGTAGTCATGTCCTCATCAGTATATGAGCACCGGAAAGTAAAGTATGCAAGTTGCAAGAAAGTAAAGGGATGGGATTGGAGTGTGCAAACGCAATTGGAGACACAAAGATTTTTGGCATGGTTTCGATAGGTGGTGTCATCGTACATCCACATTGGTGGAGACTTCAACCCATGAAGGGTAACGGTTGTGCAATTCCACGGAGGGCTCCACCCACAAAGGGTCCACGAAGAAGCAACCTTGTCTATCCCACCATGGCCATCGCCCATGAAGGACTTGCCTCACTTGGGTAGATCTTTACGAAGTAGGCGATCTCCTTGCCCTTACAAACTCATTGGTTTGACTCCACAATGTTGACGGAGGCTCCCAAGTGACACCTAACCAATCTAAGAGACATCACTCTCCAAAAGGTAATAGATGGTGTGTTGATGATGAACTCCTTGCTCTTGTGCTTAAAATGATAGTCTCCCCAACACTCAACTCTCTCACACACATATTTGGCTATGGTGGAAAGATGATTTGAGTGGAAAGCAACTTGGGGAAGGCTAGAGATCAAGATTCTCGTGGTTGGATTGGAATGTCTTGGTCTCAACACATGAGTAGGTGGTTCTCCCTTAGAAAATGAGTAGTGTAAGTGTAGGCACGTTCTCATGGCTCTCTCATAAATGGAGAGGAGGGTGGAGGGGTATATATAGCCTCTGCACAAAATCTAACTGTTACACACATTTGAACCAACTCGGTCCGACCAAATATATAAACTCGGTGAGACCGATTCAGTTCAAAATGTGAATGTTAGGCTTTTCGGTGGAACCGACATGATCAACTCGGTGGGACCGATGAGCTAGGGTTGGGACAAACCTTATCTCTGTTTTACTGATTATGTGAACTCGGTGAGACCGATTTCAGTAATAGGCTAACAGAGAGTTGGTCAAACAAACTCGGTGGGGCCGACTGCATATCTCAGTGAGACCGAAATAGTTGCAACAGGCAACAGAGAGTTTGCAAGCCCATCTCGGTAAGACCGAGATCCCATCGATGAGACCGAGGAGATTAGGTTTTTTGGCAGTGGCTATGTCAAGTGAACTTGGTGGTGCCGGATGAATCAAATCGGTGGGGCCGAGTTTGACTTTCGGTTTTGGACATATTTGGATTTGAGAAAATGGTTGAGGGCTTTGGAGCATATCACTAAGCACTTTGAGCAAGTAGATTATTAGGAAACACCTCATCCCCTCTTAATAGTATTGGCTTTTCGTATGGACTCAATGTGATCTCGGATCACTAAAAATAGAAATGAAGAGTCTTGAGCTTTTGCCAATATTTGTCCTTAGCATCTTGAAGGGGTTCCTTATCCCGTTGTCCATGCCACACCTTTTTTGAACTTTCTGAAATATACTAGATGAAAGTATTAGTACAACAAGAGATATGTTGACATTAATTACCAAAATCACCCAGGGAGCACTTGTGCTTTCAATCTCCCCCTTTTTGGTAATTTATGACAACATACATCAAAGCTTTAGATAAAGATATGAAGAGTAATAGGTCAAGCTTTGGAAAGACATGTAACATGCATAGGCTCACCCTACATGTATTCAGTAATGTAAAGATTGTATGTAAGAGCATGTGAATGCATAAGCAAGTCAGAGCAAGCAATGAGTTACATGTATCTTGGCTATATGCATCAGCTCAAATGATGTAAATATAAGAAATGTACCTTCATGTTCATGAGGCCTTCTTGCAAACAATATGTACATCAACAAGAGATCATCATGAACATGAGTGTGATGCATATACTTACCTTGTGGTCTTCAGATGGCTTTGGAAGAGGTGAATCTTGAGAAAACAGGGTTAGATAACACAAGAACACCTACTAAATAGAGAAAATTGAGAAAACCACAAGAGTACCAAGACTGGGATGACATGTAGAGAGTGAGTACTTCGTACTCTATTTGGATATAGACATGTCCCCAAAGATTAAAGAGATGCAATGAATTCCAAAGATTTTCTTCCCTTAGATATGAACTCATTCTCTCCCTGAATCTGATATTGGATAACGGGAGAAGATAGGGAAAAAGAAAATCAGAACAAAGCAACATATGCTAACATGTCTTTCCCCTCTTAAAGACATGTGACTTCTCTCCACTATGGTTAATAAGCTTCTAGAGAAGCTAAAATGTGCTTTCTCTCTTATGTGATCAGCTTTGATGTGCTCTCTCTCCCCCTTTGACATCAATTTCCAAGAAGGGATCTTCTGGAGCATGAGTCATATAGGTTTGGTCCTTGAGTCACATAACAAAGCAGCATGTAATTTAAGATGCTAGTAGAGGATAAGAACCATCGAGTGGAGATGGAAAGAAATGACAAAGGCAATGTCAAAATGTTTTCTTAGTACTGAAATCGGTAACGCCGAGTTATTTTCATCGGTGACACCAATTTGGAGTTGTCATAGATGATGCATATCGGTTTGACCGCGTTTGTCCTTGTACTGATGAACAATCTACAATGCATTATTGTAGTTTGGTCTAGCCGATAGGCAGAAGTCAGTGAGACCGAGTTCAATACAGAGGAATTTTTTTTTCATCTCAGCTCACTTGGCAAATAAAATCTCACAAGGATTTGCAAGGAATTAACTGAAAGATTTGCAATGAATTAGATGCAGAGAATACAAAGAAAATAACAAACAAAAGAAAAGAAATCTTGACAAAGTTTTTTTGAAAGGGGAACCAATAAGCAAGAAACAAATGCAAGAACGCAAGGAAACACTATAGAACTTCATCTAGAAGGGGTCGGCGACAAAGTCACCTAGAGTATATTGACTGAGGAGTCTGAAGGAAATATGCCCTAGAGGCAATAATAAAGTTGTTATTTATATTTCCTTATATCATGATAAATGTTTATTATTCATGCTAGAATTGTATTAACTGGAAACTTAGTACACGTGTGAATACATAGACAAACAGAGTATCACTAGTATGCCTCTACTTGACTAGCTCGTTAATCAAAGATGGTTAAGTTTCCTAGCCATGGACAAAGAGTTGTCATTTGAAGAACGAGATCACATCATTAGAGAATGATGTGATTGACTTGACCCATCTGTTAACTTAGCACGTGATCGTTTGGTTTACTGCTATTGCTTTCTCCATAACATATATATGTTCCTATTACTATGCGATTATGCAACTCCCGATTACCGGAGGAACACTTAGTGTGCTATCAAATGTCACAACGTAACTAGGTGACTATTACGATGCTCTACAAGTGTATCCGATGGTGTTTGTTGAGTTGGCATAGATCAAGATTAGGATTTGTCACTCCGTGTATCGGAGAGCTATCTCTGGGCCCTCTCCGTAATGCGCATCACTATAAGCCTTGAAAGAAATGTGACTAATGAGTTTGTTACAGGATGTTGCATTACAAAACTATTAAAGAGACTTGCTGATAATGAGATTGAACTAGGTATTGAGATACCGACGATCGAATCTTGGGCAAGTAACATACCGATGACAAAGGGAACAACGTATATTATTATACGGTTTGACCGATAAAGATCTTCATAGAATATGTAGGAACCAATATGAGCATCCAGATTCCGCTATTGGTTATTGACCGGAGATGATTCTCGGTCATGTCTACATAGTTCTCGAACCCGTAGGATCCGCACGCTTAATGTTCGGTGACGAGCAGTATTATGAGTTTATGTGTTTTGATGTACCGAAGGTAGTTCGGAGTCTTGGATATGATCATGGACATGACGAGGAGTCTCAGAATAGTCGAGACATAAAGATCGATATATTGGAAGCCTATGTTTGGACATCGGTATGGTTTCGGATGAGCTCGCGCATTTACCAGAGTACCGGGAGGTTACCGGAACCCCCCGGGGAGTATATGGGCCTTATTCGGCCTTAGTGGAAAAGAGGAGAGGAAGGGAAAGGTGGAGGGCGTGCCCCCCTAGCACAATCAATTGGGTGGGGGCGCCCCCCTTCCTTCCTTCTCTCTCCCCCTTCCTTCTCTCCTACTCCTACTAGGGAAAGGGGTGGAATCCTACACCCGGTGGGAGTAGGACTCCCCTAGGGCGCGCCATAGAGAGGGCCGGCCCTTCCAGCCTCCACTCCTTTATATATGGGGGAGGGGGCACCCCATAGACACACAAGTTGATCTCTTAGCCATGTGCGGTGCCCCCTCCACAGATTTCCATCCCGGCCATATCGTTGTAGTGCTTAGGCGAAGCCCTACATCGGTAACTTCATCATCACCGTCATCACGCCGTCATGCTGACGAAGCTCTTCCCCGACACTCAGCTGGATCTAGAGTACATGGGATGTCACCGAGCTAAACGTGTGCAGATCGTGGAGGTGCCGTACCTTCGGTACTAGCATCGGTCGGATCGTGAAGACGTACGACTACATCAACTGCATTGTCATAACGCTTTCGCTTACGGTCTACGAGGGTATGTGGACAACACTCTTCCCATCTCATTGCTATGCATCACCTAGATGGATCTTGCATGTGCGTAGGAATTTTTTCGAAATTACTGTGTTTCCCAATAGTGGCATCCGAGCTAGGTCTATGCGTAGATGTTATATGCACGAGTAGAACACAAAGGAGTTGTGGGCGTGGGTATATACATATTGCTTGCTGTCACTAGTTGATTCTTGATTCAGTGGTATTGTTGGATGAAGCGGCTCAGACCGACATTACGCGTACACTTATGCGAGACTGGTTCTATTGACGTACTTCACACACAGGTTGCTGGTGGGTGTCAGTTTTTCCAACTTTAGTTGAATCGGATTCAATGAATAGGGTTCCTTCTGAAGATCAAAAAGTAATCACTATACCACGTTGTGGTTTTTGATGCGTAGGTAAGAGAGGTTCTTGATCAGCCCGTAGCAGCCACATAAAACTTGCAACAACAAAGTAGAGGACGTCTAACTTGTTTTTGCAGGGCATGTTGTGATGTGATATGGTCAAGACATGATGCTAAATTTTATTGTATGAGATGATCATGTTTTGCAACAGAGTTATCGGCAACTGGCAGGAGCCATATGGTTGTAACTTTATTGTATGAAATGCAATCGCCATGTAATTGCTTTACTTTATCACTAAGTGGTAGCGGTAGTCATAGAAGCAATAGTTGGCGACACGGCAACGATGCTTCGATGGAGATCAAGGTGTCAAGCCGGTGACGATGGTGATCATGACGGTGCTTTGGATATGGAGATCAAAGGCACAAGATGATGATGGCCATATCATATCACTTATATTGATTGCATGTGATGTTTATCCTTTATGCATCTTATTTTGCTTAGTTCAGCGGTAGCATTATAAGATGATCTCTCACTAAATTTCAAGGTACAAGTGTTCTCCCTGAGTATGCACCGTTGCTACAGTTCGCCGTGCGGAGACACCACGTGATGATTGGGTGTGATAAGCTCTACGTTCACATACAATGGGTGCAAGCCTGTTTTGCACACGCGGAATACTCGGGTTAAACTTGACGAGCCTAGCATATGCAGATATGGCCTCGGAACACTGAAACCGAAAGGTTGAGCGTGAATCATATAGTAGATATGATCAACATAGTGATGTTCACCATTGAAAACTACTCCACCTCACGTGATGATCGGACATGGTTTAGTTGATATGGATCACATGATCACTTAGATGATTAGATGTATGCCTATCTAAGTGGGAGTTCTTAAGTAATTTGATCAATTAAACTTTAATTTATCATGAACTTAGTACCTGATAGTATTTTGCATGTCTATGTTGTTGTAGATAGATGGCCTGTGCTGTTGTTCCGTTGAATTTTAATGCGTTCCTAGAGAAAGCTAAGTTGAAAGATGATGGTAGCAATCACACGGACTGGGTCCGTAACTTGAGGATTATCCTCATTGCTGCACAGAAGAATTACGTCCTGGAAGCACCCCTAGGTGACAAACCCGCTGCAGGAGCAACGCCAGATGTTGTGAACACCTAGCAGAGAAAAGCTGATGACTACTCGATAGTTCAGTGTGCCATGCTTTACGTCTTATAACCGGGACTTCAACGACGTTTTGAACGTCATGGAGCATATGAGATGTTCCAGGAGTTGAAGTTAATATTTCAAGCAAATGCCCAGATTGAGAGATATGAAGTCTCCAATAAGTTCTACAGCTACAAAATGGAGGAGAATAGTTCTGTCAATGAACATATATTCAGAATGTCTGGGTGCCACAACCACTTGACTCAGCTGGGAGTTGGGGGCTGTTTGGATTGTGACTATCTTTGCCATATATTGCCACATGATTTTTGCCACACTTGCCTTAGTTGAGTTGCTCAAATTGTTAGCCACACTTTGGCTTGCCTAAGGGAATCTTGCCACACTTTTTGTGTCTATGACATGTGGGGTTCACTGCTCATAAAAAATTCCTTGCCTTAGGTGTGGCTAGAACCAAACACCTACCTAATTTGATCAAACTTGCCTAAGGTTAGGTGTGGCAGAGTGTGGCAAGGTGTGGCTGGGAACCAAATAGCCCCTTAATCTTCCTCATGATAGTGTCATTGACAGAGTTCTTCAATCACTGTCACCAAGCTACAAGATCTTCGTGATGAACTATAATATGTAATGGATGGATAAGACGATTCCCGAGCTCTTCGCAATGCTAAAGGCTACAGAGGTAGAAATCAAGAAGGAGCATCAAGTGTTGATCGTCAACAAGACCACCAGTTTCAAGAAAAAGGGTAAAGGGTAGAAGGGGAACTTCAAGAAGAACAACAAGCAAGTTGGTGCTCAAGTGAAGAAGCCCAAGTCTGGACCTAAGCCTGAGACTGAGTGCTTCTACTGCAAAGGGACTGGTCACTGGAAGCGGAACTGCCCCAAGTATTTGGCGGAGAAGAAGGATGGCAAAGTGAAAGGTATATTTGATATACATGTTATTGATGTGTACCTTACTAATGCTCGCAGAAGTGCCTGGGTATTTGATTCTGGTTTTGCTAATATTTGCAACTCAAAACAGGGGCTACGGATTAAGTGAAGATTGGCTAAGGACGAGGTGAGGATGCGCATGGGAAATGGTTCCAAAGTCGATGTGATCGTCGTCGGCACGCTACCTCTACATCTACCTTCGGGATTAGTTTTAGACCTAAATAATTGTTATTTGTTGCCAGTGTTGAGCATGAACATTATATCTGGATCTTGTTTGATGCAAGACGATTATTCATTTAAATCAGAGAATAATGGTTGTTTTTATTATATGAGTAATATCTTTTGTGGTCATGCACCCTTGATGAGTGGTCTATTTTTACTAAATCTTGATAGTAGTGATACACATGTTCATAGTATTGAAGCCAAAAGATATAAGTTTAATAATGAGAGTGCAACTTATTTGTGGCACTGTCATTTAGGTCATATTGGTGTAAAGAGCATGAAGAAACTCCATGCTGATGGGCTTTTGGAATCACTTGATTATGAATCACTTGATGCTTGCGAACCATGCCTCATGGGCAAGATGAGTAAGACTCCGTTCTCCGGAACAATGGAGCGAGCAAAAAACTTATTGGAAATAATACATAATGATGTATGCGGCCCAATGAGTGTTGATGGTCGTGGCGGGTATCATTATTTTCTTACCTTCACAAATGATTTGAGCATATATGGGTATATCTACTTGATGAAACATAAGTCTGAAACATTTGAGAAGTTCAAAGAATTTCAGAGTGAAGTGGAAAATCATCGTAACAAGAAAATTAAGTTTTTACGATCTGATCATGGAGGTGAATATTTGAGTTATGAGTTTGGTCTTCATTTGAGACAATGTGGAATAGTTTCGCAACTCATGCCACCTGGAACACCACAGCGTAATGGTGTGTCCGAACGTCGTAACCGCACTTTATTAGATATGGTGCGATCTATGATGTCTCTCACTGATTTACCGCTATCGTTTTGGGGTTATGCTTTAGAGACGGATGCATTCACGTTAAATAGGGCACCATCAAAATCCATTAAGAAGACACCTTATGAACTGTGGTTTGGCAAGAAACCCATGTTGTCGTTTCTTAAAGTTTGGGGCTGTGATGCTTATGTGAAAAACCTTCAACCTGATAAGCTCGAACCCAAATCGGAGAAAAGTGTCTTCATAGGATACCCAAAGGAAACTGTTGGGTACACCTTCTATCATAGATCCGAAGGCAAGATATTTTTTGCTAAGAATGGATCCTTTCTAGAGAAGGAGTTTCTCTCGAAAGAAGTGAGTGGGAGGAAAGTAGAACTTGACGAGGTAATTGTACCTACTCCCTTATTGGAAAGTAGTTCATCACAGAAATCAGTTCCAGTGAGTCCTACACCAGTAAGTGAGGAAGCTAATGATGATGATCATGAAACTTCTAATTTAGTTACTACCGAACCTCGTAAGTCAACCAGAGTAAGATCCGCACCAGAGTGGTACGGTAATCCTGTTCTGGTGGTCATGTTACTTGACCATGACGAACCTACGAACTATGAGGAAGCGATTATGAGCCCAGATTCCGCAAAATGGCTTGAGGCCATGAAATCTGAGATGGGATCCATGTATGAGAACAAACTATGTACTTTGGTTGACTTGCCCGATGATCGGCAGGCCATAGAGAATAAATGGATCTTCAAGAAGAAGACTGATGTTGACGGTAATATTACTGTCTATAAAGCTCGACTTGTTGCGAAAGGTTTTCGACAAGTTCAAGGAGTTGACTACGATGAGACCTTCTCACCCGTAGCGATGCTTAAGTCCGTCTGAATCATGTTAGCAATTGCCGCATTTTATGATTATGAAATTTGGCAAATGGATGTTAAAACTGCATTCCTTAATGGATATCTTAAAGAAGAGTTGTATATGATGCAACCAGAAGGTTATGTCGATCCAAAAGGTGCTAACAAAGTAACATGTTCCAAATTTGATAAATAGTACTATCACAAACCAATCCGGTCCAGGCATGGTTTTTGTTCTACTTTGACAAGCAAAATAAACAAAGGTACTAGCATGATCCCCAAATCTGTTGCTTGCCCTGGGCAAAATGATCCACTATAAAACATTTCCAATCAAATATGATCTAGTTCTTCATGTAATTGTTCATGTACACTGACTAAATGACCGGGACCAACACTGTAGAACTATTACAGAACCAACACTACAAGTAACAGATCCCATGGCTACAGAGTACACTGACTGAAAGTAGCAGAATCAATACTGAAACAATTGCAGACAACACTGACCAAGAACCAAAACAAGACCGGTGCTTGCATTGCAGCTGCGCTGGGACATGGAGGAAGCCGGCAAGAGTCTCACGTGCGAGATGATGACGTTGAGGACGGCGACCGAAATGGCGAGGTAGACGGTGGACGGGACCGCAGGTCAGCGAGCTCGACGGCGACCAAGACGACGAACAAGAGGCGGGAGGAACGCCGGCGGCAGCAGACCAGCAGAGATGTTCAGGGGCAGCCGGCGGCGGCGGCAGGTCAACAGAGAAGGTCGGGGCGGCCGGTAGAGAAGGTCGGGGGAGGCCGAGGGCGGCAGAGATGGCCGGCGGCGGCAGAAATCATCGGGAGCGGCCTACAGAGATCGTGGGGGCAGCGGCAGAGATGGACTAGGGCAGCGCAATCAGACGGCTGGGTTGACCCGTCTGGTCCATCGGGTCACATGGTGCCGGCTCCGCTGACCCGTTTTATGTTTCGAGGCCAACCCACCTGGCCCATTGGCCCTGAGATTTCGGGCCGGGTCGGTGACCCAGCGAGCCGAACCGACCCATTCCCATCTTGAGCTGGGAGGTTGTTTAACACAAACTTCCTCCTCAATTTCACCATTTAGAAAAGCACTTTTCATGTCCATTTGGTATAATATAATATCATGATGATTGGCATAAGCAAGTAAGATGCGTATGGACTCAAGTCTAGCAACGGGGGCATATGTCTCACCATAGTCCATACCTTCAACTTGAGTGTAGCCTTGGGCGACGAGATGAGCCTTTTTGCATACAACTTGTCCATCTTCGTATTGCTTATTCTGAAACACCCATTTGGTTCCAACGACATTTTGGTTGTTTTCCGGCTTTTCTACCAATGTCCACACTTGGTTCCTCTCGAAGTTTTTAGCTCTTCGTGCATGGCATTCACCCAATCCGGATCATCAAGAGCTTATTTAACCTTCATAGGTTCAATACTAGAGATGAATGAATAATGTTCACAAAAATTAGCCAAATGAGTTTTAGAGCGAGTAATTCTCCCGGTTTGAATATCATCAAAGATTTGTTCGACGGGATGGTCTCTTGAAACTCTTGCTCTAACTCGTGAGAGCTATTGTTTGGGTCGGGGTGGAACATCCTCTTCATCATCTTGTTCTTCCTGTTAGCCTTCTTCATTCTTGGTGATGTTGTTCTCTTGTGGAGGTGGAGAAGAAGGTTGATGAGGTTCATCTTGGTGTACTTCCACGTTTTCCTCATCTTGGCGTGTCCCACTTGTGGATGCCACCATTGTCGGTGTAAAAACCGGCGGATCTTGGGTAGGGGGTCCCGAACTATGCGTCTAGGGTCGATGGTAACAAGAGATAGGGGACACGATGTTTACCTAGGTTCGGGCCCTCTCTATGGAGGTAATACCCTACTTCCTGCTCGATTGATCTTGATGAATACGAGTATTACAAGAGTTGATCTACCACGAGATCGTAATGGCTAAACCCTATAAGTCTAGCCCATGAATATGGTAATGAGTATATATGTTGTCCTCTCCGGACTATCCCTTCGGTTTATATAGACACCGAGGGGATCTAGGGTTTACATGGAGTCGGTTACATAAGAAGGAATCTTCGGTCGCCAAGCTTGCCTTCCACGCCAAGTAGAGTCCAATTCGGACACGGTGCAATCTTCGGTCTTCATGTCTTCACAGCCCATCAGTCCGGCCCATGGATAACAGGCCGGACGCCCGAGGATGTCACGCCCTCGATGCGGCTATATCTCCCACGTGTCGAAGCACGACTTAGAGGCATAACCGCATTGAAAGCAATGTCGCAAGTGAGGTAATTTTCACACAACCCATGTAATACATAAGGGAAAGAGATACATAGTTGGCTTAGAATCGCCACTTCACACAAATACATGAATAAAGCATTACATCAACCAGGTACAATCAAGGTCCGACTACGGAACCAAAATAAAAGAAGACTACCCCAAAAGCTACACAGATCACCGATCGACCCCAACTGGGCTCCACTACTGATCAACTAGAAAAGAAACAACACAAAGGACAAGATCTTCGTCGAGCTCCTCCTTGAGCTTGGTTGCGTCATCTGCACGGTTCAACGGCACCTGCAAGCTGGTTTTGGAAGTATCTGTGAGTCATGGGGACTCAGCAATCTCACACCCTCGCGATCAAAACTATTTAAGCTTATGGGTAAAGGTAAAGGTATGAGGTGGAGCTGCAGCAAGCGACTAGCATATATGGTGGCTAAACATACGCAAATGAGAGCGAGAAGAGAAGGCAAGGCACGGTCGATAAAACTATGATCAAGAAGTGATCCTAGAACAACCTACGTCAAGCATACCTCCAACACCATATTCACTTCCCGGACTCTGCCGAGAAGAGACCATCACGGTTACACACGCGGTTGATGTATTTTAATTAAGATCAACTTCAGGTTTTCTACAACCGGACGACATTAACAAATTCCCATCTGCCCATAACCGCGGGCACGGCTTTCGAAAGTTCATAACCCTGCAGGGGTGTCCCAACTTAGCCCATCACAAGCTCTCACGGTCAACGAAGGATATTCCTTCTAGCGGGAAGCCCTGATCAGGCTTGGAATCCCGGTTACAAGACATCCTCGACAATGGTAAAACAAGTCCAGCAAGACCGCCCGATGCGCCGACATCCTGATGGGAGCTGCACATATCTCGTTCTCAGGGCAACACCGGATGAACACTACGTACAGCTAAAACCAGCCCTCAAGTTTCCTCGAGGTGGCGCCGCAAGTGGCTCTGTTTCGGACCAACACTTAGACAAGCACTAGCCCAGGGGGGTTAAAATAAAGATGACCCTTGGGCTGGCCTAACCCAAGGGAAAAAGAGGCTAGGTGGCGAATGGTAAAACCAAGGTTGGGCCTTGCTGGAGGAGTTTTATTCAAAGCGAACTGTCAAGGGGTTCCCATTACAACCCAACCGCGTAAGGAATGCAAAATCCGGGAACATAACACCGGAATCAGATGCACAGTTTGGAAATGGCAAGCAAAACAAATATGGCACCGGTCTGCAATAATCAGCAAGTAGCCATCTAAATGCAACAAGTTAAATATGCTACAGCACTCAAACATGGCAACAAAATACATGGTAGGGATCCACTCATGAATCTTAACAAAATATGAACACTGAGCTATGGCTAATTCATCCATTAACAGGTTCAAACAAGCATGGCAAAAGTGCAAATGATAAGAGGATTCAGACTTAGTGAAATTAACACAAGTCTGGAATTTATCATCAGGAAGCACACTTTAGGGCATGAAAACTACATGCTACAGGAACATAACATGGCATAGAAAGGCATGGCATGAAGCTACTCAAAGCACTTAACAAAAGTCCCTTAGTGACCTTGAGCCAAAAGGGATCATAAAATACAATTGCAAGCATGTGAACATGGCAAAAACATAAACAGATCTCAGACTTGGTGAAAAAACTGGAGCATGCAAATCAGTTAACGAGTAGGCATGTTTACGAGCTCGATGCACTCACTACAGAGCATGGCATGACAAACTAAGCATACACCCATCAAGAACATAGGAGCTAGACATGGCAAGAACAACAACATAGCATGCACGGATCAATAGCAACATCCTCGGCAAAATCGCTAATCATGTCAACAATCTGCCAGGATTCACGAAATAGCAAAAGTAGAGCTCGATTGACTCAAGCTAGGGTGCTCCATAAATGCAAACAAAGACATGGAATGATAGAGCACCACAATGTTAACAAAACATCCTCACTGATCATCCTCAAAAGAGGCACGGATCACTAGGAAACAACATGAACATATGGCATAACAACAAAACAGAACAAGGACGTGAAATTCTAAGTCCCTGAAATCAGCATTACCGATTACGCTACTTTGCATGCCTGTGCTAGTCACCACAAATATCACAAAAATACATGGCAAGCACATCTGTAAAGATGGCATGGCATATAACAAAACACATGTACATCTCAGGATCATAGCATGCACACATTAATCATGGCAAAAACGGGAAAATGCCAGTTGCTGAAACGGATTTGACAAATTCACCACATAGCCCTCTTCCAACAGCATTTCGGGCATCAAGATGAGCTCAAATGAAAATGATGCAATGAGATGAAATGATGTACTCGTCGAGGCGAACATTTTGATATGCTACACGCACGAAACGGAGCTACGAGTGCAGAGTTATGATGCGATGCAAATGGGCATATGAATCTGGAAATTTCAGGGACTTGGTGAAATTTTACCTCCACGAAAAGTTAACGGGACGGAGGAAGAGATCCGGGATGGAGGGAACCGGGACACGGTGGGGCGCGTTTGGTTGGGCGCGCCGGTGGATCTGATCCAGGCGGGGGTGCCGGGGCGGATCCGGCGAAGCTCGCCTCTCCAGCGACGAGCACGAGGGCGGCGGCGCCATTATCGGCGTGGGAGCAGGGCGGCGCTCTCCGGCGAAGTTGGCCGCGGCCGGATCCGTGTGGCGACAAGACGGCGGCGAACATATGTGGCAGCAGCGCTGCGGGATCCATGCGGCGCGAGAGATGCCGGCGCGGGCGGCCGGTGGCGCACGCCGGAGCGGCGGCAGCGCAGAGGGAGGACGGCGGCGGCGGCCATGCGGGGAGTCGGGGAGGCGCGGGTGCGGGACGCCTACGGCTCGCGGCGGCGGCGGCCGGGCCAGGTGGGCCGGATCTGGGCTCGCAGGGCCTGGCGCGATGGAGGGGAGCCGGGGTGGTGACGTGGCGGTGCATCATTGGAGGAGCGAGGCGGCGATGCTGATGTGTCGCGACGTGATTCGTTGGAGTGAGGTGGCTGGAGGCGGTGGACACGTCCGGTCCGGGACGGACATGTCCGGCGGCATGCGGGGGGGGGGGATTTTTAGGGTTTCAACTACGCGAGAAATCCGGGAGGCACACATATATATAGGTAGAGGGAGCTAGGAGAGTCCAAATGAGGTGTGGTTTTCGGGCACGCGATCGTGATCGAACGACCGAGATGATGGAGAGGTCTTAGGTGGGTTTTGGGCCAAATTGGAAGGGTGTTGGTATGCAACACACACAAGGCTTTTTCGGTCCCTCGGTTAACCGTTGGAGTATCGAACGAAGTCCAAATGGCACGAAACTTGACAGGCGGTCTACCGGTAGTAAACCAAGGCCGCATGACAAGTCTCGGTCCAATCCGAAAACGTTTAACGCCCGCACACGAAAAGAGGTAAAAGGGGACACTGGGTGACATAGGAGTGCCGGATTGCAAAACGGACAACGGGGAAAATGCTCGGATGCATGAGACGAACATGTATGCAAATGAAATGCACATGATGACATGATATGCAATGCATGAAACGCAAGCAATGACAACGTAACAACAGCGAATAACTGGAGGACACCTGGCACATCGGTCTCGGGGTGTTACAACACTCCACCACTACGAGAGGATCTCGTCCCGAGATCTAGGATGACACCGGGGGAAGAACGGAAAAGAAAGAGAAGAGGTAAAACTAAGTTGCTTCTTTGACAAATGAGTGAGACCAAAGAACCTTGCAAAGGTTGAACAAATGAAAGAAAGAAAGCAATGGAGATGAACAAAGTTGAAAGCACACCGGAAAGAAAGAGGAATAAGAAAGAACCAATTCGGTAGCATTTCGGTTGAAAAGAGATGAAAGACTTGATAAAATGAGAGAGGTTGAGCAAAAGGGACACAACACTCCGGTTAAATGGATAAACCAAGAAAAGAACAGGATCCTGACAAGAACAAGAAGAAGGTTTGAAGAGAGCCGCAACACAATGCCTCCGGAACAAAAGTAAGAATGGAATGAATGAAGGGAAAAAACGAGAGCACGCTTACAACAATGCTAGAACTGATTTGTTGGAAAAACCAACAATGAAAAGAATAGGATTGATATGATCTTATGGAATACATCTCAAATTATGAGGTGACAACCTGCCACTCACAGGAAAAGAATTGGATTGATAAGAACAAGGAGGCGAGAAAAT
Source organism: Triticum urartu (assembly GCF_056163025.1). Lineage (NCBI taxonomy): Eukaryota > Viridiplantae > Streptophyta > Magnoliopsida > Poales > Poaceae > Triticum > Triticum urartu. Next base: position 265,407,482 of record NC_141876.1, read on the forward strand.
TATTTCATCGGGAGGATAAATGAAGAACTTGGATCATTGATAAACACCATAAGAGCGACAATCCTTAAAGCAAAGCTTTAGGTGAAATATAACCCAAGATAATTCCAACAAATAGGTTGATGGGTTTAAAATACCTCATTCTTAACAATATGTGAATCATGAAACATGAGCTCAAATTATCAAGAATGACATAATACCACCTCCAATGATACGGTAGAAAGAATTGCACTCCGGATTGCAAGATGAAGAATGCTTGAGCTCCTTAGAAAAGAACCTCAATGAACATTTCGAGAAGGAATATAAATCCTTGATGAACCATCATGTAGAACCTTCATGAAGAACTCCGGTTAAAAGAACGATCACAAAGAAGTGAAGGATGAAAAGAATAAGGTTGAAGCCTTGAAATGATTAGATGAAGCTTGCGACGAGATAAAAGAGAGATCTTGAAACTCCGGGAAAAGAAAAAGATGAACACAATTGGAATCAAGAAGTTGATGCACCTCTGGAATAAGGAATTAATCGCTTGGATGAACAAGAATAAGAATTACGTTATGCATATCCTTCACCAATTTAAATTGATGACAATCAACATATTTGTCATACTACTTATTCTCGTAGAAAGGATTAAGATAGATATAGCGAAAACATGGGAAAACCTTCAACGAACCACCAGTACAATTGAATGAACGAAGATAACATAAAGAAACACCAGGAAGAATTAGCAAATGAACATGAGAGAGTTTAGATACAAAAGAATGAAGAGATCATGAACTGATTAGAGGATATTTGAACGATGCACCGGTAAGATTTAGAGAAAGAGAGCTGAAAGCTGAGAATGAATACTTCTGAGGTGGTGGCCTTCGGAGAAACAAACTGAAAAGACTCTTGAATTGCTCCGGATGGATGAAAAGAATTCTCACAATCGTAAACAATTATGAGAGGATGGCATCAAGCTAGAGCCATGAATCTCTGACAGAACGCATAAGATATGGAGGAAAAATTCTTCTTCGGTCTTCAAATGTTGAGAATGATGACGAGAAACACCACCATGAATTACTGAGGCACTCCGGAATGAAGAATCACTACAAGAGATCGGGCCTACTATGACGAGCTAAAAAATGTCAACGAATAGCTAATAACGTCACAAATTACCCCCTGGTGACATTTTATGGGTGTCACAAGCATCGTCACGGAATCCCCGTCATAGATTACTCCTAGTGACGGCGCACACGCAAAAACGTCATCGAAATTGGGACCTTCAGTGACATTATATAGAACGTCATCGACTTACTATTTCCATGACGATCAATTAATGTCACATGTTAGGAGAAAATATGCCGTTTTGTACCATATTCGGTGACGAGGCAACGTCACTAACTTTACGCCACATCAACACCCGAGCAGCTATCCCACTAGTAGTGCCATTACTTTTATTATGGATGAAGATGACGCCATCAAAATATATTTACTTTCTTTCAAATCTAATAATGATGAAAATAAGTATTTATTTCACATCACATCACATAAGATTATATAAAAAAGTTGAAGACAAAAAACACATCATAAATTGATATCAAAGACAAATCATATTATGTATGAAATCGTCTCAGCCAAATCATTCTGTAAACAAAAATGGCGGTAAAAAGTTGACTCAAGTTTAACATAGATAATAGACAAGATGAAAACTAATATTAACTAAAGACCACATATGTTATCCTGATGATTGCAATGTAAGGATGGCATTCATGAACCATCTGGTTGGGACTGGGACTGCAGAGTTGCTTGCTGAGTTGCTTGAGCCCTCAAAAAATCAAGCAGATTGTCCCGTCTCCTTTTGCTTCTTTGCCCAGGTTTCAGTCTTCTCTTGCTGGCTCTTTTTTAAAGCTTCCAATTCTTCTTGATGCTTCTTTTGTATCTCTTAAAATGCTCCCTCTCGTGCTTCAAGTCTTGCGACTAACTCCTCCCGATGCCTATAAATGACAAAACACAACAATGTTGCATCGTAATGAGATGAAAACATACAAGATAACAAGGTACAAGGGTACCAATTTAATATAGATAAGTACATTATTAAATGTCAAGGCAAGCATGCCGACGGGCCAATGAAACAGTAAACTCAAGAATAACTTGTAATGTTTTAAAATATGCATAACCAACAGCTTGATTACAGGAAGCATCACCAAAAGGATATCAAGTCAACAACCCAGGTTAAAAGAAGCACTCCTTAGTTGAACTTTCGTTCACTTCAATGAGTGCACCATGCACACATAAGCAAGAAAAAAGAAACAACAAGAACAGAAAGGGAAATAAGATAATTACCTGTCATTTGCATCTCTTGCCTCTCTATCCTTCTATTCAATTCTTTCTTCTAGAAATCGGATCTAGGCTCATGAAGTAGAGCTCCCAGACCTCCCGGATCTTGATGCATACCCCATGCTAGAAAGGATGGTGCTATGGGCGCTTTCTTCCTTTAGAACTTCAGCCACAATCGATGTATCGGATACTGGCTGCTCACCTTCTGATTGTGCTTCCCTTTTTTTTTCCATCGCATTCTATAGTACAAAGAAAAATACTGATGCTAAGGCAAAGTTCATATGCTAGCAATATGAGAATCTATTTCAAGTCAGAAACAATAGAGGAAGAAATCTTACATGAGCTAGAAGTCCCGACTCAGCTCATGCTATCAGTCTTGCTGTTTGTATGGGTGTCTTTGAAAAACTCAATGGGACTTGGATCATGATTATTGTACTTGTCTTTTTTCTACAAGATATATGAAATTGTAACATTACTACTACTACATATATATATATATAGGCCAGATGCAATAGACATAGGACTACAAGTAAGATATTTGGAATTCTTACAAGTTTGCTGAAATAGGAAACATAGGACATATATCCCGTCTTTTGGTGTTGCCTGACAGCTTCTCAATTTTCCTTATTCATTTTGACATATTTTCTACATAAAAAATGAATATAAGTATTTACATATGGTACAGTAGATGTGAATGCAAAAACTATTGTTGGTATATCTTGTTACAAACCTTGTTTTTTTTCATCAGACCATTTATTGACAAGGCTAGTCCAATTCTCATGAGTAATGTTGGGTGGCTTATTTGATAATGCTTCCTGACAGAATATGTGAATCAATCTTTGATTCAATTATTTGTGATACTTATAGTGCACAATGACATACAAATGATACAAGCAAGGCAAAATTAAAGTCAGTCAATCGACATTGTAGATATTATTTAAGATGTACGTCTGCATGATTACCATTGCTTTGGACTTAGCAAGAGCGACCTTCTCTTCATCTCTCAAATCCTCTTCCTCTACATAGGCCTCCTCTTCAGCATCTGGTTCATACTCTGAGTCACTGCAATCATCAGCACCTCGTGCCTTTTGTGTCAGTTGCGCATTAGGAGCACTAGGGTATACAAGGCTACGAGATATGCTTTGTATGTCTTTAAGAGACTCCTGCTCCGCAGCCTTGCGTTCCGCAATCCTTGCATTCCTTTCCTTCAAATATGCCTCACCCTTGCGTTTCTATTCCGCAAGATATTCCCTGCTATGCATATCACTCTCCAGAACTGGTGGCATGATTTTAGTAACTGAAGCTAGAAAAGATGACAGAGAGTGAACTTAATGAATTGCCGAAAGATCTACCAGCCTACATTATCAACACTAGATGACTGAAATCTGCTTAAACTTGTTTGGAGGAGTACTTGTAACGTACATGATTACATTAACTTATCTCTTGAAACTTGGCTTTCATTGCTAGTAGACAAAAAAGGCTAGATTGTGTAAAATAGTTATAAACAAGCAGCTCTGCTATTAAGTAGTTCATGTGTTCCTTAATACTCAAACTTGGAATTGATGCTTGCCATTAGAGATGGCAGGGCAATATTTTAACAGGTGCAACCGGAGCGGTTGAGCAGGGCCTCAAAAATTGGAGGGCTCACGACCTTTTAGGTAATTAAGATGTTAATTAAACAGAGAATTAATTAGAGTAAACAATGATGGAAATATCGCACCCCAAGGCCCAAGCCACCTCGTACTTCTCTCTCCAATCCCAATCCATCAAAATTACTCCCAGCGACCCCTCTTCTCTCTCTCACACACACACTCTCTCTCTCTCAATGCATTGCTACTATTCCAAAAAAGAAAACAATCTCAAGGCCCAAATTAAATTACTCTAGCAGATCATGGTCATGTACACTAGCAATCACCCACTGGAGCTTTACGTGCAGTCTTTCATGATCTACAACTACAATGCTACTCTGAAGGTTGTGGGAGTTCTCAGCACCCTATTCTTTTATTACTACTCGTGTTTATAAGTACACTACTACATCCAGTTTTTGTTCTTTCTTGAATTTGTGCATCTGGTGCTGAATTCTACATGAAAATTATACTATTGCAGTGATTAACAAAGTATACTCCAACGTCGGGGCTTAAATTTTGATTTGCACAAGGCCTCTGATTTTCTATGTACGGTCCTGGAGATGGCAAAGACATTACTGTATGATGCTTTTGAGGGTTGCAGAACAGATCGAAGTAAACAACTTACTTGGAAATGTGGAGCATCCAGAATTCAGTTAAACAAGAATAACTGCAGACTCGGCCTTTATTCAGTTTCGAACAAGTGCAGACTCGGTCTTTATTCTGTTTTGAACAAGAACAAGTGCAGAATCAATCTTTATTCAGTTTTGAACAAGAACAAGTGCAGACCCAGTCTTTATCAAGAATTCGAAATAAATAACATACACTGTGAACTCCATATGGTAATATATTGTATCAAGAACAAGTGCAGACATTAAGTTTTGACCATCCTAGGTAAGGACGATTTATGGGGTAGCAGAACCACAAACAAGGAAGCCACATGGTCGCTGAATTACAGGAAATCTCACGACAACTGAGTAAAAATCGAGTAAAACTTACAGAGCTACGGGATTAGCCACATGGTCGTTGTATTCAGAGATGTACACGACCACGTTCACTTTTTCTCCCCCAAATCCCTTCCATGGTGATCCCTAACATCTAGAGCTTGCGGGATGAGGAGGGCGGGATGAGTAAATTACCGTCAGCTGACGCTGGTCGCTGCAATCTGTGGGGAAAGAGAGACGGGTGGGGAGGCCTCCTCCAATCCGCTGCCGCTGGTTGATGTAGTGGATCTGAGCTCGGCCGGTCGGGCGGCCTCCTCCAATCCACCGTCGCCGGTCGCTGCGAGCAGGGGGGATAGAGCAGAGTGCTCGTGGGGATGGTTGTGTGGTGGATTCAAGGTCGGCCGGCGGGCGGCCACCCCCAATCTGCCGGCCCTGATCGCCGTAGTCATGGGATATAGGAGAGTCAATTGAATCTGGCGAAAAAATGGCGGGGTGGGCGGTGGCCTTTAGCGGTGCCTCTTCGCGGGCGAAATAGAAGGAGAAAATTCGGCTGGGCCTTTGACGGGTGGGGACAGGATGCGGGAAAAAGAAAGAGAAACGGAGGGGAAAGAGTTTTTCTAGTGTGCAGATTGTTTTATTTTTCAGAATTTAATTTCAACATAATGGTATTCAATTCATTTAATATGAAATAAGTAGCAAATGATTATTAAAAAAAGTAAACCTTGCATAGACATTATGATGTGGTATTTTCCATGTACTCTTTTCTAGAGAATTGTAAATATATATGGCGAAAGTTGTACATGTTAGATAACGTATAGAGGTGTCTTAAATATGTGATCTTGGAATAAAACAAAATGCAAACGAGTGAATTTTTGTACTACTCCCTCCGTCTGAAAATAATTGTCGTAGGAATGGATGTATCTAGATATATTTTAATTTTAGATACATCTATTTTTATCTTTTCCGACAAGTATTTCGGGACAGAAAGGAGTACTTGTGTAAATAAAATTGGTAATGTCAGATGATGGTTTTCAACGACGATTGTTTAGAGTCCGAATCTACTCATCCGCGTAGTCCCCAACCTCTAGTGTAAGCGATCTAGGATGTATAAAGCCCTTTTTTAGATGTATAAAACTCCTTTTTTATCAAGAGCACTCGTTGGTAGTGGCATGCAACTAGACATGAGGTCGTCCGATCATTGTACCCAACTTTTTTCATTCGACACAAACACACAAATGAATCTGTCCTAGAATTGGGCCTACTGTTCCTATAATTATCCATGATATACACATTTTTCTGTCAACTACTACCTACCATTTTTATTTTTGAGATCGAACCAAACAACCGCAATGTCATACACATCACCTCACGAACAACCGTAATAACCTTATTTTCCATGCCATTGACTATTTATGAGATACAACAAAATAATTCCATCGCTAGATAAAATGTGAGTAAACAATGGGGGGTCCCATTGTCAACATTGACATGTGGGTCCTACCATTCAATAAGATGTGAAGCATCTATGATGGGTCCCACTTCTAGACGTCACATGACAAAAATGAGCATCATACATTCGTAATATTCGGTGACTTTAATAGGTTTGTCATCAAAATTACCAAATCGTCATAGAAATTGGCGGACTGGTGGCACTCAACCATTGAGGCGATTTTGTGACGTTAACCATCACTGATTCATGGTGATCAGTGACGCCACCTATAAAACATCACACATTGGGTATCTGTGTGACGTTATTCACCATCGTCACGAGGATTTTCGTCACAGTATCTCAATTTTCTTGTAGTGAATGGAAAGGTTGAGCCAACGATGAAAGAATTTGAAAGATCAAGGAGAAAGGCATTTGACTGATGATAACTCATTCTTGCGTCAAACTTGGAAAAGAATTTGAGAGTAACGCCGGGAAAATAAGAAGAGTCGGGTAAGATCCTGGGAAAAGACCTGTGGGTTAGGGCCCAATCAAAAGAAACACCATTGAAATGATTACTTGAAAAGAAAGATTGCACCAGTTGAATTAAATGGCTAGAGTGAGATAACAACCTCGAAATAGATTGAACTGATCTTGAATGAAAAGACAGGCCTTTGAGATATCTTGAGCACTCCGGGACAATAGAATAGCGAGAGGTGAACGATTAAGAATAGCACCGGCATGAGAAAGCATTGAAATACGGAAAAGAATATGATCAACACCGAAAGCTTGAATTGGTTCCACCGGAGAAGAAAAAAGAATGAATAATGGTGAAATAGAAACTCCGTTAAAATCTTCATGAGCATCACCGGGTAAGAACATTGATTGAAAAGAAAGAAGAGGCTTCACATGAATAAGATGGATAGCTGATTAAGAAATCTTAGTCCTTGAAGAAAAAGGATGGGTGGGCGGGAAAAACAAAGGTAACTTGGAGACGGATGAAACAAACACCGTTGAGAAAACCGAGAGGTGATCTTGCGATGTTAAAATGATCGGATCAACTTGAAGAGAAGCACACCGGTCGAAAAGGATTAACATGAAAATCTCGATTATCATGAAGGATTAGTATCCACATAGAATTATGAGAACACTGCTTAGAAAGAGATGGAATCCACATTTGTCTCTGAAGCAACTCGAATACCATAGCTCAAAACAAAACAAAACAAAGGATTGGCTTGCGGAATAAGCCGGAACAAACATATGATAGAGATTTCGTCTGAAGTTTTCGTGGTGGGGCCTACACGGGCTCGATCGTACAGCACCATCATGTACAAGGTAGTGCACATGACATACGAAGCGTCCCCGAGTCGGCATAGCCAAGGACTCTTTAAGACACAACGAGACGACTGTAAAACCAACCATGGATAGGCGGACCACTAGACGTCGAACCCCAATTTCATATCATACATTTGTCAGAAAGATATCCTAAGAGCTACTTGAATTCCCACTTATAAACTCCCAAAAATTTTTGGTTATGCAATCAGATGTTGGGGATACAGGGGAAGCATAATATCTCACTCAAACTAACAAATCCTACATCCAGCTGTATCCATACTTCAACACATAACCCAGAAACCTTCGGAAATCGTCTACCTCAACCTTCAAAAAGCATCCGTTATACGAGTTATGGCAATACTCCCGAACTCCCGCCCCAGTAATGGGTGGCGTCGAGGTTATCTCACCAACAACTGCATAAAAGAGATTTTTTATGTCGGCGAAACTAAACTCAGGTATTCCAGAACTGCAACGATAAAATTGTGACGATAACACCTCGGAGCTCAACTCCCCGGGACACTGCCACAACCCCTAAATGTCAGGAGGCACCAAGAACAATGTTCTCGTCACAAAACCATCGGAACGATTCCAAGATACCCGCGTGATCCTAAATTTTTTTTACTGAAATTTGAGAAGAGAAGAGTCAAAACTCTACGTCAGGATGCCTCACCAGAGCGACGAAGGGACTGAGGAGTAAAAAGAAGTCCTAACTCTCTGATATATATAATTCCTAAATGACTCAAAACATTTTTCTAGACTCAACAATGCCAGCTATTCGATCAAGCAGGGGGCTCCTAAGGTCGGGGAAGGCTCTGATTACCAACTTGTCACGCCCTCGATGCGGCTATATCTCCCACGTGTCGAAGAACGACTTAGAGGCATAACCGCATTGAAAGCAATGTCGCAAGTGAGGTAATCTTCACACAACCCATGTAATACATAAGGGAAAGAGATACATAGTTGGCTTACAATCGCCACTTCACACAAATACATGAATAAAGCATTACATCAACCAGATACAATCAAGGTCCGACTACGGAACCAAAATAAAAGAAGACTACCCCAAAAGCTACACAGATCCCCAATCGACCCCAACTGGGCTCCACTACTGATCAACTGGAAACGAAACAACACAAAGGACAAGATCTTCGTCGAGCACCTCCTTGAGCTTGGTTGCGTCATCTGCACGGTTAAACGGCACCTGCAAGCTGGTTTTGGAAGTATCTATGAGTCATGGGGACTCAGCAATCTCACACCCTCGCGATCAAAACTATTTAAGCTTATGGGTAAAGGTAAAGGTATGAGGTGGAGCTGCAGCAAGCGACTAGCATATATGGTGGCTAAACATACGCAAATGAGAGCGAGAAGAGAAGGCAAGGCACGGTCGATAAAACTATGATCAAGAGGTGATCCTAGAATAACCTACGTCAAGCATAACTCCAACACCGTGTTCACTTCCCGGACTCCGCCGAGAAGAGACCATCACGGTTACACATGCGGTTGATGTATTTTAATTAAGATCAACTTCAGGTTTTCTACAACCGGACATTAACAAATTCCCATCTAACCATAACCGCGGGCATGACTTTCGAAAGTTCATAACCCTCCAGGGGTGTCCCAACTTAGCCCATCACAAGCTCTCATGGTCAACGAAGGATATTCCTTCTAGCGGGAAGCCCCGATCAGGCTCGGAATCCCGGTTATAAGACATCCTCAACAATGGTAAAACAAGTCCAGCAAGACCGCCCGATGCGCTGACATCCTGATGGGAGCTGCACATATCTCGTTCTCAGGGCAACACCGGATGAACACTCCGTATAGCTAAAACCAGCCCTCAAGTTTCCTCGAGGTGGCGCCGCAAGTGGCTCTGTTTCGGACCAACACTTAGACAAGCACTAGCCCGGGGGGTTAAAATAAAGATGACCCTTGGGCTGGCCTAACCCAAGGGAAAAAGAGGCTAGGTGGCGAATGGTAAAACCAAGGTTGGGCCTTGCTGGAGGAGTTTTATTCAAAGCGAACTGTCATGGGGTTCCCATTATAACCCAACCGCGTAAGGAACGCAAAATCCGGGAACATAACACCGATATGACGGAAACTAGGGCGGCAAGAGTCGAACAAAACACCAGGCATAAGGCCGAGCCTTCCACCCTTTACCAAGTATATAGATGCATTAATTAAATAAGAGATATTGTGATATCCCAACAAAATACCCATGTTCCAACATGGAACAAGCTCCAATCTTCACCTGCAACTAACAACGCTATAAGAGGGGCTGAGCAAAGCGGTAACATAGCCAAACAATGGTTTGCTAGGACAAGGTGGGTGAGAGGCTTGGTTCAACAATATGGGAGGCATGATAAGCAAGTAGTAGGTATCGCAGCATAGGCATAGCAAAAGAGCGAGCAACTAGCAAGCAAAGATAGAAGTGATTTCGAGGGTATGGTCTACTTGCCTGAGATCCCGCAAGGAAGAAGAACGAGTCCATGAAGAAGACAAACGGACGTAGTCGAACGGGTCCTCACAAATGCGACGTTACCGGAACCGACCCGAAGAAGCAACACCGGAAAGAAGCACACAACATAGTAAACAACCAACACATGAACATGGTATGATATGCGGGATGCGGTATGCGATGCATATGCATGATTGCAAAGGAATGATCGATCCTGGCCTCAACTTAGAAATACAAGAGTGCCACTGGAAAGGTGAGGTGATTTCGGTTGAAATCGATATAAAGATCACCGGAATCGGATGCACGGTTTGGAAATGGCAAGCAAAACAAATATGGCACCGGTCTGCGATAATCAGCAATTAGCCATCTAAATGCAACAAGTTAAATATGCTACAGCACTCAAACATGGCAACAAAATACATGGCAGGGATCCAGTCATGAAGCTTAACAAAAGATGAACACTGAGCTACGGCTAATTCATCCATTAACAGGTTCAAACAAGCATGGCAAAAGTGCAAATGATAAGAGGATTCAGACTTAGTGAAATTAACACAAGTCTGGAATTTATCATCAGGAAGCACACTTTAGGGCATGAAAACTACATGCTACAGGAACATAACATGGCATAGCAAGGCATGGCATGAAGCTACTCAAAGCACTAAACAAAAGTCCCGTAGTGACCTTGAGCCAAAAGGGATCAGAAAATACAATTGCAAGCATGTGAACATGGCAAAAACATAAACAGATATCAGACTTTGTGAAAAAACTGGAGCATGCAAATCAGTTAATGAGTAGGCATGTTTACGAGCTCGATGCACTCACTACAGAGCATGGCATGACAAACTAAGCATACACCCATCAAGAATACATGGCATAGGAGATAGACATGACAAGAACAACAACATAGCATGCACGGATCAATAGCAACATCCTCGGCAAAATAGCTAATCATGTCAACAATCTGCCAGGATTCACGAAATAGCAAAAGTAGAGCTCGATTGACTCAAGCTAGGGTGCTCCATAAATGCAAACAAAGACATGGAATGATAGAGCACCACAATGTTAACAAAACATCCTCACTGATCATCCTCAAAAGAGGCACGGATCACTAGGAAACAACATGAACATATGGCATAACAACAAAACAGAACAAGGACTTAGTGAAATTCTAAGTCCCTGAAATCAGTATTACCGATTACGCTACTTTGCATGCTTGTGCTAGTAACCACAAATATCACAAAAATACATGGCAAGCACCTCTGTAAAGATGGCATGGCATATAATAAAACACATGTAGAGCTCAGGATCATAGCATGCACACATTAATCATGGCAAAAATGGCAAAATGCCGTTTGCTAAAATAGATCTGACAAATTGACCACATAGCCCTCTTCCAACAGCATTTCGGGCATCAAGATGAGCTCAAATGAAAATGATGCAATGAGATGAAATGATGTACTCGTCGAGGCGAACATTTTGATATGCTACACGCATGAATCGGTGCTACGAGTACAGAGTTACGATGCGATGAAAATGGGCATATGAATCTGGAAATTTCGGGGACTGTGAAATTTTACCTCCGCGAAAAGTCAACGGGGGGAGGAAGAGATCTGGGATGGAGGGAACCGGGACACGGCGGGGCGCGTTTGGTTGGGCGCGCCGGTGGATCTGATCCAGGCGGGGGTGCCGGGGCGGATCCGGCGATGCTCGCCTCTCCCGCGACGAGCATGAGGGCGGCGGCGCCATTACCGGCGTGGGAGCAGGGCGGCGCTCTCCGGCGAAGTTGGCCACGGCCGGATCTGTGTGGCGACAAGACGGCGGCGAACATATGTGGCGGCGGCGCTGCGGGATCCACGCGGCGCGAGAGATGCCGGCGCGGGTGGCCGGTGGCGTATGCCGGAGCGGCGGCAGCGCAGAGGGAGGATGGCGGTGGCGGCCATGCGGGGAGTCGGGGAGGCACGGGCGCGGGACGCCTACGGCTCGCGGCGGCGGCGGCCGAGCCAGGTGGGCCGGATCTGGGCCCGCAGGGCCAGGCGCGGTGGAGGGGAGCCGGGGTGGCGACGTGGCGGCGCATCATTGGAGGAGCGAGGTGGCGACGCTGATGTGTCGCGACGTGATTTGTCAGAGTGAGGTGGATGGAGGCGGTGGACACGTCCGGTCCGGGACGGACATGTCCGGCGGCGTGAGGGGGGGATTTTTAGGGTTTCAACTGCGCGAGAAATCCGGGAGGCACACATATATATAGGTAGAGGGAGCTAGGAGAGTCCAAATGAGGTGGGTTTTCGGCCACGCGATCGTGATTGAACGATCGAGATGATGGAGAGGTCTTAGGTGGGTTTTGGGCCAAATTTGAAGGGTGTTGGGCTGCAACACACACGAGGCTTTTTCGGTCCCTCGGCTAACCGTTGGAGTATCGAACGAAGTCCAAATGGCACGAAACTTGACAGGCGGTCTACCGGTAGTAAATCAAGGCCGCATGACAAGTCTCGGTCCAATACGAAAACGTTTAACGCCCGCACATGAAAAGAGGTAAAAGGGGACACTGGGTGCATTAGGAGCGCCGGATTGCAAAACGGACAATGGGGAAAATGCTCGGATGCATGAGACGAACATGTATGCAAATGAAATGCACATGATGACATGATAGGCAATGCATGACACGCAAGCAATGACAACATAACAATAGCGAATAACTGGAGGACACCTGGCACATCGGTCTCGGTGCGTTACAGAGGACCCCTTAGTCCAGGACTCCCTTAGTAGCCCCTGAACCTGGCTTTCAATGATGAGTGAGTCCGGCGTGCAGATTGTCTTTGGAATTGCAAGGCGGGTTCCCCTTTCTCCGAACTCCAAGATAGTCTTCGGATGTGATGATAGTATCCGGACCTATCACATACCATACACAACCGCAGAGAGAATATATATTTTCACACGAGTTCTATCCACTGACAGCTTTTCACAACATGACATTATGTCTGTCCGGTCATAATTTCGAACCGCTTTTCGTCTGTTGCTCCACGTTTTGAGACGTGGTTGCCATTGGCACATCTCGTCAAAGCAGAGATCATGTCCCCTTATCGCGGGATTCTCATCAATGCGGGCTTGGGTAACCCAACCGTGCCGTTTATACAGCCCTTGGGAATAAGCGAGTTTTTAGGACGACTGGGGAGGCGCTTGATATTCGCGGCCTTCATAAGGGGATAAGAACACTCTCCCGTTACCCACACCCTTCTTCATCTTTAGCCCTTCCGTCCTTGAGTTCTAGCGCCCAAGATTTAGCTTTTCCTCTTTCGAGAAGGCACTCCAATCATGTCCGGATCCGGAGCTGGAGGCAAGTGGATGGCCTCCTCCGTTGAGAAGAAGAACATTACGGAGCTCCGGGAGGTCGGCTATTTAGCCAAGGAGATTGCTCACCGACTCCCGGCAAAAGGGCAAATCGTCACTACCCCCAAGCCCCATGAGAGGGTTCTGTTTCTCACACACTTCGTCCATGGGCTGGGATTCCCTCTTCATCCAATCGTCCGTGGACTGATGTATTACTATGGGTTGGACTTCCACGATCTGGCCCCCAACTTTATCCTCAATATCTCTGCATTCATAGTTGTGTGCGAAGCCTTTCTCCGCATACCACCTCATTTTGGCCTATGGCTGAAGACTTTCAGTGTAAAGCCAAAGGTGGTGCGCGGCCAACAGGCCGCGTGCGGAGGTGCCATGGTGGGCAAGATGCCAAATACCACCTGGCTCGAAGGCTCCTTTGTAGAGACGGTGAAGGGATGGCAATCGGGGTGGTTCTATATCACCGAGCCGCGCGACACCAACTGGGTGGCGGCTACCGAATTCCGATCCGGAGTCCCGATGCGGCTTACCTCCTGGCAGGAGAAGGGCCTGACCTTGGGATCTCTGGAAGAGATCACGGGGCTCCAAACGTGCCTCCAGAATATGGTAACCCAGAAGATCAAGCTTGTTGATGTGATCCAGGTCATGCTTGTACGTCGGATCCTTCCGTGTCAGCGCTGTACCTGTTATTTGTGGGAGTTCGATTCGGCCAAGCACCAGACGCTGCTAAGGCTTTTCGGCACGACGCACGAAGATATCTGGAAGGTGCTCTTCAAGGGCAGCGAGACACCGCCACCCTTGACCAAAGACCGCGGGCTCAACTTTAAGCGTCAGGCCAATTCGGTAAGACACCACGGTATAGTCTTTAAGGACACACTTCGAGGAAGGATACTAAGCCTTCTTATCAATTTCTTTTTCAGGCCTGGGTTGACCTAGCGATACGGATTAATAGTCTGGCTCCGCTGCCTGAAGACGAAGAAACCCCACTCCTTACGAAGATGCTATTTCCGACGCCTTACGACATACCGGAGAAGAAGGTCAAAACCACGACCAAGGGGACCAGGAGTGTGCTTCGCCGAAGGAGGACCTTGGTCATCTCGTCTGACGATGAGACAGACCCCTCAGCCACCGACGATGACGACGAGGAGGGAGGCAACTCCCCTCCTGCGAGAGGAAGGGATAAAAGGGAGGCCCCCACGAGTTTGGAGGCGGAGGCACCCAAGAGGGGAAGAGGCTCCCTCGCGGATAACACTGCGTGGGATGTTGATAGCAGTCCGGAGCGACCTCGCCGGACCAAGCCTCGGGCCGCCTCGTGAGTACCAGAATCAAAAATATTTGGCCTTCTCGGTTTGTAATATTGATACATCTTAAACCTTGTCATTGCAGTCCGGCGCGTGATGGCTCCCCGCTATCCTCGACAAAGGATTCACTGGACTCGAAGGAGATGGCTAGTATGTCTCCGCCACCTTCTCATTCTATCTCACCCAAAGGTGATGATGAGGTGGTGTCCAAAAAGACTTTCCCAGGCCATGGGGAGATTCCGGAGACCATCGGGGTGACGTCCCAGGATGACTCCTTGTCCACCAGATATACGGGGGAAAAAGTCCCCACGGGGACTGGTGACGGGGCCCGAGTTCCCTTCGGGCCTCAGCCGGATACCATTTGGAGATCTACATGGCTCCGGGTCAAGCGAACGATGTTCCCCCCAAGGAGGGAATGTGCCTGTTCCACCGGTGACGTCTGTCCAACTAGAGGCACCAGATAATCTGCTAGAGGCGCTGCGAGGCGCCTCTATTGTGGATGAGCATCGTGTCCTTATGGACACGGTAATAGAGAAGGTTTAGTTTGTCAAAAGCGGACTGATCGAAGCCTACACGAGCCTTCTAACGGGCTTTGAGGTAAGTAATCTGATTGTAGGAAAAACATCACCGTATAGACAGTAGCCCCTGATGCTCTGTTTGGTGTTCGGGAGGAAAAGCCAAACAGAGGATCGAGAATGAATTTCGCAGGAGTCTAACATGAGTTGTCTATGTGAATAAGCAGGTATCACTGCAGGCTGCCACTGCTCATCCTGCGGAAGTTTCCGGACTAAAGCGGAAACTGGAGCGGGCCGAGGAGGAGCTCGGCCTTGTAAAGAATCAGCTGGAAGATAGCCAATGTATGAAGTAACCTGTGGGTATATTTTGAAAACATGAGTAGTCTAGCCGGACTAAAGTGTCATAAACTTTATTAGTGGCCATGACTGAGGTGGCGGCCCTTAAGAAGGCGCTAGCCAAGGCCGAGGACAAAGTGGCCAAGGAACACACCTCGCATGAGGAACACGAGGCCTGGGTTGGCGAGGCGCAACAACAGCTCCAGGGCGCGATAGAGAGGTTTGAGTCCTTGGAGTGCGATTGTAAGGTGCAAGAGTCCAAATTGGCAAAGGCCCGCCAGAGCACGCGGGATGCACGAGCCGAAGCCCTGAACGCCCTCTAGGAAATTCATGCATAGCAAGTGTGTAGAAGAAACGTTCCTTGTACTTATCCTGAATTTGGATTTTTCAGGGGCGTTTACAGATCTGCCGCATAGTGTGTCAAATGCTGCCGAGCATTATAGAGCCGAAGAAGGGATGTCTATGGAGAAGCTATTCTGGTCCCAATAACTGGGATCCGAACATCCGGTGCCCTTCAGCGACCAGCTAAAGCAGTTGGTCGAGCTGCATAGGTTGGGAGAGCTAGCCATGAAGGACCTAATAGTCCAGCTATGGCCTGCCGATCCTATACCTAGCAGCTACTCTGGGCTTGTGCAGCGGCTTGTGAGTGCCTGTCCACGGCTCGAAGCCGTGAAGCGGTCGATCTGTATTGAAGGTGCACGTATGGCCTTTGCCCACATCAAGAAACATTGGGCAAAGTTGGATGCCAAGAATCTAATGACCGAGGGACCGCCGGAGGGCAAGGAGCATCGTCGGCCCGAGCACTATTTTGAAGGTGTCCTGGAGGGGTCCCGCTTTGTGGTGGAGCAATGTTCGAAGGATATCATATTCCCATGAGAACATCTGTATTACCTTGCCCTGTAATATAGAACAATGGTGTTTATGTAGTATAATGCTTATGATTTAAATTTACCTCCTGTGCGGACGTTTATTAACTCTGAGGGTTGACCAGTCGTCGGCCTCTGCCCCCACGTAGATAGTACAGGGGTGTTCGGGATAAATCTAAACCCTCTTTACTCCACATTCTGGTCCTTTTAGGAGGTGTTTAGTGCAACGAACAAGGCACTCAGACTATGTGGCCTTTACCGCCCTCACTTAGCCATAGGAGTTTGACAATTAAGAAAGTTGGCGAAGCCCCTGGTATTCGGAAAACCGAACTAGGGGCACTATGCGCGCCTAATCGGTGGAACCGATTCTTCGCAAGAAGCGGAAAAAATCTCTCACGATTTGGAACCTCTCGAACAGCTGACCGGCTCTCGCCGCATCATGACAGTCAGTTTTCAGCTTTCTCTACTGAGGTGCTCGTCCGGAAGAATCGGGACACAATCGCAGTAGTTCTCCCTTTACTACCCTAGCCGATATGGCGGAACATAAGGTAGCAAGCACAGGAGCCGGGCAACCCAACTATTGACCAAAGACATGATTAGGAGCCGATGCATATAATGTTATAAGTTCGGGGTGCCGAACTTTACTATAAAAGTGTTTGGACTTTTATTGCCGTAGTGTTGGGTGTAATGAAGCCCCTGGCGTAGTAATACATACCATGGTGTACGTGTGCGGTGAGTACTTAATACTGAGGTGAGTAAACGAAAAAATGAAATAATGAGCTGACGCTACCGTGTATTCACCATTGTGATGCAACTAGTATGTCAAGGCGTACTTTGTACAAGTAATGTGATAAGAAAAATAGGGCTATTTAACATGCCGCAACCAAGGGCAAGCTACATGCAGGTATGAAAAGCGAGTATGGCAATCGTTTAGTAGAGACCACCTGGGATTCCCTTGTAAGCTAGAGCTCATTGCCACCTTGGTGTGTTCTGCAAGTAGGTTGTCCGCGTAGACCATCAAAAGAGAAGAAAACTCGTAAAAAGAAAAAGTAAATTTGTGCGAATCCCAGGGTCGGTCGAGCCGTATAGTGCATTGTGAACGAGTTATGCCTCCGTCAATTCCCCTGGGGTTTTGACTGCGTAATTTATGTATGCGCGGTATTGGTGCCATTGCCTCATCAGGGCCGGGACGGAGGTCAAATTGCTAATTCGGCCAAGCCGAGCTGTCCTGCTGTAGTGTGGTCCGGACCATCTTAATGATGTCTAGGGGCTCGGCAGCCGGATTACGATGCTGCTTGAGAAGGCCGCTTTGTACTTCTGCTGCTAGGGCGGCAGTGTGCTCCTCTGTACGGAGGGAGCGTTCCGTGTTTCCATGTACTGTAATTATGCCACGTAGGCCGGGCATCTTGAGCTGGAGATAAGCGTAATGTGGCACCACATTGAATCTAGCGAATGCGGTTCATCCGAGCAGGGCGTGATAGCCACTGCGAAATGGGGCGATATCGAAGATTAATTCTTTGCTTCGGAAGTTATCTGGGGAACCGAATACTACCTCCAGCGTTATTGAGCCCATACAATGGGCCTCTACGCATGGTATGACTCCTTTAAAGGTAGTCTTCCTGGGCTTGACCCGTGAGGGGTCGATGCTCATTTTACGTACTGTATCCTGATAGAGCAGGTTGAGGCTGCTACCACCATCCATTAGGACTCACGTTAGGTGAAATTTGTCGATGATTGGGTCGAGGACCAATGCGGCTGAACCGCCATGGTGGATGCTACTGGGATGATCTCGGCGGTCGAAGGTGATCGGGAATGACAACCACTGATTGAATTTCGAGGCGACTAGCTCTAACGCATAAATGTCCCTAAGTGCGCGCTTGCGCTCCCTTTTGCGGATGTGTGTAGCGTATATCATGTTCACCGTTTTGATTTGAGGGGGAAATTTCTTTTGCTCCCCAGTGTTCGGCTGCCGGGGCTTCGCGTCATCGTCCTCGCTATGTGATTCTCCTTCTTTGTTTCTGCTGTTGACCTTGCTGGCTTGTTTAAATACCCGGCAATCTCTGTTAGTATGGTTGGCCGGTTTGTCTGGGGTGCCATGTATTTGGCAAGGACGATCGAGTATGCGGTCCAAGCTGGATGGTCCTCCACTGCTCCTTTTATAGGGCTTCTTTCGCTGGCCGGAATTGGAGCCACTGAACCCGGCGTGAACTATAGTGTCATCGGCGTTATCGCCATTGCTTCGGTGTTTGTGTCTGTTGTGCCGGAGCTTGCCGGTGCTGTTTTTGGCCTCGAAGGGGCCTGTTTCGTTGGCTGTGTTGTACTACGAGCCAGCCAACTAACCTGTCCCGTGCAAAAGCGGGTCATAAGTGCCGTGAGGGCTGCCATGGATCTCGGCGTTTCCTGGCCGAGGTGGCGGGCAAGCCATTTGTCCCGGATGCTATGCTTAAAGGCCGCTAGGGCTTCAGCGTCCGGACAGTCGTCGATCTAGTTCTTTTTGGTTACGAAACTAGTCCAGAATTTTCTGGCTGATTCTCTAGATTGTTGAACTATGTGGCTTAAGTCATCAGCATCGGGTGGCCGGACATATGTACCCTGGAAGTTGTCGAGGAAGGCCTCTTCCAAGTCCTCCCAGCTGCCGATGGAGTTCGCAGGCAGACTATTTAGCCAGTGTTGAGATGGTCCTTTGAGCTTTAATGGGAGGTATTTGATGGCATGGAGGTCATCTCCTCGGGTCATGTGTATGTGAATAATAAAATCTTTGATCCATACTGCAGGGTAGGTTGTTCCCTCGTATGATTCAATATTGACAGGCTTGAACCCCTCGGGGAATTGATGATCCGACACCTCGTCTGTGAAGCAGAGAGGGTGTGCGGCGCCTCTATAGCGGGCCGTGTCATGGCGTGTCTCCGACGACATCCGTCTGTGATTATCAGCCCGGGGTGTGATTAAGTTTGTCACGTCCGAATAGGCAGCTTTCGTCCCGAGTATGGGAACGTCCTCGCGATCCGTATATAGATCTGGTATGTCCTGCTCTATTGTCCAATTTCTGCCGAAGATTGTATGTATGGTCCCGAGCTGGCCTGTCCCTGTTTTTGCGAGGCGGTGGGGCGGGCTGCTGTTCGGTCTGAGTTGCCATTTGATCCTGACCGCGGGGTGCCCGGTCCGCATTGTGCGAGGGAGGTATGGTATCCGTTGCCTCCTCATCAAACTGAGGTAGCAGTCTGCGTTTTGGGTACCTCTTGGCTGGGCGCTTGAGGCCGTATTCCTCAGCTGTCTGTACATCAGTCCATCTATCGACGAGCAGGTCTTGTTCAGCTTGAAGTTTTCATTGTTTCTTTTTCAGGCTTCTTGCAGTGGCTATGAGCTGAAGTTTAAAGCGCTCCTGCTCGAGAGGATCCTCAGGCACGATGAAGTCTTCGTTGCCAAGGCTTGTCTCCTCCTCGGGGTCATCTTACTATCATCCTCCGGGTCATCTTCTATGGCTTGTTCGTCAGGGTTGTTTTGCCTGCTGTCGTGTTCCTGTTCGGAAGTAGCCCTGACAGGGCCTTCATTGTTTTCTGTGTCGCCCGGAGTACTATTTTCTCCGGTGCCAGTGTTGCCGTCCTTTGAGCGGCGGTGCTTAGAGCGGTGTTTGGGCCGCCAGCGCTTGGACTGTGTCTCGGAGGTTTTATTCGCGTCAGGCTCTTCTTTGTCGTCGCCGGATCCTTTAGGTGCGTCAACCATGTACACGTCATATGAAGAGGTAGCCATCTAACGTCCAGTGAATGGCGGGTCTTGGCTTTGCTCCTTGTCGGCATCGTCATCCATACCGTCGATGTCTTCGGAGCCATAGTCAAACACGTCGGTTAAGTCATCGATGGTGGCTATGAAGTGGGTGGCGGGTGGGGAGCAAAACTCCCGACCATCCGTTTCTAGCTCAAACCGGACATAGTTCGGCTGTGAGTCCTTCTCCAAGGACGAATTCTTTAAAGATTTTAGCACGTCACCCCAAGGCGAGTGCTGGGAAAAATCAGCGGTTCTGAACTTGAAGATCGATGACCGATCTAGCTCAGTGTCCACAGACATATACAATCCGGAACTTATAGCCGGAGACGAGTCCGAAGTTCCGTTAAAGAGAATTGCAAGGCGTCGAGTCTATGTGTGGCTCCAACGCCGCGGACTCTTAGGCCTCGGATGGCTCGATCTGCTTCGGCTCTAAGGTCGTTGCTACCATAGGAACCATCTCCTGGGTGTGATCTGATGACAGATTTAAGTCACGTTCATCGGGATGAGGGGGATCGATCGCCGCGGGCTCGAATCCCTCGAAGATCAAGTCTCCACGGATATCCGCGACGTAGTTCGAGCTTCCAAATATGACCTGATGGCTAGGGGTGTATCTGTCGATCTGCTCCAGATGGCCAGGCGAGTTGGCCCACAGTACGAAGCCGCCGAATACGAAGATCTGTCCGAAGGGAATGTTCCTCCTTGGACAGCGTCATTATTGACGATTGAAGGGGCCATCAAACCTTTTGTCGACGGCACAGTGGAACTGCTTAGCATCTCCAAAATATTAACCTTTTGATTGGCTCTTTGCCTCTTCGAGAAGTCGAACAATAATGGTACTGCATTATATATCGTTCTGGCTATATGAGACTGAATGAATTGCTGCACGTCCACCACGTGGGCGAGAGAGAGTGCGTACTATTATGTCTGTTTCAATATTGACTACATATGGAGTAAAATGAGTGAATCTACACTCTAAAATACGTCTACATACATCAGTGTTTGGAGTATGTACTAGTAGTTCATATTGAAATCTACTAAAGGATATATATTCCAAACAATATGATAATCTCTCTAACGAAGGTAGGGACGAGGAGTAAACGGAGGGAGTAGTAAAATTTTCTCCTCGTCCTGTGAGCCACCGCGCGCGTGGGCGAGAGAGCGAGTGTAAGGCATAGTAAGCAAGCTTCACCTCATCCTGTGAGCCACCGCGCCCTTGGGAGGGGGAGACGGCGTACTAAGCAAGCTTCTCCTCGTTGAGTTGACGGGACACATCAAAAGTAATACGCATAGAGCATCCCGAGTGTATAGAGCATTGCCTCTAAGGTCGGCCCCACATGGTTTGCCTATTTCTTAATATAACGCATCAAGTCGCAATTTGTTTTTTCACCCGTGGTAGACGATCGTCCATCAAGTGGATAACTAGTACACATGTCAAATTACCACGTGGGCTGCCTTTTCGTACATAAATGAGCTCCATCGTGTACCCGCGCGGGTGTGGTTGGGAAAGAGACGGGGGTACATGCGCCGTGCGTGCACCTCTTCTCTTCGTGCACGTCCCCCACCTACGTGGGTGTGTGTAGATACACACCTGGACAGATGGCATGTGCGTTCGTGACACATAAAAAATTTGACACATGCAATGTGTGTGAAATAGAGGCCTCTCGATATCATATATAGAGGGGGCGATCAATGAGAAGAGAGGGAGGGGTCATAGATATTGATAGAGTCGAAGAGAGGATCAAGTGGGTTGGTGCGAGATCGATGAAGAGAGCCATCGAAATTGTGTGTGTGCAAGTCAAAGATATAGGGCGGCTAACCTACCGAAACATCGGAGGGCACAGGGCAAGTTTGTGTGTGGCAGGGAGACATGACTAGAGCGCTCGATGTATCAGTGTGTGTGGGGGGAGGAGGGGGGAGGCAGAGGCCTAACTAGAGAGGTAGAACGACTCGTATATGTGTTGAGAAGGAGAGACCCAGCTATGTGTTAACAGAGATCAGTCGGCATCCATACATAACTGAAGGACGGGAAATAGGTTGGACAAAGATATATATATATATATAGAGAGAGAGAGAGAGAGGAGAGAGAGGAGGAGGAGGGAGAGGGATAGAGTGCTGGATGGGTGATGGAGTTTCTTCTCGAAGATGATGGGAGAGGCCTACTAGACAAACTGAGGGTAGAAGTGCAATATTATCAATAAGAGTGGGGATGTGTTTCTGTGTGTGCCTGTGCATGATAGATGTGTCGAGACGCGTGCATGGTTGATGAAGGGGAACCATGTGTTTGGTAAGCAAACCTAACTATATAGATAGATCAATTGTTGTTTGTTGGAGGAAGGGAGAAACATAACTAATGAGGTAGATCGATCGACGTGTGGGGAAAAATGAGTTATAAGTACCTAGCTAGCTATATGTATAGCGGGAGATCGGTTGGTGTACATCCATTTGTTAGAGGCTAATAAGGCCAAGTAAGACGGATAGACAGAGAGAATGGATCTAGGAGGTGGTGCGAGATGCCGAGCTACTAGCTAGATAGGGGGAGGAGTGTGCGATTGTGAGATCGATGAAAATATGGGTGAGAGTTTACACATGTGTGGGACCATACGAGAGACACGAGGCATGGACACAGAAAGGAGGAGATGGAAGGTGCGTGTGTATGTTGTAGGCAGACATCTCTGTAGAGGTTAGATCGGTGTGTGTCGGAAAGGAGATGTGGAGACTGTGGGAGAACGACCTAAAAAATAATGTGCGCGATGGATAGAATGCTGAGGGAGGGGGAGGGCGAGGAGGGCGTGTGCATGCACGAGTTAAAGTTAGTGCTAGCTACAAAGGATAGAGGATTGTGTGGGTGTAAGAGACTAACAAAGATGATAATTTCATATGAAAGTGGATTCATATATTGGAATAGGAGATCATAGTGCTATAAACATATGCATGCATGAATATAGCGGTGATACGCGTGCTGTGGTTTTGCACAATTTATACCATAACGTGATAATGCATGGCGTTTGCAACTCACAGCTAAATGTCGAATAATCTAAACCATACTATACATCAAACAATCTCACATTTTATTTGAACTTGTGATAATGTGTGGCGTTTGCAGCTTACAACTAAATATCAAACAATCTAAACAATACTATATATAGAACAATCTCACATTTTATTTTAATTTGTGGTAATGTGTGGCGTTTGCAACTCACATATAAATACTTGTAGGAGTAGGGGGAGGAGCACCATACATTATGTGATAAACACATTATACATATGAGACATGGTTTAGATTATTAAGATCTAGCTAGAGCTTGAAATGTACTGTGATTTGAAATCAACATAAAGTGGATTCAAAAAATCGAGTTCGAGTTCATATAGTACACATAGTTCATATCTAACACGACGGTAATCATGTGTGTGTTGTGAATATAATACACAAAAGATGGTTTAACTTGACAATAATGATGATTGTAAATCTTATTAAAATAGAGAAACAAATTCAAATGGTTTGACTTCACAACAATCATTATTGCATATCTTATTCAAATAGAGAAACGAATTCAAATTTAGTTCATATTGAAGAGGTAGTATATACGTTTGGAATGCACTAAAACGTTCATTTGAGTAGCAGGTGGCATGCATTATACACATAGAAAAATATTTTAATTGAACATAACATGTGATGAGGACATCAATACCAATGTTACACCCACAACCCCTGCTGCTATACAAAGTGGACCAATTACTAGAGCTCGCGCACGCCAATTGAATTATCAGGTATTTTCGTTTCTTGGTAACGATTCTAATGTTCATGGGAATATGATGCTGCCTAAATTGGATACATTTGTTTAGCTTACAAATGAAGGGCCTAGTTTGGACAAGAAAGATGAACCTTGGAGCAAGTTCAAGCATGGAGATGATGGCATGTGCAAGGGGATCAAGAACGGAGTTACAAGTGATGACTTCAGGACTTTGAAGCCACCATAAGGAGTGCATGAAGCCTTGGACGAAATATACAAGTTGCCACTTCATAAATTTCGTCTAGAGGATATTCTAGGTGCTGCGTCACCTTATTATTGGGCCAGGCCCATGTATTTTCGAAATACTTAAGTATAGGCCATTTTTAGAGTCCGTATGTGTGGGAAAACAAGAGTTAGGGTTGTTTTCAGACCCCTCCTCCAAGGGCCACGAAATTCCCCCCTTTTCCTCCATATATACAGCCCTTAGGGCGTCATTTAGACTTTGGGTTTTGTTTAGATTAAAAGTTCGCCATAACTGCAACTTCGCGTACTTCGTTTGTGTCCAGCGACCAGACCAAGACGTCACAGAACCCCACCTTCATTAATAAAGCTTTCCTCTTTTATTCGCAATATCCAGATTGCAATCTCAGTTTCTTGCTTGTTCTTCGTTTGCTTGCAGGAAATAGACCCTCGTGGTCAGGTTGATCGTGCTCCGGCGTGGTCAATAACCCCTCGGAAGTTCGCTTAGCGATTGCTAAGGCACGACGTCTCGCATGTTCGTAGTCGGATCATCAAGGTCGACTCCCACTGAAAACGATAGCCACCATCTCATCGAAACATCGGGACACCTTTGCCTCTATCAAGTGGTATCAGATTTCCAGGTTGCTCGGTGAGATTTTACAGTTTTTCATAGTTTAGATCGAGTATGTCCTTCATACCTATAGTCCACAAAAAAATCCAAAAAAATTAGTGTTAGTTCATCATATTCGAACCAATCTGATCCTTTGCATAGTCGTTTCAGTATTTTGCTTTGTTGAATTTGCGGTTGCATTGTCGTGTCTAGTTGCTGGTCTTAGAGTCTAGTCTTTTAGAGTTTCGAGTTCTGGTCACGCCACCGCCGCACCATCATCATCGCCCCTGCCATCTACCGCCACCACTTATCCACCATCGATCTGTCTCCATATACCATCACCCATCTGTATCCATATACCACCACCAATCCGTATCCATATACCACCATCGCTGCCATATCCTACCACCATATATCCACCACCAATCCGAGTTCCTTTCATATTAGGTTTGTTTTTGAGATCCGTCTAATTTCCGATTCGTGTTTTCTTACCTGAGTAGGTTTTGAAAAAAAAAGTCTGGAGACCCCCGGGCAGTTTTTAGGCCAAAATTTTCACAGGCAAAAATATTTTTCCCGATCCTATTTTTAGGCTTTTCTGAGTCTTTTGAGCCACGTGCCATCATAGTGATTTTTTTCGCACTTTTTCGTCGTCGCTGCCTTGATTTCCAAAAAAAAGTCAAAAAAAATTCGTGCCCATCGTGTCAGTTTGACGAGGGAAGAGTTTTGAGACACTCGCCATTATAGTGATTTTTCGCAAAAAAAGAGGTGCGCCCAAAAAAACAAAGTGAAAAAAATTCCAGAGTGTGCTTTTGCCTTGTTTACATGCAGCGCCGTGATTTTGAGAGTGTTCTAGGCTCACGTCTCTAGCATGGTTTAGCCTAGGGCTAGCACAGTACCGTCATTGAGCGTTTATTCAACTTTGCATCTCTGAATTGATAATTGCTGACCCTTTTGCTACCATATTATAAGCCTTCCCAGCTCCACATACATCTACATTGTGTGTTTGACTCTCCCTGGTAATCGCTCTATCCAAGCTTTGAGAGTTTTGACTACGACGGTTGCCGATCACTGCTTGCTGTTGGGTAAGAACTGGTAAGAATTTGAGATTTTCTTGACGGATTTGTGACACCCACCACCACCTCTGTTAGTAGTCTGTAGGATCATATTCTTGTGTGTTTGTATTGCTGCTAACCATGGTAGGATCACAAGCCGACGAGACTGACTGGGAGAACATGACAAATAAGGAGTTGCATGATAAATTTCAGCAAATGATGAGTGGACGGGTGCAAGATGTGCTAAACAGATTTGAAGAGGCCATGGAGAAGATAGATGGCATGGAGAAGACGTTCGAAACAAAGCTCGATAACAAGTTTAATGAATTGCTCGTGTGTATTCCACCACCACCACCGGCAGCACCTAACGCACCTCTACAGCAACAACAACAACGTCACCATCCAAATCAAGTGGGACAAGCACAGCGCATTCCCATTGACCCTGGGAAAAATTCTGGTGCCTCTGTTGATGCTTCTGTAGCTCCTGCTGCTACTGTAGAGGTGGAGGACCATTACGAGGATGAGGTTGATCAAAATTAGAACTACGTGCAACCACCAACACCACCACCACCAGGTCGTCCTCAGGTATATCATCAAAAGTCAAGCCAAACTGAACCGTAGACATGCTAAATGGGTTGAATTCATTGAGACTTTCCCTTATGTCATTAAACACAAGAAGAGTAAAGAAAATGTTATTGCTGATGCATTGTCTCGTCGTTATACTATGCTTTCACAACTTGACTTTAAAATATTTGGTTTGGAGACCATCAAAGATCAATATGTGCATGATGTTGAATTTAAAGATGTATTGCAGAATTGTAAGGAAGGGAGAACTTAGACAAAGTTCATTCTTAACGATGGATTTATGTTTCGTGCTAACAAGCTATGCATTCCAGCTAGCTCCGTTCGTCTTTTGTTGTTGCAGGAGGCGCATGGAGGAGGATTAATGGGACACTTTGGCGTCAAGAAGACGGAGGATATACTTGCTACACATTTCTTTTGGACAAAGATGAGACGGCATGTTGAGCGTTTTGTTGCTCGCTGCACTACATGTCAAAAAGCTAAGTCACGACTGAATCCTCATGGTTTATATATGCCTTTGCCTGTACCTAGTGCTCCTTGGGAGGATATATCTATGGACTTTGTTTTAGGTTTACCTCAAACAAACAAGGGGAGGGATAGCATATTTGTTGTCGTGGATAGGTTCTCGAAAATGGCACACTTTATACCATGTCATAAAAGCGATGATGATGTTAATCTTGCTGATTTGTTCTTTTGTGAAATTATTCGCTTGCATGGTGTACCAAATACTATTGTTTTAGATCGTCATAATAAATTTCTTAGCCACTTTTAGAGATGTTTATGGGCTAAGTTGGGGACTAAACTACTTTTTAGTACTACTTGTCACCCCGAAACTGATGGACAAACTGAAGTAGTCAATAGAACATTGTCTACTATGCTTAGGGCTGTTTTGAAGAATAATAAGAAAATGTGGGAAGAATGCTTGCCTCATACTGAATTTGTTTATAATCATTCATTGCATTCTACTACTAAGATGTGCCCTTTTGAAATTGTGTATGGTTCCCTACCTCGTGCACCTATTGATTTGTTGTCTCTTCCATCTTCGGAGAAGGTTAATTTTGATGCTAAAGAATGTGCTAAATTGATTTTAAAAATGCATGAGTTAACTAAGGAAAACATTGAGCATATGAATGCTAAATATAAACTTGCTGGAGATAAGGGTAGAAAACATGTTATGTTTGCACCTGGAGATCTTGTATGGTTACATTTGCGTAAGGATAGATTTCATAATTTGCGCAAATCAAAGCTAATGCCACGTGCTGCTGGTCCTTTTAAGGTGTTAGAGAAAATAAATGATAATGCATATAAACTTGATCTGCCTGCAGATTTTCGGGTTAGTCCAACTTTTAACATTGCAGATTTGAAGCCTTATTTGGGCGAGGAGGATGAGCTTTCGTCAAGGACGACTTCATTTCAAGAAGGGGAGGATGATGAGGACATCAATACCATTGTTACACCCACAGCCCCTACTGCTATACATACTGGACCAATTACTAGAGCTCGCGCACGCCAATTGAATTATCAGGTATTTTCGTTTCTTGGTAACGATTCTAATGTTCATGAGAATATGATGCTGCCTAAATTGGATACATTTGTTTTGCTTACGAATGAAGGGCCTAGTTTGGACAAGAAAGATGAACCTTCGAGAAAGTTCAAGCATGGAGATGATGGCATGCGCAAGGGGATCAAGAACGGAGTTACAAGTGATGACTTCAGGACTTTGAAGCCACGATAAGGAGTGCATGAAGCCTTGGAAGAAATATACAAGATGCCACTTCATAAATTTCGTCCAGAGGCTATTCTAGGTGCTGTGTGACCTTATTATTGGGCCAGGCCCATGTATTTTAGAAATACTTAAGTATAGGCTGTTTTTTGAGTTAGGGTTGGTTTCGGACCCCTCCTCCAAGGGCCACGAAATCCCCCCCCCCCACTTCCTCCATATATACAGCCCTTAGGGCGTCATTTAGACTTTGGGTTTTGTTTAGATTAAAAGTTCGCCATAGCTGCAACTTCGCGTACTTCGTTTGTGTCCAACGACCAGACCAAGACATCACAGAACCGCACCTTCATTAATAAAGCTTTCCTCTTTTATTCGCAATATCTAGATTGCAATCTCAGTTTCTTGCGTGTTCTTTGTTTGCTCGCAGGAAACCGACCCTCGTGGTCCAGTTGATCGTGCTCCGGCATGGTCAATAACCCCTCGGATGTTGGTTTAGCGATTGCTAAGGCGCGACGTCTCGCACGTTCATAGTCGGATCATCAAGGTCGACTCCCACTGGAAACGATAGCCACCTGATCGAAACATCGAGACACCTTTGCCTCTATCAAAATGATTCAAAGTTTTGAATGGGATTTGTAGTGCGAATTGATTTGGTACAGTAGACGGGACTAGACTCTCTTGTGTGGTGCGAATTGATTTCTTTTTGTTTTTTCGTGGACGGAAGTGCGAATTGATTTGGTACATTACACGTTAGGCTTGTCCGGAAATTTCAACCCGCTCCTTGTTACCCCAAAATATTTAAGATACTTCTTTGTCTCGCCGTGCTCCGAAAACTCCCTCCATCTCAACCCGCGCCTTGCTATCCCAAAATTACAACGCGCGCGAAAACTCCCACCTCCTGCGAAATCCCGACACGTGAAATGCCCGTGATACCCCTGAACCGAAAGAACCTCCGAGCACAAATAGGTGGGGGTACTTCCGTAACTTACCCCACATTTTGGACAAGCGGGTCCCTAAGCCATGGTTCCGCACTCCCATCCCATCAGCCACCCATTCGTACATCGAGGCCGCGAAAACCCATGAAGCCCCACACCCTCCTCCATCCGCCACCTAGCCGGAGCTCCTTCCCCGATGACGTCTTCCACAGCAACACTTCGACGTCCCTCATCCACCGTACCGGAAGAGGATTCATCGTCGATCTCGTCATCCCGCCGGTTCAGCCACCCTGTCCTCCACCTCCAAGGAGCTGCCCCGAGGTTCCCCTCGTCTTTTGCGCCACCTCCATTCCCACACCGCCGTCTTCACCTGCACCACTGAAAGAGCATCATCATCATCGTTTCCTCGAATGAAGCTGAGGCCTAATCGGCGCCACCAAAGCGGTTGTACACTAATTGCCGCATTTTCTTCTCGATTCGATCTCATGGTGCTGCCGGCGCTCAGTCCCGAGCCGACACGGCGTGGCTCCATCCATGGTGGTGTCGCCGGCAACTTCCTCCATGGCGTCGCTCCCTCGGCGGCGGGTCCACATCAGTAGGAGCTGCTGCTGCTTTAGCTCTCGCTGACGCTGCTGCTCTGCTCTTGCTCTCGGTCCCCTGCTTGGTCTGCTCTTGCTATTACTCTTGCTCTTGCTCGCGCTGCTGCTCTCACACTTGCTCTTGCTTGCGATGCTGCTCCAATTTAACTACACTTCAGTCGACTGAATCAAATTTTGTGTAAGTCGATTTTCAGGGGGTGGGGGGGCTTGCCAGAGTTAAGGTAGAACCAGCCGCAGCGGGGAGGGGGGCTCGCCGGAGATGTACCCCACTATCTATCTTAGGGTACAGGGTGGGGGCGGTGGTCGCCAGCGGTGGTGGGGCGGTGGCCTGGGGATCGCTGGAGAAAAAGCTCAGCACGGGGGGGGGGGGGCTAGAGGGATGGCCGGGGCGGCGGCAGACCGGCGGGGGGGAGTGGTTTCGGGGCGGGCGGGGGACCGCACCGCCGGCCGCGGGCGGCGGGGGCCGACAGTTTGGCCGGTGGTGGCTGGCGGCTCAGGGTAGCCTCACCTGATGCTGCCACACGACCAGCTACCCCGGCTCTCGCACATGTTGCTGCTGCTTTCCTGCTACTAGTGCGTTTAGTTTCAACAGCAAAATTCAGTTTCGATAGTTAATTTTAGTTTCAACAGTTAAATTCAGTTACGACAGTTAAGTTCAGAGATGAGCGGATGATGTATTTTGCATGTAGCACTTTGTGGTTATGTATTTTACGTCATCTATTGGAGATTCTATTAGAATTCCACTTAGGTTAACGTTGTCTCTCTTGTCTGCTTCAGCCTCGGCATCATACAACTCACCGGAGCTGCTCCAACGAACAAACCCTCCATGACAGCGGAGCAGTACCCCGGGCTCCATCTCCATATGCCTAAGATCTTCTTCCCCTCCTCCGACAGTCAAGTCAGCCAGAGCATCCTCACCTACCAACCCAATCACGCTGAGATCGACATGGCTTCGCCAAAGAGGTTGTACACTTGTTGCATCTCTTTTTTTACTCTACATGTTATATATATTGTCCACTGAGCACACGTAGTAACGTGAAATACGATTATTTTATCCTACTATATGACAAGTAGTGAGGTACCAGGCAACTTTGCTATCTGTGATGGACACTCTTGAATGCCATCATTATTTATCTCTGCACGTTTGAGGTGTGCATTTGTCGATGGGCCTGGGAGTTGAGCTAGTAGGGAAGTGGCCTGGGTCCAAAGTAATAGAAGTAGCACAAAAACATTTTTTGAGTGTAGGCTTTTCCTTGCTCAAGCCTGCCTACTAGAATCACCAGTTCTTGAAAGTAAAAGTGAAGGAAAAACATAGGAATTGGAATGTTTCCTATGGTACTACTATTCATGAATTTGGTTCAAAGGAATGGAGGAAAGGAAAACTATAGGATTTGTTCCTTTAGTGTCTCCTTGAAAGAAAAACTATAGGAATTTTAATTTCCACTTGTCCTCCTTTTCA
Source organism: Triticum urartu (assembly GCF_056163025.1). NCBI lineage: Eukaryota > Viridiplantae > Streptophyta > Magnoliopsida > Poales > Poaceae > Triticum > Triticum urartu. The sequence continues at coordinate 265,438,624 of NC_141876.1, forward strand.
AATTCCTATTCATGAAGCACAACACTAAGAGATAGTAGCATAGTAGAATTATAACCTTACATTTTTTTGTGGTTTGACTTAATCTCACCATGCTTCTTTGCATCATGTGATCTTCCAATTCTTGTGAATGAAACACCCAGATTGGGAGAAATCCTATGTTTTTAATTCTCTGTTTTGCACGTGCATTCCTATCTTATTCCTACCTATTTCCTATCCCTGCATTGTTAGAATCCTCAAATTCAAACAATCCCTTACACAAATACTTCTGTTATAGATATGTGTCAAAGAAAACCTTGTGTGATTTGTCCTGCTCCTGTCACGCTGTGTGCCACCCCACCTCATTTGCCCCAACAACAGAAGGGTTCACCACAACAGGGATCCGCTCTCCAGACTGCCTTTCGCCGCCTTAGATCTTCTTCCCCACCGCCGGCAGCCACGACAAGTGCATTACCATCATCAACTAAGCAGATGACCTTGAGGACTACACGGGTCCGCAAGAGAGGTCACACTCTTCCGTGTCTGCTTACGTTATGCATCGCTTAATATGATGACATGCTACTTTATCATCGTGTTCACCTATTAGACTCTGAGTCAGGTCCAAAGTAATGCTGAAACTTGAGTTTTTAAATGGTTGTGGGGTACATATTAGGGCAGCAATCCGTACTATCTATCTACTATCTGGTTAATCTCGGGTGTCTACTATGAGTTTCATGTTGGGTGCAAACGAACATTAAAGGAGCCATTATCTGAATTTTTTAACTAAAGCTATTATCTGCCTGCTCTCATTGGTTTTGGGTCTATCCACAGTTTTCTACCATCACTCTGTATTTGTGCATGCACTCCTTACATAATCTCGCTATGTTTTATTCCTATGCATGTCAGTTATTGTACACAATGGAACTAAACATGTAGAGCAAAAGAGACGAGTCTTGCGTGGCAATAAAATTTCATGCAGACGTCGCTCCATGGTGGGCGCAAAGGCAGCCCCCCTCCACCCATTTAGGATTGTAATCAAGAGGACGATAACTGTTCTGAGGGGGATTCAGAAGGAGAAGACCTCTCCTATTTACCCCCTGAGGTCTTCGCTCTAACTTGGCATGCTGATGTTGGTAATATCATGCATATGATGCCTTGCATTGCTTATTGTATACATCAAATATGTCATCTACTTAGTTTAGACATGCTTTGTGTCAATGCCATCTGTTTAGTTTCTTTATCGTATATGTGAATCATGCAATGCCATCTTGTTTAGCCAGTCATCATATATGTGAATTTTGCAATGCAGCCATGATTAGCCAGTCATCTTATATGTGAATTATATCATGCCATCATTTTTTTAGTACGTGTTAAATTTGTCAACAATTTCAGCACATTCAATTACTCTTCCTGTGCATCAGCCATTAGACACAGTCATGGAAAAATCTGAAGTGGAAACAAGGTCTTCAGAGCAGACAATGCTATCTGACGAAGTTCGTGTCTTGTTGGTTACGGATAGCTCCTCAGAGGAGGATTCAAAGACAGATGACCAGTCATATCCCCCCCGAGGTGCATGTTCTAACTTGGCAGGGTTATGTTGCTCATATCGTGCGTATGGTATCTTGCATTGCTATGTCATTTGCTTAGTTTAGACATGCTTTGTGTGAATGCAACCTGTTTAGTGTCTAATTACCATATATGTGAATTATTCGATGCCATCTTGTTGCGAGACATTATATATGTGAATTATGCAATGCTATCTTGTTGCAAGGCATTATATATGTGAATTATGTAATGCCATGTTGTTTAGCCAAGCGTCATATATGTGAATTATAAAATGCCGTCCTTTTTTTGTATTTCTCGTTGCATTTGTCGACAATGTTTGTATATTCAACTGCTCTTCCTGTGCATCGGCCATTTGAATTGGTGATGGAGAAATCTAGAGTGAAACCAAGGTCTTTAGAGAAGACAATGCTACCTACTGAAGCAGATATCTTGCTGCTTACAGATATCTCTTCAGAGGGGGATCCAGAGGCAAATGACCAGTCCTATTATCTCCCTGAGGTGTATGCTCAAACTTGGCAGGGTTATATTACTCATATAATGCATATGTTGTATTGCAATGCTTAGTTTTTACATCATATACACAATACTGAATGCCATCTCCTTAGCTGACACATCATATATGCAATTGCCCTCTTCTCACTTGCTTAGTATATAAATCATATATTTGAATTATATCATGCCAAGATGTTTACATAAACAGCATGTATCTGAATTATGCCATGCCAACACATTTTCTGAAGACATAATATAGTTATATCATCTCATCCTGTTTACATAGTCATCATGTTTTGAATTATATCATTCTATTCGTGAATTATATCATGCCATCATGTTTCCATTGACGACATGTTTGTGATTTATGGCATGCCAACAACTTTAATAGACACATCGTATAGTTATATCATGTCATATTGGTTACATAGTCATCATATTTTGAAGTATGTCATTCTATCATGTTTAGTTAGCCATCATACATGTGAAATTGTGTCATGCTATCCTGTTTAATTAGCCATCATATATGTGAAATTATGTCCTGCTATTCTATTTGGTTAGACAACATAAATGTGAATTATTTCATGCCCTGTTTTCTTCCCTACTATCCATTGCACCTGTCTATCTTACAATGTCTGTACATTCAATTACTTTTCTTGTTTATTAGCCATTTCAGTTGGAGGGGGTGATGGTAGTATCCGTGGGAGTAAAAACACGGTCTTCAGAAAAGATCGTGCTACCTGTCGATGCAGATAGAACCACGGATGTACTTCCCCAAGAACCAACCCCACCACACATAACCCAGACTCACGCAGATTGTACCCCTACCCAGTTGGACAGAGAACTAGCTACACCCCTTCTAACCCCAAACCTAGCAGATAGTAACCCAGTTCAAGTTGACATAGCACCGTCTCCACAACAGAGCACCCAAACACAAGTAGTTAGTAAGGCAACTGCAGTGCCCAAAGCACGAGGACCACCACTCTGAACCCCAAGTCAATGCTTAAAGCAGAAGAAGAATTGTTCTCAGGTCAGGCTCCATAGCTATGGTTCGTACTACTTTGCTCTTGCATCACTGTATTTACTCATACCAACTAATTTCAAATTTGAAGGACGCAATTGAAACTCCAATGGCGCAATAGGTATTTTTTAAACCTATTTCTTTAACGTGTTTGTTGTTGTAACTTGCTCTATGTTGATTTCAGTTTCAATAGAATAAACAGTTATGTTCTCATGCCAATGCACATTACAAGTGTTGTTATTGCTCTATAGTTTCCCACTTATATTATGTCTATTCTACTTTGTCTTGAACAAATATTATTTGAACTGTGTCTCTATCTTGATTTGGCAACGAAACTAGATTGATATAGACCATACAGTGAGCATACTACATAGATATATGTTTGTTTCATGCTGTTATCATGTCCACCTAACTACTGAACTGGTTTACCAAAATGAGTTTCATATACTACATTGTAAACCTGTGATGTGTTTGTTTATTTCTCTTTTAGAACGTGGATAAAATATTGGAGAAGAGTACCCCGTTATGCAATGGTAAAGGAAGTAATGCAGATAAGGTTCAAGATAGTGAGACATCCCTATTGGTCTCCAAGAAAGCTGATAAAAAATATATTGAAGACACTGAGACAACCCCAAAGTCCTGTCTTGATGTAGTGTTCGAGTTACTGGCTACTAGTGCTGGCACCAGCTCTTCGCACTCGCTGCCTGAATCAGTTCGGCTTCTTGAGTCTCAACTTCAAGTTGAAAGACATCGCTCAGATGTTATGCGACAGGAAGCCGAAGGACTGAGGAAGTCCCTGCAGAATTCAGATGCATACTTTCTAGTGCAACAACAAGTGCTGGAGGATTTAAGATCCAACCAAGAGAAAGTTAATAAGCTTGCTAAGCATCTTGCCAGCATTATGGGTACCCATGGTATTGTTTCTTGAGCTCTTCTGAAGTGGTTTTAGTTCTGGACTTGTTTTGCTGCGGCGTTTATTTGCATTGGTCAACAACTTTGACAACCAGTCTATATGATATGTTGCTTTGTTCCCTATATTTGCACAAGTGGCGAACTTTGATGCCTAGTGGATTTAATATGTGTAATTGCCATGATAGCCTAGTGTAAGTTGCTTGCCTATTTATTTCCTTGTTGTCTTGTTTATTTGTTTGCTTGTAGTCATTGCAGTTCTCTTTCCGTGGTTTGCTAGTGGCTGCAATAAACTATTTTTTAAAACTAGGCCACAATACCATGGGCTACATATTTACTGTAGTTACCAAGGGCCTCCTATAGGTCGTAGAAACAATGGGCCTTCTAAGGGCCATAGAAACAATGGGCCTTCTACGGGCCGTAGCATCAATAGGCCTTCTAAATGTCGTATGATTGATAGGCCAAACATGGGGCAATAACAGACCGCATTATGGGTCGTAAACAGGCTAAATTTGGAATCGTCCGTTCATGGGCCGATAATAACGGACCGTCCTTAATCGGTCGTATTTGATGACGCTATGAAAACAGCCCAACTGATTAACGGGCCGCAAACGGGTCGATTGTAACCACGGGCTGAATTTGTCCCACAAGCAGAAAAGGCCAATAATGGGCCGTAAGTAACCAAATGCTGGAAATGAGCCCAAGAATAAATGGGCCCTGAGAAGGCCGAAAGATAACACGGGTTGGAAATGGCCCAATGGAATAATGGGCCGTTAATGGGTATAAAGGGCTACACTGTTCATTGCGGGCCAGATTCACCACGGGCCGTTAATGGGCCAAGAGTTACAAATGGCCTCGTATGGGCCAAAAGACATCATGGGCCATACATGGGCCGGAAGTTACAACGGGATGGGGTTGTATTGGACGGCCCAGATGAAGCTACTGGGCTTAATTCCGATAGGCCATAACGGTCCGTGAGTTAGCGGGCCGTAAATGGGCTATATACGAACAGGCCGTTAATAGGCTTTCCATGGGTTGGCCCATTACCTTTTGACCTAGTCAAATGGGCTGGCCTTTTCACCGGAATGGGCTTCTGTTGGGCCATGCCATGTGTCGACGTATCATAGGTGCCTCCTGTCGAATGAATGGATGACATCTGTTCCAACGGTGAGCCAACACGTGTTTCCTCCGGCCAATGAGAATTTTACACGTGGAAAATCCTCATTGGTAGGGGCTGTTAGCGGGTTATCGGATCCAAAACCAGACCGATAGCTTAACGGCGACCCATTACGGTGGATGCCACATGTCGGTCACCCTTGACGAAAGCACTTCCATGACGCGCAATTTATCGTCATGGAAGTGGACACTTCCGTGATGATAATTTTGCTAATGTCATGGAACACTTCTATGACAACACATGTATGACTATCTTGATTCTATCATAAAATCGTCATGGATGTACATGCATGACAGAAAATGTGACCTACTGTGACAAACACGTATCATCACGGAAGTGTCTTTTATTTGTAGTGTGGGCGGGCAGGAAGGCCAACTGGATCATCCTCATCCACCAATCCGGTAGTCCATGTCGTCTCATGGATGTCTAAAATCAGTGAGAGATGACCCTTCCATCATTAGATACCGCCGGCATCGAGCCTCGCGGCCCGCCAGACATTCCTGCCTACTACGCACGTGATGCCTCGAGATTTTGTTGTGACCTCCATTTGCTGAAGGTTGTAATCTACGAAGTGCCCACACCATCAAACGACTACATATATTACAAGCTCATTGCCTTGTTTAACATGGGATTATTATATCTTGAATTCGGTCACCATACATGGTTATGGCTCATCATCAATCATGTTGACCCTCCATTTCTGTCTGATGCTATAGTGCATGATGGCATCGTTTACGCGGTCGACACACAGATTGGCTGCATATACTGGTGGAATCTATCGTCGTGTAATTGTTCTATCTCATCTGATCTTTTCCTTATGAATACGACTGCATGTTGATTGTTAGAAATTTAGAATAGATAGTATGTCTATAACCACATCATTGCTATATGTTCCTCTCATTTCCTATATTTTTTATGACCACACATGTTATTGTTAGAGTTGATATGAGAACAATTGGCATCTAATGATTTTTAGAATAGATATTATGAGTATAACCTCATGATTGCTATATGTTACTCTCATTTCCATGATTTTTATAACCAGACATGTTGAGTTGATATGAGAGCAGTACTAACTTCAATGTTAGAATATGAGTAGGCCCTGTCATAGTTGTTTTCCTCTCATTTTTACATGATGTTTGAACCATGACATATTGCTAGAATATAAAACCATTGGCTTAAGTTTTTAACTTGGGGTATGATTATGACCACGCACTACTTCAGGATGCTGCTAACGCGACACTACGATCAGAGACCCTTCGACGAAACTATGTGCGATGCAATAATCGCAAACGGTGGTGTAAAAAACCATAAAAAAGGTGCAAAATGTTTGCAATGGAGGATGCATCAAACATGGTCCAGATTTTAGTTGCATGTGTGATGCAGGGCATATGGTTCAGTTCAATTAACTGTTTGCGATGAGGAGGAACAAAAAAAGGGCAACCAGATGAAGGTGTGTGCGATATACAACATATGGTTCACTCGGATGAACTGTTTGTGATTAGGCAACACAAATGAAATGGTCAGCCAGATCAAGGTGTGTGTGATATACGATATGCGGTTCACTTGGATGAACTGTTTGTGTTGAGACAAGAGAACAAAAACGGTTCAATATAACAAGATGTGTGTGATATGCGGCAAACAAGTCTGTAATGAGAAATGTGTGTGAAGACCGATAATAGCACAGAAGGTTGCTGCTTATAAGATGTGTGTGTTGTGCGATGGGATTGCATACAGAACAACAACATTATGTACACACTTATAAGGACATGGTTGCATAATCAAATTAAACATCCACATACAAAGGTGGCTACTACAACCATGGCATTTGCACACACTAAAGTAAACTATTACATGCATCATTACATAGGTGGCTACTACACACATGACATTTACCCACACCAATAAAGTAAACTATATATTACATGCATGATTAACTAGCATAAACGATCATCTGATCATCATCTACTTCGTGTGACGCTTGCTCTGCTTGTGGCTCGATCCAGGCTCGTCGATTTGGCTAACGAGGCACTTCCTCATGTCAACGAACCGCCTATGCATTTCGTAGCATCTTTACACGCTCTTGGCCGCGAACCCGAGGTGACGTTCATCCAGTTGCCTCATCCAGGCCCCGTGCCAGGATAAGGGACTTGTTCTCTGGGCATCCCGCTTCATCTTTTCGTAGTAGGGGTCGCTGATGGCCGAGGCGAGTTCGACCAGGGAGTCCTTCGTGCTGCCCCAGACCCTATAGTGGTCACGAATTTCGACTAGGTTCTTGCAGGCCAAGCCCATAACACTGAGTGCTTTTACATCGTCCATGGTTTCCACCATGGCGAACTTGTAGTCGGTGATGTTAACAAACCTGTTGAAATGGTCACAAGGCTCTATGCCATGTAGTAGTGGTAGATGAGGACATGATGGCGCATGCACAACTAGGTGACGGCAAGCTTCTGATCCATACCGGGACGACTGACGGTGTACTGAAGGTCGATGCCGACCACATTGTACTTGTCTCGAGCAAGCAACTGCTAAACGCTATTGATGTAGTCGTCCACCACGACCGGGTCGATGGTGTACACCACCGAGAGATATGTCTCCCTTGCGTGGGTCTCCACTCTATGCTCACCGAAGTCCATTAGAGCGCCGCTAGACATCCCCTCTCTATGTGTCGTCGTGGGTGTGCTTGTTGTGTTGTGGGGCGCGATCGCAAGGTTGAAGAGACTAAGGTTATAATGGCTGCAGGAATTAAAGGGGAAGCCGGACGGCCAGGAATATCGGCAGGCCCTGATGGCAGTTCTAATTTGCAGCACGTAACTCCATCGTGCCGCATGTAACTGCATTGTGTGGCAACGCGCGCGAAGCAACCGCATTCATATGGGGGCCCCGACGTGATCGTGCACATGCCCAACTGCTGGCAGAGCGTGTGCGAAGGGACGCGAGCAGAGCGCTCTATGGTCGCCTCAATGGCGAGCAACCATATATATATATGCATATAGGAGTTGAACACACAAGAAAAAGGTGTCCCCAAGCCCGGTGCGCCGACAGACACGAGTAGAGCGTGTCGTGGTGCCTAACGGCGAGCAGAGCTTGCCGAGGGACTCGAGCAGAGGCCGACGCAGTGATAGGTGGCAAATAAGACGAGCTATGAGAGCGATGTCGGAGACATCAAGCATGAATCAGATTAGAGTTGCATGTGCGATACGTGATATACAATTGATCCATCCGAGCTGTTTGTGATGGAATAAGCTATGTGTGTTGCGGGCAAACGCTTGCTGGTATGTAACCTTAAAGTTAACCAAAAAAGTGTTAATGCATGTTACAAAAATTGTATAGCTGGAAACTATGTTCGAATACGACTCCGACGATATAACCTTTGACGACATGCATTCATATTTTATTAGTTAAATCCTAATTATAAACCGGGACGGGAGCATAGTAGGTAATTAAATCGCAAACGTTTTTTTATTAACTGTATGTGTATGTGTCCTTTCATCCTCCTCTCGCACGTCTTGTCACCCCGCTGCTGCAGACGGCTTACAGTGCAAGCTTGCGCAATGCGTGGGGGCATTCTTTTGGCCAAACGGTGGTGCCAATGAATCGTCGGTGAGCCTGTTCCCGCGCAACCTTGCAGGTTCCCGCACAAGCTTCCCGCCCGACTTGGTGAAATCCCCCAAAATCCCAATGCTTACCAGCCTACTATATAAACCCTCACGGCCGACGAGTCCTGCGTCGAATTTCCCCCTCCCTCCCTCTAGCTTATCTTGTCTGCTTCTCCTGCAATCGCCAATGGCACCGGCCTGTTGTTGTTGCTCAGCCACTCAGTCGTCATCAGAGGACAACTCCAGTTGGGAGGCTACACCACAGCGGCGGCGCAGTCCTCGAGGTAGTGTAGGGCGTGTGGCGTCCCTATTGGGTGTGCGCGGAACACCCACCACACGCTCCGCCGCCGCTACCCGTCGGCAGCTATTGCCGGCCGACGTTGCTGCCACACCATCGTCGAAAGCCAGGGCCTCCTCTGGATAACATGATTGTCGCGCCTTGGCGGCTGACGACTCTTCGAGTGGAAGGTGAGTCTCCCGCTACGGTCGAGACCTGAAAGTATATGGAGCTTCTTCAAAGAACAGTAGTCTAGCAGGCGACTTATTCATATAGCCGCAAGAAAATTCATTCAACTCCACGCCCTAGCCGAAGTTATAGCCGGCGCAATGAGTCACTGATAGTTTCCAGGAGCGAGCGGTGCCGGAACCAACCGTGTGGGCATGACCCGTCGTGTGATGATAAAAATGTTCAGGCTTTGATGGTTCAGGCTAGGGCACCCCAGGAGGCGGAGCTGGCGGCTCAGGTAGCAGGTCATCAACAGCTCCAGCGTAACCCTTCAGCACCTATAGAAGTCGGGATGACTTCTAGAACAGTGGGGGTGCCATGCTTAGCACCGGCTCTTCACAATGAGTGGTTGCCTAAAGATTTCAAGGGTCCTCGAAAGGTGCCCAATTACACTGCTGATCAGCCTCCAGAGGCTTGGATTGAGAGCTACGAGTTGGCTATGGAGATGTTAGATGTTAATGACGTTGTGTGTGCCAAGTACTTCACTATGATATTGCATGGGCCGGCTCGAACCTGGTTGAAGGGATTGCCCCCTAATTGTATCAATTCATCGCCGGAGTTGAAAGCGCGTTTTATTCCGAATTTCAAAGACACATGCAAATAGCCTCTGTCTATCATCGACCTAGACGCTTGTGTCCAGGGCGAGGATGAGCTGGCCCACCATTGGGTTCATCGGGTTTCCGCTATTATCCACTCATCGGATAGCATCAACGCAGGCTCTGCTATTCTGATTCTAGAGAAAAATTGTCATTTCACCCCTCTCAAGCAAAAATTACGGTGGCTTAAGTGTCACTACAACGACATGGGAGAGCTCATGGCGGCCCTCATCAAGTACGCCGATTCTCACAATACTAAGGATCCTGGGTCTGATGAGGACAGTTCCAATAAGGGGAAGAAAAACTGCAATGGAAAAGGACAGCAGTCAAACATGATAGGTCATAACGAGGGTAGTAATGGTAAGCGCAAGCCGCTTGACGGCGGGTCAGATTTTGTGGCCAATACAAATGCATAGAATAACGATTGACATTCGAAGGGTAAGCCATTTCCTCGGGCGAGAGGACCAAAGTTCAACCTTGAAGCGATGTTGAACCAGCCCTGCCCAAAACACAGCTACCAAGATAGACCGTCGACTCACCTGTGGAAAGATTGTTTTATCGTGAAGGAATATAAGAATTCCGGTTGTCACCAGGTGACGTGGGAAACAACGGCCCCATATGGGACCTAGGGGCCCCTTGCTGGTTCGGCAAGGGGGATGTCATGTTGCACAAAGAGCAGAGGAGCATGGGGCAACACGATTGAGCTCACACAAGCAATTTTACCCAGGTTCGGGCCACCGCGAGGCGTAAAACCCTACTCCTGCTTTGGTGGATTGATGCTGGAAGAATGGTGGTGGAGCGTAGTACACTTGCCTGGCAGGATCGCCTAAGGGCGGCAGTGGCTACGTGCGTATGGATCCATGGGTATCCAACCTTCTAACCCTTGTTAGGCCTGCCATGGGCCTCTTTTATAGGTTAAGGGGTCACCACAATGGCAAAGTAGTCACTATGCACTGATAAGATATCAAACAGTGCTATCATACCAAACCCTGCAGGTTGACAGGGTGCATTAAATGCACTGCTCAATGTAACATCATTGCTTGCCCGGCAAGCCTTGCCGGGCTGTCTTGCCAACTTCACACCTGCTCGCTCGACACGCACAGGACGGGTGTTGTTTGTAGGTATTCCCTGTAGAAAGAGGCTACCATGTGGCGAATGGCTGCCACTTAGTCACTTTGCGACTTGACACCGCATCGATTGAGGACGTGGGTTGTGGTGGACTAGTTGGGTGAGGTGGTTTTGCCTCCGCGACCCCCAGCAGGCTTTGCAGGGGTGTCTTGGATGTTCTCTTCTGGGGGCAACCCCGACCTCGCCGAGCTTGCCTGTCTGGCAAGGGAGGCTTTTCTCCTGGTGGTATCGTGCTTCTCTGGCTTGATCTTGGTCCTCTTAATCTTCATGTTGGTCCTTCGAAGACCTTGATCTCTTGTGCTTTGGTATGGCCTAGTGTCGTAATCTCGTTCCCGTTCCTGTGCACAGCCCGGGCAACAGACCCAGGGTTTGTTGCACCGACAGAAGCCCCCGGACCTGCCCCGAACGTGCTGCCAAGCATTGTTGGGGTAGGTCCTAATAAGTGCACAAGCAGAAGTGTGGAAGAGGTTGGTCTCTTGAGGTCTTCTTTGCTTCCTCATTATTCTTGAGTTCGAGCCATTTTCTGGTTTCTACACACGTCATGTAAAGTCAATAGTGGTGGGGCCACCCTTGTAATGGCCCGTGAATGACTTTAACGCACAGGGTAGAAACTGCAAATTCACTCTTCCCACCATGCTATTATCCTTGTCCACGTACGCCGCATGAATTGCACAGGGTAGGTAGTGGAGGCATGTGGCGCAGGAGAGCATCAAGGTGAGGGCCCGGTCTTCTTGAATTGGCGGAGCAGGACAACGATCTCTTGTTGAGGGAGCGGCTCCCCTCCCCGGCCCGCCTATAAAAGGTGGGGCGAAGGGGGGGGCAGAGTCATTCATCCTTGCGTCCCCCTTTCCCTGTTTTCCGCCTCCTGCTGGCTATGTCGAAGAGAAGAGCCTGGGGCCAAGCCCGGGCTATAGTCTGAGGCCGGCGTCGCCACACGTTGGTGCTGGTTCTTGGGGAGTGAGTCTGGTCCTTACCGAGAGAGTTAGCACAAGATAAGCATCGCTCAAAGAAATTTGAGGCACAGTAGAGAAATATGTCAACCATCATGCTATGATAGTTATTGTGTTCAACATGGTTGGGACTCAAATTATAGCAAGTGTGTGGCACAACAATAGCATTTTTATTCATGGGGAGCATATGGTGCACACAAGTATTGGAATCATGCAAGGGATGGGGTGGATCAAAATCTCCCAACATGTATGAGGAAGCTATGGGGGTCTCCTCATGAGCAATATCTGAATCATCATATGGAGATAATTGAGAACATGGCAAGCAATGCATGTTCGAAGCTAGGTGGTCATGGCATGGCATATGAGATAAATGATTCAAAGGAAGCATATCAATATCATCACAAGAAAAACAAATGCCAATAACCATGTGCTTGTCATCTATGCCATATGTGCAAATTGGGTTTATTTTAATGACATGTGCATAGTCACTATGATGAGATTGAAAATATGACATACTGGAGATCTCATGCATAGCATATGACAAGTCAAGTGAATCATCAAACATGATGTGACCAAGAGAATTATCACAAGAAATCCTATGTAGCATGTTGTCGGTGTCAAAACTGGCGGATCTCGGGTAGGGGGTCCCGAACTGTGCGTCTAGGCCGGATGGTAACAGGAGGCAGGGGACATGAAGTTTTACCCAGGTTCAGGCCCTCTTGATGGAGGTAAAACCCTATGTCCTGCTTGATTAATATTGATGATATGGGTAGTACAAGAGTAGATCTACCACGAGATCAGAGAGGCTAAACCCTAAAAGCTAGCCTATGGTATGATTGTTGTTGTCCTACGGACTAAAACCCTTCGATTTATATAGACACCGGAGAGGGTTAGGTTTACACAAGGTCGGTTACAAAGGAGGAGATATCCATATACGTATTGCCTAGCTTGCCTTCCACGCCAAGTAGAGTCCCATCCGGACACGAGACGAAGTCTTCAATCTTGTATCTTCATAGTCTAACAGTCCGGCCAATGGAGATAGTCCGGCTGTCCGGAGACCCCCTAATCCAGGACTCCCTCAGTAGCCCCTGAACTAGGCTTCAATGATGATGAGTTCGGCGCGCAGTATTGTCTTCGGCATTGCAAGGCGGGTTCCTTCTCCGAATACATCACAGAAGAATTTGAATACGAGGATAGTGTCCGACCCTGTAAAATAAGTTCCACATTCCATCATAGAGAGAATAATATTTTCGCAGATCTAATTTGCTGGCTTGTTTTGGAAGCATGACGTTATGTCATGGCCCGGTGATTATTCAAACCGTTTCTTCTAACCAGCCCCGCACATAACGCGAGGCAGTTTTTCGACACATCTTGTCAAAGCAGAGATCGTGTCCCCTTATTGCGGGATTCTCATCAATACGGGCGTGGGTAACCCAACCGCGCCATCAATTGTGGCGCTTAGGGGATAAGCGAGTTTTACCAGGCAAGTGGGGACGCCTAGTTTCGTCCGCTCATATAAAGGGATAAGAATTCACCTTTCTATCCACACCTTCTTCCTCCTTTGCTCATCCGTTTTCACACACTCGAGCTCTAGCGCCCAAGTCCACACTTCCACCTCAACCTTCTCCAACCATGTCCGGAGCGGGAGGCAAGTGGATGGTCTCTTCTGTCACGGAGGGAGACATCAAGAAACTGAGGAGAGCCGGATACCTTCCCGACGACATCGCGCACCGGCTCCCAGATGAGGGGAAACTCATCCCCACCCCAAGGCCCCATGAGAGGGTAGTATTCCTCACCCATTTCCTCCGTGGACTGGGATTCCCTCTCCATCCCTTCGTCCGAGGGCTCATGTTTTATTACGGCCTGGATTTTCACGATCTGGCCCCGAACTTCATCCTCAACATCTCGGCGTTTATAGTCGTGTGCGAGGCCTTCCTCCGCATCAGGCCCCACTTCGGCTTATGGCTGAAGACCTTCAACGTTAAGCCGAAGGTGGTGGGCGGCCGCCAGGCGGAGTGCGGAGGCGCCATGGTGGGCAAGATGCCCAATGTAACATGGCTCGAGGGCTCCTTTGTGGAAACCATAAAGGGGTGGCAATCGGGGTGGTTCTATATCACCGAGCCGTGCGACCCTGCACGGACAGCGGCCCCCGAGTTTCGTTCTGGCATCCCCACACGGCTCACCTCCTGGAAAGAGAAGGGCCTGTCCTGGGGTAATTCGAAAGAGTTGAACAGACTCCAAACATGTATTCAAAACATGCTGGACAAGAAGCTCAAGCTTGTCAACATAGTCCAAGTTATGCTCATCCGCCGGATACTCCCGTGCCAACAACGGGAGTTCAACTTGTGGGAATTCAATCCGGCGCAGCACCGAACTCTGAACAGGCTCTTCGACATGACTCATGAAGACGCCTGGAGGGTGCTGTTCAAAAGCGTCGAGGTCCCCCCCTATTATTGAGGATCACGGATTCAGCACGAAGCACCAAGCCAGTGCGGTAAGCTGCTTTACCTTTCACAGGATACTTATTTTTTATATACATGGACTCTATGTGGGATCTAAACTCCCGTACCTTTGATAGGACTGGCAGAAGATGGCCGGACAGATCGACTGTCCGGCTCCTTTGCCCGAAGGCCCCGCAGACGCTCTTCTGGCGAAGATGCTGACTCCGGCCCTTTATAAGGTGCCGGAGAAGACCAAGAAGGCCAAGGGAACCCGAAAGAGTTCCCGATGCCAGGCGTCGTCGGACTCACCGTCCGATGACTCTGCGGCTCACTCTTCCCCTGAAGACGAGGAAGAAGAAGAAGAAGATGCTCCCCCACCGACTGGGGAAGACAAGAAAAGGAAGGCCGCCCCTACTAGGGAGGCCGGGGGGTCCGAGAAGGGAAGGACTATTCTTCCGGACAGTTCCACCGCCGCCGACGAAGGATACCAGAGTAACTCATTGGATTCCTTTGTCGCACTGCTTTCCCTAATCGCCGAACATGGTTATGCAGGCCGCCATGAGCCAATATCGAGGTATCATCAGACGGCTCCCTGGGCTCATCGGACATGGATAGCGATCCGGTCCCGACCGCCACCTCCCCTCATCCTGCCGACGACGCCGAGGTGTTGTCTCAAGAGGCACCGGATGGAGGGGAGACAGTCCCGAAGGTGCCCCAAGGCGACCTTCCGGACTCCGGGAGCCGAGGGGACGGGGCCCCCGAGAGCTCCGAGTTCGGCCCTCAGCCGAACACCGTGCCGGACCCTCCAGCGGTTCCGGGCTCGGGCAGGCAGCCTCCTTCTGAGAGAGGCAGGACGCCTGTGCCGGTGACGTCTGTCCATCCAGAGGCACCGGACAATCTGCTGGAAGCGCTTAGCAGCGCTTCCATCAACGAGGAGCACCGCACTATCATGAGTGCGGTGATCCAGAAGGTTCAGTCCGCCAAGAGCGGATTGACTGAAGCCTGTGCCAGCCTTCTAACAGGATTCGAGGTAAGTGTTTTAAAATGTAGTAGAAATATTACCGCATAGACAGTAGCCCCTGATGCTTTGTTCGGTGTTCACAAAGAAAAGCCGAACAGAGGATCAAATAATATCGCAGGAGTCTAATATAAGTATGTCAATATGCATATGCAGGCTTCGCTGCTGGCGTCCGCCACACTGACTGCGGAGGTCGCCGTACTGAAGCAGGCCCTCGAGGGGTCCCGGAAAGAGCTCGGCCTTGCTAAGAGGCAGCTCGAGGAGAACAAGGGTAAGTAATACCCCGTCTATAGATATGTATATATAAAAAAAGGACGCGATTGCCAAATGACAGGATCATTGTATGTTTGTCAGGGGCCACGACCAAGGTGGCGACCCTGAAGCAAGCGCTAACCCAGGCCGAAGATAAAGCGGCCTAGGAGCACACCGAGCGAGAGAAGCATGACGCTCCGGTGGGCGAGGTGCAGCAAGAGCTCCAGGCTCTCATGACGAAGCACGAGGCGTTGGAGCTTGACTCCAAGACGCGGGAGTCTGAGCTTGCCGCGGCCCTCGAGAGCGCAAAAAGTGCCAAGGACGAAGCCCAAAAGGCCCTCCAAGAGATCGACGCGATGAAGAAGATAGCGGCGGGTAAGGCTTTCTATATGCAAAGCAAGCATGTAAAAGTAAATTAGCGATTACTTACCTGGATCCGGAGCTCTTCAGGAGCATTCGCAGATTTGCCCCGCAGTGTGTCCGATGCCGCACATTTTTACCAGGCCGAGGACGGAAGCTCGACGGAGAAGCTGTTCTGGTCTCAATATGCTGAGGCCGAACATCCGGTGCGGATGAGCGACCAGCTGAAGCAGATGGTCGAGCTACATAAGGCGGCCGATCAGGCCATGAAGGGCTTTATAGTCTGGCTGTGGCCTGGCGACGCCCTTCCGAACAGCTTCTTCGGCCTGGTGAGGCGGCTTGTGGATGCCTGCCCACGGCTGGAGGTCGTCAAGCGATCCGTCTGCATTGAAGGTGCACGCCGGGCTTTTGCCCATGTGAAATTGCAGTGGGTCAAGCTGATCAAGTAGGGGCCGTGAAGCTGATCAAGGAGGGGCCGCCGGAGGGCAAGGAGCACCGCCACCCCGAGATGTACTACGAGGGTGTTCTGCCGGGTGCCCGTCTCATCGCGGATGAGTGCCCAAAAGATGTAATATTTGAATGAGACTTGCTCGTGTGATCCTGTATGATGAAAACTTGTTTCATATGTGCAATGTAACGCTTGTTTGAATTTAAAATATTACCTTTTGTTTGGCCATTTATCCAATCTGAGAGATGGCTAGTCCTCAGCTTCTGCCCCCATGCCACTAGTGCTGGGGTGTTCAGGATAAACCTGAGCACTCTTGTTCCCATATTTGGGTCCTTCGAGGGAGGTGCTCAGCATAGCGAACAAGGCAACCGGACTAATAATGCTTTATCACTCTCACTTAGCCATAGAATTCAATAATTTTAAATTTCGGCGAAGCCCCTGGTATTCGGAAGGCCGAATTCGGGGCGTGATACACGCTTGTAAGCCGGACAGGGCCGGTCCCTCGCCCTAAGCGGCATAAGTCTTTAGGGAATCGAAAAAAAACCTCGCCGAACAGCGACCAGTCTCTTGCCTTATCATGACAGTCAGTTTTAGCTTTCTCTACTGAGGTGCTAAACCCAGCAAAACCGGGGCACAATCGAGTAGTTCTCCTAGCGCTACCTTAGCCGGTAGAGCGGAACGTAAGGTACCAAAACATAGGAGCCGGGCAAACCCTACATTTGACCAAAGACATGATTCGGAGTTGATGCATATAATGCTATAAGTTCGGGGTGCCACACTTGTGAAAGTGTTCGGACTTTTCACACTTCATTGTGGGGTACGTAAGCCCCTGGTTATTGGCCGTACCAGAGTGTACGGTTGCAAGGCGTCATTAAAGAACACACACACACACATATATATATAACAAGAATGCAATAATAGTCATAATGTCATGCATTGTTGATTAAAAAAATTGCGTTAAGGCAGAGTGATACAGATAGTGCGATAAGCAAAGAGTAGGACTATGCCCCTTCCAAGGGCAAGCTAGGGAATGATATTGAATTGAATATTTCACTCATTACTGTAATCAACCTGGGAATTCCGTGGTATAACATAGCTGTCTGCCTCCTTGGTTGCTGCATCATGTGTTCGGCAATAGTGCTGCCGGACAGTGTTTCCAGAGATTAAGGTCCTGATAGAAAAAGAAAAATAACCAAACGGGAAGCCCCTAGTGCGGTTTAGGCCGCATTTTGGGGCGTGCCGCAGTTGTGCCCCCCTTCCCACCTGTGCCCATGGTATTTTTAATGCGTAATTATGTACGCGCGGTACGAATATCGCCGTTGGGTTGGGATTGGGGTGGCCGCCGCATTGCTACGCGAGCTCAGATCGCGCCAGGCGGTCTATTTGCCGATTGCCCCGAGCGCGCTTGAAGGTGTCCGGGCTTTGAAGCGCCGAACTGATTGATTGCCTTGAGAGGCTGCTTTGCGCTTCTGCTGTGAGGGCCGCGGTGTGCTCCTCAGTTCAGAGAGAGCGCTCTGTGTTTCCATTGACTGTAATAACTCCGCGAGGCCCTGACATCTTGAGCTTGAGGTATGCATAATGCAGTACCGCATTGAATCTAGCAAATGCGGTTCGCCCGAGCAGCGCGTGATAACCACTATGGAACGGGACTTTATCGAAGATTAACTCTTCGCTTCGGAAGTTATCCGGGGATCCGAAGACCACTTCCAGTGTAATTGAGCCTGTGCAATGGGCTTCTACACCTGGAATGACGCCCTTAAAGGTCGTTTTTGTGGGTTTGATCCTTGAGGGGTCTATACCCATTTTGCGCACTGTGTCCTGATAAAGCTGATTCAGGCTGTTGCCGCCGTCCATAAGGACTCGAGTGAGGTGAAATCCTTCGATGATTGGGTCTAGGACCAGTGCGGCGAATCCGCCATGACGGATACTAGTGGGGTGGTCCCTGCGATCGAAGGTGATCGGGCAGGAGGACCAAGGGTTGAACTTTGGGGCGACAGGCTCCAACGCATATACGTCCCTGAGCGCACGCTTCCACTCCCTCTTGGGGATGTGGGTTGTGTATATCATGTTCACCGTCCGCACTTGCGGGGGAATCCTCTTCTGTCCTCCAGTGTGCGGCTACTGGGGCTCCTCCTCGTGATCGCTATGCGGCCCCTTGTCCTTGTTTTTGGTAATTAACTTGCCGGCCTGCTTGAACACCCAACAATCCCTGTTGGTGTGATTGGCTAGCTTGTCTGGGGTGCCGTGTATTTGACACGAGCGATCGAGTATACGGTCCAAGATGGACGGGCCCGGCGTACTTTGTTTGAATGGCTTTTTCCGCTGACCGGGTTTAGAGCCTTTGAATCCGGCATTGACTGTCATATCCTCAGTATTTTCGCTGTTAATGCGGTACTTATTCTTGTTGCGACATGACCTGCTATTGTCGTCCTTGGTATCTGAGGTACCATGGTTCTTTGATATGTTATTACTACGAGCCAGCCAGCTGTCTTCTCCCGCACAATAGCGGGTCATGAGCGTCGTGAGAGCTGCCATAGATTTCGGCTTTTCCTGACCAAGGTGCCGGGCTAGCCACTCCTCTCGGATGTTGTGCTTGAAAGCCGCTAAGGCCTCCGCATCCGGACAGTCGACGATTTGATTTTTCTTTGTAAGGAACCGAGTCCAGAATTACCTGGCCGACTCTTCTGGGTGCTGAATTATGTGGCTCAAGTCATCGGCGTCTAGTGGTCGCACATAAGTGCCCTGAAAGTTGTCGAGGAATGTGGCTTCCAGATCTTCCCAACAGCTAATGGAGTCTGCTGGCAAGCTGTTAAGCCAATGCCGCGCTGGTCCTTTGAGCTTTAGTGAGAGGTATTTGATGGCATGTAAGTCATCACCGCGGGCCATGTGGATGTGGAGGAGGAAGTCCTCAATCCATACTGCGGGATCTGTTGTGTCGTCGTATGATTCAATGTTTACAGGTTTGAAACCTTCTGGGAATTGATGTTCCATTACTTCGTCTGGGAAGCATAAGGGGTGTGCGGCGCCTCTGTATTGGGCTATATCTCGACGCAGCTCGAATGGGTCTTGCCTGCTGTGTTCGGCCTGTCCGGATTTGCTTTTACTGTATCCGGCGTGACGTTTGTCGTCTCGCAGAGTGGTGTGCCCTCGTGATCCGTAGATCGATCTTGAATGCTTTGCCTTGTCCTCCAATATGTTTCGCAGGTCTGGCGTATCTCCCCATGCCTTTTTATTTGAATGGCGTTGGGGTGGGGGCTGAGCTTTTGGCTGGAATGCCTCTCTATTGCGGCCACGAGGTGGCCGATCTGCCGTATCATACGCTTCTTCCTTTAGTCGGGGTAGTAACCTGCGCCTTGGGTAACTCTTGGAGGGGCGCTCGAGTTTATATTCCTCGGCCGCAAGGACTTCAGTCCATTTGTCAGCTAGCAGATCTTGATCCGCTTGAAGCTTCTGTTGCTTTTTCTTCAGGCTATTTGCCGTGGCCATAAGCCGGCGCTTGAAGCGCTCTTGTTTGACGGGATCCTCTGGGATGGCGAATTCATCGTCGCTGAGGCTTGCCTCGTCTTCAGAGGGGGATGTTATTGTCATCCTCCTCCTCTCCATCTGCCGCTCTCTCAGGAGAGCTTGCTCCTTCATCCTCCTGCTCTAAATCTTGCTAGAGGGGATTGTTGTTGTCTTTGGCACTATCCGGACTAATATTATCTCCTGTGTCGGTATCACCACTTTTGCTTTGGCAGGACTTAGAGCGGCGCCGCTGACGTCGGCACTTGGGTTTCTTCTTGGAGGGGTCATCCTCCGCTATCTCGTCGCCATTGCCTTCGTTGGGTGTATCCACCATGTATATGTCATATGACGAGGTGGCTTTCCAGTGCCCTATAGGTGCTGGTTCATGTTCGTCTCCGACAGCGTCGTCCATACCGTCGATGTCTTCGGAGTCGAAGTCGAGCATTTCGGTTAAATCATCGACAGTGGCTACGAAGTGGGTGGTGGGTGGGCGTCGAATTTCTTCGTCGTCCGCATCCCAATCATGTTGGACATAATCCGGCTAGGGCTCTCGTGACAAAGAGAGAGATCTTAGTGAATTCAGAATGTCGCCGAAGGGCGAGTGCTGAAAGATATCTGCGGCGGTGAATTCCATGATCGGCGCCCAATCGGATTCGATTGGCAGGGGCGCGAGCGGTTCAGAGTCAGAAAGAGAGTCCGGCACCTTGGAGTCACGGGTTGCGCGGAGGATTATGCTGGTGTTTGGCTCGATCGCCGTTGAGACTGCAGCCCCCGAGGCGGTGTCTAACAACCCGTCCTTGATTGGCGTAGTTGGCTCTGAGCTAAGGGTCGGAGCTGATGCGGGCGCGGCCTCTGGGGTACTGTTTGGCGGCAGAGCTAGGTCATACCCATCGCAACAGTGCGGCGTGCCCGGCTGTGGATCGAATCCGTCAAAGATCAAGTCTCCGCAGATGTCGGCGGTGTAGTTCAAACTTCCAAATCTGACCTGATGGCCAGGGGCCTAGCTTTCAATCTGCTCCAGATGGCCAAGCGAATTAGCCCGCAGTGCAAAGCCGCCGAATACGAAGATCTGTCTAGGGAGAAAAATCTCACCCTGGACCGCATCGCCATCGATGATAGTAGGAGCCATCAAGCCTAACGGCGGCGACACAGAGGAACTCTCAATGAAAGCACCAATATCGGTGTCAAAACCGGCGGATCTCGGGTAGGGAGTCCAGAACTGTGCATCTAGGCCGGATGGTAACAGGAGGCAGGGGACACGAAGTTTTACCCAGGTCCGGGCCCTCTTGATGGAGGTGAAACCCTACATCCTGCTTGATTAATATTGATGATATGGGTAGTACAAGAGTAGATCTACCACGAGATCAGAGAGGCTAAAACCTAGAAGCTAGGCTATGGTATGATTGTTGTTGTCCTACGGACTAAAACCCTTCGGTTTATATAGACACCGGAGAGGGTTAGGGTTACACAAGGTCGGTTACAAAGGAGGATATATGCATATACATATTTCCTAGCTTGCCTTCCACGCCAAGTAGAGTCCCATCCGGACACGAGAAGAAGTCTTCAATCTTGTATCTTCATAGTCTAACAGTCCGGCCAATGGAGATAGTCCGGCTATCTGGAGACCCCCTAATCCAGGACTCTCTCACATGGCATCACAACTAATAGATTCCACATGGCAATCATCAAACCCATCATAAATGGGTAAATCATCGCATGGGGAAATCATACTAGCATGAAGCATGGTAATAGGTGGATCAACATCATGCAAGAAATCAATGTCAAGAATGTCCACTACTGGGACTAGAGCATCACCATCACCTATGTTACCTTTGTCATTCCACTAATGTGGTGTAGGTGAGGTGGCAAAGACCAAATCGTGGTAAAGGTCATCATCATGATGGAACCATGTGGGGGACTTCATAGTCCACCATGGCCATCGTCTTGTCCAAGGTAAGGACGATGTCGTCGAACATCGGCGCATCATCATATATGGGACCTAGCACCAAATGAGAAGACACAATAGATGTAGAGGGTAAGTTGTTAGAAATCGAAATGGCCTCACATGCCCTATCAACTACCTCACTCTCTCTATGTGGTGGTGGCTAACTCACTCCCTCATGGTAGGTGCACTAAATGTCACATATGGTGGAGTAACTCAAATCACTCAAGTGGTGGTGGTGGTGGCTCTCCTCTCATGGGAATTGGGGAAACTCATAATATATGGGGCTAGTGGTGAAGTCACTATCACTCTCACTATGGTGGCACAAGTCACTCAAGTCATCATACGTCGCCATGGTCGAAGGAAAAATCCCATGCTCAACCATCTCGTAGTCGTTGCCGATGATGAAGGCCGAAGATGGCACATCATCACTCTCATGCTTGCTCATCACCGTGTCGCTTGCCTCCAAATCTTGATCCTTGATTTTCTCCGTAGTCGTACTCGTCGCTGCACTTTCTTGAAAAAGAGTCATAGTAGACTCAGCATCACCAATCCCACAAACAGGGATGGCGGTGAAGTCGAACTTGGGAACGTCATCTTGGAGCTCGTCGGGCTTGGACATCTCAGTGGTACTAGACTCATGCTCACCATATTGGAGTGTGGTCTTCGATAAGTGTGCTTGGGGTGGAGAAGCCTTGGCCTTCATGAGTTCTTGTTCCGCCTTGAGTGCAACAATGTAGTAGTTGTCGAGGGACTTGTAGTTCTCGAGGAAGATAGTCTTGGAGATGTCGTTTTGCAACCCCATCATGGAGTGGAACTTAATTGAAATGGGGTCGTCCACGCCGGCTCATCGCAAGGCATTCTTCATCTCCTTGAAGTACTCGTCGGGACTTGGATCCTTGGATGGTGTTCTCCAATCGGTGTGGAAGTTGTTCCATGTAGGTTGGAGGCACGAACTCTTGCCGCATAGCTCTCTTCGTCTTGGGCAAACTCATGTCGTAGCTCTCTGAAGGTGTGTGAAGCCACCATGTCGACGCGTAGTCATGGAAGTTTCTTGAGGCGCACTTCACTTGATCTTCGGTAGGGACTTAATGTAGCTTGAGGTAGTCATCCATCAAGCGCTCCCACTTGAGATACTCCTTGGACTCTAGAGTCCCATAGAATGGAATCTCGTGGTCGGTATCGAGGTCGTGGTAGCTCGTGGAAGACGCGGACGTGAGCTTGGGGAGCTTCTCTTGAGCGTAGCCTTGAGGTTCTTGTTGGCGAAGATGCCGAATATCCGGAGGCGAATATGCCTTGAAGTCACTTGGCGAAGATGCCAAAGGTGTTTAAGAAGCCGTAGTCTTGGTGTTGATGTCGCGGCTCTGTATAGCCTATGCGCAAGGGGTTGGAGGAGGCCGTGCGCACGGGGTCCCGTGTGCACGGGGTCAATGTCCCGTATGCATGGGGTTGGCAGAGAAGCCAACATGCTCTCAGAAGGCCGCTCTTCCGTTCTTTTGGATCGCCCTTGATGGCCTTGAGCTTTGTGGTCTTGTCGGTGTCGATGCTTGTATGGACTTGCCGAAGATGGTAGCTCGAGAGTATTTGCACTTGAGCGTCTTCTTGAAGATGAGGAAGACCACTTGTAGTTATTTATGAGGACCTTGAGCTCCTTCATGTGCTTGTCCATCTTAGCATCAATGAAGTTCTTCATGGCAACGAACTCGTTGTCGTGGTTGTAGACCGGAGATGATGTGCCTTGCCTATCCATTACAAGACACGAGGAAATGTGAGTAGGAAATGAGATAAACAATACCAAGCTACCTTTTCCCAAAGTTGAGGATGTATCCTGTGTCACTCTTATGTCTACTACACAACCTTCTTCTTGTAGACGTTGTTGGGCCTCCAAGTGCAGAGGTTTGTAGGACAGTAGCAAATTTCCCTCAAGTGGATGACCTAAGGTTTATCAATCCGCAGGAGGCGTAGGATGAAGATGGTCTCTCTCAAGCAACCCTGAAACCAAATAACAAAGAGTCTCTTGTGTCCCCAACACACCCAATACAATGGTAAATTGTATAGGTGCACTAGTTCGGCGAAGAGATGGTGATACAAGTGCAATATGGATAGTAGATATAGGTTTTTGTAATCTGAAAATATAAAAACAGCAAGGTAACTAATGGTAAAAGTGAGTGTAAACGGTATTGCAATGCTAGGAAAGAAGGCCTAGGGTTCATACTTTCACTAGTGCAAGTCCTCTCAACAATAATAACATAATTGGATCATATAACTATCCCTCAACATGCAACAAAGAGTCACTCCAAAGTCACTAATAGCGGAGAACAAACGAAGAGATTATGGTAGGGTACGAAACCACCTCAAAGTTATTCTTTCCAATCAATCCGTTGGGATATTCCTATAAGTGTCACAAACAGCCCTAGAGTTCATGCTAGAATAACACCTTAAGACACAAATCAACCAAAACCCTAATGTCACCTAGATACTCCAATTCCACCTCAAGTATCCGTGGGTATGACTATACGATATGCATCACACAATCTCAGATTCATCTATTCAACCAACACATAGAACCTCAAAGAGTGCCCCAATGTTTCTATAGGAGAATCATGACGAAAACGTGTGCCAACCCCTATGCATAGGTTCATGGGCGGAACCCGCAAGTTGATCACAAAAACATACATCAAGTGAATCACGTGATATCCCATTGTCACCACAGATACGCACGGCAGGACATACATCAAGTGTTCTCAAATCTTTAAAGATAAGATAACTTCGAAGGGGAAACTCAATCCATTACAAGAGAGTAGAGGGGGAGAAGAAACATAAGATCCAACTATAATAGCAAAGCTCGTGATACATCAAGATCGTGCCAAATCAAGAACACGAGAGAGAGAGAGATCAAACACATAGCTACTGGTACATACCCTCAGCCCCGATGGAGAACTACTCCCTCCTCATCATGGAGAGCGCCGGGATGATGAAGATGGCCATCGGAGAGGGATTCCCCCTACGGAGGGTGCCAGAATGGGTCTAGATTGGCTTTCGGTGGCTACGGAGGCTTCTGGCGCCGGAACTCCCGATCTATTGTGCTCCCCGAAGTTTTTAGGGTATATGTGTATATATGGGAGGAAGAAGTACGTCGGTGGACCTCCGGGCTGTCCACGAGGCAGGGGGGTGCACCCAGGGGGTGGGCGTGCCCCCCACCCTCGTGGGCAGCCCGGGACTCTCCTGGTCCAACTCCGATACTCCGTGGGCTTCTTCTGGTCCAAAAATAAGTTCCGTGAAGTTTCAGGTCAATTGGACTCCGTTTGATTTTCCTTTTCTGCGATACTCTAAAACAAGGAAAAAACAAAAACTGGCACTGGGCTCTGGGTTAATAGGTTAGTCCCAAAAATCATATAAAATAGCATATAAATGCATATAAAACATCCATGGTTGATAATATAATAGCATGGAACAATTTAAAATTATAGATACGTTGTAGACGTATCAGCATCCCCAGCTTAATTCCTGCTCGTCCTCGAGTAGGTAAATGATAAAAACAGAATTTTTGATGTGGAATGCTACCTAACATATTTATCCATGTAATTCTTTATTATGGCAAGAATATTCAGATCCATAAGATTCAAGACAAAAGTTTAATATTGACATAAAAATAATAATACTTCAAGCATACTAACAAAGCCATCATGTCTTCTCAAAATAACATGGCCAAAGAAAGTTCATCCCTACAAAATCATATAGTTTGGTCATGCTCCATTTTCGTCATGCAAGAATGATCTCATCATGCACAACCCCGATGACATGCCAAGCAATTGTTTAATACTTTAGCAATCTCAAACTTTATAAACCTTCATGCAATACATGAGCGCGAGCCATGGATATAGTACTATGGGTGGAATAGAATATGATGATGGGGGTTATGTGGAGAAGACAAAAAGGAGAAAGTCTCACATCAACGAGGCTAATCAATGAGCTATGGAGATGTCCATCGATTGATGTTAATGCAAGGAGTAGGGATTGCCATGCAACAGATGCACTAGAGCTATAAATGTATGAGAGCTCAACAAAATAAACTAAGTGGGTGTGCATCCAACTTGCTTGCCCACGAAGACCTAGGGCACTTGAGGAGGCCCATTGTTGGAATATACAAGCCAAGTTCTATACTGAAAAATTCCCACTAGTATATGAAAGTGATAAAACAAGAGACTCTCTATCATGAGGATTATGGTGCTACTTTGAAGCAGAAGTGTGGCAAAGGATAGTGGCATTGTCCCTTCTCTCTTTTTCTCTCATTTTTTGGGCCTTCTCTTTTTTATGGCCTTTCTCTTTTTTTGGGCCTTCTCCTTTTTTATGGCCTTTCTCTTTTTTTATTCCTCACTTGGGACAATGCTCTAGAAAACGATGATCATCACACTTCTATTTATTTACAACTCGATACTAGAACAAAGTATGACTCTATATGAATGCCTCCAGTGGTGTACCGGGATATGCAACGAACCAAGAGTGACATGTATGAAATAATTACGAATGGTGGCTTTGCCACAAATACTATGTCAACTACATGATCATGCTAAGCAATATGACAATCATGAACGTGTCATGATAAACGGAATGGTGGAAAGTTGCATGGCAATATATCTCGGAATGGCTATGGAAATGCCATAATAGGTAGGTATGGTGGCTGTTTTGAGGAAGATATAAGGAGGTTTATGTGTGACAGAGTGTATCATATCATGGGTGATGCACCGGCGAAGTTTGCACCAACTCTCAATGTGAAAAAGGGCAATGCACGGTACCGAAGAGGCTAGCAATGATGGAAGGTGTCGGCGTTCTGGGAACGGGGGTCCCCAGACTTGCCTGCCTGCGGCCTGCGGCGTGGCTCAAAGGGGCCCAACATGGCCCATCTTCATCAACACAGACCCAAGACCCTCACGAGGGGCCAAGCCTCGCGGGGAGGATGACACGGAGCTTCCTCAGGCACGGCCTCATCAGGCTGGCTCGCGAGGAGGCGGAGAGATCAAGGCGGGGTACCCCACGAGGTGCCCGTGACGTAGGCCATGACGACCGTGGGTGCCAGGCAGGCGCCAGCCCGCGCAGTGTCCTTCTTTCCTCTTTGGTGCAAAGGGAGCAAGCGTAGGAGAGAGCATCAAGCAAAGGCACCCGTTTCGGTGCAACGAGACCAAGACCAGTCCAACGGCAGGGAAGAAGTCATTGTGGAGCCCAAGCCAGCATCACCACCAGAGCCTTTGGCAGGCGAGGACCAACTTTAGTCAGGATAAGTGTACCAGATGTTCCCCTCCAAAATGGCCAATTGTTGGCGCCCTTCCCACTCAATATTTGGGAAGAGGCCCAGGGCCTTTGCCTATAAATAGGACTAGCCACCCACAGGGTAGGAGGATCGAGAATCGGCCACCCAGAAGCTAGCTAGGATCGCAATCGAGAAGAGAGAGAGAGAGAGAGAGAGAGAGTAGGGTGACTGAACTCCCCCTAGCAGTTCATCCTCCCAACCAAGAACAGACCCTCGCGAGGCTGTTCTTCCTTGTATTGCTCATCATCATCAGCCCAAGAGGCAATCCACCACACCACACACTGGAGTAGGGTATTACACCACAACGGTGGCCCGAACCAGTATAAACCCTGTGTCTCTTGTGCTATTCTTTCCATATCTTAGATCTTAGCGAGGCGGAGGGGTGCAGGTAGGTAGAAGGCGAAATCTCCGCGCGCACCCCAGTGTTCGAACCTCAAGGGTCTGCCGGAACCCGAAATCCGACAGAAGGGTAAGAGTGCGTATAATCCATGGACTCAACATTAGTCATAAAGAACTCACATACTTATTGCAAAAATCTACAAGTCATCAAAAACCAAGCATTACGCGCATGCTCCTAGGGGGATAGATTGGTAGGAAAAGACCATCGCTCGTCCCCGACCGCCACTCATAAGGAACACAATCAAATAACACCTCATGTTTCAAATTTGTTACACAAGGTTTACCATACGTGCATGCTATGGGATTTGCAAACTTCAACACAAGTATTTTTCAAATTCACAACTACTCAACTAGCACAACTTTAATATCACTATCTCCATATCTCAAAACAATCATCAAGTATCAAACTTCTCTTAGTATTCAATGCACTCTATATGAAAGTTTTTATTATATCCCTCTTGGATGCCCATCATATTAGGACTAAATTTATAACCAAAGCAAATTACCATGATGTTTAGATACTCTCAAAATGATATAAGTGAAGCACGAGAGTTCATCTCTTTCTTCAAAATAAAACCACCGTCGTGCTATAAAAAGATATAAGTGAAGCACTAGAGTAACAACAAACTACTCCGAAAGATATAAGTGAAGATCAATGAGTAGTCAAATAATTATGCAACTATGTGAAGACTCTCCACATTTAAGAATTTCAGATCTTAGTATTTTATTCAAACAGCAAGCAAAGCAAAATAAAATGACATTCTAAGAATGTCAAACATCATGGGAAGAAGCAAAAACTTAGGATCAACCGGAACTAACCGATAGTTGTTGAAGAAGAAAGGTGGGATGCCAACCGGGGCATCCTCAAGCTTAGACGCTTGAGACTTCTTGAAATATTATCTTGGGATGCCTTGGGCATCCCCAAGCTTGAGCTTTTGTGTCTCCTTAATTCCTCTCATATCACGGTCTCCCTAAATCTCAAAAGCCGCATCCACAGAAAACTCAACGAGGACTCGTGAGATAAGTGAGTATAAACCAATGCAAAAAAAACTTATCATACTATACTGTAGAAAATCACTAAAATTATTATTAAACATTGCATACTAAATTCCTCTGCATATTTAATAGTCTTATCCTCAAATAGAATAATTAAAGAAGCAAACATATGCAAACAATGCAAACATAACAGCAATCTGCCTAAACAGGACAGTCCGTAAAGAGTGCAGCTAGATCCATACGTCCCTAACTCCAAAAATTATGAAAAAAAATTCCCACTTTAGTAAATTTATCAGAGCTTAATATGCAAAAGGTTTCAACATTTTATCACATTATGAATTTTCTAGGGAATTATTGCAACAGCGGTAAACTTTCTGTTTTCAAACAGTGACATGAAGACTTGTAAAATATGCATAGTAAAGGCTGTCAGTGCCACTTTTATTGAAATAAAAGATGCAAAACATTGTTCTAAATAACAGCAAGCAAATCCTGACAAAATAAATTGACGCTCCAAGCAAAACATATATCATGTGGTGAATAAAAATATAGCTCCAAGTAAAGTTACCGATGGAAGTAGACGAAAGAGGGGATGTCTTCCGGGGCATCCCCAAGCTTAGGCTTTTAGGTGTCCTTATATTATCTTGGGGGTGCCATGGGCATACCCAGGCTTAGGCTCTTGCCACTCCTTGTTCCATAATCCATCAAATCTTTACCCAAAACTTGAAAACTTCACAACACAAAACTTAAAGTAGAAAATCTCCTGAGCTCCGTTAGTATAAGAAAATAAATCACCACTTAGGTACTATTGTGAACTCATTCTAAATTCATATTGGTGTAATATATACTGTATTACAACTCATCTATGGTTCATACCCTCCGATACTACTCATAGATTCATCAAAATAAGCAAACAACACAATAAAAACAGAATCTGTCAAAAACAGAACAGTCTGTAGTAATCTGGATCAAACGTATACTTCTGGAACCCCAAAAATTCTAAAATAAATGGCTGGACCTTAGGAATTTATCTATTAATAATCTTAAAAAATAATTAACTAAATAGCACTCTCCAAATAAAAATGGCAGCAATTCTTGTGAGCGCTAAAGTTTCTGTGTTTTACAGCATGATCGCAAAGACTTCACCCAAGTCTTCCCAAAGGTTCTACTTGGAACAAACACTAATTAAAACATAAAACATAAATAATAACAGAGGATAGATGATTTATTTATTACTAAACAGGAACAAAAAGCAAGGAACAAAAATAAAATTGGGTTGCCTCCCAACAAACGCTATCGTTTAACGCCCCTAGCTAGGCATGATGATTTCAATGATGCTCACATAAAGGATAAGAATTGTAACATAAAGAGAGAATCATGAAGAATATGTCTAGCACATTTAATTCTAACCCACTTCCTATGCATAGGGATTTTGTGAGCAAACATCTTATGGGAACAATAATCAACTTGCATAGGAAGGTAAAACAAGCATAACTTCAAAATTTTAAGCACATAGAGAGGAAACTTGATATTATTGCAAGTCCTACAAGCATATATTCCTCCCTCATAATAATTTTCAGTAGCATCATGAATGAATTCAACAATATAACTATCACATAAAGCATTCTTTTCATGATCTACAAGCATAGAAATTTTATTACTCTCCACATAAGCAAATTTCTACTCATGAATAGTAGTGGGAGCAAACTCAAGGGAATAACTAACATGTGAGGCATAATTGAAAATTAAAATCATGATGACAAGTTTCACGGATATCATTATTCTTTATAGCATACAAGTCATCACAATAATCATCATAGATAGCAACTTTGTTCTCATAATCAATTGGAATCTCTTCCGAAATAGTGGATTCATCACAAAATAAAGTCATGACCTCTCCAAATCCACTTTCATCAATATAATAATCATAAATAGGAAGCATGCTTTCATCATAATAAATTTGCTCATCAAAACTTGGGGGACAAAAAATATCATCTACATCAAACATAGCTTCCCCAAGCTTGTGGCTGTGCATATCATTAGCATCATGGATATTCAAGGAATTCATACTAACAACATTGCAATCATGCTCATCATTCAAAGATTTAGTGCCAAACATTTTATAGACTTCTTCCTCTAGCACTTGAGCACAATTTTCCTTCCCATCATACTCACGAAAGATATTAAAAAGATGAAGCGTATGAGGCAAACTCAATTCCATATTTTTTTGTAGTTTTCTTTTATAAACTAAACTAGTGATAAAACAAGAAACTAAAAGACTCGATTGCAAGATCTGAAGATATACCTTCAAGCACTCACCTCCCGGGCAACGACGCCAGAAAAGAGCTTGATGCCTACTACACAACCTTCTTCTTGTAGACGTTGTTGGGCCTCCAAGTGCAGAGGTTTGTAGGAGAGTAGAAAATTTCCCTCAAGTGGATGACCTAAGGTTTATCAATCCGTAGGAGGCGTAGGATGAAGATGGTCTCTCTCAAGCAACCCTGCAACCAAATAACAAAGAGTCTCTTGTGTCCCCAATACACCCAATACAATGGTAAATTGTATAGGTGCACTAGTTCGGAGAAGAGATGGTGATACAAGTCGTAGAAGGATAGTAGATATAGGTTTTTGTAATCTGAAAATATAAAAACAGCAAGGTAACTAATGGTAAAAGTGAGCGTAAACGGTATTGCAATGCTAGGAAACAAGGCCTAGGGTTCATACTTTCACTAGTGCAAGTCCTCTCAACAATAATAACATAATTGGATCATATAATTATCCCTCAACATGCAACAAAGAGTCACTCCAAAGTCACTAATAGCGGAGACCAAACCAAGAGATTATGGTAGGGTACGAAACCACCTCAAAGTTATTCTTTCCAATCAACCCGTTGGGCTATTCCTATAAGTGTCACAAACAGCCCTAGAGTTCGTACTAGAATAACACCTTAAGACACAAATCAACCAAAACCCTAATGTCACCTAGATACTCCAATGTCACCTCAAGTATCCGTGGGTATGATTATACGATATGCATCACACAATCTCAGATTCATCTATTCAACCAACACGAAGAACCTCAAAGAGTGCCCCAAAGTTTCTACCGGAGAATCACGACGAAAATGTGTGCCAACCCCTATGCATAGGTTCATGGGCGGAACCCGCAAGTTGATCACCAGAACATACATGAAGTGAATCACGTGATATCCCATTGTCACCACAAATACACACGCCAAGACATACATCAAGTGTTCTCAAATCTTTAAAGACTCAATCCGATAAGATAACTTCGAAGGGGAAACTCAATCCATTACAAGAGAGTAGAGGGGGAGAAGAAACATAAGATCCAACTATAATAGCAAAGCTCGCGATACATCAAGATCGTGCCAAATCAAGAACATGAGAGAGAGAGAGATCAAACACATAGCTACTGGTACATACCCTCAGCCCCGAGGGAGAACTACTCCCTCCTCATCATGGAGAGCACCGGGATGATGAAGATGGCCATCGGAGAGGGATTCCCCCTCCGGTAGGGTGCCGAAACGGGTCTAGATTGGCTTTCGGTGGCTACGGAGGCTTCTGGCGGAGGAACTCCCGATCTATTGTGCTCCCCGAAGTTTTTAGGGTATATGGGTATATATGGGAGGAAGAAGTACGTCGGCGGACCTTCGGGCTGTCCACGAGGCAGGGGGCGCGAGCCCGGGACTCTCCTGGTACAACTCCGATACTCCGTGGGCTTCTTCTGGTCCAAAAATAAGTTCCGTGAAGTTTCAGGTCAATTGGACTCCGTTTGATTTTCCTTTTCGGCGATACTCTAAAACAAGGAAAAAACAGAAACTGGCACTGGGCTCTGGGTTAATAGGTTAGTCCCAAAAATCATATAAAATAGCATATAAATTCATATAAAACATCCAAGGTTGATAATATAATAGCATGGAACAATCAAAAATTATAGATACGTTGGAGACGTCTCACACTCAATGTGAAATGAAATAATAGTGGAATTGGTACCGGACTTGTTCACTCACACCTACAAAGTAAAGCTTAGTGAGTGGCCTGGTTAGGACAAGTGGCACAAATTCATGCAAATTGAAGCCCAAGATATTGTAAATGTTGAGATAAATCCAAAGGACTCAAAATGCAAAGCAAGTGATCACAAATATAGAGGATGGCAATAAAGAAACACACACGGTGGGATAGTGGGGCTTGTGCAACTATAGGGGTGAGCAATACAAAATTGCCTAACTAAGACTAAGCTCGTGTTGCACAAACACTAGGAGAGCACAAGATTGATTACACACTTGGGCATGATTGACCACTTGGCATCAACTCTCTTTTGCTTATAAGCTTATGATCTTTCTTTCTTGCTTAAAAGCTTTTTTGTCTTTTTTTTCTTCTCTTCCTTTCCAGTATGTTTATTGAGCCTTAACCACAAACATGAGATAATTATCACAAGATATGCACGGGAGTAAGAAATGGCACTATATGATATATCAAACGATGCAAGAATATGATATCGTATCACTAAGGTGCACAAAGTGATGTAGGGTGGAACCCTAGATGGGTGATCTTTCACGATTTGGAGGTGACCCCAAGAAGAACACAAAGAACACGAGAGGAAAACACGAGGGGAAACACGAGATAATCACTCAATCCAACAAGATTCAATTACACATGCACTATATCCTCGAAACACAAAGAGATACACGATCCACGGTCAACTAAGGACGATACATATGGTAACTAGTTCATCTCTGTGAGGAGGTCTTGAGGGGTCATTGTAGGATCGAAAGTATGTCTAGAGGGGGGGGTGATTAGACTACTTGACCAAATAAAAACTTAACCTTTTCCAAATTTTAGTTCTTGGCAGATTTTAGCTAATTTAGGACAAGTCAAGCAATCATCACATAATTCAAGCAAGCATGCAAAGAGTATATAGGCAGCGGAAAGTAAAGCATGCAACTTGCAAGAATGTAAAGGGAAGGGTTTGGAGAATTCAAACGCTATTGGAGACACGGATGTTTTTCCCGTGGTTCGGATAGGTGGTGCTATCCTACATCCACGTTGATGGAGACTTCAACCCACGAAGGGTAACGGTTGCGCGAGTCCACACAGGGCTCCACCCAAGGGTAACGGTTGCGCGAGTCCACACAGGGCTCCACCCACGAAGGGTCCACGAAGAAGCAACCACCCACAAAGGGTCCATGAAGAAGCAACCTTGCCTATCCCACCATGGCCATCGCCCACACAGGACTTGCCTCACTAGCGGTAGATCTTCACGAAGTAGGCGATCTCCTTGCCCTTACAAACTCCTTGGTTCAACTCCACAATCTTGTCGGAGGCTCCCAAGTGACACCTAGCCAATCTAGGAGACACCACTCTCCAAGAAGTAACAAATGGTGTGTAGGTAATGAACTCCTTGCTCTTGTGCTTCAAATGATAGTCTCCCCAACACTCAACTCTCTCTCATAGGATTTGGATTTGGTGGAAAGAGGGTTTGAGTGGAAAGCAACTTGGGAAGGCTAGAGATCAAGATTCATATGGTAGGAATGGAATGTCTTGGTCTCAACACATGAGTAGGTGGTTCTCTCTTAGAACATATGAGTTGGAATGGTGTGTGTGTTCTGATAGCTCTCTCTTCAAATGAGAAGAAGGTGAAGGGGTATATATAGCCTCCACACAAAATCCAACCGTTACATAGTTTTCCAATCTCGGTGGGACCGAATCAATAAACTCTGTCGGACCGAAAATGTAAACCTAGTGACCGTTAGTAATTTTCGGTGGGACTGACATGCAACTCGGTAGGACCGATGTGGTTAGGGTTTGGGCATAACATAATCTCGGTGAGACCGATTACACAAACTCGGTGAGACCGAATTTGGTAATTAGCTAACCAGAGAGTTGGTCAGACAAACTCGGTGGGACCGATTTGCTCTTTCGGTGAGACCGAGCGGAACTCGGTGAGACCGAAAAGTTACAAAGGGGAAACACTAAGTTTACATTGCAATCTCGGTGGGACCGGTTCTCTCTTTCGGTGGGACCGAAAAGTTACGAAAGGGAAACAGAGAGTTTGCAACCCCATCTCGGTGAGACCGAGATCCCTATCGGTAGGACCGAATTGCTAGGGTTTGGCAGTGGCTAATGACAAGTGAAACTCGGTGGCGCCGGATAGGAAGAATCGGTAGGACCGAGTTTGGCTTAGGGTTTAGGTCATATGTGGATATGGGAAAGTAGTTGAGGGTTTTGGAGCATATCACTAAGCACATGAAGCAAGAGGCTCATTAAGCAACACCTCATCCCTCCTTGATAGTATTGGCTTTTCCTAAAGACTCAATGTGATCTTGGATCACTAAAATATAAAATGAAGAGTCTTGAGCTTTTGAGCTTGAGCGAATCCTTTGTCCTTAGCATTTTGAGGGTTCCACTTTCACATCCATGCCATGCCAATCATTGAGCTTTCCTGAAATAATCATCTTGGAATAGTATTAGCTCAATGAGCTATATGTTGTTATGAATTACCAAAACCACCTAGGGATAGTTGCACTTTCAATCTCCCCCTTTTTGGTAATTGATGACAACATATAGATCAAAGCTTCGACAAATGATAATAAGCATGAAATATATCGTCGCTTTGAGAAGTATGTGATAAGTAAGAGCTCCCCCTAAATTTGTGCATATTTAAAATTTGCTTTGGACTGCAAATGCACAAAGAGTTAGAGTCATGGGTTACTCTTCCATGTCACATACATCTTGGTGGAGCGCTTAAAATGATAAGAATGAAATACATGCACTCATCACCAAGAAAAGTGAATGATCACACAAGATAGATAAGATGATAACATTAAGCAAACATTAAGTGTAGCTTATGATAAAACACATGATCATCAATGTCTCACGAATAATAACGTAGTATCTCAAACACTCAAAAGCAAACAAGTTCGAAAAACCACCAAATAAAGCAAGAGAGAAAAGCACCACTCTCTCTCTCGAAGCCTATGATCTATACATCTTCTCCCCCTTTGGCAACAAGTTACCAAAAAGTTCCTAGAAAATGCATAGCACTAGATTGACGCTCAGGCTTGATCTTCAGGTGGTGGTGGAGTCCGGATCACTCCAAGGACGAAGGCTTCGGTAGATGCTGAAGTAGTCGCTGGAGTTGGAGCTGAAGTAGATGCTGGAGCTGGTGGAACTGAGGCTGTAGCTGGTGCTGAAGTGGTGGCTCTGGTGTCAGCAACTGGCACGGTAGATGACCTCGGGCCTCGTGGCACTCTGGCAAAGGTATGAGTGGTAGTCCTGCCTCTCCTCTCCTGCATGTCCTCCTGGAGCTGCTCCACTGCAGACTGAACTTCCGTTACCTTGACATCCAGGTCATAGAACTTCTGTTCCATGATTCTCTCTAGGCTCTGCTGATTCTGAGTGAGGGTGGCCAGACTTTGCTCAATCCTCAGCGTGGATGCAATCAAGTAACCAAGCTGCTCTTGTTTGGTCTTCAAGAAGTATTCAGATGCCTCCTCTTGGGTAGGCATCTTGGCAGCTTTCTCCTTCCTCGCCTTCTCCTTCTTTGCAAATGCTTGGGCAGATGATGGCTCGTTCTCAGTCATGACAACTTGATTGTCCTTGAAATCTATACGGATGGGCAGGTGTTCCTTGTCCAATAGATATATGCCCGTGCCCATCTTGGAGTTGATGAGCTCCTGAATCTGAGGGGCATATCCGCAGCTCCTCTTCTGATCTGCTGCAGTCCTCTTGATAGTTTCCACTATCAGGCTCATCACCTTAAACTTCTGAGGCACATCAAACACATGTAGCAAGTTGATAGCATGGCCTCTGATCATCTTGTGATCTCCAGACTTAGGCAATAAGGTGTGCCTTAGTATCCAATTGATCGTCGGGAGCCCTGACAGAAGGTAATGCACAGAGCCAAACTTGAAGGTGTCAAGAGCTTCATTGGGAATTTCCTTGTACATATTGGACATGGAGTTATGGTCCATCTTCTTCTTGGCATAGATATCCAAGTCATCATCTTGCTCCTCTGGGGCATTAATGATCTGTGCCCACTCAGCCACTGTGGATTGGTACCTTGTACCCTCAGACATCCATGTGATCCTCCCATTTGGATAAAAGTGAGCCGTGGAGTAGAACTGCATGATAAGCTACTCATTCCACTTTGTGAGCTTCTGCCCAACAAAGTCAGCTACTCCACAAGCATGAAAGCTGTCATATACACCTGGGTAGTGTTCCTCCTTCTCCCTCATGTAGGTCTAGTCAACCCATCTCATGTCACAGACAATTGGCTTCTTATCTAGCAAAACAGTCTCATAGAAATCCTGCTGCTCCTTGGTGTGAAACCTGTAGTCCACTGCTGTCCTTCTCCTTGAACCATACGGGTCTACTTCTCTCCATTTCCTCAGCCCTGAATCTCTCCTGAGCTTCATATCCTCAGCCACAGGATGAGCATCTTGTGGTCTGGGATCTTGGGCTTTAGCTTTCTCAGGACATTCTCCTCCTCATCCTCAGCAACAGTCTCAGGCACTGGGGCCTTGTTCTTCTCAGCTGCAGGAATGCTCCTTGTATTTCTCTTAGGTTTTGGCTTGGAGGCAGCTTTGGGCTTAGATGCAGTAGCCCCTGACCTTATGGCATCACCCATCAGCTTGGGTGCCTTGGGTGCTGGTGCAGCTACCTCTTCTTCCTCTTCTTCTTCCATGATGGAAGCTTTTCCAAGCACTCTAGCCACAGTCTTCTTCACCCTCTCCTTCCTTTTCTTGCCCTCAGCTGCAACTGGCTCTTGGGGAGTGGGCTTCTCAGTTGAGGCTCTTGCCTTTGACATGGGCTGCCTGCCTGCTGGCCTTTTGATTTTCAGACCTGGCTTAGTGCCTTGAGCTGGCTCAATTCTCTTGGAAGTGGCCTCTTCCTCTGCCACATAGTCCTCATCTTCGGAATCTGAAGTCCTCTTCTTCCTTTGTCTCGTGGCAGCCTTTGGAAAATTGCTAGGAGTGCTCCTGCTTCCTTCATCAGATGAACTGGAGGGACTAGTGCCCTCACTCATCACCACTTGCTGCTCTGACATATTTTGGCTATCACTTTGATCAGACATGCTGCAAACTGACTATTGACCCTGTGAATAGATTGTAGAAGAGATAGAGTGGATGATCATCACAAAATGCAGAGATTTTTGCAAAAGAATGATCCAAAAACTTAGTTTTAGTTTCCCACTGAAATCATCTCGGATCTACCGATTTTCAAACTCGGTGATACCGAAGCAGTTTTGGAACCTAAACTAGTGAACTCGGTAGGACCGAGTCACAGTTCGGTGGCACCGAGACTGCTAGGGTTTCACTGAGTTCAAAAATCAGTCACACCGATAAGTAATTCTCGGTCAGACCGAGTCTCACTTGTGCAATGGCAAGAGCCAAATCGGTGGGACCGAGTTTTTCAACTCGGTGGGTCCGAGATGGTTTAGGCGGAAACCTAAACCTAGAATTTTCGAATCAAACCTAATCTACGGGCGTTTTGACTGGATAGAAGTTTATCAAACGTGGCTAGAATCAATATGATCACAATGTGCTAGGAATCAGATTGAGGAATAGAACAAAGATAAAGTCCATACCCTAGTTCGGCGGGGACTTGCTACGGCGGCAACGGCGGGGCAGAATTCTCGTTGACGGCGACGGAGACCAGCGACTGGAGGCTGCTGGCGGCGAGAAGACGATCCGGAGACCACAAGGGCAGAGCAGGCTATCGCGCGGGCGAAGGGGTTCGGAGAAATTTCCAAATTTTGCCCGTGACTATATATAGCCCGACCCTGTCGGTGTGACCGAGTGGAACAACTCGGTGGCACCGAGATTCATAACTGCGTGCAGTTACTGAAACTCGGTGTGACCGAAAGGTTCAAATCGGTTGCACCGAGATCGAAAACCTAGATCAACTTAATGATCTCGGTAGGACCGAAAGTGGAGTATCGGTCAGACTGAGAATCATAAAGAGGTTTTGAAAGTTTAAGTCTATGACGAATCGGGGACTCCGAGCGCTCCTCACACAGAGTGGTTCGAATCTGACTTGATCAAATTTTGTGATGCAGCATGAATAGAGTTTGAGACGAGAAGAGCATAGATAGCTAGAGGAGGTTCTTAGGCATTCTTGTCCATCCACTTGGCAAAAGAAGATAAAACCAAACAATCAAAACAACAAGTGGATGTCCTCGAATGAGTAAAATGTGCAACCAGCATGCTCACACAATAAGATGGCAAATGAAATATGTGACAAGGCATGCACAACCAATTCTAGCATCTATCAAGAAATTTGCGATGACTAGGTCATCTATATATGAGTATATTGACTTAGGAGTCAAGTGAGAGCACTTGATCATAGGTCATACTCATCGTTTAAGCTCAAGTGGGGTTACCACTTTTACATAAAGCATTGTTTTATTCACATCTTTAGAGTTGCTTTACCTCAAGTCTTAGAGTAAAGCTCCCCCTAGATGTGATATCCCCCCTAAGAGGGATGAACTAACCTTGGGTTTTGTCGATGATGACTTCATGTAGATATTGAAGATGTGGATGCTCAATGTTGATGTAGATCTCTTGGAGCTATCCATTTGAGTGAATTGCACTTTCAATACCTACATGGGTTAGTCCCACAAGGAACAAGCAAGGATATCCATAGACATAGAGTGATGCACACAAAAGATGATGTCCATGAAAACTTTTAGGTCACCTTGTCCCTTGTCTTACCAACAAGAGGGTTTGTGACTCCTTGAACTAGTGCAAGATGTGGAAGTTGATTGCACTTGTTCTTGCCAAAATGATAAGAGTGAAGTATGTTGGCGGAGTCACCCTCAAGAACTCTCTAGTTCTTCTTCTTTTGGATCCACATCATCTTGATGGGAATCCTTGGAGTTGTAGTCGTACTTGATGAAGTGGAGCTTGAAGTAGTCTTGGGAATCCACTTGACTAAGGTCTTTGGAGCTTCTTCAAATGCATCAATTTTCTCTTGAAGCTTGTCCTTGCCTTTTTGCTCGTAGTCTTGTGGTGGAAGATCATCTTGAGCTTGTGTCCCCTTGAAAGAAGCATACTTCTCTTGTTGAGGGACAAACTTTGTCTTGGGGTATTGATCTTCTTCCCACTCAACTCCATTGGCATTGAACTTTCGTTCAAAACCAACACCTTGATTCTTCCGGTGCATTCCTTGCTTGCGCACAATTTCCTCGAATTGCTTACTCCCGGCAAGGCTTTTGTACACTCCTTTCTCTATAATTCCCTTCAATAAGCTATTTTCTTGCTCAAGTGTAACTTGGCTAAGAGAATCATTAGTGGAATCAAGAGAACTACTAGAAGCAACAATATTGGATTTAGCATGATCATTGTTACTACTAGAGGAAGAATCTTTCTTGTTAGACTTGACTTGAGGCATGTAAGTAGATAAGAGTAAACGCTTGGCAATGTAAGAAGAACTTTTCTTGCGGAGATCATCATTGATTGCTTTTAAGAACTCATGCTCTTGCTCAAGATTGAGCTTTTCAAAGCGTAATTTCTCATGAGCTCTTAAAAGTTCTCGATGATCTTCGAAGATAGTATCATGAGCTAACTTAAGAGTTTTTAGTTCTTTAGTTAGAGCCTCAATCTTCTCCTTATCATTGTCATTCGTTTTATCTTGATTAGCATGTTTAATTGACATTTCATCATAGTGTTCATCACTAGAGTTGTCACCAAGCAAATCATCACCTAACAAGTCATCTTCATCACTATTGAAATCAACATACTCGGGGTGTGTTACCTTAGGACCTTTGGCCATGAAGCATTTTCCAATTCCTTCATTTGGTGAGTCAAATATGTTGTAGGAGTTGGTTGACACAAGTGCTAGACCGGCAACACCTTCATCTTGAGTATCTTCGGAGCCGGAGTAATAACTTCTCTCGGAGTGGCTGTCGGAGTCGGAGCCGGATACCCATTCACCAACATGAGCTTGATGTCTTTGTCTTGTGTAGCTCCTTGATGATTTTTCCTTCCTTTCCGAATCCTTGCTTCTCCGTGAGTATCTTCGTTCATAACGATAATCTCTACTCCTTCTCTCTCTTGGTGGTGATTCTTTGCTTCTTCTTTTTGGAGAATCTTCTCTTCTTTTGTAGGGAGCCGTACACTCATTGGAATAGTGTCCGGGTCTTCCACAATTGTAGCAGTTTCGCTCTCGACTAGAAGCTCTTTTGTCATTGTAGGACCTTGACTTGAAGCTTCTATCTTTGCTTCTACTCTTGTAGAACTTGTTGAAGTTCTTCACCATTAAGCTCAATTCTTCATTGAAGTCTTGTTTCTCACTTGATGATGTAGGGGCTTCACATGAGGCTTTATAGGCACCACTTGATTTGTTGTGAAGTTCCTCTTTATCCTTAAGTGACATCTCATGAGCAACAATTCTTCCAATCACTTCCGTTGGCTTGAGGTCTTTGTAATTGGGCATCATTTGGATCAATGTGCACACGGTATCATATTTTCCATCCAAAGCTCTTAGAATCTTCTTGATGATGAATTTATCGGTCATCTCTTCACTTCCTAAGCCGGCAATCTCATTTGTGATGAGAGCAAGCCTAGAGTACATTTCAGCGACACCTTCATCATCCTTCATCTTGAACTTGTCAAGTTGGCTTTGAATCACATCCAACTTGGATTCCTTGACGGAGTCGGTACCTTCGTGCATATCAATCAAAGTGTCCCAAATTTCCTTTGCATTCTCAAGACGGCTGATTTTGTTGAATTCTTCGGGGCACAATCCGTTGAAGAGAATATCACAAGCTTGAGCATTGTATTGCAACATCTTCAACTCATCCGCGGTAGCTTCACGGTTCGGTTCTCTCCCATCAAAGAAGTCACCTTGCAAACCAACACACACAATAGCCCAAACGGCAGGGTTATGTCCAAGAACATGCATTTTCATTTTATGCTTCCAACTAGCAAAATTAGTACCATCAAAGTAAGGACCTCTACGGTGATAACTTCCCTCGCTAGACGCCATACTCTCCTAGGTTGTGAAATCAAGGCTATGACCACCAAAAGCTATGGAGATCAAGCAAATGCAGACCAAAGCTCTGATACCACTTGTAGGATCGAAAGTATGTCTAGAGGGGGGTGATTAGACTACTTGACCAAATAAAAACTTAACCTTTTCCCAATTTTAGTTCTTGGCAGATTTTAGCTAATTTAGGACAAGTCAAGCAATCATCACATAATTCAAGCAAGCATGCAAAGAGTATATAGGCAGCGGAAAGTAAAGCATGCAACTTGCAAGAATGTAAAGGGAAGGGTTTGGAGAATTCAAACGCTATTGGAGACACGGATGTTTTTCCCGTGGTTCGGATAGGTAGTGCTATCCTACATCCACGTTGATGGAGACTTCAATCCACGAAGGGTAACGGTTGCGCGAGTCCACACAGGGCTCCACCCAAGGGTAACGGTTGCGCGAGTCCACACAGGGCTCCACCCACGAAGGGTCCACGAAGAAGCAACCACCCAGAAAGGGTCCACGAAGAAGCAACCTTGCCTATACCACCATGGCCATCACCCACACAGGACTTGCCTCACTAGCGGTAGATCTTCACGAAGTAGGCGATCTCCTTGCCCTTACAAACTCCTTGGTTCAACTCCACAATCTTGTCGGAGGCTCCCAAGTGACACCTAGCCAATCTAGGAGACACCACTCTCCAAGAAGTAACAAATGGTGTGTAGGTAATGAACTCCTTGCTCTTGTGCTTCAAATGATAGTCTCCCCAACACTCAACTCTCTCTCATAGGATTTGGATTTGGTGGAAAGAGGGTTTGAGTGGAAAGCAACTTGGGAAGGCTAGAGATCAAGATTCATATGGTAGGAATGGAATGTCTTGGTCTCAACACATGAGTAGGTGGTTCTCTCTTAGAACATATGAGTTGGAATGGTGTGTGTGTTCTGATAGCTCTCTCTTCAAATGAGAAGAAGGTGGAGGGGTATATATAGCCTCCACACAAAATCCAACCGTTACATAGTTTTCCAATCTCGGTGGGACCGAATCAATAAACTCGGTTGGACCGAAAATGTAAACCTAGTGATTGT
This sequence comes from Triticum urartu, assembly GCF_056163025.1. Taxonomy (NCBI): domain Eukaryota; kingdom Viridiplantae; phylum Streptophyta; class Magnoliopsida; order Poales; family Poaceae; genus Triticum; species Triticum urartu. The sequence goes on from NC_141876.1 coordinate 265,481,286, forward strand.
TAGTAATTTTCGGTGGGACTGACATGCAACTCGGTAGGACCGATGTGGTTAGGGTTTGGGCATAACGTAATCTCGGTGAGACTGATTACATAAACTCGGTGAGACCGAATTTGGTAATGAGCTAACCAGAGAGTTGGTCAGGCAAACTCGGTGGGACCGATTTGCTCTTTCGGTGAGACCGAGTGGAACTCGGTGAGACCGAAAAGTTACAAAGGGGAAACACTGAGTTTACATTGCAATCTCGGTGGGACCGGTTCGCTCTTTCGGTGGGACCGAAAAGTTACGAAAGGGAAACAGAGAGTTTGCAACCCCATCTCGGTGAGACCGAGATCCCTATCGGTAGGACCGAATTGCTAGGGTTTGGCAGTGGCTAATGACAAGTGAAACTCGGTGGCGCCGGATAGGAAGAATCGGTAGGACCGAGTTTGGCTTAGGGTTTAGGTCATATGTGGATATGGGAAAGTAGTTGAGGGTTTTGGAGCATATCACTAAGCACATGAAGCAAGAGGCTCATTAAGCAACACCTCATCCCTCCTTGATAGTATTGGCTTTTCCTAAAGACTCAATGTGATCTTGGATCACTAAAATATAAAATGAAGAGTCTTGAGCTTTTGAGCTTGAGCGAATCCTTTGTCCTTAGCATTTTGAGGGTTCCACTTTCACATCCATGCCATGCCAATCATTGAGCTTTCCTGAAATAATCATCTTGGAATAGTATTAGCTCAATGAGCTATATGTTGTTATGAATTACCAAAACCACCTAGGGATAGTTGCACTTTCAGTCATCCCATGAGGAGTCTTGAATCCGCTTGGGGGATCTTCTCCGAAGATGTCGTAGACTCCGGTGGAGAAGTAACCAAGTGTATGACCAAAGCTCTATCTTTAATATGAGTTAACCCTTTGCTAACCGTAGAAAAGTGGAGGAGGAGTTGTTTATATAGGCAAAGGTGGAGAAGGGGTACATGGGCTTTGGCCCAGAACACACACGCAGGTGGTGGTCCGAATGATTCCTATGGTGGCCTGGATGATCCGGGTGTCAGGGGTCCTGATGATCCGGGCGGCCATCCGGATTGTTCGAATGTGTCGCAGCTGATGAGGGAGGTCCGGCTGACCAGTAGTTGGTCCGGACGTCCGGGTGGTTTCGGATGATCCGGGTGTCGGTCCGGTCCATCCGGCTTCGCGGGGAGGTTTGTTGGTCTCAGGTGCCACTTATCCGGATCGTTCGGGCCGGGGTCTGAATCGTTCGGACAGAGGTCCGGTTCATCCGGGCAAGTGCAGACTTGGCCATCTTCTCCTCCGTCTTCGCGTATGATTTCCTTCTTCGATCCTCCTTGCTCCCGAGCTTCTCCATGGCTAACTCCTTAGTACCTAAGTATGCATAATGTCTCCGTTTGAGGTAGTAGCCATGTCTCATGTGCATCGAAGTGGAATTGTGAGAGGAGAGATGTCACCTTGGTTTTGAGAGTTCTTGCACGTGCTCGTCTCATGGGTCCACTAGGCACTTGGTGAGACGATGTTAGGTCCATGGGATGACCTTGGGATGCTCCACATCAACAAGTTTTCGTGAAGCCCGACAATACTAGGATAGCTAGTCTCAATAGGTATGAAGGTATTCGCAAAGATGGTGGGGCTATAAAGATGAGGAAGGAAAAGTATATGACGGAATGGATACCTTCGTCACACTTAACCTTTCACGAAGTCGGGGGTAATCGGCCTTGCTTCCAGTTGAAGATGGTCTCAAAGGATGGATCGTCGTCGTCGGCGTGGAATCTCGTGGTAGATGTATTTAATGGCGTGATATAATTCACCGGTGGTGGATGAATATGTAACCGTCCCTATGTTATCCAGAACAAGATTCAAATGCAATAAGAACCAAAATGGGTTGATGTAGGTGTACATGTAAGTAGCCAAAACACCTTAGGAGACTCAAATCACAACTCAACCAACCACAAATGCAATAAGAACCAAAATGGGTTGATGTAGGGTGGAACCCTAGATGCCCGATCTTTCACGAAAGGAGCGGATCCCGTGATGAACACGAAGAACACGAGGGGAAAACACGAGGGGAAACACGATTGAATCACTCAAACTAACAAGATTCGGTCACACATATGCTAGATCATCAAAACACATGGAGATACACGATCCAAGAGCAACAAAGGACAACACAAGAGGTAACTAGTTCATCTTCGTGAGGAGGCCTTGAAGGGATCCTCCCGTGAGGGGTCTTGAATCCGCTTGGGGGATATTCTCCGAAGAGGCCGTGGACTACAATGGAGAAGTAACCAGCTGGATGAGCAAAGCTCTATCTTTAATATGAGCTATCACATTGCTAACCCTAGAAAGAGGGCGGAGGAGGAGTATATATAGTCTAGGTGGGAGAAGGGGTACACGGGCCTCGTCCCTTTACTATGCGCAGACAGATGGGGCCGAACATCCGGGCGTCGGGCCGAATGTCTGGGCCTTCCCGAGGGGATGGATGTCCGGGTTGGGGGGCGGATATCCAGGCTAGAGGGGTCGGCCTCGTTGCTTTCGGGACAGGAGGTGTCCGGATTCCCGGGCTTCGGTCAGATTCCGGGCATGGCCGGATGTCTAGGCTGGGGCCGGATGTCTGGAGCCTGCAGGTTCTTGGCGGCTAGGCGACCCCTGTGGTTGATGCTCCAGGGGCCAGACGTCCGGGGTCATGGTCGGATGTCCGGGTCCTGGGAGCTGTTCTTGACTCCTTCCATTTTCTCTTCATCCGTGAACTTGAGGACTTGTCCATCTTCACGTGCATCTTCAGGAGGGTCCTCTTGGTACCTAATCATGCACAACATTCTGGAATTAGGTAGTAGCCATGTCTCGAGTGGATCATATGTGATATCACTAAGGAAGGAAGTCACCTCGGTCTCGAGAGATCTAGCTCGTGCTCGTGTCATAGGTCCTCTTGGAACTTGGTGAGACGATGGTAGGTCCATGTGGATGACCATAGGATGCTCCGCATCATCTACCCTCCCCTGGGAAAGATCTGACCTCGGATCGAAATCTTCATCACCATGACAGGGAGAAAGATCTTTGACATTGAAGATGTTGCTCATGGAGTACTTGTCTCATGGGATGTCGATCTTGTCGGCGTTGTTGTTGTAGCGTTCTAGCACCTTGAAGGGTCCATTCGCTCATGGTAGAAGTTTGGACTTGTGTTCGTTGGGGAATCGGTCTGTTGCGGAGCATCCCACGGTCATCCACATGGACATATCAACATCTCCCACGACACCACTTGGACCAATGACAGGAGCTCGAGCAAAGGCTATCGAAGATAAGGTGAACTCGCTCCTCTCCGAACTACCACTTTCTACACATGCGACATGGATACTACCTCAAGCTGAGACACGATGTGTGATCAGATACTTGGAGGAAGGCCACGGAGCAGCTACATCCAACGGACAAGAGGACGAGGACACCAAGTATGAGGGACAAGAAGAAGAACTGCAAAAAGATCTACAACCACCGGACGACCGCTTCAGACCGGACGTCCGGTCCCTGAAGTCCATGCAAGCGAGAAGAAGCCAGGCCAGTGAACGCTACAGTGGCCGGTCGTCCATCCAGGACCGGACGACCCACAACTCCCAGCGACCGGATGTCCGAAGCCACCGGACGACCGACGAATGGACGATCGGACATCTCCGGAAATCCGGTGCCACTTCAATCGGGCCGAAATGACGAAAGGATGGCGACTTCCGAACGTCTATACGCTCGTGAGCCACCGGACGTCCGGTACCTGTCTGCGCATAGTTTCGGGCCCGAGGCCCATGTACCCTTCACTTTGCCCCCATTTGCACTAAGACTATATATAGACCTCCTCCTCCTCCTAGTTAGGTAAGTGTTGTGATAGCTCATATGTGAGATAGAGCCTCGCTCATCCATCCGGATCTACTCCACTGAGAAAGACAGTCGCCTCTTCGGAGAAGATCCATCTTGGATTCAAGACCCCTAACGGGAAGACCTTCAAGACCTCCTGATGGAGAAGAACGTGCTACTTGTATCATCCCTTGTTGATCATGGATTGTGTATCTCTTTTGTGTTCCGAGGATCTAGCATATGTGTGACTGAATCTTGTTGGTTGAGTGATTTCTCTCATGTTTTCTCCTCGTGCTCTTCGTGTTCTCCAAAGGATACCCTCCATTTTGTGAAAGATCACCCATCTAGGGTTCTATCCTACATCATCTTGGTATCAGAGCCACGTTGATCACGGATTTGGAGCCCCTACCCTTTGTTTTCTAGCTTGATTTTGTTGTGTTCTTCCCCCATTTCGAAAATCCCAACCAAAAATAGCCCCAAATTTTTTTCTAATTTGTTGGTGTGATGAAGTTTTGTTGGATTTGATCCATGGATTTGCTTTTCCATGAGTGGATCTAGCTTTTCCCCTTCGCATCCACCATTTCCACCCACAAAATCGCTCGGATTCGACAAATTTTGCCACCTCCACCATGAACCCTAGTTGTTCATCCCGTGCCCGAAACCGCCCTTGCACCGGACGTCCGCCAGCTACCGGATGTCCGACCACCTGTCGGTGCAACACACCCTGGGTCTGTTGCCCAGACTGTGCATAGGCACAAGAAGAAGATTGAAGCACCATCTTAACTCAAAGATTGAGGGACCAAGAGATTTGAAGGACCAACATACAACTCATATGGACCAAGATCAAGCCAGAGGAGCAGTATATCGGCAATTGAAGGGCCTCCCTTGCAGGGCAGGCGAGCCCGGAAGGGGCGAGGCCACCACCAGAAGCAGGCAACCCAAGCACCCCGGCAAGGTCTGCCGGGGTCGCGGGGGCAGAACCACCCCACCAACCACTCAAGCATGACTCACGTCATCAATCAGTGTGGTGTCAAGCCGCATGGTGATTAAGTGGAAACCATTCTCCACATGGCAGACATTTCCTAAAGAAGAAACCCGTAGATGACACCTATCCAGCAATGTGTCAAGAGAACAGGCACGGAGCTGGCAAGATAGCCCGGCAAGCCTTGCCGGGCAACCAGTCATGTGAAACTAACTGGTGCATTTAATGCACCCTGTCAGCCAGTAGAGTTAAGTATGATAGCACTGTTCGCTATCATATTAGTGGGTAATGAATACTTTGCCATTGTGGTGACCCCTTGATCTGTAAAAGGAGGCCCATGGCACCCGTATGAGGGGTTGGAAAGTTGATGAACCCACACCCCCATACACGCATAGTCGCTGCTGCCCTATGGCAACCCCTGCCGGGAAAGTGTATTGCGCTCCACCATCCCCATTCCACCTTCAATCCACTAAAGGAGGAGTAGAGTCTTACACCTCGCGGCAGCCCGAACATGGGTAAATTTCTTGTGTGCTCTCTGTTGTGCTGTCGTGCACTGGTCTGCTCTTTGCGCAATGTGACGTCCCCCTGCTGAACCAGCAAGGGGCCTCCTGGTCCCCGTGACATCTTTGGCGTGCCAGGTAGGGGGCTCGCTTGTGCGAACCTAAAAGCATGCGCAACGCGTTATTTTCATCACCATCTTCGTCTTCGACGACGCCATCGACCATGGCGCTTAAGAAGAAAAGTCCTGCCCTTCGGCCCATCCGTCCACCTCGAAGGCTCTACCGCCCACGGCCTCCAGTGCGTCGAAGGATGCAGGGGCGAGCGAGGATGTGAACGCTGCTGGAGGCGTGATTGGAGCAGGTGGCGCCATCACCACTCCTCTCGCGGCCGACACGGGGGCTGGAGATGTCGGAGGAGAACAACATCAGCGACGGCTTGGCGGTCATGCTCCACAAGGTGCAGGCGAGGGGTTCACTCCATCTGCACCCTCTCCTCCCACTGACGGGCACAACCACAGCAACGGCCCTCGATCCGGGGTGAGCCATCGCCTTTCGGCCGACCCCACAGTGGGAGCGACCGCGGTCCATGTGCCTCCTCCTGGACGAGCTGACCAAACTGCTACGCTTGACGGAGCCGCTGACTCTCGAGCACCACCGCCGCGCGACCCTGCAGCCCAGGTGATCATCCCACAGTTGCGTGGACGCGGGACCACCGCCGTCGCCGCCGCTGGCACCATCAGGAGCCAGGTGACGGTGTGGTCGACGTCATCAACATCTATGCCGAGCACAATCACGGATGCTACGGCGCGAGCTATGTTGCTACTGAGGTTTCCACCAACGGCTGAGCAGATGGATGAATGGCATGCCACCATCCAGAGCCTGCTCGGTTTCGCCAAAGCTGGGGGCTCACGACGAGCTGGCTCGCCACGACCTCCCCAAGTGACAGCAACCGCCCGTACTGCTGGCCGAACAGAGGGGGCCGTCCCCATGGTGCAGTCCCCACCACGGCAGCCGACACGGGCGCAGCTGAATCAAGACCCCGATGATGTCTCGATGGCTTCTTCTGATCCTCGAGCACGTCCAGGCCAATGTTGAGCCCTAGAGGATAGGTGGCGGGGAGACACGCGCATCGTCATCGATCGGCGCCACAACGACATACGCCAGACCGACGGGTGTGGCGACCTCAATGTCGTCGAGCCTACGCTCGGTGTTGGCAGGTGTCTTCCTTTCGTGGTCGGCTGCCTTGCCTTTACACGTGAGCTGCGGCAAGTTTGTTGGCAGTCCGTTCACACATTCAAGCCAGGGATACCTAAGAAGTCTGACGGGAGGCTGAACCCGGCAGAGTTCCTGAGCATCTACACCGTCACTGTTCAGGCTGCCAGGGGAAGAGATGAGAAGATGTTCGCCAACTACTTCCCTTTGGCCCTCAAGTCCAATGTGAGGTCTTGGCTGATGCACCTGCCGGAGAACTCCATTTCGTTATGGGCAGACTTGTGCCACGAGTTCGTCGGTGCCTTCATCGGTGGCCACCAAGAGCCCGGCAGGCCCAGCAACCTGCAACTTCCCAAGCAGATGGAAGGATAAATTCTTCGTAAGTATTTACAAAGATTAAGTGAAGTTCAAAGGAATATTCCAAATATCCATCCGACAGCCGTTGTAGCAGCCTTCCAATCCAATGTGCGCAACCATCACATTCGTTCTAACATGAATGTGCAGTTGCCCACGACTGTGAAGGAGCTATACCAACTGGCGGATAAGTGTGCTCGGATAGAGGAAGGAAGGAAGTTTCCCTGAGAGGAGGATTGCATCAATGTTGATTTAGAGGATGAAGATGAATCAACTAGTTAGAGAAAGGGCAAGAAGCGTAGTAAGAAGCCAAGAGATAAGTCATTCATGACTGTAGAAGGTTCGGGCATACCTAGTACCGGGAAGAAGGCCAAGGCTGAGGCCCCCGGCAATGAAGTTGCTGTTTGCATAGCCTGCCGGGAAGCCGTTGCCGCCGAGAAAGCTGGGAAAGGCGATGGCCCGTACTGCAAGATCCACCGGACCAACGGCCATGACATCCAGGAGTTTTGCCAAGTTGAGCAGCTTGTCAAGAAATAGAGAGTGGAATATGATAAGTGTGATAAGGAAAAAGGTCAGAATGCCTTTGGCGGAAAGGGCCGAGGCGGTGAAGTAAATCACCCCCGCAAACCCTTTCGGAACCAAGAAAAATCCGTCAGGGGTCAAGAGAAGGAAGTTTGTGATGGTGGGAGTGACGGAGGGAATGAAGAGGAAACCAGTGAGCCGGAATTTCAGAAGGGCACTAACGAAGGGAATTTCAGAAGGGCACTGACGCCCTATGCATTGATGGAGGTGCATCTTTGCACGCCTCCCACCACCAGCTCAAGCGATGGGCACGAGAGATCAATGCCGTGGAGCCAGTGCCACAGGCCCGGAAACCGCTGAAATGGTCCCGCACGCCAATCATCTTTGAGGAGGAGGATCACCCTGGCCGCACCAGCGCAGTAGGATGCTTGCCATTGTTGGTCTCCCCGACAATTCGCAACCTCAAGGTCACAAAGATCTTAGTGGATGGCGGGGCCGGGTTGAATCTGATTTCCCCAGCAGTCATCAGCAAGCTTTAGATAGGAGAAGAAGACCTAGAGTTTACTGGCACGTTTCAAGGAGTTAACCCTGGCAGGAGTCATCCTAAAGGGAAGATTACGTTGCCGATGATGTCGGTGTCCTGGGGACGGGGGTCCCCAGACTTGCCTACCTACAGCCCACGGCATGGCTCCACCAGCGGCCCTGTACGACCCATCTTCACCAGCAAACACTCAAGACCCTCGCAAGGGGCCAAGCCTCGTGAGGCGGACGACGCAAGACCTCCTCGGGAGCGGTCTCCCCAGGCTGGCTCGCGAGGGACGGAGAGATCAAGGCAAGGGGCTCCTCATGAGGTTCCTGTGATGCAATCCATGGCGACCAGGGCCAGGCGGGTGCCAGCGCGCAGTGTCTTCATTTCCTCTTTGGTACTAAAGAGGCAAGCACAGGTGCGGTGTCCCGAAGTGTCAAGCAAAGGTTTCCATATCGGTGCAACGAGACGAAGACCAGCAAGACGGTGGGACGGAGGTCACCGTGGAGCCCAGGACGGCGTCATCACCAGAGCCTTTGGGAGGCGAGGACCATCTTTTGTCAGGATAGCTTGCACTAGATGTCCCCCTTCAAATTGGCCGTTGTTGGATCCCTTCCCGCCTAATATTTGGGAAGAAGACCCGGGCCTCTATATATAGGACTAGCCACCATCGTAGGGAGGGATCTCATCTCATATCATCTTGGAACGGATCCATTCCACCAAGGCAACCACACAAACTCGCCAAGCACAAGAGCACCTCTTCTCAGAAGGCTATTCTTCCGTTGAAACTGTTCATCCTGAGCCCAAGAGGCAATCCACTACACCACACTGGAGTAGGGTATTACACCACATCGGTGGCCTGAACCAGTATAAATCTTGTGTCCCTTTGTTCTACGAGTTCGACGCGCTAAGCCTTTAGATTGCGGTGAGGGCATGAGCTAGAGGGAGGAGAGATCTTTGTGTGCACCCCAGTGTTCAAACCTCAAGGGTTTTGCCGGAACCCGAAATCCGACATTTGGCGCCCCATGTAGGGGTGCGCTGAAGCTTTCCTTCCGCTGATCCGCGTTCCACCGCTCCACCACATCCATGTCGGACGTGCGCTGAGCCCGCGCCGAGCGTCGGGCCGCCCTCGCCGCCCGTGTCGCTCAGACGGCCCCTGTCAGTGGGACTCCCCGTCGTTCTCCATCTCCTGTTCCCAACGCCGCTACTGGCCCGGCAGCAAACAAGCAGCAAGCGTCCTCACTGCACCCCTCCGTGCGGCGGGACGGCCGCACTGCGTCACCATTGCTGACTCCGGCCGGCTCATCGTCTCACGATCGCCGCGCACCCATGGATGCGCAGGCTGCGCTGCTCATGGCACGCGAGCTCCTGCGTTACCTCCCAGTCGACGACCTCTATGAGGACTGGTTGGACCACATCGCCGAGCTCGTCAGCGCCATTGAAGGATCTCCTGCACCATCCCTCTCGCCGCCTCGCCCACCTCCAGCCGCAGGCGATGTAGCTCACGGAGCGCCTCCGCATCAAGACGGCACCCTCGTGCCGAGACGCGCAGCTCACGGAGTGCCACCACCTCCACCGCGTCAAGATGGTGCCCTTGCCCCAAGACGCGCGGTCCTGCAGCATGATCCACCACGTCGTGTGCCCACGCACGAAGAAGGAAGCTGCCAAGAGGTTCCCCGACCACAAGAAAACGCTCCATCGCTCCCAGCACCACCACGACAAGACCATGTGCCGCCTGTGGCGGCAGTGCACGGACCTCCAGGCCAAGCCCACCATCAGCAAAGGGCCCCGGTGGCCACGGCGGGCTGCCGCGCCTTCATTCCTGAGCTGCGTAGCGTCGTTTGGCCAGGCAAGTTCAAGCCGGATCTGCCTCTTCGCTACGACGGCACCCCCAAACCCGCAGAGTTCCTACAGCTCTACGAACTGAGCATCGAGGCGGCCAACGGCGACGAAAAAGTCATGGTGAACTGGTTTCCCATGGCTCTCAAGGATGGCGCTCGCTCGTGGCTCCTGAACCTGCCTCCAGGCTCGATCTCCTCCTAGGGTGAGATGCGCGACCGCTTCATCGCCAACTTCCATGGCACTCACCACCACCCTCCGACCGCAGGTGACCTGCACCGCATCAAGCAACATCCAGGAGAGACCCAGCAGAAGTCCATCCAGCGCTTCAATAGCGTGCATCTCAAGATCCGCAAGGTGACGGACGAGGCCATCGTCTCATCATTTTCCGATGGCGTCCGTGACATCAAGATGAAGGAGGAGCTCGCCATCCACGAGTAGCTATGCACGACTATGGAGCTGTTCAACATAGCAACCAAGTGTGCAAGAGCTGAGGAGGGGCGTCTCTCCCTCCTCGAGCTCCCTGCTGCAGACCAAGAGGAGAAGAAGGCCAAGGTCAAGGACGTGAAGCGTAAGGGAATGGCCGTACTCGCGGCAGAGCCAGATACAAAGCACGGCCGGGACCTCCTCGAGTCATCCAAGGGCGGCCGTCCATTCCGCGCCTTCCACAATGTGCGCAGCCACAACACCGACGATTGTCAAGAGCTCAGGTCCATTCGAGATGGACGCTTCGGTCGATGCCCCCAGCGCAATGACCGAGGCTACGGCCGAGGAGGACGACGTGGAGGACGTTGGGACGACTGCGGCCCCAGCCAGGGGTGGTGCGACCAGCCTCGTGAGGACTGCTGGCAAGACCAGCCTCGTGAGGGCGCCTGGAGGGACCAGCCTCGCGGGGACCGTCCTCAGGGCAATCCTGGTCTCCCTCCGCTGCCGCCACCACCAAGGAGGAATGGCGACCACTGTTAGGATGAGGGGGCTGGGGGCTTCCAGGAGCCGTGCGCCATCGCTTGCATCTTGGGTGGTGCTCAAGCCCCGGCTTCCCAGCGCATCTTCAACCAGTTCTCTTGCGAGGTGAATGCAACTCTCCCCAAGCTCGAGGCCACGCACCCGCTCAGATGGTCCAAGCATGCCATCACCTTCAGCTTGGCGGACCAGCTCAAATGCGCGGCAACCGCCAATGTCCTCCCGATGCTCTTCTCACCCGTCATCAGTAATGTCCATGTCACCAAGACCCTCATCGACGGCGGTGCGGGGCTCAGTGTCCTGTCCGTCGAGATGTTCGACAGCCGTAAAGTGCCCTATGATCACCTGCAGCCTACTAAGCCCTTTTCAGGACAGACCGACGGCTCCACCACCTCGATAGGGCAAGTTCGCCTCCCTGTCACCTTCGGTTACCGCGACAACTACCACACCGAGCTCGTCCACTTCGACGTTGCTCACATCCATCTGCCGTACAATGCCATCCTCGGGTATCCAGCCCTGGCCATGGTCATGGCAGTGACCCACCATGGCTACAACGTCCTCAAGATGCCGGGAAGCGGTGGAATCATCACAGTCCCCTGCGAAGAAAGAGATGCGGTGTGCTCCCTCGATCGCGCCTTCCAAGCCGCAGCAATCGAAGACCATGACAGCAAGGACGCGCAGTACCCTCCTGATGCCATCCCCAAGAAGAAGAAGCAGCTACTCCACACAGGGCCTTAGGGGAGCGGTGCCTCTAGCAGTGCCATCTCAGGATCGGCGCCCGCACCTGGGGCGCCTCCCTCCCTCGCATAGGAAGGCGCGCCCGGCGCCCTCCTCGGGCAAGGATCGGGGGCTCTCTTCTGGAGGGCCTTAGACCTGGCCAACATCATAAGGGAGGCGCTCGGGCACCACGTGGAGGCGTGCTTCACGGCACGTTTCGCTCAGGATGGCACCGGCCGAGGAGCTCCCAGCGCTTAGGAGTTCGTCATCAAGGCCACCAAGGAGCTTCAGGAAGCAAGGGCGATACGCGGCGACCGCCGCCCACCTGGTGTAGCTCCCCACCCATGAGAGGGTGGCGAGCTGTGCGTCTGCATCGACATCCCAGGGCTCAACAGGGCCACATCTCAGGAGCGCTTCTGGCCTTTGCGTGCTGGCCGGTGTGAGGGTCCACCTCATAGCTATGTTCGCATGCCGTTTGGCCTGCCGAGCATGGCAGCTGCCTTCCAGCGCAATCTACGGAGTTGTCGGCGTTCTGGGAACGGGGGTCCCTAGACCTGCCTGCCTGCAGCCCACGACGTGGCCAAGCAGCAGGCCGTACGGCCCATCTTCACCAACAAAGCAACCAAGACCCTCGCGAGGGTCCAAGCCTCGTGAGGCGGACAATGCAAGACCTCCTCCCGAGCGGCCTAGTCAGGCAGGCTCATGAGGGGCGGAGATATCAAGGCGAGGCGAACCTCACGAGGCTCTCGTGATATGAGCCATGACGATCGACACCAGGCGGGCGCCAGGCGAGCCATGACGATTGACATCAGGCAAGGGCGACATGACGTTTCCTCCTTGGTGCAAAGGGGGCAAGCACAACCGCGGAGTACCGAGGCATCAGGCAAAGGTTGCCATTTCGGTGCAACAAGACCAAGACCATGGACTGCAAGACGGAAGTCATCATGGAGCCCAAGACGGCGTCACCACCAGAGCCTTTCATAGGCGAAGACCGCTTTTGTCAGGATGGCTCATACTGGCTGTCCCCCTTCAAATTTTCCCGCCGTTGTTGGCTCCCTTCCCGCTCGACATTTGGGAAGAGGACCAGGGCCTCTATAAATAGGACTAGCCACCACAGTAGAGAAGAGAGATCTCATCAGACCCAGAGATACACACAAGTCCGAAAGCACAAGAACACCTCAACCTCAAGAGGCTTTTCTTCCCTTGTATTGTTCATCATCAGCCTAAGAGGCAATCCACCACCAGACTGGAGTAGGGTATTACACCACAACGGTGGCCCGAACCAGTATAAACCCCGTGTCATTCTGTGTTGCGAGTTCCTCGAGTTTGTCCGCAAGATCTTAGCGAGCTAGAGCGATCGGTAGAAGGGAAAGACTTCGCGCGCACCCCAGTGTTCGAACCTTAAGGGTTAGCCGGAACCCCACATCCGACATTTGGCGCGCCAGGTAGGGGTGCGTCCTAGCTTCCTTTCCGTCAGTCCATCGCTCCGTCGCTTCGTCGTCTCCATGTCGGATGCTCGCCGTGCTCGAGCTGTGCGTCGGGCTGCCCTCGCCGCCAGCGTCGCTCATATGGCTCCCGTCAGCGGGCCACCTCGTCGTTCTCCGTCCCCCGCCGCCAACGCTGCCACTGGCCCGGTGGGGAACGAGCAGCAGGCGTCCTAGCTGCATCCTTCAGTGCGGCAGGACGGCCGCACCGCTACTCCATTACTCACCCCTGCTGGTTCTTCGTCTCACGTGCACTGTGCTCCCATGGAGGCATGGGTCGCGCTCATCGCGGTGAACGAGCTCCTGCGTTACCGCCCCGTCGACGACCCCTATGAGGAGTGGCTCGACCGCGCCGCCAAGCTCGTCCGTGCCGCAGGGGGCTCTCCGACGCCATCCCACTCTCTGCCTCCTCCTCAACTAGCCGCGGGCGAGGGGGCTCATGGCGTGCCTCCACCGCCTCGACCCCAAGACAGTGCCTTGGCACCAAGGCGCGCGCCTCCGCGGCGTGATCCACCGCGCCCAGCGCCCGCGCGTGAAGCAAGAAGCTGCCAAGAAATCCCGTGGCCGCGAGAAGCTGCACCACCGCTCCCCGCGCCACCTTGCCAAGACCGCGTGCCGCCTGCAGTGGCACAGCGCGGACCTCGCTAAGACCAAGTTCCGCCTCAGAAGTAGGCCCCGGCTACCAAGGCTGGCTGGCGTGCCTTCACCCCCGAACTGCGTAACGTCGCCTGGCCTGGCATGTTCAAGCCAGATGTACCTCCTCGATACGATGACACCGCCGACCCCGCGGAGTTCCTGCAGCTCTATGAGCTGAGCATCGAAGCGGCCAATGGCGACGAAAAAGTCATGGCGAACTGGTTACCCATGGCTCTCAAGGATGGGCCCCGCTCCTGGCTCCTGAACCTGCAGCACGGCTCGATCTCCTCCTAGGAAGAGATGCGCGACCGCTTCGTCGCCAACTTCCAGGGCACTCGCGATCGCCCACCGGCTGCGGGTGATCTACGCCGCATCAAGCAACAGCCAAGAGAGACCCTCTAGAAGTACATCCAGCGCTTCAACAACACCTGCCTCAAGATCCCCAAGGTCACGGACGAAGCCATCATCTCCACGTTCTCAGACGGAGTCTGTGACGTCAAGATGAAGGAAGAGCTGGCTATCCACGAGGAGATTTGCACATCTCAGGAGCTGTTCAACCTGGCGACCAAGTGCACAAGAGCTGAGGAGGGGCGCCTCTCTCTCCTTGAGCTGCCAGCTGCAGGAGTGGAGGAGAAGAAGGCCAAGGCGAAGGACGTGAAGTGTAAAGAGGTAGTAGTGCTCGTAGCGGAGCCCGACACCAAGCGGGGCAAAGATCAGCCCGAGTCATCCAAGAACGGCCGTTTGTTCTGCGCCTTCCACAACCTGAACACCCACAACACCAGCAACTATCAAGAGCTCAGAGCCATACGGGAAGGACGCTTCGGTCGTTGCCCCGAGCACAATGACCGGGGCTACGGCCGTGGACGAGGACGCGGAGGTGGACGCTGGGACGACCGTGGTTCGCGCCAGGAGTGGCACGACCGGCCTCGTGAGGACCGCTGGTAGGACCAACCTCGCGAGGGCGCCTGGAGGGACCGGCCTCGTGAGGATCGCCCCCAGGGCAACGCTGGTCTTCCCCCACTGCCGCCACCAAGAAGGAACGACGACCATCACCAAGACGAGGGGGCTGGGGGCTTCCAGGAGCCGTGTGCGATCGCTTGCATCTTGGGCAGTTCTCAGGCCCCAGCCTCTCAGCGCATCTTCAAATAGTACGCTCGCAAGGTGAACGCGGCGCTCCCCAAGTTCGAGGCCACGCGCCCGCTCTGGTGGTCCCAATGCACCATCACCTTCGACTCGGCCGACCAGCTCAAGTGCGCAGCCACCGCTGGCACACTCCCTATGATGTGCTCCCTAGTCATCAGCAATGTGCAAGTCACCAAGACTCTCATCGACGGCGGCGCAGGGCTCAACGTCGTATCCGTCGACACGTTCGACAACCTCCAAGTGCCCTATGAGCAGCTCCAGCCAACCAAGCCTTTCTCAGGAGTGACTGACGGTTCCACCACACCGATAGGGCAAGTCCTCCTGCATGTCACCTTCGGGGAGCGCAAGAACTACCGCACCGAGCTCATCGACTTTGACGTCGCGCACATCCGCCTGCCGTACAATGCCATCCTCGGGTATCCAGCCATGGCCAAGTTCATGGCAGCCACTCATCATGACTACAACATTCTCAAGATGCCAGGAAGCGGAGGAATCATCATGGTCCCATGAGAAGAAAGGGATGCGGTGTGCTCCCTTGAGCGCGCCTTCCAAGCCGCAGCAATCGACAACCCTGACAGCAGAAGTGAAGGCCCTTCGGAGACCATCCCCAAGAAGAAGCTGTCGCGCCGCGCAGGACCCCAAGAAGATGGCGTCGCGTCAGGAGCCTCGTCAGGATCAGCGCCCGCTCCAGGGGCGCCTCCCTCCACCGCATAGGAAAGCGCGCCCGGCGCCCTCCTCGGGCAGGACTCGGGGGCTCTCTCCTAGAGAGCCTCAGACCTTGCCAACCTCACGAGGGAGGCGCTTGCGCACCACTTGGAAGCGTGCTTCACGACACGCTTTCCTCAAGAGAGCACAGGGCAAGGAGTGCCCACCACCCAGGAGTTCATCACCAAGACCACCCAAGAGCTACAAGACGCGAGAGCCATGCGCGGCGACAGCCGCTCACCAAGCGCGGCTCACCATCCAGGCAAGGGTGCTGAACTGCGCGTCTACATCGACATCCCAGGGCTCAACAGGGCCGCATCTCAGGAACGCTTCTGGCCATCATGTGCAGGCCGGTGTGAGGGTCCACCACACAGCTATGTTCGCATGCCCTTTGGCTTGCCGAGCGTAACGTTGTCCTATTAGCGCAACGTGCGACAAGTCCTGGCGGCTCAGGAAGCCAGGTTACACGCCGTTCTGGAGGAGATGGGGACGGTCTTTAGGGAACCTCCTGAGCCCCCAGAGCCTCCCGAGGCTCAGGGTCCCGGTGGCTCATCAGGAGCCATTCCTTCAACGCGTGGCTTCAGCTGCACCAACTCTACTTCGTCTATAGAACCAGGTGACATCTTCCAAGTTCATTTAAGCTGGGAGCGCCCCTCGGGCTGCATTATTCCCAGGCCACATGGGTCTGTCCCCGAGGCATGTATCCCTTTTGCTTATGTCTTTAGCTTACCTTGTTGGGGGCGCCCCTCGGGCTGCATCATCCCCACGCCGCTCGGGCTGGACCCGGTGGCATGTATCTTCCTGCATTCACCTAAGTTGATCTGCTCTTCATGCTTCACCTGCCAACTGCTATCACCTGCTCGATCATCGCCTCCCTCGGGGCCTCTACACAGGCACGGCGCTGGTGCATGGGTCCGTCCCTGCCACGACCAACAAATCTGAGTGGTCGAGCTCTGGCTCGCAGCACACGCCGTGCACATCACCTCACCAGGCCCTCAGTGCCTTCACTTCATCCGGACCAACCAGCGGCAAGCAGGCGACAGTAACGGCAAACCATGTTTCTTCGTGTGCCTGTCCACAGGGACCCCACAGGAAGGATAGCAGGCGGCACCGCGAGTCTCCTTTTCTCTCGTGCGATTCTCTTGCGCGTAAAAAGGGGGGCTCCTGAGCATCGCGACTTAGGAGGTCTTACTGGCTCTCTAACCCTCACCCCCTGGCCTTGACCACGGCATCGTGACCTGGCATACCAATGGCGGCTGAGCTCGCTCGAGGGCCGGGATGTCAGGACCCTGATTCCACGTCACATCGATCTAGCTGGTAACACCTCATATCACTTTGCGGCCTCACGCACGGTATTCCCACGGGTGTCGCCCTACCATGGCCCGGGACCATTTGCGACTTTTGGCTCACGTATATGATAGTGTCGCTAGCATCCATATGACAGAGAACCCGGGTCGACATGGCTAGTCGTGAACCCAAAGCGGCACTAACCCATGGAGACAGGCATACATGAATCAACTTCGAGCATGTCGGTCAGCAGTGTGTGAATCCGGGTTGTAGCACTGGGCTAACAGGACTCTGGTAAACCGGGCTGTAGCAGGCTAGGCAGGACTCCGGATGTCACCGCGTGACATTTCCCCGAAGGGACAGACACAGGAACGAAGTGAAACACATGCCGGCCAGTCAAGTGTCCTGAGCAGTAGTGCTGGGCTAGCAGGACTCCGGTGAACCGGGCTGTAGCGGACTACTATGGCTCATGGAAGCACTAGACTACATTTCCCCATAAGAGAGGCTGCCAAGTATAAACAACTAGATTATCGGATCCCACACATACCAAGCATTTCAATCATACACACAATATGCTCGATATGTGTAAATACAACATGGCATCACAACATAACTCTACGACTCAAGCATTTATTCATTAGGCTCTGAGGAGCGAGATATTACAAACATGGGTCTCATGACCCAACAATCATAGCATACAATTCAAGCACATGCGGAAGCTTAACATGTCTGAGTACAGACATCTATAAATGAAAAAGGCTAAGAAGCCTGACTATCTACCAGATCCTGCCGAGGGCACAAGATCGTAGCTGAGGTATCAAGATAAACATCGAAGTCCACACGGAACTACTAGCGAGACTGACGTCTCTCTGTAAAACATAAAATAGGAAAACATGAGTACAAATGTACCCAGCAAGACTTACATCAGAACTATCTACATATGCATCGGTATCAACAAGGGGGGTGGTGGAGTTTAACTGCAGCAAGCCAGCTTTGACTCAGTGGCTAACCTGAACTACGACTGCAAGCAACTCTTTTGAGGTGGCGCACACGAGTCCACATATTCACCATTCAATACACCACTATGGATCCGCTCCCGTCTCCCTATGAGAAGGCCATCCATAGCACTCACACTTATCTTGCGAGTTTTAGAGTATCCACTTTCACTTGTCTATGAACTGCTATAGGCAACCCAGAAGTCCTTTACCGCGGACACGGCTATTCGAATAGATCATTTATAACCCTGCATGGGTGTACTTCTTCACACACGCTCTCGCCACTTACCACCATGTACACATCGTGTATCTCGGCAACCTTCAAGCGGAAGCCTGGCGAGGGAGTCGGCCACGACCTGACTAACCACACAAGTCTCTAGTCCAGGTTTATCGCCTATTCGGGTTCCATCCGCGAGGAGATCCGGCCGGAGTTTCGCTCATAGCCCCAAACGATGTGTGCAGGGTTACCGAGACACCAAACGGGCGCCCGGTACACCGTGCCATGGTGTATCTACCGCATCATAGCCCACCCCTAGGATCAGCGCTACGCACGACCGCCAACACATATCCTACAAACACCAGAAACTAGTTGCAACTCCTCGACAGAGGACAGGGGCAGTTAATAAGTCGAGAGGGTCCATTGGTTTCGGGTCCAATGCGTGGTAGTAGCTGTTCATGGATCACAAACACAGAACTCAGTTCCTAAGGACGGTTTCAATGAGACAACCCACCATGTACTCCTACATGGCCTCTCACCGCTACCTTTACCAAATCGTGTTCACACACTTAGCTCACACATAGTAGGACATGTTCATCATTGTTCCAATTCATCCCCGATGAATCAGACCTGACACAACTCTAAGTAATAGCAGGCATGACGAACAAGCATGAATGAGTAGGCACATCAGGGCTCAAACGATTCCTACTCATGCTAGTTGGTTTCATCTATTTATTGTGGCAATGACAGGTCATGCAAAGGATAAGGGGTTCAACTACCGCGGCAAGTAATAGATGAATCGTTGTTGTCCTAATGCAGTAAAAGAGAGCAGGAGCAAGAGAGTGGGATTGTATCAGAATAACAAGGGGGTTTTGCTTCCTGGCACTTATGAAGATAATATTGAGTCTTCGTCAGTGTCCACGATCACAACATCGGAACAACGTCTACCGAGGGGGAACAACACCGGCAACAGAGAGGAAACACCATCAATGCAATGCAACAATATGATGCGTAATGTGACATGGCAAGATGAGTGTGTTTTGGCTAATGCAGCTCTAAACAGGGTGTTTTGAGTTCATTTGAATCAAAGATTCAAATGCAAACTCAAAATATGAACTCATATAAGTGAATTATCTAGATTTATCTAAACAGCAATGTTAAGTTGCTCTAACATGCATGAAAATGGTACAGATGGATTCCTTGAATTTGTCTGATAATTTTTCATATATAAATTATTTGATTTGGAGCTACGATTGATTTTCTATGATTTTTAGAAGTTTTGGCTATTTTCTGGAATTTCCGGAATTGTTTTAATCCAGAAAATGGTTAACTGCGTCAGCACTGCGTCACTGTGACGTCAGCTGGTCAACAGGGTCGCCCAGAGTCAAACCTAATGGCTAGGACCCACGGGTCAGTGTAACAGGGCTGGTTTGGGTGGATGACATGTGGGACCAGTCAACGGCCGCGTCAGCAAAGTCAATGCTGACGTGTGGGTCCCAGTGGGTTATGAACTAATATAAACAGAAAATTAAATTAAACTAACAGGCACAGGGCCCACATGGCAGTGGCACTAGGGGTGGTTTAGCTGGGTCATTAGTGGCTAATGACGAGCCACGACATCAGCCGCCGGAGTTTCGCCGGCGGTGACCTCGAACCGCGGCGGAGTTTGCTCGGAACTCGCCAGAGGCGACGGATCGACACGCCAGGGGCACCAGAGGATAGCCCATGCCCGTGCGCATCTAGGGAGATCAAAGGGAGGTGCAGGGGTGGACGGAGCTCGCCGGAAGTGAGCTCGCGGCGGCGCCGGAGTTCAGGCGAGGCCGGACTCATCGTTGCGGTGGCTCTGGAAGAACGGGGCCAGCTCCTACATGATCTACACGATGCGGTGAGGCTAACAGGCAGGGTGGCGAGGCGATTGCGTGGCCGGAGACATGTCGATGACGAGCTCGGCGGCGTTGCGCGCGGTTGAGCTCGTTGTAGTCGTTGCAGCGAACGGAGGCGAGAACAGGGAGGATGGGGAGATGCAGGAGCTCACGGTGGTCACAGAAGGCTAGTCGGCGAGGTCGGAGACGAGCTGGAGCGAGCGTGACGGCGAAGGGGATCTCCGGCAACGGTGGTGAAGGCGAGGACAAAGCAATGCCTCCAGGGCGAGCGAGCGCTCGGGGCTCGCTCTTCTCGACGTAGTGGACGACGGTGAGGCTGTTGGACACGGCGGGGCAATGAGGAGGCGACGTTGGGCGCGACTACATCGGAATTGCAGCTGCGGCGGCGTCGGCCATGGTGGGAGAGAGTGAGGAGAGGCGTAGGGGGGGCAAATGGGATGTCGGTGAGGTCGGGGCGACGACCAGGAGACGATCCATGCGGCGCAACGGCGACCAGGGCGATGTAGAGAGGCTGGGTGGTGCGTGGCCAGCTTGGGCGCGCCATGCTCACCTCCCTGCCTGCTCTAGCAAGGGGAAGCAGCTGGCTGGCACGGGCCAGCACAGTGCTGGGCCGGCCAGTGGGCTGCCAGGTAAGTTTCTCTCCCTTTCTTTATTCTGGTTTTGTTTTCTATTTTTCTGTAGGTTTGTGGCTTTTCTAAAAATACTTAAACAGATCCAAAAATCATGAAACTGCTCAATGCCACTGTTTGGAATATAACCAACAGTAAACATTTTAGTTTATGATTATTTGAGCATTTAAAATATTTAATAGTATTTATATGCCCAAATGCAAATACTATATGATTTAATTCAGAGCCCAAATATGTCATGGAAAAATGTGCAACACCTCTGGTTATTGCTTCCAGCATTTTCCAGAAATGATGAACATTTTTGAAAGCCATTTGGATTCACTGAGAATATTTTAGTAGAATCTAGTGAATTCCTTCGATGCTAGGGTTTAAACAATCCCCATTTCAAGTTTCATGAAATTTAAACATGATGCATGGATGCAATGCCACTAGTTACAAGCAAACTCTAGGGCTATGACAACTCACCCCCACTAAACAAGAATCTCGTCCCGAGATTCAAGACGTGAGGTAAGAAGACAGAGGGGGGACAAACTATCACAGTCTTCACGATCCAGGTTGCACTTCATAGGAACGTTGACACGATCACCATCTTTGTCTCGATGTCTTGCTCTGGGAACTCCATCTAACACGATAACGGGAAGAAAAGAAACTCTCGAATAATCGATCTTCTCGAAGATCGAGCAACCGACGATCAACTCACAGAACGAGACATAGCGACATCTTTCGAGATGAGACATGATACACCCATCAAGAACGATGGAAATGAGCATATGACAAGGTTTAAATAGGTAGCGGAATTCCCACACCTAGGAGGGTGGTGAACGGTGTCAACGTAGCGAGGAGTTGGGTTGCCATGATACCACAACGACACACCTTAAGGAAGGTGACTCGCAGAAATATTCCCTTAAGTGGCAAAAAGAATTACTTTTGATTCATAGATCATTGACACTCTTTATACCAGCCTAAGGCAAACCACAACAATCGTTTGGCAGAGTACGAAGGGATGGCATACCCGGACTAGAATGGATGATGTGGACTACCTTGTTGAAGATAACGCAATGGATGATTTTTGCCTATCATCGGAAATGGATGGGACCCATGGTAGGACCACTTTTGAAGATGATCCTGAACAACAATTACTGAGAATTGCAGCCCATGGAAATTTGGTACAATGGCGGTGCAAGCTGGGAACAAAATGCAAATGTTGGGAGTGTTCTAACCATCATATCTGCCTGAGATTCAGATCGGGTTAGAAACAGGATACTTCAGACTCAACATGTCTGAAAAGAAGAGTTGCAACACAAATCGACGAGATAACATCGCAAGATTCTCGAGAAATGCACTACGATAGCAAGCTCCAAAACATGAGCTGGTTCTGCTACACACATGTGAACATGTTGTCCTAGACAAGCATGACCACATAGTAGTCTTATGATAAAACACTACCGAGTTTAGGTGGGGAACCATCATCTAGGGTAACGAAGTCTTGTGCATGACCTAGGATTTGCACAACAACTCCTTTTCCTTGAACAATTCAATCGGTGGCTTGGTGTGCTAGGGACACATACGGAATGAAGATGATCAGTCTATCAAACCATAGAATACTTCGCACATGCATGACTGACTTGGGATGATTCCACAGGAAGCAAAACAAGCTTTCTCGAGTCCACGGAGACAACTTACATCCAACGCACGTGAGTTCGAGGAAGTCACTTCTCCATCCAAACGTATACCCCATGAGAGGAACATGAAGGCAATGCTTACAAAGTTTCCAACACTAGGTTGATGTTCAACATGAATCATGGGGGGAGACAAAATGCTGCTGATGGGCTCAACAGCAACTCATCGGAATTTCCATATCACTGGACTTCCACCATCATGTGAACACGGTGATAGCATTGGTCAGACCAAAGATGTAATGGTGTATGCTCGAGGGATCAACCACGAGTAAGACAACATTACGAACATTGTTGGTTCTGATTTGACTTGACGATAGTCCATACTCAAGTCAAAATTTTGACAAGACAATAGATTCAACAACTAATCAAGAGGACCAATTGGTGAAGATATCATCTTTCTTCAACACACACACAAACACAAGGATATCCCTTCAGAAAGAACCAAATTCGGCAAAGCCTTTTATCTTCCAACTATCCAAGTTGTTGTTTAGCTTAACCAACTAGCTCAGGGGTAACCAACATGGATTCTTGGAGAAGGGGTGGTTTATAAGAAACCAACTTGATCACGAACTCAACATAGCGGTCAGGTGACAACCTGGTGATACTTCCAAGAAGATATTCGGAAAATCACGAACCACCGATATGTCACTAAGCTCAAGAACAATCTTGCTTTTCAGGGCAAGACGATATGATCGAAAGAGTGAGGGATTGAATAATCCTAACTTATTGATCGAAGAGTGCACCAGAATGAGGACAAGGTAGCACGATCAATATTAGGATGATGATTTAATAACCAACATGCTAAGAATGAGAATATTGTCCATTAACTACCAAGCAATGGAGTTGCTAGGAGTATTGATTTCACACATCATGGTTCACTTGTCGGCATTCTGGTTGTGGCAACACGAGACCGAGGAATGAAAAATGATGGCAAGAAGTATCACTGCGCCAAATATTCATGAGGGATGGTGCAGTTCTCATGACAATCCTGACATAAAGGGGGTGATACTCTAGGGAAGAACAGAATCAAAAGCTGGATTGGCATTTTGATCTGCGGAATACAACTGCTTTGACCCAATCCTAGAGATGGACGAGGTACTGGAGTTTGTTTCTCCTTGTCATTATAAAATAGAATGGCTTGAGGGACCACAAGAATAATAAGCATCGATAACACAGATGCACAATTACTCCTGGCTATCAATTGATAGACGATGGTCGGATAACAAATGAAGAGGGACAACTCAAGGGGACATATATCTTTCTGAGTTGTGGATGCATAGATTAATATGTTGAACCAAGTTCAACAGGTTTCTTCCAGATAACCCATGCAAAAAGGTAGAACTGGCAGAATCACAATTCTGAATGGAGAACTCCTCAAGAGTACTCTGATTGTGATATGTTGGTTCAAAGAACATCTGCATTAATGGTTCATGGTATTTGGAAGAAGGAAATACCACGGACCTCGAGGACTGTTGCAAGGTTACTAATATCTTAAGGGAACTAGCAAATACTAACAACATGAAGTAGGGTGAATCTCGGGTTCGAAAACCCAGGAGTAGAATACCTACTACTAAATGGCATCACGGGATGCTTTCGAGAATGGTGGCCAGAATCATCACACCGAGAACACAAGGCATTGCTAGATTACTAGGTGACTCCCTAAGACACCTAGGGTTATAATAATAGCTCCAACATATATGTCGAGGTAATAGAGTACCTCAACTCACCGATTAGTGTGGTTAAACTGGCCCAAAGGAACGTCGGTAACAGGAGGAAGGAATTTGCAAATGCATCAGACTAGTTAGAAACCTGGGATGACTCGGACAACATAACGGCTGTAAATGCTCAAAAATATTTGGGACATCCTGCAAAATAGTGGCATGACCGCTCAACATCACCATATCAAGGTTCTGAGATCAACTAACAACACACGGAAGTAGTAGGAACTGAACTGGGGCTTGAAACCAACAATCCTATAATTCTATGGATTAGTAACACGTCATCCTGATAGATAGATGAGAAGGCCTAGTTCTTAATCCCTGTAGAAGAGAAGAGGTTGACTCAGATCAGAAGGCCATGCGGTATAAGGAGTAAAAAGAGCCTTACGTTCCCTTCCCCAATCAATTCCCTTACATAACTAAAGCATTTCTAGACACAACTTCGCCCGGTTTGGCTTGGTAATCCTACAGGCAGTCAGGCTCTGATACCAAAGCTGTCAGGACCCCGATTCCAGGTCACATGGATCTAGATGGTAACACCTCATATCACTTTGTGGCCTCACGCACGGTATTCCCACGGGTGTCGCCTTACGATGGCACGGGACCATTTGCGCCTTTTGGCTCACGTGTATGGTAGTGTCGCTAGCATCCATATGACAGAGAACCCGGGCCGACATGGCTAGTCGTGAACCCAAAGCGGCACTAACCCATGGAGACAGGCATACATGAATCAACTTCGAGCATGTCGGTCAGCAGCGTGTGAATCCGGGCTGTAGCACTGGGCTAACAGGACTCCGGTAAACCGGGCTGTAGCAGGCTAGGCAGGACTCCGGATGTCACCGCGTGACATTTCCCCGAAGGGACAGACACAGGAACGAAGTGAAACACATGCCGGCCAGTCAAGTGTCCTGAGCAGTAGTGCTGGGCCAGCAGGACTCCGGTGAGCCGGGCTGTAGCGGACTACTATGGCTCATGGAAACACTAGACTACATTTCCCCATAAGAGAGGCTGCCAAGGATAAACAACTAGATTGTCGGATCCCACACATACCAAGCATTAAAATCATACACACAATATGTTCGATATGTGTAAATACAACATGGCATCACAACATAACTCTACGACTCAAGCATTTATTCATTAGGCTCTGAGGAGCGAGATATTACAAACATGGGTCTCATGACCCAACAATCATAGCATACAATTCAAGCACATGCGGAAGCTTAACATGTCTGAGTACAGACATCTATAAATGAAAAAGGCTAAGAAGCCTGACTATCTACCAGATCCTGCCGAGGGCACAAGATCGTAGCTGAGGTATCAAGTTAAACATCGAAGTCCACACGGAACTACTAGTGAGACTGGCGTCTCTCTGCAAAACATAAAATAGGCAAACGTGAGTACAAATGTACCCAGCAAGACTTACATCAGAACTATCTACATATGCATCGGTATCAACAAGGGGGGTGGTGGATTTTAACTGCAGCAAGCCAGCTTTGAATCAGTGGCTAACCTGAACTACGACGGCAAGCAACTCTTTTGAGGTGGCGCACACGAGTCCACATATTCACCATTCAATACACCACTATGGATCCGCTCCCGTCTCCCTACGAGAAGGCCATCCATAGCACTCACACTTATCTTGTGAGTTTTAGAGTATACACTTTCACTTGTCTATGAACTGTTATAGGCATCCCAGAAGTCTTTTACCGCGGACACGGCTATTCGAATAGATCATTTATAACCCTGCAGGGGTGTACTTCTTCACACACGCTCTCGCCACTTACCACCATGTACACGTCGTGCATCTCGGCAACCTTCAAGCGGAAGCCTGGCAAGGGAGTCGGCCACGACCTGACTAACCACACAAGTCTCTAGTCCAGGTTTATCGCCTATTTGGGTTCCATCCGCGAGGAGATCCGGCTGGAGTTTCTCTCACAGCCCCAAACGATGTGTGCAGGGTTCCTGAGACACCAAACGGGCGACCGGTACACCGTGCCATGGTGTATCTACCGCATTATAGCCCACCCCTAGAGTCAGCGCTACGCACGGCCGCCAACACATATCCTACAAACACCAGAAACTAGTTGCAACTCCTGGACAGAGGACAAGGGCAGTTAATAAGTCAAGAGGGTCCATTGGTTTCGAGCCCAATGCGTGGTAGTAGCTGTTCATGGATCACAAACACAGAACTCAGTTCCTAAGGACGGTTTCAATGAGACAACCCACCATGTACTCCTACATGGCCTCTCACGGCTACCTTTACCAAATCGTGTTCACACACAGTAGGACATGTTCATCACTGTTCCAATTCATCCCCGATGAATCAGACCTGACACAACTCTAAGCAATAGCAGGCATGACAAACAAGCATGAATGAGTAGGCACATCAGGGCTCAAACAACTCCTACTCAGGCCCTGTTTGGTTCGGCTGTGGATTTCTAAAAACAGCTGTGAAAAATCTGCTGTGGAAAAATAGCTGTGGAAAATTTGATGTGAAAAAGATGGATGTCATTTAGCAAACCAGCTGATACACCTTTTTCAGATTTTGGCTCACAGTGGAATCAGATTTTGGAGAGCATGTCCTGGGCTGCTTCCGCTTTTGGTTCAGATTTTGGCAGCGGATTTCTGTAATTGGATTTTGCTTGGTTCGCCCTTTGGTTCAGATTCTGCTGCGCGGCAGCGGAATCCTTCAATAAAAGCTGAACCAAACAGGGCCTCATGCTAGTGGGTTTCATCTATTTACTATGGCAATGACAGGTCATGCAGAGGATAAGGGGTTCAACTACCGCGGCAAGTAACAGATGAATCATTGTGGTCCTAATGCAGTAAAAGAGAGCAGGAGCGAGAGAGTGGGATTGTATCGGAACAAGGGGTATTTGCTTGCCTGGCACTTCTGAAGATAATATTGAGTCTTCATCAGTGTCCACGATCACAACATAGGAACAACGTCTACCGAGGGGGAACAACACCGGCAACAGAGAGGAAACACCATCAATGCAATGCAACAATGTGATGCATAATGTGACTTGGCAAGATGAGTGTGTTTTGGCTAATGCCGCTCTAAACAGGGTGTTTTGAGTTCATTTGAATCAAAGATTCAAATGCAAACTCAAAATATGAACTCATATAAGTGAATTATCTAGATTTATCTAAACAGCAATGTTAAGTTGCTCTAACATGCATGAAAATGGTACAGATGGATTCCTTGAATTTTTCTGATAATTTTTCATATATAAATTATTTGATTTGGAGCTACGGTTGATTTTCTATGATTTTTAAAAGTTTTGGCTATTTTCTGGAATTTCCTGAATTGTTTTAATCCAGAAAATGGTTAACTGCATCAGCACTGCGTCACTGTGACGTCAGCTGGTCAACAGGGTCGCCTAGAGTCAAACCTGACGGCTGGGACCCATGGGTCAGTGTAACAGGGCTGGTTTGGGTGGATGACATGTGAGACCAATCAACGGCCGCGTCAGCAAAGTCAATGCTGACGTGTGGGTCCCAGTGGGTTATGAACTAATCTAAACAGAAAATTAAATTAAACTAACATGCACAGGGCCCACATGGCAGTGGAACTAGGGGTGGTTTAGCTGGGTCATTAGTGGCTAATGATGAGCCACGACATCAGACGCCGGAGTTTCGCCGGCGGTGACCTCGAACCGCGGCAGAGTTTGCTCGGAACTCGCCAGAGGCGACGGATTGACACGCCAGGGGCACCAGAGGATAGCACGTGCCCGTGCGCATCTAGGGAGATCAAAGGGAGGTGCGGGGTGGACGGAGCTCGCCGGAAGTGAGCTCGCGGCGGCGCCGGAGTTCGGGCGAGGCCGAACTCGTCGTTGCGGTGGCTCTGGAAGAACGGGGCCATCTCCTACGTGATCTACACGATGCGGTGAGGCTAACAGGCAGGGTGGCGAGGCGATTACGTGGCCGGTGACACGTCAGCGACGAGCTCAGCGGCGGCGCGTGCGGTTGAGCTCGTTGTAGTCGTTGCAGCGAACGGAGGCGAGAACGGGGAGGATGGGGAGATGCAGGAGCTCACGGTGGTCACAGAAGGCTAGTCGGCGAGGTCGGGGACGAGCTAGAGAGAGCATGACGGCGAAGGGGATCTCCGGCGACGGCGGTGAAGGCGAGGACGAAGCAATGCCTCCAGGGTGAGTGAGCGCTCGGGGCTCGGTCTTCTTGATGTAGTGGACGACGGTGAGGCTGTTGGACACGGCGGGGCAACGAGGAGGTGACGTTGGGCGCGACTACGTCGGCAGTGCGGCTGCGGCGGCATCGGCCATGGTGGGAGAGAGCGAGGAGAGGTGTAGGGGGGCGAATGGGGTGTCGGCGAGGTCGGGGCGACGACCAGGAGATGATCCACGCGGCGCAATGGTGACTAGGGCGATGCAGAGAGGCTAGGTGGTGCGTGGCGAGCTCGGGCGCGCCATGCTCACCTCCCTGCCTACTCTGGCTAGGGGAAGCAGCTGGCTGGCACGGGCCAGCACAGTGCTGGGCCGGCCAGTGGGCTGCCAGGTAAGTTTCTCTCCCTTTCTTTATTCTGGTTTTGTTTTCTATTTTTCTGTAGGTTTGTGGCTTTTCTAAAAATACTTAAACAGATCCAAAAATCATGAAACTGCTCAATGCCACTGTTTGGAATATAACCAACAGTAAACATTTTAGTTTATGATTATTTGAGCATTTAAAATATTTAATAGTATTTATATGCCCAAATGCAAATACTATATGATTTAATTCAGAGCCCAAATATGTCATGGAAAAATGTGCAACACCTCTGGTTATTGCTTCCAGCATTTTCCAGAAATGATGAACATTTTTGAAAGCCATTTGGATTCACTGAAAATATTTTAGTAGAACCTAGCGAATTCCTTTGATGCTAGGGTTTAAACAATCCCCATTTCAAGTTTCATGAAATTTAAACATGATGCATGGATGCAATGCCACTAGTTACAAGCAAACTCTAGGGCTGTGACACGGGACCTGAGGACGTAGAGCACTAGGAAGAGCTCAGGAGAAGGAAAACTCGTACGGACCGGCCTAGCTATGTCGCGTAAGTTGGCATGCAGCCCTTGCGCAACATAAGTTATCACCGCGAAGTCAGCAAGATAAGTCTCGCCCTCGGATTGGCTAAATATTTGGGCCTAGTAGTCACTCACACCATGCCGCAACCCCGTTGAGGCCAAGTCATCTTCCTTTCTTTTGTTACCATGGCCGCTTGGGCGCTAAGGGGTACCTCCTGAGCATCGTGCCTCAGGGGCTCTTACTAGACCTCGGGCCGCGCACCTCCTGGCCTTGACCACGACATCGCGACCTGGCATACCAGCGACGGCTGTAGCCGCCTTGGGACCGGGACCCGTCAGCATAGAGCAACAAGCTATCGCGAGGAAAGAAAGGGGGACCGAGCCTTAACGGGACACGCGTTCATCAAATCTTCATAACAAGGAAGATAAGTACAAAGGCATTGCAGATCCTTACATGCCCCCACGGGGTGATTCATGATTCTTCGCAGGAAACAAAAGCTGATGCTAAGGGGAATCCTATCTACATCCTTCCATGGCAGACGCCATCATCAATAGTGGGCCATGGGAGGCCAGCGCCAACCCCATCCAGATCAGCGGCGACGGCGGCCGGACTCCGCAGCCCTGCTCCGAGCGCGGCGAGAGCTCGAGGGCACGTAGCTGTCATCGCTCGTCTCCGGAGTCTTGTAGAGCTCAAGAGAGCTGCTGGACTCCCAAGGGCTGCTGCAGCTGGAGTGGTCGCGAGTGGAGCGCGCATCAGCCTCGCGCTCCTCTCCAGAGCAGCACTCCAGGCGGCGTCCCTCGGCATCGAAAACCTTGAAGAAAAGCGTGGAGGCGCCGTCGTACTCGGAGTGGATCGCGAGGGTGCCCCTCGCACGACAGACCCGTGCGACCTCGCCTCAGCCGCGAGTCATGAAGATCTTGCCGGTGGGGACCGCTTCGATCTCCGCTCCGGTCGCCGGAGCGCTGTAGTCGGCGTGCTGCAACCAGAGCTCGAGAGGTCCCCTCAGCGGAATCTCGTCGGGGAAGAACCGCGGGAAGCGGATCCAGGGGCTCGGAGGCATCGGCGCCCACAGCACCAACTCGCGTGAGGAGTACGCAGCGTGGACGGCACGCGTCGCCTTGGCACGGC
Organism: Triticum urartu; assembly: GCF_056163025.1. Lineage (NCBI taxonomy): Eukaryota > Viridiplantae > Streptophyta > Magnoliopsida > Poales > Poaceae > Triticum > Triticum urartu. Next base: position 265,511,267 of record NC_141876.1, read on the forward strand.
AACCCCGGATGCGGCGTGGCGGCGCTGCTCGTCACTTCATCCTCTCGAGCCCTCGGCTTGGGCGTACAGGGGTAGCGGATACCCTGGAGGAGGCCGCTCGCACCAAGGCCTCGTCACCACCTGCATCGCCGCTTCATCGCGTCGATGGATCGACCTCTTCTTCGGTGGGAGTGGCTCCGGGACATCCCGGGGGGCTTTCCACTTCTCTTCGGCGGAGAACCTTCTAATAGGCGCCATTGGAGCAAGCAATGAAGCAAAGAAGAAGCGGGCAAGCGAGGAGGAGATGGGCAATGGGGGCTCCGCCCCCTCCCCATTTATAACAAGAGAAGGCCAACCGGCGTCTCCCACGATCGCAGGTAATGATGCTTTCCCTTGCATGTCGCAGGGACTTGTCAAGTCATCCAGTCGTCGAGGCAGCATGGGGAAGCAGAGAGGCCCACAACCTATGGACCGCCACGCGTCAACCGAGGCCATAGGCTTTTGGGGCCCGCGGTGCTCCGAACTTTACCCTTGGCTTCGCCGTGAAGCCAAGCCAGCGCGCACCTTGGGCCTGGGGGCTACTGTTGGCGTTCTGGGAACGGGGGTCCCTAGACCTGCCTGCCTGCGGCCCACGGCGTGGCCAAGCAGCAGGCTGTACGGCCCATCTTCACCAACAAAGCAACCAAGACCCTCGCGAGGGTCCAAGCTTCACGAGGCGGACAACACAAGACCTCCTCCCGAGCGGCCTAGTCAGGCAGGCTCGCGAGGGGCGGAGATATCAAGGCGAGGCGAACCTCACAAGGCTCTCGTGACGTGAGCCATGACGATCGACACCAGGCGGGCGCCAGCGCACGCAGTGTCCTTGTTTCCTCTTTGGCGCAAAGGGGGCAAGCGCAGCCGCGGAGTACCGAGGCATCATGCAAAGGTTGCCATTTCTGTGCAACAAGACCAAGACCATGGACTGCAAGAAGGAGGTCCTCGTGGAGCCCAAGACGGCATCACCACCAGAGCCTTTCACAGGCGAAGACCGCTTTTGTCAGGATGGCTCGTACTAGCTGTCCCCCTTCAAATCTGCCCGTCGTTGTTGGCTCCCTTCCCGCTCGATATTTGGGAAGAGGACCAGGGCCTCTATAAATAGGACTAGCCACCACAGTAGAGAAGAGAGATCTCATCAGACCCAGAGATACACACAAGTCCGAAAGCACAAGAATACCTTAACCTCAGGAGGTTGTTCTTCCCTTGTATTGTTCATCATCAGCCTAAGAGGCAATCCACCACCACACTAGAGTAGGGTATTACACCACAACAGTGGCCCGAACCAGTATAAATGCCGTGCCTTTCTGTGTTGCGAGTTTGTCGAGTTCGTCTGCAAGATCTTAGCGAGATAGAGCGTAGATCGGTAGGAGGGAAAGACTTCGCGCACACCCTAGTCTTCGAACCTTAAGGGTTAGCCGGAACCCCACATCCGACAGGAGCATCCTGGCGACCAAGGAGGCCAGGCATCACGCGGTCCTGGTAGAGATGGAGACGGTCCTCAGGAGGCCACCCGAGCCCCCAGAGCCTCCCAAGGCTCAAGGTCTTAGCGACTCATGAGGAGCGAATTCTTCAGCGCGCGCCTTCAGCTACCCCAACGCCCCTTCGACAACAAAACCAGGTGACATTTTCCAAGTTCATTCAGCTGGGAGCGCCCCTCGGCCTGCATTATTCCCATGTCGCATGGTGTCCCTACGGCGTGTATCCTCTTGCATCTTTAGCTTACCCTACTAGGGGCGCCCCTCGGGCTGCATCATCCCCAGGCCGCTCGGGTTCGACCCACTGGCATGTATCGTTCTTGCATTTACCTAAGCTAGTTTGCTCTCCATGCATAAGCTATCTATGGTCATTACCTGCTTGATTATCAACCACCACGGGAGTCGCGCGCCGATCTTCTTTCTTCAGGATCCTTCGCATAAGAAGGCTAGGCATGACGTCCGTGCTCGGGTCCATCCCTGCAGCGCCGATAAATCCAACGGCTGAGCTCTATCTGGCGGGCCGGTCTGTTCACGTTACATCCTGGGGTCGTTGGTGCTTGGCCTTCTCGTGCGATAACCTCAGGAGATTTGTTCGGCGCAGGTTCCCTAACCATCTCGCAGGACCATCACAGTCAACAAGAACCAAGACCAGGCGCAACCCACCTTGAGGTAGGGCCTTGTGAGTCCCGCCTGGCTCACGAGTGCCTAGACACACCTCGTCTAGCCCTGCCGTGCAAGCCACATGTCAGGGCGGGGATGTACACGCCCTGGGGCTACACTTAGAGGGAGCCCTCACCCACGCACCAGTGGAAGCACCATGCTCCGCGCTGGCAGCTGACACTACCGAGGAGCGGCTATGCCCGTGCAAGTGCAGAAGCGCTATGCTCCATGCTGGTGATAAACAACTGAGGGCGGCCTCATGGCCGTATCAACCTTAGGGAGCCTCCGAGCTCAGTGTCTAGCCTCATCGCAACACCTCCTCTCGGGAGAGTCGCGTGAGGGGGCTGGGCGCAGGGGCTGCGCTCGGGTCACGCCCAAGCATATGCCACCCTGCCAGGTCCCTCGGACCTGGTTGTCACGCGCCCTCCCAAGGGGAGCCAAGGTATGAAGGTCATTTGAACGTCAAGGGGGACTCCTGAGCATCGTGACTCAGGAGCCTAACTGGCCACGTAGCCCCTCACTCCTTGGTCCGTCCTGGTGATCCGGACGGTCCAACGGCGGCTGAGGAATGCGCGGGGTCGGGCCCTACCGACGTAGAACACAAACTCTCGCATCTCCTTTCTATAAGCTGTTTTCGCATCAAGTAGGACTCCTGAGCATCGCGACTCAGGAGCCTAACTGGCCATGTAGCCCCTCACTCCTTGGTTCATCCTGGTGATCCGGACGGCCCAATGACGGCTAAGGTATGCGCGGGGTCAGGCCCTGCCGATGTAGAACACTAGGCCTACTCCCGCATCTCCTTTCTATAAGCTGTTTGCACGTCAAGGGGGACTCCTGAGCATCGCGACTCAGGAGCCTAACTGGCCACGTAGCCCCTCACCCCTTGGTCTCGTCCTGGTGATCCGGAGGACCCAACGATGGCTGAGGTATGCACGGGGTCGGGCCCTGCCGAGGTAGAATGTAAAGCAAATGGGAAGGAACTCGCAAAATTTCAAGCAAATATTACAAGACATATTGTTCTTCCAATACCAAACGCAAGTTTAAACGCCTCCACGAGGCATGGTGCATATCGCAGGAGCTAAACAGGAAAAGAGTCGGCAGTAGGTCATCTCGTCATCCCCGGATGGCGTCGTCGCCTGCAAGGGATGCTTCTCCCATAGCGGTGTCGCCCTCACCTGCACCACCCACCGGAGTTGCAGGATCAGCAGCACCGCCAGTTGAGGGTGCGGGATCGAAGGCGCGGAACCTCTTCAGCAGGGCTCCACCTGACCCTTCATGGCTTCGGTAGCAGCTGCGCAGTGCTCGGTGTCCACAGGCTCTAGCAGCTCGTCGAGGTGGGTGGCAGGATCACGAAGATGGAGGTGGCTGAAGACGCGCGCCAACGCGACTGACGAAAGGATGTGGGCTTCTGCCTCTGCCAAGGGGCCGATACCGCTCATGACTTCCTCAAGCGCCTCGACAAGATAAGGAAGCAGCTGGGTGGGGCCCTCGTCGTTGGTAGCCAGCGGCTCCTCCAAGCCCTTCTCGTAGAGTGACCACAACGCCGCGCGAGACCTCTCCTTGAGGGACTTGAAAGCCATGCGGTCTTCAGCCAGGACCTGTGCCTTGGCTTCCAGCTCGGCCTTCTCTGCTCCAGCTTCTCCAGCCGGCTGCGCTCCGTAGCCTGTGCCTCCGCCAACTGCTCTAGCTCGGCGTCGTGACCCCTGACGGCGTCCTCCCGGGCCTTCATTTTCTCCTCCTCCGCCCTACGGCCCCGAGCTTCGTCCGCACGCTCACTGTGCATGGTCTTCAGTTCGGCCTCCAGCAGCTGGTAGCGATCTTGGGCGGCTCCGGCATCCTTCAGCGCTGCCTCACGGGCAGCCATTGCTTGGGCGATGGCCTTCTTGTCCTTATCGGAGTCCACCGCAGCCTGGCTCAGTGCCGCCCGGACGACCACATCGGAGTGGAGCCAGTCAGGGATCAGCTCCAGGCGCCTGGCCACCAGGCGATGGTCGGTGCCTTGTAGATTCTCCTGCAGCAAGGTCAGTGCAGAAAGAGCGTGCTCCAGGATGTCGGGGGAGGTGGAAGAATCCGGGGATAGCAGAGCGGCGGAGGAAGGAAGAGGCAACATCATCCCGATGGCCTGGGAGGCTGAGGGGTCCTGAGCTTTGGGGACCTCAGCAGTCGAGCCATACGCCAGTGCCTTTGGTGCCAGCGGGGCCATGGGGGCTACCTCCTCCAGAGGACGCTCCCCCAAGTTTCGTGAGGACAATCGGGTCTGGGAAGCGCGAGCACTGATACGTCTCCAACGTATCTATAATTTTTGATTGCTCCATGCTATATTACCTATTGTTTTGGACTATATTGGGCTTTATTTTCCACTTATTTTTGGGACTAACCTATTAACCGAAGGCCCAGCCCAGAATTGTTGTTTTTTTTGCCTATTTCAGTGTTTCGGAGAAACAGAATATCAAACGTAGTCCAAACGGAATGAAACCTTCGGGAACGCGAGTTTCTCATCAGATAAGACCCAGGAGACTTGGGCCCTCCGTCAAGAAAGCCACGAGGCGGTCACAAGGGTGGAGGGCGCGCCCCCTACCTCATGGGCCCCTTGAAGCTCCACCGACGTACTCCTTCCTCCTATATATACCTACGTACCCCCAAACGATCAGATACGGAGCCAAAAACCTAATTCCACTGCCGCAACTTTCTGTATCCACGAGATCCCCTCTTGGTGCCTATTCCGAAGTTTCGCCGGAGGGGGCATTGATCACGGAGGGCTTCTACGTCATCATCCAAGCCCCTCCGATGAAGTGTGAGTAGTTTACTTCAGACCTACGGGTCCATAGTTAGTAGCTAGATGGCTTCTTCTCTCCTTTTGGATCTCAATACAATGTTCTCCCCCTCTCTCGTGGAGATCTCTTCGATGTAATCTTCTTTTTGCGGTGTGTTTGTTGAGACCGATGAATTGTTGGTCTATGATCTAGTCTATCTATGAACAATATTTGAATCTTCTCTGAATTCTTTTATGTATGATTGGTTATCTTTGCAAGTCTCTTCGAATTATCAGTTTGGTTTGGCCTACTAGATTGGTTTTTCTTCCCATGGGAGAAGTGCTTAGCTGTGGGTTCGATCTTGTGGTGTCCTTTCCCAGTGACAGAAGGGGCAGCAAGGCATGTATTGTATTGTTGCCATCAAGGATAACAAGATGGGGTTTTTATCATATAGCATGAAACTATTCCTCTACATCATGTCATCTTGCTTACGGCGTTACTCTGTTTTTAACTTAATACTCTAGATGCATGCTGGATAGCGGTCGATGAGTGGAGTAATAGTAGTAGATGCAGGCAGGAGTCGGTCTACTTGTCTCGGACGTGATGCCTATATACATGATCATACCTAGATATTGTCATAACTATGCTCAATTTTGTCAATTGCTCAACAGTAATTTGTTCACCCACCGTAGAATACTTATGCTCTTGAAAGAAGCCACTAGTGAAACCTATGGCCCCTGGGTCTCTTTCTCATCATATCAATCTCCATCACTTTATTATTGCTTTGGTTTTTACTTTGCCCTTTTACTTTTTACTTTGCATCTCTATACCAAAAATATTATTTATCATCTCTATCAGATCTCACTTTCGTAAGTGACCGTGAAGGGATTGGCAACCCCTAAGCGCGTTGGTTGCGTTGAGCTATTGTTTTTGTGTAGGTACGAGGGATTCGCGCGTAGCCTCCTCCTGGATTGATACCTTGGTTCTCAAAAACTGAGGGAAATACTTACGCTACTTTGTTGCATCATCCTTTCCTCTTCGGGGAAATCCAAAGCAGTTCTCAAGAGGTAGCAAGAAGAATTTCTGGCGACGTTGCCAGGGAGTCTGCGCAAAAGTCAACATACCAAGTACCCATCACATTCCCTATCTCCCGCATTACATTATTTGCCATTTGCCTCTCGTTTTCCTCTCCCCCACTTCACCCTTGCCTTTTTATTCGCCCTCTCTCTCTATCCTCCCTCTCTTTCTCTATTTGCCTCTTTTTGCCCGTTTGCCTTTTGTTTGCTCGTGTGTTGGATTGCTTGTTTGTCGCGATGGCTCAAGATAATACCAAATTGTGTGACTTCACCAATACCAACAATAATGATTTCCTTAGCACTCCGATTGCTCCTCTTACCGATGCTGAATCTTGTGAAATTAATGTTGCTTTGCTAAATCTTGTCATGAAAGATCCGTTTTCCGGCCTTCCCAGTGAAGATGCCGCTACCCATCTTAATGGCTTCGTTGATTTGTGTGACATGCAAAAGAAGAAAGATGACGATAATGATATTGTTAAATTGAAGCTATTTCCTTTTTCGCTTAGAGATCATGCTAAAGCTTGGTTTTCATCTTTGCCTAAAAATAGTATTGATTCATGGAACAAGTGCAAAGATGCTTTTATCTCTAAGTATTTTCCTCCCGCTAAGATCATCTTTCTTAGAAACGATATTATGAATTTTAAGCAACTTGATGATGAACATGTTGCACAAGCTTGGGAGAGAATGAAATTAATTATACATAATTGCCCTACTCATGGTTTAAATTTATGGATGATTATACAAAAAATTTATGCCGGCTTGAATTTTGCTTCTAGAAATCTTTTAGATTCGGCCGCGGGAGGCACTTTTATGGAAATCACTTGAGGAGAAGCTACTAAACTCCTAGATAATATTATGGTTAATTATTCTCAATGGCATACTGAAAGATCTACTAATAAAAAGGTGCATGCGATAGAAGAAATTAATGTTTTGAGTGGAAAGATGGATGAACTTATGAAATTATTTGCTAATAAGAGTGTTTCATCTGATGCTAATGATATGCCTTTGTCTACTTTGATTGAGAATAATAATGAATCTATGGATGTGAATTTTGTTGGTAGGAACAATTTTGGTAATAACGCGTATAGAGGAAATTTCAACCCTAGGCCTTATCCTAGTAATCCCTCTAATAATTATGGTAATTCCTACAACAATTCTTATGGAAATTATAATAAGATGCCCTCTGATTTTGAATCTAATATTAAAGAATTTATTACTTCGCAAAAGATTTTTAATGCTACGATTGAAGAAAAATTGCTTAAGATTGATAATTTGGCTAGGAATGTTGATAGAATTGCTCTTGATGTTGATTCTTTGAAACTTAGATCTATTCCACGTAAGCATGATATCAATGAGTCTCTCAAAGCCATGAGAATTTCCATTGATGAGTGCAAAGAAAGAACCGCTAGGATGCGTGCTAAGAAAGATGCCTTTATGAAAGCGTGTTCTTCTAGTTCCTATGAAAATAATGATGAAGATCTAAAAGTTATTGATGTGTCCCCTATTAAATCTTTGTTTTGCAATACGAATCTTGATAATGATGGGACTGAATATGATCCACCTTTACCTAGAAGGTGTTCCAAGAATTCTGAATCTTTTGATCTTGATGCTAAATTTGATAAAAGTGGGATTGAAGAAATGAAAACCCTAGATGTTGCTAAACCCACTATTATGGATTTCAAGGAATTTAACTATGAAAATTGCTCTTTGATTGATTGTATTTCCTTGTTGCAATCCGTGCTAAATTCTCCTTACGCTTATAGTCAAAATAAAGCGTTTACTAAACATATCGTTGATGCCTTGATGCAATCTTATGAAGAAAAACTTGAATTGGAAGTTTCTATCCCTAGAAAACTTTATGATGAGTGGGAACCAACTATTAAATTAAAATTAAAGATCATGAATGCTATGCTTTATGTGATTTGGGTGCTAGTGTTTCCACGATTCCAAAGACTTTGTGTGATTTGTTAGATTTCCGTGATTTTGATGATTGCTCTCTAAACTTGCATCTTGCGTATTCCACTATTAAGAAACCTATCAGAATAATTAATGATGTTCTTATTGTTGCAAATAGGAATTATGTGCCCGTAGATTTTATCGTTCTTGATATAGATTGCAATCCTTCTTTCCCTATTATTCTCGGTAGACCTTTCCTTAGAACGGCCGGTGCAATTATTGATATGAAGGAAGGGAATATTAGATTTCAATTTCCATTAAAAAAGGGCACGGAATTCTTACCTATAAATAAAATAAAATTACCATATGAATCTATCATGAGAGCCACTTATGGATTGCCTACCAAAGATGGCAATACCTAGATCTACTCTTGCTTGTTATGCCTAGCTAAGGGCGTTAAACGATAGCGCTTGTTGGGAGGCAACCCAATTTTATTTTTATTCCTTGCTTTTTGCTCCTGTTTAGTAATAAATAAATTATTTAGCCTCTGTTTTGGTTGTGTTTTTTGTGTTTAATTAGTGTTTGTCCCAAGTAGAACCATTGGGAAGACTTGGGGAAAGTCTTGTTGAACTTGCTGTAAAAAACACAAATAGCGCTCACGAGAACTGCTGTCATTTTATTTGGAGAGTGCTATTTAGTTAATTCTTTTTGCATATGATTAATAGATAAATTCCTCACGTTCAGCAATTTATTTTAGAATTTTTGGGGTTCCAGATCTTGCGCTAGCTACAGATTACTACAGACTGTTCTGTTTTTGACAGATTCTGTTTTTCGTGTGTTGTTTGCTTATTTTGATGAATCTATGGATAATAAAATAGTTTATAAACTATAGATAAGTTGGAATACAGTAGGTTTAACACTAACATAAATAACGAATGAGTTCATTACAGTACCTTGAAGTGGTCTTTTGTTTTCTTTCGCTAACGGAGCTCACGAGATTTTCTACTTTAAGTTTTGTGTTGTGAAGTTTTCAAGTTTTGGGTAAAGATTTGATGGATTATGGAAAAATGAGTGGCAAGATCCTAAGCTTAGGGATGCCCATGGAACCCCAAGATAATCTAAGGACACCTAAAAGCCAAAGCTTGGGGATGCCCCGGAAGGCATCCCCTCTTTCGTCTACTTCTATCGGTAACTTTACTTGGAGCTATATTTTTATTCACCACATGATATGTGTTTTGCTTGGAGCGTCTTTTATGATTTGAGTCTTTGCTTGTTAGTCTACCACAATCATCCTTTTTGTACACACCTTTTGATAGATCCATACATAATTTGGAATTTGATAGAATACTCTATGTGCTACACTTATATCTTTTGAGCTCTATAGTTTTACTCTAGTGCTTCACTTATATCTTTTGAGTTTTATAGTTTTGCTCTAGTGTTTCACTTATATCTTTTAGAGCACAGCCGTGGATTTGTTTTATAGAAACTATTGATCTCTCATGCTTCACTTAGATTCTTTTGAGAGTCTTAATAGCATGGTAATTTGCTTAATAATAATATGCTTGGTATTCAAGATTTGTAAAACTTTCTTTTGAGTGCGTTGAATACTAAGAAAAAAAATCGATGCTTGATAATTGTTTTGAGATATGAGGATGGTGATATTAGAGTTATGCTAGTTGAGTAGTTGTGAATTTGAGAAATGCTTGTGTTAAAGTTTGTGATTCCCGTAGCATGCACGTATGGTGAACCGTTATGTGATGAAGTCGGAGCATGATTTATTTATTGATTGTCTTCCTTATGAGTGGCGGTCGGGGACGAGCGATGGTCTTTTCCTACCAATCTATCCCCCTAGGAGCTTGCGCGTAATACTTTGCTTTGATAACTTCTAGATTTTTGCAATAAATATATGAGTTCTTTATGACTAATGTTGAGTCCATGGATTATACGCACTTTCCTTCCTTCCACCATTGCTAGCCTCTCTAATACCGCGCACTTTTCGCTGGTATCATACACCCACCAAATACCTTCCTCAAAACAGCCACCATACCTACCTATCATGGCATTTCCATAGCCATTCCGAGATATATTGCCATGCAACTTTCCACCATTCCGTTCATTATGACACGCTTCATCATTGTCATATTGCTAGCATGATCATGTAGTTGACATCGTATTTGTGGCAAAGTCACCGTTCATAATTCTTTCATACATGTCACTCTTGATTCATTGCATATCCCGGTACACCGCCGAAGGCATTCATATAGAGTCATATTTTGTTCTAAGTATTGAGTTGTAATTGTTGAGTTGTAAGAAAAATAAAAAGTGTGATGATCATCATTTTTAGAGCATTGTCCCAAGTGAGGAAAGGATGATGGAGACTATGATTCCCCCACAAGTCGGGATGAGACTCCAGACGAAAAAAAGAGGCCATAAAAAAAAGAGAGAAGGCCCAAACAAAAAAATGAGAGAAAAAGAGAGAAGGGACAATGTTACTATCCTTTTACCACACTTGTGCTTCAAAGTAGCACCATGATCTTCATGATAGAGAGTCTCTCATTCTGTCACATTCATATACTAGTGGGAATTTTTCATTATAGAACTTGGCTTGTATATTCCAATGATTGGCTTCCTCAAAATGCCCTAGGTCTTCGTGAGCAAGCAAGTTGGATGCACACCCACTTAGTTTCTTTTGTTCGGCTTTCATATACTTATAGCTCTAGTGCATCCGTTGCATGGCAATCCCTACTCACTCACATTGATATCTATTGATGGGCATCTCCATAGCTCGTTGATACGCCTAGTTGATGTGAGACTATCTTCCCCTCTTTTTGTCTTCTCCACAACCACCATTCTATTCCACATATAGTGCTATATCCATGGCTCACGCTCATGTATTGCGTGAAGATCAAAAAAGTTTTGAAAATGTCAAAAGTATGAAACAATTGCTTGGCTTGTCATCGGGGTTGTACATGATTTAAATACTTCGTGTGGTGAAGATAGAGCATAGCCAGACTATATGATTTTGTAGGGATAGCTTTCTTTGGCCATGTTATTTTGAGAAGACATAATTGCTTTGTTAGTATGCTTGAAGTATTATTATTTTTATGTCAAAATGAACTTTTGTCTTGAATCTTTTGAATCTGAATATTCATACCACAATTAAGAAGATTTACATTGAAATTTTCCCAAGTAGCACTTCGCATCAAAAATTCTGTTTTTATCATTTACCTACTTGAGGACAAGCAGGAATTAAGCTTGGGGATGCATGATACGTCTCCAACGTATCTATAATTTTTGATTGCTCCATGCTATATTACCTACTGTTTTGGACTATATTGGGCTTTATTTTCCACTTTTATATTATTTTTGGGACTAACCTATTAACTGGAGGCCCAGCCCAGAATTGTTGTTTTTTTGCCTATTTTAGTGTTTCGGAGAAACAGAATATGAAACGGAGTCCAAACGGAATGAAACCTTCGGGAACGCGATTTTCTCATCATATAAGACCCAGGAGACTTGGACCCTCCGTCAAGAAAGCCACGAGGCGGTCACGAGGGTGGAGGGCGCCCCCCCCCCCCAGGGCGCGCCCCTGCCTCGTGGGCCCCTCGAAGCTCCACCAACGTACTCCTTCCTCCTATATATACCTACGTACCCCCAAACGATCAGATACGGAGCCAAAAACCTAATTCCACCGCCGCAACTTTCTGTATCCACGAGATCCCATCTTGGGGCCTGTTTCGGAGCTCCGCCGGAGGGGGCACCGATCACGGAGGGCTTCTACATCATCATCCAAGCCCCTCCGATGAAGTGTGAGTAGTTTACTTCAGACCTACGGGTCCATAGTTAGTAGCTAGATGGCTTCTTCTCTCTTTTTGGATCTCAATACAATGTTCTCCCCCTCTCTCATGGAGATCTATTCGATGTAATCTTCTTTTTGCGGTGTGTTTGTTGAGACCGACGAATTGTGGGTTTATGATCCAGTCTATCTATGAATAATATTTGAATCACTACAACAAAAACCCCCCTTCAGCAATGCATTGATTCGTTGTTGTACATTCATATATGTGTTGCTATGGTCTACACCAACGTATTAGTATGCGTTGCCGTTGGTGGCGTTGCAAGGGTCTACAACAACATATATACATGGGTTGGTAAATGATGTGTAGATGCGTTGTTAGATAGCAACATATAGAGTTAGATACCAACAACGGATCATATGCGTTGTTGGTCTGCAAAATAGGGTTTCCAAATGTACATAAGAAATCGTTGCAACGCGTATAAGCTTTTCTAGATAGTATGAACAATTAATGATATTTTACACACTGTCGTCCAGAAATATTGGGATAGTGCATGGAAGACACAATATAATAAACAGAAATATCTCGTTTATTAAATAAACTATGTTTCATTAAAAAGAATCATCCAAAGATTACAAGATGTGAAACTATCTACTAGTAGCCCAATTCTCAAGCCTGCAATGAAATATAAGGTTTGAAACATCGACCATAAAAATGACATTCTAATTATCTTGTAGTAGCCCCATTTGTATCCTTGCAATCAAAATTGATCTGAGCCATGCATCATCAGTTTATCTTGGCAATCTACAACAACAACAAAATGATATGACTAACTTACAGTAGAGAGAATCATGTTAATAGACAAGTAAATTTGAAGGAGGAGCACCATAGAATGGTTCAAGACTGACATTTGTAGCACTATAGGCAGTAAATGAGAGTACTAGATCTAACAAAAAACTCCTGATCATTGTTTACTTATGAACAAACCTGTTGTATGTTAGTAGAAAATCATGTCTAACATACAAGAAACAAGCTAAATTGAAGAGAACTCGCAGAAATCATATAAAAACTACTTAAATAATTCTATTGAAAAATGCAAAGGCAAAAAAATCCTTTCAAGATTCTATTCCCAACTAGTCTCTCTGGCATTTATGCTTTAGATGGTGAGGTGAAAACTCAAACAAGTAGAAATGCTTAAATTGGTGAATCATAACAGCAAGATAAAGCTTTCATACAACATATATGAGTCCACATGTGAACATTTACAATGTTTCTGTAGGAATTTGTACGACATATAATGATGTTATATTTCTTAACGGAACATTTCATTTCTACCTTTGATTTTCTTGGCTCTAGGGAATGTTCATTAAATATCAAAGTTCGAATAGGATTGTGAACAATATTCAGGTTTGCAAAGATAAATGAACAACGGTTCCATCATTGCTCTAGGCAAAATAAATGAACTTCATATTAAGGGTAAGCAACAGAAAGTGGTACTATTCTGATATATTCTGTCCGTGCAATAGCCTGCTAGCTGTTACATTTTCCCCTCAAAACAGTAGGGCAGAGTCCAACGAAGCTATTGTATGCTAGTTCTCTTAAACACATTTCTTTAGATCAAATATCCAATTTTATTAATCACTTAAACACTTTTCAAAATGTATATCATAACAGAATTACAAAAAAATGAACTCAAAAGATTTACATGAGGTAACGACATGTACCTCATAACAGGTCTGAGATGGATCAAACCTGTTCTGAATGTGATACTATTGTCCAATATTACGCAAAGTTGTTCCAACCCTACAAGAGGTGTGTATAAACAAAGTTTTGTGCAGAATAAGTTAACATGGGGAACTTAGATGAAACATCATAAGAATTAACAAGTGTACACTAGACTGATCAGATTAGTTCTCTGCTATTACAAAGATAGAAGTGTACACCATTCTGCCACTCATTAACAATAGGACACATCTAGCAGGCATAGATGCATAACATGCACCATGAAATGGAAATCAAACTTTTAAATCGCAGGCAAAAGTTGCATGATCGCTGGCTGGAAGCCTCCCCGCGAAGCATTCCTTCAAAAAACGTGATTTGGAGCAAAACACGCGATCACGCGCGAAAACGACGTGATTTGCCTTCGCTTTTGCTGCACTTTCGCTGGCCGAATGACTGAAACAGAGGCCCAAATTGGCAAAATAGAGCTCGGCCCAAATTCCTCCTAGATATATATCATCTTCTAGGGAAACCTAGCACCGTCAACCCCATTCCCTTCTTTCCCCACGACAGAAAAAGTTGTGGCAGCTGCATAGTTCTTCCCAGGTACCGTCGGCTGGCCGACTGCTACCGGCGACGAGGGGCATCTGCATGACGACGCCTCTGCAGCCACAATGGCATCTTAGTCTCATACAGTTCCAACACCCGGTCCCAGCACATCACCAGGTAGTGGTGGTACAGGAGTCCTCCTATTCCATCCATCCTCTATTCGTTTGTTGATTCAACACAGGCCCATCGTCAGGAAGTACTGCAGTTCTTAAGTGTTGAACTGGTGATGTTATGCTTGCTGTAGACCTTGAGATCTTGAATTTATATTGATATTTATCTATTGAACTGGTGCAGATCTCTGTTACACTTGTTATGTTCGAATTTATACTAAAAATCCTCTATTTTCTGCTAAAAATCCCCTGTTTTCTGAGAAAAATATGGACATGTACTAGTTTGGATGTGGGATATACACGCACATGCACTGTTCCCGCGAACTGCGTTAGTGGCCGCGATCACCGACTATAGTGGATGTAGCGTTTGCACGAGCCAGCCACGAAATGGTTTAGCCCGCAATCTTAAAGTATAATGGAAACAGATAACATGTCTTGTATGCATCACTCTATTCAGTCCAATTTAACCCTCAAAAGTAGCCTGTTTGCCCTTGAGATATAACCTTATGTCCACTCCTTTTATAATATGAACGGAATCAAGAAAATGCTGAAGAATATTATTGAAAAGAAATCTGATTTCAAACTTACAGTACCATAAATCTTCAAGTCCAAATGATTTTGCTCCAGTATTTCAATTGCTTCTGGATATCACTTAACCTGTAAAACTCCACCTGCAATATCGAAAACAGGAAATGAAAGGAATGTAGCTTCAGGCAAGACCAGTATTAAGAGTGGTTTATGAAAGCCTACCACATGACAAGACGTGGTTTGGCCTTTTAAATTTGCATACGAAAACCACTGAGTGCCAGTGTATCAAATGCAACCTGTACAACTTAACGCACTGGGAAAATATAGTGATACATGAGGAATTCAGTGCATGATGCATTGATGCCAAGAACTCGGGTCATTTAAAGTTATTTAGTTAAGGGATCTTGGATGGTTGTTGTGGTGTAATGGATATTAGAAAGCAAATATTGGACCCCAATATGGGTCCCCTGCTAGAATTGACTTCTGCAGATAATCAGGCCATACCATTTGTCTCGTATTCATCTCTTTGTGGGGATGGTACACTTGGTCTGAACCTTTTCTTTAGTAAATAAACCTAGATGAAAAAAAATACTCAGCTACATATAAAAGTATAGATCAGGACAATTAAACTGGTGATGTAGTAACATACATCATTGCTGTAATGTCCAAGGAGGCTATGAAGATCACCTGTAAATAGTTTGGGTGCCTAACACACATACAGATTATTCTTGTACTGTTGGTGTGGGAGGCAAGGTAGCCGAGGTGGACAGCACCGTCAAGGTCTATACGACAGCAGCATATGCGGAGGCACGGAGGTAGCGGGTCTACGAACCAGAGGCCGTGCGGCCCGTGCCGACCAGGGTTGTTGTGGGAGCATATGCAGGGGCGCGGAGGATGCCGCGGCGGCAGACGATCCGAGGGTAGAACTGAGAGGATCCGGGTGGTGACTGACAGCGCGGTCGGGAGGGCACCGGAGCTAGCCGGAACTGGCGGTGGCGGTGTGGTGTTCGGGTGAGAGAGGAATCCAAGGAGAAAGATGGCGGATAGAGTAGTGGAGATGGGTACGCCGAGGGGGTTAGCTTTTTTAGCGAATGGGGAGGTTAGCGTTAAGTGAGGGATAGGTGAGGAAGGTGGGAGGTTGATCCAAACAACACATCGTGTCATCTTTGTTGCTAAACAAACGTTGCTTTAGGGTTGTTGTTATTGTAGTGAATCTTCTCTGAATTCTTTTATGTATGATTGGTTATCTTTGCAAGTCTCTTCGAATTATCAGTTTGGTTTGGCCTACTAGATTGGTTTTTCTTCCCATGGGAGAAGTGCTTAGCTTTGGGTTCGATCTTGCGGTGTCCTTTCCCAGTGATAGAAGGGGCAGCAAGGCACGTATTGTATTGTTGCCATCAAGGATAACAAGATGGGGTTCTTATCATAGTGCATGAAACTATCCCTCTACATCATGTCATCTTGCTTAAGGCATTACTCTGTTTTTAACTTAATACTCTAGATGCATGCTGGATAGCGGTCGATGAGTGGAGTAATAGTAGTAGATGCAGGCAGGAGTCGGTCTACTTGTCTCGGACGTGATGCCTATATACATGATCATACGTAGATATTCTCATAACTATGCTCAATTCTGTCAATTGCTCAAAGTAATTTGTTCACCCACCATCGAATACTTATGCTCTTGAGAGAAGCCACTAGTGAAACCTATGGCCCCCGGGTCTCTTTCTCATCATATCAATCTCCATCACTTTATTATTGCTTTGCTTTTTACTTTGCCCTTTTACTTTTTACTTTGCATCTCTATACCAAAAATATAATTTATCATCTCTATCAGATCTCACTTTCGTAAGTGACCATGAAGGGATTGACAACCCCTAAGCGCGTTGGTTGCGTTGAGCTATTGTTTTTGTGTAGGTACGAGGGACTCGCGCGTAGCCTCCTACTGGATTGATACCTTGGTTCTCAAAAACTGAGGGAAATACTTACGCTACTTTGCTGCATCATCATCTCCTCTTCAAGGAAATCCAACGCAGTGCTCAAGAGGTAGCAAGCACCGCCACCATCCTTACCTGCGGAGGAGGGAGCGGCCGCTGCAGGCGATTTGGTCCCGAGCAGTACCGCCGTGTCCTCCTTCCTCCTCTTCCCCACGGTGTCGCCCTAGTCAAGCAATGGAAGGAGTCAAGAATCAGTAGCAGAAGCTGGAACAAGGCAAGACAAGGATACTTACTAGTCCACCACGGCGTAGTCCCTCTGCTTCCTAAGCTTGAAGCTCGAGAGCCTCCCAGCCTGAGGCATGGGCGCAAGGGCTGTATGTGCAGAAGAGGGGACAGCAGGCAAGTTGGAAGCAGCTTCAGGCAGCGACAGAACAAGGGCGTCCTCTCGGGAGACCAGCGCCGACCTTCCTCTCGTCGGAATCCCGACCGGTGACTTCCTCCGAGGACTGACCTTGGACCTCGAGGAGCCCCCTGCAGTACGCAGCTCCTCCCTTTCCAGGGGGGCATCGGCCTCATCATCATCATCAGGGAGGGTGCGGAGGATGTCGGCCTTGCGCAAGGGGGGAGGTCTCCCCCGCCCCTTTGCGGGTCTCCTCTGAGTCGTGCTCCTCCTCTCCCTCTTCTTCCTCCTCTCCCTCCTCGCGAGACTCGCCAGAAGACACGACCACCGGAGTTTCGCCACCGGGATGTTTGTGGGCGCAGGAGGCACGAGCCCGCACTCATCAAAAAAGGGCATGGCGGTGGCGACCTCTGCCCCGTCCTAGCGGTGGAACAAGGGAGCAAGGCCATTAGGCGGGTACCCTTGGTCGTCCCCGACCAAGGAACGAAAAGTCGAGCGCAATTCCTCGTCGGAAAGGGGCTCCGGGCATAGGCGGAGGTCGTCCCATTCGTCTCCAAGCTTCCAGAGTGGGCGCGGGCGCGCTTGGAGTGGAGCCACACGCTGCGCCATGAATTCTTTGGCGATCATGGCCCCCGTTAGCTTCGCCGTTCTCGAGTCGTCGGGCTTTAGGTCGGCAGTCATCCTCTCCAGCACCTGCGTCATCCGTGGGTCGGTGAGCTTCGTGCGAAGCCATCCCTCGTGGGACACAGGCATCTCCATCGGCAACACCAGCCGGGGGTGGACGCGCTTGGCGTCCATTAGGACCCACTTGATCCTGAAGCCCTTGGCCTTCTTCCCGGCCTTCGAGATTGCATTGGTCTTGTTGGCCGCGATGAAGCCAACGCACCATGAGCAAGGGCCCTCCTTAAGCCGAAGAAAGAAGATGTGGTGCAGCAGTGCCACGGACAGCATCTCTCCGACGTACGCCTCGCAGTAGAAGGCGAAGATCGATAGGAGAAGGACGGAGTTGGGATGAAGATGGAGGGCGTGGATCTTATAGTGACTGAGGACGGAGTAGAAGAATTCGGAGAAGGGGGAAGCAGCACGGCGATGATGCTACTCGTGAAGAAGGGGTAGAAAGTGCTACCAGGGGCCTCAGGCTCGGCGGAGCCGGCCCGGAGCACAGTCTTCCTCTTTTCGTCACCCTCCGCCGTCATCAAGCGCAAAGCGGCAAGGTTCTTCTCCGACACGTTCGGCAAGTCAAGCGCGGGCTCATACCAGGATGTCGAAGGAGTAGCCCAGGCTTTATTGGGCGCCATCGACGGCAAGCTCGAAGGAGGATCTGGGTGGATCTGGAGTCTCTAGAAGCGAAGGGCAAGAAAGGGGATCTGGAGCAAAACGAGGGAAGGTAATGAAGGCAAATGTAGCCCGCACCAGTCTTTTGTTCATCGAGCAGTTGCCGAGGAAGCGTGGGGAAGCGAAGACGCCCACGTCCAATCAATCGCCATGCGTCCTGCGAGGCCGCAGGCTGTTGGGGCCCGTGGCGCTCCACACTTTCCCCTTGGCTTCGCCTCGAAGCCAAGTCCAAGCGTGCCTTGGGCGCGGGGGCTACTGTCGGCCTCCTAGGAACGGGGGTTCCTAGACTTTCCTACCTATGGCCCATGGCGTGGCTCCACCAGCAGCCCTGTACGACCCATCTTCACCAGCAAACACTCAAGACCCTCGCGAGGGGCCAAGCCTCGCGAGGCGGATGACGCAAGACCTCCTCAGGGGCGGCCTCCCCAAGCTGGCTCACGAGGGGCGAAAAGATCAAGGCAAGGGCACGTCGCGAGGTTCCTATGACGCAAGCCATGACGACCAGGGCCAGGCGGGCGCTAGCGCGCAGTGTCCTCATTTCCTCTTTGGTGCTAAAGAGGCAAGCACAGGTGCGGTGTCCCGAGGCATCAAGCAAAGGCTTCCATATCGGTGCAACGAGACCAAGACCAGCAGGACGGCAGGACAGAGGTCACGATGGAGCCCAGGACGGCGTCATCACCAGAGCCTTTGGAAGGCGAAGACCATCTTTTGTCAGGATAGCTTGTACTAGCTGCCCCCCTTCAAATTGGCCGTTGTGGGTTCCCTTCCCGCCTCATATTTGAGAAGAGGACACGGGCCTCTATATATAGGACTAGCCACCATCGTAGCGAGGGATCTCATCTCATCTTGGACCGGATCCATTCCACCAAGGCAACCAAACAAACACTACAAGGAAAAGGCTAATTGGTGGCGCACCTGTTTTGGCCATTAATGGCGCACTACAGGTGCACCACTATTAACACGCCACTAGTAACAATTACTAATGGCGCACCCCTGGTGCGCCATTAGTATGTCCCCTAGTGCGCCATTACTATGCCTCCCAGGGGGCCATATTTACCTTGTGCTCTGGGTTACTAATGGCGCACTACTAGACAATGCGCCACTAGTATGTTTATTATAGTGCACCACTAAAGTGTAGTATGGTGCGCCACTAGTATGAATATTTGGAATTTTTTTCTTTTCTGATATTTGCACAGGTTACAAAATATATTACTGCACAGAATATAGACAACAGAACATATAAACAACAGATTTATAGAATACAAATAGAAGATTAGTCTCCGAATACAATTCATCATATTAGTCTTCGAATTCAAAAGACCGAACAAAGTTAGAACATTACAAGTCTCGAGACTGCGAGTAGCGAGTTTGGCTTCACATTACAAGTCGATATCGATCATCTAAACTACCATCACATAGAAGAGAGCTGTGGTCATCACGATTAGCATCATCGCGATGAAACTAGTCTTCATCTGGTTCCTCCTCCGCTCCTTGCTCTCTCCCGCTAGATAGCGTGCGTATCTAGCTTCCGCCTCAACCCTAGTGGTGTACCCTTTGTAATCGTTACTGCTGAAACGGTGAACCTGTCTCCGAAACTCCTCCTAGCCGTCGTAGACTCCGAGAACCTTACCCTTGTACACGACATACGACGACATCTCTATGCACTAGCCAAACAAAACGTTAGTAGCAATTCACAGACAATACATAAGCAATATATAAGTATGCAACAAAAGGATCAGAAGATAAAAGCAACACATTAATAGCACGATTCATGGTCCTACTAATAAATAGCATCGATTACATATAAGTTGAATGACTGTCCAAACCAAAGAGACATACAAGTTCATTAAAGTTTAATTACAACATGAGCTAATCGATATTTCAGAACTACATAGCATCACTACTTTTGACTTGACTCAGGGACTGGAGCGTGGATGAAGCTGTCGTCTTTCGTGATGGTCATGAAATGGCGATCGTTGTCATCCTGCATTTGTAGCGTTGTTTTTATCTCACTGTTGGACGGTTGATATCTGAGGTAGAACTGCCCCGAGGTTCAAAGGACATCTTGATGGATGATTTCCGCAAACTCTGACTGGATGCAAAAGAATTCTTGTCTGAGGTCCGCGTCCTGGATTGCCGACAAGCGTGCGGCCCAATCTTTGAGACTATTTGGTAGCAGAAGTTGATTATGGTCCCGTACGATCACCCGCATGTGATGGAGGGCATAGTAGGCATCCTTCTGACCGCCAGGCGGCTGCTTGACGCAGGGGAACGTCGTTACGTGGGTGAACACGTGCTTGCTGTACCTAAGAATTGGCCTCCTAAAGGTGCCTCCAGATTTGGCATAGCCGGGGAGAACATCATCAAGAACTTTCTTGATATTTGTGTAGTATTTAGTCGACTGACGGTTCGCGTCAAAATACGTGGCCGTGGAATAGTTCGGGCTTAAGAGGATGAGTGTGCAACGTGTGTCACTACACAAAACACGGAATGTTAGAAAAAAAAGAACGATCGAAATCTAAGAAATCATATGTTACGGGGCGGTGAGGGGATGACATACTCGGGAAAGTAAGGCATGAGGAAGTTATCCTTATCTGGGTTTGCCAGAATGACGCCTTCGAGGTATGAACTCGCGACTTGCCGGTCCCCAGCGCTGCCCAAGATCTTGGCACGCATGTAGAATGGGTCGACTATCACGATGTCCGGGGTCTTGTCTCTAATGATCCGCATCTCCATACTTAGCGAAAATAGACGAACAAAGGTGTAGTGCCGCGGATGAAGGTTAAACATAGCGAAGATGTCATCAAACCGTGGGACGATCATACCCCCGATGGCACTATTGACAAAGCCCTTGCCCTCTGGCACCTTGGCCACGAAAACCGGGTATGCCACATTATTCTCGGAGAGACGCCGCTTCTCCAAAGAAAGAACACTGTCATGCAGACTCCGCATAGCACCGGTTGCAGCATTGAGCAGATTAGTGGGTAGCATCGGCCTACCCGCCACATGCACCCTCCTCGAGATATCCTTAGATGTAGGTGGCCCGTCCTGAGCATGGATCGTACTCGGTGCTGGCTGGCTCACACCCTTGTTATTCTTTCTTTTTTGTCCCTTCTTCTTCTGCTGTAATGGGATCGAGTTCTGCTCACAGACAGCCTTCTTGAGTGTGTTGGGGCTGATAATATTTCACACCTCGGCTATCTGAGGCTCGATGAAGGCGGCAGCTAGAGGCGTCTCCTGAGAACTAAACGCCAGATGACGCCTGTTGCAATTGGTTTTCCCCGCGGTACCAGCTAGATCGCGATCGTCTTTTGCAGGGTTGGGTTCTTGAGAAGGAGGCCCCAAGAATTCTTCACCGTACCCATGTTCGTTGAAGTAGTTATCGACCCTGGTAAATGTGCCGTCGTCGTCATCCGGATCCTGTGCCATATGCATGTCTGGATCGGCCATATGTTCGCTGTCGTCGTACGGTAGCGTTGCGGCGGTCTTGCCACGGCTTGGCGCCGGCACCACTGGAGGTGTTGTCTGTGGGGTGGTGTCCCCCACCCCCAAACGAATCTGGCTCTTCGGCCAAAGCATGGACCAGCCTATGCAGGCGCTGAGGGTCATCACATCATCTTCGTCGGCCCCAGGGAGTCGATACGGAGGTAACAAGTCATCGCAGCCCCGCAGCACCCGAACCAGTTGAACCCTATACACGTTGGGTGGCATCGGATTACCGTGGAACATGCGGTTGTCCGGTTGAACGATTCTGTCCTTGGCGACATCGATCAACTCGCCACTCACAAAGTGCAGGAGAGTGCATGGAACATCGGCGGCGCCCTGCGAAAACATGTAGGGAGTCAGGGATGCCCAGTCAAAGGCAAGGAGATGAAGTCATCGGCCGAGAGGCTTTGTTACCGTGATGGCGTCGAGCTCGGCTAATGTCGAGGCACCGCCAACGGCAGGCGCGCAAGTGACGGAGGGGCCGCTTGCTACCGAGGTGCCGGCCGGCGTATTCTTCCCACACCCGGGTGCATTAAGCTCCAATGCCGGCACCGACGCCGGAGACACCAATGCCGCCTCCGCCGGAGACACCAATGGCGCCGCCGGCGCGTTGTGCGAGTTGCTGCCCGTGAAGCTGGGAATCGAGGGCGGCCCCTGTTGGCCGCCCGCAATCCATGCCTGCAGCCCCTCAAGCAAGGTAGGCATAATGGCGGTGATCATCACTCCCAGTTGGTCTCGCACTTGCTCTTCGACTATCTTCGGAATCCGCGCCACTTTTGCCTTGAGTTCTTGAACCTCGCGCTCCTGGCTTTCCGAGCTGGTCTTTCTCTCCTTTCGCCCAGTATTCCGACCATTTCGTGGACATGCCTTTGCCGGACACATGACCAGCTGACGTCGGCTTACTGAGCTTATCCTTGTTTTTCATTATGTTCAACGCCCTATTTAAAGGGGTGTCGAAAGGGGAGCTCTGAGACGACCCCGTGCTATTGCTTTCAGTGTCATGCGGAAGGAACGCGAACCATTTAGAAATTTGGCTTCATTAATTAGAATGCAACCATATGGAGCTAATTACGTGGGGGTGTATTCCTTACTAGAACAAGCTCAAGCGCATTGGTCTTCGGATCCGTGGTAAGCTCCTTGGTTACCGGGTCAATCTTGTACCGGGCTGTGACATAGTTCCTGGTCTGCTTGTCACGGTATTTCTCGAAGATGGGCGGTAGGCCTTGCTCGGCACGCTCCGCGTCCTCCTTGTCCCATATAGATTTCTCCACTCTGTAACCGCCGGGACCAAGTTTGTGGACCCCTAAGTTCAGGTCCCGCATCTCCTTCCCCCGCTGACTTGATTCCACGGTTGCGCTGCTCTCGCACTTGATCTTGAACTCCAGCTAGTCATCTTCGCTGATTGAAGGATTTTTCTCCTTGATCTTCTCATAACTATCACCTTTTTGAATCATTCTCTTCACCGTGGCTCTCCAAGTAGCCAGGGTCGTGCTCATCTTCGTGAGGGCGGCACTGTTCACTTTATTCCCTGAGAGGCGTGTGTTTGCGAAGTCACCGGGGAACTTGTATCGTTCGTGCAGCTTCATGAAGAGGAGGTTGTGCAAATTCCCTCAGTCACGATGCCTTGGGTTCTCGGTGTTGATCGAGACGGTACTCCGTAGAATGCACCCGAGCTGTCCCGCGTACCCCTTGACTAATTCTGGGGGTGCCGTTGGATTCCCCTTAGAGGACACTTCAGTAAATTCCTCCTTGACGGTGCCGAGCACGTTCGCGCGCCAGTCCTTCCATTGCCTCTTCGGTTGGCTTCCATCTATGCGTGCGCTGCCATCATCAGTGGTGGCATCCTCGGCGGCACCATCAGTGGTGTCATCCCCGACGCCACTAGGGGTTGTGTAGTCGGGATCGGTGTCTTCCACGGCGTCCTCATAGCGGTGAGGTTCTTCCTCCATCTCCTGGGACAGCTCCCAGAATGCCTTGCCCGAACTGCCAGCCTCATTGTTGTGGGCCATGTTTCGCTCTAAATAGGGAAAAAATTTGGTCAAAAAGTTGGTTATTGTTAAGGAACAAAACTGAATTTTGGAAATCTACAGAATGAACAAGCTAAGGGGCAAATGCCCGCAAGGCTTCAAGGGTGACGGCATAATGGCTCAGTGTTATTTAAGGGTTGGTTTGTGAGGAATTATCATGGTCTCATCATTTAGGGTTTGTCCACACTGAGGCATCCTAAAAGCTAAGCTTTTATCATTTAGGGTTTGTCGACGCTGAGGCACCCTAATGCTAAGTTAAGTTTTCATCATTTAGGGTTTATCGATGCCGAGGAACCCTAAAACCTAAGGTTTTATCATTTAGGGTTTGTCGACGCCGAGGCACCCTAAAAGCCAAGGTTATATCATTTAGGGTTTGTCGACGCCGAGGCACCGCAAAAGCCCAAGTTTTCATCATTTAGGGTTTATCGATGACAAGGCACCCTAAAAGCCATCATCATCATATCATCTTGAAATATTATAACAACTAAGTTCATCCTACTTAATTAAGTAATATTGACATTTTGTTAAATCTTAATTAAGTAATAGAGTTTCATTCACTTCTTGCACTAATAGATTGCATTTCCGAGTTCTTATAAGTTATAACGGAGACCCTACGAGGACCTGGAAGCTTGCATGCGTTCTAGGGAAAATTCTGGTGGAGTTCTTCTAATAAGGAGTTGATTGGTTGATATAACAAGTTCTAGGGGAAATTCTAGTGGAGAAATGGAACTGGTTAAGAGTTGAAAGAAAGGTATCAAAATAGAAACATAGGTGGAGGGTCTTGTAGAGGATAGATAGGTAGCAGAATCCATTCAGATGGAAAGCTTTAATGAGGATAAATCAAGATTTGGGTAATTCATGCCTTTAGGTGAATAGGAAGTTACTTCTGCAAATATATGTTGGGTCCACTAAGATAATCCACAGTGTGGTGAAAACACGCCCTTCGAACTGGTTTGAGCTATTGGTGAATGGAGATGGTCTAAGATTTTCAGTAGTAAGAAGTGAATTGGTAATTTTGAGAGCAAATGGTTAGGATGAGTGGTTCCTATTTCCTGTTTAGCTTTACAATAGAATATTGTTAGTCATGCACACTTGTGCATTTTCAGCCAGGCCCAGTGCAGTTGGCCTAAAAACATTTCTTTCTTTAAGCATGCTATATCCATCTCAAGTATTTATGGTCAAGGGTTAGCAAGGCCATCCAAATAGAATATGTGGTATGGGTTTTTTTAGTAGGTCATCCTACTATATTAGGGTTTATCGATGATGAGCAACTGACATTAGTAATAACTATGAGTTGATATCACACTTCTATATGTATAACACAAGACGCAGTTGATCCTACTTAATTAAGTACTAAGAGACCCGGCCCATGCATTAGTCGCAAGTACCCCATATGTCCTATTTTTAGCAAAGTCATGCTAAAATTCACGGAAAATTTCAGCATGACCTTTGCTGAAAATAGGACATATGGAGTACCCGAATTTGCCGGGACGGAAGTTAATCGACATTCTGGCAAACTCAAGGGCCTCTCGGGGTACCTGCAAAATCATTATCCCTGCGTAATGAAGTCGCCAATGGGTCATTTCAGAAGATCACAAGTAGCATCATCACAAGTACAGCAGCAGCAGCAGTGAATACAGGCATAAGAGTAGTAAAAATTTATAGCATAGATACTCCATTCTTCATATTATCAACATGATGTTCAAGACAGCGCGAGTTGTTGATTCAGCATTGGCTGATGTTTAGCAGCAGCGAAGCTTCAGCCATACAAATGAACGACAACATGACTGATTTGGGTTAGAGACCGGAACGGGAGCACATCTTCAACTCCTCTTTTTGAGTAAAACTGACAAAGAACAACCTAACAGCGGCTTTATTTGAATAATTTGAATTTATTTGCTTTATTTGGATTTATACACCATTTGTCCAATTGAATTAAAAACATGTGCCTAAAAATGGAATTATTTGAATTAGCTAGGTTTATTCTTCTTCTTCATAAACAGAAAAAGATGAATATTATTGGTCTACTTCATAAACAGAATATTCTTCAGTAAACACTTGTAAATCTAGAGTGGTTATAAACTTATTTTCTGGAATCATCAATGTGCATTCAGGCTAAATGTTGATAATTCTTTGAACTTTGAGAAAGAAGATGAATGAGCATCAATGTGCATTTAGGCTAATTCTTTGAACTTTGATCATCAATTCCAAAGAATACACTATGATCAATCCAGAGAATCATCAAAGTTGTTCCTAAAATGAAGATTATTCCTAGTCTGAACATGTCACAACATTACTGTCAAAATTTCAGACTTAACAATAAATATAGTGCAAACTAAAGATTGTTCCTAAACTGAAGATTATTTAGGAACACACTTGTTCCTAACTTGATGTTGATTTAGGAACACAATCTCTATCATGTGTATGTCTTTTTGAGGGAGTACTGTACCATCCCAAAACTGAAACTGAATTTTCTCCTACCCTGTCACCACTTGCCTACTCACTTAATTTCTGAACTTTAATGATATCTCTACTGCTTGCTTTACTTCATTGTTTTCATTGTTTATTGGCTTAAAAGGCAAGGCATATTGGTTTTCTTCAACTAAAGCAAGGCATGCTATCTGGACATACTCCATGCTAGATATTTTTGCTTATATGTTCAGGGGTACTAAAAATGCACAATGCTCATATGTTCATAGATATAGATAGAGCTAACCAAATGTTCAGAAGATCCTTACTGTAACCAAATCATATGCTAGCTACTGACTATTGCTTTGCCTAGTCACTTCTTAGCTAATCCAAACAGATCAAGTAACTAGAGCACACTTGATGCAATCTACTCCTGACGGACGGCGAAAAATTAGTTGGGATCCGGCTTAGATTAGATAAGCAAGAAGGAGAAGGGGACGAACACTAGACGAGGAGACAGGACAGAGGCGGTAAATCTGGGGTACCTGCGCTGTCCTGCGGTGGTTGAGGAGTTGGATCCGGCAGCGAAGCCCAAGAGGGGTCGTCGGAATGGCGCATGCGGCAGCGCCGGAGACGAGGAACTAGGGAAGGGAAGGGAAATCCGGTGAGACGGCAGCAGGGAGCGAACAGAAGGAGAGGAAAGGCGGATCCTTTAGTACCTGGCTTGCTCGGAGCCGAACAGGAAACCCTGGCCCTGGTGGCGCAGCGACGGCGACGCTGAGGAGGCAGGGCGAGAAGGAGACGAAGCGAAGCATCTTGTTGCAGCGCCGGAGCTTGTGTAATCTTCTCTCTCGGAGGGCAAGGCCAGATTTTTGAGAGAGGGTGCGCGGGGTCGTCGGCGGCGGGTGGAGCGGGGGAGGGTGCGGGGGGTCGGCGGCGGCCAGGGGGATCTGGCGAGGGGGAGATAGCGATCGAGAGATGTGGAGGGGATCTTGCGTGGGGGCGAGAGGGAAAGGGACAGAGGGGGTGCATCTAATAGCAATGGCGCACCACCGAGGGGTGCGCCATAAGTACATCCATTGCAATGGCGCACCACCGAGGGGTGCGCCATAAGTACATCCATAGCAATGGCGCACCACCGAGGTGTGCGCCATAAGTAACTTTTTTTAGTTGCATCTAATAATTTTTTAGAAAATTACAATCAAATTTGAAAACATTTATGAATGTGAAAAAATATCATCAAATTTTTTATTTGAAAATATTTATGAATATGAAAAAATATCATCAAATTTGTTATTTGAAAATATCATCAAATTTGTTATTTGAAAATATTTGAAAAAATATCATAAAAGTTGGTATACCAATGGCGCACCTCCTAGGGGTGCGCCATAAGTACATTGATAGCAATGGTGCACCTTCTCCTGGTGCGCCATTATTAACTTTTCTATTATTTTTAGTTGCATCTAATAATTTTTTAGAAAATGAAAATCAAATTTGAAAACATTTATTAATGTGAAAAAATATCATCAAATTTGTTATTTCAAAATATTTATGAGTATGAAAAAATATCATCAAATTTGTTATTTAAAAATATCATCAATATTTTCTTGGATTTTTAGTTGCATTCATTTGTGAATTGGTAAAACATTTATGAATATGAAAAAATATCATCAACTTTGAAAAAATATTCATGAATTCAAAAAGTGCCCATGAAATTTAAAAATATTCATGAGTTCAAAAAATATTAACAAATTCAATACTTTCTGTGAGTTAGAAACTCAATACCATAATAAACATAAATAAATATTCATGAGGACTAGAATCGAAGAAATATCATTTCCATATGTCGAAATACAATCGAGAAATGAAGAATACGATTTAAATACAATCGATCTTAGCTAGCTATCTTTTCACAATCTTCTTGCCCTTCTTTTTCGCAAATGGAGTTCTTCTGTTGAACGGACGTCCTTTAGGTAGGGTGGTCGTGCTTCTTCTTGTGGTGTATGGCACTTCATCGTCGTCGTCATGTTCCATCTTCGGGTCGCCGTACTTGTCGAAGTCTTGCTCATTGGCGACTCCATCCATTCCGATGATCTTCCTTTTGCCTCTCCTCGCGACAACACGACTGGGCTTTGACGGGTCGGTAATGAAGAAGCATTGGTGTCGGTGGGAACGACACCTATGGGATCACAAGAATCCCTACTGTGGTTAGCGGGGCCCGGGGTCGTGAGAAGAGCGGATCAAACAGGTAGCACATGGTTCATTTATCCAGGTTCGGCCCGCGAAGCTGCGTAAAACCCTACTCCTGCTTGGGTGGATTGTATATATGTGTTCTTGAGCTAGCTATGGGGCGTGAGGTGCTCCAAAAAGCCGAATCCTTCCTCTGGTCGCCTCGGGCCTCCTTTTATAGAAAAAGGGGTTGCCACAGTGGCACACAGGAGGTGAAAAGGGTACAGTGATGTGAGGTTATCCCTCGCATTACATGACAAGGCGCACTTAATGCGTCTTGCTTAGGTGTCCTTGCTTTATCGGGGACGAGGGAGAGATCTATCTCATCCGTCGCCGCTCCTTCTTGTGTCGACACGCGCCCTGGCCAGCGATGCCTGAGATGCCATGTAGGTAGGCAGGCAGCTGAGGTGGCCCAATGGTGGGTCTTCATGAAGATCTGTATGCCGCCACGCAGGTGCCTGCCCAGCTGGTTGGGTCGGCGGCTGCATGCGAACGGCGGTGGAGGTTTAGTCGGCGTGGGCTGGTGGTGGTCCTGCGGATGTCCTTGGCAAGGGCCTTGCCGGGGCCCCGGCAAGGGTTTTGCCGAGGCGCCTGCTGTCATCCCCGGCAAGGTGCTTGCCGGGGGCCTTGTGGTTTTCCTCGGTTGGGATCCCGCCAAGGGTCGTCATCTTCTATAGTGTGTATCTAATCTTGAATGTCTTCACAAAGATCTGCATGCCGCCACGGGGATGTCTCCCGAATCCTTGCCCTTTGGGGGCAGTGGACTCAAGGGTGATTTGCTCCGTAGGCGCGGGAAGAGTCACCGCGGCAAGGGTCTTGCCGGGGCTGCTAGAACTGTCTCCCAGCAAGAATCTTGCCGGGAGAGTCCGCTTCATCCCCTTTGCTCTTCGTGGTCTTGCCTTGGCGTCATTCTAGTTCTCTTGAGCTTTGGTCTTACCCTGGCTCACCTCCCTTGCCTTGCTTGGTGTGGTGGTGCCCGTGGCTCAGACTGCCCGTGCATAGTTATAGGGGTACAAAAAGTGTACCCCTCTTTTTGTACACCGACAGGAGCCCCTGGGCCTGGGCCACACAAAAGCGCAACGCGTTGTTGGGCTAGGCCCAAAAACGGTGCGCGGGCAGGCGGGGCGGTTTTTACCGCGGTAAGGTTCTTCGCGCACTGCGCTTCCCACGACTCCCGCACGTGGCGCGTCATGGGGAGGTGCGTGTGACGTGGGCAGCAGGCGTGGGGTTGGTTCCCGCGGGTATGCGTCACACCACAATTAATGTGAAAGGAGGCGGCTCGTGTTTTCCCCCATAAAAAGGAATAACTGCGGGCGCGCTGCTCACTTTCTCCTCTTTCCTCGTGCCTTTTCCAATCTCAGAGCCGCCGTTTCCTCTCTTCCTTCCTTCCTAAGCTTCCGCCGTCACCCGCCGTTGTTGCTTCGCCATCCCCCTTCCTCAGCCCTCTAAAATTCTTGGCCTCCATGGCGCCCAAATCTGTCAAGGGCAAGGGGGTGCCTAAGGGCGCTGGGACTGTGGAGGCGCTGGAGAGCGCGCTGTCGGGGGACCGGACAAAGTCCGCCTTTTTCTTCCCCTCGACGGTTGATGTTCATGAGCTCCGGGCCTCCTTCAGGCCCCTATGGGGAGCGAAGATGGGGGGGGAGAATTCGGGACACCCGGCGACGCGCGTCATTCCTGCTGCTTGCGCCGATCGTGCTCCAAATCGGTATCCCTTTTTCGTCGATTATCTTTCTTGCAGGTTATGGCCCCCTTTCTCCGATTTCTTCTGCAACATTATGCACACCTTGGGCTTTCGCCTCTTGGATTTTACTCCAAATGCGGTGGCGTGCATGGCTTTCTTCACGCATCTTTGCGAAGGCTTTGCTGGGGTGCAGCCCAACACGGCGCTCTTCCGCCATTATTTCTTCCCTCGGATCCAGCCGGGAGGTGTCGTCTCTGGTTGCGTCACCTAGATCCCAAGATCCAAGGGGGCATACCCGGACGGTGCCGTGAAGGAGAGTTGGGAGGAATGGCGTGGCCGGTGGTGCTGGATTGAGGATGAAGACCCGCCGGAATTCTGCAAGGTCCGCCGAGTGCCGCCGGTCCGTGGCAGCGATTGGAGCGATGTCGACGCCGCCGACGGGAGGCTCACTGTTGCCACTACTAGGATTCTCTGGCTCACCCGGGCCGGACTCACCCTTGAGCTGATCGGGTGGACTTCATTCGCCGCCGGATCGCCCCGTTGCACAACAAGGGGAGGCCAGCTTGGCTCTTTACGAATCTGGCTGACATTATGCGACTCCGCCCCGGCCTCGATCACAACTTCACAGTGATGGCGCATGCCCACTTCTGCCAGCGGCTTTTCCATCTTGATGTGGGTCGTGATGGCGAGGTCAAACGGACCGGCAAGGCCGCGAGGGCTGCCGCAAAGGTTGGCAAGGCCCTCAAGGGGCCGTTTTTCAAGCTGCCAGCGGGGGTGGTCCCCTTGTGCAACAATTCACGTCGGTCCAAGATCATCGCCATGATGCCGGACTGTAATGCACACGGCCCTGTCCTGAGCTGGAAGGAGCCAAAGGACGCGGATGTGTAGCAATTCTTTGACACCCTGATTGAGGTACATGTCAATGCTGACGCCGAGCGGTGGCTTGTCATGGACACCACCCAGGCAGAACTGGACTACATCGCCACTAGGGCGTGGGAGGCACAGCTCGCCATGGAGGCCGGCAGTGCCGGGGGTGTGGAGGACAAGGCCACAACGGCTGCGGAGGAAGAGCAGCTCACCCGGTGGGCGGCGGCCACCGAGGAGGTCAGCAGCACCGACGCTGGAGCTCCGCTTGTCGAAGACGCGGCCGACGAGTCGTCGAAGGAGGAGGACGTGGCGGCGGGCTCGACGCCAACCAGGGGAAGAGGGCGAGTCCTGTGGCGGGCTGGCTCCAGTGAGCCGGTCCGGCCTGGCAGGGCTACGCGGCCTCAATTGACCTTGGAGGGGTCTGGGCGTCACACGAGGGCCACGGCAGCCAAGAGGCTGACGAAGGCTGCTAAGAAGAAGAAGACAACAGCCCCTTCCTCATCTGGGCGTGCACAAACCCCGCTGTCTTCACCTCCTCCGCCAGATGTCGACTCGGATGTTGACGCGGAGGTCGCTTTTGATCTCGGGCCTCTCAGCCCGAAGAGGAAAAGGAAAGTGGTGGAGGAAGAGGAGATGGGTGACGAGTAAGTACTTCGTCCCTTACTGCCATTTCCATTCCCCTGAATTAAGTCACTTATCTTAATCCGTTTTTGCTTTTGTAGGGATGCAGAGATGTTGGCCCAGAGGGTGAAGAGGGCCAAGGCCTTGGCGGGCGGCCAGCCCCTAGCCAGTGCTTCAAAGTCGCCACTGGTGGTGCTGAGCAGCCCGGACAGCAGCCCCCAGCACAGCCCCCAGCGTAAGTTCGTCACCCTCCTCTTATCGACACATGGTAGGCGTTTGATGCTATGGTGTTGACCTTGTCGGGTTTGCAGGAGGGGAGCGGCAGCAGGAGGAGCCGCAGAGGGCTACCCCCATCACACCACCCCCGTCGACTACGCCACCGCGAGGGGCGTCCCCGGCAAGGGCATCAAGCACGGAGCCCACACCCATGGAGGAAGAGGGGAACTTGGGCGCTGGTGACTCTGCCACGGCGCCGAATGCTAGCGGGGAGGGGACTTCTGCTTCACAGCCTGGCACTGGTGAGTTGCCTGTCCTCCGTCTCTGTTTTTCCCTTATTCTTTTTCTTGGCTTCAATGCTCCCATTACTACCCAGGCCCTCCTTCAATAGGTATGGAGGACGTGGACACTGTTGTTGGGAATATTGCTGAGGAGGCCGCGGTGGAGGCTGACAGGATTGCCGCCGAGGAGGCCTCCAGGGATGCTGACGAGGTTGCCGCTGATGAGGCCGCCAAGGATGCTGCCGAGGACACCGCTGCGGGGGCCGCCAAGGCGACCGGCGAGGCTTCTGCCGAGGGCGCCAACAGTGGGCCTGCTGGGGAAGCCGGCAAGGCCACTGCCGAGGAAGAGGTGGTTGATGATCAGCCTCCCTCCTCCTCAACCTCGGGCCCTGGCAGATATCTGAAGGTGGGCGACGATCTTTTCGTCCATCTCCCAGGGGCGTCATGTTCCCGAGCGCCCGCCGAAGGGGAAGTCTTTGACGGCGAGGTGCTTGCCGCCACCGGGCTCGAGGTTGTTGATGAGCCGGGCGTTGGCGGTGATGGATCTCCAGAAGAGCAACTTTTCTGCGCTATGGGGGCCAACTGCCGAAAACTCCAGGCGCTCTACCGTGTCCGTCTGGACAAGGTTAAGTCCAGGACGGCAATGGTGGACCAGGCGGAGGTGGATTTCAAGGCGCGCGTTGCTGAGACGCAGACCTGGTTCCACCAGACTCGCGAGGAGCAGAGGGCCTTTTAGGAGGAATTGGCCAAGCCCAATGTCGAGCTCACCATGAAGATGGCTGACATCGAGAAGGCCCAGGAAAAGGCGGCGAACTTGGCTGCCGTGGCCGAAGCCGTCCGGAACCAGCATCAAGCCGCACTGGATTCCCAGGAAGAGGACCTCACCGTGCGTGAGGCAAAGCTTGCCGCAGCGCTCCGTGGCAAGGATGAGGAGCTCGAGGCCCTTGTCGCGCGGCGGACTCGCGAGCTAGAGCAGAGGCACAAGGAGGCACTCGATGCCCAGGCTCTGGCCCATGCCGGCAAAGTAAGGGAGTTGGAGGCGGAGCGGGATGAGCTGAAGGAGCAGGCCCTCAAGCTGTCCAATGAGAAGAGCACGCTCAACAGCGCCTTTGCGGAGGCGCAAGGAGCGGTCATCGGCAGGACTGGGGAGCTCTCCGAAGCGCAAAACTCCGTCAGAGATCTCAAGCTGAAGCTGGAGGATCTCGAGAAGATGTTGTCGGAGAGCAGGGCTCGGGAGGAGACCTTGACCAGGAGTCTGGAGGAGGAGAAGCAGCTGCGGGCGAACGAGGTCGCCTCCCACCAGGAATATGTGGCGGGCGAGAACAGATGGATCAGCCGTCTGGACGACGTCGCCGGCAGGGTCACCTCGCAGTTGGCCACCATGGGGATGCCAAACGTGAGGTATGCCCCTGAGCGCAGCGGGACCGTCAACACCAAGCTGACCCAGTTCTTCGAGGGCGTCCTTGGAGCCTTGGCTTATCTTCACTCCAACCGAGCGACCACGTTGGCCGGGGAAGCCCGGCGACTTTGCCGGGGGGTCATGACCAAGGTCCTCACCAAGATGGCGTACTAGAATCCCGACCTCGACTTCGATGCCGCGATGGATAGCTTGCCGGATGGTACTGACCTCACGGTGCTCAAGGAGCGCAACAAGCCCGTCATCAGCAGCATCGACGAAATCAAGAGGGTGGAAGGCCAGCGCCGGGATTAGGCATCCCGTTCTTCACCGCCGCTGCAGGTTCACGACCAAGACAAATTTCATCTTTATTTAGAACCGCAGCAATGATGTGATGTAATATAACTTTGCAGTACTTTTGGGATTATGCATGCTATTTTCTTGTTTGTTGCATCTTTGTACGTCCACCCTACGCCAGCTGGGTAAGCTTGCCGGCGCGGAAACCCAAGGCGGCGTCTTGGGGACGGGTCCCCATTGGCCTGCCGGGTGCCGGGTGAGCCACCTTACCACCTTTGACGCAGCCGCTCGAACTGTCAAGTTTGACTCAAGTCAGAGTCGAGAGCCTTGCCAATTGCGGAAGGCTACGCTACCATTTTCAACGCAGCCATTTGAACTGTTGAGCGGACTCGAAACAGAACAAAGGCATTGCCGATCGGGGAAGGCCCCATTTGCGTACAGGTTTCTTTTTGTACAAAGAATGACAGCTCCAAGGATAATAACTTTATATAATAGAATGGAAATATCCGGGGTCCAATGTAACTTAGCTTCTGTTTGTAGTCGCTCGAGCGCTGATCTTCCGGCCTCCTTCCCTCTCCAAGAGCCACGAAGACGAAGGACTGCTGGGCTGATTGCTAGAGCCGATTCTCACAACTACGCCCCCTACCTGGCGTGCCAAAGATGTCGGTGGGAACGACACCTATGGGATCACAAGAATCCCTACTATGGTTAGTGGGGCGCGGGGTCGTGAGAAGAGCGGATCAAACAGGTAGCACACGGTTCGTTTATCCAGGTTCGGGCCGCGAGGATGCGTAAAACCCTACTCCTGCTTTGGTGGATTGTATATCTGTGTTCTTGAGCTAGCTATGGGGCGTGAGGAGCTCCAGAAAGCCGAATCCTTCCTCTGGTCGCCTCGGGCCTCCTTTTATAGAAAAAGGGGTTGCCACAGTGGCACACAGGAGGTGGAAAGGATACAGTGATGCGAGGTTATCCCTCGCATTACATGACAAGGCGCATTTAATGCGTCTTTCTTAGGTGTCCTTGCTTTATCGGGGACGGGGGAGAGATCTGTCTCGTCCGTCGCCGCTCCTTCTTGTGTCGACACGCGCCCTGGCCAGCGATGCCTGAGATGCCATGTAGGTAGGCAGCAGCTGAGGTGGCGCAATGGTGGGTCTTCACGAAGATCTGTATGCCGCCACGCAGGTGCCTGCCCAGCTAGTTGGGTCGGCAACTGCATGCGAACGGCGGTGGAGGTTTAGTCAGCGTGGGCCTGGTGGTGGTCCTGCGGATGTCCTTGGCAAGGGCCTTGTTGGGGCCCCGGCAAGGGTTTTGCCGAGGCGCCTGCTGTCATCCCCGGCAAGGTGCTTGCCGGGGGCCTTGTGGTTTTCCTCGGTTGGGATCCCGCCAAGGGTTGTCATCTTCTATAGTGTGTATCTGATCTTGAATGTCTTCACAGAGATCTGCATGCCGCCACGGGGATGTCTCCCGAATCCTTGCCCTTTGGGGGTAGTGGACTCAAGGGTGATTTGCTCCGTAGGCGCGGGACGAGTCGCCGCGGCAAGGGTCTTGCCGGGGCTGCTAGAACTGTCTCCCGGCAAGAATCTTGCCAGGGGAGTCTGCTTCGTCCCCTTTGCTCTTCGTGGTCTTGGCCTTGGCGTCGTTCTAGTTCTCTTGAGCTTCGGTCTTACCCTGGCTCACCTCCCTTGCCTTGCTTGGTGTGGTGGTGCCCGTGGCTCAGACTGCCCGTGCACAGTTATAGGGGTACAAAAAGTGTACCCCTCTTTTTGTACACCGACAATTGGTCCACTTGGGAAGCTAGTACCCATGGCTCATTTTTTGCGGTGACGTTTGCGCCCGCGGTCTTGGATTTCGCTTTGGGTATAACCATGATGGTGAAATACCGGTCTTCTTTTAGGACGCTCTTGGCCCATCTGACACGGAACATCGGGACCTTCTCTCCAGCGTAGCTCAGCTCCCAGATCTCCTTGATCCTTCCGTAGTATCTGTGCTTGTCATTACCAGTGTAGGATTCCATCGTTACCCCGGAGTTCTGATAACCATCGCTCTTCATGTCCTTTCCCTCGGTGTAGAATGTGTAGCCGTTGATATCGTACGCCTCATAGGTCATCGTTACCCCTGTGACAAGGCGAATATGAGTTTTTCTTCCGCGGAAGAATCCTCGTGTAAAGGGTACGACAGAAGCTTCTCCTTGAACCAACGCGTGAAACATGAGTTGTGCTCTTTGATTATATCTCCGTCCGTCCTCTGTTGGCCTCGGTCATTGTACGTCTTCTCAATAATGGTTTTGTGCTCTACCACCCAAGGATCGACCACGTCTACTTGTTGTAGCGCGACTAGGTTTGCTCTTTCAAAGTCGGCGAATCGACCCTAGAAGTCGACATGCATTTCGTGGCAACCATCGCGGTGACCCATCCAGCGAGCCTGCCGAGGTGCCTATTGACGGGCAAACCAACAGGGTTCTCGATGCCTACATAATTCGTGCAGTAGGAGATGCACTCTTCAGTCAGAAAGCCCCTGGCTATGCTTCCCTCTGGACGTGACATGTTGCGAATGTATCCTTTAATGACACCATTCATCCTTTCGAACGGCATCATGCTGTGCAGGAACGTCGGCCCAAGTTGGATGATATCCTCCATGATATGGACCAGCAGATGCACCATAACATCGAAGAATGCGAGCGGGAAGTACATCTCAAGCTCGCATAGTATCACCACGATCTCTTCCTGTAGCCTTCTGAGTTGCCTCACGCCAACCGACTTCTGAGAGATGACGTCGAAAAAGTTGCATAGGCCAAATAGCGTTTCACGGACGTGCGCGTCCATGATCCCACGGATTGCAACTGGAAGTATCTGCGTCATCAGCACGTGACAGTCGTGAGACTTCATCCTGTTGAACTTCTGCTTCACTGAGTCTAGGTATTCGATTATCTTCCCCGCATAACCGTAAGGTAGTTTTACTCCTACGAGGTAGGTGAAAAACTGCTCGATCTCCTCCTGACTTAGAGTGAAACACGCGGGAGGGTAGTCATTTCCGGTCTTCTTGGCCTTTTTGCCTTTGCGACGACTTTCCGTGTCCTGCTTTGCCTCATCATCATCATCATTAGCGTGAAGCTCCTCCCTGATGCCCATTGATTTCAAGTCTGCCCTTGCTTTCAGCCCATCTTTGGTCCTCTCTGGCATGTTGAGCAGGGTACCAAGCAGACTCTCGCACATATTCTTCGTGATATGCATGACATCAAGGCTGTGAGGCACACAGAGGATCTTCTAGTATGGCAAGTCCCAGAAAATAGACCTCATTTTCCATACCTTCAGCAGCGGCTCTGGCGCCTTTTGCTTCTTTCCCAGCTCTGGCGCTTTTGCTTCTTTCCCGGCAGTGGGCAATCTTTCCAATTTTTCAATAG
Source organism: Triticum urartu (assembly GCF_056163025.1). Classification (NCBI taxonomy): domain Eukaryota; kingdom Viridiplantae; phylum Streptophyta; class Magnoliopsida; order Poales; family Poaceae; genus Triticum; species Triticum urartu. The sequence continues at coordinate 265,548,484 of NC_141876.1, forward strand.
CTCATCTATTTCCTAACCGCTCCTTGTACGCGGGCATCTTCGGGGTTCGGTTTCACCATCAAACAGATCCTTGCGTTTTCTCCATGAGTCATCGTCACGAAGGCACCTTCAATGTCCCATGAACACGGTTCTCGAAGACCCGGGATCTCTATCTAGCTGGCGATACGTTGTGTCATCCATGCACCTGACGCATCCAGAAAATCCGTGGACCACCTGCCCCGCGACATATCCATAACCGAGATAGTCGTGCACCGTCGTGAGTAGTGCGGCTCTCATAGGGAAATATTCTTTCTCTGTGGCGTCCCACTTATTGGCTGGCGTTTTCCACAGCGTGTCTAGCTCCTCTTTCGGTAGCCCCAGATACAGATTGATGCCGTTCCCTGGTTGTTTCGGCCCTTCAATTAGCATACTCATGTGAATGTACTTCCTCTTCATGCACAACCAGGGGGGAAGGTTGTACATCCACACAAACACAGGCCAGGTGCTATGTGTTCTTCTCTGGCTGCCAAACGGATTGACTCCATCAGTGCTCGCGCCCAGCACGATGTTCCTTGGATCGTCCCCAAATTCTGGGTGTTCGAAGTTCAACGCTTGCCACTGGCTCGCATCGTTAGGGTGACTCAGCATCTTGTCTTTTTATTTATCTCCGGATCATTTCCGTCATCTTCTCGCTTCTTCTCCTCCCTATCCATGTGCCAACGCAGGAGCTTTGCTAGCTTAGGGTCCGCGAAATACCGTTGCAGACGAGGAGTGATCAGAAAGTACCACACCACTTTTCGAGGAGCTTTCTTCCTCTTCTTGTATCGAGTGACGCCGCACAAAGGACATATGGTAGACTCCGCGTGCTCGTCCCGATAAATTATGCAATTGTTCATGCACACATGGTATTTCACGTGTGGTAAATCTAGAGGACACATGATTTTCTTCGCCTCCTCGAAACTGGTCAGGCACTTATTCCCCTTGGGGAGACGTTTGTGCCAGAATGACATGTTCTCGTCGAAGCATGCGTCGGTCATTTTGTGTTTTACCTTCATCTCCAGAGCCATGAGCATTACTTTCAGGTGGGTCTCCTCAGGCCTGCATCCTTCATACAATGGAGTAACCACGTCTAACTCCAGTTGATCCAGCTTGGCTTTCTCTTGGGCAGCAGCTCTTGCGTTATCCGTCTGCTTGAGAAGCAGCTCTTGAATATGAGGGTCCTGCACCCAGCCCATCGATGGTCCATCGTCGTCTGCTCCGGCATCTTCATCTTCATGATCATGCCCTTCGTCTGCTCCGGCATCTTCCTCATCATCATGTCCGGCATCTTCTACATGATGACTTTGTATTTCATCTACTTCGTGATCATGTCCTAGAGATTCTTCGTCTTCTTGCCCGCCCTCGCTGCGGTTGTCTTGCTGCCCTTCCTCATTTCTTACCCCACCCCATGGACGACTTCATAGTCATCTTCATCACCTTGCCACCGATAGCCATCCATGAAACCACACAAGAGCAGGTGGTCCCGCACCTGTATGGAATCCGGGTCCATAAGGCTCTTCAGCTTGCATCTTCGACACGGACATCTTATCTTCGTCTCGTTCTTTTGAAGCATCTAGGCCTTCGCAGAGCTCAAAAACCTATTCACGATGCCTTCAGTCATCGTGCGGACCATGGTCGCCTGCGGGGTAGAGCAAAACGATATTTTAGAACCAAAAAAAATTGGTATGACTTTGCCTAAAAATAGGACAAAAAAGAATGCATAGTGCCAAATTCTCGCCGAAACGGAAATGAATCAACATTCTGGCAAAATATTGGCAACTATCGCATTTCAAATACCGGTACCTGCAAACACAAACATATGCAACACCACAAACATATGTAGATCTAGGCCATAAAAAGTGCATGTGCACGTTGTTGGAGGGAGAAAAAAGTAAATCTACAACATAAAGAAGCTTTCCCCTTACTTACCTATCAAAAAACGGAAATTTGACCACTTAATTTGGGTGAATCTATGGTGCAAATGAGGTGAGGAGGAGGAGGCAGCCGAGACAAGCTTGGAGGAGGAGGTGGAGAGAATGAAGTGGGGAAAGTGAGTGTGGTAGGTGGCTGTCCAAAATATCTAGCTGGTCTCAGGTTACTAATGTCGCACAACCTAATAATATGCCACTGGTAACCCTGGTTACTAATGGCACACATGTTACGTGGTGCGCCATTACTATTTTGGCAATATATATATATAATTGTTAGTAGTGGCGCACCTTGGTTGTGGTGCACCGTTACTAGTTTGAACTAGTAATGGCGCACTCTACCCTGGTGCGCCATTACTAGTTTTGAAAAAAAAGTAAAAAAAAATTGTTAGTAGTGGCGCACGGTGTGTGTGGTGCGCTATTACTAGTTAAAACTAGTAATGGCACACTGTGCCTTGGTGCGCCATTAATAGTTTTGGGAAAAAAATTTGTTAGTAATGGCGCACCGTGTGTGTGGTGCGCCATTAGTAATGAGGACACTAATGGCGCACCTGTACCTGGTGCGCCACTGCTATATAGCAGTGGCGCACCACATATATGGTGCGCCATTAATGTCCATATTAGCTATAGCCCTTTTCCTAGTAGTGAAACTCGCCAAGCACAAGAGCACCTCTCCTCAAAAGGCAGTTCTTCCCTTGTAACTATTCATCCTCAGCCAAAGAGGCAATCCACCAAACCACACTAGAGTAGGGTATTGCACCACATCGGTGGCCCGAACCAGTATAAATCTTGTGTCCCTTTATTCTGCAAGTTCGACGCGCTAAGCCTTGAGATTGCGGTGAGGTCTTCATGCGCCCTAGTGTTCGGACCTCAAGGGTTTTGCCGGAACCCGAAATCCGACAGGTGGTGTATGGGGGAGAACTGAATTACTGATCAGAAAAGGTTGTGTTTGATGTGGTTGATCTCCCCCTGCCTTACAATGGGAATCTTGGACGCCCGGCCCTAGTGTCGGGACCCCGATCATAAGTCACAGCGATCTAGCATGTAAGACATCATATCACTTTGCGGCCTAACGCACGGTATTCCCATGGGTGCCACCTTACCTGGCCAGGGACCGTTTCCGCTTTTTGGCTCACATATATGATAGTGTCGCTACCATCCATATGACAAAGAACCCTGGCCGACATGACTAGTCATGAACCCAAAGTGGCACTAACTTATAGGGACAGGCATCCATGACCAAGCAATGAACGTGTTGGTCATCAGCGAGTGAATCCGGGCTGTAGCAAGCTAACAGGACTCTGGTAGACACCGCGTGACATTTCCCCGTAGGGACAGACACAGGAACGAAGAAGGACACATGCCGGCCAGCCTAAGTGCTCCGGAGCGGTAGAAAGCTACCATGGCTTAGTGGAAGCACTAGGAGACATTTCCCAGTAAGAGAGGATACCAAGGATAAACATCTAGGTTGTCGGATCCCACACATACCAAGCATTTCAAAATCATACACATAATATGCTTGATATGTGCAAATACAACATGGCATCACAACGAAACTCTACGACTCAAAGTATTTATTTAGAAGGTTCCGAAGAGTCATACATAGTAAGAATTAAAATCATGGGTCACATGACCCAACATACAAAGCATACAAGCAACGGAAGCATAAACATGTATGGGTACAGAAAACTACAAATGAAAAAGGCTGAGAAGCCTGACTATCTACAACACCCTCCCAAGGCTACAAGATCGTAGCTGAGGTAATAAGCTAAACATCAAAGTCCACGCGGAACTACTAGTGAGACTGAAGTCTCTCTGCGAAAACATAAATTAAGCAAACATGAGTACAAATGTACCCAGCAAGAATTACATCAAAACTAGCTACATATGCATTAGTATCAACAAACGGGCGGTGGAGTTTAATTGCATCAAGCCAGCTTTGACTCAGAGGCTATCCTGTACTATGATTGCTGGAACTCTTTTGAGGTGGCGCACACGAGTCCACATATTCACCATATCAATACACCACTATGGATCCGCTCCCGTCTCCCTACGAGAAGGACATCCATAGCACTCACATTCATCTTGCGCATTTTATAGTATCCACTTTCACTTGTCTATGAACTGCATAAGCAACCCAGTAGTCCTTTACCGCGGATGCGGCTATTTGAATAGAAAATGTTAACCCTGCAGAGGTGTACTTCTTCACACATGCTCTCGCCACTTACCGCCATGTACACCTCATGTACCTCGGCAACCTTCAAGCGGAAGCCTGGCGAGGGTGTCGGCCACGACCTGACTAACCACGCAAGTCTCTTGATAGAGGCGAGGGTGTCCCGATCATTCGATGATATGCTAACAATCGATATGGTGGAGACGACTTTGACGATCCGACTACGAACGTGCACGACATTGCGCCTTAGCAATCGCTAAACCAATCTCCTGAGGTTACTGACGATGCCGGAAGCACGGTCAGCCTGACTATCGGATGTGGGGTTCCGGTAAACCCTTAAGGTTCAAACACTGGGGTGCGCGCGAAGTCTTTTCCTCCCACCTATCTACGCCCTAGCTCGCTAAGATGTCACGGACGAACTCGACGAACTCGCAACACCGAAAGACACAAGATTTATACTGGTTCGGGCCACTGTTGTGGTGTAATACCCTACTCCAGTGTGGTGGTAGTGGATTGCCTCTTGGGCTGATGATGAACAATACAAGGGGAAGAACAGCCTCCTCGTGTTGAGGTGTTCTTTTGCTTGGCTAACTTGTGTGGGTGAGTGCTGGATGAACTACTCGATGCCCCTACTGTGTTGGCTAGCTCTACTTATATAGGCCCTGGTCCTCTCCCCAAATATTGGGCGGGAAGGGAGCCAACAACGACGAGCAAATTTGAAGGGGGGCAGCTAGTACAAGCCATCCTGACAAAGGTGGTCTCCGCCTGCGAAAGGCTCTGGTGGTGACGCCGTCTTGGGCTCCACGATGACCTCCGTCTTGCCGTCCTTCTGGTCTTGGTCTTGTTGCACCGATATGGCAACCAGTTTCCTGATGCCTTGGTACTCCTCTCCTGCGCTGGCCTCCTTTGCACCAAAGAGGAAACAACGACGCTGCGCGCGCTGGAGCCCGCCTGGTGTCGATCGTCATGGCTCACGTCATGAGAGCCTCGGGAGGTTCGCCTCACCTTCATATCTCTGCTCTTCGTGAGCCTGCCCGACTAGGCCACTCCAGAGGGGGTCTCGTGTCATCCGCCTCGCGAGGGTCTTGGATGCCTTGTTGATGAAGACGGATCGTACGGCCTGCTGGCTTAGCCACGCTGCGGGCCGCAGGCAGACAAGTGTGGGGACCCCCGTTCACAGAACGCCGACACTGACCACGAAGGTTTATTCCTGCAAGCAATCGAAGAACGAGCAAGAATATGACAAAGCAAACTGAATATTGCGAATATATATATATATGAAGTATTGATAAATAAAGTACACGAAGTTGCAATGGCTAACTTTTAACTAAACAAATCCCAAGGAAAAAGCTACTAGATGGATCTACTTATATAGGAGGAAGGGGTGGTGGACAAGGAGGTGGGAGGACGTCGCAAGGCAGCCTAAAAGTAACCCTAGGTCGTACAAGGCTCATGGGCCCAAGTGGAGGTGGTGCAACACCTTTGGACTTGTTGTTTGACTCGGATTCTGCTGCTCTGGACGAATTTGAAGGTGATTCCAATTGGGTTGGAACGAGCATGAAATCTACTTTCCATCAAAAAAAGAATCACCCAATTTTGAGTCCGTATGAAAAAGTTGTTGACGTTTTGAGTCAGGTATGTTTGTGCAGTCCGAATCTAAATCCAGAACGTGAGAGACTTGGACTCTATCTTCTCTTGGCCGAAAAGTGACGTGAGAGAACTTTTTGAACGAAACCTAAACTTCTCCTTTTCCCTTATCTTCATATTTGGATTGTACAAATGTCCCATACACGTACAATTAGACAAAACACAAAAGTGTGTGAAGTATTTTTGTTCTGGACAACATAAATAGATTATTGAATAGTTTGCACTAGAAATCACTTGACAAATATGCATGTATGCAATATTTTTGGTCATATCCAAGGTAGTCATGTCCTCATCATCCTCCCCTTTTGAAAACAAAGCCGTCATCGGCGTTGCTTAATCTGGAATGTGGCAAAGAAAAAAGACAAGGTGTACATGTTGTATATGTATATGTCATGCATTTTTACTTCCCTTGATTTTTGCACATATGACACATGTATAGATGAGTAACTTTCATAATTCATAAAATCTATAGCCAAAAAATTATCACAAGAAGTAGAAGGCATGAAAATATTCCAAACTAGTTTGCACATGTAAGTGAAGCTCTTATTCATTTCAAAAGATTGACAATGTTCATCATTAAACCATCCCAACATTGGTGAATAAAACTTACTTGCATCAAATTTACATGCTACAACATGCTTAAATAAGCAAACATGCAATAAGTCATTGGACATAGAATCATCACCAAGATTAGAGGTCATATCAAAATGATTAAACATTGGTTCTTTTGCATCAACAATTAATTCAATGGGTGCACTAAAAATTGTTGGTATTTTAGTTGTTTGATCATATGGCAAAGTCAAACTATCAACATAGTCCTCTAAAATAGGTGATACGATCAAAGTAGTGGGTAGCTGATCAGATGGTGCATTCAAATTGACAAGGCATTCATCATTCTCATGTAGAGATGGAAGATCAGTACCTTTGTCATTACCTCTTATGATCAACTCAGATGATGTAGCGACTCTCGAGGGCGATGTGTCACATGCTGGAGGTGATGTAGTCCTCACAACAACGGATGTGATTGTCATAGTATGCCTTGTAGTTGAAGGAACAATCATATCAACTCTTGGAATGTGCACCGTGCACTTGTTCTCCTTGTGGGCAACACGTCGTTTTATTTCCTGTTCAGCTTTGCAACCAAGATGAAACAAATGGTCCATAGGATAACACTCTTCATAAATTAATATCTCTTGAATATCATTGTTTAATCCTCCCCAAAATCTATCCATAAAATCATCTTCACTTTCTTCTAAAGAGGAATGCAACAAGGTAGTTTGTAAATCATCATAATATTTTGTTACAGTGTCACTACCTTGTTTTAAATGTTGCAACTTCTTAATCATGTCGCGAGTATAATAAGCGGGAACAAAAGTACGTCGCATGGTAAGTTTCAAATCATCCCAAGTGGTAGGTATATAATCAGGGTGTAACCGACAATATTCACTCCACCAAACCAAAGCATAACCAGTGAAAGAACCAACTGCAACCTTAACCTTTTTATGTTCATCAAAATTATGGGAAGCAAATATATTTTTTATATTGAACTCCCATTCAATATATAAAGCAGGACTAAAACGGCCATTAAATGGTGGTATATATACATTAACCTGGTCATGTGCATTTGGATGTTTGTGCACCTCTTGTGATGGTTGTGGTATTTGCAAAGGTGGTGGCACGTCTCCCACGACCGACAAAGCCCATGAATTGACTCTGGATCCTTTGATGATTAGTTAAAACAAGAAACAGGATCCAAAAAAATGTTCCTATGAACTACTTGGAAGTGGTGGTAAAACGCTCGCAATATAGCAAATCTCAATATCTTACAAGTTCTTACCATGCAGCAGGTGGTGATCGGCAACCAGCGGTGTCAAATAACTCTGAAGATTGAGTAAAGCGATTTCCATAGGAATGTACATATACACGGTGTAGAAATATGTGGAGCTGGGTTAACTATATATGGTAGCAAAATATTAGCAATAATCAATTCAAAGATGCAATGTTGAATAAACGCTCCACGACGGTACTGTGCTGGTCCTAGGCTAGACCAGACTACAGACGCGAGCCTAGAACACTAATGAGGTCATGCCGTAGCATAACTAGCATTAATAAAGGATATGAAGTAGCTCTGGACAGCAAAATATAAGTGAAGATCACAATAGCCGTAAAGATAATGATGTGAAACAACAGCCAAGCAGGATATATCAACAACTTTCTATCCAACTTTCCTCTCGAAATGTTTGTGCCAATTTTTTGATAATTTTTTCAAGAATGGTATTGACTCAAGCTTTCAAACACAAAAGGAATCACTCAATTCTGAGTTGATATGAGGAGTCAAAAATTTCTAAAACTGGCCTGAAAAACTGGAATAAGTTGTGTTCATGAACTTCGGAGGGCAAAAAGACCTATTTAGAAGCCGATTTTGAGGTGCCAAATATTGAACTAGCTGATGAAACTATTTAGATGCGGCTCGTCGCTAGCTTTCATTTGAGTACTCGCAGAGCCAAAACGGATTTCGTATGAGGAAGTTATGCATGTTTTACTAAACAGTGCACAAAATAGATTCCAATCCAAATTCAACTACTAGATTGAGTCTAGATAGATCCGAATTTTGTTTTTTTTCTCCTCTCTTTTTTTCCTCACACTTTTTTTCTTTTTCTTTCTTTTTTTTCTCTGACTATTTTACTTTTTTTCTCTTTTTTTTCTATCTTTTTTTCTCTCTCCCTCTTTCCAAAACAAACTAGATAAGATGTAGATTGGATCAAACAAAAATGAGAACGACCTCAACTATGATTATGACAATGAACGGTGGGTAGCACGTGGAGGAAATTGATGGATGGGTGGTGGACAGTGGAAGGGATAACAATGCAGCGGCGACGTGACTAATGTGAACAGAACTCGAAACTCTAAACGAACTAGACACTAAGACCAGCAACTCGACACGACGATGTAACTGATAATTCAACAATGCAAGCAATGAAAAGAAAATTGCAAAGGCTCAGACTGGCTTGGACAAAGGATGAATAGATATAACTTTTTTGTAGCTTTTTCTTGGACAATAGGTAAGAAAATAAATCAAATCTAGGAAAAACTGGAAATTCTCACCGAGCAACCGCAAAACTGATACCACTTGATAGAGGCGGAGGTGTCCCGATCTTTCGATGAGATGATAACTATCGATTTGGTGGAGATGACTTTTACGATCCGACTACAAACGTGCACGACATTGTGCCTTAGCAATCGCTAAACCAATCTACTGAGGTTACTGACGATGCCGGAAGCACGGTCAGCCTGACCACGAAGGTTTATTCCTGCAAGCAACCGAAGAACAAGCAAGAATATGATAAAGCAATCTGAATATTGCGAATATATATGAAGTATTGATAATGGTGAGGATCCGTAAGCGGTCTTGGTCTGGTCGTTGGACACAAACGAAGTACACGAAGTTGCAATGGCTAACTTTTAACTAAACAAATCCCAAGGAAAAAGCTACTAGATGGATCTACTTATATAGGAGCAAGGGGTGGTGGCCAAGGAGGTGGGAGGACGTCCCAAGGCAGCCTAAAACTAACCCTAGGTCGTACAAGGCTCATGGGCCCAAGTGGAGGTGGTGCAACACCTTTGGACTTGTTGTTTGACTTGGATTCTGCTGCAGCGTCAGATTGTTTCGTCGATATCTCAATGCTCTGGACGAATTTGAAGGTGATTCCAATTGGGCTGGAAAGAGCACGAAATCTACTTTCCAACAAAAAAAAGAATCACTCAATTTGGAGTCAGTATGAAAAAGTTGCTCACGTTTTGAGTCAGCTATGTCTGTGCAGTCCGAATCTAAATCTAGAACGTGAGAGACTTGGACTCTATCTTCTCTTGGCCGAAAAGTAACGTGAGAGAACTTTTTAACAGAACCTAAACTTCTCCTTTTCCCTTATCTTCATATGTGGATTGTAAAAATGTCCCATACACGTACAATTATATAAAACACAAAGGTGTGTGAAGTATTTTTGTTCTGGATAACATAAATAGATTATTGAATAGTTTACACTAGAAATCACCTGACAAATATGCATGTATGCAATATTTTTGGTCGTATCCAAGGTAGTCATGTCCTCATCATCTCTAGTCCAGGTTCATCGCCTAGTCGGGTTCCATCAGCAAGGAGATCCGACCGGGGTGTCGCTCACGGCCCGAAATGATGTGTACTAGGTTCCCAAGCCCACCGAACGGGTGACGCTTAGTCCACCCGGCCACGGTGCCTAGTCTGTCCCAAGCCCACCTGTACCGGGTGCCACTTGGTAGACTACTAACACAACCTACAAACACACCAGAAATTAGTTGCAACTCATGGATAGAGATCGAGGCGATTAATAAGCCGAGACGGGTTGAGTTACCAGAACCCAATGTGTGGTAGCAACTGTCTTGGATCACAGACACAGAACTCAGTTCCTAGAGACGGTTTCAATAAGACAACCCACCATGTACTCCTACGTGGCCTCTCACAACTACCTTTACCAAATCGTGTTCACACACACTTAGCTCTCAACAGTATAACATGTTCACAACATTCCAACTCACCCCCGATGAATCAGACCTGACTCAACTCTAAGCAGTAGCAGGCATGACAAACAAGCATGAATGAGTAGGCACATCAGGGCTCAAACAACTCCTACTCATGCTAGTGGGTTGCATCTATTTATTGTGGCAATGACAGGTCATGCAAAGAAAAGGGGTTCAACTACTGCAACATGTAATAGTTGACACGTTATTGTCCTAATGTAGTAAAAGAGAGCAAGAGCGAGAGAGTGGAATTTTATCAGAATGAACAAGGGGGTTTTACTTGGCTGGCACTTCTGAAGATAGTATAGCTCTTCATCGGTGTCATCGAACTCATTGTCGAAACTACGTCCACCGAGAAGGGACAAATACCGGCAAACAAAGAAAGAACACAATCAATGCAATGCAACAATATGATGCATGATCATGACATGGCAATATGCTGTGTTTTGAGCTAATGTAACTAGCAACAATTTAAATGAACTTGGTTTCAACACAAGATTCAAATTCAAACTCCACATAAGGCATTTCAAATGCCATTAATTCAAATTGTCATATACAGTAGCTTTAGGTTGCTCAAACATGCATGAAAATGCTATAAATATATTCATTGGATTTTTCTGATAATTGTTCATATATAAATTATTTCATATGGACTTATGGTTGATTTTTTATGAATTTTTGAAGTTTAAACTAATTTCTAGAATTTCCTGGAATATTTTAAATCTAGAAAATTGTTAACTGCATCAGCATTATGTCAGTTTGACATCAGCAGGTCAACTGGTCGGTCCAGGTCAAACCTGACCGATGGGACCCGCGTGTCAGTGGCTAACTAAGCTAACCTAGTTTAATTAGCACTAACCTAGGTTAAAACTAATTAAGGTTAACCTAACCTAGGTTAATTAGCCAGGTGGGGCCCGCATGTCATTGACCCAGGGGAGGTCAAACCCCTGGTCAACCGGGGTTAAAACACCAACATTTAGCCGCCCCGTTCGCATTATGGTTGGGCTCGACGGACGCGGCTCGGCGAGGCGCATCATTTGGTAGTAGCTGGAGGTGCTGGGGTGGTCGGAAACAGCAACGGCGGCGAGCATGGATAGACAGAGAGGCGTAGAGGAGTGCAGCGGAGCTCGTGGTCAACAAGAGGAGGCGAGGGGGTGGCTATGGCCATGGTGGTTAGGGCGGCGCGTCCATGGCCACATCGACCATCGCGGGAGAGAGCGAGGGAGAGGAGGGGAAACACGAGGAGGAGTGGGAGAGGTCCGGGGGGTGCGTGACGCTCATAGGCACGTCGGGGCAACGGTGGGAAGCAGGAGGGAAGCAGGAGGTGGTCGGGGGCATGCTGGCGCGCCGCGGGCACACGCTCTCGTCCTTCTGGCGCAAGGAGGAGGATGAATGGCATGGCCAGATGGGTCGGCTGGGCTGCACAGTAACCAACGAGGTAAGTGCCAGCTAGGTTTCTATTTCCCTTACTGTTTTCCTTTTCTATTTATTTTTCTATGTTTTGATTTAGTAATAATACTAAACCATTTCATAAAATCTTGGAAATAATTGTGGGTGCTTTCTGAATTATTCCAGTGACCCTTAACAATTTCCAACATTTTTGGAGCATCTAAAATATATATAGCAATCAAATAGCTCGAATTCAAATATGATTGAGTGAATTCAATAATGCGGAATGGGCTAAAAATATGTGCATCATTTTTGGTAGAGGTTTTAACCTTTACTAGAAATCATGAACATTTTCAGAGGGCATTTTGGGTTCATTGAAAAATATTTTATTTTGACCCTAGTTGAATTTCATTAGTTGCTAGGGTTTATCAGTCCCCATTTCAAGTTTCAGATATTTTAACATGATGCATGGAAGGTTAAGCAATGACATGCAAGGACTAAGCTAGGACTGTGACAACTCACCCCCACTAAACAAGAATCTCGTCCCGAGATTCAAGATGTGAGGTAAGAAGACAGAGGGGACACCAAGCTAACACAATCCTCATGGTCCAATTGCCATCTCGAAGACATTGATTCATTGCTTCATATTGATCTTTGACGTCTTTGCTTTCGAGATCTTCATCCAACACGATGATGACAGAAAGAGGCTCTACAAGAATCGATCTTCTTGAAGATCGAGCAACTCAAGATCAACTCATGGAGTGAGACACAGGAACATCTCTTGAGTTGAGACATAAAACACACATCAGGTGGATGTAAAGAAACAGATGACGGAGGTTCAATCTAGTAGGTAACAATTCCACGCTAGAGTAGGATGGTGCATGGAATCAAAGTAGCGAGGAGATTTGTTGCATTGATTCCGTAACGGGGAACCTTAGGGGAGGTGACTTGAATAAGTATCCCCTTAAGTGGCAAAAGAGTTACTTTTTATATAGGGATCATCGAGACTCTTTATACCAGCCTAAGGCAATCACAAACGATCGTCTGAAGCAGTTCGAAAGAGTGGCATACTCAGACTAGAATGGATGATGTGGACTGCCTTGTTGAAGACAACGCAATGGATGTTTTTTGCTTATCACCGGAAATGGATGGGACCTATGGTAGGACCACTTTTGAAGATGATCCTGAACATCAAGTCCTGAAAAGGACAGCCCATGGAAATTTTGGCACAGATGGGAACAAAATGAAAATTTTGGGAATGATTCTGGTAACTGGGGGAAATTCAACAGTAGAGAGGGAATCCACTATTTGAATGGTTATAGCATAACCAAAGAAACTAGGAGCACAAGTATCCGTAAGGAACAACTTCTAGATTAAGTCGCACGAAATCCTCATGGAGAAGACGGACAAATTGCTCATTCAAGATACTACAATGATAGATCTTTCGGCTAAGTGTGTCGGCCAAGACATCAACCTTGCCGGGACCTACATCATAGATCTTGGAAAAGTTCCAACCATCATATCTGCCTGAGATTCAGATTTGGTTGGTGTCAGGATATTCCAGACAACATGTCTAGAGAAGAAAGGTTGCAACACAAACCGACGAGATGACGTTGCAAGATTCTTAGGAAATGAACTACGATAGCAAGCTCCAAAACATGAGCTGGTTCTACTACATACACGTGAACATGATGTCCAAGACAAGCATGACCACATAGAAGCCTTACAACAACACTACCGAGTTCAGGTGGGGAACCGTAATCGAGGATATAGAAGCCCTTGCATAAGGCATGCTCTTAAGAAGGAACTTCTTATCCTTGAACAAATCAATCAGTGGTTTGGTGTGCTAGGAAATACATATGGAATGAATATGATCATTCTATCAGACCACATAATACTTTGCACATGCATGACTGACTTGGAACGATTCTAGAGAAGGCAAACACAAGCTTTCTCGAATTCATTGCGGCAACTTGCATCAAATGCACATGGATTAGAGGAACTCACTTCTTTCGTCTCACAAATGGGACACGAAGTAAATGCTTACACAAGTTTCCAACACTAGCATGATGTTCAACATGAATCATGGAGATGATGAAAATATTGTTAATGGGATCAACAACAATTTATCGAGATTTCCATATAGATGGAATTCCACAACTATGTGAACAAGGCGATAGTATTGGTCAGACCCAAAAGATTTAATGGTGTATGCTCGAGGAAACCACCACGAGTAAGACAACATTACGAATATCGTTGGTTCTGATTTGATTTGACGATAGCCCATACTCAAATCAAAGATTGGATAAGATGATAGGTCCATTAATTGATCATGATGGTCAATCGATGAAAATACCATTTTTCTTCAACAAACACACAACACAAGGATATCCCTTTGGAAATGAACTAAGTCAGGAAGCTTTTATCTTCCAACTCTCCAAGTTGTTGTTCAGCTTAACCAACTAGCTCAGGGGTACCCAACACAGATTCTTGGAGAAGGGGGTGGTTTACAAGAAACCAACTTGATCACGAGCTCAACATAATTGTTAGGGGACAACCTGGTTATACTTTCGAGAAGTATTCGAAAAATTACGAACCATCGATATGTTACTAACCTCGAGAGCAATCTTGCTTTCGAGGTAGGATGATGAGATCAAATACGCAAGGGATTGACACAATCCTAAGTCTTTGATCAAAGAGTGCACCAGGAAATATGGACTAGGTAGCACAATCAATCTTAGGATGATGATTCAATAATCAACATGCTAGGAATGAGGTTATTGTCCATTTAACTACCAAGCAACGGAGTTGCTAGGAGTATTGATTTCACAAATCACAGTTCACTTGTCGGCATTCCGGTTGCGACAACACGGGACCGAGGAATGAAAAATGATGGCAAGAAGTATCATTGTGTCAAGAGTTCATGAGAGATGGTGCAATTCTCATGACAATCCTGACATAAAGGGGGTAATACTCCAGGGTAGAACAGAACAAAAGCTGGATTGGCATTTTGATCTGCGGAATGCAACTGCTTTGACCAAATCCTAGAAATGAATAAGGTACTGGAGTTTGTTTCTCCTAGTCATTCTGAAATAGAACGGCTTGACAGACCTCAAGAATAAAAGTCATCGATAAACATGAATGCACAATTATTCCTGACTATCAATTGATAGACGGAGGTCAGAAGACAACTAAAGAGGAACAACTCAAGGAACATATAACTTTTGAGTTGTGGATGCATAGATTAGTATGTCGAGCAAAGCTCAACATTCCTTCCAGATAACCCATGCAGAAGAGGAGGACTAGCAGATTCACAATGTAGAATTGAGAACTCATCAAGAGCGTTGTGGTTGTGATCTTTTGGTTCAAAAGAACTTCTGCCATAATGGTTCATGGTGTTGGAAGAACGATATACCATGGACCTCGAGGACTATGGCAAAGGTTACTAATATCCTAAAGGAACTAGCAAACACTACCAACATGAATGAGTAGGGTGAATCTCGGGTTCAAAAACCCAGGAATAGAATACCTACATACTAAGTGGCGCCATGGGATGCTTTCGAAAATGATGGCCAGAATCATCACACTGGGAACACAAAACATGGCTAGATTACTAGGTGATCCTCTAAGACGCCTAGGGTCATAGTAATAGCTCCAACATATATGTCGAGGCAACAGAGTACCTCAACTCACTGATTAGTGTGGTTAAACTGGCCCAAACAAACATCAGGAACGGAAAGAAGGGGTTTGCAAATGCATCAGACTATTTAGAAACCTGGGATGACTCGGACAACATAACTGTTGTAAATGCTCAAAAAGATTTGAGACATCCTGCAAAATAGTGGCATGACCACTCAACATCACAATACCAAAGTTTTGAGGCAAACTGTCAACACAAGGAAGTAGTAGGAACTGAACTGAGGCCTGAATCCATCAATCTTGTAAGTCTACGGATTAGTAACACATGATACTAATAGAAAGATGAGAAGCCTAGTTCTTAATCCCTGCAGAAAAGAAGAGGGTGATTCAGATCAGAAGGCCATAGGGTAAAGGAGTAAAAAGAGCCTTACGTCCCCTCCCACAATCAATTCCCTTATATAACTAAAGCATTTCTAGACTCAACTTCGACCAGTTTGGCTTGGTAATCCTACAGGCAGTCCGGCTCTGATACCAAAGCTGTCGGGACCCTGATCCTAAGTCACATCGATCTAGCATGTAACACATCATATCACTTTGCGGCCTCACGCACGGTATTCCCACGGGTTCCACCTTACCTGGCCCTGGACCGTTTGTGCCTTTTGGCTCACGTATATGATAGTGTCGCTAGCATTCATATGACAGAGAACCCGGGCTGACATGACTAGTCGTGAACCCAAAGTGGCACTAACTTACAGGGACAGGCATCCATGACCCAGCAACGAACGTGTCGGTCATCAGTGAGTGAATGCGGGCTGTAGCAAGTTAACAGGACTCCGGTAGACACCGCGTGACATTTCATCATAGGGACAGACACAGGAGCGAAGAAGGACACATGCCGGCCAGCTTAAGTGTTCCGGAGCAGTAGCAAGCTACCATGGCTCAGTGGAAGCTCTAGGAGACATTTCCTGGTAAGAGAGGCTACCAAGGATAAACAACTAGGTTGTCGGATCCCACACATACTAAGCATTTCAAAATCATACACACAATATGCTCGATATGTGCAAATACATGGCATCACAACGAAACTCTACGACTCAAAGTATTTATTTAGAAGGTTCGGAAGAGTCATACATAGTAAGAATTACGATCATGGGTCACATGACCCAACATACAAAGCATACAAGCAACAGAAGCATAAAAATGTCTCAGTACATACAACTACAAATGAAAAAGGCTGAGAAGCCTCACTATCTACAAGACCCTCCCAAGGGTACAAGATCGTAGCTGAGTGTAACGCCCCGAGACCGTTGCGCCAGGTGTATTCCAGTTTTTCCCTATTGTTGCCTTGTCATTCGTTTGTTTGTTGCATATTAACATGTCATCATGTGCATTGCATCATCATGATTTCAAAACTTGCATTCGTCCGGGTTCCCCCAGTTCCTTCCGTTGTCCGTTCTGAGCCCAGACACACTTGCACGCGCCCGCGGCACGTCTGAAATATTATTTTATATGTGGCCAGAAAATGTTCTCGGAATGGGTTGAAAGTTGGCATGCAGTGTTTTTATGTTGTTAGTAGGTCGCCTGCCAAGTTTCATCGCATTCGGAGTCCGTTTGATAGCCCAACCGTTAAACATATAGCGGCACTATAGCCGGTCATACGTCGGACGTTTCCGGTATCCGGAAACATGTGCCGGGCTGCCCATCTTCCTCTCTTCTCGGCCCACCTGCAGCCCGCCTACACTCCCCTCCGCTCTTGACCATCAGATCTCGATCGGAGGGCTCCGGAAGCCCCCAAATCCCCTAACCTAGCCCATGTGTCTATATATAGACCCCCTCCATGCCATTTTGGGTACCCCTAGCCTTCCCCTACCCTCAGCCGCCGCATCTCCCTCGAAATCAGTGCCGCCGGCCTTGTTTACAGCGCCCAGCCAGCACCCCGCCGCCACTTGTCACGCCCACAATGGCAAGCGCCGCCGCCAGTTTTGCCCATGGCCAACCGCGGCCAGCCACGCCGCCCCCAAGCTCTCCCACCTTCCGCGGCCCTGCTAGGCCCATCTGGGGCCCGCCGAGCCCATCGAAGCCCGGATCTCGCTGCCGCTTCCGAGAGCCCCGTGCCCTGGTTCCGGAGCCTCGCTCCGGAGATCCTCTCCCCGTCCAGCCCTGCCACTGGCCGGCAAGCCACCGGAGTCGCCGGCGGCGACCAAATCAAGGCCAGGTCGCCCCTCGACCCTCTCCCTTATTTCCTCTTCCCCGTCCTCTCACTCACCTCACTGGCTCTCACTTTATCTCCCGCAGGTAATAGCGTGCCCCACCACCATTCAACCGGCGCCCTACCTCACCGTCGGCTTGCTCCAGCCAGATCCGAGCGAGGCGCCCCGGATCCGAGCTCCTTGACCCAGATCCGGCCTCCTCACGCCGTCTGCCGCCTCTTCTGCTTTTCCCCGTAGGGTCCGCCTCCGACCTTGCCGTCCTCGTCGCCCTCACCGACGAGCGCCACAGTGCGTCGTTCGGATTGGGAGGAGCCCCGATCCCTTCTCCCTCCACGTCCATGTGGGCCACGACCCAACCTGAGGCCCGGCTCCCTCTGCCTCCGCCAGCCCAAGATCCGGCCGGGCCAAGGCCCATGGTTGAGGCAGCACCCGAGCCCCCCCCCCCTGCACTGTTGGGCTGCCAGATTCGGCCCGGTTAGTGTTTTTTTCCTTTGGACGCATTTAATATTTTATCCCAGGTTTTACAGATTTGCAGAAAAAATCCCTAATCTCCATGCATATCATAACTCGCCAACCGTGCATCTTTTGTAAAAACAATATTTATGAAAAATGCTTAGAATCTTGTCTAGTTTCATAATATCCAACTTTCATGCATGTTTGAAATGTTTAAATTGTTGTTTGTTTGAATTTGTTCAAATGCCATGCTAAAATGCTTTAATTCATAACTAAATAACCGTAGCTCCATTTTAAATAAACTTTATATGTAAATGGGGTAGAAAAATGCATAGGTTAACATGGTAGCACTACCTTGCATGTTAAACAACTTTAAAATATGATTTAGGACAGAGCAGTACCAAATCTAATATATGCTCACGAGGATTTTTTCGGACTCGCTGCTTGTTGTTCCGGCCTCATTTAAACTTGCCTAGATAGGTAGTTTTCATATGCTTCACCCCTTGCCATGTTTAAGAACATTTAATATTGTTGGGTACATAAATGGGAGAGAACTAAATAAGTCATGTGGCATTCGTCAATATGCAAGTCATTGCATATTGAGCTCCACATAACTTGTAGTTTTGCATGTGCATTTTGCCATGCCATGCCCCATTACACATGACATGCATCATACTTGATTGTGCATCATGCCATGATTATGTGATGGTTGTTTACTATGTTGTTTGCTTCTTTCTGGTGTTGCTTCTTGGGGTTAGTTCTGATAACGTCGCGTTTGTGAGGATCCGTTCGACTACGTCCATTTGTCTTCTTCATGGACTCGTTCTTCTTCCTTGCGGGATCTGAGGCAAGATGACCATACCCTCGAAATCACTTCTATCTTTGCTTGTAGTTGTTCGCTCTATCACTATGTCGCGCTACCTACCACTTGTTATATCATGGCCCCCATATTGCCATGTCAAGCCTCTAACCAACCTTTCCTGGCAAACCATTGTTTGGCTATGTTACCACTTTTGCTCAGCCCCTCTTATAGCATTGCTAGTTGTAGGTGAAGATGAAGTTTGTTCCATGTTGGAACATGGATATGTTGGGATATCAGTATATCTATTGTTTAATTAATGCATCTATATACTTGGTAAAGGGTGGAAGGCTCGGCCTTATGCCTAGTGTTTTGTTCCACTCTTGCCGCCCTAGTTTCCGTCATACCGGTGTTATGTTCCTTGATTTTGCGTTCCTTACGCAGTTGGGTGTTATGGGAACCCCTTGACAGTTCGCTTTGAATAAAACTCCTCCAGCAAGGCCCAACCTTGGTTTTACATTTGCCTAACGACCTATTACCCTTCCCTTGGGTCGGCCAACCCGAGGGTCATCTTATTTTAACCCCCCTGGGCCAGTGCTTCTCTAGGTGTTGGTCTGAACTAGAGCACCATGCGGGACTGTCCCTTGGCAACTTGGGTTATGTTGGTACCTGTACGCTTAGCTTATCCGGTGTGCCCTGAGAACGAGATATGTGCAGCTCCTATCGGGATTTGTCGGCACATCGGTGGTCTTGCTGGTCTTGTTTTACCATTGTCGAAATGTCTTGTAACCGGGATTCCGAGACTGATCGGGTCTTCCCGGGAGAAGGAATATCCTTCATTGACCGTGAGATCTTGTGATGGGCTAAGTTGGGACACCCCTGCAGGGTTAGAACTTTCAAAAGCCGTGCCCGCGGTTATGTGGCAGATGGGAATTTGTTAATGTCCGGTTGTAGAGAACATGACACTTAACTTAATGAAAATGCATCAACCGCGTGTGTAGCCGTGATGGTCTCTTTCCGGCGGAGTCTAGGAAGTGAACACGATTCTTGTGTTATACTTGAACGTAAGTAGTTTCAGGATCACTTCTTGATCACTTCTAGTTCACGGTCGTTGTGTTGCTTCTCTTCTCGCTCTTATTTGCGTAAGTTAGCCACCATACATGCTTGGTGCTTGCTGCAGCTCCACCTCACTACCCTTTCCTATCCATAAGCTTAAATAGTCTTGATCTCGCAGGTGTGAGATTGCTGAGTCCTCGTGGCTCACAGATACTTCCAAACAGTTGCAGGTGCCGATGATACTAGTGCAGATGACGGAACTGAGCTGAAGTGGGAGCTCGATGAAGATCGTGTTCGTTGTGTTGTTTCGTTGATCAGTAGTGGGGCCCAGTTGGGACGATCGGGGATCTAGCATTTGGGGTTGTCTTTCTTTATTTTGGTTCCTTAGTCGGACCTTTGTTTGTACCTTGGATGATGTATGGATTATTATGTATTGTGTGAAGTGGCGATTGTAAGCCGACTCTTTATCCCTTTCTTATTCAGTACATGGGATGTGTAAAGATTACCCCTCTTACGACAGACCTACCATGCAGCTATGCCTCTAAGTCGTGCCCCGACACGTGGGAGATATAGCCGCATCGTGGGTGTTACACTGAGGTAACAAGCTAAATGTCGAAGTCCATGCGGAACTACTAGTGAGACTGAAGTCTCTCTACAAAAACATAAATTAAGAAAACATGAGTACAAATGTACCCAGCAAGACTTACATTAGAACTAGCTACATATGCATTAGTATCAACAAAGGGGTGGTGGAGTTTAACTGCAGCAAGCCAGCTTTGACTCAGTGGCTATCGTGTACTACGACTGCTGGTAACTCTTTTGAGGTGGCGCACACGAGTCCACATATTCACCATATCAATACACCACTATGGATCCGCTCCCGTATCCCTACGAGAAGGCCATCCATAGCACTCACACTTATCTTGTGCATTTTAGAGTATCCACTTTCACTTGTCTATGAATTGCATAAGCAACCCAGTAGGTCCTTTACCGTGGACGCGGCTATCCGAATAGATAATGTTAACCCTGCATGGGTGTACTTCTTCACACACGCTCTCGCCACTTACTGCCATGTACGCGTCATGTACCTCGGCAACCTTCAAGCGGAATCCTGGCAAGGGTGTCGGCCACGACCTGACTAACCACCCAAGTCTCTAGTCCAGGTTTATCGCCTATTCAGGTTCCATCCGCAAGGAGATCCGACCGGCGTGTCGCTCACGGCCCCAAGCGATGTGTACAGGGATCCCAAACCCGCCAAATGGGCGACACTTGGTCCACCTGGCCATGGTGCTTAGTCTGTCCCAAGCCCACCTGTACCGGGTGCCCCTTGGTAGACTACTAACACAACCTACAAACACTAGAAACTAGTTGCAACTCCTAGACAGAGATCGAGGCGATTAATAAGCAGAGAGGGGTCGAGTTACCAGAACCCAATGTGTGGTAGCAACTGTCTTCGATCATAGATACAGAACTCAGTTCCTAGGGATGGTTTCAATGAGACAACCCACGATGTACTCCCACATAGCCTCTCACTGCTACCTTTACCAAATCGTGTTCACACACACTTAGCTCTCAACAGTAGGACATGTTCACAACATTCCAATTCACCCCCGGTGAATCAAACCTGACTCAACTCTAACCAGCAGCAGGCATGACAAACAAGCATGAATGAGTAGGCACATCAGGGCTCAAACAACTCCTACTCATGCTAGTGGGTTTCATCTATTTACTGTGGCAATGACAGGTCATGCAAAGGAAAGGGCTTCAACTACTACAACATGTAATAGTTGACACGTTGTTGTCCTAATGGAGTAAAAGAGAGCAAGAGCGAGAGAGTGGGATTGTATCGGAATGAACAAGGAGGTTTTACTTACCTGGCACTTCTGAAGATAGTATAGCTCTTCATCGGTGTCATTGAACTTATCGTCGAAACTACGTCCATTGAGAGGGGAGAAATACTGGCAAACAGAGAAAGAACACAATCAATGCAATGCAACAATATGATGCATGATCATGACATTGCATTATGCTGTGGTTTGAGCTAATGCAACTAGCAACAATTTAAATGAAGTTGGCTTGAACGCAAGATCCAAATTCAAACTCCACATAAGGCATTTCAAATGCCATTAATTCAAATTGTCATATACGGTAGCTTTTGGTTGCTCAAACATGCATGAAAATGCCATAAATATATTCATTGGATTTTTGTGATAATTTTTCATATATAAATTATTTCATTTGGACTTACGGTTGATTTTATATGAATTTTTGAAGTTTAAACTTATTTCTAGAATTTCCTGGATTATTTTAAATCTAGAAAATTGTTCACTGCGTCAGCATTACGTCACTTTGACGTCAGCAGGTCAACTGGGCGGTCTAGGTCAAACCTGACTAGTGGGACCCGCATGTCAGTGGCTAACTAAGCTAACCTAGTTTAATTAGCACTAACCTAGGTTAAAACTAGTTAAGGTTAACCTAATGGAGTAAAAGAGAGAGTGGGATTGTATCGGAATGAATAAGGAGGTTTTACTTACCTGGCACTTCTGAAGATAGTATAGCTCTTCATCGGTGTCATTGAACTCATCGTCGAAACTACGTCCATTGAGAGGGGAGAAATACCGGCAAACAGAGAAAGAACACAATCAATGCAATGCAACAATATGATGCATGATCATGACATTGCATTATGCTGTGGTTTGAGCTAATGCAACGAGCAACAATTTAAATGAAGTTGGTTTGAACGCAAGATCCAAATTCAAACTCCACATAAGGCATTTCAAATGCCATTAATTCAAATTGTCATATACAGTAGCTTTTGGTTGCTCAAACATGCATGAAAATGCCATAAATATATTCATTGGATTTTTGTGATAATTTTTTCATATATAAATTATTTCATTTGGACTTACGGTTGTTTTTATATGAATTTTTGAAGTTTAAACTTATTTCTAGAATTTCTTGGATTATTTTAAATCTAGAAAATTGTTAACTACATCAGCATTACGTCACTTTGACGTCAGCAGGTCAACTGGCGGTCCAGGTCAAACCTGACCGGTGGGACCCGCGTGTCAGTGGCTAACTAAGCTAACCTAGTTTAATTAGCACTAACCTAGGTTAAAACTAATTAAGGTTAACCTAAGCTAGGTTAATTAGCCGGGCGGGTTTTGCATATCATTAACCCAGGGGAGGTCAAACCCCTGGTCAACCGGGGTTAAAACACCGGTGTTTAGCCACCAGCAGCAGCAGACGCAGCGGGGCACGCGGGCACGGGTTGTGGTGCCCCGTTCGCAGCGTGGCTGGGCTCGACGGATGTGGCTCGGTGAGGCGCACCATTTGGTAGCAGCTGGAGGTGCTGGGGTGGTCGGAAACAGCAACGACGGTGAGTGAGGCGGCGACCGGAGCTCGGAGGTGTGCGGACGTTGGGCGACGGAGCACAGCATGAGGAGCCGGTGCGTGTGTTCGGCTCCTATGAGCATGGTGAGCAGGCGGGTGCTACTGAGGCGAGCGGAGGAGCTCAGCAGCACGAGTCTTGATGGCCATGGCGATGGCCGGAGCTCGGTTTCGTGAGGGCGGCGGCTAACGGACGAGAATGGAGGAGGTGAGCAAGGGGGAGGAGCAGGAGCTCACAACGGGTTCGAGGGGGCGGTCAGCAGGCTCAAGGACGCTCCGGAGGCAGCGAATTGTGCGACAATGGTTGTCGGTGCAGAGGTCTAAATGGCGTCGATGGCGACATCTCAGGGCCTCCAACGAACCGTGGCTTGACGGAGAGGCATAGAGGAGTGAAGCGGAGCTCGTGGTCATGAAGAGGAGGCGAGGGGGTGGCTGTGGCCGTGGTGGTTCAGGGCGGTGCGTCCATGGCCGCGTCGGCAATCGCGAGAGAGAGCGAGGGAGAGGAGGGGAAACGCGGGGAGGAGTGGGAGAGGTCCGGGGGGTGCGTGGTGCTCACAGGCGCGCCGGGGTAGTGGTGGGGAGCAGGAGGTGGCCGGCGGCGTGCTGGCGCGCCGCGGGCACACGCTCTCATCCTTCTGGCCCAAGGAGGAGGACGACTGGCATGGCCAGATGGGCCGGCTGGGCTGCATAGTAACAAACCGAGGTAAGTGCTAGCTAGGTTTCTATTTCCCTTATTCTTTTCCATTTCTATTCATTTTTCTATGTTTTGATTTAGTAATAATATTAAACCATTTCATAAAATCCTGGAAATAATTATGGATGCTTTCTGAATTATTCCAGTGACCCTTAACAATTTCCAACATTTTTCGAGCTGAGTTAATTCAATAATCCAGAATGGCCTAAAAATATGTGCATCATTTTTGGCAGAGGTTTTCACCTTTACCAGAAATCATGAACATTTTCAGAGGGCATTTTGGGTTCAATGAAAAAGATTTTATTTTGACCCTAGTTGAATTTCATTAGCTGCTAGGGTTTATCAGTCCCCATTTCATGTTTCAAATATTTTAACAAGGTGCATGGAAGGTTAAGCAATGACAGGCAAGGACTAAGCTAGGGCTGTGACACCTGGCCAGGTTCATGGCAGCATCCCACTATGCTTATAACAATCTGATGAGAAGGATGCAATTGTATGCATGGACAAGATGTACCGGGATGCAGTCGCAGCAGAGGCTATGGCAGCAACAGCTCCTGCCAAGGAAAGCAAAGGAAATAAGAGTGATTGTAGGACCTCGAGCAAGGAGTCCGGGAAGCGTGCCCCCTCCGATTGCACGACACCCGTTGACGACGTGCCGGAGTATTCCAACAGCAAGAGATCCAAGGTTTATGCACCCCAAGTGAAGAAGGTCCCGACAGGGCTGGCTTGCTTTGATGGTACTTTCACCATCAGCGCCACCCTTGATGACAAATAGGAAAGCACGCTCGTTGCCTCCCTATGGGCCAATATCGATGTGTTTGCCTGACAACCATCTGATATCCCCAATGTTTCGAGGGAGGTAATCGAGCACCACCTTGTTGTCTGCCCACACACCTGACCTGTCAAGCAGAAAGTCTAGAAGCGGGCCTTGAAAAGGCAGCAGCTCATTGCCGAGGAAATCAAGAAACTGGAGGCAGCTGGTTTGGTTAGAGGAGTATTGCATCCTACATGGTTAACAAATCCAGTGGTAGTCCGGAAGGCTAATGGGAAATGGAGGCTTTGCATTGATTTCACAGATCTCAACAAGGCTTGCCCGAAGGACCCATTTCCCTTGCCGCGCATTGACCAGATTGTGAATTCCACTTCGTGGTGTGATTTGCTCTCCTTTCTAGACACGTATTTCGGATATCACCAGATCTTCATGTCCAAAGAAGATGAAGAGAAGACATAGTTCATCACTCCATGCGGTACGTACTTCTTTGTCTGTATGCCATTCGGACTAAAGAGTGTCGGGTCCACTTTTTCAAGGGCAGTTCAGATTGGTTTTGAGCCATAGTTACACAGAAACATAGAAGCTTATACAGATAATATCATGGTCAAAACCAAGGATAAGACCACTCTTATCCAGGATTTGGAGGAGACCTTTTCTAATCCGTGCAAACTCAATTTGAAGCTTAATCCGGAGAAGTGTGTGTTTGGAGTCCCCTCTGGCAAGCTGCTTGGTTTCTTCGTGTCCCATCAGGGGATCGAAGCTAACCCCGACAAGATCAAAGCGATTGAGAAGATCCAACCACCAAGGACAGTTAAGGATGTGAGGCATTTGACGGGATGCGTTGCCGCGCTAAGTAGATTCATTTCCATGTCTGCCGAGCGTGCCCTGTCGTTCTTTAAAATCTTGAAGAAGGCAGGGCCTATGAAGTGGACCTAGGAAGCAGATGCAACTCTGCAGTAACTAAAGGCCTACCTATCGTCTGTGTCTACCTTGGTTGCACCCAAACCCCAAGAGCCGTTGTTGCTATACTTGGCGGCTACCAACCAAGTGGTCAGTGCGGCCTTGGTAGCACAGCTAGAAGTGGATGAGGTAGAAAGTGGGCAGATAACGGTAGAGTCAGAAAAGGATCAGAAAAGCAATGAGCAGGGCAACGAGAGAAACCCCAAGGACGCGACAAGGAAGAAAGTGGTGCAGCGCCCAGCGTACTTCGTTAGCTCCTTGTTACAAGGGGCTAGATCGAGGTACGCTGGCGTGCAAAAGTTGATCTTTGGTCTCATTATGGCCTCAAGGAAACTGCGCCACTACTTCCAAGACCATGAGATCACGGTTGTCACTCGTTTTCCGTTGCAAAGTATACTCCGAAACCCTGACGCTACTGGCAGAATAGTTGAGTGGGCTTTGGAGTTATCCAGCTTTGATTTGAAGTTTGAGAGCACATCAACTATTCAGAGGAGGGCGCTGGGAGAGTTTATTGCAGAATAAACGCCAACCCCTGATGAGGAAGTGATAGAGATAGCTATCCCTAGCAAGGAATCACCCCAAGAATGGATTATGTATTTTGATGGTGCTTTTTCCCTACAAGGTGCAGGGGCAGGCGTGCTTCTCGTTGCCCGCTTCGGGGAGCACTTGAAGTACGTCGTCCAAATACACTTTGCCCGGGAAGAAGCCACCAACAATACAGCTGAGTATGAAGGGCTCCTTGCTGGGCTCAGAATTGCAGCAGAATTGGGAATCAAGAAGCTGACCATATGCAGAGATTCACAGCTTGTGGTGAGACATGTCAACCAGGATTATCAAAGCCCATTGATGGAAGCATACGTCGAGGAAGTGAGGAGATTAGTGGATCACTTTTATGGGTTGCAAACAGAGCACGTACCCCGTGCGGAAAACAGCGTAGCTGATCACTTGTCAAAGTGTGATGCGTAGAAGCTTCCTGTGGAACCAAGAACTTTTGTTCTCCATCTCTCTCAGCCCTCCATATCACCAGCCACAATGGCCCAGAAAAGGAGAAAGTTGGACTATGGTAAGCCTCTCCCGGTCGAGCCGTCCGCTCCTGGCAGAGACCCTCCCGGAAACAACTCCTCATAGCCTGCCGGACCACCCCCTCCAGCTGGGCACATGGACCCCGCGAACGAGGCTGGTGCTCCCATAGCAGAGGAGGTGCCGCTAGTCCTCGTTGCCGAGCCCCAAGCTCCAACTTGGGCAAGGCACATCGTCCGCTTCCTCCAAACCTGAGAACTTCCCTGCGACCAAGATGACACTGAGAAAGTAGCCAGGAGGGCCAGTATGTATCAGTTTGTCGAAGACACTCTATACAGAAGGAGGCCCAACGGTGTGAAATTGAAGTGTGTCTGCTGGGAGGAAGGAAAGGAACTGCTGGCTGAGATTCACAAAGGAATGTGCGGCTCACACATTGGATCAAGGGCATTAGTTGGGAAAGCATTCCGGCAAGGATTCTATTGGCCCACAGCCCTCCAAGATGCGGTCGAGCTCGTCATGACATGTGAAGCCTGCTAGTTCCATTCCAAGAGAACACACATGCCTGCTCAAGCCCTTCAGACAATCCCTTTATCATGGCCATTTTTTGTCTGGGGGCTCGATATCTTTGGCCCCTTCCCTCAAGCAATTAGGGGCTTTGAATTCTTGTTCGTCGCCATCGACAAGTTTACAAAGTGGCCGAAAGTGACTGTCGTGAGAAAGGTGACTACTCAGTCAGCTATCAAGTTCTTGAAAGAATTGGTGTGTCATTTTGGAGTTCCAGCAAGGATCATCACCGACAAAGGCACCCAATTCACGAGCCACGCCTTCATGCAATATGTTCATACCCTCGGATGCAAGATCTCATTCGCCTCTGTGGCACACCCCAGGAGCAATGGACAAGCTGAGAGGGCGAACGTTGAAGTGCTGCGCGGACTCAAGACAAGAACTTTCGATATGCTGCAGAAGCATGGTAGGCGGTGGATTGAGGAACTGCCGGTAGTTCTATGGTTCCTCGAAAAGACACCTAACCAAGCTACCGGGCAGACTCCCTTCTCCATGGTCTATGGGGCAGAAGCAGTTATCCCCACGGAACTCATTTACGGGTGCCCTCGAGTGCTTGCCTACGATGAAGTAGCAAAAGATCAACACCGGCATGACGACGCTATGCTACTGGAGGAGAACCGTCCCCGGGCTGCTACGCGTGCCGCACGCTACCAGCAAGCCCTGCGCCGTTATCACAGCAGCAGGGTTCATGCCCGTTGTTTTGAGGAAGGTGACCTTGTCCTTAGGTGCGTTCAGTCCTCCAAGGGTACAAACAAGCTGTCACCAAAGTGGGTAGGCCCTTACCGGGTGGTACGAGTCACCAGACCCGGCGCAGTTCGTCTGGAGACCGGAGATGGCACTCAGTTGCAAAAGTCATGGAATATTGAGCATCTTCGCAAGTACTATCAGTAAGGCGCGAGGCTGTCGGGCACTGCCCGGCACCCACCCTTTTGTACAAACCTTGCCTCAGCTCCATGTAACCCCTTGTACAAAGCCGGGGCGATGACCCCGTGCAAGAGAAAAGAAAGAAGCACTGTAGGGGGCCCCCAACTAAGATTGCATGCATGCATGCATGAGCACACGAAGATCACGGCATAAGCATTTCATGAGCATTTGCATATGCATATAGAGAGGATCTGATGCGGAGCATCCCATGTTCATCCCCATGTACACTCCGACTACTCTCCAAGCCCCAAGAGAGCATAAGACGAGACCTCAAGTATACGCCATTGGAAACAAGGTGAACTCGCTCCTAGCCGAATCGTCACTATTCCACATGTGAGACATGGCTACTACCTCAAACATGTGTGCTATGGATGACCAGGAGCAAAGAGGAAGCCCATGGACAAGCAGGCGAGGACACCAAGCGCGAGGAACAAGGAGAAGAGCTGCAGAAGAAGCTCCAGCCACAGGATGACCGGTCGGGACCGGACGTCCGGCGCCTGAAGACCCACCAGACGACCGGACCGGACGACCGACAATCCCGCACCCGAGCCAAATGAGCGGACGTCCGACACTATCGGACGACCGGCCACCTTCAGAAATCCGGCACTCCAGCGTCCGAGCCAGATCGAGCGGGCGTCCGGTGCCTTCCGGACGTCCGGCCGCCCGTGAGCCACCGGACGACCGGTCCTCAGCGGACGTCCGGTACCTGTCTGCACACAGTGTTCGGGCCCGAGGCCCATGTACCCCTTCACTTCGCCCCCTTTTGCACTAAGACTATAAATAGACCTCCTCCTCCTCGTAGTTAGGTTAGCGTTGTGTTAGCTCATTTGTGAGATAGAGCTGCGCTCATCCATATCGGATCTACTCCTTGAGAGAGACCGCGACCCCTCTTCGGAGAAGATCCACCTTGGATTCAAGACCCTTTACGGGAAGATCCCCTTATGGATTCAAGACCTCCTCACAGAGAAGAACCGGCTACCCTTTGTATCGTCCTCTGTTGACATTGGATCTTGTATCTCCTCTCGTGTTTCGAGGATCTAGCACATGTGTGACTTAATCTTGTTGGTTTGAGTGTTTCTCTCGTGTTTCCCCTCGTGATTCCCCTCGTGTTCTTCGTGTTCTTCGCGGGATCCACTCCTTTCGTGAAAGATCGGGCCACTAGGGTTCTACCCTACATCATCTTGGTATCTAGAGCCACGTTGATCATGATTTCGAAGCCTCCCCTCTTTGTTTTTTAGCTTGATTTTTGTTGTGTTCTTCCCCAATTTCGAAAATCCCCACCAAAAATAGCCCCAATTGTTTTTTGTGATTTTTGGTTTGATGAAGTTCTGTTGGATTTGATCCATAGATTTGCTTGGTTTCAAGTGAATCTAGCATCTCCCCAAGTTTCCCCATCTTTCCCCCATAAAATCTCATCAATTTTGACCCCAAAATCCCCTAAATCGCGACCCGAATCTTGGGTCTCGAGTTGACCCCGACCCACCAGACGACCGTCGCTTTATCGGACGTCCGGAAACCCAGGAAGCACCGGACGTCCGACCTTACCGGACGACCGGAACCCCTAACCCGAGCTGAAATTAGTGGATTTCCGACCCGAACAGACGTCCGACGACTGGACATCCGTCCATTTCCGGACGTCCGCTACCTGTAAAAAACTGACTTCGCTCAAATTTTGTTTCGGCCATAACTAATTCATCTGAACTCCGATTTTGACGTTCTTTAGCTTGTTTTGAAGCTCTTGACATCCTCCTTCCCACAAAAATACCACCAGCATCATTTGACTCCATCAAATTTTCGGAACTTTGGCATCTTTGCCTAGGGCCTCCACCACATCATCCGCCACTCCACCACCGACTTCCGCAACCTAACCAATTTTGTTCCCCATCGCATTAGTGGTTGCTTGAGGAGTGATTTGAGTCTCCTAAGGTGTCTAGGATACTTAGGGACGGTTGCTTCTTCATCAACCACCACCACCATAACTTTCGCATAGTTTTGCCCACCTCACACTCCCGCCACCCCAACTTAACCCAATTTTGTTTGAGTTGTGAGTTGTGTCTCCTAAGGTGTTTCGGCTACTGAGGGACCGAGCTTCCAACTCCGACACCATGTATAGTCCACCACCTTACCCTCCATTTCCGCATTGCGTACTCCGCAACCCATCATTGCCATTTCACAGTTCCATTGAGCTTCCACATAACCACCACTGCATTCCCACTACCACCATTTGACATTTGAGATTTTGAGTTCACGATTTTTTCCGTTTCCTAAGGTGTTTCGGCTACTTAGGGATGAGTCTCCATCATCTTTGTATCTCCATCAAGACCACTGCCGCTCAGCATCGACACGAACGGTAACCTCCATATCATCTTGGTATCGTGGTATCCCTCCATTGTATATTCCCTTGCCATTGCATTGTTAACCCCTAGCCCATTTTGCGTCACTTGCCTATCGAGACTAGCCATTTGAGTATTGCCGGCAACGTTACTTATTCACATTAGTGATCTACACCATACATTGCATACATACCATATCATATTGGTATCATCATATCATCTCTTGTGCCTCAAGTTGGTTCCCGCATATATACAATTGCTATCTTGGTTTGTGCATTGTGCAAAAGTGGCCATACGCACAAAAAAAGAATAAGCTTTTAAGCAAAAGAGAAAGAGCAAAGAAGCTTGTAAGCAAGTGCCATAGCATCATACCACATTGAATATAAGATTGTCATATCCGATCATCTTGGATCATAACACCGGAATATCATACATAGCATACTTGGGATGGAAAGTTGATACATTTTGCATATCATAGGTTGTGCACAAGTGTCGTATCCGCCTATAGAGCAATCATGCTAGCGTCTCTCTTGAGTTGCGCAACACGAGTGTTTTCCGTGGATTCCACATTTTGTGCTCATTCCTTGGTTGCACGACCCCATTTATCTATTCGTGTGTGTGTTTCCGTGTGCCACATATTGCTATTGGTCTACTTGTTTCACTTGCGAATTTGTGAATCTCTTTCAACATTATTGACTCTTGCTAAAATTTTGCATCACATTTTTGTGCCACTATCCTCACCGAGCTCCACCATAATCCTTATTTGTGTAGGTGTGAGAAACCGACAAGAATTGGTACCAATTGTGCTATTTCCTTGTACACATTGGAGTTATCATTGCTCCACTTTCAACTTCGGTCAAGGTACATTTGGTATTCGTTCTTATCTTTCTACCACTCACATTTTTCTCTTGGAGTGATGGATAGGCAAGGCATTTCATCTCCGGTCTTCCACAACAACGACGGCGTGAACAACTACATCACCAAAGCGTTAATCTTCGATCTACAGCGACAAATGCAAGGCGCACAATCAAGATTGCGAGAGCGCATTGAGAACCTCTCCATCGACATTCGTCACTTCGAAGCAAGGAAAAGGGACTACATAGACAACAAGATTTCCACACAAAAGGAGGAGCAAGATGCAAGGATAGAGGAGATTCGGACCTTGTTGATCAACCGTTCTTCCCCTTCATCGTCCTCTAGGCGGCGACGTTCAAGTCATAAGTCTTCAGAGCGCAATAATGATGCAAGCGCAAGTCATCCACGTCCACATATCCATGGCGACCACCATCACGTTCGTGATCCACATCGTCATGAAGGGCAAGTCACCTCCAAGCAAAATGTGCACGACGACAACGAACGACATCTACTACGAGCTCAAGTGCGACAATGCCAACATCATTATGACGATGCTCACCAAGCGTAAAGGCACAAGTCCCAACAAGCCCTACTTCACGCCAAGGCCAACCTTCATGAGCATAAGAGAAGACCGCGAGACGAGCACCACCAAGACGGAGCTACGGCTAGAACAACCACTTCGGCTTCTTCGCCAAGTGCTATCTAGGCATCTTCGCCTTTGGACATATGATATCTTCGCCTACTTCTCGTGAGCTCGCCTACATCGACATCATCAAGTACAAGGTGACCACCTACGAGCGAGGGCGACACTTCCATCTTCGGAAGCCCCCCAAGGAAGATGGCCGAGCATGGGACATTCCCTTCGGTCATGGAGATGAGCTACGAGGTGCCACATAATATGGGCCTCCTACAACAATACAACGACAAGAAGGTCGAGCAAGGGCCATCCCCTTTGACCACGGCGACGAGCACGAACCTCTTCAACAACATGAAGACGGCGCCCATATTGGACTCATACTCCGAGTCAAGCTACGAGACCGCACATGAGACCTTATCTTTGGTCTTAGAGGAGAGTGATGATGTGCCATCTTCGGCTACGACTACGACATGATTGAGCATGGAGACATTTGCACCAACATCTCTCCGATACCGACATGTGCCGAGATGCCCCATTTGCCATGTGAGGAGAGCCACCACCACATGAGTGACTCCACCATATGTGACATTGAGAGCATTTCCTATGAGAGGATGAGCGTGACCACCACTAGTCCCACACTTGAGAGCATGCCACACATCCTATGTGAGGTTGAGATCCATTTGAGTGACTCCACCAACCATATGAGTGAGAGCATCCATGAGGGAGTGAAACTACTAGGGAAAACCTTATACATAGAACATTAGCAGTAGTGCGGGTCAAAAAAGCACGCTGGTGCTAAGTAGCAGTAGAGCGCCTGTGCAAACCGCGCTGCAGATAAAGTTTTAGTAGTAGTGTGTCTTGCTCTAAACACGTTACTACTAAAATTCACACTGCTTAGCCGATAGGCTACACATAGTAGTAGCGACCTATATCGAACCGCGCTACCGCTACTCTCTTTGTAGCAGCGCGTTTCAATCTAAACTCGCTACTGCTAAAGGATATAAAATTAAATGGAAAGCAAATAGAAAGGTAATTGGAAATGAAAGAAATATAATAAGGTGAAAGGAAAAAATAAAATGTGAAGAAAACTAAATGAAAAAGGGGGGAAAGAGAAAGGAGTTGCAGTAGCGTGTATCCTAGAACGCGTTGTAGCTAACGTAGCAGTAGCGCGCTTTTTGGAACGGCTACTGCTACTTCTGACTTAACCACGGGGTTCGTCCTTCCCCATGGCCACTTCCCCCAAATCTATCTCTCCACTCTCGCCGCCGCTGTCGTTCGTCGGCCGCTGCGCGCTCTCCGCACACCCTCTACGCCGCCCCGACCCCAGATTCAACGCGGATGCATGTAAGGATGTAAGGATGGAAACGAATCGGATGCGGATGCGGCTGAAATGAGTTAGGGTTCATGTAAGGGTGGAATCGAATCAAATTTCTAAGGTGAATCATAAAACGATTAAAATTTGACCACTTATTTCACTTTATAGTTGGATAATTGGAATATTCGCTACCGCTTTCCACCCCTAGCTTCATCAAATGAGATGGTAATTAGGGCAGTAGTTCCTAGCTACTAACTAGTTAGTAAGAACTAGGTCTAATTAGGTACTAGTTTATTTTTATTTATAGTAAGTTTATTTTTAATAATAACTAGTTGAATTAATAGAACTAGTTAGTAAGAACTTGTTGCTATTTTTTTGGTTAAAGCAATTTTTCCCGCATCGACGTGGACGATGCCTATCCCGCATCCTCATCGTCGAGTCGGCGGAGGACGACACCTGCTTGACCAGATGGGCCATGTCTGGGACTGGGCTCCGCCGGGGTGGTACTGGGAGGCGCTACCTACTGGGGGGCGCAGGTTGGTGAGGAGCCAGCCTGTCGTTGACCCGAACCTTCTTTGGTGGCGGTCGCGTGGGCCAGTGACGGTCCAGAGGCTTGAGGACCCCGCGGAGGTGGTGCGTCACCGTGTCAGTGATCGTTGACCCGAACCTTCTTTGGTGGCGGTCGTGTGGGCCAGTGACGGTCCAGAGGCTCGAGGACCCCGCGGAGGTGGTGTGTCACCGTGTCAGTGAGGAGGACGCGCACGTCCGTCGCTACTTGTTTGCGTTGGAGCACAGGTTCTCCAATACCTGGCAGGTTCTCCAGGGATCTCACTGGAGCTATGATCCCGTGATGGTTCCTTCTTTGTGGGTGTCCACCGCCCGCGCCAATACCCGTCGTGTGCTAGGGTTTTAGTTGTATTAGTGATGTTATATGTATGACACTATTCGGGATGTATTAGTGATAATATTCGACGATGTACAGACGCATGAGATGATTTACTTTTGATTATTGAATGCATGCTAATTTGAGTCCTATAAGATATTTTGAAATGTATATCTTGTGTTGCTCAAATAGGACATGTGCTTGCCCAAGTGGCCGGTCATGTTTGTAGGTTACACCTCCGAGTGGCCTATGTTTTGCCAGAGTGTTGATTCATTTCCGTTCCGGCAAATTTCAGGCGCTCGATATGTCCTATTTTAGCAAAGGTCATGCCATATTTTTCCGTGAATTTTGGCATGACTTGTGCCAGAATATGTAGGAAATATCGAGTGCCCCGGATTCCGTGAATTAATGTTTTAACTATGAGCATAGGAAATGTCTGACGACGAAAAGGATTTCGGTATTTGCAAATACTGCAAAGACGAGCGCGGCCTGTGCGATGGAATCTTCCTAGATGATGATAGGCACTTCAGCATCAAGCTGGACGAGGACTTCGAAGTGGATACAGTAAGTCACAACGACAAGTCTTTTTTCGTAATTAAGCATGACATTTGCTTCATTTGCTTCAACTTATAATTTAAGTATGACAT
Source organism: Triticum urartu (assembly GCF_056163025.1). NCBI lineage: Eukaryota > Viridiplantae > Streptophyta > Magnoliopsida > Poales > Poaceae > Triticum > Triticum urartu. The sequence continues at coordinate 265,583,344 of NC_141876.1, forward strand.
TAAGCATGACAAGTCTTTTTTTACTATTCTACTAGCGTATCCCCTACCATGCAAGAGTTTTTGTATTGGATAAGATAGGTTTCAGTCGTACTATGGAGGAAAAGGAAGTTTACTTGAAGACCGAGCATGGTTATATTTTCCACGCAAAATTATTCAATTCAGACGACTACACCTATTTTGGATGCAAAACATGGCGAGCACTATGCAAGACTTATGCATTTGAGCCTGATATGGTTATCACCTTTGATATTCGTCCGGAAGATGATATTGAAGGTAATACCGACATCTGGGTCGGTGTGCAGACGCCTCCAGTTATACCATTATGTAAGTTTCTCAACCATATTTATGTCTTTGATATTGTTTATTCAAAAATAGTTGACAACTAATTTGTATTGTCAGCTTATCTCGGTGCAAGCAAACATGTCCAGCGCTTGGTAGACAGGACCTACTACTGTCCCGGGGCTGAACTAAACTGCGAGGAGCTAAGTCATTATATTTCATGGCTTGAGGATCTTGATACTGTCAAGACAAATTTTCTTCCTGCATTTAGAAATGTTAGTACTGAAAACGTGCGACCAATAGTGTTCGTAATGAACTACGGTCACATCTATGTAGGAAGGATGGTAAGATTTTTTACTATTTTTCCTCAGTGCATCTTTTCCATACATTATTTTTGAAGGTAAACTTCATCGCTAAGTATGTTACCATACGATGTTCTTCAACAGGGACTCCCGATGAATGTTGTGCCTTATGGGATCGAGACTAAAGGTACCATGAGTATTATTAGCTTATGGACAAGATATCCTACAGGTTACTTTAGTGCATTCAAGATTAGCGACGGATGCTTAATAGTGCAAGACTGGACTAAATGTGTGATGGAGAAGCGCAGAGAAGTACTAGGGGGCAGCAAACAGATGCGCTACCCACGATTAGGAGACAGGTTCATCTGCATGCTCCAACTTGATCAAGGAGGAGAGCCACACATGTTTTATGTTATTTTACCTAAGAGAGAGCAGCAGGAGTGATTAGCTAGCTAGAAATGAGTTTGAGGATGATGATGTGCTACACTATTACTATGATGGTAAAATAGCTAGTGTTGGTGGTAATGACTATGATGGTTATTATTAGCTAGTGTTAGTGGTGATTAAATAAATATTGTTGGTGGTAATGACTATGATGATGATTACATAGCTTGTGCTGGCGGATTAGATTCAAGTGGAGGCAACATGTGGTGCACATCGAAAGTACTACTAGTCCAAACTAGATCAAGTTTGGATTAGTAGTATACTTTTGACATGCACCACATATTGCCTCCACTTGAACCTAATCCACCTTCATTTGACACATTGTTATGGACATAATGATGTAAACCTCATAACTAGTATTGTACCAATATTTGTACGATGGTGCATAAATACACTAAAAATAAAAAAAATAAAAAAGGAATACTAGTAGCGATGGAGAGAAAACACGCTGCCAGTAGTTACATTAGCAGTAGCGTGGGAGTGAACAAACGCTGCAGCTATTTGTCCTAGCAGTAGCGCGTGCGGGCACGCGTTACTTCTAAGCAATAGCTGTAGCGCCTTATTAGTAGCGCGCCTACCCGCGCTACTAGTGAGCACAAAACCAACGCTACTGCTAGGGTTTTCCCTATTAGTGTGAGTGAGCCACAACACTTAGTGAGTGAGGTAGTTGAGAAGGCATGTCAGGCCACTATGATTTCTAACGACTTAACCTCTACTCCGAGTGTGTTTTCTTCTTTGGTGCTAGGTATCCTACATGACGACACGCCTATCCTTCACGAGTCCATACCTCCAACAGAGATGACGATGGCCATGGTGGAAGAAGACGCACCCCCCACATGGTTCCACCAAGACGAAGATGTCCACGCCTTGGTCTTCGACACCTCACCTACAACACATGAGTGATGCTCCAAAGGTAACATAGGTGATGGTGCTTCTCTTGTCCCACTAGTGGACTATCTCACCAATGATTGCTTGCATGATGTTGATCCACCTATTCATATGCTTCATGCTAGTGCGGCTTCTTCATGTCATGACTTACCTATTTATGATGAATATGATGACGAGCATGTCGAGTTGCCTAGTTGTGATGCTATGCTCCATAGGATATCATGTGGAAATTCTATTGGTCACATCATGTTTGGCAATTCATTAAACTTGTCATATGCTATGAGTGAAATCTCCCATGTTGCATCATTTCAATCTCAACATAGTAACTATGCATGCCCCATTAAAATCAATTCCGTTTGCACTTATGGCATATATGACGAGATGATGGTCATTGGCTTTTGTTTTTCATGTGATGATATTGCCATGCTTCCTTTACATGATTTGTGCAATTCATCTACTATGTCATGCCATGATCACATTGTTCCAAATATGCATTGTTTTGGATGTTGTCAATATTCTCCATGTGATGTTTCCATTAATGCTCATGAGGAGACCCCCATAGTTTCCTCATACATATTAGGAGATTTTGATGCATTCCATACTTTGCATGATTCTCATAATTGCTTACACCATATGCATTCCACGCATAACAATGCTCTACATATTTCTCATGACGCATTGCCCAATTTGAGTCTCCATTATGCTATACATCACAACAAACCTATCATGATGGATGACATGTTTCTATATCACGCATCTCATTTATTTGAGCATTGGATATTTTGTGCTAACCAACACAAACACGTGCGCATCATGATGGATGATGTGTACATCTACCACGCACACACAATGTTCCCTTTCTCTTTGTTTTGTGTAGGTACTCATGTATACTCGTCAACCTCTCAATCCCAAGAGTTGACGAAACGAGCTCTTGAGAGCAACGACAACATGGGATCCCGTGAACTATCCTTCCCACCGCTCTCTTCGCGCAACAACTACGTGCATCTCTTTTACTTGGCTCTCACACGGCTATGGGCTATTTACCATTTGTCACCTTATGCCCATTATATCGTGTTCACTTTGCATGTTATGCCTATTTATGTGTATTTGCCATGCAATTGTGACCCTTGCTTGCATTTACCCATGATTCACCATTTTACTACTCATATGTGTATCTGCATGCTTGGTGGAGATCCTTGTTGCTATTGCCATGTTTATCATGTGCCTCATGCTATTGTTGCTTGTTGTGTTGGGAGAGTCATGATGTCCCGTTGCTATTTACATATGGCCTCTGGCAAATAAATTGATGATATTTTGCTCATATCTTGCATTCATGTTTGTGATAGGGAAAACTTTGTTTTTGCCACTCTAGTTTTTGCCAACTTTGCTTATGCCACTCTAGAATTTGACATCTCACTTTTGCCACTCTTAGCTTTTGACAATACATCACAAATGCCATTCCATGGCAAAAACGATAATTTTTCATTTCACTTTTGCCACTCTTAGCTTTTGACATGTATCACAATTGCCACTCTAAAATTTTTGCTTTCGCCACGGAATGGCAAAAGTGATATATTGTCAAAATCTAAGAGTGCCAAAAGTGAAATGTCAAATTCTAGACTGGCTTAAGCAAAGTTGGCAAAAACTAGAGTTGCAAAAACAAAGTTTTCCCTTTGTGATATGTCATGTGCATCATACATGCTCACTATTTGCACACACGACATGATTGCATTGATTCCTTCTAGTATGGTGCATCTTCGCACTACTAGCTTGCTTGACTTGGTAACTATGATTGCTTGCTTTGTCGTATCACCCATGTTCCACTCTTACTTGCTTTCTTGGGTTGATGACATATATGCTTGTGCCTCTCACATGATGCATCTTGTTCATTGTCGCTTGCCTCCAATTGTTGCGTCTATGCTTATTGATACTGGAGACTTGGACACTTTACTTGTGATGCATGCTTGTTTGATTTAGCCTATTGAATTTGGTTGTTCTCGCATCATATGCCTCCATACTATGAAATGCTCCCTTGTCCTTTCTTATGATGAGCATGATGCATGCACTTGTTGGGTATCTTTTCCACACGAATGATAGGTTTTGCATTTCCGCTAACCTCATTTGTTTTTCCGAGTGTTTGTCATGTTCTTTTATTTTGAAGGACTCACAAGGCGATACCATCACGAGAGAACTTGGTCATGTAAAGGCGTACATGGTGCGCGACACCAACATTTTCGACATTCTCATAAAGGTCAACTCCTTCTATTTGCACCATCCTCAAATATGCATATTGGACGGGTCACTCTTTCATTGTTGTTTCATTCTTGTTGTCTACATGGTACATCTCGTGAATGGAGGAGCGACATTGAAGATTGGCTCTATGGACCTTCACATTGAGGAGTGCTCAGACATATTGGATGCACCTTCGAACCTCCACTCATGCCACGGCATCGAGCATTGGTACACCAACACCTCCATATTTGTTGATTGTGCTCACACATGTCATGCTCGATGGACATATCATACACATGACAGATTTGCATCTTATGCATGGATTGACTCACATTATGATTGCCTTGTTGCATCTTGTATTCCCATGTCATCCATGATATATGAGCTTGTGCATTTCCTTAGAAAATTGGTCGTGATCTACCTTGATGGCATATTCATACATCATAGTCATATTGCCCATCATCATTTGCATGATCACATACTCATATTGCGCACCCATTACCTTATTCATGCTATTGATAAACCGTCTCACTATGACATCATTTTGCACCGTGGTTGCATTGATCATATTCACAATACATTTGTGTGCACAATGAATGCTTTTCCTCCCATGAATTCTTTACATCTCATTCCATATCATCTTGATAAGCCTCATGCGCTGTGTCACAAACAATATTACCGAACGGGCTCATTTATACATGATGGACACTTTGTGTGCTTTAACCATTGTATTTCCGAGTGTCGTTTGTGTTTGCTCTTTTTGCATGTATACTACTCCGGCGACACCTTGGAGTACTTGGATTGCGCAACGTCTTCCACTCCATCCAACTACAAGTCCGTCCACGACTACCGTTTCCATGGTGATGTAACAGCCTGGATTTTTGCCCTTTTCTTTTTCCTTTGATTTTCTTGGATTTCCTGTTTTGTTTTGCTTTTCCGTGGCTGTGTGGTTCTGAAACTTGGGAAGATCGTGTCTTCCTAGGTTTCATAGTGGCTTGTCACCCTCATCATCATCCCAATATCATGTCATTTCCATCCTTGACCTAACCCAAAATTCTTTTGTTGGGAATATTCCTTTTCTGATAAAGGAATAACCCTTAAAACCCTAGGTTGTGAAGCAACCTATATTTCTGTCACTCCTAAAATTCCCAAATAATTCTCATAAATTGTTTGGGTTTCATCTTGCTCAAATATGGAAAAATATTTCATTGCCAGGTTCAAAAATAATCCTCCAATAATTATTTTCCTATGCTGTCCTAAATGTCACTTTGCAAAGGAAGTGCTATTTATATTTGCTTGATTGATTGACCACAAACTTCTTGGACTGCTTTTCATGTCCATATAATTGTCTCATGCCAAAATTCAACTCACTTTGCCTAGTAAATATTCTTGAGCAATTTTTCAAAGTTCCTGTCTGAGAGAAGTGATTGTGAAGAAAGTACAAGCTAGGAATATCCAAATGAGTTGAAATTTTGCAAGGTCCTTACTACGGTCAAATCATGACTCTCCACCAAATATGAGATCATGTAACTCATCCATGTGATACCAGTACCAAATCTTTGTTTCTGGTCAGATTTTCAGTTTGTGAAGCAACTATATTTTATATTGCTTAAATTGAGCTGAAACTTTACCAGGACATGCTTCGACATATACCAACTCCTTCCACCAAGTTTTACCTCAATTGGTTAATCCAATTGCCCTGTGTAAGTTTTCCAAATTTCTGTCCAGAATGAAGCTTTGTGAAGCAAGTGCCACTTTGGTATTTCCAAATGGCATGAAACTTTTACAGCAGCTTCATATCATCATATAACCCCTCTCTGCCAAATTTCATATCACAGAGATCAAGTATGTGAGTGCATCATCCAAATCCCGAATTCTGGCCAGTATTGCACTTTCTACTGCAACCACCATCTAGACTCCTCCTCTTAATCTGATTTTTAGTGATCAGCATCACCTTAGCATGTGATCATCATAAGACAAACTAGTTACCACGTTACCTAGCTGGTTTAACCACATAGAGTTGCAAACACCTTCTTACTGATTTACTTTTGAAGCTAAGTGCAAATCTCTTCTTTGCCCCTGGACCGATTTATTTCTTCAGTTGGACTAAGGGCACCAAGTTCCATCTACTGGACAAGGTTGGCCACACCAAAGAGCGCCGCTTGCGCCAGTGCATGTGGTGATCACGCTGACGTCATGGCTGCAGGCGTGCTCTGGCTTGTTCTGGCCACTATGGTCGTCTCCTTCCTCCTCGTCTCGACCTCAAACCTTGTCCAGGAGCTCGCCCGTGCTCAACTGCGTCGCCCTGAATCGCTGCCTCGTCGTGGTTAGCCATCAATGCGTCGCTAGAACAGTGCATGTGCCATGCCCTGCCCCTGACCTCCATTAGAGCACTGCTCAAGCTCGCTTGTGAGCTCCAGAGCCTTCCCCGTGGCTATTTAAGCATGCCCGGAGTCCCTCCGCACCTCACCAGCCTCTCCCCAAGCCTCCTTGCCCACCAGAACCCTCGACCCGCTCCTCTTTTCGCGGGAGTTCTCCATGGCCGCCTCGGCCTCAGCATGATTCCGGCCAAACCAAGCCTCCCCTCGCCGCTCCGAGACGTCCACCGTGTTCCTCTCATTCCACTCAGCAGCCCCACCCCCTCGCCCCTCGCCGGAGCGCCCTGTTTCGCCAAGTACCTCCACTGCCCGAGCTCTCTGTAGCCTCCCTGGTCGCCGCACCTCCCCGCCTCTCCACCACTCTCCGGTGCCTCCTTTGCCTCTGAATGGATGCGGTGCTCCGCCCTGAACCCGCCGGTGCCTGCGCCTTGGCCTGAGGTGGCCGGAGCAGCCCGTTCCATCCCCGGCGCCTGCCCTGCTCCTCTCTGTTCTCATCCCGTCACCACTTCCCCAAGGCATCCCCGCCGTCCCTGCTGCCTCTCTCCGTTGCGGCTGGCCGAGCCGCGCCCAACGGTGGCCTCCGCCTGGCCGGTCTTGGCCGGAGCCGCCTGGGCCCCTCGCCGCGCCCACCTTCTCTGCTTTGCTCCTCTGTCTCCGATCGGGGAGGCAGGAGGAGGAAGAAGACGACCGAGCCTGGCCCTTCCCCTGCGCCTGGACCCCACCTGTAAGCCCCTCCTCCCCCTGGTCCACGTGTTTAAGTGGAGACGTATTCCCAGAAATACGGTTTCTTCTCTGGAAAGCGTACTTTCATTCTACTTCATGAAAAAATACGTTTGCTCAGTCCGAAAACGTATTTCTCCTTATGCGCTTTCTGTTTTTCCTACCAGGGACCCGTTGGTGATAAATTTTTCACAGATTGGTCCCTGATCTTCTACAGCTCATAACTTTTCAACTATAACTCCGATTGAGGTGAAACCAACGCTCACTTCTTTGTATCGCCGAGCTCTATCTTTTGGTGACATTTTCACTAGGTGTTACCATAGTGAAAATGACCATTTTGCCCTTGCCTCTAATCAGCCCCCTTTGAGAACGTACCGTCCGACGTGTCGTTCCGCGGCTTCACCGCACTTCTTCCTGGAGTCTCCGTCACCCCAGGCAAGCCACAATACCCACTTGCATGATAGTCATGCAGTAGCCATGGTTTTCAACTTGAATATTTATTAAATGTTTGCTTGCTTAAAATATGGTTATAGTTGTTTCGATAATGCTTATGGATTCATGCTTACTTTCTTGCTATGTTGTTATGCACCTAGTTGTCATGCCCTGCTAGTTGCTAGTATTCTTTTCATATGCTTATGCTTGCTAGTAGTATATGTTGATGTTGGTAATGGTCTTCGGTGCATGACTACCGTCTGTCCCTGGTACCGTTGTTATGCATGTTCCATTGCATTCAGTTGGTTAAATGCTTGCATGATGGAATTGTTGATATGTTCTTGCATGATGTTTATTGTTGATGCTAGTGGTCATGTTATGCTATGAGTAGTGTTGTACTGGTAATATTCATGCTCTTCATTATGCCATGCTCAGTTGGAGATGATTCATTGTTGATATGGTGGCTAGTTATGTTGCACCCGTTCTTATGTTGATATCATGCTCATACATTGTAATTGTATGATGTTATTTTATCATGGCTCAGCATATTTGCATTCAAGTTTAACCAGATTAAATTGAACTTGAACACCTGTTGGCTGAGTCATGCTGCCACCATATCGAACTGACCAGTGCAACCATGCTTACCTTTATGGGAAGGTCCAAACTGGGTCTATTGTCATGCCTCTCATCGGTGCCTCCAACTAGGGAAGGTTATGGGCGTGCGGTACCCTGGCCCTGTAAGCAGACATAACCTTGTGTGCCCGTTGTTGTTATTATTATGGATCCGGTCCCCGTGAGGGACGTTTGGCCACGACGGTGGTCGTTGTGTCTTTGGTAGACACGGGGCCACCCAGGACTAGCCCAGTTGGGAATGGGTCGGAGTGGATGGGAGAGTATCATGACAATAGATTGGTTTTGTTGGAACAGCGTTGGTCCACCCGAATGGGTGTGCAAGTCCATGGGTTCCGTAGTGTGGGTGCAGTGTACTAACCTCTGCAGAGTGTATATGAAATATATCGATAGCCGCACCCGCTGATAAGGGCCCATTTCCTAGTTGGTCACACTCTGAGTCAACAGTAATAATAATAATGTGCTTAATAACAACCCCGGTTCGATGATGAGATAAGTTGGTTGTGATCGCCGGAAGGATCACCGTTTGAGACCAAGTGTTGGTCAGGGTTGTGATCGCCGGAATGATCACCGTGGTATCGAGGATACTGAGTTGTTGGATATTCGTGATGTTGTGTGAGAATCATGGGTAAAGATCAAGTTCCTTGTTGTCATTTGATGATTACTACGGTATTGTTTATACCAAGCTTGATTTGATCCTGAGATGATCGTGTAATGTTCGAAGTTGGTAAGTGATGCATGTGATGGTTACGAGGTAACCCTAGCAGAATAAATGGTGCATGTAGTGTTATCATGTTGCATGTTACTATCCTCAGATTTATATGTTCATGCCATGATCATGTTGATCTAGCGATATTATGTTGATGTTGTTCATGCCATGTTATCCTGATAATCTCATGATAATTCTTGCTTAACCTGTAATTGCCATGCTGTTGTTTGTCTTGAACGCTTCTGGTTATTGTGAGCTTGCAAGTACATTCAATGTACTAACCTGGCGTGTCATGCCAGTTTGCAAGTCGTGCCTGGATTGCTTGCTTGTATGGTGTTGCTCCCGTGTTCGCGAGCTAGGATAAACGTTCCAGCCAGAGTCCCTGCGGATTGGAGTCCATCATCGCTGTTCATTGTTCCGCTGCCAGTAGTTGTTCCGCTGCTTCTAGTTGTTATGCTGCTTGTATAGAGAAACCGTGGTTGGCGTCGTGTGGCCGTACCGATGTTATTCAGTGTAATATCAGAACCCTTGTATTCGTATTTGTGTTGTAATAGAGAGCTGGTTTGTTCTATACTAAGCAGTGCCATATTCCCGAAGACTTCACCTCGATCTCTGGGCTGGAATACGGGGTGTTCCGGTTTTCTTTGAGCCGGGGTACCACAGGTGATGAGGATCACGATCCAAGGTCGAATCTTTCCCAACGGGGGGAGATGATGCGGAGCATCCCACGTTCATCCCCATGTACACTCCGACTACTCTCCAAGCCCCAAGAGAACATAAGACGAGACCTCAAGTATACGTCATTGGACACAAGGTGAACTTGCTCCTCTCTGAATCGTCACTTACCACATGTAAGACATGGCTACTACCTCAAACATGTGTGCTATGCATGAACAGGAACAAAGAGGAAGCCCATGGACAAGAAGGCGAGGACACCAAGCGTGAGGAACAAGGAGAAGAGTTGCGGAAGAAGCTCCAGCCACTAGATTACCGGTCGGGACCGGACGTCTGGCGCTTGAAGACCCACCGCATGACCGGACCATACGACCGAAGATCCCGCAACCGAGCCAAATGAGCGGACGTCCGATGCCAGCGGACGACCGGCGACCGGACGACCGGCCACCTCCGGAAATCCGGCACTCCAGCGTCCAGGCCAGATCAAGCAGACGTCCGGCCGCCCATGAGCCACCGGACGACCGGTCCTCAGCGGACGTCCGATACCTGTCTGCCCACAGTGTTCGGGCCCGAGGCCCATGTACCCCTTCACTTCGCCCCCTTTTGCACTAAGACTATAAATAGACCTCCTCCTCCTCCTAGTTAGGGTTAGCATTGTATTAGCTCATTTGTGAGATAGAGCTTCGCTCATCCATATCGGATCTACTCCTTGAGAGAGACTGCGGCCCCTCTTCGGGGAAGATCCACCTTGGATTCAAGACCCCTTTACGGGAAGATCCCCTTGTGGATTCAAGACCTACTCACGGAGAAGAACGGGCTACCCTTTGTATCATCCCTTGTTGACTTTGGATCTTGTATCTCCTCTTGTGTTTCAAGGATCTAGCACATGTGTGACTTAATCTTGTTGGTTTGAGTGTTTCCCCTCGTGACCCCCCTCGTGTTTTTCATGTTCTTCGCGGGATCCGCTCCTTTCGTGAAAGATCGGGACACTAGGGTTCTACCCTACATCAGGATCGCATCCTGTATTCATTCTCATCTACATGAAGTTGCAGGTTCCTGCCGTGAACTTGGCTTCGACAAGGGACGAGAAGATTGCATGGCACAGCTATCCCTGACAAGCCAAATAGATAAGTTTTACCTCTTGTCCATCAGTGTTCTGTAAAGCTATAACTTTGCATGAAAAAACCTCGCCTCTCTTTTGAAACTTAGGTACTCCCATCCATGAATCGAACCTTGCTTTAGTCAAGATGGTCGCAGTAGCCTTTGGTAAAAAGGAGCTGGCGGAGGGCTGGCCCCTCTGTCTATCCCCCGGCAGACGTAGCTCTCCGGCAGACAAAGAGGGTGCCAGCAGGATATCCTACCGGGGAAAACTCGTTTATTTTCATTAAAGAGGCACTCCACCTCTGCATGGACATACACATGCACGAGTTCCCAGCAAGGTTCATCTTTTTCACTTATATGCTATTACAAGTACAAGCATTACAGAACACAGAGATGGACTCGAGAGATTACATAATTTGAATTAATATTTGGCAAGTGCCAGCTGATTTAAGATTGAAAAAAGATAAGAACCCTATAACCCCTCTTTTACATTCTCTACTCCCCCTCCCCAGGATATTGAAACAAGAGGGAAAGAAGAATAAAAGGAACACTTAGGAGAGGGAAGCGATGAAGGGGCCGGCAGAGCGGTCATCTGCCACGGTCCGCAGGTGGCGCACACTCAGGAGCTGCGCAAGGTAACGAGCAAGGCCCGTCGCCCCTCCCAAACAAAAAAGGGGAGAGAAGAGGGAAGGAGCAGAAACGATAGCGGCATCGCCCACAACGGGTGGCGCACACTCAGGAGCTGCGCAAGGTAACGAGCAAGGCCCGTCGCCCCTCCCAAACAAAAAAGGGGAGAGAAGAGGGAAGGAGCAGAAACGATAGCGGCATCGCCCACAACGGGCATGCAACACTACCGTCTCTTCGGCAAATAGGAGGGCGCGCCTCTCATTGACAACAGTCCCAAGACCTCTGAGAGGGGCAATGCTGGGATTATCAACAATCTCTAGCCCCGCCTCCCAGCTAAGCCTTGAAGAGACCAAGAGATTCGCCACGCCAAGGACCAGGCTCACTCCCCGAGCGTCAGCACTAGCATGAGGCAACAATAACCCCAAACAGGATCCCGGGGGCTGGCCCCAGTCTCTTCTCTTCGGCATTGCCGGCAGAAGCAGAGAACAAGGGAAGAAGAGGGGGAATGCAAACATGGATGACTCCGCCCTCCTCCACCCCTCCTTTTTATAGGTCGGGTGATGAGGACATCAATACCATTGTTACACCCACAGCCCCTACTGTTACATATACTGGACCAATTACTAGAGCTCGCGCACGCCAATTAAATTACCAGGTACTTTCGTTTCTTGGTAATGATTCTAATGTTCATGAGATTATGATGCTGCCTAAATTGGATACATTTGTTTTGCTTACAAATGAAGGTCCTAGCTTGGAGAAGGATGAACATTGGAGCAAGAACACGAATGGAGTTGATGGCATGCGCAAGGGGATCAAGAACGGAGTTACAAGTGATGATTTCAGGACTTTGAAGCCGCCATAAGGAGTGCATGAAGCCTTGGACGAAATATACAAGATGCCACTTCATAATATTCGTCCATAGGCTATTCTAGGTGCTGCGTCACCTTATTAATGGGCCAGGCCCATGTAATTTCGAAATACTTAAGTATAGGCTATTTTTAGAGTCCGTATGTGTGGGGAAACAAGAGTTAGGGTTGGTTTCGGACCCCACCCTCAAGGGCCACGAAATTCCCCTCTCTTCCTCCATATATACAGCCCTTAGGGCGTCGTTTAGACTTGGGTTTTGTTTAGATTAAAAGTTCGCCATAGCTGCAACTTCGCGTACTTCGTTTGTGTCCAACGACCAGACCAAGACGTCACAGAACCCCACCTTGATCAATAAAGCTTTCATCTTATATTCGCAATATCCAGATTGCAATCTCAGTTTCTTGCTTGTTCTTCGTTTGCTCGCAGGAAACAGGCCCTCGTGGTCAGGTTGATCGTGCTCCGGCGTGGTCAATAACCCCTCGGAAGTTGGTTTAGCGATTGCTAAGGCGCGACGTCTCGCACGTTCGTAGTTGGATCGTCAAGGTCGACTCCCACAGAAAACGATAGCCTCCATCTCATCGAAACATCGGGACACCTTTGCCTCTATCAAGTGGTATTAGATTTCCAGGTTGCTCGGTGAGATTTTACAGTTTTTCGTAGATTAGATCGAGTCTGTTCTTCATACCTACAGTCCACGAAAAAGCCACACAAAAAAAAATTAGGGTTAGTTCATCATATCCGAACCAATCTGAGCCTTTGCATAATCTTTTTAGGGTTTTTGCTTTGTTGAATTTGCGGTTGCATCGTCGTGTCAAGTTGCTGGTCTTAGAGTCTAGTCTTTTAGAGTTTCGAGTTCTGGTCATAAGTTGTCACGCCGCCGCCGCACCATCATCATCGCCCATCTACCACTTTTGCTTATCCGCCACCGCTCTGAATCCTTATCCATATACCACATACCACCACCGCTACCATATACCACCACCGTTGCCATATACCACAACCATATATCCACCACCAATCCGAGTTCTTCTCATATTAGGTTTGTTCTTGAGATCAATCTCAATTCCGATTCGTGTTTCCTTGCCTGCGTAGGTCTCGGAAAAAAAAAGAGAGTCTGGAGACCCCCGGGCAGTTTTTAGGCCAAAATTTTCTCGGGCAAATTTTTTTTCCCTATCCTAATTTTAGGCTTTTCTGAGTCTTTTGAGCCACGTGCCATCATAGTGATTTTTTGTCGCACTTTTTCGTCGTCGCTGCCCTGATTTCCGAAAAAAAAAGTGGAAATTTTTTTTTCGTGCCCATCCTATCAGTTTGACGAGGGAAGAGTTTTGAGACACTCGCCATTATAGTAATTTTTCGCAAAAAAAAAACAAAAAAAAGAGGAGCGCAAAAAAAAAGAGGAGCGCAAAAAAAAAAAGAGGAGCGCAAAAAAAAAGCGAAAAAAAAAAGTTCCAGAGTGTGCTTTTCCCTTATTTACGTGCAGCGCCGTGATTTTGTTAGTGTTCTAGGCTCGCGTCTCTAGCACGGTCTAGCCTAGGACCAGCACAGTACCGTCGTTGAGCGTTTATTCAACTTTGCATCTCTGAATTGATTATTGCTGACCCTTTTTGCTACCATACTATAAGCCTTCCCAGCTCCACATACCTCTACGTCGTGCATTTGACTCTCCCTGGCAATCGCTCTATCCAAGCTTTTGAGAGTTTTGACTACAACGGTTGCCGATCACCGCCTGCTGCTGGGTAAGAACTGGTAAGAATTTGAGATTTGCTTGACGGATTTGTGACACCCGCCACCACCACCTCTTGTTAGTATTCTGTAGGATCATATTCTTGTGTGTTTTCTATTGTTGCTAACCATGGCAGGATCACAAGCCGACGAGACTGACTGGGAGAACATGACGAATCAGGAGTTGCATGATAAATTTCAGCAAATGATGAATGGACAGGTGCAGGATGTGCTAAACAGATTTGAAGAGGCCATGGAGAAGATAGATGACATGGAGAAGACGTTCGAAACAAAGCTCGATGACAGGTTTAATGAATTGCTCGCGCGTCTTCCACCACCACCACCGGCTGCACCTAACGCACCTCTACAACAACAACAACGACGACTACCTACACATCGTGAAACAGCCCTCCGCCGAGCGAGCCGTCTCCCTCTTGCACCTGGCCAAACTGTTGGTGCTGCTGTTGCTACTTCTGTGGCTCCTGCTGCTGATGCGGAGGAGGATGATTTTGCTGGCGATTACGAGGATGAGGTTGATCAAAATCAGAACTACGTGCCACCACCAGCACAGCAACCATCAGGTCGTCCACATGCAAATAATGGCAATGGTAGGGCTCACCCTCAGGTACGAGATCATGACCATCTCCCTAAACTAAAATTGAATATTCCACCATTTGAGGGTAGATATGTTCCTGATATATATCTTACTTGGGAGTTAGAAACTGAACAACGATTTACATGTTTACAATATCCCGAGGAGAGACGTGTTCCTGCTGCTGTTTGTGCATTCACTAGTTTTGCATGTGTTTGGTGGTCTGAGCATTGTAGATTATATCCCATTCCTGCTACTTGGGCTGCTTTGAAAACTGCTATGCGTACTCGTTGGGTTCCACCATATTATCAACGTGAATTACTTCAAAAATTGCAGCGCTTAAGACAGGGAAAAAATTCTGTAGAAGAATATTATCAGGAATTACAAACTGGCATGATTAGATGTGGTATTGTTGAGGAGAATGAAGCTATGCTTGCACGTTTTATGGGTGGATTAAATAGAGAGATTCAGACGATTCTAGAGTATAAGGAGTATACTAATATCACTCGTTTATTCCATCTTGCTTGTAAAGCTGAACGTGAAGTGCAGGATCGACAGGCATTGGCGCGGACTAACTTTTCTGCAGGTCGACCTTCTTCATGGACACCACGTGCATCATCTACTTCCACACATTCTGCTTCACCGGCGCCTCCGTCGGCTGCCACCTCCAACCGTGATACAATAAAGCAGGCACAATCACCACTATCTGCCAAGAGCACACCTTCTAGGCCTGCAAAGAGCTCTTCTTCATCCATGGCATCAACAGGGCAGACACATGATATTATTTGTCGACGTTGCAAGGGTGGAGGTCATTATGCGAGAGAATGCCCATCTAAGCGTGTGATGATTGTTACTGAGGATGGTGGGTATGAGTCCGCTAGTGACTATGATGAGGAGACTTTGGCTCTTATTACACGTGACGAACACGGTGGAGACGATTCTGATCATGAGACGCAATACATGGCTCCTGAAGATGCTGACAGGTATGAATGTTTAGTTGCTCAACGTGTTTTGAGTGTGCAGGTTACACAAGCTGAGCAAAATCAGAGGCATAATTTGTTCCGTACAAAGGGAGTTGTGAAGGAACGTTCTGTTCGCGTGATCATAGATGGAGGGAGTTGCAACAACTTGGCTAGCATCGAGATGGTGGAGAAGATATCTCTCACCACAAGACCACATCCACATCCTTACTACATCCAATGGTTCAACAACAGCGGCAAGGTTAAGGTAACACGTACTGTTCGTGTGCATTTTAGTATCTCTACATATGCTGATTATGTTGATTGTAATGTGGTACCTATGCAAGCATGTTCCTTATTACTTGGTAGACCATGGCAATTTGATAAAAATTCTATTCACCATGGTAGAAACAATCAGTATACTCTTGTTCATAAGGATAAAAATATTACTTTGCTTCCTATGACTCCTGATTCCATTTTGAAAGATGATATTAATAGAGCTAATAAAGCAAAACAGGAGAAAACTAAGAGTGAAAATCAGATTGTGGCAAAAGAATTTGAGCAACAAATGTAGCCTAATAATAATAAACAATCTAGTGTTGCTTCTGAAATTAAATTGAAAAGTGCATGTTTACTTGCCACCAAATCTGATATTGATGATCTAGATTTTAGCAAATCTGTTTGCTATGCTTTTGTGTGCAAAGAGGCATTATTTTCATTCGAGGACGCGCCTTCCTCTTTGCCTCCTGCTGTCACTAACATTTTGCAGGAGTTCGCCGACGTCTTTCCACAAGACGTGCCACCGGGATTACCACCTATTCGCGGGATTGAGCATCAAATTGACTTAATTCCCGGTGCATCATTACCCAACCGTGCACCATACCGTACCAATCCAGAGGAGACGAAGGAGATTATGCGTCAAGTACAAGAACTGCTCGACAAAGGTTATATACGCGAATCCCTTAGTCCTTGTGCTGTTCCTATCATTTTAGTGCCGAAAAAGGATGGTACGTCGCGTATGTGCGTTGATTGTAGAGGCATTAATAATATTACTATTCGTTATCGTCATCCTATTCCTAGGCTAGATGATATGCTTGATGAATTGAGTGGCTCTACAATATTCTCCAAAGTTGATTTGCGTAGTGGTTACCATCAAATTCGTATGAAATTGGGAGATGAATGGAAAACAGCATTTAAAACTAAGTTTGGATTATATGAGTGGTTAGTCATGCCTTTTGGGTTAACTAATGCACCTAGTACTTTCATGAGGTTAATGAACGAATTTTTACGTGCCTTCATTGGACGATTTGTGGTAGTTTACTTTGATGACATATTGATTTATAGCAAATCTTTGGAGGACCATTTGGAACATTTACGTGCTGTTTTTATTGCTCTACGTGATGCACGTTTGTTTGGTAACCTTGGAAAGTGCACCTTTTGCACCGACCGAGTATCTTTTCTTGGCTATGTTGTTACTCCACAGGGAATTGAAGTTGATAAAGCCAAGATTGAAGCTATTGAGAGTTGGCCGCAGCCCAAAACGGTCACACAAGTGAGGAGTTTCCTTGGCCTCGCTGGTTTCTATAGGCGTTTTGTGAGAGATTTCAGCACCATTGCTGCACCTCTCAACGAGCTTACAAAGAAGGATGTACCTTTTGTTTGGGGTACCGCACAGGAAGAAGCCTTCACGGTATTGAAAGATAAGTTGACACATGCTCCTTTACTCCAACTTCCTAATTTCAATAAGACTTTTGAGCTTGAATGTGATGCTAGTGGAATTGGATTAGGAGGTGTGTTATTACAAGATGGAAAACCTGTTGCATACTTTTCTGAAAAATTGAGTGGGCCTAGTCTGAACTATTCTACTTATGATAAAGAATTATATGCTCTTGTTCGGACCTTAGAAACATGGCAACATTATTTATGGCCCAAGGAATTTGTTATACATTCTGATCATGAATCTTTGAAACACATTAAAAGTTAAGCAAAACTGAACCGTCGACATGCTAAATGGGTTGAATTCATTGAGACTTTCCCTTATGTGATTAAACACAAGAAGGGTAAAGAAAATGTTATTGCTGATGCCTTGTCTCGTCGTTATACTATGCTTTCACAACTTGACTTTAAAATATTTGGTTTGGAGACCATCAAAGATCAATATGTTAATGATGCTGAATTTAAAGATGTATTGCAGAATTGTAAGGAAGGGAGAACTTGGAACAAGTTCGTTCTTAACGATGGATTTGTGTTTCGTGCTAACAAGCTATGCATTCCAGCTAGCTCCGTTCGTTTTTTGTTATTGCAGGAGGCTCATGGAGGAGGATTAATGGGACACTTTGGCGTCAAGAAGACGGAGGATATACTTGCTACACATTTCTTTTGGCCAAAGATGAGACGGGATGTTGAGCGTTTTGTTGCTCGCTGCACTACATGTCAAAGAGCTAAGTCACGACTCAATCCTCATGGTTTATATATGCCTTTGCCTGTACCTAGTGTTCCTTGGGAGGATATATCTATGGACTTTGTTTTAGGTTTACCTAGAACAAAGAAGGGGAGGGATAGCATATTTGTTGTCGTGGATAGGTTCTCGAAAATGGCACACTTTATACCATGTCATAAAAGCGATGATGCTGTTAATGTTGCTGATTTGTTCTTTCGTGAAATTATTCGCTTACATGGTGTGCCAAATACTATTGTTTCAGATCGTGATACTAAATTTCTTAGCCACTTTTGGAGATGTTTATGGGCTAAGTTGGGGACTAAGCTGCTTTTTAGTACTACTTGTCACCCCCAAACTGATGGACAAACTGAAGTAGTCAATAGAACATTGTCTACTATGCTTAGGGCTGTTTTGAAGAATAACAAGAAAATGTGGGAAGAATGCTTGCCTCATATTGAATTTGCTTATAATCGTTCATTGCATTCTACTACTAAGATGTGCCCTTTTGAAATTGTGTATGGTTTCCTACCTCGTGCACCTATTGATTTGTTGCCTCTTCCATCTTCGGAGAAGGTTAATTTTGATGCTAAAGAACGTTCTGAATTGATTTTAAAAATGCATGAGTTAACTAAGGAAAACATTGAGCGTATGAATGCTAAATATAAACTTGCTGGAGATAAGGGTAGAAAACATGTTGTGTTTGCACCTGGCGATCTTGTTTGGTTACATTTGCGTAAAGATAGATTTCCTAATCTGCGCAAATCAAAGCTAATGCCACGTGCTGATGGTCCTTTTAAGGTTTTAGAGAAAATAAATGATAATGCATATAAACTTGAGCTACCTGCAGATTTTGGGGTTAGTCCCACTTTTAACATTGCAGATTTGAAGCCTTATTTGGGTGAGGAAGATGAGCTTCCGTCGAGGACGACTTCATTTCAAGAAGGGGAGGATGATGAGGACATCAATACCATTGTTACACCCACAGCCCCTACTGTTACATATACTGGACCAATTACTAGAGCTCGCACACGCCAATTAAATTACCAGGTACTTTCGTTTCTTGGTAATGATTCTAATGTTCATGAGATTATGATGCTGCCTAAATTGGATACATTTGTTTTGCTTACAAATGAAGGTCCTAGCTTGGAGAAGGATGAACATTGGAGCAAGAACACGAATGGAGTTGATGGCATGCGCAAGGGGATCAAGAACGGAGTTACAAGTGATGATTTCAGGACTTTGAAGCCGCCATAAGGAGTGCATGAAGCCTTGGACGAAATATACAAGATGCCACTTCATAATATTCGTCCATAGGCTATTCTAGGTGCTGCGTCACCTTATTAATGGGCCAGGCCCATGTAATTTCGAAATACTTAAGTATAGGCTATTTTTAGAGTCCGTATGTGTGGGGAAACAAGAGTTAGGGTTGGTTTCGGACCCCACCCTCAAGGGCCACGAAATTCCCCTCTCTTCCTCCATATATACAGCCCTTAGGGCGTCGTTTAGACTTGGGTTTTGTTTAGATTAAAAGTTCGCCATAGCTGCAACTTCGCGTACTTCGTTTGTGTCCAACGACCAGACCAAGACGTCACAGAACCCCACCTTGATCAATAAAGCTTTCATCTTATATTCGCAATATCCAGATTGCAATCTCAGTTTCTTGCTTGTTCTTCGTTTGCTCGCAGGAAACAGGCCCTCGTGGTCAGGTTGATCGTGCTCCGGCGTGGTCAATAACCCCTCGGAAGTTGGTTTAGCGATTGCTAAGGCGCGACGTCTCGCACGTTCGTAGTCGGATCGTCAAGGTCGACTCCCACAGAAAACGATAGCCTCCATCTCATCGAAACATCGGGACACCTTTGCCTCTATCATCGGGCGAGGAAGGGCAGCTGCTCCACCAACGGGTGACCACCGCCCTCCTCCGCCAATTCAAGGCAGACAGACCCTCTCCAAGATGCTTTCCCACTCTAGGTGCCTCTGTTACCTACCCCGCACGATGCATGCTGCATACATGGCCAAGGATAAGGGCACGCTATGGGAAGAGTAAACTGGAAGTTTCTACCCCGTGCATTAAAGTCATTCATGGGCCATCACTGGAGCGACCCGACCACTATTGGCATTACACGACGCGCGGGGAAACCGGAAACTGGCCCGAAATCAAGGCTAATGAAGCAGCAACCCCGCCTATGCACTTATTAGGCCCTACCCCGACGACGTTCAGCAGCGCGTTTGGGGCAGGCCCGGGGCTTCTGTCGGTGCAACAAACCTTGGGTCCGTTGCCCAGACTGTGCACAGGCACAAGAACAAGATTGAAGCACCAGCTTAAGTCAGAGATTGAGGGACCAAGAGATTTGAAGAACCCACATACAGCTCAGAGGGACCAAGATCAAGCCAGAGGAGCAATATATCGGCAAGAGAAGGGCCTCCCTTGCCGGGCAGGCGAGCCCGACAAGGGGTGAGGCCACCACCAGAAGCAGGCAACCCCGGCACCCCGGCAGGGTCTACCGGGGCTCGTGGGGGCAGAACCACCCAACCAACCACTCAAGCATGACCCACGCCGTCAATCAGTGCGGCGTCAAGCCGCAGGGTAATTAAGTGGCAGCCATTCGCCACATGGCACCCATTTCCTACAAAAGAAACCCACAGATGACACTTGTCCTGCGACGTGTCAAGAGAACAGGCGTGGAGCTGGCAAGATAGCCCGGGAAGCCTTTCTGGGCAACTAGTGATGTGACACTAAGCGGTGCATTTAATGCACCCTGTCAGCCCGCAGAGTTAGGTTTGATAGCACTGTTCGCTATCATATCATTGGATAATGACTTCTTTGCCATTGTGGTGACCTATTCATCTATAAAAGGAGCCCCATGGCACCCGTACGAGGGGTTGGAAAGTTGGCGAACCCACACCCCTATACGAGCATAGTCTCTGCTGCTCTATGGCAACCCCTACTGGGCAAGTGTATTGTGGTCCACCATCCCCATTCCACCATCAATACACTATAGCATTAGTTGGGTCTTACGCCTCGCGGCAGCCCGAACATGGGTAAATTGCTTGTGTGCTCTATGTCGTGCTGTCATGCGCTGGTCTACTCTTTGCGCAATGTGACGCCCCCCTGCCAAACCAGCATGTGGACTCCTGGTCCCATAGGTGGTCGTGGATATCCCGTGACACCATCGGTTGTCGGACATCCACCAAACGTCCTACCTTACCTGAAGAAACTGAAAAAGTTCAGTTCGACCACCACCACCTCTCCACCTCCACCTCCGCATACGCACTCCGATCCCTTTCGCACTTCCGCATACGCACTCCAAAACCACAAATCATTTCCCGCCCCACCATTCCTTACTCGTTTCACACTCCGACATCATTTTGACACATTTTTCTTTGAGAATTTGAGTTGCGGTTTTCGTTTCCTAACGTGTTTTAGCTACTTAGGGATGGTTCGACATCAACATCACCGCCGCTCATATTCTCCACGGATTCATCATCGACAACAACTGCTCAACAATTTTGACACCCTCAACCGTAAGCAAGGACGGTAATCTCGATGACATCTTGGTCTACTCCTTGCCATTACATTGATAACAACCATAGCCCAATTTTGCGTATCTTACCCACCGAGACTAGCCTTTGAGTATTGCTGGCAATGTTACTTGTGCACATTAGTGATCATACTTCCTATAGCATACATACCATATCATCGTGGTGCATATCTTGGCATCATCTTTTGTGTCACAAAGTTGTCATCGCATACACAATTGCTATCTTGCTTCGTGAAGTTTTGCATGAGAAAGAGTTCGAAAGAGAAAGAGCCAAACAAGCTTTTAAGTGAAAGTGAAAGATAAGCAAAGAGCTTTTAAGCAAGGACCATAGCATCATATTACATTAACATTATCATACTCGATCATCTTGGACCATATCATCAGAATACCATACATAGAGCATACTTGTGATAGAAGTCGTTGCATTTTTGCTTTGTTGGTAGTGCACAAGTCTTCGTACCCGCCTATTGTGTAATCGTGCTAGCGTCTCTTTAGTGTTGTGCAACAAGAGCATTTTCCATGGATTCTATGTTTTGGCTCATTCCTTGGTTCCACGACCCCATTTATCTTTCCGTGTGTGTGTTTTCGTGTACCATATCTTGCTATTGGTCTACTTGTTGCATTTGCAAATTTGCGAATCTTTTCCAAAATTATTGAGGCTCACTAACAATTGCATCAAATTTTGTGCAACCATCCTAACCGAGCTCCACTATAAGCTTTTACTTTTGTAGGTGTGAGAAACCGACAAGAATTGGTACCAATTGTGCTATTTCCTTGTTCCACATTTGAATGATCATTGATACATCTTCAACATCGGCCAAGGTACATTTGGTATAAGTTCTTCTCTTTCGCCCAATTGTGCTATTTGCTTGGAATGACGGATAGGCCAAGTACTTCTACCAACCCACTCTTCATCGGGCAAGACGACGACATGTCCTCCTACGTCACAAAGAGCCACCTCTTTGGTGCACAACGAGCTCTGCATCAAGAGCAACAAAGTAATGAGTGAACACAGTAACAACCTTGCCACCGACTTGCGACTCTCTGAGAAACATACAAGAGACTACTTCGACAACAAGCTCGACGAACACAAACAAGAGAATGATGCAAGAATGGATGAGATTAGTGCTTTGTTGGTCAACCGCTCTTCTACCACTGCGTCCTACTCAAGACAGAGCCACTCAAGTAGACACTCTGACGACACCATCTCAGGCTCAAGTACTCCAACATCAAATACTCTTTGATGTGCCACGCGCCAAGACCATCGAGCAAACCGCAATCCTCTACATGGAACCGATGCTCAAGAGCAACTTCGAGCGCAACAGCATCGACATTGTCAAAACCAAGCTACTTTTGCGCAAGAACACCAAAGCCAACGCCAACAAGAAGAGGAAGAGCGAGCGCGACAACACCAAGATGCACAAGATGCCGTGACACAACATCAAGAACAACAACGACGAGCAGCTCAAGCACTTGAGGCGCAACGTGTCCTTCGAGATTCAAGTCAAGTTGTCGCCACAGGCAATCGGCTAACTCATGAGCACCAAGAAGTGCTTCGCGAGGAAGTTCAAGAAAGAATATATCAAGCTCGCATGCATCGTCAAGTTCCTCAAGCTCCTCCACAAGCTTCACAAGAACCTCAAGTTCACCTAGAGCAAGAAGACAATGGAAATCCTCCAAGACAAGAGCAAGTTGAGGGAGACAATCCTCCTCGTCAAGGACGTCATCATCCCCAACACAATGAAGAGCAATGCTATGACAAGCTAAAGTTCACCATGCCCAAGTTCACCGGAAGCAATGACCCTGAAGAGTACCTTTCATGAGCATTGAAGGTTGAAAAAAATCTTCCGCTTGCACAACTATGAGGAAGATAAGAAGATCACGATGGCATCCCTTGAGTTCCAAGACTACGTCCTCATTTGGTGGGAATTGACTTGAGCGCCGGGAGGCAAGAGGTGAACCACCCATCACAACTTGGGCACAAATGAAGGATGTCATGAGAGCACGTTTCATGCCAACCTACTACAACTGCGACCTCTTCAAGAAACTCCAACTTCTCAAACAAGGAACCAAGAGCGTTGAAGAGTACTACAAGGAAATGGAGATTGCCATGATACGAGCCAATGTCACGGAAGATGATGAGCAAACTATGGCACGTTTCTTGAACAGACTCAATCATCCTATCAAGAAGATCGTCGACTTCCAACCATACTTGAACCTCATCGAGCTAGTGCACCAAGCTACCAAGGCGGAACGTCAAGTGCAAGATGACTTCAAGTATGCCAAGTTCTCATCCAAGTCCTATGGTTTCTACAGCACCCAAGCTTCAACGACTCCAACACCTTCTACCTCAACGAAGACTTCTACAAGCAACAACGACAAGTCTAATTACAAGAAAACTTCGACAACCTCAAGTCGTCCTCCGACAACAAGCAACTTCAAGCCGAGAGCTTCATCATCCTCTACCCCAACCGATGAGAGCATCAAGACAAGTTCCTTCCAATGCTTCACATGCGGGGGCCGAGGCCACAAGTCCTTCGAGTGTACCAACAAACACACCATGATCTTTAACGATGATGGTACATACGACTCCATGAGTGAAGGATAAATGGAAACACTTGAGCAAGTGGCCATGCACCGGGAAGTGAACAAGGATGAAGATGATCAAGTCTTTTGTGCCGAAGATCTGAGCTCAGCTCTTGTTGTATCCAAGGTCTTGACACTTTAACATTAACAAGAATATGACCAAAGATGACATATCTTCCATACCAAGGCCAGCATCAATGGAAGGTCTGTCAAGGTCACCATCGATGGAGCGAGTTGTCATAACTTGGCAAGTGAAGAACTTTGCTCCAAACTCCAATTTCTCAAGATGATGCACCCACATCCCTACAAAGTTCAATGGCTAAGCGACTCCGGCACTATCCAAGTCGAGCATATGGTACAAGTTTCCTTCAAGATCGGAGCTTACGAAGACACTTTGGAGTGTGATGTCGTTCCAATGTCCGTTTCCCACCTACTTCCTGGAAGATCATGGCAATTTGACCGAGGTGTCATCCACAACTGGCCAATGAATCACTATAGCTTCAAGATGAAAGGAAAGGAATATGTGTTACGACCAATGTCTCCAAACGAAGTGATCGTCGACAAGCAAGCCACCCATCGTGGAGAAAATAGTGAGAGAGCAAACCACCAAAGAGAGAGTGAGAGCCACAAGACCAAATTGAGTGCCTCCACGATGAGCAACAAGAAAAACCTAGTCCTATTTGCTACCAAAAGTGAGATGAGAGAAGTGTGCAAGAACCCATCAAGTGTCATGCACTATGTCCTTTTGCGCAAGGACGAGGCACCAAAACATAACACCTCTTACAATCTACCTTTAGTGTTATCTTCTCTATTGCAAGAATTCCAAGACATTTTCCCCGATGAGCTACCTCCGAGTTTACCTCCACTACAAGGCAACGAACACTGAATTGACCTCATTCCCAGAGCACCCCTTCCTAACAAGGCTCCCTACCGCGTCAACCCCGAGGAAACTAAGGAGATCCAACGGCAAGTACAACAACTCATAGACAACGGCCATGTATGAGAAAGCTTGAGCCCTTGTGCCGTACCGGTAATCCTTGTTTCCAAGAAAGATGGTACATATCGCATGTGTTCCGATTGTCTTCCTATGAATGCTATTACTATGCATTATCGTTACCCCATTCCACGCCTAGATGATATGCTAGATGAGCTTAGCGGAGCCACCATTTTCCCTAAGATTGAACTTAAGAGTGGCTACTATCAAATACGCATCCAAGAAGGTGATGAAAGGAAAACCACATTTAAGACCAAATTTGGCTTATATGAATAGCTTGTTATGCCAATGGGTTTATCCGAAGCACCCGGTACTTTCATGCGAGCCATGCATTTTGTTCTTCGACCCTATATTGGTGTATTTGTTGTGGTGTACTTTGATGATATTCTTCTCTTTAGCAAATCCCTCAAAGATCATGCAACCCATCTTAGAACCGTGTTGCAAACTCTTCGAAAAGAGCGCCTTTATGCTAATATGGACAAATGCCTTTTCAGTGTTGATAAGCTTGTTTTCTTGGGTTTCGTGGTGTATTCTTAGGGTGTGCATGTAGATGAATCTAAGATCAATGCTATTAAAGCTTGGCCCCAACCAACTAACTTGCAACAACTACATAGTTTTCTTAGTTTAGCCAGTTTCTATCATAGATTCGTTAAGGATTTTAGCACCATTGCTTCACCTTTGCATTCTTTGAGTAAGAAAAATGCACCATTTGTTTGGGGACCGTCCCATGATACCGCATTAAATGAGCTTAAGAATTTTCTTACACATGCTACTTTGCTTGCTTTACCCAACTTTGATAAACCATTTGAGATTCATTGCGATGCTAGCGGTTATGGCATAGGAGGTGTGTTAATGCAAGAGAAGCGCCCTATTGCTTTCTTTAGTGAAAAACTTTCCAGAGCGCAACTCAATTATCCCATCTATGACAAAGATCTATCTGCTTTAGTGAGAGTCTTGCATGTTTGGGAGCATTATCTCCATCCTCATGAGTTCATTCTTCACACCGATCATGAAAACACTTAAGTATCTTAAGGGTCAAACTAAGTTGAACAATCGTCATGCTAAATGGAGTGAATTCATTGAGTCGTTTCCTTTTGTCATCAAGTATATTAAAGGTAAGGAAAATGTTGTGGGGGATGCTCTTTCCCATAGATGCATTCTTGTTACCCAACTTGAATTGAATGCCATAGGCTTTGAGCACATAAAAGACTTGTATGCGCATGATACTACTTTTGCTACTCCTTATGCTAAATGCTTGACGCATACGTCTTGGGAATGCTATTACATTAAAGATGATTATCTTATGAGAGCTAACAAATATTGCATCCCCGAGTCTTCTCTTCATTTGTTACTTTTGCAAGAATCTCAGGGAGGAGGACTAATGGGACACTTTGGACACGACAAGACATTTGCAACGCTCTCCAAGAACTATTTTTGGCCCAAGATGTTCCGCGACGTCTCACGCTTCACCAACTAATGTTCTACATGTCGCAAAGCTAATTCTAAAGATCAATCTCATGGCCTCTATATGCCCCTTCAAATTCCATATCACCCACGGGAGGATATTAGCATGGATTTTGTGCTTGGTTTACCTAGAACAAGAAATAGAAAGGATTCTGTGTTTGTTGTTGCGGACCGATTCTCTAAAATGGCACATTTCATACCATGCAGCAAGATAGACGATGCTTCACATGTTGCAAATCTTTTTTGTAGGGAAATCTTGCGCCTACATGGAGTGCCAAAGACGATTGTCTCGGACCACGACGTCAAGTTCTTGAGTTACTTTTGGAAGACCGTATGCGCCAAGCTCAGAATCAAACTCTTGCTCTCTTCGGCATACCATCCCCAAACCGACGGCCAAACAGAGATGAAGAACCGAACGCTCTCCACTCTACTATGCGTATTGATCAAGAAGAACATCAAGGAGTGGGAAGAGTGCCTACCCATTGTTGAGTACACCTACAACCGCGCAAGACATTCGACTACCTACAAGTCCCCCTTCGAGGTCGTCTACGGTTTCAACCTGTTGTCCCCATTGGACATTCTTCCTCTACCACTTAAAGAGCGCATCAACATGGACGCGAGTGCACGAGTGAACTATCTCAAGAAGATGCATGAAGATACAAGGCACACCATCGAGCGCCAAGTACAATGACTCACGACCAAGCACAACTTCAACAAGTAACCCATGATATTCAACATTGGTGATCTCGTGTGGCTACACCTTTGCAATGACCGCTTCCCCAATGAACGCAAGTACAAACTTCTACCATGAGCCGATGGACCCTTCAAGGTGCTATCACGCTACAACAACAACACTTACAAGATCGACCTCCCACGCGACAAGTACAACATGAGCGACACCTTCAACGTCAAGGATCTCTCGCCCTACCATGGTGATCAAGATTTCGATCTGAGGTCGGATCTTTCCCTAGGAGGGGAGATGATGCGGAGCATCCCACGGTCATCCCCATGGACGTATCGACATATCCCATGACACAACTTGGACCAATGACAAGATCTCGGGCAAAGGCTATCGGAGATAAGGTGAACTCGCTCCTATATGAACTACTACTTTCTACACATGCGACATGGCTACTACCTCAAGCAGAGACACTATGTGTGATCAGGTACTTGGAGGAAGGCCACGGAGCAGCTACATCCAACGGACAAGACAACGAGGACACCAAGTATGAGAGACAAGAAGAAGAGGTGCAAAAAGAGCTACAGCCACCGGACGACCGCTCCAGACCGGACGTCCGGTCCCTAAAGGCCACGCCAGCCAGAAGAAGCTAGGCTAGTGAACACTACAGCAGCCGGAAGTTCGTCCAGGATCGGACGACCGACAACTCCCAGCGACCGGATGTCCGGGCTCCACCGGAAATCCGATGGTCCCCAACAAAATGAAATCAGCTGAAGTCCGAAGTGACTGGACGACCGACGACCGGAAGACTGGCCGTCTCCGAAAATTCGGTGCCACTTCAACCGAGCCGAAATGACAGAAGCCCGGCGACTTTTGGACGTCCGGACGCCCGCGAGCCACCGGATGACCGGAACCCACCGGACGTCCGGCACTTTTCTGCGCACAGTTTCGGGCCCGAGGCCCATGTACCCCTTCATTTCGCCCCCATTTGCACTAAGAATATAAATAGACCTCCTCCTCCTCCTAGTTAGGTCAGCGTTGTGATAGCTCATATGTGAGATAGAGCCTAGCTCATCCATCCAGATCTACTCCATCGAGAGAGACCGTCACCTCTTCGGAGAAGACCCATCTTGGATTCAAGGCCCCTAATGGGAAGACCTTCAAGACCCCCTCACAGAGAAGAATGTGCTACTTGTATCGTCCCTTGTTGATTGTGGATTGTGGATCCCTTTTGTGTTTGGAGGATCTAGCATATGTGTGACCGAATCTTGTTGGTTGAGTGATTTCTCTCGTGTTTTTCTCCTCGTGCTCTTTGTGTTCTCCGTAGGATCCCCTCCATTTCGTGAAAGATCGGCCATCTAGGATTCTACCCTACATCACGGTCCTTGCGAAGGTGTAGCCACACAAGATCTCCAATGTTGAATACCATGGGTCGCTTGTTGAAGTTGACCTTGGTCGCGAGTCGTTGTACTTGGCGCTCGATGGTGTGCCTTGTATCTTCATGCATCTTCTTGAGGTAGTTGACTCGGGAACTCACGTCCATGTTGGTGAGCTCTTGTAGTGGTAGAGGGAGAATGTCCAATGGGGACAATGGGTCGAAACCGTGGACGACCTTGAAGGGGGACTTGCTGGTAGTTGAATGTCTTGTGCGGTTGTAGGCTTACTCGGCGATGGGTAGGCACTCCTCCCACTCCTTGATGTTCTTCTTGATTAACACGCGTAGTAGAGTGGAGAGTGTCTGTTTCGTGACCTCCGTTTGGCCATCGGTTTGTGGATGGTATGCCGAAGAGAACAAGAGCTTGATTCCGAGCTTGGCGCATAAGGTCTTCGAAAAGTAACTCAAGAACTTGACGCCGCGGTCCAAGATAATCATCTTTGGGACTCCATGTAGGAGCACCATTTCCCTACAAAAGAGATTGGCAACATATGAAGCATCGTCTATCTTGTTGCATGGAATGAAATGCGCCATTTCAGAGAATCGGTCCACAACAGCAAACATGGAATCTTTGCCATTTCTAGTTCTAGGCAAACCGAGCACAAAATCCATACTAATATCTTCCCATGGGTGATATGGAATTGGAAGTGGCATATAAAGTCCATGAGATTGAGCTTTAGACTTAGCTTTGCAACATGTAGAGCATCAGTTGGTGAAACGTGAGACATCACAGAACATCTTGGGCCAAAAATAGTTCTTGGAGAGCATAGCAAAATGTCTTGTCATGTCCAAAGTGTCCCGTTAGTCCTCCATGAGATTCTTGCAAATGTAACAAATGAAGAAAATACTTGGGAATGCATAGTTTGTTAGCTCTCATAAGATAATCATCTTTGATGTAATAGCGTTCCCAAGATGTATGCGTCAAACATTTTGCATAAGGAGTAGCAAAAGTAGGATCATGCGCATACAAGTCTTTTATGTGCTCAAAGCCAATGACATTCAATTCATGTTTGGTGACAAGCATGCATATGTGGGAAATAATCCAAATGTTTGACGCATACATCTTCGCACTCACAATTTCTGATAATTCTACTCACCACGCCACAACATTTTCCTTACCTTTGATGTATTTGATGACATAAAGAAATGACTCAATGAACTCACTCCATTTAGCATGACGCTTGTTCAACTTAGTTTGACCCTTAAGGTATTTAAGCGTTTCATGGTCGGTATGGATGATAAATTCATGAGGGCAAAGATAGTGTTCCCATTCATGCAAAACTCACACTAAAGCATATAGCTCTTTGTCATAGATTCGGTAATTGAGTTGCACTCTGGAAAGTTTTTCACTAAAGTAAGCTATGGGGCGCCTCTCTTGCATTAACACACCTCCTATGCCATTACCACCAGCCTCGCAATGAATTTCAAAGGGTTTGTCAAAGTTGGGTAATGCAAGCACGGGAGCATGAGTAAGAAAATTCTTAAGCTCATTAAATGCGCTATCTTTAGATGATCCCCCAAAAAAGGGTGCATTCTTCTTACTCAAATCATGTAAAGGAGATGCAATGGTGCTAAAATCCTTAACAAATCTATGGTAGAAAACGGCTAAACCAAGGAAGCTACACACTTGTTGCAAGTTGGTTGGTTGGGGCCAAGTTATAATAGCATTGATCTTAGATTCATCAAAATGAACACCCTTAGAAGACACAACAAAACCCAAGAAAATAAGCTTATCAACACCAAAAAGGCATTTGTCCATATTAGCATAAAGGTGCTCTTTCATAAGGGTTTGCAACACGGTTATAAGTTTGGTCACATGATCTTTGAGAGATTTGCTAAACACAAGAATATCGTCAAAATAGACCATAACAAATACACCAATATAGGGTCAAAGAACAAAATGCATGACTCACATGAAAGTACCCAGTGCTTCGAATAAACCCATTGGCATAACAAGCCATTCATATAAGCCAAATTTGGTCTTAAATGCGGTTTTCCATTCATCACCTTCTTGGATGCATATTTGATAGTAGCCACTTTTAAGATCAATTTTAGAGAAAATTGTGGCTCCGCTAAGTTCATCTAGCATATCATCTAGGTGTGGTATGGGGTAATGATAACACACGATAATAGCATTGATAGGACGACAATGAGAACACATGCAATATGTACCATCTTTCTTGGGAACAAGGATTACCGAGACGGCACAAGTGCTTAAACTTTCTCATCGATGGCCATTGTCGATGAGTTGTTGTACTTGTCGTTGGATCTCCTTAGTTTCCTCGGGGTTGATGCGGTAGGGAGCCTTGTTAGGAAGGGGTGCTCCGGAAATGAGGTCGATTCGGTGTTCGTTGCATTGTAGTGGAGGTAAACCCGGAGGTAGTTCATCAGGGAAAATGTCTTGGAATTGCTGCAATAGAGAAGATAACACTAAAGGTAGATTGTGAGAGGTGTTAGCTTTTGGTGCCTCGTCCTTGCACAAAAGGACATAGTGCATGAAACTTGATGGGTTCTCACACACTTCTCTCATCTCACTTTTGGTGGCAAATAGGAGTAGATTTTTCTTGTCGCTCATCATGGAGTCACTCAATTTGGGCTTGTGGCGCTCACTCTCTTTTGGGTGGTTTGCTTTCCCACTATTCTCTCCATGATGGGTGGCTTGCTTGTCGGTGATCACTTGGCTTGGAGACATAGGTCGTAGTACGTACTCCTTTCCTTTCATCTTGAAGCTGTAGTGGTTTGTACGCCCGTTGTGGATGATGCCTCGGTCAAATTTCCATGGCTGTCCAAGAAGGAGGTGGCAAACGGACATCGGAATGACATCACACTCCAATGTGTCTTCATAAGCTCTAATCTTGAAGGAAACTTGTACCATATGCTCAACTTGGATAGTGCCGGAGTCGCTTAGCCATTGAACCTTGTAGGGGTGCAGGTGCTTCATCTTGACCAATTGGAGCTTGGAGCATAGTTCTTCACTTGCTAAGTTAGGGCAACTCCCTCCATCGATGATGACCTTCATGGACCTTCCATTGGTGCGGGCCTTGGTATGGAAGATATGGCATTTTGGTCTTCGTCTTGTTGATGTTGAAGTGTCAAGACCTTGGAGACAACAAGAGCGGGGCTCGAATCTTCATCACAAAATACTTGATCATCTTCATCCTCGTTCACTTGCCGGTGCATGGCCACAGTCTCAAGGGCTTCCATTTCTCCTTCACTCATGGAGTCATATGTACCATCGTCATTGAAGATCATGGCGTGTTTATTAGTACACTCGAAGGACTTGTGGCCTCGACCGCCGCATGTGAAGCACTTGAATGAACTTGTCTTGATGGTCTCATCGGTTGGAGTAGAGGACGATGAAGCTCACAGCTTGAAGTAGCTTGTATTAGGAGCATGACTTGAGGTTGTCAAAGTTTTCTTGTAGCTTGACTTGTCGCCGTTGCTTGTAGAAGGCTTCATTGAGGTAGAAGGTGTTGGAGTCGTTGAATCTTGGGTGTTGGAGAAACCATAGGACTTGGATGAGAACTTTGCATACTTGAAGTCATCTTGCACCTAACGTCCCGCTTTGGTAGCTTGATGCACTAGCTCGATGAGGTTTGAGTATGGTTGGAAGTCGGCGATCTTCTTGATAGGATGATTGAGTCCACTCAAGAAACGTGCCATAGTTTGCTCATCATCTTCTGTGACATTGGCTCTTATCATGGCAATCTCCATTTCCTTGTAGTACTCTTCAACGCTCTTTGTTCCTTGCTTGAGGAGTTGGAGTTTCTTGAAGAGGTCGCGGTTGTAGTAGGTCGGCACGAAACGTGCTCTCATGACATCCTTCATTTGCGCCAAAGTTGTGATGGGTAGTTCACCTCTTGCCTCTCGACGCTCAATGACTTGTTCCCACCAAATGAGGACGTAATCTTGGAACTCAAGGTATGCCATAGCGATCTTCTTCTCTTCCTCATAGTTGTGCAAGCGGAAGATTTTTTTCAACCTTCAATGCCCAGGAAAGGTACTCTTCGGGATCATTTCTTTTGAAAAACTTGGGCATGGTGAACTTTAGCTTGCCGTAGCGTTGCTCTTCATTGTGTTGGGGTCGGGGATGATGACGTGGATGATGCCCTTATCGTGGAGGATTGTCAACCTCATTGTGCTCTTGGCGTGGAGGGTTTTCAACCTCATGTTGCTCTTGGTGAACTTGTGGTTCTTGTTGAGGAGCATGCGGAACTTGAAGATGCACTCGAGCTTGATAGTTCCTCTCTTGAACTACTTCGTGAAGCGCTTCTTGTTGCTCATGCGTTCGACCGTTGCGGTCGGCGATGGCGCAACTTGTGTCATGAAGGGCACATTGGGCCTCAAGTGCTTGTACTTCACGCCGTTGTTGTTATTGTCGGAGCGCCTCAGCGTCTTGCTCCTCTAGATGTTGGTGCGCCCGCTCTTCCTCTTGTCGGCGTAGGTGTTGCCGTTCTTCTGCTTGCGCCAAGGTAGCTTGGTTTTGGCAATGTCAATGTTCTTGAGAATCGGTGTCATGAAGAGGATTGCGATTTGCTTGACATTCGTGGCACGTGGCTCGACGAAGAGTGTTCGATGTTGGTGTACTTGAGCCGGAGATGGTGCCGTCGGAGTGTCGACTCGAGCGGCTCCGTCTTGAGTAGGACACCGAGGTAGGAGAGCGGTTAACCATCATGCTGGTTCGAATATCCTCCTTGAGAGATGCCATGGATGTGTCGAAGTAGTCTCTTGTACGTTGCTCGGATTGTCGTAAGTCGGTGGCGAGGTTGTCGATGCTATCTCCCAAAGCTTGTTCTTCTTGGTGCAAAGCTCTTTGTGCACAGAAGAGGTGGCTCTTGGTGACATAGGAAGTCATGTCGTCATCTTGCTCAATGAAGAGTGGGTTGGCAGAAGAACTTGGCCTATCCATCATTCCAAGCAAATATGTGAGTGGGAGAAACAGAAGAACTTATGCCAAATGTACCTTGACCGAAGTTGAAGATGGGTCAATGATCACTCAAATGTGTAACAAGGAAATAACACAATAGGTACCAATTCTTGTCGGTTTCTCACACCTACACAAGTAAAATCTTATGGTGGAGCTCGGTTAGGATGGTGGACATTTTTTTGATGCAATTGTTAGTGAGCTTCAATAATGTTGGAAAAGATTCACAAATTTGCAAATGCAACAAGTAGACCAATAGCAAGATATCGTACACGGAAACACACACACAGATAGATAAATGGGGTCGTGCAACCAAGGAATGAGCCAAAATGTGGAATCCACAGAAAATGCTCTTGTTACACAACACTAGAGATACGCTAGCATGATTGCACAATAGGCGGATACGAAAACTTGTGCACAACCTACTAAGCAAAAATGCAACGACTTCTATCCCAAGTATGCTCTATATATGGTATTCCGATGATATGATCCAAGATGATCGAGTATGACAATATAAATGTAGTATGATGCTATGGTTCTTGCTTAAAAGCTCTTTGCTTATCTTTCCCTTTAACATAAAAGCTTGTTTGGCTCTTTCTCTTTTGAGCTCTTTCTCATGCAAAACTTCACGAACCAAGATAGAAATTGTGTATCTGATGACAACTTTGTGACACAAAAGATGATACCAAGATATGTACCAAGATGATATGGAAAGTATGCAATGGGAAGTATGACCACTAATTTGCACAAGTGATGTTGTCGGCAATACTCAAAGGCTAGTCTCGATAGGTAATGTGATAACCTGGCTTATTAGGGATGATAGACTACTCATGTCAATAAGGAATTCCTTCTTTTCCGGAAGCCCATTCGGACAGAACTCCAAAGTTAGGCGTGCTCTGCTTGGAGTAATTTCAGGATGGGTGACCGACCGGGAAGTTGCTCCCGGGTGCGCACGAGTGAGGACAAAGTGCGTAGAAAAGACTAGTATTGATCCGTGGGGCCAGTCTAGATCCCTCCAGGAGTAACGACCACCGAAGGGTGTGTCCGGGGCGTTACAAGTTGGTATCATAGCCGACCCTTGTGGTTACACGGATGTTTGCGGACAGGTGCGTGGTCTTGTTGTGCATGACGTTTGTGACCCATCTTGGCACATGGCATGGCACATGTGCCGGACTGGATGCACAGACGTATGTGCCAAGAGGGAACGTTCTTGTGGCCCCACGAGGACGTCGGTTTCTCTGAGTGGAGGTGTATGTGATAGCCTGGCTTATTATGGATGGTAGATTACTCATATCAATAAGGAATTCCTTCTTTTCCGGAAGCCCATTCGGACAGAACTCCAAAGTTAAGCGTGCTCAGCTTGGAGTAATTTCAGGATGGATGACCGACTGGGAAGTTGCTCCCGTGTGCGCACGAGTGAGGACAAAGTGTGCAGAAACACTACTAGGGAAAACCTTATACACAGAATATTAGCAGCAACGCGGCACAAAAAGAAGCGCTACTGCTAATTAGCAGTAGCACGGTCAAGGGAAACGCGCTACTGATGCGCATTTAGCAGTAGCGCTTGGGGGCTAAACCGCGCTGCTACAAAAATTCACCGACAGTAACCAACACCCTAAGTTTAGCAGCAGCGCGGAGTCGCGGGGTGCGCTACTGCTATAGAAATAGCAGTAGCGCGCTTTTTGCTCAGGTCGCTGCTACTAATTTTGAAATTGTCCACATGGTTGGCCCCGTTTAGTAGTAGCACGGGCGAGAAACACGCGCTGCTGCTATGCTATTAGTAGTAGCGTGTTTTCGCTCCTGCGCTACTGCTAAGTTGCAGGACCCCACCACCTTTTTCCACCCACCCATCCTCCCCTCCCCCATCCTCCCTTTCCCCTACCTCCCATCCTCCCTCTCTCACTCTTCTTCTTCCTCAATACTTCTTTCCCATTACTCTCCCTCTTCTACCTACCTTTCTCTCTCTTCATTACTCCTAGCTAACTACGCACCACCTCCATTAATGCATCTCCTTTCTCTTTTTCCTTCCCCCTCCACTAGTTGAAGTTGTCTCCTCCCAAATTAGCTAGCTAGGTAGATGTAGCATTTAGTTAAGTGACCTATTTGCCCCCTAACTAGATCTATCTTTGTCAAGAAGAGCTTTGTGCACTTTGATCTCCCTACATCATCATCTCCACCGTGTGCTCAATCTCTAGATAAAGGTGATTACAATTTCATGCTTTTGCAAAATGGAAATATGTGTATGTGTGCGTGATATGATAATTGGGAAATATGATGGAAATTGTGTGTGTGGCTTGAGTTGACGCCAAATTGTGCTTTTGAGTTGCCTATGTTTTGCCGAAATGTCGATTTATTTCCGTTTCGGCGAATTCTGGGCAAACTCTAGATCTATATGTCCTATTTTTAGGGAAGGTCGTGCCGAATTTTTGTATGACTTTGATGCATGCATGCATTTTTATAATCAATTTGTTTATTATTACCATGCAGATGTTCATGATGGTCAGTGGAACGATGGTGGACAGGTGGTTGCGGTCGGCGGTGCAAGACATGAAAGAAAATAACCAGACAGAGGTTTTATGTCCGTGTCGATAATGCAAAGGAATAGTTTGGCTCGACCCCTATGACGATGGTCGTGTCAAAGCACACTTGCTCATGACTGGTTTCATGGATGGCTATACTCGATGGATAATTGAAGATGAGGATGACGATGTTGAGGACGCCGACGGGGCAGGCAATGACGACACGGGGCAAGACGAAGAGATGATCGATAATGGCAGCGGAGAAGAGGCCAGACATGGCAGCGGAGAAGGAGCCAGACATGGCGGATGAGAAGGGGCCGGACATGGCGGCGGAGAGAACGTGGACCCCACGCAGCAGAGTTCATCGGTACTAAGTTCAATCGTGTGGGAACCTCATGTTCAAGCACTGCTTCGCAAGGAGACGAGTACTGAGAGAACTCCTTCTAGAGAGGAGGCTAAGCTGGAGCAACTGGTGGTAGACTCGAACACCCCATTGTATGATGGTTGCAATCCTGAGGTGACCTGCTTGAGTTTCATGCTCCAGCTCCTGAAGACGAAGTCTAAAAACAAATGGACCAACACTAGCCTCGATGAGCATCTCAAGTACCTAAAGGATGTTCTTCCCGCGGGGAATCTATGTCCTACTCGTGTTGATGAGCCCAAGAAGATCGTGTGCCCTCTTGATCTGCCGCATGTTAGATACCATGTATGCATCAATGATTGCATAATTTATCAGAAGGAGCACGTGGAAAAAACAAGTTGTCCGGTGTCCAATGCTTCTCAATATAAGAAGGATGGGAAGAAATGTCTGCATAAAGTTGTATGGTACTTACCGATCACTCCCCGTCTCCAGCGGTATTTTGTCGATCCGAAGGAAGCAAAGCTAATGTGCTAGCACGCGGAGAGGAAGAAGCCCGACGATGGAGATGATCCGAAGCTAAGACATGTCAAGGATGGAAGCTAGTGGAGAGCGTTGAACAACTTCTGTCGGTATTTTGAATGTGATGCAAGGAACATCGTGCTCGGCGCGTGTACCGATGGCATGAATCCGTTTGGCAACCAGAACACCAACCATAGCACATGGCCCGTGTTTTATGGATGTACAACCTCCCCCTGGTTGTGCATGAAATCGAAGTACATTCACATGAGCATGCTTATTCAAGGGCCGAAACAACTGTGAACGCTATCGCAAAAAACAAGCCATGGGTACACGCTAAGCACGTGACACAATGGTTCTTCATAACCGACCCGCGCAATCCCAGCTGTGTTGTCATGAGGAGAGGCAAAAGGAACATCATTGGATGGATGGAGTTGCCAACGAGGAAGACTACGATCAGTACGACAATCCAATGAGGGAAGATGACGATGATGATGAAGTATACGTCAAAAGAAGAATCGGTACTACATTACCTAAGAAAAATCATACTCCATGGAAAAGGCAAAGTCACAACGAGGGGCTCAATTATTCTTCAAGGAACAAGAAGGGAAAGAAGCTGACTCAAAAATGAAAACGTCAACGCTGAGGAACCGTATGTTATCGGTCAAATGACGTAATATATATGTTCCTATTTTGTATACACACCTAGCCATTATTATGCATGGGTCGAATGATGTAATATATATGTTCCTATTTTGTATACATATTTAATCGTCAAATGATGCAATATATATCGCCTTCCCTTCGTTCACTGCTATCGGAAAAAAAGTGAGAGAAAGTAAAGGAAAATAAAATAGAAGGAAACAAATAGGAAAACTGTTATATATAGGTACTGGTTATAGCAGCAGCGCTTTTGTGAGAAAAGAACTACAGCTAGTCAAGATAGCAGTAGCAATTTTTACACGAAAGTGCTATAGCTACCTGAAGTAGCTATAGCGCGTTTTGCCTAAACGCGCTACTGCTATGCCCACTTAACCCCCAAAATCCCCGCTCCTCCCTTCATCCCGCCTCTTTTCCCACAAATCCCCACGCTCTCCTCCCCGTCGCGCCGCCGGAGCCCTGCCCTCGCCGTGCCTCTGCGCTCGCCCCCGACCGACCCCGACACCGGCTCCGGCCCCCGACCCCGACCCCGACCGACCCTGACCCCGACCCCGGCGCTTGACCCCGACCCCTCCCAACCTCGGCCATTGTCGGGCCTGCACCCTCTATAAGCCCCCCACCGCTCCTCCTCTCTCTGGTAGCTAGGTTTTTTTGGTTAATTTACTTAGGTTTTAGTTAGGGTAGATGGTTAATTAGGTTATATATTTAGTTAGGGCAGATGTGATATGTGGACATGTGATGTTTTGGACATGTCATATTTGGAATTTGGACATGATGATTATGTGCAGGGTAAATGATCTGAGTGGCCTATGTTATGCCAGAATGTTGATTCATTTCCATTCCGGTGAATTTCAGGCCCTCGATATGTCCATTTTTAGCAAAGGTCATGCCGACATTTTCCGTGAATTTTGGCATGATTTGTGCTAGATAGATTTCTTTTTATGCCATTTCTCATTTTTTTCATAGTTTTACAATTAAACGAGGAGACTTAATCATACGAAACATGTCGAAGAACGAAGAAACTTGGCCTTCTGACCAAGATGCAGACGAGATAGATTATGAGGGTGAACAAGAGTACCTCGACTATTTGACTGCTAAGATGATATTGTTGCAAAGTCAAGGTTTGCAGGTCGGCCTCGATGATGGTACCGAGGGCAACATCGACACAGCCGGCGCTGGCACCGATGAGGCCCAAGTGGGACACCCCTCTCAACCGGGCCTTGATAGAACTTAAGGGATTCCCTTTGGGCCAGCGGCCGCAATATTTTATTTTACAGACTATGGACCAGGAAATTGTCCTCCTGCCTTATCATCCAAAGTAAGTCAGTTCTGGACAACCCTCTCGTACATTTCAATAATTCCTTCTCGCTCATATGGAGAATAGTTCAAGGTGTCTTTTCCCTGCAGCAATGGGTGAGCCGTCCTTATCGTTCTTTACCCGCGAGTCTCCCACGCCGTGTATTTCGACCCTTCCAGAGACTACGAGAAGAAGGACTATACCCACATAATGAATATTCTAGATGATGCTCTCCAAGGCTTCAGCATTAGAGGTGGCCATGTGCAAATCAGGAAACAAAGGAGCAAGAAGATGGGTTTCGCGCATAAAACTAACTTCTGCTGCATCCATGTCCCAAAACCAAGCAAGAAAGATGGATTCTACATCCTCCATCTCATGATTGATTTCAACACAGATCACCAAAAGCTTCATATGACAACCAGACACGATGATCATATCCGAAAGTGGGTAGAATCTCATGGAGAAGCGGATTATAAACTTAGATATGACTTCTTTCACATCCAAAGGGACATTGCAACGATCATCATGAAAGAAATCGTCGATGAGAAGGGGATGTTCCACCACGGCCCTATATCGCGAGCTGACGTCCGAACTCGCATAGGCATGCAACATCAGGACGTCACACCATTCAAGAAGCTAGGGTCCATCCTCGATGATATGGAAGGATGGAACTTCTAGTGATTTACGATGCCGATGATGATGATATGTGTCGGTTGAACTTGTATACTTTCTGTAGCGATGAAACTTTGTGATGTCCACGGTCCCTGCCGAACTTGCGTAATGCTACTTTGTTAGTTTGGGTACGATGACCTGCATACCTCTAGTTATTAATTAGCTTGCGTACTGTATGTTGCATCTAGTTGCTAACCCTTTCTTTTTCGTGTTGCTCTAGTATATTTTGTTGCATATGATTGTACATCCTCTTGATGAAGTTGCATCTCTAACAGGTACCTAGTTTCTTGATGGCGAGATGGCAGTGCTATGTCGTGTACAAAGGGAAGGTTCCGGGGGTGTACAACGAGTGGCCTAAGTGTCAGGCGCAAGTGAATAGGGTCTTGGGCGGCAGCCATAAAGGCTTCAAAACCAGACAAGAAGCCGAAGCTAGTTACTTGAGGTTCACGCTAGCGCAAGACAGGACTCGTAACCACCGCCTCATGTGCTGCATAGTTCCTCTCTCACTCATAGTGATAGCTCTTATTGCGTATACCATTGTTTAGATGGATGACGTTGTAGTTGCAAATATTCGAGACTTGCAGCTATTTTCGAGATGATTATGATGAGACTATTTGTATGTATATGCTATGATTACATTTGTGGTCACGCAGCCATTTGTATGTGTATGATGATGACATTTGTATGTGCTCAAGATTCTTGTATAAAGCCTGTTAAAATACAAAACAAATATGCAAAAAAACTAATAAAATTAGCAGTAGCAAGTGGAGAAAAGTTAGCAGCAGCGTGCCACTAGCAGTAGCGCGTCCTAATAAAGTGCGCTAGAGCTATTAGCAGTATCGCGCTTGCTTGCTACTCGCTGCTGCTACGCTTGTATAGCAGTAGCGCGGGTGCACACACGCTGCTGCTACAGGTTAGCTGTAGCACCATATCAGTAGCGCGGTACCCCGCGCTACTGCTATACCTAAAACCCGCGTTGCTGCTAGGGTTTTCCATAGTAGTGAAAAGACTAGTATTGATCTATGGGGCTAGTCTAGATCCCACCAGGAGTAACGACCACCGGCGGGTGTGTCCGTGGCGTTATAGGTAAGATACGTAAAATTGGGCTATGGTGGTTATCAAAGTAATGGCAAGGAGTAGACCAAGATGTCGTCGAGATTACCGTCCTTCCTTACGGTTGAGGGTGTCCAAATTGTTGAGCGGTTGTTGTCGATTATGAATCTGTGGTGAAGACGAGCGCCGGTGATGTTGATGTTGAACCATCCCTAAGTAGACGAAACAGGTTAAGAAACGGAAACTGCAACTCAAATTCTCAAAGCAAAATGTGGCAAAATTGTCGGAATTGGTAGCGGTTAAGTGATGGTGGTTTTTGCGGAAAGCGGTGGTGCTATGCAGAAGTGAAAGTGGTATGTAGAAGTGTACGTGGGCACCGGAGTAAACTCTGCCAAAATTTAGGTGGGAAACGGGGCGGTGGATGGAAGTGATGTTGTCAGGGGCCGGATGTCCGGGCGTGATGGCTGGATGTCCGGGGGTCGGGTCGGATGTCCGGGCTCGGGATCCGTGGATGAACTTGATGAACTCGTGGGGAATTCGAAATTCTGGGGCAAAATTCGAGAGATTTTGTGGATGGAAATTGGGGAAAATATGGGGGAATACTGGATCTACCTGCTACACACGAAATCCATGGATCAAATCCAACAAAACTTCATCACACCAACAAATCACAGAAAAATTGGGGGGCTATTTTTGTGTGAAATTTTTGAATTTGGGACAAAATCAACAAAACAAGGCTAGAAAACAAAGAGGGGAGGCTCCGAAATCATGATCAACGTGGCTCATGGTAACAAGATGATGTAGGGTGGAACCCTAGATGCCCGATCTTTCATGAAAGGAGCAGATCCCGCGATGAACATGAAGAACATGAGGGGAAAACACGAGAGAATCAGTCAAACAAACAAGATTCGGTCATACATATGCTAGATCCTCGAAACACAAGGATATACAAGATCCAAGTCCAATAAATGATGATACAAGAGGTAACTAGTTCATCTCCATGAGGAGGCCTTGAGGGGGTCTTCCCGTGAGGGGTCTTGAATCCACTTAGGGGATCTTCTCCGAAGAGGCCGTGGACTCCAATGGAGAAGTAACCAAGTGAATGAGCAAAGCTCTATCTCTAATATGAGCTATCACATTGCTAACCCTTGAAGGAGGGCGGAGGAGGAGTATTATATAGTCTAGGTGGGAGAAGGGGTACACAGGCCTCGGCCCTTTACTGTGCGCAGACAGATGGGTCCGGACGTTCGGCCGTCGCGCCAGATGTCCGGGCCTTCCCGAGGGGGCGGATGTCTGGGTTGGGGGGCTGGATGTCCGGGCTGGAGGGGTTGGCCTCGTTGCTTTCGAGACAGGAGGTGTCCGGATTTGCGGGCTTCAGTCGGATTTCCGGGCTTGGCCGGATTTTCGGAGCCTATAGGTGCTTGGCAGCTGGGCGGCTGCTGTGGGTGATGCTCTAGGGGCCGGACATCTGGAGTCATGGCCGGATGTCTGGGTCCTAGGAGTTGTTCTTGACTCCTTCCGTTGGTTCTCTTCATCCATGAACTTGAGGACTTGTCCGTCTTCATGTCCATCTTTGGGAGGGTCCTCTTGGTACCTAAGCACGCACAACATTCCGGACTTAGGTAGTAGCCATGTCTCGAGTGGATCATATGTGATATCACTAAGGAAGGAAGTCACCTCGGTCTCGAGAGCTATAGCTCATGCTCGTGTCATAGGTTCTCTTGGCACTTGGTGAGACGATGGTAGGTCCATGGGTATGACTCCGCATCATGGGTTAGTTTGCGGAAGATGTATATGGTGGTGCGGAAGTCATGGCGTAGGGCCTATGCAAAAGATGCAAAAATAGACAAAATTTGATGGAGTCAAATGGTGGTGAAACGAAGATGAGCATCCCGGGTACGTCGCTAGCTTTTCAGCGAGCCAAAGAACACCCAAATCGGAGTTCGGGAGTGGAAGTTATGACCGAAAACTTAAAGTGGACGCGGCTGATTCTGGGAGGGCCGTGCGCACAGGGTCAACGGCCCGTGGACACGGGGTCCCGTGCGCATGATACAAGTACCGAGGGCATGGGGTCACCTGGGACTATGCGGGGGGCCCGTGGGCACGGGGTAGGTGAAAAATTCGCGATTTCTTGGTCAAATTCGAGGGGGAAAAGAAAAAATAGGGTATGGGGATGCAATAGGGGGTAGATCTACTTTCTATACATCAGATCCACGGATCAAAATCAACAAAAACTCACAAAAACTTCAAATCACAAAAAAAATTGGCATGGCTCTTTTTGTGGGGAATTTTTGAAATTGGGCAATAATAAGCTAAATTAGGCTAGAAAACAAGGAGGGGGGCTCCAATTTCGTGAGAAACCATGGCTCATGATACCAAGATGTTGTAGGGTGGACCCTAGATGGAGATCTTTCATGAATTGGAGGGGAAATCCCCAAGAACAAGAAGAACACAAGGGGGGAAACAAGAGGAACACTCAAGAACAAGCCCAAATCACATGTCCACTTGACTCAAATCCACACAAGATCCACAAGGTAGATGAACAATCAAAGGGAGACAAGATATATGGTAGAGTTCATCCCAAATCCAAAGGAGATGGGGGCTTGATGATCTAGA
Organism: Triticum urartu; assembly: GCF_056163025.1. NCBI lineage: Eukaryota > Viridiplantae > Streptophyta > Magnoliopsida > Poales > Poaceae > Triticum > Triticum urartu. Next base: position 265,626,656 of record NC_141876.1, read on the forward strand.
TAGACCCTTCCCTAGATGGGGGCTTTGTCCACAAGGGATCTTCTCTAATGGAGGCCTTGAACTCCAATGGAGTGTCTCTCTCTCAAGAGGGATCCCACAACGGGAGATACATGAGCTAAGCTCTAATGTCTAGCTCTATACTTAGCTAATTCCAAAATGGAGGAGGTGAAGGAATATATATAGTCCTAGGGGATGAGGGGGTAAGCAGGGGCGAAATGGACATTACATGGGCGAAGCCCGCAGCAACACACGGAGGGCCTGGAGAGTTTCTCACTAGAGTAAGCAATTGGGCGCTTCTCTTGCGTTAACACACCCCCTATGCCATTACCACTAGCATCGCAATGAACTTCAAAAGGTTTGTCAAAGTTGGGTCATGCAAGAACGGGAGCATGAGTAAGCAAATTCTTGAGCTCGTTGAATGCGATATCTTGGGATGGTCCCCAAAAAATGCCGCATTTTTCTTACCCAAAGCATGCAAAGGTGAAGCAATGGAGCTAAAATACGTCACAAATCTACGGTAGAAACCGAATAAACCAAGAAAACTACGCACTTTTTGCAAGTTGGTTGGTTGGGACCAAATTTTAATAGCATTGATCTTAGATTCATCAACATGAACACCCTTAGAAGATACAACGAAACCCAAGAAAACAAGCTTATCAACACCAAAAAGACAATTATCCATATTAGCATAAAGGCGCTCTTTCCTAAGGGTTTTCAACACGGTTCTAAGATGGGTGACATGATCTTAAGTGATTTGCTAAACACAAGAATATCGTCAAAATAGACCACAACAAATACACCAATGTAGGGGTGAAAAACAAAATGCATGAATCGCATGAAAGGAACGGGTGCTTCGGATAAACTGTGACACCCCAAAATTTTGGCCTTGTTTTATTAATTAAAATTTTGCCAGGAGATTTAAACTTTCACTTTCTAGATCTTTTTTTGATTTCAGAACCATTCTTTCTTGGTTATTATGGAGTTTTACCCCAAGTGAAAACTTTCCAAATATATTGGAACTTGTTACCCTCTCAAGAAAACTTTTCTTTTATCTATGGGATTAATTGTATAATTATTTTTCCTGCTCTTTATTTCTTTAAAAATGGCTTCCCATGGTTTTAGGGTCCCATTTGTACTACAACCCTTTTATAAATTCATCTGAAATTCCAACCAAATTTTGGAGAGGTCATGTGATGTTTTTGAATCACTTTTATGCAGAAATATATTTCATTCTTTGGATATTTTGAGCTCTACACCAAGTTTTCAAATCTGGTCCAGAGAGCAATTTTGCACTACAACCTATTCAAATATTTCTTTGAAGCTTCCACCAAAATTATGGGATGTTAATAGGAGTATTTCATTCAACATTAAGCAAAAACCCCTGGATGTTCTTTGAAAAATTTGAGTGAATCAACCTCTTTTTCATTCTGGTCCAGCATGGTGATTTGTACAGCAACCACCTTTTAACTTGCCCTTTTAGCTATGATTCCTTTTCCTACTTATAGCCCATGCTACAAAACCATTAAGTCCAGGAGGTTGGACTCATTGGAGCACTTTTAGTTCATGAAATTATGTTCTTTTCCTTCTATCCAGAACTGGAGTTTTGCAAAACTTACACTAACAAGTTTGAGCTTTTGGCAAACTAACCTCACCACCCTCTATATCATCTAAAGAGACCCCAATCTGGAAATTTGGGCCACCCCAGGAGTTACCTAGATGCCCATGGCATTTTGTCAAACACCCTGTGAGCATGGCCAGTTTGGGCATGAACTTTGGGTTTGCATTGTGATCTTGATCCACTAACCCAGTAACCATGTCCACTAAGCTCCTAGCTACACCTAACCTAGGTCTGCTAATTGCCAGCCTCACCCAAGCTTTGTGGCATGCATTGGCATTTCGTCAAGCAGCTAGCGTGCGTGCTCTGGGCGCGCCCAGAGCGCATGTTTTGCACGCGCGCGCACCGAGCCGCCGCGTCGCACGGCTGCCTCCCCGCGCCCGCTCTGGCCACTCCCCACTCGCAGCCAGCGCCCCAACTTCTCCCTCACCACAGAGCTGCCTGGCTTGTCCCTGGCTATTGTCTTGGCCAGATCTCTTGTGTGGAGAGGAGCGTGGTGATGACAGCCCCGGAACCTACGCAATGTTGATAGCAGCCTCGCGAACATAGGAGTTATCCTGGTCAGCTGTTCCTGTGGGAAATGGAGTCCCATAGACGCTGGTGATCCGCAAACCGCTTCCGCCTTCAGCCTCTAGCAACCATTTGTTGTACTCATAGGCCATAATGGTCTTGTACTACATATTTTGTATTTTTCTTGGAGTTTCTGTAACAAGTTGGTGTCTCATCAGCTAACAGTAATCCTGGGGCTGGTGAGCACAAGGGCCGCTTTTGGGAAATGAATATCCCAAAAAACCGGTCCTGACAAACTTGGTATCAGAGCCAGGCTGACCATTGGCTAATCCTATCTTAGCTAGGTCGAAAACCTAGGTAAACCAACCCACCAGACCTTAACCAAACCCCGGCCAAGCTTCTCGTGTAAGATAGCCTCATAGTGACCCGACACCTTTTGGCAGTCGGTGCCCAACCTATCAGCCTAACCTGTCAGTCACATGCCAGTGACCGGCCCCTGAATAGTCTTTTTCGCAGGCGTGCGAAGGAAGACTCCATCCCCTTTTTCTATAAAAGGGCACGCTAGCCTCAACCCAGCACAGCATAGCCTCTGACCCCAAACCAAGCTAAAATGCGAGGACCCATTGTTCACAATGAGACCACAGCAACCAACCTTGGAGGTTTTGTGACCGTGCTAGCAAACCTCACCCGCCGTGCCTTTGCATTAGAAGAGCCCCCAGAATATGTTGTGTACCAAGGGTCCATGAGCGGTGAGAGCTGTCAATTTTGGGCCACTGTGCACGTCTATGGTAGGGGTCTATCGCCAGAATGCCCCTACAGGTTCACCGGAAGGACAACTTCCTTTGAGCCACAAGACATCCAACTAGCTGCTCGAGAAGCTATAGTTCAACTCCGGCACTTGTCGGCCAGAGTTAACTGTCTCTCACTCTAGTACTACCCCGGCCATGACGGATATGGTAGACCACCCCAGGTTGCCAACGGAGACCACGAGACGGATCCTGCATTATTGCACCTGGTGCGCTACGTAAGTGCGCTAGAGGGTCTGTTCGATCAAATCACCCTTAACCTGATCGCAGCTCGTGGAGAACTGATCTGCCGAGCCCCAACAAGAAGAGAAGATGAGCCCGACGCCGACAACCTAGTCGTGCTGTTCGGACAACCGATCGAGACCTTGAGATCAGCCCCGGCCATTGACCAAGGTGCTTTGATGACGCCAGAAGTGCTTCGTCGCCTTTTGGGAACACACTCCAATGGGATTGTGGCCAACAATCCCCGCGATGGTCATCATCACTACCCCGGCCCTGCAGTTCGTCAACCACCTGCAACTAACTCCGATGGCGAAGCCCGTGGAGAAACCTCGGCATCCACAAGGCACGCCCGCTTAGATATAAACGAGGTAGACTAAGTCACTCGAGTAGTGCCGAGTCTCAGTATGTCCACACCTTGTAATTGTGTGATCTTGTATCGCCATATTGGAATACTATCTTCTTGTGCATCCCTATTTTGAATAGTGGCCATGCTTGAGTGCGTTGGTGTACAGCTGCATTTTAATTCCAGGCTTAGCTACCAAAACCAACCCCGACGACACCCACAGTAATGCGTCGCTTTGGCGAGATGTGTGTATCTGTGACTTTGACCCCGACCCCATAGGGCAGAACCAACAAACTAGTTGCCCTTCACCGCGGTAAATAACCCAGCCCAGTTGCTTTATAAAAGGCCACCTCGTCACCTTGCCGAGTACCCCTCATCTTGTGCGCAACCCTCACAACCATTTCTTGCCATGCCGAGCCCTAGCATTTATCTGAGAACCCCAGATGCAACCCCGGGTAGTTTTGTTAAAATATTGTGGGACTTTACCCGCAATACCATGGGTTCTACACAGCCACCCCAGTACGAGCTGCTCAAGTCGAGGATCACTTCATCCACCTCGAAATATTGGGCAGTAGTGCACATCCCTCCCGTAAACTCAAACCAAGACCCAAAGGAAGTCTCCTTCCTGGGGAAATCTATGCCGACTCCACAGATGGCCATAGAAGCGGCTGCACACGAAGCGCTTGTTCGCCTTCGATTCACGGTACCCTATGCCAGCGAACGAGGGTATTACTACTTTCCGAGCCGTGCAACACCCGGGGAAGTGACATCTTTTCCCGATGGACGAATTGAGAGAGACCCAGTACCGGCCAACCTTGTCCAATATGTCATCGTTCAAGAGTGTTTGACCCAGCGAGTGATGGGTTATCTCCAGAGCCTCGCTGATTTAAATCCTCAGATCGCCATCGGCAGACCACTGAGGCCCGACCAGGAGAGACGCGTTCATCGACTGATCAATCCGCTTCCCCCAATAGAAGAAGAGTGCGCCCCAGTACCAGAGACGTTTTCTCAGGACCCCGTCCAGTTGTCGTTTTCATTCTAGACGTTACCGCTATGTTCTTCTATTCCTGCATTTAGTTAAGTGTTGTATCTCATGCGGGTTATTCTAAAACTAGTGCGATGAGATAAATATTTGGTTTCAATTGTTGTGAGTAGTTTTTGCCGCTGTAAATTTTGATTAACTAATTTTTCTCTCGTGAAAATCCTGGAGTGAGATTTCTTTTCCCTGAGTTTCTGCAGCATATGTCTCCTCATGACATGGATTTTTATTCACGCAGCGCCACGGCAGCAGGCTCACAGCCACAACCACAGGACACATACACTGCTTGCAACACCATGCAATCGTGTTGCATCTGGCTAATCATCTCCCTAACGCACCACAGTCTCTGAAAGAGAGATTAGTGGATAATCATCCGGGTACGAGTTACCTCCCGCACACCGACAACAATTAGCACCCAACACCACACCTACTCCTCGTGATCACTGCCACCGCGGAGAGCCAACACTCGAGCGGCAGCATCACGACGATCATCGAGGATCATCGCACATAGGAGCACGGAGAGCCCCAGCAATGCCGCCAGCCCTCCGCACATCAGGATCACGTACCAATCCGGCATCGCCTCCGCCATTAAAACCTCGTCTCTAGCTTTTGTAAACGGAAATGGAGGAGGAAGAAGGGGAAGGAGAAGCGAGGCCAGGTGTGAGGAAGAAGAGAGAAGCACCTCGGCCGTTTTATAGCTCGAGCTCGGTGTACGATGGGCGAAGTCCACCATCGCCGCTCGTCGCCCGATCAACGGTGTTCGGAGGCGAATCCGCGAGCAGTGCCGACAGCACGCTGGCCCGCGAGGTGAGTGCATGCTGCACCGGCAGCTAGCACGCTGCGCACTACCGCGGGTATGGCCTAGATGCCCTACGCGCTAGACGTCACCGGTGGAGAAAGTGCGGGAAAGCACGCGGGAGAGAGGAAGAAGAGAGAACCAGACGAAGAAGAAGAGACTGACAGTGGGCCCTGGGTCCACCTGTCGGCCAGAGAGAGCATTATGCTCTCGGGTACGACCATCATATTTTAAATTTAGAATTTGTTCTAAATTTACTATATCCAGCATAGAAATCCCTCGTTTTCACCTGACCATGGATTTTTCCACGCAGCACCAGTGTTCCACACTATGGTTTTACACCACTTATTGCCCTCGCACTGTAGCCGCATTTTACCGCATTAGTAAAGTGGTTATTTTTGAAATGGTAGGAGTAATATTTTCAAAACAACTTTTAACAAATCTCGAGGACGAGATTTTTCTTAAGGGGGGTAGTGTTGTGACACCCCAAAATTTTGGCCTTGTTTTATTAGTTAAAATTTTGCCAGGAGATTTAAACTTTCACTTCTGGATCTTTCTTTTGATTTCAGAACCATTCTTTCTTGGTTATTATGGAGTTTTACCCCAAGTCAAAACTTTCCAAATATATTGGAACTTGTTACCCTCTCAAGAAAGCTTTTCTTTTATCTATGGGATTAATTGTATAATTATTTTTCCTGATCTTCACTTCTTTAAAAATGGCTTCCCATGGTTTTAGGGTCCCATTTGTACTACAACCCTTTTATAAATTCATATGAAATTCCAACCAAATTTTGGAGAGGTCATGTGATGTTTTTGAATCACTTTTATGCAGAAATATATTTCATTCTTTGGATATTTTGAGCTCTACACCAAGTTTTCAAATCTGGTCCAGAGAGCAATTTTGCACTACAACCTATTCAAATATTTCTTTGAAGCTTCCACCAAAATTATGGGATGTTAATAGGAGTATTTCATTCAACATTAAGCAAAAACCCCTGGATGTTCTTTGAAAAATTTGAGTGAATCAACCTCTTTTTCATTCTGGTCCAGCATGGTGATTTGTACAGCAACCACCTTTTAACTTGCCCTTTTAGCTATGATTCCTTTTCCTACTTATAGCCCATGCTACAAAACCATTAAGTCCAGGAGGTTGGACTCATTGGAGCACTTTTAGTTCATGAAATTATGTTCTTTTCCTTCTGTCCAGAACTGGAGTTTTGCAAAACTTACACTAACAAGTTTGAGCTTTTGGCAAACTAACCTCACCACCCTCTATATCATCTAAAGAGACCCCAATCTGGAAATTTGGGCCACCCCAAGAGTTACCTAGATGCCCATGGCATTTTGTCAAACACCCTGTGAGCATGGCCAGTTTGGGCATGAACTTTGGGTTTGCATTGTGATCTTGATCCACTAACCCAGTAACCATGTCCACTAAGCTCCTAGCTACACCTAACCTAGGTCTGCTAATTGCCAGCCTCACCCAAGCTCTGTGGCATGCATTGGCATTTCGTCAAGCAGCTAGCGTGCGTGCTCTGGGCGCGCCCAGAGCGCATGTTTTGCACGCGCGCGCACCGAGCCGCCGCGTCGCACGGCTGCCTCCCCGCGCCCGCTCTGGCCACTCCCCACTCGCAGCCAGCGCCCCGACTTCTCCCTCACCGCAGAGCCGCCTGGACCCCTCCTCCTGGCGCCCCACAGCGCCACCGACGCTAGCCGCCGACGGCCGCAGCAGGGCTCTGCCATGGACGGCGCCGCCCGAACCACACCAGCGCGCCAGCTCGCTCGTGGAACAGCCCGACCTCATCTGCAAGGCCGTCCACTAGCGCTCGTCGTCGCCACATCGCCTGCAGCAACAGAACGGCGGTCGCTGACGATCTTATCTACGGCCACCGTCGGAACCGACCTCGTTGCACTATAAAAGGAGGCCCTCGAGCTCGTCTAAACCCTCAGGCAGCCTCATACCATCCTCCAAGTACCCCCCATAGCCAAAGAACGACGGGAGGAGGTCGTCTTCCTTACCTCCGACGGGTTCGGCCGCCGCCATGCTCCGGTCCAATTCGTCGCGAGCAGGCCCTCCCCCGCCCATCCAGCGACACCACTCGACTCCCCTCAACCTAGGGGAGCTGCCCAGCCTCTCATATGTGATCGGGAACCACCATAGCCCCAAACCCCTATTGCTCCCGAAGCCTCCTCCGCCGCGAAGCTCACCGCTGGCGACTCCCTCCACCCTCGCCGACCCAACGACCACCGGGAGGACCGCCCCGGTCTTGCGGATCCATCCCGACCCTCTAGAGCCTGCGGGGAGCCGCCGTTCGCCGGCGTTGATCGTCGTAGCCTCGCCTCCGTCCGGGCAGAGGAAGAGGAGGGAGAGAGGACTGGTCAAACCTGACCAGTGGGCCCCCTGGACCCACTATCAGCGACCCAGCCCCGCCCGCGTGTTTTAAGTGAAAACGCAGACAGCCGGAAGTACGTCTCCACCGCTCCGAAAGCATATTCTCATCGAAACGTTTTCTTTTCTGTTTTATTTTAAAAATAGAGTTTGACTGAAACTTTGACTGGCTATAACTTTTTAAATATAAATCCAAATGACTTGATTCTTTTTCTGTTGTTTCCCAAATATTGTCTAGTTTATTTTCATATTTATTTCAAAATTTTCCAAACAACTTTTTTTGTACTGTTTTTAAAGTATGTGTTAATTCAAATTTATTTAAAATAGGATTTGTTGGAGAGAGGAGAAAACTTTCAAAAGTTTTGGAGAGCACCTCACCTCTCCACACCTTGAAGGCAAGCATTCGGAACCCTGGCATAGTTTATTTTGGGGATTGTTTGATACGGTTATAACCCCACCTCAACATGAAGCATTAGTTATTTTTATGTGACGATATGATCATACGCTTTGAGTGCAAAAATGGAAATGTTTGCTGTTGGAAATGGACATACTTGTGATAGCAATCACCCTCATATGCCTCTCATGCCTACCGGGAAGGATCCGGGAAAGTCTCTGTCTTGGGTAGACACGAGCTTGTCCCTCGTCGAGACGGTTATGAACGGTGGGGCAGGGGGAGGTATGATGAGTGGTGGTTGTGTCTGATGGATGTGAAATATTATCCTTGAGCTAATCATGTAGGAAATACTTAAGCCTCCTGAGTCGGCCGTAGATTGAGTCTTGTTCCAGCAACCCCCATACTTGTTTCGTGTTGCCACTTGTCCCTGCCGTAGGTAGGGTACGGTTCAGTAAGTTGTCAACCCCTGTCCTAGCACACACCGTACAGAGAGGCCATGGTGGAAGATACCGGCTGCATCCGGTAGGCATGCCACCTGGTCCGGGGGCATGGGTGTTTCCGGTTGGGACCGAGAGGGGAGGCCACCCCTTAGAGCGCGCGATAGAAATTTGATCCCATGCTACGCGAGGTTGTAGCCTCCCCACTTAGAGTTTTGCTTAACAGGTGTCTGGGTGATTCCAGACACGAGTAAAGTTAAGCTGGTGTGTGCAAGTCAGGTGTGTTCTCGACTAAAAGACCATGGACGGAATTAGTTCCGATGGACTAAAGAAATCCGTTACTCGTGGGTAAAGAGTACACCCTCTGCAGAGATATTATACCTATTCGAATAGCCGTGTCCATGGTTAAGGACTACAGTCTGGGATGGGTCAAGTGTCGGTCTTCAGAGGAAAAACTGCTGAACCAAAACATGGATCATGACTTGTGGCGTATGATGATTATGATTATTATTATTATGGACTAACCATTTATGTTATTTGAATTATTGAGTATCCCTGGGAAGGTTCTACCTCCTGGATACTCACTGTGATTATTCTTATATAAGCCCTTTATGTGGTGTCGCACAGACGCCCGACTGTGGCATGCTTGTTATTCCCTTTATATATAAGCCCTTTCTGTGGTGTCACTCAGACGCCCGACTGAGGCATGCTTCATATTATTATCCTTTCGAGGCGTCGCTTCAGACACCCGATCGGTGCTTTTCATTTCTACTCCCTGATTGTTTACTCATGTTTTATTTGAATGATCTGCTTGCGTGCATCATGAACCTTATTTCATAACTGACGAAGTGATCATAGAATATTTCGAAACATGATTATCAGTGGCTATATCATACCTGTGTTCTTAATGTTTGCGAGTACATTCAAAGTACTCACTGGCTTGTCCCTGGCTATTGTCTTGGCCAGATCTCTTGCGTGGAGAGGAGCGTGGTGATGACAACCCCGAAACCTACGCAATGTTGATAGCAGCCTCGCGAAGATAGGAGTTATCCTGGTCAGCTGTTCCTGTGGGAAATGGAGTCCCATAGACGCTGGTGATCCGCAAACTGCTTCCACCTTCAGCCTCTAGCAAACCATTTGTTGTACTCATAGGCCATAATGGTCTTGTACTACATATTTTGTATTTTGCTTGGAGTTTCTGTAACAAGTTGGTGTCTCATCAGCTAACAATAATCCTGGGGCTGGTGAGCACAAGGGCCGCTTTTGGGAAATGAATATCCCGAAAAACCGGTCCTGACATAAACCCATTGGCATATCAAGCCATTCATAAGCCAAATTTTGTCTTAAATGTGGTTTTCCATTCATCACCTTCTTGTATGCGTATTTGATAGTAGCCACTTTTAAGATCAATTTTATTGAAAATTAAGGCTCCGGTAAGCTCATCTAGCATATCATCTAGGCGTGGAATGGGGTAACGATAACGCACGGTAATAGCATTGATAACAACAATTGGAACAATGCAAAATGTACCATCTGTCTTGGGAACAAGGATTACTGGGATGGCACAAGGGCTCAAACTTTCTCGTACATGGTCGTTGTCGATGAGTTGTTGTACCTGTCGTTGGATCTCCTTTGTTTCCTTGGGGTTGATGTGATAGGGAGCCTTGTTAGGAAGGGGTGCTCCGGGGATGAGGTCGATTCGATGTTCGATGCCTCGTAGTGGAGGTATACCCGGAGCTAGCTCGTTGGGGAATACATCTCGGAGTTCCTGCAATAGAGAAGATAACACTAAAGGTAGATTGTGAGAGGTGTTAGCTTTTGGTGCCTCTTCCTTGCACAAAAGGACATAGTGCATGACACTTGATGGGTTCTCACACACTTCTCTTATCTCACTTTTGGTGGAAAATAGGACTAAGTTCTTCTTGTCGCTCATCGTGGAGGAACTTAATTTGGGCTTGTGGACCTCACTCTCTTTGTGGTGGTTCGCTCTCTCACTATTCTCTCCATGATGGGTGGTTTGCTTGTCGGTGACCACTTTGCTAGGTGACATTGGTCATAGCACGTACTCCTTTCCTTTCATTTTGAAGCTATAGTGATTCGTCCGCTCGTTGTGGATGACATCGCGGTTAAATTGCCATGGTCGTCCGAGAAGGATGTGGCAAACGAACATCGGAACGACATTACACTCCAAAGTGTCTTTGTATGCTCCAATCTTGAAAGAAACTTGCACCATATGCTCGACTTGGATAGTGCCAGAGTCGCTTAGCCATTGAACCTTGTAGGGATGTGGGTGCTTCATCTTGACCAACTGGAGTTTGGAGCATAGTTCTTCACTTGCCAAGTCATGACAACTCCCTCCATCGATGATGACCTTGATGGACCTTCCATTGATGTCGGCTTTGGTGTGGAAGATATGGCATCTTTGGTCTTCGTCTTGTTGATGTTGAAGTGTCAAGAATTTGGAGACAACGAGAGCGGGACTCGATTCTTCGTCACAAAAGACTTGATCATCTACATCTTCGTTTACTTGCCGGTGCATGGTCACTTGCTCAATGGCTTCCATTTCCTCTTCACTCATGGAGTCATAGGTTCTGATGTAGGGTAGGAACCCTTGGGGCCGATCTTTCACGATAGGAGCGGATCCCGCGAAGAACACGAAGAACATGAGGAGGGAAACGAGGAAATACACGAGGGAAACACAAGAGAAACACTAAACCAACAAGAACAAGTTACACATGCGCTAGATCCTCGAATACATAGGGTTCACACGGTACACAATCAACCAAGGATGATACAAGGGTAATGGTCTTCTCAGTGAGGAGGTCTTGATGTTCTTCCCTAAAGAGGGGTCTTGAATCCAAAGGGATCTTCTTCAAAGAGGCCGCGGTCTCTCACGAGGAGTAGATCCGATGTGGATGAGCATAGCTCTATCTCTCAAAATGAGCTAAACCAACGCTAACCCTAGCTAGAAGGAATAGGTGGAGTATTTATAGTCTTAGTGCAAAAGAGGGGGGCGAAGGGGTACATGGGCTACGGCCCAATACGAATCAGCACGAAGGCATCGGACGTCTGGTGGTCACCGGTCGTCCGGAGGCTCGCGAGGGTCCGTACGTCCGGTGCCTGTCGGATGTCCGTAATTTTGGCTCGGGTGAGCTTCGGTCGGACGTCCGAGTGTCGTTGGTCGTCTGAGGGGCTCCGAAAATCCGTAGATTTGGCTCGGGTGCGGGGGCATCGGTCGTCCGGAGTGGGCCAGACATCCGGAGCCTGGAGGTCGTCGGACGTCCGGTCCAGGCCGGTCGTCCGGAGCCTGTAGCTTCCTCTTCATCACTTCTTCTTCTCCGTCTTCACATCCATTTTCCTCTTCCTCTTCTCCTTGCTCCTTAGCTTCTCCATGGACCTCAACATGCACAAAGTATCCGTATGAGGTAGTAGCCATGTCTCATGTGTATCAACGTGGAAATGTGAGAGATGTCACCTCAGTTTCAAGAGCTCTTGCACGTGCTCGTGTCATGGGTCCAAGAGGTGTCGTAGGAGATGTAGTTGGGTCCATGGGGATGGTATTGGGATGCTCCGCATAATCTCCCCTCCCTTGGGTAAGATCCGTCCTCGGATCAAATTCTTCATCACCATGGAAGGGAGAGAGATCTTTGACGTTGAAGATGTCACTCACGTTGTACTTGTCGCGTGGGAGGTCGATCCTGTAAGCGTTGTCGTTGTATCGTGCGAGCACCTTGAAAGGTCCATCCGCTCATGTTCGAAGCTTGGACTTGCATTCTTGTGGAAAGAGATCCTTGCGAAGGTGTAGCCACACGAGATCACCAATGTTGAAGACCATAGGTTGCTTGTTAAAGTTGAGTTCGGTCGCAAGGCGTTGAACTTGGTGCTCGATGGTGTTTCTTGTATCTTCACGCACCTTCTTGAGATGCGTCGCTCGTGCACTTGCATCCAAATTGATGCGCTCTTGGAGTGGTAGAGGAAGAATGTCCAATGGTGACAATGGGTTGAATCCGTAGACGACCTCGAAGGGGGGCTTGCCGGTAATTGAGTGCCTTGCTCGGTTGTAGGCGAACTCGGCGATAGGTAGGCACTCCTCCCTCTCCTTGATTTTATTCTTGATGAGTACTCGAAGTAGAGCGGAGAGTGTGCGGTTGGTCACCTCCATTCGGCCGTCGGTTTGAGGGTGGTAAGCCGTGGAGAAGAGTAGCTTGATTCCGAGCTTGGCGCATAGGGTCTTCCCAAAGAAGCTTAGGAACTTGACGTCGCGGTCCGAGACGATCGTCTTTGGCACTCCATGTAGATGCAATATTTCCCTACAAAAGAGATTAGCAACATGTGAAACATCGTCTATCTTGTTGCAAGGAATAAAATGTGCCATTTTTGAGAAACGGCCCACAATGACAAATATTGAATATTTCCCATTTCGAGTCCTATGCAAACCAAGTACAAAGTCCATGCTAATGTCTTCCCATGGTTGGTATGGAATTGGTAGAGGCATATAAAGGCCATGAGATTGAGCTTTGGACTTAGCTTTGCGTCATGTAGAGCAACGGTTGGTGAAGCGATTGACGTCGCGAAACATCTTTGGCCAAAAGTAGTTCTTCGAGAGCGCGGCGAACGTCTTGTCGCGTCTGAAATGTCCCATTAAGCCTCCTCCATGAGATTCCTGCAAAAGCAACAAACGAAGAGAAGAATCGGGGATGCAAAGTTTGTTATCTCTCATAAGATATCCATCTTTGATGTAATAGCGTTCCCAATAAGTATGCATCAAACACTTGGCATAAGGAGTAGCAAAAGTAGGATCATGCTTATACAAGTATTTGATATGCTCAAAACCAATGACATCCAATTCAAGTTGAGTAACAAGAATGCATATGCGGGAAAGAGCATCCGCTACAATGTTTTCCTTACCTTTGATGTACTTGATGACATAAGGAAAAGACTGAATAAATTCACTCCATTTAGCATGATGCTTGTTCAATTTGGTTTGACCCTTAAGGCACTTGAGAGTCTCATGATCGGTATGAATGATGAACTCATGTGGGCGAAGATAGTGTTCCCATTCATGCAAAACGCGGACTAAAGCATATAGCTCTTTGTCATAGATGGGGTAATTGAGTTATGCTCCGGAAAGTTTCTCACTAAAGTAAGCTATGGGGCACTTCTCTTGCGTTAACACACCTCCTATGCCATTACCACTAGCATCACAATGAATCTCAAAAGGCTTGTCGAAGTTGGGTAAAGAAAGCACGAGAGAGTGAGTAAGCAAATTCTTAACCTCATTGAATGCGGTATCTTGGGATGGTCCCCAAACAAAGGGCGCATTCTTCTTGCTCAAAGCATGCAAAGGAGAAGAAATGGTGTTAAAATCCTTCACAAGGCGACGATAGAAACCCGCAAGGCCAAGAAATCTACGCACTTGATGCAAATTGGTTGGTTGTGGCCAAGTCTTAATAGCATTGATCTTGGACTCATCAACATGAACACCCGTAGCGGAAACAACAAAACCCAAGAAAACGAGCTTGTCAACGCCAAAAAGGCATTTCTCCATATTAGCATAGAGTTTCTCTTTTTGAAGAGTTTGCAAAACGGTTCGAGCATGGGTGACATGATCTCTAAGAGATTTGCTATAAACAAGGATATCATCGAAGTAGACCACAACAAATAAACCAATGTAAGGGCGAAATACATGATTCATAAGACGCATAAAAGTGCCCGATGCTTCCGAAAGACCCATAAGCATGACTAACCACTCATACAAACCAAACTTGGTTTTGAAAGCGGTTTTCCATTCATCACCCTCTTGTATGCGGATTTGATAGTAACCACTCTTGAGATCAATTTTCCAAAAGATAGTGGCACCACTAAGCTCATCAAGCATATCATCTAGGGGTGGAATGGGATACCTATAGTGAACGGTGATAGCATTGATAGGTCTACAATCGGAGCACATGCGAAAGCTACCGTCACGTTTTGGCACAAGAATGATCGGGACGGCACAAGGGCTCAAACTTTCACGCACATGTCCATGGTCTATGAGATGCTTTACTTGCCTTTGTATTTCTTTGGTTTCTTCGGGGTTGACGCGGTAGGGAGATTTTTTTCGAAAGCAGTGCTCCGGGGATGAGGTCGATGCGGTGCTCAATGCCTCGTATTGGAGGTAGTCCCGGGGGTAGCTCGTCAGGGAAGACATCATGAAATTCCTGCATAAGAGAAGACAACACTAGAGGAAGAGTGTGAGAAGTGTTAGTTTGTGGTGCACTGTCCTTGCACACCATGACATAGTGTAGGACTGATACGTCTCCAACGTATCTATAATTTTTGATTGCTCCATGCTATATTATCTGCTGTTTTAAATGTTTATGGGCTTTATTATACAATTTTTTTTCATTTTTGGGACTAACCTATTAACCCAGAGCCCGGTGCAGTTTCTGTTTTTACCCTGTTTTAGGGTTTCGAAGAAAAGGAAAATCAAACGGAGTCCAATTGACCTGAAACTTCACGGAACTCATTTTTGGAAGGAAAGAAGCCCAGAATACTTGGAGTGCACGTCGGGGGATCTGCAAGGAGGTCACGAGGCTGGGGGGCGCGCCCTCCACCCTCGTGAGCCCCTCCAGGTACCCCTTACGTACTTCTTCTGCCTATATATCTCCATATACCCTAAAAACTTCCGTGAGAACAATAGATCGGGACTTCCGCCGCCAGAAGCCTCCATAGCCACCGAAACCCAATCTAGACCCGTTCTGACACCCTGCCCGAGGAGGCAATCCTTCTCCGGTGGCCATCTTCATCATCCCGGTGCTCTCCATGACGAGGAGGGAGTAGTTCTCCCTCGGGGCTGAGGGTATGTACCAGTAGCTATGTGTTTGATCTCTCTCTCTCTCTCTCGTGTTCTTGAGGTGATACGATCTTGATGTATCGCGAGCTTTGCTATTATATTTGGATCCTATGATGTTTCTTCCCCCTCTACTCTCTTGTAATGGATTGACTTTCCCCTTTGAAGTTATATTATCGGATTGAGTCTTTAAAGATTTGAAAACACTTGATGTATGTCTTGCCGTGCGTATCTGCGGTGACAATGGGATACCACGCGATTCACTTGATGTATGTTTTGGTGATCAACTGGCGGGTTCATCCCATGAACCTATGCATAGGGGTTGGCACATGTTTTCGTCGTGATTCTCTGGTAGAGCTTTGGGGCACTCTTTGAGGTCCTATGTGTTGGTTGAATAGATGAATCTGAGATTGTGTGACGCATATCATATAATCAAACCCACGGATACTTGAGGTGACATTGGAGTATCTAGGTGACATTAGGGTTTTGGTTGATTTGTGTCTTAAGGTGTTATTCTAGTACGAACTCTAGGGCTGTTTGTGACACTTATAGGAATAGCCCAACAGATTGATTGGAAAGAATAACTTTGAGGTGGTTTCGTACCCTACCATAATCTCTTCGTTCGTTCTCCTGTATTAGTGACTTTGGAGTGACTCTTTGTTGCATGTTGAGGGATAGTTATGTGATCCAATTATGTTAGTATTGTTGCGGGAACTTACACTAGCGACGGTATGAACCCTAGGCCTTATTTCCACGCATTGCAATACCGTTTATGCTCACTTTTACTATTCGTTACCTTGCTGTTTTTATAATTTCAGATTACAAATACCTTTATCTACCATCCATATTGCACTTGTATCACCATCTCTTCACCGAGCTAGTGCACCTATACAATTTACCATTGTATTGCGTGTGTTGGGGACACAAGAGACTCTTTGTTATTTGGTTGCAGGGTTGCTTGAGGGAGACCGTCTTCATCCTACGCCTCCTACGGATTGATAAACCTTAGGTCATCCACTTGAGGGATATTTGCTACTCTCCTACAAACCTCTGCACTTGGAGGCCCAACAACGTCTACAAGAAGAAGGTTGTGTAGTAGACATCAAGGACACTAGATGGGTTCTCACACACTCCTCTTATCTCACGTTTGGTGGAAAATAGGACTAAGTTCTTGTTTCCGCTCATCATGGAGGTGTTTGATTTGGGCTTGTGGCGCTCACTCTCATTTTTGTGGCTCGCTCTTTCACTATGATCTCCACGATGGGTGGCTTGCTTGTCGGCGTTCACTTGACTTGGCGACATTGGACGAAGGACGTACTCCTTGCCCTTCATCTTGAAGATGTAGTGGTTCGTTCGGCCATTGTGGATGACTCCTCTATCGAATTGCCATGGGAGTCCAAGGAGAAGATGGCAAACGGTCATTGGAACAACGTCGCACTCCAAGGTGTCTTCGTAGGCTCCAATTTTGAAGGAGACTTGTACTCGGTGCTCGACTTGGATGGTTCTGGAGTCGCTAAGCCATTGCACTTTGTATGGATGTGGATGCTTCGTCTTGGGCAATTGGAGCTTGGAGTAAAGTTCTTCACTTGCTAGATTATGACAAATCCCTCCATCGATGATGACCTTGACGGATCGTCGATTGATGCCGGCCTTGGTGTGGAATATGTGGCATCTTTGTCTTCTTCTTGTTGATGCTGGAGAGTCAAGACTTTGGAGACAACAAGTGCGGGACTTGAATCTTCATCGCAAAAGACTTGTTCCTCTTCATCATTCACTTGCCGGTGCATGGCGACTTGCTCTATGGCGTCCATTTCTTCTTCACTCATTGAGTCGTAAGTGTCGCCGTCGTTGAGGATCATGGTCCGCTTGTTGGTGCACTCGTCGGACTTGTGGATGCTGATACGTCTCCAACGTATCTATAATTTTTGATTGCTCCATGCTATATTATCTACTGTTTTGAATGTTTATGGGCTTTATTATACACTTTTATATCATTTTTGGGACTAACCTATTAACCCAGAGCCCAGTGCCAGTTTCTATTTTTACCCTGTTTTAGGGTTTCAAAGAAAAGGAAAATCAAATGGAGTCCAATTGACCTGAAACTTCACGGAACTCATTTTTGGAAGGAAAGAAGCCCAGAAGACTTGGAGTGCACGTCGGGGGATCTGCGAGGAGGGCATGAGGCAAGGGGGCACGCCCACCCCCCTAGGCGGGCCCACCCCCCTGGGCGCGTCCTCTTCCCTCGTGAGCCCCTCGTGCCCCCCTAACGTACTTCTTCCGCCTATATATCTCCATATACCCTAAAAACATCCGTGAGCACAATAGATCGGGAGTTCCGCCGCCAGAAGCCTCTGTAGCCACCGAAAACCAATCAAGACCCGTTCCGGCACCCTGCCGGAGGGGGCAATCCTTCTCCGATGGCCATCTTCATCATCCCGGTGCTATCCATGACGAGGAGGGAGTAGTTCTCCATCGAGGCTGAGGGTATGTACCAGTAGCTATGTGTTTGATCTCTCTCTCTCTCTCGTGTTCTTGAGGTGATACGATCTTGATGTATTGCGAGCTTTGCTATTATATTTGGATCCTATGATGTTTCTTCCCCCTCTACTCTCTTGTAATGGATTGAGTTTCCCCTTTGAAGTTATATTATCGGATTGAGTCTTTAAAGATTTGAGAACACTTGATGTATGTCTTGCCGTGCGTATCTGTGGTGACAATGGGATACCACGTGATTCACTTGATGTATGTTTTGGTGATCAACTTGCGGGTTCCGCCCATGAACCTATGCATAGGGGCTGGCACATGTTTTCGTCGTGATTCTTCGGTAGAACTTTGGGGCACTCTTTGAGGTCCTATGTGTTGGTTGAATAGATGAATCTGAGATTGTGTGACGCATATCATATAATCATGCCCACGGATACTTGAGGTGACATTGGAGTATCTAGGTGACATTAGGGTTTTGGTTGATTTGTGTCTTAAGGTGTTATTCTAGTACGAACTCTAGGGCTGTTTGTGACACTTATAGGAATAGCCCAACGGATTGATTGGAAAGAATAACTTTGAGGTGGTTTTGTACCCTACCATAATCTCTTCGTTCGTTCTCCTCTATTAGTGACTTTGGAGTGGCTCTTTGTTGCATGTTGAGGGATAGTTATGTGATCCAATTATGTTAGTATTGTTGAGGGAACTTACACTAGCGAAAGTATGAACCCTAGGCCTTATTTCCACGCATTGCAATACCGTTTATGCTCACTTTTATCATTCGTTACCTTGCTGTTTTTATAATTTCAGATTACAAATACCTTTATCTACCATCCATATTGCACTTGTATCACCATCTCTTCGCCGAACTTGTGCACCTATACAATTTACCATTGTATTGCGTGTGTTGGGGACACAAGAGACTCTTTGTTATTTGGTTGCAGGGTTGCTTGAGAGAGACCATCTTCATCCTACGCCTCCTACGGATTGATAAACCTTAGGTCATCCACTTGAGGGATATTTGCTACTGTCCTACAAACCTCTGCACTTGGAGGCCCAACAACGTCTACAAGAAGAAGGTTGTGTAGTAGACATCAAGGACACTAGATGGGTTCTCACACACTCCTCTTATCTCACGTTTGGTGGAAAATAGGACTAAGTTCTTCTTTCCGCTCATCATGGAGGTGTTTGATTTGGGCTTGTGGAGCTCACTCTCGTTTTTGTGGCTCGTTCTTTCACTATGATCTCCACGATGGGTGGCTTGCTTGTCGGCGTTCACTTGACTTGGCGACATTGGACGGAGGACGTACTCCTTGCCCTTCATCTTGAAGATGTAGTGGTTCGTTCGGCCATTGTGGATGACTCCTCTATCGAATTGCCATGGGAGTCCAAGGAGAAGATGGCAAACGGTCATTGGAACAACGTCGCACTCCAAGATGTCTTCGTAGGCTCCAATTTTGAAGGAGACTTGTACTCGGTGCTCGACTTGGATGGTTCTGGAGTCGCTAAGCCATTGCACTTTGTATGGATGTGGATGCTTCGTCTTGGGCAATTGGATCTTGGAGTAAAGTTCTTCACTTGCTATATTTTGACAACTCCCTCCATCGATGATGACCTTGACGGATCGTCGATTGATGCCGGCCTTGGTGTGGAATATGTGGCATCTTTGGTCTTCTTCTTGGTGATGCTGGAAAGTCAAGACTTTGGAGACAACAAGTGCGGGACTTGAATCTTCATCGCAAAAGACTTGTTCCTCTTCATCATTCACTTGCCGGTGCATGGCGACTTGCTCTATGGTGGCCATTTCTTCTTCACTCATTGAGTCGTAAGTGTCGTCGTCGTTGAGGATCATGGTCCGCTTGTTGGTGCACTCGTCAGACTTGTGGATGCTGATACGTCTCCAACATATCTATAATTTTTGATTGCTCCATGCTATATTATCTATTGTTTTGAATGTTTATGGGCTTTATTATACACTTTTATATCATTTTTGGGACTAACCTATTAACCCAGAGCCTAGTGCCAGTTTCCGTTTTTACCCTGTTTTAGGGTTTCGAAGAAAAGGAAAATCAAACGGAGTCCAATTGACCTGAAACTTCTCGGAACTCATTTTTGGAAGGAAAGAAGCCTAGAAGACTTGGAGTGCATGTCGGGGGATCTGCGAGGAGGTCACGAGGCAGGGGGGCGCGCCCACCCCCCTAGGCGCGCCCTCTACCCTCGTGAGCCCCTTGTGCCCCCCCTGACGTACTTCTTCCGCCTATATATCTCCATATACCCTAAAAACATCCGTGAGCACAATAGATCGGGAGTTCCGCCGCCAGAAGCCTCTGTAGCCACCGAAAACCAATCTAGACCCGTTCCGGCACCCTGCCGGATGGGGCAATCCCTCTCCGGTGGTCACCTTCATCATCCCGGTGCTCTCCATGACGAGGAGGGAGTAGTTCTCCCTCGGGGCTGAGGGTATGTAGCAGTAGCTTTGTGTTTGATATCTCTCTCTCTCTCTCTCTCGTGTTCTTGAGGTGATACGATCTTGATGTATTGCAAGCTTTGGTATTATATTTGGATCCTATGATGTTTCTTCCCCCTCTACTCTCTTGTAATGGATTGAGTTTCCCCTTTGAAGTTATATTATCGAATTGAGTCTTTAAAGATTTGAGAACACTTGATGTATGTCTTGCCGTGCGTATCTGTGGTGACAATGGGATACCACGTGATTCACTTGATGTATATTTTGGTGATCAACTTGCGGGTTCCGCCCATGAACCTATGCATAGGGGTTGGCACACGTTTTCGTCGTGATTCTCCTGTAGAACTTTGGGGCACTCTTTGAGGTCCTATGTGTTGGTTGAATAGATGAATCTGAGATTGTGTGACGCATATCATATAATCATGCCCACGGATACTTGAGGTGACATTGGAGTATCTAGGTGACATTAGGGTTTTGGTTGATTTGTGTCTTAAGGTGTTATTCTAGTACGAACTCTAGGGCTGTTTGTGACACTTATAGGAATAGCCCAACGGATTGATTGGAAAGAATAACTTTGAGGTGGTTTTGTACCCTACCATAATCTCTTCGTTCGTTCTCCTCTATTAGTGACTTTGGAGTGGCTCTTTGTTGCATGTTGAGGGATAGTTATGTGATCCAATTATGTTAGTATTATTGAGGGAACTTACACTAGAGAAAGTATGAACCCTAGGCCTTATTTCCACGCATTGCAATACCGTTTACGCTCACTTTTATCATTCGTTACCTTGCTGTTTTTATAATTTCAGATTACAAATACCTTTATCTACCATCCATATTGCACTTGTATCACCATCTCTTCACCGAAATAGTGCACCTATACAATTTACCATTGTATTGGGTGTGTTGTGGACACAAGAGACTCTTTGTTATTTGGTTGCAGGGTTGCTTGAGAGAGACCATCTTCATCCTACGCCTCCTACGGATTGATAAATCTTAGGTCATCCAATTGAGGGAAATTTTCTACTGTCCTGCAAACCTCTGCACTTGGAGGCCCAACAACGTCTAGAAGAAGAAGGTTGTGTAGTAGACATCAAGTTCTTTTCTGGCGCCGTTGCTGGGGAGGTGAGTGCTTGAAGGTATATATTTAGATCTTGCAATCAAGTCTTTTAGTTTCTTGTTTTATCACTAGTTTAGTTTATAAAGGAAAATTAAAAAAATGGAATTAAGTTTGCCTCATACGCTTTATCTTTTTAATATCTTTCGTGAGTATGATGGAAAGGAAAATTGTGCTCAAGTGCTAGAAGAAGAATGCATTAGAATGTTTGGAACTAAATATTTGAATGATGAGCATGATTGCAATGTTGTTAGTACGAATTCTTTGAATATCCATGACACTAATGATGATTGCACTAGTTATGATGAAAATGTCTCCTATAAACATGTCAATTTTTGTGGAGTGCATTGGGTTTGTAAGTACACACCAAATAGAGAAGATAGATATTGCAAGAAGCATAAGTACTTAGAAACTAAATTGTTGCAAGAAGAGCTAGATGATTGTGCTGAAAATTTAAATTTTCTTGGCCATACTTGTGAGCTTTGTAATGAACGTGGTCATTTAATTATCCGATGCAAATTGTTTCATGATCTAATTGTGTCCAAAAATTGTGATGACTTGATTTCCCTTACACATTATAATGAACTTAGTTTGCTTATGGGCTACGAAGAAATGGACCGTATAACTAAGGATATTCCAAATTTTGCCCTTGATAAAGTTCTTCATTTTGATCTAGAGAAAATTTATATGTATTGTGCGGTGAATTGTATTGAAAATCCTTATATTGCCAATTACATAAAGAAAAGAAAGCAAATAGAAGATGAAGAGAATACTAATGAAAGGGAAGAGACTTCACAATATCCTCCTATTATTTCTTATGATGAATCTGGTAACGAGGAGGAGCCTCCTATTCAACCAATCTCATTAATAAGGAGCTCCAAAAAGAGGATTGAACCCACACATGATGTGGTGAAGAAGAAGAAAAGAAAAAGGAAGAGAGGTAAAAAGATATCTCTCCCAAATAATGTTGCTCATATTACTATTGTGCCTCATGAAGATATAATTGTGGAAGATAATGATACTTCTTATGATCTTGAAAATCTTTTTGGCACTTGCTTGGAAGAATATGATAATTGCTATACTATTGGTGCTATCCATACTATTAATGATGAGAGTGATTATGCTTATAATATGAAAAGGCCCAAGCTTGGGGATGCTACGCTCAATGAAGATGATGTTTTCGAGAATATATTTGCTGCAATTAATGTTTGTCCCAAGCTTGGGGATGCTACGCTTAATGAAGATGATATTTTTAGTCTCCCAAGTTTTGATATGCAAATTTATAATGATAATAACATGCCTCCTACTTATGATAATTATTGTGATGATACACATGCTATAAAAAGTAGTGAGGATTATATTTATAAAACTTGTCATGATTATGGTTACCCCTTTTCTGAACATTACTCTTTTAATGTGGAAACAATTTATAGTATCCAAGTATCTTATGATACTCCCACTATCCCGAATAAGAAGAATTTTGCTTATGTGGAGAGTAATAAAATTTCTATGCTTGTAGATCATTAAAAGAATGCTTTAGGTGCTGGTTATATTGTTGAATTCATTCATGATGCTACTGAAAATTATTATGAGGGAGGAACATATGCTTATAGGAGTTGAAATAATATCAAGTATCCTCTCTATGTGCTTAAAATTTTGAAGTTATGCTTGTTTTACCTTCCTATGCAAGTTGATTCTTGTTCCCACAAGTTGTTTGCTCACAAAATCCCTATGCATAGGAAGTGGGTTAGACTTAAATGTTCTAGTCATATTCTTCATGATGCTCTCTTTATGTTACAATTCCTATCTTTTATGTGAGCATCATTGAAATCATCATGCCTAGCTAGGGGCGTTAAACGATAGCGCTTGTTGGGAGGCAACCCAATTTTACTTTAGTTCCTTGCTTTTTGTTCCTGTTTAGAAATAAATAATTCATATATCCTCTGTTTAGATGTGGTTTTATGCTTTTAATTAGTGTTTGTGCCAAGTAGAACCTTTGTGAAGACTTGGGGAAAGTCTTGTTGATCATGCTGTCAAAAACAGAAACTTTAGCACTCACGAGAATTGCTGCCATTTTTTATTGGAGAGTGATATTTAGTTAATTATTTTTTCAGATGATTAATAGATAAATTCCTCAGGTCCAAAAATTTATTTGATAATTTTATGAGTTCTAGAAGTATATGTTTGATCCAGATTACTACAGACTGTTCTGTTTTTGACAGATTCTGTTTTTCATGTGTTGTTTACTTACTTTGATGAATCTATGGCTAGTAAACTAGTTTATAAACCATAGAGAAGTTGGAATACAGTAGTTTTAACACCAATATAAATAAATAATGGGTTCATTACAGTACCTTGAAGTGGTGATTTATTTTCTTATACTAACGGAGCTTACGAAGTTTTCTGTTAAGTTTTGTGTTGTGAAGTTTTCAAGTTTTGGGTAAGGATTCGATGGACTATGGAATAAGGAGTGGCAAGAGCCTAAGCTTGGGGATGCCCAAGCCACCCCAAGGTAATATTCAAGGACAACCAAGATCCTAAGCTTGGGGATGCCCCAGAAGGCATCCCCTCTTTCGTCTTCGTTCATCGGTAACTTTACTTGGAGCTATATTTCTATTCACCACATGATATGTGTTTTGCTTGGAGCGTCAATTTATTTTGTTAGGATTTGCTTTCTTTTATTTAGAACAATGTTTTGCATCTTTTATTTCAATAAAAGTGTCATTGATAGTCTTTACTATGCCTATTTTAGAAGTCCACATGTTGCTGTTTGAAAACAGAAAGTTTACCGCTGTTGCAATAATTCCCGAGAAAAGTAAGAATGTGATAAAATGTTGAAACCTTTTGAATATTAAGGTCTGATAAATTTACTACAGTGGGAATTTTCTTTCATAATTTTTGGAGCTAGGGAAGTATGGATGTTGCAGCATTCTTTACAGACTATTGTCGGTGTACTAGAGTAGGGGTACCCTAGTATCCCGAACTTGTGCACGGACAGTCGCAGCATCCCGCGGCAAGGCTTGCCGGGTAACTGCCAAGGTCCTCCGTGGCTCCTTTAGAGCCATTCAAGAACAAAGTATCCAAGTCAAAGAGACAAGACCCCGGCAAGAGGAGCTTGCCGGGAAGGCCAACCAAGGCACCTCAAGACCCCGGCAAGAGGAGCTTGCCGGGAAGGCCAACCAAGGCATCTCAAGGAACATGCCGCGACGCGTCGCACGTCCCGGCAAGGCCCGGTGAGCGACAAGCTCCCAGGCGTGACAAGACAACAACCGCGGCAAGGCGCTTGCCGTGGCAAGGCACCACTGTGCCCGCGCTCCAGCACATCCACCAACGTGTCTCTCTGGGACCCTTCCAGGCGTACGTGGCGGGAGGCTGTGCAGCCAGCGGCGTGCGGTGGCAAGCGGCGCTGACAAGTTTGCCATCGTGGCAAGCGGTGGCGTCCCTGACGGTCCCTTTTACACTGTTTAGGTGACGCAGACGGGCATTTAAGGCCCTTGTCCCCTGCCGTCAGGGTTAGGTATGATACACTGTAGCAGGTAGCTGTGCCTACCGCAGCACCTTTCCATTTTTACCCTTTGCCCCCGTTGCCACCTGTCGGTGACCCCTTGAGCATATAAAAGGAGGCCCGTGCGCAACGTAGGGGGGGTTAGCGAGTTCAGAGAACACTCACGCTCGGTTTCGTTAGCTGCTGAAGTGTACTGTAGCACTTCGCGCTCCCGAGCAAGAAATCAATACAAACCACAAAGCAGGAGTAGGGTTTTACGCATCCGTGCGGCCCTAACCTGGGTAAATCGCTCGTGTGCTTCGCCTCGATCCGCTCTTTGCGCGACCTCCGCCCCCGCCGAACCGAAAGGGACCCGGTCCGCCGGTCCCATAGGTGCTCGTGGATCAGTACCCCGGCATCTTTGGCGCGCCAGGTAGGGGGCGTCGAGGTTGTGTGAACCAGATCCGGCGTTCACACGAGCTAGATCTTCATCATCTTCATCAACATGCCGCCGAAGAAGAAGGCTTCGGAGGCAGCTGCCCCGTCCGCGCCTTACCCACCACCGCCGGAGCAAACGGCTGATGGGGCGGACGCCGGCGGAAGAACGGGCGTCGACGAGGGAGCTCACGGTGCCGCCAGGTCCAAGGACAAGGCTGCGCTGCCCATCGGCGGCGTAACCGGTTCCCACAACGACCGGGCGCACTCCAAGACCTCGGCGTCTGTACATGCACCGCGCCCATCTCATGAAGCGCGGGACCGGCAGCGTCATGGTGCTCACGGTACCATGCGTTTGCTGGACCAAGAGAGAGCTGGTGGATCCCGGAGCGCTCAAGACCACCATGCACGTCAACATGCTGGCACGAGCGAGGCACGGTCGCCTGGACGGGATACTGCTCCTTCTAACATAGTTAGAAGTCCGAGCATATCCCGCTCCTCGCACCGTTCGCCACCACCACCCGCCACTGCAGCAGAAGCTTTGGCGCGAGCTCAACTGCTCCTAGACTACCCTCCAACAGCAGACAAGATCGACGACTGGAGGGCCACCATTCAGAGTCTCATCGGCTTCGCCAACGGCGACCCTCAGCGGCAGCCGAGCACGTCGCAGCCACAGCCAGTCAGCCAGGCACGAGCCGGTGGCGACAAGACCGGTGGGGGTGCAACCTCTGTGCACTCTCCGCCCCGAAGGCCAAGATCGCCGACTCGCCGGATCCACCTCGACAGCGATTCCACCGCGTCGTCAGATCCACGAGCTCGTCGCGATCAGCGCCAAGTTCTTCACGAACGACAGCAAGAAGACGCTCGTACTCGCATCGAGCGCCGAAGAGAAGCGCGACGTCAATCAGACCAACGCGCTGGGCCCTCTGTTGACATGCATGCACCAGGGGAACCAGGTGACTTGCCGTACGCGGTAGGTTGCCCTGCGTTCACTCGTGAGCTGCGGCAAGTCCAGTGGCCCAGCATGAAGAATTTCAAGCCAGATGTACCAGAGAAGTACAACGGCAAGTCGCATCCGTCGGAGTTCCTCAGCATCTACACCATCGTAGTGCAGGCTGCTGGGGGGCGGGACGACAAGATCCTTGCCAACTACTTCCCGCTGGTGCTCAAGCCCAACGTCAGGTCCTGGCTCATGCACTTGCCGGACAACTCCATATCCTCCTGGGCAGACCTATGCCATCAGTTTGTTGGCGCCTTTACAGGCGGCCACAAACCTCATGGCCAAGAGAGTGACCTTCATCTGCTCGCCCAGAAGGAAGGAGAGCCCCTGCGCAAGTACATTCAGAGATTCAGCCATGTACAGCATAACATCCCAGATGTCCACCCTGCCGCGGTCATCAGCGCGTTCCATCAGAACGTGTGTAACCGCAGGATGCGGGAGGAGATGGCGATGTGCAAGATCAGAGACATCAGTGAGCTGTATGCCCTGGCCGACAAGTGTGCACGTGCTGAGGAAGGGAGGAAACTCCCTGGAGAGACTACAGGAGCAGGAGGATCTGATAGCGAAGATGCTGCCCCGGCAAAGAAAAACCGGCGGCGGAACAGGAAGAAGAAAGGCAAAGATGTGCTGGTCGTTGAGCAGTCCGGCAACGAAGGTGGCGCCAAGAAAGCCAAAGTTGGTAGCTCCAGCAAGGAGATTGCCGCATGCACCAACTGCCAGGCTGTGGCGGTCGCCGACAAGCAGGACGGCACCGACAAGCAATACTGCAAGATTCACCACACCAAGGGCCATGACCTCCAGAGCTGCAAGAAGGTCGAGCAGCTTGTCCAGCAACAAAAGGCTGAGTACGAGCGAAGAGACAAGGAGAGGGCCCAAGGAGGCGCTGGGGAATCTGGCAAGAAGCGCGCCGGCCGGGGAGGACGCCGCGGCAAGGCTAAGCAGCGGCAAGGAGATAGACCCCCCCCCCCTGCGGCCGCGACAAGGATGAAGACGACGACGACGAAGACATGCATGATGTTGAGACCAGTGAGCAGGAGTTCCAGAAGGCCACAGAGGTCTTGTGCGTTGACGGCGGTGCTTCTCTGCATACTTCGCACCGCCAACTCAAGCAGTGGGTGCGGGAAGTCAATGCAGCGGAGCCACCTGTCGAGTCACGCAAGCTTCTGAAATGGTCCAGCACGCCTATCATCTTTGACATTGAGGACCACCCTGATCGCACAACTGCGGTCGGGTGCTTGCCGATGTTGGTTTCACCAACTATCCGCAACCTCAAGGTCACTAAGATGTTAGTTGACGGCGGGGCCGGCTTGAACCTGGTCTCCTCCGCTGTACTCCAGAAACTCCAGATCCCTGACAGCGAGCTCGAAGAGACCGGCACATTCCAAGGAATCAACCCGGGAAGGAGCAAGCCGAAGGGGAAGGTCACGTTGCCAGTAACATTTGGCAGCGAGCTGAACTTCAGGACTGAGAGGGTCACATTTGACGTTGTCGATATTCCATTGCCTTACAATGGGATACTTGGTCGTCCAGCACTCGCCAAGTTCATGGCAGCCTCTCATTACGCATATAACATGCCGAAGATGCCAGGCCCAATAAGCGTCATCTCTGTCCCCGGCGACAAGAAGGATGCTCTTATCTGTGCCGACAAGATCTACCAGGAAGCGACAACCGCAACAGACCGCAAATCACTTGCCGTTGAAGCTCCCGGGGGGAAGAAGACCAAGTCCGGCAAGAGTTCTGATGCCCACTCCGGCAAGCGCACCTCTTCGGAGTGCTGCACTGCCGTCGAGGACGCACCATCGAGCTCCACCGGCAAGTGTAAGAAGACAATGGCAGCTCCGCCAGAGACGAAGAAGGTGTCCGCCAAGGAGGACGGCACTGGTGGTACCATCACCATCAGTGCCACTCTCGACCCTAAATAGGAAAGCGCGCTCATTGCTTTCCTGCGGGCGAATGTCGACGTGTTTGCATGGCAACCGTCTGACATCCCCGGTGTTCCCAGGAAAGTAATTGAGCACCACCTTGCCATTTGTCCTCATGCGCGGCCCGTCAAGCAGAAGGTCAGGAAGCAAGCAGTGGAGCGCCAAGAATTCATTGCAGAAGAGATCAAGAAGTTGGAAGCAGCAGGCCTTGTCAGAGAAGTGCTCCATCCCACGTGGTTGGCCAATCCTGTAGTCGTGCGCAAGGCAAACGGGAAATGGAGACTTTGTATCGATTTTACTGATGTTAACAAAGCTTGTCCCAAAGACCCATTTCCTTTGCCGCGCATTGACCAGATTGTTGACTCCACAGCCGGATGTGATTTGCTTTCATTTCTTGACGCATACTCAGGATACCATCAGATCTTCATGGCAGAAGAGGATGAGGAGAAGACCGCATTTATTACTCCATGTGGCACGTACTGTTTCGTACGGATGCCTTTCGGATTAAAAAATGCTGGTTCAACATTTGCAAGAGTAGTCCATGTCGCTCTTGAACCACAAATACACAGAAATGTGGAAGCATACATGGATGACATAGTGGTCAAGAGCAAGGACAAGGCAACTCTGATCCAAGATCTAGACGAGACCTTTGCAAATCTGCGCAAGATCAGCCTCAAGCTTAATCCAGAGAAGTGTGTGTTTGGAGTCCCCTCCGGCAAGCTTCTCGGGTTCTTTGTGTCTCAACAGGGAATTGAAGCCAATCCCGACAAGATCAAGGCCATTGAGCAGATTGAAGCACCAAAGCGCGTCAAGGATGTACAAAGACTTGCCGGCTGCGTGGCTGCTCTCAGCAGGTTTATCTCTAGGTCTGCTGAGCGCGCCCTGCCGTTTTTCAAATTATTGAAAAAGGCAGGTCCAATGAAATGGACTTCGGAAGCGGAGGCTGCGCTGCAAGACTTGAAGAGATATCTGTCCTCCCCTCCAATACTTGTCGCACCTAAGCCACAAGAGAAGTTGCTGCTGTATATAGCAGCAACCAATCAAGTGGTTAGTGCTGCGTTAGTAGCAGAGAGGGAGGCAGATGATGAGCTAGCAACCACGGCAAGCGCATCCAGCGACAAGCAACGGGCTTCCCCGGCAAGCTCTGGTCCTGACAAAGATGGATCTGCGTAGATGCGCGAGGAGATACAGAAGAAGATGGCGCAACGCCCAGTTTACTTTGTCAGTTCCCTTCTGCAGGGGGCTAGGTCAAGGTACTCTGGCGTGCAGAAATTGCTTTTCGGCCTCCTCATGGCCTCGAGAAAGCTGCGCCATTACTTCCAAGCACATGAGATCACAGTTGTCACTCGCTTTCCAGTGAAGAGGATACTACAGAATCCAGAAGCGACAGGCAGGATTGTTGAGTGGGCACTGGAACTGTCAAGCTTTGGCCTCAAGTTTGAGAGCACTTCAACTATTCAGAGCAGAGCATTGTCAGAATTCATAGTAGAATGGACGCCAACACCAGATGAAGAAATTCCAGAGACGAGCATCCCCGTCGATGAAACAAGCAAAGAGTGGCTGATGTACTTTGATGGTGCCTTTTTGCTGCAAGGCGCCGGTGCTGGCGTGCTGCTTGTCGCACCCGCCGGAGAGCACCTCAAGTACGTAGTCCAGATGCACTTTCCCAAGGAGCAAGCAACAAACAATACTGCAGAGTATGAAGGCTTGCTTGCCGGTCTCAGGATCGCGGCAGACCTTGGGATCAAAAAGCTCATTGTCAGGGGTGACTCACAGCTTGTCGTCCGCCAAGTAAACAAGAGCTATCAGAGTCCCTTGATGGAAGCTTACGTCGACGAAGTGAGAAAGCTAGAAGAGCACTTTGAAGGCCTACAGATGGAGCATGTTCCAAGAGCTTAGAACGCCATTGCCGATGGCCTGTCAAAGTGCGTCGCACTTAAGTTACCTGTGGAACCAGGGATCTTTGTGCTCAAGCTGACTCAGCCGTCCGTAACGCCATCAACTAGACAGAGCAAGAAGAGGAAGTTGGTTTCTGGTGACTATTTGCCGGCAGAGCTTCCCGAAGCCGCCGTCAAGAAGGTCCCCAAGATAAACGCCAAGAGCGCTGAGGAGCAGTCTGCTCCGGCAAGCCCTAGGGTTTGTTCCGTTGAAGCAAAAGCTCCCGACAAGTTTTGCTCCGGCAAGCTTGCCGGGGAACGTCAAGCTCCGGCAGAGGCTCAGGTTCTCGCCGTAGAAGCGGATGTTCCCGCAGCAGCAGATTTGCCTTTAGTCCTTGTTGTCGAGCCACAAGCTCCAGCATGGGCACAGCAGATTGTCCATTTCCTTCAGACAGGAGAACTTCCTTAAGAGCAAGAAGAAGCGGAAAGAGTAGCCCGGCAGTCAAGAATGTATCAGTTTGTCGACAAGACACTGTACAGAAGAAGACTCAACGTTGTGAAATTGAAGTGTATTCACCGGGAAGACGGACAAAAACTGTTGGCAGAGATACATGGAGGCATATGTGGTCACCACATTGGCGCAAGAGCACTTGTCGGCAAAGCTTTCCGGCAAGGTTTCTTTTGGCAAACAGCCCTCCAGGATGCAACTGCACAAGTAACCAAGTGTGAAGCGCGCCAGTTCCATTCCAAGCAGATACACCAACCAGCTCAAGCTCTCCAGACGATCCCTTTATCCTGGCCATTTTCGGTCTGGGGGCTCGACATCCTCGGCCCCTTTCCCCGAGCAGTCGGGGGCTTTGAGTACTTGTACGTTGCAATCGACAAGTTCACAAAGTGGCCGGTAGTGGAACCAGTGAGAAAGGTGACAGCATAGTCAGTAGTCAAGTTCTTCAGGTCAATTGTTTGCCGCTTCGGGATCCCTAACAGGATAATCACCGACAACGGTACGCAGTTCACGAGCCGCACCTTCATGCAGTACGTCCAAGATCTTGGCGCCAAGGTCTGCTTCGCTTCTGTTGCTCACCCGAGAAGCAACGGTCAAGCGGAGAGGGCAAATGCTGAAGTGCTGCGCGGGCTCAAGACCAGAACTTTCGACAAGCTGCACAAGTGCGGAAGAAACTGGATCGAGGAGCTGCCGGTGGTTCTTTGGTCGATCAGAACGACGCCAAATCGAGCCACTGGCCAGACACCTTTCGCTCTAGTCTACGGAGCAGAGGCAATTATCCCCACGGAACTCGTATACGGGTCACCTCGAGTGCTCGCTTATGATGAGCTCGAGCAAGAGCAGCTGCGACAAGATGACGCGCTGCTCCTTGAGGAAGACCGTCTTCAGGATGCTGTGCGAGCTGCTCGCTACCAGCAAGCTTTGCGCCGCTACCATAGCCGCAAAGTTAACGCCAGAAGTCTCGAGGAAGGCGACCTTGTTCTTCGGCGTGTTCAGTCCGCCAAGAATTCCAACAAGTTGACGCCGAAGTGGGAAGGCCCTTACCGGGTGAAACGAGTCACTAGGCCTGGCGCTGTCCGCCTTGAGACCAAAGATGCCATTCCAGTGAGCAACTCCTGGAACATTGAGCACCTTCGTAAGTTTTACCCGTAAGGCGCGGTTTCCGGAACCTGTTCCGGCAACCACCTTTTGTACAAGTCTTGCCGCTGTTGCATGTAATCCTTTGCACAAAGCCGGGTGCAGACCCCGTGCATAAGTAAAGCTCATGTGCTCCGCACATTTTGTCAATTTCATGCTTTCTATTTTTTGCATGTGTTATCTGACACTTTGTGCAGCGCCTACTCCACGGTAAGCAATAACGAGCCATAAGGCTCCATATCTTTATTTTCTCTTCTTTCTTTTTCTCAAGGAAAGAAAGGTTCCCTCGCCCACAAGTTTGCCGGGGGGGAAAGGAGAAGATAGTGGTATGGACCAGGCGTCGTTCAAGGAAGTTTTGCCTTGCCGGGAAGCAAACAACAGAAAAGCTAAGTTGCCAAAGTTTGAGCAATCATATTTTTTAAATTTTAAGTTATCTCCCTTGAACGACCGCACTTTGTATGGGAAACCTGTGCGCGGAGGAACCAACTTGTAGCTAGTTGCGCCCTTACTTTGTTTCGAGTCCGCTCAACAACTTAAGTGAGCTGCAACTAGTTGCGACAAGGTTTCTTGTCGGTAGCGGCACCGCCAGCAGGCTGCTGACGTTTCGCACTCAGCGCTCGCGGCTAAGGTGCCCACACTGGCAAGTTCCCTAAAAGCGTAGGGTAAAAACATACAAAGGGAGGAATCAAGTAAAGGGAATAACATTGCAATCAATACCCAGAATAGAGTTATATTACAAAGATAGCTTGTCGCAGCTCTAATAAATTGTTTTCATAACATGACAAACAGCGACAAGAAAAGAAGAAATGGGCTCCAGTGCTCCAGTGCTCCACAGTCTCCCTGAAGGCGTTTTGGGTGGCGGCAACACTCTCTAGCAGCGCCTTGTCAGCCTTGATTTCCTCCTTCAAGGCCGCCTCCTGCTTCTTGGCGCCGTCCAGTGTCTTGGTCAAAGCGGACAACTTCAACACAAGATCTGCATTGTAGTTCTTGGCAGCGCTGAGCTCCTTGCCCTTCTCGGAGAGATCGGCCTCCAGCCGCGCCACCTTCGTCTCCAACTCCTCCTTGGCGGCCTCGGTGGCGGCGGCGTCCTCTGCTTGTTTGAGGGCTCCGCCGAGTCTTTCCTCACGCGCGGCAAGCTCCTCCTCGTGGGCGTCAAGATTGACTTTCCGCTGCGCCAGCTCACCCTCCTCCGCGGCTAGCTTCACAGCGGCAAGTCGCTGCCGCTCTTCGACTTCAGCCTTCTCGAGGAGGAAGGCCTTCTGCGCTTCAGCGAGCTGCTCCCGCTCCTCCGCCAGGGACCAGAGGGCTTCCCGGTGGAAACCCCCAAGCTCTTCCGCGCGCTTCTCAATGTCTGCTCCCGCCTTCGCGACAAGCGCCTCGCGGGATTCCAGCTTGGCTTGCCGCGCGCGGTAGAGCGACAGCAACTTCCGCAGCAGCCGTTCCTCCTCAGGCTCGTTGCTGCTGCTGCTTGGCACGTCAACCACTGTCAACCCAGCGGAGGCGAGCACCTCCCCGTCAAAGATCTCCCCCTCGACCGGCGCCCTGGAGCTTGACGCCCAGGGGAGGTTGATGAAGACGTCATCGCCGGCCTTCAAGTAGACGCCCGGCTGGGGTTCCTCGGTGCTTGGCGCTGCGGCTTCGGCGGACGGGTCGGCGGTCGGCGTAGCGCCTGGCGCTCCTGCGGCCTCTGGGCCGTCAGTACGATCGCCAGACCCCTCGCCAGTTGCTGCGGCGGCAGCCTTGGCGGCCTCGGCGCCGGCGGGATCACCAGCGCCGGCTACGTCTTCGGCGGCGACCTCGGTCTCCATCTGCTCCGCAGCAGATGGGTCTGACAGCCGGCGAGGGGAGAAGAGTCAAGCAAAATCCAGCAAAAACCCAAAAAGATCAAGAGAAGAAGGACCCAAGGGAAGTTTTGCAGCAAAAGGATTACCTGAGCCAGTTTCTGCAGTCAGGTTCTCCGCCGTCGGAGGGCCGCTGGCGCTGTCCCTTGCCGGAGAATCCTCCCTTGCCGGAGACTTCTCCCTTACCGGAAAGCCCTCCCTCGCCGGAGGACTCTCCCTTGGCTCCTACACAAATTGGCAATCAAATATCAGCAAAGATAGAGTATCCACACGCACCTCACAAGCGGAAAGCAAACCATGTACTTACGCTGGGGGCTGCTCTGGAGAAAGGTTGCCGGATCTGGCAAGGTTGTCTCGGGCGCACCCCCTGTTGTCGCGGCGGGCTCGTCCTCGATGACAATCACCGGGACCTTGGCCCTCTTTGCTGCTCTCTAGGCCAGAGTCCTAAAGAGGAACAAGTTCAGAAAGAAAAGCAAATGAGATACAAGACAAACAAGCAAGGATTGAAGAACTGCAAGTACAGCAAGAGAAGCTTACTCTTCTTCTTCTTCCTCGTCGGAGCTGAGCGCGGAGAAGTCGAAGTCTAGCTCACGTCCGGTGCGAGGAGGTGGAGGAGTAGCTTCCCTTGGCCGCTTGGCGAGAGCAGTGGCTGCGGTCTGAGACGACCCTGCTCCGGCTGTCGCCGCGGCGTGAGAAGCGGCAGGAGTAGAAGCGGTGGTCCGGGAGGACCCCGCTCCAGTTGCCGCATCAGCGTGAGGCGCTCCCACGGCAACAGTGCTTGCCACGGTGGAGCGTGTCGCGCGGCGCAGCGGCTGTGGACTCGCTAGCCGCTCCGCCACGTCCCCAGCCTTGCGGAGACGCCTTCTTGGTGGAGATGGAGGCTTTGCTTGCGGTGAGCTGTCTGAAGATGAGGTGGAAGATGAGTTGATCTCCAACGAGCCGCTCGTGTCCTTGGCGGGCTCGCTTGACCCGGCGCCCTGCCCGGCAAGCTCTTTCCCGCCGGCAGGCTCCCCTCGCTCGGCACAGCTTGCCGCCTCTGCCTCCTCCACGGTGAATCCAAACTCGCCCGCGGTTGCGGCTGCCGCCGCCTCTTCCAACCTCGTGGCAATGAGTGCCATCTCCGCATCGGTGGTGTCGCGGGTGAGGCTGTCCTTCTCGTCGGAGCGGATTGGCACTTCTACCAAGTCGTCGAAGAACTGCTACACGACGTCGTCTGCAGGCTCCTGCCAAGTTGGCACAATTCCATGCGAGTCGCACTCCGGCATCATTGCACAGATGCGGTCGAGCGAGGAATTGTTGCACAGCGGAACGACGCCCCCCGGCAACCTGAAGACTTCGGGATGTTGGGGGTCATACTTGAAGAGCTCCTGAAGCATCGCGTTGAGCTCCAGGACTGTGAAGTTGAAGTTGAGGCCCGGCCGCAGCCTCATGATGTCTGCCGCATTCTTGAACTCCCAAGTGGGCCCCCCCGTTCCTGCAGGGGGGCGATGCGGCGGCGAAGGAAATCCGCGCCAATAGCACCTACAGTGAGCCCGGCAAGCCTGAGGCGTAGGATCCGGGTGACAGAAATCTTCAGCCTGTCGTCTTCCGGGGCCACGTCACTCCAATCGCTGTCGCGTGCTACTGGGGTTTGGCGCCGGGTGGTGAATGGCTGCGGGTTCTCCTCGTCAATCCAGCACCAATCTGCTCTCCACTCCTCCCACTTGCTGCGGAATTCTCCCTCCAGATAAGTTTCCTTCTTGCCGGCCCTTGAGATCCAGGCGATTCCGCCGGATAGAGGCTCTCCTCTCTCTACTCGGGGTATGAAGAAATGGCGGAAGAGGGCTACACTGGGGTGGACTCCGACAAAGTTTTCGCAGAGATGCGCGAAAACTGCCATGGTCAGAATGGCGTTGGGGGTGAAGTCAAGGAGGTGGAATCCGTAGGTATTCATGATGTCACAGAAGAATTCAGAGAAAGGCGGGCAGAGCCCGCAGTAGAAGAACAGAGCAAAGAAAGGGTATCCATTTGGGGCCTTCTTCCAAGCGGCGGCGGGGAGTACCTTCGTGCGCGGATGCGCTCGTGTCTCCATCGACCAGAAGAGGTAGTAGTTCTCCCTCAGCTCCTTCGCAGCAAGCTTGGGGGGGAAGACGGCCCGCTCCTTCCGCAGCGCCGCAAGCCGCTGCGCCTCGGTCGACTTCACGACCTTCCCCTTGTCGGATTTCGGAGCCATGGCGGAAGTGGTGGAGGAGGTCGACGGCGTTGGTGGAGCTGGTGGCGATGGGGGGCGGAACGCCGCTCTCGTTCGGCTTTGGGGAGGCGAGGGAGCGGCGGAGATTTCTGAGATTGGAAACAATAACAGGTGAATGGGCGAACTGCCCCTATTTCCCCTGCTTATAAAGAGGGAGGGGGCGGACGTTCCGCATTTCCGAATAAAGTAACCACCCACGACCTCTCCCACGACGCCGCATTCAACGCGTGCCGTTCAGGGAGGGCGCGGTGGATACGGAGTGAGATACGACGTAACCTAGGCCGCGCGTGCCCGTGCCCTGTTTTGGGCCTGGCCCAATAGCGCTCGGCACCGTGTATGGCCCAGGCCTGGGGGCTCCTGTCGGTGTACTAGAGTAGGGGTACCCTAGTATCCTGAACTTGTGCACGGGCAGTCGCAACATCCCGCGGCAAGGCTTGCCGGGTAACTGCCAAGGTCCTCCGTGGCTCCTTTAGAGCCATTCAAGAACAAAGTATCCAAGTCAAAGAGACAAGACCCCGGCAAGAGGAGCTTGCCGGGAAGGCCAACCAAGGCACCTCAAGACCCCGGCAAGAGGAGCTTGCCGGGAAGGCCAACCAAGTCATCTCAAGGAACTTGCCGCGACGCGTCGCACGTCCCGGCAAGGCCCGGTGAGCGACAAGCTCCCGGGCGTGACAAGACAACAACCGTGGCAAGGCGCTTGCCGCGGCAAGGCACCACTGTGCCCGCGCTCCAGCACATCCACCAACGTGTCGCTCTGGGACCCTTCCAGGCGTACGTGGCGGGAGGCTGTGCAGCCAGCGGCGTGCGGTGGCAAGCGGCGCTGACAAGTTTGCCATCATGGCGAGCGGTGGCGTCCCTGACGGTCCCTTTTACACTGTTTAGGCGACGCAGACGGGCATTTAAGGCCCTTGTCCCCTGCCGTCAGGGTTAGGTATGATACACTGTAGCAGGTAGCTGTGCCTACCGCGGCACCTTTCCATTTTTACCCTTTGCCCCCGTTGCCACCTGTCAGTGACCCCTTGAGCATATAAAAGGAGGCCCATGCGCAACGTAGGGGGGGTTAGCGAGTTCAGAGAACACTCACACTCGGTTTCGTTAGCTGCTGAAGTGTACTGTAGCACTTCGCGCTCCCGAGCAAGAAATCAATACAAACCACAAAGCAGGAGTAGGGTTTTACGCATCCGTGCGGCCCGAACCTGGGTAAGTCGCTCGTGTGCTTCACCTCGATCCGCTCTTTGCGCGACCTCCGCCCCCGCCGAACGGAAAGGGACCCGGTCTGCCGGTCCCATAGGTTCTCCTGGATCAGTAACCCGGCAACTATCCTGTTTAGGCAGATTGCTGTTATGTTTGCATTGTTTGCATATGTTTGCTTCTTTAATGATTCCATTTGAGGATAGGAATATTAAATATGAAGAGGCATTTAGTATGCAATTTTGAATAATAATTTTAGTGATTTGCTACAGTAGAGTATGATAAGGTTTTTGCACTGGTTTATACTAACTTATCTCACGAGTCCTTGTTGAGTTTTGTGTGGATGAAGCTTTTGAGATTGAGGGAGACCATGATATGAGAGGAATTAAGGAGACACAAAAGCTCAAGCTTAGGTATGCCCAAGTCATCCCAAGATAATATTTCAAGAAGTCTCAAGCATCTAAGCTTGGGGATGCCCAGGTTGGCATCCCACCTTTCATCTTCAACAACTATCGGTAAGTTTCGGTTGATCCTAAGTTTTTGCTTCTTCACATGATGTTTGCTATTCTTAGATGTCATTTTATTTTGCTTTGCTTGCTGTTTGAATAAAGTACAAATATCTGAAATTATTAAATGTTAGAGAGTCTTCACATAGTTGCATAATTATTCAACTACTCATTGATCTTCACTTATATCTTTCGGAGTAGTTTGTCGATGCTCTAGTGCTTCACTTATATCTTTTAGAGCATGGTGGTAATTTTATTTTGAAGAAATAGATGAACTCTCATGCTTCACTTAGATTATTTTGAGAGTCTTAAATAGCATGGTAATTTGCTTAAAATCCTAATATGCTAGGTATTTAAGATTACTAAAAACATTCATATAGAGTATTGAATACTAAGAGAATTTGATGCTTGATGATTGTTTTGAGATATGGAGGTAATAATATCAAAGTCGTGCTAGTTGAGTAGTTGTGAATTTGAGGAATACTTGTGTTGAAGTTTGCAAGTCCCGTAGCATGCACGTATGGTAAACGTTGTGTAACAAATTTGAAACATGAGGTGTTATTTGATTGTCCTCTTTATGAGTGGCGGTCGGGGACGAGCGATGGTATTTTCCTACCAATCTATCCCCCTAGGAGCATGCGCGTAGTGCCGAGGTTTTTGATGACTTGTAGATTTTTGCAATAAGTATGTGAGTTCTTTATGACTAATGTTGAGTCCATGTATTATACGCACTCTCACCCTTCCATCCTTGCTAGCCTCTTCGGTACCGTGCATTGCCCTTTCTCACATTGAGAGTTGGTGCAAACTTCGCCGGTGCATCCAAACCCCGTGATATGATACGCTCTGTCACACATAAACCTCCTTATATCTTCCTCAAAACAGCCACCATACCTACCTATTATGGCATTTCCATAGCCATTATGAGATATATTGCCATGCAACTTTCCATCATTCCATTCATCATGACACATTCATCATTGTCATATTGCTTAGCATGATCATGTAGTTGACATCGTATTTGTGGCAAAGCCACCATTCATAATACTTCCATACATATCACTCTTGGTTCATTGCATATCCCGGTACACCGCTGGAGGCATTCATATAGAGTCATAGTTTGTTCTTGTATCGAGTTGTAATCATTGAGTTGTAAATAAATAGAAGTGTGATGATCATCATTATTAGAGCATTGTCCCAAGTGAGGAATAAAAAAAGAAAGGCCATAAAAAAAGAGAAGGCCCCAAAAAAAGAAAGGCCATAAAAAAAGAAAAGGCCCAAAAAAATGAGAGAAAAAGAGAGAAGGGACAATGTTATTATCCTTTTACCACACTTGTGCTTCAAAGTAGCACCATGATCTTCATAGTAGAGAGTCTCTCATGTTATCAGTTTCATATACTAGTGGGAATTTTCATTATAGAACTTGGCTTGTATATTCCAACAATGGGCCTCCTCAAGTGCCCTAGGTCTTCGTGAGCAAGCAAGTTGGATGCACACCCACTAGTTTCTTTTGTTGAGCTTTCATACATTTATAGCTCTAGTGCATCCGTTGCATGGCAATCCCTACTCCTTGCATTAACATCAATCGATGGGCATCTCCATAGCTCATTGATTAGCCTCGTTGATGTTAGACTTTCCTCCTTTTTTGTCTTCTCCACATAACCCCCCTCATTATATTCTATTCCACCCATAGTGCTATATCCATGGCTCACGCTCATGTATTGTGTGAAAGTTTATAGGTTTGAGATTACTAAAGTATGAAACAATTGCTTGGCTTGTCATCGGGGTTGTGCATGATGAGACCATTCTTGTGTGACGAAAATGGAGCATGACTAAACTATATGATTCTGTAGGGATGAACTTTCTTTGGCCATGTTATTTTGAGAAGACATAATTTCTTAGTTAGTATGCTTGAAGTATTATCATTTTTATGTCAGTATGAACTTTTGTCTTGAATCTTTCGGATCCGAATATTCATACCACAATTAAGAAGAATTACATTGAAATTATGCCAACTAGCATTCCACTTCAAAAATTCTTTCTTTTATCATTTACCTACTCGAGGACGAGCAGGAATTAAGCTTGGGGATGCTGATACGTCTCCAACGTATCTATAATTTTTGATTGCTCCATGCTATATTATCTACTGTTTTGAATGTTTATGGGCTTTATTATACACTTTTATATCATTTTTGGGACTAACCTATTAACCCAGAGCCCAGTGCCAGTTTTTGTTTTTTCCCTATTTTAGGGTTTCGAAGAAAAGGAAAATCAAACGGAGTCCAATTGACCTGAAACTTCACGGAACTCATTTTTGGAAGGAAAGAAGCCCAGAAGACTTGGAGTGCACGTCGGGGGATCTGCGAGGAGGTCATGAGGCAGGGGGCGCGCCCACCCCCTTGGCGCGCCCTCTCCCCTCGTGAGCCCCTCGTGGCCCCCATGACGTACTTCTTCCGCCTATATATCTCCATATACCCTAAAAACATCCGTGAGCACAATAGATCGGGAGTTCCGCCGCCAGAAGCCTCTGTAGCCACCGAAAACCAATCTAGACCCGTTCCGGCACCCTGCCAGAGGGGGCAATCCTTCTCTGGTGGCCATCTTCATCATCGCGGTGCTCTCCATGACGAAGAGGGAGTAGTTCTCCCTCGGGGCTGAGGGTGTGTACCAGTAGCTCTGTGTTTGATCTCTCTCTCTCTCTCTCGTGTTCTTGAGGTGATACGATCTTGATGTATCGCAAGCTTTGCTATTATATTTGGATCCTATGATGTTTCTTCCCCCTCTACTCTCTTGTAATGGATTGAGTTTCCCCTTTGAAGTTATATTATTGGATTGAGTCTTTAAAGATTTGAGAACACTTGATGTATGTGTTGTCATGCGTATCTGTGGTGACAATGGGATACCACGTGATTCACTTGATGTATGTTTTGGTGATCAACTTGCGGGTTCCGCCCATGAACCTATGCATAGGGGTCGGCACACGTTTTCGTCGTGATTCTCCGATAGAACTTTGGGGCACTCTTTGAGGTCCTATGTGTTGGTTGAATAGATGAATCTGAGATTGTGTGACGCATATCGTATAATCATACCCACGGATACTTGAGGTGACATTGGAGTATCTAGGTGACATTATGGTTTTGGTTGATTTGTGTCTTAAGGTGTTATTCTAGTAAGAACTCTTGGGTTGTTTGTCACACTTATAGGAATAGCCCAACGGATTGATTGGAAAGAATAACTTTGAGGTGGTTTCGTACCCTACCATAATCTCTTCGTTCGTTCTCCTCTTTTAGTGACTTTGGAGTGACTCTTTGTTGCATGTTGAGGGATAGTTATGTGATCCAATTATGTTAGTATTGTTGAGGGAACTTACACTAGCGAAAGTATGAACCCTAGGCCTTATTTCCACGCATTGCAATACCGTTTATGCTCACTTTTATCATCCGTTACCTTGCTGTTTTTATAATTTCAGATTACAAATACCTTTATCTACCATCCATATTGCACTTGTATCACCATCTCTTCGCCGAACTAGTGCACCTATACAATTTACCATTGTATTGCGTGTGTTGGGGACACAAGAGACTCTTTGTTATTTGGTTGCAGGGTTGCTTGAGAGAGACCATCTTCATCCTACGCCTCCTACGGATTGATAAACCTCAGGTCATCCACTTGAGGGAAATTTGCTATTGTCCTACAAACCTCTGCACTTGGAGGCCCAACAACGTCTACAAGAAGAAGGTTGTGTAGTAGACATCAAGGACACTAGATGGGTTCTCACACACTCCTCTTATCTCACTTTTGGTGGCAAATAGGACTAAGTTCTTCTTTCCGCTCATCGTGGAGGTGTTTGATTTGGGCTTGTGGCACTCACTCTCATTTTTGTGGCTCGCTCTCTCACTATGATCTCCACGATGGGTGGCTTGCTTGTCGGTGATCACTTGACTTGGCGACATTGGACGGAGGACGTACTCCTTGCCCTTCATCTTGAAGATGTAGTGGTTTGTTCGGCCATTGTGGATGACTCCTCTATCGAATTGCCATGGGAGTCCAAGGAGAAGATGGCAAACGGTCATTGGAACAACATCGCACTCCAAGGTGTCTTCGTAGGCTCCAATTTTGAAGGAGACTTGTACTCGGTGCTCGACTTGG
Organism: Triticum urartu; assembly: GCF_056163025.1. Lineage (NCBI taxonomy): Eukaryota > Viridiplantae > Streptophyta > Magnoliopsida > Poales > Poaceae > Triticum > Triticum urartu. Next base: position 265,668,375 of record NC_141876.1, read on the forward strand.
ATGGTTCCGGAGTCGCTAAGCCATTGCACTTTGTATGGATGTGGATGCTTCGTCTTGGGCAATTGGAGCTTGGAGAAAAGTCTTCACTTGCTAGATTATGACAACTCCCTCCATCGATGATGACCTTGACGGATTGTCGATTGATGCCGGCCTTGGTGTGGAATATGTGGCATCTTTGGTCTTCTTCTTGGTGATGCTGGAGAGTCAAGACTTTGGAGACAACAAGTGCGGGACTTGAATCTTCATCGCAAAAGACTTGTTCCTCTTCATCATTCACTTGCCGGTGCATGGTGACTTGCTCTATGGCATCCATTTCTTCTTCACTCATTGAGTCGTAAGTGTCTTCGTCGTTGAGGATCATGGTCCGCTTGTTGGTGCACTCGTAGGACTTGTGGCCTCGGCCTCCGCAAGTGAAACACTTGAAGGAACTCATCTTGACGGTCTCATTGGTTGGGGTTGATGATGATGAAGCTCTCGGCTTGAAGTTTCTCGTAGTAGGAGGATGACTTGGAGTGGATGAAGCTTTCTTGGAACTCGACTTGTCAATGGTGCTAGTAGAAGGCTTGGTAGTCGGTGTTGGAGTCGTTGAAGCTTGGTTGTTTGAGAAGCCGTATGACTTGGATGAGAACTTGGCATACTTGAAATCATCTTGCACTTGGCGTTCCGCTTTGGTAGCTTGGTGCACTAGCTCGATGAGGTTCGAGTATGGTTGGAAGTCGGTGATCTTCTTGATAGGATGGTTGAGTCCATTCAAGAAACGTGCCATTGTTTGCTCTTCATCTTCCGTGACATTGGCTCGTATCATGGCAATCTCCATCTCCTTGTACTACTCTTCAACACTCTTGGTTCCTTGCTTGAGTAGTTGGAGTTTCTTAAAGAGGTCGCGGTTGTAGTAGGAAGGCACGAAACATGCCCTCATGACATCCTTCATTTGTGCCCAAGTGGTGATGGGTGGTTCACCTGTTGTCTCACGGCGCTCGATAACTTGTTCCCACCAAATGAGGAAATAGTCTTCGAACTGAAGGGATGCCATCGCGATCTTCTTCTCTTCTTCATAATTGTGCAAATGGAAGATCTTATAAACTTTCAATGCCCATGAAAGGTACTCTTTGGGGTCATTGGTTCCATTGAACTTGGGCATGGTGAACTTGAGTTTGCCATAGCGTTGCTCTTCATTGTGTTGGGGTCGGGGATGATGACGCCCATGTTGCAGATGATTGTCAAACTCGTGTCGCTCTTGGTGAGGAGGGCTGTCAACTTCATGTTGATCTTGTCGTGGAGGATTTCCATTGTCGTCTTGCTCTTGATGAACTTGATGTTCTTGGCGAGCTTGTGGAGGAGCTTGTCGAGTTCGAGGATGAGCTTGAGGAACTTGACGATGCACGCGAGCTTGAAATCTCCGTTCTTGAATTTCTTCGCGAAATGCTTCTTCTTGTTCTCGAGCTTGTCGGCCTCGGTTGGCTACGGCTCTACTTGAATCTTGGAGGGCTTGTTGCACTGCAAGTACTTGAGTTTCACGGAGTTCTTCTTCTTGGCGTTGTGCCTCGACGTCTTGTGCAGCTTGGTGTAGACGCGCTCGCTCTTCCTCTTCATGTTGGTGTTGTCATTGCCGTTCTGGTGCGAGCGCAAAGCCTCTTGAGTTTGACGTCGTCGGCGCTCTTGAGAGTTGGTGTCGCGTAGGGGATTGAGGCTTGCTTGACGATCGTTGTGCGCGGCTCGGCGAAGAGTGTCCGATGTTGGTGTACTTGAGCCAGAGAGTGTGAAGTCGGAGTGTCGGCTTGAGCGAGTTCTTCTTGATGAAGACGAAGTGTAAGAAGAGCGGTTGAGCAACAAAGCGTGAATTTCGTCCATCCTTGCGTAATCCTCTTGCTTGTGATCATCGAGCTTGTGGTCGAAGTAGTCCCTTGTACGTTGCTCGGAAAGTTGCAAGTCGGCGGCAAGGTTGTCGATGTGTTCACTCATAGCTTGTTGCTCTTGATGCAAATCACGTTGTGCACCAAAGAGGTGACTCTTGGAGACGAAGGAGTTCATGTTGTCGTCTTGCTCCATGAAGAGTGGGTTGGTAGAAGTACTTGGCCTATCCATCATTCCAATACAAATGTGAGTGGTAGAAAGAGAAGAACGAATACCAAATGTACCTTGACCGAAGTTGAAAGTGGATCGATGATCACTCCAATGTAGGACAAGGAAATAGCACAATTGGTACTAGCTCTTGTCGGTTTCTCACACCTACACAAGTAAAAGCTTTTGGTGGAGCTTGTTTAGGATGGTGGCACAAAATTTGATGCAATTGTAAGTGAGCTTCAATAATGTTGGAAAAGATTCGCAAGATGCAATGTAATAAGTAGACCAAGCATATAAGGTACACGAAAACACACACGCAAAAAGATAAGTGGGGTTGGGCAACCAAGGATGAGCCAAAATGTGGAATCCACAAAAATGCTCTTGTTGCACAACACTAGAGAGACGCTAGCACGATTGGACAATAGGCGGATACAAGAACTTGTGCACAACCTACTTAGCAAAAATGCAACGGCTTCTATCCCAAGTATGCTTTATGCAAGGTGTTGCTATGATATGATCCAAGATGATCTAATATGAAAATCTTAATGTTGTATGATGCTATGGTTCTTGCGTAAAAGCTCTTTGCTTATCTTTCCTCTTTGCTTAAAAGCTTGTTTGGCTCTTTGATGTTGGAGCTCTTTTCTCATGCAATGCTTGACGAACCAAGATAGCAATTGTGTATGTGATGACAACTTTGTGACACAAGAGATGATACCAATATATGCAACAATGATGTATTTATGCTATGGGAAGTATGATCACTAATGTGCACAAGTATCTTTGCCGACAATACTCAATGGCTAGTCTCGATGGGTAAGCAACGCAAAGGAGTAAGGCTACGATGGGTATCAATGTAATAGCCAGAGTGATATGTCCAATACCAAAACGAGGTTATCGGTCTTGCTTCCGGTATGGTGTCAAAATGGTGGCACGAATACCAAGCTGTAGTCGAGGTGGTCGTTGTTGATGATGCGTCCGTGGCGAAGATGAGCGGCGGTGATGTCGATGTCGAACCGTACCTAGATAGCCGAAACACAAAAGGATACGGTGCCGCAACTCAAATTCTCAAAACTCGAAGTAGCAAATGTGTCGGAGTGTGAAACGGGTTAGCAAATGGTGGTGGTATGCGGAAGTGGTGATGGTGTATACTGGTAGGAGTGCGTATTCGGAAATGTGGGTCGGTGGTGGTGACTAACTGAAAAAAAATCAGTTTCGTCAGGGTCGGTCAGACGTCCGGGATGGGCCGGTCGTCCGGTCGTCGTCGGAAGTCTGGGCTGGGTCGGACGTCCGGTGCCTGGGCGATTTTCGGGCACGGGATGAACAGCTAGGGTTCGAGCTGGAGATGGCGAAAATTGTCAAATCCGGAGGATTTTGTGGATGGAAAGAGTGGGGAAAGGGGGGGGGGAAGCTAGATCCACTCAAAACAAAGAAAATCCATGGATCCAAACCACCAAAATCTCAACACACTAACAAATCACAAAAAAAAATTGGGGCTATTTTTGGTGGGGAATTTTTGAATTAGGACGAAAAACAGCAAAACAAGGCTAGCAAAACAACGGGGAGGCTCCGAAATCGTGATCAACGTGGCTCATGATACCAAGATGATGTAGGGTAGGAACCCTTGGGGCCGATCTTTCACGATAGGAGCGGATCCCGCGAAGAACACGAAGAACGCGAGGACGGAAACGAGGGAAACACAAGAGAAACACTAAACCAACAAGAACAAGTTACACATGCGCTAGATCCTCGAATACATAGGGTTCACACGGTACACAATCAACCAAGGATGATACAAGGGTAACGGTCTTCCCGTGAGGAGGTCTTGATGTTCTTCCCTAAAGAGGGGTCTTGAATCCAATGGGATCTTCTCCGAAGAGGCCGCGGTCTCTCACGAGGAGTAGATCCGATGTGGATGAGCGTAGCTCTATCTCTCAAAATGAGCTAAACCAACGCTAACCCTAGCTAGAAGGAATAGGTGGAGTATTTATAGTCTTAGTGCAAAAGAGGGGGGCGAAGGGGTACATGGGCTGCGGCCCAATACGAATCAGCACACAGGCGTCGGTGGTCCGGGGGTCACCGGTCGTCCGAAGGCTCGGGAGGGTCCGGAAGTCCGTAATTTTGGCTTGGGTGTGCTTCGGTCGGACGTCCGGTTGGGGTCGGGCGTCCAGGCGTCGTCGGTCGTCCGAGGGGCTCCAGAAATCCGTAGATTTGGCTCGGGTGCGGGGGCGTCGGTCGTCCGGAGAGGGCCGGACGTCCGGAGCCTGGAGGTCATCGGATGTCCGGTCCAGGCCGGTCGTCCGGAGCCTGTAGCTTCCTCTTCATCACTTCTTCTTCTCCACCTTCACGTCCATCTTCCTCTTCATCTTCTCCTTGCTCCTTAGCTTCTGCATGGTACCTGAGGATGCACAAAGTATCCGTATGAGGTAGTAGCCATGTCTCATGTGTATCAAAGTGGAAATGCGAGAGGAGAGATGTCACCTCGGTTTCAAGAGCTCTTGCACGTGCTCGTGTCATGGGTCCAAGAGGTGTCGTAGGAGATGTAGTTGGGTCCATGGGGATGGTTTTGGGTTGCTACGCATCAGGTTCCGTCGTCGTTGAGGATCATGGCGCGTTTGTTGGTACACTCGAAGGACTTGTGGCCTCGGCCGCCGCATGTGAAGCATTTTAAGGAATTTGTCTTGATGGTCTTATCGGTTGGAGTAGATGATGATGAAGCACTCGACTTGAAGTTGCTTGTAGGAGGATGACTTGAGGTTGTCGAAGTTTTCTTGTAACTCGACTTGTCGCCGTGGCTTGTAGTAGGCTTGGTTGAGGTAGAAGGTGTTGGAGTCGTTGAAGCTTGGTTGTTGGAGAAACCGTAGCCCTTGGATGAGAACTTGGCATATTTGAAGTCATCTTGCACTCGACGTTCCGCCTTGGTAGCTTGATGCACTAGCTCGATGATGTTGGAGTAAGGTTGGAAGTCGGCTATCTTCTTGATAGGATGATTGAGTCCATTCAAGAAACGTGCCATAGTTTGCTCATCATCTTCTGTGACATTGGCTCGAATCATGGCTATCTCCATTTCCTTATAGTACTCTTCAACGCTCTTTGTTCCTTGCTTGAGGAGTTGTAGCTTCTTTAAGAGATCGCGGTTCTAGTAGGTTGGCACAAAACGTGCTCTCATGACATCCTTCATTTGCGATCAAGTTGTGATGGGTGGTTCACCTCTTGCCTCAAGGCGCTCAATGACTTGCTCCCACCAAATGAGGACATAGTCTTGGAATTCAAGGGATGCCATAGCGATCTTCTTCTCTTCCTCATAGTTTTTCAAGCGAAATATCTTGTAGACTTTAAATGCACATGATAGGTACTCTTTGGGATCATTGCTTCCGGTGAACTTGGGCATGGTGAACTTGAGCTTTGCTGTAGAGTTGCTCTTCATTGTGTTGGGGTCGGGGATGATGACGCCCTTGTCGTGGAGGATTATCAACCTCATGTTGCTCTTGGCGTGGATGGTTGCCAACCTCATTTTTCTCTTGGCAAACTTGGGGTTCTTGTCGAGGAGCTTGGGGAACTTTACGATGCACATGTGCTTGATAGTTCCTCTCTTGAACTTCTTCGCGAAGTGCTTCTTCTTGCTCACGCCTATGGCGGTTGCGTGCGACAACGGCGCAACTTGTGTCGTGGAGGGCACGTTGCCCTCAAGTGCTTGAGCTTCTCACTGTAGTTGTTCTTGACGTTGCGCCTCGGCATCTTGCTCCTCTTGATGTTGGCGCGCTCGCTCTTCCTCTTATTGATGTAGACGTTGTTGTTCTTGTGCTTGCGCAAGGGTAGCTTGGTTTTGGTGATGCCGATGTGCTTCCTCGTCAAATTTCTCTTGTGTAGGATTGCTGTGTAGAGGATTGCGGTTTGCTTGATGGTCTTGGCGCACGGCTCATCGATGAGTGTTTGATGTCGGAATACTTAAGGCGTAGGTGGTGTCGTCGGAGTGTCGACTCAAGCAGCTCCGTCTTAAGTAGGACAACATGGTAGAAGAATGGTTGACCAACAAGGCATGAATCTCGTCCATTCTTGAATTGCTCTCTTGCTTTTGTTCATCGAGCTTATTGTTGAAGTAGTCTCTTGTACGTTGCTCGGAGAGTCGCAAGTCGGTGGCGAGATGGTCAATGTGGTCGCTCATTGCTTGTTGTTCTTGATGCAAAGCTCGTTGTACACCAAAAAGGTGGCTCTTGCTAACGTAGGAAGTCATGCCGTCATCTTGCTCGATGAAGAGTGGGTTGGTAGAAGAACTTGGCCTATCCATCATTTTAAGCAAATATGTGAGTGGGAGAAACAGAAGAACTTATACCAAATGTTGCTTGACCGAAGTTGAATATGGATCAATGATCACTCGATGGTGTATCAAGGAAATAGCACAATTGGTACCAATTCTTGTCGGTTCTCACACCTACACAAATAAAGCTATTTGGTGGAGCTTGGTGCGGATGGTGGCACAAAATTCGATGCAATTGTTAGTAAGACTCAATAATGTTGAAAAGGATTCGCAAATTCGCAAATGCAACAAGTAGACCAATAGCAAGATATGTTACACGGAAACACACACGCAAATAGATAAGTGGGGTCGTGCCACCAAAAATGAGCTCATAATGTGGATTCCACGAAAAATGCTCCTATTGCACAACACTAGAGAGACGCTAGCACGATTGCACAATAGGCGGATACAAAACTTGTGCACAACCTACTAAGCAAAAATGAATGACTTCTATCCCAAGTATGCTATATGTATGTTGTTCCAATGATATGATCCAAGATGATCGAGTATGGAAATCTTAATGTAGTATGATGCTATGGTTCTTGCTTAAAAGCTCTTTGCTTATCTTTCACTTTTTGCTTAAAAGCTTGTTTGGCTCTCTCTCTTTTGAGCTCTTTCTTTGGCCACTTGTGCAAAACTTCGTGAACCAAGCTAGCAATTGTGTATATGCTATGACAACCTTGTGACACAAGAGATGATAACAAGATATGTACCAAGATGATATGGTATGTATGCAATGGGAGCTATGATCACTAATGTGCACAAGTAATGTTGCTGGCAATACTCAAATGGCTAGTCTCAATTGGTAAGTGACGCAAAATGGGCTATGGGGTTATGAATGCAATGGCAAGGAGTACACGATGTGTCGTAGAGGTTACCATCCTTGCTTACGGTTGAGGGTGTCAAAATGGTTGAGCAATTGTTGTCCATGACGAGTCCGTGTCGAAGATGAGCGGTAGTGATGTCGATGTCGAACCATTTCTAGTTAGCCTAAACACCCCAGGAAACGATGAACCACAACTCAAATTCTCAAAACCAAATATGTCAAAATTGTCGGGGTTGGTTGCGGTCAAGTGGTGGTAGGGTTTGGTGTATTGAAGTGGGTATGCGGAGGCGTAGGCGGCGGTGGACAAAACTACAGAAAATGCAGTTTCGGCAGAGATAGCCAGATGATCTGGACCAGGAGCCGGATGATCCGGGCGTGTCCGGATGATCCGAGTCAAAGGCCGGATGATCCGAGCAGGTCAGCTATGCACGGGGATGGCTCGGGATGAACTCGAAAACATGTATAAATTCAAGGATTTCATGGATTTTGGATGGATTTTGAGGTGCAGATGGTGGGGAAAGGTTAGATCCACTTGCAACACAACAAATTCACAGATCAAAACCAACAAAACTTCATCATACCAAAAAATAAAAAAAATTGGGGCTATTTTTGGTGGGGAATTTTTGAAATTAGGACAAAATCAACAAAACTAGGCTAGAAAACAAAGGGGTAGGGGCTCCAAATTCGTGATCAACCTTGCTCTAATACCAAGATGATGTAGGGTGGAACCCTAGATGGCTGATCTTTAACGATTTGGAGGTGATCCCGTGAAGAACACGAAGAACACGAGAGGAAAACACGAGGGGAAACACGAGAGAATCACTCAAACCAACAACATTCGATTACACATGCGTTAGATCCTCGAAACACAACGAGATACACGATCCACAGTCAACTAAGGACGATACATAAGGTAACTAGTTCATCTTCGTGAGGAGGTCTTGAGGGGTCATCCCGTGAGGGGTCTTGAATCCACTTGGGGAATCCTCTCCGAAGAGGCCGTGGACTCCGATGGAGAAGTAACCAAGTGGATGAGCAAAGCTCTATCTCTAATATGAGCTAATCCTTTGATAATCCTAGAAAAGTGGAGGAGGAGTCGTTTCTATAGGCAAAGGGGAGAGCAAGTACATGGGCTTCGGCCCAAAACACACATGCAGGTGGTGGTCCGGATGATCCGGATGGTGGCCTAGATGATCCGGGTGTCAGGGGTCCAGACGATCCGGGCGGTCATCCGGATTGTCCGGATGTGTCGCAGCTGACAAGGGGGTCCGGTTGACCGGGAGCTAGTCCAGACGTTTGGGTGGTTCCGGATGATCTGGGCGTTGGTCCAGACCGTCTGGCTTCGTGGGGAGGTTTGTTGGTCTCAGGTGCCACTTATCCGAATTGTCCAGGCAGGGGTCCGGATCGTCTGGGCTGGGGCCGGATTGTCCGGATGGAGGTCCGGGTCATCCAGGCAAGTGCATACTTGGCCATCTTCTCCTCCGTCTTCGTGTATGTCTTCCTTCTTCGATCCTCCATGCTCCTGAGATTCTCCATGGCTAACTCCTTGGTACCTGAGTATGCATAATGTCTCCGTTTGAGGTAGTAGCCATGTCTCATGTGTATCGAAGTGGAATTGTGAGAGGAGAGATCTCACCTCGGTTTCGAGAGCTCTTGCACGTGCTCGTGTCATGGGTCCACTAGGCAATTGGTGAGACAATGATAGTTCCATGGGGATGACCTTGGGATGCTCCACATCAACAATTTTCCATGAAGCCCGGCAATACTCAGATAGCTAGTCTCAATAGGTATGAAGATATTCCAAAGATGGTGGGGCTATCAAGATGTAATGGCAAGGAAGGAAAATTTTATGACGGAAAGGATACCTTCGTCACACTTAAAATTTCACGAAGTCGGGGGTAACCGGCCTTGCTTCCGGTTGAAGATGGTCTCAAAGGATGGATGGTCGTCGTCGGTGTGGAACCTCGTGGTAGATGTAGTCGATGGCGCGATACAAGTCACCGGTGGTGGATGAATATGTAACCATCCTTAAGTAGCCAAAACACCTTAGGAGACTCAAATCACAACTCAACCAACCAGAAATGCAATAAGAACCAAAATGGGTTAGTTTGCGAAAGTTGTATAACATGGTGTGGAAGTTATGGCATCGCGCCTATGCAAAAGATGCAAAAATGGACTAAATTTGATGGAGTCAAATGGTGGGAAAACCAAGATGAGCAGCTCGGGCACGTTGCTAGCTTTTCAACAAACCAAAGAACACCCAAATCAGAGTTCGGGAGTGGAGAGTAACAAATTTCTATGCTTATGCATCATGAAAAGAATGATTTATGTGATAGCTATATTGTTGAACTCATTCATGATGCTACTGAAAATTATTATGAGAGAGGAACATTTGCTTGTAGGTATTGCAATAAAACCGAGTTTCCTCTCTTTGTGTTGAAAATATTGAAGTTATGCTTGTTTTGCCTTACTATGCTAGTTGATTCTTGCTCCCATAGATTGTTTGCTGACAAAATCCCTGTCCATAGGAAGTGGGTTAGCTTAAATGTGTTTGCCATGTGTTTCATGATGCTCCCAGTGTGTTTCAATTCTTTACTTTTATGTGAGCATCATTAAAATCATCACGCCTAGCTAAAAGGCATAAAAGAAAAGCGCTTGTTGGGAGGCAACCCAACATTTACCCATACTATTTTTCCATGTTAACATAATTAAGCTACTGTAGTAATCATGTTTTATTGCTTTCGTTCCAATAAAGTTCCAAGTAAGATCTTTGGGTTGGTCTATGGTGATAGTTGATTAGATCTTGCTGAAAAACAGAAACTTTTGTGCCAGTAAAATATTTTTTATTTTTTACAAAAGCGTGATAAAATACTGATTATTTTTTCACAAGATTTATATACAAATTTCCCAGGTGGTCCTAATATTTGAGAATTTTTGGAGTAGCAGAAGTATGGTTGTTGTCCAGATCATTACAGACTGTTCTGTTTTTGACAGATTCTGTTTTCAACGCATAGTTTGCTTGTTTCCTAGTTTCTATGGATTATATTGATCAATGTAAATTGTAGTAATGATATTCTACAGTAGGAATTGTGTGAGAACAATTATGTATCTTGTCTTTGACAGTACTGAAGTGAATGATTTGTCTTTATCATACTAACCTATCTCACGAAGTTCTGTTAAGTTTTGTGTGATTGAAGTTTTCAAGTTTTGGGTGAGATGTCGATATGAGGAGAATAAGTAGTGACAAGACCCTAAGCTTGGGGATGCCCAAGGCACCCCCAAGGTAATATTCAAGGAAGATCCAAGCAACTAAGCTTGGGGATGCCCCGGAAGGCATCCCCTCTTTCGTCTCCAACATTATCGGTAATCTCACTTGGAGCTATATTTTCATTCGTCACATGCTATAAGTTTTGCTTGGTGCATCATTTTATTTTACTAGGATTTTCTTGATGTTATTTAGAATAATGGTTTGTATCTTTTATTTCAATAAAAGTGGCAATGATAGCCTTTACTATGCTTATTTTGCAAGTCTACATGTTGCTGTTTGAAAACAGGAAGTTTATCGCTGTTGCAAAAAATATCTAGAAAAGTTAGAATGTGCTAAAATTTTGAAACTTTTTGCACAATAAGATCTGATGAATTTTCTACAATGTGTTAAATTTTCAGAATTTTTTGAGTTAAATAAGTATGGATACTTCTTCATCCATTACAGATTGTCCTGTTTTGGCAGATTGCTGTTATGTTTGCATGTTTAATGATTCTATTGAGGATAGGAGTATTAGATATGCAGAGGTATTTAGTATGAAATGTTGAATAATAATTTTAGTGATTTTCTACAGTAGAGAATGATAAGGTTTTGCATTGATTTATACTAACTTATCTCACAAGTTCTTGTTTAGTTTTGTGTGGATGAAGTTTTTAAGATTTAGAGAAACCATGATATAAAAGGAATTAAGGAGATGCAAAATCTCAAGCTTGGGTATGCCCAAGGCATCCCAATATAATATGCCAAGAAGTCTCAAGCATCTAAGCTTGGGTATGCCCCGGTAGGCATCCCACCTTCCTTCATCAACAATTATCGGTTAGCCTCGGTTTCACATGATGTGTGATATTCTTAGAATCTCATTTTATTTTGTTTTTTGCTTGCTGTTTTAATAAAATACTTAGATCTGAAAGGTTTTAAATAAGAGATAGTCCACAATTAGCTACCTATTTACTTAACTACTCGCTTGATCTTCACTTATATCTTTTTGGAGTAGCTTGTCATTTACTCTTGTGCTTCACTTATATCCTATGAGTAAATTGTTGAATGAATTGAATACCATGAAGTTGAAACTATATGTTCATATCATGCCTAGTGGTAGCTTCACATTGGGTTCAGAAAGTGAAATCTTTTGAAGCTTGACAATCACAATATTGGTCATACAAGCAATTCATGAATGATTAGTACAAGGAAGAGAACTTTCACATGCAAATATATTATCTTGGACATCTTCTATGATTGTGAATACCCATTAATTATTTTCAAACTTGAGAAAATTAGTTGAACTTGGACAAGGAAGACAACATAATGAGTTATTGTTGTGTATATTTACATAGAAGTTATATTGTCATAGATCCTCCAACATGTGGTGTTTGCCTAGGATATTTTGCTAGCCAAAAATTCTTACTGAGTAGAGATACTACTAGTGCATCCGAAAACCCTTTAACCCAATTTCTTGCCATGAGTGTCCACCATACCTACCTGTGGATTGAATAAGATCCGTCAAGTAAGTTGTCCTCGGTGCATAAAGCAATAAAAATTGCTCCTTAATATGTTTGATCTTTTACTGTAAGGGAAAATTGAGCGTTGTACAAACATGTGATGGCAAAGTAATAAAAGCGACGGACTACATAATAAAGGTTGCTATCATAACAGGCAATATAATGTGACGTTCCTTTGCATTAAGAGCTTGGGCGTCCAAATAAAAAGCGCATGACAACCTATGCTTCCCTCTACGAAGGGCCTATCTTTTACTTTTCAGTATTTACTTTTATGCAAAGATTCAATAGTATGCATTCTCATTTCAACCTCAATTATTCTTTAGTTGGCAAGCATCATGTGGTGGGGAAAGATCTAGGCACATATGACCAGTCAAATATATTTGATCATGATTTTTTATTGTTGACAATTATCTCCATGTTAAATGAGTTGGGAGGCAAAAATATTAAGCCCCTATCTTTCTCTATGTTTGATGGATGCCATTTGTTCTAAGAATATGCTTTGAGTAGTAGCAATCATGGAAGACTATATGATGATTGAGTATGTGGAGCTCTTACTTAGACTTCGTTAAATAAGTTGAATTGCAATTGTTTGGTGAGTAAGAATATAGGTTGTTGAGTTTCAAGAGAATTCATTGTTTGAACCTTAACATGTGAATTGGTTGCTACTTTAACATGAGAAGTTTTATGAGAAACAATTGTTATTATGATGCTAGGAAAAGTGATTGAAATTATCATTGATCAAACTTATGCACTTTGTTAGCATTCACACTTCATAAATTATTTATTTTATCATTTACCTACTCGAGGACGATTAGGAATTAAGCTTGGGGATGTTGATACGTCTCCAACACATCTATAATTTATGAAGTATTCATGTTGTTATATTATCATTCATAGATGTTTTACAATCATTTTATAGCAACTTTATATCATTTTTGGGACTAACCTATTGACATAGTGCCTAGTGCTAGTTGCTGTTTTTTGCTTGTTTTTTACACCGAAGAAAATCAATATCAAACGGAGTCCAAACGCAGCGAAACCTTTTGGAGATTTTTTTGGACTAGAAGACATCCAGTGGGCAAAAGAAGTACTAGAGGGGTGCCCCGAGGGGGCAAAACCCCCTGGGCGCGCCTGGGGGCCCAGGCGCGCCCTGGTGAGTTCTGCCCACCTCGGTGGCCTCCCGTACCGCCTCTTCGCCCTATAAATTCCCAAATATTCCGCCGCCGCAAGACTCTGTAGCCATGAAAAACCAATCTGGAGTCCATTCTGGGATCCTACCGGAGGGGGAGATCATCACCGGAGGCCATCTTCATCATCCCTATGGTCTCCATGATGAGGAGGGAGCAGTTCACCCTCAGGGCTAAGGGTTTGTACCTGATAGAGGCAAAGGTGTCCCGTCTTTCGATGAGATGGTGATTATCGTTTTGAAGGAGTAGACTTTCACGATCCGAGTACGAACGTGCGAGGACGTCGCGCCTTAGCAATCCCTAAACCAACTCTGAGAGGTTATTGACCGCGTCGGAGCTTGATCAGCCTGACCACGAAGGTCTATTTCCTACAAGCAAACAAAGAACAAGCAAGAAACTAAGATTGCAATCAGGATATTGCGAACATAAGATGAAAGCTTTATTGATTAAGGCGGGGTTCTGTGACATCTTGGTCTTGTCGTTGAACACAAACGAAGTACGCAAAGTTGCACCTATGGCAAACTTTTAATCTAAACAAAACCCGAAGTCTAAACGACGCCCTAAGGGCTGTATATATGGAGGAAGAGGGGGGAATTTCATGGCCCTTGGTGGACGGGTCCGAAACCAACCCTAACTCTTCTTTCCCCACACACAGACTCTAAAAATAGCCTATACTTAAGTATTTCGAAATTACATGGGCCTAACCCAATAATAAGGTGACAGAAAACCTAGAATAGCCTTTGGACAAAATTTATGAAGTGGCATCTTGTATATTTCGTCCCTAGGCGTCATGTACTCCTTATGCTGGATTCAAAGTCCTGAAATGATCACTTGTAACTCTGTTCTTATTCCCCTTTTGCATGCCATCATCTCCATGCTTGCACTTGCTCCAGTGTTCATCCCTCTTATCCATGTCAGACCCTTCATTTGTAAGCAAAACAATTGTATCCAATTTAGGAAGCATCATATCCTCATGAACATTAGAATCATTTCCAAGAAACGAAAGTACCTGATAATTTAATTGGCGTGCGTGAGCTCTAATAATTGGTCCAGTATATGTATGGGTGTAACAATGGTATTGAAATCCTCATCAGTACCAGTAGCTATGTGTTTAATCTCTCTCTTTCTCTCATGTTCTTGAGATGTCATGATCTTTATGTATCGCGGGCTTTCTTAATATAGTCGGATCATATGGTGTTTTCCCCTCTCTATCTTGTGATGAATTGAGTTTTCCCTTTGAGTTTTCATTTTATTGGATTGAATAATTTTATGGATTTGAGAGCACTTGATATATGACTTGGATATGAATACCCATGCTGACAATGGGGTATTATATTGATTCACTTGCGATATGTTTTGGAACTCAACCTGCGGATTCCCGAGGTGACAGTGGGGTAATCTATGCATAGGGGTTGATGCACGTTCTCGTCTTTTGTTTCTCCGGTAGAAATCTTGGGGCACTCTTTGAGGTTCTTTGTGTTGAATTGAGTATTATGAATATGAATTTGCTTTTCTGTTATTTTAGTATAAACTCTTGATAGATCGATCGGAAAGAATAACTTTGTGTTATTTTAGTACGAACTCTTGATAGATCGATCGGAAAGAATAACTTGATGTTATTTTAGTGCGAACTCTAGGATAGATCAATCAGAAAGAATACCTCCAACCAATTTCTTCTTACGTTCTCCGCTAGATAGGAACTTTGGAGTGATTCTTCATCGCACTTTGAGGGATGGCTATATGATCCAATTAGATTAGCATTGTTGAGAGATTGCACTAGCGAAAGTATGGACCCTAGGTGATGAGGACATCAATACCATTGTTACACCCACAGCCCCTACTGTTACATATACTGGACCAATTACTAGAGCTCGCGCACGCCAATTAAATTACCAGGTACTTTCGTTTCTTGGTAATGATTCTAATGTTCATGAGATTATGATGCTGCCTAAATTGGATACATTTGTTTTGCTTACAAATGAAGGGCCTAGCTTGGAGAAGGATGAACATTGGAGCAAGAACACGCATGGAGTTGATGGCATGCGCAAGGGGATCAAGAACGAAGTTACAAGTGATGATTTCAGGACTTTGAAGCCGCCATAAGGAGTGCATGAAGCCTTGGACGAAATATACAAGATGCCACTTCATAATATTCGTCCATAGGCTATTCTAGGTGCTGCGTCACCTTATTAATGGGCCAGGCCCATGTAATTTCGAAATACTTAAGTATAGGCTATTTTTAGAGTCCGTATGTGTGGGGAAACAAGAGTTAGGGTTGGTTTCGGACCCCACCCTCAAGGGCCACGAAATTCCCCCCTCTTCCTCCATATATACAGCCCTTAGGGCGTCGTTTAGACTTTGGGTTTTGTTTAGATTAAAAGTTCGCCATAGCTGCAACTTCGCGTACTTTGTTTGTGTCCAACGACCAGACCAAGACGTCACAGAACCCCACCTTGATCAATAAAGCTTTCATCTTATATTCGCAATATCCCGATTGCAATCTCAGTTTCTTGCTTGTTCTTCGTTTGCTCGCAGGAAACAGACCCTCGTGGTCAGGTTGATCGTGCTCCGGCGTGGTCAATAACCCTCGGAAGTTGGTTTAGCGATTGCTAAGGCGCGACGTCTCGCACGTTCGTAGTCGGATCGTCAAGGTCGACTCCCACAGAAAACGATAGCCACCATCTCATCGAAACATCGGGACACCTTAGCCTCTATCAAGTGGTATCAGATTTCCAGGTTGCTCGGTGAGATTTTACAGTTTTTCGTAGATTAGATCGAGTCTGTTCTTCATACCTATAGTCCACAAAAAAGCCAAAAAAAATTAGGGTTAGCTCATCCTATCTGAACCAGTCTGAGCCTTCGCATAGTATTTTCAGTATTTTGCTTTGTTGAATTTGCGGTTGCATCATCGTGTCAAGTTGCTGGTCTTAGCGTCTACTCTTTTTGAGTTTCGAGTTATGGTCATAAGTGATCACGTCGCAACCGCACCATCATCATCGCCCCTGCCATCTACCACCACCGCTTATCTGCCACCGCTCTGAATCCGTATCCATATACCACCACCGTTCTTCATACCTACAGTCCACGAAAAAGCCACACAAAAAAATTTAGGGTTAGTTCATCATCTCCGAACCAATCTGAGCCTTTGCATAATCTTTTTAGGGTTTTTGCTTTGTTGAATTTGCGGTTGCATCGTCGTGTCAAGTTGCTGGTCTTAGAGTCTAGTCTTTTAGAGTTTCGAGTTCTGGTCATAAGTTGTCACGCCGCCGCCGCACCATCATCATCGCCCATCTACCACTTTTGCTTATCCGCCACCGCTCTGAATCCATATCCATATACCACTATCAATTAGTATCCATATACCACCACCAATCTGTATCCATATACCACCACCGCTACCATATACCACCACCGCTGCCATATACCACAACCATATATCCACCACCAATCCGAGTTCTTCTCATATTAGGTTTGTTCTTGAGATCAATCTAAATTCTGATTCGTGTTTCCTTGCCTGCGTAGGTCTCGGAAAAAAAAAGAAAAAAAAAGAGTCTGGAGACCCCCGGGCAGTTTTTAGGCCAAAATTTTCACGGGCAAATTTTTTTCCCTATCCTATTTTTAGGCTTTTCTGAGTCTTTTGAGCCACGTGCCATCATAGTGATTTTTTGTCGCACTTTTTCGTCGTCGCTGCCCTGATTTCCGAAAAAAAAGTGAAAAAAAAATTCCGTGCCCATCCTATCAGTTTGACGAGGGAAGAGTTTTGAGACACTCGCCATTATAGTGATTTTTCGCAAAAAAAAAGATGAGCGCAAAAAAAAGGAGCGCAAAAAAAAGAGCGAAAAAAAATTCCAGAGTGTGCTTTTCCCTTATTTACGTGCAGCGCCGTGATTTTGTTAGTGTTCTAGGCTCGCGTCTCTAGCACGGTCTAGCCTAGGACCAGCACAGTACCGTCGTTGAGCGTTTATTCAACTTTGCATCTCTGAATTGATTATTGCTGACCCTTTTTGCTACCATACTATAAGCCTTCCCAGCTCCACATACATCTACGTCGTGCGTTTGACTCTCCCTGGCAATCGCTCTATCCAAGCTTTTGAGAGTTTTTGACTACAACGGTTGCCGATCACCGCCTGCTGCTAGGTAAGAACTGGTAAGAATTTGAGATTTGCTTGACGGATTTGTGACACCCGCCACCACCACCACTTGTTAGTAGTCTGTAGGATTATTCTTGTGTGTTTCTATTGCTGCTAACCATGCCAGGATCACAAGCCGACGAGACTGACTGGGAGAACTTGACGAACAAGGAGCTTCATGATACGTTTCAGCAAATGATGAATGGACAGGTGCAAGATGTGATAAACAGATTTGAAGAGGCCATGGAGAAGATAGATGGCATGGAGAAGACGTTTGAAACAAAGCTCGATAACAAGTTTGCTGAATTGCTTTCGCGTTTTCCACCACCACCACCGGCTGCTCCTGCCGCACCTCTGCAACAACAGCAACAACACCGACAACCTCCACGTCGGGAAATAGCCCTCCGCCGAGCGAGCCGTGTCCCTCTTCAGTCGGGCCAAACTGCTGGTGCTGCTGTTGATACTTCTGTGGCTCCTACTGCTGATGTGGAGGAGGATGCTTATGTGGGAGATTATGAGGATGAGGTTGATCAAAATCAGAACTACGTGCCACCAACAGCACAACAACCACCAGGTCGTCCACATGCAAATAATGGCAATGGTAGGGCTCACCCTCAGGTACGAGATCATGACCATCTCCCGAAACTAAAATTGAATATTCCACCATTTGAGGGTAGATATGTTCCTGATATATATCTTACTTGGGAGTTAGAAACTGAACAACGATTTACATGTTTACAATATCCCGAGGAGAGACGTGTTCCTGCTGCTGTTTGTGCTTTCACTAGTTTTGCATGTGTTTGGTGGTCTGAGCATTGTAGATTATATCCTATTCCGGCTACTTGGGCTGCTTTGAAAACTGCTATGCGTACTCGTTGGGTTCCACCATATTATCAACGTGAATTACTTCAAAAATTGCAGCACTTAAGACAGGGAAAAAAATTCTGTAGAAGAATATTATCAGGAATTACAAACTGGCATGATTAGATGTGGTATTGTTGAGGAGAATGAAGCTATGCTTGCACGTTTTATGGGTGGATTAAATAGAGAGATTCAGACGATTCTAGAGTATAAGGAGTATACTAATATCACTCGTTTATTCCATCTTGCTTGTAAAGCTGAACGTGAAGTGCAGGATCGACAGGCATTGGTGCGGACTAACTTTTCTGCAGGTCGACCTTCATCATGGACACCACGTGCATCATCTACTTCCACACGTTCTGCTACACCGGCGCCTCCGTCGGCTACCACCTCCAACCGTGATACAATAAAGCAGGCACAATCACCACTATCTGCCAAGAGCACACCTTCTGGGCCTGCAAAGAGCTCTTCTTCATCCATGGCATCAACAGGGCAAACACATGATATTATTTGTCGACGTTGCAAGGGTGGAGGTCATTATGCGAGAGAATGCCCATCTAAGCGTGTGATGATTGTTACTGAGGATGGTGGGTATGAGTCCGCTAGTGACTATGATGAGGAGACTTTGGCTCTTATTACACGTGACAAACACGGTGGAGACGATTCTGATCATGAGACGCAATACATGGCTCCTGAAGATGCTGACAGGTATGAATGTTTAGTTGCTCAACGTGTTTTGAGTGTGCAGGTTACACAAGCTGAGCAAAATCAGAGGCATAATTTGTTCCATACAAAGGGAGTTGTAAAGGAACGTTCTGTTCGCATGATCATAGATGGAGGGAGCTGCAATAACTTGGCTAGCATGGAGATGGTGGAGAAGCTATCTCTCACCACAAGACCACATCCACATCCTTACTACATCCAATGGTTCAACAACAGCGGCAAGGTTAAGGTAACACGTACTGTTCGTGCGCATTTTAGTATCTCTACATATGCTGATTATGTTGATTGTGATGTGGTACCTATGCAAGCATGTTCCTTATTACTTGGTAGACCATGGCAATTTGATAAAAATTCTGTACACCATGGTAGAAACAATCAGTATACTCTTGTTCATAACGATAAAAATATTACTTTGCTTCCTATGACTCCTGATTCCATTTTGAAAGATGATATTAATAGAGCTAATAAAGCAAAATAGGAGACAAATAAGAGTGAAAATCAGATTGTGGCAAAAGAATTTGAGCACCAAATGAAGCCTAATAATAAACCATCTACTGTTGTTTCTGAAATTAAATTGAAAAGTGCATGTTTACTTGCCACCAAATCTGATATTGATGAGCTAGATTTCAGCAAATCTGTTTGCTATGCTTTTGTGTGCAAAGAGGCATTATTTTCATTCGAGGACGTGCCTTCCTCTTTGCCCCCTGCTGTCACTAACATTTTGCAGGAGTTCGCTGACGTCTTTCCACAAGACGTGCCACCGGGATTACCACCTATTCGAGGGATTGAGCATCAAATTGACTTAATTCCCGGTGCTTCGCTACCCAACCGTGCACCATACCGTACCAATCCAGAGGAGACGAAGGAGATTATGCGTCAAGTACAAGAACTGCTCGACAAAGGTTATATACGCGAATCCCTTAGTCCTTGTGCTGCTCCTATCATTTTAGTGCCGAAAAAGGATGGTACGTCGCGTATGTGCGTTGATTGTAGAGGCATTAATAATATTACTATTCGTTATCGTCATCCTATTCCTAGGCTAGATGATATGCTTGATGAATTGAGTGGCTCTACAATATTCTCCAAAGTTGATTTGCGTAGTGGATACCATCAAATTCGTATGAAATTGGGTGATGAATCAGCATTTAAAACTAAGTTTGGATTATATGAGTGGTTAGTCATGCCTTTTGGGTTAACTAATGCACCTAGTACTTTCATGAGGTTAATGAACGAAGTTTTACGTGCTTTCATTGGACGATTTGTGGTAGTTTACTTTGATGACATATTGATTTATAGCAAATCTTTGGAGGAACATTTGGAACATTTACGTGCTGTTTTTATTGCTCTACGTGATGCACGTTTGTTTGGAAACCTTGGAAAGTGCACCTTTTGCACCGACCGAGTATCTTTTCTTGGCTATGTTGTTACTCCACAGGGAATTGAAGTTGATAAAGCCAAGATTGAAGCTATTGAGAGTTGGCCGCAGCCCAAAACGGTCACACAAGTGAGGAGTTTCCTTGGCCTCGCTGGTTTCTATAGGCGTTTTGTGAGAGATTTCAGCACCATTGTTGCACCTCTCAACGAGCTTACAAAGAAGGATGTGCCTTTTGTTTGGGGTACCGCACATGAAGAAGCCTTCACGGTATTGAAAGATAAGTTGACACATGCTCCTTTACTCCAACTTCCTAATTTCAATAAGACTTTTGAGCTTGAATGTGATGCTAGTGGAATTGGATTAGGAGGTGTGTTATTACAAGATGGAAAACCTGTTGCATACTTTTCTGAAAAATTGAGTGGGCCTAGTCTGAACTATTCTACTTATGATAAAGAATTATATGCTCTTGTTCGGACCTTAGAAACATGGCAACATTATTTATGGCCCAAGGAATTTGATATACATTCTGATCATGAATCTTTGAAACACATTAAAAGTCAAGAAAAACTGAACCGTAGACATGCTAAATGGGTTGAATTCATTGAGACTTTCCCTTATGTCATTAAACACAAGAAGGGTAAAGAAAATGTTATTGCTGATGCCTTGTCTCGTCGTTATACTATGCTTTCACAACTTGACTTTAAAATATTTGGTTTGGAGACCATCAAAGATCAATATGTTCATGGTGCTGAATTTAAAGATGTATTGCAGAATTGTAAGGAAGGGAGAACTTGGAACAAGTTCGTTCTTAACGATGGATTTGTGTTTCGTGCTAACAAGCTATGCATTCCAGCTAGCTCCGTTCGTCTTTTGTTGTTGCAGGAGGCGCATGGAGGAGGATTAATGGGACACTTTGGCGTCAAGAAGACGGAGGATATACTTGCTACACATTTCTTTTGGCCAAAGATGAGACGGGATGTTGAGCGTTTTGTTGCTCGCTGCACTACATGTCAAAGAGCTAAGTCACGGCTCAATCCTCATGGTTTATATATGCCTTTGCCAGTACCTAGTGTTCCTTGGGAGGATATATCTATGGACTTTGTTTTAGGTTTACCTCGAACAAAGAAGGGGAGGGATAGCATATTTGTTGTCATGGATATGTTCTCGAAAATGGCACACTTTATACCATGTCATAAAAGCTAAGGTGTCCCGATGTTTCGATGAGATGGTGGCTATCGTTTTCTGTGGGAGTCGACCTTGACGATCTGACAACGAACGTGCGAGACATCGCGCCTTAGCAATCGCTAAACCAACTTCCAAGGGTTATTGACCACGCCGGAGCACGATCAACCTGACCACGAGGGTCTGTTTCCTGCGAGCAAACGAAGAACAAGCAAGAAACTGAGATTGCAATCGGGATATTGCGAATATAAGATGAAAGCTTTATTGATAAAGGTGGGGTTCTGTGACGTCTTGGTCTGGTCGTTGGACACAAACGAAGTACGCGAAGTTGCAGCTATGGCAAACTTTTAATCTAAACAAAACCCAAACAAACGTGCATCACGTAGAGCAATAAAAACAACACGTAAATGTTCCAAATGTTCCTCCAAAGATTTGCTATAAATCAATATGTCATCAAACTAAACTACCACAAATCGTCCAATGAAAACACGTAAAACTTCGTTCATTAACCTCATGAAAGTACTAGGTGCATTAGTTAACCCAAAAGGCATGACTAACCACTCATATAATCCAAACTTAGTTTTAAATGCTGTTTTCCATTCATCACCCAATTTCATACGAATTTGATGGTATCCACTACGCAAATCAACTTTGGAGAATATTGTAGAGCCACTCAATTCATCAAGCATATCATCTAGCCTAGGAATAGGATGACGATAGCGAATAGTAATATTATTAATGCCTCTACAATCAACGCACATACGCGACGTACCATACTTTTTCGGCACTAAAATGATAGGAACAGCACAAGGACTCAGGGATTCGCGTATATAACCTTTGTCGAGCAGTTCTTGTACTTGACGCATAATCTCCTTCGTCTCCTCTGGATTGGTACGGTATGGTGCACGGTTGGGTAGCGAAGCACCGGGAATTAAGTCAATTTGATGCTCAATCCCTCGACTAGGTGGTAATCCCGGTGGCACGTCTTGTGGAAAGACGTCAGCGAACTCCTGCAAAATGTTAGTGACAGCAGGTGGCAAAGAGGAAGGCACGTCCTCGAATGAAAATAATGCCTCTTTGCACACAAAAGCATAGCAAACAGATTTGCTGAAATCTAGCTCATCAATATCAGATTTGGTGGCAAGTAAACATGCACTTTTCAATTTAATTTCAGAAACAACAGTAGATGGTTTATTATTAGGCTTCATTTGGTGCTCAAATTCTTTTGCCACAATCTGATTTTCACTCTTATTTGTCTCCTGTTTTGCTTTATTAGCTCTATTAATATCATCTTTCAAAATGGAATCAGGAGTCATAGGAAGCAAAGTAATATTTTTACCGTTATGAACAAGAGTATACTGATTGTTTCTACCATGGTGTACAGAATTTTTATCAAATTGCCATGGTCTACCAAGTAATAAGGAACATGCTTGCATAGGTACCACATCACAATCAACATAATCAGCATATGTAGAGATACTAAAATGCACACGAACAGTACGTGTTACCTTAACCTTGCCGCTGTTGTTGAACCATTGGATGTAGTAAGGATGTGGATGTGGTCTTGTGGTGAGAGATAGCTTCTCCACCATCTCCATGCTAGCCAAGTTATTGCAGCTCCCTCCATCTATGATCATCCGAACAGAACGTTCCTTCACAACTCCCTTTGTATGGAACAAATTATGCCTCTGATTTTGCTCAGCTTGTGTAACCTGCACACTCAAAACACGTTGAGCAACTAAACATTCATACCTGTCAGCATCTTCAGGAGCCATGTATTGCGTCTCATGATCAGAATCGTCTCCATCATGTTCGTCACGTGTAATAAGAGCCAAAGTCTCCTCATCATAGTCACTAGCGGACTCATACCCACCATCCTCAGTAACAATCATCACACGCTTAGATGGGCATTCTCTCGCATAATGACCTCCACCCTTGCAACGTCGACAAATAATATCATGTGTTTGCCCTGTTGATGCCATGGATGAAGAAGAGCTCTTTGCAGGCCCAGAAGGTGTGCTCTTGGCAAATAGTGGTGATTGTGCCTGCTTTATTGTATCACGGTTGGAGGTGGTAGCCGACGGAGGCGCCGGTGTAGCAGAACGTGTGGAAGTAGATGATGCACGTGGTGTCCATGATGAAGGTCGACCTGCAGAAAAGTTAGTCCGCGCCAATGCCTGTCGATCCTGCACTTCATGTTCAGCTTTACAAGCAAGATGGAATAAACGAGTGATATTAGTATACTCCTTATACTCTAGAATCGTCTGAATCTCTCTATTTAATCCACCCATAAAACGTGCAAGCATAGCTTCATTCTCCTCAACAATACCACATCTAATCATGCCAGTTTGTAATTCCTGATAATATTCTTCTACAGAATTTTTTCCCTGTCTTAAGCGCTGCAATTTTTGAAGTAATTCATGTTGATAATATGGTGGAACCCAACGAGTACGCATAGCAGTTTTCAAAGCAGCCCAAGTAGCCGGAATAGGATATAATCTACAATGCTCAGACCACCAAACACATGCAAAACTAGTGAAAGCACAAACAGCAGCAGGAACACGTCTCTCCTCGGGATATTGTAAACATGTAAATCGTTGTTCAGTTTCTAACTCCCAAGTAAGATATATATCGTTGTTCCTAGGCCTCATTTTCAAGCATTGCAATACCATTTGTGCTCTGTTTTATCAATTGCTACCTTGCTGTTTTTCATTGTTCCTATTACAAAAATCAATACCTACAATCATTTACTACACTTTTATCACCATCTCTTCGCTGAACTAGCGCACCTATACAAACTACCATTGTATTTGGTGTGTTGGGGACACAAGAGACTCTTTTTTATTTGATTGCATGGTTGTTTGAGAGAGACCATCTTCATCCTACACCTCCCACGGATTGATAAACCTTAGGTCAACCACTTGAAGGAAAATTGATACTGTCCTACAAAACTCTGCGCTTGGAGGCCCAACTGAGTCTATAAGAATAAGTTGTGTAGTAGACATCAGTGAGTAGTTAAAACTTTTTGGTCAAACTTTGACAAAAAATATATGACAATGCGTAAAAACCTGGACTAAGGTAGTACTCCCTCCATCTAGGTGTTAAGTCATCTTACGAAAATAAGATATTCCCAAAATGTTTAGGCGTCGTCCATTAACTTCGCATCTCAATCCCCTCCTAGCCTCATTGCTAGCAAGTGTTACTTACTCTGCCTTGTTATCTCCCCCGGAAACTCAATGCATGGAGTGCAACTACGTGTTGATTAGTCAAGGAATCAAAGCCAGCTTGCATGGGAGTTAATACGTGGCCCTGCATGGTAGCTAAAACAATATCTCTTAATTGTTGTGATTAATTGTTGCGTTTAGAGAGAGAAATTAGGGATTTGATTGGAGGAAGGACCGGTCAAGTTTCTCCTTCTCCTCCAATATTCTTGCACCTTGGTCCCGCTACACCTTCTAACGTGACTTATACACCTAGATGGAGGGAGTAGTATGGTGGCACACTGGCTTAGGACGAATACAAGTACCCAAAATTATTGGAAGAGAGCAAAGTTTACGTACAAAATAATTAAAATTGAATTTATCGTTTTTTTCTCGAAACGGATGCAGAAGATTTGCCTCATCCATTAAATAAGAGGAGAATAGAGTTTGACAGTTTGCAAGTGACCCTACAAATAAACGACATGGAAATTACTCTCAATACGCCATAGTTTCTTAGCGCGTGCTGTAACCCTTAGTACATACGGTGGCACATTGACTTATGCCGAATACAAGTGCTCAAAATATTTAAAATTGGAAGATGGTGCAACCCACCTTTCTGATATTTTGACCATGTGTAGTTCAGTAGTTGCTTCGGAGGGTCGTGTACCACATGTGAACGATAGTAAGTGCGACCGGGAGGCGTGGAGCATTAATTTCGAGTTGACCCCTTCAAGCGTTAAATTTTCTTCACGTACTCCCTCTATTCCCTTATACAACGCCACTATGAAAAATACATTTTGCATCTATACAAGGCAGCTAACACTAATCGAGGCAAACATTAATGATGTTACCTCACACTAGCAACTTGTTTAATACTTGCATGCATGTAGTCATAATGACACTGTGCTACTTCCTTCTCATTCCTTCCTTGCATGCAATTCATGCATATTAATGATCCCAGTTAATGAAAATAAAAGTTGGCTTGCAAATCGGTCCTTAAATTTTACCTTGGTACCTATAATTTCAGTTTGTGGTCTTGTATAAGGGAATGTAGAGAGTATTAGCTTTGCCCTAGTATTTTTCTTCACTAGTAGTATGTTAAATAAAGAGTTCTATTTCGTGCATAATTTAAAACTATTTTTATGGAGAGAAAAAGAAAACCACTCCAACTATATACGCTGCAACCTCAGTGCCTGTTTTCTAGGGTTTTCTCTCTTCACACTCTCTCTCCACTATATATATACACGCTGGAGTCTTAGCGCTTGTATTTGCTCTCTACACACTCTCTCACACTATCCAAATCTAAACAAGATTGCGTTGGCCTCTCCTCTCTCTCCCCTCATTGCTGGTCAAAGAGCCAGCAGTATCCTGTCCGTGTGGGAAGGCAAGGAGGCTTAATGTTGTCGCCGTCGGCGAGGGAGGGAATCCACTGCTGGCACCGATATTCTCTTTCACCCAGCAGCTGCGCGGGAGGGCCTCCAACCCCTTCTTCCTCGCCAACATACATAGTGTGGGTAGTTCGGCCTCCGGCCGCCCACCGAGCCACACCCCGAGAACCTTAAGGTATAATTTCTTAATCGACAGGCATTGCTCTAGCTGCATGTGGAATTTTTTCGCTTCTGCACTTGAATCTAGGTGTTGGATCAAACATGAAAGTAGTGGGGAAAGTTATATAGCATGAATCTAGGGCGTGGTTCCAAGAGGAAAGGAAGGGGGAAAGTAGTACAGACTGGCTATCCAACACCTACGTTGGTCGAAAAGGGAAAACAATGGCAAACATGGTACACACATATGTAAGGAACTCATCTTTCTATGCGTGGGGGACAAGGTTGTATAGTTTGAGCAGGAATAGATTTGTTGCCCTCCCATAGGGAAAGGTGTCTAAAGAAATGGAACCAACACAAATGCTCCTTGGTTGTTTGTTGTAACAGACTATGCATCTCCCCTTTATAGATCGATAGATGCACATGGTGCTTGTGCATCCACTGTCCCATACAACTCTTTAGCTCTTGTTAATCTAATAATTCCGCTGGAAAATTGAAGCAATGCCATAGTTACAAGAAAATTACATGTTTAATGAATTTTATTGTTAATATAACCTCTTTGTTAATATGAATCAATGCCACTATTTGAGAAATGCTACTGTCTTGCTTTATTTCCCATTTAGATAAGTTAGATGCTTCCTTTTGTGGGCTTTTGTGTCATCCACCATTACTGACCAGTAATTGTTTCCTTTGCACCTCTGTGTAAACAGGGTTATCTACTTCACCTCGTTGCTATTGCGACATTTTGTTGCACTACAAAAAACACTTTTGTTTTAAGAGTGTTTTGTGCAGTTCAACAAAAATGTCACACCGACAATGTTGCTTCATTGTTGATCTTAGTGGAACTTTACAAGAGGAGATCTGACTTCCTATCCGTGTTGGCAAATTTGTTTCAGATCTTCTTCTTGTGAGTTGTTTGAATTCTGTGTCATGAGAGGTCAGTACTGGCCTTCTTTCACATGATTGTGCAGTGTGCTTACATATGTTGTGCTACTTATACGATAATGTTGCTTGATTTTAGTGAATTGCACAAATGGAGACCAGACTTCCAATCTGTATGTGCATCATAATATCCCATTGAGGTAAGATAATTATATTTCACAATTGTTGGCCTGTATTTCGCTACTCTCATCAGAAAATTAATGTCGTTGTTTAGTGCTATACTTGTGCTCCCTATTGGCATGACAAATCTTACATTCAAGGCGAAGCTTGTCTGTTATTGAACCAAGTGATGAAGGGGAAGAACAAGCAGAAGAAAAACAAAAATCAACTCCCAGTGCTGTAATGAAGTACTACAACTGTGATGACACAAGTAATGATATAGTTTTGCATCCTAATTTATTGCTGTGGCTGGAATGAGCAATTGTTTTGCCACTGATTTGATGCCACTCTTAATGTAATATGTAATTATCTCTACTTGTGCAAACAGGGATCTTCTTTGAAGATAACATATATTTTAGTGAAACTACACAAGAAGATGTTGGAAGCATTAAACTAATCGAGGAGTATATAGTAAGCATGGCAACCATAGTAGATAATAACAAATGGTTTTCGGGTAGTACTTCATCTATATGCTCTACACAATAAGCCTCCTGACAAAGGTTGGTACCAGCCCACGGATTTCATCCATATGATTGAGCTTTGCCATCTCTGTGATGTTTTAAATATTTCATTTCCTTTTTTTCGAGCAAACAGGGATGCTAGCATTTAGTTGTTGAGAGAATTCCTTATTTAACATTGTCTCTAAATTTTATGCCCTATTTGACATCGGCAAATAATTTTTTCCATATCTAGCAACGAGTCTAAATTTTATGCCTTTTATGACACTTCTGTCCATTTTTAGCCTAAATGACACTTGAAAAGACTCTTTTACCCCTCATATGGTATATTTGTGCGCATGTGTTGTTTGATGATTTTTTATCATCTTTATTAATAATTATTATACTATTATTTGTTTGATTTTCTTATGGAGCCCACATTTTGAATATCTGACTTTTCTTTTAGGGCAGCGCAAGGCCCCTGCCAGCACCCCATGCCTCCGCCATTGTATGTGTTGTTGTTGTTGTTGTTGTTGTGTGTGTGCTCCTACCGATGCGTGTTGGGTTTATTTATAGCACTAGATGGATTCACCAGAGAAAACACGTACGTGCAAAACTGGCTTGTAAGCTACTGGCAGGCAAGCATGCAGCTGGATGGATTTCCAGCCGTATGTGGTCAAGCCAGTACGTCCCTCGCGTACGTACGTGAGCTAGCGCATCCATTCTATCGATCGTTTCTAGGAGGCTCGGACAGGATTGATACGATCACGACAGAACAACTCGGCAAATCGATAGACTTGTTTATGGCCAAAGTCCCATATCGAGCCTTGCGTTTACTTTTGTATTTCTTTGACCTGTTGTCTCTTGTTGTGGTATATAATACACGGGGTACATGTATATATATTACTAACCTCGACCTAACCCAAACCGACTAGGAATAGATATCCTACGTGGATACCTATACGGACACGAGATTAACTCTTACAATCCCCCCCACACACACATCACATGAGGGGCAAAAGGGTCTTTTCAAGTGTCATTTAGGCTCAAAATGGATGAAAGTGTCATAAAGGGCATAAAATTTTAACTCGTTGTTAAATAGGGAAGAAAAAAAGTTGAGTGTTAAATAAGGAAACGAAATTTAAGATAGTGTTAAATAAGGAATTGTTTCTTAGTTGTTCTCTTGTCTTTGCACAATAGGATCATCCTCCTCTAAAGAAGAATATGGACTACACGAAGTGGCTAGTTCCGATTATGCCAGGATGAAGAAGCCAAGCCTATCTTCTTATCAGAATGGAGGAGTTGAAGGATGCTTACATTAAGCCCACAAGAACAAACTAACTTCAGCTCAGAAGGACTCACGGATCTCCACTTTGTTGTTGTGATGGCCAATCAATGTTGTTTTAGAATTCTTTCCGGTCAGTCCCATTTTTTAAAAAGTCTTCTCTGCATGGATCATGTAGGTTGCCTATTTAAACTGTCAATTCGCAGTACGGTTTGCTTTATACTAATCACCTTTTGTATTTATGCAAAAAGGGATGCTTAGCTTGATTTCAATGGGAACTGCAGAAAATGTTTTGATGGTTCATGCCCTCCATTATACTTCATCATGCACAATACAACGAATGTTCTCGAATCATTCATTTCCACCTCCAGCCATAAAATTAGCTACAAGAAAGGAGGTGTGGATATGTTGTAGCATCCAAGATGCGATTCTATCCCAATCACGTGATTAATTCATGATCAAGGCATAATGGCACTTTGAGTGCATAGCAAGGTGGATATCGTTATAACATACCATGTACTGGATAGATGAGAATACGAGATAATGGCTTACGCTCGCCACAAGCTATAGTATGAATACATAAATACATAGCAGTCATCATACAGAAGAGCAGGATCCAACTATGGATGAAATCAAACGAAAAAGAAGAACGACATCCACCCTGCTAATCCCAGGCTCCCGACCCAGAACCTATCCCTTGATCAAAGAAGAAGAAGCAGAAGAACTCCAAACAAGCGAGCATCGCTATCACATCACTACTAGGGAAAACCCTAGTAGTAGCGCTTGTTTTGTAGCTACCAGCAGCGCTTGTACGAGCGCTATCACTAAGGCGCTACAGCTAACTAGTAGCAGTAGCGCTGGAAAGGGAGCGCTACTGCTATACCTAGTTAGCAGTAGCGCTTTCATTGGGAAAGCGCTACTGATAGTGGTAAGTAGCAATCTCGTTTGTTCTGAAAAGCGCTGCTGCTAACTTTTCCTGTATTTTTAAAAATACAGCTTATTTTCATTGTGGTTTTATATATAGTACTTTCATCATATGATTTTATGACTATGATTAGTTATTATATATAACAGTGGGTGAAATGAACGTGGAGTAGATTCAAGTGGAGACAACATGTGGTGCATGTTGAAAGTATTACTCTAATCCAAACTTGATCTAGTTTGGATTAGTAGTACTTTCGATGTGCACTACATGTCGCCTCCAATTGAATCTAATCCATGTTCATTTCACCTACTGATATATATAAAATAACTCATCATGCTCATATAACAACTTAGAATCATGCATCATCGATCATAATAACAAATAACTCATCATTGGTATCATAATAACCAGTCATACTCATCATCATCTACAGCTTCTAATCGATACCACATCATCATCATAGTCATATAACCAATCCTACTTAGTTGTTCTTATTACATGATCATGAGTATTAGCTAGGACCTACTACCTTCTCTTACGTAAAATAGCATAAAACAAGATAGGCCCTGACTCTCCATTATGGAGAATGGAGATTATCCTGTCTCCAATTCTTGCCTTTCGCACAATGTTGCTTCCAAGTACCTCCTTGCAACTGTCCATACATTTTTCCATTCTTTGATTTTCATGTCTTCATTGGTTTTAGAAATCCAATATGGACAGGTGTGATTCGTAGGATGGCCTGGTAGTATGTCCAAACATCAAGGCGACATTCTGAAACATGAGATGAGGCACACAATCCTTCGGGATTTTCTGTTGAAAAACATAGTAATAACTTCGTAGTTAGCAATGTAGTTCAGTTTTAGAAGAATTTATGCAAAACATGCACGAATGTCGTAATAGTAAAAAAATCTTACCATGACATCTCCATGGATGTTACCATAGTTCAACACGTGCACTAGTGGCACATATTGAACATAATGTGGTGGAGTTTGATAATAGATATTGTAATTCTCAAGATCATTACAAAATGTGATCAGATGATTTTTCTCCTAATAGGTTAATTCTGAGCCATCGGTGTAGTAGGTTATGTCTACCATCTTCCGCACATTGTTTGAAGAATGAAAATAAGCTGTCAATGGAAATAAGTTGTGAATTATTTTGAAATAAACAATATAAATTAGTTAATAGCTATGTTTTAGAAACTCACATGGCGGTAGAATTGGAAGCGTGCCAACAAGGACCCAAATGTCCATATTGTCTTGGTCGATGTCAGGATCACAAGGATCCATGGAGACAAGCATACCCTCGTAAAAACCATACATCTTGCAAAGTGCTTCCCAATTTGTGCAACCAAAATGGGTTACGCTCTCAGAATTGTACAGATTTACTTCAAAATCCATACCATGATGAGTCCTTAAGTGAATTTTCTTTGTCTCGAAATTTTCATGGTCCTCAAAATCCATCCTCTCCAAGACAAAGCGTTTTGCATGGCATGGGATAAGCTACTCGAATTGTAAAAGATGAAAATTACATGTTGAAATAGTTGAAGTCATGCTTAATTACAAAAAAAACACTTGTCGTCGCCGCGTACCGTTTCAACATCAAAGGTCTCCGGGAGCTTAATGCTGAAGCGCCGACCTTCGTCCAGGTGAGGCCTGTCGCATAGACCTCGGTCGTCGTTGCACCATTCGCACTCCCCCAGGAGACTTCCATCGTCCGATAACGACATTTCCTAGGTTCATAATTCAAAGATTAAACTTGTACAATTCAATATATGTACTACAAAAACTAAATTAGATCATTATTATTCATCACGGGTTGACTATTGGTCTGCTGAGTCTTTTTCTTGAAAACTCTCAGCTCGTGTGGTGTATACATTGGACCGTTGGTGATGATCGCTCCTCCTTTCGTCCCCGAGTGCATTACAACAAAATGTCTAGCACACGGGAATGAAGGAGAAACGACCCCCACGACAACAGTCGGGATTTTTCGTCCTCTCATATGTGGTGGAGACTCTCACTCACTGACTCCTCTTTGACATTTGCGACCGTCGGTGATGGTCGTTACTCCTCCTTCCCCTAGTGCATGACAAAGGTCTAGCACCCAGAGAAGAAGGAGAAACGACCCCCACGACAACAGTCGGGATTCTTTGTCCTCTCTCATATATGGTGGATACAACCCCTCACTGATTTTTCGACCATCGGTGATGGAGCCTCGACAGACTTAAAGTCAACCCGAAATGTCATTTAATTATTTTTGTAGAAAATCCAGGCCACTCTATATTTCCTACATATTCTAGCACAAGTCATGCCAGAATTCACGGAAAAATCCGGCATGACCTTTTCTAAAAAAAGGACATATCGAGCGCCTGAAATTTGCCGGAATGGAAATTAATCAACACTCCGGCAAAACATAGGCCACTCAGAGGTGTAACCTGCAAACATGGCTGGCCACTTGGGCAAATAATAACAAATGTGACATGTTCAAAATATGACATGTCCACTTCAAAATGAATCAACCTAGAATTCTGTTGAGTACACCTAAAACACCTAAATTCTATTAACTACACCTAATTAAAAACCTACATTTCGAACATGATTCGATCATAACTAGGGTTCATACTACATTATTCTAAGATTAAACACCTAAAATTCCTAAATTAAATTAACAACATGGGGTGGCTGGTCTCACCTCGATCGAGGTCGGAGGGGGTCGGTGACGGGGACGACGGCGGGGATGATGCAGGGGCTCCTTGATTTCTGCAAAAACAAAATATAAACAAAAACATTATTATCATCATCTTAGGACTTAGTGAAACTCCATAAGCTACATTTACTTATTCTAATCAAATTTACTTATAATTTCCTATTCTATTCAAATTTTCAAAAAATTCTTATTCTATTCAAAAGACCTACATTTACTTATTTTTTTCAATTTCATATTTTATTCTATTCAAATTTACTTATTCAAAATTTCTAAAAATTTCCTATTCTATTCAAAAGACCTACATTTACTTATTATTCTAAAATTACTTATTCAAATTTTCTAGAAACAAAATATACTAAAAACCTACATTTACTAAAAACAATAACCTACATTTAACAAAAACTAAAACCTATTTATAGAAAGGGGGAGGAGGTGGGAGGAGGCCAGGAGGAGGAGGAAGGAGGAGGAGGGAGGAGGAGGAGGGGAAGGAGGAAGGAGGAGGAGGAGAGAGCAGGAGGGGGAGGAGGAGAGAGGAGGAGGGAGGAGGAGGAGGGGGCCGCCAGAGAGGTAGGAGGATGAGGGGGCCGCCGGCGGAGAGGGAGGAGGGGGAGGGGGCCGCCTGCGCCAGAGAGGGAGGAGGAGGAGGGGGGAGGAGGTGGAGGAGGAAGAGGGAGGGATCGACCTTGGGGTGGAGGAGGAGGATGGCGATGACCGCTGCGATGGCGGCGAGGGTGACGGAGGCGACAGAGGCGATGAGAGAGTGTGAAGGGGAGAGTGAGAAGACGCATGCGGGCCGGTTTGGATAAGGGCCCTTAGTGGTAGCTACTACCTCTTGAGCACTGCGTTGGTTTTCCCTTGAAGAGGAAAGGGTGATGCAGCAAATTAGCATAAGTATTTCCCTCAGTTTTGAGAACCAAGGTATCAATCCAGTAGGAGATCACGTTCAAGTCCCACGCACCTAGAAAAACAAATAAGAACCTCGCAACCAAGGCGATAAAGGGGTTGTCAAGCCCTTCACGGTCACTTACGATAGTGAGATCTGATAGATATGATAAGATAAGATTTTTGGTATTTTTATGATAAAGATGCAAAGTAAAATAAATGGCAAAAGAAATAACTAAGTGTTGGAAGATTAATATGATGGAAGATAGACCCGGGGGCCATAGGTTTCTCTAGTGGCTTCTCTCAAGAGCATAAGTATTACGGTGGGTAAACGAATTACTGTCGAGCAATTGATAGAATTGAGCATAGTTATGAGAATATCTAGGTATGATCATGTATATAGGCATCACGTCTGCGACAAGTAGACCGAAACGATTATGCATCTACTACTATTACTCCACACATCGACCGCTATCTAGCATGCATCTAGAGTATTAAGTTCATAAGAACAGAGTAGTGCTTTAAGTAAGATGACATGATGTAGAGGGATAAACTCATGCAATATGATATAAACCCCATCTTTTTATCCTCGATGGCAACAATACAATACATGCCTTGCTGCCCCTGCTGTCACTGGGAAAGGACACCGCAAGATTGAACCCAAAGCTAAGCACTTCTCCCATTGCAAGAAAGATCAATCTAGTAGGCCAAACCAAACTGATAATTCTAAGAGACTTGCAAAGATAAACCAATAATACATAAAAGAATTCAGAGGAGAATCAAATATTGTTCATAGACAAACTGGAGCATAAAACCACAATTCATCGGATCTCAACAAACACACTGCAAAAGAAGATTACATCGAATAGATCTCCAAGAAGATCGAGGAGGACTTTGTATTGAGATCCAAAGAGACAGAAGAAGCCATCTAGCTAATAACTATGGACCCGTAGGTCTGAAATAAGCTACTCACACATCACCGGAGAGGCCATGGAGTTGATGTAGAGGCCTCCATGATCAATGCCCCCTCTGGCAGAGCTCCGGAAAAGGCCCCGAGGTGGGATCTCTCGGGTACAGAAGGTGCCGGCGGTGGAATTAGGCTCCTGGATGTTTGGGGGTACGTGGACTTATATAGGAGGAAGAAGTACGTCAGTGGAGCAACGGGGGGCCCACGAGGGTGGAGGGCGCGCCCAGGAGGGTAGGCGCGCCCCCCTGCCTCGTGCCATCCTCGATCATTTCTTGTCGCACTCCAAGTCTCCTGGATCATGTTTTTTGAGAAAATCACATTCCCGAAGATTTCATTCCGTTTGGACTCCATTTGATATTCCTTTTCTTCGAAACCCTAAAATAGGCAAAAATAGCAATTTGGGCTGGGCCTCTGGTTAGTAGATTAGTCCCAAAAATGATATAAAAGTGTAAAATAAAGCCCATTAACATCCAAAATAGATAATATAACAGCATGGAACAATAACAAATTATAGATACGTTGGAGACGTATCAAGCATCCCCAAGCTTAATTCCTGCTCGTCCTCGAGTAGGTAAATGATAAAAGAAGAATTTTTGATTTGGAATGCTTCCTAACATGTTTCTCAATGTAATTTTTCTTTATTGTGGCATGAATGTTCAGATCGGAAAGATTCAGGATAAAAGTTTAATATTGACATAGAAATAATAATACTTCAAGCATACTACATAAGAAATTATGTCTTCTCAAAATAACATGGCCAAAGAAAGTTATCCCTACAAAATCATATAGTCTGGCTATGCTCTATCTTCACCACAAAAAATATTTAAATCATGCACAACCCCGATGACAAGCCAAGCAATTGTTTCATACTTTTGATGTTCACAAACTTTTTAATCTTCACGCAATATATGAGCGTGAGCCATGGATATAGCACTATATGTGGAATAGAATGGTGATTGTGGAGAAGACAAAAAGGAGAAGATAGTCTCACATCAACTAGGTGTATCAACGGGCTATGGAGATGCCCATTAATAGATATCAATGTGAGTGAGTAGGGATTGCCATGCAACGGATGCACTAGAGCTATAAGCATATGAAAGCTCAACAAAAGAAACTAAGTGGGTGTGCATCCAACTTGCTTGCTCATGAAGACATAGGGCATTTTGAGGAAGCCCATCATTGGAATATACAAGCCAAGTTCTATAATGAAAAATTCCCACTAGTATATGAAAGTGATATCATAGGAGACTCTCTATCATGAAGATCATGGTGCTACTTTGAAGCACAAGTGTGGAAAAAGGATAGTAGCATTGTCCCTTCTCTCTTTCTCTCTCATTTTTTGGGCCTTCTTTATTTTTTCTTTTAGGGCTCTTTTCTTTTTTATTTTTTTCGTTCGGAGTCTCATCCAGACTTGTGGGGGAATCATAGTCTCCATCATCCTTTCCTCACTGGGACAATGCTCTAATAATGATGATCATCACACTTTATTTACTTACAACTCTAGAATTACAACTCGATACTTAGAACAAAAATATGACTCTATGTGAATGCCTCCGGTGGTGTACCGGGATGTGCAATAATGCATGAGTGACATGTACGAAGAATTATGAACGGTGGCTTTGCCACAAATACGATGTCAACTACATGATCATGCACGCAATATGACAATGATGAAGCGTGTCATAATAATGGAACAGTGGAAAGTTGCATGGCAATATATCTCGGAATGGCTATGGAAATGCCATAATAGGTAGGTATGGTGGCTGTTTTGAGGAAGGTATATGGTGGGTTTATGGTACCGGCGAAAGTTGCGCGATACTAGAGAGGCTAGCAATGGTAGAAGGGTGAGAGTGCGCATAATCCATGGACTCAACATTAGTCATAAAGAACTCACATACTTATTGCAAAAATCTATTAGTTATCGAAACAAAGTATTACGCGCATGCTCCTAGGGGGATAGATTTGTAGGAAAAGACCATCGCTCGTCTCCAACTGCCACTCATAAGGAAGACAATCAATAAATAAATCATGCTCCAACTTCATCACATAACGGTTCACCATACGTGCATGCTACGGGAATCACAAACTTCAACACAAGTATTTCTCAAATTTACAACTACTCAACTAGCATGACTCTAATATCACCATCTCCATATCTCCAAACAATTATCAAGTATCAAACTTCTCATAGTATTCAATGCCCTTCTATGAAGGTTTTTAGATTAAAGCAAATTTCCATGTTGTTCTAAAGGACTCTCAAAATAATATAAGTGAAGCATGAGAGAACAATAGTTTCTATAAAACAAATCCACCACCGTGCTCTAAAAGATATAAGTGAAGCACTAGAGCAAAAACTATATAGCTCAAAAGATATAAGTGAAGCACTAGAGCAAAAACTATATAGCTCAAAAGATATAAGTGAAGCACATAGAGTATTCTAATAAATTTCAAATCATGTGAGTCTCTATCAAAAGGTGTGTACAGCAAGGATGATTGTGGTAAACTAAAAAGCAAAGACTCAATTCATACAAGATGCTCCAAGCAAAACACATATCATGTGGTGAATAGAAATATAGCTACAAGTAAAGTTACCAATAGACGAAGACGAAAGAGGGGATGCCTTCCGGGGAATCCCCAAGATTAGGCTTTTTGGTGTCCTTGAATTTTACCTTGGGGTTCCATGGGCATCCCCAATCTTAGGCTCTTGCCACTCCTTGTTCCATAAACCATCAAATCTTTACCCAAAACTTGAAAACTTCACAACACAAAACTCAAAATAGAAAATCTCGTGAGCTCCGTTAGCGAAAGAAAACAAAACACCACTTCAAGGTACTGTAGTGAACTAATTATTTATTTATTTATATTGGTGTTAAACCTATTGTATTCCAACTTCTCTATGGTTTATAAACTCTTTTACTAGCTATAGATTCATCAAAATAAGCAAACAACACACGAAAAACAGAATCTGTCAAAAACAGAACAGTCTGTAGTAATCTGTAGGTAACGCAAACTATGGAACCCCAAAAATTCTAAAATAAATTTCTGGACGTGAGAAATTTATCTATTAATCATCTGCAAAAAGAATTAACTAAATAGCGCTTTCCAAATAAAAATGGAAGCAATTCTCGTGAGCGCTAAAGTTTCTGTTTTTTACAGCAAGATCAAAAAGACTTTCCCCAAGTCTCCCCAACGGTTCTACTTGGCACAGACACTAATTAAACAGAAAAAACACAACCAAAACAGAGGTTAGGTAAATTATTGATTAATAAACAGGAGCAAAAAGCAAGGAATAAAAATAAAATTGGGTTGCCTCCCAACAGACTCTATCGTTTAACGCCACTAGCTAGGCATAAAAGCGAGGATAGATCTAGGTATTGCTATCTTTGGTAGGCAATTCATAAGTGCCTCTCATAATAGATTTATATGGTAATTTAATTTTATTTCTAGGAAAGTGTTCCATGCCTTTCTTTAATGGAATTTGGAATTCAATATTCCCTTCCTTCATATCAATAATTGCACCAATCGTTCTAAGGAAAGGTCTACCAAGAGTAATAGGACATGAAGGATTGCAATCTATATCAAGAACAATGAAATATACGGGCACATAGTTACTATTTGCAACAATAAGAAAATCATTAATTCTTCCCATAGGTTTCTTAATCGTGGAATCCACAAGGTGCAAGTTTAAAGAACAATCATCAAAATCACGGAGACATAGCAAATCACACAAAGTTTTTGGAATCGTGGAAACACTAGCACCCAAATCACACAAAGCATATCACTCATGATCTTTAATTTTAATTTTTATTGTAGGTTCTCACTCATCATAAAGTTTTCTCGGGATAGAAACTTCCATCTCAAGTTTTTCTTCATAAGATTGCATCAAAGCATCAACGATATGTTTAGTAAAAGCTTTATTTTGACTATAAGCATGAGGAGAATTTAGCACGGATTGCAACAAGGAAATACAATCTATCAAAGAGCAATTATCATAATTATATTCCTTGGAATCCAAAATAGTGGGTTCATTGCTATTTAAAGTTTTAACCTCTTCAATCCCACTTTTAACAATTTTTGCATCAAGATCTAAAAACTCCGAATTTTTGGAACGCCTTCTAGGTAAAGGTGGATCATCTCGAGTCCCATCATTATCAAGATTCATATTGCAAAACAAGGATTTAATAGGGGACACATCAATCACTTTTAGATCTTCATCCTCATTATCATGAAAATTAGAAGTACACGCTTTTACAAAGCAATCTTTCTTAGCACACATCCTAGCGGTTCTTTCTTTGCACTCATCAATGGAAATTCTCATGGCTTTGAGAGACTCATTGATATCATGCTTAGGTGGAATAGATCTATGTTTCAAAGAATCAACATCAAGAGAAATTCTATCCACGTTCCTAGCCAACTCATCAATCTTAAGCAATTTTTCTTCAATCAAAGCATTGAAACTCTTTTGCGAACTAATAAATTCTTTAATACTAGATTCAAAATCAGAGGGTATCTTATTATAATTTCCATAAGAATTGTTGTAGGAATTACCATAATAATTAGAGGAATTACTAGGAAACGACCTAGAATTAAAATTACCTCTATATGCGCTGTTACCAAAATTGTTCCTACCAACAAAATTCACATCCATAGATTCATTATATTCTCAATCAAAGTAGACAAAGGCATATCATTAGGATTAGTAGGAGCACTCTTATTAGCAACCAATTTCATAAGTTCATCCATCTTTCCACTCAAAACATTAATCTCTTCAATTGCATGCACCTTTTTAGTAGTAGATCTTTCCGTGTGCCATTGAGAATAATTAACCATAATATTATCTAGGAGTTTAGTTGCTTCTCCTAAAGTGATTTCCATAAAAGTGCCTCCCGCGGCCGAATCTAAAAGATTTCTAGAAGCAAAATTCAATTTGTCATAAAAAATTTGTATAATCATCCAAAGATTCAAACCATGTGTTGGGCAATTACGTATCATTAATTTCATCCTCTCCCAAGATTGTGCAACATGTTCATGATCAAGTTGCTTAAAATTCATAATATAGTTTCTAAGAGAGATGATTTTAGCGGGAGGAAAATACTTAGAGACAAAAGCATCTTTGCACTTATTCCATGAATCAATACTATTTTGAGGCAAAGACAAAAACCAAGATTTAGCACGATCTCTAAGGGAAAAAGGAAATAGCTTCAATTTAACAATATCATTGTCCACATCTTTCTTCTTTTACATATCACACAAATCAACAAAGCTATTTAGATGGGTAGCGGCATCTTCACTAGGAAGGGCGGCGAATTGATCTTTCATGACAAGATTCAACAAAGCAACATTAATTTCACAAGATTCAGCATCGGTAAGAGGAGCAATCCGAGTGCTAAGAAAATCATTATTGCTGGTATTGGTAAAGTCACACAATTTAGTATTATCTTGAGCCATCGTGACAAGCAAGCAATCCAACACACAAGCAAACAAGAAACAGGCAAAAAAGAAAATAGAAAAAGGAGAAAGGGAACGGGAAA
This sequence comes from Triticum urartu, assembly GCF_056163025.1. Classification (NCBI taxonomy): domain Eukaryota; kingdom Viridiplantae; phylum Streptophyta; class Magnoliopsida; order Poales; family Poaceae; genus Triticum; species Triticum urartu. The sequence goes on from NC_141876.1 coordinate 265,708,359, forward strand.
AGAGAGGGCGAGAGGAAAAGAGGGCGAATACAACGGCAAGGGTGAAGTGGGGGAGAGGAAAACGAGAGGCAAATGGCAAATAATGTAATGCGAGTGATAAGAGTTTGTGATGGGTACTTGGTATGTCTTGACTTGACTTGGCGCGAATCTCCCCGGCAACGGCGCCAGAAATGGCTCGTTGACGGGAGATAAAATTTTGACTTGACTTGGCGTGAGCCTCCCTGGCAACGGCGCTAGAAATCCTTCTTGCTACCTCTTGAGCATTGCGTTGGTTTTCCCTTGAAGAGGAAAGGGTGATGCAGAAAAGTAGCGTAAGTATTTCCCTCAGTTTTGAGAACCAAGGTATCAATCCAGTAGGAGATCATGTTCAAGTCCCACGCACCTACACAAACAAATAAGAACCTCGCAACCAACACGATAAGGGGGTTGTCAAGCCCTTCACGGTCACTTACGAGAGTGAGATATGATAGATATGATAAGATAAGATTTTTGGTATTTTTATCATAAAGATGCAAAGTAAAATAAATGGCGAAATAAATAACTAAGTGTTGGAAGATTAATATGTGGAAGATAGACCCGGGGGCCATAGGTTTCACTAGTGGCTTCTCTCAAGAGCATAAGTATTACGATGGGTAAACGAATTATTGTCGAGCAATTGATAGAATTGAGCATAGTTATGACAATATCTAGGTATGATCATGTATATAGGCATCACATCCGCGACAAGTAGACCGAAACGATTCTACATCTACTACTATTACTCCACACATCGACCGCTATCCAACATGCATCTAGAGTATTAAGTTCATAAGAACAGAGTAATGCTTTAAGTAAGATGACATGACGTAGAGGGATAAACTCATGCAATATGATATAAACCCCATCTTTTTATCCTCGATGGCAACAATACAATACGTGCCTTGCTGCCCTTGCTGTCACTGGGAAAGGACACCGCAAGATTGAATCCAAAGCTAAGCACTTCTTCCATTGCAAGAAAGATCAATCTAGTAGGCCAAACCAAACTGATAATTCTAAGAGACTTGCAAAGATAAACCAATCATACATAAAAGAATTCAGATAATAATCAAATATTGTTCATAGATAAACTAGATCATAAACCCACAATTCATCGGATCTCGACAAACACACCGCAAAAGAAGATTACATCGAATAGATCTCCAAGAAGACCGAGGAGAACTTTGTATTGAGATCCAAAGAGAGAGAAGAAGCCATCTAGCTAATAACTATGGACCCGTAGGTCTGAAATAAACTACTCACACATCACCGGAGAGGCCATGGAGTTGATGTAGAGGCCCTCCGTGATCAATGCCCCCTCCGGCGGAGCTCTGGAAAAGGCCTCGAGATGGGTTCTCTTGGGTACAGAAGGTTGCGGCGGTGGAATTAGGTTTTCGTGGTGCTCCTGGATGTTTGAGGGGTACGTGGACTTATATATGTGGAAGAAGTACGTCGTTGGAGCAACAGGGGGCCCACGAGGGTGGAGGGCGGGCCCCCTGCCTCGTGCCCTCCTCGATCGTTTCTTGACGCACACTCCAAGTCTCGTGGATCACGTTTGTTGAGAAAATCATGTTCCCATAGGTTTCATTCCGTTTGGACTCCGTTTGATATTCCTTTTCTTCGAAACCCTAAAATAGGCAAAAATACAACAATTTGGGCTGGGCCACCGGTTAGTAGGTTAGTCCCAAAAATAATATAAAGGTATAAAATAAAACCCATTAACATGGAGCAATCAAAAATTATAGATACGTTGGAGACGTATCAAGCACCCCCAAGCTTAATTCTTGCTCGTCCTCGAGTAGGTAAATGATAAAAGAAGAATTTTTGATTTGGAATGCTTCCTAACATGTTTCTCAATGTAATTTTTCTTTATTGTGGCATGAATGTTCAGATCGGAATGATTCAGGATAAAAGTTTAATATTGACATAGAAATAATAATAGTTCAAGCATACTAACTAAGCAATTATGTCTTCTCAAAATAACATGGCCAAAGAAAGTTATCACTACAAAATCATATAGTTTGGCTATGCTCTATCTTCACCACACAAAATATTTAAATCATGCACAAGCCCGATGACAAGCCAAGAAACTGTTTCATACTTTTGATGTTCTCAAACTTTTTCAATCTTCACGCAATATATGAGCGTGAGCCATGGATATAGCACTATATGTGGAATAGAATGGTGGTTGTGGAGAAGACAAAAAGGAGAAGATAGTCTCACATCAACTAGGCATATCAACGGGCTATGGAGATACCCATTAATAGATATCAATGTGAGTGAGTAGGGATTGCCATGCAATGGGTGCACTAGAGCTATAGCATATGAAAGCTCAACAAAAGAAACTAAGTGGGTGTGCATCCAACTTGCTTGCTCATGAAGACCTAGGGCATTTTGAGGAAGCCCATCATTGGAATATACAAGCCAAGTTCTATAATGAAAAATTCCCACTAGTATATGAAAGTGATATCATAGGAGACACTCCATCATGAAGACCATGGTGCTACTTTGAAGCACTAGTGTGGAAAAAGGATAGTAGCATTGTCCCTTCTCTCTTTTTCTCTCATTTTTTGGGCCTTCTTTTTGTTCTTTATGGCCTCTTTTCTTTTTTCTTTTTTTTCGTCCGGAGTCTCATCCCGACTTGTGGGGGAATCATAGTCTCCATCATCCTTTCCTCACTTGGACAATGCTCTAATAATGATGATCATCACACTTTATTTACTTACAACTCAAGAATTACAACTTGATACTTAGAACAAAAATATGACTGTATGTGAATGCCTCCGGCGGTGTACCGGGATGTGCAATGATGCATGAGTGACATGTACGAACAAATATGAACGGTGGCTTTGCCACAAATACGATGTCAACTACATGATCATGCACGCAATATGACAATGACGAAGCGTGTCATAATAACGGAATGGTGGAAAGTTGCATGGCAATATATCTTGGACTGGCTATGGAAATGCCATAATAGGTAGGTATGGTGGCTGTTTTGAGGAAGGTATATGGTGGGTTTATGGTACCGGCGAAAGTTGCACGATACTAGAGAGGCTAGCAATGGTAGAAGGGTGAGGGTGCGTATAATCCATGGACTCAACATTAGTCATAAAGAACTCACATACTTATTGCAAAAATCTATTAGTTATCGAAACAAAGTATTACGCGCATGCTCCTAGGGGGATAGATTGGTAGGAAAAGACCATCGCTCGTCTCCAACCGCCACTCATAAGGAAGACAATCAATAAATAAATCATGCTCCGACTTCATCACATAACGGTTCACCATACGTGCATGCTACGAGAATCACAAACTTCAACACAATTATTTCTCAAATTCACAACTACTCAACTAGCATGACTCTAATATCACCATCTCCATATCTCCAAACAATTATCAAGTATCAAACTTCTCATAGTATTCAATGCACTTCTATGAAGGTTTTTATATTAAAGAAAATTTCCATGTTTTTCTAAAGGACTCTCAAAATAATATAAGTGGAGCATGAGAGAACAATAGTTTCTATAAAACAAATCCACCTCCGTGCTCTAAAAGATATAAGTGAAGCACTAGAGCAAAAACTATATAGCTCAAAAGATATAACTGAAGCACATAGAGTATTCTAATAAATTTCAAATCATGTGAGTCTCTCTCAAAAGGTGTGTACAGCAAGGATGATTGTGGTAAACTAAAAAGCAAAGTCTCAATTCATACAAGATGCTCCAAGCAAAACACATATCATGTGGTGAATAAAAATATAGCTCCAAGTAAAGTTACCGATAAACGAAGACGAAAGAGGGCATGCCTTCCGGGGCATCCCCAAGCTTAGGCTTTTTGGTGTCCTTGAATTTTACCTTGGGGGTTCCATGGGCATCCCCAAGCTTAGGCTCTTGCCACTCCTTGTTGCATAATCCATCAAACCTTTACCCAAAACTTGAAAACTTCACAACACAAAACTCAAAATAGAAAATCTCGTGAGCTCCGTTAGCGAAAGAAAACAAAACACCACTCCAAGGTACTGTAGTGAACTAATTATTTATTTATATTGGTGTTAAACGTATTGTATTCCAACTTCTCTATGGTTAATAAACTCCTTTAATAGCCATAGATTCATCAAAATAGGCAAACAATACACGAAAAACAGAATCTGTCAAAACAGAACAGTCTGTAGTAATCTGTAGCTAACGCAAACTCTGGAACCCCAAAAATTCTAAAATAAATTGCTGGACGTGAGGCATTTATATATTAATAATCTGCAAAAATAATTAACTAAATAGCACTTTCCAAATAAAAATGGAAGCAATTCTCGTGAGCGCTAAAGTTTCTATTTTTTACAGCAAGATAAAAAAGACTTTCCCCAAGTCTTCTCAACGGTTCTACTTGGCACAAACACTAATTAAACAGAAAAAACACAACCAAAACAGAGGCTAGGTAATTTATTTATTACTAAACAGGAGCAAAATCAAGGAATAAAAATAAAATTGGGTTGCCTCCCAACAAGCGCTATCGTTTAACGCCCCGAGCTAGGCATAAAAGCGAGCATAGATCTAGGTATTGCCATCTTTTGTAGGCAATTCATAAGTGCCTCTCATAATAGATTTATATGGTAATTTAATTTTATTTCTAGGAAAGTGTTCCATGCCTTTCTTTAATGGAAATTGGAATTCAATATTCCCTTCCTTCATATCAATAATTGCACCAATTGTTCTAAGGAAAGGTCTACCAAGAATAATAGTACATGAAGGATTGCAATCTATATCAAGAACAATGAAATCTACGGGCACATAGTTCCTATTTGCAACAATAATAACATCATTAATTATTCCCATAGGTTTCTTAATCGTGGAATCCACAAGGTGCAAGTTTAAAGAACAATCATCAAAATCATGGAAACCTAGCAAACCACACAAAGTTTTTGGAATCGTGGAAACACTAGCACCCAAATCACACGAAGCATAGCACTAATGATCTTTAATTTTATTTTTTATTGTAGGTTCCCAGTCATCATAAAGTTTTCTAGGTATAGAAATTTCCAACTCAAGTTTTTCTTCATAAGATTGCAGCAAAGCATCAACGATATGTTTAGTAAAAGCTTTATTTTGACTATAAGCATGAGTAGAATTTAGCACGTATTGCATCAAGGAAATAGAATATATCAAAGAGAAATTATCATAATTAAATTCCTTGGAATCCAAAATAGTGGGTTCATTGCTATTTAAAGTTTTAACCTCTTCAATCCCACTTTTAACAATTTTTGCATCAAGATCTAAAAACTCCGAATTTTTGGAACGCCTTCTATGTAAAGGTGGATCATCTCGAGTCCCATCATTATCAAGATTCATATTGCAAAACAAGGATTTAATAGGGAACGCATCAATCACTTTTAGATCTTCATCCTTATTAACATGAAAATTAGAAGAACACGCTTTTACAAAGCAATCTTTCTTAGCACGCATCCTAGCGGTTCTTTCTTTGCACTCATCATTGGAAATTCTCATGGAGTTGAGAGACTCATTGATATCATGCTTAGGTGGAATAGATCTATGTTTCAAAGAATCAACATCAAGAGAAATTCTATCCACGTTCCTAGCCAACTCATCAATCTTAAGCAATTTTTCTTCAATCAAAGCATTGAAACTCTTTTGCGAACTAATAAATTCTTTAATACTAGATTCAAAATCAGATGGTATCTTATTATAATTTCCATAAGAATTTTTGTAGGAATTACCATAATTATTAGAGGAATTACTAGGAAATGTCCTAGAATTAAAATTACCTCTATACGCTTGTTACCAAAATTGTTCCTACCAACAAAATCACATCCATAGATTCATTATTATTCTCAATCAAAGTAGACAAAGGCATATCATTAGGATTAGTAGGAGCACTCTTATTAGCAACCAATTTCATAAGTTCATCCATCTTTCCACTCAAAACATTAATCTCTTCAATTGCATGCACCTTTTTAGTAGTAGATCTTTCCGTGTGCCATTGAGAATAATTAACCATAATATTATCTAGGAGTTGAGTAGCTTCTCCTAAAGTGATTTCCATAAAAGTGCCTCCCGCGGCCGAATCTAAAAGATTTCTAGAAGCAAAATTCAATCCAGCATAAAAAAATTGTATAATCATCCAAAGATTCAAACCATGTGTTGGGCAATTACGTATCATTAATTTCATCCTCTCCCAAGATTGTGCAACATGTTCATGATCAAGTTGCTTAAAATTCATAATATAGCTTCTAAGAGAGATGATTTTAGCGGGAGGAAAATACTTAGAGACAAAAGCATCTTTGCCCTTATTCCATGAATCAATACTATTTTTAGGCAAAGACGAAAACCAAGCTTTAGCACGATCTCTAAGGGAAAAAGGAAATAGCTTCAATTTAACAATATCATTGTCCACATCTTTATTCTTCACTACAAGAAATATGTCAACTAGTGACCTTCTGTCAGTGACCCTGGAAGAATTGGTCATAGATCTATGACCATTTTAGACCAATTGGTCAAAAGCTGTTCGGGGGGCTCCAAACCCTAAACTATAACGACCATTTTGGTCAGAAAGGTCGTAATTTCCTTACACGAAATGATCATAAAGCAGATAGCACTGGTCTGCTGCCTTATTTCTAGCTGAGCATGACCAATATAGATGGTCATAACCTTGTAAATTGTGGTGGGTTGCTATGACTAGGCGCCACCTCATCAGTTTTGCCTATGTGTCATGTCCATGTGGTAGTTTTTGCCCTAGGTTGTGAAGCAACCTATATTTCTGTCATTCCCAAAATTCCCAAAAAATCTCATAAATTCTTTGGGTCATATCTTCATCAAATATGTAAAAATCCTTCCTTGCCTAGTTCAAAACTAATTCAACAATATTCATTTTCCTATTCTGTTCACAACAGCACTTTATGAAGGAAGTGCTATTTATATATTCTTGATTGCCCTTGGATTTTTGGGGCACTCTTTCCTATCCAAATCATTACCGCATGAAAAAATTCAGCTCCATTTTCCTAACAAATCTTCCTCGGCAAATTTCCAAAGTTTTTGTCCACCTAGAAGCATTGTGAAGGAAGTACCTTTTTTATATATCGAAATGACATGAAATTTATACAGTTCCTTCATATGACCAAATTATCATCGTCCTCCAAATTGTAGCTCAGTAAAATCATCTATGTGAGCCCACGTTTAATTTATATTTTATGGCCAAATTGGCACGTTGCAAAGCAAGTGTTTTCTAGACCCCTCCTATTACCCTCAAACTTTTTGGGCACTCTCCCATACCCAAATCATTGCCACATGATAATATTCAGCTCAATTTTCCTAGTACGTCTTTCTCAGGAAATTTCCAAAGTTTCTACCTCGAGAGAAGCTTTGTGAAGTAAGTACTGGCTAGGCTTACCCAAATGATCTAAAAATTTACCAGCGCATGACCATACCTACGTAACTTACCTACACCAATTTTGAGCTCATTTCATTCATCCAATCTCTCTCACTAGTTTTCCCAAGTTTCTGTCCATAGAACAACATTGTGAAGGAAGTACTACTTTGGCATGTCAATGATAATATTCAGCTCAATTTTCCTAGTACGTCTTTCTCAGGAAATTTCCAAAGTTTCTACCTCGAGAGAAGCTTTGTGAAGTAAGTACTGGCTAGGCTTACCCAAATGATCTAAAAATTTACCAGCGCATGACCATACCTACGTAACTTACCTACACCAATTTTGAGCTCATTTCATTCATCCAATCTCTCTCACTAGTTTTCCCAAGTTTCTGTCCATAGAACAACATTGTGAAGGAAGTACTACTTTGGCATGTCAAAATGGTATCAATTTTCTCTTTCCTATGCCCAAATAACCATCCTCCACCAAATTTCAACTCAACCCATTCATTATTTTGAGCCCAGCTTCAACATTCATATTTTTGTCTAGCATGGTACTTTTCAAAGCAAGTACCACCTAGGATCCTCCTTTTGTGCTAAAAATTTGTGAAGACATTCTCCTTAGTAGATGATCATCCTCAGCCAAAACTCATGCCCATTGGCCTTGTGCATTTCCCGTACCGCTAATCAAACACTTGGCTGCTAATTCATCTTTGAGCATAGGTCAGTCTCCTCGTGAGATTCTTTTGTTTTAATTTTATTCCTAACACCTATCTGGGGAGTGCCCAACCCACTAGACATGCCTAGGCCTCCCAGAACGCATCTCAACGCCAAGGTCACGCGGTGACCACGCGGCGGGCATGCGAGTTTACACGCTTTGGAGTTGGGGCCCGGGGCCACATCCAAACCTCGACGTATCGCCACCAAACCATGTATTTATGATTAAATAGATACTTATGTAACTAGAAATGATTTTTGGAAAAAATAAAGAGCAAACAATAAGGTAGATGCAGTTGAAAATTGACCCGCTTCCTAATGAATCGGCAGAAATTTGTCTTTTTCACAAGTGGTGGATCAAAACTTTTGACACCAAACCATTTTGTCAATTATGCATTAAATATGGCCTAATATTCTATAAAAATGATTTGCTACACTTTTGCAACAAATATATGGTAGCTCCTTCAGAAAAATAACTCATTTTGGGCATTCAAAAAATGGAAAATGAATTTTTCGTGCAAAGAAAATGAAAACTCCCTTAGGCAACATTGTTTGGAATTCCAAGATGCACCCTTGTGCACAATATGAGATCATTTGAACAAACTATGCCATGAATGTGGCCATAAGTTTGATCATTTGGCTTGAAAGCCTAGAATCTTCACACATGATAGTTCATTTCTGAGAACACTTTTTTAAAATAATTGCTGTATTACAAGTTTTTTATTTTTCCTGGAAACTTGATCACATATAATGACACAATGCGAAGGTTTCCCAATTTTTTGATTTTTTTGAATTTTTTATGTCCGTTTCGAAATGCGATGAAAACGACGGGTTTGGCCGTTCCTAGCTAGTGGTTGAATCTTGGAAAACTTTTGATGTTTCTCTGATTAAATAGATACTTATGTATCTAGAAATGATTTTTTGAAAAAATAAAGAGAAAACTATGAGGCAGCTGCAGTTCAAATTTGACCCGCTTCCTACTGAATCGGTGGGAATTTGTCTTTTTCACCAGAGGTGGATCAAGGCTTTTGACACCCAGCTATTTGGTCAATTGTGAATCAAATATGGCCTAGTATTTTACAAAAATGATTTGGTCCAATTTTGCAACAAATATATGGTAGGTCCTTCACAAAAAGAACTCAATTCGGGCACTCAGAAAATGGAAAATGAATTTTCCGTGCAAAGAAAATAAAAAGTCCCTTAGGAAACATTGTTTTTAATTCCAAGATGCACCCTTGTGCATGATATGAGATCATTTGAACAAACTATGCCATGAATGTGGCCATAAGTTTGATCATTTGGCTTGAAAGCCATGAATCTTCACGCATGATAGCTCATTTCTGATAACACTTTTTAAAAATAATTGCAATATTACAAGTTTATTATTTTTCCTGGACACTTGGTCACAAATAATGACACAATGCGAAGGTTTTCCATTTTTTTATTTTTTTGAATTTTTTATGCCCGTTTCAAAATGCGGTCAAAACGGCGGGCTTGACCGTTCCTAGCCAGTGGTTGAATCTTGGAAAACTTTTGATGTTTATCTAATTAAATAGATACTTACGTACCTAGAAATGATTTTTGGAAAAAATAAATAGCAAACTATGAGGCACCTACAGTTCAAATTTGACCCGCTTCCTGCTGAATCGGCGGAAATTTGTCTTTTTCACGAGAGGTGGATCAAATCTTTTGACACCCAACCATTTGGTCAATTGTGAATAAAATATGGCCTAATATTTTAGAAAAATGATTTGGTCCAATTTTGCAACAAATATATGGTAGGTCCTTCACAAAAAAACTCATTTCGGGCACTCGGAAAATGGAAAATGAATTTTTTGTGCAAAGAAAGTGTAAACTTCCTTAGGAAACATTGTTTGGAATTCCCAGATGCACCTTTGTGCACAATGCAAAATCATTTGAACAAATTTTCATTCAATTTTTTCCCCGCTTCCTACTGAATGGGGTGAAATTTGTTTTTTTATAAGAGGTGGATCAAAAGCTTTTGACATGTAACTATTTGGTCAATTTTACATAAAATCTGATCTAATATTTTTGAAAAATGGAGTTGTGCTATTTTGGAACAAATATTTGGTAGCTTCTTCACAAAAAAAACTTTTTATGCACTCAGAAAATGGAAAATCATCTTTTTGTGCAAAGAAAATGAAAGCCGTCGAACTATGGCATCGTTTGCCATTCTAAGATTCACACTTATGAAAAAAATGAGATCATTTTGACAAACTATGTCATTGCTATGTTTAAAAAAAATTCAAAGTTTTGGGTTCAAAATTTTGAAATTCAAGTGCGAGATACTCGGCCAATGAGACGCGAGGAACCACTTTCACGCGGATCACCAAATTGGACGCAATCTGAGCCATCCATCACACATCCATCCAACGGTGGAGCTTCTCCCGAGAATCAAAAACCCTAACCCACCCACCCACCCTCCTCCCGACCCACGCCCGCTGCCACCCCCACTCACCCACTCCCCCATCCCCTCGGTCCCCAGATCCATCCTCTCCTCACCCGCAACCCCAAACCCGGCCCCGCCGCTGATCTCCACTCCCCCAAACCCAGCCCCAGCCCCAGCCCCGTCAGCGACCTCCGCCTTCCACTCCACCCTCTCCTTCTCTCCACGCCGAAACCCTAGATCGACGCCATGGCAACCCCCTCCACCCCCACCGCTGACCCACCCTCTCCCTCTCCCTCTCCCCTCGATCCCTAGATCCATCCTCGTGCTCGGTCGCGCCGCCCTCCTCCTCTCTGCACTCCATGGCCGGCACCGCATCCTCTCACGCTTGCTCCGCTCCGCTCCTTCCTCCCATCAGTTCAGATCCGGTGCGCGCATCCCCAACCCCTGATGGCTCTCACGCCGCACCCGCCACTCCAGCTCCGCGCGCGCCCCCGCGGTCGCCGCGGCCCACCAGCGCCGTGCGCTCCTCTCGCCGCACCGCACTCGCTCCTGCCGTTGTTGCGCCGGCGCCGACGTGGGTAAGGTGTGGGCGAGGTGGGCGTACCCGTACGACGAGATCAAGCAGAGGTGGCAGGCGTGCTGGGAGGAGCACCGCATGTTCCGCACCCCGGACGCCTCCAGGCCCAAGGACTACATCCTCGGCATGTTCCCTTACCCAAGGTACCCATCCAAGCGCCTCTCCTCTCCGGCTCCCCGTATGGAATTCTTCATCGAATTGCCCGAGTCGCCTATGAGTATGTGGCTACCTGGCCACGAATTTGTGTTTGAGTTGTGTATATAAGAATAATGGATGGTTCTGCAATTTCAGTTTCTTCACCAGTGCTCAAATTGTTGGAATTTATCATGAGTTTCTCCAGTGTTGTACTGGCCTTGCAATTGCACGCTATGGTGTAATTGGGCTGTAGTCGTGTAGTAGAATATGAGGCTCTAGTTTAGTTTTATCTAGAATATGTAATATTAAAGTAGAATTAACAAGCAACGCGATCCTATTTGTGCATCCAACAATCTATTTTTAGTCAGTTGATTTAGTGTAGAAATGTGACAATGCAGTGGATCGGGTGAGGCTTATTTGTGTAATTCACTTCACCCACACGTATTTTCTGTGGCCCTCAAATTTGCTCACGGCTCTGAGGTAGTGAGGTGTTGTCTGACTGGCTGGTAGCTGCTAGCTTTTTCTCTCCACAAAATCTATAGTGTCTTTCCCTTTCATAAGGCTAGTTATAAATTTATATTTGGCACAGGAAAAGCAGGAATGGATCAGAATCTGATCGGTTATTTGTCAAGGAGTACTGCTGCATATCAACAAGAAGTACGTAGGGATATTTGACGGACTCACTTCCTAGCTATAGTAGCCAGTGCTTAGCTCTGTATGGTGGTCGTTGCTTCGTTGAATTGCTTGGTGTTGCTGTAGCCATTGTAGCCAGTGCTACTGTTTCCACAATCGTCGCATCTTCTGAAATAGAGTGATTGGTTTGAATTCAAGTGCAGAATATAGGCAAATGGGTGCTAGCTGTACATATTAATTGCCTCCGTTCAGTGTCGATTTCTTCAGTGTACTACTGCTAGTGTCGATTGATGCATTGGTTTGAGTTTGATTTAGTCAGGCAGGTTTAGTAATTCATTTTTTAGATTAATTTGACATGGGGTTGATGAACTATGTAATACTCCCTTTGTCTCAAAATATAAAATGTCTTTTGGTCTAAATATTATCCAGTACTATTGCCTACATGCTTCTAGCGACTGATGCTTTTAATTTTGCTCAATTTTTATGCTTCAGATCGCTTCCTCCATGACACCCCGATCCGGGCGGCGGCAGCAGCGATGGCGTCAACAATCGAGTGTGCCTAACTCTGCATCTATAACTGGCCTGTCTTCTTTGGACGGTCAGCTGCTTCCTCCCCACATTGAAATCTCGACCCCTTTCTTGTTAATGGACTCTTTGACTGATTTGTATGTGCGTGGATGCAGGGTGCAGGTGCTCTACTACGTGCTACTCCGGAAGGGTCACCTGGACAAATGTTCTCCTTGTTTTTGATCTACTGCCACTTTTTTAGCTACTGCCACTTGTTTTTGTCGGTAATCTGAGCACTTGTTAGTTTAGTCAGGTAGGAGATTAGAGTGAAATGATCCTGTAGGAGGTCCTGGACGATGATGTGCAAACAATTATTTTCTCTAGCATTAGTATGTCAAATTTGTCTAAGTTAGTACATGAGGATTCTGCTAGCTGACATACTAATGTTGGTGAACGAGTGATGCTTCATAGCGGACAACTACTGGTTTTAATATGCAAACAACAACAGTGCCAGAGATGCTATGTACTAATTAATGTGTACTTGTTGAAAGTTCTCTCTTATATTAGTGTCTCTTATTTCTTTTCTAATTAATGTCTCTCATTTTTGTTCTAGTTAATGTGTAACTGAGAATGAACACACTTCTCTCTTTTTAGACTGCTAGATTGCACAAGTTGAACGACTTGCTCTAGTTTAAACAAGTTGGGATCCATCAATATAATAGGACTTTGTTTGCATTTCACCTAGCTTGAAACCAATATCCTTATTGCTAATTTACTCAAGTTTATCTAACATGGTTGAAATGAGCGCTGTAAAGTTTCACGTCTAAGCTCAATTTTTATCCGAAGTCCTGTAGTAATTATTTTGGTTACATCATAATTTGTTGAGAATATTAACTTGAACATTGTATGTATGCCCTGATGCATGTACACACACGGTTCAGCAAATATCGAGCTGCAGCGAAACAACCTGGAGCTAGAGAACATCAAGGATAAGATCAAGGAAGTTCTTGCCTTGTTGGCAACATTGTGAGGTTCGTGCATCACTAGGATTGCTTGAGTGATCTCAGTACTGTCATTGTGATGTTCCTAACCTCCCTCTTTTCGCTATCCAGATCATGACCAAGCATGACAAGAAGGGAGGCTCGTCAACCACCTACCAGCTCACCTATCATGACCGATGATGAGACGCTGAAGGTGCGCTTCTTGTTTGTACATTCCTTGTTTGGTTGGTGTCATGGAGATATGCACGTGCCATGTGTTGTACGACCTCTCTGTTTTTGTTTCTTGTCATATGTACTTATCTGTTGGCTTGTCCCTGATGTAATACCCACATGCACTATCATATTGGTGGTTGGCTAACGAATTGCATTGCAAATATACTATTCTTCATTGCCTAATGCTTTTGGTTGCCGATAACAGGACCTATAGTTAGTAAACCTGCAATTAGCGAGTTATGTTTATGGTCTATCATGCTGAAATACAAAAAATGTTTTGTGTCACATGCTTAACAGACTTTGAACTATATACCTAGTTCGGCTGTAGAGAAAAATGCACTGGTTCTTTAACACATTGAACTATTCATCCTACCTACTCAAACTAACATCAGTATCCAACAAACGGCTATGGAAATAATTTTTGCCATCAATCCTTTGTTTAAACAAGCATTAATATTTTGGCAGGACAAAAAGTTGCAAATTCTGATGATGGTTTATGTTCCTTCTTTTAGGTTACGAGAGATGATGCTGGAGAGATGCCCTTCCTATAGGTCTGCACATAAGCGGAAGTTCCTGGGTATGCAAGATTCGATGGTTAAACTGGTTGATGTGATGTGAATGAGTGTATGGAAACTGGTTGTTGTGATGTGAATGAGTGTATGTAGTTTCACATCTTCTGTTCTGTATAGCATATTGTAATAAACTTATTTTAGCTGTTATTCGAAGATTTTCATATGCTTTCTCTCTTCTGTCTGTTTGATATATACATATATATTGCTTATTAATAAGCTGTGAAAAATCTGACATTTGGGACCATCTATAAACTGGAGCTGGGAAAAAAAGCTGGAAATAAAAAATAAAATGACTGCAAAATGTTGTGTGCTAGAAAATAAAAAGGCCAAATTGTAGGCCAGGCCCATGTAGCTAACCGAAATTAACATAAAATACATATATTAAAAGGGCTTGCCTAAAAAAATACATGGGCCGAATTATTGGGTCAGACCCATGTAGCTAATAAAAGCACAGGAAAAAAATACATTAAAAAGGCCGAATTGTTGGGCTAGGTCCATGTAGAAAATTGAATTGGACCGGCTGATTCTTGTGCCACATCAGATTGCCGCGTCTGATGCCTACGTGGACTGGGGGAGGCTGCTAGTGACCAAAACAAAACAATAGGCATATTTTGGTAGTAAACGTCAACGACTTTCTCACAGAGAAGGTCGTTAATTTCAATTTACGACCGCCAGCTTTTGACCTTCTATTTTTTGTCACAAAAAGGTCGCAAATGAAAAACAATGACCTTTCAGTGACCAATAGTCAAGGTCACAAGTTGGCATATTTCTTGTAGTGCTTTTACATATCACACAAATCAACAAAGCTATTTAGATGGGTAGCGACATCTTCACTAGGAAGGCCGGCGAATTGATCTTTCATGACAAGATTCAACAAAGCAGCATTAATTTCACAAGATTCAACATCGGTAAGAGGAGCAATCAGAGTGCTAAGAAAATTATTGTTGTTGGTATTGGTAAAGTCACACAATTTAGTATTATCTTGAGCCATCGTGACAAGCAAGCAATCCAACACACAAGCAAACAAGAAACAGGCAAAAAGGCAAATAGAAAAAGGAGAAAGGGAACGGGAAAAGAGAGGGCGAGAGGAAAAGAGGGCGAATAAAATGGCAAGGGTGAAGTGGGGGAGAGGAAAACGAGAGGCAAATGAAAATAATGTAATGCGAGGGATAAGAGTTTGTGATGGGTACTTGGTATGTCTTGACTTGACTTGGTACGAATCTCCCCGGCAACGGCGCCAGAAATGGCTCGTTGACGGGAGATAAAATTTTGACTTGACTTGGCGTGAGCCTCCCCGGCAACGGCGCCAGAAATCCTTTGTCACATTCCAAGTTCTGGTAATGCCTAGTGCTAACATATGGTGTTGCATCATGTCTACTTTACTCAGAAAATTTGAAATGGGGATGACAAGCCCTAGCACTAAATGAAATGCAATTAGGATCAAAATAAAAATATTTTCAATGAACCCAGAATGCCCTTTAGAAAAGTTCATTATTTTGATAAAGGTGAAAACCTCTGCCAAAAATGATGCACATACTTTTAGGCCATTCTGGATTTTTGAATAACCCATATTGTATTTGAATTTGGGCCTTTAAATACTATTAATATTTTAAATGCTCCAATAATTCTGAAAATAGTTAAGGGCATCTGCAATAATTCATTTAATGGCCACAATTATTTTCAGGATTTATTAAAATGGTTTGGGTTATAAACTAAATCAAAACAAAATAACATAAATAGAAAACAGAAACTAAATAAAAGAGAGAGAGAGAGAAGGACTAACCTGGCACTTACCTCGGCCCACCTACCTGTGCGGCCTGCTGTTGAAGCCGGCCCAGCCCAGCCACCCCCCTACCAGTTGTCTTCCCCCTCTCGCCAGAAGGCAGAGGAGAAGCTAGTCACGGTGCCGCGGCGTGCCACGCCGGCAGCTGCCTGCCTGGCTGCCCCCTCGTCGCCCTGGACTCCCTCTGCGACGCCACGCTACCCCCTGGACCCCCTTGACGCTCTCGCACTCTCCCTCGCCCTCGTCCCCTTCTCCGTCTCTCTCTCACGCGCGCGACCGAACGCAGCCGTCGCCGCCGACGAGCTCCCCCACGGCCACAACCATCTTTGAGCCTCTCCGATGCACCCCCGAGCTCCGCCTGGTGCCCCTCTTCTTCCTCGCCAAGCCACGCAAGCCGAGGATCACCATGTCGTCGTCTTCGAGCTCGTCACCACCGCTTCTGCTCGCCGGACTTCGCCGGTCGATTCGCCGCCTCCGACGCTTCCCCGAGCATGCTGGCCATCCCTACGTCACCATAGTGAGCCCCCGAGTCGTTTCCCCCTTCTCCCCTGGTCGCTTTCGACCTCTAGGCCATAGCCCCGTCTTGGATGAGAATTCCACGGCGCTGGCGATGTCGCTGCCGTCACTGCAGCCACTGAGGCTCGAAAACGAGCACGACACCGTGCTCCTAGCATCTTCAGGAGCTCAGTGAGCCCCTTAGCTAGCCCTCCCGTCTTCTGTGGCCTCGCCCCGCTTGAACCCGTAGCTCCGGCCGCCGCCTTGCTCGTCGCCGGTGCCTCTGCAGGCCACCCCAGCTCCGACCGCCTCCACCATTGGATGCGCGCGAGTGTCAGCGTCCCGTAGCTGCAAACCACGCTCAAAACCATCACCTGTAGCTCAATCCCGAGCAGACTCCGCCACGGCTTGAGGTCGCCGCCGGCCAAACTCCGGCATGCCGACGTGGCGGCGTAATTAGTGCTAATCTCCGTTAATTACCAATCCTAACAGACACTGACATGTGGGTCCCCGAGCCTAATTAGGTTAGTCTAAATATCCTGCTTAAATTAGTGCTAATCCTGCGGACCCCACGTGTCAGCTTGACTTTGACTTAGTCAACGTTGACCGGGCCCACCTGTCGGCGACCTAACTAGCCCAGGGTCACTGACCAATGGGTCCCGCAGGTCAGGTTTGACCTGGACCCGTCCTGTTGACCGGATGACGTCATAGTGATGCAGTGATGAGGTCATAAATGCTTTTTTGGATTTTAAATAAATCAGAATTGATTTATTTAACTCAGAAAATGTCCAAAACTTCAAAAAATCATAGAAAATAATCTATAACTCAGAATGAAATAATTTATATATGAAAAATTATCAAAAAAATTCAAGGAATCTGTTTATGGCATTTTCATGGATGTTAGAACAATTTAAGGCCACTGTTTAGGACAAATCCAATAAAGGGCATTTAAATAATCATATATGGAGTTGGAATTTGAATCTTGTATTCAAACCAACTTCATTTAATTGTGTTGCTAGTTGCATTAGCTCAATCAACAACATATTGCCATGTCATGAGCATGCATCATATTGTGCATTGCATTGATTGTGTTTCTTTCTCCTGTTGCCGGTATTTGTCCCCTCTCGATAGACGTGGTTTCGACGATGGGTTCGATGACACCGATGAAGAGCTATATATCTTCAGAAGTGCCAGGCAAGCAAAACACCCTTGTTCATTCCGATACAATCCCACTCTCTCGCTCCTGCTCTCTTTTACTGCATTAGGACAACAACGATTCAACTGTTACATGTTGCGGTAGTTGAACCCCTTTTCTCTGCATGACCTGTCATTGCCACAGTAAATAGATGAAACCCACTAGCATGAGTAGGAGTTGTTTGAGCCCTGATGTGCCTACTCATTCATGCTT
Source organism: Triticum urartu (assembly GCF_056163025.1). Lineage (NCBI taxonomy): Eukaryota > Viridiplantae > Streptophyta > Magnoliopsida > Poales > Poaceae > Triticum > Triticum urartu. The sequence goes on from NC_141876.1 coordinate 265,726,204, forward strand.
ATTTGTCATGCCTGCTACTGCTTAGAGTTGAGTCAGGTCTGATTCATCGGGGATGAATTGGAACAGTGATGAACATGTCCTACTTTGTGTGAGCTAAGTGTGTGAACACGATTTGGTAAAGGTAGCGGTGAGAGGCCATGTAGGAGTACATGGTGGGTGTCTCATTGAAACCGTCCTTAGGAACTGAGTTCTGTGTTTGTGATCCATGAAACAGTTACTACCACGCATTGGGCCCGAAACCAATGGACCCTCTCGGCTTCTTGATCACCCTTCTCCTCTGTCCAGGAGTTGCAACTAGTTTCTGGTGTTTATATGATATGTGTTGGCGGCCGTGCGTAGCGCTGACCCTAGGGGTGGGCTATGATGCGGTAGATACACCGTGGCCGGGCATGCCGGGCGCTCGTTTCGTGTCTCGGAACCCTGTACACATTGTCCGGGGCCGTATGTGGAAACCTCGGCCGGACTCCCTGCGGATGGAACCTGGATAGGCGATAAACCTGGACTAGAGACTTGAGTGTTTAGGTAGGCTGTGGCCGACACCCTCGTTGGGCTTCCGCTTGAAGGTTACCGAGTACATGTCGTGTAAACGGCGGTAAGTGGTGAGAGCGTGTGTGAAGAAGTACACCCCTGCAGGGTTAACATCATCTATTCGAATAGCCGTGTCCGCGGTAATGGACTTCTGGGTTGCCTATAACAGTTCATAGACAAGTGAAAGTGGATACTCTAAAACTCGCAAGATAAGTGTGAGTGCTATGGATGGCCTTCTCGTAGGGAGACGGGAGTGGCTCCATAGTGGTGTATTGAATGGTGAATATGTGGACTCGTGTGCGCCACCTCAAAAGAGTTACTTGCAGTCGTAGTTCAGGTTAGCCACGGAGTCAAAGCTGGCTTGTTGCAGTTAAACTCAACCACCCTCTTTGTTGATACCGATGCATATGTGGTTAGTTCTGATGTAAGTCTTGCTGGGTACATTTGTACTCACGTTTGCTTAATTTATGTTTTGCAGAGAGACTTCAGTCTCGCTAGTAGTTTCGCGTGGACTTCGACGTTTAGCTTGATACCTTAGCTACGATCTTGTGCCCTCGGCAGGATCTGGTAGATAGTCAGGCTTCTCAGCCTTCTTCATTTGTAGTTGTCTGTACTCAGACAAGTTAAGCTTCCGCATGTGCTTGTTGCTTGTATGCTCTGTATGTTGGGTCATAAGACCCATGTTTGTCATATCTCGCTCCTCGGAGCCTAATGAATAAATACTTTGAGTCGTAGAGTCTTGTTGTGATGCCATGTTGTATTTACACATGTCGAGCATATTGTGTGTATGATTGTAATGCTTGCTATGTGTGGGATCCGACAATCTAGTTGTTTATCCTTGGCAGCCTCTCTTATGGGGAAATGTAGTCTTGTGCTTCCATGAGCCATAGTAGTCCACTACAGCCCGGTTCACCGGAGTCCTGTTAGCCCAACACTACTACTCAGGACACTTGACTGGCCGGCATGTGTTTCACTTCGTTCCTATGTCTGTCCCTTCAGGGAAATGTCACGCGGTAACATCCGGAGTCCAGCCTAGCCTGCTACAGCCCGGGTTCCCGGAGTCCTGTTAGCCCAGTGCTACAGCCCATATATACACACTACTGATCGACATGCTCGATGTGATTCATGTATGCCTGTTCCCATAGGTTAGTGCCGCTTTGGGTTCACGAGTAGCCATGTCGGCCCGGGTTCTCTGTCATATGGATGCTAGCAACACTATCATATACGTGAGCCAAAAGATGCAAACGGTCCCGGGCCATGGTAAGGCGACACCCGTGGGAATACCGTGCGTGAGGCTGCAAAGTGATATGAGGTGTTACCGGCTAGATCGATGTGACTTGGAATCAGGGTCCTGACAGCGTTGGTATCAGAGCCTGACTGCCTGTAGGATTACCAAGCCAACTGGTCGAAGTCGTGTCTAGAAATGCTTTAGTTATGTAAGGGAATTGATTGTGGAAGGGAACGTAAGGCTCTTTTTACTCCTTATATCTTATGCCTTCTGATCTAAGTCATCCTCCTCTCTTCTACGGGGATTAAGAACTAGGCCTTCTCATCTATCTATCAGGATGACGTGTTACTAATCCGTAGACTTATAGGATTGTTGGATTCAAGTTTCAGTTCAGTTTCTACTACTTTTAGTATGTTGTCAGTCAAATCAGACCCTTGATATGATGATGTTAAGTGGTTACGCCACTATTTTGCAGGATGTCTCAAATCTTTTTGAGCATTTACAGCCGTTATGCTGTCCGAGTCATTCCAGGTTTCTAAATAGTCTGATGCATTTGCAAACCCCTTCCTCCTGTTCCTGATGTCCATTTGGGCCAGATTAATCACACTAATCCGTCTATTGAGGTACTCCGCTGCCTCGGCATTTATGTTGGAGCTATTATTATGACCCTAGGTGTCTAGAGTATCACCTGGTAATCTAGCAATGCTTTGCATCCCCAGTGTGATGATTCTGGCCACCATTCTCGAAAGCATCCCGTGATGCCGTTTAGTTAGTACGCATTCTATTCCTGGGTTCTTGGCCCAAAATTCACTCTACTTATCTCGTGTTGATAGTGTTGCTAGTTCCTTTAGGATATTAGTAACCTTTGCTCCTCGAGGTCCGAGGTATTTCCTTATTCCAAATACCATGAACCATTAAGGCAGAAGTTCTTTGAACCAAAAGATCACAATAAGAGTGCTCTTAATGGGTTCTCCATTCAAGAATTGTGAATCTGCTAGTCCTACCTTTCTGCATGGATTATCCGGAAGAAACCTGTTGAACTTGTTCGACATACTAATCTATGCGTCCACAACCCAGAAAATTATATGTTCCTTGAGTGGTTCCTCTTCAGTTGTATCCCGACCATCCTCTATCAGTTGATAGCCAAGAGTACGTGTGCATTTGTGTTCATCGATGCCTAGTATTCTTGTGGTTTGTCAAGCCGTTCTATTTCAGAATGACTAGGAGAAACAAACTCCAGTACCTCATCCATTTCTAAGATTGGGTCAAAGCAGTTGTATTCCGCAGATCAAAATGCAACCCAGCTTTTGGTTCTGTTCTACCCTGAAGTATTACCCACTTTATGTCAGGAGCGTCATGAGATTTGCACCTTCTCTTATGAATTCTTGACGCAGTGATACTTCTTGCCATCATTGTTCATTCCTCGGTTCCCATGTTATTGTAACCGGAATGACGGCAAGTGAGTCGTGATGTGTGAAATCAATACTCCTAGCAACTCCGTTGCTTAGTAGTTAATGGACAATATTCTCATTCTTAGCGTGTTGGTTATTGAATCATCATCCTAAGATTGATCGTGCTACCTAGTCCACTTTTCCTCGTGCACTCTTCGATAAATGAGTTAGGATTGGGTCAGTCCCTCGCTCTTTTGATCATATCGTCTTGCCCTAAAAAGCAAGATTGTTCTCGAGCTTAGTAACATATCGGTGGTTCGTGATTTTTCGAAGATCTTCTCAGAAGTATTACCTGGTTGTCACCTGACCGGTATGTTGAGTTCGTGATTAAATGGGTTTTCTTATAAATCACCCCTTCTCCAAGAATCTGTGTTGGATATCCCTGAGCTAGTTGGTTGAGCTAAACAACAACTTGGAGAGTTGGAAGATAAAGCTTGTCTGACTTAGTTCATGTTAAGGGATATCTTTTTGTGTGTGTGTGTGTGATGAAGAAAGATGATATGTCCATCGATTGGTCCTCGTGATCAGTTGTTGGATCTATTGCCTTGTCAAAACTTTGACTTGAGTATGAGCTATCGTCAAGTCAAATCAGAACCAACGATGTTTGTAATGTTGCCTTACTCGTGGTTGATCCCTCGAGCATACACCATTACATATTTTGGGCTGACCAATGCTATCACTGTGTTCACATGATGGTGGAAGTCTAGTGATATGGAAATTCCGATGAGTTGCTGTTGAGCCCATTAGCAGCATTTTGTCTCCTCCATGATTTGTGTTGAACATCCAGCTAGTGTTGAAAACTTGTGTAAGCATTTTCTTCATGCCCCGTTCATGTAGAATATGTTTGGATGAAAGTAGTGACCTCCTCTAAGTTCACGTGCAAACGATGCAAGTTGCCGCCGTGAGTTCGAGAAAGGTTGTTTTTGTTTCCTCTGGTACCATCCCAAGTCAGTCATGCATGTGCGAAGTATGCTATGGTTTGACAGGCTCGCTACCTCCATTCCATTTGTATTCCCTATCACACCAAGCCACTGGCTGATTTGTTCAGGGAAAAGAAGTTTCTTCATAAGAGCTAATCATATGACTTATGCAAGGACTTCGATATCCTTGATGATGGTTCCCAACTAGGACTCGGCAGTGTTTCATTGTAAGACTACTATGTGATCATGCTTGTCTGGGACAACATGTTCACATGTGTTTAGCAGAACCAGCTCATGTTTTGGAGCTTACTACCATAGTCCATTTCCTGAGAATCTCGCAATGTCATCTCGTCGATTTGTGTTGCAAACTTTCATTTTCTTTCCAGACTCGATGAGTCTGGAATATCCTGACACCAACCAGATCTGAATCTCAGGCAGATGTGATGGTTGGGACGTTTTCCCAAGAGCTATAATATTGATCTCTCTGTAACCCGGTAAAGTGGATGTCGTGACCAACACACCCAGCCGGAAGACCTATTATTGTAGTATCTTGATTGAGTAAGTTGGCCACCTCCCCATAAGGATCTTGTAGAATTTATTCCAATAGTAGTTCCTTATGGATTTTTGTGTTTCCGAAGTCCGACCTGCTACTTGATGTTCTAGATACCAAACCATTTCAAAGAATGGTTAGGCTAGCACATCAAGGAGAGCATTAGAAGTGGAGCGCTAAATGTCTCTCGGTCGATCATCCAGATTTTGATCCCTTGGCCTCGCTAAGGTGAAATCTGAGAAAGTGTTATCTTCCTTTGCACCCGCATTGTCCATCACTATTCATCATGGTAGTAAGATGTGTTGCCAGGATCCTCGGCACGGATGTTGGTAAGACCTTGATGAGTATGGAAATGCTCAAGTTCTTGAGAGCACGCTCAGGCACTAGGTTCTGATGTTGTCGTTAACTGGAATGTGCCTCCGTTCTCTCAGTTGTTCGATAGCCATCCAATTGGTGGAATCACCTTTGCCGGTGAACCTACTCCCCAGTTACTAGAATCATTCCCAACATTTGCATTTTGTTCCCAGTTTACACCTCAGTAGTTGTTGTTCAGGATCATCTTCAAAAGTGAACTTACCATGGGTCTCATCCATTCCCGATGATAAGCAAAAATCATCCATTGCGTTGTCTTCAACAAGATAGTCCACACCATCCATCCTAGTCGGAGTATGCCATTCTTTCGAACCCCTTCCAACGATCGATTGTGATTACCTCAGGCTGGTATAGAGAGTTTCGATGATCTTTGTATCAAAAGAAATTCTTTTTGCCACTTAAGGGAAATGCTCTACGAGTCATTTTTCCCTAAGGTGCCCCATTATGGAATCATGGCAATTATCTCCTCGCTACTTTGAAACCATGCACCATCCTACTCCAGCGTGGAATTGTTGCCTACTAATTTGAACCCTTGTCATCTATTACCTTCCATCTCTCTCGATGTGTGTTTAGTGTCCCAGCTCAAGAGATGTTCCAATGTCTCACTCCATGAGTTGATCTTAAGTTGCTCGATCTTTGAGAAGATCGTTTTCTGTAGAGTTTCCTTCCCTCTTCATCGTGTTGGATGAAGATCTCGAAGACAAAGACGTCAAGAGCAATGTGATGCAATATATCGGTATCTTCGAGAAGGACAGTTCGATCGAGAAGACTGTGATAGTTTTGTGACCCCTCTGTCTTCTTACTCCACTTCCTGAATGTCGGGATGAGATTCTTGTTTTAGTGGGGGTGAGTTGTCACATCCCAAGTTCTGGTAATGCCTAGTGCTAACATATGGTGTTGCATCATGTCTACTTTACTCAGAAAATTTGAAATGGGGATGACAAGCCCTAGCACTAAATGAAATGCAATTAGGATCAAAATAAAAATATTTTCAATGAACCCATAATGCCCTTTAGAAAAGTTCATTATTTTTGATAAAGGTGAAAACCTCTGCCAAAAATGATGCACATACTTTTAGGCCATTCTGGATTTTTGAATAACCCATATTGTATTTGAATTGGGGCCTTTAAATACTATTAATATTTTTAAATGCTCCAATAATTCTGAAAATAGTTAAGGGCATCTGCAATAATTCATTTTATGGCCACAATTATTTTCAGGATTTATTAAAATGGTTTGGGTTATAAACTAAATCAAAACAAAATAACATAAATAGAAAACAGAAACTAAATAAAAGAGAGAGAGAGAAGGACTAACCTGGCACTTACCTCGGCCCACCTACCTGTGTGGCCTGCTGTTGAAGCCGGCCCAACCCAGCCACCCCCCTGCCAGTTGTCTTCCCCCTCTCGCCAGAAGGCAAAGGAGAAGCTAGTCACGGTGCCGCGGCGTGCCACGCCGGCAGCTGCCTGCCTGGCTGCCCCCTCGTCGCCCTGGACTCCCTCTGCGACGCCACGCTACCCCCCTGGACCCCCTTGACGCTCTCTCACTCTCCCTCGCCCTCGTCCCCTTCTCCGTCTCTCTCTCACGCGCGCGACCGAACGCAGCCGTCGCCGCCGACGAGCTCCCCCACGGCCACAACCATCTTTGAGCCTCTCCGATGCGCCCCCGAGCTCCGCCTGGTGCCCCTTTTCCTCCTCGCCAAGCCACGCAAGCCGAGGATCACCATGCCGTCGTCTTCGAGCTCGTCACCACCTCTTCTGCTCGCCGGACTTCGCCGATCGATTCGCCGCCTCCGACGCTTCCCCGAGCACGCTGGCCATCCCTACGTCACCATAGTGAGCCCCCGAGTTGTTTCCCCCTTCTCCCCTGGTCGCTTTCGACCTCTAGGCCATAGCCCCGTCTTGGCTGAGAATTCCACGGCGCCGGCGATGTCGCCGCCGTCACTGCAGCCACTGAGGCTTGAAAACGAGCACGGCACCGTGCTCCTAGCATATTCAGGAGCTCAATGAGCCCCTTAGCTAGCCCTCCCGTCCTTTGTGGCCTCGCCCCGCTTGAACCTGTAGCTCCGGCCGCCGCCTCGCTCATCGCCGGTGCCTCTGCAGGCCACCCCAGCTCCGACCGCCTCCACCATTGGTTGCACGCGAGTGGCAGCGTCCCGTTGCTGCAAACCACGATCAAAACCATCACCTGTAGCTCAATCCCGAGCAGACTCCGCCACGGCTTGAGGTCGCCGCCGGCCAAACTCCGGCATGCCGACGTGGCGGCGTAATTAGTGCTAATCTCCGTTAATTACCCATCCTAACAGACACTGACATGTGGGTCCCCGAGCCTAATTAGGTTAGTCTAAATATCTTGCTTAAATTAGTGCTAATCCCGCGGACCCCACGTGTCAGCTTGACTTTGACTTAGTCAACGTTGACCGGGCCCACCTGTCGGCGACCTAACTAGCCCAGGGTCACTGACCAATGGGTCCCGCAGGTCAGGTTTGACCTGGACCCATCCTGTTGTCTGGATGACGTCATAGTGACGCAGTGATGAGGTCATAAATGCTTTTCTGGATTTTAAATAAATCAGAAATGATTTATTTAATTCAGAAAATGTGCAAAACTTCAAAAAATCATAGAAAATAATCTATAACTCAGAATGAAATAATTTATATATGAAAAATTATCAGAAAAATTCAAGGAATCTGTTTATGGCATTTTCATGCATGTTAGAACAATTTAAGGCCACTGTTTAGGACAAATCCAATAAAGGGCATTTAAATAATCATATATGGAGTTGGAATTTGAATCTTGTATTCAAACCAACTTCATTTAATTGTGTTGATAGTTGCATTAGCTCAATCAACAACATATTGCCATGTCATGAGCATGCATCATATTGTGCATTGCATTGATTGTGTTTCTTTCTCCTGTTGCCGGTATTTGTCCGCTCTCGATAGACGTGGTTTCGACGATGGGTTCGATGACACCGATGAAGAGCTATAATATCTTCAGAAGTGCCAGGCAAGCAAAACACCCTTGTTCATTCCGATACAATCCCACTCTCTCGCTCCTTCTCTCTTTTATTGCATTAGGACAACAATGATTCAACTGTTACATGTTGCGGTAGTTGAACCCCTTTCCTCTGCATGACCTGTCAGTGCCACAGTAAATAGATGAAACCCACTAGCATGAGTAGGAGTTGTTTGAGCCCTGATGTGCCTACTCATTCATGCTTATTTGTCATGCCTGCTACTGCTTAGAGTTGAGTCAGGTCTGATTCATCGGGGATGAATTGGAACAATGATGAACATGTCCTACTATGTGTGAGCTAAGTGTGTGAACACGATTTGGTAAAGATAGCGGTGAGAGGCCATGTAGGAGTACATGGTGGGTTGTCTCATTGAAACCGTCCTTAGGAACTGAGTTCTGTGTTTGTGATCCATGAAACAGTTACTTCCACGCATTGGGCCCGAAACCAATGGACCCTCTCGGCTTCTTGATCACCCTTGTCCTCTGTCTAGGAGTTGCAACTAGTTTCTGGTGTTTATAGGATATGTGTTGGCGGCCGTGCGTAGCGCTGACCCTAGGGGTGGGCTATGATGCGGTAGATACACCGTGGCCGGGCATGCCGGGCGCTCGTTTCGTGTCTCGGAACCCTGTACACATCGTCCGGGGCCGTATGTGGAAACCTCGACTGGACTCCCTGCGGATGGAACCTGGATAGGCGATAAACCTAGACTAGAGACTTGAGTGTTTAGGTAGGCTGTGGCCGACACCCTCGTTGGGCTTCCGCTTGAAGGTTGCCGAGTACATGTCGTGTAAACGGCGGTAAGTGGTGAGAGCGTGTGTGAAGAAGTACACCCCTGCAGGGTTAACATCATATATTCGAATAGCCGTGTCCGCGGTAATGGACTTCTGGGTTGCCTATAACAGTTCATAGACAAGTGAAAGTGGATACTCTAAAACTCGCAAGATAAGTGTGAGTGCTATGGATGGCCTTCTCGTAGGGAGACGGGAGTGGATCCATAGTGGTGTATTGAATGGTGAATATGTGGACTCGTGTGCGCCACCTCAAAAGAGTTACTTGCAGTCATAGTTCAGGTTAGCCACTGAGTCAAAGCTGGCTTGCTGCAGTTAAACTCCACCACCCTCTTTGTTGATACCGATGCATATGTGTTTAGTTCTGATGTAAGTCTTGCTGGGTACATTTGTACTCACGTTTGCTTAATTTATGTTTTGCAGAGAGACTTCAGTCTTGCTAGTAGTTTCGCGTGGACTTCGACGTTTAGCTTGATACCTCAGCTACGATCTTGTGCCCTCGGCAGGATCTGGTAGATAGTCAGGCTTCTCAGCCTTCTTCATTTGTAGTTGTCTGTACTCAGACAAGTTAAGCTTCCGCGTGTGCTTGTTGCTTGTATGCTCTATATGTTGGGTCATAAGACCCATGTTTGTCATATCTCGCTCCTCGGAGCCTAATGAATAAATACTTTGAGTCGTAGAGTCTTGTTGTGATGCCATGTTGTATTTACACATGTCGAGCATATTGTGTGTATGATTGAAATGCTTGGTATGTGTGGGATCCGACAATCTAGTTGTTTATCCTTGGCAGCCTCTCTTATGGGGAAATGTAGTCTTGTGCTTCCATGAGCCATAGTAGTCCGCTATAGCCCGGTTCACCGGAGTCCTGTTAGCCCAGCACTACTGCTCAGGACACTTGACTGGCCGGCATGTGTTTCACTTCGTTCTTGTGTCTATCCCTTCAGGGAAATGTCACGCGGTAACATCCAGAGTCCTGCCTAGCCTGCTACAGCCCGGGTTCCCGGAGTCCTGTTAGCCCAGTGCTACAGCCCGGATATACACACTGCTGACCGACATGCTCGATGTGATTCATGTATGCCTGTTCCCATAGGTTAGTGCCGCTTTGGGTTCACGACTAGCCATGTCGGCCCGGGTTCTCTGTCATATGGATGCTAGCAACACTATCATATACGTGAGCCAAAAGACGCAAACGGTCCCGGGCCATGGTAAGGCGACACCCGTGGGAATACCGTGCGTGAGGACGCAAAGTGATATGAGGTGTTACCGGCTAGATCGATGTGACTTGAAATCGGGGTCCTGACATCCTTCTTTCTACCTCTTGAGCACTGCGTTGGTTTTCCCTTGAAGAGGAAAGGGTGATGCAGCAAAGTAGCGTAAGTATTTCCCTCAGTTTTGAGAACCAACGTATCAATCCAGTAGGAGATCACGCTCAAGTCCCACACACCTACACAAACAAATAAGAACCTCGCAACCAACGCGATAAAGGGGTTGTCAAGCCCTTCACGGTCACTTACGAGAGTGAGATATGATAAGATAATATTTTTGGTATTTTTATGATAAAGATGCAAAGTAAAATAAATGGCAAAAGAAATAACTAAGTGTTGGAAGATTAATATGTGGAAGATAGACCCGGGGCCATAGGTTTCACTAGTGGCTTCTCTCAAGAGCATAAGTATTACGGTGGGTAAACAAATTATTGTCGAGCAATTGATAGAATTGAGCATAGTCATGAGAAGATCATGTATATTGGCATCACGTCCGGACAAGTAGACCAAAACGATTCTGCATCTACTACTATTACTCCACACATCGACCGCTATCCAGCATGCATCTAGAGTATTAAGTTCATAAGAACAGAGTAATGCTTTAAGTAAGATGACATGATGTAGAGGGATAAACTTATGCAATATGATATAAACCCCATCTTTTTAACCTCAATGGCAACAATACAATACGTGCCTTGCTTCCCCTGCTGTCACTGGGAAAGGACACCGCAAGATTGAACCCAAAGCTAAGCACTTCTCCCATTGCAAGAAAGATCAATCTAGTAGGCCAAACCAAACTGATAATTCAAAGAGACTTGCAAAGATAAACCAATCATACATAAAAGAATTCAGAGTAGAATCAAATATTGTTCATAGATAAACTGGATCATAAACCCACAATTCATCGGATCTCGACAAACACACCGCAAAAGAAGATTACATCGAATAGATCTCCAAGAAGATCGAGGAGAACTTTGTATTGAGATCCAAAGAGAGAGAAGAAGCCATCTAGCTAATAACTATGGACCCATAGGTCTGAAATAAACTACTCACACATCACCGGAGAGGCCATGGAGTAGATGTAGAGGCCCTCCGTGATCTATGCCCCCTCCGGCTGAGCTCCGGAAAAGGCCCCGAGATGGGATCTCTCGGCTACAGAAGGTTGCGGCGGTGGAATTAGGTTTTCATGGTGCTCCTGGATGTTTGGGGGGTACGTGGACTTATATAGGAGGAAGAAGTACGTCGGTGGAGCAACAGGGGGCCCACAAGGGTGGAGGGCGTGCCTAGGGGGTAGGCGCGCCCCCCTGCCTCGTACCCTCCTCGGTCGTTTCTTGACGCACACTCCAAGTCTCCTGGATCACGTTTGTTGAGAAAATCACGTTCCCTAAGGTTTCAGTCCATTTGGACTCCGTTTGATATTCCTTTTCTTCAAAACCCTAAAATAGGCAAAAAAAATAGCAATTTGGGCTGGGCCTCCGGTTAGTAGGTTAGTCCCAAAAATGATATAAAAGTGTAAAATAAAGCCCATTAACATCCAAAACAGATAATATAATAGCATGGAGCAATCAAAAATTATAGATACGTTGGAGACGTATCAGTAGCGCTTGTCCGTAAAAACCACTGCTGCTAAAACCTATAGCACCAGCGCTCTCTATAAAAACACGATACTACTAACGCTAAGCATGTAAAAAATTTCAAAAATACATTTGTCATCAGTGATCTTTTTGTGTAGAATCTAAATTGTCAATAGGAATCTTCTCCAGTTTAAGAACCAACGAAGATTCCTATTGCGGCCATAGATCCTACACATAGAGTTCAATGAAGACCAAGTGATTGTGATGGTTTGAGAAGCACCATATTTAAGGCTCCGCGAGGTGGGACTAAACTTTGGTCTTATTAGGAGGGGACTGAATTTATCAGTAGCGCTTGTCAGGGAAAAGCGCTACTGCTACGATCAATAGTAGTAGCGCTTTCTACGCATGAGCGCTACTAGTATCCCTAGCATACCTGGAATGGTTTGACAATTTTAGTAGTAGCGCGTTTTCTAGCTCCAGCGCTACTGCTATTCTCATATTAGCAGGGCTCGTGCTGCCCAAGCGCTACTGATATTTAGCAGCATCACTTTTTTGTAAAAGTGCTACTGGTCAGCTCCTGTGTATAAGCATTTCACTAGTGGTGCATCATGACATCCCATTACCTGTACCTGCAACTGTTGTTGTAGTAATTCATGAGCCATGAGGACTCAGCAATCCTATTACCATGGGTATCAAGACTAGCAAAGCTTAATGGGTATGGAATGGATAAGTGGTGAGGTTGCAGCGGCACTAAGCATCGTATGGTGGCTAACTTACGAATACAAGAGTAAGGTGAGAAGCTACGCAAAGATCTCAAACTAGTAATGATCAATAACTGATCCTGAACTACTTACATTCAAACATAACCCCACCGTGTTCTGTTCTCGAACTCACTCGAAAAGAGACGGTCACGGTTACACACATGGTTGGTGCATTTTATTTCGGATCTGGTGTCAAGTTCTCTACAACCGAATATTAAAAATTCCCATCTGCCACATAACCGCGGGCATGGATATTGAAAGTTTATACCATGCAGGGGTGTGCCTACTTAGCCCATGATAAGCTCTCACGATCCGCGGAGATAATCCTCCATCTCGGGACAACCCGATCAAACTCGGAATACCGGTGCACAAGACATTTTGACAATGGTAAAACAAAACCAGCAAGACCGCCCAGTGTGCCGACAAATCCCAGTAGGAGTCGCACGTATCTCATTCTCAGGGGACACCGGATGGGCCAGACGTTGGATTGGCTAAGACCCTGGTTTCCCAGGGGTGTCGGACATCGCTCGGTTTGGACCAACACTCATGAGGAGCACTACCTCGGGTTGTTATGCAAGTTTTAGTTGTTATTAGGCAAATGGTAAAACCAATTCTGGGCCTTGCTGGAAGAGTTTTATTCAAAGTGAACTGTCAAGGGGGAACATAAACCATGACCGCATTAGGAACGCAAAATTCAAGGAACATAACACCGATATGATGAAAACTAAGGCAGCAAGAGTGGAACAAAACGCCAACCAAAAGGCCAAGCCTTCCACCCTTTACCAAGTATATAGATGCATTAGTTAAATAAGAGATATTCTGATATCCCATCATATCCATGTCCAACAAGGAACAACCTGAAACTGCACCTCAACTAGCAACACTGTAAGAGAGGCTAAGCAAAGCGGTAACACAGCCAAACAAAGGTTTGCTGGGATGGTGGAAAAGGTTAGAGGCTATCATGGCAATTTGGGAGGCTTGATAAACAAGTGGTAGGTAGCGCAACATAGTGATAGCATCGAGACAACTAATGTCAGTGTCAAAACCGGCGGATCTTCGGTAGGGGGTCCTAAACTGTGCGTCTAAGGCAGATGGTAACATGAGGCAGGGGACACGATGTTTTACCCAGGTTCGGGCCCTCTTGATGGAGGTAAAACCCTACGTCCTGCTTGATTAATATTGATGATATGAGTATTACAAGAGTAGATCTACCACGAGATCGGAGAGGCTAAACCCTAGAAGCTAGCTGTAACGCCCTCGATGCGGCTATATCTCCTATGTGTCGAAGCACGACTTAGAGGCATAACCGCATTGAAAGCAATGTCGCAAGTTAGGCAATCATCACAACATCCCATGTAATATAGATAATAAAAGGGGAGATACATAGTTGGCTTACACTCGCCACGTCAATCAAAGTACATAAATAGCATTACATCAACCAAACACTCATGGCCCGACTATGGCGCCAAATAAAAGATCAACCCAACATGCAACACGGTCCCGATCGCCCCAACTGGGCACCACTACTAATCATCAGGGAAAGACACATAGTAACGGAGGGAAGCTTCATCGAAATCCCACTTGAGCTCAAGCGCGTCATCTGGAACGGAGTCATCAGGCCCTGCATCTGGTTTGGAAGTAATCTGTGAGCCACAGGGACTCAGCAATCTCGCACCCTCGCGATCAAGACTATTTAAGCTTATAGGTAAGGCAAGATAGAATATGTGGAGCTGCAGCAAGCGACTAGCATATATGGTGGCTACCCTGTTCGCAAAAGAGAGCGAGAAGAGAAGGCAAAGCGCGAACGAATAACTAGAGAACAACCTACGACAAGCATTACTCCAACACCGTGTTCACTTCCCGGACTCCGCCGAGAAGAGACCATCACGGTAACTCACACAGTTGATTCATTTTAATTAAGTTAAGGTTCAAGTTATCTACAACCAGACATTAACAAATTCCCATCTGCCCATAACCGCGGGCACGGCTTTCGAAAGTTCAATCCCTGCAGGGGAGTCCCAACTTAGCCCATGACAAGCTCTCATGGTCAACGAAGGAATAGACCTTCTCCCGAGACATTCCGTTCAGACTCGGTATCCCGGTTCTACAAGACACTTCGACAAGTTAAAAACCAATCCAGCAACACCACCCGCTGTGCCGACAAATCCCGATAGGAGCTGCACATATCTCGTTCTCAGGGCACACCGGATAAACTAAGCGTATGGAAGCCAACGTAACCCAAGTTGCCAAGGGACGGCCCCGCACGGTGCTCTAGGTTGGACCAACACTTAGAGAAGCACTCGCTCGGGGGTTTAAAATAAAGATGACCCTTGAGTCCGCGAAACCCAAGGGAAAAAGGCTAGGTGGCAAATGGTAAAACCAAGGTTGGGCATTGCTGGAAAAGCTTTAATCAAGGCGAACTATCAAGGGGTTCCCATTATCACCCAACCGCGTAAGGAACGCAAAAATCCGGGAACATAACACCGATATGACGGAAACTAGGCAGCAAGAGTGGAACAAAACACTAGGAGAGAGGCCGAGCCTTCCACCCTTTACCAAGTATATAGATGCATTAAGATAACAAGATAATATAATGATATCCCAACAAGTAAATAAAGTTCCAACAAGGAACGGGCTCAAATCTTCACCTGCAACTAGCAACGCTATAAGAGGGGCTGAGCAAAGCGGTAACATAGCCAATCAACGGTTTGCTAGGACATGGTGGGTTAGAGGTTTGACATGGTAATTTGGGAGGCATGATAAGCAAGTGGTAGGCATCGTAGCATAGGCATAGCAAAAGAGCGAGCATCTAGCAAAGCAAAAATAGCAGTGATTTCGAGGGTATGATCATCTTGCCTGCAAAGTTGTCAGAGTTGACTGGATCCTCGAAAGCAAACTCAACGGGCTCCTCGTTAGCGAACTCGTCTCCCGGCTCTCCCCAAACAAGACAAACAAGCAACAAGGACACAATCAACCACGTGCAAAGCTCAAACAATATGATGCAAACATGATATGCTATGCGGGATGCGATATGCGATGCATATGCAAGATTTGACAAGAGATGAATGAACCTGGCCTCAACATGGAAATCCAAGTGTGCCACTGGAAAGGTGAGATGAAATCGCTTGAAAACAATATAAAGAACGCCGGAATCGGAGTTACGGTTTGGAAATGGCAAGCAATTCAAATATGACACCGGTCTGCGATATACAACAAGTAGCCATCTAATTCAACAAGACGAACATGCTACAACACTCAAACATGACAACAAAATACATGGCAGGGATCCATTCATGATGATTAACAAAAGAGGAACACTGAGCTACGGCCAATTCATCCATTAACAGGTTCAAACAAGCATGGCAAACATGCATTTGGTAAACAGATTTCAGACTTAAGTGAAATTAACACTTGTCTGGAATTTCAGATCAGGTAGCATACTTTTGAGCATGAAAACTATATGCTACAGGACCTGAACATGGCAAATTAAAGCATCACATGGAGCTACTCAAAGATCTTATCAAAAGTCCCTTAGTGACCTTGAGCCAAAAGGGATCAGAAAATACATTTGCAAGCATGTGAACATGGCAAAAACATAATCAGATCACAAACTTAGTGAAAAACTGGAGCATGCAAATCAGATATCAAGTAGGCGTGTTTACGAGCTCGACGCACTCACTACAGAGCAAGTCATGACAATCTAAGCATACTCCCACCAAGAATACACATTATGCAAGCTAGACATGGCAAGAACAACAACATAGCATGCACGGATCAACTACAACATCCTCGGCAAAATCGCTAACAAGTAGACAATCTGCCCAGATTCACGAAATAGCAAAAGTAGAGCTCGATTGGCTCAAGCTAGGGTGCTCCATAATTGCAAACAAAGACATGGATGGATAGAGCACTACAAGATTAACAAAACATCCTTACTGATCATCCTCAAAAGAGGCATGGATCACTAGGAAACAACATGAACATATGGCATATTGAAATAAACAGATCAAGGACTTAGTGGAAATGCTAAGTCCCTGAAATCAGCATTAACGAATGCTCCACTTCGCAAGCTTGTGCTAGTCACCACACACATCACAAAAATACATGGGTTGCACCTCTGGATAGATGGCAAAACATATAACAAAACAAATGTAGAGCTCATGGGCATATCATGCACACATTAATCATGGCAAACATGACAAATATCTAATTGGAGCAGCAGATCTGACAATTATCTCAAATAGCATTCTTCCAACAGCATTTCGGGCATCAAGATGAACTCAAATGAAAATGATGCAATGAGATTAAATGATGTACTCTCTGAGACGAACATTTTGATATGCTAAATGCCCAAAACGGATCTATGGATGCAAAGTTACGAAGCGATGAACATGGCAAAAATAATTAGGGTTTTGGGCAAGAAGTCAACCGAGGCACTCTCAAATCCAGATCCGGATCAGCAAGATTTACGAGGATCGCCGGAGTTGACGTTAGCCGGAGTTGGAACTTGTCGGAGCTTGAGGATGAGGAGGAGGTCGGCGGGGCCGGGCACCGGAGCCGGATCCCGGCGAGATGAGGATGGAGTGGCAACGGCGGTCGCCGGGCTTGCGGCGGCAACGGCGATCACTGGAAGGAGGTGCGGTGGGTCGGCGAGGTGGCGGCCGCCGGCGCGGCAGAGCGGCGGCCGGAGCCTGGGAGGAAGCGGCGCGAGGGGCCTCGGGCGGCGGCGCGCCTTCGGGCCGGGGAGGGTCCGCGGCGGGTTTACGGGCCAGCGGCGGGGAGATGCGGCCGGGCCAGTGGGGGCGCGCCACGTGGCGGCGGTGGTGCAAACTGAACGTTGTCCGGCGCCGGCGGACACGTCTGGCGCGCGGAGATGAGCGGGGCTAGGGTTTCGGGGGGAAGAAGAAGAAGAAATCGGAGGGGGTCTTAAAATAGGCATAGGAGGAGCTAGGAGAGTCCAAATGAGGTGCGGTTTTCGGCCACGCGATCGTGATCGAACGCTCTAGATGATGGAGAGGGTTTTGGTGGGTTTTGGGCCAAAATGGAGGCGTGTTGGGCTGCAACACACACGAGGCCTTTTCGGTCCCTCGGTTGACCGTTGGAGCATCAAACGAAGTCCAAATGGTACGAAACTTGACAGGCGGTCTACCGGTAGTAAACCAATCCGGAAATGTTTAAACCCCACACACGAAAGAAAGGTAGAAATGACCACCGGAGGAGAACGGAGCGCCGAAATGCAAAACGGACAACGGGGAAAATGCTCGGATGCATGAGACAAACATGTATGCAAATGCAATGCACATGATGACATGATATGAGATGCATGACAACGACAACAACACACGGAGGCAAAGACCCGAACCCGAGAAAATAAAATAACTTAACACCGGAAACGGCAAGAGTTGGATTACATATTGGGTAAATCATATCCGGGGTGTTACACTAGCCTATGGTATGATTGTATATTGTCCTGCGGACTAAAACCCTCCGGTTTGTATAGACACTAGAGGGGGCTAGGGTTACACAAGGTCGGTTTCAAAGGAGATATACATATCCGTATTGCCCAGCTTGCCTTCCACGCCAAGTAGAGTCCCATCCGGACACGAGATGAAGTCTTCAATCTTGTATCTTCATAGTCCAACAGTCCGGCCAAAGGATATAATCCGGCTGTCCGGATACCCCCTAATCCAGGACTCCCTCAGTAGCCCCCGAACCAGGCTTCAATGACGATGAGTCCGGCGCGCAGTATTGTCTTCGGCATTGCAAGGAGGGTTCTTCTCCATCTTTCGAACGTTTGTAAAGTAGTGTCCGATCCCATAAATGTTTGGACCTCTTGGCTCCTGTGCCGAATAAGGGCTTTCTCCCACGCGTCGAATGAATACGAGGCGCCTGGGCGTTTTTAGATTTGCCCTCCTAGCCAGATAACTAAATTGTCTATTGAAGGGATGGGGATCCTGTAACATCCCAAAATTCTAAATTTTGGAATGTTATAATAAATAGATAGATTTGACTGATTGTTTGATTGATTGTCTGAAAGTGAGTGAATTCGAAACTTTTGAAAGTTAAATGAGAGGGAATAAAAGGACTTTCCCAAACTTTCATATTTGCCTTCTGATCTCTATGAATTCAAATGCTTTTGAAACACAAAACCCTTGAGCGAAGATGATATGACTTCTTCCATTTAAATTAAATGAAAAGGGTTGTTGAAAATATTTGAATTTCATTTGAAAATATTTTCAATTCTGAAACTTTATGCAACTCAATAATTTTCACGAGAGAAGATAAAATGACTTCTTCAAATTATATGAAATATGAGTTGGGAGTTTCAATTCAATGTTCTTTTGAATTTATTTTCAATTTGGAATGTTATACATTAGATCATCATGCATATCTTATTTTCTTGCATTTTGGTCGATCCTAGAAATTTCACGCAACTCAAGGACCTAGAGAGTTGGAGATTTCGTTATTTTCATATTTGAGAGTTTTCTCGAATTTGAAAAGAGGATCATTTGATTTATTTATTTCATCTTCAATAATTTTTCCGATATCCAAAAATATAAGAGAGGGAATAATATGACTTTCCCAAAAGTGAGGAAAAATGAAGATCTAATGGATAAATCAATTTTTGTTTGCCAGAGTTTTTGGTTGCATTTTATTTGGATAGGGAAAAATGCGTGTTTTCAAAAATTGCATATTAGGTCCGGAGAAAAGTCCATTTTGTTCGACTCATTTTTAGGAGTCGCGGAAAATTTGCTTTAGAAATTTTGGAGTTCATCTAGTTTTCTTTTCTTTTGTTTTCTGCGCGCAGAACCGTTTAAAAAAAAAAGGAGCCAGGCCAGCCGGGCCAAGGCCCAGGCCAGCCGCCGCCCCAGCTCCCTGTGCGCTAGCGCCAGGAGCCTCGCTCGCTGAGTCCCAGCGGGACTCCAGGAGCCGGCCGCCCCTCCCTTGCCCCTTGGCCAAGTCTTTAGCCCCCTCTCTTTCCTTTGTTCTGTTTTCCTTTTTTTCTTCTAGGACTCTTTTTCCTAATCTATTTCTTGTCCCCTACCCCAAGTCTCCTCTCCCCTCACCAATATAAATACCCCCATAGACCCCCCCTCTCCTCACACCAAAAACCCAAACCCCCTCTCCTCCCCAAGCCGCGCCCCACCCCGCGCCCTCACCCGCCGCCGCCGCCCCTATAGCGCCGCCGCCGCCGCCCTAGCACGCCGCCGTCGCCACCGTTCGCCCCGCCTCGCCGGAGGTAGCCCCGCGCCTCTCTTTTTCTTCCCCGCAGTTCGTTTCTTTTAAAAGAAACCGTTCCGGTTTTCTTTTCCGGTTTTTCTCTCCGATTCTTCGTTTCGGTTTCTTTTCCGAAACCCTAGATCGGTTTTCCGTTTTCTTTTTCGGTTTCTTCTCCGAAAACCCTAGATCGGTTTTCATTCTTCTTTCGGACCGTTCGTCTCAACGAACGTGATCACCGATTATTCCCGGTTAACGACGCCCGTTCGTTTAACCGTTCGTCTCTTTCTTTTCGTCGGATTTATTCCGCGATCGCGATCTCAGATCCGATCTTCGTTCTAGTTTATCTTCTCGCTCGTTTATCGGAATCAGGTGATTCAAGCGCCTGGAGTTTCGTTTCGAAACCGCCATTCCGTCTAATAAACTTAAACAAGTTTTTGCCCCGGTAAAATTTGACCTAGTTTCAACTTGCGAGAACCGAGTTGTTTTCTTCTGCCGTTTGTTTTCCGTCGTTTGTTCGGTTCGTTCTTTCTTAGAAACCGGAGTTCTTAAGTTGAACTTTCTGGTTCTTTCTCTCATTCGAGTTTTACTTGTGCATTAGATGAGTACTTATTGTGTGGTTACTATTGCTTGATTACGATAGATTGACCGGAGTGTGACGAGTAGATCTATCACGAGTTTTGAGTGCGAATCATCTTCATCAACATTGCAGGCAAGTTCACACTTTGATCATACCTTTTCTACGACCCATGTTTTATTGCATTAGATTAATCCTCTCACATTGCATGATTAGGATCTAATTAAATTGTGGGATGGGAAGTAGATGAGGTAGTACCTATCACCAGTATTATTATGAAACCTTTGGGAGTTACTTCTACGTTTGCTTATTATGCCATGCTATGCTAGTAGACGTGGATTGGGTGAGTGATATCCATGACAGATGTGAGTTTATTAATTTTAATGGTTTATCTAAGGTGGCAACTTAAACACACATCTGGGTGGATTGAGGCACCTGATGTCTATCAGGACTTGCCTGTTTTTTTGGACCGCCACCCAGGCTCAAAGGGATCATAAGATCATTCATGCTAGTAACTTCCGTGTGCAACCACAAGCCATTATGGGCTTTGGCATAGTTGAGTAAGTCGTGCGAACTCTTACAAGGTAGACTAGAAGATGTAGGGGAAAGTAGGTGTACCGGTCTATCCATCGTAGGGTGCTAGCGCTTCTGAAAGACTGTGTCTCGGTCATCCGTCTTCTCAAACACCATGTAGTGCGAGAAATCAAACGGAGGCGATCGAGTCTTGTGGGGAAAAGTGCGCAAACCTCTGCAGAGTGTACAAACTAATCATGATTAGTCGTGTCCCCGGTTATGGACAACTTGAGTATCTAGTACTTGAATATCATGTGAATCTCAACATGTTACTTCTAATTAATGTTGTTGGGTTTTAATTATTTTTAATTGGGATTGAGAATGCTGTCAACCATTCTCAATGTTTAACAACCACCATGATAGTTAAATAAATTTATTCCTTTGTAGTAGGAAAAAATTGGCTTTACGCAAAAACCTTATAACCATAGAGCTTTTCCACCAGCCAAATATGATGTAGTGATAGCCATTGTTCATTATTATCTATGGTGTGAATTTGCCAGTACATTCAATGTACTGACCCGTTTCGGGCTGCAACGTCTCATGTTGCAGGTTTCTTACGACGAGTAAGTGATACGTTAGGGTTACGATTTCTACACTCAACTTTGCCGTTGGTGTTGATGGGAACCCACAACCTTGTTGCTTCCGCTATATGGATTGAGGTAATAGAATTTATGTTACTTTATACATGTGATTTACCTCTGTTATAAATCCTTCGAGTACTGTGTGTGTCAGCATACTGATCCAGGGATGACACATAAGCACAGAGACTTGATCCATTCGGGTCGGGTCGCTACAGATCCTTAGATCCGATCCATACCATCCTCCCCCAGCGAGAGTTCATCAGACCTCCGCAGCTCCTCCTCCCGCCCCCGAAGCCCTAAGCCCCGTGATTGGGAGAGGTGTTCAGTCCCACACAGTCGTTTAGTCGAACTGCAAACTAAGGGATTTCTCCCTCCGGCGTACATGGTGCCTGTTCGAGCCGGGCTTGCCACCTATAATGGCGGGGAGCAAGCGGAGAGCTTTCCCTGTCCCTCTATGGGGGAACGGGTCTGCCTTGTTCCCCATCTATTAAGGGGACTCGGATTTCCAATCCATCCATTCCTCCGCGGGCTCCTGGAGTTCTACGGCCTCCAATTACACAATTTCACCCCACCTCCATCCTACATATCACCGGCTATGTGGCTCTTTGCGAGTTGTTCCTGGGCTGCGAGGCTCACTTCGAGCTGTGTAAAAGGCTATTCTACCTCATTCCTCGCACACAGAGGGGGTCACTTTATCAAGTGGGTGGAGCCGAAATATGGCGCATCGCCGATACCGGATACCTGTCCGGTACTCCGAAGAAGTCACCCGAAGACTGGCCTTCAGAATGGTTTTATATGGAGGACGTTCCCCTTCTGGACCCTATTCGGCAGGGTCTTCCTGAGTTCAACAATGCTCCTCTGAAGAAACGCCGAAGTTGGCGCCCACGGAGCCCCCAGGTGGAAGACAATGGGGAAGTCCTCTATTTGATGAACCGAATTAAAGCACTGGCTCGATCAGGATTGACAGTAATCGAAGTTATGTCGATTTGCATAATGCGGGGAGTGCAAACACTTCAATATCGTGGGCACCCCTTGTGGTGTTATAACGGGGCGGATGACGCCACCCGCTGCGGGCGTAAGGGTCCGGACAATGCTGCCGCTTTAGCGAAAATTCTGTCTGAATTGTTCAAGGGTGAGGAAGAGGAGTTCACCCGCATCAAGCCATGGGATGGATTCTCCATGTACAATCCTCCAAGCTGGGTAAGTTATATCTCCCCGCTCCCATTTTTCCCGCATTCTTTGTCGTAAGTATTCACCTTGCCACTTTGCGGCAGGAATTGCGAAAAGCCATAAAGGAGGTTAGCAGCCCTTCTCCACAACTAGAGGACCCTGACCGGGCCCTCGACTCTGGACTTGAAGAAGATTCGGTTATATTTGTGGAGCTGATAGACCGGCAGTTCTATCAGTTAAGCTGCGACGATGCCATGGTGGCCATTACGGCCGACTATCCCGGACTGCTCCCTACATCGCACGTAAGAAAACCCAAAAATCCCAACTCCAAAACTAGGATCCCTTTTTAGACACTTCACCCACCATATACACATGGCATTTTTACAGGGAAGGCATTTGGGACGCCCTGCCGAACCCGCAGCAACGCGCCAACAGGAGGCACCGAGGCCGGATAGGCCAAAAAGGAAGGCTGTCAGGACGGAGATGCCGGCGCAAAGGTATAACAAACCCCGCTCCGTGGTTGTCGCCTTTCTCGAAATATAATGACGCCCGTGTTTCTTCAACAGAAAAAACGTTCGCCGGAATATGTCCGGCGATGTTACTAATCACGCTTCCACCAGCCGGGCGCCAGGACCGGACATAGAGGCGGAAGCCAATATGGGGCGGGCGCCGGATAATCCCCCTACAGAGGATGCAAATAGATTATCCGCTACAAACTCAGAGGTGGAAAGCGCCATGAATCATAGGCGCCGCCAGGCCGTACTCCGTGACGCTTGTTTCTCACCAGAGGCATTTGATGCCTTCAATTCTGGAGAGGCGTACCTCCGAGCTGCTCAAGATGGTCTAGCCAGTGCCACGGATCAGTATGTAAAGGATGTACGGGTAAGTAAATCTGATGATTTATATGTATCAGTAGCCCCTGAGACTTGAAACAGTTAGCAGAACTGATTTAAGGATCATCTTTATTGTGCAGGTTCTTACAGAGAAGAATACTAGGCTGTCACAGGAGCTAGAGGAATGCAAGACCCAACTGTGGGCTGCTGTGGCTGCATTGCAGGCGCCAAAAAAGTCACCTGCAGGTAACATTTACTTTAAAGAATGATGGTTACCGTATAATGTGTGGCATGGCTGCAGATCTTACAACAGATGTTGCAGATGAATCCGGAGAAAATCCGGAGGACCAGCATGTTATGCGACAGCTAGAGGCTGGCAAACTCGTGCTGACTGAGGTTAGGCGGGAGAAAAACAATCTCCAAGACGCCAATATTAAGTTGAGCGTGGAACTAAAAGACGTTCGGGGCCAGCTTGCAGACCCGAGAAGGAGAATAAGTGGCTTCGGCGCGGCATTTTCAGTAAGTGCTTGAACGAATCCTTTTAAAGGAGTTCGGCGAAGAAGCCGACTAACAACGTTATGTCTGTAGGTATGCTGACGGGTCGTCCTGCGAAGGAAATGCCCGGGTCTGCGGGTGATCTTCTATCCGAGCTGTCACATCTACACGAACAAGTTCGGCAGGTGATGCAGGGTGTTACCCAGGCCTAGTGGCCGTCTGTCTCCCTACTAGAGGGCATTGCAGAGCTTGCGGAGAAGCTCAAGGGAGCACGGCGGTGCTTCCGATTATGGAAGATATCAACCTCCGACAGGGTGCCAGAGAAGCCTGGGCCATGGTGAAGACGTGGTATACCAAGGCAGACCCAAATCACATGGCCGAGGTTGGACATGTGGGGCCCGACGGAAAAGAGATCCCCGTTAGCTTAGTTTATGGGCAAGTAGAATTAGCCGCAAAGTATTCCCAACAGGATTGTAAGCTAGACCGCCTGTTGGATGGTATAGAAGAGGAATTTAGTCAGTCTGCATGACTATGTAATGAAAGTGACATGTATAATGCCTTCTAGCCGGATTGTAGATCATTTGTCTTGGCGGACCTTTTCGCTTCAACCTCGGGACCCGATAGTCCGGAGGGTATCCGAATACCCGTGCAGTTATATAAGAACCGGGGCATGCGTGGAGACCATGCGTAGGGGTCATAAGTGCTTGAACAGACAAGTGCCCAACTAGTTATGTTATATTACATGGGTAGTAAGAAACATCTTCCAGGGAGAATAGTTCCGTTACGGGTTCCTTTCCCTGGGTAAGCATGCCCTAATGTGCATGTCCGGACTGCGATAAGAAACGCAGGAAAAACATCTAGGGGGCAGATATGGATAATAAATAAAAATCATATTTTGTCCACCGACCGAATATTCCCTTAAGAACGCTAGCTTTCGGCTTCACCCAGTCTGAGGTACACGTCCGGCTGACCCGGCAGTAACAATCGCAGAGGTGCTCCCCTTATGCCCTAGCCGAATTAATAGGAACGTAGGGCATAACTACAAGAGCCAGGCAACCCAGCTTGGCCACAACTTAAGTCATATCGATGCATATAATGGCGAAAAAATGTACATGCGGAAGCATGACACATGTTCGGGGCCTGAGGCCCAGATAAATAATTGAGCTTCTATGAAAGAAGCCCCAGGTATTATGGGCGCGGCTAGTGCATCTATAATGTGCAAGCGAGGCATAAGTTGGCCCTTAAAAGCCTAGAGAAATAATAACAGAAAGGAAGAAAGAAAAACAAGACAGATAATGTACATGCAAAAAATGGACAAAGGGAGGGGACGAACATAGGGTCCGGCGCTAGGCGTAGAATCTTCGGAGCCTGGCCGCGTTGCATGGGTTCGGCTCGAGTCGACTAGTCGATGCATCCCGCAGTCGGTATGCTCCACCAGTCAGAACTTGGTCAATAATGAAGGGACCTTCCCATTTGGGCTCGATCTTGTTCTTTTTCTTATCCGGCAGGCGTAGAACTAGTTCGCCAACGTTATAAGTTTTGGCCTGTACTTCTCTGCTTTGGTATCTGTGATCCTGTTGCTGATAAAATGCGGAACGGGCTTTGGCTACGTCGCGCTCCTCCTCCAGGGTGTGACTGTCCTGCCGATCAAGCTTGGCTTCTCTTTCTTTGTACATGCGCACTCGAGGCACACTCGAGGTGAGTCCTGAATTATGTCACAGGGCAAGACTGCCTCTGCGCCGTACACCATACAGAAGGGTGTGTATCTGGTACTATGATTCGGCATGGTCCGCAGCCCCCAGAGTACGGAGTCGAGCTCCTCTACCCAGTGCATGTTAGACTCCGTTAAGGAACGCACTAATCTGGGTTTAATGCCGCTCATTATAAGACCGTTTGCTCGCTCGACTTGGCCGTTGGTTTATGGGTGATAGACTGAAGCATAATCGAGCTTGATGCCCATTTTGCTGCACCAGAGTTTTACCTCATCGGCTGTGAAGTTTGTGCCGTTGTCAGTGATGATGCTATGGGGGACGCCATAACGGTGTACGACCCCAGATATAAAGTCTATCACTGGTCCGGATTCGGCTGTTTTAACAGGCTTGGCCTCTATCCATTTGGTGAATTTATCCACCATGACCAGTAAGTATTTTTTCTTGTGGGTTCCCCCTTTAAGGGGTCCAACCATGTCAAGCCCCCAGACCGCGAAGGGCCACATAATGGGGATTGTTTGAAGGGCGGTGGGTGGCATGTGGCTTTGATTTGCAAAGAGCTGGCAACCGGCGCAACGTTGGACCAAGTCATGTGCATCTGCCCGGGCCGTTGGCCAATAGAATCCTGTACGGAAGACCTTGCTTACAAGAGCCCGGGCTGCGGCATGGTGACTGCCGAGTCTGGCGTGGATTTCTGCTAAAAGGTTTCGCCCTTCCTCTTCGGAGATGCACCTTTGAAGGACTCCAGTAGTGCTTTTTTATACAATTCTCCCTCATGGACCCTGTAGGCCTTAGATCGCTACACTATGCAGCGGGCCTCATTTTGGTCCTCCGGAAGTTCCTGCCTAGTTAGGTAGACCAGGAATGGTTCTGTCCACGGGGCTATAATGGCCATTATTACGTGGGTTGAAGGTGTGATTTCGGTGGCGGGGCGTCCGATTGTGTCAAAGTATTCGGTATCGGGCATTTTGGCCGGGTCCGGACAATGGTTACCGGTGTCCCTTTCCCATACTACGGATGGCTTGAACAGCTTTTCCAGAAAGATGTTGGGGGAGGGGGACCGCATCACGTTTTGCGCCAATGCAGGCGAGGATATCCGCCGCCTGATTGTTTTCCCGAGCCACATGGTGAAATTCGAGCCCCTCGAACCGAGCTGACATTTTTAGGACGGCGTTTCGGTAGGCCGCCATCTTCAGATCCTTGGTGTCAAAGTCTCCATTTATTTGGGATATTGCAAGGTTTGAATCCCCACACACCTCCAGGCATTGAATGCCCATGGATACTGCCATCCGAAGACCATGCAACAGGGCTTCGTATTCGGCTGCGTTGTTGGAGTCTGTGTACAATATTTGTAGTACGTACTGAACGGTATCTCCGGTTGGGGACGTCAGGACGACGCCAGCCCCTAGACCAGCTAGCATTTTAGAACCGTCGAAGTGCATGATCTAATTGGAGTATGCACCATACTCTTTAGGGAGTTCGGCCTCCGTCCATTCGGCGACAAAGTCGGCCAATACTTGCGACTTAATGGCTTGTCGAGGTTTGTATGTTATGTCGAATGGGAGGAGCTCAGTAGCCCATTTGGCAATCTGGCCCATAGCGTCACGGTTGTTTATAATATCATTAAGTGGCACTTCCGAGGCTACTGCAATCGAACACTCTTGAAAGTAGTGTCACAGCTTCCGGGATGCCATGAATACCGCATAGGCTATCTTTTGATAATGTGGGTACCGTGATTTGCATGGAGTAAGGATAGTGGATACATAGTATACCGGCTTTTGAAGAGGGAATTTATGTCCGTCAGCTTCTCGTTCGACGACGAGCACTGCGCTTACAACTTGATGGGTTGCCGCAATGTACAACAACATTGGTTCGCCGATGTTTGGCGCGGCCATGATTGGGTTGGTTGCCAAAATGGCCTTTATTTCTTCCAATCCGGCTGTGGCAGCGTCCGTCCACTCAAAGTGTTCGGTGCGCCGGAGGTGGCGATAAAGGGGTAAAGCCTTTTCTCCTAAGTGGGAGATAAAGCGGCTTAGAGCCACCACGCATCTTGTTAACTTTTGGATTTGTTTGAGGTCTGTTGGGGTAGCCAACTATGACAAAGCTCAGATTTTGGCTGGGTTAGCTTCAATACCTCTACTGGAGACAATGAAACCCAGGAGCTTTCCGGCTGGTACGCCGAAAACGCATTTTTCCACATTGAGCTTAATGTCGTATGTTCGGAGGTTGTCGAATGTGAGCCTCAAGTCGTCTATCAAAGAGTCGACGTGTTTGGTTTTGACGACCACATCGTCTACGTATGCCTCTACTGTTTTTCCGATTTGTTTCTCCAGACATGTCTGAATCATGCTCTGATATGTTGCACCGGCGTTTTTGTGCCCAAAAGGCATTGTGTTGAAACAGAAGGGACCGTATGGTGTGATGAATGCCGTTGCGGCTTGGTCGGACTCCGCCATCTTGATTTGGTGGTAACCGGAGTATGCGTCGAGGAAACACAATGACTCGTGTCCTGCGGTAGCATCGATAATTTGATCGATGCGGGGGAGGGGGAAGGGATCCTTTGGGCAAGCTTTATTGAGGTCCTTGAAATCGACACAAAGGCGCCAAGATTTATCCTTCTTTGGTACCATCACCAGGTTTGCTAGCCAGTCCGGGTGTTTTATCTATCTGATGAATCCGTCCTCCAATAACTTGGCTAGTTCCTCTCCCATGGCCTGTCTCTTAGGTTCGGAGAAACTTCGAAGAGCTTGCTTGACCGGCTTGAATCCCTTTAGGATATTGAGGCTATGCTCGGCCAGCCTGCGTGAGATTCCTGGCATGTCTGAGGGGTGCCAGGCGAATATGTCCCAATTTTCACGGAGGAATCTCGTAGTGCGGCGTCCATGGCGGGTTTTAACTATGCCCCGATGGAGGCTGTTTTTGTAGGGTCCGTTGGGTGGACTTGGAATTTGACTATTTCATCCGCTGGTTTAAAAGAGGTGGACTTGGATCTCTTATCGAGTATCACGTCGTCCATCTCCACTGTGGAGCGTAGCGTGGTTAATTCCTCGGCCGAGAGGGCTTCGGATAATGCCTTGAGGGCCAGTGCGGCTGTTTTGTTTTCGGCGCGGAGTGCTGTGTCCGGATCACTAGCGAGAGTGATGATTCCGTTGGGCCCGGGAATTTTGAGCTTCATGTACCCATAATGGGGTACAGCTTGGAAGATCGTGAATGCCTCACGTCCTAAAAGGGCGTGGTATCCACTGTTGAACGGGGCCACTTGAAATGTAATTTCTTCGGACCTATAATTCTCTGGCGTACCGAATACCACATCTAGTGTGATTTTTCCAGCGCATCGTGCCTCCCGACTGGGTATGATTCCTCTGAAGGTTGTGCTACTTTGCTAATGAGGTTTAATCCGCTGCCGCCGTCCATGAGTACTTTGGTGAGTCGAAAGCCATCCACAATTGGACTGAGGACCAGTGCGGCTGGTGCTCGGGCTGTTTGGAATTTAGGTTCATCACTGGCATTGAAGGTAATAGCCGTGTCACTCCATGGATTTATTGCTACTACATGGCAGATTTCGGCCATGCTGCGGAGTGTTCGCTTGCGCCTATTATTTGACGCAAATGTCTCAAAGACTGTTAACACTGTATTGCTATCCACGGGATGGTGCTCCGTGGAATTTGGGATAAGAAGATCCTCACCACTTTTGGCCACCTGCCGGAGTATCCAACATGCACTAAGGCTATGCGTTAGTATTGTATCCGCTGTACTATGGATTTTGCAGGGTCCGTTAAGCCATCCCTCCAGTACGGTTCCATGCCCTGTAGAGGATTTTTGTTTCTTTGCAACTAGCTCGGGTGTCTTACGATAGTGCACCCTTTTACTTTGGACTGGGTGTATATTCGAAGCCGGATTATCCCAAAATTTTGTTTCAGTTTTCCAGGCGCTTTCCATCGCACAGTACTTTCGTACTATTGATGCCAAGTTAGCGAAGCGTGATATGTCACGGCGACTTAAGGCGTTAAGGATTCCCTTGTTCGTGCCATTATTGCAGAAAAGTGAGACTGCATCTTCCTCACGACAGTCCTTAACCTTGTTCATCACAAGGAGGAATCTGGCCCAATAATGATGTATTGTTTCATGGGGCTCTTGCCTGATGTGGGAAAGATCGTTTATGTCTGGGTGGGTGGGTGGATTTGAGTCCGAATCCCTACCTGATCTGAGACCCAGGGGCCGAGGAGTTTCCAATCTTGGAAGTTCGGGTTCCGGAGTGTTACGCGATAAATTTGGCCCGCTGCCTGATTCTAGGTTCAGGCCTTGGGTAATGTCCTCCCATAAGCGGGTATCCGGCTCAGAGAGCTCAGGAATCCGGACATAGTTAGTCCTCAAAATAGAGGAAGAGTTGTCGCATTGTTCCTCCACCACCGCAACGTGATGGGTGACCGGTGGAGAGTTAATCTCCCTTTGATCGGGTTTAAGAGCAATCCGATCATAGTCCGTAGCGACTCCCAAGGAGGCGATGCGATCCAAGAGCTCGTTTAAGGAAGTGAGCTCCATTGGATCCATCTGTTCAGCGAGTGCCATTTTGAAGTGGAGGCTATTTTCGATGACCCGAGAAGTCATCGTCGGCATGGCGGCCGAACAGGCGGTCATGATGAAACCGCCTAGCCGGAGAGTTTGGCTGATAGCCAATGCTCCCCCAATAGTAGTACCGTATTTAAAGACGAGACGAGACATCCTTCCTTCTGGCGACGGCACAGTGGAAATCTCAATGAAAGCACCAATGTCGGTGTCAAAACCAGCGGATCTCGGGTAGGGGGTCCCGAACTATGCGTCTAAGGCGGATGGTAACAGGAGGCAGGGGACACGATGTTTTACCCAGGTTCGGGCCCTCTTGATGGAGGTCAAACCCTACGTCCTGCTTGATTAATATTGATGATATGAGTATTACAAGAGTAGATCTACCACGAGATCTGAGAGGCTAAACCCTAGAAGCTAGCCTATGGTATGATTGTATGTTGTCCTGTGGACTAAAACCCTACGGTTTATATAGATACCAGAGGGGGCTAGGGTTACACAAGGTCGGTTACAAAGGAGGAGATATACAAATCCGTATTGCCCAGCTTGCCTTCCACGCCAAGTAGAGTCCCATCCGGACACGAGACGAAGTCTTCAATCTTGTATCTTCATAGTCCAACAGTCCAGCCAAAGGATATAATCCGGCTGTCCGGATACCCCCTAATCCAGGACTCCCTCAACTAGCAAGCAAAGATAGTAGTGGTATCCAGGATAATGATCATCTTGCCTGAAATCTCGCTAGGAACAAGACCAAATCCATGAAGTAGATGAACCAACGTAGTCGAACGAATCCTCACAATCGCAACATAACCGGAACTATCGAGAAGAAGAAGAACCGGAAAGAAGCAAACAACATGGTAAACCAACAAGCATAAACATGGCATGATGTGCAACCAAGTACGATGCATGTCCGGTTAATGATTCATGGCATGGCAAGTGCAACGAGCAATACTACAAATTAAGCGGAGCTCAATATGCAACGAGTTACATATTGATGGAGCTTCATAACAATTATTTAGTTCTCTCCCGTTTATGTAAAAGACAAGATTAAATGTTGGTTAACATGGCAAGAGGTGAGGCATAATAAAACTACCTATCTAGGCAAGTTTAAATGAGGCCGAAATAACAAACAAAAATTCCAGAAAAATCCTCATGTGCATATTTTGGATTTGGTCCTATTCTTCCCTAAATCATATTTTTAAAGTTGTTAAACATCAAAATAAAGTGCACCAAGTTAATCTATGCATTTTTCTAAGAAAGTTACTGTCAGGACCCCGATTTCAAGTCACATCGATCTAGCCGGTAACACTTCATATCACATTGCGGCCTCACGCACGGTATCCCCACTGGTGTCGCCTTACCATGGCCCGGGACCGTTTGCGCCTTTCGGCTCACGTATATGATAGTGTCGCTAGCATCCATATGACAAAGAACCCAGGCCGACATGGCTAGTCGTGAACCCAAAGCGGCACAGACCTATGGAGACAGACATACATGAATCACATCGAGCATGTCAGTCATCAGCGAGTGAATCCGGGCTGTGGCACTGGGCTAACAGGACTCCGGGGAACCCAGGCTGTAGCAGGCTAGGCAGGACTCCGGAAGTCACCGCGTGACATTTCCCCGAGGGGACAGACATAGGAACGAAGTGAAACACGTGCCGGCCAGTCAAGTGTCCTGAGAAGTAGTGCTGGGCTAGCAGGACTCCAGTGAACCGGGCTGTAGCGGACTACTATGGCTAAAGGGGCACTAGACTACATTTCCCCATAAGAGAGGCTGCCAAGGATAAACAACTAGATTGTCGGATCCCACACATACCAAGCCTTTCAATCATACACACAATATGCTCGATATGTGCAAATACAACATGGCATCACAACAAAACTGTACAACTCAAGTACTTTATTTAAAGGCTCCAGAGAGCCATACATAACATGTTCATACAGGTAGGGGTCACATGACCCGACACTCAAGTCATACAAGCATACAATCACATGCGGAAGCAAATAGTATGAGTACAGACACTAGAAAGCAAGAAGGCTTCTCGAAGCCTGTCTATCTACATAGGGCCCTCCATGGCCAGGATCACCACCTGGGTGGCAAGTCACTCATCGACGTCGAGATCTACATAAAACCCATCGGAGAGGGTGGTGTTGTCGTCTGAAAACAGTAATTAAGCAAACATGAGTACAAAAGTACTCAACAAGTCTTACATCAGAACCTACTATACATGCTCATTCTCAAGAAGGTGGTGGAGTTATTGCAATAAGCCAACTTTGACTCTTGGCAAAGCTATCCTACAAGACACCACTAGTAAAATAGTTTTCGCACACGAGTCCACTAATCTCCAACACAATACTCCACCGGAGATCCTCCCTCGTCATCCTACGAGAGAGCCATCCTCGGTACTCACACTTATCTTGAGTCTTTTAGTAGTAACCATTAACTTGTCTATGAACTGTATAGGCAACCAAGTAGTCCTTTACCGCGGACGCGACTATTTGAATAGTTTTACACCCTGCAGGGGTGTACTTCGTGACACATGTTTCCACCACTTAGAGTCTGCACACGACATGTGCTCGGCAGACTTCAAGCGAAAACCAACGTGGGTGTAGACCACGACCTGACTAACCGCACAAGTCTCTAGTCCAGGTTTATCGCCTATTCAGGTTCCATCCGCAAGGAAATCCGGCCGGGGTGTCCTCAATGGCCCCAAACGATGTGTACAAGGTCCCGAGACGCCAAATGGGCGCCCGGCATACCCGGCCACAGTGTATCTACCGCGTCATTGCCCACCCCTAGGGTCAGCGCTACGCACGACCGCCAACACATAACCTACAAACACCAGAAACTAGTTGCAACTCCTGGACAGTGGACAAGATGGGTCAGTTAGTCGAGCGGGGTCATATTTCAGGGCCCAATGTGTGGTAGTAGTTGAATCTTAAATCACGCATACAGATCTCAGTTCTTATGGACGGCCTCAATGAAATAACCCACCATGTAATCCTACATGGCCTCTCATCGATACCTTTACCAAATCATGTTCAACACATCCCTCACATTACCAACATAATCATTTCACTCTAGCCCATCACCCAGATGAACCAGACCTGACACAACTCTAAGCATAGCAGGCATAGCAAGGTAGGAAACACATGCATGGCTCAATCAACTCCTACACATGCTAGTGGGTTTCATCTAGTTACTGTGGCAATGACAGGTCATGCAGAGGATAAGGGTTCAACTACCGTAGCACACAGCAGTTTGAAACATTGTTGTCTTAATGCAGTAAATGAGAGTAGAGGTGAGAACATGGGATTGTATCGATATGATCAATGGGGCTGCTTGCCTGATGGAGTGGTAGTAGGGTACTGCCCTTCAGTTGGATACTCGGAGATATCCTCGGAGGTAGAACCTACCACGAAAGACACCATAGAGTATAATCAACACATGGCAATATGCAACAATATGATGCATGCTATGACATGGCAAAATGATGTGTCCTGCCTAATGCAATGTGAAACAAGTTGAACAGGTTCCATTTGAATCAAAGATTCAAATGAAAGCTTAAGCTCTTATGCATAATAAGTGTATTAGCTTGTTT
Source organism: Triticum urartu (assembly GCF_056163025.1). NCBI lineage: Eukaryota > Viridiplantae > Streptophyta > Magnoliopsida > Poales > Poaceae > Triticum > Triticum urartu. Next base: position 265,759,982 of record NC_141876.1, read on the forward strand.
CACCTAAATAGCCAGGTTAAAGTGTTTCGGCATGCATGAAACCATTACAGATGGATAGATTGAATTTTTCTGATCATTTTTCATATATAATTTGTTTGATTTGGAGCTATGGTTGATTTTTTTATGATTTTTAGAAGTTTAGGCTATTTTCTGGAATTTCCTATATAAAAATAAATCCAGAAAATGAATAATTGCGTCAGCACTGCATCACTATGATGTCAGCGAGTCAAAGGCGCCAGCCAGGTCAAACCTGACTGGTGGGGCCCACTGGTCACTGACTCTGTGCACTAACTACGTTTAGTTAGCCTAATTAACTGGGCAGGGCCCACTAGTCAGTGACTATACTAATTAAACTAACATAGTTAGTTAGCACTAACGGAGTAATTAGTCGGGCAGGGCTCGCATGTAAGTGAGAGAGAGGGGGAGGTCAACCCGTGTCAGCAGAGTCAACCTCGCCGGTCAGCGGGTCAAAGCCTGCCGGCGTTTAGCCGCCGGCGAGGCCAGAGGTGGCGGCGCGCTCCGGGAATCGCCCACAGGGCACCATTTGATGCGCGGAGAGCAGCTACGGGTAGCTACTGCTCACCCGCATCCAACCATGGTGACGGCGTGGCCGGGGAGTAGCCGGAGCATCGCCGGCGACGAGCTCGGTGGAGGCCGAGGCTCGGGTGTGCTCGTGCTCGTGGCTGCGGTGGCCTAGGCGATGCGGCGAAAGTGCCTATAGCATCTACGCGGCGCGGGGAGTGTGACGGGCACAAGCCCGTGACCAAATGGTCACCGGAGCATCACTGGCGACGTGGTCAGGCGGCGGCGCGTTCAGGCACAAGAGGCGCGGCGTCTACGGTGTTCTAGGGGCAAAATGAAAGGTCCGGGGAGGTTCAGCAGCTCACGGGGAAGCTGCGGAGGCGGTCAGCGTGCTCGGGGAAGCTCGGGTGTGGCGGATCGACGACGACGATCGACGGCGGCCGAAGGTTGAAGACGGCGGTGGCGGGGACGATGCAGGGGCTCCGGCGTCGTGCAGCTCGGCTGGTCGACGTAGTCGACGACGGCGAACCATCCGGACATGGTGAGAGGGCGTGGGGACGGCGTTGGACACGGCTGCGGTGAGAGGCGGTGACGGTGACGTCTCGAGCGACGTCGGGGAGGGCGAGAGAGAGGAGCCAGAGGGGAGAGCGAGTGTCTGCGAGGTCGGGGAGAGAGCGGGGGTTCGTCCCACGTCGACAGGGCGGCGAGGGAGTGAGGCAGGGAGGCAGGGTGCTGCGTGGCGCGCTGCTGTGCTCACCGTCGACCACCTGCTCGCCTCGCTGGCTAGGCGAAGCAGCTGCGTGGTGTGGCTGCTGGGCCGGGCCAGCTAGGTGGGCCGGCTGGTGGGCTTCCAGGTAAGTCTCTGGTCCTTTTTGTTTTCTCTTTTATTTATTTCCTGCTCTATGTATTTAAATAGAATAAATACTATTTCATTTCCAAAAACTCTGGAAATATTCAGAGGCACATTTGAGAATATTCTCAACTTCCTAAAAATGCTTCCAAGATTATTTGAGCACTTTAAAATATTTGTAGCATTTAAAATGCCCAAATTCAAATACTTATGGCTTGTTCAAAAATCCAGAACGGCTCCATAAATTGCAAGACCATTTTTGGCAGAGGTTTTAATCAAGACCAAAAATGGTGGGCTTTTATGAAGGGCATTTTGGGTTCATTGAAATTCCAATTGTTGGAAATTAGCATTTTCAGGGGAGTGTTGGGGTTGATTAGCCCCCATTTCAAGTTTAAAAGAAATTTAAACATGATGCACAAGTTCAACCAACCCTAATGCATAACATGAAAGCAGGGATGTGACAACTCACCCCCACTCAAAAGAATCGCGTCCCGAGATTCAGGACTCGTCGGGAAGAAGGAGGGGTAATCAAGTCGAAGACGATCCTCCCTTTCCCAAGTGGCCTCTTTCTCGGAATGGTGTGACCATTGAACCTTGAGAAACTTGATGTTATGGCGTCGAGTGGTACGCTCGGCTTGATCAAGGATACGAACGGGATATTCCTGATATGAGAGGTTATCTTGTAGATCAAGCATTTCGTGGTCCACTCCACGGATAGGATCCGCGAAGCAACGCCTGACTTGAGAAACGTGGAAGACATCATGAACTCTGGAAAGATGTGGAGGTAGTTCCAATTTGTAGGCAACTTCTCCTCATTTGGCAAGAATGCCAAAGGGTCCAATGTAACGAGGAGCCAATTTGCCATTGATACCGAAATGATGGGTTCCCTTTAACGGAGTAACCCGAAGGTAAGCCTTCTCGCCGACTTCATAAGTCATGAGCTTATGTGTACGATCATATTGGCTCTTTTGACGAGATTGGGCTGTTTTCAATTTCTCACAAATAACGCGAACCTGCTCTTCTGCTTCCTGAATCATATCCGGGCCAAAGAGTTGTCTTTCCCCGGTTTCTGACCAGTTAAGAGGCGTTCGACATTTTCGTCCATAGAGAACTTCGAAAGGAGCTTTGCCCAAGCTAGCTTGATAACTATTGTTATAAGCAAACTCCGCGAATGGAAGGCACTTCTCCCATCCCATTTTGAATGAGATGACAGAAGCTCGGAGCATATCTTCCAGAATTTGATTGACTCGCTCTACTTGACCACTTAATTGAGGGTGGAAGGAGGTGCTAAAAGAGAGACGAGTTCCCATAGCATTTTGGAAACTTTCCCAAAATCGAGAGGTGAAGAGACTACCACGGTCTGAGTTAATTTCCAATGGGACACCATGAAGAGACACTATTCGGGAGATGTATAGGTCAGCTAGCTGGCTAGCGGTGATACTCTCACGAACAGGTAGGAAATGGGCTACTTTGGAAAGACGGTCGATCACGACGAAGATGGCATTATTCCCTCTCTTGGTCCTGGGAAACCCAGTAATGAAGTCCATACTAATATTATCACATTTCCATTCAGGAATGGCCAAAGGTTGAAGGGTGCTAGCAGGCCGTTGATGCTCTGCTTTAACACGACGACAGACGTCGCAACTAGCAATGTATTGAGCAATTTCTCTCTTCATCCTGGTCCACCAAACCTCTAGCGTAAGTCTTGATACATTTTAGTACTACCGGGATGAATGGTGAGAGGGGATTCATGAGCTTCCTTAAGAATCAATTGGCGTAAATGTTGTTTCTTGGGAACCACCAAGCGGTTCTCGAAGAAGACAACACCTCGCTCATCCATGTAAAAACATCTAGCAACTCCGCTAGCACTGTTTTCCTTAATCCTCGAGGAACAATGTGAAGATTAAGCTTACGAAATTCCTCATGGAGAAGTGGTTGACTTTGTTGTAACATCAGGTTGTTGCAATAAGATTTACGACTTAGCGCATCAGCCATGACATTGGCTTTGCCCGTGGTGTAAGTTATTCCTAAGTCGTAATCCGAGATCAACTCGACCCAACGTCGTTGCCTGAGATTCAAATCCGGTTGGGTGAAGATATATTTCAAACTTTGGTGATCGGTGAAGATCTCGCAACGATTACCGAGAAGGTAATGTCGCCAAGTTTTGAGTGCATGGACTACAGCTGCAAGCTCTAGATCATGTGTGGGATAGTTTTCCTCATGGGGGTGTAATTGCCGTGAAGCATAGGCACTTACCTGACGATCTTGCATGAGTATGCAACCTAGTCCTTGTCGCGAGGCGTCGCAATAGATAATAAAGTCCTTGGAGAAATCTGGTGGTACCAGTACGGGAGCAGATGTCAGGCGTCTTTTTAGTTCCTGAAAGCTGAATTCGCACCGTGGGGTCCACTCGAACGTTTTATCTTTCTTGAGGAGTTCAGTTAGAGGTTTAGCAACCTTGGATAAATTCTCGACGAAGCGGCGGCAATAGCTCGCTAAGCCAAGGAAGCTCCGAACTTGCTTGACCGTCTCAGGTGGAGTCCAATCAAGGATGGCTTGAACTCGCTTGGGATTGACAGCAATACCCTTACTAGAGATTACATGGCCTAGATAGGTCACTTCTGGCAACCAAAATTCACACTTGGAGAATTTGGCATAAAGGCGATGCTCTCGAAGTTTCGTCAATACCAGCCTTAGATGTTCGGCATATTCCTCTTCATTCTTGGAATAGATGAGTATGTCATCGAGGTATACTACGACGAATTTATCCAAATACTCCATGAAGACCGAGTTCATTAACCGAGAGAAGGTGGCTGGGGCATTGGTTAAACCGAAGGACATGACGGTGTACTCGTATTGGCCATAACGAGTAACAAAGGTCATTTTGGGAATGTCCCCGTTTCTGATTTTGATTTGATGGTAGCCCAACCTCAAATCCATCTTGGAAAAGACTGAGGATCCAGCGAGCTGATCATACAGATCGTTGATTCTGGGAAGCGGATACTTGTTCTTGATAGTGACCAAGTTGACAGGTCGGTAATCTACAACCATCCGATCCGTTCCATCCTTCTTCTTGACGAAGAGGACGGGGCAAGCCCAAGGAGAGGAACTAGGATGGATGAAACCCTTTTTCAAGGACTCATCGAGTTGGTTCTTAAGCTTGGCTAGTTCTAAGGGTGCCATCTTATAGGGTCTTCTAGAAACTGGAATGGTTCCTGGAACAAGGTCTATCACAAACTCGACATCCCTGTCAGGTGGAACACCTGGCAGTTCTTCTGGAAAGACATCCGGAAAGTCACGGACTACCTGAATATCTTCAAGGTCTAGAAGGGGGTTGGCATTTAGGGAGTAAAGCTGGCGCTTGGCCATTCGAGTTAAGACATTGACTGTCTTGCCCGATGGGTGAGTAAGTTGAACGGTTCTAGTGGCACAATCAATCTTAGCATAATGAGTTGACATCCAGTCCATAGCCAGGATGATGTTTATGTCCGAGGACTTGATAGCTATTAAGGATGCAAGGAAGACGAGTCTATCGACAAGAATTTCATTCCCATGGGTTACTCTAGAAGTTTGCCATCTAGAGCCAGGGGTTGGAATTTCCATGGTAGTGGGCATGTCACAGAATGTTGTGTTATGCAATCGAGCATAGCTCTCAGATATGAATGAATGAGATGCTCCAGTATCAAAAAGAACAGATGCCGGATGGCAATTAACAAGGAGCGTGCCAAGGACGACGTTAGGATCCTCATGAGCCTCCTCGACTGAGACATAGTTGACATGGCCACGTGTAGTGGTGACCGGCTTGGCGTAGAATGTCTTTCCCGCTGGCTTACCACGGCCAACGGACTTTCCAGACTGATTGGGGTTGTTGTTCTGGGGACACTCTTGACTATAGTGACCCGGCTCTCCATACTTGAAACATGTCACAATATTGGGGCGTGGAGCAGCATTAGCAGCGGGGCCAGCATAGGGCTTGGACGGTGCAAACTGCTGGTTGGGATGAGGCGCCTCAAAGGATGGCCTCAGAATGAACCTGGGTGGCAGTGCCGTGCTTGGAATCCACACCCGATGCTTCTGAGATCCAGAGCCGGATGAAGAGCCAAAATCACGAGTGTGCTTGCGTGAAGCGTCATAGTCAGACTGGCCTGTCTCAGCACCGATGGCTTTATTGACCAACTTCTAAAAGGAGGTGCACTTGTGCAGACGAAGATTGCGGCGAAGCTCAGGGCTAAGTCCCTTGCGGAACCTTGCCTGCTTCTTAGCGTCGGTAGATACCTCTTCAGGAGCATATCGTGCCAGATTCCCAAATTCACGACTATATGCATCCACAGTCAGTCTTCCTTGGGTGAAATTGCAGAACTCTTCCCTCTTGCGTTCTATGTGATTCTCACGGAAAGCCTCACTGAATTCAGCCCTAGTAGTGATTTGGTCGACCGGGCGCATAGCTTCAAAGTTTTCCCACCAAAGGCTAGCAGGGCCTTCGAGGTGATAGGCAACATAGGTAACTGTAACGCCCCAAGATCGATGTGCCAGGTGTCCTCCAGTTATTCACTGTTGGTGTGTTGTCATTGCTTGCGTGTCATGCATTGCATATCATGTCATCATGTGCATTTCATTTGCATACATGTTCGTCTCATGCATCCGAGCATTTTTCCCGTTGTCCGTTTTGCATTCCGGCGTTCCGTTCTCCTCCGGTGGTCATTTCTACCTTTCTTTCATGTGTGGGGATTAAACATTTCCTGATTGGACCGAGACTTGCCAAGCGGCCTTGGTTTACTACCGGTACACCGCCTGTCAAGTTTCGTACCATTTGGACCTCGTTTGATACTCCAACGGTTAACCAAGGGACCGAAAAGGCCTCGTGTGTGTTGCAGCCCAACACCCTTCCAATTGGGCCCAAAACCCCCTCCATCATCTAGAGCGTTCGATCACGAGGGCCGAAAACCGCACCTCATTTGGACTCTCCTAGCTCCCTCTACCTATATATTTGTGATCCCCTCCGAAATTTTCGCGGATGAAACCCTAGCCATCTTCCTCCTCGCGCCCGGACGAAATCTCCACCGCATCGGACATGTCCGCCGGCCGCCGCCACGTCGCCCGACCAATCCCCCGCCGCCACCTCAGCGCCGCCGGCGATCTCCACCACTCCCGTGGCGCCACTTGGCACCGCCCGGGTCTCCCCGCGCCTCCCAGCCGCGCGGCCCGCCCAGGCCCGAGGCGAGCCCGTGGGGCCCAACCGCAGCCACCACCTCTCGCGGAGAGCCGCGCCCGCTCCCGCGTCTCCCTCGCCGGCCGAGCTCTGCCACCTCGACCGAGTGCGCCGGCCACCGTGCCCCGCCGCCGGAGTGCGCCCACGCCACCCTCGCTGCTCCGCCCCGCCGGTCGCCGCCGTTCGCCGCCCCGGCGATATATCCGGCCGCCCCGTCGCCGGATCTGCCGACCCCGCCGGATCCGACGCCTAGGCCCTCCTCTCCGGCCTCCTTCCTCCTCTCCGGCCAAGTCTGGCGACTCTCCGACGAGATCCGGCCCTGCCTCGACTTTCGTGCCAAAGTCAACCCTAGAACCGGATTCATATGCCTCTATTCATCGCATCGTAACTTTGCATCCATAGCTCCGATTCATGCATATAGCATATCAAAATGTTCATCTCAAAGAGTACATCATTTCATCTCATTGAATCATTTTTATTTGAGCTCATCTTGATGCCCGAAATGCTGTTAGTAGAGTGCTACTTGAGATAATTGTCAGATCTGCTGCTCCAATTAGATATTTGTCATTTTTGCCATGATTTATGTGTGCATGATATGCCCCTGAGCTCCACATGTGTTTTGTTATATGCCATGCCATCTATCCAGAGGTGCAACCCATGTATTTTTGTGATGTGTGTGGTGACTAGCACAAGCTTGCAAAGTGAGGCACTTGGTAATGCTGATTTCAGGGACTTAGCATTTCCACTAAGTCCTTGATCTGTTTATCTCATATGGCCATATGTTCATGTTGTTTCCTAGTGATCCGTGCCTCTTTTGAGGATGATCAGTAAGGATGTTTTGTTAATCTTGTAGTGCTCTATCCAGCCATGTCTTTGTTTGCAATTATGGAGCACCCTAGCGTGAGTCAATCGAGCTCTACTTTTGCTATTCCGTGAATCTGGGCAGATTGTCTACTTGTTAGCGATTTTGCCGAGGATGTTGTAGTTGATCCGAGCACGTTATGTTATTGTTCTTGCCATGTCTAGCTTGTATAATGTGTATTATTGATGGGTGTATACTTAGTTTGTCATGCCTTGCTCTGTAGTGAGTGCATCGAGCTCGTAAACATGCCTAGTTGATATCTGTTTTCAGCATGCTCCAGTTTTCACTAAGTCTGTGATCTGATTATGTTTTTGCCATGTTCACATGCTTGCAAATGTATTTTCTAATTCCTTTTGGCTCAAGGTCACTAAGGGACTTTTGTTAAGCTCTTTGAGTAGCTCCATGACATGCTTTACTTTTCCATGTTCAGGTCCTGTAGCATATTGTTTTCATGCTCCAAAGTGTGCTATCTGATCTGAGATTCCAGACAAGTGTTAATTTCACTAAGTCTGAAATCTCTTTACCAATTGCATTTTTTGCCATGCTTGTTTGAACCTGTTAATGGATGAATTAGTCGTAGCTCAGTGTTCATCTTTTGTTAAGAATCATGTATGGATCCCTGCCATGTATTTTTATGCCATGTTTGAGTGTTGTAGCATGTTCATCTTGTTGCATTTAGATGACTACTTGCTGTATATCGCAGATCGGTGCCATATTTGAATTGCTTGCCATTTCCAAACCGTAACTCCGATTCCGGTGTTCTTTATATCGTTTTCAAGCGATTTCATCTCACCTTTCCAGTGGCCCACTTGGATTTCCATGTTCATGCCAGTTTCATTCATTCCTTTGTAAATCATGCATATGCATCGCATACCGCATCCCGCATATCATACCATGTTCATGTGTTGGTTGTTTACTATGTTGTGTGCTTGTTTCCGGTGTTTGCTTCTTCGGGTTGGTTCCTATAACGTCGCGTTTGTGAGGAGCCGTTCGTCTACGTCCGTTTATCTTCTTCATGGACTCCATCTTCCTTGCGGGATTTCAGGCAAGATGACCGTACCCTCGAAATCACTTCTATCTTTGCTTGCTAGTTGCTCGCTCTTTTGCTATGCCTATGCTGCGATACCGACCACTTGCTTATCATACCTCCCATATTGTTAAACCAAGCCTCTAACGCACCTTGTCCTAGAAAACCGTTGTTGGGCTATGTTACCGCTTTGCTCAGCCCCTCTGATAGCGTTGTTTGTTGCAAGTGAAGATTGAAGCTTGTTCCATGTTGGAACATGGATATTTTGTTGGGATATCACGATATATCTTATTTAATTAATGCATCTATATGCTTGGTAAAGGGTGGAAGGCTCGGCCTTATGCCTGGTGTTTTGTTCCACTCTTGCCGCCCTAGTTTCCGTCATATCGGTGTTATGTTCCCGGATTTTGCGTTCCTTACGCGGTTGGGTTATAATGGGAACCCCTTGACAGTTCGCTTTGAATAAAACTCCTCCAGCAAGGCCCAACATTGGTTTACCATTTGCCACATAGACTTTTTTCCCTTGGGTTAGGCCAGCCCAAGGGTCATCTTTATTTTAACCCCCTGGGCCAGTGCTTGTCTAAGTGTTGGTCCAAACTAGAGCCCCTTGCAGCGCCACCTTGGGGAAACTCGAGGGCTGGTTTTAGTTGTACAGATTGCTTATCCAGTGTTGCCCTGAGAACGAGATATGTGCAGCTCCCATCAGGATGTCGGCGCATCGGGCGGTCTTGCTGGACTTGTTTTACCATTGTCGAGGATGTCTTGTAGAACCGGGATACCGAGTCTGATCGGAATGTCTCAGGAGGAGGTCTATTCCTTCGTTGACCGTGAGAGCTTGTGATGGGCTAAGTTGGGACACCCCTGCAGGGATTTGAACTTTCGAAAGCCGTGCCCATGGTTATGGGCAGATTGGAATTTGTTAATGTCCGGTTGTAGAAAACCTGAAGTTGACCTTAATTAAAATGCATCAACCGCATGTGTAACCGTGATGGTCTCTTTCCGGCGGAGTCCCGGAAGTGAACACGGTGTTGGAGTTATGCTTGACGTAGGTTGTTTTAGGATCACTTCTTGATCATACTTTCTCGACCGTGCTTTGCCTTCTCTTCTCGCTCTCATTTGCGTATGTTAGCCACCATATATGCTAGTCGCTTGCTGCAACTCCACCTCATACCTTTACCTTACCCATAAGCTTAAATAGTCTTGATCGCGAGGGTGCGAGATTGCTAAGTCCCCATGACTCATAGATACTCCCAAAACCAGCTTGCAGGTGCCGATGAGTCAGTGCAGATGACGCAACCAAGCTCAGGAGGAGCTCGATGAAGATCTTGTCCTTTGTGTTGTTTTGTTCTAGTTGATCAGTAGTGGTGCCCAGTTGGGGTCGATCGGGGACTGTGTCGCATTTGGGGTTCTTCTTTTATTTTGGTTCCGTAGTCGGAGCTTGATTGTATCTGGATGATGTAATGCTTTATTCATGTATTTGTGTGAAGTGGCGATTGTAAGCCAACTATGTATCTCTTTCCCTTATGTATTACATGGGTTGTTTGCGAAGATTACCTCACTTGCGACATTGCTTTCAATGCGGTTATGCCTCTAAGTCATGCTTCGACACATGGGAGATATAGCCGCATCGAGGGCGTTACAAGTTGGTATCAGAGCCTTCCCCGACCTTAGGAGCCCCATTGCTTGATCATTTTTAGTGGCCGAGTTGTGTCTAGAAAAATGTTTTGAGTCATTTAGGATTTATATATCGAAGAGTTTAGGAATTCTTTTTTACTTCCCAGTCTCCTCATCGCTCTGGTAAGGCATCCTGACGTAGAGTTTTGATCTTCTCTTCTCAAATTTCACTAAAAAAAATTTAGGATCACGCGGGTATCTTGGAATTGTTCCGATGGTTTTGTGACGAGAACATTGTCTTGGTGCCTCCTGTCAGGGGTTTTGTGGAAGTGTCCCGGGGAGTTGAGCTCTGAGGTGTTGTCGTCATAATTTTATCGTTGCAGTTCTGTAATACCTGAGTTTAGTACGCCGACATCGAAAATCTCTTTTATGCAGTTGTTGGTGAGATAACCTCGACGCCACCCAGTACTGGGGCGGGAGTTCGGGATTATTGCCATAACTTGTATAACGGATGCTTTTCGAAGGTTGAGGTAGACGATTTCCGAAGGTTTCTTGGTTATGTGTTGAAGGATGGATACAGCTGGATGTAGGATTTGCTAGTTTTGGGTGAGATATTATGCTTCCCCTGTATCCCCAGCACCTGATTGCATAACTGGAAAGGTTCGGGAGTTTCATAGGTGGGAATCAAGTAGCTCTTAGGATATCTTTTCGACAGATGTATGATATGAAATTGGGGTTCGACGTCTAGTGGTCCGCCTATTCACGGTCGGTTTTTACAGTGGTCTCGTTGTGTCTTAAAGAGTCCTTGGCTATGCCGACTCGGGGACGCTTCGTATGTCATGTGCACTTCCTTGTACATGATGGTGATGTACGATCGAGCCCGTGTAGGCCCCACCACGAAAACTTCGGACGAAATCTCTATCATATGTTTGTTCCGGCTTATTCTGCAAGCCAATCATTTGTTTTGTTTTGAGTTGTGGTATTCGAGTTGCTTCGAAGTCAAATGTTGATTCCATACCTTCCCTAAGCGGTGTTCTCATACTCCTATGTGAATACTAATCCTTCTTGATCATCAAGATTGTTTTTGTCAATCCCTTTTAACTGATGTGTCTCTCCTCAAGTGGATCCGATCACTTCAACATTCGCAAGATCTATTATCACTTCTTCTCAATGGTGATTGTTTCATCTGTCTCCAAGTTGCCTTTGTTTTTCCCGCCCACCCACCCTTTTTCTTCGAGGACTCGAACTTCTTATTCAAGTATCCTTTTATTGATGGGAAGTCTCTCCATTCTTTTCCTTCAATGTTCTTTCCCGGTGATTCTCATGAAGATTCTAACGGAACCTCAAGTTCATCATTTTTCATTCTCTTTCTTCTCCGGTGGAACCAATTCAAGCTTTCGATGTTGATCTCATATCCCTTTTTCCTCGTTTCAAATACCTTCTCATACCGGTGCACCTCATAATAATTCACTTCTCGCTATTCTTTTGTTCCGGAGTGCTGAAGATATCTCAGAAGATTCATATTTTCATTCCTAATTCGCTCAAGATATCTCGAGGTTGTTATCTCATTCTAGCCATTTAATTCAACCAGTGCATTCTCTCTTTTAAATTGTTCTATAGTGTTTCTTTTGAGTGGGCCCTAACCCACAGGTCTTTTCCCGGATCTTACCTGACTCTTCTAATTTTCCCGGAGCTATCCTCAAATTTCATTTTGAAGTTTGACGTAAGAATGATTTATCATCAGTCAAATGTCTTTCTCCAAGATCTTTCAAATTCTTATCATTGTTGGTTCAACCTTTCCAATTTTAATTCCGGAGTGCCTCAATAATTCATGGTGGTGTTTCTCGTTGTCATTCTCGGATTTTGAAGATGAAGAAGATTTTCTCTCTCAATCTTGTTCCGTTCTCGTGAAGATTCGTGATTCTAGCTTGTTGTCGTCCTCTCATAATTATTTTCGATTGTAAGAATCCTTTTCACCCATCAGGAGATATTCAAGGGTATTTTCAGTTCGATTATCCGGAGCCCATCATTTCAGAAGACTTGTTCATTCTCAGCTTCCAGCTCTCGTTCCCCAAATCTCACCGGTGCATCATTCAATATTCTTTGATCAGCGCGTGATCTCTTCGTTTCAGTTGCATCTAATTTCTCTCAAGCATCTTCGTTCATTTGAAATTTTACCCGGTGTTTCTTTATTTATTTTCATTCATTTCAAATTCCTACCGGTGGTTCGTTGAAGACCTTCCCAAGTTTATGTTATATCTCTCTTAATCGTTGCTACGAGAATAAGTTGTATGCAATCTGTTGCTTGTCATCAATTTAAATTGGTGAAGGATACGCGTAACATAATTCTTATTCTTGTTTTCATCCGAGTGATTAATTCCTTATTCCGGAGGTTCATCTTATCACATTCTCGGTTCGAAATGCTTTATCTTTTCTTTTCCCAGAGTTCCAAGTTCTCTCAATTATTTCACCATGGAGTTTCATCTAAATCATTACAAGGTTTTACCTTGTGTTTTCAACTTCTCTTTCTTTTCGTTACCTTTTGTTTACCGGAGTTCTCATGAAGGTTCTACATGATGGTTCATTAAGGATTTAATTTCTTCTTGAAGTGTTCATCAAGATTCTTTTCTAAGAAACTCAAGCTTTCTTCATATTGTAATCCGGAGTGCATTCTTTCTATCATATTATTGGAGGTGGTATTATGCCATTCTTGATAATTTGAGTTCATGTTCCATGATACACATGTTGTTAAGAATGAGATATTTTTAAATCCATCAATCTCGTCATTGGAGTCATCTGGGGTTATATTTCACCTAAAGTTTTCCCTAAGGATTGTTTCTATTAATGGTGATAATATATGATCCTAGTGCTTCATCTATCCTCCCGGTGAAATAACTTTCTCGTCTCCTTGTCCATATCAATTCAATTCTTCTTCCCATGAGTGGCAGGTTGTCACCTCATAATCTGAGATGTATTCCATAAGATCTTATCAAGTTTATTCTTTTTCGTTGCTAGTTTTCCAACAACTCCGTTCTAGCTTTTGTTGTAAGCATGCCCCCTCAAGACCTTGTTTCCCTTCGTTCACTTCATTCCATTCTTACTTTTGTTCCGGAGGCATTGTGATGTTGCTCTCTTCAACCCATCTTGTTTTGTCAGGATCATGTTCTTTTCATGCTTATCCATTTAACTGGAGTGTTGTGCCTTTTTGCTCAAGTTCTTTTCGCCTTAACAAGTCTTGCATCTCCTCTCAACCGGAGTGCTGCCCGAATTTGTTCTTCCTTGGTCCTCGTTCCTAGCGGAGTGTTTTACAACTTCGATAACCTCCATGGTATTATTCCTTTCAAGTTGTTCAACTTTTCAAGGTTGTTTGGTTTCACTCGTTTGTCCAAGAAGCAACTTAGTTTTACCTCTTCTCTTTCTCTTCCGTTGTCCCTCTTGTGCAATTCTAGATCTCGGGACGAGATCCTCTCGTAGTGGTGGAGTGTTGTAACGCCCCGAGACCGATGTGCCAGGTGTCCTCCAGTTATTCGCTGTTGGTGTGTTGTCATTGCTTGCGTGTCATGCATTGCATATCATGTCATCATGTGCATTTCATTTGCATACATGTTCGTCTCATGCATCCGAGCATTTTTCCCGTTGTCCGTTTTGCATTCCGGCGTTCCGTTCTCCTCCGGTGGTCATTTCTACCTTTCTTTCATGTGTGGGGATTAAACATTTACGGATTGGACCGGGACTTGCCAAGCGGCCTTGGTTTTACTACCGGTAGACCGCCTGTCAAGTTTCGTACCATTTGGACTTCGTTTGATACTCCAACGGTTAACCGAGGGACTGAAAAGGCCTTGTGTGTGTCGCAGCCCAACACCCTTCCAATTGGGCCCAAAACCCACCAAAACCCCCTCCATCATCTAGAGCGTTCGATTACGATTGCGTGGCCGAAAACCGCACCTCACTTGGACTCTCCTAGCTCCCTCTACCTATATATTTGTGATCCCCTCCGAAATTTTCGCGGATGAAACCCTAGCCATCCTCCTCGCGCCCGGACGAAATCTCCACCGCATCGGACATGTCCGCCGGCCGCCGCCACGTCACCCGACCAATCCCCCGCCGCCACCTCAGTGCCGCCGGCGATCTCCACCACTCCCGCGGCGCCACTTGGCACCGCCCGGGTCTCCCCGCGCCTCCCAGCCGCGCGGCCCGCCCAGGCCCGGGGCGAGCCCACGGGGCCCAACCGCCGCCACCGCCGCCCGCGGAGAGCCGCGCCCGCTCCCGCGTATCCCTCGCCGGCCGAGCTCCGCCGCCTCGACCAAGCGCGCCGGCCACCGTGCCCCGCCGCCGGAGTGCGCCCGCGCCACCCTCGCTGCTCCGCCCCGCCGGTCGCCGCCGTTCGCCGCCCCGGCGACAGATCCGACGTCTAGGCCCTCCTCTCCGGCCTCCTTCCTCCTCTCCGGCCAAGCTCCTATACATTATTTTTCTACACCTCCGGAGCGTGATACACACCAAGTCGTATCCCACGGTCACGTAGGACTGTGGAGAATACAACTATTACAGTACTAGGGAAACTACTACTAGCTCAGACGGCTCCGTAGTAATCCTCATAGAAGTCGCCACCAAAGCCTGGAAGTGGAACATGATCGTCTGGGAACAGACGGTCCTGCGGAGCCTGTGGACCATAGGGACTCGGATGTGGCCTCGGTCCCACAGGTGGTGGAAGACGGGGACCACGAGGAGGGGTGATGCCTCCTACATCGCGCCACTCCATACAATCCGGCAATCCAGACCGTACAGGGTACAGGTCCCTCATGTCCATGTATCCTACCTGCATCGCAAGTGCAAACCGAGTCAAAGTGGCCCAATGATCAGAACAAGTGTGGAAAAGCTCCATACGCAAGGCCCTATTTCCGTGGTCCTTATCCTCGAGCATCTCGGCAGTGGTGCGGAGTAGTGACTCCTCATGTTAAGAGTCATAGTACAAAGCCTGATAGTACCCCTGTGCTCCAGGAAGGGAGGCTGGCATGTAACGGAAATCAGTGTTCTGTAGCAAGGCAGTCCTAATTCAACAACATCATATCAAGGTTCTGATTCAACTGGCAACATACTAAAAGTAGTAGAAACTGTACTGTGGCTGGTAGCAACAATCCTATAAGCTACTACTGATTAGTAACACGTGAACCTGATAGAAGAAGAGAGCCTAGTCCTTAACCCACGTTGAATGAGAAGAGAATGACTCATATCAGAGGGCATAAGGTAAAGGAGTAAAAGAGCCTTACGTTACCTCCCACAATCAATTCCCCTACATATAACTAAAGCATTTCTAGACTCGACATCGACCAGTTTGGCTCAATGAACCTACAGGAAGTCCGACTCTGATGCCAACGCTCTCAGGACCCCGATTCCAAGTCACATCGATCTAGCCGGTAACACCTCATATCACATTGCGGCCTCACGCACGGTATCCCCACGGGTGTCGCCTTACCATGGCCGGGGACCTTTTGCGCCTTTTGGCTCACGTATATGATAGTGTCGCTAGCATCCATATGAAAGAGAACCCGGGCCGACATGGATAGTCGTGAACCCAAAGCGGCACAGACCTATGGAAACAAGCATACATGAATCACATCGAGCATGTCGGTCATCAGCGAGTGAATCCGGGTTGTAGCACTGGGCTAACAGGGTAGGCAGGACTCCGGAAGTCACCGCGAGACATTTCCCCGAGGGGACAAACATAGGAACGAAGTAAAACACATGCCGGCCAGTCAAGTGTCCTGAGCAGTAGTGCTGGGCTAGCAGGACTCCGGTGAACCGGGCTGTAGTGGACTACTATGGCTCAAGGGGCACTAGACTACATTTCCCCATAAGAGCGGCTGCCAAGGATAAACAACTAGATTGTCGGATCCCACACATACCAAGCATTTCAATCATACACACAATATGCTCGATATGTGCAAATACAACATGGCATCACAACAAAACTCTACAACTCAAGTACTTTATTTAAAGGCTCCAGAGAGCCATACATAACATGTTCATACAGGTAGGGGTCACATGACCCGACACTCAAGTCATACAAGCATACAATCACATGCGGAAGCAAATAGTCTGAGCACAGACACTAGAAAGCAAGAAGGCTTCTCGAAGCCTGTCTATCTACATAAGGCCCTCCATGGCCAGGATCACCACCTGGGTGGCAATTCACTCATCGACGTCGAGATCTACATAAAACCCATCGGAGGGGGCGGTGTTGTCATCTGAAAATAGTAATTAAGCAAACATGAGTACAAAAGTACTCAACAAGTCTTACATTAGAACCTACTATACATGCTCATTCTCAAGAAGGTGGTGGAGTTATTGCAGCAAGCCAGCTTTGACTCTTGGCTAAGCTATCCTACGAGACACCACTAGTAAAATAGTTTTCGCACACGAGTCCACTAATCTCCAACACAATACTCCACCGGAGATCCTCCCTTGTCATCCTACGAGAGAGCCATCCTCGGTACTCACACTTATCTTGAGTCTTTTAGTAGTAACCATTAACTTGTCTATGAACTGCATAGGCAACCAAGTAGTCCTTTACCGCGGACACGGCTATTCGAATAGTTTTATACCCTGCAGGGGTGTACTTCGTCACACATGTTTCCACCACTTAGCGTCTGCACACGACATGTGCTCGGCAGACTTCAAGCGAAAACCGACGTGGGTGTAGACCACGACCTGACTAACCGCACAAGTCTCTAGTCCAGGTTTATCGCCTATTCAGGTTCCATCCGCAAGGAAATCCGTCCGGGGTGTCCTCAACGGCCCCAAACGATGTGTACAGGGTCCCGATACGCCAAACGGGCGCCCGGCATACCCGGCCATAGTGTATCTACCGCGTCATAGCCCACCCCTAGGGTTAGCGCTATGCACGACCGCCAACACATAACCTACAAACACCAGAAATTAGTTGCAACTCCTGGATACAGGACGAGAGGGGTCAGTAAGTCGAGCGGGGTCATATTTCAGGGCCCAATGTGTGGTAGTAGCTGAATCTTAAATCACGCATACAGATCTCAGTTCTTATGGACGGCCTCAATGAAACAACCCACCATGTACTCCTACATGGCCTCTCATCGATACCTTTACCAAATCATGTTCAATACATCCCTCACATTACCGACATAATCATTTCACTCTAGCCCATCACCCAGATGAACCAGACCTGACACAACTCTAAGCATAGCAGGCATAGCAAGGTAGGAAACACATGCATGGCTCAATCAACTCCTACGCATGCTAGTGGGTTTCATCTAGTTACTGTGGCAATGACAGGTCATGCAGAGGATAAGGGTTCAACTACCGTAGCACACAGCAGTTTGAAACGTTGTTGTCTTAATGCAGTAAATGAGAGCAGAGGCGAGAACATGGGATTGTATCAGTATGATCAATGGGGCTACTTGTCTGATGGAGTGGTAGTACGGTACTGCCCTTCAGTTGGATACTCGGAGATATCCTTGGAGGCAGAACCTACCACGAAAGACACCACAGAGTATAATCAACACATGGCAATATGCAACAATATGATGCAAGCTATGACATGTCAAAATGATGTGTCCTGCCTAATGCAATGTGAAACAAGTTGAAAAGGTTCCATTTGAATCAAAGATTCAAATGAAAGCTTAAGCTCTTATGCATAATAAGTGTATTAGCTTGTTTCACCTAAACAGCAAGGTTAAATTGTTTTGCCATGCATGAAACCATTACAGATGGATAGATTGAATTTTTCTGGTCATTTTTCATATATAATTTGTTTGATTTGGAGCTATGGTTGATTTTCTATGATTTTTAGAAGTTTAGGCTATTTTCTGGAATTTCCTATATAAAAATAAATCCAAAAAATGAATAATTGCATTAGCACTGCGTCACTGTGATGTCAACGAGTCAAAGGCGCCAGCCAGGTCAAACCTGACTGGTGGGGCCCACTGGTCAGTGACTCTTTGCACTAACTACGTTTAGTTAGCCTAATTAACTGGGCAGGGCCCACTAGTCAGTGACTATACTAATTAAAGTAACCTAGTTAGTTAGCACTAACAGAGTAATTAGTCGGGCGGGGCCCGCATGTCAGTGAGAGAGAGGGGGAGGTCAACCCGTGTCAGTAGAGTCAACCTCGCCGGTCAGCGGGTCAAAGCCTGTCGGAGTTTAGCCGCCGGCGAGGCCAGACGCGGCAGCGCGCTGCGGGAATCGCCCACAGGGCACCATTTGATGCGCGGAGAGCAGCTACAGGTAGCTGCTGCTCGCCCGCATCCAACCACGGTGACGGCGTGGCCGGGGAGTAGCCGAAGCATCGCCGGCGACGAGCTTGGCGGAGGCCGAGGCTCGGGTGTGCTCGTGCTCGTGGCTGTGGTGGCCTAGATGATGCGGCGAAAGCGCCTACAGCATCTACACGGCGTGGGTAGTGTGACGGGCACAAGCCCATGACCAAATGGTCACCGGAGCATCGCTGGCGACGTGGTCAGGCGGCGGCGCGTTCGGGCACAAGAGGCGCGGCGTCTACGGCGTTCTAGGGGCAAAACGAAAGGTACGGGGAGGTTCAGCAGCTCACGGGGAAGCTGTGGAGGCGGTCAGCGTGCTCGGGGAAGCTCGGGTGCGGCGGATCGACGACGACGATCGACAGCGGCCGAAGGTTGAAGACGGCGGTGGCAGGGACGATGCAGGGGCTCCGGCGTCGTGCAGCTCGGCTGGTCGACGTAGTCGACGATGGCGAACCATCCGGACACGGTGAGAGGGCGCGGGGACGACGTTGGGTGCGGCTGCGGCGAGCGGCGGCAACGGTAACATCTCGGGTGACATCGGGGAGGGCGAGAGAGTGGAGCCAGAGGGGAGAGCGAGTGTTTGCGAGGTCGGGGAGAGAGAGAGGGGGTTCGTCCCACGTCGACATGGCGGCGAGGGAGTGAGGCAGGGAGGCAGGGTGCTGCGTGGCGTGCTGCTGTGCTCGCCATCGAGCACCTGCTCGCCTCGCTGGCTAGGCGAAGCAGCTACATGGAGCGGCTGCTGGGCCGGGCCAGCTAGGTGGGCCGGCTGGTGGGCTTCCAGGTAAGTCTCTGGTCCTTTTTGTTTTCTCTTTTATTTATTTCGTGCTCTGTGTATTGAAATAGAATAAATACTATTTCATTTAAAAAAACTCTGGAAATATTCAGAGGCACATTTGAGAATATTCTCAACTGCCTAAAAATGCTTCCAAGATTATTTGAGCACTTTAAAATATTTATAGCATTTAAAATTCCCAAATTCAAATACTTATGGCTTGTTCAAAAATCCAGAATGGCTCCATAAATTGCAAGACCATTTTTGGCAGAGGTTTTAATCAAGACCAAAAATGGTGGGCTTCTATGAAGGACATTTTGGGTTCACTAAAATTCCAATTGTTGGAAATTAACATTTTCAGGGGGGTGTTGGGGTTGATTAGCCCCCATTTCAAGTTTAAATGAAATTTAAACATGATGCACAAGTTCAACCAAACCTAATGCATAACATGAAAGCAGGGATGTGACAGTTACATATATGATTTATTTAATTCAGAGCTACGGTTATTCAGATATGAAATAAACCATTTTAGCATGTCATTTATGCAATTTATGTGCAAACATCAATTTAAACATTTTTAAGATGGATGAATGTTGCATATAAGAAACTAGATGAAATTCTAAGCATTTTACATATATAAAACATTTTAATCCGAAGCACAGTTTGTGAGTTAGGATATGCATGAACATGAGGGACTTTTCTGCAAATCTATAAATCCTGATATGAAATAAACCATTTTAGCATGTCATTTATGCAATTTATGTGCAAACATCAATTTAAACATTTTTAAGATGGATGAAAGTTGCATATAAGAAACTAGATGAAATTCTAAGCATTTTACATATATAAAACATTTTAATCCGAAGCACAGTTTGTGAGTTAGGATATGCATGAACATGAGGGACTTTTCTGCAAATCTGTAAATCCTGGATAAAACCTAAATTCGTCGAGAGGGAAGAAATGACATGGGACGAAACTGGCTAGCCCAATAGTGCATAGAGGGTTTTGGGTGGCTGCTCACATCGGGCCTTGGCCCGGCTGGTGGAGAGGCCTCGCAGGCCTGGCGCTGTTGGGCTAACTCGGTGTAAGTGGTTGTGGCCTGGCGATGCTACTAGCTCGGGTGGGAGGTCCTTGTCTTCGACAGAGCAGAGTAGCGATGGTGCTGGAGGTGGCCGAAGGAAGCGGATCCAGGTGGCGAGGTCCTCGAGACCCATCGGATCGAGTCGGAGGGAAGGCAGCAAGGTTGTCAGAATCACGATTCTGAATCGGATCGGAGCTCCAATGGCAGGATCGCAAATAATAGAATCTTCACTATCAGGATCGTAAAAACGTAGATTCTATGAACAAAAATCGTAGAATCAGATGGGGTTAGTTTGGATCGTAAAGTCGTAGAATCATACAACAGAATCGCGATTCTGACAACCTTGGCGGGCAGAGGTCGCGGGTAAGGCGGAGCATCTGCTGGATGGCACCATGGCTGTTGCCTGGGTTCCTAGACAGAGAGAGAGAGAGAGAGAATGAGTGTGGAGGGGGAGCACAGGAAGGAAGAGGAATGACAAGCAGGAGGCCGCTCTTGTGGTCTAGCGATCACCTGCTGGATGCGGGGGTGGTCCGGTGGCGCCGGCATGGATCCAGGTCGAGGAGGCTATAGCGACTTCCGGGCGAGGGAAATCAAGGGTGACGGTCATGGCAGCTCATTTACCTGTTGAGACAGAGAGAGCATTGAGAGAAACGGGAGATGAAATGAGGGGAAGGGAGAGAGGGACACAGAGGAACATGGTGCAGTTCCTGGTGGACGACTCACCGACATGGCCGAACAGCGATGTCGAAAAAGGGCTTCGGGAGGAGCTCCTCTCGTCCTGAATCAGGACGAGGCACGGGTTTACGGGAGGTGGTCGTTGACTGCGAGTGAAGGCCAAGAGGATCGGGTGCTACCGCGCTGGGGCCTGCTGGTTCAGTCGCCGATTAAGGACATGACTACCTTGGATACGACCAAAAATATTGCATACATGTATGTTTGTGAGGTGATTTCTCATGCAAACTATGCAATAATTTATTTATGTCATCCAGGAGAAAAATACTTCATAAACTTTTGTGCCGTGTCTAATTGCAGGTGTATGGGACATTTGTACAATCCACATTTGAAGATAAGGGAAAAAGAGAAGTTTATGTGCTGTTCAAAAAGTCCTCTCACGTCACTTTTGGGCCAAGAGAAGATAGAGTCCAAGTCTCTCACGTTCTGGATTCAGATTCGGACTGCACAGACATACCTGACTCAAAACGCCAATAACTCTTTCATACGGACTCCAAATTGGGTGATTATTTTTCTGTTGCAAAGTAGATTTTGTGCTCTTTCCAACCCAAGTGGATTGACCTTCAAATTCATCCAGAGCGTTGAGATATAGACGAAACAATATGCCGCTGTAGCAGAATCCGAGTCAAACTACAAGTCCAAATGTGTTGCATCACCTCCACTTGGGCCCATGAGCCTTGTACGACCTAGGGTTAGTTTTAGGCTGCCTTGGGACATCCTCCCACCTCCTTGGCCGCCAACCCTTGGTCATATATAAGTAGATCTATCTAGTAGCTTTTTGCTTGGGTTTATTTAGTTAAAAGTTAGCCATTGCTGCAACTTCGTGTACTTCTTTTGTGTCCAACGACCAGACGAAGACCGCTTATGAAACCCCACTTTTGTCAATACTTCATCCATATTCGCAATATTCAGATTGATTTAGCATATTCTTGCTCGTTCTTCGATTGCTTGTAGGAATAGACCTTCGTGATTAGGTTGATCGTGCTCCGGTGTGGTCAATAACCTCTTGGAGTTGGTTTAGCGATTGTTAACGCGCAAAGTCGTGCATGTTTGTAGTCGGATCATCAAAGTCATCTCCATCAAATCGATAGTTATCATCTCATCGAACGATCAGGCCCCTCGCCTGTATCACCGGCGGGGACGAGCTGCTCGTGACCCCCTCGAGATCGAGCAGAGGAGCCTCCGGTTGGTGGAATGGGTGGATTGGAAGGGATCCCGAGGAGGGGTAGATAGTGGGCTGGCGACGGTGAAGGGATGGGACAAGTCTCCTAGGTTTTAGGGTTAGTCTAGATTAGGTATGAGGTTGATATATATATATATATATATATATATATATATATATATATATGGAAAAGGGAGGTTTAGGGTAGATTCAGACCCTCCGGTCGTAATCGGACGTCCTGGAATAAATAGGTTAGAAAGTCCAAATAATGAACCGAAGATGTTTTAGGGATGTTTGGAGATGATCCAGACCCCTCAGTAACGTTAGCACGGTATGGGTTCGGGGAAGTTTTCGGACGCGCACGACGGGGTCTGAGAGAGGCCGACAAAGACAAAGGGGCCTGACAAAAGGTCAATGGAGAGGAGGAAGAAGCGGCAACTACGAACAGCTATGAGTTTTGTGAAAATATGTGGATGCAATGCATATGATGCCATGATGAAATGCAACAAGCAAAATAAATCACGGCGACAATGGAATAACTGGATGGCTTCTAGAGTGTCGGTCTCGGGTCTTTACAACTCTCCTCCAGTTACAAGAGATCTCGCCCCGAGATCTAGGAATGCGAAACTGAGAGAAGAGAAGGGGTAAAACTAAGTTGCTTCTTTGACAAACCACTGAACCAAAGGAACCTTGAGAGCTAGAAAACTTGAAGAAATGACACGACGGATATGAAAGAAATTGAAACACTCCATTAGACAAGAGGAACAAGTGATACGAAAAGAACCAAGAGCTCAAGGAACAATATAGACTTTGAAAGCACTCCGGTTAAAAAGAGATAGAGAAAGCATCACTAGTGTAGAACCGTGCTTTAGCGCTGGTTCGTAAGGGCCTTTAGTGTTGGTTCTACAACCAGCACTAAGGAGTGGGGACTAAAGCCCCCCTTTAGTACCAGTTCGGCACGAACCGGCGCTAAAGTGCCACCACGTGGCACGAGCCTGGCCCCGGGTGCGGGTAGATCATTAGTACCAGTTGGTAACACCAACCGGTACTAAATGTTTGGGGGGGGGGTTGGTTCTATTTTTTATTTTTCCATTAATTTTGTGTTTTCCATTTAATTCTTTTTTGTTTGCAAGTATTTTACGGTACTACGTATTGTACATGTTATGCATATATATAAATAGATTTTCTCGTAGAACCGATCATATATATATATATATATATATATATATCATTGAATGTCTCACAACCACCATTAATTATATATTCACACATACACATGTATATGTATATACAATTTCTCCTAGATGTTGCCTTGGTGCCTTCGGAGCACGATGACAAGTGGTTCATGGGGGCGGTAGCGGGTAATAGTATTCTCCTTTGGGATCTATGACCTGGTCGAGCAGAAATCCCGCTATTTCCTCTTGAAGTGCTAGTATGCGCTCCATTGCTAGGAGCTTCTCTCGCACCTCTTTGAACTGTTAAGAAGGAGATCAATATGCATGTGTATTATTTGTGTGACTAGATATCGATAATCATGTAAAAATTGTGAATAGTGTTCTGGCAAACGTACCCATTCTTGTCTTTGAGATTTCCTCCCTTCGGACGCCATCATGCGAATGTTCTCGCAAACGTAGTATGCACACAGATTAGTCCCCGGAGCCTGCTTCAGGGCCTTTATGAGAATGGAATTTAATCAGATAATAATTAATCAAGCAGGATAATTAATAAATGGTATTTAAACAAGAATTAAAGAGATGGTAAGCTAGCTAGTAATACTTAATTACTTACCTTGGGTTGAAACCAAAGCAGCTTTTGTCGCCATTTGCCTGGGGTCACCTCGATGAACTTTGCCCAAGCCCTGCCCGCCAGCAAAGAAAATGAATAAAGGGGTTATTAAATAGTTGATATTAGGAAATGACGAACTAATTAAATAGGCCGAGATATAGTTAATAATGATTGAAATTACATGCTGACTATCCCCTTCACGATGGCGAAGTCACTTTCTTCCTTAAGTAGTGAGTCCAGTACTTCAACTGTTCCTTTATCAACTTTAATGATTAACAAGATCCAGTGGAAACTGCACGCGCACACGTTTGCATGTCTTAATTAAGCGGGCATGTGGACAACACTAATCAACTAGCCTAAACCCTATACACTTAATTATTAATATCTAGCTAGCTAGTAAGAAAAAACAAAATTTGTAGTACAAGACAGTGTGACTCACAAGAAGTTGTAAGGAAGTATTATATCTTTCTTGCTATTGAGGCGCTTGAAGAACTCTAGCATGCTTTCCTCTAAACTTGCTCGACAACTTGGAATTTTCCATGTGTACTCATTAACGGTATTTGGGTCAATGAACCCAATGCCATAGCGTCTAGATTTTTTCATTGCATACATCTTCATCCTGCATAATACCATAGAAAAGAATATAGTGAGGATAATTACAGGTAATTATTGATCAAAATGATCACTAAAGCTAGCTTGAGACTTAAATTACAGAAAGAGATCACTTACAGACAATAGCAACTAACGAGCGATTTGTCGAGTGCATCTTGATTGAATAATTGAAACAGTTTCGTATACTCAACTGCCAGAGCTTTCTGATGGAAGTAATGCTCCTCCTTGACATTCCCCACGAGGGACTCTCGATTGGAAATCTTGGTAATGTTCATGTACCATTGATGCAATTCATACATTCTAATCAGGAGGTTCTTGACCTCCTCGGGATCGACCAAAGGTTGACTGCGGACATATTTCCATTTTATTTCCTCCTCTCTAAGCGGAGACATGGGCTCGATGTCGAGGAGTTGTCCAACACTAATACCGAGCATTTTAGCATGGCTTATATGCTCCTCGGTTATTACCAGATTGTTCAGCTAGGGAACGGTTTGCCCATAATAATATAGGGAACGTGTACTCTCATGTGTTGTTGGCACAACAAGCGGGGGGATCGATTGCGCCGCCTGTTCTCCCAGCTGGGGAACGGTTTCCCCGTATTTTTTGGCATTTGCTTGTTGGCTCGAGCTCGAGCTTGCTTCCTTCTGTAGTCGTGCTCGATGTGCCTTCCTGATTTGGCGCTCATAGTTTGAGTCAACAGGCTTGGGAACTGGTGGTCTAGGCATAAGAATGAAGTGGTCAATCTTTTCCTCAAGCACTTTCTCCCTTGGCGGCGGTGCCGATTTCGGTCCAAAATGGGCTGCCACTTGGGCCTTCACTATGGCTTCGTTTTGCTCCTCGATCATGTCGTAAGGCCTCTGAGGAAGAGGACCGAGGCTGCTTGGACAATATTTATATCGCTTGCCTCCGCCTGTACCTCCTGTACTACCTCGACTCGTACCGCTACGCGCCATAGCTGCGGCGTGTCTCTTCTGCAATTACTGAGGCGGCGAAGACGGCTGAGGTGGCTGAGTTGGAGCAGGAGTCTGCTCACGCATTGGTGGACTTGGAGGATCGGGAGTATGCTGACATGATGGCGGACTTCGAGGAGGAGTCGGCTCACATGTTCGTGGACATGGAGGAGCGGGAGTCTGTAGACACGATGGCGGACTTCGAGGAGTAATCGGCTCACTCGTTCGTGGACTTGGAGGAGCGGGAGTCCCCTGACTCGGTGGCGGACTTCAAGGAGGAGTCGGCTCACGCGTTCGTGGACTTGGAGGAGCGGGAGTCCCCTGACTCGGTGGCGGACTTCGCGGAGGAGTCGGCTCACGCGGTGTCGGTGGCATTCGAAAGATGATGCAATCCTTTCTCCGGTCTTCAAAGGCTCAGAATGAAGATGAGAAACACCAAATTATTGAGGCACTCTGGAAGAATGAAGAATTGAAAGGTTGAACCGACGCTGAAAGAATTTGAAAACGATCTTGGAGAAGGCATTTGACCAATGAAAAATTCATTGTTACGTCAAGCTTTGAAAATAATTTGAGAATAACTTCGGAAAAATTAGAAGAATCAGGTATGATCCTGGAAAAAGACCTGTGGGTTAGGGCCCACCCAAAGATACACCGTCGAAGTGATTTTTAAAGAGAGATTGCACCGGTTGAATTAAATAGCTTGAATGAGGTAACAACCTTGAAATAGCTTGAACTGAATAAGAATGGAAACACGAATCTTATGAGATATCTCCAACACTCCGGATACAAGTATCGCGAGGTTAATGATCAAGAGATGCTTGGATAAGAACTCCCAACACGAGAAAGCATTTGAAAGGAGGAAAGGGATATGATCAACACCAAAAGCTCGCATTGAATCCACCGTAGGAAAAAACAAGAATGAAAGAACGATGAACTTGTAGAGCATCTTCACAAGGAATCTTTGGATGAAACTTGGAAGACAATGATGCCGAAACTTCACATAATTAAAAAGGTACTCGATTAATAAATCTGATTCCTTGAAGAAGGGTGGGATGGTGGGAAAACAAAGGCAACTTGGGATGTATGAAATGGACAACATTGAGAAAAACTAAGAATTGATCTTACAAATGGGGAAAATGATTGGACCATCTTGACGAGAAGCGCACCAGTTGGGAAGAATTGACATGACAATATCGATAAACAAGAAGGATCAGCACTCCCATAGACATATGAGAACACCGCTTAGGAAAGGTATGGAATGAACATTTGGCTTCGAAGCAACTCTAATACTACAACCAAAACAAATCAAAGGATTGGGTTGTGGAATAAGCCAGAACAAATACATAACCTTCATGCATTTGTTGGAAGGATGATCCTAGGTAACTACTTGAATTCCCACCTATGAACTCCCGAAACTTTCTGGTTATGCAATCTGCTGTTGGGGATACAAGGAGACACAAATATCTCACACAACTAACAAATCCTACACTCCAACTGTATCCATCTGTCAACACATAACCAAGAAAACCTTGAAAATCGTGTACCTTAGGCCTTTGGAAAACATCCGATATACTAGCTATGGCAATACATCTGATAGCTCTCCCCAGTATTGGGTGCCATCAAACTACTCTCACCACAAAGAGTATAGAAGCATTTTCGATGTCGGTGTCCTCTGGTATTCCTGAACTGAAACGATAAGCATTGTGACAAAAACAACTTGGAGCTCAACTCCCTGGGACACTGCCACAACCCCTAAATGTTAGGAGGCACCAAGGCAGAATCCCTGTCACAATGACATCGGACCGATTCCACAATACCCGCGTGATCCTAAAATGTTTTTGAGTGAAAAAGGATAGAAGAGTGGAAAAACACCTACATAACGAGTCCTTACCAGAGCGGCGAAGGGGAAAAGGATTAAAAAGAATCCCTACTCTCCGATATATAACTAGACTCGAAATAATTTTCTTATAGACTCGACAATGGCAGTGGTTTGATCAATCAAAGGGGCCCCTAAGGTCGGTAAGGCTCTGATACCAAGTTGTAGCGCCCAAGATGTGATTCTATCCCAATCATGTGATGAATTCATGATCAGGGCACAATCACATTTCGAGCGCATAGCAAGGTGGATATCATTACAACATACCATGTACCAAATAGATGAGAATACCAGATAATGGCTTACACTCGCCACAAGCTACAGTATTAATACATGAATACATCAATACTAGCAGTTATTATACAGAAAAGCAGGATCCGACTATGGATGAAATCAAACGAAAAAGAAGAACGACATCCACCCTGCTAATCCTAGGCTGCCGACCTGGAACCTATCCCTTGATTGAAGTAGAAGAAGCAGAAGAACTCCAAACAAGCGAGCATCGCTCTCACGTCATAATATCGCATTACCTGTACCCACAACTGTATCTGTAGTAATCCATGAGCCATGAGGACTCGGAAAATCCCATTACGATGGGTATCAAGACTAGCAAAGCTTAATGGGTATGGAATGGATAAGTGGTGAGGTTGCAGCAATACTAAGCATCGTATGGTGGCTAACTTACGAATACAAGAGTAAGGTGAGTAGCTACGCAAACAATCGCAAACTAGTAATGATCAAGAAGTGATCTTGAAATACTTACGTTCAAACATAACTCCACCGTATTCTCTTCTTGAACTCACTCAAAAAGAGACGGTCATGGTTACACATGGTTGGTGTATTTTATTTCAGATCTGGTGTCATGTTCTCTACAACCGGATATTAAAAATTTCCATCTGCCACATAACCGTGGGCACGGCTCTCGAAAGTTTAAACCCTTCAGGGGTCTCCCACCTTAGCCCATGACAAGCTCTCACAATCCGCGGAGACAATCCTCCATCTCAGGACAACCCGATCAAACTCGGAATCCTGGTGCATAAGACATTTCGACAATGGTAAAACAAAACCAGTAAGACCGCTCGATGTGCCAATAAATCCTGATGGGATCCGCACATATCTCGTTCTCAGGGCACACCAGATGGGCCACACGTCGGGTTGCCTGAGACCCTGGTTGCCCAGGGGGTGCCGAACATCGCCCAGTTTGGACCAACACTCATGAGGAGCACTAGCCCGGGTTGTTAATTAAGATTCCTTAGGTGCTAGCCGGTCCCTATGCAAGCTTTAGTTGTTATTAGGAAAATGGTAAAACCAATGTTGGGCCTTGCTGGAAGAGTTTTATTCAAAGCGAACTATCAAGGGGGCCCCATAAACCCCGACCGCGTTAAGAATGCAAAATTCAAGGAACATAACGCTGGTATGATGGAAACTAAGACGGCAAGAGTGGAACAGAACACCAAGAAAAAGGCCAAGCCTTCCACCCTTTGCCAAGTATATGGATGCATTAATTAAATAAGAGATATTGTGATATCCCATGATATCCATGTCCAACATGGAACAACCTGAAACTGCACCTGCAACTAGCAACGCTATAAGAGGGGCTAAGAAAAGCGGTAACATAGAGAAACAACGGTTTGCTGGGATGGTGGAAAAAGTTAGAGGATATCATGACAATTTGGGAGGCTTGATAATGTAACACCCACGATGCAGCTATATCTCCCACATGTCGGAGCATGACTTAGAGGCATAACCGCATAGTAGGCATGTCGCGAGAGGGGTAATCTTTACACATCCATGTACTGAATATGAAGGGATAAAGAGTTGGCTTACAATCGCCACTTCACACAATACATAAATATAGCATTACATCATCCAGACTACAATCAAGGTCCGACTACGGAACCAAATAAAGAAAGACAACTCCAAATGCTAGATCCCCGATCGCCCCAACTGGGCTCCTCTACTGATCGTCCGGAAAAGACACATAGTAACGTCCCGAATCCTCGTCGAACTCTCACTTGAGTTAGGTCGCGTCCCCTGCACTGGCATCATGGCACCTGCAACTGGTTTTGGAATTAATATGTGAGTCACGGGGACTCAGCAATCTCACACCCTCGCGATCAAGACTATTTAAGCTTATGGGTAGGAAAAGGTAGTGAGGTGGAGCTGTAGCAAGCACTAGCATATATGGTGGCTAACTTACGCAAATGAGAGCGAGAAGAGAAGCAAAGCACGGTCGATACGCTATAATGATCAAGAAGTGATCCTAAAGCTATTTACTTTCAAGCATAACACGATGTCGTGTTCTCTTCCCGGACTCCGCCGAAAAGAGACCATCACGGCTACACACGCGATTGATTCATTTTAATTAGATTAAGTGTCAAGTTTTCTACAACTGGACATTAACAAATTCCCATCTGCCCATAACCGTGGGCACGGCTTTCGAAAGTTCAAAACCCTACATGGGTGTCCCAACTTAGCCCATTGCAAGCTCTCACGGTCAACGAAGGATATTCCTTCTAGCGGGAAGACCCGATCAGTCTCGGAATCCCGGTTACAAGACATTTCGACAATGGTAAAACAAGACCAGCAAAGCCACCCGATGTGCCGACAAATCCCGATAGTAGTCGCACGTATCTCGTTCTCAGGGCAACACCAGATGAGAGTAGCTACGAGTAAAACCAAACCTCAAGTTTCCCCGAGGTGGCCCCGCAGGCAGCTCGGTTCGGACCAACACTCAGAGGAGCACTGGCCCCGGGGGGGGGGTTAAAATAAAGATGACCCTTGAGTCTGCAGAACCCAAGGGAAGGTATATGGTGGTAGGTAGGCAAATGGTAAATCCAAGTTTGGGCCTTGTTGGAGGAGTTTTATTCAAAGCGAACTGTCAAGGGGTTCCCATAACACCCAACCGCGTAAGGAATGCAAAATCAAGGAACATAACACTGGTATGACGGAAACTGGGGCGACAAGAGTGGAACAAAACACCAGGCATAAGGCCGAGCCTTCCTCCCATTACCAAGTGTATAGATGCATTAAGTAAACAAGATATAATAATGATATCCCAACAATATCCATGTTCCAACAAGGAACAAACTCCATCTTCACGTGCAACTAGCAACGCTATAAGAGGGGCTGAGCAAAGCGGTAACATAGCCAAACAACGGTTTGCTAAGAAAGGTGGGTTAGAGGATTGTCATGGAAATATGGGAGGCATGATATAGCAAGTGGTAGGTATCGCAGCATAGCAATAGAGCGAACAACTAGCAAGCAAAGATAGAAGTGATTGCGAGGGTATGGTCATCTTGCCTGCAAAAGTTCTCCGAGTTGACGAAAACTTGATCCTCGTAAGCGTACTCAACGAGTTCCTCGGTCATGAACTCGTCTCCCGGCTCTACCCAAGTCAAGAAAACAAGCAAAGGAAACCACAATCAACCACGATGCAATGCGCAAGCAACATGATGCAAAACATGACATGAGATGCGGGATGTGATATGCAATGCATATGCATGCTTCAGAAGGGAAAGATTGAACCAGGCCTTCACTTGGCAGGCCAAGTGTGCCGCTGGAAAGATGATTTGATTTCGGTCGAAATCTATATAAGGAACACCGGAATCGGATGCATGGTTTGCAAATGGCAAGCAAAACAAGAATGGCACAATTCTACGATTAACAGCATGATGCCATCTAAAATGCAACAAGCAACTAAGCTACCGCACTCCAACATAATAACAAAGCACATGGAAGTGATCTACTCAAGATGCTTGACAAAATATGAACACTGAGCTACGGCTAAATCACACAAGAGCAGGTTCAAACAAGCATGGCAAAAGTGCAAAAGATATCAGCTTCACAGACTTAGTGAAAATACTAACATGTCAGGAATTAACATCAGGAAGCAATGTTAGAGCAAGCTAACAACATGCTATAGGATCAGATCATAGAAATACAAGGCATGACATGAATCTACTCAAAGCATAGAACAAAAGTCCCTTACTGACCATAAGCCAAAAAGGATCAGAAGATATGATGGCACCCATGTAAACATAGCAAGTTTCATTAACAGATTCAGACTTAGCAAAAAACTGGGCATGGCATAAACAGAATTATAAAGGCATCTTTGCGAGCTCGATTCACTCATCATAAAGCCTTGCATGAAAAACTAAGCATACTATCAGCAAGAACACATGATCATGAAGCTAACCAAATCAAGAACAAGTTTATAGCAGGCTTGGATCAACTACAACAACAATGGCAAAATTGATTAACATGTAAACAATCTGCCAGGAACATTTTATAGCAAAAGTAGAGCAAGATTAAGTCATGCTAAGGCACTCCATAAATGCAAACAGGGGCATGCATGGACAGAGCATAACCATATGTCCAAATCATCCTTACTTAATCTACTCAAATAAGGCATGTATCTCACTGTAGCAACATGAACACATGGCATAAAAAAATAACAGCAGGGAAATGACTTAGTGTAATTCTAAGTCTTTGAAATCAGCAATAACATGAGAGCTACATAGCATGCTTGTTTCACTCATCAAAGTGCACAAAGAGACATGGCATAAATACTAGCATGTAGTTGGCAAGAAAATGGAGCTAACCCTGTGACAAACACCTACATAGCATGATTGAAATAAATCACACAAAAATGATAAAACAACCTCATGATGTAAAATGCCATGTTCATGAACTTTCTCAAATGCAAAAAACCAATGCTACCACTGGATTGGTGGGATTTTTCTACCCCAAAAACATATATAATATGTTAGGGTTGCCATAGAGAAATCCCTACAAATGCTCTAAGATGCAAACTGCCTAAAAGGAAATAGACAGAAAAAGAAATAGCCTAAAACGGAAACGTCCCAATCTAGACTTGCCAGATAAGGAAAAGGCCCGATCTGGAAAGATCCAACATGGCAAACTGCCCGATTGGGTTTAAAACAGGGGTGTGCAGATGACAGGTGGGCCCGTGGGTCCACGTGTTAGGTGAGAGAAGGCGTGTGCGAGTGTGCGGCTGGCCGATGGGCCTAGCGGGACGTGTGGCTGACTGGTGGGTCTGGCTTGGGGCCCACAAGGTAGTGGCACAAGCATGTGGGAAAAGGGGAAAACAGAGGAGGGGGGTCGGCGGCGACCGAGCGCGGCGGGGCCTCGTCAGAGTTGCTCCGGTGGCCCTACAGCATGGCGAAGAGGCGCAAAAGGATCGCGGGAAGATCCCGTGCCTGCGAGTGCTGCTAGGTGCATCGGGCGACGACGGAGTCGATGCCGGCGGTGAGTTACAGAAGCGGCGACGAGTGCGGAAGAACGTGGCGAGGCGACGGGCTAACCAGGCCGCAAGAGCTCGGCACTAGGAATCTCCTAGACATGGCAGAAACTGCGAAGGGTGCCTGGAGCACTCGTTTGTGTGAGGTCCGGCGGCGGCACGATCGGGCGCGAGCAGCTAACGGCGATGGAGCACACAAAACGAGGGGGAAAAGGAAGGGGAAGGAGCGCAATCTCACCACAAACACAACGGGGTGCTCGGCTTGGCGTGGAGTGGACAGAGACGGCGGTGAGGCGCAATGAACAGCTGCACTGGCCGGAGTTGATGGTCAGGAAGAAGATGACGCAGCGACGGGCTTCGGCTCCACGTAGTCGACGTCGTGGACGTAGACGTCTATGGGGAAGACGAAGGACACGGCAGGCGAGGCCAGAGTCGACGGAGAGCACGCCGGCGATGAGGACGTGCTCTCAGATGCGTACGGGAATGGCTGAAACCGGTGGATCCGGAGGGTTTGGTGGCCTAGCGGCGGTAGGGATGAAGGAGAGGGAACCCTAGGGGTTAGGTAGGGCAAGGACGGAGAGCTAAAAGGGGCCCAGGGCGATGAGGCGAAGCTCGCACGCTCTCGTGCTCGCGGTCCCCACGGAGACGGCGAGAGAACAGGGCAAAGGTGGGTGCGCGCTACAGGGAGGCACCGATAGGTGGGGCTGAGGCGGCCACGTGGCGATAGGCTAGCGGGGGTGTGCGAGCGACCGGGTGAGAAAAGGAGGGAGTGGGTGCTCAAGCGGGCTAGCTGGCACACTGGGCTCGCTGGCGCGGGGGCTAGCTGGGCCGGCCTGGGAGGTGAAGGCCCAGTTGGGTGCTGCTGCTGTGCTTCTTTTCCTTTTTCATTTTCTTTAGACAAAAAAA
Organism: Triticum urartu; assembly: GCF_056163025.1. Taxonomy (NCBI): domain Eukaryota; kingdom Viridiplantae; phylum Streptophyta; class Magnoliopsida; order Poales; family Poaceae; genus Triticum; species Triticum urartu. The sequence continues at coordinate 265,793,490 of NC_141876.1, forward strand.
CAAAAGGAAAAGCACAGGGGAACTGGGGAGGAGTTTGAGTAATATAAAAATATCCTCATGATCCTGAATTTGTGTAGCATTTAATAAAATTGCTTTGGTAATTTTTAAAGGTAGAAAAATATCCCAAGTTTGAATTAAAATTCAAACTTGATGCATTTTTGAACCCAACCAAAACAATTCTAAATGAGGTGAAATTTGGCGGGGGGAGGGGGGTCAAGGCATGGTGCTAGAATTTTGGGAAAAGGATGATCATTAAAGGAGGAGGTAGAGGTGCACTTGCCAAAGAAAGAAAAGAGGGGAAAAGGTGGTGATGAGTGAAGGGGGAAAGATGATGCTTGGATCCACAAAGAACATGCCACAATGCAAAATCTACAAGATGAAGATGCACATGATGAGGCCATGACGCAACAAGATGAACATGATATGAAATGCATGACATGAACAAAAAAACAAACCAAAGGCAAAAACCCAACCATGAATCTCATAACTTAAATCCGGAAATGGCACGAGTCGGAGTACAAATATGGTAAGTTACATCTGGGGTGTTACAACACTCCACCACTACGAAAGGATCTTGTCCCGAGATCTAGGACTGAAAGAACTCCGGATATTCGGAGCGGAGGTGGTCCTCGCATTCCCAGGTGGCTTCTCGGTCGGAATGATGTGACCACTTCACTTTCAGGAATTTGATAGACTTGTTGTGAGTCTTGCACTCAGTTTCTTCAAGAATAGCAACGGGATGCTCACGATAAAACATGTCTTCTTGGAGATCAATCTCTTCGAAGTTGATGGTGCGCTCAGGCGTCTTGAAGCACTTGCGAAGCTAAGACACGTGAAACACGTCGTGCAAATTCGCGAAGTTGGACGGAAGTTCAAGTTGATAGGCGAGGTTGCCTCTTTTGCCAATGATCTTGAAAGGACCCACGTATCTAGGGGCAAGCTTCCCTTTGATACTGAAGCGACGAGTACCTTTCATTGGAGAGACGTGGAGGTAGACATGGTCTCCGATCTCGAAAGCCAAATCACGGTGCTTGCTATCATAGTAACTCTTCTGACGCGATTGCGTGGCTTTGAGATTTTCACGGATGACTTTGCACATCTCTTCAGCTTCTGTGATTAAGTCATTGCCAAGAAGTTGGCGTTCACCAGTCTCTGACCAATTAAGAGGAGTACGGCACTTTCTGCCATAGAGAATCTCGAATGTGGCCTTGCCCAAACTTGCTTGGAAGTTGTTGTTGTAGGAGAACTCTTCATATGGGAGACAGTCTTCCCACTTCATACCGAAAGAAATGACACAAGCCCTGAGCATATCTTCAAGAATTTGATTGACTCGCTCGACTTGGCCACTAGTTTGAGGATGGAAGGCTATGCTGAAGCCAATGTTGGTGCCCATGGCCTTCTGGACCGAATCCTAGAACTTATAAGTAAAGATGCTTCCACGATCTGAAGATATCAACTGCGGAATGTCGTGCAAGGAGACAATACTGGAGGTATATAGCTCTACCAACTGAGCTGCTGTGATAGATTCTTTGATAGGAAGAAAATGAGCCACTTTAGTGAGCTTGTCGATGACAACAAAGATATCATCATTTCCATGTTTGGACTTGGGAAAACCAGTTACGAAGTCCATCTCAATATGGTCAAACTTCCATTCTGGAATGGCAAGAGGTTGGAGGAGACCAGCTGGCTGTTGGTGTTCTACTTTCACTCTTCTACAGACATCACATTCATTCACGAACTGAGCAATTGCTCGCTTCATTCAAGTCCACCAATAAGACTGCTTGAGGTCATGGTACATCTTTGTACTTCCAGGATGAATAGATAGGAGTGAATTGTGAGCCTCGTTCATAATGACTTTATGAAGGTCACCTTTAGCAACCACAATTCGATCCTCGAAGAAAAGAGTATCTTTGTCATCCAGGCGATAGCACTTGTACTTGGGTTGGCTCTTGGCAATCCCATTCTTCACCTTCTTCACCATGGCATCAAGAAGTTGTGCCTCATGAATCTGATCTTCCAAAGTAGGAGAGACTTGGAGGTTGGCAAGAAATCCTCGAGGAACAACTTGGAGTTTCAATTTGAAGAAAGCTTCACAAAGATCCGGTTGGAAGGGCTTGAGAATTATACTATTGCAGTAAGCCTTCCTGCTCAAAGCATCTGCAATGACATTGGCCTTGCCTGGAGTATATTCAATACTCGGATTATACTCTTGAATCATTTCGACCCAATGAGTATACCTGAGGTTGAGGTTGGGTTGAGTGAAGATGTACTTGAGGCTCTTATGATCAGTGAAGATGTCCACTTTCCTTCCCAACAAGAGATGTCTCCATGTTAACAGAGCATGGACAACTATCGCCAACTCGAGGTCGTGAGTGGGGTAGTTCTTTTTGTTGGGCTTCAACTAGTGAGAGGTATAGGCCACAACTTTCTTCTCTTGCATTAACACAGCACCGAGACCTTGCAAGGAGGCATCACAGAAAACTTTGAATGGTTTGGATTCATCAGGAGGGGTCAAAACAGGAGCTGTGACTAGCTTCTCTTTGAGGGTGTTGAAAGCAATGTCACATTCAGGCGTCCAGACATACTTCACATTCTTCTAGAGGAGGTTGGAAAGAGGCTTCGCGATCTTAGAGAAATTCTCCACAAATCTTCTACAATAGCTTGCTAGCCCAAGAAAGCTGCGGAGCTGCTTCACATTCTGAGGCGGTTCCCAATTCACAATTGCAGACACCTTCTCAGGATTAATAGCAATGCCCTTGGTGGAGATGATATGGCCAAGGTAGAGAACCTCATCGAGCCAAAACTCACACTTTGAAAACTTCGCATAGAATTGATGTTCTCTGAGTTTGTCCAGCACCAATCTCAAATGCTTGGCATGATCCTCCTTGTTCTTGGAAAAGACCAAAATATCATCGAGATACACCAAGACGAAATCATTTGTGTAAGGGTTGAAGATGAAGTTCATCATGCGAGAGAATGTTGGAGGAGCATTGACAAGGCCGAAAGACATGACAATGTATTCATAGGAACCAAAGCTTGTTCTGAATGTTGTCTTGGGGATATCTTGTTCACGAATGCGAATCTGATGATAGCCCATACGGAGGTCAAGCTTGGAGAATACATGGGCACCTTTGAGCTGCTCGAATAGCTCATTGATGTTGGGAAGTGGGTACTTGTTCTTTATGGTCTTCTTGTTCAATGGGCGGTAGTCGACACAAAGTCAGTCCATGCCATCCTTCTTCTTGACAAAAAGAACACCACAACCCCATGGGGAAGAACTTGGTCGGATCAGACCCATACGCTCTTGTTTATCGAGTTGTTTCTTCAGCTCCATCATGTAAGGACGTTTGCAAACAGGTTCCATGCCAGGCTCAAGATCGATGACGAATTCAACTGGCCGGTGAGGAGGCATTCCTGGAAGCTCTTCTAGAAAGACGTCTTGATATTCACAAACGATTGGAATCTGAGAGATGGCATTCAACTCTCCCTTCTCATTGAGAGAAAATAGCCGAATGGTTTCATCACGACCGGCGTAGATGATCACTTCCTCAGAAGAGTGTGTCAATTGAATTTCTCTGGCAACACAATCAAGCATAGCCTTGTGCTTAGAAAGCCAGTCCATGCCGATAATTAGATCAATATCCGAGTCACCAAGAACAATTGGAGATTCCAGAAATTTGTAGTCGCCCATTTCGATACCGACATTTGGAACAATCACACTAGAACTCAAACGCTTAGCCGGAGAAACAACTTGCAATGCTTTCGGTAATGCCTTAGTGTCAAATTTGTGCTCCGATGCAAATGGGAATGACATGAAAGAATGTGATGCACCAGTATCAAAAAGAACTTCAGCGGGAATGAAGTTGACTGGAAGGTTACCCATGATCACTTCTGAAGAGTCCTCTGCCTGAGCTGCGTTCATCATGTTGACCTTAGCATGCTTGGGATTATGCTTGACCACTGCATTGCTGGCAGACCTCACAGGAGGAGGAGGCGGAAGGCGCCTCTGGTTGAAGCATTTGTTTGCATAGTGCCCTTTCTGCTGACACTTGTTGCAAGTAACCTCTGAAAGTGGACGGTGATACGGAGCACTTGACCTTGGAGCTTGAGACAAAGCTTTGTTCTAATAGCCTGGTTGGGTGGGTGGGAAGATCCATTGCCACCTTTACTCTTCTGCTGATAACATTGACGAAACGGAGGAGGAGGAGGCAACCAGAACTTCTGTTGCTTAGCTGCCACTTGAGTTGAAGAAGAAGATGGAGTTGCATCCCTAACTCTCTTCTTAGAAGCATCGCACTTGATCTGAGCAGCTTCTTGCTTTAGTTCCATGTTGTAGAAATCATCATACTTGGTCGGCTCAAAAAGCACGAGAGCTAGTTGCAGATCTTCTCTGAGGCCACCTATGAATTGATAAATCATGCTCTTCTCGTCAGGGACGTCTTGTTTGGTGAAGCGAGCGAGCCTCTGAAACAGGATGTTGTATTGGTAAACAGACAAGCTGCCTTGCTTGAGATTGTGCAACTCCTCGCGCTTACTCTCAGCAACACTTTGTGGAATGTGGTGAGCTTTGAAGTCTCGGCGGAAATCATCCCAGGTAATCACACGACCTCCTCTGGAATCTTTGAATTGTTGATACCACTCAGCAGCTTGGTCTTTGAGTTGGAATGAAGCAAACTTGACAAAGTCCTCAGGCTTGACATTGCTACACTCAAAATGTTTGTAGATATCCATGAGCCAATCGTCAGCGTCTGTGGCCTCGACACAGTTACTGAAGGACTTCGGCTGGTTTGCGAGGAACTGATTGAGGGTAGCAAACTGAGCTTGATTGTTGCATTGGCCTTGATTTCCTTGGTTGCGCTCTTGCAAGAGTTGCATAAGCATCTGCGTGTTGGCGTTGGTGGCGGCCATGATAGCTTGCCATGCCTCCGGAGGTGGAGGTGGTGGCGGAGGTTCTGGATTCTGACGCGTTGGAGGAGCCATCCTGAAGAGGGTGACATCCGTTAGCATCTTGAAAGACATATATTTAAGCTGAATCACTGGATCGAATTTGCAACATATAGCCTTTACATTCGAACAAGAATGAACGAATTAATTCCAAAGTAAATGATCACACTTCCATAAATTGAGAGGCCACTTAAATAAAGGTAGATGAATAAAGCAACAAGGTACGGATATGAACAAATAATTGGTAAGGATAACCCAATCACAAACCAATTATCTGCGGGAAGAAATACTAGAGCTACAAGAATTCCCACCTATAAAACTGCCGAAACTTTATGGTTATGCAATCAGGTGTTGGGGTACAGGGGAAGCATAATATCTCACCCAAAAGTAGAAAATCCTACATCCAGCTCTATCCATCCTTCAACACATAAACAATAAACATTCGGAAATCATTTACCTCAACCTTCGAAAAGCATATGTTATATGAGTTATCGCAATACTCCCGAACTCCCGCCCCAGTACTGGGTGGCGTCGAGGTTATCTCACCAACAACTGCATAAAGGAGATTTTTTATGTCGGCCAACTCAGGTATCCAGAACTGCAATGATAAAATTGTGACGACAATACCTCGGAGCTCAACTCCCCGGGACACTGCCACAACCCCTAAATGCCAGGAGGCACCAAGAACAATGTTCTTGTCAAAAAACCATTGGAACGATTCCAAGATACCCGCGTGATACTAAAAAAATTCATGAAATTTGAGGAGAGAAGAGTCAAAACTCTACGTCAGGAGGCCTCACCAGAGCGATGAAGGGACTGAGGAGTAAAAGAATCCTATTCTCCGATATATATAATCCTATAAGACTCAAGACATTTTTCTAGACTCAACAACATCAGCGATTCGATCAAGCAGGGGGCTCCTAAGTCGGGGAAGGCTCTGATTACCAACTTGTAACACCCACGATACGGCTATATCTCCCATGTGTCGGAGCACAACTTAGAGGCATAACCGCATAGTAGGCATGTCGCAAGAGGGGTAATCTTTACACATCCCTTGTACTGAATACGAAGGGATCAAGAGTTGGCTTACAGTCGCCACTTCACACAATACATAAATATAGCATTACATCATCCAAAATACAATCAAGGTCCGACTACGGAACCAAATAAAGAAAGACAACCCCAAATGCTAGATCCCCGATCGCCCCAACTAGGCTCCTCTACTGATCGTCCAGAAAAGACACATAGTAACGTCCCGAATCCTCGTCAAACTCCCACTTGAGTTCGGTCACATCCCCTGCACTGGCATAATCGACACCTGCATCTGGCTTTGAAAGTAATCTGTGAGTCACGGGGACTCAGCAATCTCACACCCTCGCGATCAAGACTATTTAAGCTTATGTGTAGGAAAAGGTAGTGAGGTGGAGCTGCAGCAAGCACTAGCATATATGGTGGCTAACTTACCCAAATGAGAGTGAGAAGAGAAGAAAAGCACGGTCGATAAGCTATAATGTTCAAGAAGTGATCCTAAAGCTACTGATGTTCAAGCATAACACGAGGTCGTGTTCTCTTCCCAGACTGCGCCGAAAAGAGACCATCATGAGTACACACGCGGTTGATTCATTTTAATTAGATTAAGTGTCAAGTTTTCTACAACCGGACATTAACAAATTCCCATCTGCCCATAACCGCAGGCACGGCTTTCAAAAGTTCAAAACCCTGCAGGGGTGTCCCTACTTAGCCCATCACAGATAAACAAGTGGTAGGTAGTGTGACATAGCAATAGCATCGAGACAACTAGCAAGCAAAGATAGTAGTGGTATCCAAGATAATCGAACCATGAAGTAGATGACCGAATCCATGAAGTAGATGAACCAACATAGTCGAACTAATCTCAGAATCACAACATAACCGGAACTATCGAGAAGAATAAGAACCGGAAAGACGCAAACAACATGGTAAACCAACAAGCATAAACATGGCATGATACGCAACTAAGTATGATGCATGTCCGGTTAAAGATTCATGGCATGGCAAGTGCAACAAGCAATACTAAAAATTAAGTGGAGCTCAACATGCAACGAGTTCTCTCTCGTTTATGTAAAAGACGAGATTAAACGTTGGTTAACATGGGAAGAGGTGAGCCATAATAAAACTACCTATGTATGCAAGTTTAAATGAGGCCAGAACAACAAACAACAGTTCTGCAATCCTCATGTGCATATTTGGTCATGTTCTTCCCTAAATCATATTTTAAAGTTGTTGAACATCAAAATAAAGTGCACCAAGTTAATCTATTAATTTTTCTAAGCAAGGTACATATATGATTTATTTAATTCGGAGCTACGGTTATTTAGATAGGAAATAAACCATTTTAGCATGTCATTTATGCAATTCAAATGCAAACATCAATTTATACATTTTTAACATGGATGAAAGTTGCTTATTAAGAAACTAGATGAAATTTTAAGCATTTTACATATATGAAACATTTTAATCTGATGCACAGTTTGTGAGTAAGGATATGCATGAACATGAGGGACTTTTCTACCAATATATAAATCCTGGATAAAAGCTAAATTTGTCGAGAGGGAAAAACATGACATGGGCCGAAACTGGCTAGCCCAACAGTGCATAGGAGGGTTTGGGTGGCTGCTCACATCGGGCCTTGGCCCGACTGGTGGAGAGGCCTGGCAGGCCTGGCGCTGTTGGGCTGACCCGAGGGAAGTGGCTGTGGCCTGGCGACGCGGGGCCCATGCGAAAGGTCGAAGCGGTCAACGATACTACTGGCTCTGGCGGGTGCTCATCGTCTTCGACAGAGCATCGCAGCGGCGGCACTGGAGGTGGCCGAAGGAAGCGAATCTCGGCGGCGAGGTCCTCGAGACCCACTGGATTGAGTCGGAGGGCAGGCAGAGGTCGCGGGCGAGGAGGAACACCTGCTAGATGGCGCCATGGATACTGCCTGGGTTCCTATATAGAGAGAGAGGATGTGGACCATAGGAAGGAGGAGGAAGGACAGGGAGGAGGCCGGTCTTGGTGGTCTAGCGATCACCTGGTGGATGCGGGGGTGGTCCGATGGCGCCGGCATGGATCCTGGTTGAGGAGGCTGCAGCGGCTTCCGGGCAAGGGAAATCAAGGGTGACGGTCATGGCAACTTAGTTCCCTATTGAGACAGAGAGAGAGCATTGAGAAAAACGGGAGAGGAAACGAGGGGAAGGAAGAGAGGGACATAGAGGACGCAGGGGCGTGGTGCAGTTCCTGGCAGACGACTCACCAATGGCGTCGAACGGCGATGGTGAAAAGGGGCTTCGGGAGGAGCTCCTCTCCTCCTGAATCGGGACGAGGCACTGGGTGACAGGAGGTGGTCATTGACTGCGAGTGGAGGCCGAGAGGATCGGGTGCTACTGCACTGGGGCCTGCTGGTTCAGTCACCGGCGGGGATGAGCTGCTCGTGATCCCCTCGGGATCAAGCAGAGGAGCCTCTATTTGGCAGAATGGGTCGATCGGGAGGGATCCCGAGGAGGGAGGAGACAGTCGGATGGCTGCGGCGGAGGGATGGGACAAGTCTCCTAGGTTTTAGGGTTAGTCTAGATTAGGTATGAGGTTAATCTATATATAGGGAAAGGGGAGGTTTAGGGTAGATTTGAACCCTCTGATAGTAATCGTATGACCTAGAATAAATAGGTTAGGAAGTCCAAACAATGAACCGAAGATGTTTTAGGGATGTTTGGAGATGATCCGGACCAATCGGTAATGGTAGCCAGATATGGGTTCGGGGAAGTTTTCAGACACGCACGAGGTAGTCTGAGAGAGGTCGACAAAGATAAAGGGGCCTGACAAAAGGTCAACGAAGACGAGGAAGAAGCGGCAACTGGGAATGGCTAGGAGTTTTGTGAAAACATGCGGATGCAATGCATATGATGCCATGATGAAATGCAGCAAGAAAAATAAATCACATGGCGACAACAGAATAAATTGAAGGCTTCTAGAGTGTCGGTCTCGGGTCATTACATTGTTCAACGCGTTGCAACATATAATGGCAAAATCATACAAGCTACGCGCAAAGTTGATTGATTTTAGTGGAACTACACAAAAAGAACAACTGGTTTATTTACCACGAGGTGAGATGTCAATGTCTGAACTGATGGCAAACCCTGCCCATTCCTCAATCGTAGGCATTTGATATTTTGGAATGGTAAAACCATGTCAAAGCTTGCTCATCGATGTACACTAAGACACGCATTTGATATTTTGTGATAGAGGCAAAGGTGTCCCATCTTTTGATGAGATGCTGATTATCGTTTTGGAGGACTAGACTTTCAAGATCCGACTATGAACATGCGAGGACGTCGCGCCTGAGCAATCGCAAAACCAATTCCGAGAGGTTATTTACCATGCCAGAGCATGATCAACCTGACCACGAGGGTCTATTTCCTGCAAGAAAACAAAGAACAAGCAAGAAACTTAGATTGCAATCTAGATATTGCGAATATAAGATGAATGCTTTATTGATCAAGGTGTGGTTCTGTGACATCTTGGTTTGGTCGTTGAACACAAACGAAGTATCCGAAGTTACATCTATGGTGAAATTTTAATCTAAACAAAACGGAAAGTCTAAACAATGCTCTAAGGGCTGTATATATGGAGGAAGAGGGAGAATTTTGTGGCCCTTAGGGAAGGGGTCCGAAACCAACCCTATCTCTTGTTTCCCCACACATATGGACTCTAAAAATAGCCTATACTTATGTGGTTTGAAAGTACATGGGCCTGGCCAAATAATAACGAGACGCAGCACCTATAATAGCCTCTGGACGAAATTTGTGAAGTGGCATCTTGTAAATTTCGTCCAAGCCTTCATGCACTCATTACGCTGGCTTCAAAGTCCTGAAATCATCACTTGAAACTCAGTTCTTGTTTTCCTTGCGCACGCCATCATCTCCATCCTTGTTCTTGCTCCAATGTTCATCCTTCTCCAAGCTAGGCCCTTCATTTGTAAGCAAAACAAATGTATCCAATTTAGGTAGCTTCATATTCGCATGAACATTAGAATCATTACCAAGAAAGGAAAGTACCTGGTAATTTAATTGGCGTGCGCGAGCTCTAGTAATTGGTCCAGTATGTATAGCAACAGGGGTTGTGGGTGTAGCAGTGGTATTGGTGTCCTCATCATCCTCCCCTTCTTGAAATGAAGTTGTCCTCGATGGAAGCTCATCTTCCTCACCCAAATAAGGCTTCAAATCTGCAATCTTAAAAGTGGGACTAACCCCAAAATTTGCAGGCAGCTCAAGTTTATATGAATTACATTTATTTTCTCTAATGCCTTAAAAGGACCATCAGTACGTGACATTAGCTTTGATTTGCGCAAATCAGGAAATCTATCCTTACGCAAATGTAACCAAACAAGATCTCCAGGCGCAAACACAACATGTTTTCTACCCTTATCTCCAGCAAGTTTATATTTAGAATTCATACGCTCAATGTTTTCGTCAGTTAATTCATGCATTTTTAAAATCAAGCCAGCCAGTTGTCTAGCATCAAAATTAACCTTCTCCAAAGATGGAAGAGGCAACAAATCAATAGGTGCACGAGGTAGGAAACCATACACAATTTCAAAAGGGCACATCTTACTAGTAGAATGCAATGAATGATTATAAGCAAATTCAATATGAGGAAAGCTTTATTCCCACATTTTATTATTATTCTTCAAAATAGATTGCGTACATAAGCTTGCAAAGATTTTACTAACCAATGCAGTAATAGACGTGCAATCATGTGTTTATGTTTTTATAACATTTCTTCGTCTAGCCCAACATGATATTTTCACCCAACCCAGCAAATCCACGGATTTCGAGAAAAATGCAAATGGGCTTTAAATTCTACCATATATATGAACAGGCTGCATAGATGCTACATCATTGTTTCACCCAGCCCACCAAATGGACTAAAAAACAAATGGACTGCGTTGGATTTACATCCAAAGGCCGGCATTCTTCATCAATCTCTCCTCTTCTTCCCCCAGCGCTGCCGAGACCGCCTGCTCCAGCGAAACGCTACCCCGCCGACGGCCAGGCCATCCCTCCACTCCGCACCTCCTGTTATTATTTGCTGGGTGTAGGCCCACCCCGCACCCAAACCAGTCAAGTTTCCCACTCCTCTCCGTCTGTGACTCCACTACCGCGTCTTCCCCATCTCTGGGTCGTTCTAGTCTAGGGCCTCGCCGTCGTCCACCACCTCGCTGTGCTCGGTGCGGCGTGGTCAACAAACGAGAGTCATCGGAAGAGGACTGTACGTGGAGAGCCTGATGGCTGGGACCCACGAGGTCCATGGTCACATGCAAGGAAAGTTCCTCCTTATTAAGCTGTTTCCTCCCCCTGACAGTTGGGACCCACCGGCTATATCTTCGCACGGAAGGAAGTGCCTCCTTGCTATGCGAAAAAAACCATTCCTCCCGATCACAGCTGGGACCCGGAAGATTTGGTGGCTGACTTGTGGGCCTACTAAGCAGGCGTGTATGCAGGGCTTTGTGAACTTATTCAACAAATGATTCTAGCAGCTGGACCGTTGGATGTTAGTCCAACAGCCATGCTCCTTCTTCAACCTTTGTTCTTTCTCATGTCTCCCATGGGCGGCAGTGCTGCCGCGCACCCAAACTAGTCAAGTTTCCCACTCCTCTCCATCTTCGACTCCACTGCTGCGTCTTCCCCATCTCCAGGTCATTCCAGTCTGGGGCCTTGCCGTCGTCCACCGGCCTTGGTGCGCTCGGCATGGTGTGGTCAACGTGGTCAACAACCGAGAGTCATCGGAAGATGACTATACGTGATAGGATGACAGTGGGGACGCACCACACCCCTGGACGCATGCATGCAACGGCATCCTTTTTACCCTGAAAAATAATGTTTTCTCCCCCTGACTACTGGGACCCACCAGCTACATCTTTGCACACAAGGAAGTGCGTCCTTATTACGAGCAAAAAAAATACCCCCCCTCACAGCTGGGACCCAGCAGCTATATCTTCGCACGCAAGGAAGTGGGCCCTTATCCTCCCTAACAGCTGGGACCCACCCGGTCGAACCATACGTACCATTGTCTGTCTTTTCAGAATGTGTATGTACATACTGGTCGATCGGTCTCTCTGCAAGTATGAACCGTGGCCGAGTAAGTAGCGGCACATGTCATAGTAGAGCCCCCCACTTAGCAGTTCAGGTTGAACTGTCTAAAGCGTGTACACATACATACAGCCACACACCAAAAAATACGGCCACGTACATACATATGGGCGGGGTCTCGAATGCCTACTTGCTCATACGTACGGCCAGGGCTCGTGTACATGGCTAGGTCGTAACAGAGAAACTGCGTTGTCGTCGTGTTCATGGGGAGGCAATGGAATGCGTCGTGTTCATCAGGAGGCAACGGAATGCGTGTTGTTCATTGGGAGCCAACCGGCTTGGACGGAACAACCGGTGGAAACGAGGCCTGGCATACCGCAGAATGGAGGAAACGACCATGTGTTCGACCGGCCACGGTCAAAACGGGATCCTGTTCATCGGGAGGGGTCCGGCCTACCGTAAAACAGAGGAAACAGACTTCTCTTCGACTTCCTACGATGGAAACGGGGTCCTGATGATCGTGAGGGGTGTGGCGTACCGCAAAACAGATGAAACGAACTTGTGTTGGAGCGCTACGGTCGAAATGGGGGTCCTGTTCATCGGGAGGGGTGTGGCGTACCGCAAAACGGGACTCCACGGGATACTGTTCATCTCCACCTTTGACTGCCTCCACGGGCTACTGTTCATCCACCGTCGACCTCGTCTAGCCTCCACCTACGACTGTTCATCCATGGGCTCCTGTTCATCCAGCCTCCACCGCACGCTCCTCCATCGGCTACTGTTCAACCAGCCCTCTCCATGGGGTCCTGTTCAACCACCCCTCCACGGGCTACTATTCATCTAGCCCTCCACCGGCTATTGTTTAACCAGCCCTCCATGGGGTCCTGTTCATCCACCCCTCCACGGGGTCGTGTTCATCCACCCCCAATTGGCTCGATCGGGGTCCTGTTAATCAAGCGGAAACACCACGGGGTCTTGTTCATCCACCCCCCTCCACCGGGAACTGTTCATACAAACTCCCCCCCCCCCCCACAACAACGCTCACTGTTCATCCAAAAGTAGCATCAATCGACTTCAGTTAGTAGAAGTAGCGAAGGAATCACTCAGGTTCAGTTAATAGCAAGGGATCGATCGATCGCTCGGGTTCAGTAATGCGTATCCTGCAGTGCAATCGCTCGGGTTCAATTAGAGCCCAACGCCTCGCTCGGGTTCAGTTAGAGGGCAACGCCTCACATACACGCGCGTACGTACAATAGAAACGAGCATCGCTCGGCCCCCGACCGCCCACCGTAATCGGGAACTCCCCTGATATTTTCCTCGCCCTTGCTTCTACCATGGTTTTTTCCGTCATGGACGGCCCAAAGAATGTCATGCAGCTGCATCTCCGGTCCGCCCAGGACGAAAAGCCCATTTTCTGTCATGATTTTTTGTGATAGAACTAGGACCCCACCACATCTATGATGATACTGGGTTTGTCACAATTATCGTCATAGAAGTGTCATAAGTATGACAGAAAAAAATTTCGTTCGGACCAAAATGTCACAGATGTGTCTTTTTTTTGTAGTGACTATGGCCAGCCTTATAGTGGGGAGTATCATATACTATAGTATCATGCATATGATACTAGTGTATGATACTATGTACGTGCCTTCATACTTCATATACTATCATAGAGTAGTATCATAGATGACCGTATTTACGGCCATGCATGACACAAAGTAGTATAACATATTTATTATGTTATGGTATCTACCTATGTTACTTCTTTGCCAGATCATCATATTTTCTATTCCCGGGTGCATGATACCGGCTATGATATCCCCCACTATGGCCACCCTATGGCTCGTCGTAATGGGAGTATCATAAGTGGTATCATGCATGCAAACTAGACTTTTTGGATGATGTAGTGTGATACGTCTCCAACATATCTATAATTTATGAAGTATTCATGCTGTTTTATTATCATTCTAGGATGTTTTCAAATCATTTTGTAGCAACTTTATATCATTATTTGGGGCTAACCTATTGACCCAGTGCCCAGTGTCAGTTGTTATTTTTTGCTTGTATTTTACATTGCAGGAAATCAATATCAAACGGAGTCCAAACACCGCGAAACTTTTGGGAGATTTTTTATGGACCAAGACACCCAGGATGGGCCATAGAAGCACCTGGGGGTGCCCCGAGGGGGGCACAACCCACCAGGGCGCGCCTGGGCCCCCAGGCGCACCCAGGTGGGTTGTTCCCACCTCAGTGGCCTCCTGCCCCCCTTTTTACCCTATAAATTCCGAAAAATTCCAGAAACCCTTGGGGTTAACCTAGATCAGAAGTTCCGCCACCGCAGGCCTATGTAGCCACCGAAAACAAATCTAGACCCTTTTCGGGACCCTGTTGGAGGGGGGAATCATCACCGGTGTCCATCTTCATCATCCCGGCGGCCACCACAATGAGGAGGGAGTAGTCCACCCTCGGGGCTGAGGGTTTGTAACAGTAGCTATGTGTTTAATCTCTCTATCTTGTGTTCTTGAGATGTCACGATCTTGATGTATCGCGGGCTTTGTTAATATAGTTGGATCATATGGTGTTTTCCCCTCTCTATATTGTTATGACGAATTGAGTTTTTCCCTTTGAGATTTTGTTGTTATCGAATTGAATACTTCTATGGATTTGAGAACACTTGACATATGTCTTGCAATTGAATACTCATGGTGACAATGGGGTATCGTATTGATTCACTTGATATATGTTTTGGCACTCAACTCGCGGATTCCCGTGGTGACATTGGGGTAATCTACGCATAGGGGTTGATGCACGTTCTTGTCTTCGTTTCTCTGGTAGAAATCTTGGGGCACTCTTTGAAGTTCTTTGTGTTGGATTGAATATTCTGAATCTTAATTTGCTTTGGTGTTGTTTTAGTACGAACTCTTGGTTAGATCGATCGGAAAGAATAGCTTCGTGTTATTTTAGTACAAACTCTAGGATAGATTGATTGGAAGGAATAGCTTTGAGGTGGTTTCGTACCCTACAAACAATTCCGTATTATGTTCTCTGCTAGATAGGAAACTTTGGAGTGATTCTTCGTTGCACATTGATGGATGGCTATATGATCCAATTATATTAGCAATGTCGTGAGATTGCACTAGTGAAAGTATGGACCCTAGGCCATGTTTTTAAAAATTGCAATACCGTTTTTGTGCACGTTTACTATTTGCTACCTTGCTGTTTCTATTTATTCAGATTATAAAAATATATTTCTACCATCAATATTATACTTTTATCATCATCGCTTCGCCGAACTAGTGCACCTATACAATTTTCCATTGTATTGGGTGTGTTGGGGACACAAAAAATTTCTTGTATTTGGTTGTAGGGTCGTTTGAGAGAGACCATCTTCATCCTACACCTCTCACGGATTGATAAACCTTAGGTCATCCACTTCAGGGAAAATTTCTACTGTCCTACAAAACTCTGCACTTGGAGGCCCAACACGTGTCTACAAGAATGAAGTTGCATAGTAGACATCAATCTCTTTTCTGGCGCCATTGTCGGGGAGGTGAGTGCATGAAGGTATATATTTAGATCTTGCAATCGAATCTTTTAGTTTCTTGTTTTATCAGTAGTTTGGTTATAAAAAGAAAACTACAAAAAAATGGGATTGAGGTTGCATGATATTATTGATCATCTTTATGATATCTTTCTTGAAAATGATGGTTTGGAAAATTGTGCTCAATTGTTAGAAGAAGAAATCAATAAAATGTTTGGCACAAAATATTTGAATAATGAGCATGATTGCAATGTTGTTAGTATGAATTCTTAGAATATCCATGATTCTAGTGATATGCAAAGCCATAAGCTTGGGGATGCTATTTTTGATGAAGATGATATTTTTAGTCCCCCAAGATTTGATGTGCAAATTTGTTATAATGATAGCATGCCTCCTATTTATGATTATTATATTGATGGAAGTGGATTTGGAGAGGTCATTAAATATTTTGTGATGAATCCACTATTTTGGAAGAGGTTTCAATTGATTGTGACAATAAAGTTGCTATCTAATATGATTATGGTGATGACATATATGTATTAGGGAATAATTATAAGCATGAAACTTGTCATCGTGATTCTTATTTTCAATCCCATGATGGTTATTTTGTTGAGTTTGCTCCCGCTACTATTCATGAGAATAATTTTGCTTATATGGAGATTAATTAATTTTCCATGCTTGTAGGTCATGAAAATAATGCTTTATGTGATAGTTATATTCTTAAATTCATTAATGATGCTACTGAAAATTACTATGAGGGGGGAACTTATGCTTCTACACATCTCAATAATATCAAGTTTCCTCTCTTTATGTTGAAAGTTTTGAAGTTTCACTTGTTTTGCCTTCCTATGCTAGTTGATTCTTGGTCCCATAAATTGTTTGCCCACAAAATACCTAAGCATAGGATGTGGTTTATACTTAAATGTGCTTGCCATGTGATTCATGATGCTCTCTTTATGTTTCAATTCTTACCTTTTATGCGAGCATCATTGAAACCATCATGCCTAGCAAAAATGCATTAAAGAAAAGTGCTTGTTGGGAGACAACCCGACACTTCTACATACTGTTTTTGTATGTTCACATGATTAGGCTACTATAGTAATCATGTTTTATTGCTTTTCTTTCAATAAAGTGCCAAGTAAGACCTTTGGGATGGCTTACGGTGATAGTTGAATTGATCTTACTGAAAAACATAAACTTTTGTGCTCAGGAAAACAATTCTCATTTTTAAAAATGATAAAATGCTAATTCTTTCTGAATAAGATTAATAGACAAATTACCTAGGCTTTCCTAATTTTTTAGAATTTTTGGAGTAGCAGAAATATGGTTGGAGTATAGATTACTACAAACTATTCTGTTTTTGATAGATTCTGTTTTCAATGCATAGTTTGCTTGTTTTTTAGTTTCCATGGCTTATATTGCTCAATAAAAATTGTGGACATGATACTCTATAGTAGGAATTTTGTGAGAAAAATTATGAATCTTGTCTTTGACAGTACCAAAAGTGAAGTGGCTTGCTTTTTATCATACTAACCTATCTCATAAAGTTCCGTTAAGTTTTGTGTGATTGAAGTTTTCAAGTTTTGGATGAGATGTCGATATGAGGAGAATAAGGAGTGACAAGACCCTAATCTTGCGGATGCCCAAGGCACCCCAAGGTAATATTCAAGGAAGATCCAAGCAACTAAGCTTGGGGATGCCCCGGAAGGCATCCCCTCTTTCGTCTCCAACATTATCGGTAACCTCACTTGGAGCTATGTTTTCATTGGTCACATGATATGTGTTTTTCTTGGAGCGTCATTTTATTTTGTTAGGATTTGCTTACTGTTATTTATAATAATGTTTTGCATCTTTTATTTCAATAAAAGTGGCAATGATAGCCTTTGCCATGCTTAGTTTGCAAGTACACATGTTGCAGTTTGAAAACAGAAAGTTTACCACTATTGCAAAAATTCCCTAGAAAAGTAAGAATGCGATAAAATGTTGAAACATTTTGAAAAATGAGCTCTGATAAATTTTCTACTGTGTGGAAAATTTTCGTAACTTTTGGAGTTAGGGACGTATTGATACCCTTGCATTCTTTACAGACTGTACTGTTTTGGCAGATTGCTGTTATATTTGCATTGTTTGCATATGTTTGCTTGTTTAATGATTCTATTTGAGGATAGGAGTATTAAATATGCAGAGGCATTTAGTGTGCAATGTGGAATAATAATTTTAGTGATTTGATACAGTAGAGAGTGATAAGGTTTTTGCATTGGTTTATACTAACTTATCTCACGAGTTCTTGTTTAGTTTTGTGTGGATGAAGCTTTTGAGAATTAGGAAAACCGTGATATGAGAAGAATTAAGGAGACACAAAATCTCAAGCTTGGGGATGCCCAAGGAACCCGAAGATAATATTTCAAGAAGTCTCAAGCATCTAAGCTTGAGGATGCCTCGATAGGCATCACACCTTTCCTTTTCAACAATTGTCGGTTAGTATCGGTTGAGCCTAAGTTTTTGCTTCTTCACATGAGTTGTGCTATTCTTAGAATGTCATTTTGTTTGTTTTGCTTTCTGTTTTACTAAAATTCTTAGATCTGATTTTTTTAAATAAAATAGAGTCCTCAAATAGTTTCCAAGGAGGCTAGGTAAGCGGCATTCACATCCCGTCAACGAAGCTCTTTTCTATGGAATTGCTCTAGTGCTTCACTTATATCTTTTTGAGCATGGTGTGCTTTAGTATCTTCGAAGAAATCCTCTCTTGCTTCACTTAAATTAATTTGAGAGAAAAAATATTATGCTCATGATCTTCATTTATATCTTATTGGAGTACTCTTGTAGCTTGTCATTTACTCTTGAACTTCACTTATATCCTATGAGTAAATTGTTGAATAAATTGAATGTCATGAAGTTGAAATCATATCATGCCTAGTGGTAGCTTCACATGGATTTAGAAAGTGAAATCTTTTGAGGCTTGACAATCACAATATTGATCATACAAGCAATTCATGAATAATTAGTATAATGAAGAGAACTTTCACATGCAAATAAACTATCTTGGAAATCTTTTGTGATTGTGAGCCCCCATCAAAATATTATATACCAAAATTTTTGATGTTGGACAAGGAATAAAATGTAATGGTTTATGTGCGTTCATATTCACATAGAAGTTATATTGTCATAGATCCTTCAACGTGTGGTGCTTACCCCCCATCTTTGCTTGCCAAAAATTCCACACCAAGTAGAGATACTACTTGTGCATCTAAAAACCCTTAAAACCAAATCTTATCTTCAAGAGTCCACCATACCTACCTAAGGATTGAGCAAGATCCTTCAAGTAAGTTGTCATCTATGCAATAAGGCAATAAAAATTGCTTATAAAAGTGTGAGATCATTTACCGTAAGAGAAAATTTAGCGTTGTACGAACTTGTGATGGTGAAGAATAAAAGTGACAAACTGCATAATAAAGCTTGCCATCACAAGAGGCAATACAACGTGACGTTCTTTTGCACTAAGGGGTTGAGCATACAAACAAATAAGCGCATGGAAACCTCTGCTTCCCTCTATGAAGGGCCTATCTTTTACTTTTATGTATTTACTTTTATGCAAAGAGTCAAAGTTCTTCTCTCTATTCCTTTTTTATTTTTCTCTTCTGGCAAGCATCATCTGGTGACGAAAGATCTAGGCACATATATCCAGTTGGATATGGGTAGCATGAGTTATTATTGTTGACATCACCCTTGAGGTGAATACGTTGGGAGGCGAAATTATAAGCCCCTATCTTTCTATGTGTCCGGTTGAAACGTTTTGCTCATGTGTATGTGGTGAGTGTTAGCAATCATAGAAGACTATATGATGGTTGAGTATGTGGAGCTCTTACTTAAAATCTGTAGAATAAGTTGAATTACAATTGCTTGGTGACTGAGAACATAGGTTGTTGAGCTTCAAGAGAGTTCATTGTTTGAACCTTAACATGTGAATTGGTTGCTACTTTAACATGAGAAGTTTCATAAGAAAGAATTGTTGTTATGGTGCGAGGAAAAGTGATTGAAATTATCATTGATCAAACATATGCACTTTGCTAGCATTCACACTTCATAAATTATTTCTTTTATCATTTACCTACTCGAGGAAGAGTAGGAATTAAGCTTGGGGATGCTGATATGTCTCCAACGTATCTATAATTTATGAAGTATTCATGTTGTTTTATTATCATTCTTGGATGTTTTAGAATCATTTTATAGCAACTTTATATCATTTTTTGGGACTAACCATTGACCCAGTGCCCAAGGCCAGTTGTTGTTTTTTTGCTTTTTTACATCGCAGGAAATCAATATAAATGGAGATCAAACACCGCGAATTTTGTTTAGAGATTTTTATGGACAAAGACACCCAGGATGGGCCAGAGAAGCACCCAGTACGGAGCCTAGGCCTTGTTTTTAAGCATTGCAATACCATTTTTGTGCCCGTTTACTATTTGCTACCTTGGTGTTTTTATTTATTCAGATTATAAAAAAATATTTCTACCATCAATATTACACTTTTATCATCATCTCTTCACTGAACTAGTGCACTATACATTTGCCATTGTATTGGGTGTGTTGGGAACACAAGAAATTTCTTGTATTTGGTTGCAGGGTCATTTGAGAGAGACCTTCTTCATCCTACACCTCTCATGGATTGATAAACCTTAGGTCATCCACTTGAGGGAAAATTGCTATTGTCCTACAGAACTCTGCGCTTGGAGGCCCAACACGTGTCTACAAGAATAAAGTTGCGTAGTAGACATCATAGTGGCACACAGTTAAATGAGGAAAGAGAGGGTGTGGTATCATATCATGATACCGTATCATATTAAATGTTGTACTACTTTGTGTCAGGCATGGAAATTAATAAGGCAACCTAAGATACTAACTTATGATACTATGCGCGTGTTACGGAGGTAGTATCATATAGTATAGTATTAGATGCATGATACTAGTATATGATAAGGCTGGTTGTAAGACTATACCCATAGTGGGAGTAACATAGGTGGTAACATCACACTTCTCTAGGAAAAACAGATGATGTGGTAAGTAATTAATGAGGAAAGAGAGTCATGTGGTAACATAGCTAGTTACTGTAACATCACACATACCAAGACAAGACGAGTCTACAACCTAATAAATGAAGTGTTGCATGACACCACACATATGTTACTCCCCGCTATATAGGTAGTAACATAGACTAGTAACATATGCATATTACTAGTCTAAGTTACTATACCCATTGTGACTAGTCTAAGGCCCCTCCCAATGCTCCACCTTGTAGTACAGGTGCTAGGGCTGCTATGTAGGCAAAACATCTGATGTGGCAAGGTAATTAAGAGGAGAGAGATGAGTGTGGTGACCCCAGGAAGAAACAAATGCCAAGCGTGATAACCTAGGAAAAACACTTAAATGGAAGAATCCAACCAATGCATGAAGAACTTTAGTTGCAAAATCATTAAATGAAGGATACTTAGCACCAACAAGTTAAGCACCTATGCATTGGGGTCTTTAGTTGCTAAAGTATTTAATATGCTTAGCACGTCATGTAAGCACTAGTGCATTGGAAGCAACCTAATGGAGAGTATCATATAATAGTATCATGCATATGATACTAGTATGTGATATACTACCATTACTAGGGAAAATATTATACACAGAACTTTAGCAGTAGCACTTGTTAAAAAAGGGCGCTAGTGCTATATAGCAATAGCCTGTGCAGGATAACCGCACTAAAGGTACAAATGTAGCAGCAGCGCGTCTCCCTATAATAGCGCTACTACCAAAATTCCCACTACTAAGCCGATAGGCTACACATAGTATTAGCGGTCTTATAAAAACCGCGCTACCGCTAAGACTATTGTAGCAGCGCGTTTACTGTGAAAGGCGCTACTGCTAATGAAAAGAAAATAAAATGAAAACCAAATAGAAAAGTAAATAAAAATGAAAGAAATAGAAAAAGGAGAAAGGAAAAAAAATAAAATGTAAAGAAAAATAAATGAAAAAGGAAAAAAGGAGAAAGGCATAGTAGTAGCCTCTGTTCATAAGAGGCGCTATAGATAATATAGTAGCAGCGCGGTTTTTAAACCCCCGCTATAGAAAGAGAAAAGGAAAGGAAAATACATAGCGATAACAGTAGCGCGTTTAGTAAAAATCGCTATAGCTAACTTAGCTATAGTGCGTTTTCACTAAACGCGCTACCGCTAAGTTTGACTTAACCCAAAAGTGGTTTCCCTCCCCCTGGCCACCACTTCTACTCCAAATCCCTCGCCCCACTTCGCCGCCGTCTCCCGAATTTGCCGTCTCCCACTTCGCCGCCGTCTCCTGCCGACGTCGATGCCCCCGGAGCCACCAGAGCCGCGCGCCGTCGATGCCACAGGAGCCTCCCCCAATGCCACCGGAGCTGCGCGACCTCATCAACGCCACCGAGGCCGCCCTCGGCGCTACCGGGGCCACCCTCGACGCCCCTGCCTCCCTCGCCACAACTGCTTCCCTCGGCGTCACCGGAGACGCCCGTGCCTCCCTCGCCACCATCGGAGCCATCCTCTGTTAGCCCCTACCTATCCTCTCTCTCTCATGCATAGCACAAATATTGGACAGAGAACTAGCTAGCTAGGTTAACTAGTTTAGTAAGGTTAATTATCTAGGCTAGTGCAAAATTTTAGTTAGGGCTTTGACAAAGAACTAGTTAGGTTAACTAGTTTAATTAGGTTAATTATCTAGGTTAGTGAAAAAATTATTTAGGGCTTTGACAGAGAACTAGCTGGGTTAACTAGTTTAATTAGGTTAATTATCTAGGTAAACTAGGTTAACTAGCTAGGTTAACTAACTAGGTTAAATAGGTAGGTTAATTAGGTTCGTTAGGTTAACAAGCTAGATTAGAGGGAAAAATTATTTTACAACATTAGGTCAGCAGGGTTAGAGAAATGGAGTTCCTTTGATATTTAATTGGGTTCTGTCCTAGGCAGAGAAGGGTTAGAGAAAATAATGTGTGTGTGTGTGTGAGAGAGAGAGAGGAATAGCTAGAACATAATTTGGGTTCTGTCCTAGGCAGGGAAGTGTTTAGTGAGGTCATTTTGCAAAGGTTTTGATTTTTGAAAAAGACCACTATTTTTCTAGGAAAAGAATTTAGGCAAGTTTTATTTTAAAGATGATCCCTTCCTAGACTTCTACTGTTGATTATATCTTTTCATTGAAGTGCTCATGTTATATCTTTTCATTGAAGTGGTTCGATTGTCCCCAAGTGGCCTTTTCTTCTTTCCAGGAAATGAAGTCGAGTGGCCTACATTTTGCCGGAATGTTGATTCATTTCCGTTCTGGAAAATTTCAGGTGCTCGATTTGTCCACTTTTTAGCAAAGGTCATGCCGAAATTTTTCGTGAATTTCGACATGACTTGTGCTACAAACTAGGACATATCGAGTATCCGAGATTTGCCGCACCAGGAAGGAGTCAATGTTCCTGGAAAACATAGGCATTTTTATGTCATTATTCATTTTATTAGGTCTAGAATTAATTGACTAGATTTAATCGTAGGAAACATGGCTAGCAAAGATGAAGGATAGGGTTCTAGTGATTGCGACGATGTCTACCGGGCGGCAGACGAATTTTTGTACCTTGTCGATGATCAACGGTTGTTCTTGCTGGGTCCACCTGTCGCATCGGAGACTGAGACCGACATCAAGACCGACGCTGGGACTGAGACCGATGTCGAGACTAGCGGAGCTAGTATGGAACCGAAAGCAAAGAAGCAACAGCGCCCAAACCAGCTCATGACTACTTAACCGGTGGTCACGGAGGTGGACAACGGCATTTTTGAGCCAAAAGAGCTCATGGAAGCGCACGCGTGGTACGGCAATCAAATGGCTGCATCGTACGGACAACCGTCACCATCAATGATGAGAAACTAAAGAAGATGGATAATATGAGGCCCTCCCTCCTAAAGAAGGTACACTAGATATTCTTGTTCCCGGGCTGGGATGAAAAGGAATATAAAAATCCAGATAAAGACCCGGCAATGAAGAAGATAAACAAACACACCATGACCAAGTTTAGCGATGCATTGGCCGCCTAGAAAGCAAGGGTGAAACAACGGATCATCAAGAAAAAGGAACCCTACTCCGAGATTGTAAAGGATAATCCGACAATCATGGAAGAGCAGTTTCAAATAGTCAAGGTGGCTTGCGAGGCCGAAGCTGCCAAAGAAAAGTCGATGTACATGAAGGGCTTCAACAGAGGAACATGGGGTGCCACCACCTCGGAATCCATGGTTAAGGCAGGAAGAGGTCCATATGGGCCATGGAGGACGCGGAATGCGAAAGTCTAGGCATCCCAGCCCCCTCGGCGGACTTCACCGCCCCGAAGGAGCGTGACGTCCTCATGGCCCGGTACCATTGGGACCCAGTCAAGAAGGTTTTTGAGACAGACCCGGTCATGATGGAATTCATGCGACTGCTATTAATTTTAGTTTCTGATCAAGTCGACTGCACGTTTAGTCATATTTGTAAATGATCCTTGTTCCTTTTGCAGAGAGAGCAGCACAGGATTGCAGCCAAAAGTGACTCGCCGTCTGAGGCGTTGGCGAGGCCCAAGTGGGACACCCCATTCAACGGGGCGTTGAACATATTGAAACGACTCCTGGTGGACACTCGGTCATGGTATGGACGCGTGCACGGTGAGGGAGTCCTGGACTAAGGGGTCCTCGGGCGTCCGGCCTGTTAGCCATGGGCCGGACTGATGGGTTGTGAAGATACGAAGACCAAAGACTGCACCCGTGTTCGGATGGGACTCTCCTCGGCGTGGAAGGCAAGCTTGGTGATCAAATATGAAGATTCCTTCCTCTGTAACCAACCTTGTACAACCCTAGTCCCCTCCGGTGTCTATATAAACCGGAGGGCTTAGTCCCGATAGGGCAACAATCATTACCGTAGTCATACATGCTAGGCTTTTAGGGTTTAGCCATCTCGATCTCATGGTAGATCAACTCTTGTAATATTCATATTCATCAAGATCAATCAAGTAGGACATATGGTATTACCTCCATAGAGAGGGCCCGAACCTGGATAAACATCGTGTCCCCTCTCTCCTGTTACCATCAACCTTAGACGGACAGTTCGGGACCCCCTACCCGAGATCCGCCGGTTTTGGTGCTTTCATTTAGAGTTCCACCGTGCCGTCCTCAAAAGGTTTGATGACTCCTTCAATCATCTATAACGGCGCTGTCCAAGGGGAGGTCTTCCTCCCCAGACAGATCTTCATGTTCGGCGGCTTCGCACTGCGGGCCAACTCGCTTGGCCATCTGGAGCAGATCGACAGCTATGCCCCTGGCCATCAGGTCAAATTTGGGAGCTTGAACTACGTGGTGGATATCCACGGAGACTTGATCTTCGAACGATTTGATACCATGGCAATCGCTCCCCGTCACCTTGATGAACATGACTTAGATCTCTCGTCGGGCCATACCCAGGAAATTGCACCTGTAACCGCTCTGGCCTTAGATCTGGAGCAGGTCGCGCCATCCGAGGACAGGAAGCTTAACCCCTCCACTGAAGCCGCAGACTCCATGGTGTTGGAGCCGCACACAGACCTAACCTCCGGTAATGCCTGTGTGACCGGAACCTCCGGCTCATTTCCGGTTAAAAGTTCCAAACTATGTGCGTCCGCGCATGTCGAGCATGATCGGTTATCGATCGCCGAATTCAGCGCCGCAGACATGTTCCGGCACTCACCATTGGGCGTTGTGCTGAATTCATTAAAAAATCTATCCTTAGCGGGGGATTCACAGCCGAACTATATCCGGATCGAACTAGAAGCTGATGACAGGGAATTTCGCTACCCACACGCCACCCACTTCATAGCCACTATCAAAGACTTAACTGACATGCTCGATTACGGCTCCGACGACATCGACGGTATGGACGACGATGCCAGAGAAGAAGAGGCCCAGGACCCGCCGTTCACCGGACGCTGGACGGCCACTTCCTAGTACGATGTATACATGGTGGATGCACCAAAGGAGAACAGCGGCGATGACAAATAAGATCCAGGTGAGGATAAACCTTCTGAGATACAATCAAAACACAGGCGTCAGCGGCGCCGCTCTAAGTCACGCCGTAGTAAAGATAGCAACACCGACACAGGAGAAGATAACACTCCGAAAGGTGCCGAAGACAACGAAGACCCCGTTGACGCAGCTACCGAACAGGATGAATGGGAAGATGCGCAGGTTAGCCCTGG
The DNA here is from genome assembly GCF_056163025.1 of Triticum urartu. Lineage (NCBI taxonomy): Eukaryota > Viridiplantae > Streptophyta > Magnoliopsida > Poales > Poaceae > Triticum > Triticum urartu. Next base: position 265,819,327 of record NC_141876.1, read on the forward strand.
TAAACAGGCCACACACGAGTACTCGGAGGACAGTAATTATCTCCCGCTCTCCGAGGATGAGGCGAGCCTCGGCACCGAGGATTTCATCGTTCCTGAGGAACCTCTTGAGCAGGAGTGCTTCAAGTGCCAGCTAATAGCCACTGCAAGGAGCCTGAAAAAGAAGCAGCAGCAGCTTCAAGCTGACCATGATGTGCTCAATGATAAATGGACTGACGTCCTAGAAGCCTAAGAATACGGCCTCAAGAGCCTGGCCAAAAGCTACCCAAACCGCAAATTACTACCTTAGTTTCATGATGTGGCGCCGGAACACATACCACCATCGCGCAATGCGGCTGACCGACGACCACGTGGCCGGGACAAAGCGCCAACCCAAGCCGAACACCAGCCCGCCCCACCTCATTGCAAAGGCAGAGGTAAATCAGCTCACGGTCATACATATGACCTTCGACATGACCTGAACAATAAAGAGGGACATACCAGATCGATCTACGGATCACGAGGATGTGCCCCGAGTCGCGACGACGGCCATCTCTTCGGACGTGACAAACCTAGTCGCATGGGCCGAACACCGCAGATGGACTCCATTGGAGCTACGTCGTGATGCGGCCCGATATAGAGTCACGGCACACCCTCTTTGCTTCACTGACAAAGTAATGGACCACGAATTCCCAGAAGGGTTTAAACCCGTAAATATCGAAACATACGACAGAACAACTGACCCCGCGGTGTGGATCGAGGACTTTATTCTCCACATTCATATGGGTCGTGGAGATGACCTCCACGCCATCGAATACCTCCCTTTAAAACTCAAAGGGTCAGCTCGGCACTGGCGAAATAGCCTGCCCAAAATTCTATTGGCAGTTAGGAGGACATGGAAGAGGCCTTCCTTGACAGCTTCCAAGGTACATATGTTCGGCCACCAGATGCAGATGACTTAAGTCACATTGTCCCGCAACCTAGAGAGTCAGCCAGGAAGCTTTGGACTAGGTTCTTAGTTAAAAAGAACCAAATCATTGACTGTCCGGACGCGGAAACCCTAGCGGCTTTCAAGCACAGCATCCGGGATGAGTGGCTCGCTTGCCACCTCGGTCAAGAAAAAACCAAAATCTATGCCAGCCCTTACCGCTTTGAGGACCCGTTTTTGCGCGGGCGCAGATAGCTGGCTCGCTCGTAGAGGCAACAACGCTAGCGATCTGGGCACTTCCGAAGTCCGGGACAGCAACGGTAAACCACGACACAACAAAAACAAGCGCCGCAGTGATAACGAAAGAACGCATGACACAGCGGTCAACGCCGGATTCAGCTGCCCCAAATCCGATCAACGGAAGAAGCCATTCAAGGCAAATAAAGATGGACCATCCAATTTAGACAAGATATTGGACCGGCCCTGCCAGATTCATGGCCACCCCAACAAACCAGCTAATCATACCAACAAAAGCGGTTTGGTCTGCAAGCAGGTCGGCAAGCTCAATACCGAACATAAAGCGAGGAGGCCGCCGGGTGATAGCAACGACGAAGAGGGTCACCAACCAAATACCGGGGGTCAGAAGCAATTTCCCCCTGAAGTGAAAATAGTGAACATGGTATACATGACATACAACTCTACACGGGAGGAGGAGAAACACTCCCTTCGGACTAAGGATCACACTACGACGCCCTCAGCCAAAGCACAAAGCGGTCTCATTAGACCGCATACCTTGTCGGCCATTAAGCCACCGGTCTCCATTCAACAGGATCGACCAAGTTCGGAGCAGGACTAGCAGTTCGGCTTCTACCGTCCGCCTCATATACCTGCGAAATCTGTACCGCGCATACATAACTATACACTTAAAATAGCGTGGGCATCGGCGGAAGCATAACACGGACGGATCCACAAGTACTCCCATAAACTACTTCCTTTTCCCCTTTTTCTAAATTACTCTTTCTTTTTTTCGCCATAAGTAACGCAAAGGCTGGTCATCTCATGGACTGTATCAGAGTCCGGGTTCATAAATTCACCCAAAGGCTACTCCTGTTAAGGAGCCCCTTCACCGAGGAAAGGCGGCGCAGACATGCGACTGGAGGTCCAAAATAACTTTTTGTAGACCACGCTCCCTATTTTTCAAGCCTGTAAAGTGCCTGTTTCCTCAGCCACTGACCCCTGGCATGTCAAATAGCCGGGGTTGTGGCGTTATTATCTATAAAATGACAATTGGCATGTTAGTTCGGTTCTAGTGAACATACTCCGTATTCGGCATTCACTTTTATATAAAGAACTGAATTTTGCTCATTTTTGTTGTTTCACACACCCACCCCCGCATACATTGCCAGGGGCTTGACATTGGAACAAAATGAGTTGCCAACAAAGTCCGAACAACTTCATAGCATACTTCAGCGTCGCGAGTTCGGCCTTATATGCATCAGCTCTGAATCATGTCTTGGGTCAATAGTTGGGTTGCCCGGCTCCTGTGCTTGCTACCTTATGTTCCACTCTATCGGCTAGGGTAGTAAAGGGAGAACTACTGTGATTATGTTTCTGGTTCACCTGGTCAAACACCTAAGTAGAGAAAGCCGAAAACTGACTGTCATGATGTGGCGAGAGCTGGTCAACCGCTCGACAACTTAACGGGATCCTTTGAGATTCCCCCGTATTATACGAAGGACCTTCTTTCGGGTCATACATGTAACGCACCACATTGGGATAGCTGCGTACATAACAGGATCTATATCGTAGGTCCACCATAAAACTCCTATGGCCCAATTGCCTAGTTCACCACATTAAGACCTCCTTTGGGACCAAGACATTGGGTTAAGAGTGATTAATTGCTTCTTCGAACATCCCTGTATTTCCTACGAGGGGGCTGAAGCCGACGACTAGAAATCTTTCAGACTATATAAAAACAGCCGCACAGGAGGATTCAAAGCTTTTAAGCAACTCTAAAATAAAATTTATTATTTCATAATATTGTCTTTCACAATGTCAATACATCTCACTCGAATATCATATCTTTCGAGCACTGACCCTCTATCAACTGGGCAGCCGCTAAGACATCTTCGAAGTAATGCTCTAGTGCGTAATGGTCCTTGCCCTTGGGTGGATTCTTCACTGCAACATCGATGGCCTTAATCTTTGTCCAGTATGTTTTCACACGGGCAAAGGCCATCCGTGCACCTTCAATGCACGTTGATCGCTTAACGACATCGATGCGCGGCACCGTGGCAGCAAGTCGCTGCACCAAACCAAAATAACTATCCAGAATGAGCTTGGTCGGCCACATCCGTACTACGACGTTTTTCATGGCACCGCCGGATATCCGGTGCAGTTCTGCCCATTGGGTCACCTGTTCGTTCAGCAACAGTGGGCGCTTTGACACACCAAATTGCGACCAGAAAAGCTTCTCCGTTGCATACCCTTCTTGCGCTTGGTAAAACTGCGCCGCATTGGAGGCACTCTTCGGTAAATCCAATAAAGCATCTCGAGAACTCCACACTTGATTAAGCGGGGCATAATTCGGATCGCCGAGCTTAGTTTGCAGTAAAAAGGGCTTACCTGCCGCGATCTCCCCAGCTTGCCGGATCTCCTCCCGGGCCGGTCTAGATTCGGACCGGGCCTCTCTTGCCTCTTGTAAGGCCTTGTCAAGATCAGCCGTTTTGGCTTTATTACCCTCTCGAGAAATCCGCAGCGGCTAACGTCCTCCTTTAGTTCAAGGGTCATCGAGGATATTTTCTCCTCGCATAGGTGCCGAGCAGCTTGTTCGGCCTTTAGCTTGGCAGATGCCTTTTCGGCAGCCGCATTACTAATCCAGGCTTGCTCCTTGGCCCGGGCTAGCTCAACCCGAAGGACCTCGACTACGGCAGCACCATCTGCAGATATGGACATCTTATTGCACAATTCTTTGCATCATGCTTATATTGTAAACACGTGCATAGTATGGCTGCCCCAAAAAACATACCTTGCGCCTCGTCAAGTTGCCTGTTGATAAGCGCGATATCCTTATCTGCCTCATCAATCTTATGTTGCAAATCATCAACTTCTGTGGTCTGGGCAGTTACCGGGGAGGTCACAGCCTGACTTCCAATTGATCAGATTATTTCCTGGGCATATCTTTTGATCCTCTGATCACCTCCCTCGGGAAGCCAATCAGAGTCTCAGGGGCTACTATCTATACACATGTGTATTTTGTGAATAAAACATAATCGAACATATTACAGTACGAACCTCGAAGCCTCTTAGCAGGCTCACGAAGGCCTCATTCAGTCCACTTTTCATGGACAGGACCTTTTCGGCCACTGTGCCCATGAAGGTACGATGTTCCTCTGAGACGGATGCCTACCGTAGCATTTCGTCAATGTATCCGGCGCCTCTGGGTCCCTGGAAGCTGCTGAAGGAGTATGGCCTCCCTTTGAAGAAATCCGTTTATTCGTATCCGGCTATAGACCGGACTGCTCGGGACCACCATTATTGGTCCCTGGGCCCTGGGCCTCCGAAGTATCACCTTCGGATAGTGTCTTCATCCCTTGCACCACTTGTTGATCGGGGAGACCCTCCGCGACGAGACCTCAAGGTCGTCCGCCCTGTTGGGCGAGGAGACCGGTGGAGGCATCTCGCTTTCCATCATCTCTGGGAGAAGGTCCCCCGAGGAAGAAGACTGTTGAAGAACACTGCGTGCCGAGCTGCAAAAAGCATATATTCTAGACGTTACAACAAAGGAACAAGACATGTTTAAAACACCCTTGTTCACTTACGATTTGGCCTGAGCTTGTCCTTGTCATGGGACTGCGCGATGACGTCGTCCTCCAAGCCCAGGCCACTCGTTAGAGGCATCTTGCCTTGCTTAGGAGCCTTTTCCTCCCAATCTTCGGAGGCGGCCCTTTTCTTTCCGTGGGGGGAAGAGATGTTGACTTCCCCTTCATTTTTGTCTTTGGACGATGGAATCTTGATTCCCCCGGACAAAATGGCTGATATACCTTTGGGATGGAGGCCATCTTTGGTCCTCTTACTCTCCGCTTTGCTCTCCTTCACCGGCACCTTGTATGGTGCCGGGGCCAGCATCCTTGTTAACACGGGATCCGCCGAGCCTTCGGGAAGGGGGGCCGAACACCTAATTAGTTCCGCTTTATTTATCCAGCCCTGGAAGAAGATAGTTTACTCACTAACGTACTACGGCATACTTAACTACAAAGTGTTCGGAAGTCAAGTGCTTACCGGGGTATCTGGACGGTTGCAGTCAAGGCCGCCGTCCTCTGTGGTGTCCGGCCAAGATTTTTGTTTCCCGAAAAACAACTTCCACATCCCTTTGTGCATAATGCCAAAGAAGTGTTCGAGTGTTCGTGGTCCTTCAAGATGAAACTCCCATAGGCGGAGGGGCCTACGCTGGCATGGCAGAATTTGGCGGAATAGCATTACTTGAATCACATCAACAAGATCAATGTCCTTTTCAAGGAGGGTTCGGATGCGGCTCTGTAGAGTCTGCACTTCATCAACTGATCCCCAGTCCAACCCCTCATTAATCCATGATGCCAGCTATAACGGAGGGCCAGAACGGAACGCAGGTATAGCAATCCACTTGGTACTACGGGGTTCCGTGACGTAAAACCACTCTCGCTGCCATTGGTTGGAAGTTTTGGTGAAAGAGCCTTTCGGCCAAAGAGTGTTGGTAAGCTTGCTTACTACAGCACCGCCACACTCTGCCTGTTCCTCGTCGACTACCTTTGGCTTCACATTAAAAGTCTTGAGCCATAGGCCGAAGTGTGGGGGGAATCGGAGGAAAGCCTCGCACGTGATGATAAACACCGAGATGTGGAGGAAGGTATCCGGAGCTAGATCGTGAAAATCTAGTCCGTAGTAAAACATTAGCTCCCGGACAAAGGGGTGGAGAGCGAACCCTAGCCCTCGGAGGAAGTGAGAGATGAATACGACCCTCTCATCGGATCTGGGGGTCGGAATAACCTGTCCTTGAGCAGGAAGCCGGTGGGGGGTCTCCGCGGTCAGGTATCTGGCCACCCGAAGCTTTGCAATATCCTCCTTTGTAACGGAGGAAGCCACCCATCGACCTTGACGGCTGGGTCTTGACATGATGGGGAAGCTTGGAGCAATGAAGTTGAACCTTGGGTACTAGAACTCGAGGTTGGAAAGGCTAAGGAGAGGCTTGGAGTAAAAAGACGACCCTTGGTTCCTTTATAAAGGCACCAGGTATTGAATGCCTCCTCTTGAGCCTGAAGACTTGCCTATTCCTAAGGAATCTTTCCAACAGAACAGTTGGGTTACCCACGCTCATATTGATGAGAATCCCGCAATAAGGGGACATGATCTCTACTTCGACAGGACGTGCCAATAACAACACCGCCTCGAAACGTGGAACGGTGGGATAGGAAACGGTTTGAAATAAATAACCGGGAAAGCATGATGTCACGTTACAAAAATTATCAGCAGATTGGACTCATAAAATACTATACTCCACGGTGATGGTACTTGTGTTGTAGATCCGGACACTATCGTTTCATCCGAGGACTATCCTGAAGTATTCGGAAAGGGGAACCCGCCTTGCAATGCCGAAGACAATCTGCGCGCCGGACACCTCGTCATTGAAGTCAGGTTGAGGGGATGTCCTGGACTAAGTGGTCCTCGGGCGTCCGGTCTGTTAGCCATGGGCCGGATTGATGGGCTGTGAAGATACGAAGACCAAAGACTTCACCCGTGTCCGGACTCTCCTCGGCATGGAAGGCAAGCTTGGCAATCAAATATGAAGATTCCTTCCTTTGTAACTGACCTTGTACAACCCTAGTCCCCTCCGGTGTCTATATAAACTGGAGGGTTTAGTCCGGATAGGGCAACAATGATTACTGTAGTCATACTGGCTAGGCTTTTAGGGTTTAGCCATCTCGATCTCGTGGTAGATCAACTCTTGTAACATTCATATTCATCAAGATCAATCATGCAGGACGTAGGGTATTACCTCCATAGAGAGGGCCTGAACCTGGATAAACATCGTGTCCCCTGTCTCCTGTTACCATCGACCTTAGACGCACAGTTCGGGACGCCCTACCTGAGATCCGCCGGTTTTGACACCGACACACGGTGTTGGAGATAGCGCCACGTGGAAGAAGTACTTCTGTGAGACCACAGAGGAGAGAAAGGAAAGACGAAGGTTAACTGAAGAAAACATCGACAAGAAGGTTCAGATTGCGGTTGAGAAGAAATCAGCCGAGACAGGCACAACAGCGGTAGCTGCTGCGAAACAGGCGCTTGTAGATATGTCTGGTGTCTTCGCTCCGCCCTTTGTCTGTTGGAGCAGGCAAAATCCAGAAAAAATGTAGTTCGACTAGCGTTGCACCAGCACCTGCACCGGCAGGCAAAATCCCATTTCCAACTTCTTCGGGAGCAGCTCGACTAGCGTTGCACCAGCACCTACACCTGCTCCTGCACCGGCTCCCGCATGAGCTCCTACATCGGCTCCTGCACCGCGCACCTGCACCTGCTCCTACACCGCCCCCCGCACCTGCCTATAGCAACCCGTCCTCCGTCTCGGAAGTGCTCGGCGGTGCTTCGTCTTTGTCTGAGCTCGACGCCCTCACGGTATCTGTCACACCGACCCTCTTAAATAAATGTATAATATCTCGTTTCCGTTTTCCTTTCGGATGTCTCACGTTGCAGACATGTCTTTGCAGGCCGACGTAACCCCATGCACCATATTGTACACCATCGGCGACCAGAAGGTGGACGTGGGGAAGGCAACGATAATGAAGCCGAAGGAACCATTGTTCCACAGCCAGCCGATCCTCCCCGACGTCTTAAGGGTTTCCGTGGCCAGTGTCAAACCAAGCCACAAGAATTTGGCTCCTCCTGTACTAGGGGGATGACGACGAGACCCCGCGGCGGCTTGGCGGTTGCAATGGGTGGGTCCTGTTGTGGCCAAAGAGTTTGCTTTGTCTGGAGGCGGCCGGGAGCACACCCACGAGCATGCAGCCTCAACAAGGTATGGACATCAACAGCCCACCTACCCAATTAGCGTGCTAGGTGATAGCAGACGGGGTGAGGAAGAGGCTCCATTAGTCGCTTATGACGTTGCCATAGAGGAGGATGAGGATGACGATGACATTGAACAGTATGTCAATACTGACGCCTATGATGAGTACTCAGGGTTTGAGCGTCATGAGTCGGTGCCTGAATTGCCGCCTCCAGAGGCTGAACATATTATAGACGACCTTCCGGTAGTAAAGAAGCATAGGAAGAGACCAAGGAAAGGCAACAAAGCTGCTTCTATGATCCAGCCGCCTCAGCAACTTCGGGTTCAAGATCGTATACCTATCCCTGATGCGGCAAAATGGCATATCCCCGGTGAACCAATCCTACCTAAGGCAGCGGTAGAGGCCACACACGGCGATCTAGGGAGACTTCATGACGATGTGTTGCGGAGAGAGAAAAGCCTCATCACCTCAGAAAATCCAGGATACCCACTCTACGTGGTTAACGTGTTGCGGCAAAGGTCATACGTCCACACATGCCTTGCGGACAAGTTCTTCCTTTGATTCGATTACATCTTCGACATGTTTCACTTGAAGAAGCTAGATTTTGCATTTGTCCGCCTTTTAACCTTGTACATGAAATACATCATCGGGATTGAGCATATACCTTATATCTATGTCCCCGACCCGTACTTCATGCACGAGGGCTTCTTGGCAGTCTGCGCAGAGCATCGTGAATACGCGATGGACTACATCGTCGATTTCATGGTCGCCAATAAGGAAAAGGAGGCAATTCTCGTGCCTTATCATTCCCTGTAGGTCATCCGCGCAGATATCCTTCCTTCGATTTCAATCATTCATTTGCACGGTGGAGGCTAGTTAATTTTAGGTGTACTTATTTTGGGCAGCGGCGGGCGCACCGTCCTCATCATCCTTTACCCCCGATACTCCCATGCTCTTTACTTAGACTCGTCGAAGAACATGAACAAAAAGGAATACACCCACATCATGTCTGTTCTCGATAGTGCTATCTTTTACTACGATGTATGGGGTGGAGAGATCAAGGACAAGAAGAAAAGGGGTGGCAGGCCCGCCTTCGTCCATAAGACCAACTTCTACTGCATCCAGCAACCGAGTGATACTCTTAGTGATGGATTCTATGTCATACACCACATGATGGAGTACGGACGGGATCAGTAGAACCTTCACATGTCACCTAAATCTGGCGATGCCCATATTATGCAATGGGCAAAGAACGTAGGAGATATCTCGGATCATCGACTTCGAGCTAAGTTCTATCATATCCAGTGTGAACTTGTCCAAGTCATCGTGAAGGAGGTCCTCGACAAAATAGATCTGTTCTTCGAGGAAGGGAAAATGTCACAGGAAGATGTCCGAACACTCGTAGCCTCTTAGCGTCTCGACCTGAAGCCTTTCAGTAAGCTCGGGGACTATCTCCCTGACTTGGATGGATGGAACGACATGTTGGAGTGATTGTCGATATATGACAATGTGTCCGTTTAGTCCATACTTTCTAAATGACGAAACTGAGTTATGCACGACGAAACTTTATCTTTGATGTAATTAAACCGTCCTCCTCAACTAGCGAAGATCACTCTGGTTAGGTCATTTTGGGTATGATGAACTTTGTTATTTATGCTTATGATATGTTGCTTCTATTTTTGCCAAGTGTGTCTCTTTCTGTTGCTCAACTATGTATGTTGCATATTATCAACTCATGTGATGTTGCAAGTGCATAGATCATCGATGACGAATGAGTGCAATGCCAGGAGTATACGATAAGTGGCCGGAATGTTAGGCCCAGGTGTACCAGTTTCCTGTTTCTGAGCAACAGCCAGTAGTTAGTTTAGGTTCACGCTAATGCGAGAGAGGGATACGAACTCATTTAGTGCATAGTTCCGCTCTCACTCATAGTGATAGCTCTTCTCGCGTATATCATTTTTTAGATGGATGATGATGTAGTTGCAAATAATCAAGACTTGTATCGCTATTTTTGAGATGATGACGAGAGACCACTTTGTGTTGGATGATGATTATGATGATGACATGATTTGATGAGACTATCTGTATGTATATGCTATGATTACATTTGTATGTGTTTGATATGCTAAAGATTATTGTAAAAAGCTGTTCAAATACAAAACAAATATGCAGAAAAAATAGAAACTAATAAAACTAGCAGTAGAGAGGGGAATAAAGTTAGCAGTAGCTCTCTCTTACCAGTAGCGCATCCTAGTTAAAAGTGCTGCAGCTATTAGCAGCAGTGTGTGGCACCAAAGCCCGCTGCTGCTAGCCATGTATAGCAGTAGCGTGGGACGACACGCGCTACTGCTACATGTTAGCTGTAGCGCCTTATCAGTAGCGCGGCACCCCGCTCTACTGCTAGGCAAAATACCCGCGCTACTTCTAGGCTTTTCCCTAGTAGTGTACCTCCGTAATGCGTGCACAATATCATAAGTCAGTATCATGTAGTATTTTATTTATTGTCATGCGCATGACATGTAGTAGCATAGAATTTATTATGATACAGTATCATGATATGATACTTAACCCACTGTTTCTTCATTTAATTCTATGACAGCTCGTCAAATTGCCTAGTTGGCATGCATGACACTAGCTATGATACTCCCATTACGATCAGCCTAGCAAAGAAGGTGTACAAATCATTTGTGCATCGCTTTGCGAGTTTTCATCTGTTTGTTCGAGAAGCGGGGAGAAGTTTCAAACATTTTGACCGCGAGGTGTGGCCACTGTGTAGGTCTAGTTGGTATTTTAATCACAGGAAATTTAGATGGAGTCCAGACGTCGTCAAAATCGATGCGTGCCCGTGGCGTGCTCTCACAACCCTGTGATTTTTTTGGTAAAGTTTGGCACAAGTTTTGATGATCGCTCCTTCCAAACTGGAGCATCTCACATGAAGGATCATGTTTTACAAAAGGAGACGTGTCAATTCAAACTCTAGTGGCCGGTGACTTCATCGTTTGGCCTCATAAAAATTTCCACGGTATGCAATCACCATTATACCACGGGTTTGATTTTCTGGCGGATTTCTGGTATTGTTAGCTATATTTAAGACATTTTTTGAGTTTAACGTGCATTTTGTTCATAAAAGTAAAATTACAACTGGAACTGCATGTGTTGTCCAAAGGGATGAGGATCGTCGTTCGATCAAGGAGCATCCAACGGTGCAGACGTACGATCCATGGGGTTTAGGTTTTCGCTAATCAGAACTATCGCGGGAAACCAAGGCCACTTGTGAGACAAAAGGCCCCTTACTGGTTCGACGGGGCGATGGCACGTTGCACAAAGAGCAGAGGAGCGTGAGGCAGCACGGCAGGGATCACACAGGCAGTTTTTACCCAGGTTCGGGCCGCCGTGATGCATAAACCCCTACTCCTACTTTGGAGGATTGATGGTGGAAAAATGGTGGTGGACGGAGCTCGTCTGCCCGATAGGGTCGCCTCAGGGCTAGACGTCTATGTGCGTATGAAATATGAGGGGGTGGATTTGCTAATCCAGTGTCCAACCCTTTCTAAGGTTTCCTCGGGCCTCCTTTTATAGGTTAAGGGGTCACCATAGTGGCAAATAAGTACATATGCACTGATAAGATAACAAACAGTGCTATCATACCTAACTCTGCAGGCTGATAGAGCTCATTAAATGCATCGCTCGATGTCACATCATTGCTTGCTTAACACGTCGTAGGACATGTGTCATCTGTAGGTATTTCCTGTAGAAGGAGGCCACCATGTGGCAGATAACTGCCACTTAGTCACTTTGCGACTTGACACTGTGTTGATCGACGACGTGCGTCATGGTGAAGTGGTTTAGCGTGGTGGTTGCGTCTTTGTGAGCCCGGCAGGCCCTGCCGGGGCGTCTTGGGGGTCTTCTTCCAGGGGTAACCCCATCCTTGCCGGGCTCGCTTGCTGATGTCGCTTGAACCTACGTCGGTATTTCCCCAGAGAGGAAGGGATGATGCAGCACATCGGCGGTAGGTGTTTCCCTCAGATATGAAACCAAGATTGTCGAACCAGTAGGAGAACCAAGCAACACAACGTAATCAGCACCTGGACACAAAGAACAAATACTCGCAACCCTATGTGTAAAAGGGGTTGTCAATCCCTTTCGGGTAACGGTGCCAGAAATTGGCAAACAGACGTGAGAGAGTTGTAAAAATTGATAGATTGAACGCCAAATAAAATAAATTGTAGCAAGGTATTTTTGTATTTTTGGTTTAGTAGATCTGAAAATAAAAGGCAAATAAAATAGATCACGAAGGCGAATAATATGAGGAAGAGACCCGGGGGGCGTAGGTTTCACTAGTGGATTCTCTCGAGAAAAATAGCAAATGGTGGGTAAACAAATTACTGTTGGGCAATTGATAGAACTTCAAATACTCATGACGATATCCAGGCAATGATCATTACATAGGCATCACGTCCAAGATTAGTAGACAGACTCCTGCCTGCATCTACTACTATTACTCCACACATCGACCGCTATCCAGCATGCATCTAGTGTATTAAGTTCATGGAGAAACGTAGTAATGCAATAAGAATGATGACATGATGTAGACACGATCTATCTATGTAGAGATAGACCCCATCATTTTATCCTTAGTAGCAAGAATACATATGTGTCGGTTCCCCTTCCATCACTGGGATCAAGCATCGTAAGATTGAACCCACTACAAAGCACCTCTTTCCATTGCAAGATAAACAGATCAAGTTGGCCAAACAAAACCCTAATATCGGAGAAGAAAATAGGAGGCTATAAGTAATCATGCATATAAGCAATAAAAGAAACTAAAATAATTTTCATGGGTATAAAAAGATAGATCTGATCATAAACTCAAAGTTCATGTGATCCCAACAAACACACTGCAAAAAGAGTTACATCATATGGATCTCTAAGAGACCATTGTATTAAGAATTAATCAATAGAGAGGAAGCCATCTAGCTACTAACTATGGACTCAAAGGTCAACAAAGAACTACTCATGCATCATCTCAGTTTTGTCCCGCTTTATTTTTTTTCCTATCAGTGAATTTGTTCTTTTCCCAGATTTACGGATTTGCAGAAAAACCCCTAAGCTCCATGCATATCATATCTCACTAACTATGCATCTTTTGTAAAAACTTTATATATGAAAGATGCTTAGATTTTTGTGTAGATTCATATTGTGCAACTTTCATCTATATTTAAAATGTTTAAAATGTTGTTTGTTTAAATTTTTCCTATTGCCATGCTAAAATGATTTATTCCATAACTAAATAACCGTAGCTCCAAATCTAATAATCTTTATATGTAAATGGGGTAGAAAAATGCCTAGTTTAACATGGTAGTTTTAGTTTGCATGTTTAACAACCCTAAAATATGGTTTAGGGTACAACAGTACCAAACCTAATATATGCATATGAGGATTTTCCGAAAATGTTGTTCGTTGTTTCCGGCCTCATTTAAACTTGTCTAGATAGGTAGTTTTGTTTTGCTTCACCTCTTGCCATGCTAACAACATTTAATATTATTGAGTACATAAACAAGATCGAACTAAATAAGTCACGTGGTGTTTCGTCAATATGCAACGGAGTTGCACTTTGAGCTCCACTTAATTTGTAGGGTTGTTTGTGCACTTTGCCATGCCATGCTTCATTAAACCGGACATGCATCATACTTGATTGTGCATCATGCCATGATTATGTGGTGGTTGTTTACTATGTTGTTTGCTTCTTTCCGGTGTTGCTTCTTCAGGTTGGTTCCGATAACGTCGCGTTTGTGAGGAACCGTTCGGCTACGTCCGTTTGTCTTCTTCCTGGACTCGTTCTTCTTCCTTGCCTGATTTCAGGCAAGATGACCATACCCTCGAAATCACTTCTATCTTTGCTTGCTAGTTGCTCGCTCTTTTGCTAAGCCTTTGTCCTGATACCTACCACTTGCTTATCATGCCTCCCATATTGCTAATCCAAGCCTCTAACCCACCTTGTCCTAGCAAACCGTTGTTTGGCCATGCTACCGCTTTGCTCATCCCCTCTTATAGCGTTGTTAGTTGCAGGTGAAGATTGGAGCTTGTTCCATGTTTGGAACATGGATATTTTGTTGGGATATCACAATATCTCTTATTTAATTAATGCATCTATATACTTGGTAAAGGGTGGAAGGCTCGGCCTTATGCCTGGTGTTTTGTTCCACTCTTGCCGCCCTAGTTTCCGTCATATCGGTGTTATGTTCCCGGATTTTGCGTTCCTTACGTGGTTGGGTTATAATGGGAACCCCTTGACAGTTCGCCTTGAATAAAACTCCTCCAGCAATGCCCAACCTTGGTTTTACCATTTGCCATCTCTTATTTAATGGTAAAACCAAGGTTGGGCCTTGCTGGAGGAGTTTTATTCAAAGCGAACTGTCAAGGGGTTCCCATAACACCCAACCGCGTAAGGAATGCAAAATCAAGGAACATAACACCGGTATGACGGAAACTAGGGCGGCAAGAGTGGAACAAAACACCAGGCATAAGGCCGAGCCTTCCATCCTTTACCAAGTATATAGATGCATTAAAGTAAATAAGATATAGTAGTGATATCCCAACAATATCCATGTTCCAACATGGAACAAACTTCATCTTCACCTGCAACTTACAACGCTATAAGAGGGGCTGAGCAAAGCCGTAACATAGCCAAACAACGGTTTGCTAGGAAAGGTGGGTTAGAGGCTTGACATGGCAATATGGGAGCCATGTTATAGCAAGTGGTAGCTATCGCAACATAGCAAAATAGTGAACAACTAGCAAGCAAAGATAGAAGTGATTTCGAGGGTATGGTCATCTTGCTTGAGATCCCGCAAGGAAGAAGAACGAGTCCATGAAGAAGACAAACAGACGTAGTCGAACGGATCCTCACAAACACGACATTATCGGAACTAACCCAAAGAAGCAACAACGGAAAGAAGCAAACAACATAGTAAACAACCACCACATAAGCATGGCATGATGCACAACCAAGTATGAAGCATGTCCGGATTAAATGAGGCATGGCATGGCAAAGTGCACAAACAATACTACAAATTAAGTGGAGCTCAATATGCAACGAGTTACATATTGACGGAACACCACATCTCTTATTTAGTGCTCTCTCGTTTATGTACCCAACAATATTAAATGTTGTTAAACATGGCAAGAAGTGAATCATAATGAAAACTACCTATCTATGCTAGTTTAAACGAGGCCGGAACAACAAACAACAAGTCCGGAAACTCCTCATGCGCATATTTTTGTAGTTTTGGTACTGTTCTGCCCTAAAGCATATTTTAGAGTTGTTAAACATGCAAACCAAGTACACCATGTTAAATTAGGCATTTTTCTACCCCATTTACATATAAAGTTTGTTAAGTTTGGAGCTACGGTTATTTAGTTATGAATTAAATCATTTTAGCAAGTTATTTAAACAAACAACATTTTAAACATGGATGAAAATGACATATTATGAAACTACACAAAATTCTAAGCAACTTTCTTATTAAGTTTGTTTAATTCCGATGCACGGTTTGTGAGATATGATATGCATGAAGAAAGACGTTTTTTCTGCAAAACTGCCAACTCTGGAAAATTGGACAAATTCGCAGAACAGAAAAAAACATGGCATGGCCCGAATCTGACGGATCTGGGCTGCTCAAATTGGGCCTGCAGGGGCGCGCAGAGCTGGACCTCGCGGGTGAAGGGAGCTGGGCATGTGTGGCTGTGACCCAGCCGATGCTTGCGGTCAACGGGGACCGGATCGAGCTTGACGCAGCAGAGAATGAACAAGACGGCGGCACTGGAAGCAGAGTCTTCGCGGGCGCGTGTTGGGACTTGCAGCGGCGGGCGCGTTCTTCGACAGCTCAAGGCGAAGGTGACCGGCAGCGGCTCGGTCAAGTGAAGAAGGCAACGGGAAAGGGGAGCTGCGCGGCTACATGCAGCGGGCGGCGGAGCACTTCCTCTGCGGGGCTCCGGTGGCGCGGCCGGGCATGTGCGAGGAGGAGGCACGGGTTGCGGATCCGAACGGCGGGGGTCCTACGGGTCCTTGATCCGGCTTGCAGAAGAACAAGCGGTGCCATGTCCCTGGGGCATGATGATGCTCGCCGGCAGTGACGAGCGCAACCCCTCGGGGCTTCCTGCGAGACGAGACAGAGACGAGAGAGGGATGAGATACGAAGAGGAGGAAAAATGGAGGAAGGAGAGGGCGCGACGGGGGCTCATCTGCTCGGGCTCCGATCCAGAACGTGCAGGAAGGCAGAAGAGGGTTGGATCAAGGGGAGGCCTCGGGTTGGTGGGGAGATATCGAGAGGATTTTCTTGGATCGAGGGTTTGATGCTGGTAGGTGGGGATGGATCCCGATGGGAAATGACTGGCGGCGGCTCGATGGGACAAACTCCATAGAAGTTAGGGTTTGACCTAAATTAGACTAGGGAGTCTATATATATAGGGAAAGAGGGGAGTTTTGATCATCTGACTGAAATCCGACGGTCGAGGATAAATAGGATAGGAAATCCAATTAAGAAAATGGAGATGTTTTAGGGATGTTTAGGGATGATCCGGACCCAATGGTGACGACTGTCCGGGTCGGGTCCGGGACAGCCTTTTGGACGCGCGTGCGAGGAGGGCCGCGGGCTGACGAGAGAGGTTAGATTGGGCCTGGTGGTAGGTAGTGGACTGTGCAGAAGGCCTCAGGCTGAGAGAAGAGAAGGGAGGGAGAGAGAGAGACCCGTCAGCAGCTTCCGGAGACAGAAAACATCCGACGATTTGACCGACTATATTGCCGCTATAGTTATCCGTTGGGGCATCAAATGAACTCCGAATGCGATGAAACTTGGCAGGCGACCTATTAACAACATAACAACACTGCATGCCAACTTTCAACCCATTCCGAGAACATTTTCTGGCCACTTATAAAATAATGTTTCGGACATGCCGCGGGCGCGTGCAAGTGTGTCTTGGCTCAGAATGGACAACGGAAGGAACTGGGGAACCCAGACGAATGCATGTTTTGAAAACCATGATGGTGCAATGCGGATGATGACATGGCAAGATGCGACACGCAAGCAAATGACAAGGTGACAACAACGAATAACTGGAAGACACCTGGCGCGTCGGTCTCGGGGCGTCACAACACTCCACCACTACGAGAGAATCACGTCCCGAGATCTAGGAAGGCACCGGAGAGAAACGGAACAGGAAAATGAGAGGTAAAACTAAGTTGCCTCTTTGCCAAACGAGTGACACCAAAGAACCTTGATAGGTTGAAAACTTGAAAGAAAGAATACAATGGAGATGAACGAAGCTGAAAACACTCCATTAGGAAAGAAGAACAAGCAACATTACTAGAACCTTGTAGGTTGAAAGACATAAGAAAAAGGGTTGCAATGGACAAGAAGTACATGCAAGCACTCCGGTAGAAACGAGATGTACAAGGAACGATAAGGATCAATTATGACAACACTACGGTTGAAACAAGATAGAGAAGGAATAAGAATGACATAATTTGGACAACACTCCGACTGCAAATGGAAGGAATTAACAAGAACTTGACAAGATGAGAGGATACTTGATGAAATCAACAACACACTGCCTCCTGAACTATTGAAAAATTGGCACAAGGTGTAAGAAAGATTTCAGACAACACTCTGGTTGAGAAGGGAGGCAAAACTTGATAAGATGAAAAGAACTTGAGCAGAGGACACAACACTCCGGTTAAATGGGTAGCACGAAAAGAACGCGATCCTCACAATTCGAGATGATGAGTGAAGACAGCAACATCACAAAGCCTCTAGGAGAAAGAATAGAAGATCTATCATTGGAATAAAAGAATGGAGATGAAAATGCAAACTTCTTCCACAAATGAGCTTGGAAAGCACCCTTCCAAGAAGGTTATAACAGAGTTGTTGGAAAAAACAACAACGAAACGAATAAGCTTGTAGTGGGCTTATGGAAAACTTCTCAAAATTAGGAGGTGAACTTCTGCCACTAACGGAAACAATATATTGGATTGATATCAACAAGGAGACAAGAAACTTATTTCACCAGGAGGATAACTGAATAACTTGGGTCATTTATGAGCACCATAAATAGCAACAATCCTTAGGGAAAGCTTTAGGTGAAATATAACCCAAGATAACTCCAATGAAGAGATTGATGGGTTGCAAAGGATCTCAGGACCGAATTGAAATGGATGAGTTTAAAATATGTCATTCCGGACAACTTGTGAATCATGAAGCATGAAGTGAAATTGTCAAGAATGACACAAAACCACCTCAAAAGATGAGATACGAAAGAATTACACTTCAGAATGCAAGATAAAGAATGCTTGAACTCTTCGAAACAAAAGAAGTGTAAAACACCATGTTTATTTGAGAGTATAGCTTGGCAGATCATAACTTCAAGAGAAATCTTAAAGAATGAATGAAGAATGAAAGAAATCCTTGATGAGCCACCATGTAGAGCCTCCATGAAAAACCCCGGTAAAAAGGATGATAAAAGAAAGAGAAGTTGAGAAGAACTCCGGGAGAAGCCTTGCAAAGATTGGATGAAGCTTTGCGACGAGATAAAGCAGAAAACTTGGAACTCCAGAAAGAAAGATGAACAAATGAAATCAAGATTTTTGATGAACCTCCGGAATAAGGAATTGAATTTACTCGATGAAACAAGAATAAGAATTACATTATGCTTATCCTTCGCCAATTAAATTGATGACAAGCAATGGATTTGGCATACTACTTTTTCTCATTGAAAGGAATTAAGATAGATATAGCACAAACTTGAGAAGTACTTCAACGAACCACCGGTAGGATTGAAACAACGGATAAATTAATATGAAAACAAAGGAAGAGAAATCTTGACCGAACAACTATAAGAGTTGAAAATGAAAGTAGCAAAGGCACAATTCACCGGGAAGAATTAGCAAATGAACGCAGATGCTTGAGAGAATTTAGATACAAGTGAACGAAGAGATCCCGAGCTCATTAGAGAATACTTGAATGATGTGCCGGAAGAATTCAAGAACAAGAGCTGAAAGCTGAGAATGAATAAATCTTCTGAAATGATGGCCTTCGGCGAATCAAACTGAAAAGACTCATGAATTTCTCCGGATGGGTGAAAATAATTCTCACAATCAAAAACAATTATGGGAGGATGGCATCAAGCTAGAACCATGAATCTTGAACAGAATGGAGCAAGATTTAAGAGAAACTCTTCTTCGGTCTTCAAATCCGAGAATGATGATGAGAAACACCACCATGAATTGTTGAGACACTCCGAAATGAAAAAATATATAAAGGTTGAACCAATGATGAAAATAATTTGAAAGATCTTGGAGAAGGCATTTGACTGATGATAATTCATTCTTACGTCCAACATGGAAAAGGATTTGAGAGTAGCTCCAGAAAAATAGAAGAGTCGGGTAAGATCCTGGGAAAAGACCTGTGGGTTAGGGCCCACTAAAAAGAAACACCTTTGGAATGATTTTGAAGAGAGCTCGCACCGGTTGAATTAAATGGATTGAATGAGATAACAACCTCGAAATAACTTGAATGGATCGAGAATGTAACCGTGAGTCTTCTGAGATATCTTCAGCACTCCGGAACAATTGAAAATCGAGAAGTGGATGACTAAGAAGTGCACCGGCATGAGAAAACACACCGTTGAGAAGACTTAGAATTGATCTCGCGAATGTTGGAATGATCGGATCCACTTGAAGAGAAACACACCGGTTGAAAAGGATTGGCATGACCATCTCGATGATCGAAAAGGATTAGCTCTCCCATAGAAATATGAGAGCATCGCCGAGGAAAAAGGCATGGAATCAACACTTGACATTGAAGCAACTCGAATACCACAACTCAAAACTGAACAAAGGATTGCCTTAGGAAATAAGCCGGAAACAAACATATGATAGATCCCATATCGTATCATGTGTCTATTGGAAAGATATTCTAGGAGCTACTTGAATTCCCACTTATAAACTCCCGAAAATTTCTAGTTATGCAATCATGTGTTGGGGATACAGGGGAAGCATAATATCTCACCCAAACTAATAATTCATACATCCAGCTGTATCCATCCTTCAACACATAACCAAGAAACCCTCAGAAATCATTTACCTCAACCTTTGAAAAGCATCCGTTATACGAGTTATGGCAATACTCTCGAACTCCCGCCCCAGTACTGGGTGGCGTCGAGGTTATCTCACCAACAACTGCATAAAAGAGATTTTCGATGTCGGCAAACTCAGGTATTCCAGAACTGCAACGATAAAATTGTGACGACAACACCTCGGAGCTCAACTCCCCGGGACACTGCCACAACCCCTAAATGTTAGGAGGCACCAAGAACAATGTTCTCGTCACAAAACCATCAGAACGATTCCAAGATACCCACGTGATCCTAATTTTTTTTTCATGAAATTTGAGAAGAGGAGAGTCAAAACTTCTACGTCAGGAAGCCTCACCAGAGCGACGAAGGGACTGAGGACTAAAAAGAATCCTACTCTCCGATATATATAATCCTAAGACTCAAAACATTTTATTCTATACTCAACAACGTCAGCGTTTCGATCAAGCAGGGGGCGCCTATGTCGGGGAAGGCTCTGATTACCAACTTGTAACACCCACAATGCGGCTATATCTCCCACGTGTCGGGGCACGACTTAGAGGCATAGCCGCATGGCAGGCTTGTCGCGAGAGGGGTTATTTTCACACATCCCATGTATTGAATAAGAGAGGGATAAAGAGTTGGCTTACAATCGCCACTTCAAACAATACATAAATATCATACATCATCCAGAATACAATCAAGGTCCGACTAAGGAACCAAAATTAAGAAAGACAACCCCGAATGGTAGATCCCCGATTGTCCCAACTGGGCTCCACTACTGATCAACTGGAAATGAAACAACACAACGAACACGATCTTCATCGAGCTCCCACTTGAGCTGGGTTGCGTCACCTGCACTAGTATCATCGGCACCTGCAACTGTTTGGAAGTATCTGTGAGTCACGAGGACTCAGCAATCTCACACCCGCGAGATCAAGACTATTTAAGCTTATAGGTAGGATAGGGTAATGAGGTGGAGCTGCAGCAAGCACTAAGCATATATGGTGGCTAACATACGCAAATAAGAGCGAGAAGAGAAGCAACGCAATGGCCGAAAAGCTAGAAGTGATCAAGAAGTGATCCTGAAACTACTTACGTTCAAGAATAACACAAGAACCATGTTCACTTGCCGGACTCCGCCGAGAAGAGACCATCACGGCTACACACGCGGTTGATGCATTTTAATTAAGTTAAGTTTCAAGTTCTCTACAACCGGACATTAACAAATTCCCATCTGCCCATAACCGCGTGCACGGCTTTCAAAAGTTCAAAACCCTGCAGGGATGTCCCAACTTAGCCCATCACAAGCTCTCATGGTCAATGAAGGATATTCCTTCTCCCAAGAAGACCCGATCAGACTCAGAATCCCGGTTACAAGACATTTCGACAATGGTAAATCAAGACCAGCAAAGCCGCCCGAATGTGCCGACAAATCATGATAGGAGCTGCACATATCTCGTTCTCAAGGCACACTGGATTGTCCAAGATTCCGGTAGGCCAACCCAGAGTTGCCCCTCGTGGCCACCGGTGGCTGACAAGTTGGACCAACACTCAGAGGAGCACTGGCCCGGGGGTTTAAAATAAAGATGATCCTCGGGCTCCTGAAACCCGAGGGAAAAAGGCTTAGGTGGAAAATGGTAAAACCAAGGTTGGGCCTTGCTGGAGGAGTTTTATTCAAAGCAAACTACCAAGGGGTTCCCATAACACCCAACCGCGTAAGGAACGCAAAATCAAGGAACATAACACCGGTATCACGGAAACTAGGGCGGTAAGAGTGGAACAAAACACCAGGCATAAGGCCGAGCCTTCCACCCTTTACCAAGTATATAGATGCATTAAAGTAAATAAGATATAGTATTGATATCCCAACAATATCCATGTTCCAACATGGAACAAACTTCATCTTCACCTGCAACTAACAACGCTATACGAGGGGCTGAGCAAAGCGATAACATAGCCAAACAACGGTTTGCTAGGAAAGGTAGGTTAGAGGCTTGACATGGCAATATGGGAGGCATGTTATAGCAAGTGGTAGGTATCGCAGCATAGCAAAAGAGCGAACAACTAGCAAGCAAAGATAGAAGTGATTTCGAGGGTATGGTCATCTTGCTTGATATCCCACAAGGAAGAAGAACGAGTCCATGAAGAAGACAAACAGACGTAGTCGAACGGATCCTCACAAACACGACGTTATCGGAACTAACCCGAAGAACCAACACCGGAAAGAATCAAACAACATAGTAAACAACCACCACATAAGCATGGCATGATGCGCAACCAAGTATGATGCATGTCCGGATTAATGAGGCATGGCATGGCAAAGTGCACAAACAATACTACAAATTAAGGGGAGCTCAATATGCAACGAGTTACATATTGACGAAACACCACATGTCTTATTTAGTTCTCTCTCGTTTATGTACCCAACAATATTAAATGTTGTTAAACATGGCAAGAGGTGAATCATAATGAAAACTACCTATCTAGGCAAGTTTAAATGAGGCCGGAACAACAAACAACATGTCCGGAAACTCCTCATGTGCATATTTTTTTAGGTTTGGTACTATTCTGCACTAAAGCATATTTAAGAGTTGTTAAACATGCAAATAAAGTACACCATGTTAAACTAGGCATTTTTCTACCCCATTTACATATAAAGTTTGTTGAGTTTGGAGCTGCGGTTATTTAGTTATGAATTAAATCATTTTAGCAAGTTATTTAAGCAAATTTAAATAAACAGCATTTTAAACATTTTAAAGATGTATGAAAATGACATATTATGAAACTACACAAAATTCTAAGCAACTTTCATATTAAGTTTGTTTAATTCCGATGCACGGTTTGTGAGATATGATATGCATGAAGAAAGAGGGTTTTTCTGCAAAACTGCCAACTCTGGAAAATTGGATAAATTCGTAGAACGGAAAAAAAAACATGGCATGGCCCGAGTCTGACGGATCTAGGCTGCTCACATTTGGCCTGTAGGGGCGTGCGGAGCTGGGACTCGCGGGCGAAGGGAGCTGGGCCCCGCAGGCGAAGGGAGCTGGGCCTGCGCGGCTGTGACCCAGCCGACGCTCGCGGTCAACGGGGATCGGATCGAGCTTGACACGGCAGAGAAGGAACAACATGGCGGCACTAGAAGAAGAGTCTTCGTGGGCGCATGTTGGGACTTGCAGCGGCAGGCGCATTCTCCAGCAGCTCAAGGCGAAGGTGACTGGCAGCGGCTCGGTCCAGTGAAGAAGGCGATGGGAAAGGGGACCTGTGCAGCTACATGCAGCGGGCGGTGGAGCACTTCCTCTGCGGGGCTCCGGTGGCGCGGCCGGGCATGTGCGAGGAGGAGGCACGGGGTTGCGGATCCGAACGACGGGGGTCCTACGAGTCCTTGCTCCGGCTTGCAGAAGAACGAGCGACGCCATGTCCCTGGGTCGTGATGATGCTCGCCGGCGGTGACGAGCGCAATCCCTCGGGGCTTCCTGTGAGACAAGACAGAGATGAGAGAGGGATGAGATACAGAGAGGAGGAAAAACATAGGAAGGAGGGAGCGACAGGGGCTCATCTACTCGGTCTCCGATCCTGAACGGGCAGGAAGGCAGAGGATGGTTG
Organism: Triticum urartu; assembly: GCF_056163025.1. NCBI lineage: Eukaryota > Viridiplantae > Streptophyta > Magnoliopsida > Poales > Poaceae > Triticum > Triticum urartu. Next base: position 265,843,009 of record NC_141876.1, read on the forward strand.
GATCGAGGGGAGGCCTCGGGTTGGTGGGGAGAGATCGAGAGGATTTTCTTGGATCGGGGGTTTGATGCTGGTAGGTGGGGATGGATCCCGAGGGAAATGACTGGCGGCGGCTCGATGGGACACACTCCCTAGAAGTTAGGGTTTGACCTAAATTAGACTGGGGAGTCTATATATATATATATAGGGAAAGAGGGGAGTTTTGATCATCTGATTGAAATCTGACGGTCGAGGATAAATATGTTAGGAAATCCAATTAAGAAAACGGAGATGTTTTAGGGATGTTTGGGGATGATCCGGACCCAACGGTGACGAATGTCCGGGTCGGGTCCGGGACAGCTTTTCGGACGCGTGCGCGAGGAGGGCCACGGGCTGATGAGAGAGGTTAGGTTGGGCCTGGTGGTAGGTAGCGGACTGTGCAGAAGGCCTCAGGCTGAGAGAAGAGAAGAGAGAGAGAGATAGACCCGGCAGCAGTTTCCGGAAGACCGAAAACGTCCGACGATTTGACCGACTATATTGCCGCTATAGTTATCCGATGGCGCATCAAACGAACTCCGAATGCGATGAAACTTGGCAGGCGACCTATTAACAACATAACAACACTGCATGCCAACTTTCAACCCATTCCGAGAACATTTTCTGGCCACTTATAAAATAATGTTTCGGACATGCCGCGGGCGCGTGCAAGTGTGTCTTGGCTCAGAATGGACAACGGAAGGAACTGGGGAACCCAGACGAATGCATGTTTTGAAAACCATGATGGTGCAATGCGGATGATGACATGGCAAGATGCACACGCAAGCAAATGACAAGGCGACAACAACAAATAACTGGAAGACACCTAGCGCGTCGGTCTCGGGGCGTTACAGTGTCGCCCGCACCATCTTCATCAGGCGGCAGCACCATCATCTGCATCTCCTTCTCGGCAGGGCGATTTGCCGGGGAGGAGATGCAGAGATGGGGATGGTGCCTCCCGGGTTCCTCCAGCAGCATTCCAGCTGGACCCCGACAGGCTTCCTCGCTGGCTGCAGCTCCGTTCGCTCCTGCCGTGTTCTGCTGGCCCTGGTGGCGGTGGTCGATGGGTCGCCTCCGCCATGCTCTCCATCGAAGCGTTCGCCGATGTCCTCTCGTCCCTAACAGGCTACCTCTCCTGGAGCCCGACAGGGTCGGGCTGGGCTCCTGCCCAGGCGCTCCTTTTGCCCCCTCCGCCTTATACTGCCGTGCCTAGGAGGAGAGGGACAAGAAAGGGCATCACGGGGCACTTATCTTTTTTCCAATCTTAAATCTATAGGCACTAGCCAAGTTTTAGTTCAAATAATGTAATCTCTCGAGTCCACTCCAATGTTCTGTAAAATTTGTACTTGTATAATTAGCATACTAATGAAAAAGATGAACCTTGCCGGGAACTCGTGCATGTATATGTCCACGCAGAGGTGGAATGCCTCTTTGTTTAAATAAACGTGTTTTCCCCGGCAGGCAATCCTGCCGGTACCCTTTTATTTTGTTTGCCGGAGGACTGAGCCTACCGGGTACAAATAAAGCGACCATCCCCTCAGCCAATCTCTTTTCACCAAAGGCCACTGCGACCATCCTGGTTGAAGCAATGTTCGAGTCCAAGGATGGGAGCACCTAATTTTCAAAGAGTGGTGAGGTTTTCTTATGCACAAGTTTTAGCTTACAGAACACTTATGGACAGGAGGTAGAACTTATCTGTTTGGCTTGCAGGAGACTGTAGTGTTGGTTCATCTTCCCGACTCCCGGTAGAGGCCCAGCTCACGGTAGGAACCTGCAGCCTTATGATGATGGGAATGATGCAAGATGCGACCGTATCTATATGCATATGCAAATGCTCGTGAAATTCTTATGCAACGCTCTTGAAATGCTTATGCATGCATGCAACTTGTCGGGGGGCCCTCGCGCTTCATTATTTCTATGTTGCTCAGGGTTTGCGCCTAGCTTTGTACAAGGGATTACATGGAACTGAGGCAAGGCCTGTACAAAAGGTTGGCTGCCTAGCAGGGCCCGACAGCCACGCCTTACGGGTATAACTTGCGGAGATGCTCAATATTCCATGAGTTTTGCAATTGAATGCCATCTCCGGTCTCCAGACGGACTGCGCTAGGTCTGGTGACTCGAACTACCCGGTAAGGGCCTTCCCACTTCGGCATCAACTTGTCTGTACCCTTAGCGGACTGAACGCGCCTAAGGACAAGGTCGCCTTCCTCAAAACATCGGGCATGAACCCTGCAGCTATGATAGCGACGCAGGTCTTGCTGATAGCATGCAGCATGCGTAGCAGCCCGGAGACGGTTGTCCTCGAGTAGCATAGTGTCACCGCGCCGGTGCTGATCTTGCGCTACTTCATCGTAGGCAAGCAACCGGGGGGACCCGTAAATGAGTTCCGTGGGGATAACTGCTTCCGCCCCATAGACTAGGGAGAAGGGAGTCTGCCCGGTAGCTCGATTTGGTGTCATTCAGAGGGACCAGAGAACTACCTGCAGCTCGTCGATCCACTGCCTGTCGTGCTTCTACAGCGTATCAAAGGTTCTTGTTTTGAGTCCTTGCAACACTTCAACATTCGCCCTCTCAGCTTGTCCATTGCTTCTAGGATGTCCGACAGAGGCGAATGAGATCTTGCTTCCGAGGGCATGCATGAAGGCGCGGATGATGAACTAGGTGCCGTTGTCTGTAATGATCCTTGCCGGAGCTCCAAAACGGCACACCAATTCCTAGAACAACTTGATAGATGACTGAGCAGTCACCTTTCTCACGGCAGCTACTTCCGGCCACTTTGTAAATTTGTTGATAGCAAGGAACTAGAATTCAAAGCCCCCAGCAGCTCAAGGGAAAGGGACGAGGATATCGAGTCTCTAGACCAAAAATGGTCATGACAAAGGGATTGTCTGAAGAGCTTGTGCATGCAGGTGGATGTGTTTGGAATGGAACTGGCAGGCTTCACACTTGGTGGCTAGCTCAACCGCATCTTGGAGGGCTGTGGGCCAATAGAATCCTTGCCAGAATGCTTTCCCAACTAATTCCCTTGATCCAATGTGGGAGCCGCACATGCCTTTGTGTATCTCAGCTAGCAATTCCTTTCCTTCTTCCCGGCATATGCGCTTCAACTTCACACCATTGGGCCTCCTTCTATACAGAGTGTCATCGACAAACTAATACATACTGGCCCTCCGGGCTACTCTTTCAGCTTCATCTTGGTCATCGAGAAGCTCTCCGGTTTGGACAAAGTGGACTATGTGCCTCACCCAAGGTGGAGCCTAGGGCTCGGGAACAAGGACTAGCTACACCTCCTCAACTGTGGGTGCACGTTCCTCATTCGCGGGGACCATAGGCCTAGCTGGAGGGTGCGGTCCGGCATGTGATGAGGAGGTATTTACGTCAGGGTCCCTACTAGGAGCCCGAGGGGCTCTACCGGTAGAGGCTTACCGGAGTCCAACATTCTCCTTTTCCAGGCCATTGTTGTTGGGGATATGGAGGGCTGAGTAAGATGGAGAACAATAGTTCCTAGTTCCACAGGAAGCTTTTGCACAACACACTTTGACAGATGATCAACTATGTTGTTTTTCGCACGGGGGTACGTGCTCTATTTGCAATCCGTCAAAGTGCTCCTCCAATCTTGTCACTTCCTCAATGTATGCCTCCATCAATGGACTTTGGTAGTCCTTGTTGACTTGTCTCACCACAAGCTGTGAATCTCCTCAAATGATCAGCTTCTTGATTCCCAATTCTGCGGAAATCATGAGCCCGGCAAGGAGCCCTTAATATTCTGTTGTATTGTTGGTCGCCTCTTCCTAGGCAAAGTTCATTTGGACGACGTACTTCAAGTGCTCCCTGGAGGGGGCCACAAGAAGCACACTAGCTCGTGCACCTTGCAGGGAAAAGGAAACATCGAAATACACGATCCATTCTTCGGGCGCCACCTTGCTTGGGATAACTGTTTCCGGTATTTCCTCATCAAGGGTTGGCGTCCATTCTGCAATAAACTCTTTCAATGCCCTGCTCTAAATTGTAGATGTGCTCTCAAACTTCAGGCTAAAACTGGATAACTCTAAATCCCACTCCACTATTCTGCCGGTAGCCTCGGGGTTCTGGAGTATCCTTTGCAACGGGAAGTGAGTGAAGACCGTGATCTCATGGGCTTGGAAGTAGTGGCGTAGTTTCCTTGAGGCCATGATGAGACCAAAGATCAACTTTTGCACACCAGAGTACCTCGATCTAGCTCCTTGTAGCAAGTAACTAACGAAGTACACTGGGCGCTACACCACTTACTTCCTTTGCCGTGTCCTTGGGGTCGCCCTCGCTGTCGTGCTCCCTTCTGTCCTGATCCTTATCTGGATCTGTCGGGCCTTGCTCACTTTCTGCTTCTTCCACTTCCCGCTGTGCCACCAAGGTGCACTAACTAGTTGATCGGTCGCCGCCAAGTATAGCAACAATGGCTCTTGTGGCTTGGGGGAAACCAAGGTGGGTACAGAGGACAAGTAGCCCTTCAACTCTTGCAAAGCCACATCTGCTTCTGGGACCACTTCATGGGCCGTGCCTTTTTCAGGATTTTGAAGAACGACAGGGCACGCTTGATAGACTTGGAAATGAATCTGCTTAGTGCGGCGATGCACCCTGGTAGATGCCTCACATCCTTGACTGTCCTAGGCACCTGGATTTTCTCAATAGCTTTGATCTTGTTAGGGTTAGCTTCGATCCCTCGATGGGACACAAGGAACCCAAGTAGCTTGCCGGAGGGAACGCCAAACACACTCTTCTCCGGGTTGAGCTTCCTTCCCTCCTCCATCCGAGCACACTTGTCCACCAAGGTGTAAAGCTCCTTCACAGTCTTGGGCAACCGCACATTCATCTTGGAACGAATCTTTCAGTTGTGCACATTGGACTGAAAGGAAGCTATAACAACTGCTAGATGGAGATTTGGGATGTTCCTGTGGAATCTACTGAATCTCTACGAGTACTTTCGGAGAGTCTCTCCTTTTTTTGCTGGAGGAGCTGCAAGTCGCTGGACCGCCCTGGTTCTTGATGGCCGCCAGTGAAGGCACCAATAAACTCATGGCACAGGTCAGCCCATGACAAAATGGTGTTCTCCGGCAGGTGCATCAGCCAAGACCTGACATTGGATTTGATTGCCAAAGGGAAGTAGTTGGCGAACACCTTTTCATCTCTTCCCCCGACAGCTTGAACAACAATGGTGTAGATGCTCAGGAACTCTGCTGGGTTCAGCCTCCCATGATACTTCTCGGGTATCTCTGGCTTGAACGTGCTGACGGATGGGCAACGAACTTGCTGCAGCTCATGAGTAAAGGCAGGTCACCCAACCTCGAAAGGTAGGCACCCGCCAACCTCGAGCGTGGGCTTGCCAACATCAGGTCCATCGCACCCATTGGCCCGACAGGGGTCGTCGCGGCGTCGCTCGATGATGACGCATGCATCTCCCCTCTGCCTATCCTCTAGATCTCACCGTTGGCCTGGGCTTGCCAGAGGATCAGAGGAGGCCATTGAGACGTCATCGGGTTCTTGGTTCTACCGCGCTCGCGCCAGTTGTCGCGGTGGGGACTGAACTGTGGGGGTGGCCCGTTCCGTATGACCGGCAGCGCGAGCCGTCGTTGTCTCTTGGGGAGGCCGTGGCAGGCCAGCTCCCCGTGAGCCCCCAGCCTCGGCGAAGCCAAGCAGACTCTGGATGGTGGCACGCCACTCGTCCATCTGCTCGGCTGCTGGCGGAAACCTCAATAGTAGCTGGGCTCACGGCATGGCTTCCGTGACGGTGCTTGGCATAGGTGATGATGAAGTGGAACGCACCATCGCTCGGCTTCTGATGGTGCCTGCGACGACAGCACCACATGCTTGTCATTGCGAGGCGGTCATTTGGATGGCATGGTGACGTGGTGAAGGCGCTCGAGGGCTAGCGGCTCCATTGGGCGTAGCAACCTGGTCGACTCGCCCCGGGGGAGGTGCACGCGCTGCGGTCGCTCCCGTGGTGGGGGTGGTCGGAGGGCGATGATTCGCCCCGGACCGAGCGTCATTGTTGTGGTTGTGCCTGTCGGTGAGAGGAAGGGGCACGGATGGAATAACCCCTTCGCCCGTACCTCACGGAGCGTGGCCACCGGGATGTTGCTGATGTTGCTCTCGTCTGGCGTCTCCTGCTCTAGCTGCGGCGGAGGTGGTGACAGCACCACATTCTTCGACCACATCCCCGGCAGCGGTCCCCTCCGTGATAGAGGCGAAGGTATCCCGATGTTTCGATGAGATAGATATCGTTTTCTGTGGGAGTCGACTTTGACGATCCGACTATGAACGTGCGAAGACGTCGCGCCTTAGCAATCGGTAAACCAACTTCTGAAGGGTTATTGACCACGCCGGAGCACGATCAACCTGACCACGAGGGTCTATTTCCTGCGAGCAAACGAAGAACAAGCAAGAAACTGAGATTGCAATGTGCATATTGCGAATAAATGAGGAAAGCTTTATTAATGAAGGTGGGGTTCTGTGACGTCTTGGTCTGGTCGTTGGACACAAACGAAGTACGCGAAGTGGCAGCTATGGTGTCCTTTTAATCTAAACAAAATCCAAAGTCTAAACGACGCCCTAAGGACTGTATATATGGAGGAGAGAGGGGGAATTTCGTGGCCCTTGGTGGAGGGGTCCGAAACCAACCCTAACTCTAGTTTCCCCACACATACGGACTCTAAAAACAGCATATACTTAAGTATTTCAAAAATACATGGGCCTGGCCCAATAGTAAGGTGACGCGGCACCTAGAATATCCTCTGGACTAAATTTATGAAGTGTCATCTTGTATATTTCATCCAAGGCTTCATGCACTCATTATGGTGGCTTCAAAGTCCTGGAATCATCACTTGGAACTCCGTTCTTGTTCCCCTTGCGCATGCCATCATCTCCATGCTTGAACTTGCTCCAAGGTTCATCTTTCTTGTCCAAGCTAGGCCCTTCATTTGTAAGCAAAACAAATGTATCCAATTTAGGCATCATCATATTCTCATGAACATTAGAATCGTTACCAAGAAATGAAAGTACCTGATAATTCAATTGGCGTGCACGAGCTCTAGTAATTGGTCGAGTATGTATAACAGCAGGGGTTGTTGGTGTAACAATGGTATTGATGTCCTCATCATCCTCCCCTTCTTGCAGTGAAGTCGTCCTCGACGAAAGCTCATCTTCCTCACCCATATAAGGCTTCAAATATGCAATGTTAAAAGTGGGACTAACCCAAAAAATCTGTAGGCAGCTCAAGTTTATATGCATTATCATTTATTTTCTCTAACACCTTAAAAGGACCATCAGCACATGGCATTAGCTTTGATTTGCACAAATTAGGAAATCTATCCTTACCCAAATGTAACCAAATAAGATCTCCACGTGCAAACACAACATGTTTTCTACCCTTAGCTCCCGCAAGTTTATATTTAGCATTCATATGCTCAATGTTTTCCTTAGTTAACTCATGCATTTTTAAAATCAATTTAGCACATTCTTTAGCATCAAAATTAACCTTCTCCGAAGATGGAAGTGGCAAAAAATCAATAGGTGCACAAGGTAGGAAACCATACACAATTTCAAAAGGGCACATCTTAGTAGTAGAATGCAATGAACGATTATAAGCAAATTCAATATGAGGCAAGCATTCTTCCCACATTTTATTATTATTCTTCAAAATAGCCCTAAGCATAGTAGACAATGTCCTATTGACTACTTCGGTTTGTCCATCAGTTTGGGGGTGACAAGTAGTACTAAAAAGCAGTTTAGTCCCCAACTTAGCCCATAAACATCTCCAAAAGTGGCTAAGAAATTTAGTATCACGATCTGAAACAATAGTATTTGGCACACCATGCAAGCGAATAATTTCACGAAAGAACAAATCAGCAACATTAACAACATCATCGCTTTTATGACATGGTATAAAGTGTGTCCTTTTTGAGAACCTATCCACGACAACAAATATTCTATCCCTCCCCTTCTTTGTTCGAGGTAAACCTAAAACAAAGTCCATAGATATATCCTCCCAAGGAACACTAGGTACAGGAAAAGGCATATACAATCCATAAGGATAGAGTCGTGACTTAGCTTTTTGACATGTATAGCAGCGAGCAACAAAACGCTCAACATCCCGTCTCATCTTTGGCCAAAAGAAATGTGTAGCAAGTACGTCCTCTGTCTTCTTCATGCCAAAGTGTCCCATTAATCTTCCTCCATGCGCCTCCTGCAACAACAAAAGACGAACGGAGCTAGCTGGAATGCATAGCTTGTTAGCATGAAACACAAATCCATCATTAAGAACGAACTTGTTCCAAGTTCTCCCTTCCTTACAATTCTGCAATACATTTTTAAATTCAGCATCATGCACATATTGATCATTGATGGTCTCCAAACCAAATATTTTAAAGTCAAGTTGTGAAAGCATAGTATAACGATGAGACAATGCATCAGCAATAACATTTACTTTACCCTTCTTGTGTTTAATGACATAAGGGAAAGTGTCAATGAATTCAACCCATTTAGCATTTCTACGGTTCAGTTTTGCTTGACTTTTAATGTGTTTCAAAGATTCATGATCAGAATGTATAACAAATTCGTTGGGCCATAAATAATGTTGCCATGTTTCTAAGGTCCGAACAAGAGCATATAATTTTTTATCATAAGTAGAATAGTTCAGACTAGGCCCACTCAATTTTTTAGAAAAGTATGCAACAGGTTTGCCATCTTGTAATAACACACCTCCTAATCCAATTCCACTAGCATCACATTCAAGCTGAAAAGTCTTATTAAAATCAGGAAGTTGGAGTAAAGGAGCATGTGTCAACTTATCTTTCAATACCATGAAGGCTTCTTCCTGTGCGGTACCCCAATCAAAAGGCACATCCTTCTTTGTAAGCTCGTTGAGAGGTGCAGCAATGGTGCTGAAATCTCTCACAAAACGCCTATAGAAACTAGCGAGGCCAAGGAAACTCCTCACTTGTGTGACCGTTTTCGCCTGTGGCCAACTCTCAATAGCTTCAATCTTGGCTTTATCAACTTCAATTCCCTGTGGAGTAACAACATAGCCAAGAAAAGATACTCGATCGGTGCAAAAGGTGCACTTCCCAAGGTTACCAAACAAACGTGCATCACGTAGAGCAATAAAAACAGCACGTAAATGTTCCAAATGTTCCTCCGAAGATTTGCTATAAATCAATATGTCATCAAAGTAAACTACCACAAATCGTCCAATGAAAGCACATAAAACTTCGTTCATTAATCTCATGAAAGTACTAGGTGCATTAGTTAACCCAAAAGGCATGACTAACCACTCATATAATCCAAACTTAGTTTTAAATGTTGTTTTCCATTCATCTCCCAATTTCATACGAATTTGATGGTATCCGCTATGCAAATCAACTTTGGAGAATATTGTAGAGCCACTCAATTCATGAAGCATATCATCTAGACTAGGAATATGATGATGATAACGAATAGTAATATTATTAATGCCTCTACAATCAATGCACATACGCGACGTACCATCCTTTTTTGGCACTAAAATGATAGGAACAACACAAGGACTAAGGGATTCGCGTATATAACCTTTGTCGAGAAGCTCTTGTAATTGACGCATAATCTCCTTCATCTCCTCTGGATTGGTATGGTATGGTGCACGGTTGGGTAATGATGCACCAGGAATTAAGTCAATTTGATGCTCAATCCCTCGAATAGGTGGTAATCCCGGTGGCATGTCTTGTGAAAAGACGTCAGCAAACTCCTGCAAAATATTAGTGACAGCGGGAGGCAAAGAGGAAGGCACATCCTCGAATGAAAATAATGCCTCTTTGCACACAAAAGCATAGCAAACAGATTTGCTAAAATCTAGGTCATCAATATCAGATTTGGTGGCAAGTAAACATGCACTTTTCAAATTAATTTCAGGAGCAACAGTAGATGGTTTATTATTAGGCTTCATTTGTTGCTCAAATTATTTTGCCACAATCTGATTTTCACTCTTATTTTGCTCCTGTTTTGTTTTATTAGCTCTATTAATATCATCTTTCAAAATGGAATCAGGAGTCATAGGAAGCAAAGTAATATTTTTGTCCTTATGAACAAGAGTATGTTGATTGTTTCTACCATGATGTACATATTTTTTTATCAAATTTCCATGGTCTACCAAGTAATAAGGAACCTGCTTGCATAGGTATCACATCACAATCAGCATATGTAGAGATACTAAAATGCACACGAACAGTACGTGTTACCTTAACCTTGCCGCTGTTGTTGAACCATTGGATGTAGTAAGGATGTGGATGTGGTCTAGTGGTGAGAGATAGCTTCTCCACCATATCCATGCTAGCCAAGTTGTTGCAGCTCCCTCCATCGATGATTACGCGAACATAACGTTCCTTCACAACTCCCTTTGTATGGAACACATTATGCCTCTGATTTTTCTCAGCTTGTGTAACCTGCACACTCAAAACACGTTGAGCAACTAAACATTCATACCTGTCAGCATCTTCAGGAGCCATGTATTGCGTCTCATGATCAGAATCATCTCCACCGTGTTCTTCATGTGTAATAAGAGCCAAAGTCTCCTCATCATAGTCACTAGAGGACTCATGCCCACCATCCTCAGTAAGAATCATCACACGCTGAGATTTGCATTCTCTCGCAAAATGTCCTCTTCCCTTACAACGATGACAAATAATATTACTTTGTGTGCCCTTTTGATGCCATGGAAGAAGAGCTCTGCGCAGGCCCGGCAGGTGTGCTCTTGGCAGATAGTGGTGGTTGTGCCTGCTTTCTTGTATCACGGCTTGACGTGGCACCTGATGGAGGTGCTGGTGCGGTGGAAGTAGAGGATGCACGTGGTGTCCATGATGAAGATCGACCTGCAGAAAAGTTAGTTCGCGCCAATGTCTTTCGATCATGCACTTCACGTTCAGCTTTACAAGCAAGATGGAATAAACGAGTGATATTAGTATACTCCTTATGCTCTAGAATGGGCTGAATCTCTCTATTTAATCAACCCATAAAACGTGCAAGCATAGATTCCTTCTCCTCAACAATACCACATCTAATCATGCTAGTTTGTAATTCCTGATAATATTCTTCTACATAATTTTTTCCTTGTGTTAAGCGCTGCAATTTTTGAAGTAATTCACATTGATAATAAGGTGGAAACCAACGAGTACCCATAGCAGCTTTCAAAGCAGCCCAAGTAGCTGGAATGGGATATAATCTACAATGTTCGGACCACCAAACACATGCAAAACTAGTGAAAGCACAAACAGCAGCAGGAACACGTCTCTCCTCAGGATATTGTAAACATGTAAAACGTTGTTCAGTTTCTAACTCCCAAGTAAGATATATATCGGGAACGTATCTACCCTCAAATGGTGGAATATTCAATTTCAGTTTAGGAAGATGGTCATGATCTCGTACCTCAGGTGGTGGTGTAGCCCTACCGTTGCGATGATATGCATGAGGACGACCTGGTTGTGGTGGTGCTGGTGGTTGCACGTAGTTCTGGTTTTGATCAACCTCATCCTCGTAATGGTCCTTCACCTCTGCAGTAGCAGCAGGAGCGACAGAAGCACCAACAGTAGGTACAGCAGCACCAGAAGTTTGACCAGGCTCAATGGGAAGGCGTTGTGCTTGTCCCACTTGATTTGGAAGACGATGTTGTTGTTGTTGTAGAGGTGCGACAGGTGCAGCGGGTGGTGGAAGACGCGCGAGCAATTCATTAAACTTGTTATCGCGCTTTGTTTCGAACGCCTTCTCAATGCCATCTATCTTCTCCATGGCCTCTTCAAATCTATTTAGCACATCTTCCACCTGTCCACTCATCATTTGCTGAAACTTATCATGTAACTCATTGTTTGTCATGTTCTCCCAGTCAGTCTCATCAGCTTGTGATCCTGCCATGGTTAGCAGCAATAGAAACACACAAGAATATGATCCTACAGACTACTAGTAAGTGGTGGACAATCACAATTCCGTCAAGCAAATCTCAAATTCTTACGAGTTCTTACCCAGCAGCAGGCGGTGATCAGCAACCGTCGTAGTCAAAACTCTCAAAGCTTGGACACAGTGATTACCAGGGAGAGTCAAACGCACGACATAGATGTATGTGGAGCTAGGAAGGCTTATAATATGGTAGCAAAAAGGGTCAGCAATAATCAATTCATAGATGCAAAGTTGAATAAACACTCAACGACGGTACTGTGATGGTCCTAGGCTAGACCGTGCTAGAGATGCGAGCCTAGAACACTAAAAAAATCACGACGCTGCATATAAACAAAGGAGGAGCATGCTTTGAACTATTTTTTTCTTTTTTTCACTTTTTTTGTACTTTTTTCCCTCTTTTTTTAGTTTGGAACTATTTTTCTTCTTCAGATGGCTCGAAAGTTGGGGAGTCCTACTTTGTCACGACTCGGAGTATCGCGTGATCTGGAAATCGAAAACAAAGCAACAATTACTGGACTCGGACTAGAACTGGTGGCGGAGATGAATCTAGTGGAATCTCGAACTGGTGGCGGCGATGAATCTGGTGGAAATCGGACTGGTGGCGGATGTATGTTGCAGGTGGACTCGGATTGGCGTGATGGCGGTGGATATGTGGTGGCGTATATGGACTCAGATTGGTGGTGAATATGTGGTGGTGAATATAGAAGCAACGATGAAGTTGGTGTGGTGGTGGTATATGGCAGCAATGATGATGATGATGCGGTGGTGATATATGGCAGCGGCGACGTGACAACCTGTGAACAGAACTCGAAACTCGACTAGACGCTAAGACCAGCAACTTGATACAACGATGTAGCCGCAAATTCAACAAAGCAAATACAGAAAAGATTATGCAAAGGCTCAGATTGGTTCGGATAGGATGAACTAACCCTATTTTTTGGCTTTTTCGTGGACTATAGGTATAAAGAGCAGACTCGATATAAATTACGAAAAAACTGTAAAATCTCACCGAGCAACCTGGAAATCTAATACCACTTGATAGAGGCAAAGGTGTCCCGATGTTTCGATGAGATAGATATCGTTTTCTGTGGGAGTCGACTTTGACGATCCGACTACGAACGTGCGAAGACGTCGCGCCTTAGCAATCGCTAAACCAACTTCCGAGGGTTATTGACCACGCCGGAGCACGATCAACCTGTCCACGAGTGTCTATTTCCTGCGAGCAAACAAAGAACAAGCAAGAAACTAAGATTGCAATCTCGATATTGCGAATAAAAGAGAAAAGCTTTATTAATGAAGGTGGGGTTCTATGACGTCTTGGTCTGGTCGTTGGACACAAACGAAGTACGCGAAGTTGCAGCTATGGCGAACTTTTAATCTAAACAAAATCCAAAGTCTAAACGATGCCCTAAGGGCTGTATATATGGAGGAGAGAGGGGGAATTTCGTGGCCCTTGGTGGAGGGGTCCGAAACCAACCCTAACTCTTGTTTCCCCACACATACGGACTCTAAAAACAGCCTATACTTAAGTATTTCGAAAATACATGGCCCAATAATAAGGTGACGCGGCATCTAGAATAGCCTCTGGACGAAATTTATGAAGTGGCATCTTGTATATTTCGTCCAAGGCTTCATGCACTCATTATGGTGGCTTCAAAGTCCTGGAATCATCAGTTGTAACTCCGTTCTTGTTCCCCTTGCGCATGCCATCATCTCCATGCTTGAACTTTCTCCAAGGTTCATCTTTCTTGTCCAAGCTAGGCCCTTCATTTGTGAGCAAAATAAATGTATCCAATTTAGGCAGCATCATATTCTCATGAACATTAGAATCGTTACCAAGAAACGGAAGTACCTGATAATTCAATTGGCGTGCACGAGCTCTAGTAATTGGTCCAGTATGTATAACAACAGGGGTTGTGGGTGTAACAATGGTACTGATGTCCTCGTCACTCCTAGTGCACCTCCACATCACCCGTAGCATTGGTGGCTGTGGGCGGCGGAGCCTTCGAGGTGGAGGGGTGAGATGAAGCACTAGATTTCTTCTTGGGCACCATGGTCGATGGAGCCGCTGAAGATGAAGATGGCGATGAAGATGACGCGCTACTCCCGCTTTCTGCTTCTGGCAAGTGATCCCCCTACCTAGCGCGCCAAAGATGTCACGGGAAACCACAACCACCTATGGGACCAAAGGCCCCTTGCTGGTTTGGCGGGGGGATGGCACGTTGTATAAAGAGCAGAGGAGCGTGAGGTAGCATGGCACGGATCACACAGGAAGTTTTTACCCAGGTTTGGGCTGCCGTGAGGCGTAAAACCCTACTCCTACTTTGGTGGATTGATGGTGGAAAAATGGTGGTGGACGGAGCTCGACTTCCCGGCAGGGTCGCCTCAGGGCTAGACGTCTACGTGCATATGAAATATGAGGGGGTGGATTAACTAATCCAGTGTCCAACCCTTTCTAAGGTTGCCTCGGGCCTCCTTATATAGGTTAAGGGGTCACCACAATGGCAAATCAGTCATTATGCACTGATAAGATAGCAAACAGTGTTGTCATACCTACCTCTACAGGATGACAGAGTGCATTAAATGCGCCGCTCGATGTTACATCGGCGCTTGCCTGGCAAGCCTTGCCGGGCAGCTTTGCCAGCTTCGCGCCTGCTTGCTTGACACATCATAGGACTAGTGTCGTCTGTAGGTATTTCCCGTAGAAGGAGGCCGCCATGTGGTAGATGACTACCACTTAGTTACTTTGCGGCTTGACACCGCACTGATCAATGATGTGCGTCGTAGTGAAGTGGTCTAGTGAGGTGGATTTTTCTCTGTGACCCCGGCAGGCCCTGCCGGGCCTTCTTGGGGGTCTTTTTCCGGGGGTAACCACGTCCTTGTCGGGCTCACCTTCCCGACAATGGAGGCTTTTCTCCCGGTGGTTTCTTGCTTCTCTAGCTTGGTTTTGGTCCTCATGATCTGCATGTTGGCTTTCTAAGAATCTTGATTTCTTGTACTCTGGCCTATCCTTCGTGCTGTAAACTTGCTTCGGTGCATGTGCACAGTCTGGGGAATGGACCCAGGGTTTGTCCGACAAGAATGCATGACTCAGATATCGCGCGTGGCAGGGGGGCATCGGCCACGGTTTGGTGGGCACCCGACTTTCGTGATTGAACCATGTGCTATTTGAAGACATTTACATGAACTAGAACTGCATGTGTTGTCGAAAGGGATGAGGATCGCCGTTCGATCAAGGAGCATCCAACGTTGCAGACGTATGATCCGTGGGGTTTGGGTTCTGGCCAATCAAAAAGCATGAATCAGATCGTGCGCAGGGTTTGGTTGGCAGATGGCTTTCATCAATGAACCATGTGCAATTCGCAAACCAGATTGCATATTTTTGTTCACACATACTGTAGTGAGATCAATTGATTGTGCTACCTCTATGATATAATGATAATGATAACAAGAAACTGTTCATATCAAGGTCAACACATTAATGGTTCTTACATCAAAAGAAAACCGGGCATAACTCATAAACTCAGTACACGCGACAATTCTAAATTGAACGAATTAAGTTGCAGTGTAGGCATAAAGACTAGTCTTATGGCTTAATTCCCATGTACATGGGGGAACTGGGATCATTACGTTGACCCCGAACGAACTTGGGTTTTTTGATGATTTTACACTGCGTTGTTACACGGGTGCTTGATCCCTTGGCTGGCAACTCAGCAAATTCATCGTACTCGTCCTCATCGGCAACATCCTTGACACCCAGTATTGTAAGTGCATCTAGTGCCACCCATAGTTGGTTTTGGAGTATTGACGACAAACTTGGTTGAGGGACTAATGTGTTTGTGAGAATTGCAGGATAACACAGGTAGTAGTCCCTCATTGATTCTGTTTACCTAGCAGAGATGACCCCTAAAAATGTGTGAAGACATTGAAGACAATGGTGGTATGTGAAGAGATTCACATTGAAGACTATGACATGAGAAGACATCACATGAAGACTATGGATTGCAAAGACATAGTTGTTTCATAGTTTCCTTTTCTTCTTTGTTGAGTCATAGGAACCACCATACTGTTAAGTGGGGTCCAAGTGAACAAAGTCAGGGTGACTGAAGTGATGCTCAACCAAATCCTATGTCTTCGAGCAAAGACAATGAGAGCAAATCTTATCCAGAGCTGGATAAGTCAGCTTTACTTGTAGCCCAAGTCAAGCTTCCGCGTGTGTTTGAAATCTGACCATTGGACACGTGTCACTTCCTTAGTGACACAGGGTCATTTCGGAAAAATCAGGCCGGGTTGCCTCCTGGCTATAAATAGCCGACCCCCTACACCATAAATTGGTGGCTGCTCAGAGTTAGTGCACGACTTTTGTCGTTTGAGAGCAACCCACCTCCGAAGCTTTTGAAAGAGAAATCCTTGCGAGGACAAAGCCCAAAACACCCAGAGCCAAAGAGTGTTAGGCATCACTGAAGTCTTTCTGTCTGCGTGATCTGAAGACTTGTTACACTCGAGGACTGTGAATCCTCCAGCCGGTTAGGCATCGTGTTCTGAGCATCCAAGAGTCATTGTGGATCGCCGGTGAACAAAGTCTGTGAAGGTTTGGAAGTCTCCCTTGAAGACTTACCAGAGTGATTGGGCGAGGACTGTGTGTCCTTAGCTCAAGGGGAATAAGGTGAAGACGCGGTCTTCTGAGTTGAATCTCAGCCACCCTAACCAGACATACAGTTGTCATAGCAACTAGAACTGGTCCAACAAATCCTAGTCCTCACCAAGCAATTGGTTCTATCCTTTACCTCTCTTTACTTACTGTTTGTCTTCATGAAGTCATTGCCTGCTTGCGTGACCTGATTGTCTTCACTGTGTGAAGAGTGTTGTTTTTTGGCTTCATACTATCTTCCATCCTGATCCATTCTACCTAGCCGTTGATAGTCTTCGTTCTTTCACTTCATTGCTGACTTGACTATGGCTTGTCTAGTGTAGTTTACCTTCCGCTGCATATCAATAGGTTCATTTCTACTGTTTGTCTTCAAAGCCCCCGTGCTTTGAAGACATTCATAAAAATCGCCTATTCACCCCCTCTAGTCGACAACTACCACTTTCAATTGGTATCAGAGAAAGGTGCTCCCTTGTTCTATGTGATTCGGTTTAACAACCTGGAGTTTTAGCTATGTCGACTGCACGGACAATCAAAGTCTCCACTGCGTACCCTGTCTTTGATGGCGCTGATTACCCCTACTGGACGAATAAGATGCGCATGCATCTTGAAGCCATTGTTGTCGACCTCTGGTATGTCATCAAGAACGGCGTTCCCAAGGCCGGTGAAGGTGTCACCCTGCTGATGTCAAGAAGTTCATTCAACTGGATTCTACTGCCAAGAACATCATCTATGGTCATGTGACCAAAGGACAGTATGGTCGTGTGAGTGCTCTGGAAACTGCGAAGCTAGTCTGGGACTGGCTCTCCAAGGTCAACGAAGGCGTCTCAACCCAGAGAGACTCAAGGATCAGTGTTCTTCGCAACCTCTTCAACCGCTTCAAGAGAAATGACAATGAGAATGTTCAGTTGACGTTTGATCACCTCACTGACATCACAAATAAGCTTCATGCACTCGCCGCCACTTAGATCACCAAGCATGAAATTGTCATGACACTCTTGAGATCACTCGACAGCTCATTTGAAACCCTGGCCCTGATGATTCAAGAACGCTCTGACTTCAAGACTCTCGATCTGTCTAACATACTTGAGAGGCTCAACACACATGAGTTCCAGTTATTTGAGAAAAGAGATATCTATGGTCCCAACTATGGCCGAACTCGTGCTTTGAAGGCAAAGGCTATTTCCACATCTGAAGAAGAATCTGACAGCTGTTCTGAGGATCCTGAAGACATTGTAAAGGAAATTGCCGTGCAAGTGAAGAAGTTCCAGAGGTTCACCAAGAAGAAAGGCTCCAGACAGTCTTCAATATCAAGCTCAAGAAATGATGAAGCTTCATCCCATGACTACAAGAAGAGAAAGTGCCACAAGTGCAAGAATCTGGTCACTACATCTCTGAATGTCCTCAATGGGACAATGAGAACAAGAAAAAGAAGAAGATGAAGAGCAAGGAATACGATTTTGATGACAAGAAGAGGAAGAAATCCTCAAAGTCTTCTTCCAAGCATTGAAGTCTTCATCACACAAGAAGAGCTCATCCAGGAAGGCTCGTACATTTCTAGGCAAGGAGATGGATTCAGAGGAGGAGTCTGCATCTGAGGAGGTGGATATGGAGTCTGAAGAGGAATCTAATTCAGGCGTGGCAAGCCTGGCTCTAGCTTCAGCATATGTCGCCAAGTCCATCTTCAACACTGAAGACAATGGCCTTGTCACCAACGCTGATGCTAATGATGAGGATGACTCTGCACCTACCTACTGCTTCATGGCACGTGGTGCCAAGGTAAACTCACGCGATGCTTACCATCAAACATCAAGTAAAGATGACTCTGAATGTGAATCTAAACCTAGCTACAAAACACTTGCTAAAATTGCAACACAACAACAGAATGCTATGGAACATATTCAAAAATTGCTACACATAAGCGATGACCTGTTGGACGCGGAAATGACCCGATCTCAGTCCTTAATTGAAGATATTAAGAATCTTCATGTTAAGTACGAGGAACTTGAAAGTCATCATGAAATGCTCTCAACAACTCATGAAAATCTTTCCTACGATTATCTTCAAAGGAAGCAAGAACTTGAGAACTTGAGAGCGGCTCATGAAGATCTTCAAAAAGAGAATGAGTCACTCCGCGCTCAACAGATCAATTCCGCTCAGGAAGGATTTGAACCACCATGTCTATACTGCCTTGAGCATGATAACTCTACTTCTGTTGCTGGATGTTCTACTACTACCACTGTTGCAATATCTTCAGCTGCTGATGTGGTAACTAACCCCTCTGCTGAGGATACCACTACTATTGCTGATGAGAATGCCAGCTTGAAGACATTGCTTGAGACAGGAATGTACAAAAGTCTCAAAGGGCATCAGACACTATGTGATGTCCTCAAGAAACAGATTCTGAACCGAAACCCTAGGAAAGTGGGTGTTGGGTTCGAGAGGAAAATGAATGTTGATGGTTCTTACTGGAAGCCTGAGCAGTACCGCAAAACCACATGGGTTGCTGCAAAGGGACCTTCAGTGGATCCATGTACCTTATCTGTCTTCACTTGTGCTATCCCGATTATCATTGATGAATCCTTTGATGCAAACTATAAACTGTATAAGAATCAAAATGGTGAAGTGATTGCCAGGTATATTGGTACTAACTGCAGGAATGGACCACCTTTGAAGAAGATCTGGGTGCCCAATAGTTGTCTTGAAAATCTTCAGGTGAATGTCATCATGACACCACCTGGGAAGAAGACAAACCCCAGATGAAAGGCTTCATATAGACAGAGAGCTCACCAGAGTCACCCTAACACTAATGTTTTGCAGGGAAACCATACTCAGGCGTATGAATATGAGCGTGTTTCATCAAACCGACATGTTCATAAGACCAAGAACTACTGTTCCTATCTTATGAGTATTATTCACCTCCTGCAAGACTATTTGCTAGGGCTCCAAAGCCAAAGTTCTCAGATGTTGCACTTAGAATCATTGTTTCGAAGCCACCCCTGAAAATGTGTGTGGTTAAGAAAACTTAACTCTCTTTAGCAGGGAAGGGTCTCTAGCCGGAAATCAAAGGCATCAGATGCTACTGCTGGGGACCTAGAACATCTTGTGGGGTGCAAGATAAAATGCCCAAATGGTCTTATTATGTATTTTTGTTCCTCAATCGCTTGCCAATGATCCTATCAGTCCTAAACTGGATCTGAGCTTTCATAATCCACTCGCTCGTCAAATGTTTATGCTTCACAATACCCTTGGTGAAGCCTATCCCCCTAACTGCACTGTAGGGTATGACACCAAAGGCTTCAGAATGGATTTATGGACAGTGGATGCACTAACCACATGACTGGTGATCGAAGTCTTCTCATGGACTCAACCTTACGTCAATCTAACAAGAGTCACATCACATTTGCTGACACTAGTAAAAGCAAGGTATTGGGTCTAGGTAGTGTTGCAATCTCAAAGGATCAGCACATAGATAAAGTGATGCTTGTTGAATCCCTTGGTTTCAACTTAATATATGTGTCAATGCTTTGTGACTTGAACATGATTGTGATATTTGGAACACATCGTTGCCTTGTTCTAATGGAATCTGACAAGTCTCTAGTCTTTGAAGTGTACCAAAAAGATGATCTGTACATGGTAGATTTCGCAGCAGGACCACAGTTGGCCGTATGTCTTCTAGCAAAAGCTTTAGAGTGCTGGCTCTATCATCGGAGGCTAGGGCTTGCTGGCATGAGGAACTTGTACATTCTCACGAAGAAGAAGCATGTTGTAGGCATCGAGGGCGTCAAGTTCAAACAGGATCATCTGTGTGGTGCCTGCGAAGCTGGGAAGATGACTAGGGCCAAGAATCCCTCGAAGACAATCATGACGACATCATGTCCATTCAAGCTGCTTCACATGGACCTATTCGTCCCTACTCATTACTCCACTCTTACTACCACTGCTTGTCTCTATGGTGTCGTTATTGTTGATGATTACTATAGATATACCTGGGTGCATATAATTCTATACAAGACTGAAGTGCGGGATGTCTTTAGATGATTTGCCACTCGTGCCATGACGAACTATGGAATCAAGATCAAGCACATCAGAAGTGAGAACGGCACAGAGTTCAAGAACACCGGCCTCGAAACCTATCTTGATACATTGGGCATCACTCATGAGTTCTTTGCTCCATAGACACCTCAGCGGAATGGCATTGTGGAGCTCAAGAACAGGACACTCATTGAGATGGTTCGGATGATGCTTGATGAGTACAAGACTCCAAGGAAGTTCTGGCCTGAAGCTATTGATACTGCATGCCATGTCATCAACTGTGTTTATCTTCACAAGCTTCTAAAGAAGACATCATATGAGCTATGACTGGTAAGAAGCCAAACGTAAGCTACTTCAGAGTATTTGGTGCTAGGTGCTGGATCAAAGATCCGCATCACCCTTCAAAATTTGCAACGAAAGCACATGAAGTTTTTATGCTTGGTTATGGAAAGGATTCACACTCCTATAAAGTGGTTGAAACTTTGGATGTGCGGTTCAATGAAACTAACGTCTCGTAAAGAGAGCACCTGCCAAATGTGCTAGATGAAGTCTCACCAAGTGAATCCATCAAGCTTACGGGTACTAGAGAAATCATACCTTCAGAGGCACAAGCTGAAGAGGAACTTATCATTTCTGCACCAAATCAACCTGAAGACTATGCTCAGCCCGAAGCCAATGATGAAGATGAAGAGAAAGATCAGCAAGGGAAAAATCTTCGTCCAGTTCATCCTCATGTTGCAAATGAAGTACAAATTGAGAAGATAATTGATAGCATCAATGCACCTAGTCCACTCACTCGTTCAAGAGCAACTCGGCTAGCAAATTTCTGTGGGCACTTTGCATTTGTCTCTATATCTGAACCCAAGAAAGTTGCTGAAGCCTTCATGGAACCTGAATGGATTCAAGCTATGCAAGAAGAGCTTCAACAGTTTGAGCTGAACAATGTGTGGGAATTCTCAAGCTCCTGACCCTTGCAAGCACAATATCATTGGCACCAAATGGATCTATCGCAACAAACAAGATGAGCATGGTCAAGTTTTCAGAAACAAGGCTCGCCTCGTTGCTCAAGGATACACTCAAGTTGAAGGGATTGACTTCGATGAAACATTTGCTCCGGTGGCTAGGCTTGAAGCCATTCGCATTCTGCTAGCCTATGCTAACCATCACAACACCCCCCTATATCAAATGGATGTGAAGAGTGCCTTTCTCAATGGCAAGATTGAAGAAGAAGTGTATGTTGCACAACCACCTGGCTTTGAAGATCCAAAACATCCTGATATGGTATACAAGCTCAACAAGGCATTGTATGGCCTCAAACAAGCCCCTCGAGCTTGGTATGACACACTCAAAGACTTCCTAAAGAGCAAAGGCTTCAAACCTGGTTCCCTGGATCCCACTTTCTTCATGAAGACATACGTTGGTGAACTGTTTGTGTGCCAGATCTATGTGGATGACATTATCTTCGGCTGCACTGACAAAAGATAAAGTGATGAGTTTGGGCACATGATGCAAGAGCAATATCAGATGTCCATGATGGGTGAGCTGAAGTTCTTCCTTGGTCCTCAAATCCATCAGCAAAGCAACGACATCTTCATATCTCACGAGAAATACCTCAAAGATTGCCTGAAGAAGTTTGGAATGCAAGACTGCAAGGGATACACGACGCCAATGCCAACCAAAAGTCATCTCGGCCCCGACGACAATGGTAAAGAGTTCGATCAAAAGGTATACCGCTCCATGATTGGTTCTTTACTCTATTTGTGTGCATCTAGGCCAGATATCATGCTTAGCGTTTGCATGTGTGCCCGATTCCAAGCGGGACCAAAGGAGTCGCATCACTTAGCTGTGAAGCGAATTCTTTGATATTTGGCTTACACCCCAACACTAGGATTATGGTATCCAAAGGGCTCAGAGTTTGATCTAGTTGGATTCTCAGATGCTGATTATGCTGGTGACAAGGTTGATCGCAAGTCTACATCAGGCACATGTCACTTTCTTGGACGATTTCTTGTCCGTTGGTCTTCAAAGAAGCAGAACTGTGTGTCTCTCTCCACTGCTGAATCCGAATAGATTGCTGCAGGATCTTGCTGCACTCAGCTTCTATGGATGAAGCAAACTCTCAAGGACTATGGTATCCATCTGAAGCAAGTACCACTGATGAGGACATCAATACCATTGTTACACCCACAGCCCCTACTGTTACATATACTGGACCAATTACTAGAGCTCGCGCACGCCAATTAAATTACCAGGTACTTTCGTTTCTTGGTAATGATTCTAATGTTCATGAGATTATGATGCTGCCTAAATTGGATACATTTGTTTTGCTTACAAATGAAGGGCCTAGCTTGGAGAAGGATGAACATTGGAGCAAGAACACGCATGGAGTTGATGGCATGCGCAAGGGGATCAAGAACGGAGTTACAAGTGATGATTTCAGGACTTTGAAGCCGCCATAAGGAGTGCATGAAGCCTTGGACGAAATATACAAGATGCCACTTCATAATATTCGTCCATAGGCTATTCTAGGTGCTGCGTCACCTTATTAATGGGCCAGTCCAATGTAATTTCGAAATACTTAAGTATAGGCTATTTTTAGAGTCCGTATGTGTGGGGAAACAAGAGTTAGGGTTGGTTTCGGACCCCACCCTCAAGGGCCACGAAATTCCCCCCTCTTCCTCCATATATACAGCCCTTAGGGCATCGTTTAGACTTTGGGTTTTGTTTAGATTAAAAGTTCGCCATAGCTGCAACTTCGCGTACTTCTTTGTGTCCAACGACCAGACCAAGACGTCATAGAACCTCACCTTGATCAATAAAGCTTTCATCTTATATTCGCAATATCCCGATTGCAATCTCAGTTTCTTGCTTGTTCTTCGTTTGCTCGCAGGAAACAGACCCTCGTGGTCAGGTTGATCGTGCTCCGGCGTGGTCAATAACCCTCGGAAGTTGGTTTAGCGATTGCTAAGGCGCGACATCTCGCACGTTCGTAGTCGGATCGTCAAGGTCGACTCCCACAGAAAACGATAGCCACTATCTCATCGAAACATCGGGACACCTTAGCCTCTATCAAGTGGTATCAGATTTCCAGGTTGCTCGGTGAGATTTTTACTGTTTTTCATAGATTAGATCGAGTCTGTTCTTCATACCTACAGTCCACGAAAAAAAAGCCACACAAAAAAATTAGGGTTAGTTCATCATATCCGAACCAATCTGAGCCTTTGCATAATCTTTTTAGGGTTTTTGCTTTGTTGAATTTGCGGTTGCATCGTCGTGTCAAGTTGCTGGTCTTAGAGTCTAGTCTTTTAGACATTCGAGTTCTGGTCATAAGTTGTCACGCCGCCGCCGCACCATCATCATCGCCCATCTACCACTTTTGCTTATCCGCTACGGCTCTGAATCCATATCCATATACCACTACCAATCCGTATCCATATACCACCACCAATCTCTATCCATATACCACCACCGCTACCATATACCACCACCGCTGCCATATACCACAACCATATATCCACCACCAATCCGAGTTCTTCTCATATTAGGTTTGTTCTTGAGATCAATCTAAATTCCGAGTCGTGTTTCCTTGCCTGCGTAGGTCTCGGAAAAAAAAGAGTCTGGAGACCCCCGGGCAGTTTTTAGGCCAAAATTTTCACGGGCAAATTTTTTTTCCCTATCCTATTTTTAGGCTTTTCTGAGTCTTTTGAGCCACGTGCCATCATAGTGATTTTTTGTCGCACTTTTCGTCGTCGCTGCCCTGATTTCCGAAAAAAAAGTGAAAAAAAAGAGTTTTGAGACACTCGCCATTATAGTGATTTTTCGCAAAAAAAAAGAGGAGCGCAAAAAAAAGGAGCGCAAAAAAAGAGCGAAAAAAAAGTTCCAGAGTGTGCTTTTCCCTTATTTACGTGCAGCGCCGTGATTTTGTTAGTGTTCTAGGCTCGCATCTCTAGCACGGTCTAGCCTAGGACCAGCACAGTACCATCGTTGAGCGTTTATTCAACTTTGCATCTCTGAATCGATTATTGCTGACCCTTTTTGCTACCATACTATAAGCCTTCCCAGCTCCACATACATCTACGTCGTGCGTTTGACTCTCCCTGGCAATCGCTCTATCCAAGCTTTTGAGATTTTTTGACTACAACGGTTGCCGATCACCGCCTGCTGCTGGGTAAGAACTGGTAAGAATTTGAGATTTGCTTGACGGATTTGTGACACCCGCCACCACCACCACTTGTTAGTAGTCTGTAGGATCATATTCTTGTGTGTTTCTATTGCTGCTAACCATGCCAGGATCAGAAGCCGATGAGACTGACTGGGAGAACTTGACAAACAAGGAGCTTCATGATACGTTTCAGCAAATGATGAATGGACAGGTGCAAGATGTGATAAACAGATTTGAAGAGGCCATGGAGAAGATAGATGGCATGGAGAAGACGTTTGAAACAAAGCTCGATAACAAGTTTGCTGAATTGCTTTCGCGTTTTCCACCACCACCACCGGCTGCTCCTGCCGCACCTCTGCAACAACAGCAACAACACCGACTACCTCCACGTCGGGAAACAGCCCTCCGCCGAGCGAGCCGTGTCCCTCTTTAGTCGGGCCAAACTGCTGGTGCTGCTGTTGATACTTCTGTGGCTCCTACTGCTGATGTGGAGGAGGATGCTTATGTGGGAGATTATGAGGATGAGGTTGATCAAAATCAGAACTACGTGCCACCAACTGCATAGCAACCACCAGGTCGTCCACATGCAAATAATGGCAATGGTAGGGCTCACCCTCAGGTACGAGATCATGACCATCTCCCTAAACTAAAATTGAATATTCCACCATTTGAGGGTAGATATGTTCCTGATATATATCTTACTTGGGAGTTAGAAACCGAACAACGATTTACATGTTTACAATATCCCAAGGAGAGACGTGTTCCTGCTGCTGTTTGTGCTTTCACTAGTTTTGCATGTGTTTGGTGGTCTGAGCATTGTAGATTATATCCTATTCCGGCTACTTGGGCTGCTTTGAAAACTGCTATGCGTACTCGTTGGGTTCCACCATATTATCAACGTGAATTACTTCAAAAATTGCAGCGCTTAAGACAGGGAAAAAATTCTGTAGAAGAATATTATCAGGAATTACAAACTAGCATGATTAGATGTGGTATTGTTGAGGAGAATGAAGCTATGCTTGCACGTTTTATGGGTGGATTAAATAGAGAGATTCAGACGATTCTAGAGTGTAAGGAGTATACTAATATCACTCGTTTATTCCATCTTGCTTGTAAAGCTGAACGTGAAGTGCAGGATCGACAGGCATTGGCGCGGACTAACTTTTCTGCAGGTCGACCTTCATCATGGACACCACGTGCATCATCTACTTCCACACGTTCTGCTACACCGGCGCCTCCATCGGCTACCACCTCCAACCGTGATACAATAAAGCAGGCACAATCACCACTATCTGCCAAGAGCACACCTTCTGGGCCTGCAAAGAGCTCTTCTTCATCCATGGCATCAACAGGGCAAACACATGATATTATTTGTCGACGTTGCAAGGGTGGAGGTCATTATGCGAGAGAATGCCCATCTAAGCGTGTGATGATTGTTACTGAGGATGGTGGGTATGAGTCCGCTAGTGACTATGATGAGGAGACTTTGGCTCTTATTACACGAGACGAACACGGTGGAGACGATTCTGATCATGAGACGCAATACATGGCTCCTGAAGATGCTGACAGGTATGAAAGTTTAGTTGCTCAACGTGTTTTGAGTGTGCAGGTTACACAAGCTGAGCAAAATCGGAGGCATAATTTGTTCCATACGAAGGGAGTTGTGAAGGAACGTTCTGTTCGCGTGATCATAGATGGAGGGAGCTGCAATAACTTGGCTAGCATGGAGATGGTGGAGAAGCTATCTCTCACCACAAGACCACATCCACATCCTTACGACATCCAATGGTTCAACAATAGCGGCAAGGTTAAGGTAACACGTACTATTCGTGTGCATTTTAGTATCTCTACATATGCTGATTATGTTGATTGTGATGTGGTACCTATGCAAGCATGTTCCTTATTACTTGGTAGACCATGGCAATTTGATAAAAATTCTGTACACCATGGTAGAAACAATCAGTATACTCTTGTTCATAACAATAAAAATATTACTTTGCTTCCTATGACTCCTGATTCCATTTTGAAAGATGATATTAATAGAGCTAATAAAGCAAAACAGGAGACAAATAAGAGTGAAAATCAGATTGTGGCAAAAGAATTTGAGCACCAAATGAAGCCTAATAATAAACCATCTACTGTTGTTTCCGAAATTAAATTGAAAAGTGCATGTTTACTTGCCACCAAATCTGATATTGATGAGCTAGATTTCAGCAAATCTGTTTGCTATGCTTTTGTGTGCAAAGAGGCATTATTTTCATTCGAGGACGTGCCTTCCTCTTTGCCCCCTGCTGTCACTAACATTTTGCAGGAGTTCGCTGACGTCTTTCCACAAGACGTGCCACTGGGATTACCACCTATTCGAGGGATTGAGCATCAAATTGACTTAATTCCCGGTGCTTCGCTACCCAACCGTGCACCATACCGTACCAATCCAGAGGAGACGAAGGAGATTATTCGTCAAGTACAAGAACTGCTCGACAAAGGTTATATACGCGAATCCCTTAGTCCTTGTGCTGTTCCTATCATTTTAGTGCCGAAAAAGGACGGTACGTCGCGTATGTGCGTTGATTGTAGAGGCATTAATAATATTACTATTTGTTATCGTCATCCTATTCCTAGGCTAGATGATATGCTTGATGAATTGAGTGGCTCTACAATATTCTCCAAAGTTGATTTGCATAGTGGATACCATCAAATTCGTATGAAATTGGGTGATGAATGGAAAACAACATTTAAAACAAAGTTTGGATTATATGAGTGGTTAGTCATGCCTTTTGGGT
Organism: Triticum urartu; assembly: GCF_056163025.1. Lineage (NCBI taxonomy): Eukaryota > Viridiplantae > Streptophyta > Magnoliopsida > Poales > Poaceae > Triticum > Triticum urartu. The sequence continues at coordinate 265,870,601 of NC_141876.1, forward strand.
TAACTAATGCACCTAGTACTTTCATGAGGTTAATGAACGAAGTTTTACGTGCTTTCATTGGACGATTTGTGGTAGTTTACTTTGATGACATATTGATTTATAGCAAATCTTTGGAGGAACATTTGGAACATTTACGTGTTGTTTTTATTGCTCTACGTGATGCAAGTTTGTTTGGAAACCTTGGAAAGTGCACCTTTTGCACCGACCGAGTATCTTTTCTTGGCTATGTTGTTACTCCACAGGGAATTGAAGTTGATAAAGCCAAGATTGAAGCTATTGAGAGTTGGCCGCAGCCCAAAACGGTCACACAAGTGAGGAGTTTCCTTGGCCTCGCTGGTTTCTATAGGCGTTTTGTGAGAGATTTCAGCACCATTGCTGCACCTCTCAACGAGCTTACAAAGAAGGATGTGCCTTTTGTTTGGGGTACCGCACAGGAAGAAGCCTTCACGGTTTTGAAAGATAAGTTGACACATGCTCCTTTACTCCAACTTCCTAATTTCAATAAGACTTTTGAGCTTGAATGTGATGCTAGTGGAATTGGATTAGGAGGTGTGTTATTACAAGATGGAAAACCTGTTGCATACTTTTCTGAAAAATTGAGTGGGCCTAGTCTGAACTATTCTACTTATGATAAAGAATTATATGCTCTAGTTCGGACCTTAGAAACATGGCAACATTATTTATGGCCCAAGGAATTTGTTATACATTCTAATCATGAATCTTTGAAACACATTAAAAGTCAAGCAAAACTGAACCGTAGACATGCTAAATGGGTTGAATTCATTGAGACTTTCCCTTATGTCATTAAACACAAGAAGGGTAAAGAAAATGTTATTGCTGATGCCTGTTCTCGTCGTTATACTATGCGTTCACAACTTGACTTTAAAATATTTGGTTTGGAGACCATCAAAGATCAATATGTTCATGATGCTGAATTTAAAGATGTATTGCAAAATTGTAAGGAAGGGAGAACTTGGAACAAGTTCGTTCTTAACGATGGATTTGTGTTTCGTGCTAACAAGCTATGCATTCCAGCTAGCTCCGTTCGTCTTTTGTTGTTGCAGGAGGCACATGGAGGAGGATTAATGGGACACTTTGGCATCAAGAAGACGGAGGATATACTTGCTACACATTTCTTTTGGCCAAAGATGAGACGGGATGTTGAGCGTTTTGTTGCTCGCTGCACTACATGTCAAAGAGCTAAGTCACGACTCAATCCTCATGGTTTATATATGCCTTTGCCAGTACCTAGTGTTCCTTGGGAGGATATATCTATGGACTTTGTTTTAGGTTTACCTCGAACAAAGAAGGGGAGGGATAGCATATTTGTTGTCGTGGATAGGTTCTCGAAAATGGCACACTTTATACCATGTCATAAAAGCGATGATGCTGTTAATGTTGCTGATTTGTTCTTTCGTGAAATTATTCGCTTACATGGTGTGCCAAATACTATTGTTTCAGATCGTGATACTAAATTTCTTAGCCACTTTTGGAGATGTTTATGGGCTAAGTTGGGGACTAAGCTGCTTTTTAGTACTACTTGTCACCCCCAAACTGATGGACAAACTGAAGTAGTCAATAGAACATTGTCTACTATGCTTAGGGCTGTTTTGAAGAATAACAAGAAAATGTGGGAAGAATGCTTGCCTCATATTGAATTTGCTTATAATCGCTCATTGCATTCTACTACTAAGATGTGCCCTTTTGAAATTGTGTATGGTTTCCTACCTCGTGCACCTATTGATTTGTTGCCTCTTCCATCTTCAGAGAAGGTTAATTTTGATGCTAAAGAACGTTCTGAATTGATTTTAAAAATGCATGAGTTAACTAAGGAAAACATTGAGCGTATGAATGCTAAATATAAACTTGCTGGAGATAAGGGTAGAAAACATGTTGGGTTTGCGCCTGGAGATCTTGTTTGGTTACATTTGCGTAAAGATAGATTTCCTAATCTGCGCAAATCAAAGATAATGCCACGTGCTGATGGTCCTTTTAAGGTGTTAGAGAAAATAAATGATAATGCATATAAACTGGAGCTACCTGCAGATTTTGGGGTTAGTCCCACTTTTAACATTGCAGATTTGAAGCCTTATTTGGGTGAGGAAGATGCACTTCCATCGAGGACGACTTCATTTCAAGAAGGGGAGGATGATGAGGACATCAATACCATTGTTACACCCACAGCCCTACTGTTACATATACTGGACCAATTACTAGAGCTCGCGCACGCCCATTAAATTACCAGGTACTTTCGTTTCTTGGTAATGATTCTAATGTTCATGAGATTATGATGCTGCCTAAATTGGATACATTTGTTTTGCTTACAAATGAAGGGCCTAGCTTGGAGAAGGATGAACATTGGAGCAAGAACACGCATGGAGTTGATGGCATGCGCAAGGGGATCAAGAACGGAGTTACAAGTGATGATTTCAGGACTTTGAAGCCGCCATAAGGAGTGCATGAAGCCTTGGACGAAATATACAAGATGCCACTTCATAATATTCGTCCATAGGCTATTCTAGGTGCTGCGTCACCTTATTAATGGGCCAGGCCAATGTAATTTCGAAATACTTAAGTACAGGCTATTTTTAGAGTCCGTATGTGTGGGGAAACAAGAGTTAGGGTTGGTTTCGGACCCCACCCTCAAGGGCCACGAAATTCCCCCCTCTTCCTCCATATATACAGCCCTTAGGGCGTCGTTTAGACTTTGGGTTTTGTTTAGATTAAAAGTTCGCCATAGCTGCAACTTCGCGTACTTCGTTTGTGTCCAACGACCAGACCAAGACGTCACAGAACCCCACCTTGATCAATAAAGCTTTCATCTTATATTCGCAATATCCCGATTGCAATCTCAGTTTCTTGCTTGTTCTTCGTTTGCTCGCAGGAAACAGACCCTCGTGGTCAGGTTGATCGTGCTCCGGCGTGGTCAATAACCCTCGGAAGTTGGTTTAGCGATTGCTAAGGCGCGACGTCTCGCACGTTCGTAGTCGGATCGTCAAGGTCGACTCCCACAGAAAACGATAGCCACCATCTCATCGAAACATCGGGACACCTTAGCCTCTATCAACCACTTTACTGCGACAATGAAAGCGCCATCAAGATTGCCAACAACCCAGTTCAGCACTCGAAGACAAAGCACATTGAAATTCGTCATCACTTTCTCAGAGATCATGTCATGAAGGAACATATTGATATCATTCACGTCAGCACTGAAGAGCAGTTGGCAGATATCTTCACAAAGCCCTTGGATGAGAAATGGTTTTTCAAGTTGCGGTGTGAGCTAAATATCTTAGAATCCTCGAATGTCCTGTGATTGGACACACATCCTAACGCTTATGCATGTGATGACTTAGATGTGCAACACACGAAGTAAAGTATATCTTTAATCAATGAAGACATACACTCTGAGTGTGAATACATTAATGCGGAATATGACTTCAGAGCGCCACGCTAATTGTGCGCCGTGTCTGGATCTAATACGTCCTATACGGCGGGTAATGCCACCACCAAATACTGGTTTGAAGTGTTTCGTTTGACGTCGAATTTGGTTTGTCTTCAACATTGATTTGACTTCATGTTTATCTTCTCAATGTTGATTTGGTCTTATATATACATATACTTGTGTTCTGTCCTCTAAAGCATTCACTTATGGCTATGTCTACTTGTTTGAATCTTTTCATCTAAGTGAATGTGATCGGACCCTAACCCCTTCTATGCTTCTACGTAAAATTCTATCTATCCAAATCATATGCATTTTTTTAAAACTATCGAAAGTCTTCTCTGCGTCCTTCTCAGCAGAAGATACAGAGACAAAAGTTGAATATGTTTTAATGCTATATCCTTATTGCCTGAAACCCGGAAAAGCCAGAACGACCACCCGACAATCCAGGCGTGCGTGGGAAAATGGAACAACTTCCAATGTGTTGCATGCATGCCACATGTCCTTCAGATATGAACTGCCAGGGGCACTTGCGTAATAACGTTGTGTCATCCATGTCCTTACAAATACACACCTCACCGCGGTCATTATCTCCTCTTCCACCTCTTCTCCTCGCACCAAATCCCTAGCACCTCTGCTAGCTCGCAACAACGCCGGAGACGAAGTGCTTAGCTGCCGCGACTTCTTCGACGCCGTCCTCACGCCCGCCGCGGACCTCGTCCTCTCTGCCGCCAAGTTAGGGCACGGGAGATTGAACTGCTCGACCTCCCTCTCAACTTCGTCAAGCAGTTCTTCGTATGGTAACTAAATCTTACCTTTACTACCCTTTTTGATCTGTCAAATCCATCCACTTCAACCAAAAGTAGTTTCTTCACTTTCATATCTGGATCTGTCCATGTGTTCATCTCATGTCACGCCAAGTATGTTCACTTATGATTCACAACTAGTTAGATTCCTTACTTGTACTTATTCATGGATTCGTACAAATCTGGAACCGACTCTCTTCAAATAAGTGAATATCTTAGCACTATGAGGTCAATGTCTTCAAACTAATTTATCTTCAAAATCTTCTGAGAATGCATGTGACCTCTTCCCCTTGCCTCGCACCTCTAATGCTGTCACAGGTACATGTCCGTGGGAGAATCCCTTGGTTCTCATAGTCTGCATTCATTTGCAGAATTCTTACAACGACACATCAATTCTCCTGAAGCCAGTTCCTGTCTGACCAGCAGATGGAAGCCATTCACAGTCTTGAAGCCTTCCAGCTTGAATAATATGCCCACTAAGAAATCAGCTAGAAAGGGTGGCAGGCAGTGCCGTGGGGATATAGCCAAGGACCTGCCACCAGATCTCTTTGAACTCTACAAGACAGATCCTGAGGAAACATACAGAGAATGCAAGAACCGAATCCAATGGATTCAAAGATATTGGGCAGAGGGATGGTACAAATACAGATTTGTAGCTGCCAAATATGCTGAAAAGAACGCCATCAAGGGCCCCTGGGGAGATATTGTATACAGAGGTCTTCAGCCCAAGTCCAAGTCCGAAGCCATTGCTCAAGATTTCTATCCGTGCATGCTCCGAGGTCCACAGCCCAAAAACGCTGACCCATCATCTTTCTTGTGGTGTCGTGATGACAATTTTTTCAAGCGCAACTTCCAGTTTGCGAAGGAGTCTGCTGCAAAGAACAAGAAGGACCTGGGACTCAATTTCAACCCTGGTCTGTCTGCACCAAGGGCTGATGGCACATGTGATGCCCATCCCAATGAAATCGGCCCATTCTACAACCTTGGAGGCCTCATCACTCATATTGATGTATAGGGGGCTACGGTGGACCACTCAGCTGACGACGTAGATTTTGAAGATGCGCTAGCACCACCAAAGCAGAAGCCAAAGAAGTCAAAGGCTTCGAAGCTCTGCCGCACCAAAAGCTTCATGTGCGAAGCCATTGGCCACTGCACCTCCTGAACCCAGTGTGCAATATAAAGATCTGTCTCGTGTCTCCAAGAAGGCCGAGAAGACAAAGAAAACCAAGCAGACCAAGAAGATTTCTGGGCATCAACTTACTCCTGTTTCCGTTCTGAGGAACGAAGATGAAACCATTGATCTGTCCAGCAATGAAGATCTTGGTGATGATGCCCTTGAGTTGTTGATCAAGAGCAAGCAAGAGGCGGAGATCTTCAATGATCTGCCCCTCTTTGATGTTGGTATTCTAAACCACTTCATCGACGAATGGTTTGATGACTCGAGCCTCGGCATTGATGATCTTCAGCTGCCAGTTGACATCAACGTCACCTTCCATGGAGCCATTGCTAATGAGTTGGCCTTGGCTCAGAACATTGTCGAGCTAAAGAACAAAATTGATTTTGAGAAGGCACAATTCAAGAAGAACATGGCAAAGCTCAGCATGGCTGATGTTCAAAGCTTCAAGCAGATGCTGCATAACCTGAAGGAGCAGTTTCACAAGAAAGGCGAGGAAACCAAAGGTTCAAGAGAGCGGATGAAATACTTCGTAGAGAAATGTGTTCAGGCACACAATGAGGCTGAGAAATGCAAGGCTCTAGGGCGTACTAGTATCGACCCCAGAATGGCTGCCAAACTGAAGAAGAAGTCTGTTGCAACCCGAACTGAAGCTCCAAGGCAGGAAGAACCTCATATTGTCTTCCCTGCCAGTATGACAGGCACGAAACCTAAGTTCCCCTCAGCAGCTTCAAAACTGAAGAAGACTAGGGCAGCTAAAGCCGAAGCCAATATGCGTAAACACAAGAATTCCTCTGATGGCGCTCCATCAACAAATAAGTCGAAGACAAAGTCTTCCCGGAAAGAGCGTGCTGCTGCCACAGAGCCACTTGTTGTTGAGCCCATCTCCGTTGCATGTCCTGCCTCCACCAACCAAGAGCGTCAACATGTAGTTCATGAGCCTGCTACCACAGAGGCTCCTAAAGACGAAGAAGTACCAGCTGTTGACCGCATCACAACTGAAGACATTGGTCATGAAGACAATGTAGAAGATGATGTCCTTTCTCAGATCGAGCACCAACTAGTATCATCGCCTATTCTCAAGAACAGCAAACTCATCAGCATTGGTCATCCCATGACGCCAATTGCTCAGGATGCTTCATGGCCTGATCACCCTCAATAAAAGACCCCAAGTAATGAAGACACACCCAGTACTCCACCACCTCAAGTCACCACTCCGGTACTTTACGATGACTACATGGTCCAGACCACTCCATCACCACAGGCGGCGCCTGCATTCCGCAGGCTTCGCAAAGACCCTAGGCCCCAGGTCGCCATATCGAGCATTCCAGATGGAGAAGTGCAACAAAGCTCAGTAGCACGCCAAGTGTTTCCTAAAGCCACTCCCACTGCTAATGTATCTGAGTCTGAAGCTAATGCTGCTGAAGACATTCTGGCTGCATCAGCCAACGAAAATCAAGTACCTCGTATAGAAGAAAGAGTTGCCACACCCCCTGTCACTCAAGAAGTCATTCTCGAGGAGAACGTGACTTTGCCCGACCTTCCTGTCATTGATGACACGGAGGTTGAACATACTGAGGCGGCCACAACACATGATGTTGAAGCCAATGACACTATCATGGGTGAAGATAATGTGGCGCCTGAAACCAATGTGGAGCCAGAAGCTCATGAGATGCTTGAAGCTAATGTTGCACCTGAAGCTAGTGTGCAACCTGAAGCCACTGTCAATGCTGACGCTACTGTTCCACCTCCAAGGCCTCACACTATTGAGCAGGCATTTGATTGCGACCAACTTGTCACTGTCAGATGGCCTGTTCTGGTTCCTCTCACTACTCCCCGACCACAATATGAATACCATGTGGAGCACATGCCTCAAGTCCAGAAGCCAAAGCCCAGACTGCCAAGGTTTCCCAGTCCTGCAACATCGCCAGGATCGTTCAATGTAAGCAGCTTCAGGGCACACAACACATTCTTTGACAGTGCCAAGAACCCGTAGTCGAAGCCAAAGATCTCATCTGATCGCTTTTGGAGCTTTCCGCAGCGCAGTTATTACTCCTACATCTTATACAATCAAGAGCTGATCTTTCCTCACATGCATCTGGATTGTGAAGACATTGCTGGACTGCCCGGCTTGGAAGAAGCTCTAGACTTTTTCAGAGATGTTGGCCTTCTGTAGTTCGTCACTAACAAAGAGCATTGGAACGAAGAGCTTCTACTACAGTTCTATGCTACTCTTCACATTCGTGGCTACAACAGGGATCCGAAGACTTGGGTCCTTGAGTGGATGACAGGTGATGTGCACCATGAAGCCAAAGCTCAAGATATCATAGAGCTTACTTCCCTTCCCATTCTAGGTGAATACTATGAACCTGGTTGTCAGCTACACAGGAATGCATTGGAGAGCATATTTCAGAAGCCTGGACCCAACATGAGTCAGATGCTCAGCATGATGAAGCCACTTCCACAAGATGCTGAATATCCTAAGGAATTCTTTGTCGAAGACCTCGAGTATCTGCCCCGAACCATTTATCAGAATGTAAGGTGAACTCTATGGCTCGTCAAAGGTCATTCTCCTGTAGCCAAGCTTGAAGGCACGATGAAGACATTGGTGTTCTATATTCTCAATGGCATCAGTTTCAATGCTCAAGATTTCTTCATCAGGAAACTAGCTGCATCTGGAATTGATCATTTGGCCTAAAGTTTTATGATCCATGGGTGATGCGCTTAATCAAGCTTCACTCTTCTGTCAACTATCAGCCGTCTGCACGCAACCATCTTATCTTCTTGCCTAAGGTTGATATGTCTGTCGAAGCCATCTACCCTCAGCCTGCCAAGGAGCCACTTTATCTTAATAACATTGATCACCAAAGTTTCTCGCAACCAATTGAGGGAGTTCTTCCTGCAACTCGTGTCTATCCTCTGGCTGGCAATACACATGCACCTCATTGTGCGACTACTGAAGCCATTGAAAGCACCATTGCTCAAAGGTCTCGGAAGCGATCTCGTGTGCTCAATGACCGAGAGGTTCTTGTGGCCTTGCATTAGAAAACAAGATAGGCACCATGACTGGCTAAAGCGTCAAATGCATAGCATCTTGGTGGACGTCAATCACATCAGAACCTTGGCCACCAAGAACTCATTTGTTGCTCATGAAGCCTGTAGGAGGTCCTGGAAGAGTCTCACACTGCTATGTCCTGAAGAAGATTTTCGCGAAGATGGCTTCACTGAGGGTTTGAAATTTGACTCCACTCCCCCTTGCAATGCAAGCTGGCGTCGAACTCTGCCATTGGAGATTCTGAGTATTCATCTTCGGCTGCAACTGTTGTTGCGAGATTCGTCGAAGAAGAAGACAATGCCACTTCACCAGCCATGGCTTCACTGCGTCTCGACACTGCACCAGGCCCCTCTGCACCAACGAACTCCAACATCGACCCTGCACCTTCATCTACTCTTGATGGGAATGAGTAGATACTCTATGTCTTCAAACCTTTTTGGTCCTTACTGACAAAAAGGGGGAGAAGCATATGAGTTGATAGTCCTCAAGCGGGTCCATATGGGTGGTTGCTATTTTTTTTGCTAAGTGGTTACAACTCTCCTTTTTTATACATTTGGTTCTTTGGGTTGTAACACTTAAACTTGATGGTCGTCTGCTACCTTGTCTGCCACTCTGTGATGCGATGATAAATTCCGCATGAAGTCATTCCACAGACGTCCATTTTTCATTGTGCATGTCATTATCTTCGTTATATCCTTATATGCATGATGAATTGTCTTCATATGTTGAACATGATCTCCACAAGTAAAACCTGCCATGTGCATTTGCATTCAAGAGCAAACTACTTATATGCACATCTTCAGGGGGAGCCTTTTGCTACTTATGAAGACAATGCCTTAAATCTCTAAATTTTCACATACTTTTATCCCCGTTGAAAACTTCAACCAGTTTGTTATCAATCACCAAAAAGGGGGAGAATGTAAGTGCATCTAGTGCCACCCCTAGTTGGTTTTGGAGTATTGACGACAAACTTGGTTGAGGGAATAATGTGTTTGTGAGAATTGTAGGATAACATAGGTAGTAGTCCATCAATGATTCAGTTTACCTACTAGAGATGACCCCTAAAAATGTGTGAATACAATGGTGGTCTGTGAAGAGATTCACATTGAAGACTATGACATGAGAAGACATCGCATGAAGACTATGGATTGCGAAGACATAGTTGTTTCGTAGTTTCCTTTTCTTCTTTGTTGAGTCATAGGAACCACCATGCTGTTAAGTGGGGTCCAAGTGAACAAAGTCAGAGTGATTGAAGTGATGCTCAACCGAATCCTATGCCAACTTTACTTGTAGCCCAAGTCAAGCTGCCGCGTGTGTTTGAAATCTGACCGTTGGACACGTGTTAGTCCCTTAGCGACCCAGGGTCATTTCAGACAAATCAGGTTGGGGTGCCTCCTGGCTGTAAATAGCCCACCCCCTACACCATAAATTGGTGGCTGCTTAGAGTTAGTGCACGACTTTTGTCGTTTGAGAGCAACCCACCTCTGAAGCTTTTGAGAGAGAAACCCTTGCGAGGACAAATCCCTAAACACCCAGAGCCAAAGAGTGTTAGGCATCACTAAAGTATTTCTGTCTGCGTGATCTGAAGACTTGTTACACTTGAGGATTGTGAATCCTCCAGCCAATTAGGCGTCGTGTTCTAAGCATCCAAGAGTCATTGTGGATCGCCGATGAACGAAGTTTGTGAAGGTTTGGAAGTCTCTCTTGAAGACTTACCAGAGTGATTGGGCGAGGACTGTTTGTCCTTAGCTTAAGGGGAATAAGGTGAAGACGCGGTCTTCTGAGTTGAATCTCAGCCTTCCTAACCAGACGTACAGTTGTCACAGCAACTGGAACTGGTCCAACAAATCCTAGTCCTCACCAAGCAACTGGTTCTATCCTTTACATCTCTTTACTTACTGTTTGTCTTCATGAATTCATTGCCTGCTTGCGTGATCCGATTGACTTCACTATGTGAAGACTGTTGTTGTTTGGCTTCATACTATCTTCCATCCTGACCCATTCTACCTAGCTGTTGATAGTCTTCGTGCATTCACTTCGTTGCTTACTTGACTATGGCTTGTCTAGTGTAGTCTACCTTCCGCTGCATATCAATATGTTCATTTCTACTGTTTGGCTTCAAAGCCCCCGTGCTTTGAAGACCTTCATAAAAATCGCCTATTCACCCCCTCTAGTCTATAACTAGTAGTTTCAATTGGTATCAGAGCAAGGTGCTCCCTTGTTCTATGTGATTAGGTTTAACCACCTATAGTTTTAGCTATATCGACTACATGGATAATCAAAGTCTCCACTGCGTGCCCTGTCTTCGATGGCACTGATTACCCCTACTGGAAGAATAAGATGCGCATGCATCTTGAAGCCATTGATGTCGACCTCTGGTGTGTCGTCAAGAATGACGTTTCCAAGGCCGGTGAAGGTGTCACCCCTGCTGGTGTCAAGAAGTTCATTCAACTGGATTCTACTGCCAAGAACATCATCTGTGGTCATCTAACCATAGGACAGTATGGTCCTGTGAGTTCTCTAGAAATTGTGAAGCTGGTCTGGGACTGGCTCTCCAAGGTCAACGAAGGCGTCTCAACCCAGAGTGATGCGGAGCATCCTACGATCATTCCCATGACACGAGCATGAGCTAGAGCTCTCGAGGAGAAGGTGATTTCTTTCCTTAGTGATATCCCATTTGATCCTCTTGAGGCACGGCTACTACCTAAGTCCGGAATGTTATGCATGATTAGGTATCAAGAGGACCTTCCCGAAGATGCACGTGAAGTCGGACAAACCGCCAAGTCCACGGATGAAGAGAAACGCCGAAAGGAGAAGAAGGCAGCTCCAGGACCCGGACATCCGGCCCCAGGCCCGGACATCCGGCCGCTGGAGATGACCACTACAACAACAGCCGCCAAGTGCTACAGGCCTCGGACATCCGGCGTCAACCCCGAACATCCGGCACCTTGCCATGTCCCGGACATCCGGCCTCGCCCCCAGAAATCCGGCACCCTTCAAACAGAGAACAAGAAAGTCAGCTCCTCCAGCCCAGACATCCGGCCTGCCAGCCCGGACATCCGGCTCTCCGTGAAGCCCCGGACATCCGGCCTCCCCTGCCTGCGTGGAGCGCATCTGGTCCAAGGCCCATGTACCCCTTCGCCCCTTAGACTATATATACTCCCCCTCCACCTACGTTTTAGGGTCAGCATTGGTTTAGCTCATATTAGAGATAGAGCATTGCTCATCCACATCGGATCTACTCCACGAGAGAGACCGCGGCCCCTCTACGGAGAAGATCCACGTTGTATTCAAGACCTCCTCACGGAGAAGAAAATCAAGACCTCCTCACGGAGAAGACCGTTACCATTGTATCGTCCCTAGTTGATCATGTACCGTGTATCGTTCCATGTATCCGAGGATCTAGCACATGTGTGACTTATTCATGTTGGTTTGAGTGTTCCTCTTCGTTCCCCCTTGTGTTTCTCTCGTTTTCCCCTTTGTGTTCCTCCTGTTCTTCGCGGAATTCCGCTCCTTTCGTGAAAGATCGGGCGATTAGGGTTCTACCCTACATCATCTTGGTATCATGAGCCACGTTGATCACGATTTCGGAGCCTCCCAGTTGTGTTTTCTAGCCTAATTTTGTTGATTTCGTCCTAAATTCGAAAATCCCCACCAAAAATAGCCCCAATTTTTTTTGTGATTTGTTGGTTTGACGAAGTTTTGTTGGATTTCATCCATGGTTTTTCTTGGTTTCGAGTGGATCTAGCATATCCCCACTTTTCCCTACTTTCCATCCACGAAATCTCTCCAATTTTGCCTTTGGAATCATCCATTTCCGCCCCAATTTGAAAATTTCCGCCCCAAACGAGATCTGGAATCGTTGGGCCGGACATCCGGGCCATCGGGCCGGACATCCGGGTCCCCGGCCGGACATCCGGCTCCTGGAGCACCAACTCTGCTCGGTTCTGGACACTAGGTCCCGGATTTCCGGCCCCGAGCCCGGATGTCCGGCCCCTGACATTTCAGCCTTCCCCGTTTCACCGTTTTGTCCATAACTAATTCATCCGAAGTCCGTTTTTCGCGTTCTTTAGCTCATTGAAAAGCTCTTGACATCCCCCTTCCCACAAAAATACAACCAACATCTTTTGACTCCATCAAATTTTGTCAATTTTGGCATATTTGCCTAGGGCTTCCACCACATCATCCACTACACCACCACCGACTTCCGCAACCTAACCAATTTTGTTCCCCATCGCATTAGTGGTTGATTGAGGAGTGATTTGAGTCTCCTAAGTTGTTTAGGCTACTTAGGGATGATTGCTTCTTCATCAACCACCACCACCACCATAACTTCCGCATAGGCTTGCCCACTATACACTCCCGCCACCCCAACTTAACCCAATTTTGTTTGTGTTGTCAGTTGTGTCTCCTAAGGTGTTTCATCTACTTGGGGACCGTGCTTCCAACTCCGACACCGTGTTTATCCAACCTTACCATCCATTTCCGCATTGCGCACTCCACAGCCCATCATTGCCATTCCGCAATTCCATTGAGCTTCCACAAAACCACCACCGCATTCCCACTACCACCATTTGACATTTGAGATTTTGAGTTCGTGGTTTTTCCGTTTCCTAAGGTGTTTCGGCTACTTAGGGACGATTCTCCATCATCTTGGTATCTCCATCAAGATCACCGCCACTCATCATCGGCAAGGATGGTAACCTCCATATCATCTTGGTGTCGTGGTATCCCTCCATTGTATATTCCCTTGCCATTGCATTGATAACCCCTAGCCCATTTTGCGTCACTTGCCTATTGAGACTAGCCTTTGAGTATTGTCGGCAATGTTACTTGTGCACATTAGTGATCTACACCATACATTGCATACATACCATATCATATCGGTATCATATCATCTCGTGTGCCTCAAGTTTGTTCCCGCATATACACAATTACTATCTTGGTTTATGCATTTCGCATAGTGGCCATACAAAAAAATAAGAAAGAAGAATAAGATTTTAAGAAAAAGAGAAAGAGCAACGAAGCTTGTAAGCAAGTACCATAGCATCATACCACATTGTCATATCCAATCATCTTGGATCACCTTGAGAGGAACATCGGGAACCATACATATATAGCATACTTGGGATAGAAAACTCATACATTTTGCATCTTATAGGTTGTGCACAAGTGTCGTATCCGCCTATAGAGCAATCGTGCTATCGTCTTTCTTGAGTTGTGCAACACGAGCGTTTTCCGTGGATTCCACATTTTGTGCTCATCCTTGGTTGGACAACCCCATTTATCTATCCATGTGTGTGTTTCCGTGTGCCATTCATTGCTATTGGTCTACTTGTTTCACTTGCGAATTTGTGAATCTTTTTCAACATTATTGACTCTTGCTAACATTTTACATCAAATTTCTATGCCACTATCCTCACCGAGCTCCACCATAAGCCTTATTTGTGTAGATGTGAGAAACCGACAACAATTGGTACCAATTGTGCTATTTCCTTGTCCACATTGGAGTGATCGTTGATCCACTTTCAACTTCGGTCAAGGTACATTTGGTATTCGTTCTTCTCTTTTTACCACTCACATTTTTCTCTTGGAGTGATGGATAGGCAAGGCATTTCATCTCCGGTCTTCCACAACAACGACGGCGTGAACAACTACATCACCAAAGCGTCAATTTTCTATCTACAACGACAAATGCAAGGCGCACAATCAAGATTGCGAGAGCGCATAGAGAACCTCTCCATTGACATTCGCCACTCCGAAGCGAGGAAAATGGACTACATTGACAACAAGCTTTCCGCACAAAAGGAGGAGTAAGATGAAAGGATGGAGAAGATTCGGACCTTGTTGATCAACCGTTCTTCCCCTTCATCACCCTCAAGGCGGCGACGTTCAAGTCACAGGTCTTCGGAGCGCAAAAATGATGCAAGCACAAGTCATCCATGTCCACATCTCCATGGAGACCACCATCACGTTCGTGATCCACATCATCATGAAGGGCAAGTCACGTCCAAGCATCATGTGCACGACGACGACGAATGCCATCGAGCTCAAGCACGACAAAGACACCATCATCATGAAGATGCTCTCCAAGCGCAAATGCACAAGTCCCAACAAGCCCTACTTCACGCCAAGGCCAACCTTCATGAGCATAAGAGAAGACCGCGAGACAAGCACCACCAAGATGGCGCTACGGCTACTACCACCACCACTTTGGCATCTTCGCCAAGTGCTATCAAGGCATCTTCGCCTTTGGACGTACGACATCTTCGCCTACTTCCTGTGAGTTCGCCTACATCGACACCATCTAATACAAGGCGACCACCTACAAGCGGGGGCGATACTTCCATGTTTGGAAGCCCCCCAAGGAAGATGGCCGAGCATGGCACATTCTCTTCGGTCATGGAGACAAGCTACGAGGTGCCACATCATATGGGCCTCCTACAACAAGACGGCGACAAGAAGGTCGAGCAAGGGCCATCCCCTTCGACCATAGCGACGAGCATGAACCTCTTCAACTACATGAAGACGGCGCCCAAAAAGGACTCATTTTTCGAGTCAAGCTACGATACCGCAAATGAGACCTTATCTTTGGTCTTGGAGGAAAGTGATGATGTGCCATCTTCGGCCTTCATTCATGGCTACGACTACGACGTGATTGAGCATGGAGACATTTGCACCAACATCTCTCTGACACCCACATATAAAGAGATGTCTCAATCCCATGTGAGGAGAGCCACCCCACCATGAGTGACATGAGTGACTCCACCATATGTGACATTGAGAGCATTTCCTATGAGAGGATGAGTGTGACCACCATTAGCCCCACACTTGAGCGCATGGCACACATCCTATGTGAGGTTGAGAGCCATTTGAGTGACTCCACCAACCATATGAGTGAGAGCATCCAAGAGGGAGTGAGTTAGCCACCACACTTAGTGAGTGAGGTAGTTGACACGACATGTGAGGCCACTATGATTTCTAGCGACCTAACCTCTACTCCGATTGTGTTTTATTCTTTGGTGCTAGGTCTCTTACATGACGACACGCCTATCCTCGATGAGTCCATAACTCCAATGGAGACAACAATGGCCATGGTGGAAGAAGATGCACCCCCACATGGTTCCATCAAGATGAAGATGACCACGACTTGGTCTTCGATACCTCACCTACAACACATGAGCGATGCTCCAAAGGTAACATAGGTGATGGTCCTTCTCTTGTCCCACTAGTGGACAATCTCACTAATGATTGCTTGCATGATGTTGATCCACCTATTCCCATGCTTCATGCTAGTGCGACTTCTTCATGTCATGACTTACCTATTTATGATGAATATGATGATGAGCATGTTGAGCTGCCTAGTTGTGATGCTATGCTACATAGGATATCATGTGAAAATTCTATTGGTCACATCATGTTTGACAATCCATTGAACTTGTCATATGCTATGAGTGAGATCTCCCATATCGCATCATTTCAATCTCAACATAATAACTATGCATGCCCCATTAAAATAAATCCCATTTGCACTTATGGCATAAATGACGAGATGATGATCATTGGCTTTTGTTTTTCATGTGATGATATTGCTATGCTTCCTTTACATGATTTGCGCAATTCATCTACTATGCCATGCCATGATCACATTGTTCGAAATATGCATTGTTTTGGATGTTGTCAATATTCTCCATGTGATGTTTCCATTAATGCTCATGAGGAGAACCCCATAGTTTCCTCATACATATTAGGAGATTTTGATGCATTCCATACTTTGCATGATTCCCATATATGCTTGCACCATATGCATTCCATGAATAAGAATGCTCTACATATTTCTCATGATGCATTGCACAATTTGAGTCTCCATTATGCTATACATAATAACAAACCTCTCATTATGGATGACATGTTTCTATATCACGCATATCCTCTATTTGAGCATTGGATATTTTGTGCTAACCAACACACGCACGTGCGCATCATGATGGATGATGTGTACATATACCATGCACACACAATTTTCTCTTTGTCTTTGTTTTGTGTAGGTACTCACGTATACTCGTCAACCTCTCAATCCCAAGAGTTGACGAAACGAGCTCTTGAGAGAAAAGATGACTTGGGATCCTGTGGATTGTCCTTCCCACCATTCCCTTCACGGAACGATTTTGCGCATTCCTTTTACTTGGCTCTCACACGGCTTTGGGCTATATGTTACTTGTTACGTTATGCCCATTTTCTCGTGTTCACTTTGCATGCTATGCCTCTTTCTATTATTTTGCCATGCAATTGTGACCCTTGCTTGCATCTACCCATGATTCACCATTATGCTACTTCTATGTGTATTTGCATGATAGGTGGAGATTCTTGTTGCTATTGCCATGTTTATCATGCGCCTCATGCTATTGATGCTTGTTGTGTTGGTTGAGCCACGATGTTCCATTGCTATTTCCATATGACCTCTTGCCAATACAATGATGATACCTTCCTCACATCTTGCTTTCATACTTATGCTATGTCATGTGAATTATTCATGCCCACTATTTGCACACATGACATGCTTGACATGATCCCTTCTAGTATGTTGCATCTTCGCACTACTAGCTTGCTTGACTTGATCACTATGATTGCTTGCTTTGTCGCATCACCCATGTTCCACTATTACTCGCTTTCTTGGGTTGATGACATATATGTTAATGCCTCCCACATGATATATCTTGTTCATTGTCGCTTGCCTCCAATTGTTGCATCTATGCTTATTGCTCTTGGAGACTTGTACATATTACTTGTGATACACGCTTGTTTACTTGAGCCTATTGTCTTTGGTTGTAGTCACATCTTATGCTTTCATACCATTCCACATATTGTCCTTTCTTATGATAAGCATGATGAAAACGGTTGTTGGGTATCTTACCACCCGAATGATAGGTGTTGCATTTGCACTAACCTCATTTGTTTTTCCAAATGTTTGTCATGTTCTTTCATTTTGAAGGATTCACAAGGTGGCACCGTCATGAAACACCTTGGTCATGTGAAGGCGTACATGATGCACAACACCAACATTTTTGACATTCTCATAAAGGTGAACTCATTCCCTTTGAGCCATTCTCAAATACGCATATTGGATGGGTCATTATTTCATCGTTGTCTCCTTCTTGTTGTCTACATGACACATCTCGCGAACGGAGGAGCGACATTGGAGTTTGGCTCGATGGACCTTCAAGTTGAGGAGCGCTCGGACTTATCGGATGCACCTTCGAACCTCCACTTATGCCACGACATTGAGCATTGGTACACCAACACCTCCATATTTGTTGATTGTGCTCACACATGTCATGCATGGATTGACTCATATTATGATTGCCTTGTTGCATCTTGTCTTTCTATGTCCTCCATGATATATGAGCTTGTGCACTTTCTTAGCAAATTTTTTGTGATCTTTCTTGATGGCATATTCATCCATCATGATCATATTGCCCATCATCAATTGCATAATCACATACTCATCTTGAGCATCCATTGCCCTATTCATGCTATTGATAAACCGTCTCTCTATGACATCATTTTGCATCATGGTTGCATTGATCACATTCACAATACATTTGTGCGCACAATGAATGCTTTTGCTCTGATGAATGCTTTACATCTCATTCCATATCATCTTGCTAAGTTTCATGTATTTTGTCATGAACATTCCTGCCACACGGACTCATACTTCCTTGATGGGCACTTTGTGTGCGCTAACCATTGTATTTTCGAGTGTCATTTGTGTTTGCTTTTCTTGCATGTATACCACTCTGGCGACACCTTGGAGTACTTGGACTGCGCAATGTCTTCAACTCAATCCAACTACAAGTCTGTCCACAACATCCGTTTCCATGGTGATGAGGATCACGATCTGAGGTCAAATCTTCCCCAAGGGAGGGGAGATGATGCGGAGCATCCTACGATCATCCCCATGACACGAGCATGAGCTAGAGCTCTCGAGAACGAGGTGACTTCTTTCCTTAATGATATCCCATTTGATCCTCTCGAGGCATGGCTAGGTATCAAGAGGACCCTCCCGAAGATGCACGTGAAGTCGGACAAACCGCCAAGTCCACGGATGAAGAGAAATGTCGAAAGGAGAAGAAGGCAGCTCCAGGACCGGGACATCCAGCCGCTGGAGACGACCACTACAGCAACAACGGCCAAGTACTACAGGCCCCAGACATCCGGTGTCAACCCCGAACATCCGGCACCTATCCAAGTCCCGAACATCCGGCACCTCTCCAAGTCCCGGACATCCGGTCTCGCCCCCGGAAATCCGGCACCCTCCAGACAGAGAGCAACAAAGTCAGCTCCTCTAGCCCGGACATCCGGCCTGACAGCCCGGACATCCGGTTCTCCGTGAAGCCCTGGACATCCGGCCCATCGCCTGAACGTCCGGCCTCCCCTGCCTGCGTGCAGTGCATCTGGGCCAAGGCCCATGTACCCCTTCACCCCTTAGACTATATATACTCCCCCTCCACCTACGTTTTAGGGTATTGCTCATCCACATCGGGCGATTAGGGTTTAGCTCATATTAGAGATAGAGCATTGCTCATCCACATCGGATCTACTCCACGAGAGAGACCGCGGCCCCTCTATGGAGAAGATCCATGTTGGATTCAAGACCTCCTCACGGAGAAGACCGTTACCATTGTATCATCCCTAGTTGATCGTGTACCGTGTATCGTTGCATGTATCCGAGGATCTAGCACATGTGTGACTTATTCATGTTGGTTTTAGTGTTCCTCTTCGTTTCCCCTTGTGTTTCTCTCGTTTTCCCCTTTGTGTTCCTCGTGTTCTTCGTGTGATTCCGCTCCTTTCGTGAAAGATCGGGCGATTAGGGTTCTACCCTACATCACAGAGAGACACAAGGATCAGTGTTCTTCGCAACCTCTTCAACCGCTTCAAGAGAAATGACAATGAGAATGTTCAGCTGACGTTTGATAGCCTCACTGACATCACAAATGAGCTTCATGCATTCGGCGCCACTGAGATCACCAAGCATGAAATTGTCAAGACACTCTTGAGATCACTCGACAGCTCATTTGACACCTTGGCCCTGATGATTCAAGAACGCCCTGACTTCAAGACTCTCGATGCGTCTGACATACTTGAGAGGCTCAACACACATGAGTTCTAGTTATTTGGGAAAAGAGATATCTACGGTCCCAACTATGGCCGAACTCATCCTTTGAAGGCAAAGGCCGTTTCCTCATCTGAAGAAGAATCTGACTGCAGTTCTGAGGATCCTGAAGGCATTGGAAAGGAACTTTCCATGCTAGTGAAGAAGTTCCAGAGGTTCACCAAGAAGAAAGGCTCCAGACAATCTTCAAGATCCATCTCAAGAAATGATGAAGCTTCCTCCCGTGACTAGAAGAAGAGAACGTGCCACAAGTGCAAGAAACCTAGTCACTACATCTCTGAATATCCTCAATGGGACAATGAGAACAACAACAACAAGAAGAAGAGCAAGGAATACAATTTTGATGACAAGAAGAAGAAGAAATCCTCAAAGTCTTCTTCCAAGTCTTCGTCGAAGTCTTCATCACATAAGAAGAGCTCATCCATCAAGGCTCGTGCGTTTCTTGGCAAGGAGATGCATTCAGAGGAGGAGTCTGCATCTGAGGAGGTGGATATGGAGTATGAAGAGGAATATGATTCAGGCGTGGCAAGCCTGGCTCTAGCTTCAGCATATGTTGCCAAGTCCATCTTCAACACTGAAGACAATGGCCTCGTCACCAACGTTGATGCTAATGATGAGGATGACTCTGCACCCACCTACTGCTTCATGGCACGTGGTGCCAAGGTAAACTCACCCGATGCTGACTATCAAACATCAAGTGAAGATGACTCTTAATGTGAATCTAAACCTAGCAACAAAACACATGCTAAAATTGCAACACAACAACAGAATGCTATGAAACATATTCAAAAATTGCTAGACAAAAGCGATGACCTGTTGGACGCCGAAATGACCCGATCTCAGTCCTTAATTGAAAACATTAAAAATCTTCATCTTAAGTACGAGGAACTTGAAAGTCATCATGAAACTGTAACGCCCTCGATGCGGCTATATCTCTGACGTGTCGAAGCACGACTTAGAGGCATAACCGCATTGAAAGCAATGTCGCAAGTAAGGTAATCTTCACAACAACCCATGTAAATAGATAAAAGGGGAAAAGGATACATAGTTGGCTTACACTCGCCACGTCACACAAATACATGAATAACATTACAATCATCCAATACACTCATGGTCCGACTACGGTACCAAAATAAAGATCAACCCCCACATGCGACAAAGTCCCCGATCGCCCCAACTGGGCACCACTACTGATCATCTGGGAAAGACACGTAATAACGGCGAGAGTCTTCATCAAACTCCCACTTGAGCTCAAGCGCATCGTCTGGAATGGTATCATCGGTCCCTGCATCTCGTTTGGAAGTAATCTGTGAGTCACGGGGACTCAGCAATCTCACACCCTCGCGATCAAGACTATTTAAGCTTATAGGTAAGGCAAGGTATGATGTGGAGCTGTGTAACATCTCAAATTTCCAATTTGGAATGTTATACATTAGAGAATCATGCATATCATATTTTATTTTGCATTTTGATTGATCCTAGAGAATCTACGCAACTCAATGACCCACGGAGAGAGTTGGGGATTTCGTTATTTTCATGTTTGAGTTTTCTCAAATTTTGAGAATAGGATCATTTGATTTTATTTATTTTGTCATCAATTATTTCTATTACAAAAATATGAGAGAGGGAATAAAATGACTTTCCCAAAATAAAGAAATATTGAGGATTTAATAAAAAATCAAATAAGATTTTATTTCGGAGTTTTTTGGTGTTTTATTTGAATTTAGGAAAAATGTGCGTTTTTCAAAATTGCATTTAGGGCCCAAATAAATGTTCACCTTGTGTGGCTTGATTTTAAAAGCCCGTGAAAATTTATTTTGGAATTTTTGGAGTCCGTTTAGTATTTCTTTTTATTTTTCTTCCGAGCGGAATAATAAAAAAAACGAACCGACTTCGGGCCGTACCCGAGCGGGACACCACCCGGGGGCAGCCTTTAAATAGCGCCGCCCCGAGCTGCCCCAGCCCATCAGCCCCGCCTCGATCCATGCGCGCCGCCGGAGCCGCCGCCGGGTTCCACCGCCGAGGTTCGTCGCGCCTCGTTTTCCGTGCCGAAAAAAGAGAATTTTTTTTTTCGGTGTTCGTCGTTTTTCTTTTTCTCGGATTAAATCCACGATTTTTCTGATCGCGATTCCTGATCCGATTTTCGTTTTAGTTTAACTTTTCGCTCGTTTATCGGAATCAGGCGATTCAAGCACCTAGGGATTCGTCTCGAAACCCTCTATCCGTTTAACCAACTTAAACAAGATTTTGCTACTATAAAATTTGCCCCAGATCCAGATTACTAGAATGAAGTTGTTTTCTTTTGCCGTTTGACTTTCGTTGCTTCGTTCGATTTGATTCTTTTTGCCAACCGGAGTTCTTAAGTTGAACCTTCTTGTTAGATCTCTTATTTGAGTTTTACCTGTGCATTAGATGAGTACTTATTGTATGCTTGTTTGTTTGTCTACGATAGAATACCCGGAGTGCGCCGCCTGTTACTTCGAATCGTTAGGTTTCGCGGATCATCAGCAAGGCAAGTAACACTTTGATCATACCTTTTCTACTACCCAGTTTTATTGCATTAGATCAATCCTCACACATTGCATGATTAGGATCTAATTAAATTTTGGGATGGGAAGTTGATGAGGTAGTACCTATTACATGTTTATTATCAAACCTTTGGGAGTTACTTCTACATTTTCTTATTATGCCATGCTATGCTAGTAGACGTGGATTGGGTGAGTGAAATCCATGACAGATGTGAGATTGTTAATTAATGGTTTATCTAAGGTGGCAACTTAAACACACATCTGGGTGGATTGAGGCACCTGGGTATTCCAGGACTTGCCTATTTTCTTTTGGACCGCCACCCAGGCTCAAAGGGATCATGAGACTATTCATACTAGAAACTTCCGTGTGCAGCCACAAGCTATTATGGGCTCTAGCATAGTTGACTAAGTTGTGCAAACTCTTAAAGTGGTAGACTAGCAGATGTAGGGGATGTATGTGGTACGGTCTACCCATCGTAAGGTGCTAGCGCTTCTGAAAGACTATGTCTCGATCATCCGTCTTCTCAAACACCATGTAGTGCGAGAAACCAAACGGAGGCGATCGAGACTTGTGGGGAAAAGTGCGCAAACCTCTGCAGAGTGTACTAAACTAATCATGGTTAGACGTGTCCCCGGTTATGGACATCTTGAGTATCTAGTACTTGGATTTTCATGTGAATCTCAACATGTTACTCTAAATTAATTTTGTTGGGTTTTGTTAATGATGATGCTTAATTGGGATCGAGAATGCTGTCAACCATTCTCAATGTTTAACAACCACCATGATAGTTAAATAAATTTATTCCTTTGAAGTAGGGAAAAATTGGCTTTACACAAAACTATAACCATAGAGCTTTCCACCAGCCAAATATGCATATAGTATAGCTGTTTCATTCCATTACTCTCTATGTGTTACCTTGCCAGCATATTCCATGTGCTGACCCGTTTCGGGCTGCAACGTTAATGTTGCAGACTTTTCAGACGACGATTAAGGAGTTTTTAGGTCGTGGTCCTATACTCAGTGATGCCGTTGGAGTTGATGGACTCACTTATCTTCCAAGCCTTCCGCTGTTATCGTTATTAGATGGCCTTAAGCCATATTTATTGTAATAAGTTCTCTTTTGAGACACTTGATGTAATAAGTGTGTGATTGCTACTCTGTTATAAATCCTCCGAGTACTGTGTGGTGTCAGCATTACTGATCCAGGGATGACACCGGAGCACAGAGATCAGACTGTTTGAGGTCTGGTCGCTACAGAGATGGTATCAGAGCACACGCTGACTATAGGACACGACCACTAAGCTAAAGACCTAGATCACTATTCACTCTCTTCTCTTCTGACCTCTCATCTTTTCTACTCTTTAGGATGGCGGATGCAAGGAACAAGTTCACGCAACCGGATGAAGATACACCCTTTGGACGTCATTTGAAGGAAGTCACTAGATACCTGAACATAGGAGTACCAAGCTTCAGGGGAACCTACAACGCCACTTTACCTGAAGAAGAGCGCCGGATGATTCAAGTTCAAGTTCCAGGAAGGACGTTCATGCCAGTCACTGAGCCCATAGAATTTTCTTTTGATGCACCAACTTGGAGTCTAGGAAAGAGCATGGCAGCTCACATCGCCATGGGACGCATTGGAGAAGTCTACCGCAAGGATCTCAAGGATACTATCTACCAGATTTGTGGGCGCCGAGATGACACTGGGAGATGATCAGTACCAGGAAGGATAGATCAATCACAGCTTTTATCCAGGAGTTAAATCAGCACATTCGACGACAGGAGAACCAGATGTGCGCTGACATGATAGATCTGAAGAAGGCTAAGACTAGAATCAAGGAACTGGAGGAAGAACTAAAGGCTACACATGAAGATTATGAAGAGGAAATTGAAGTATTGGTGGAGAAGAATGACGACCTGATCATGAAGATTGGAATATTTATGGGAGACCCTACGCCAGTAGATGAAGACGAAGAACCTCAGGAAATTAGCCCGGAAGACTACATCATCATCGACGGCACCGACTCGGAAGCAGATAGTAGCGATGATGACTATGTTGATGAAGCTGGAGCAGATATCATGGAGTCAACGACCGTAGAATATTTCAAGTAGACCACCTCATCAGTAGTAGTAGTCAACCATGTAAATATAGTAGTCCGAGCACTTTTGTGATAGATAGATCGATTGTATGCCCTTGTTTGATTGATTGAAGTGAATTGCTTGTTTTTGCCTCATGTACATATGGGTAGTGTTTTCTCTTTAGACCCCCTCTATTCTTATATCTCATCTTTTCTAAAAACCCTCAGATGCCTCCAACCCAAGCTCTTAGGTCACCCATGTTAGTAACCTTGCCCGGAGCAAAATATGTGGCTAGTCTATGGTGTGATTGGTTACCATTAAGGATTGGTAACTATGTTTTTCCCTCAGACCTAATAGTATTGGAATCTCAAGGATTGGATGTGATATTAGGCATGGATTGGTTATCAAAGTATGAAGGGAATATTGAGTGTGCTAGTAAGTCAATTTTGCTTACCACCCCGGAAGGGAGAAGGATCAAGTATGTATCCCAGCATGTGCCAAAGAGGACTCAAGTAAATTGCCTAACAGGAGTTGTGCAGGAGGAAGTACCAGTGGTAAGGGATTTCCCTGATGTATTTCCAGAGGAGTTGCCAGGCATGCCACCGGATAGAGATATTGAGTTTTTGATTGAGCTATTGCCAGGCACAGGTCCAATATCAAAGAGACCATATTGGATGCCAGCAAAGGATTTGGTGGAAATTAAGAAGCAGATTAAAGAGTTACTGGATAAGGGATATATTCGCCCAAGTTCTTCACCTTGGAGATCGCCAGTACTTCTAGTGGAGAAGAAGGATGGATCGTTAAGGATGGTTGTTGATTATCAAGGATTGAATGAAGTAACGATCAAGAACAAGTACCCGCTACCAATGATCAACGATCTGTTTGATCGATTGCAAGGAGCTAAGGTATTTTCCAAGATCGATCTGCGATCAGGATACCACCAGTTGAAGATTCGAGAATAGGATATTCCAAAGACAGCTTTTACCACCAGGTATGGGTTGTATGAGTATACCGTTATGTCATTTGGTTTGACTAACGCACCTGCCTATTTTATAAACATGATGAACAAAGTGTTTATGGAGTTTTTGGATAAGTTCGTCGTAGTGTTCATTGATGATATCCTGGTTTATTCAAAGAATGAAGAGGAACATAAGGAGCATTTGCGTTCAGTACTTGGAAAGCTCAGAGAACATCAATTATATGCCAAGTTCAGCAAATGCGAGTTTTGGTTGAAGGAAGTAGGATTCCTCGGACATGTTATATCTGGAGAAGGTATAGCAGTAGATCCCGCTAAAGTTGGAACCGTGACCAAGTGGGAAGCCCCAACAACAGTTGGAGAGATCCGGAGTTTTCTTGGACTCACAGGATACTACCGGAGATTTATTAAGAATTTCTCAAAGATTGCGAAGCCTATGACTGAGTTGTTGAAGAAAGATACCAAGTTCATATGGACAGAGGAATGTGAGGCTAGTTTCCAGGAGTTGAAGAAACGTTTGGTTACCTCACCAGTGTTGATTTTGCCAGACCAGACCAAAGATTATGAGGTGTATTGTGACGCTTCACGTCGAGGACTTGGAGCAGTGCTTATGCAGGAAGGGAGAGTTGTTTCATATGCCTCAAGACAACTGAAGCCTCATGAGTTAAATTATGCCACACATGATTTGGAGTTAGAAGCCATAGTGCATGCTTTGAAAACATGGAGACATTTTCTCATTGGAAATCATTGTGAGGTGTACACGGATCATAAGAGTTTGAAGTACATTTTCACACAGAAGGAGTTAAATCTCAGACAAAGGAGATGGTTGGAGCTTATCAAGGATTATGATATGAAATTGCATTATCATCCCGGAAAGGCTAATGTAGTAGCTGGCGCATTAAGCCATAAGAGCCATGTCAATAAATTAATGACGGGAGGAATACCAAGGGAGTTAGCCGAAAATCTTTGTGAACTATGTTTGGAAATAGTTCCGAGAGGTTATGTAATAGCAATGGAGATTCAGTCAACTTTGATGGATAGAATCAGGGAAGCTCAGAAAGATGACAAAGTGATGGCCGCTATAAAGGAGAAACTGAGCAAAGGAAAAGCTAAAGGATTTCGTGAGGATGAGCATGACACCCTATGGTTTGAAGACCGCGTTTATGTGCCCAATGACCCGGAGATCAGGAAGTTGATTTTGCAAGAGGCACACGACTCACCGTATTCAATTCACCCAGGAAATACCAAGATGTATCTGGATTTGAAGGATATTTTCTGGTGGACCGGAATGAAGAAGGATATAGCGGAGTATGTAGCAGTTTGTGATGTATGTCAGAGAGTAAAGGCAGAGCATCAGAAGCCAGCAGGATTGTTACAACCATTGCCGATACCCGAATGGAAGTGGGATAAGCTAGGCATGGATTTTATCACGGGATTGCCCAGGACTCGTTCAGGCTATGACTCGATTTGGGTTGTAGTTGATCGATTGACGAAAGTAGCTCATTTCATCCTGGTAAAGACCACTTACACCAGTGCTAAGTTGGCAAAGATATACATGACCAGGATCGTATGTTTGCATGGAGTTCCAAGGAGTATCGTATCAGATAGAGGAACCCAGTTTACCTCAAAGTTATGGAAGCAGTTGCATGAAACTTTGGGAACCAGGCTAGAATTCAGTACAGCTTTTCATCCACAGACAGATGGACAGACCGAGATTGTCAATCAGATTTTGGAGGATATGCTGAGAGCTTGTGCGCTAGATTACGGATCTAGTTGGGATGATAATTTGCCATATGCAGAGTTCTCTTACAACAACAGTTACAAAACCAGTTTCAAGATGGCCCTTTTCGAAGCCTTGTACGGAAGGAGGTGCAGGACACCGTTGTCATGGGACGAAGTTGGAGACCGCCAGTTGTTTGGTCCTGACTTGATTAAAGAGTCTGAACAGAAGGTGAAATTGATTCGCGATAGGCTCAAGGTAGCAGAGTCTAGACAGAAGAGTTATGCGAATTCAAAACGCAAGGAGACAGTTTACGAAGTCGGAGACAGAGCTTATCTTCGAGTATCTCCACTTCGGGGAACAAAGCGTTTTGGAGTTAAAGGGAAGTTAGCGCCACGATTTGTAGGACCATATCAAGTTTTGGAGCGTATGGGATAAATGGCCTACAAGTTGGAACTGCCCGAAGTATTGTCAGGAGTTCATGATGTATTCCACGTTTCCTAGTTAAAGAAATGTCATGCGGAGATGGCTGACATACCGTTGAGAGACACAGTGCCATTGGAAACTATTCAGTTGGATAACGATATGACCTATGAGGAGAAACCAGTTAAGATTCTCGAGTTTGCCAGCAGAGTTACTCGCAGCAAGGTTATCAAGTTTTGCAAAGTTCAGTGGAGCCACCACACGGAGGATGAAGCCACCTGGGAACGAGAGGAAGATTTGCTCAAAGACCACCCTCACCTATTTTCTAGCCAACCTGAATCTCGAGGGCGAGATTCATCTTAAGGGGGTAGGTTTGTAACATCCCAAATTTCCAATTTGGAATGTTATACATTAGAGCATCATGCATATCATATTTTATTTTGCATTTTGGTTGATCCTAGAAATTCTACGCAACTCAATGACCCACGGAGAGAGTTGGGGATTTCGTTATTTTCATATTTGAGTTTCCTCAAATTTTGAGAATAGGATCATTTGATTTTATTTATTTTATCATCAATTATTTCTATTACAAAATAACTTTCCAAAAATAAATAAATATTGAGGATTTAATAAAAAAATCAAATAAGATTTTATTTCGGAGTTTTTCGGTGTTTTATTTGAATTTAAGAAAAATGTGCGTTTTTCAAAATTTCATTTAGGGCCAAAATAAATGTTCACCTTATGCGTCTTGATTTTAGAAGCCCGTGAAAATTTATTTCGGAATTTTTGGAGTCCGTTTAGTATTTCTTTTTATTTTTTCTTCTGAGCGGAATAATTTAAAAAAAACGAACCGACTTCGGGCCGTACTCCAGCGGGACACCGCCCGGTGGCAGCCTTTAAATAGCGCCGCCCCGAGCTGCCCCAGCCCATCAGCCCCGCCTCGATCCGCGCGCGCCACCGAAACCGCCGCCGCCGGGTTCCGCTGCCGAGGTTCTTCGTGCCTTGTTTTCCGTGCCAAAAAATAGAAAAAAAATTGGCGTTCGTCGTTTTTCTTTTTCTCGGATTAAATCCGTGATTTTTCTGATCGTGATTCCTGATCCGATTTTCGTTTTAGTTTAACTTTTCGCTCGTTTATCGGAATCAGGCGATTCAAGCGCCTAGGGATTCGTCTCGAAACCCTGTATCCGTTTAACCAACTTAAACAAGATTTTGCTACTGTAAAATTTGCCCTAGATCCAGATTACTAGAATGAAGTTGTTTTCTTTCGTCGTTTGACTTTCGTTGCTTCGTTCGATTTGATTCTTTTTGCCAACCGGAGTTCTTAAGTTGAACCTTCTGGTTAGATCTCTTATTTGAGTTTTACCTGTGCATTAGATGAGTACTTATTGTATGCTTGTTTGTTTGTCTGTGATAGAATACCCGGAGTGCGCCGCGTGTTACTTCAAATCGTTAGGTTTCGCGGATCATCAGCAAGGCAAGTAACACTTTGATCATACCTTTTCTACTACCCAGTTTTATTGCATTAGATCAATCCTCACACATTGCATGATTAGGATCTAATTAAATTGTGGGATGGGAAGTAGATGAGGTAGTACCTATTACCTGTTTATTATCAAACCTTTGGGAGTTACTTCTATGTTTGCTTATTATGCCATGCTATGCTAGTAGACGTGGATTGGGTGAGTGAAATCCATGACAGATGTGAGATTGTTAATTAATGGTTTATCTAAGGTGGCAACTGAAACACACATCTGGGTGGATTGAGGCACCTGGGTATTCCAGGACTTGCCTGTTTTCTTTTGGACCGCCACCCAGGCTCAAAGGGATCATGAGACTATTCATACTAGAAACTTCCGTGTGCAGCCACAAGCTATTATGGGCTCTAGCATAGTTGACTAAGTTGTGCGAACTCTTACAGTGGTAGACTAGCAGATGTAGGGGATGTAGGTGGTATGGTCTACCCATCGTAAGGTGCTAGCGCATCTGAAAGACTATGTCTCGGTCATCCGTCTTCTCAAACACCATGTAGTGCGAGAAACCAAACGGAGGCGATCGAGTCTTGTGGGGAAAAGTGCGCAAACCTCTGCAGAGTGTAATAAACTAATCATGGTTAGCCGTGTCCCCGGTTATGGACATCTTGAGTATCTAGTACTTGGATTTTCATGTGAATCTCAACATGTTACTCTAAATTAATTTTGTTGGGTTTTGTTAATGATGATGCTTAATTGGGATTGAGAATGCTGTCAACCATTCTCAATGTTTAACAACCACCATGATAGTTAAATAAATTTATTCCTTTGAAGTAGGGAAAAATTGGCTTTACGCAAAACTGTAACCATAGAGCTTTCCACCAGCCAAATATGCATATAGTATAGCTGTTTCATTCCATTACTCTCTATGTGTTACCTTGCCAGCATATTCCATGTGCTGACCCGTTTCGGGCTGCAATGTTAATGTTGCAGACTTTTCAGACGACGATTAAGGAGTTTTTAGGTCGTGGTCCTATACTCAGTGATGCCGTTGGAGTTGATGGACTCACTTATCTTCCAAGCCTTCCGCTGTTACTGTTATTAGATGGCCTTAAGCCATATTTATTGTAATAAGTTCTCTTTTGAGACACTCGATGTAATAAGTGTGTGATTGCTACTCTGTTATAAATCCTCCGGGTACTGTGTGGTGTCAGCATTACTGATCTAGGGATGACACCGGAGCACAGAGATCAGACTATTTGAGGTCTGATCGCTACAAGCTGCAGCAAGCGACTAGCATATATGGTGGCTAACATACGCAGAAGAGAGCGTGAAGAGAAGGCAAAAGCGCGGTCGAACAACTATGATCAAGAAGTGATCCTAGAACAACCTACGTCAAGCATTACTCCAACACCGTGTTCACTTCCCGGACTCCGCCGAGAAGAGACCATCACGGTTACACACGCGATTGATTCATTTTAATTAAGTTAGGTTTCATGTTATCTACAACCGGACATTAACAAATTCCCATCTGTCCATAACCGCGGGCACGGCTTTCAAAAGTTTGCATCCCTGAAGGGGAGTCCCAACTTAGCCCATCACAAGCTCTCACGGTCAACGAAGGATATTCCTTCTCCCGAGACATTCCGATCAGACTCGGCATCAAGGTTACAAGACATCCTCGACAATGGTAAAACAAGTCTAGCAACACCGCCCGAATGTGCTGACAAATCCCGATAGGAGCTGCAAATATCTCGTTCTCAGGGCACACTCAGATGAACACTATGTACAACTAAAACCAACCCTCAAGTTTCCCCGACGTGGCGCTGCAAGTGGCTCTGTTTGGACCAACACTCAGAGGAGCACTGGCCCGGGGGGGTTTAATTAAAGATGACCCTCGGGCTCCGAAAACCCAAGGGAAAAAGAGGCTAGGTGGCAAATGGTAAAACCAAGGTTGGGCATTGCTGGAGGAGTTTTATTCAAAGCAAACTGTCAAGGGGTTCCCATTATAACCCAACCGCGTAAGGAACACAAAATCCAGGAACATAACACCAATATGACGGAAACTAGGGCGGCAAGAGTGGAACAAAACACTAGGCAAAAGGCCGAGCCTTCCACCCTTTAAGAAGTATATAGGTGCATTAAGATAAGAAGATAATATGGTGATATCTCAACAATAAACAATGTTCCAACAAGGAACAATCTCCAATCTTCACCTGCAACTAGCGACGCTATAAGAGGGGCTGAGCAAAGCGGTAACATAGCCAATCAACGGTTTGCTAGGACATGGTGGGTTAGAAGTTTGACATGGCAATTTGGGAGGCATGATAAGCAAGTGGTAGGTATCGTAGCATAGGCATAGCAAAAGAGCGAGCATCTAGCAAGCAAAGATAGAAGTGATTTCGAGGGTATGATCATCTTGCCTGCAAAGTTGTCAGAGTTGACTTGATCCTCGTAAGCGAACTCAACGGGCTCCTCGTTCATCAACTCGTCTCCTGGCTCTACCCAAAACAAGAACAACAAGCAAACGGAACACAATCAACCACGTGCAATGCTCAAACAACATGATGCAAACATGGTATGATATGCGGGATGCGGTATGTGATGCATATGCAAGATTTGACAAGGAATGATTGAACCTGGCCTCAACATGGAAATCCAAGAGTGCCACCGGAAAGGTGAGGTGATTTCGGTTGAAATCGATATAAAGATCACCGGAATCGGATGCACGGTTTGGAAATGGCAAGCAAAAAAATATGGCACCGGTCTGCGATAATCAGCAAGTGACCATCTAAATGCATCAAGATAAATATGGTACATCACTCAAACATAATAACAAAATACATGGCAGGGATCCACTCACGATTCTTCACAAAATAAGAACACTGAGCTATGTCTAATTCATCTATTAACAAGTTCAAACAAGCATGGAAAAAGTGCAAATGATAACAGGTTTCAGACTTAGTGAAAATAACACAAGTCTGGGATTTATCATCAGGAAGCACACTTTAGAGCATAAAAACTACATGCTATAGGAACTTAACATGGCAAAGCAATGCATGGCATGAAGGTACTCAAAGCACTTAACAAAAGTCCCTTAGTGACCTTGAGCCAAAAGGGATCAGAAAATACAATTGCAAGCATGTGAAGATGGCAAAAACATAAACAGATCTCAGACTTTGTGAAAAACTGGAGCATGCAAATCAGTTAACGAGTAGGCATGTTTACGAGCTCGATGCACTCAATACAGAGCATGACATGACAAACTAAGCATACACCCATCAAGAAGACATGGCCGAGGAGCTAGACATGGCAAGAACAACAACATAGCATGCACGGAACAATAGCAACATCCTCGGCAAAATCGCTAATCATGTCAACAATCTGCCAGGATTCACGATATAGCAAAAGTAGAGCTCGATTGACTCAAGCTAGGGTGCTCCATAAATGCAAACAAAGACATGGATGGATAGAGCACCACAATTTTAACAAAACATCCTTACTGATCATCCTCAAAAGAGGCACGGATCACTCAGAAACAACATGAACCTATGGCATAACAACAAAATCAGGACAAGGACTTAGAGAAATTCTAAGTCCCTGAAATCAGCATTACCGATTATGCTACTTTGCAAGCTTGTGCTAGTCACCACAAATGTCACAAAAATACCTGGCAAGCACCTCTGTAAAGATGGCATGACACATAACAAAACACATGTAGAGCTTAGGATCATAGCATGCACACATTTACCATGGCAAAAATGACAAAATGCCATTTGCTGAAACAGATCTGCCAAATTCCTCACATAGCCCTCTTCCAACAGCATTTCGGGCATCAAGATGAGATCAAATGACAATGATGCAATCAGATTAAATGATGTACTCATCGAGACGAACATTTTGATATGCTACACGCACGAATCGGAGCTATGGATGCAGAGTTATAGCATGCCAAAGTTTGCAAAAAAATTAGGATTCGGGGATGAAAAGTCAACCCTCGCGGATTTGGATCTGGATCTGGCGCGTGAACTGTTCACCGGAGCACGACTCCCAAGGTTCACCGGACTTGGAGCTTGAGGGCGTCGCTGGCGACGAGGTAGGGCAGGGCGGTGGAGGTGGCCGACGTGGTGGTGTCCGGCCGGAGGCGCGGCGCCGGAGCTCGGCCGGCGCGGTGGAGCGGCAGACCGCGACAGCGAGGTGGTGGCGCTCGCCGGCGAGGGAGGCAGGCGGCGGCGCGCCGAGCGTAGGTGGCGGGGCGGCGCGGGCGGCGCCTGGCCGGAGCGCGAAGGGACGAGGCGGCGCGGGGCGGTGCCACTGGCCCGGTGGGTGGCTCGGGCGGGCCTCCCGCGGGCTCACCAGGCCGCGCGGTCGAGTGGCGCGACAGGGACAGGTGACGGTCGCTGAGAGGGCACGGACGGCGGCGGATGTTGTCCGGCGCCGGCGGACACGTCCGACGCGCGAAGAGGAGCGGGGAGCTAGGGTTAGGGTAGACTTGATCCGAAATTTTCGGGGAGGAGGCCTTTTTATAGGTAGGAGGAGCTAGGGGGCTCCAAATGGAGTGCAGTTTTCGGCCACGCGATCGTGATCAAACGCTCTAGATGATGGAGAGGGTTTAGGTGGGTTTTGGGCCAAATTGGAAGGGTGTTGGGCTGCAACACACACGAGGCCTTTTCGGTCCCTCGGTTAACCGTTGGAGTATCAAACGAAGTCCAAATGGTACGAAACTTGACAGGCGGTCTACCGGTAGTAAACCAAGGCCGCTTGGAAAGTCTCGGTCCAATCCGGAAATGTTTAACCTCCACACACGAAAAGAGCTAGAAAGGGACACCGGAGGATATAGGAGCGCCGGAATGCAAAACGGACAACAGGGAAAAAACTCGGATGCATGAGACGAACACGTATGCAAATGCAATGCACATGATGACATGATATGAGATGCATGACAAAGGCAACAACACACGGAGACAAAAACCCGACACCAAGGAAAATAAAATAACTTAGGCTGGAAACGGCAAGAGTTGGGATACAGATAAGGTAAATTACATCCGGGGTGTTACAACACTCCACCACTATGAAAGGATCTCGTCCCGAGATCTAGGACTGGAAAAACGCCGGGTACTCAGAACGGAGGTGATCCTCGCGTTCCCAGGTGGCTTCACGGTCCGAATGATGTGACCACTTGACTTTGAGGAATTTGATTGACTTGTTGCGAGTCTTGCGCTCAGTTTCTTCAAGAATAGCAACAGGGTGCTCACGATGTCTTCGAAGTTGACGGTCAGGGGTCTTGAAGCACTTGCGGAGCTGAGAGACATGGAACACGTCGTGCACGTTTGCAAAGTTAAAGGGAAGCTCGAGTTGATAGGCGAGATCGCATCTCTTGCTGACGATCTTCAAAGGACCCACGTATCTAGAGGCAAGCTTCCCTTTGATACCGAAGCAACGAGTAACTTTCATTGGAGAGACGCGGAGGTAAACATGGTCTCCGATCTTGAAAGCCAAATCACGATGCTTACTATCATAGTAGCTCTTCTGGCACGATTGCGCTGCTTTGAGGTTATCATGAATGACTTTACACATTTCCTCTGCCTCTGTGATCAAGTCATTTCCAAGAAGTTGACGCTCACCAGTCTCTGACCAGTTAAGAGGAGTACGACACTTCCTGCCATAGATAATTTCAAAAGGGGCCTTGCCCGAACTCGCTTGAAAGATGTTGTTGTAGGAAAACTCGGCATATAGAAGACAATCTTCCCACTTCATACCGAAAGAGATAACGCAAGCCCTGAGCATATCTTCGAGAATCTGATTGACACGTTCGACTTGGCCGCTAGTTTGAGGATGAAAAGCTGAGCTGAAACGGATGTTGGTGCCCATGGCCTTCTGAAAAGAATCCCAAAACTTCAAGGTGAAGATGCTGCCACGGTCTGAAGAGATCAACTGCGGAATTCCGTGCAGAGAGACAATCCGTGAGGTATAAAGCTTCGCCAATTGAGCTGCTATGATAGACTCTTTGATAGGAAGGAAATGAGCCACTTTAGTGAGTTTGTCGATGACAACGAATATAGCATCATTGCCACGCTTGTACTTTGGAAATCCAGTCATGAAGTCCATCTCAATGTGGTCAAACTTCCATTCTGGAATGGCAAGAGGTTGGAGGAGACCAGCTGGTCGTTGGTGTTGTGCCTTCACTCTTTTGCAGACATCACATTCATTCACGATCTGAGCAATCTCGCGCTTCATTCGAGTCCACCAATAAGCCTGCTTGAGGTCCTGATACATCTTCGTACTCCCAGGGTGGATGGAGAGGAGTGAATTGTGAGCCTCGTTCATGATAACCTTACGAAGATCACCTTTGGGCACAACAATACGATCCTCGAAGAAGAGAGTATCCTTGTCATCAAGGCGATAGCACTTGTATTTGGGTTGACTCTTGGCAATCCCAATCTTCACCTTCTTCACCATAGCATCAAGAAGTTGGGCTTGGCGAATCTGGTCTTCTAAGGTAGGAGAGACTTGAAGGTTGGCGAGGAAACCTTGAGGAACAACATGCAGATTAAGTTTGCGGAAAGCTTCACAAAGCTCGGGTTGGTAAGGCTTGAGAATCAGACTGTTGCAATAAGCCTTCCTGCTCAATGCGTCAGCAATCACATTAGCCTTGCCTGGAGTATACTCGATACTCGGATTATACTCTTGAATCATTTCGACCCGGCGAGTCTGCCTGAGGTTGAGATTAGGCTGAGTGAAGATGTACTTGAGACTCTTGTGGTCAGTGAAGATGTCCACTTTTCTTCCCAATAAGAGATGTCTCCAAGTCAAAAGAGCATGCACAACTGCCGCCAACTCGAGGTCATGAGTGGGGTAGTTCTTCTCGTTGGGCTTTAACTGGCGAGAGGTATAAGCCACAACTTTTTTCTCTTGCATCAACACTGCACCAAGACCTTGAAGAGAGGCATCGCAGAAGACCTCGAACGGTTTGGATTCATTAGGAGGAGTCAGAACTGGAGCAGTGACTAATTTCTCTTTCAAGGTGTTGAAAGCGATGTCACATTCAGGAGACCAAACGTACTTCATGTGCTTCTGGAGAAGGTTGGAAAGAGGCTTTGCGATCTTTGAGAAGTTCTCAACGAACCTTCGGCAGTAGCTTGCGAGACCAAGGAAGCTGCAGAGTTGCTTCACATTCTGAGGTGGTTCCCAATTCACAATTGCAGACACCTTCTCAGGATTCACCGCTATGCCCTTGGCAGAGATGATATGCCCAAGATAGAGAACCTCATCGAGCCAAAACTCGCACTTTGAAAACTTGGCATAGAACTGATGTTCTCTGAGCTTATCCAGCACCAAACGCAAGTGCTTGGCATGATCTTCCTTGTTCTTGGAAAAAACCAAAATGCCATCGAGGTAGACCAAGACGAAGTCATTTGTGTAGGGGTTGAAGATGAAGTTCATCATGCTAGAGAAAGTCGACGGAGCGTTGACGAGGCCAAAAGACATGACAGTGTATTCATATGAACCATAGCTTGTTCTGAATGCCGTCTTGGAGATATCTTGCTCACGAATTCGGATCTGGTGATAGCCCATACAGAGATCAAGCTTGGAGAATACTTGAGCACCTTTGAGTTGTTCAAACAGCTCGTTGATGTTGGGAAGTGGGTACTTGTTCTTTATAGTCTTCTTGTTCAATGGACGGTAGTCAACACAAAGTCGGTCCATTCCATCCTTCTTCTTCACAAAAAGAACTCCACAACCCCACGGAGAAGAACTAGGTCAGATGAGATCCATTCGCTCTTGTTCATCGAGTTACTTCTTCAGCTCCTTCAACTCTTTAGGTCCCAGCTTATAAGGACGTTTGCAAACAGGTTCCGTGCCAGGCTCAAGATCGATGACGAATTCAACTAGCCGGTGCGGAGGCATTCCTGGAAGCTCTTCTGGAAAGACGTCTTGATATTCGCAAACGACTGGAATTTGAGAGATGGCATCCAGTTCACCCTTCTCATTGAGAGAAAATAGACGGATGGTATCGTCATTAGCGGCAAAGACAATTACATCCTCAGACGAATGAGTCAATTGAATCTGCCTGGCAGCACAATCAAGCTGAGCCTTGTGCTTAGAAAGCCAATCCATTCCAAGAATAAGATCAATATCCGAGTTACCAAGGACCACTGGAGAGGATAGAAACTTGTAGTCGCCCAAAGTGATAGTAACATCCGGGATGCAATTGTTAGATGTCATTTGCTTGCCCAGGGACACAATCTTCAACGGAAAAGGAATCCTTTCGGTCACAAAATCATGCTTGGCAACAAATGGTCTTGAAATAAAAGAAAGCGATGCACCAGTGTCAAAAAGAACTTTTGCAAGAACCTCGTTAACAGGAAGGTTACCCATGATGACATCTGGCGAGTCCTCTGCCTGAGCTGCGTTCAACAAGTTGACCTTGGCGTGCTTGGGGTTATGCTTGACCACAGCTGTACTTGCAGATCTCACAGGAGGAGGAGGAGGGAGACGCCTCTGATTGAAGCATTTGTTGGCATAGTGACCCTTCTGTTGGCACTTGTTGCACGTGACCTCTAAAAGCGGACGGTGATACGGAGCACTTGATCTTGGAGCTTGAGATGAAGTCTTGTTCTGAAAGCCAGGGTTGGGTGGGTGGGAAGATCCACTGCCACCTTTGCTCTTCTGCTGATAAGGCTGATGGAACGGAGGAGGAGGAAGCGAATACTTCTGCTGCTTAGCCACTTGAGTTGAGGAAGAAGGAGTTGCATCTCTGACTCGCTTCTTGGAAGCATCGCACTTCAGTTGAGCAGTCTCTTGCTTCATTGTCATGTTGTAAAACTCATCATACCTCTTGGGCTCAAAGAGGACAAGAGCTAGCTGGATTTCTTCTCTGAGACCACCCCTAAACTGGTATATCATACTTTTCTCGTCAGGGACGTCTTGCTTAGCAAAACGGGCGAGCTTCTGAAACATTTTGTTGTACTGGTAAACAGACATAGTGCCTTGCTTCAGGTTGCAGAATTCCTCACGCTTGCTTTCAACCACACTCTGAGGAATATGATGAGCTTTGAAGTCTTGATGGAATTCATCCCAGGTAATCAGACGGCCTCCTCTGGAATCTTTGTACTACTGAAACCATTCTGCAGCTTGGTCTTTGAGTTGGAAGGAGGTGAACTTGACAAAGTCCTCAGGCCTGCCGTTACTGCACTCGAAATGCTTGCATATGTCCATGAGCCAATCATCAGCATCTGTTGCCTCAACACAATTGCTGAAGGTCTTTGGCTGGTTAGCAAGGAACTGGTTGAGTGTAGCAAACTGATTCTGATTGTTGCCATGACCCTGGTTCCCATGGTTGCGCTCTTGAAGAAGTTGCATGATCAGTTGCGCGTTTGCATTGGTAGCGGCCATCACAGCTTGCCATGCCTCCAGAGGTGGAGGTGGTGGTGGCGGATCAGGATTCGGACTCGTGCGCGTTGGAGGAGCCATCCTGAAGAGGTTGACATCCGTTAGCACATTGACAGACAAATATATAAGCTGAATCAAACAGGTTGAAATTGCAACATATTGTCTTCACATCCGAACAAAATGAACGAATGCATTCCAATTGAAATGGTCACATATCCATAAATTGAGAAGCCACTTAGAATTGAGGTAGAAGAATAAAAACAAGGTATGGACAAGAACGAATACTTGGTGAGGATTACCCAATCCCAAACCAAATATCCGCGGAAGAAGAACTAGAGCTACAAGAATTCCCACCTATGAAACTCCCGAACCTTTCCCGTTATATAATTAGGTGTTGGGGATACAGGGGAAGCATAATATCTCACCTAAATCTAGCAAATCCTACATCCAGCTGTATCCATCCTTCAACACATAACCGAGAAAAACTTCGGAAATCATCTATCTCAACCTTCGAAAAGCATCCGTTATACAAGTTATGGCAATACTCCCGAACTCCCGCCCCAGTACTGGGTGGCGTCGAGGTTATCTCACCAACAACTGCATAAAAGAGATTTTCGATGTCGGCAAAACTCAGGTATTCCAGAATCTCAACGATAAAATTGTGACGACAACACCTTGGAGCTCAACTCCCCGGGACACTGCCACAACCCATGTTGGGGATATTACCACTGGGCGTAAACCGTCCTATCTGGGCCGGATTAGCTTCATCAGTAGTTAAGCATGTTAAAGCCCATGAAGGTAGATGAGGGCTCAAGACCCATAATCGGTTGAGAGCCCGTAGCCGTAAACCGGCGTTAATATGTAACTTGTATTGTAAGTTAGGAATAAGTAGAGACCAAACCGGACACATCTATGAGCCGGGGTTGGGACGCTGTAAACCGACGGGCGTCACCCATGTATATAAGGGGACGACCCGGCGGCGGTTCAGGGAGGACAAACGACAACTCGAGACACAGGCGAAGCTTATTGCTCCCTAGTCATCGAAACACCCATCAATTCCATCACAACTAGACGTAGGCTTTACCTTCATTGAAGGGGCCGAACTAGTATAAACTCTCTTGCGTCCTTGTGTCCGCTTTAACCCCTTCAAGCTAACCCGTCGCGATAGCTCCACGACTAAGTCCTTTCTCTAGGACATCTGCCGTGACAAAACCACGATAGTTGGCGCCCACCATGGGGCTATCGCATGATGGTTTCCGTTTCTTGGAGGGCCGCTTTGAAGGACTCAAGGGCTACGCTGTAGGCCAGATGACTAAGAGTCGTCGCGGCAAACTCAATTGAGTATGGGTACCGGGTCCCCTTTGGTAGCATTCACGTTTTCATTGGCAAGATCGGTGAACCGGGGCCTGAGCCGGACATCTGCACCGACCTCGTCGAGACGGCTCAGCGTGCGCGATCCGCCCGGATTAAACCGGCCATGAAGCGTGCCTTCGTGGGAATGATCCATGGAGGGAGTTATGAGGATGGATCGGAGCTTCATGGGGCAACTACCGTTTGTTCCGGTGACGACTTTTCGACCGGAGAAACCGAATCTCTTTATCAGCTACAAGATGGCCGGATTGAGAGCTGTTCCGATGGTGACAGTATTCCGAACCCCTCTGATCTGCCTAACCGGGTTGGAATATTCATGACCTGAACACAAGCAGCGCTTCACTCTTCAACAGCCGCAGCAACGATCTTCGGTTCAGCAGCGGCAACGGCCGCCGGGGCAGGAGGCCCCGTGCGTCCGCCGGCTCAGGTTCTATCAGAACTATTTGATGCGTTGGCTGTGCTTATGGCAGAAGTTAATCCGCCAGATCAGGACGCTCACAACACGGAGATTGCAAAGATAAAGGAACAAATCACCCAGGCCAAAACGGATCTGGCGGCTGAGGACACCAGGATGGTCGTAGATCGGGCCGCTTTAGACGCACAGGCCTTCAGGCTTATGTTGGACCAGAGTGCGTCGCATGAAGTCATGAGGAGGAAATACCGGTCCCGCTTACCTCCGGTTTTTGAGGCCAGAGACCTTTTCAACACTCCAGGACCAAGAACCAGCAATCCGCTGGAGGGGAACTGGGCAGAAGTCCCTGGGACCGGTGCACCGGTTCAGCCCCGTCAGATGGACCCGCCTCGTCAAAACACCGTTATACCTCAGGATGCTTTAACACCTCCGGGTCACTACTCCAACCCAATGGAAAATCTTGTTGCTGCTGCTGCACGACTGGAGGCCATTCCAGTTGAGGGTGACTCGCCGCAGGCAGTAGAGACGCGACGGGTCAAGGAACTTCTGAGGACAGCTTTGGCCCAACAGGAAGTGTACTCGTACAGCCGCGACCGGATCCACTCGACCCCCCGTCCAAGCCGGAGTTATAGCAGACATATGGATGAACCAGCAGTGTCGAGTAATGAACGACATGGAGCACCCCATGGTAACAACCCGACGGGTGGAGCTGATGACGCTCAGGAAGTGGTGAACCGGGCCCGAGCGCGCAGGGAGGCCGAGTTAGCCGCACAGCATCAGGCTCGGTAGCTCACGCCGGTTCGTCCAACCATTTCGATCGAACCTGGTGTTACTTCTAGTTCTTTGGGGGTGCCTTGCCTCGTCCCTGCTTTACGCAACGTGCGCCTACCCAAGGATTTCAAAGGCCCACGCAAGGTACCAAATTATACGGCGGATCAACCACCAGAGACATGGGTAGAGAGCTATGAGATGGCCATGGAGATGCTTGATGTGGATGATACGGCGTGTGCGAAATACTTCACCATGATGCTTGAAGGAACGGCCCGCACTTGGTTAAAAATCTTGCCCGCTAATTCTATCAACTCATGGGCCCAATTACGAGCCCGGTTTATCAACAATTTCAAGGATACCTGTAAACAGCCTATGTCGATAGTGGACTTAGCTGCATGCGTCCAGGAGGAAGGAGAGTCAACGACTCATTGGGTGCACCGGGTTTCACAAGTGTTGCACTCCTCAGACCGCATCAACGCTGACACCGCAGTATTAACCCTAGAAGGCAACTGCCGGTTTGGGCCCCTGAAGATGAAATTGGGACGGATGAAGCGTCATTGCACTGACATGGGGACCCTCATGGCCGCTTTGGTAAAATATGTTGACTCTGATAGTACCAAGGATCCCGAATATGATGATGACAAGACAGGGAAGAGGAAGAAGAACAGCAGCTCCAAAGGTCAGCAGCATCACTGGGTAGGCAATGGCGGAGGAGGCAAGCGTAAAGCGGATGGCAACATGGATTTTGTGGCTAATAGCAACGTACAGGACAATGGCCAGCGGCGCAAGGGTAGGCCGAAAAATCATAGTGGAGCACCTAACCCCAACCCAAACCGCCTGAACTATCTGCTAAGCCAGCCCTGTCCAAAACATGGGACGAAGGAGGAGCCAGCAAACCACCTTTGGAAGGATTGCTTTATTATGCAGGAGTTCAAGAATTCTAATAATTTCCGGTATGATCACGGATCTGGCGGTGGCTCAGGGTCCAGGCCGGGTTATGGTGGAGGAAGTTCCGGTTCAGGATTTAATGGTAATCTGGGCTGACATAATGGTCAAAATAGTCAGAACAACCAGGTTGGTTACAACCAACAGCAGCAACAGTCAGGTTACCAAAGCAACCCCAAGCAGTTGAGTAGTGGGCAGTACCATGTCTTTACAACTAGCTTGGACAAGCGATACCGGAAGGTTCAGAGGCGGGCAGTCAACTCTGTTGAACCGGCCACACCCTGTTATCTACGTTGGTCTGAACAGCCAATCATATGGAGCAGAGAGGATCACCCACTCCAGATCAATAATCCGGGTCAGTTGGCTCTGGTGGTGGCGCCTCAGGTGGGAGGTTATAATTTCACCAAGGTGCTCATGGATGGAGGGAGCAACATTAACATCCTATACTATGAGACATTCCGTCGTATGGGACTAACAGATAAGAATCTCAAACCGTCCAATACAGTATTCCACGGTGTAGTGCCTGGCAGATCAACATATCCCGTTGGTAAGATAGCTCTTGAAGTGGCCTTTGGGGATGATCATGATTCCAGGTCAGAGACATTAATGTTTGAAGTGGTGAAAATCCAAAGTCCATATCATGCCCTGTTTGGGCGTCCGGCATACGCCAAGTTTATGGCTTGGCCCTGTTATGTGTATTTGCAACTCAAGATGCTGGGTCACAAGGGGACAATAACGGTTCACGGAAACCGCAAAATCGCTTTGGAATGCGAGGAAGGAGATGTGGCTTATGCAGAGTCGGTTTGTGCCACCGAGGAGTTGAAGTACTATAAAGACAATGTTGATCCGGCGGACATGACTCCGTTGAAGAAGCCAAATACGGAGCATGATCCGGCCCTGAAGTACAAATCGGCAGCAGAAACTAAGCTTGTTGACTTCGTACCTGGCGATTCATCCAAGCAGTTCAGCATTAGTGCCAACTTGGATCCGAAATAGGAAAGCGCGCTCATCGAGTTCATGCATGAGAATCGGGACATTTTTGCATGGAAACCCTCTGATATGCCAGGTGTACCGAGGCAACTCGCTGAGCACACACTTAATGTGGATCCTAAATACAAACCGGTGAAACAGTTCCTCCACCGGTTTAACGAAGAAAGACGCAAGGCGATTGGAGAAGAGGTAGCCAGGCTCTTAGCAGCTGGTTTTATTGTTGAAGTTTTTCACCCTGAGTGGCTTGCCAATCCGGTGCTAGTCCTTAAGAAGAACGGCACCTGGCGTATGTGTGTGGATTATACAGATCTTAATAAGGCTTGTCCAGCAGATCCTTTTGCCCTCCCCCGTATTGATCAAATCATTGATGCTACGGCGGGTTGTGAGCGTTTAAGTTTTTTGGATGCATATTCTGGCTATCATCAGATCAAAATGACAGTTAAGGACCAGGAGAAGACGACATTCATAACTCCCTTTGGAGCCTTCTGCTATGTGTCTATGCCCTTTGGGCTCAAAAGTGCCCAG
This sequence comes from Triticum urartu, assembly GCF_056163025.1. Classification (NCBI taxonomy): domain Eukaryota; kingdom Viridiplantae; phylum Streptophyta; class Magnoliopsida; order Poales; family Poaceae; genus Triticum; species Triticum urartu. The sequence goes on from NC_141876.1 coordinate 265,913,851, forward strand.
GCAACTTATCAACGGGTGTACAAAATTGTCTTCACAAGCAGATTGGCCGTAATGTACATGCTTACGTGGATGATATCGTGGTTAAATCCAGGGAGAAGGAGACTCTGGTTGATGATTTGAAGGAAACCTTTGATAACCTAAGGACGTACAAAATGATGCTTAATCCGGACAAGTGTGTCTTTGGTGTACCGGCGGGCAAGTTATTGGGTTTTCTGGTGTCCAACAGGGGAATTGAGGCTAATCCGGAGAAGATCACAGCCATCACCTCCCTGGCTAAACCGAAGTGTATCAATGATGTTCAATGCCTGGCAGGCCGGATTGCCGCGTTAAGCCGGTTTATCAGCCACCTTGGTGAGAAGGCGATCCCTTTGTATCAGATGTTGAAGAAGACGGATCAGTTCGTCTGGAGTTCTGCTGCTGATGAAGCATTTGAGGACTTAAAGCAGCAATTGTCCAATCCGCCTGTGCTCGCCGCTCCCATTGACAAGGAGCCGTTACTGCTATATGTTGCTGCTAATGCTCGTGCGGTCAGCGTGGCTATTGTGGTGGAATGGAAGGAGGCAGGTAAGGAGCATCCGGTTTAACATCTGGTCTATTATATCAGCGAGGTACTCATTGAGTCCAAGCAAAGGTATCCGCATTGGCAGAAGCTGGTGTACGGAGTTTTTATGGCAAGCCGGAAGCTTAAGCAATACTTCCAAGGGCACCCAATTATGGTGGTCAGTTCTGCTCCTTTGGGAGATATCATCCAGAACCGGGAAGCAACTGGCCGGATTGCAAAGTGGGCTATAGAGCTGGGGCCGTACGGTTTGAAATATGTGCCTCGGACAGCGGTGAAGTCTCAAGCACTTGTTGATTTCATCAATGATTGGACGGAAATGCAAGCACCTGAAGAAAAGCCGGATCATACGTATTGGACCATCCATTTTGACGGATCCAGGCAGTTGGAAGGCTCGGGGGCTGGAGTCGTATTAACTTCCCCACGAGGTGATAAGTTTTGTTATGTTCTCCGATTAATGTTCCCTTGTACTAACAATGCAGCTGAGTATGAAGCCTTGCTCCATGGTCTTCGGATGGCTAAAGAGATGAATCTAAGTCGAGTTAAGTGCTTCGGTGATTCGGACAGTGTGGCTCAGCAAGTGTCTGGCACTTGGGACTCCAAGGACCCACTCATGGCAGCATATCGTCGTGAGGTGGATATTGTTGCAGGTTATTTCAGAGGCTATCAGGTGGACCATGTGGACCGGCGGAAAAATGAAGCGGCGGACGCTTTAAGCCGGCTGGGCTCTCAATGCAGACCGGTCCCACCCAATGTTTTTCTGGATGTGCTGCACAACCCGTCGGTGAAGATCCCTGGTGAAGAGGATTTGGCCATTCCTGATGCGGAGGCTCAATTGGTGGCAGTTCTTCATGTTATTCCGGATTGGACGTTTCCTTACCTGGCGTACAAGAACTGGGGCGAGTTGCCAGAAGATGAGATTCTGGCCCGGCAGATAATCCGGCGATCCAAGTCCATGGCTATCATCAACGGTGAGTTGCATCATTGCAGTGTATCAGGAGCTTTTCAACGTTGCATGTCTCCTAAAGAAGGCCGTGAAATTTTGTGTGAGATCCACGAAGGAGATTGTGGTCACCACGCCGGTTCAAAGTCTCTGGTGGCTAAAGCGTTTCGCCATGGTTTCTATTGGTTAACTGCTCATGCTGATGCGAAGGATCTGGTCAGACGGTGTGATGGTTGCCAAAGATTTTCAAGACGTGCTCATGTACCGGCTAAAGAATTGAGGATGATTCCAATTACTTGGCCGTTTGCGACTTGGGGGCTGGATATGGTTAGGCCTTTCAAAAGGTCCAAAGATAAGAAGACCCACCTCCTGGTCGCGGTGGACAAGTTTACAAAGTGGGTGGAGGCAGAACCTGTTAGCAAGTGTGATGCAGCCACGGCGGTTTAGTTCATCAAAAAGGTGATTTTCCGGTTAGGCTTTCCGCACAGTATTATCACAGATAACGGTACCAATTTGTCCAAAGGTGCTATGAAGGAGTTCTATGAACGGGAGCACATCCGGCTCGATGTTTCATCAGTGGCACATTCATAGTCCAATGGTCAAGCAGAAAGAGCTAATCAAGAGATCTTGAGTGGCATCAAGCCCCGGCTCATGGTTCCTTTGCAGAGAACGCCGGGTTGTTGGGTAGAAGAATTACCATCTGTGTTATGGAGCATCAATACAACACCCAACAGATCAACAGGATACACACCGTTCTTCATGGTTTATGGAGCGGAGGCGGTTCTCCCCAGTGACATCCGTCATAATTCACCTCGTGTCACGGCTTATATTGAAGCGAACAACGAAACAGCATGGCAAGATGCTTTGGACCGGTTGGATGAAGAGCGTGATATCGCAGCAGCCCGATCGGCGATTTACCAGCAGAATCTTCGTCGTTATCACAGTCGCCGAGTCAGAACCAGAACCTTTCAGGAAGGAGATTTGGTGCTTCGGCTCATCCAAGATCAGACTGATATGCATAAGCTATCCCCACCTTTGGAGGGGCCTTTCGTGGTCAGCAAGAATCTGCACAACGGGTCGTACTATCTGATTGATATTCGAGAGCATAAGGACTCACGTACATCAGAGGAGGAGACTAACAGGCCGTGGAATATAGCTCATCTTCGGCCTTACTATACCTGAGCCATTGGCTATACTTATGTACATATTACGACAATGTATATATTTTAATAAACCGGAACCTCAGCTAAAACAGGGTATCTGTTCTTTTACATCATGTGAGGTTACACGGAGTTGCTCTAAAGCGGCCTCCGGTTTACCCCTTGAGTTCGCTTTGCTAAAAGCATCGTGTTATATCACTTGGAGGATTGGTCGTGTCTGAACCAATACCATGCCTCTTGATAGGCGAAAGCCACCAGATCACTTGGGGACTTGGTCATGTCTGAACCAGTCACGCCTCTTGATCGGCCTAAGGCCACAGAATCACTTGGGGGCTTGGTCGAACCCGAACCATGACCACGCCATTTGGTCGGCATAAATGCCACAAGAATCACTTGGGGACCTGGCTAACTAGAACCATAGTTACACCTAACGGGAGCTTGGTCATGTTTGGCCATGGTTACGCCATTTGATCAGCTTAAATAAATCTTTTTTGGTCGTGTTTCATACTTTTCTTTGAAGGTTTTTTTTTGCTTTTCATTGTGTTTTTAAACCAACAAAGTTTTTTAACCAATCAATTGACGGAACATAGTTCACGTCAATCTGGAGACTATTTGCTCGATTTGATCCTTGTTGTTAACATCCTCTTATGGAGTAACACGGTGTTTATCACAACCCGGCACGGTTTTATTATAAACCGGCACAATATAGAAGGAGTTATCATTACTCAAAATTTGGGTTATCACCCTTACTACAAAAAGTTGGTAAAACCAATGATGTGATTCAATGTCACAGGTATAATATATTTCATATTTGATTATACATATGTACAGGAGTCGTTATTTCCTCCAACAGTGTGGGTTTGCAAAACTCTGCTTCAAGGTTGGCCAAGCCAACTTCACACTCCACGGTGGCAGGTATTATGTATCGCAATTTTTTTGATCATATATACTTAAAATTTTGTTTTGGATGTTTTGACTTTATACATACAGACATCATATTTCGCCTGACGGTACAACCGTGGTGGCACTTAACAAATTTCTTAATTCAGAAAGTATTTTGGAAAGTTCATTACCACAGGAAGAACAAGTTATGCACGAAGGCATATCAACATCAAAGGTATCAGCTAGCCTATTACAAGGCAACATGGTGCCCATAATAACATAATTGTTTTTCACAAAGGAGAGACAGTTTTAAAACCGGCTTCCGGTTTAAGATTGGCCACCAGCCTGGCCTGATGGTTGTGGGTCATCCTGCGCCGCTTCAGCTTCTGTTTCTCTACCCAGTGGCTGGAAATCCACGGTTGTCCAGTCGATTCCCATTAGTGCTTGAAAAACAGCTTCGTCATGGATTAGCGAAGACGGGCCAATATCGGGAGCGTAAGTATGCTTACGGATTGGAGGGATCAGGTTTTCCGATTCATGGATTGGTGTAGCTATTCGCTTGTTCTGGCTGTCATATTGGGCTTCATAACGAGATAAATCAGCTTCCTCAGCCAGTTGACAAGCTAGCGGACGTACCTCCCGGTTTATGGCTCGCAAGTCCGCTTCACCAAATTCTGACCCGTCTTCCTTCAAGCTGGGATAACCCTGAGCCGCTTCAATAGGATCAAAATCCGGCACCCAGGCTTTTGCCCGGATTAAAGCATTGATTGCACCGGTTCGAGCAGCAGATTTCTTCAGCTCTTCAACCCGGGCAGGAAGCACTAACAGTTTCATCAGAGTATCTTGAATCAAACTGGGCGCCGGTTTGTTATGAGACGCGGTACAGATGATCCGCTGGGCACCAGTATACAATTGTTCAACTAAGGTATAGGCGGCCTTCAATTTCTTCCGCACATCTGACCCCAAGTGACCAATGCGTGGCCATGGAATACCATAAAGGGTTAATAAACTGGTGGCTCTATAAGAAGGCAAAACCAATTCAGAAGGTAAGCTGGCTTACCAAAGATAGCAGTGGTCATGGCATGAACGTGCCGCTTTATGCTCATCAGTTCATCTGTCACTGGTTTTAATGCAGCCTCGGCATCCTCTGCTCGTTTGGTCAAAGCGGACTTTTCAGTGGCCCAATCCGCCCGTTTCTTCTTGAAGTTCTCCTTAAGTTTTTCCATGGCACTTAAGGCACTGGCCAATTCCTCTTTTGCTTTGGAGGTTTCAGCCTGTTGGGTTTTCAAGTTTTCTTGAAGATCGATGACTTGGTTTTCTTTCGCCTTCAGCTCCGCCTGCAGGCATACAGATATATGTTTCAACAAGTCGGTAGAAGGATTCAAGTGCCAACCACATAACAAGTTATGTGCTTAGCACTTGGGGGCTAATGCATATTTGATCTTCATATTTCAATTGTTTACAAAGTCCCAAGCTCAATACAAGTATTCAACTTGGCACTTGGGGGCTAATGCATATTCGATCTTCATCTTTTCAATTGTTTACAAAGTCCCGAGCTCAATACAAGTATTCAACTTGGCACTTGGGGGCTAATGGCTATTTGATCATATGTATTCTGATGCGGCAGTTTCAATTGCTTAAAGTACTGGTTTAACTACGCTAAGTTGAACCGGCCCTTGGGGACTACATAAGCAAATTTCAAAGCATCAAGATTCATATTATTAAGTCCCGGTATGAAACAATATTTCAAATCGGCCCTTAGGGGCTAGGAGAGTCAGCAAGAATGAAAGCATACAAGCAGGAAGGAGCATATGGAAGTTACCTCATATTAACCAGACCGGCTTCGTAGTCACGGCTGGTATACAGCCGGTTTAGATAGCCGGAATGGATATCTTGGGCGTTCAGAGCAGCGTAAGCCGTCAGATCAGCGTTCCACTTGCCTTTGCCAAAAGCAGCAAATTCTTCCTTGGCAGAATGTTTGGATAAAGCCACAGGATTGCTTGGCTCAGTATGACCAGTGCCAGTAATGACCGGTGGAGCTTTCAATCCGGAGGGAACCTGTGGGCTGATGGATAGGACCTGAGGTATCAGTAGGTCTCTCTTCAGCGGTAAGATCATCATTTGGCTGCGGTGGATCATTGGGAATATCTTCAGGGATAGCCGCTTCAAGATCGGGTGTCGTGCCTGGTTCAAGAATGACAACTTCTTCGGCCGCTCTATCCAGGCGGGCCTTCTTGCTCGTCCTAGGTTTGGCCCTGAAAAGAATAACAAAATTAAATACAGCATATGTTCTAAGGCAATATACTGCAAACATCACGATAAATATAGCTTACCCAAGCACCGTTTTGAGCGGTGGGAGCTGAGTAGCCGATGACTCGCCAGAAGATGAGTGGGAAACAACCTGATAATCGGAGTCAGACGGATTAAGAGGTTGACGAAAACAGCCCGCTTTAGGACAAGCACTGACAAGCGAATTAGAGACCTCGGAATGACGTTTTCGAACCGGACTGTTTGGTAAACCGGCGGAGGTAACTACCTGGCCGCTGTGCCGGGTGGTGCGGCGAGCTTCGTGTTGTTGAGTCTTCATAAGAAGTTTAGGATCAAAATAAGCAAGAGGATGAGAAAACTTAACTTTCCGGTTTGCCTGACGGATTTTTTGTGAAGGCAAAGTTTCTGAATCGGAAGAGAGAATAATTACCTCTGCGACATCCGCATGGCTGGCTTCGGCATCAACCTGACAAATATCATCATCAATAAGATGCATGAAAAATAAACCAAGTGAGTCAAGCTCTACCTCAAGGTCCGGATTATCCACCTCGTCATCAGGGGCCGGATTAGAAGATGCAGTGGTTCTTTTCCGGTGGGCAGTCTTCTTCACAACTTTAGTTTTTTGTCGGGTTGCTCTTTCCGGTTTATCTGTTTTCTCTGGTTTCTCCTGTGGCAGCTTTTTTCTCCAAAACGGATCATCGCCCTGATTATGCAGACACTGATATTAAAAACAATGACCAGACATATCAATAACAGGTTCAGCAAAGAGAAAAATCAAAGTCTTACAGCTGGCGGTTTGTTGGTGGCACAGAAGGGAAGCAGGCCCGTTCTAGCGCAGATGTGTTCCGGTTCATTCAGTATCTTATGCACAGCCTCTGTGATTTCTTCACATGAGAGCTGAAGTCCTGAATGTCGCAGTGGGTCATCCACACTATCAGTATATTCGCACATCAAACCGGAGCGCTGACTAAGGGGCAGTATGCTCCATGATATCCAACAGCGAGCAAGGTCAACCCCTGTTAAACCGTTGGCCATAAAGGCTCTAAGCTTTGACAGCTGGGGAGCATATTTGCTTCTCTCCTGAGCAGTCAATCTTTGAGGAAAAGGATGGGTATTGCTGAGCCGCTCCGGACGAAACCCAGGCAAGGGATTCTCACCAGCAGGGGAGGTGTCTTTGCAGTAGAACCATGTCTGATTCCACTCCTTGGGGTGACTGTGCAGCTTGGCGTGAGGGTATGTGACCTCTTTCCTTTTTTGAATCGCCATGCCACCCAATTCCGTATTAGAGCCATCAGTAAACTCAGTACGGCGGTTTAGATGGAAAAGATCTCTAAATAATTCTACTGTGGGCTCCTCTTGAAAGAACACCTCACAGAGCACTTGGAAGTGGCACATATTTGTAACAGAGTTGGGGCCAGTGTCTTGCGGATGGAGTTGAAAATCAGCCAGAACATCCCAGTAAAATTTAGAACCGGGCGGTTTAAAGCCCCGGGCTAAGTGGTCTATGAAAACAACAACCTCTCCTTCTCGAGGTGTGGGGGGGCATTCTTTGCCAGGAGCCCTCCAATGGAGGGTGTCTTTGCTGCCCAAGGTGCCAATAAGGACTAAATCCTCTAGTTGATCCTCTGTGACGCGGGAAGGGACCCAATTGCACTCATATACTTGCTTGGCCATGACGGAATCTACAAGGTAGAAGATACCGGTTCAAAAATACATTTGATCAAGGTATGTTGGTATGGGCACTGTTAAACCGGAGGCAGAACTATCTGAACCAGAGTTTCATGAAGCAACCAATATCTGGCGGTTCAACAAGGGGACTAATGGTATATATCGGTTTGTAAAATTCTTCTACAAAGTTAAACCGCCGGATCTAAGCATTGAACAATCAAGATTGCAGATGAGTAAGTACGCAAAAACAGATTTCACAACATTATGCTACAGCTTTGGATCTGGAACATGTTTATAAAGGAGATAAATATTCAAGGCCCAAAAGGAGCAGTACCGAATCAATAAGCAAAGGTATGGATAAGATCTATGCTCTTAGTATGCCGGACAGTGAAAACGGAGGATAAAAACTATCGCTACACAGAGCGAAGATACACAGACTCGTCTAAGGATCTATCATGTGAACAAGAAGCAAGCGATGAACACGGGAAGAACAGGGAAACCCTAGAACAGATCTATGATGGAAAGGATAGAAGACTTACTGGGGCTGAGGAAGAAGCGGAAGGTCACCGCGGTGCTCTAGTGCGTTCAGGGTGATGCAGCGGCCAAGGTTGGTGCAGAGGTCGACGGCGGTGGCGGAGCTCCGAAGACTGGGCGACGCGAGGAAGAGGAAGCAGAAGGGCACGAAGGGGAAAAAAGGAATGACCCTTCGGTCCTATTTATAAAGCAAGGGACATGGGTCAGGCGCGAAAATCAAGGAGCCGCAAGTTTGGAAACAGAGCGGTCGCCTTGATTATCGCAGATCTATTAAACAAGAAGGTATCACAGATAGTTTCTTTATGATAGATGACGTCATGCCGATTTATAGCAATCAGAGAAGATGACATCACGATGGTTCACCAAACTACAAGAAGATGTTGAAAATGAAGTTTTTGCTAAGGATTGACATGAACTTGTTCAAATCAATCTGGGCCTAATGTTGGGGATATTACTACTGGGCGTAAACCGGCCTATCTGGGCCGGATTAGCTTCGTCAGTAGTTAAGCATGTTAAAGCCCATGAAGGTAGATGAGGGCTCAAGACCCATAATCGGTTGAGAGCCCGTAGCCGTAAACCGGCGTCAATTTGTAACTTGTATTCTAAGTTAGGAATAAGTAGAGACCAAACCGGACACATCTATGAGCCGATGTTGGGACGCTGTAAACCGACAGGCGTCACCCATGTATATAAGGGGACGACCCGGCGGCGGTTCAGGGAGGACAGACGACAACTCGAGACATAGGCGAAGCTTATTGCTCCCTAGTCATCGAAACACCCATCAATTCCATCACAACTAGACGTAGGCTTTACCTTCATTGAAGGGGCTGAACTAGTATAAACTCTCTTGCGTCCTTGTGTCCGCTTTAACCCCTTCAAGCTAACCCGTCGCGATGGCTCCATGACTAAGTCCTTTCTCTAGGACATCTTCCGTGACAAAACCACGACAACCCCTAAATGACAGGAGGCACCAAGAACAATGTTCTCGTCACAAATCGACCGGAACGATTCCAAGATACCCGCGTGATCCTAAAATTCTTTTTAGTGAAATTTGAGAAGAGAATAGTCAAAACTCTACTTCAGGATGCCTCACCAGAGCAATGAAGGGACTGGGGAGTAAAAAGAATTCCTAACTCTCCGATATATATAATTCCTAAAAGACTCAAAACATTTTTCTAGACTCAACAACGCCAACGATTCGATCAAGCAGGGGGCCCCTAAGGTCGGGGAAGGCTCTGATTACAAACTTGTAACGCCCTCGATGCGTCTATTGCTCCTACGTGTCGAAGCACTACTTAGAGGCATAACCGCATTAAAAGCAATGTCGCAAGTAAGGTAATCTTCACAACAACCCATGTAAATAGATAAAAGGGGAAAAGGATACATAGTTGGCTTACACTCGCCACGTCACACAAATACATGAATAACATTACAATCATCCAATACACTCATGGTCCGACTACAGTACCAAAATAAAGATCAACCCCCACATGCGACAAAGTCCCCGATCGCCCCAACTGGGCACCACTACTGATCATCTGGGAAAGACACGTAGTAACGGCGAGAGTCTTCATTGAACTCCCACTTGAGCTCAAGCGCATCGTTTGGAATGGTATCATCGGTCCCTACATCTGGTTTGGAAGTAATCCATGAGTCATGGGGACTCAGCAATCTCACACCCTCGCGATCAAGACTATTTAAGCTTATAGGTAAGGCAAGGTATGATGTGGAGCTGCAGCAAGCGACTAGCATATATGCTGGCTAACATACGCAAAAGAGAGCGAGAAGAGAAGGCAAAAGCACGGTCGAACAACTATGATCAAGAAGTGATCCTAGAACAAGCTACGTCAAGCATTACTCCAACACCGTGTTCACTTACCGGACTCCGCCGAGAGGAGACCATCATGCTTACACATGCGGTTGATTCATTTTAATTAAGTTAGGTTTCATGTTATCTACAACCGGACATTAACAAATTCCCATCTGCCCATAACCGCGGGCACGGCTTTTGAAAGTTCAAATCCCTGCAGGGGAGTCCCAACTTAGACCATCACAAGCTCTCACGGTCAACGAAGGATATTCCTTCTCCCAAGACATTCCGATCAGACTCGGCATCCCGGTTACAAGACATCCTCGACAATGGTAAAACAAGTCCAGCAACACCGCCCGAATGTGCCGACAAATCCCGATAGGAGCTGCACATATCTCGTTCTCAGGGCACACTCAGATGAACACTACGTACAACTAAAACCAACCCTCAAGTTTCCCCGAGGTGGCGCTGCAAGTGGCTCTGTTTGGACCAACACTCAGAGGAGCACTGGCCCTAGGGGGGGTTTAAATAAAGATGACCCTCGGGCTCCGGAAACCCAAGGGAAAAAGAGGCTAGGTGGAAAATGGTAAAACCAAGGTTGGGCATTGCTGGAGGAGTTTTATTCAAAGCGAACTGTCAAGGGGTTCCCATTATAACCCAACCGCGTAAGGAACGCAAAATCCGGGAACATAACACCGATATGACGGAAACTAGGGTGGCAAGAGTGGAACAAAACACTAGGCAAAAGGCCAAGCCTTCCACCCTTTACCAAGTATATAGGTGCATTAAGATAACAAGATAATATGGTGATATCCCAACAATAAACAATGTTCCAACAAGGAACGATCTCCAATCTTCACCTGCAACTAGCAACGCTATAAGAGGGGCTGAGCAAAGCGGTAACATAGCCAATCAATGGTTTGCTAGGACGTGGTGGGTTAGAGGTTTGACATGGCAATTTGGGAGGCATGATAAGCAACTGGTAGGTATCATAGCATAGGCATAGCAAAAGAGCGAGCATCTAGCAAGCAAAGATAGAAGTGATTTCGAGGGTATGATCATCTTGCCTGCAAAGTTGTCAGAGTTGACTTGATCCTCGTAAGCGAACTCAACGGGCTTCTCGTTCACGAACTCGTCTCCCGGCTCTACCCAAAACAAGAACAACAAGCAAACAGAACACAATCAACCAAGTGCAATGCTCAAACAGCATGATGCAAACATGGTATGATATGCGGGATGCGGTATGTGATGCATATGCAAGATTTGACAAGGAATGATTGAACCTGGCCTCAATTTGGAAATCCAAGAGTGCCACCGGAAAGGTGAGGTGATTTGGGTTGAAATCTATATAAAGATTTGACCAGATTGGTATGAAATCCGAGAACACAATCAACCACATGCAATGCTCAAACAACATGATGCAAACATGGTATGATATGCGGGATGCGGTATGTGATGCATATGCAAGATTTGAAAAGGAATGATTGAACCTGGCCTCAACATGGAAATCCAAGAGTGCCACTAGAAAGGTGAGGTGATTTCGGTTGAAATCTATATAAAGATCACCGGAATCGGATGCACGGTTTGGAAATGGCAAGCAAAACAAATATGGCACCGGTCTACGATAATCAGCAAGTGACCATCTAAATGCATCAAGATAAATATTCTACAACACTCAAACATAACAAAAAAATACATGGTAGGGATCCACTCTTGATGCGTCACAAAAGAAGAACACTGAGCTATGGCTAATTCATCTATTAGCAGGTTCAAACAAGCATGGAAAAAGTGCAAATGATAACAGGTTTCAGACTTAGTGAAAATAACACAAGTCTGGAATTTATCATCAGGAAGCACACTTTAGAGCATAAAAACTACATGCTACAGGAACTTAACATGGCAAAGCAAGGCATGTCATGAAGCTACTCAAAGCACTTAGCAAAAGTCCCTTAGTGACCTTGAGCCAAAAGGGATCAGAAAATACAATTGCAAGCATGTGAACATGGCAAAAACATAAACAGATCTTAGACTTGGTGAAAAACTGGAGCATGCAAATCAGTTAACGAGTAGGCACGTTTACGAGCTCGTTGCACTCACTACAGAGCATGGCATGACAACCTAAGCATACACCCATCAAGAATACATAGCATAGAAGATAGACAAGGCAAGAACAACAACATAGCATGCACGGATCAATAGCAACATCCTCGGCAAAATCGCAAAACATGTCAACAATCTGCCAGGATTCACGATATAGCAAAAGTAGAGCTCGATTGACTCAAGCTAGGCTGCTCCATAAATGCAAACAAATACTTGGATGGTTAGAGCACCACAATGTTAACAAAACATCCTTACTGATCATCTTCAAAAGAGGCACGGATCACCCGGAAACAACATGAACATATGACATAACAACAAAATCAGGACAAGGACTTACAGAAATTCTAAGTCCCTGAAATTAGCATTACCGATTATGCTACTTTGCAAGCTTGTGCTAGTCACCACAAATGTCACAAAAATACATGGCAAGCACCTCTGTAAAGATGGCATGACATATAACAAAACACATGTAGAGCTCAGGATCATAGCATGCACACATTAATCATGGCAAAAATGACAAAATGCCATTTGCTGAAACAGATCTGCCAAATTCCTCACATAGCCCTCTTCCAACAGCATTTAGGGCATCAACATGAGCTCAAATGACAATGATGCAATGAGATGAAATGAAGTACTCATCGAGGCGAACATTTTGATATGCTACACTCACGAATTGGAGCTACGGATGCAGAGTTATAGCATGCCAAAGTTTACAAAAAAATTAGGGTTCGGGGATGAAAAGTCAACCCTCACGGATCTGGATCTGGATCTGGCGCGTGTACTGTTCACCGGAGCACGACTCCCGATGTTCGCCAGACTTGGAGCTTGAGGGCGTCGCCGGCGACGAGGTAGGGCAGGGCGGTGGAGGTGGCCGGCGTGGTGGTGTCCGGCCAGAGGCGCGGCGTGGCCGGGCGGCGGAGGCGCGGCGCCGGAGCTCGGCCGGCGCGGTGGAGCGGCGGAGCGGCATACCGCGTCTGTGAGGTGGCGGCGCCCGATGGCGAGGGAGGAAGGCGGCGGCACGGCGAGCGTAGGCGGCGGGGCGGCGCCTCGCCAGAGCGCGAAGGGACGAGGCTGCGCGGGGCGGTGCCACTGGCCCGGTGGGTGGCTCAGGCGGGCCTCCCGCGGGCTCGCCGGGCCGCGCGGTCGAGTGGCACGGTAGGGACAGGTGACGGTCGCTGAGAGGGCGCGGGTGGCGGCGGACGTTGTCCGGCGCCGGCAGACACGTCCGACGCGCGGAGAGGAGCGGGGAGCTAGGGTTAGGGTAGACTTGATCCGAAATTTTCGGGGAGGAGGCCTTTTTATAGATAGGAGGAGCTAGGAGGCTCCAAATGGAGTGCGGTTTTCGGCCACGCGATCGTGATCGAATGCTCTAGATGATGGATAGGGTTTAGGTGGGTTTTGGGCCAAATTGGAAGGGTGTTGGGCTGCAACACGCACGAGGCCTTTTCAGTCCCTCGGTTAACCGTTGGAGTATCAAACGAAGTCCAAATGGTACGAAACATGACAGGCGGTCTACCGGTAGTAAACCAAGGCCGCTTGGCAAGTCTCGGTCCATTCCGGAAATGTTTAACCTCCACACACGAAAAGAGGTAGAAAGGGACACCGGAGGAGATAGGAGTGGTTGAATGCAAAACAGACAACGGGGAAAAAACTCGGATGCACGAGACGAACACGTATGCAAATGCAATGCACATGATGACATGATATGAGATGCATGACAAAGGCAACAACACACGGAGACAAAAACCCTACACCGAGGAAAATAAAATAACTTAGGCCAGAAACGGCAAGAGTTGGGATACAGATAAGGTAAATTACATCCGGGGTGTTACAGAAATGCTCTCAACAACTCACGAAAAGCTTTCCTACGATTATCTTCAAAGGAAGCAAGAACTTGAGAACTTGAGAGCAGCTCATGAAGATCTTCAAAAAGAGAATGAGTCACTCCATGCTCAACAAATCAGTTCCGCTCAGGAAGGATTTGAACCACCATGTCTAAAGTGCCTTGAGCATGATAATGCTACTTCTATTGCTGGATGGTCTTCTGCTACCACTGTTGCAATATCTTCAACTGCTGATGTGGTAACTAACCCCTCTGCTGAGGATACCACTACTATTGCTGATGAGAATGCCAGGTTGAAGACATTGCTTGAGATAGGAATGTACAAAAGTCTCAAAGGGCATCAGACACTATGTGATGTCCTCAAGAAACAGATTCTGAACCGAAACCCTATGAAAGAGGGTGTTGGGTTCGAGAGGAAAATGAATGTTGATGGTTCTTACTGGAAGCCTAAGTAGTACCACATCGGTTGCTGCAAAGGGACCTTTAGTGGATCCATGTACCTTATCTGGATTCACTTGTGCTAACCCGATTATCATTGATGAATCCTTTGATGCAAACTATAAATAGTTTAAGAATTGGAATGGTGAAGTGTTTGCCAGATATATTGGTACTAACTACAAGAATGGACCACCTTTGAAGAAGATCTGGGTGCCCAAGAGTTGTCTTGAAAATCTTCAGGTGAATGTCATCATGACAACACCTGGGAAGAAGACAAACCCCAGACCAAAGGCTTCATATGGTCCAAAGGCTTCATACAGACAGAGGACTCACCAGAGTCACCCTAATGCTAATGTTTTGCAGGGAAACCATACTTAGGCCTATGAATATGAGCGTGTTTCATCAAACCGCCATGTTCATAAGACCAAGAACTATTCTGCCTATTGTTATGAGTATTATTCACCACCTGTAAGACTATTTGCTGGGGCTCCAAAGCCAAAGTTCTCAGATGCTGCACTTAGACTCATTGCTTCGAAGCCACCCCTAAAAATGTGGGTGGTGAAGAAAATTAACTCTCTTTTGGAGGGAAGGGTCTCCAGCCAGAAATCAAAGGTGTCAGATGCTATTTCTGGGGACCTAAAACATCTTGTGGGGCACAAGATAAAATGCCCAAATGGTCTTATTATGTATTTTGTTCCTGAATCGCTTGCCAATCATCCTATTAGTCCTAACCTGGATATGAGCTTTCATAATCCACTCGTTCGTCAAATGTTTATGCTTCACAATACCCTTGGTGAAGCCTATCCCCCTAACTACACAGTAGGGTCTGACACCAAAGGCTTCAGAATGGATTATGGATAGTGGATGCACTAACCACATGACTGGTGATCGAAGTCTTCTGATGGACTCAACCTTATGTCCATCTGACAAGAGTCACATCACATTTGCTGACACTGGTAAAAGCAACGTATTGGGTCTAGATAGAGTGATGCTTGTTGAATCCCTTGGTTTCAACCAAATGTCTGTCTCAATGCTTTGTGACTTGAACAATATCGTTGCCTTGATCTAATGGAGTCTAACAAGTCTCTAGTCTTTCAAGGGTACCGAAAAGATGATCTGTACATGGTAGATTTCTCAACAGGACCACAGTTAGCCGTATGTCTTCTAGCAAGAGCTTTAGAGTGCTGGCTCTGGTATCGGAGGCTAGGGCATGCTGGCATGAGGAACTTGTACACTCTCGCAGAGAAGAAGCATGTTGTAGGCATCGAGGGCGTCAAGTTCAAAAAGGATCATCTGTGTGGTGCCTGCGAAGCTGGGAAGATGACTAGGGCCAAGCATCCCTCGAAGACAATCATGACGACATCACATCCATTCGAGCTGCTTCACATGGACCTATTCGGCCCTACTCATTACTCCACTCTTACTACCACTACTTGTCCCTATGGTGTCGTTATTGTTGATGATTACTCTAGATATACCTGGGTGCATATAGTTCTCTACAAGACTTAAGTGTAGGATGTCTATAGACGATTTTCCAATCGTGCCATGATGAACTATGGCATCAAGATCAAGCACATCAAAAGTGATAACGGCATAGAGTTCAAGAACACCGACCTCGACACCTATCTTCATACATTGGGCATCACTCATGAGTTCTCTAGTCCATAGACACCTCAGCAGAATGTCATCGTGGAGCGCAAGAATAGGACACTCATTGAGATGGCTCGGACGATGCTTGGTGAGTACAAGACTCCAAGGAAGTTCTGGCATGAAGCTATTGATACTGCATGCCATGTCATCAACCATGTTTATCTTCACAAGCTTCTAAAGAAGACATCATATGAGCTATTGACTAGTAAGAAGACAAACGTAAGCTACTTCAGAGTATTTGGTGGTAGGTGCTGGATCAAAGATCCGCATCACACTTCAAAATTCGCAACGAAAGAACATGAAGGTTTTATGCTTGGTTACAGAAAGGATTCGCACTCCCACAGAGTCTTCAACCTCTTTCACTATAAAGTGGTTGAAACTGTGGATGTGCGGTTTGATGAAACTAACGACTTGCAAAGAGAGCACCTGCCAAATGGGCTAGATGAAGTCTCACCAAGTGGATCCATCAAGCTTATGGGTACTGGAGAAATCATACCTTCAAAGGCACATGCTGAAGAGGAACTTATCATTTCTGCACCAAATCAACCCGAAGACTCTGCTCAGCCTGAAGCCAATGCTGAAGATGAAGACAATGATCAGCAAGGGAAAAATCTTCGTCCAGTTCATCCTCGTGTTGCAAATGAAGTACCCTATTGGGAAGATAATTGATAGCATCAATGCACCTAGTCCATTCACTCGTTCGAGAGCAACTCAGCTAGCAAATTTCTGTGGGCACTTTGCATTTGTCTCTATATCTGAACCCAAGAAAGTTGTTGAAGCCTTCATGGAACCTGAATGGATTCAAGCTATGCAAAAAGAGATTCAATAGTTTGAGATGAACAATGTGTGGGAATTAGTCAAGCGTCCTGACCCTCGCAAGCACAATATCATTGGCACCAAATGGATCTATCGCAACAAACAAAAAGCATGGTCAAGTTGTCAGAAACAAGGCTCGCCTCATTGCTCAAGGATACACTCAAGTTGAAGGGATTGACTTCGATGAAGCCATTCGCATTCTGCTAGCCTATGCCAACCATCACAACATCCCCCTGTATCAAATGGATGTGAAGAGTGCCTTTCTCAATGGCAGGATTGAAGAAGAAGTGTATGTGGCACAACCACCTGGCTTTGAAGATCCAAAACATCCTGATATGGTATACAAGCTCAACAAGGCACTATATGGCCTCAAAGAAGCCCCTCGAGCTTGGTATGACACACTCAAAGACTTCCTAAAGAGCAAAGGCTTCAAACCTGGTTCCCTGGATCCCACTCTCTTCACAAAGACATACGATGGTGAACTATTTGTGTGCCAGATCTATGTGGATGACATTATATTCGGCTGCACTAACAAAAATACAGTGATGAATTTGGACACATGATGCAAGGGCAATATCAGATGTCCATGATGGGTGAGATGAAGTTCTTCCTTGGTCTTCAAATCCGTCAGGAAAGCTTTGGCATCTTCATATCTCAAGAGAAATACCTTAAAGATTGCCTGAAGAAGTTTGGAATGCAAGACTAGAAGGGATACACGATGCCAATGCCAACCAAAAGTCATCTCGGCCCCGACGACAATGGTAAAGAGTTCGATCAAAAGGTATACCACTCCATGATTGGTTCTTTACTCTATTTATGTGCATCTAGGCTAGATATCATGCTTAGCATTTAAATGTGTGCCCGATTCCAAGCGGGACCAAAGGAGTCGCATCACTTAGCTATGAAGCAAATTCTTTGATATTTGGCTTACACCCCAACACTAGGATACTGGTATCCAAAGGGCTCAGAGTTTGATCAAGTTGGATTCTCAGATGCTGATTATGTTGGTGACAAGGTTGATCGCAAGTCTACATCAGGCACATGTCACTTTCTTGGATGATCTCTTGTCTGTTGGTCTTCAAAGAAGCAGAACTGTGTGTCTCTCTCCACTGCTAAATCCGAATACATTGCGGCAGGATCTTGTTGCGCTCAACTTCTATGGATGAAGCAAACTCTCAAGGACTATGGTATCCATCTGAAGCAAGTACCTCTTTACTGTGACAATGAAAGCGCCATCAGGATTGCCAACAACCCAGTTCAGCACTCGAATACGAAGCACATTGAAAGTTGTCATCACTTTCTTAGAGATCATGTCATGAAGGAAGATATTGATATCATTCACGTCAGCACTAAAGAGCAATTGGCAGATATCTTCACAAAGCCCTTGGATGAGAAACGGTTTTGCAAGTTGCGGTGTGAGCTAAATATCTTAGAATCCTCGAATGTCATGTGATTGGACACACATCCTAACGCTTATGCATGTGGTGACTTAGATGTGCAACACACAAAGTAAAGTATATCTTTAATCAATAAAGACATACACTCTGAGTGTGAATACATTAATGCGGAATATGACTTCATAGCACCACGATAATTGTGCGCCGTGTCCGGTTCTAGTACGTCCTATATGGTGCGTAACGCCACCACCAAATACTGGTTTGAAGTGTTTCGTTTGACATCGCATTTGCAAAGTCTTCGCATTTGGTTTGTCTTCAACATTGATTTGACTTCATGTTTATCTTCTCAATGTTGATTTGGTCTTATATATACATATACTTGTGTTTTGTCCTCTACAGCATTCACTTATAGCTATGTCTTCTTGTTTGAATCTTTTCATCTAAGTGAACATGATCGGACCCTAACCCCTTCTATGCTTCTACCTCAAATTCTATCTATCCAAATCATATGCATTCTGTTGAAACTGTCGAAAGTCTTATCTGCGTCCTTGTCAGTAGAAGATACAAAGACAAAAGTTGAATATGTTTTAATGCTATATCCTTATTGCCTGAAACCCGGAGAAGCCGGAACGACTACCCGACCATCCAGGCGTGCGTGGGAACATGGAACAACTTCCAATGTGTTGCATGCATGCCACATGTCCTTCAGATATGATCCGCCAGGGGCACCTACGTAATAACGTTGTGCCGTCCATGTCCTTATAAATACACACCTCACTGCGGTCATTATCTCTTCTCTAACCTCTTCTCCTCGCACCAAAATCCTAGCACCTCCGCTAGCTCGCAACGACATCGAAGATGAAGCGCTTAGCTGCCGAGACTTCTTCGATGCCATCCTCATGCCGGCCACGGACCTTGTCCTCTCCACCGATGCCGTAGGTGTCTTCCTCCGCCAAGTTAGGGTGCAGGAGATTGAACTGCTCGGCCTCCCTCTCAACTTTATGTAGCAGTTCTTCCTGTGGTAATTAAATCTTACCTTTACTGCCCTTTTTGATCCGTCAAATCCATCCACTTCAACCAAAACTAGTTTCTTTGCTTTCATATCTGGATGTGTCCATGTCTGCATCTCATATCACGCCAAGTATGTTCACTTATGCTTCACAAGTAGTTAGATTCCTCACTTGTTCTTATTCATGCATTCTTACAAATCTGGAACCGACTGTCTTCAAATAAGGGAATGGCTTCGCATTATGAGGTCAATGTCTTCAAACCGATTTATTTTCAAAATCTTCTGAGAATGCATATGACCTCTTCCCCTTCCCTCGCACCTCTAATGTTGTCACAGGTACATGTCCGTGGGAGAATCCCTTGGTTCTCATAGTCTGCATTCGTTTGCAGAATTCTTACGGAGACACATCAATTCTCCTGAAGCCAATTCCTGTCTGACCAGTAGATGGAAGCCATTCATAGTCTTGAAGCCTTTCAGCTTGAATACTATGGCCACTGAGAAATCAGCTAGAAAGGCCGGTAGGCAGCGCCGTGGGGATACAACCAAGGACCTTGCACCAGATCTCTTCGAAATGTACAAGACAGATCCTGAGGAATCCTACGGAGAATGCAAGAACCGAATCCAGTGGATTCGAAGATATTGGGTAGAGGAATGGTACAAATATAGATTTGTAACTGCCAAATATGCTGAGAAGTACGCCATCAAGGACCCCTGGGGAGATATTGTATACACAGGTCTTCAGCCCAAGTCCATGTCCAAAGCCATTGCTCAAGGTTTCTATACGTGCATGCTCCGAGGGCCACAGCCCGAAAACAATGACCCATCATCTTTGTTGTGTTGTCGTGAAGACAATCTCTTCAAGCGCAACTTCCAGTGTGCAACGGAGTCTGCTGCAAAGAACAAGAAGGACCCGAGACTCAATTTCAACCCTGGTCCATCAGCACCAAGGGCTGATGGCACATGTGATGCGAATCCCAATGAAATCGGCCCCTTCTACAACCTCGAAGGCCTCAACATGCACCAAAAGCTTCACATGCGAAGCCATTGGCCACTGTACCTATCGGCGTTCTGGGAATGGGGGTCCCCAGACTTGCCCGCCTGCGGCGTGGCTCAAGTGGGGCCCTAGCACGGCCCATCTTCATCAGCTCAAGCTCAAGACCCTCGCGAGGGGCCAAGCCTCACGGGGCGGACGACAGGAAGCTTCCTCAGAGGCAGCCTCATCAGGCAGGCTCGCGAGGAGGCGGAGAGATCAAGGCAGGGGTACCTCGCGAGGCGCCCGTGACGCAAGCCATGACGATCGAGACTAGGTGAGCGCCAGGTGGGCGCCGGCCTACGCAATGTCCTTGTTTCCCCTTTGGTGCAAAGGGGGCAAGCACAGGCCGAGGCATCGGGCAAAGGTTGCCATTCCGGTGCAACGAGACCAAGACCAGCAGAGCAGTAGGACGGAGGTCACTGTGGATCCCAAGACGGCGTCATGACCAGTACTTTTGGCAGCCGAAGACCACCTTTGGTCAGGATAACTTGTACTAGATGTTCCCTTCAAAATGGCCAATTTTTGGCGCCCTTCCCGCTCATTATTTGGGGAGAGGCCCAGGGACCCTATAAAGAGAGCTAGCCACCACAGAGAGGAGGGAGGAGAGACATCTAGAGATCTGATAGAGCCCTAGCAGAGAGAGAGAGAGGCGACTGAACTCACCCAAGAAGTTCATCGCACCAGCTCAAGAACACCTCTCGTGAGGCTGTTCTTCCCTTGTACTATTCATCATCAGCCCCTGAGGCAATCCACCACACCACACACTGGACTAGGGTATTAGACCACAATGGTGGCCCGAACCAGTATAAGCCTCGTGTCCCTTGTGTTGTTCATTGTTTTCAGCTTAGATCACACGAGGAGATTTGACGTAGATCGGTAGGGGAGAGATCTCCGTGCGCACCCCGGTGTTCGACCCTCAGGGGTGTGCCGGAACCTCAAGGGCGCGTCAAGTAGGGGGTGCGCCGGAGTTCTCCCTCCTGACGACCCGCTCTCCCCCAACATCGCATCCCGCCCTCATGGTGGACAACGCGCTGCCCACTCCAGCAACGGATGCCGGCACTGGGGCCAGGGTGCTCCGGGCCTTGGCCCCCACCTTGCGACAGGTGCAGTGGCCGCACAAGTTCAAGCCCGAGATGCCGCTGCGCTACAACGGCATGACAAACCCGATGCTTTTCCTCCTGGCGTACGAGGAGGCCATCCTCAGAGCCGGGGGCGACGACCGGGTGATTTGCAACTGGTTACCCATGGCACTCACCGGTGTCCCGCGCGTGTGGCTCCTCCACCTGCCGACGGCTTCTGTCACCTCTTGGGAGGAGCTGCGCAACCTCTTCCTCGCCTGTTTTGCCACACCAGCGCCGCCCGTCGTCGCAGCTCTCCTGGGTGGCTCCCAGGCACCACCCCGAGCCATCACATCAGGTCGTTCACTCGCCGGATCAGCACCGCCTCCAAGCTCCGAGAAGCCCCCCCGGGCTAGGTGGCGCCCGAGGCCGATCTAACCTTCGACTCGGAGGATCACCCCTTCAACCCCATCGGTTCGGGCATGCTCCCGATGCTGTGCACCCCCACCATCTGCCAAGTGGCCGTCACCAGGACCCTCATCGATGGTGGTGCCGGCCTCAACGTGCTCTCAATGGAGGCCTTCAGCCTCCTCCACGTGCCGCTGGAGAGGCTCCGACCCAGCCGGCCTTTCTCGGGCGTCGGAGCCGGTTCCACCGCCTCCTTCGGATAGATCCGCCTCCCAGTGACCTTCGGCACCTATGACAACTTCCGCATAGAGCTGATCGACTTCGACATCGCCCCCATTGGCCTCCCCTACAACGCCATCCTCGGCTATCTGGCCTTGGCTCGGTTCATGGCAGCAACTCACCCGGCGTACAACCTCATGAAGATGCCTGGGAGCAGGGGCGTCCTCACCGTGCCAGGAGACACAAGGGATGCGCTGCAGGTGCTCCTGCTTGTTTTCAGGGCGGCCGCGGTGGCACAGCCCACTAGCACCGACGCCATTGAGCCCAAGGGGGCTGCACCGGCTAAAAAGAAGCAGCTATTCACCCAAGACAAGGCGGAAACCAAGAAGGTACCAGTCGACGAGGACGGGTCCACTGGCACCACCTTCACCATAGGGGCCAACCTCGAGCCTGAGCAGGAGGAGGCCCTGGTGAGGTTCCTGCGTGTGAACAAGGTGTTCACGTGAGAACCTGATCAGTTAGCAGGGGTCCCAAGGAAAGTGATTGAGCATCACCTCAACGTGTGCCCCAATGTGTGCCCCGTGAAGCAGAAGGCGAGGCGGCAGTCCATTGAGAAACAGGCTTTCATCATTCAAGAGACCCGGAAGCTAGAGGTAGTAGGAGTTATCCGCGAGGTCCGCTACCCTGATTGGCTAGCTAATCCGGTCGTTGTGCCAAAAAAAGGGAGGAAAGGAGCGCATGTGTGTCGATTTCACCAACCTCAACAAGGCCTGCCCGCAGGATCCATTTCCGCTCCCCCGCATTGACCAGATAGTCGAGTCTACTATAGTGTGTGACCTATTGTACTTCCTAGATGCCTTCTCGGGCTATCACCAGATCAAGATGGCGGTAGAGGACGTGGAGAAGACGGGTTTCCTGACCCTGTGTGGAGTGTACTGCTATACGTGCATGCCATTTGGGTTGCGCAATGCAGGCCCAACCTTCAGCGGCTAATCAACATCACCTTAGGCCGGCAGCTCAGGAGGAACGTTGAAGCTTACGTCGATGACATTATGGTGAAGTCTCGTGAGGCAAGAACCCTGATACAGGACCTGGAAGAAACCTTTGCGAGCCTCAACGAAGTGGACCTATGGTTCAACCCAGAGAAGTGCGTGTTTGGAGTCCCCTCGGGCAAGCTCCTGGGTTTCCTCGTGTCCCACAGGGGCATCGTGTAACACCCCGGATGTAATTTACCTTATATGTATCCCAACTCTTGCCGTTTCCGGCCCTAAGATATTTTATTTTCCTTGGGTTCGGGTTTTTGTCTCCGTGTTTTGTTGCCTTTTTCATGCATCTCATATCATTTCATCATGTGCATTGCATTTGCGTACGTGTTCGTCTCATGCATCCGAGCATTTTCCCCGTTGTCCGGTTTGAATTCCGGCGCTCCTATCTCCTCCGGTGCCCTTTTCTACCTCTTTTCGTGTGTGGGGGTTAAACATTTCCGGATTGGACCAAGACTTGTCATGTGGCCTTGGGTTACTACCGGTAGACCGCCTGTCAAGTTTCGTGCCATTTGGACTTCGTTCGATACTCCAACGGTTAACCGAGGGACCGAGAAGGCCTCGTTTGTGTTGCAGCCCAACACCCATCCAATTTGGTCCAAAACCCACCAAAAACCTCTCCATCATCTAGAGCGTTCCATCACGATTGCGTGGCCGAAAACCGTGCTCAATTTGGAGCCTCCTAGCTCCTCCTAACTATAAAACTAGGTCTCCCCCGAAATTTTCGAGTCTCCCCTACCCTAAACCTAGATCCTCTCCCTCTCGCCGCGCCGGACACGTCCGGTCCGGACGGACATGTCCGCTCCGCCCCGCCGCCGCCACGTGGCATCGCCTGGTTCGTCCAGCCCAGCGCCCACATCGCCGCGCCCGCCGAAGCCCGCCGTGGCCCATGGCCGGCCCGCCCGCGCCCGCCACCGGGCCAGAGGAGCGCGACCCCGCCGCCTTCGCCCCCGTCCTTGCGCGCCACCCAGGACGCCGGCGCTCTGCCGCCCATCCGCACTAGGCCGGTCGCCGCCCCACGCTGGCGAGCAACGCCTCCTACCACGTCATGCCGCCACCGGGCCGCCCTCCTCCTTCACCACCTCGCCGCCGCGGGCTGGCGCGCCACCGCCACCGGCCACCGGCCACCTCGTCGCCGGCCCCGGGCGGCCTCTCCTCCGGCCGGCCTGCCCTCTCCCTTGATCTCCGGCGACGTCGAGCTTGTTTTCCGGCGAACTGCTACAGTAACCGCTACAATAGATCCAGATCTGAGATCTATTCCAGGCGGTTGACTTTTATCCCGTAACCCTAATTTTTAAGGCTTTTTCATCATGTCGTAACTCTGTATCCGTAGGTCCGATTTGTGCGTGTATCCCATCAAAATGTTCGTCTCGACGAGTACATCATTTCAACTCACTGCATCATTTTCATTTGAGCTCATCTTGATGCCCGAAATGCTTTTGGAAGAGGGCTATGTGGTGAATTTGCCAGATCTGTTTCATCAAATAGATTTTTGTCATTTTTGCCATGTTTAATGTGTGCATGATATGTTCCTGAGCTCTACATGTGTTTTGTTATATGCCATGCCATCTTTATAGTGGTGCTTTCCATGTATTTTTGTGATATTTTTGGTGACTAGCACAAGCTTGCAAAGTAGCGTAATCAGTAATGCTGATTTCAGGGACTTGGAATTTCTCTAAGTCCTTGTCCTGATTTTGTCGTTATGCCATATGTTCATGTTCTTTCCTAGTGATCCGTGCCCCTTTTGAGGATTACCAGTAAGTATGTTTTGTCAACATTGTGGTGCTCTATCCATCCATGTCTTTGTTTGCATTTATGGAGCACCCTAGCTTGAGTCAATCGAGCTCTACTTTTGCTATATCGTGAATCCTGGCAGATTGTTGACATGATTAGCGATTTTGCCGAGGATGTTGCTATTGTTCCGTGCATGCTATGTTGTTGTTCTTGCCATGTCTAGCTCCTCGGCCATGTCTTCTTGATGGGTGTATGCTTAGTTTGTCATGTCATGCTCTGTATTGAGTGCATCGAGCTCGTAAACATGCCTACTCGTTAACTGATTTGCATGCTCCAGTTTTTCACAAAGTCTGAGATCTGTTTATGTTTTTGCCATGTTCACATGCTTGCAATTGTATTTTCTGATCCCTTTTGTCTCAAGGTCACTAAGGGACTTTTGTTAAGTGATTTGAGTAGCTTCATTCCATGCCTTGCTTTGCCGTGTTAAGTTCCTATAGCATGTAGTTTTCATGCTCTAAAGTGTGCTTCCTGATGATAAATTCCAGACGTGTTAATTTCACTAAGTCTGAAACCTGTTATCATTTGCACTTTTGCCATGCTGGTTTGAACCTGTTATTGGACGAATTAGCCGTAGCTCAGTGTTCATCTTTTGTCAAGATTCATGAGTGGATCCCTGCCATGTATTTTGTTATCATGTTTGAGTGCTGTAGCATATTTATCTTGATGCATTTAGTTGGTCACTTGCTGATTATCGCAGACCGGTGCCATATTTGTTTTCCTTGCCATTTCCAAACCGTGCATCCGATTCCGGTGATCTTTATATCGATTTCAACCGAAATCACCTCACCTTTCCAGTGGCACTCTTGGATTTCCATGTTTAGTCCAGGTTCAATCATTCCTTGTCAAATCTTGCATATGCATCACATACCGCATCCCGCATATCATACCATGTTTGCATCATGTTGTTTGAGCATTGCACGTGGTTGATTATGTTACATTTTCTTGTTGTTCTTGTTTGGGTAGAGCCGGGAGACGAGTTCGGGAACGAGGAGCCTGTTGAGTTTGTTTACGAGGATCAAGTCAACTCTGAGAACTTTGCAGGCAAGATGATCATACCCTCGAAATCACTTCTATCTTTGCTTGCTAGATGCTCGCTCTTTTGCTATGCCTATGCTACGATGCCTACCACTTACTTATCATGCCTCCCAAACTGCCATGTCAAACCTCTACCCCACAATGTCCTAGCAAACCGTTGATTGGCTATGTGACCGCTTTGCTCAGCCCCTCTTATAGCGTTGCTAGTTGCAGGTGAAGATTGGAGATCGTTCCTTGTTGGAACACTGTTTATTGTTGGGATATCACTATATTATCTTGTTATCTTAATGCACCTATATACTTGGTAAAGGGTGGAAGGCTCGGCCTTTTTTCTAGTGTTTTGTTCCACTGTTGCCGCCCTAGTTTCCTTCATATCGGTGTTATGTTCCCGGATTTTGCGTTCCTTACACGGTTGCGTTATAATGTTAACCCCTTGACAGTTCGCCTTGAATAAAACTCCTCCAGCAAGGCCCGACCTTGGTTTTACCATTCGCCACCTAGCCTTTTTCCCTTGGGTTTCGCGGACTGAAGGGTCATCTTTATTTTAAACCCGCGGGCCAGTGCTTCTCTAAGTGTTGGTCCAACCTAGAGCACCGTGCGGGGCCGTCCCTTGGCAACTTGGGTTACGTTGGCTCCCGTTTGCTTAGCTTATCCGGTGTGCCCTGAGAATGAGATATGTGCAGCTCCTATCGTGATTTGTTGGCATGCTGGACTTGTTTTACCATTATCGAGGATGTCTTGTAACCGGGATTCCGAGTCTGATCGGGTCTTCCCTCTAGAAGGAATATCCTTCGTTGGCCGTGAGAGCTTGTGATGGGCTAAGTTGGGACACCCCTGCAGGGATTTGAACTTTCAAAAGCCGTGCCCGCGGTTATGGGCAGATGGGAATTTGTTAATGTCCGGTTGTAGATAACATGAAACTTAACTTAATTAAAATGAATCAACCGCCTGTGTTACCGTGATGGTCTCTTCTCGGCGGAGTCCGGGAAGTGAACACGTTGTTGGAGTAATGCTTGACGTAGGTTGTTCTAGGATCACTTCTTGATCATAGTTCTTCTTTCGTGCTTTGCCTTCTCTTCTCACTCTCTTTTGCGAACAGGTTAGCCACCATATATGCTAGTCGCTTGCTGCAGCTCCACATATTACCTTGCTTTACCTATAAGCTTCAATAGTCTGGATCGTGAGGGTGCGAGATTGCTGAGTCCCTGTGACTCGCAGATTACTTCCAAAACCAGATGCAGGGACCGATGATACTGTTCTAGGCGATGCGCTTGAGCTCATGTGGGAGTTCGATGAAGACTCTTGTCGTTACTATGTGTCTTTCCCAGATGATCAGTAGTGGTGCCCAGTTGGGGCGATCGGGGACTTTGTCGCATGTGGGGGTTGATCTTTATTTTGGTACTGTAGTCGGACCATAAGTTTATTGGATGATTGTAATGTTATTCTTGTATTTGTGTGACGTGGCGAGTGTAAGCCAACTATGTATACTTTTGCCCTTTTATCTATTTACATGGGTTGTTGTGAAGATTACCTTACTTGCGACATTGCTTTCAATGCGGTTATGCCTCTAAGTCGTGCTTCGACACGTAGGAGATATAGCCGCATCGAGAGCATTACACATCGAGGCCAACCCGGAGAAGGTCAAGGCAGTCGAAGACATGCCCCTGCCAAGGACCCTCAGAGAAATGCAGAAGCTCACTGGGCGTGTAACTGCGCT
Source organism: Triticum urartu (assembly GCF_056163025.1). Classification (NCBI taxonomy): domain Eukaryota; kingdom Viridiplantae; phylum Streptophyta; class Magnoliopsida; order Poales; family Poaceae; genus Triticum; species Triticum urartu. The sequence continues at coordinate 265,941,235 of NC_141876.1, forward strand.
TGGGCGCTTCATCTCCAAGCTGGGGGAACGAGTGTTGCCCTTCTTCGAATGGACTAGAGGCCGACAAGGCATTCCAAGACCTCAAGAGGTACCTTACCAGCACACAAGTGATGGTAGCTCCGCGTCCTCGGGAGCCCCTAGTGCTCTACCTTTCGGCGACCCCCTACTCCGCTAGCACAGCCCTGGTGGCGGTCAGGGAGGAGCGCTGTGCCAAGGCCGCATCGGCCGTCCGAATTGAAGCAAAGCAGGGCCGGGAGGGCCTCGCGAAGGCCGCAACCGCAGCCGGAAAGGAACAGCTGCAGCAGGAGAACGCACCCGGAGTAGGAGAGGTCTCTTCAGGCGACCAAGCACTGGGGGCTCCGTCATCTCAAGAGACGCCTCGACCTCTGGAGGACGCAAGCTGCGCCAGCACCCTCAACCTCGTCGAGCATCCCGTGTACTTCGTCAGCACGGTGCTACGGGACACAAGGGCACTGTACCCCATGCCTCAAAAACTCCTCCTCGCGCTACTAGTGGCCACACGCAAGCTGCGCCACTACTTCCAAGGCCATCCCGTCAAGGTCGTCTCAGCATACCCCTTGGAAAGAGTACTCAGGAGCCCCAACTCAGCTGGGAGGGTCACTGAATGGAACCTTGAACTACAGGCATTTCAGCTAGAATTCAGTATGACCAGAGTCATCAAGGGAGCCGCACTTGCGGATTTCATGGCAGAATGGGCAGAAGCACCGGGTCTCAAGGAAGGCACAGACCAATCACTTTCCCCGGGAACTGAAGCACCGGACGGCTGGGTCATGTACTTCGATGGGTCGTTCTCCCGACACGGTGCGGGAGCTGGCGCAGTGCTCATATCCCCTACCCAGGATAAACTCTACTACACCATACAACTCTGCTTCCAGCATGGAGAAAACGTCTCCAACAACATAGCGGAGTACGAAGGCCTAATAGCAGGCTTGAAGGCCGCAATTGCCTTAGGGGTAAAGTGCCTCATCATCAAGGGCGATTCGCAGCTCCTCGCAACTTCTCCAACAAGATATACGAGCCAAAGGACGAGCACATGGAAGCCTACCTCGCTGAGGTTTGCAAGATGGAGAAGCAGTTCTGGGGGCTGGAGTTGCAACACGTGCCCGGGGGCACCAATCAGGAAGCTGATGACATTGCCAAGAGGGCATCTCGGCGGCTGCCTAAGGAGCCTGGTGTCTTCGAGGAGCGGCTCTTCAAACCCTCGGCGGTGCCGTCACTGTCGAGCACGACGCAACCAAGGGAGGAGCTCCCTCAGCCACCTGCCTCAGGAGCCCCGGTCTGCGGCCCGGCCTCAGGGGCACGCCTGCTCCTGGTGTTAGAGTCTCAGGAAGGGTGTTGGATCCCGGAGCTCAAGAACTACCTGATGCAAGGGACTCTATCGGAGAACGAGGAGGAAGCAGAGTGTGTGGCGCGGTAGGCCATAGCTTATTGCATCAAGGATGGAGAGCTCTACAGGAAGCAACCGAATGATGTGTCCCTATGTTGCATCTCCTGAGAGCAAGGGAAGGAGCTACTGGCGGACATACACGGCGGAGATTGCGGGCACCACTCGTCGTCATGAACCCTCGTCGGCAAGGTGTTCCGTAGTGGATTCTACTGGCCCACGGCGCTCATCGACGCCGTTGAGCGGGTGAAGGCTTGCGAGGCCTGTCAGTTTCACGCTAAGCAGATCCATTAACCTGCGGGGGGTCTACAGACTATACCCCTCTCATGCCCGTTCGCAGTTTGGGGGCTGGAAATTCTGGGCCCGTTTCCTCGGGCACCGGGGGCTATCACTACCTCTAGGTTGCTGTGGACAGGTTCACCAAGTGGGCTGAGGTGGAAGTCGTCCGCACAATCCCGGCAGGCTCCGCGGTCAAGTTCATCAAGGGCCTCCTGAGCCGATTTGGGTTGCCCAATCGCATCATCACCAACAATGGTTCGCAATTCACCAGTAATCTCTTCAAAACATACTGTGCTAACCTTGGAACGCAGATATGCTACTCTTCGATAGCACACCAACGGAGCAACGGCCAGGCCGAGCAAGCCAACATGGAGGTCCTGAGGGGCCTCAGAGCCATGACCTTTAAGAAGAAGCTGGAGGCCTGTGGCAGGGGCTGGTACGACGAGCTCCAGTCCGTGCTGTGGTCAATCCGCACAACTGTGACCAAGCCGACTAGCGAGACCCTGTTCTTCCTCGTCTACGGAGCAGAGGCTGTTCTCCCTCACGAGGTCAGGCGTCGCTCCGCACGGGTCCTGGCGTTCGACGAGACGCAGCAGGACGCCATGCGGGGATGGATCTCGTGCAGGGGGAGGAACGCCGCCGAGAAGCCGCGCTGCGAGCGGCAAGGTATCAACAGGCGCTGCGACGATACCACTGCCGCAACATCCGCCCCAAAACTCTTGAGGTAGGGGATCTCGTACTCAGACGGGTTCTCTCCAAGGAGGGGCTGCACAAGCTCTCTCCCATGTGGGAGGGCCCGTTCAAGGTTGTTCATGTCTCCAAGCCTGGCTTCGCGCGCTTGGAGACCACGGAGGGGGTACCCATGCAGAACGGGTGGAACATTCAACATCTCCGGAGGTTCTATCCCTGAGCGAGGCCTAGCACCTAGGAAGGGCCCAATGCCTGTGAAGAAGGCAAATGCCTGTGAAGCTGTCGTGTTTTGGGAAAGGCCCAGTGCCTATGAAGAAGGCAAATGCCTGTGAAGCTGTCGTGTTTTGGGAAAGGCCCGGTGCCTGTGAAGAAGGCAAATGCCTGTGAAGCTGCCGTGTTTTGGGAAAGGCCCGGTGCCTGTGAAGAAGGCCAATGCCTGTGAAGCTGCCGCATTTCGGGAAAGGCCTGATGCCTGTGAAGAAGGCCAATGCCTGTGAAGCTCGCCGCCCGTGACACTCTCACGTAATAATGAGTGGGGCTGTACACGCCGCAGAGTCTCCGGAGTGCCGCCCTCGGGCCTCGGGGGCTCCCGTCCATGCCCAGTGGCGACACTTAGCTCCGCGCTAGTGAGAAGACGTCGAAGACTAGAATAGGTGTCGGACGCGGCTTTTCCATTTGCTTTCTGCAGTTGGCTAGTTTATTCCCATTTGAAGTTTTATTGAAACTATTGACGTTCCTGGCTTGTGACTCCTTATCTTTTTCGCTCGCTTGCCTCGTTTTCTCTCGCACAAGTCTCGTGAGGGAGGTTCGCGGGCGCCCTCGTGAGTGTTTTCTGCCCCGATCGTTTGGAGCTTTCCTATACGAGTTCTCTGCGGGGGCGCCCCTCCCAGTCCGTGCCTCACGAGCATCGCGACACGAGCGCAGGACCTAGGCCGATCGCCCCCACAACCAAGACCTAAAGTTACCCCTCCTACTGATCCTTGCAGGGCACAAAGCGCTCGGCGAGGCCACGGCCTCGGGAGGCGAGGACCGCGTCAAGCCCCACCGAGCTAAAATAATTCCCGCACATGGGTGCACGACGCGGAAACACAGCGCAGAAATAGCGGAAGCAGTACGATGGTTAACAACAGCAGTTCTAACACGCCCCTGCGGGGCCCTATACTACCTTCTATTTCTACGCAGGAAAAGAAGGAAAACAAAATGGGCGCGATTCGCCCCGCACCAACCCACAGTGAAGGTTCGAGCTGCTCCTGGGACTCATGCGGATCCCTCCTCTCGCTTCGCCGGGGCGCGACGGCCGGCTGACCCGCTACCTTCACCCAGGCAGGCGCGACGGCACGGGGGCTGGTCGCGGCCACCGCTAGAGGAGCTACTGCCTGAGAGGGAGTCGCCGAAGCTCAGCGAACCCCGAGCACTGCTGCCTGTATGCCTGTCGCCGTCTTCATCCTGGTCAGTACCAGGGCTGGGCAGGCGGCCGCGGTCGTCGTCTTCGGGGCAGCACCTAGCACGGCGACCCTCTTCCCCGAACAACCTCACGTAGAGAGTGGCGTCGCCATCGAACTTGAAGTGCAGGGTGCACCACCGGCCCAGGCCGCGCGCGCGGGCAAACGTTTGCCAGCCGCGGGTCAGGGCCCCATTCCCAGAAACGGAGTTCTCTAGCGAAGCCCAGGAGGCCCTGCTGCAGCAGCCGTCTGCTTGGAGCCAGAGCCACACCGGGCGCTGGCCGACAGATCACCTACGAAGAAACGGGGGAGCTGGAGTCGGGTGCTGGTTGGGTCCGCTGACCACATGACGAACTTTGGCAGCACCTCCGCAGAGAGAAAGCGTGGCCTAGGGGGGCACAGCCACGGCGTGCCCCCCATCGGCGGCCGGGCGCTCACCACCGCGCAGGGAACCGCATCCATGGCCGTGGGAGGCCACTACGGGGGCCGTGGAATACTTGCGAGAGCGGCCTCAGCCGCGGTTGGTCGGGGAGGAGTCAGGCCCTGCCTGGCGGGCCTTTCCTTTCTCCGCGGTCGAGAATCTCTTTGGAGCCATGGGAACGGCGGCTAGCCAAGAAGAAGAAAAGGAGCAGCAAGAAGGGATGGGCTGAAGGGGCTCACGTAGCCCCGTACTTATAGCTGGAGGAGGCCAACCGCCGAGCACCACGATCGTAGGTAATCATGACCGGTAATCATGACCGGTAATCATGACCGGTCTCTCTGCGGCCCACGACCAATCAATCACCATGCGGCGCCCAAGGCCGCAGGCTATTGGGGCCCGCGGCGCTTTGCGCTTGCCTCTTTGCTTCCCTGCTAGGCCAGGCCTGGGCGCGCCTTGGGCTCGGGGGCTACTATCGACGTTCAGGGAACGGGGGTCCCCAGACATGCCCGCCTGCGGCCTGCGGCGTGGATCAAGTGGGGGCCCAGCGCGGCCCATCTTCATCAGCTCAAGCTCAAGACCCTCGCGAGGGGCCAAGCCTCGCAGGGCGGACGATAGGAAGCTTCCTCAGAGGCAGCCTCATCAGGCAGGCTCACGAGGAGGTGGAGAGATCAAGGCAGGGGTACCTCGCGAGGCGCCCGTGACGCAAGCCATGACGATCGAGACTAGGCGAGCGCCAGGCGGGCGCCGGCCTGCGCAGTGTCCTTGTTTCCCCTTTGGTGCAAAGGGGGCAAGCACAGGCCGAGGCATCGGGCAAAGGTTGCCATTCCGGTGCAACGAGACCAAGACTAGCAGAGCGGCAGGACGAAGGTCACCGTGGTGCCCAAGATGGCGTCATCACCAGTAGTTTTGGCAGCCGAAGACCACCTTTGGTCAGGATAACTTGTACTAGATGTTCCCCTTCAAAATGGCCAATTGTTGGCGCCCTTCCCGCTCATTATTTGGGGAGAGGCCCAGGGCCCCTATAAAGAGAGCTAGCCACCACAGAGAGGAGGGAGGAGAGACATCTAGAGATCAAATAGAGCCCTAGCAGAGAGAGAGAGGCGACTGAACTCACCCAAGCAGTTCATCGCACCAGCTCAAGAACACCTCTCGCAAGGCTGTTCTTCCCTTGTACTGTTCATCATCAGCCCCTGAGGCAATCCACCACACCACACACTTGAGTAGGGTATTACACCACAACGGTGGCCCGAACCAGTATAAGCCTCGTGTCCCTTGTGTTGTTCGTTGTTTTCAGCTTAGATCACGCGAGGAGATTGGACGTAGATCGGTAGGGGAGAGATCTCCGTGCGCACCCTAGTGTTCGAACCTCAAGGGTCTGCCGGAACCCGAAATCCGACAGCACCTCCTGAACCCACTATGCAATCTGAAGATCTATCTCGTGTCTCCAAGAAGGCTGAGTAGACAAAGAAAACCAAGCAGCCCAAGAAGATTTATGGGCATCAACTTACTCCTGCTGCCGTTCTGACGAACGAAGATGAAACCATTGATCTGTCCTGCGACAAAGATCTTGGTGATAGTGCCCTTGAGCTGCTGATCAAGAGCAAGCAAGAGGCGGAGATCTTCAATGATCTGCCCCTCTTTGATGTGGATATTCTGAACCACTTCATCAACGAATGGTTTGATGACCCGAGCCTCACCATTGATGATCTTCAGCTGCCAGTTGACATCAACGTCACGTTCCACGGAGCCATTGCTAATGAGTTGGCCTTGGCTTATAAGATTGTTGAGCTGAAGAACAAAATTGATTTTGAGAAGGCACAGTTCAAGAAGCACATGGCAAACCTCAGCCTGGCCGATGTTCAAAGCTTCAAGCAGATGCTGCATAACCTCAAGGAGCAGTTTCACAAGAAACACGAGGAAGCCAGAGGTTCAAGAGAGCGGATGAAATACTTCGCAGAGAAATGCGTTCAAGCACACAATGAGGCTAAGAAAGGCAAGGCTCTCGGGAGTCCTGGTATCGACCCTAGAATGGTTGCCAAACAGAAGAAGTCTGCTGCAACCTGAACTGAAGCTCCAAGGCAGGAAGAACCTCATATTGTCTTCCTAGCCAGTATGACAGGCACGAAGCCTAAGGTCCCCTCAGCAGCTTCAGAACTGAAGAAGACTAGGGCAGCTGAAGCCGAAGCCAAGAAGCGCAAACACAAGAATGCCTCTGATGGTGCTCCATCGACAAAGAAGTCGAAGACAAAGTCTTCGCGGAAAGAGCGAGCTGCTGCCACAGAGCCACTTGTTGTTGAGCCCATCGCCGTTGCATGTCCTGCCTCCACCAACCAAGAGCGTCAACTTGTAGTTCACGAGCCTGCTACCATAGAGGCTCTTGAAGATGAAGAAGTACCAGCTGTTGACCCCATCACAGCTGAAGACATTGGTCGTGAAGACAATGTAGAAGATGATGAAGTCCTTCCTCAGATCGAGCACCAACTGGTATCATCGCCTGTTCTCACGAACAGCGAACTCATCAGCATAGGTCGTCCCATGACGCCAATTGCTCAGGATGCTTCATGGGCTGATCGCCCTCAACAAGAGCCCCAAGTAATCAAGACACACCCAGTACTCCACCACCTCAAGTCACCACTCCGGTACTTGACGACGACTACATGGTCCAGACTACTCCATCTGTGATGGTGCCCCTCCCCCTGTGCCCATGGTACTTCCAGAGCATAGTTATGTACGCGCGGCACTGGTTTCGCAAGTTCGCGAGGGCTGGGGTTGGGGCCGCATTGCTACGCTTGCTTGGAACGTGCCACGCGGTCTTGTTGTAGGTTACTCCGGGCGAGCTTGACGGTGTCCGGACGTTTAATGGCAGGACTGGAGAATTGCTTTGAGAGGCTGCTTTGTACTTCCGCTGTGATAGCCGCCGTATGTTCCTCCGTTCGGAGAGAGCGTTCGGTGTTTCCATTGACCGTGATGACGCCTCGAGGGCCTGGCATCTTGAGCTTGAGGTATGCGTAGCGCGACACCGCATTGAACTTGGCAAATGCGGTTCGTCCGAGCAGTGCATGATAGCCACTGCGGAACGGGACTATGTCGAAGATTAACTCCTCGCTTTGGAAATTATCCGGAGATCCGAAGACCACTTCAAGTGTAACTAAGCCTGTACAGTTGGCTTCTACACCTGGTATGACGCCTTTAAAGGTCGTTCTGGTGGGTTTAATCCTCGAGGGATTGATGCCCATTTTCCGCATTGTATCCTGATAAAGCAGGTTTAGGCTACTGCCGCCGTCCATAAGGACTCTAGTGAGGTGAAATCCGTCAATAATTGGGTCTAGAACTAATGCGGCGAATCCGCCATGACGGATGCTAGTGGGGTGGTCCCTTCGATCAAAAGTGATCGGGCAGGAAGACCATGGGTTGAACTTTGGGGAGACTGGCTCCATCGCGTATACATCCCTTAGCACACGCTTCCGCTCCCTCTTGGGGACGTGGGTTGCGTATATCATGTTCACCGTCCGCACTTGTGGGGGAAAACCTTTCTGTCCACTGTTATTCGGCGGTCGGGGCTCCTCCTCGTCATCGCTATGCAGCCCCTTGTCTCTGCTTTCGACATTTAACTTGCCTGCCCGCTTGAACACCCAACAATCCCTGTTGGTGTGATTGGCTGGTTTTTCGGGGGTGCCATGTATCTCGCATGAGCGGTCGAGTATCCAGTCCAAACTGGACAGGCTCGGAGTATTTCTTTTGAATGGCTTTTTCCGCTGATCGGGTTTAGAGCCTCTGAATCCGGCATTAACTGTCGTATCCTCAGCATTGTCGCCATTAAAGCGGCGCTTTTGCTTGTTGCGACGCGACCTGCCACTGCTGTCCTTGGTATCCGAATTACCAGGGCTCTTGGTCATGTTATTGCTATGAGCTAGCCAGCTGTCTTCTCCCGCGCAAAAGTGGGTCATAAGTGTCGTGAGGGCTGCCATAGATTTCGGCTTTTCCTATCCTAGGTGCCGTGCAAGCCACCCGTCGTGGATGTTATGCTTGAAGGCTGCTAGGGCCTCTGCGTCCGGATAGTCGACGATTTGATTATTCTTGGTTAGGAACCGTGTCCAGAATTGTCTAGCCGATTCCTCTGGTTGCTGAATTATGTGGCTTAGGTCATCGGCGTCTGGTGGTCGCACATAAGTGCCCTAGAAATTGTCAAGGAATGCGGCTTCCAGGTCCTCCTAACAACCAATTGATTCTGCTGGCAAGCTGTTAAGCCAATGCCGAGCTGGTCCTTTAAGCTTGAGTGGGAGGTATTTGATGGCGTGTAAGTCATCACTGCGGGCCATGTGGATATGAAGGAGATAGTCCTCGATCCATACCGCATGATCTGTTGTGCCATCATATGATTCGATGTTCACGGGTTTGAAACCCTCGGGGATTTGATGATCCATTATTTCATCTGTGAAGCATAGTGGGTGTGCGGCGCCTCTGTACTAGGCTATATCACGACACAGCTCAAACAAGCTTTGTCTACTGTGTTTGGCCCGGCCGGATTTACTATATCCGGTGTGACGAGTACCGTCTCGTGCCGTGGGGCGCCCACGTGATCCGTAGATCGATCTTGTTTGCCTTGCCTTGTCCTCCAATATGTCTCGCAGGTCTGGCGCGTTTTCCCATGCCTTGGTATTTTTGGAGCGGCACCGGGGTGCGACTTGAGTGGAGGGCCAAGAGGCCTCTCTGTCGCGGCCACGGGGTGGCCGATCGGCCGCATCATGCACTGGTGATATAGGTTTAAGTGCTTCCTCCTCTAATTGGGGTAGCAACCTGCGCTTTGGGTACCTCTTGGAGGGGCGTCCGAGTTCATACTCTTCGGCCGCAAGGACTTCAGTCCATCTGTCGGCTAGCAAATCTTGAGCAGCTCTAAGTTGTTGCTGTTTTTTCTTGAGGCTGCCCGCCGTGGCCATAAGCCTGCATTTGAAATGGTCTTGTTCGACGGGATCCTCCGGCACGACAAATTCATCGTCGTCGAGGCTTGCCTCGTCTTCGAAGGGAGGCATGTAATTACCGTCCTCGACCTCTCTGTCTGCCGCTCTCTCATGAGGGCTGGCTTCTCTATCCTCCTGTGCTGAATCTTGCTGGAGGTGGTTGCCTTCGGCACTGTCCGGGGTGTTATTATCCCCCGTGCCGGAATCACTGTTTTTTTTGGCGGGATTTAGAGCGGCGCCGCTGACGCCGGCGCTTAGGCTGCTTCTTGGAGGGGTCATCCTCCGCTGTTCCATCGCCACTGCCTTCTTTTGGGGTGTCCACCATGTATATATCATACGACGAGGTGGCTTTCTAGTGCCCTATAGGCGCTGGTTCTTGATCGTCTCCTGCAGCGGCGTCCATACTGTCGATGTCGTCGGAGTCGAAGTCGAGCATGTCGGTTAAATCATCGATAGTGGCTACGAAGTCGGTGGTGGGTGGGCTTTGAATTTCTTCATCATCCGCATCCCAACCTTGCCGACCATAGTCCGGCCAGGGCTCTCCTGACAAAGAGAGAGACTTTAGTGACTTCAGAATATCGCCGAAGGGCGAGTGCTGAAAGATGTCCGCGGCGGTGAACTCCATGATCGGCGCCCAATCGGGTTCGATCGATCGGGGTGCGGAGGGCTCGGAGTCTGGAGAGGAGTCCGGCTCCTTGGAGTCACGGGCTTCGCAGAGAACAGGGATGGTGTTCGGCTCGATTGCCGTAGAAATTGCAGCCCCTGAGGCGGTGTCGAACCACCCATCCTCGGTTTGTGTGATCGGCTCCGAGCAATGGGTCGGAGCGGACACAGGTGCGGCCTCCAGGGCACTGTTCGGCGGCAGAGCTAAATCATGCGCATCGTGACATTGCGGCGCGCTCGGCTGTGGCTCGAATCCGTCGAAGATCAAGTCTCCGCGGATGTCGGCTGTGTAGTTCAAACTTCCAAATCTGACCTGATGGCCAGGGGCGTAGCTTTCGATCTGCTCTAGATGACCAAGCGAATTGGCCCGTAGTGCAAAGATGCCGAATATGAAGATCTGTCCGGGGAGAAAAGTCTCACCCTGGATCGCATCGCTGTTGATGATCGGAGAAGCCATCGGGCCTAAAAGCGACGACACAGAGGACCTCTCAATGAAAGCACCAATGTCGGTGTCAAAACCGGCGAATCTCTGGTAGGGGGTCCCAAACTGTGCGTCTAGGTTGGATGGTAACAGGAGGCAGGGGACACGATGTTTTACCCAGGTTCGGGCCCTCTCGATGGAGGTAAAACCCTACGTCCTCCTTGATTAATATTGATGATATGGGTAGTACAAGAGTAGATCTACCACGAGATCAGAGAGGCTAAACCCTAGAAGCTAGCCTATGGTATGATTGTTTTTCGTCCTACGGACTAAAACTCTCCGGTTTATATAGACACTGGAGAGGGCTAGGGTTACACAGAGTCGGTTACAATGGTAGGAGATCTACATATCCGTATCGCCAAGCTTGCCTTCCACGCCAAGGAAAGTCCCTTCCGGACACGAGACGAAGTCTTCAATCTTGTATCTTCATAGTCCAGGAGTCTGGCCGAAGGTATAGTCCGGCCATCCGGACACCCCCTAATCCAGGACTCCCTCAGTAGCCCCTGAACCAGGCTTCAATGACGACGAGTCCGCCACGCAGAATTTCTTCGGCATTGCACGGCGGGTTCCTCCTCCAAGTACTTCATAGAAGTTTTTGAACACAAAGGTAGTGTCCGGCTTTGCAAAATAAGTTTCCACATATTGCCATACAGAGAATAATATTTACACAAATCTAATCTGCTGACGTATTCCGTAGCGTGACATCACACCACGGCCAAGTCTTTAATCAAATCATTTTACTGTCCCACCTCGGCACGTTTAGCGAGGCGGCTTCCTTGGCATGTCTTGTTAAAGCAGAGATCGTGTCCCCTTATTCCGGGATTCTCATCAATACGGGTGTGGGTAACCCAACCGCGCCATTGACTACGGCGCTTGGGAGATAAGCGAGTTTTACCAGGCTGGTGGGGACGCATAGTCGCGTCCACCCATATAAGGGGATAAGGATCCACCTTTCATCCACGCCTTCTTCCTCCTTCGCCTATCCATTTCCACGCAATCGAGCTCCAGCGCCCAAGTCCGCACACCCCACCTCAACCTTCTCCAGCCATGTCCGGAGCGGGAGGCAAGTGGATGGTCACCTCCGTCACGGAGGGACACATCAAAAGACTGAGGAAGGCCGGATACTTGTCTAACGACATTGCGCACCGACTTCCCGAAGAGGGGCAGCTCATGCCCACCCCTAGGCCCCATGAGAGGGTGGTGTTCCTCCCCTATTTCCTCCGCGGACTGGGCTTCCCTCTCCACCCATTTGTCCGGGGGCTCATGTTCTACTATGGCCTGGATTTCCACGATCTGGCCCCGAATTTTGTCCTCAACATCTCGGCGTTTATCGTCGTGTGCGAGGCTTTCTTCCGCATCCGCCCCCATTTCGGCCTATGGCTCAAGACTTTCAATGTCAAGCCGAAGGTGGTGCGCGGCACCCAAGCGGAGTGAGGAGGCGCCATGGTGGGCAAGATGCCCAACGTCCTATGGTTCGAGGGCTCCTTCGTGGAGTCCCTAAAGGGGTGGCAGTAGGGGTGGTTTTACATCACCGAGCCACGCGGCCCTGAATGGGTCGCAACCCCCAAGTTCCGATCTAGATCCCCTACGCGGCTCGCCTCCTGGAAAGAGACGGGACTGTCATGGGGTAAAAATGGAAAGCTGACCGGACTCCAAACATGCGTCCAAACCCTGGTGAACAGGAATCTCAAACTTGTCAACGTAGTCCAGGTTATGCTCATCCATCGGATCCTCCCGTGTCAACAACGGGCTTTCAACCTGTGGGAGTTCGACCCGGCACGACACCGAACTCTGAGAAGTTTCTTCGACACGACATACGAAGATGCCTGGAAGGTGCTTTTCAAGGGCACTGAGGCCCCCGCATCCGCTACCGAGGATCACGGATTCAGCACGCAGCATCACGCTCGTGCGGTAAGCTGTTTTCACCTTTTACAGGGTATTAGTTTTTCATAGTTTGACTCCATGCGGGATCTAAGTTCCCTTACCTTTGACAGGATTGGAAGGAGACGTCTGGACAGATCAACTGTCCGGCTCCTTTGCCCGAAGGCCCAGCGGACACTCGCTTGGCGAAGCTGCTGGTTCCGGCACCTTACGTGGTGCCGGAGAAGAAGGCCAAGAAGAAGGACACGGGGACTCGAAAGAGTGACCGACGCCAGGAGGTGTCGGATTCACCATCCGACGACTCCAAGGCGCGCTCCTTCCCTGAAGACGAGGAGGAGGAAGAAGAGACCTCTCCCCCCCAGCGGGGGGAGGGAAGAAAAGGAAGGTCGCCCCAACCGGGGAGGCCGAAGGGTCCAAGAGGGGGAAGACCCCTCCTCTAGACTACTCCACCAACGCTGACAACGGCGAAGAGGAGTGGCCGCACAGGGCCAAGCCCCTGGTGAAATCATAAGTCTCCGGATACCAGAGTGATTCATAGTATTCCCCCACTGCACAGCTTTTCCTTACGTTGAACATGATTGTGTAGTCCGCCCAAGGCCGGGCTCGATGAGTCGTCGAGCGGCTCCCTGGACTCGTCGGATGTGAATTCGCTTCCGATGGCTTCCTACCCCCACCCTACGGACGGCGCCGAGGTGGCGTCCCAACAGGTTCCAAGCCAGGAGGAGGTGGTCCTGGAGGCGCCGCGAGGCAACCTCTCGGACTCCAGGCGTAAAGGGGATAGAACCCCCAAGGGCTCCAAGTCCGGCCTTGAGCCGGACACCGCGCCGGAACCTTCAACGGTTCCAGACTCCGGTAGGCAGCCTCCTTCCAAGAGGAGCAAGCCTACCGAGCTGGTGACCTCCGTCCAACCGGAGGCACCGGACAATTTGCTGGAGACGCTTAACGGCGCCTCCATCGACGAGGAGCACCGCACTATTATGAGTGCGGTGATACAGAAGGTTTAGTCCGCCAAGAGCGGACTGACTGAAGCCTGTGCTAGCCTTCTAACAGGCTTTGAGGTAGGTAAAGAATATGTAAAAATATTAGCACATAGACAGTAGCCCCTGATGCTCTGTTCGGCGTTCGGAAAGAAAAGCCGAATAGAGGATCTAATAATCGCAGGAGTCTAACATAGTGAAGTCAATATCGTATGCAGGCTTCGCTGCTGGCCTCCGCCGCACTGACTACAGAGGTGGATACGCTGAAGTAGAACCTCGTGCGGTCCGAGAACGAGCTCGGCCATGCCAAGAGGAAACTCGAGGAGAAGGAAGGTAAGTAATACCTTGAGCAATTATATAGAGAATATGTGGTTGCAAAAAATGACAGGATCAACGTGCTATTATAGGGGCCACGACCGAGGTGGCAACCCTTAAGCAAGCGATGTCCGAGGCCAAAAACAGGGCGGCCGCAGAGCGCACGGAGAGAGGGAAACTGGAGGCGCGGGTGGAGGAGGTGCAGAAAGAGCTCCAGGCTCTCGTGAAAAAACACGAGAGTTTGGAGCTTGACTCAAAGATGCAAGCGTCCGAGCTTGCGGCAGCCCTCAAAAGTGCGATCTGCCAAGGCCGAAGCCTAGAAAGCCCTCAAAGAAATTGATGCGATGAAGAAGATAGCGGCGGGTAAGGCATTCATTATGCAAAGCAAGCACGTGAAAGTGAATTATTTGTTACTTACCCGAGTCTGGAACTCTCCAGGAGCATTCGCAGATTTGCCCCGCAGTGCGTCTGATGCCGCCGCCTACTACTGAGCCGAGGAGGGGAGCTCGACAGAGAAGGTGTTCTGGTCTCAGTATGCTGAGGCTAGACACCTGGTGCCTTTGAGCGACCAGCTGGAGCAGACGGTCGAGCTCCACAAGGTTGCCGAACAGGCCGTAAAGGGCCTCATAGTTCGGCTGTCGCCTGGAGAGGCTCTGCCTGGGAGCTACTTTGGGCTGGTGAGGCGGCTGGTGGATGCCTGTCCACGGCTTGAAGTAATCAAGCGCTCCATCTGCATCGAAGGTGCCCGTAGGGCGCTTGCCCATGCTAAGGTGCATTGGGGCAAGATGGATGCGGGAAGCTGGTGAAGGACGGGCCGCCGCCGGGCAAGGAGCATCGCGTCTCGGAAGCGTATTATGAGGGCGTCCTGAAGGGTACCCGCCTTATAGTGGATGAATGCTCCAAAGATGTAATTTTTGAGTAAACTCGCATTTGTGATCCTGTACGCTGAAAACGTGTTCATATGCGCTAAGCAACGCTTTTGAATTTAAAATATTACCTTCTGTGCGGCCGTTTATCAAATTTGAGAGATGGCAAGTCGTCGGTTTCTGCCCCCATGCCACAAGTGCTGGGGTGTTCGGATAAACATGAGCGCTCTTTTTCCCATTCTTGGGTCCTTCGAGGGAGGCGCTCAACACAACGAACAAGGCAATCAGACTATAATGCTTGAAAACTCTCACTTAGCCATAGAATTCTATAATTTTAAATTTCGGCGAAGCCCCTAGTGTTCTAAAGACCGAGTTCAGGGCGCTATCCATGCCTAGGCCGGACAAAGCCGACTCCTCGCTCTAAGCGGCATAAGTCTTTAGGGACTCGAAAACCTCTCGAAAAGCGACCAGCTCTCGCCTCATCATGACGGTCAGTTTTAGCTTTCTCTATTTAGGTGCTTAGCCCAGCTCAACTGGGGCACAATCGCAGTAGTTCTCCTAGTGCTACCTTAGCCGATATAACGGAACGTAAGGTACCAAAACATAGGAGCCGGGCAAACCCAACTATTGACCCAAGACATGATTCGGAGCCGATGCATATAATGCTATAAGTTCGTGGTGCCGCACTTGTAAAAGTGTTCGGACTTCTCACACCATGTTGTGCGGTACTTAAGCCCCTGGCGTATTCGCCTGTAACGCCCTCGATGCGGCTATATCTCCTACGTGTCAAAGCACAACTTAGAGGCATAACCACATTGAAAGCAATGTCGCAAGTAAGGCAATCTTCACAACATCCCATGTAAACAGATAATAAAAAGGGGAAGGTACATAGTTTGCTTACACTCGCCACGTCAAACAAAGTACATAAATAGCATTACATCATCTAATCACTCATGGCCCGACTACGGTGCCAAAATAAAAGATCAACCCAACATGCGACACGGTCCCAATCGCCGCAACTGGGCACCACTACTGATCATCAGGGAAAGACACATAGTAACGGCGTGAGTCCTTGTTGAACTCCCACTTGAGCTCAAGCGCATCATCTGGAACGGAGTCATCAGACCCTGCATCTGGTTTGGAAGTAATCTGTGAGCCACAGGGACTCAACAATCTTGCACCCTCACGATCAAGACTATATAAGCTTATAGGTAAGGCAAGGTAATATGTGGAGCTGCAGCAAGCGACTAGCATATATGGTGGCTAACCTGTTCGCAAAAGAGAGCGAGAAGAGAAGGCAAAGCACAAACGAATAACTAGAGAACAACTTGCGGCAAGCATTACTCCAACACCGTGTTCACTTCCCGGACTCCGCCGAGAAGAGACCATCACGGTAACACACACAGTTGATTCATTTTAATTAAGTTAAGGTTCAAGTTATCTACAACCGGACATTAACAAATTCCCATCTGCCCATAACAGAGGGCACGGCTTTCGAAAGTTCAAATCCCTGCAGGGGAGTCCCAACTTAGCCCATGACAAGCTCTCATGGTCAACGAAGGATATACCTTCTCCCGAGACATTCCGATCAAACTCGGTATCCCGGTTCTACAAGACACTTCGACAAGTTAAAACAAATCCAGCAACACCGCCCGAATGTGCCGGCAAATCCCGATAGGAGCTGCACATATCTCGTTCTCATGGCACACTCAGATTGTCGAAACTTTCGGTAGGCTAGCCCAGAGTAGCCCCTGGTGGCCATCGGCGGCTGACGAGGTGGACCAACACTCAAAGGAGCACTGGCCCGGGGAGGTTTAAATAAGATGACCCTCGGGCTCCGGAAACCCAAGGGAAAAAGAGGCTAGGTGGCAAATGGTAAAACCAAGGTTGGGCATTGCTGGAGGAGCTTTATTCAAGGCGATCTGTCAAGGGGTTCCCATTACTACCCAACCGCGTAAGGAACGCAAAATCCGGGAACATAACACCGATATGACGGAAACTAGGGCGGCAAGAGTGGAACAAAACACTAGGCTAAAAGGCCGAGCCTTCCACCATTTACCAAGTATATAGATCCATTAAGATAACAAGATAATATAATGATATCCCAACAAGAAAATAATGTTCCAACAAGGAACGGTCTCCAATCTTCACCTGCAACTAGCAACGCTATAAGAAGGGCTGAGCAAAGCGGTAACATAGCCAATCAACGGTTTTCTAGGTCATGGTGGGTTAGAGGTTTGACATGGCAATTTGGGAGGCATGATAAGCAATTGGTAGGCATCGTAGCATAGGCATAGCAAAAGAGCGAGCATCTAGCAAAGCAAAGATAGAAGTGATTTCGAGGGTATGATCATCTTGCCTGCAAAGTTGTCAGAGTTGACTGGATATTCGAAAGAAACTCAATGGGCTCCTCTTTAGCGAACTCGTCTCCCGGCTATACCCAAACAAGACAAACATGCAAAAAGGACACAATCAACCACGTGCAAAGCTCAAACAACATGATGCAAACATGGTATGCTATGCGGGATGCGATATGTGATGCATATGCAAGATTTGACAAGGAATGAATGAACTTGGCCTCAACTTGGAAATCCAAGAGTGCCACTGGAAAGTTCAGGTTATTTATGTTGAAATCGATATAAAGAACACCGGAATCGGAGACACGGTTTGGAAATGGCAAGCAATTCAAATATGGCACCGGTCTGCGATAAACAACAAGTAGCCATCTAAATGCAGCAAGTTAAACATGCTACAACACCCAAACATGGCAACAAAATACATGGCAGGGATCCATTCATGATTCTTAACAAAAGATGAACACTGAGCTACGGCTAATTCATCCATTAACAGGTTCAAACAAGCATGGCAAAAGTGCAATTGGTAAACAGATCTCAGACTTGTCTGGAATTTCAGATGAGGTAGCACATTTTGGAGCATGACAACTAAATGTAACAGGGACTGAACATGGAAAAGTAAAGCATGGCATGGAGCTACTCAAAGAGCTTAACAAAAGTCCCTTAGTGATCTTGAGCCAAAAGGGATCAGAAACTACAATTGCAAGCATGTGAACATGGCAAAAACATAATCAGATTACAGACTTAGTGAAAAACTGGAACATGCAAAACAGATATCAAGTAGGCATGTTTACGAGCTCGATGCACTCACTACAAAGCATGTCATGACAATCTAAGCATACACCCGTCAAGAATACACATTATTCAAGATAGACATGGAAAGAACAACAACATAGCATGCACGGATCAACTACAACATCCTCGGCAAAATCGCTAACAAGTAGACAATCTGCCCAGATTCACAAAATAGAAAAAATAGAGCTCGATTGACTCAAGCTAGGTTGCTCCATAATTGCAAAAAAGGCATGGATGGATAGAGCACTACAAAATTAACAAAACATCCTTACTGATCATCCTCAAAAGAGGCACGAATCACTAGGAAACAACATGAACATATGGCATATTGATAAAAACAGATCAAGGACTTAGTGGAATTGCTAAGTCCCTGAAATCAGTATTAACAAATGCACCACTTTGCAAGATTGTGCTAGTCACCACACACATCACAAGAATACATGGATGGCACCTCTGGAAAGATGACAAAGCATATGACAAAACACATGTAGAGCTCAGGGGCATATCATGCACACATTAATCATGGCAAAAATGACAAATAGCTATTTGGAGCAACAGATCTAACAATTAACTCAAATAGCACTCTTCCAACAGCATTTCGGGCATCAAGATGAACTCAAATGAAAATTCTGCAATGAGATGAAATGATGTGCTCTCTGAGACGAACATTTTGATATGCTACACGCCCAAAACGGATCTACGGATGCAAAGTTAGGGCACGGTGAAGTTTGCAAAAATATTAGGGTTTCGGGAGAAAGTCAACCCTGAGATCTCCAGATCCAGATCTGAGACTGTAGCTGGCATGGACTTCGAGGATGGTCGGGAGCTCGCCGGACTTGACATTTTCTAGAGAACTCGAGCTCGCCGGACTACGCAGTTCACCGGAGAGGAAGAAGACGGCCGGGGCGGGTCGACGGCGTGGAGGAGCCGGCGTTGGACGATGACGTTGCGGCGAGGCGCGGCGGAGACGAGGCCGCGCGGTGGTGCGGCACGGCGAGGCGGCGCGGAGGCGCGGCGCGGAGGGCGGCTGGCGGGCGGCACGCCTCGGGCGGAGGAGATCTGGGCGCGGGGAGGCGGCGACCGGGCCCGGGAGGGTCTCCCGCGGGCCGGGCGGGCCGCGGCGGTGAGGTGGTGGCCGGGCCACGTGGCGTGCTCTGACTCGCTGCGGATGGCGGCGGCGGCTTTTCCGGCGGCGGACGGACACGTCCGGTGGCGGCGGGGATTTTTGGATCTAGGGTTTAGGGGGAGAAGAACCGTGAATTTCGGAGGGGAACCTTTATATAGGCATAGGAGGAGCTAGGAGAGTCCAAATGAGGTGCGGTTTTTGGCCACACGATCGTGATCGAACGCTCTAGAAGATTGAGAGGGTTTTGGTGGGTTTTGGGCCAAAATGGAGGGGTGTTGGGCTGCAACACACACGAGGCCTTCTCGGTCCCTCGGTTAACCGTTGGAGCATCAAACGGAGTCCAAATGGAACGAAACTTGACATGCGGTCTACCGGTAGTAAACCAAGGCCGCTTGGAAAGTCCCGTTCCAATCTGGAAATGTTTAACCCCCACACACAAAAGAAAGGTAGAAATGACCACCGGAGGAGAACGGAGCGCCAGAATGCAAAATTTACAACGGGGAAAATGCTCGGATGCATGAGACGAACACGTATGCAAATGCAATGCACATGATTACATGATATGAGATGCATGAAAAAAACAACAACACACGGAGACAAAAACCCGAACCCGAGAAAATAAAAGAACTTAACACCGGAAACGGCAAGAGTTGGAGTACATATAGGGTAAATCACATCCGGGGTGTTACAACACTCCACTACGAAAGGATCTCGTCCTGAGATCTAGGACTGAAATAACGCCGGGTACTCAGAACGGAGGTGATCCTCGCGTTCCCAGGTGGCTTCACGGTCGGAATGGTGTGAGCACTTGACTTTGAGGAATTTGATTGACTTATTGCGAGTCTTGCGTTCAGTCTCTTCAAGAATAGCAACGGGGTGCTCACGATAAGAGAGATCTTCTTGGAGATCAATGTCTTCGAAGTTGACGGTGCACTCAGGAGTCTTGAAGCACTTGCGGAGCTGAGAGACATGGAACACGTCGTGAACATTTGCAAAGTTTGAAGGATGCTCGAGTTGATAGGCGAGATCACCTCTCTTGCTGACGATCTTGAAAGGTCCAACGTATCTAGGGGCAAGCTTCCCTTTGATACCGAAGCGACGAGTACCTTTCATTGGAGAGACGCGGAGGTAAACATGATCTCCGATCTCGAAAGCCAAATCACGGTGGTTACTATCATAATAGCTCTTCTGGCGTGATTGCGCTGCTCTGAGGTTATCACGAATGACTTTGCACATTTCCTCTGCCTCTGTGATTAAGTCATTACCCAAAAGTTGACGTTCACCGGTTTCAGACAAGTTGAGAGGGGTACGGCACTTCCTGCCATACAAAATTTCGAATGGGGCCTTGCCCGAACTTGCTTGAAAACTGTTGTTGTAGGAGAATTCAGCATATGGAAGACAATCTTCCCACTTCATGCCGAAGGAAATCACACAAGCCCTGAGCATATCTTCAAGAATCTGGTTGACACGCTCGACTTGACCGCTAGTTTGAGGATGGAAAGCTGTGCTGAAGAGGATGTTGGTGCCCATGGCCTTCTGAAAAGAATCCCAAAACTTGGAGGGAAAGATGCTGCCACGGTCTGAAGAGATCACCTGTGGAATACCGTGCAATGAGACAATTCGAGAGGTATAGAGCTCCGCCAATTGAGCTGCATTGATAGACTCTTTGATAGGCAGAAAGTGAGCCACTTTAGTGAGTTTGTCGATGACAACGAATATAGCATCGTTGCCACGCTTGGACTTTAGAAACCCAGTCACGAAGTCCATCTCAATGTGGTCAAACTTCCATTCTGGAATGGCAAGAGGTTGGAGGAGACCAGCTTGCCTTTGGTGTTCTGTCTTCACTCTTCTGCAGACATCACACTCATTCACGAACTGAGCAATCTCGCGCTTCATTCGAGTCCACCAGTAAGCCTGCTTGAGGTCCTGATACATCTTCGTACTCCTAGGGTGGATGGAGATGAGTGAATTGTGAGCCTCGTTCATGATAACCTTACGAAGAGCACCTTTGGGCACAACAATACGATCCTCGAAGAAGAGAGTATCCTTGTCATCAAGGTGGTAGCACTTGTACTTGGGTTGACTCTTGGCAATCCCAATCTTCACCTTCTTCACAATAGCATCAAGAAGTTGGGCTTGGCGAATCTGGTCTTCCAAGGTAGGAGAGACTTGAAGGTTGGCGAGGAAACCTTGAGGAACAACATGCAGATTAAGTTTGCGGAAAGCTTCACAAAGCTCGGGTTGGTAAGGCTTGAGAATCAGACTGTTGCAATAAGCCTTCCTGCTCAATGCGTCAGCAATCACATTAGCCTTGCCTGGAGTATACTCGATACTCGGATTATACTCTTGAATCATTTCGGCCCGGCGAGTCTGCCTGAGGTTGAGATTAGGCTGAGTGAAGATGTACTTGAGACTCTTGTGGTCAGTGAAGATGTCCACTTTTCTTCCCAATAAGAGATGTCTCCAAGTCAAAAGAGCATGCACAACTGCCGTCAACTCGAGGTCATGATTGGGGTAGTTCTTCTCGTTGGGCTTCAACTGGCGAGAGGTATAAGCCACAACTTTCTTCTCTTGCATCAACACTGCACCAAGACCTTGAAGAGAGGCATCGCAAAAGACCTCGAACGGTTTGGATTCATCAAGAGGAGTCAGAACTGGAGCAGTGACCAATTTCTCTTTCAAAGTGTTGAAAGCGATGTCACATTCTGGAGACCAAACGTACTTGACGTGCTTCCGGAGAAGGTTTGAAAGAGGCTTCGCGATCTTTGAAAAGTTCTCAACGAACCTTCGACAGTAGCTTGCGAGACCGAGGAAGCTACGGAGTTGCTTCATGTTCTGAGGTGGTTCCCAATTCACAATTGCAGACACCTTCTCAGGATTCACCGCAATGCCCTTGGCAGAGATGATATGCCCAAGATAAAGAACCTCATCGAGCGAAAATTCGCACTTTGAGAACTTGGCGTAGAACTGGTGTTCCCTGAGCTTATCGAGTACCAAACGCAAGTGCTTGGCATGATCTTCCTTGTTCTTTGAAAAGACCAGAATGTCGTCGAGATAGACCAAAACGAAGTCATTGGTGTAGGCGTTGAAGATGAAGTTCATCATGCGAGAGAAAGTTATAGGAGCGTTGACGAGGCCAAAAGACATGACAGTGTATTCATATGAACCATAGCTTGTCCTGAAGGCCATCTTGGGAATATCTTGCTCATGGATTCGAATCTGGTGATAACCCATGCGGAGATCAAGCTTGGAGAATACTTGGGCACCTTTGAGTTGTTCGAATAGCTCGTTGATGTTGGGAAGTGGGTACTTGTTCTTGATAGTCTTCTTGTTCAATGGACGGTAGTCAACACAAAGTCGGTCTGTTCCATCGTTTTTCTTCACAAAAAGTACTCCACAACCCCACGGAGAGGAACTAGGTCGGATGAGACCCATTCGCTCTTGAATATCGAGTTGATTTTTCAGCTCCTTTAACTCTTCAGGTCTGAGCTTGTAAGGACGCTTGCAAACCGGTTTCGTGCCAGGCTCAAGATCGATGACGAATTCAACTGGCCGGTGCGGAGGCATTCCTGGAAGCTCTTCTGGAAAGACGTCTTGATATTTGCAAACGACTGGAATTTGAGAGATGGCATCCAGTTCACCCTTCTCATTGAGAGAAAATAGACGGATTGTATTATCCCGAGCAGCAAAGACAATTACATCCTCAGACTAATGAGTCAATTGAATCTGCCTGGCTGCACAATCAAGCTGAGCCTTGTGCTTAGAAAGCCAATCCATCACGAGAATAAGATCAATATCCGAGTTACCAAGAACCATTAGAGAAGCCAGAAACTTGAAATCACCCATCATGATAGAAATATCCAGAACCTCGTGGTTAGCGAGCAAACATTACCCGGAGAGACAACTGCTAACGGTTTATGCATAACTTGGGAAGTTAACTCATGCTTAGATGCAAAAGGTCTCGAGATGAAACAATGTGATGCACCAGTGTCAAAAATTACTTTTGCAAGGACATCATTAACAGGAAGGTTACCCATGATGACATCAGGCGAGTCCTCTGCCTGAGCTACGTTCAACAAGTTGACCTTGGCATGCTTGGGGTTATGCTTGACCACAGCTGTACTTGCCGATCTCACAGGAGGAGGAGGAGGGAGACGCCTCTGGTTGAAGCACTTGTTGGCATAGTGACCCTTCTGTTGGCACTAGTTGCACGTGACCTCTGAAAGCGGACGGTGATACGGAGCACTCGATCTTGGAGCTTGAGACAAAGTCTTGTTCTGAAAGCCAGGGTTGGGTGGGTGGGAAGATCCACTGCCACCTTTGCCCTTCTGATACGGCTGCCGGAACGGAGGAGGAGGAAGCCAATACTTCCGCTGCTTGGCCACTAGAGTAGATGAAGAAGGAGTAGCATCTCTAACTCGCTTCTTGGAAGCATCACACTTCAGTTGAGCAGTCTCTTGCTTCAATGCCATGTTGTAGAACTCATAGTAACTCAAGGGCTCAAAGAGAACAACAGCTAGCTGGATTTCTTCTCTGAGACCACCCCTGAACTGGTATATCATGCTCTTCTCGTCAGGGACGTCCTGCTTAGCAAAGCGGGCGAGCTTCTGAAACAACTTGTTGTAGCCATAGACAGACAAAGAGCCTTGCTTCAGGTTGCAGAATTCCTCACGCTTGCTTTCAACCACGCTCTGTGGAATATGATAAGCTTTGAAGTCTTGACGGAATTCATCCCAGGTAATCACACGGCCTCCTCTGGAATCCTTGTACTGTTGGAACCATTCTGCAACTTGGTCTTTGAGTTGGAAGGAAGCGAACTTGACAAAGTCCTCAGGCCTGGCGTTACTGCACTCGAAATGCTTGCATAAGTCCACAAGCCAATCATCAGCATCAGTTGCCTCAACACAATTGCTGAAGGTCTTTGGCTGGTTAGCAAGGAACTGGTTGAGTGTAGCAAAGTGATTCTGATTGTTGCCCTAGTTGCCTTGGTTGCCTTGGTTCGCTTGATTGCGCTCTTGAAGAATTTGCATGATCAACTGCGTGTTGAATTGGTAGCGGCCATCACAGCTTGCCATGCCTCCGGAGGAGGGGGAGGTGGTGGCGGATCCTGATTCTGATTCTGATTGTTGCTCTTAGAGGGAGCCATCCTGAAGAGGGTGACATCCGTTAGCACATTGACAGATAAATTTGAAGCTGAATCAAGAGGGTTGAAATTGCAACATATAGTCTTCACATCCGAACATAAGAACGAACGCATTCCACTTGAAATGGTCACATATCCATAAATTGAGAAGCCACATAGAATTTAGGTAGAGGAATAAATCAACAAGGTACGGAGCAAGAACGAATACTCGGTAAGAAATCCCAATCTCAAACCAAATATCCGTGGAAGAAGAGCTAGAACTACAAGAATTCCCACCTATGAAACTCCCGAACCCTTCCGGTTATGCAATCAGGTGTTGGGGATACAGGGGAAGCATAATATCTCACCCAAATCTAGCAAATCCTACATCTAGCTGTATCCATCCTTCAACACATAACCGAGAAAAACTTCGGAAACCATCTACCTCAACCTTAGAAAAGCATCCGTTATACGAGTTATGGCAATACTCCCGAACTCCCGCCCCAGTACTGGGTGGCGTCGAGGTTATCTCACCAACAACTACATAAAAGAGATTTTCGATGTCGGCGAACTAAACTCAGGTATTCCAGAACTGGAACGATAAAATTGGGACGACAACACCTCGGAGCTCAACTCCCCGGGACACTTTCACAAGCCCTAAATGACAGGAGGCACCAAGAACAATGTTCTCGTCACAAAACCATCAGAATGATTCCAAGATACCCGCGTGATCCTAAAATTTTTTTAAGTGAAATTTGAGAAGAGAAGAGTCAAAACTCTACGTCAGGATGCCTTACCAGAGCAATGAAGGGACTGGGGAGTAAAAAGAATTCCTAAACTCTCTGATATATAATTCCTAAATGACTCAAAACATTTTTCTAGACTCAACAACGACTGCTAATAACAATCAAGCAGTGGGGGCTCCTAAGGTCGGGGAAGGCTCTGATACCAACTTGTAACGCCCTCGATGCGGCTATATCTCCTACGTGTCGAAGCATGACTTAGATGCATAACCGCATTGAAAGCAATGTCGCAAGTAAGGCAATCTTCACAACATCCCATGTAAATAGATAATAAAAAGGGGAAGGTACATAGTTGGCTTACACTCGCCACGTCAAACAAAGCACATAAATAGCATTACATCATCCAATCACTCATGGCCCGACTATGGTGCCAAAATAAAAGATCAACCCAACATGCGACACGGTCCCGATCGCCCCAACTGGGCACCACTACTGATCATCAGGGAAAGACACATAGTAACGGCGTGAGTCCTCGTCGAACTCTCACTTGAGCTCAAGCGCGTCATCTGGAACGGAGTCATCATGCCCTGCATCTGGTTTGGAAGTAATCTGTGAGCCACAGGGACTCAGCAATCTCGCACCCTTGCGATCAAGACTATATAAGCTTATAGGTAAGGCAAGGTAATATGTGGAGCTGCAGCAAGCGACTAGCATATATGGTGGCTAACCTGTTCGCAAAAGAGAGCGAGAAGAGAAGGCAAAGCGCGAACGAATAACTAGAGAACAACCTGCGGCAAGCATTACTCCAACACCGTGTTCACTTCCCGGACTCCGCCGAGAAGAGACCATCACGGTAACACACACAGTTGATTCATTTTAATTAAGTTAAGGTTCAAGTTATCTACAACCGGACATTAACAAATTCCCATCTGCCCATAACCACGGGCACGGCTTTCGAAAGTTCAAATCCCTACAGGGGAGTCCCAATTTAGCCCATGACAAGCTCTCACGGTCAACGAAGGATATACCTTCTCCCGAGACATTTCGATCAGACTCGGTATCCCGGTTCTACAAGACATTTCGATAAGTTAAAACAAATCCAGCAACACCGCCCAAATGTGCCGACAAATCCCGATAGGAGCTGCACATATCTCGTTCTCAGGGCACACTCAGATTGTCCAAAATTCCGGTAGTCCAACCCAGAGTTGCCCCTGGTGGCCACCGGCGGCTGACGAGGTGGACCAACACTCAGAGGAGCACTGGCCCGGGGGGGTTTAAATAACATGACCCTCGGGCTCCGGAAACCCAAGGGAAAAAGAGGCTAGGTGGAAAATGGTAAAACCAAGGTTGGGCATTGCTGGAGGAGCTTTATTCAAGGCGAACTGTCAAGGGGTTCCCATTATTACCCAACCGCGTAAGGAATGCAAAATCTGGGAACATAACACCGATATGACGGAAACTAGGGCGGCAAGAGTGGAACAAAACACTAGGCTAAAAGCCCGAGCCTTCCACCCTTTACCAAGTATATAGATGCATTAAGATAACAAGATAATATAATGATATCCCAACAAGAAAATAATGTTCCAACAAGGAACGGTCTCCAATCTTCACCTGCAACTAGCAACGCTATAAGAAGGGCTGAGCAAAGCGGTAACATAGCCAATCAACGGTTTGCTAGGACATGGTGGGTTAGAGGTTTGACATGGAAATTTGGGAGGCATGATAAGAAAGTGGTAGGCATCATAGCATAGGCATAGCAAAAGAGCGAGCATCTAGCAAAGCAAAGATAGAAGTGTTTTCGAGGGTATGATCATCTTCCCTGCAAAGTTGTCAGAGTTGACTGGATCCTCGAAAGCAAACTCAACGGGCTCCTCGTTAGCGAACTCGTCTCCCGGCTCTACCCAAACAAGACAAACAAGCAAAAAGGACACAATCAACCACGTGCGAAGCCGAAACAACATGATGCAAACATGGTATGCTATGCGGGATGCGATATGTGATGCATATGCAAGATTTGACAAGGAATGAATGAACCTGGCCTCAACATGGAAATCCAAGTGTTCCATTGGAAAGGTGAGGTGATTTCGGTTGAAATCGATATAAAGAACACCGGAATCGGAGACATGGTTTGGAAATGGCAACCAATTCAAATATGGCACCTGTCTGCGATAAACAACAAGTAGCCATCTAAATGCAACAAGTTAAACATGCTACAGCACCCAAACATGGCAAAAAAATACATGCCAGGGATCCATTCATGATTCTTAACAAAAGATGAACACGAAGCTACGGCCAATTCATCCATTAACAGGTTCAAACAAGCATGGCAAAAGTGCAATTGGTAAACAGATCTCAGACTTAGTGGAATTAACAATTGTCTAGAATTTCAGGTCAGGTAGCACACTTTGGAGCATGAAAACTAGATGTAACAGGGACTTACCATGACAAAGTAAAGCATGGCATGGAGATACTCAAAGAGCTTAACAAAAGTCCCTTAGTGACCTTGAGCCAAAAGGGATCAGAAACTACAATTGCAAGCATGTGAACATGGCAAAAACATAATTAGATTACAGACTTGGTGAAAAACTGGAACATGCAAAACAGATATCAAGTAGGCATGTTTACGAGCTCGATGCAGTCACTACAGAGCATGTCATGACAATCTAAGCATACACCCATCAAGAATACACATTATGCAAGCTAGACATGGCAAGAACAACAACATAGCATGCAAGGATCAACTACAACATCCTCGGCAAAATCGCTAACAAGTAGACAATCTGCCCAGATTCACGAAATAGCAAAAGTAGAGCTAGGTTGCTCCATAATTGCAAACAAAGGCATGGATGGATAGGGCACGACAAGATTAACGAAACATCCTTACTGATAATCCTCAATAGAGGCACGGATCACTAGGAAACAACATGAACATATGGCATATTGATAAAAACAGATCAAGGACTTAGTGGAATTGCTAAGTCCCTGAAATCAGCATTAACAAATGCACCACTTTGCAAGCTTGTGCTAGTCACCACACACATCAAAAAAATACATGGATGGAACCTCTGGAAAGATGACAAAGCATATGACAAAACACATGTAGAGCTCAGCGGCATATCATGCACACATTAATCATGGCAAAAATGACAAATAGCTATTTGGAGCAACAGATCTGACAATTAACTCAAATAGCACTCTTCCAACAGCATTTCGGGCATCAAGATGAACTCAAATGAAAATGATGCAATGAGATGAAATGATGTGCTCTCTGAGACGAACATTTTGATATGCTACACGCCCAAAACGGATCTATGGATGCAAAGTTACGGCACGATGAATTTGCAAAAATATTAGGGTTTCAGAAGAAAGTCAACCCTGAGATCTACAGATCCAGATCTGGCACTGTAGCTGGCACGGACTTCGAGGATGGTCGGGAGCTCGCCGGACTTGACGTTCGCCGGAGAACTCCAGCTCGCCGGACTTGACGTTCGCCGGAGAACTCCAGCTCGCCGGACTACGTAGTTCACCGGAGAGGAAGAAGACGACCGGGGCGGGTCGACGGCGTGGAGGAGGCGGCGCCGGACGGCGACGTTGCGGCGAGGCGCGGCGGAGACAGGGCCGCACGGTGGTGCGGCGAAGACGGCATGGCGGCGCGGCGAGCCGGTGCGGAGGCGCGGCGCGGAGGGCGGCCGGCGGGCGGCACGCCTCGGGCGGAGGAGATCTGTGGGTGCGGGGAGGCGGCGACCGGGCCCGGGAGGGTCTCCCGCGGGCCGGGCGGGCCGCGGCGGTGAGGTGGTGGCCGGGCCACGTGGCGCGCTCTGACTCGCTGCGGACGGTGGCGGCGGCTTGTCCGGCGGCGGACGGACACGTCCGGTGGCGACGGGGATTTTTGGATCTAGGGTTTAGGGGAAGAAGAACCGTGAATTTCGGAGGGGAACCTTTATATAGGCATAGGAGGAGCTAGGAGAGTCCAAATGAGGTGCGGATTTTGGCCACGCGATCGTGATCGAACGCTCTAGAAGATGGAGAGGTTTTTGGTGGGTTTTGGGCCAAAATGCAGGGGTGTTGGGCTGCAACACACACGAGGCCTTCTTGGTCCCTCGGTTAACCGTTGGAGCATCAAACAAAGTCCAAATAGTACGAAACTTGACATGCGGTCTACCGGTAGAAAACCAAGACCGCTTGGCAAGTCTTGGTCCAATCCAGAAATGTTTAACCCCCACACACGAAAGAAAGGTAGAAATGACCACCGAAGGAGAACGGAGCGCCGGAATGCAAAACGGACAACGGGGAAAATGCTCGGATGCATGAGACGAACACGTATGCAAATGCAATGCAGATGATGACATGATATGAGATGCATGACAACAACAACAACACACGGAGACAAAAACCCGAACCCGAGAAAATAAAAGAACTTAACACCAGAAACGGCAAGAGTTGGAGTACATATAGGGTAAATCACATCCGGGGTGTTACATCGCCGTACCAAAGTGTATGGGTGCAACATGTCATTAATGAACATATATTCGTAAAAAAGAGGTAATGCGGTAATAGATGTAAGCTATGCATTGTTTATTTAAAAAAGCTGCGATCAAAGCAGAACGATACAAATAGTGCGATAAGCAAAAGATGGGACTATCAAATATGTCCTTTCCAGGGGCGAGCTGCGGAATGTTATGACAAACAGGTATACTGCTCGTTATAGAGACCACCTTAGAGTTCCGTAGTGTGGCATAGCTTTCTGCTTCCCTGGTTGTATCGTTTGTGCGGTAATTGTACTGCCGGACAAGCCTTCCGAAGAATGGAGTCCTGAAAATAAGAGAAAATTTAAGAAATCGGCAGCCCCTAGTGTGGTTTAAGCCGCGTTTCGGGCTTGCCGTGATGGTGCCCCTCCCCCTGTGCCCATGGTATTTCTAGAGCATAGTTATGTACGCGCGACACTGGTTTCGCAAGTTCGCGAGGGATGGGGTTGGGGCCGCATTGCTACGCTTGCTCGGAACATGCCAGGCGGTCTTGTTGTAGGTTACGCCGGGCGCGCTTGACGGTGTCCGGACGTTTAATGGCAGGACTGGAGAATTGCTTTGAGAGGCTGCTTTGTACTTCCGCTGCGATAGCCGCCGTATGTTCCTCCGTTCGGAGAGAGCGTTCGGTGTTTCCATTGACCGTGATGACGCCTCGAGGGCCTGGCATCTTGAGCTTGAGGTATGCGTAGCGCGACACCGCATTGAACTTGGCAAATGCGGTTCGTCCGAGCAGTGCATGATAGCCACTGCGGAATGGGACTATGTCGAAGATTAACTCCTCGCTTTGGAAATTATCCGGAGATCCGAAGACCACTTCAAGTGTAACTAAGCCTGTACAGTTGGCTTCTACACCTGGTATGACGCCATTAAAGGTCATTCTGGTGGGTTTAATCCTCGAGGGATTGATGCCCATTTTCCGCATTGTATCCTGATAAAGCAGGTTTAGGCTACTGCCGCCGTCCATAAGGACTCTAGTGAGGTGAAATCCGTCAATAATTGGGTCTAGAACTAATGCGGCGAATCCTCCATGATGGATGCTAGTGGGGTGGTCCCTTCGATCAAAAGTGATCGGGCAGGAAGACCATGGGTTGAACTTTGGGGCGGCTGGCTCCATCGCGTATACGTCCCTTAGCACACGCTTCCGCTCCCTCTTGGGGACGTGGGTTGCGTATATCATGTTCACCGTCCGCACTTGTGGGGGAAAACCTTTCTGTCCACTGTTATTCGGCGGTCGGGGCTCCTCCTCGTCATCGCTATGCAGCCCCTTGTCTCTGCTTTCGACATTTAACTTGCCTGCCCGCTTGAACACCCAACAATCCCTGTTGGTGTGATTGGCTGGTTTTTCGGGGGTGCCATGTATCTCGCATGAGCGGTCGAGTATCCAGTCCAAACTGGACAGGCTCGGAGTATTTCTTTTGAATGGCTTTTTCCGCTGACCGCGTTTAGAGCCTCTGAATCCGGCATTAACTGCCGTATCCTCAGCATTGTCGCCATTAAAGCGGCGCTTTTGCTTGTTGCGACGCGACCTGCCACTGCTGTCCTTGGTATCCGAATTACCAGGGCTCTTGGTCATGTTATTGTTGTGAGCTAGCCAGCTGTCTTCTCCCGCGCAAAAGTGGGTCATAAGTGTCGTGAGGGCTGCCATAGATTTCGGCTTTTCCTGTCCTAGG
The DNA here is from genome assembly GCF_056163025.1 of Triticum urartu. NCBI lineage: Eukaryota > Viridiplantae > Streptophyta > Magnoliopsida > Poales > Poaceae > Triticum > Triticum urartu. The sequence goes on from NC_141876.1 coordinate 265,971,949, forward strand.
TGCCGTGCAAGCCACCCGTCGTGGATGTTATGCTTGAAGGCTGCTAGGGCCTCTGCGTCCGGATAGTCGACGATTTGATTATTCTTGGTTAGGAACCGTGTCCAGAATTGTCTAGCCGATTCCTCTGGCTGCTGAATTATGTGGCTTAGGTCATCGGCGTCTGGTGGTCGCACATAAGTGCCCTAGAAATTGTCAAGGAATGCGGCTTCCAGGTCCTCCTAACAACCAATTGATTCTGCTGGCAAGCTGTTAAGCCAATGCTGAGCTGGTCCTTTAAGCTTGAGTGGGAGGTATTTGATGGCGTGTAAGTCATCACTGCGGGCCATGTGGATATGAAGGAGATAGTCCTCGATCCATACCGCAGGATCTGTTGTGCCATCATATGATTCGATGTTCACGGGTTTGAAACCCTCGGGGATTTGATGATCCATTATTTCATCTGTGAAGCATAGTGGGTGTGCGGCGCCTCTGTACTAGGCTATATCACGACGCAGCTCAAACGAGCTTTGTCTACTGTGTTTGGCCCGGACGGATTTACTATATCCGGTGTGATGAGTACCGTCTCGTGCCGTGGGGCGCCCACGTGATCCGTAGATCGATCTTGTTTGCCTTGCCTTGTCCTCCAATATGTCTCACAGGTCTGGCGCGTTTTCCCATGCCTTGGTATTTTTGGAGCGACACCGGGGTGAGACTTGAGTGGAGGGCCGAGAGGCCTCTCTGTCGCGGCCACGGGGTGGCCGGTCGGCTGCATCATGCGCTGGTGATGTAGGTTTAATTGCTTCCTCCTCTAATTGGGGTAGCAACCTGCACTTCGGGTAGCTCTTGGAGGGGCGTTCGAGTTCATACTCTTCGGCCGCAAGGACTTCAGTCCATCTGTCGGCTAGCAAATCTTGATCAGCTCTAAGCTGTTGCTGTTTTTTCTTGAGGCTGCTCGCCATGGCCATAAGCCTGCGTTTGAAATGCTCTTGTTCGACGGGATCCTCCGGCACGACAAATTCGTCGTCGTCGAGGCTTGCCTCGTCTTCGGAGACAGGCATGTAATTACCGTCCTCAACCTCTCTGTCTGCCGCTCTCTCATGAGGGTTGGCTTCTCTATCCTCCTTTGCTGAATCTTGCTGGAGGTGGTTGTCTTTGGTATTGTCCAGGGTGTTATTATCCCCCGTGCCGGAATCGCCGTTTTTGTTTTGGCGGGATTTAGAGCGGCGCCGCTGACGCCGGCGCTTAGGCTGCTTCTTGGAGGGGTCATCCTCCGCTGTTCCATCGCCATTGCCTTCTTTTGGGGTGTCCACCATGTATATATCATATGAGGAGGTGGCTTTCCAGTGCCCTATAGGCGCTGGTTCTTGATCGTCTCCTGCATCGGTGTCCATACCGTCGATGTCTTTGGAGTCAAAGTCGAGCATGTCGGTTAAATCATCGACAGTGGCTACGAAGTGGGTGGTGGGTGGGCTTTGAATTTCTTCATCATCCGCATCCCAACCTTGCTGACCATAGTCCGGCCAGGGCTCCCCTGACAAAGAGAGAGATTTTAGTGACTTCAGAATATCGCCGAAGGGCGAGTACTGAAAGATGTCCGCGGCGGTGAACTCCATGATCGGTGCCCAATCGGGTTCGATCGATCGGGGAGCGGAGGGTTCGGAGTCTGGAGAGGAGTCCGGCTCCTTAGTCACGGGCTTCGCAGAGAACAGGGCTGGTGTTCGGCTCGATTGCCGTAGAAATTGCATCCCCCGAGGCGGTGTCTAACCACCCATCCTCGGTTGGTGTGATAGGCTCCGAGCTAGGGGTCGGAGTGGACACAGGTGCGGCCCCCAGGGCACTGTTCGGTGGCAGAGCTAAATCATGCCCATCGTGACAGCGCCGCGCGCTCGGCTGTGGCTCGAATCCGTCGAAGATCAAGTCTCCGCGGATGTCGGCCGTGTAGTTCAAACTTCCAAATCTGACCTGATGGCTAGGGGCGTAGATTTCGATCTGCTCCAGATGACCAAGAGAATTGGCCCACAGTGCAAAGCTGCCGAATACGAAGATTTGTCCGGGGAGAAAAGTCTCACCCTGGATCGCATCGCTGTTGATGATCGGAGAAGCCATCGGGCCTAAAAGCGACGACACAGAGGAACTCTCAATGAAAGCACCAATGTCGGTGTCAAAACCGGCGGATCTCGGGTTGGGGGTCCCGAACTGTGCGTCTAGGTCGGATGGAAATAGGAGGCAGGGGACACGATGTTTTACCCAGGTTCGGGCCCTCTCGATGGAGGTAAAACCCTACGTCCTGCTTGATTAATATTGATGATATGGGTAGTACAAGAGTAGATCTACCACGAGATCAGAGAGGCTAAACCCTAGAAGCTAGCCTATGGTATGATGGTTTTTCGTCCTACGGACTAAAACTCTCCGGTTTATATAGACATCGGAGAGGGCTAGGGTTACACAGAGTCGGTTACAATGGTAGGAGATCTACATATCCGTATCGCCAAGCTTGCCTTCCACGCCAAGGAAAGTCCCTTCCGGACACGGGACGAAGTCTTCAATCTTGTATCTTCATAGTCCAGGAGTCTGGCCGAAGGTATAGTCCGGCCATCTGGACACCCCCTAATCCAGGACTCCCTCAGTAGCCCCTGAACCAGGCTTCAATGACGACGAGTCCGGCGTGCAGATTTTCTTCGGCATTGCAAGGCGGGTTCCTCCTCCAAGTACTTCATAGAAGTTTTTGAACACAAAGGTAGTGTCCGGCTCTGGAAAATAAGTTTCCACATATTTCCATAGAGAGAATAATATTTACACAAATCTAATCTGCTGGCGTATTCCGTAGAGTGTGGAGCACAGGCCTTAGGTCCAGAAGCCAAAGCCCAGACTGCCAAGGTTTCCCGGTGCTGCAACATCACCAGGATCGTTCAGTGTAAGCAGCTTCAGGGCACACAACACATTCTTTGACAGTGCCAAGAACCTGTACTCGAAGCCAAAGATCTCATCTGATCGCTTCTAGAGCTTTCCACAACGCAGTTATTAATCCTGTATCTTATACAATCAAGAGAAGATCTTTCCTCACATGCGTCTATATTGTGAATCCATTGTTGGACCGCCCTGCTTGGAAGAAGCTCTAGACTGTTTCAGAGATGTTGGCCTTCCGCAGTTCGTCACTGACAAAGAGCATTGGAACGAAGACCTCTGCGCGCAACCATCTGGGTGATGCGCTTAATCAAGCTTCACTCTTCTGTCAACTATCAGCCCTCTGCGCGCAACCATCTTATCTTCTTGCCTGAGGTTGATATATCTGTCGAAGCCATCTACCCTGAGCCTGCCAAGGAGCCACTTTATCTTCATAACATTGATTGCCAAAGCTTCTCACAACCAATTGATGGAGTTCTTGCTGCAACTTGTGTCTATCCTCCGGCTGGCAATACACGTGCACCTCATCGTGCGACTACTGAAGCCAGTGAAAGCACCATTGCTCAAAGGCCTCAGAAGCGATCTCGTGTGCTCAATGAATGAGAGCTTCTTGTGTCCTTGCATCAGAAACAAGATAGGCACCATGACTGGCTAGAGCATCAAATGTAGAGCATCTTGGTGGACGTCAATCACATGAGAAACTGGGCCACCAAGAACTCATTTGTTGCTCATGAATCATGTAGGAGGTCCTGGAAGAGTCTCACACTGCTATGCCCTGAAGAAGATGTTCGTGAAGATGGCTTCACTGAGGGTTTCAAATTTGACTCCACTCCTCCTTGCAATGCAAGCTGGCGTCGAACTCCACCCATTGAAGATTCTGAGTATTCATCTTCGGCTACAACTGTTGTTGCGAGAGTGGTCGAAGAAGAAGACGATGCCACTTCACCAGCCATGGCTTAACAACATCTCAACACTGCACCAGGTCCCTCTGCATCACCGAACTCCAACGTCGACCCTGCACCTTCATCTACTCCTGATGGGAATGAGTAGATGCCCTATGTCTTCAAACCTTTTTGGTCCTTACTGACAAAAGGGGGAGAAGCATATGAGTTGATAGTCTTCAAGCGGGTCCATATGGGTGGTTGCTATTTTTTGCTAAGTGGTTACAACTCTCGTTTTTTATACATTTGGTTCTTTGGGTTGTAACACTTATACTTGATGGTCGTCTGCTACCTTGTCTGCCACTCTGTGATGCGATGATAAATTCCGCATGAAGTCATTTCGCAGACGTCCATTTTTCATTGTGCATGTCATTATCTTCGTTATATCCCTATATGCATGATGAATTGTCGTCATATGTTGAAGAGGATCTCCACAAGTAAAACCTGCCATGTGCATTTGCATTCAAGAGCAAACTACTTATATGCACAACTTCAGGGGGAGCCTTTTGCTACTTATGAAGACAATGCCTTAAATCTCTAAATTTTCACATACTTTTATCCCCGTTGAAAACTTCAACCAGTTTTTCATCAATCACCATAAGGGGGAGATTGTAAGTGTACCTAGTGCCACCCCTAGTTGGTTTTGGAGTATTGACGACAAACTTGGTTGAGGGACTAATGTGTTTGTGAGAATTGAAGGATAACACAGGCAGTAGTCCCTCATTGATTCAGTTTACCTACCAAAGATGACCCCTAAAAATGTGTGAAGACATTGAAGACAATGGTGGTCTGTGAAGAGATTCACATTGAAGACTATGACATGAGAAGACATCGCATGAAGACTATGAATTGCGAAGACATAGTTGTTTCGTAGTTTCCTTTTCTTCTTTGTTGAATCATAGGAACCACCGTACTGTTAAGTGGGGTCCAAGTGAACAGAGTCAGAGTGACTGACGTGATGCTCAACCAAATCCTATGTCTTCGAGCGAAGACAATGAGAGCAAATCTTATCCAGAGCTGGATAAGTCCGCTTTATTTGTAGCCCAAGTCAAGTTGCCGCGTGTGTTTGAAATATGACCGTTGGACACGTGTCAGTTCCTTAGTGACCCAGGGTCATTTCGGACAAATCAGGTCGAGTATCCTCCTGGCTATAAACAGCCCACCCCTACACCATAAATTGGTGGCTGCTTAGAGTTAGAGCACAGCTTTTGTCATTTGAGAGCAACCCACCTCCGAAGCTTTTGAGAGAGAAATCCTTGCGAGGACAAAGCCCTAAACACCCAGAGCCAAAGAGTGTTAGGCATCACTGAAGTCTTTCTGTCTACGTGATCTGAAGGCTTGTTACACTTGAGGACTGTGAATCCTCCAGCCGGTTTGGCATCGCATTCTGAGCATCCAAGAGTCATTGTGGATCTCCGGTGAACGAAGTCTGTGAAGGTTTGGAAGTCTCCCTTGAAGACTTACCAGAGTGGTTGGGCGAGGACTGTGTGTCCTTAGCTCAAGGGGAATAAGGTGAAGACACGGTCTTCTGAGTTGAATCTCAACCTCCCTGACCAGACGTACAGTTGTCACAGCAACTGGAACTGGTCCAACAAATCCTACTCCTCACCAAGCAATTGGTTCTATCCTTTACCTCTATTTACTTACTGTTTGTCTTCATGAAGTCATTGCCTTCTTGCGTGATTAGATTGACTTCACTGTGTGAAGACTGTTTTTGTTTCGCTTCATACTATCTTCCATCATGATCCATTCTACCTAGCTGCTGATAGTCTTCGTGCTTTCACTTCATTGCTTACTTGACTATGGCTTGTCTAGTGTAGTCTACCTTCCGCTGCATATCAATAGGTTCATTTCTACTGTTTGGCTTCAAAGCCCCCGTGCTTTGAAGACCTTCATAAAAATCGCCTATTCACCCCCTCTAGTCGATAACTAGCACTTTCAAGTACCCTCCTCTTCCCATGCATCACTGCATGACAGTTCTTATGTAAGGGGTCTTCCGCAAGGAAAATCTGGGTAGCATCACTGGCAAGAATAAACGGGTCCGCGTGATATGCCATTATTGTCCTGCTAACACAGGTCTTCCTATAATCATCAACCTTTACATGACCAAGAGGGATCCATGCGCAGCTGAATAATGCCACCTTAACTTTCACATAGTCAAGCTCCCAAATCTCTTTGATGGTTCCATAGTATACCCTTTTAACATCTTCATCTACAGTCATGCATTCTATTCGAACAGCATGGTTCTGATATGAGGTCTTCTAATCATGTTCCTCGGTGTAGAACGCATATCCATTTATGTCATATGCTTGGTACGTCCACACCGTAAGTGATGCCTTTTGTGCCAACCATGTAGAAAGTCATCGATGGGTCCTTGTGCCAAACGATTCTTTTGCAATTCGGCGTAGTTCTTAGTGTGCTCCTTCATCTCCACATCCGTTGAAGGCAGCATTGGTAAGAAGGTTTGGCGTATCTCCGCCAAGTGTTCTTCATCATATGCACTGAGAACTGGGTTGTTAAGCAGTACTGTCAAATGGGCTTTCTCTGCCAATTCTCCGGGTGCAGCCATTTGTGTGCCAGCAAGGACTGGCTTACCTTTCAGCCTTTCCTCGTGGCGAGAGAGGGGAAAACCTATAGGTCTTTGTTTCATATATTCGGTGCAAAACTCAACCACCTCCTCCGCGGTATAACCTTGTAGGATGCTTGCCTCAGGATGGTTTCGGTTCTGACAAAAGAGCTTTAGTATTCCCGTGAACCGCTCAAAGGGATACATGTTGTGAAGAAACATAGGACCACAATGCTTCATCTCATTGACAAGGTGCACAGTGAAATATACCATGAAATCAAAGAATGACGGTGGGAAAAACATCTCTAGGGTGGACAATATTCTAGCAATATCATCTTGCATATGATCCAACTCTTCAGGATCTACAACTTTCTGCCATAGTTGGTTGAAGAAATCATAGAGCTCAATGAGTGTGTTTCTTATATCTTTGTCCATCGGATTCCTGATGGCCACCGAGAGGATTTGTGTCAACTTTACGTGGCAATCATGTGACTTCATGTGTCCCAACTTCATTTTACTTGAGCTCACATCCACGATACTTCTAAAGTTTGCAGAGTAGGAAGAGGGTGTCTTAACTGACAACAAATATGTGAAGAACTGTGTTGCTTCTCTTGTACTGAAATTGTAACTCTGGCGAGATTTGATGAATTTGTCATCATCTTCTGCTTCACTCTTGTGTTTTGATTGATCAACAAGCATGTCGAGCCATGAACCATCACCATTCTTTCTTTTACCTTTAATCTTGAGCAGAGTACCAGTAATGCTTTCACATATATACGTTCGTCTCTACATGCATGACATCAATGCAGTGGCGTACATGTAGAATCTCCCAGTAAGGTAATTTCCAGAACATCGATTTCTTCTTAAACACTTGACCCTTGGGTGTTTGTTTCACCGTCAAAGGGTGGTTCTTGCTAAGGACAATATTAATTTTGTTTAGCCATGTTGTGGACCACCTCCCCATCATAGGGTCTTGGGCCCACACCTACCTCTGCCGTACCATCAAATTCAGCTTTCATCTTTCGGTATGGGTGATTTTTTTGTAAGAACCTATGATGAGGCAAATACATGGTTTTGCGCGAGTTGGGAAGTCTTTTGCTAGCCGTCCTGTCCATGCATGTGACACACCCTACATCTCCCTTTGTTTTCTGCCCCGATGTGTTGCCTAATGCCGGCATATCTTGAATGGTGTGCACCAGCATCACATGTAGATCGAAAATCTCCTTTTTGTAAGCATCATAACATTTTACAGGAGGCGCATCTATCCACACTGTCAAAAGTTCTTCTACCAGTAGCTGAAAGTAAATGTCGATGTCATTTCCAGGTTGCTTCGGGCCTTGGATAATCATTGAGATCATAATGTATTTTTTCTTCGTACACAACCAAGGATCTAGGTTATTTATGCACAGAAGCACCGACCACGTGCTGTGGTTGGTGCTCATATCACCAAAATGATTCATCCCGTCAATACACTCCCCAAGCCTTATACTTCTAGGATCCTTGGCAAAGTCTTCAAACTTGTTGTCAATTAATTCCCACTAAGCCCCATCTTCCAGGTGCCTCATATACTTATCCGCAATTCGCTCATCATGATACCACTGCAGCCTCTTTGCCTCTCTAGGATTTGCAAACAAACGCCTCAACCTTGGAATTAAAGGCAAGTACCAAACAACCTTGAACATGATTCCTATCTTGATCTCGTTGTCCAATTTGTACTTGCCCTTTGCTCTCCTGTGCTTGTATCGTGCATGCTTGCATGTGGTGCTCGAGAGATAGCTCTCCATATACTGATAAGGGATGTATGGATTCTCGAGAAGAGAGGAGCCGTGGTGCCCCCCGGACCGCCTGGATCCCACGAGTGAATAGAAAGTTAGATCTACATGGGATCTCACCTGAATCGCCCCATCTATCCTCCTGAGGAGAAGTTTGTTTGGTTTCAAACACCGATTAAAACAGGAGGAGTACGCCATGCTAATGTGCCTTGGATGATCCACATCTTTGTACTCACCACGGTACAATATACAATCATTCACACAGGCGTGTATCTTGTGTACTTCAAGTTCCAATGGGCAATTATTCGCTTCATTCGTGCTTCTAGGAAGCACATTATCTTCTAGAAGAATTTCTTTGAAAAGACCTAACATGTCTGTGAAGCCCTAGTTTGACAAACCGTTTGCTGCTTTAAATCTGAGAAGCGCCAGGGTGGCACTCAACCTAGAATATTTCTTTTTGCAACCTAGATACAATTCTTTCTTGGAGTCCTCATCAATGGTTGGTGAATCCTTGTACCCAATCATATCCTTTTTTGGGCCCTCGAAATCTGCAATCATAGCAGCAAAATCTGGCATATCAAGATCATCGTCATCTGTGTCGACATCTTGGTTTTCCAGTGGGCGTTTTGGCTTTCCGCCATTCCATTGGTAGCTTGACGCCTTTGTCCTGATGTTAGATTCAACATCCATGTGACACTGATCGGGGTTTGCCATCTCGCGGCCCTGGGTATCTTCATCCATGACCTCCTCTTCACCGTGTTTGGTCCAACGTGTATATCCATCCATGAATCCCCGAGAGACTAAGTTCCACTGGACATCTGCAACTTGATGTGACTCTATATTGGCACAATTAGTACATGGACACATGATGTAATCCGCATCACCAATTATCCACTTTGTACTTTCAGCCAAATTCATGAACCTGTCACGCCACTGATATAATCTGCAGTTTTCCGATCCTTCATCCATCGAGATTGTTCCATCTGCACCACATGAATGGTAATTAAAAAGAAAACAACAACATTAATGCACGGATTAACTGCTGCCCAAAGATGCGTGCATAAATCACAAGGTTTTATTTTTCATAATTAATGAGGGCGCTCCATATTGTTATCCAGACGTGCAATGACAAAAATTAATGGCCAATCAATTTACATGCAGAGTACTAGTACAACACTACACATAGGAATTAAATGCCTTAATTAAGACACCCACGAAAAGAATACCTTAATTAATTTTTTGCACGGCGACCTCCACCCAATAGATAGAGAAGTGCGATGTGGCGGCACGCCGAGACAACAGGGTCCAGGAGCAAAGCTTAGTGCGGCCGCCGCCTAAAGTTTGACCTCCACTATCCCGCCATCGACCATGATGGATGTACTCGAATCATGCCACCGTCAACCTCGTTGGTTGACCTCCTCCTATCTCCCGTCGTAGACCGAGGATTGACCTCCTATGACGCTGCCAATGCCCACCGACCGAGGGTTGACCTCTTCTCTGGTAGCCCCAACCTAGGCCGCTGCCGCCATCTCTATATGCGGAGCGACTATTTTTTACAGATATCCGTAGAGCGACTGTTTACACGGTATCACTCTAACTCAATTATATGTACAGGGTTGTACATCACATATGGTTATGTAACAGCAACCCTATCTCACTTACAATGTCTTGTCACACGGTTTGGTGCGGAAATTGTGTGTGACGTTGTAATACCTAACACAAACGACATGTATAAACAGTGTGTCGTATACAACATATAGTGCCATAAGTAGTTCCCAACTATTAGCTTATCCCCACAGTTTCCCCATTTCCCCGAAATCCCTACATAGCGTCATGCTCCGGACGAGTGGTGCTGATGGTTTCAGTGCGGCTGCTCCTGCTTGTACCGCCTCCAAATTCCCTCGCATGGCGCTGAAATTGGGGGAATGTGGATGAGTGGTGCTGATGGTTTTGGTGCGGCTGCTCCTGCTCGTATCGCCGCCATGATGGCGGTCCCCGCCGAGCACTTGCCGAAGGTCATCAGAAGGTAGGTGTACTACGGATCCGAATCGTCTTGTCAGGTTCCAATCTATCCTGATATTTTTTAGCATGTCCAAAGTAGCTCCTTGTTGAATCCATCCTAAATGACCCCCCTCGGAAGCGATCTACCACCGGATCCGGAGCATGACTCTAGACTCCCGCAACACGAGTTCGACTCCGAGTTTTGTGACAACGAGAAGTACCAAAAGCTGAGTTGTGTGCATGGGCACACTCCCGCTCGACGTGTATGCAAAGAGGGATTCCACATAGGCAGACGGTTTCTAAGTTGCCCCTTAGAGGTTAGTGATAAGTTCATCATTTTACTTGAGTTAATGCCACCGCTCATCCTAAATACTATTTAACATTGGCAGGGATATGAGGCCTGTGCCTTTGGTAACTGGCTGGATGAAGAATGACATGGTAGGGCTCAGAGTGTTATCACCAAGCTCGCAGAAGATAATGTAAAGCTGAAGAAGAAACTGGTTGATCTAGAATGTACAATCAATACGATGAAGCAAGAAAGAATCAATCACAGGCAACAGATGAAAGTAAGAGACAAGAAGGAACTAGCATGTGTAGTTGTGGTTGTCGCATTATCCATGTTCTATGCGTTGTTTGCAATGATGATTAGGGGTTTTGTTCGACAGTATTGCTAAAGCACATCTAGATGTGCTCTAAGTAATGCACATCTAGGTCCTATGCCATTGATATTACGCGAAGATTCTTGCATATATTTTCCTTTGTCTTTCTTTCTTTTCCTTTGTAGTTTGATTATTACAGGCTTTATCAATAAGAAGATCTCAATGTATTGCTTGCCAATTGTCCTACTCTGTTCGTACCGGTACCGGTGCATAATCCCAAAACGTGTTCCTTGTTTTTGTGCTGAAAAAAGAAACCACCCAATAGGAGTCCTGCGCAACCCCGGGAATTTGGAGCGACTGGGTAAAAATAATTGCGGTTGATTATATCAGTGGTTAGATAATATGTCAACCCCCGCTTCAATTGGCATTTCCTCTTCTATGCATACCCCGCTTAAGTGTCCACCATCTTCATCATCCCTGGCAGGCCGTGCTACACACTGGCACACACTCTGCAGCCATGCCGAGCGTCGGCGAGGCCGACAGTTTGGACAATAGTCTAGCGCCCGATGATAGGTGAACATTGGAATAATCCCGCTCGTCTTCCATGAGTCCGGCGTCGAGCCCAGACCTCGATTATATCCGGATCATGGAAGGGACACCGCCTCTGGAGTCATCAGGCGACAACCAGACAGACGAGGAGCCGTCGGAGGATGAAGAAGAGGATAACGATGATGAGGAGGAGTAATGGTCGAACTAGGAGGACGACGACAGCAATGACGATGATGACGGCAACGGCGATGAAAAGCCAACGGTCAGCGGCAAGAAGCGTCCTCGCCAAGATGATGTCCTGGGGCCATCCAACAACAACAGCAACAACAAGAATAAGGACTAAATTAAGTAGACTATATATATGTCTGTTTCCGTTCGCTCATATTAATTTGTTATCTCTGTATATCCTGTCAATCTCATCGTAGACGGTTAGTAATACATATTTGACAGAGATCTTCTAAATTATCATCCATAGGTTGGTTTGTTGAACTGTGTGCCCTGACGAGCACACAATTCATAAAAAAGACTATATGGGCTGTCTATAATGATCGCACAAAATTCTGATTACCGACCTGTTTGTCGGGTATCACACACATCTTCTTACGCCGAATCATTTGTGTTCACCTCGATCATCACAAACGGTTCATCTGAGCGAACTGTATGCCATATATCGCACACACCTTGATCTGGTTGCTCGTTTCTGTTGTTCTGCCTCATTGCAAACAATTCGTATGGATCAAACATATGCCCATCATCGCACACACAACTGAAATCTGAACTGTGTTTGAGGTATCATTCATCGCAAATGTTTGGCGTCTTTTTTGACAGTGTTTTTATATCACCTTTTGTGATTAATGCATCGCACACAGTTTCATCAAAGGGTCTTTGATCGTAATGTCGCGTTAGTAGCATCCGACAGTAGTGCCCGCAGTTTAGTGCAATGGAATCCTGGTCGTCTAGCCCTGGCAAAATTCTTGGTAGCATCCCACTGTGCCTACAACACGCTGAATATGCCAGGGCCAATGGGCATCATTTCCAGTCCGTCAGACAAGAAGACGCAATCATATATGTTGGAATTTTTAATTATAGAATGTGGCTTGTATATTTCAATGATGGGCTTCCTCAAATTGCCCTAGGTCTTCGTGAGCAAGCGAGTTGGATGCACACCCACTTAGTTTTTTTAGCTTTCATACACTTATAGCTCTAGTGCATCTGTTGCATGGCAATCCCTACACACTTACATTGATATCTATTGATGGGCATCTCCATACCCCATTGATATGCCTAGTTGATGTGAGACTATCTCCTTCTTTTTGTCTTCTCCACAATCGTGAGATTCTATTCCACCTATAGTGCTATGTCCATGGCTCACGCTCAGGTATTGCATGAAAGTTGAAAAATTTGAGAACATCAAAAGTATGAAACAATAGCTTGGCTTGTCATCGTGGTTGTGCATGATTTGAATATTTTGTGTGATGAAGATGGAGCATAGCCAAACTATATGATTTTGTAGGGATAACTTTCTTTGGCCATGTTATTTTGAGAAGACATGATTACTTTATTGGTATGCTTGAAGTATGATCATTTTTATGTAAATATTAAACTTTTGTTTTGAATCTTATGGACTTGAATATTCTTGCCACAATAGAGAAGATTACATTGATAAATATGTTACATAGCATTCCACATCAAAAATTTCATTTTTATCATTTACCAACTCGAGGACGAGCAGGAATTAAGCTTGGGGATGCTTGACACGTCTCCAACGTATCTATAATTTGTGACTATTCCATGCTATTATATTACCCATCTTGGATGGTTTATATGCATGTATATGCTATTTTATATTATTTCTGGGACTAACCTATTCACCTAGAGCCCAGTGCCAGTTTCTGTTTTTTCTTGTTTTTGAGTTTCGCAGAAAAGGAATATCAAGCGGATTCCAAATGGCTTGAAAATTTACGATGATTTTTATGGACCAGAAGAAGTCCCTGATGCAAAAGGGTTGTGCCAGAAGAGCCACGAGGCCTCCACTAGGGTGGAGGGCGCTCCCTACCCCCCTGGGGGCGCCCTTCGTTCTTGTGGGCTCCTCATGGACCCCCCTGACTTGTTCTCAAAGCCAAAAATTCCTATAAATATAGAAACCCACAGAAATAAACCTAGATTGGGAGTTCCACCGCCGCAAGCCTCTATAGCCATGAAAAACTAATTGGGAGCCTGTTCCGGCACCCTACCGGAGGGGGAAACCATCACCGGTGGCCATCTTCATCATCCCGGTGCTCTCCATGATGAGGAGGGAGTAGTTCACCCTCGGGGATGAGGGTATATACAAGTAGCTATGTGTTTGATCTCTCTCTCTCTCTCTCTCATGTGCATGATTTGGCACGATCTTGATGTACCGCGAGCTTTGTTATTATAGTTGAATCATATGGTGTTTCTCCCCCTCTATGTTCTTGTGATGAATTGAGTCTTGCTCTTTGAGATTCCGTTATGTTGGATTGAGTATTGGATTTGAGAATACTTGGTGTATGTCTTGCGATGGAATATTTTTGGTGACAATGGGATGTTCTATTGATTCACTTGATGTATGTTTTGGCACTCAACTTGCGGATTCTCGTGGTGACATTGGTGTCATCCATGCATGTGGGTTGATGCACGTTTTCGTCCTACATTATTCGATATAAACTTTGGAGTGATTCTTTGTTGCATGTTGAGGGATTGTTATGTGATCCAATTATGTTATCATAGTCTAGAGAACTTGCACTGGTGAAAGTATGAACCCTAGGCCTTATTTCGAAGCACTGCAATACCATTTTTGCTCACTTTTGTTACTAGTTACCTTGCTATTTTTATATTTTTTTATTACAAAAAGCTACACCTACCATCCATATTACACTTGTATCATCATCTCTTCGTCGAACTAGTGCACCTATACAATTTATCATTGTATTGGGTGTGTTGGGGACACAAGAGACTCTTTGTTATTTGGTTGCAGGGTTGTTTGAGAGAGACCATCTTCTTCCTACACCTCCCACAGATTGATAAACCTTAGGTCATCCACTTGAGGGAAATTTGCTACTGTCCTACATAACACTACACTTGGATGCCCAACAACATCTACAAGAAGAAAGGTTGCATAGTAGACATCAAGCTCTTTTCGGGCGCCGTTACCGGGGAGGCTAGGTAAACGGCACTCACATCCTATCAATGAAGCTCTTTTCTAGCGCCGTTGTTGGTGGGGTGAGTGCTTGAAGGTATATCTTTATATCTTGCAATCGAATCTTTTAGTTTCTTGTTTTATCACTAGTTTGGTTTTATAAAAGAAAACTACAAAAAATTGGAATTGAGGTTGCATCATATGCTTCATCTTTTTAATGTCTTTCATCAAAATGATGGAAAGGGAAATTGTGCTCAAGTGTTAGAACAAGAAGTCAATAAAATGTTTGGCACAAAATCTTTGAATGATGAGATTGATTACAATGTTGTTAGTATGAATTCTTTGAATATCCATGATGCTAATGATATGCAAAGCCACAAGCTTGGGGATGCTATGTTTGATGAATATGATATTTTTAGTCCCCCATGTTTTTATGAGAAAATTTATTATGATGATAGCATGCCTCCTATTTATGATGATCATGTTGATGAAAGTGGATTTGGAGAGGTCATGACTTTATTTAGTGATGAATCCACTATTTTGGAAGAGCTCCCAATTGATTATGAGAAGAAAGTTGCTATCTGTGATGATTATTGCGATGACATGTACGCTATCAAGAATAATGATAACCATGAAACTTGTCATAGTGATTTTAATTTTAAATTGGATTATGCCTCACAAGATAGTTATTTTTTTGAGTTTGCTCCCACTACTATTCATGAGAAGAATTTTTCTTATGTGGAGAGTAGTAAATTTTGTATGTTTGTGCAACATGGAAAGAATGCTTCATATGATGGTTATATTGTTGAATTCGTTCATGATGCTACTAAAAATTATTATGAGAGAGGAACATATGCTTCTACATATTGCAATAATATCAAGTTTCCTCTCTATGTGTTGAAAATCTTGAAGTTTTGCTTGCTTTACCTTCCTATGCTAGTTGATTCTTGCTCCCATAACTTGTTTGCTCACAAAATACCTATGCATAGGAAGTGGGTTATACTTAAATGTGTTTGTCATATGCTTCATGATGCTCCCATTATGTTCCAATTCTTATCTTTTATGTGAGCATCATTGAAATCATCATTCCTAGCTACAAAGGCATTAAAGAAAAGCGCTTGTTCGGAGACAACCCAACATTTATACCTACTTTTTTGGAGTGTTAACATGATTATGCTACTGTAGTAATAATGTTTATAGCTTTTGTTTCAATAAAGTGCCAAGTAAGACCTTTGGGATGGCTTACGGTGATAGTTGATTTGATCTTGCTGAAAAACAGAAACTTTTGTGCTAAGGAAAACAATTCTCATTTTAACAGATGCGTGATAAATTATTGATTCTTTTTGCAGAAGATTAAGAAACAAATTGGTCAAGGTGTCCTAATTTTTCAGAATTTTGGAGTTACATAAGTATTTGAGAGTTACATATTACTACAGACTATTCTGGTTTTGACAGATTGTGTTTTCTATGTGTTGTTTGCTTATTTTGATGAATCTATGAGTAGTATCGGAGGGTATGAACCATGGAGAAGTTGGAATACAGTAGCTATCACACCAATATAAATAAATAATGTCTTTACAATAGTACCAAAAGTGGTGATTTATTTTCTTATACTAACGGAGCTTCTGAGATTTTCTGTTGAGTTTTATGTTGGGAAGTTCTCAAGTTTTGGGTGAAGTTTCGATCAACTACGGAATAAGGAGTGGCAAGAACCTGAGCTTGGGGATGCCCAGGGAACCCCAAGGTAATAATCAAGCACAACAAAGCATCTAAGATTGGGGATGCCCCGAATGGCATCCCCTCTTTTGTCTTTGTTCATCTATAACCTTACTTGGAGCTATATTTTTATTCACCAAATGATATGTGTTTTGCTTGGAGCGTCATTTTGTTTTATTAGGATCTGCTTGCTGTCTGAATAATATCCCAAGATCTGAAATTATTAAATTTTAGACAGTATTCACATAGTCACAAAATTATTCGACTACTCAATGATCTTCACTTATATCTTTTGGAGTTGTTTGTCATTTGCTCTAGTGCTTCACTTATATCTTTTTATAGCACGACGGTGGTTTTAAGCAATTGATGAACTCTCATTCTTCACTTTTTTTACTTTGAGAGTCCTTAAACAACATGGTAATTTGCTTAGGTTATGAATTTAGTCCTAATATGATGGGAATCCAAGAGGGATATAATAAAAACTTTCCTATAAAGTGCATTGAATACTATGAGACGTTTGATCCTTATGATTGTTTTGAGATATGATGATGGTGATATTAGTGTCATGCTAGTAAGTAATTGTGGATTGTAGAAATACTTATGTTTAAGTTTGTGATTCCGGTAGCATGCACGTATGGTGAACCGTTATGTGATGAAATCGGAGCATGATCTATTTATTGATTGTCTTCCTTATGAGTGGCGGTCGGGGACGAGCGATTGTCTTTTACTACCAATCTAGCCCCCTAGGAGCATGCGCGTAGTACTTCGTTTCAATAACTAATAGATTTTTGCAATAAGTATGTGAGTTCTTTATGACTATGCTGAGTACATGGATTATACACACTCTCACCCTTCCACCATTGCTAGCCTCTCTAGTGCCGCGCAACTTTCGCCGGTACCATACACCCACCATATACCTTCCTCAGTATAGCCACCATACCTACCTATTATGGCATTTCCATAGCCATTCTGAGATATTTTGCCATGCATGTTTCCACCATTCTGTTTATTATGGCACGTTCCATGATTATCATATTGCTTTGCATGATCATGTAGTTGACATTGTATTTGTGGCAAACCTACCTTTCATCATTTTTTATACATGTCGCTCCTAAGTCATTTCACATCCCGGTACACCGCCGGAGGCATCCATATAGTCATATTTTGTTCTATGTATCGAGTTGTAATTCTTGAGTTATAAGTAAATAAAAGTGTGATGATCTTCATTATTAGAGCATTATTCCATGTGAGGAAAGGACGATCGAGACTATGATTCCCCCACAAGTCGGGATGAGACTTCGGACAAAGAAAAAAGGGGCCAAAAAAAGATAGAAGGCCCAAAGAAACAAAAAAATGAGAGCAAAGAGAGAAGGGGCAACGCTACTATCCTTTTACCACACTTGTGCTTCAAAGTGGCACCGTGTTCTTCATGATAGAGAGTCTCCTCTGTTGTCACTTCCATATACTAGTGGGAATTTTTCATTATAGAACTTGGCTTGTATATTCCAATGATGGGCTTCCTCTGCCGTAGGTCTTCATGAGCAAGCGAGTTGGATGCACACCCACTTAGTTTCTTTTTGAGCTTTCATACGCTTATAGCGCTAGTGCATCCGTTGCATGCCAATCCCTACTCACTCACATTGATATCTATTGATCGGCATCTCCATAGCCCGTTGATATGCCTAGTTGATGTGAGACTATCTCCTTCTTTTTGTCTTCTCCACAACCACCATATTCTACTCCACCTATAGTGCTATGTCCATGGCTCACGCTGATGTATGGCATGAAAGTTGAATAAGTTTGAGAACATCAAAAGTACGAAACAATTGCTTGGCTTGTCATCGGGGTTGTGCATGATTTGATATTTTGTGTGATGCGGATGGAGCATAGCTAGACTATATGATTCTGTAGGGATAACTTTCTTTGGCCATGTTATTTTGAGAAGACATGATTGCTTCATTAGTATGCTTGAAGTATTATCGTTTTTATATCAATATTAAACATTTTTTTGAATCCTATGGATCTGAATATTCTTGCCACGATAGAGCAGATTACATTGATAATTTTTTAGGTAGCATTCCACATCAAAAATTCTGTTTTTACCATTTACCTACTCGAGGATGAGCAGGAATTAAGCTTCGGGATGCTTGATACGTCTCCAATGTATCTATAATTTTTGATTGTTCCATGCTATTGTATTATCTATCTTGGATGTTTTATATGCATTTATACGATATTTTATATTATTTTTGGAACTGACCTATTAACCTAGAGCCCAGTGCCAGTTTATGTTTTTCCTTGTTTTTGAGTTTCGCAGAAAAGGAATATCAAACGGAGTCCAAATGACCTGATAATTTATGGTGATTTTTTATGGACCAGAAGAAGCCCCTGAAGCAAAAGAGTTGGGCCAGAAGAGCCACGAGGCCTCCACAAGGGTTAAGGGCGCTCCCTTACCCCCCAGGGGCGCCCTTCGGTCTTGTGGGCTCCTCGTGGACCACCCTAACTTGTTCTCGACACCAAAAATTCCTATAAATATAGAAACCCCTAGAAATAAACCTAGATCTGGAGTTCCGCCACCGCAAGCCTCTGTAGCCACGAAAAACCAATTGGGATCCTGTTCCGGCACCCTGTCGAGGGGGAAACCATCACCGGTGGCCATCTTCATCATCCCGGCGCTCTCCATGATAAGGAGGGAGTAGTTCACCCACGGGGCTGAGGGTATGTACAAATAGTTATGTGTTTGATCTCTCTCTCTCTCTCTCGTGTTCTTGGTTTGGCACGATCTTGTTGTACCGCGAGCTTTGTTATTATAGTTGAATCATATGGTGTTTCTCTCCCTCTATCTTCTTGTGATGAATTGATTTTTGCTCTTTGAGGTTCCATTATGTTGGATTGCATATTGGATTGGAGAACACTTGATGTATGTCCACACTGGGATGTTCTATTGATTCACTTAATGTATGTTTTGGCACTCAACTTGCGGATACATGTGGTGACATTGGGTAATATATGCATAGGGGTTGAAGCATGTTTTCATCCTATGTTCTCCGATAGAAACTTTGGAGTGATTCTTTGTTGCATGTTGAGGGATTGTTAAGTGATCCAATTGTGTTATCATTGTTGAGAGAACTTGCACTAGTGAAAGTATGAACCCTAGGCCTTGTTTCGAAGCATTGCAATACCATTTTTGCTCACTTTTGTTACTAGTTACCTTGCTGTTTTTATATTTTTCATATTACAAAAACCTATATCTACCATCCATATTGCACTTGTATCACCATCTCTTCGCCGAACTAGTGCACATATATAATTTACCATTGTATTGGGTGTGTTGGGGACACAAGAGACTCTTTGTTATTTGGTTGCAGGGTTGTTTGTGAGAGACCATCTTCATACTACACCTCCCACGGATTGATAAACCTTAGGTCATCCACTTGAGGGAAATTTGCTACTATCCTACAAAACTCTGCACTTGGAGGCCCAACAATGTCTACAAGAAGAAAGGCTGCATAGTAGACATCAGTGGTGCGGCGGCCAGTTTACCTTGTCAGCTCCTTATTGCAGGGGGCTAGATCAAGGTACTCGGGCATGCAAAAGTTGATCTTTGGCCTTATCATGGCCTCAAGGAAACTGCGCCACTACTTCCAGGCCCACGTGATCATAGTTGTCACCCGATTTCCTTTGCAATGCATACTTAGGAACCCAGAGGCCACTAGCAGAATAGTGGAATGGGCTTTGGAGTATCAAGGTTTAATTTGGTTTGAAGTTTGAGGGCACATCACACTACACAAAAATACACTTTCGTGATGATACGTGTTTTTCACAGTAGGTCACGTATTTTGTCAGGCATGTACATCCATGACGATTTTATGACAGAATCAGGATAGTCATACCTGTGTTGTCGTAGAAGTGTTCCATGAAATTACCAAAATTATCATCATGGAAGTGTCCACTTCCACGATGATAAATCATGCGTCATAAAAGTGCTTTCGTCAAGGGTGACCGACATGTGGCACCCACCGTAACGGCTCACCGTTAAGCTATCGGTTTCTGGTTTGGATCCAATAACCCCTTAACAGCCTGGACCAATGGGCATTTTCCATGTATAAAATCATCATTGGCTGGAGGAAACACGGTTCTGCTCCTCGGTGGGCCAGATGTCGTCCTTCCATTGGAGGATACATGCCTATATTACGTCGACACGTCGCAGGGCCCAACAGAGGCCCATATAGGTTAAAAAGGCCGGGCTAGTCAAGGCCCGCAGTACTTACTCAGGTACTAGTGGGCCAGCCCAATAACGACCTGTTTAAACCTGGCCCATTTTACGGCCCGAAGCCAGACCTGGCCCATTAATTGTTCACCGAATATTTGGGCCCAACTACGGCCTAGTGACTTTCGGCCTGTTAGAGGCCCGATGTAGACATGGGCCCATTTCACCCCGATGTGTCTTTTGGCCTGGGAATGGCCCGTGCTGCCCATGGGCCATATACGGTCTGGCGCGACATCCGGCCCACTAACGGCCCGTGATAAAGGTAGCAACAGTTCAGCCCAACGTGATAAAGGTTTCTTCTGGGCCATAACAGGCCAGCAGAAATATTCAGCCTGTTAATGGCCCAAAGCTACATGGGCCAAACTAAGCATTGGTGCACAAAAGGCCCAACTAAAATTTGGGCCAAATATTGGCCGGAGTAAGTTGTGGGCCTGGCACAAAGTGTGAAGGCCCCAATGGCCATTCGGGCCCAAGAAAGTTGCAGGCTGGCCCAATTGTGGCCCGCTAAAAACCGTGCCCGTTTTGGTCGAATGTTTCGGCTTGGTCGACTACATCAGGTTTTTTCAGATAGCGAATGATGGCAGTAACTAGTCGGAATTAAGAACAAACCTACTCTAGACAATAAAGAAATTTCGGCATAGTAACTTAGAATAAACCCACACTATACAATAAAGGATTTATGGTATATTACATCCATTGGGCATCAAAGTTCGCCACCAGTGATCATGAAGAGCGCTGAAGAAGCAGATTAAAAAAACTGGGCACCATTGTGGCGTAACAAAATAATACTGTACCGAGACCACTTCCAGGACCATTCAAGAAATGTTAGCCTTGCGCAGGAACTACTGCGCAAGCTACTGAGCAAGGCTGTGAGACCGGCCTAGCATGTCGGTCATAGCTTCCAGGTGTAGCTATTTAGCAATGAGGTTCTCATTGGTGTTCTCCGCAATCTTTCTTAGATATAGGACTTCAAGTCGAAGTTGAGTTGCAGAATGCCTTTCTGCTAGAACTTGGGATTGAAGAAGTCCAATTGATTCAGACAGCGAATTTTGTGATCTTGTCTGACTACTAGTCTCAAGTAACTCGAACACTGCATCAAGACAAGACTTTGGGGTTGTCTCGCTCTCTTCAATATGTTTTGCCTTCTTTGCTACAATTAATATATGTTGGGTTTGTCTCACAGCCTTGAGCAGACTTTTGCATGCCATTAGGCATGTTACCCTGAAACAAGCAGAGAGATGACATGTTTTGCACATGTATACACAAAGATGATAACTGTGTTGTCAATTCCATCCAATTTCAAATTAGAAAATAAAGAGTAAGTTAAAAATATCAATAGCATAATTTGGAATTGTTCATAATGCGGGGAGCTTCACCACACTACTGGATTACCATGTCAACATAACAAGCATAGATGAAGGGCAAAGACAATCATTGTATCTATTTTGGTTAATGTGCATGGCATGTTGTTCATATCATCAACCACATCAGTAAGATAAAACATGAGATGACAAGGTGCAAACGTGGGCTGCTTCACCACATACTGGATTATAGATCCACAAAACAAGCATACATATAGGGAGTATTGAGTAATGTGCATGGTATGAATAAAGAATTGGGTTTTACAAGTAAAACTTGGAACTTACGGTTGTTGCGAACATGCATTTTGATAGAAACAACAAACTAAACAACAGTTAACGATAGGGAGTATGAGAAAATTAAACAGCAGTTGAGGATAAATGATTTAGAAGGATTGACTTACATTAGAAGTTAACACCGGATTTATAATGCCATTCTCCATGTCAAGGGAAGGATAACTCAAGAATTTCAGCACATAATATTCTTCATAAGCATTGCGTGTACTCTACATTTTGTAGAGAGTAATTATAGATATGATAATACTGGAAAGGATAGAGGATAATGAAGATGAGATGCAGATTGATGCTACATAATCAACTACCAATCCCTGGAAGTACAAGCGTTACAGGACAAAATGTACTGACAATAGCAATGGGCTACACTTCTGCACTGGCATTGTCCGTGTATTCAACTTTTTGGTAAGATTAAATATAGATATGATATTTTTTAGTAAATAGTGGGCGAGGGAGATAAGATGCAGAATGCTACACAATGAACCAATCCCTCTTCCCATAATACAAGAGTGTTTTGAACACTGGTGTACTATACAAAATGTTATATTATGGGACGGAGGGAGTAGCTGTTAATGTAAGTACAGTGATAGACGGTGTTCAGTCCTTACAAGAGCACTGCAGAGCTAAACCTCTTCTAAAGCATTGGGTTGATTCTAAATTTATGTAAGAGTCCATACGTACCTTATAATGTCCACCAAATGGACAATACCGAGGCTAATATGTGAGTGATGCTACATAATCAAACAGCTATGAAAGTAAGTATGGTCATACGGGGTAAGAGGTACTCACAAGAGCAATGTAGTGTGCAGTATAGTTGCGAGATTCTGAGGACATTGTAATTATTTTTCCATCTGTACGACAAAGGGGACCACCAGGATACGACCCTGGTCTGCCTGGTGCGCCTACGTTTGAGAATGCAAACGAATCTTCTTTCATTTGCAAACGAATTAGTATGTATTACAATGCCCATGTTTTCCTTGCAAATAATTAGTCATTTGAAACGAGATACTATAAATTAATTAATGAGGAGTTATTTCAAAAAAATTATATTTGAAATGGTATCCACGCTATCCACGTTAACGTGGATTAGAGTGTGTGTCACATAGTTAGTTATTTGAATTAGAGTGTGTGTCACATAGCGATCTCCAATTCTAACGTGGTTTTCACATTTCACGGTATCTGCACTACTTTTTTAATACAAATTCATATGTATATGATGAACACCATGGTAGTGAGAAAACTTTGGATGGATTCAAACATATGACCTACAAAATAGCACAACAATCGAGTCAATGTTAACTTTTCCAAACCTAGTATGGCACGAATTCGAAATAATTACCCATATGCATGGTCCTCAGTTCAAATCTTACAATGTAGACCGAATTGAAACATCAATATTAAGTCTCGTACTATCTACATTCAAATGTTGTTTTTAGCTCCCCCCTCGGCACATATGCTAAATAGTTCTTGTATCGGTTAATCTTCCTCTCCTATCCACCTTAGGAAGCTATCAGTTTCCGACACACGTTCATTCATTCTCGCCATGTTTTGATCTCTAACTCTCTCAACTACACAACCCCCTTTTTCCACTATGTTACCAAATGTACTTACCTCACACACCCGCCATTTCACCCGATGTCAAGCTCTTACTCTCTCCCTCCCACGCTCTCTCGCTAGATACATGCATTGCCTATCTAGCCCCCCAACCTCTCGTGCACACGCACGCACGTTGTCTATCCAGGTCACTCCCTCGAGACTGTCTCACTCTTTCTTCCGCACGACGGACCACACTCACTCAATCTCGCTCCCTTTATCTAAGTCTCAATTAACCTTGTTTTCTTTCACACACAAATGATATATATCCCTGTTCGGGCCTCGATCGACACACTCTATACTTTCTCGCACAGATTGTCTATCTAGGTCAGTCCATCCAAGCCGCCCCCACTCTCTCGACCAGATGGCGGGCCACGCTCGCTCAATCTCTCCTCTCTCTCTCTCTCTCTCTCTCTCTTTGTATGTCTCGATTGACCTCGCTCTTTCTCGGACGCAAATGATATATCTCCATGTTTGAGCCCAATTTGACATATTCATATTGTACTCTGTCACGCACATTGTCTATCTAGGTCACTCTCTCCAACCCGTCTCACTCTTTCGATCGCACGATGACCCAAACTCGCTCAATCTCTCTCCCTTTATATATGTAATCGATTGACCTTGCTTGCTCCCACGCACAAAATATATCTACATGTCTGTGACTGGATCATCTCTCAAGTTCTATCTTACAGCCCTCACCCTTCCCAAAAGCTTAATCAGACAATATCTCTCGAGAGCATATATATCTTTTCAATGAATGTCAGACCACACTCAGTTTGTCTCTCTATCTATATGGGTCTTGATCGACCTCGCTTTCTCACGCCGTATCTTCCACACATTGAAGCTACCTCTCCATCCTTCGCAAAGCTGGAGCTATTTACATTGAGAGGGGGACTCCAACCTTTGATTAATTTGTGTAAGCACTTATTCCAGTGGGTTTAGATTATATTTTCGTAGCATTCGGCCCACAACTACTCCAAACACCGTTGCAACCCTCGCACCTCCCCCAATTGATTTCCCTCTGGCTCGGTCATCGTTCTCTCGCACGTCCTTTCTCGCCTTCAACGTGGCACCAAACTACACATCCTACTCTGTTGTTGTCATTAATTATTACAAATAACCTACCAAACTACACATCGATAGTCCACCTATAATGGAACAAATTTTGATCCACAAATTAAAGTGCTACAAACTAGACACCGAGGGGGCGACCTGTCGTGAAACAAATTTGGACCCATATATACATTAAAAATTAAAAAGGACGAGGATGGAACATGCGACCAGGGCCTTCAAGCCGCATGTCAATAGGCAACATACGTAGAACAACAATGTTTGTTGTACCCCCTTTATTCATATAATGTTTTTATATTACCACAACCTATTTAGTGGATAACATGTAATATTATTTTTAGTACATTAGTGGGACCGGCCCTCATTAGCATGCACAATGCGCCTTCACTTACTGGTGTGTTCCATGTGTGCTATCTCTCTCTCCCCCCCTTCTACATTTAGACGCATGGGCAAACATGAAGAACTTGCGGGCGATGTTGCCATTGACCATATCTGGACGCGTTCACAAGTTACGACACTAGTTTCACGTACTAGTAGTAATAGTCAATGTGTAAGTGCAATGCACATTAATTTGGAAGTATATTAAGTGCATGCGGATATTAAGTAGGATATTATTTGCGTGTTATTATGTGATTAGCAGTATTTTTGGCATGAAATTAACTGCACGCTAGACGTGTTGAGCGCTCGACATTGAAGCAGTCTAGGTCGTTGGATGAGAAGGATTACATGTGGCTAGATGACGTTTTATATTTAATTTGATACGACTCTAGCAGAACATTCAATCGATCAAACCATAGATTTCATTCAGTCTGACTCTGAATTTACATTCATACGACGACCGGTCTAAAATAAACGGAAATGATAAACATTCGGATTTTAAGCATGGCAATCCGGACGGTTTTCATGGCAAATTTAGATTACGCGGCGGCGGCGGGGGCGTCTTGCGGTGGGAAGCGGCTCCTCTGTCATGCTCTGTGTGTCGTCGGGCCACTGACCGACGGTGACGGTGGCTTGTTGTGTCATTGTTGGCGTACTCCTGGACGTTGGCCCTAGCTTCAAGGAAGGCCACAATGTTCTAGACTTCGGTCTCTAGGAGCGAGTCAACTGGCAGGAGGAGGCGACTGGCGTTGGTGCGAGGAAGCGGTCGGCAGCGACCATCCGTGCCGCTGAGGGGGCACTAGCACCCGATCAGGGATAGGCGTTGGCAACGGTGCAGCGGAGACATTCGTGTGCACGGGCACCAGCACGGGCGGGCACATCAGTGCACGTGCAGGCGCATGCGCTGGCTGGTGCACAGGCACCGGCACGGGCGTGCGCATTAGTGCACGCTCAGGCGCATGCGCTGGCAGGTGCACGGGCGCGTGAAAGTCGGCGAGGACCTCGTGGAACCCCGTGGCATCAAGCTCGGTGACAATGTGCGGCTCCCAGCCCATCAATGCCACGGGAATGGGCACTGGCACAGTCGGGCGACGGGAGCCGGAACGAGAGCGAGGACAGGCGTGACGTCTTCCCGCAAGGCCGGTTCAAGCTCGTCCCAAAGCGCCTTATGTTCTTGAGACTCCGGCTGGGTGTCTTCTTCAGGAAACTGGAAGACTAAGGGCACACCATCGTGATGCGGCATGGCGTACGGTTTGGTCACGCTGGTTGGAGGTAGACGACATGAGAATCAGAGAGGAAGAGAGAAGATTGTAGCGATACCGGGTAGTGCGGGGTTAATTTTAAACTATGGTGCCAGCGACATTAAAAGTGGGAGTAGGTGGGACGAAGGTGGGCGGCGGAGCCTGGTCAAAGGGCTCTTCTCCCAGTGAGCCTACGCAGCGGTCTGCTCGCACACCTCCCGGTCAGCCGGCGCAGCAGTCTACTCGCACGCCTCCCGTCGACTCACACGCTTGCTCGGACGGCACCTGCCGATGAGAAGTAGGACTCGTGGTGGCACGTAAACACCCACGGTTTCAATAGTGAAAGTGTTCGCCTTAATGTGATAGGTCTTTGTTCCAAAATACCTTGGCACTTCATTTGTGCAACTTCTCGTAAGCAGCTTGTCTCAAGTTGAAGAAAAAAATTATGCATGTATATTTGTGCCATATCATGGGACCATGCTCAGTTTCATGAATTTCCGGTGACTTTTAGATTTTCTAAAATTTAAAATCCAGGATTCGAAACAATATCATAACCGACATCATGCAATAAATTTTCAAGCGATACATCTGTAACACCCACGATGCGGCTATATCTCCCACGTGTCGGAGCATGACTTAGAGGCATAACCGCATTGTAGGCATGTCACAAGAGGGGTAATCTTTACACATCCCATGTACTGAATAAGAAAGGGATAATGGGTTGGCTTACAATCGCCACTTCACACAATATATAAATATAGCATTACAACATCCAGATACAATCAAGGTCCGACTACGGAACCAAAATAAAAGAAGACTACCCCTAATGCAAAAGATCCCCGATTGCCCAAACTGGGCTCCACTACTGATCAACTGGAAGCAGAACAACATAACGAACACGATCTTCATCAAGTTCCTCCTTGAGCTCGGTTGCATCACCTGCACGGTATCATCGGCACCTGCAACTAGTTTTGGAAGTAATCTGTGAGTCATGGGGACTCAGCAATCTCACACCCTCGCGATCAAGAGTATTTAAGCTTATGGGTAGGGAAAGGTAGTGAGGTGGAGCTGCAGCAAGCACTAGCATATATGGTGGCTAACTTACACAAATGAGAGCGAGAAGAGAAGCAAAGCACGGTCGTGAACTAGAAGTGATCAAGAAGTGATCCTGAAACTACTTACGTTCAAGCATAACTCCAACACCGTGTTCACTTCCCGGACCCCACCGAGAAGAGACCATCACGACTACACACGCGGTTGATGCATTTTAATTAAGTTAAGTGTCAAGTTCTCTACAACCGGACATTAACAAATTCCCATCTTCCCATAACCGTGGGCACGGCTTTCGAAAGTTCATAACCCTGCAGGGGTGTCCCAACTTAGCCCATCACAAGCTCTCACGGTCAACGAAGGATATTCCTTCTCCCAGGAAGACCCGATCAGGCTCGGAATCCCGGTTACAAGACATTTCGACAATGGTAAAACAGGACCAGCAAAGCTGCCCGAATGTGCCGACAAATCCCGATAGGAGCTACACATATCTCGTTCTCAGGGTACACCATATGAGCAAGACGCCGGGTTGGCATAGACCCTGGTTGCCCAGGGGGCGCCGGACATCGCTCAGGTCGGACCAACACTTAGAGAAGCACTGGCCCGGGGGGCTTAAAATAAAGATAACACTTGAGTCTGCAGAACCCAAGGGAAGGTGATAGGTTGTTAGTGCAAATGTAAAACCAAGGTTGGGCCTTGCTAGAGGATTTTTGTTCAAGGCGAACTATCAAGGGGTTCCCATTATAACCCAACCGCATAAGGAACGCAAAATCAAGGAACATAACACTGGTATGACGGAAACTAGGGCGGCAAGAGTGGAACAAAACACCATGCATAAGGCCAAGCCTTCCAACCTTTACCAAGTATATAGATGCATTAATTAAATAAGAGATATTGTTATATCCCAACAATAACCATGTTCCAACATGGAACAAACTCCATCTTCACCTGCAACTAGCAACGCTATAAGAGGGGGCTGAGCAAAGCGGTAACATAGCCAAACAACGGTTTGCTAGGACAAGGTGGGTTAGAGGCTTGACATGGCAATATGGGAGGCATGATATAGCAACTGGTAGGTATCATGGCATAGAAAAAGAGCGAGCAAACTAGCAAGCAAAGATAGAAGTGATTTCGAGGGTACGATCATCTTGCCTGAGATCCTGCAAGGAAGAAGAACGAGTCCATGAAGAAGACAAACGGACGAAGTCGAACAGATCCCCACAACTCCGGAACAGAACCGAAGCTAACGAGGGAAACAACCCGAAAAGAAGCAAACAACATAGTAAACAACCATCACATAACATGGCATGATGCACAACCAAGTATGATGCATGTCCAGTTTAAATATGCATGGTATGGCAAAGTGCACAAACAACTCTACAAGTTAAGTGGAGCTCAATATGCAACGAGTTGCATATTAACGAAACACCACAACAAGTTATTTAGTTCGATCTTGTTTATGTACTCAACAATATTAAATGTTGTTAAACATGGCAAGAGAGTGAAACATAACAAAACTATACCATCTAACAATTTAAATGGGGCCAGATATAACAAACAACAAATCCGGTAAAACCCCATGTGCATTAGTAATTTAATGCAACACCAATTTAAACATTCTGGAAGTTGTTATCATGATGCGGATGACATGCAAGTTTTATGCAATATTTATGAAAATGTTGATAAGAGCATATTAAGAAGCATTTGTCATCGTGGCGGAAATGAAAAGGGGTGCCACGACAACGATAACGAAACGGTGCCACGGCAACGTCCCGGTTTCCGGTAACTCGATTGAGATGCCGGTGCAAAAGGAAAAGTGACGGGGTGTGTCATGCAAGGATGGTGGGGTGCTCCCGGATACCCGGTCCCAACGGGTTAGCGGCAAAAGAGGAGTACCGAGCAAGTGACAACTCGGACACGGTGTAGTCAATGGGTGCATCTCATACATCACACCACATGCATGCGTTCCACGGGTCATCGTCTCGGCGGTTATACCTTTCGGAGCGTGCATTATCGGAACGGATCAAGTTCGAAGCGGAGAATGGGAAGTAGACGTTCTCGGGACTTTCGTAGTGGAAGTAGTCGTTCTCTCATGCTCTAGGGTCGACGGTAGAGGTTCTCGCGATCTCGGCTATGGTAGTGGTACATGTTTATCGGTAGTCGAGCATGACGATCCGAAGAGGGTACTTGGCAACATGCACGTCGTCGGTAGTTGTACACAATCGTTGTCGGACTTGACGGGTTCGAGGTCTCCGGGTGTAGTGGTACTTGGCGTCCCATCGTGTAGTCGTTTGTCGTAGTCGGACTTGACAAAATGCACACCGGCTGTAGTCATACACGATTCGTAGATGTTCAGGTCTTCCGTAGGGGTACTCATTACATCTCCAGGTGTAGTGGTACTTGTCATAATCCGAGACGGTCTTGGCGATACAGCGACCGTAGAGGTACTTGGCGATGTTTCCCTGAAGCAACAAACGAAGCACCCGCAAACAAAACAACCAGTACCCTGGTGCTCTGTATGAGGGTCGATGCAATGGTGGCCGAACAGAAAAGGAAAACAAGGCGTCTCGGAGAAGCATGGAGGCGGCACCAGGGGATTGCGGCGAGGCTGGTAGGCGCGAGAAACAGCGGGTCGGCAAGGAACTCGGCGATGGGGACTGCCAAAACAGCTGCTGGTGGCGCTCGACGTCCCTGGCGAAGCGGCGGCCGTGGACTTGGCTGAAGAGGATGGCTCGGGCAGGAGCTACATCGGACGGTGAGGTCGCCGGTAGGAGACGCTGCGACGTGGCTGGTGGAAGACGGGTAGCAGCGGAGGTTGAAGGCTGGCCAAGGGCTCGCCGGAGCATCCCGTGCTCGCGGAGGCCGAGGCATGGTGCAGGGGAGCGACGGAGGCGTCACATCGGACGACGGCGATGCATAGGAGGTGGCCTTCGTTCGCATACGAACTCGAGGAAGGATGACACGCCGGGTAGCGCACGGACACAGAGGAGAGGGAAGGCGCGGCGGCACTGAAGAGAAGCGATGTGTGGAGGAAGGGAGAGGCCATGGATCGGGCAAAGGAGCTCCTCTCCCTCGGCTCTATGTGTGCGGGCGATAGGAAGATGAAGGGGATCGAGGGAGAGAAGAGCGAGGGGTCAGGGCGAAGGGTTTCCGGCGGCGCGAGGGGAAGCAATCGAGGGAGAGGTTATGGTCGGGGAGAGGGTTAGGTTTAGGTGCGGGCTATGAGGCCTCAAGGAGGTTGGGCCGGTCTGGCAGGCCTAAGCCCAAGAAGGCCTGTGGGTGTGGGCTCTCTCCCCCTTCCTTCTCTTATTATTTTCCTTATCAGAAAAACAAGGGAAGAAAAAGAAAGAAAGTGGGGGGGTTAGGGAAGGAAGTTGGACTCGCGGATAAATTTCCCGGACTCACAAAAATGAGTTTGACCCAAGAAAAATAGAAACGTCAAGATTGAAAGATATAAATTCAAACTCATTTGAATTTAATTCAAATGGGTTTGAATTGGGACTTGGTAAAAGGAAGGTCCAAAAATGTTCGGATTTTGGGAGGAGCCCCGGTAAAAGGGAAAAGAAAATATTGGGCAAGGTTTTGAGATCAACTCGAAGCAGAAAAGGCATGGGGTTATTTTTGCAAGTGTGTTGTGATAAATTCCAAATTAAAGGAATATTTAATATAGCTCCCTAAAATATTGGGAGGATGTGTTATATTGAGAAATCACCATGTGAGTTCCCTCGATTTAAATGGACCGAAGATCCATGCAATTTATTTAGTTGAGTTGCAAAAGATTTATGAGAAGATGGCATGATGACATGATGCAATGCAAAAATAAAAGGGCAGGCACAAATGAAACACACGGCGAAACCCGGAAACCCTGGAAGGCATCTGAAGCTCCGGTCTTGGGGCGTCACAACATCTTTCCTATTGTACTATTTCTTAAGAAAGGATTTGGTCAAACATTTTGCTTAGTTATACTTCAGACAAGTTATATATGCAGAGTAAAAGGATAATCCCTCCGTGCTAGTGCATTGCCTGATATATTAACTCAAGTACTAGGCATGAATAAACAGGCTCAATTCTGTGCTCATCCTGGTGTAGTACTCCTATTATTACTAGGCAATGGAGTTGACGGGTGACCTTGGGTAGCGGCGACAAAGGGAATAGAATGCTTGGCATGGTAGGTAACGTTTTCTAGTTACTAAGGCATCCCTCCATTGTTCATCAGTAGTCATTATGGACCGGGGACATGAGGGAATTTCCTAGGGCTGGAATTCTAGCCGCCAGATATTTCGACTCGAAACACGGAGGCTCGACTGGTTGGGGTTGGTTAACGTGTGTACCACGCATGCCACCAGAAGGACATGAGCCCTGTTTTTTTAGGATCAACACGAGCTAGGTTCTGGCTGGTACGCCGTTGGGTCCTACCATTCAAGAATACGGAAGAATGTTTTAAATTGCCGAACGAATCTATGTGTATTACAATGCCCGTATTTTCCTTGTAAATAGTAATCTCAACGTGGTAATCGATTTATGACAATTTCTTGAATTAGAGTGAGTTTGTGATATAGTGATCTCAACGTGGATTTCACATTTCATGGTATCCCTAGTAACTTTTTCATTGCAAATTCAAATTTAAAAGATGAACGGTATGGTGGTGAGAAAACTTTGTATGTATCAAGCATATGACCACACACACACACACGAACACAACAACAATCCAATAAGTATAGTGCATCTATTTTCCAAACCATGCATGTATGACACGAATTCAAAAATACTCCTTCTGTTCCTAAATATTTGTCTTTTAGAGATTTCAACAAGTGACTACATACGGAGCAAAATGAGTGAATCTACACTCTAAAATATGTCTATATACATCTGTATGTGGCAGTCCATTTGAAATCTCTATAAAGACTATTATTTAGGAACGAATGGAGTAAAATGTAAGACATGCATGGTCCTCAATTCAATATTTAAAATGAATAGGAAACTGAAACATGAATATTAAGTCTAGTAATACATACCCCCTCGGGTCCTTTTTACTCCGCGTATAAGAATTGTCTGAAGTCAAGCTTCATAAAGTTTGACCATATTTCTATGAAAAAATATTAATATCTACAATACAAGTCCCTTGGTCGCGGGTAATCCTAGGATGGCAGCCGCCACAGTTGATGCATTTTTCTTCCTACTGAATCTAGTGTGTTTCATTTGTAGTGCCCGAAGTGCGAGGACCCTATAGGTTTCTGAGCCCTTGGCGAGACACCACACTTGTTCCTTCTCATCCTAACACAGGATTTTAAAACATGCACAATATGTTCTTAGAATCCTCTTTTTTATCCAGAAGGGTGGGGTTTTTTGAACATGCTGTCGACTAATTTGGAAATTTGGATTGCTATATTTGGATAAAAGGTACTAGTACCATAGTCAACACTGACGTGAAGGAGGAAATTATTTCAAGATTTGGATAGGGAATACATTGTGTTCTTATATTACTTTTCCTGCAGTGCATTCCTTACTCTGCTAGAACACGTGTACTCAAGATGCTCGGCCTTTCCATAACTGAATAGACCAGTTTAATGGTGACAGTGAAGACAAGCCATGGATATAACTTCCGAGTTGGTTTCGTGAACCAAGAAGATAGCTACTTTTTTATGGCCGAACTTGGATAAAGTTTCTCAAGTGTTACAGACTGAAAGTTAGCGCACGAATGTTGATGGAAATAGCAGAACCTGGTCTCATCTTCACTGTGATCTTCCACCACGACGTCGTTCCAATTGTTCATCCATGTTAGTTTTGTATCTGGTTCTTGCTTGTTGCCTCGATTACTTCTTAATCCACCTATTTTGTCTAACTAATCACAATTTAACTTTAGAAGTAGCAACGAATCTCTCATGAAGATGCGACTTCTAACTAATATTTTCTTATAATTGGTGGCACATGTAGGTTTTTTCATAGTTAAGCAGGCTACTCGTTTGTTATTCTATAAGAACTCGGCTGTTATTGATGGCGCTGAAGTTGACTGGGACGATATCCACAAGTTCCTACACTTTATTGATCGTGTTGAGGTCCTTGTGGGGCGTTTCAATGGTGGAAGGCCACGTGGGATATGTGTGCCACTACTGCACTCGTTGAACGGGTCCAACTGTGTTGAGAAACATATGGTACGAGATGTTTTCTGTTATATTTGTTGTTCATAAACTCTTGCTTATACACAGTTTTACAGCTGTGATCTTCTTGAAATGGAAACTGCCTAGTTCTATTGTTCCTATAGAGATGCCTCACCATGGTTGGGCCAGACTTGCACTTGGTCACAACATGATGTTTATGTCGACCTACTGCATTCCCCTTGGAAGTGAAAATATACTTATTCATGGGTGGTCTCAAATAATGGAGGCCCGTCCATCTTGGACAGAAGATTATGTTCCTGCTTTTCCATGGCTCTAAAGCGAATATCCTGTTTATTGACCACATTGTGAGATGAAGCCGCTTTCAGAAGGTTGTGGATGCGCGGGGTGGTGCCTAGGCCTTGTCCTGGGGCTTGGCGGCCTCACCCTTGGTTAAATGTAGGCAAAGTAGCATTGTTCAATGCATGCTTTGTACGGTTGAACCTGTATAAGTACTCATACTACTTTCAGCTATGGTTGTTAAGGTTGTTAAGTACCCCTGCTGCTTTTATGGTCCGTTGTGTTTCTTCAGTCCTGTCTTCCTCCAGTCGCTAAAACCAAACCAGTGTCGGCGGGGCCGCCTGCTTCCACCTCCCACGGCTGGTTGCGCCTCAACGCAGGCATCACCACCCCACCGTCTCCTAAATCGTTAACACCGATGTCCGAGGCCTCGCAGCCATCCTCCGCATGCTTTGGTGCGGTCGCCGCGGCGTCGCCCTCTCGCGTTATCAACATGGTCAACAAACAAGAGGAATCGGCAGAGGACTACACATGGAGAGGATGATAGTAGGGCACCACCATGTCCATGGCCGGACGCAAGGAAGTTCCTCTTTTTTGTTATATAAACTCCATTGTGAGCGTATGGAAAAAGAAAATGCTTCCTCCT
Organism: Triticum urartu; assembly: GCF_056163025.1. Taxonomy (NCBI): domain Eukaryota; kingdom Viridiplantae; phylum Streptophyta; class Magnoliopsida; order Poales; family Poaceae; genus Triticum; species Triticum urartu. The sequence continues at coordinate 266,006,429 of NC_141876.1, forward strand.
AGTGGTTTCCTAACATCTGGGACCCACAACATTGTCAGCGTATATAGTCAATAGACAAGAGAACGGGATAAGATCGGCTGACACCTGGGACGTAGCTGCTCGAGCAGTATTTTCTTTTGTTATTGTTGAGACGGAGCAGGGTTTCAACTGGGCTATGGCCCGTCTACCTAGGCTTATATTTTATGTTCACCACATGACCATCCCAGCTATTTTTTCTTTGTGAAAATGAGCCCAGATTATGTTTTCTGAAGAATACCCAATCTAGGCCTACTTATTTTTCTACTCCCCAATGGGCTGCAACTCTTTCAAGACGCCTGCAAATATTGAAAATAATATGAAATGGGTTGTAAATATCAAAATAGATGACAAATTGGCAGTTACTTTATAATTTCTGAATTTTTTTCACATTTTTAGATTCCAATTTCAGTGGGCTTTAACCTAATTTAAATATATGTTCAAAGTACTTTAAATCTGGCTTGACATTTTGGTATTCAAAATAGTTTGGAACCCACAGAAATATGCAAAATTTTGTTTAAATTTTTAACCCTGGCCCTGGCCAACAAAAAAACACAGACTGCAATAAATTGCATAAGAAGTTGCAATGAGCTATATATAAATTATTAAAAAAAAGGAATGAGCTATTAAGTTGACGCATATGCAAGATTTTTTTTACTTATTATATACGTCAACAAACGATTCTAGCAGACGTAGTTGTTGGATGTCAATCCAACGGTCGTCGTGTTTCTTCAATCTTTGATCTTGCTCCAGCAGCCATATCCAGCGCCGGCGGGACCGCCTGCTCCCGCCTCCCGTGGTCGGCTGTGCTACAGCGCAGGCCTCACCGCCCAATCTACTCCCACCGCTGGCCAGGCCATCCCTCTACTCACCCACATCCCTCCATTGTTGTGGCTTTGCTGCCTCCGGGTCATTCCCTTCCTGGGTCTCTCTGTCGTCCATCACGCTGGTGTTCTCGACACGGTGTGGTCAACGTTGTCAACAAACGACAACATCGGAAGAGGGATGTACATGTAGAGTCTGACAGTTGGGACCCACATGGTCCATGGACGCACGCAAGCAAGTACCTCATTATTACGCCAAAAAGAATGAATACTCCCACTGACAGCTCGGACCCACCAGCTATATCTTCCCACGCAAGGAAGTGCCTCCTTATTACACACACAAAAAATGAATACTCCCCCTGCTAGTTGGGACCCACCATAGTGGGAGGCTGACTCGTGGGCCTACTAAGTCGACGTAGACGGAGGGCTTTGTCAACTGAGTCAACAAACGATTCTATCACCAATGACCGTTGGATTGTTAACATCCAACGGTCGTCCTGCTTCTTCAATCTCTGATTTTCCTGCTCTAGCCATCCAAACCACCACGTGCTCTTGCCTCCCGTGGCCCGCTGTGCTGCCGCGGAAGCCTCACCGCCCCCTAATACTCCCACCACTGGCCAGGCCCTGCGGCGATGGCAGCCTCACACTGCAGCCGAACCAGTGAACCCTCGTACTCCTCTCCGCGTGGGCATCCACTACCGTGTCTTCCCCGGCTCCGCGTGGTCCCCTTCCTAGGCCTCGCCGTCATCCACTGCCTTGGTTCTCTTGGCGTGGCTTGGTTAATGTCGTCAAGGAACGACTTCCATCGGAAGAGTACTGTATGTGGGGAGGCTGACATCTGGGTCCACAACCGCAGCAAGGAAGTGCCTCTTTATTACGCGCAAAATAATGATTCCTCCACCTGACAGCAGGGACCCACCAGATGGGCCACCGTATTTTGCAAAAATATGTTTCCCCCTGACTACTGGGACCCACCAGCTACATCTTCACATGCAAGGAAGTGCGTCATTATCCTCCCTGACAGCTGGGACCCACCCGGTCGAAGCGTACGTAGCGTTGTCTGTGTTCATACTGGTTGATAGGTCTGTCTGCCACGATGAACCGTGGCCGAGTAAGGAGCGGTAGCAGTATGTACAAGTACGTATAGCTAGGGTGCAAGAAAGTAAATACAGCCATGTACATACAGCCAGCGTGCAAGAAAGTAAATACGGCCACGTACGTACATACAGGCAGAGTCTCGAATGCCTACTCGCGCATACGTACGGCCAGTGCTCGTGTACATGGTTGGGTTCGAACGGAGAAACTGCGTCGTCATGTTCATCGGGAACCAACCGGCTTGGATGAAACAACCGATCGAAACGAGGCCTGGCGTACCGCAGAACGGAGGAAACGGCCTTGTGTTCGACCGGCCATGGTTGAAACGGGATCCTGTTCATCATGAGGAGTCTGGCGTACCGCAAAACGAACGAAACGGGCTTCTCTTGGATCTCCTACGGTCGAAACGGGGTCCTGTTGATCAGGAGGGGTGTGGCGTACCGTAAAAAGGACGAAACGGACTTGTGTTGGAGCGCTATGGTCAAAATGAGGGTCCTGTTCATCGGAAGGGGTGTGGCGTACCGCAAAACGGGACTCCATGGGATACTATTAATCACCACCGTCGACTACCTCCATGGGCTACTGTTCATCCACCGTCGACCTCCTCTAGCCTCCACCTGTGACTGTTCATCCACGGGCTCCTGTTCATCCAGCCTCCATCGCTCCTCCACAGGCTACTGTTCAACCAGCCCTCTCCACAGGGTCCTGTTCAACCACTCCTCCACAGGCTACTGTTCATCCTGCCCTCCACCGGCTACTGTTCAACCAGCCCTCCATGGGGTCCTGCTCATCCAGCCCTCCACGGGGTCCTGGTCATCCACCCCCAACCGGCTCGATCGGGGTCCTGTTCATCCAGCGGCAACGGCTTCTACTACCGCGGGGTTTTGTTCATCCACCCCCACCGGAAACTGTTCATCCAACCCCCCCCCCAATAATGCTCACTATTCATCAAGAGGCAGTATCGATTGGGTTCAATTAGCAGCAGTAGCGAAGGAATCACTCGCGTTCAGTTAACAACAAGGGATCGATCGGGGTTCAGTAACGTAGCTAGTGCAATCGCTCGTGTTCAGTTAGAGCCCAATGCCTCGCTCGGGTTCAGTAAGAGCGCAATGCCTCGCACACACGCGCGTACGTGTACGAGAGAAACACGCAAATGTCTGTGCATCGCTCGGCCCCGACCACCCACCGTAACCGCGAACTCCCCGATATTTTCCTCGCCCTCGCTTCTACCATGGTTTTTTCTGTCATGGACGGCCCAAAGAATGCGATGCAGCTGCGTCTTCGGCCCTCCAAGGACGAAAAGCCCATTTTATATCATGATTTTTTTCATAGAAGTAGGAGCCCACCACATCTATGATGATAACGGGTTTTGTCACAACTATCGTCATAGAAGTGTCATAAGCATGACAGAAAAAATTGTTTGGCCCAAATGTCACAGATGTGTCTTTTTTGTAGTGTCAACTATTTAGAGAAGAGCACTGACGGAGTTTATTGTGGAATGGACGCCCACCCCAGACGAAGAGGCACTAGAAACAACCATTCCCAGCAAGGAAACGCCCCAAGAGTGGATCATGTACTTTGATGGTGCCTTGTTGCTACAATGTGCGGGAGCTGGCGTGCTCCTCGTCGCACTCACTCGAGAACACCTCAGGTATTTGGTCCAGATGCATTTCCCCAGGGAGAAGGCCACCAACAACACTGTAGAGTATGAAGGACTCCTTGTCAGGCTCAGGATTGCAACAGAATTGGGGATCAAGAAGTTGATCATTCGAGGAGACTCATAGTTCGTGGTGACGCAAGTGAACAAGGATTATCAGAATCCATTGATGGAGGCATATGTGGAGGAAGTGAGAAAGCTGGAGGAGCACCTTGATGGATTGCAAACAGAGTATGTGCCGCATGCGGAAAATAGCGTTGTTGATCATTTGTCAAAGTGCGATGCGCAAAAGCTTCATGTGGAACTAGGGACTTTTGTTCTTCACCTGACTCAGCCCTCTGTATCCCTAGTGACAATGGCCAGAAAAAGGAGGAACCTGGACTCCGACAAACCTTTCCTCGTAGAGCTTGCCGAGGCCCCCGGTAGAGAGGTTGGCAAGAAAAACTCCACTTTTCTTGGTGAGAAGCACCCTCCCGCCGAACTACCAGTCCTTGCGGTTGAGGCATGTGCTCCCACGATCGAGGAGGTGCCATTGATCCTTGTTGTCGACCCTCAGGCTCCAACTTGGGCCAGACACATAGTCCATTACCTCTAGACAGGAGAACTTCCCGAAGAGCAAGAAGAAGCTGAAAGAGTAGCCTAGAGGGCCTGTGGCACCCTGGCTCAGAGTGACCGGTTTACCCTGCATTGCCACCCCATAGACCATGTCTTCTGGCAACACACAACATCTTGGTACAGAAAAACAACCGCTCTATTGATGCTAGAGGATCAGAGTTTATATTACAACAGATGACGAGGCCAAACAGCACGCACTGTGCGGCTGAACAATATGTACATTATTTAGTGAACATAAAGGGGCCTCAATCAGAACAACTACGCGGCAGTAGAACAATGTCGTAGCGGAAAGTCCATAACACAGGGGCACCGATGTGGACACGGTCTAGACTTGAGCAGCGCTCCTTTCCAATGTGACTTTCCTGAAATCTGGCATGACACGCCAGGTCAGTACATTGAATGTACTTGCAAGCTGACAACAAGCATAATCATAATGACAAACAATATCATGATAATTAACGAGTTATTAATGCAATAATGTTCCAACATGTTGTGATCATGCTCTTGTGATAAACGTCACTCGCGACTATGGCACCCCAGCTCAGAGCGACCGGTTTACCATGCATTGCCAGCCCAGAGACCATGTCTTCTGGTAACACACAACATCTTGGTACAGAATAGCAACCGCTTTATTGATGCTAGCGGAACAGAGTTACATTACAACAGCTGTCGAGGCCAAGCGGCACACTCGGTACGGCTGAACAATATGTACATTATTTAGTGAACATAAAGGGGCCTCGATCCGAACAACTATGTGGCAGTGGAATAACGTCGTGGCGGAAGCTCCATATCAGAGGGACACCGATGTGGACACGATCTAGACTCGAACAACGCTCCTCTACGACGATACTTTCTTGAAATCTAGCATGACATGCCAGGTCAGCACATTGAATGTACTTGCAAGCTCACAACAGGCATAATCATAATGACAAACAATATCATGATATTTAACCAATTATAAAAATGCAACATTATATCAACATGCTGTGATCATGCTCGAACGTCCCTCGAGACGGCTTACCAACCGTGATCATCTCTAGATCACAAACACACCACCAAAGTGGTCAGATCACGAACACACCACCAAAGTGGTCTTTCTCAAGAACAACTAGTGATCCTTACGGTGATCGCAACCATGACCATCATTTGGTCCAAATGCCTTGATGAGCCTTCTGCCATCCATCAAGAATGAAAAGTTCATACCTTAGTGTGCAATTTTTATTAAATGTTGACTCATGGTGGGACCTACTACGAGGTGTCCGTAACCGTGGACTCGGCTATTGATACATTACACACTCTGCAGAGGTAGCACACTGTACCCACACCACGGAACTCATGGCCTCGCACTCCCATTCGGGTGGACCAACGGCATCCCGTCAAAACCCCTCCATTGCCACAGCACTCTTCTGGCCACTCCGACCCAAATCCCCAACGGGCTGGTCCTGGGTGGCCCCGTGTCTACCAAAGACACCCTAACCACCGTCGTGGTCAAAACACTCCCACTCGGGGACACTCCCGCTCGGGGACTCGGTAACATAATTTCATCAACGAGCACACAAGATTATGTCTGCTTACCGGGCCAGGGCGAGCACGACATAACCTTCCGTAGATGGAGGCACCGAATCAAGGCCTTCCCACAAAGGCAAATGTGGTTGCACTGGAAAGAAACTCGATTCAGCGGCACCATGACCCAGTCAACGGTATGTTCAAGTTGAGTTATATTGAGGTTCAACTTTAAACTAAAAATGACCGGTGTCATAACATGCCATGAAATGCAAAACAACACATGCATCATATAGTGATAAAAATGACCGATGTCATCCTTATACCCACCAAGCATAACGTCAACAACTCAAATTACTCTACTTGCTCAAATACCACAATATTTTGCAACAAGTTTTATTGATTTCTTACGCAAGAAAGTAACTCCGATAAATTTCTCATATGCTTGTCAAAAAGATTTCACTATCAACAACTCTTACTTTCTTTATCACTAAGTTGGGTTCAAACATTCTATAAGACAAGTAATATGATTAAACAAGTATTGAATAGAACATTTTCTAACAAACTTTTGTCAATCTAAGAGGGCAAAAACATAACTTTAAATAATTGCTACATGCATAACAAAATTATTTCTATCGTAACCTCAAATAAATCTTATCTTGCTTTATCCACTAAACTAGTTTCACCCATTATGTAAATCAAGCATAACAACTAACCAATATTTAACAGAATATAAATAACACCATAATCATTTAAATGCATGGATTAATCATTTCATTCAAGTAAGAAAATCACAAATATTGAAATGGCACCATGAAAATGTTATTGTGGCTTGGCTTAGTGCAGATGAGGTTCACAAGCCTCCTGGTGATCCTCAAGACAAGCTTCACCTTCTGAAAATAGTTTTAAACACAAAAAGGAAATATCAAGAACACTTCTGAAAATCACCAGAAATTCTGGACATCTCAGAAAAATCTCATCTTTGGTGAGGTGCTAGATTTCTTATCAAGGAAAACAATGCAAAAAGAATCAATTCATTTGGACTTATGGTTGAAAAGTTATAATTGTTTGAAGTGTTCTGTAAATTCAAATGAATTTGAATAAAAGAAATAGACTGGGGGGTGACGTCGAAGGCGTAAAGCCCAGGGGCGCCACCACTCATACCGCTTCGCGCGCGTACTGAGTGGCTGACTAGCGGGCCCCGCTAGTCAGGTGGGGGAAGAGGGAGAAGGAAACAAAGAGGGCCGCGGCTTCGCCGGAGCTCACGCCGGCGACGAGGGCTCCATGGCCCAAACGAAAGGGTGGGATGGGAAGAGGGGGTTGAGGTGCACCTGGCCGTACCCGTAGCGTAGCTAGGAGCGGTCGGACTGCGTCGGAATCAACCACGCAAGCGGAGGCAGGACGTGGAGGTTGCCGGAGTTGAGGAAGACGGCGAGCAGAGGCCACTCCAAGGGCTCCAAGCGGGTGAGACGGCCTCACCGGAGAGAGGCGGAGGCCCTAGAGGGGTCGCCCTGGCCTGGGAGGGGCTGGAGTTACTGCGGCGACCAGAGGGGATCACCGGCGAGCTCGAGCTCGGGGATGGCGGCCCGAGGCCTGCCCAGCCGGGCTCTGGCTTCCTACTCGATCGTGGGGTGCGTGTGAGTGTTGTATGGTGCTCGAGGAGGCAGGGGAGGGCTCTATATATAGGCGAGCGGCGAGGGTGCTTCGGGCTCCGCCGGTGGGCACCTGTCCACGGTGCCCGGCGACGAGCGGCATCCGTGAGAGGGGGAGAATATGACGGAGGTCATGCGACCACTGTGGGCGGGCGGAGACGAGCACAGGATCAAGTGGATGGCGACGAGCACAGTGCGCTCCGCACTGTTGGGCTAGCCGGACCTTGCCCGTGCTTGCTGCAGCGAGCTCCGGCGTCGGCGAGCGCCAGGGAGGATTTAAGAACGTTGAGGCGATGATGGTGGAGAGGGTTGGCATGGTTGGGCAGGCAGGGAAGCAAGCACGCGAGCAACAGAGGCTCGGGCGCGTCATAGAGCGCGTTGACTGCATGCCCGCACGCCTGGACGAACGCGGTCACCACGTGAACTATGACATCTGGTCGATCTAAGCAAAAACTCAATGTCTGGCATGTTGTTCGTGGTAGTTTTGAGTGTTACCACGATTTGGTTTGGATGCAGGTGCAGTAGAGAAGTTTTCACACACCAAGTAAGTTTCTGGTCAGTAACTTGGTGATGTTACTGTGGTCAAATGGCTTGGACTTTGAAGCTGTGCTTTGGAAACTAGTGATAAGTTACTAAGGTAAAGATGCACAAGAAAGTTCAGGTCAAATGGAGCAAGTCAAATGGTAGTTGTTGTAGAAACCACCATTTCTGTCCAGAATAGAAAAGATTTTCAGTAGAAAAAAATATTCCAAAAAGTGATGAAATATTTTTGCTTGGGAAGGTGCACTAGGGTTCACAGAATATTTGTAAATTATCTCAGATTTTTCTGAGCCATAAAAATTGGGGTTGCTTTGAAGCAAACAGATCTGGCTTAGGGTTTTTGAAAAGAAAATGAATATTTTTCATTTAAGAAAAATATTCCAAAGATTATTTTTGGGTGGGTCAGAAGTGAAATGATGACTTAAGAGGGAAGTGAAGCACTTGGGTGAAAGCCAAGGATGCCCAAGTGTTTAAGTCCATATGAAAAGATTCAGAAACTCTAAGTTTCAAAAAATTTCAAATGAAAAATCAAGCAAATAAGAAAGGGCAAAACCCAGGTTGTCACAAACCTCCCCCACTTAGAATGAATCTCGTCCTCGAGATTCGGTTGCTTGGGAAAACCACTCTAGATACTGATCCCTAAGGAATTCTTCCTGCTCCCAAGTTGCTTCTGACTTTGTGTGATGCTCCCACTGAACCTTGTAAAATTTTATTTCTTTACTACGAGTGACCCTTTCCATCTGATCCAAAATTTTGAACGGTCTATCTTCATAAGTTAAATCTTTTGCCAATTCTATCTCAGCCGTTGTAGTTCTTTTCTCTGGAGGGGATATGCATCGTCTCAATTGCGAAACATGGAACAAGTTGTGTATGTCTGCCAATTCCGGGGGTAGTTCCAGTTGATACGCAACCATTCCCACTCGAGACATAATCGGGAATGGACCAATGAATCTGGGTGCCAGCTTTCCACGAGTCTGAAATCTCTTGACTCCTTTCATAGGATTGACTCAGAGGTATGTGTGTTCTCCGGGGTCAAAACTGACCTGCCAATGTTTGGCATCATAATAACTCTTTTGTCAAGATCTTGCCAATTGCAGTCTATCTCGGATTTTCCTAACTTGTTTCTCAGCTTCCAGCATGAGATTCGTTCCGAAGATACGTCTATCTCTAGTCTGAGACCAATTTAGAGGAGTGCGGCACTTATAGTCATACAGAGCTTCGTATGGTGACATCTTTAGACTGGTCTGGAAACTGTTGTTATAAGAGAACTCAGCATACGGCAAGCATTCTTCCCATTTAGCACCTTTGGCTAGCACACAGGCTCGCAACATATCTTCGAGTATTTGGTGTACCCGCTCTGTCTGTCCATCTGTCTGAGGGTGATAGGCAGTACTATATTTCAGTGATGTCCCCAAGGCTTGATGGAGACGGGACCAAAAAGCGGAGGTAAACAAAGAACCTCGGTCGGAAGTGATAGTTCGGGGTACTCCATGCAGATTGACAATCCTGGATACATACAGTTGTGCAAGTTCATTTGCTCTGTAGCTGGTGCTGATCAGAATGAAATGAGCAACCTTGGTTAGGTTGTCTATTATAACCGAGATTGCATCCTTGCCTCGCTGAATCCTAGGCAATCCTGTGATGAAATCCATGCAAACATCATCCCATTTCCACTATGAAACTAGCAGCGGTTGGAGAAGTCCGGCTGGCTTCTGATGATCTGCTTTCACCTTGTTGCATATGTCGCAACAAGCTACAAAATAGGCAATTTCTTTCTTCATTCCATCCCACCATAATATTTGTCTAAGGTCCTCATACATTTTCGTACCTCCGGGTGAATGGAATATGCGGATTCGTGGTCTTCTGACAGGATTTTCTTCTTCAAGTCCAGTTGATTTGGCACACAAATGCGTCCACGGAATCAGAGGGTACCGAATTCGTCCTTGGAGAAGTCAGAGGCCTGCTTTGCCATCTGGATCTTGGCACGTCTTTGTAGGTTGGTGTCAGTTGGTTGTGCCTTGCAGATCTCCATCTCAAGTGTGGGGGTAACTTCCAAAATATTAGCGAGGTCAGCCTCTATGATTACCAAGTTGAGCTGAGCGATCTCCTCTTGGAGTTTAGTGGGCAATGATTTTAACATGACATTTAAGCTGATGGGCTTTCGACTGAGTGCATCAGCAACGATGTTGTCCTTGCCTAGATGGTAATTTATTCCAAGGTCATAATCCTTGACCAACTCTAACCATCTTCGCTGACGGAGATTTAAATCTGGCTAAGTGAAAATGTACTTGAGGCTTTTGTGGTAGGTAAAAATTTGGCACCTTTTTCCAATGAGGTAGTGTCTCCAAATTTTTAATGCATGAACCACCGCAGCCAATTCCAAATCATGAGTAGGATAATTTCCCTCATGAGGTCGTAGCTGTCGCGATGCATATGCTACTACCTTGCTGTCTTGCATCAACACGCAACCAATACCTTGTCTGGCGGCATCGCAGTACACATCAAAGCTGCGATAAATGTCTGGAAGAGTCAATACAGGTGCGGTTGTCAGTCATATCTTCAGCTCATTAAAACTCTACTCACAGTCCTTTTTCCACTTAAACTTTGTATCCTTTTTGAGCAGCTCCGTCATGGGTTTAGCAATTTTGGAAAACCCTTCAATAAAACGACGATAGTATCCAGCTAATCCGAGGAAACTCCGGATCTATGTCACGGTCGTGGGCGGTACCCAATCGAGCACATCCTTTACTTTACTTGGGCCCACGGCTATACCTTTGGCGGATAGTACATGTCCGATAAACCCAACTTTCTTGAGCCAAAATTCGCACTTACTGAACTTGGCGTATAGCTGATGGTCGCGGAGCCGTTGTAGTACTGCTCGGAGGTGATCCTTGTGTTCTTCTTCACCCTTGGAGTAAAGGAGGATGTCATCGATGAAGACTACCAAAAATTTGTCGAGGAAGTCCATAAATACTTTGTTCATCATATGCATGAAGAAAGCAGGGGCATTGGTGAGACCAAAGGACATCACGGTATATTCGTAAAGACCGTACTGAGTAGTGAATGCGGTCTTAGGAATATCTTCCTTTTTAATCCTGGGCTGATGATATCCGGTCCCTAAATCGATTTTAGATAATACCTTAGCCCCACTGAGCTGATCAAATAGATCATCAATCCTTGGCAGTGGGTATTTATTTTTGATGGTGACCTCATTCAGCTGGCGGTAATCTATGCAAATACGGAGACTACCATCCTTTTTGCCCACAAAAATTGTAGGTGACCCCACGGTGAAGAGCTGGGACGAATATAACCTTTCTAGAGAAATTCATCAAGCTGTTTCTTTAGCTCCACAAATTCTGATGAGGGCATCCGGTAATACTTCTTGTATAACGGTGCGGTTCTGGGCACAAGATCTATGGCAAACTCGAGTTCCCAATCTGGTGGCATGCCTGGCAGTTCTTCTGCAAACACATCCGGGTACTCACTGACCACAGGAATAAATTCCAATTCAACCACAGTAGTGCACACTAATTCTGGCTTTGGTATATTCTTGCGAGCATAGAATTTTGTGAGCTGCCCATCCAGACTGGTCAAATTGACTTCTCGGGTTGCGCAGTTTATGCAAACTTGATATTTGGTCAACCAATTCATACCCAATATAATGTCCAACTTTTCAGACTCAAGGATTATCAGGATGTTGGAAAGCAGACCCAGTTGATATTGATCTCCAGATCATGGCAGACCAGATTGTTCTTGATTATGGATCCCGGGGTTTGTACCAGCATATTTTTGCCCAAAATTGTGCAAGGAAAATTGTTTTGGGTGGCAAAACTCCAAGAAATAAAAGAATGGGAAGCCCAGAGTCAAATAAAATTATGGCAGGTATGTAATTAACAGAAAACATACCAATGACGACTTCTAGCTTTTCTTGGGCTTCATCGGCGGAGTTATGATGCACGTGCCCGGTGAAGTTTTGCTAGTTTGGCTGCGACTCCATAAAATTGACTTGCGGCCGGCTTAGGGCATTTGTCTTGTTGTTCTTGGGGCACTACTTGGCATAATGTCCGTGATAACCGCAAATAAACAAGAATTATTGCATTGACGCTCCTCATGCATTGGATTGGTCACAATATTCTTGATTTGAGTGGTGGTCTTGTTAACATTTTGCTGCCAATTTGGCCTGTATTCCACCTGAGTCTGCTGCCAGGTACGAGCCTTTTGCACAGGTGGCCCATCCTTCCTTGGCTCAAACTTGCGCTTGTTGTCGTTAGTAGGCCTCTTATCATATATAAGCTTGTGCTCCCGTTTGGCAATGAACGCCTTGTCCACCAGAGTTTGGAAATCCGTGAAATCAAACATACTGAGATCACACTGAAGTTGCGGATTTAAACCTCCAAGAAATCTGTCAATCTTCCTTTTTTCGGTGGCCATGTCATACAGAGAGTAACTGGCCAAATGATTGAATTTTTGCAGATAATTAGCCACAGACTAATTTCCTTGGACGAGCGCAAGAAATTCACGCTGCTTGGCCTTCATAACTCCAGTAGGGATATGATATTTTCAGAGCTTATCCATAAATTTTTCCCAAGTGATTTCCTCATCAATCGGCAACATGGCCTTTGTATTTTCCCACCATATGGCAGCTGCGCCTTCAAGGTAATGAGTTACAAGGGAAGTTTATCATTTCCTTCAGTACAGGTAATCTCAAGCTTTTTCTCCATTGTGCGTAACCAATCGTCTGCATCCATTGGGTCAACAACCAGACTGAAACTGGGTGGATTGGTCCTCTAAAAGTCTGACAGCTTTGAGTGATGACCATTCTGATTTCCATTCCGTCCAACCATAGCTTGAACATTTCTCAACATTTCTTCAAACATACACAGAATTTGCTCGGTGGAGGGAGGATCATGCGGTGGGGGTGGTGGCCGAACGTACGGCTCGGGAGAATGTCCTGCCTGTCGTGCGGAACGACGAACAGAAGTTCCCTCACGAACGTTGCTACTGTTGCCTCCCCGCGTCATCCTATTGTGAATTTTTCCCAAGACAACACAATCGAGATGAGAAACACCCAAAAATAAAATTGGGGAAAAGCCAGTGACAAATCCCAGAAGAAAGCAGAAGAGCGAAAAATACGGCGAATAAAGTCTCAACATAATTATACATAGACTCATACATGAAAAGTAAACAACATGACTGGTTCACTACTCTCATACTGGCAACCAAACATCATGACTCGTATGACTACATCCATACATCATCCAGACAACTGCGAATACTCAAAGATACTACTGCTCTGTTGGTGCTGCGGCGTCCTCCCCTGAAGTGGTCTCGGATCCTGAACTGACGTGGTTAACAGAAACCTCCGGGTTAAAGGTAACATGACGGCGCTGCCTCGAGGGCTCTCCCTTAGGGGAAAGGGTAGGATGAAGCATCGGGGCTACAGGGGTAGCGAGAAGTGAGACCCACTCGGCAGGAGTACTGAGAGGGTTTGCGACCGAGACGCCCGTGCTACTCGGGGGAGTAACTGACGAAATAGGGGAGCTAGAACTGACTGGGACATAATGGGTAAATCCCAGTGAAGACGGAGTAGTGGCAGATCTAGAAGTGACCAAAGTAGTGGCTAAAGCAGTACGAGTACGAGTCAGCTCTCGAGACAGCTTGTGGATCATGAGATAGCTAGCAGTGATATAACGAGCAAATTGGCTAGCAACACTATCAGACTCCGGATCAATCATAGGGAAACGGACATGACTGTTGTCGTGCAGAGATGGGTAGTAGTAGAAACCTGGGTGGTTCTGCATTCGGACCTCATTGTAGCGAAGCTCGACAAGGACCTCGAATGCAGCAAACTGGACAGCCTGAGAAGCGGTGGATGCATAACCGCTCTGAGAAGTGCGAGTGTAAGAGCTGGAATCGGAACTAGTGCACAGAGTGACCACTGCGTGATACTCATGTACTGAATCAGCTAGATGCTCCCGGTACACACGATAGACTGGGTCATCTCCGAGAGGGTACAGCCGACGCCACATGTTGCGAAGGAGGTGCGATGAAATGTACGACATCAGCTGGAACTGGCACGGATACGGCACCGGAGCCATCTACACCCACAACCATTAGCAGGTTATTATAAAAATATATAAACCGAATACATGCAACTCAATAATCAGCATAAATTACTACCGACACTCAACTAAAACTCGTATCTAGCACGTCGTAGCCTAGCGTGGCCTACAGTCAGCGCGGCTCTGATACCAAGCGTTGTGGCACTCCGACTCAGAGCGACCGGTTTACCATGCATTGCCAGCCCAGAGACCATGTCTTCCAGCAACACACAACATCTTGGTACAGAATAACAACCTCTTTATTGATGCTAGCGGAACAGAGTTACATTACAACAGCTGTCGAGGCCAAGCGGCACACTCAGTGCGGCTGAACAATATGTACATTATTTAGTGAACATAAAGGGGCCTCGATCTGAACAACTATGTGGCAGCGGAATAACGTCGTGGTGGAAGCTCCATATCACAGGGAAACCGATGTGGACACGATCTAGACTCGAATGGCGCTCCCCTCCAATGATACTTTCCTGAAATCTGGCATGACACGCCAGGTCAGTACATTGAATGTAGTTGCAAGCTCACAACAGGCATAATCATAATGACAAACAATATCATGATATTTAACCAATTATGGAAATGCAACATTATATGTCAACATGCTATGATCATGCTTGAACGTCCCTCGGGACAGCCTACCAACCGTGATCATCTCTAGATCAAAAACACACCACCAAAGTGGTCAGATCACAAACACACCACCAAAGTGGTCTTTCTCAAGAACAACTCGTGATCCTTACGACGATCACAACCACGATGGCCCTTCTGCCACCATCAACAATGCAAAGTTCATAGCTTAGTGTGCAATTTTTATTAAATGTTGACTCATGGTGGGACCTACTATGAGGTGTCCGTAACCATGGACTCGGCAATCGATAGATTACACACTCTAAAGAGGTAGCACAGTGTACCCACACCACGGAACCCATGGCCTCGCACTCCCATTCGGGTGGACCAACGGCATCCCGTCAAAACCCCTGCATTGCCATAGCACTATCCCGGCCACTCCGACCCAAATCCCCAACGGGCTGGTCCTAGTTGGCCCCGTGTCTACCAAAGCCACCCCAACCACCGTCGTGGTCAAAACACTCCCACTCAGGGACACTCCCACTCGGGGACTCGGTACCATAATCTCATCAACGAGCACACAAGATTATGTCTGCTTACCGGACCAGGGCGAGCACAACATAACCTTCCCTATATGGAGGCACCGACGAGAGGCCGTGTCAATGGACCGAATCAAGGCCTTCCCACAAAGGCAAATGTGGTTGCATTGGAAAGAAACTCGATTCAGTGGCACCATGACCCAGTCAATGGTATATTCAAGTTGAGTTATATTGAGGTTTAACTTTAAACTAAAAATGACCGGTGTCATAACATGCCATGAAATGCAAAACAACACAAGCATCATATAGTGATAAAAATGACCGATGTCATCCTTATACACACCAAGCATAACGTCAACAACTCAAATTACTCTACTTGCTCAAATACTCACAACTTAACCAAAATATTTTGCAACAAGTTTTATTGATTTCTTACGCAAGAAAGTAACTCCGATAAATTTCTCATATGCTTGTCAAAAAGATTTCACTATCAACAACTCTTACTTTCTTTATCACTAAGTTGGGTTCAAACATTCTGTAATACAAGTAATATGATTAAACAAGTATTGAACAGAACATTTTCTAACAAATTTTTGTCAATCTAAGAGGGCAAAAACATAACTTTAAATAATGGCTACATGCATAACAAAATTATTTCTATCATAACCTCAAATAAATCTTATCTTGCTTTATCCACTAAACTAGTTTCACCCATTATGTAAATCAAGCATAACAACTAACCAATATTTAACAGAATATAAATAACTCCATAATCATTTAAATGCATGGATTAATCATTTCATTCAAGTAAGAAAATCACAAATATTGAAATGGCACCATGAAAATGTTGTTGTGGCTTGGCTTAGTGCAGATGAGGTTCACAAGCCTCCTGCTGATCCTCAAGACAAGTTTCACCTTCTGAAAATAGTTTTAAACACAAAAAGAAAATATCAAGAACACTTTTGAAAATCACCAGAAATTCTAGACAGCTCAGAAAAATCTCATCTTTGGTGAGCTGCTAGATTTCTTATCAAAGAACACAATGCAAAAAGAATCAATTCATTTGGACTTATGGTTGAAACATTATAACTGTTTGAAGTGTTCTGTAAATTCAAATGAATTTGAATAAAAGAAATAGACTGGGGGGTGACGTCGAAGGCGTAAAGCCCAGGGGCGCCACCACTCGTACCGCTTCGCGCGCGTACTGAGTGGCTGACTAGCGGGCCCCGCTAGTCAGGTGTGGGAAGAGGGAGAAGGGAACAGAGGGGGCCGCGGCTTCGCCGGAGCTCACGTCGGCGACGAGGGCTCCTTGGCCCAAACGAAAGGGAGGGATGGAAAGAGGGGGTTGAGGCGCACCTACCCGTATCCATAGCGTAGCTAGGGGCGCTCGGACGGCGTCGGAATCAACCTCGCAAGCGGAGGCAGAACGTGGAGGTCGTCGGAGCTGAGGAATACGGTGAGTAGAGGCCACTCCAGGGGATCCAAGCGGGTGAGACGGCTTCACCGGAGAGAGGCGGAGGCCCTAGAGGGGTCGCCCAGGCCTGGGAGGGGCTGGAGCTACTGCGGCGACCAGAGGGGATCGCTAGCGAGCTCGAGCTCGGGACCGGCGGCCCAGGCCTACCCGGCCGGGCTCCGGCTTCCTACTCGATCGTGGGGTGTGTGTGAATGTTGGATGGTGCTCGAGGAGGTTGGGGAGGGCTCTATATATAAGCGAACGGCTAGGGTGCTTCGGGCTCCACCGGTGGACACCTGTCCACGGTGCCCGGCGACGAGCGGCGTCAGTGAGAGGGGGAGAAGGCGACGGAGGTCACGCGGCCACTATGGGCGGGCGGATACGAGCACAGGATCAAGAGGATGTCGACGAGCACAGTGCGCTCCGCACTGTTGAGCTGGCCAGACCTTGCCCGTGCTCGCTGCGGCGAGCTCCGGTGTCGGCGAGCGCCAGGGTGGAGTTAAGAACGTTGAGACGATGATGGTGGCGAGGGTTGCCATGTTTGGGCAGGCGGGGAAGCGAGCACGTGAGCAACAGAGGCTCGGGCGCGTCGCAGAGCATGTCGGCTGCATGCCAGCACGCCCGGACGAACGCGGTCACCGCGTGAACTATGACATCAGGTCGATCTAAGCAAAAACTCAATGTCTGGCATGTTGTTCATGGTAGTTTTGAGTGTTACCATGATTTGGTTTGGATCCTGGTGCAGTAGATAAGTTTTCACACACCAAGTAAGTTTCTGGTCAGTAACTTGGTGATGTTACTGTGGTCAAATGGCTTGGAGTTTGAAGCTGTGCTTTGGAGGCTAGTGATAAGTTACTAAGGTAAAGATGCACAAGAAAGTTCATGTCAAATGGAGCAAGTAAAATGGTAGTTGCTGTAGAAACAGCCATTTCTGTCCAGAATAGAAAAGATTTTCTGTAGGAAAAACATTCCAAAAAGTGATGAAATATTTTTGCTCGGGAAGGTGCACTAGGGTTCACAGAATATTTGTGAATTATCTCAGATTTTTCTGAGCCATAAAAATTGGGGTTGCTTTGAAGCAAACAGATCTGGCTTAGGGTTTTTGAAAAGAAAATGAATATTTTTCATTTAAGAAAAATAATCCAAAGATTATTTTTGGGTGGGTCAGAAGTGAAATGATGATTTAGGAGGGAAGTGAAGCACTTGGGTGAAAAATCTCAGTCACTGAAATGGACACACAGGGCAACAAAACTAGTGCCTAAACTAAACTAACTAATTAGACTAACTAACTAAACTAGTCCCTAAACAAGGAGCCTAAACTAACTAATTAACTAACTAACTAATTAGACTAACTAATTAGACTAACTAACTAACTAACTAATTAGACTAACTAACTAAACTAGTGCCTAAACTAAACTAACTAATTAGACTAACTAACTAAATTAGAAGAAAATCTCAGTCACTGAAATGCAGCAGCAGTTAAGTAGGAGAGGAGAGCGGGATCGGTGAGCAGGAGGGCAGCCCGAAGGGAGGGGGAAGGGGGGCGAGGGAGGAGCTCACCGCAGTGGCGACGACGAGATGGGGAGCAGCGGTGGCGACGGCGAGCGGAGGAAGAAGAAGTGCTCGGGCCTCCTCTCCTAGTGGACGCGGGCCTACTCCACCTAGTGCTCCGGGGGATGGCAGTCGTGGCAGCAGGCCGTCGGCGGCGAGGACCGAGACGGTGAGGCAGGGCGCGGGGGTCGTCGGAGCGGGTATGGAGCGAGGGGGAAGTGGACCTGGCGAGGGAGGGATGAAGGGATCAGGCGAATTAGCTAGGGGGAAGATTACTAATGGCGCACCCCCTGGCAGTGCGCCATTAGTATGTTTTTTTGATAGCAATGGCGCACCCCCGAGCGTTGCGTCATAAGTAATCTTTTTTTAGATAGCAATGGCGCACCAGCCAGCGGTGCGCCATAAGTAAATTATTATTATTATTTTTTTATGTTGCATCTAATAATTTTTTAGAAAATAAATATGAATAGGAAACAGTAATGATTTTTTATAAAAACAGTAATAATTTTTTAAAGAATATCATCAAATTTTTTATTTGAAAATATTTATGAATATAAAAAAATATCATCAAATTTTTTATTATTTTTTGTTGCAGTCATTAAATTTGTTATTTGAAAATATCATCCAATTTGTTATTTGAAAATATAATCAAATTTGTTTTTTTTGGATTTTTAGTTGCATTCATTTGTGACGGTGGAGCGGGGGAGGATGCGGGAGGTCGTCGTCGGCGGTGGAGCGGGGGAGGGTGCGGGGTGTCGGCGACGGCGGCGGTGGAGCGGGGGAGGGTGCGGTGGGTCGGCGACGGCAGTGGAGCGGGGGAGGGTGCGGTGGGTCGTCGGTGGTGGTGGAGCGGGGGAGGCTGCGGTGGGTCGTCGGCTTGAGGTGCGCCATTATAGTAGTTTTGCAAAAAAAATAGTAGTGGCGCGCTGCGCTGGTGGTGCGCCATTACTAGTTAAACTAGTAATGGCGCACTCTTCCCTGGTGCGCCATTAGTATTTTTGGGAAAAAAAATTGTTACTAATGGCGCACCATGTGTCTGGTGCGCCATTAGTGCCTACCACACTAATGGCGCACCAACTCATGGTGCGCCATTACTATATAGTAGTGGCGCACCACATGTCTGGTGCGCCATTAGTGGCCATATCATCTATAGCCCTTTTCCTAGTAGTGTCTTGGCAAAGTTTTTACGATGATGAGCCACTTGGGAGAGGAAATGAAGATGATTTCCCAGGTGACAAGGCCACAGAACCACTCCAAAAAGAAAAACAGAGCAAAAACCAATAAATCAAAAATAAAAAGAAAAGGGACAAAATCCAGGATGTTACAACTCTTACCCCCTTAAAGAAATCTTGTCCTCGAGATTTAGTTGCTCAGGGAACAAGTATGTCTTGAGGAAACCATTTCCAACTCGGGTATCCTTTTTCCCTTATTTATTGTTCCCCTAAGAATTTTATGTGATTTGATCATCTTTGCTCTGGGTGGTTTGCTTCACCTTTCCCTAAATCCTGACGGGTTTTTGCTCATATACCAATTTATTATTACTGACGTTGATTCCCCATACCAGTGGTGGTATCCAATGGATCTGAGCGTAAATTTTCCTTCGGTCATGAACACCTTAATACTTCTGTCATGGGGTTCCTTCAAATAAATGCAGGCCTTCCGGTTTCAATAAATGCTGAGAATTAATCAGGGCCATCTTCTGACGGGATCTGACTGCTCATAGGTGGTACTGATTTTGATTTATTTCATTGGCTCGAGCGTGAAATATGTACCAAAGATCTGACTGCCTTTTGTAAGGAGCAATATAACAGTGTATGGAGTTATAACTGTGTCATACCTCAAATATTTATATCTTGAGACTGGCCCGACAGGGGTGTAACGCCCCAGGTGCAACTTTCCCAATTTGTACTCCAACTCTTGCCGTTTCCGGCATTAAGTTATATTTATTTCCTCGGGTTCGGGTTTTGTCTCCGTGTGTTGTTTTCGTTTTCATGCATCTCATATCATGTCATCATGTGCATTGCATTTGCATACGTGTTCATCTCATGCATTCGAGCATTTTCCCCGTTGTCCGTTTTGCATTCCGGCGCTTCGTTCTCCTCCGGTGGTCATTTCTAGCTTTCTTTCGTGTGTGGGGATTAAACATTTCCGGATTGGACCGAGACTTGTCATGCGGCCTTGGGTTACTACCGGTAGACCGCCTGTCAAGTTTCGTATCATTTGGACTTCGTTTGATACTCCAAAGGTTAACCGAGGGACCGAAAAGGCCTCATGTGTGTTGCAGCCCAACACCCCTCAAATTTGACCCAAAACCCACCAAACTCTGCTCCATGTCCTAGAGCGTTCGATCACGATCGCGTGGTGGAAAACCGCACCTCATTTGGAGTCTCCTAGCTCCCTCTATGCCTATATATACCCCCTCCATTTTCGGATCTCGTCTTGACCCTCTCGGAACCCTAAAAATCAGATTCGCCGCGCACCGGACGTGTCCGGCCGCGCCGGACGTTGTCTGCCGCCGCCCGCGTCCTCTCCCGCGCTGCCAAGTGGCAACCGCCGCCGCCGCCGCCTCGGAGGCCCGCCGGCCCGTTCCTGGCCCCCGCGGCCCAACTCCTCCCCGCCGCCTCGCGCCACTCGACCGCCGCCCGCGCCCGCCGTCCGCCACCGCGCCCGCCCGCTCCGGCCAGCCGCTCCGCCCACCGTCCGTCGCCTCCGCCGGGCAGCGCGCCGCCCCGGGCCGGCCAGCCCCGCCGCCTCGTCGCCCCGGCCGCCGCAAGCCCCCGCCGGCGACCGGCCTCGCCTCGTCCCCACCGGCCCCGGCCTCTCCCCTCCATCTCCGGCCACCACGCCCTCGCCAGAGTTCTCAAAGTCCGCGCCGGTGAACAGTGTCGTGAACAGTGCACGTCGCCAGATCCAGATCCAAAAAACCCTAGGGGTTGACTTTTTCCCTCTCCCCCTTAATTTTTTATGCCTACTTTGACCGCCCGTAACTTTGCATCCGTAGCTCCGATTTGTGCATATTATATATCAAAATGTTCGTCCCGAAGAGTACATCGTTTCATTCCATTGCATCATTTTCATTTGAGTTCATCTTGATGCCCAAAATGCTGTTAGAAGGAGGCTTCGTGAGTTAATTGTCAGATCTGCTAGTTCATCTTAGAATTTTGTCATTTTTGCCATGATTATTGTGTGCATGCTATGCCTGTGAGTCCTTCATATGTTTTGTTAAGCATTTTGTCTTCTTTCCAGAGGTGAAACCCATGCATTTTTAGGATGTGTGTGGTGACTTGTGCAAGCTTGCAAAGTGAGGCACCCGGTAAATCTGTTTTCAGGGACTTAGTTGTTTTCACCAAGTCTGGGAGATTTTAGTTCATGATGCCATATGTTCAGCTTGTTTCCTAGTGATCCGTGCCTCTTTTGAGGATGATCAGTAAAAGAGTTTGGTTAATAATGTTATTCTCTATCCATCCATGTCTTTTTTTGCAATTATGGAGCAACATAGCTTGAGTCAATCGAGCTCTACTTTTGCTTCGTGGTGAATCTGGGCAGATCGTCAACTTGTTTGCGATTTTGCCGGCGTTGTTGTAGTTGATCCGTGCATGCTATACCATTGTTCTTGCCATTTCTAGCTTGTATTTTGTGCCTTATTAATGGATGTATGCTTTACTTGCTGTGACTTGCACCATGGTGAGTGCATCGAGATCGTTTACATGCCTTCGTGAGTTCTATTTCAGCATGTCTCAGTTTTCACAAAGTCTGAAAACTGATTCTGTTTTAGCTATGTTCGTGTGCCCGTTAATATATTTTGTGAACCCTTTTGGCCCCAGGTCACTTTGGGTCTTTTGTTAATCTTGTTGAGTATCTCCATGCCATGTTATTACTTGTCATGTTCAGGTCATTTATCATGTTGTTTTGCTGCTCCGAAGAGGGCTTCGTGATCTGAAATTTCAGACTAGTGTTAATTTCACTAAGTCTGGAATCTGTTATGCATTTGCGTTTTTGCCATGCTTGTTTGAACCTTCTAATGTAGGAATTGGCCGTGGCTCAGTGCTAGTCTTTTGTTAAGCATCGTGTGGGCATCCCTGCCATATATTTTGTTGTCATTTTTGGTGGCTGTAGCATGTTCATTTTGTTGCATTTAGATGCCTACTTGCTGTAAATCGGAGACCGGTGTCATATCTTAAAACGCTTGCCATTTCCAAACCGTAACTCCGATTCCAATGATCTTTATATCGTTTTCAAGCGATTTCATCCCCTCTATCCAGTGGCACCCTTGGAATTCCAAGTTGAGGTCAGGTTCATGCATTTCCTATCATATCTTGCATTTTGCATCCCGCATCGCATCCCGCATAGCGTATCATCATTTCATCATATTGCTTGGTCTTGCACGTGGTTGATTGTATCCTTGTTGCTTGTTTGTCTTGTTTGGCTAGAGCCGGGAGACGAGTTCGCTACCGAGGAGCCCGTTGAGTTTGCTTGTGAGGATCTAGTCAACTCTGACAACTGTGCAGGCAAGATGATCATACCCTCGAAATCCCTACTATCTTTGCTATGCTAGTTTGCTCACTCTTGCTATGCCAATGCTACGATGCCTACCTTTTGCTTGTCAGCCTCCTAATTGCCATGTCAACCTCTAACCCACCTTGTCCTAGCAAACCGTTGATTGGCTATGTTACCGCTTTGCTCAGCCCCTCTTATAGCGTTGCTAGTTGCAGGTGAAGTTTGGAGGCCGTTCCTTGTTGGAACATCATTTATTTTTCTTGTTGGGGATATCATTATATTGCTATGTTATCTTAATGCATCTATATACTTGGTGAAGGGTGGAAGGCTCGGCCTCTCGCCTAGTGTTTTGTTCCACTCTTACCGCCCTAGTTTCCGTCATATCGGTGTTATGTTCCCGGATTTTGCGTTCCTTACGTGGTTGGGTTATAATGGGAACCCCTTGATATTTCTCCTTGATTAAAGCTTTTCCAGCAATGCCCAACCTTGGTTTTACCATTTGCCACCTAGCCTTTTCTTTCCCTTGGGTTCTGCAGACTCAAGGGTCATCTTATTTTAACCCCCCCGGGCCAGTGCTCCTCTGAGTGTTGGTCCCACTGAGCGATGTCTGAGGCTACCAGGGGCAACTCTGGGCTGGCTTACCCGACGTCTAGCTCATCTGAGTGTGCCCTGAGAAAGAGATATGTGCAGCTCCTATCGGGATTTGTCGGCACATTCGGGCGGTGTTGCTGGTCTTGTTTTAACCTGTCGAATTGTCTTGTTGTACCGAGTTGCCGAGTCTGATCGGTGTGTCTCGGGTGGAGGTCTATTCCTTCGTTGACCGTGAGAGCTTGTCATGGGCAAAGTTGGGACTCCCCTGCAGGGATTGAACTTTCGAAAGCCGTGCCCGCGGTTATGGGCAGATGGGAATTTGTTAATGTCCGGTTGTAGATAACTTAAACCTTAATTAATTAAAATGAATCAACTGTGTGTGTTACCGTGATGGCCTCTTCTCGGCGGAGTCCGAGAAGTGGACACGGTGTTGGAGTAATGCTTGCGCAGGTTGCTCTTCTAGATTCTCGATCGCGCTTTGCCTCCTCTTCTCGCTCTCTTTTGCGTATAAGATAGCCACCATATATGCTAGTCGCTTGCTGCAGCTCCACATATATTTGTCTCATCCATTCCTATAAGCTTAAATAGTTTTGATCACGAGGGTGCGAGATTGCTGAGTCCCTGTGTCTCACAAATACTATAATTCCAGATGCAGGACCAGGTGATTTCACTCCAGGTGACGAGTACGAGCTCAAGTGGGAGTTCGACGAGGACTCTCAGCGTTATTATGTTTCCTTTCCCGATGATCAGTAGTGGTGCCTAGTTGGGGTTTGATTCAGGGCCTTGTCGCATGTTGGGTTCTTTTCTATTTTGGCGCCATAGTCGGGCCATGAGTGATTGTTTGATGGATGTTATTTCTGTACTCTGATGTGACGTGGCGAGTGTAAGCCAACTATGTATCTCCCCCTTTTATTACTTATTACATGGGATGTTGTAATGGTTGCCTGACTTGCGACATTGCTTTCAATGCGGTTATGTCTCTAAGTCCTCCCTCGACACGTGGGAGCTATAGCCGCATCGAGGGCGTTACAAGTTGGTAATCAGAGCCTTCCCCGACCTTAGGAGCCCCATTGCTTGATCGTCTTAGCAGCCGAGTTGTGTCTAGAAAAATGTTTTGAGTCCTTAGGAATTATATATCGGAGAGTTTAGGAATTCTTTTTACTTCCCAGTCTCCTCATCGCTCTGGTAAGGCATCCTGACGTAGAGTTTTGACTCTTCTCTTCTCAAATTTCACTAAAAAAAATTTAGGATCACGCGAGTATCTTGGATTTGTTCCGATGGCTTATGATGAGAACACTGTCTTGGTGCCTCCTGTCAGGGGTTTAGTGGAAGTGTCCCGGGGAGTTGAGCTCTGAGGTGTTGTCATCATAATTTTATCGTTGCAATTCTGGAATACTTGAGATATGTTCGCCGACATCGAAAATCTCTTTTATGCAGTTCGTTGGTGAGATAACCTCGACGCCACCCAGTACTGGGGCGGGAGTTCAAGAGTATCGCCATAACTTGTATAACGGATGCTTTTCGAAGGTTGAGGTAGATGGTTTCCGAAGTTTTCTTGGTTATGTGTGAAGGATGGATACAGCTGGATGTAGGATTTGCTAGTTTGGGTGAGATATTATGCTTCCCCTGTATCCCCAACACCTGATTGCATAACCGGAAAGGTTCAGGAGTTTCATAGGTGGAAATTCTAGTAGCTCTAGTTCTTCTTCCACGGATATTGGTTTGAGATTGGGATTTCTTACCGATTATTCGTTCTTGATCCGTACCTTGTTGATTTGTTTCTCTACCTTAATTCTACGTGGCTTCTCAATTTATGGATATGTGACCATTTGAAGAGGAATGCATTCGTTCCTTTTGTTCGGATGTGAAGATTATATGTTGCAATTTTTCATTCCGTTGGATTCAGCTTCAATATTTGTCTGTCTATGTGCTAATGGTGGTCAACCTCTTCAGGATGGCTCCCGCTAAGAGCACCAGTCAGAACCAGAATCAAGATCCACCACCGCCTCCACCTCCTTCAGAGGCATGGCAAGCTGTGATGGCCGCAACCAATGCAAACACTCAGCTGATCATGCAAATTCTTCAAGAGCGCAATCAAGGCAGTCAAGGGAATCAAGGCAGCAACCAGAGTCACTTTGCTACACTCAACCAGTTCCTTGCTAACAGGCCAAAGACTTTCAGTAATTGTGTTGAGGCAACCGATGCTGACGATTGGCTTGTGGATCTGTGTAAACATTTCGAGTGCAGTAACGTCAGGCCTGAGGACTTTGTGAAGTTCGCTTCCTTCCAACTCAAAGATCAAGCTGCAGAATGGTTCCAGCAGTACAAGGACTCCAGAGGTGGACGTGTTATCACTTGGGATGATTTCCGTCGAGATTTCCGAGCTCATCACATTCCGCAGAGCGTGGTTGAAAGCAAGCGTGAGGAATTCCGCAATCTGAAGCAAGGTTCTTTGTCTGTCTATGACTACAACAAATTGTTCCAGAAGCTTACCCGCTTTGCCAAGCAGGACGTGCCTGATGAGAAGAGCATGATATATCAGTTCAGGGGTGGTCTCAGAGAAGATATTCAGCTCACTCTTGTTCTCTTTGAGCCCTTGAGGTACGATGAGTTTTACAACATGGCACTGAAGCAAGGGGCTGCTCAGTTGAGGTGTGATGCTTCCAGGAAGCGAGTCAGAGATGTTACTCCTTCTTCCTCTACTCAAGTGGACAAGCAGCAGAAGTTTTGGCTTCCTCCTCCTCCGTTCCGTCAGCCGTATCAGCAGAAGAGCAAAGGTGGCAGTGGTTCTTCCCACCCACCCAACCCTGGCTTTCAGAACAAGGCTTCGTCTCAAGCTCCAAGATCGAGTGCTCCGTATCACCGTCCGCTTTCAGAGGTCACGTGCAACAAGTGCCAACAGAAGGGTCACTATGCCAACAAGTGTTTCAACCAGAGGCGTCTTCCTCCTCCTCCTCCTGTCAGATCGGCAAGTACAGCTGTGGTCAAGAATAACCCCAAGTCCGCCAAGGTCAATTTGATGAATGCAGCTCAGGCAGAGGACTCGTCAGATGTGATCATGGGTAACCTTCCTGTTAATGATATTCTTGCAAAAGTTCTTTTTGACACGGGTGCATCGCATTGTTTCATCTCGACGCCAATTGTTTCTAAGCATGAGTTGCCTTTGCAAGATTTGCCTAGACAGTTATCTGTGGTTTCTCCAGGTAAATTTATGAATGCAAGCGCGTTTTCCCCAGATGTTTCTATCACATTGGGGGATTACAAATTTCTCTCTTCTCCGGTGGTTCTTGGCAACTCAGATATTGATCTTATTCTCGGAATGGATTGGCTTTCTAAGCACAAGGCACATCTTGATTGTGCAGCCAGGCAGATTCAATTGACTCATTCGTCTGAGGATGTAATTGTCTTTGCCGCTCGGGATAATACTATCCGTCTGTTTTCTCTCAATGAGAAGGGTGAATTGGATGCTATCACTCAAATTCCAGTTGTTTGCGAATATCAAGACGTCTTTCCAGAAGAGCTCCCAGGAATGCCTCCGCACCGGCCAGTTGAATTCGTTATTGAACTTGAGCCTGGCACGGAACCTGTGTGTAAACGTCCTTACAAGCTCGGACCTGAAGAGTTGAAGGAGCTGAAGAAGCAACTCGATGAGCAAGAAAGAATGGGTCTCATCCGGCCTAGTACTTCTCCGTGGGGTTGTGGTGTTCTTTTTGTGAAGAAGAAGGATGGAACGGACCGACTTTGTGTTGATTACCGTCCAGTGAACAAGAAGACCATCAAGAACAAATACCCACTTCCCAACATCAATGAGCTGTTCGAACAACTCAAAGGTGCTCAAGTATTCTCCAAGCTTGATCTCCGTATGGGTTATCACCAGATTCGCATTCGTGAAGAAGATATTCCCAAGACAGCATTCAGAACAAGCTTTGGTTCATATGAATACACTGTCATGTCTTTTGGCCTCGCCAACGCTCCTCCGACGTTCTCTCGCATGATGAACTTCATCTTCAACGCCTACACCAATGACTTCGTTTTGGTCTATCTCAATGACATTCTGGTTTTCTCGAAGAACAAGGAAGATCATGCCAAGCATTTGCGTTTGGTTCTCGATAAGCTCAGGGAACATCAGTTCTACGCCAAGTTCTCCAAGTGTGAATTTTGGCTCGATGAGGTTCTTTATCTTGGTCATATCATATCTGCCAAGGGCATTTCCGTGAATCCCGAGAAGGTATCCACAATTGTGAATTGGGAACCTCCTCAGAATGTGAAGCAACTCCGCAGTTTTCTCGGTCTCGCAAGCTATTGTCGAAGATTCGTTGAAAACTTTTCCAAGATCGCGAAGCCTCTCCCAAATCTTCTTCAGAAGCACGTCAAGTATGTTTGGTCTCCGGAGTGTGATATTGCTTTCAACACTTCGAAAGAGAAGTTGATCACTGCTCCAGTTCTTACTCCGCCTGATGAATCCAAGCCGTACGAGGTCTTTTGTGATGCCTCTCTCCAAGGTCTTGGCGCAGTATTGATGCAAGAGAAGAAAGTTGTTGCTTATACATCTCGCCAGTTGAAGCCTAATGAGAAGAACTACCCCACTCATGATCTCGAGTTGGCGGCAGTTGTGCATGCTCTTTTGACTTGGAGACATCTTCCATTGGGAAGAAAAGTGGACATTTTCACCGATCACAAGAGTCTCAAGTACATCTTCACTCAGCCTAATCTCAACCTAAGGCAAACTCGATGGGTCGAAATGATTCAAGAGTATAATCCGAGTATTGAGTATACTCCAGGCAAAGCCAATGTGATTGCTGACGCTTTGAGCAGAAAGGCCTATTGCAACAGTCTGATTCTCAAGCCTTATCAACCCGAGCTTTGTGAAGCTTTCCGCAAACTTAATCTGCAAGTTGTTCCTCAAGGTTTCCTCGCCAACCTTCAAGTCTCTCCTACCCTAGAAGACCAGATTCGCCAAGCCCGGCTTCTTGATGCTATGGTGAAAAAGGTGAAGATTGGGATTGCCAAGAGCCAGTCCAAGTACAAGTGCTACCGCCTTGATGACAAGGACACTCTCTTCTTCGAGGATCGAATTGTTGTGCCCAAAGGTGAACTTCGTAAAGTGATCATGAACAAGGCTCACAATTCTCTCCTCTCCATCCACCCTGGGAGCACGAAGATGTATCAGGACCTCAAGCAAGCTTATTGGTGGACTCGAATGAAGCGCGAGATCGCTCAATTCGTGAATGAATGTGATGTCTGCAGAAGAGTGAAGGCAGAACACCAAAGGCCAGCAGGTCTCCTCCAACCTCTTGCCATTCCAGAATGGAAGTTTGACCACATTGAAATGGACTTCGTGACTGGGTTTCCAAAGTCCAAGCGTGGCAATGATGCTATATTTGTTGTCATCGACAAGCTCACCAAAGTGGCTCACTTTCTGCCTATCAAAGAGTCGATCACTGCAGCTCAATTGGCGGAACTCTATACCTCTCGTATTGTCTCTCTGCACGGTATTCCTCAAGTGATCTCTTCAGACCGTGGCAGCATCTTTACCTCCAAGTTTTGGGATTCTTTTCAAAAGGCCATGGGCACTAACATCCGCTTCAGCACTGCTTTCCATCCTCAAACAAGCGGTCAAGTCGAGCGTGTCAACCAGATTCTTGAAGATATGCTCAGGGCTTGTGTGATCTCCTTCGGCATGAAGTGGGAGGATTGTCTTCCTTATGCTGAATTCTCATACAACAACAGTTTTCAAGCAAGTTCGGGCAAGGCCCCTTTTGAAATTCTGTATGGCAGGAAGTGCCGTACCCCTCTCAACTGGTCTGAAACCGGTGAACGTCAGCTGCTGGGTAATGACTTAATCACAGAAGTAGAAGAAATGTGCAAAGTCATTCGTGATAACCTCAAAGCAGCCCAATCCCGCCAGAAGAGCTACTATGATAGTAAGCACCGTGATTTGGCTTTCGAGATCGGAGATCATGTTTACCTCCGTGTCTCTCCTATGAAAGGTACTCGTCGCTTCGGTATCAAAGGGAAGCTTGCCCCTAGATACGTGGGACCTTTCAAGATTGTCAGCAAGAGAGGCGACCTCGCCTATCAACTCAAGCTTCCTTCAAACTTTGCAAATGTTCATGATGTGTTCCACGTCTCTCAGCTTCGAAAGTGCTTAAAGACTCCTGACCGCACCGTCAACTTCGAGGACATTGAGCTCCAAGAAGATCTCTCCTATCGTGAGCACCCAGTTGCTATCCTTGAAGAGACTGAACGCAAGACTCGCAACAAGTCAATCAAATTTCTCAAAGTCAAGTGGTCTCACCATTCCGACCGTGAAGCTACCTGGGAACGCGAGGATCACCTCTGTTCTGAGTACCCGGAGTTCTTTCAGTCCTAGATCTCGGGACGAGATCATTTCGTAGTGGTGGAGTGTTGTAACGCCCCAGGTGCAACTTTCCCAATTTGTACTCCAACTCTTGCCGTTTCCGGCGTTAAGTTATATTTATTTCCTCCGGTTCGGGTTTTGTCTCCGTGTGTTGTTTTCGTTTTCATGCATCTCATATCATGTCATCATGTGCATTGCATTTGCATACGTGTTCATCTCATGCATTCGAGCATTTTCCCCGTTGTCCGTTTTGCTTTCCGGCGCTTCGTTCTCCTCCGGTGGTCATTTCTAGCTTTCTTTCATGTGTGGGGATTAAACATTTCCGGATTGGACCGAGACTTGTCATGCGGCCTTGGGTTACTACCGGTAGACCGCCTGTCAAGTTTCGTATCATTTGGACTTCGTTTGATACTCCAACGGTTAACCGAGGGACCGAAAAGGCCTCATGTGTGTTGCAGCCCAACACCCCTCAAATTTGACCCAAAACCCACCAAACTCTGCTCCATGTCCTAGAGCGTTCGATCATGATCGCGTGGCGGAAAACCGCACCTCATTTGGAGTCTCCTAGCTCCCTCTATGCCTATATATACCCCCTCCATTTTCGGATCTCGTCTTCCCCCTCTCGGAACCCTAAAAATCAGATCCGCCGCGCACCGGACGTGTCCGGCCGCGCCGGAAATTGTCCGCCGCCGCCCGCGTCCTCTCCTGCGCTGCCAAGTGGCAACCGCCGCCGCCGCCGCCTCGGAGGCCCGCCGGCCCGTTCCTGGCCCCCGCGGCCCAACTCCTCCCCGCCGCCTCGCGCCACTCGACCGCTGCCCGTGCCCGCCGTCCGCCACCGCGCCCGCCCGCTCCGGCCAGCCGCTCCACCCACCGTCCGTCGCCTCCGCCGGGCAGCGCGCCGCCCCGGGCCGGCCAGCCCTGCCGCCTCGTCGCCCCGGCCGCCGCAAGCCCCCGCCGGCGACCGGCCTCGCCTCGTCCACACCGGCCCCGGCCTCTCCCCTCCATCTCCGGCCACCACGCCCTCGCCAGAGTTCTCAAAGTCCGCGCGGTGAACAGTGTCGTGAACAGTGCACGTCGCCAGATCCAGATCCAAAAATCCCTAGGGGTTGACTTTTTCCCTCTCCCCCTTAATTTTTTATGCCTACTTTGACCGCCCGTAACTTTGCATCCATAGCTCCGATTTGGGCATATTATATATCAAAATGTTCGCCTCGAAGAGTACATCGTTTCATTCCATTGCATCATTTTCAGTTGAGTTCATCTTGATGCCCAAAATGCTGTTAGAAGGAGGCTTCGTGAGTTAATTGTCAGATCTGCTAGTTCATCTTAGAATTTTGTCATTTTTGCCATGATTATTGTGTGCATGCTATGCCTGTGAGTCCTTCATATGTTTTGTTAAGCATTTTGTCTTCTTTCCAGAGGTGAAACCCATGCATTTTTAGGATGTGTGTGGTGACTTGTGCAAGCTTGCAAAGTGAGGCACCCGGTAAATCTGTTTTCAGGGACTTAGTTGTTTTCACCAAGTCTGGGATATTTTAGTTCATGATGCCATATGTTCAGCTTGTTTCCTAGTGATCCGTGCCTCTTTTGAGGATGATCAGTAAAGGAGTTTTGTTAATAATGTTATGCTCTATCCATCCATGTCTTTGTTTACAATTATGGAGTACCATAGCTTGAGTCAATCGAGCTCTACTTTTGCTTCATGGTGAATCTGGTCAGATCGTCAACTTGTTTGCGATTTTGCCGGCGTTGTTGTAGTTGATACGTGCATGCTATGCCATTGTTCTTGCCATGTATAGCTTGTATTTTGTGCCTTATTAATGGATATATGCTTTCCTTGCTGTGACTTGCACCATGGTGAGTGCATCGAGATTGTTTACATGCCTTCGTGAGTTCTATTTCAGCATGTCTCAGTTTTCACTGTCTGAAAACTGATTGTGTTTTCGCTATGTTCGTGTGCCCGTTAATATATTTTGTGAACCCTTTTGGCCCCAGGTCACTTTGGGTCTTTTGTTAAGCTTGTCGAGTAGCTCCATGCCATGTTATTGCTTGTCATGTTCCGGTCATTTATCATGTTGTTTAGCTGCTCCGAAGAGGGCTTCGTGATCTGAAATTTCAGACTAGTGTTAATTTCACTAAGTCTGGAATCTGTTTTGCATTTGCGTTTTTTCCATGCTTGTTTGAACCTTCAAATGTAGGAATTGGTCGTGGCTCAGTGCTAGTCTTTTGTTAAGAATCTTGTGGGCATCCCTGCCATGTATTTTGTTGTCATGTTTGGTGGCCGTAGCATGTTCATTCCGTTGCATTTAGATGCCTACTTGCTGTAAATCGCAGACCGGTGTCATATCTTAAAACGCTTGCCATTTCCAAACCGTAACTCCGATTCCAATGATTTTTATATCGTTTTCAAGCGATTTCATCCCCTCTATCCAGTGGCACCCTTGGAATTCCAAGTTGAGGCCAGGTTCATGCATTTCCTGTCATATCTTGCATTTTGCATCCCGCATCGCATCCCGCATAGCGTATCATCATTTCATCATATTGCTTGGTCTTGCACGTGGTTGATTGTATCCTTGTTGCTTGTTTGTCTTGTTTGGGTAGAGCTGGGAGACGAGTTCGCTACCGAGGAGCCCGTTGAGTTTGCTTGTGAGGATCCAGTCAACTCTGACAACTGTGCAGGCAAGATGATCATACCCTCGAAATCACTACTATCTTTGCTATGCTAGTTTGCTCGCTCTTGCTATGCCAATGCTACGATGCCTACCTTTTGCTTGTCAGCCTCCTAATTGCCATGTCAACCTCTAACCCACCTTGTCCTAGCAAACCGTTGATTGGCTATGTTACCACTTTGCTCAGCCCCTCTTATAGCGTTGCTAGTTGCAGGTGAAGTTTGGAGGCCGTTCCTTGTTGGAACATCATTTATTTTTCTTGTTGGGGATATCATTATATTGCTATGTTATCTTAATGCATCTATATACTTGGTGAAGGGTGGAAGGCTTGGCCCCTCGCCTAGTGTTTTGTTCCACTCTTACCGCCCTAGTTTCCGTCATATCGGTGTTATGTTCCCGGATTTTGTGTTCCTTACGCGGTTGGGTTATAATGGGAACCCCTTGATATTTCGCCTTGATTAAAGCTTTTCCAGCAATGCCCAACCTTGGTTTTACAATTTTCCACCTAGCCTTTTCTTTCCCTTGGGTTCTGCAGACTCAAGGGTCATCTTATTTTAACCCCCCCGGGCCAGTGCTCCTCTGAGTGTTGGTCCCACTGAGCGATGTCCGAGGCTACCAGGGGCAAGTCTGGGCTGGCTTACCCGACGTCTGGCTCATCCGAGTGTGCCCTGAGAAAGAGATATGTGCAGCTCCTATCGGGATTTGTCGGCACAATCGGGCGGTGTTGCTGGTCTTGTTTTAACCTGTCGAATTGTCTTGTTGTACCGGGTTGCCGAGTCTGATCGGTGTGTCTCGGGTGGAGGTCTATTCCTTCGTTGACCGTGAGAGCTTGTCATGGGCTAAGTTGGGACTCCCCTGCAGGGATTGAACTTTCGAAAGCCGTGCCCGCGGTTATGGGTAGATGGGAATTTGTTAATGTCCGGTTGTAGATAACTTAAACCTTAATTAATTAAAATGAATCAACTGTGTGTGTTACCGTGATGGCCTCTTCTCGGCGGAGTCCGGGAAGTGGACACGGTGTTGGAGTAATGCTTGCGCAGGTTGCTCTTCCAGATTCTCGATCGCGCTTTGCCTCCTCTTCTCGCTCTCTTTTGCGTATAAGATAGCCACCATATATGCTAGTCGCTTGCTGCAGCTCCACATATATTTGTCTCATCCATTCCTATAAGCTTAAATAGTTTTGATCACGAGGGTGCGAGATTGCTGAGTCCTTGTGGCTCACAAATACTATAATTCCAGATGCAGGACCAGGTGATTTCGCTCCAGGTGACGAGTACGAGCTCAAGTGGGAGTTCGACGAGGACTCTCAGCGTTATTATGTTTCCTTTCCCGATGATCAGTAGTGGTGCCTAGTTGGGGTTTGATTCAGGGCCTTGTCGCATGTTGGGTTCTTTTCTATTTTGGCGCCGTAGTCGGGCCATGAGTTATTGTTTGATGGATGTTATTTCTGTACTCTGATGTGACGTGGCGAGTGTAAGCCAACTATGCATATCCCCCTTTTATTACTTATTACATGGGATGTTGTAATGGTTGCCTGACTTGCGACATTGCTTTCAATGCGGTTATGTCTCTAAGTCGTGCCTCGACACGTGGGAGCTATAGCCGCATCGAGGGCGTTACAAGGGGGTTGACGGACAATTGCTTTTTCCGGACAGACTAACCGTGTACTTTATTTTGTTAGCGAGTATACCGGGTCTGAGCTGATTATTCGGCTTTTGACTTTCTCATGTTGTCGGTATACCCATCTTTGGTAATACATTGTGATATGTTTTAACACTGCCGTTGAGGTCAAACTATTGAGGTTGCATAGGAATCTTGGATCTAACAGAATAGAGTTGGAGATTCCACACTAATCATCTCAAGCAAGTTAGCGGGATATGAAAATCCTTGTAAACAGAGTAGGCTGCTGAAGGTGTATGTCTTTGTGGATCCATATGGAATTATGGCCTCCAACTGATTTGGGGCATGCGGACCCTGATGGTCGTGCAAAAATCATCATACCTTTGTTGTCAGTCTCACCTTTTGACGGTCATGATTTTCTTCGTCAGGATACCTTACTGAAATAACTTGGCCACACCTGTCCTTAATTCTTTGTATGACCAGGGACGTTATTAGTGCAATATGGTTGGCATTATTCCTTTGCGCCTGTTTTTTTGACCTGAGTCCACACACATATGACGTATGTTCGGGGCTTGTAGCTGTACAGATCTCTTTATTGAGTCCAATCATATAAGAGGGTGACAAGGTTTCCTGATCTCACCTTGCCTGGTGCGGGAATAATGATCTTGATGACCATTGGCAGCACTGGGGATTCTGTCATGTCATCCCCAGATCTTGTCGATCATGGTATTACATGAGATGTATCTCTCGCATTTTCCTTTGCCTAACTCGTGATGTTGTGGGATCCGTACTTTCCTTAGGTATATCTGTTGGATCCTTGCCGTACCTCGTATGAGTGACTGATATGATCGGGGTGCATTCTCATCATATGTATAAGAAGAATATGCCAACTAACACTCGATCCTTGCGGTAGGCATATGTTTTAACTGAATTGTATCTCTTACAAAATTATTGCAAATCTGATCCTTGCACTTCAGAGAAAAGCCATTCATGTAGCTTGCCGAGGAAGGCTCATTAGCTTCTGCTCGAAGCCTGTGTCTGGGTTGTGTGCAGAAGAAGCCTCGATAGCTTACACACGAAGCTTGACATGAGTATGCTGCAGGAGAAGCCTGAGTTCCATACTTGAGAAGCTTCTCCTTGGTTTTTCTTGTTGAGAAAAATTCATTTCCGTCTGCCAGAAGCTTTTACCGAGGTATCTTGTTGAGAAACACCGGATTTCTTGGACCAGAAATTATTCACATAACATGCTGAGGAGCCTTGCATCATAAATTTCTTCTGATAAAGTGTGGAAGAATACTGAGTTTCTTATATCCAAAACTTCATACTGATATGCAGACTGAAATCCACACACACAGACACCCATGATATTTTGTGGCTGAATATTTGCATGAGAAATTTTGTTTAACTGTCTCCTTGAGCATATTACATTCTGACTTTATTTCGGATGATAACATATTTCAAGCATCAGGCATTGCTGAGCCAAAATTGTGTATATGACCCGTACCTTTGACTGAAAATATACTGTTGATCTTGTACCTGACTTCTCTTTCTGCTGGCTGGATCATTACTGCTGTGAAGATTTTATACTGATACAGACATGAGTTATCAGTACTGTTTTCAGGAGTGCACACTAATGCAAAATTTGATTATCGGCCTCACGATCAGATATTCCCCATTTTACTGCAGTCGGCTGAAAATTCCATTCTGTTTAGCTAAGCTTCCAAATATTTGAACTCCTTATTACTTCTTCGAGTCCGGTGTCAGATGATGAGCAACTCTTTATAGGGGGGAAACAATATAACACCGGGGCCCAAAAGAAAGAAGCAAAAGAAAACACAACTAAACAAAGGCACACAACAACAATCAATTCACACACAATCAGTGTCACATATTACTGCTAGTCACACAATATGCATGCCTACTTAAGCACACAAATATCGCGGGATTTCCGGTACTACGATCTAGCATGTTGTGATGATGTGCACGGGGACGAATAAATGTGTGGAGGAATTGGTGTAAATAGCGCTACACTAAGTGCTAGCTTAGCCAGGTAACAACCTGGACTAGCTCAGAGACGAGGACGTACTTGGTAACCATGTAGTAGGACACGAATGTCGTGACCACATTATCATATAGCGGACGGAAAATATCCGTACTCGTCCAAAAAATAAGGATAGCGGGGAAACTGAGTCTGCTGACATTGCCCTTTCTTGATAACTAAGACCATTAAGGGTTGCCATCATGACAAGAAAAAGGACAATCTGGGGTAGAAACATGTCCACCACCGAGACAAAACGGGGCTGAAGGAAGGAATTCGGTGCGATACCGGAGCACCATTTTTGCCAACAGTGTCGGGATCACTTGGCATCACTCTGCCGGGATAGAAATGACACCAAACACCGAAGAACAAGCAAGAAAAGAAAACTGGGGGAATGCAAAGACTGAGCTGTAGTAGATCCGAACCGGTGCCATCTACACTCACCAAATAAATCGTCATCAGCCAATAATAAGGCTATATGCATGATGTGCAATAAACAAATGCAACAACCATATGCAATAAACAAGCCAAACTCTATACTACCAATTTCTACCGGTTTCTACTGCTCGCGCTGACTAGGGCGTCCTACAGCCAGACCTACTCTGATACCAAGCCTGTGGCACCCCGACGCAGAGAAACCAAAACGCCCCGTATTCCATCCCAGAGATCGAGGAGAAGTCTCTGGAATACAACACTGCTTGGCATAGAACAAATCAGCTCTTATTACAAGAATAATAATACAAGGGTCTGATGTTACAAAGAAGCACATCAGCACAGCGACACTACGCCTGTGATACTACACTTGCTCTATGCTAGCAGCGAAACAAATCATAGCAGCGGAACAACGACGAAGGTGGTGAAATCCACTCCGCTAGGACTCTGGCTGGGACACTATCTATCTCACACGCACGACAACCATCGACAAGCAATCAAGCAATCATGGCATCACCTGCAATCTGGCATGACACGCCAGGTTAGTACATTGAATGTACTTGCAAGCTCACAACAACCATAAACATCAAGGCAAGACAATAACATAGCATTTAACAGGTTAATTAAATTAACAAATATTATGATGAAACAACTAATAAGCATGGTATGAAACTAATACAATACTGCTAAATCACCATCTCAGATCTCCATAACCATATCTCTCTTGGCTAACCGGCCAAGCAATATACCATCTCGATCACCTCGTGATCAAAACCAAATGGTGATCTTTCCGGCGATCACAACCATGACCAACACTTGGTCTCGAATGGTGATCCTTCCGGCGATCACTACCATGACCAACACTTGGTCTCCAACATCATCATCAACATCCTGCCAATCTGTACTGCTCAACATATTAACATATAAGTCACCTATAAGTCATTCCGTCATGTGAGTGTTGATCGAATGGTGTGACCTAGTACGAACCCTTGCCCATGACCGAGGACACGGCTATCGATAGATTTAAATACACACTCTCCAAAGGTAGCGCACTTTACCCACACCACGGAACCCATGGCCTCGCACTCCCATTCGGGTGGACCAACGGCATTCCGACAAAACCGATCTACTGCCATGACACTCTCCCGGCCACTCCGACCCACTCCCAAACTGGCTAGTACTAGGTGGCCCCGTGTCTACCAAAGACACAACGACCACCGTCGTCGCCAAAACGTCCCTCACGGGGACCGTGCACATAACAACAACAACGGGAACACAAGGCTGATGTCCGCCTACCTAATCAGGGTAGTGCGTGCCCATAACCTTCTCTAGTTGGAGGCACCGGCGAGAGGCACGACAATAGATCGCATTAGGGCCTTCCCATAAAGGCAAATGTGGTTGCACTGGAAAAGCCCGGTTCAGTGGCACCTGACCAACTTAATGACAGAATTTGACCCCAAAATATAATAGTAAAGACTGATACTCCGATATCATCTATCAACCTATAATCCAAGTCATAGCAATATCCAACAATTAATCCAAAGCTTAATATCATCATACCAAAATACTCCGAGGACAGTATAACACTACTATCATGATGAACCCAAGAACGATAATACTAACTATCCAGCTATGATCCCCATGCTAGCATCATCTCCATCATCATATTCCATAACATAATATCAACTAGCATCATGATGAAAATAACACTAGCCACTAATAATCCAAAGGCAACATGATATTCAAAGTAATACTCCAAAGAATATTACCATCATGAACATAATCATAACAGCCACTAAGAATCCAAAGGCACATGAATCCACATAATCATCAAAATATAAGTCCTAGAACTCCAAGCAATATCATGGCAATATCAACATCAAAACAATACTCCGAGATATGCCATGAATAGATCATACATAGCTAATGCAATGTTTTAAACAAGTTCAAATAAATAAACCATGTCACTACATTGCAATCATGCAAATGGAGGGTGTGGCTTGCCTGGGGTGGAAGAAATTACCGAGAACAAGTGCGAGAAGCTCGCGGAAAGAATCGCCGGAAAACGTTCTCTCTCGAAGGCGGATGAATAAGGAAGCGGCAAAATGGTCATTTTCAGAATGTCAAAACATGGTGAAAATGATTCCATCAGAACGGGCTCGACGAAACAAAGAAGTGGGCTTTGGAATCACCTCATTTGGACTTAGGAGCAAAAAGATATGATAGTTTTTCTGCCAGGGACCTATTTGTAATGAAATCATCACAAACAAGTCCTCAGCAGGAAAAACAGGACGTACCCTCTCAGGAAATACGTTTTCCAGAAAGGAAAGAGTATTTTTCCTTGAAGAAGATGCGGAATGCGCTTTCGATAAGTGAAGGCGTACTCCCTGGAGTACGTCTCCACTTATCCAGCATGGCAGTGGCGGGGCCGGGCGCTGGGTCGATGACGCGTGGGGCCCGTCGCATCTTCTATCTCCTCCCACGCCTCCTTCTTCTTCTCCCCGCGCCTGCTCCTCCTCTCCTCGACAAAACACTGGGCAGGGGTGTGGCCGCCACTAGGCACGGCGACTCCAGCCATCTCTGGCCAAGGAGAGGGCACCGGTGGCCTCGGAATGGAGGCTCGCACCCAACCAGGAACTACACATGCTCCGGGGAGCACTGCTGCGGCGGCAACCATCGGAGGTAGAGAGCAACGGCGGCGGACCATCTCGGCGGCGCACAGCCATGCTGGCTCTAGAGAGAAACAAAGAGGGTGGGGAGATTCGCCGGGGTATGGTAGGTCTACTTGTGGAGGAGAAATGAGGAGAGGGGCTTCGGCTTGAGCCAATCGAGGAGGAGACCCGAGGCGGCCATGGCGGCAATGGTGGTCGTGCAGGGTGACTCGAGCTCGGGGAAGTGGCCAGGGAGTCGTGGGTGAGTGGGTAGAGGTCGCTGGTGAGGAGAAACGCACCATGGACGGGCTTATATAGCCGCGGGGCGAGGAGGCCGAGCTGGCGTCGCCGTGGACGCGTGGCCGATGCCGCGGACGCGTGCCCGCGCGCATGAACTTGGAGGCAGGCAACGAGGGAGGCACAGTGGAGTCTATCACGGGGCAGAGGCAGCCCAGGGAGCACGGGGAGGATGACGACGGCGACGAGCAGAGCCAAACGGAGCACTGTGCTCTCGTGGGCGTTCGGCGGCGAGCGTCAGTGAGGGGTTTTACTAAGAGGGAGAGAGGTCGAGGAGGACGGCGACGATGCGGTAAAACTCTTGGACATGCTCACGCGCGCGAAGCCGACGAGGGGAGGAGCTGCCAATGCACAAATGGCCACTGGACACGGCCACTACACACAGAGCGTGTGCACTATGGTGCCATTAACGCGGTCACCGCGTGCACTGGCAGGTAGTGAGGGAGAGGGTCTTGACCATGTTGTCTAGTGGGTAGTTCATCCAGGGTAGGTTACAACCGCGGTGGTAGCTCGGTTAAAAGTGATATGGTTAACTGGAAATCACCATCTGAAGTTTACTGCAGTAAACTTGGGTGAACACTGGTGATCAACAGGGATTTTATTGGCGCCGAAGAGTTTGTCTGGGGTGATTAACTAAGGAAGGACTATGATCCTGGAGGTTTTGAGGCATAATGGAGCACAAACTAATATAGTTGCTTTGTAACTCACATTATGGGTCCAGAATCAAGATTTGGATGATGCACTCACATGGAGTAACCACTTGAGGTAAAACTTGGCAGGGCCTAGTCATTTAGCGAGACAAAGGTGTTGTAAAAATTTCATATCAATTGGTTTTACCAAAATGGTACTTCCTTCACAGCTATCCCCTTTGTCCAGAAACTTGCAAAAATTATAGGGAAATATTGGCTTGATGAAATGGTGCCGACTTTGGTGGAGAGAAGTTATTTAGGTAGGAGAATGTTCTGGTAAATTTTCAGGCAAAATGAAGCAATATAAAATATACTTGCTTCACAACATGAAAATATTGACATAATCAAAGATTTGATGTTGTGCTCACATAGATGATTGGGTGGGGCTAAATTTTGGAGGAGAGCAATGATATGAGCACAAGAAGAGGCATGAAACATTTCAACTCATTTGGGTAAACCTAGCTAGCAC
Source organism: Triticum urartu (assembly GCF_056163025.1). Taxonomy (NCBI): domain Eukaryota; kingdom Viridiplantae; phylum Streptophyta; class Magnoliopsida; order Poales; family Poaceae; genus Triticum; species Triticum urartu. The sequence continues at coordinate 266,046,870 of NC_141876.1, forward strand.
TTCCTTCACAAAGGCTTCCCTCAGATAGGAACTTTCAAAAATCACTGAGGAAGTTTAGCTAGGCAAATAAAGTTGACTTTTGGCACAGGGAAATTATTTGGATGAGATATCATGCCCAAAAAGTTTGGGGGCAAATGGGAAAGGATAAATAGCACTTGCTTCACAATGTGCCATTTAGGACAGAATAGGAACTGAATTTATTGAGCATGATGGGAAATATGGCCAATGAAATATTTTGCCATATTTGATGAAGATATGACCCAAACAATTTATAAGAATTATTTGGGGATTTTTGGATGGACAGAAATATAGGTTGCTTCACAACCTAGGGCAGATAGGATTATTCCTTTAATAGAAAAAGGAATATTCCTAAGAAAAAGAAATTAGGGTTTGGTCAAGCAGTGGAGTGACATGATCTTGGCAAAGTTTTTAGGATGATGAGCCACTAGGGAGAGGAAATGAAGATGATTTCCCTGGTGACAAGGCCACAGAACCACTGCTGTTACAATATAGCAGCAGGGGCTCTGGGTGTAACAATGGTATTGATGTCCTCATCATCCTCCCCTTCTTGAAATGAAGTCGTTCTCGACGGAAGCTCATCTTCCTCACCCAAATAAGGCTTCAAAACTACAATGTTAAAAGTGGGACTAACCCCAAAATCTGCGGGCAGCTCAAGTTTATAAGCATTATCATTTATTTTCTCTAAGACCTTACAAGGACCATCAGCACGTGGCATTAGCTTTGTTTTGCGCAAATTACCTTACGCAAATGTAACCAAACAAGATCTCCAGGTGCAAACACAACATGTTTTCTACCCTTATCTCCAACAAGTTTATATTTAGCATTCATACGCTTAATGTTTTCCTTAGTTAACATATGAATTTTTAAAATCAATTTAGCACGTTCTTTAACAACAAAATTAACCTTCTCCGAAGATGGAAGAGGCAACAAATCAATAGGTGCACGAGGTAGGAAACCATACACATTTTCAAAAGGGCACATCTTAGTAGTAGAATGCAATGAACGATTATAAGCATATTCAATATGAGGCAATCATTCTTCCCACATTTTCTTATTATTCTTCAAAACAGCCCTAAGCATAGTAGACAATGTTCTATTGATTACTTCAGTTGGTCCATTAGTTTGGGGGTGACAAGTAGTACTAGAAAGCAGTTTAGTCCCCAATTTAGGCCATAAACATCTCCAAAAGTGGCTATGAAATTTAGTATCATGATCTGAAACAATAGTATTTGGCACACCATGCAAGCGGATAATTTCACAAAAGAACAAACCAGCAACATTAACAGCACCATCGCTTTTATGACATGGTATAAAGTGTGCCATTTCCAAGAATCTATCCATGAGAACAAATATGCTATCCCTCCCCTCCTTTGTTTGAGGTAAACCTAAAACCAAGTCCATAGATATGTCCTCCCAAGGAACACTAGGTACAGGCAAAGGCATATACAAACCATAAGGATTGAGTCGTGCCTTGGCTTTTTGACATGTAGTGCAACGAGCAACAAAACGCTCAACATTCCGTCTCATCTTTGGCCAAAAGAAATGTGTAGCAAGTATGTCCTCCGTCTTCTTCACACCAAATTGTCCCATTAATCCTCCTCCATGCGCCTCCTGCAACAACGAAAGACGAACGGAGCTAGCTGGAATGCATAGCTTGTTAGCATGGAACACAAATCCATCAGTAACGAGAAAATTGTTCTACGTTCTTCCTTCTTTACAATTTTGCATTACATCTTTAAAATCAGCATCATGCACATATTGATATTTGATGGTCTCCAAACCAAATATTTTGAAGTCAAGTTGTGAAAGCATAGTATATCGACAAGACAATGCATCAGCAATAACATTTTCTTTACCCTTCTTGTGTTTAATGACATAAGGGAAAGTCTCAATGAGTTCAACCCATTTAGCATGTGTACGATTCAGTTTATCTTGACTTTTAATATGTTTCAACGATTCATGATTAAAATGTATAACAAATTCTTTGGGCCATAAATAATGTTGCCATGTTTCTAAAGTCCTAACAAGAGCATATAATTCTTTATCATAAGTAGAATAATTCAGACTAGGCCCACTCAATTTTTCAGAAAAGTATGCAACATGTTTGCCATCTTGTAATAACACACATCCTAATCCAATTCCACTAGCATCACATTCAAGCTCAAAAGTCTTATTAAAATTAGGAAGTTGGAGTAAAGGAGCATGTGTCAACTTATCTTTCAATACCATGAAGGCTTCATCCTGTGTGGTACCCCAAACAAAAGGTACATCCTTATTTGTAAGCTCATTGAGAGGTGGAGCAATGGTGCTGAAATCTCTCACAAAACGTCTATAGAATCCAGCGAGGCCAAGAAAAACTCCTCACTTGTGTGACCGTTTTGGGCTGCGGCCAACTTTCAATAGCTTCAATCTTGGCTTTATCAACTTCAATTCCCTGTGGAGTAACAACATAGCCAAGAAAAGATACTCGGTCGGTGCAAAAGGTGCACATCCCAAGGTTACCAAACAAACGTGCATCACGTAGAGCAATAAAAACAGCACGTAAATGTTCCAAATGTTCCTCCAAAGATTTGTTATAAATCAATATGTCATCAAAGTAAACTACCACAAATCGTCCAGGGAAAGCACATAAAACTTCGTTCATTAATCTCATGAAAGTACTAGGTGCATTAGTTAACCCAAAAGGCATGACTAACCACTCATATAATCCAAACTTAGTTTTAAATGTTGTTTTCCATTCATATCCCAATTTCATACGAATTTGATGGTGTCCACTATGCAAATCAACTTTGGAGAATATTGTAGAGCCACTCAATTCATCAAGCATGTCGTCTAGCCTAGGAATAGGATGACGATAACGAATAGTAATATTATTAATGCCTCTACAATCAACACACATACGTGACGTACCATCCTTTTTGGCACTAAAATGATAGGAACAACACAAAGACTAAGGGATTCGTGTATATAACCTTTGTCGAGCAGCTCCTGTACTTGACGCATAATATCCGTCGTCTCCTCTGGATTGGTACGGTATGGCGCACGGTTGGGTAATGATGCATCGAGAATTAAGTCAATTTGATGCTCAATCCCTCGAATAGGTGGTAATCCAGGTGGCACGTCTTGTGGAAAGACATCAGCGAACTCCTGCAAAATGTTAGTGACAGCAGGAGGGAAAGAGGAAGGCATGTCCTCGAATGAAAATAATGCCTCTTTGCACACAAAAGCATAGCAAACAGATTTGCTAAAATCTAGATCATCAATATCAGATTTGGTGGCAAGTAAACATGCACTTTTCAATTTAATTTCAGAAGCAACACTAGATGGTTTATTATTAGGCTTCATTTGTTGCTCAAATTCTTTTTCCACAATCTGATTTTCACTCTTATTTTGCTCCTGTTTTGCTTTATTAGCTCTATTAATATCATCTTTCAAAATGGAATCAGGAGTCATAAGAAGCAAAGTAATATTTTTGACCTTATGAACAAGAGTATACTGATTGCTTCTACCATGGTGTACAAAATTGTTATCAAATTGCCATGGTCTACCAAGTAATAAGGAACATGCTTGCATAGGTACCACATCACAATCAACATAATCAGCATATGTAGAGATACTAAAATGCACACGAATGGTACGTGTTATCTTAACCTTGCCGATGTTGTTGAACCATTGGATGTAGTAAGGATGTGGATGCGGTCTTGTGGTGAGAGAGAGCTTCTCCACCATCTCCATGCTAGCCAAGTTGTTGCAGCTCCCTCCATCTATGATGACACGAATAGAACGTTCCTTCGCAACTCCCTTTGTATGGAACAAATTATGCCTCTGATTTTGCTCAGCTTGTATAACCTACACACTCAAAACACATTGAGAAACTAAACATTCATACCTGTCAGCATCTTCAGCAGCCATGTATTGCGTCTGATGATCAGAATCATCACCATCGCGTTCTTCATGTGTAATAAGAGCCAAAGTCTCCTCATCATAGTCACTAGCGGACTCATACCCACCATCCTCAGTAGCAATCATCACACGCTGAGATTTGCATTCTCTCGCAAAATGTCCTCTTCCCTTACAACGACGACAAATAATAGCACTAGTGTGCCCTGTTGACGCCATGGAAGAAGAAGAGCTCTATGCAGGCCCGGCAGGTGTGCTCTTGGCAGATAGTGGTGGTTGTGCCTGCTTTCCTGTATCACAGCTGGAGGTGACACCTGATGGAGGTGCTGGTGTAGTGGAAGTAGAGGATGCACGTGGTGTCCATGATGAAGATTGACCTACAGAAAAGTTAGTTCGCGCCAATGTCTGTCGATCCTGCACTTCACGTTCAGCTTTACAAGCAAGATGGAATAAACGAGTGATATTATTATACTCCTTATACTCTAGAATGGTCTAAATATCTCTATTTAATCCACCCATAAAACATGCAAGCATAGCTTCATTCTCCTCAATAATACCACATCTAATCATGCTAGTTTTTAATTCCTGATAATATTCTTCTACGGAATTTTTTCCTTGTCTTAAACGGTGCAATTTTGGAATTAATTCACGTTGATAATATGATGGGACCCAACGAGTACGCATAGCAGTTTTCAAAGCAGCCCAAGTAGCTGGAATAGGATACAATGGTGGTGGTGGAAGACACGCGAGCAATTCATTAAACTTGTTATCGAGCTTTGTTTCCAACGACTTCTCCATGCCATCTATCTTCTCCGCCCCTTCAAATCTGTTTAGCACATCTTGCACCTGTCCACTCATCATTTGCGGAAATTTATCATGCAACTCCTTATTCGTCATGTTCTCCCAGTCAGTCCCGTCGGCTTGTGATCCTGCCATGCTTAGTAGCAAAAAAACACACCAGAATATGATCCTATAGACTACTAACAAGAGGTGGTGGTGGGTGTCACAAATCCGTCAAGCAAATATCAAATTCTTACCAGTTCTTTTACCCAGCAGCAGGCGGTGATCGGCAACCGTCGTAGTGAAAACTCTCAAAGCATGGATAGAGCGATTACCAGGGAGAGTCAAACGCACGACGTAGATGTATGTGGAGCTGGGAAGGCTTATAATATGGTAGCAAAAAGGGTAAGCAATAATCAATTCAGAGATGCAAAGTTGAATAAACGCTCAACGACGGTATTGTGCTGGTCCTAGGCTAGACCGTGCTAGAGACGCGAGTCTAGAACACTAACAAAATCACGGCGCTGCACGTAAACAAGGGAAAAGCACACTCTAGGAAAAAAATTCCCTCTGTTTTTTTGGCGCTCCTATTTTTTGTGCTCCTTTTTTTGCGAAAAATCACTATAATGGCGAGTGTCTCAAAACTCTTCCCAGGTCAAACTGACAGGATGGGCACGAATTTTTTTTTGACTTTTTTCGTAAATCAGGGCAGCGAGGACGAAAAAGTGCGACAAAAAGTCACTATGATGGCACGTGGCTCAAAAGACTCCGAAAAGCCTAAAAATGGGATAGGGAAAAAATTTTGCTTGCAAAATTTTTGGCCTAAAAACTGCCCGGGGGTCTCCAGACTCTTTTTTCTCGAAACCTACTCAGGCAAGGAAACACGAATCAGAAAATAGACGGATCTCGAAAACAAACCTAATATGAAAGGAACTCGGATTGGTGGTGGATATATGGTGGTAGGATAAGGCAGCGGTGGTAGTATATGGATACGGATTGGTGGTGGTGGTGGTATATGGCAGGGGCGATGATGCTGGTGCGGCGGCGGCGTCACAACTTATGACCAGAACTTGAAACTCTAAAAGACTATACTCTAAGACCAGCAACTAGACATGATGATGCAACCGCAAATTCAACAAAGCAAAATACTGAGAAGACTATGCAAAGGCTCAGACTGGTTCAGATATGATGAACTAACCCTAATGTTTTTTTGGCTTTTTCATGGACTATAGGTATGAAGAATAGACTCGATCTAAACTACGAAAAACTGTAAAATCTCACCGAGCAACCAGAAAATCTGATACCACTTGATAGAGGCGAAGGTGTCCTCATGTTTCGATGAGATAGATATCGTTTTCTGTGGGAGTCGACTTTGACGATCCGACTACGAACATGCAAAGACGTCATGCCTAAGCAATCGCAAAACCAACTTCTGAGGGTTAATGACCATGCTGGAGCACGCTCAACCTGACCACGAGGGTCTATTTCCTGTGAGCAAACGAAGAACAAGGAATAAACCGAGATTGCAATCTGATATTACGAATAAAAGAGGAAAGCTTTATTAATGAAGGTGGGGTTCTGTGACATCTTGGTCTGATCGTTGGACACAAATGAAGTACGCGAAGTTGCAGCAATGGCAAACTTTTAATCTAAACAAAACCCAAAGTATAAACGATGCCCTAAGGGCTGTATATATGGAGGAGAGAGGGGGGAATTTCGTGTCCCTTGGAGGAGGGGTCCGAAACCAACCCTAACTCTTGTTTCCCCAAACATACGGACTCTAAAAACAACCTATAATCAAGTATTTTGAAATTACATGGGCCTGGCCCAAAAATAGGGTGACGCAGCACCTAGGATAGCCTCTGGATGAAATTTATGAAGTGGCATCTTGTATATTTCTTCCAAGGCTTCATGCACTCATTATGGTGGCTTTAAAGTCCTGGAATCATCACTTGTAACTCCGTTTTTGTTCCCCTTGCGCACGCCATCATCTCCATGCTTGAACTTGCTCCAAGGTTCATCTTTCTTGTCCAAGCTAGGCCCTTCATTTGTGAGCAAAACAAATGTATCCAATTTAGGCAGCATCATATTCTCATGAACATTAGAATCGTTACCAAGAAACGAATGTACCTGGTAATATAATTGGTGTGCGCGAGCTCTAGTAATTGGTCCAGTATGTATAGCAGTAGGGGCTGTGGGTGTAACAATGGTATTGATGTCCTCATCAGAGGTGCAGAAAATGGTGCTGAAATCTCTCACAAAACGCCTATAGAATCTAGTGAGGCCAAGAAAACTCCTCACTTGTGTGACCATTTTGGGCTGCGGACAACTCTCAATAGCTTCAATTCCCTGTGGAGTAACAACATAGCGAAGAAAAGATACTCAGTCGGTGAAGAAGGTGCACTTCCCAAGGTTACCAAACAAATGTGCATCACTTAGAGCAATAAAAATAGCACGTAAATGTTCCAAATGTTCCTCCAAAGATCTGCTATAAATCAGTATATCATCAATATAGACTACCACAAATCGTCCAATGACAAAACGTAAAACTTTGTTCATTAATCTCATGAAAGTACTAGGTGCATTAGTTAACCCAAAAGGCATGACTAACCACTCATATAATCCAAACTTAGTTTTAAATGCTGTTTTCCATTCATCTCCCAATTTCATACAAATTTGATAGTATCCACTATGCAAATCAACTTTGGAGAATATTGTAGAGCCACGCAATTCATCAAGCATGTGATCTAGCCTAGGAATAGGATGATGATAATGAATAGTAATATTATTAATGCCTCTACAATCAACACACATACGCAACGTACCATCCTTTTTTGGCACTAGTATAATAGGAATAGCACGAGGACTAAGAGATTCGCGTATATAACCTTTGTCGAGTAGCTCATGTACTTGACGCATAATTTCCTTCGTCTCCTCTGGATTGGTACCATATGGCACACAGTTAGGTAGCGAAGCACCGGGAATTAAGTCAATCTGATGCTCAATCCCTCGAATAGGTGGTAATCCCGGTGGCACGTCTTGTGGAAAGACATCAGCAAACTCCTGCAAAATGTTAGTGACAGCAGGAGGCAAAGAGGAAGGTACATCCTCGAAAGAAAATAATGCCTCTTTGCACATAAAAGCATAGCAAACAGATTTGCTAAAATCTAGATCATCAATATCAGATTTGGTGGCAAGTAAACATGCACTTTTCAATTTAATTTTAGAAGCAACACTAGATGGTTTATTATTAGGATTCATTTGTTGCTCAAATTCTTTTGCCACAATCTGATTTTCACTCTTATTTTACTCATGTTTTACTTTATTAGCTCTATTAATATCATTTTTTAAATGGATTCAGGAGTCATAGGAACCAAACTAATATTTTTGTCCTTGTGAATAAGAGTATACTGATTGTTTCTACCATGGTGTACATAATTTTTATCAAATTGCCATGGTCTACGAAGTAATAAGGAACATGCTTGCATAGGTACCACATCACAATCAACATAATCAGCATATGTAGAGATACTAAAATGCGCACGAACTGTACGTGTTACCTTAACCTTGCCGCTGTTATTGAACCATTGGATATAATATGGATGTGGATGTGGTCTTATGGTGAGAGATAGCTTCTCCACCATCTCCATGCTAGCCAAGTTGTTGCATATCCCTCCATCTATGATGACGCGAATAGAATGTTCCTTCATAACTCCCTTTGTATGGAACAAATTATGCCTCTGATTTTTCTCAGCTTGTGTAACCTGCACACTCTAAACAGGTTCAGAAACTAAACATTCATACCCGTCAGCATCTTCAGCAGCCATGTATTGCGTCTCATGTTCAGAATCATCTCCACATTGTTCTTCACTTGTAATAAGAGCCAAAGTCTCCTCATCATAGTCACTAGCGGACTCATACCCACCATCCTCCGTAACAATCAGCAGACTCTTAGTTGGCATTGTCTCGCATAATGACCTCCACCCTTGCAACGACGACAAATAATATCATGTGTTTGCCCTGTTGATGCCATGGATGAAGAAGAACTTTGTGTAGGCTAGAAGGTGTGCTCTTAGCAGATAGTGGTGGGTGTGCCTGCTTTCTTGTATCATGGTTGGCGATGGCAGCTGATGGAGGCACCGATGTAGCAGAACGTGTGGAAGTATAGGATGCACGCGGTGTCCATGATGAAGGTCGACCTACAGAAAAGTTAGTTCGCGCCAATGCTTGTCGATCCTGCACTTCACGTTCAGCTTTGCGAGCAAGATGGAATAAACGAGTGATATTATTATATTCCTTATACTCTAGAATGGTATGAATCTCTCTATTTAATCCACACATAAAACGTGTAAGCATAGCTTCATTCTCCTCAACAATACCACATCGAATCATGTCAGTTTATAATTCCTGATAATATTCTTCTACAGAATTTTTCCCTTGTCTTAAGCATTGTAATTTTTGATGTAATTCACGTTGATAATATGGTGGAACCCAACGAGTACGCATAGCAGTTTTCAATGCAGCCCAAGTAGCTGGAATTGGATATAATCTACAATGTTCGGACCACCAAACACATGCAAAACTAGTGAAAGCACAAACAGCAGCTGGAACATGTCTCTCCTCAGGATATTGTAAACATATAAAATGTTGTTCAGTTTCTAACTCCCAAGTAAGATATATATCAGGAACATATCTACCCTCAAATGGTGGAATATGCAATTTTAGTTTAGGAAGATGGTCATTATCTCGTACCTCAGGTGGTTGTGCAGCCCTACCATTGTGATGATATGTATGAGGACGACCTAGTGGCGGTGGTGCTGGTGGTTGCAGGTAGTTCTGATTTTGATCAACGTCATCCTCGTAAGGGTCCTCTACCTCTGCAGGAGCAGTAGGAGCTATAGAAGCATCAAGAGCGGCACCAGAATTTTGACCAGGCTCAAGGGGAATGCGCAGTGCCTGTCGCACTTGATTTGGAAGGAGATGTTGTTGTTGTTGTTGTAGATGTGCGTTAGGTGCAGCCGGTGGTGGTGGAAGACGCGCGAGCAATTCATTAAACTTGTTATCGAGCTTTGTTTCGAACGTTTTCTCCATGCCATGTATCTTCTCCATGGCCTCTTCAAATTTGTTTAGCACATCTTGCACCTGTCCACTCATCATTTGCTAAAACTTATCATGAAGCTCCTTGTTCATTAAGTTCTCCCGGTCAATCTCGTCGGCTTGTGATCCTGCCATGGTTAGCAGCAATAGAAACACACAATAATATGATCCTACAGACTACTAACAAAAGGTGGTGGTGGGTGTCACAAATCCATCAAGCAAATATCAAATTCTTACCAGTTCTTACCCAACAGCAGGCGGTGATCGGCAACCGTTGTAGTAAAAAATCTCAAAGGTTGGATAGAGCGATTACCAGGGAGAGTCAAACGCATGACATAGATGTAAGTGGAGCTAGGAAGGCATATAATATGGTAGCAAAAAGGGTCAGCAATAGTCAATTCAGAGATGCAAAGTAGAATAAACGCTCAACGACGGTACTGTGTTGGTCCTAGGCTAGACCGTACTAGAGACGCGAGCCTAGAACATGAACAAAATCACAGCGCGGCACGTAAACAAGGGAAAAGCACACTCTGGAAAAAATTTCCACTCTATTTTTTTGGCGCTCTTTTTTTTGCGCTCCTTTTTTTACGAAAAATCACTATAATGGTGAGTGTCTCAAAACTCTTCCCAGGTCAAACTGACAGGATGGGCACAAATTTTTTTTGACTATTTTTCGGAAATCAGGGCAGCGATGGCGAAAAAGAGCGACAAAAAATCACTATGATGGAACGTGGCTCAAAAGACTCAGAAAAGCCTAAAAATTGGATAGGGGAAAAAATATTTTCGGTTGCCAAAATTTTGACCTAAAAACTGCCCGGGGGTCTCCAGCCTTTTTTTTAAACCTACTCCGGCAAGGAAACACGAATCAGAAATTAGATGGATCTCAAAAACAAACCTAATATGAAAGGAACTCAGATTGGTGGTGGATATATGGTGGTAGGATATGGCAGCGGTGTTTGTATATGGCAGCGATGGTGGTAGCGGTGGTGGTATATGGATACAGATCGGTGGTGGTATATGGATACGAATCGGTGGTGGTAGATGGCAGGGGCGATGATGATGGTGCGGCGGTGGCGTGACAACTTATGACGAGAACTGAAAACTCTAAAAGACTAGACGCTAAGACCAGCAACTAGACACGGTGATGCAACCTTAAATTCAACAAAGCAAAAACCCTAAAAAAAGATTATGATGCGGAGCATCCCAAGGTCATCCCCATGGACCTACCATCGTCTCTCCAAGTGCCTAGCGGACCCATGACACGAGCATGTGAAAGAGCTCTTGAAACCGAGGTGACATCTCTCCTCTCACATTTCCACTTCGATGCACATGAGACATGGCTACTACCTCATATGGACACATTGTGCATCCTCAGGTATCATGGAGAAGCCAAGGATTAAGGAGAATAAGGAGAGGAAGATGGACGTGGAGATGGAGAAGAAGAAGAGCTGCGGAAGAAATCCCAGCCACCGGACGACCGGTCGGGACCGGACGTCCGGTGCCTAATGCCCCAGCCGAACCCCATCGAGCGGACGTCCGGTCCAGACCGGACGACCGGTGCCCCTGCACCCGAGCCAAATGAGCGGACGTCCGATGCCTCCGGATGTCCGACGCCTCCGGGCGTCCGGCGACCGGACGACCGGCCCAGCCCGGAAATTCGTCACTTCAGCACCCGAGCCAAAACGAGCGGACGTCCGGTACCTGGCTGTGTCCAGTTTCGTGTTGAAGCCCATGTACCCCTTCACTTTGCCCCCCATTTGCAGTAAGACTAGAAATAGACCTCTCCCTACACCTAGCTAGGTCAACATTGGTTTAGCTCATATTTAGAGATAGAGCATTGCTCATCCACTTCGGATCTACTCCACGATAGAGACCGCGGCCTCTACGGAGAAGATCCCTTTGGATTCAAGACCTCCTTGCGGAGAAGGACATCAAGACCCCCTCTTGGGCGGCCCCATCAAGGCCTCCCCATGGAGAAGACCGTTACCTTTTGTATCGTCCGTTGTTGACTTTGGATCTTGTATCTCTCTTTGTGTTTCGAGGATCTAGCACAGGTGTGACTTAATCTTGTTGGTTTGAGTGTTCCTCTTTGTGCCCCTTTGTTATTTCCCCTCGTGTTTTGCCGTCGCGTTCTTCGTGTTCATCGCAGGATCCGCTCCTTTCGTGAAAGATTGGCCCATAGGGTTCCTACCCTACATCAGATTATGCAAAGGCTCAGATTGGTTCAGATATGATGAACTAATCCTAATTTTTTTTGTGGCTTTTTCGTGGACTGTAGCTATGAAGAACATACTCGATCTAAACTATAAAAAACTGTAAAATCTCACCGAGCAACCTGAAAATCTGATACCACTTGATAGAAACGAAGGTGTCCCGATGTTTCGATGACATGGTGGCTATCGTTTTTTGTGGGAGTCGACCTTGACGATCCGACTACAAATATGCGAGACGTCGCGCCTTAGCAATCGCTAAACCAACTTCTGAGGGGTTGTTGACTACGCCGGAGCACGATCAACCTACCCACGAGGGTCTGTTTCCTGCGAGCAAATGAAGAACAAGCAAGAAACTGAGATTGCAATCTGGATATTGCGAATATAAGATGAAATCTTTATCGATGAAGGTGGGGTTCTGTGACGCCTTTGTCTGGTCGTTGAACACAAACGAAGTACGCGAAGTTGCAACTATGGCAAACTTATAATCTAAACAAAACCCAAAGTCTAAACGATGCCCTAAGGGCTGTATATATGGAGGAGAGAGGGGGAATTTCGTGGCCTTTGGAGGAGGGGTCCGAAACCAACCCTAACTCTTGTTTCCCCACACATACGGACTCTAAAAACAACCTATAATCAAGTATTTCGAAATTACATGGGCCTAGCCCAAAAATAGGGTGACGCAGCACCTAGGATATCCTCTGGACGAAATTTATGAAGTGGCATCTTGTATATTTCTTCCAAGGCTTCATGCACTCATTATGGTGGCTTCAAAATCCTGGAATCATCACTTGTAACTCCGTTCTTGTTCCCCATGCGCACGCCATCATCTCCATGCTTGAACTTGCTCCAAGGTTCATCTTTCTTGTCCAAGCTAGGCCCTTCATTTGTAAGCAAAACAAATGTATCCAATTTAGGCCCCATAATATTCTCATGAACATTAGAATCGTTACCAAGAAACGAATGTACTTGGTAATTTAATTGGCGTGCGCGAGCTCTAGTAATTGGTCCAGTATGTATAGCAGCAGGGGCTGTGGGTGTAACTATGGTATTGATGTCCTCATCATAGGCTTTTTAATAGTAGAATCCGCCAAGTGCAAATTAAAAGAACATGATTCAATGTCGGTAAGACCAAGCACATCACATAAAGATTTCAGAATTATAGAAACACTAGCACCCAAGTCACACAAAGAAAAGCACTCATAATTTTTAATCTTGACTTTGATAGTTGGTTCCCACTCATCATGCAATTTTCTAGGAATTGAAACTTCTAATTCCAATTTTTCTTCAAAAGCTTTCATCATAGCATCAACAATATGTTTAGTAAAAGCTTTATTTTGTTCATAAGCATGGGTTGAATTTATCATGGATTGCAACAAAGAAATACAATCAATCAAAGAGAACTATCATAATTAAAGTCTGTGTAATCCAAAAGAGTGGGCACATCACTAGCTAAAGTTTTGACCTCTTCAAACCCACTTTTATCAATTTTCTCAACAAGATTTTCACCCTCGAAAATATTTGGACGCCTTCTAGCTAAAGTTGACTCTTCTCTAGTCCCTTTTTCATCAATCTTAACTTTACTAAACAAGGAATCAACAGAAGAAACACCAATCATTTTAAGATCTTCATCACTTTTGCGAAAGAAATCACTAGAAAACACTTTTTTCAAAAATTCTCTTTTAGCTCTAAGCATAGCGATTCTTTTCTTACTTTCATCCATAGAAACATAAAGAGCTTTAATTGATTCATCTAATTTAGGCACAAAAATTTTCATCTTGAGATTTTCCACATCATGAGCAATCCTATCAACACTTCTAGACAAATCATCAATCTTACTCAAATTTTCTTCTATGGAAGTGTTGAAAACTTTTTGCGTATTGATAAATTCTTTAATATTGTTCTCCAGATCAGAGGTGTTACTATTATTATTATAAGATTGATTTCCATAGGAATTACCATAATTATTAGAGGAATTACTAGGAAAAGGCCTAGGATTAAAATTACCTCTATAAGCATTGTTATTGAAATTATTTCGAGAGATAAAATTCACATCTATGGCATGACTATTTTGCTCAATCATAGTAGGCACAGGCATATCATTAAAATCAATAGGAGCACTTCTACTAGCAACCAATTTCATAAGAGCATCAACTTTTTTACTCAAAGAAGAAATTTCTTCAACCGAATTAACTTTTTTTACTAGTAGGAGCTCTTTCGGTATGCCATTGTGAATAATTTGCCATAATATTATCAAGCAATTTGGTGGCTTCACCAAAAGTAATTTACATAAATGTACCACTCGCAGCGGAATCTAAAACATTAAGAGAAACAAAATTCAAGCCCCATAAAATTTTTGTATGATCATCCAAAGATTTAAACCATGCGTTGGGCAATTCCTTAGCATCATTTTCATCCTTTCCCAAGATTGTGCAACATGCTCATGTTCAAGTTGCTTGAAATTCATGATCTGGGTTCTAAGGGAAATAATTTTTGAGGGTGGAAAATACTTAGTGATAAAAGTATCTTGGCACTTATTCCAAGAATCAATAGTATTGCGAGGCAAACAAGAGAACCAAATTTTTGCAGAATCACGCAAAGAAAATGAAATAATTTCATCTTCACCACATCATTGTCCACATCTTTTTTCTTTTGCATATCGCATAATTCCACGAAGGTATTAAGATGGGATGCGGCATCCTCATTAGGAGTACCGAAAAATTGACCTTTCATAGCAAGATTCAACAAAGCAGCATTAATATCACAAGACTCCGCACTAGTGGCGGGAGGAGCAATCGGAGTGCCGATAAAATCATTGTTGTTGGTATTTGAGAAATCACATAACTTGGTGTTCTCTTCAGTCATGATGACCGCACAACCAGATTGCACTCAGAAACAGATCCGACGAGAAAACGGCGAAAGGAAAAAAGAGGGGTGAATAAACGGCAAATTTTTGTGAAGTGGGGGAGAGAAAAACGAGAGGCAAATGGCAAATAATGTAAATTGCGAAGAGATGAGATTTGTGATTAGGAACCTGGTATATGTTGAAGATCCTCCCTGGCACGGCACCATGAATTCCTTTTGATGTCGCTTGAAGCTACGTTGGTATTTCCCAAAGAGGAAGGGATGATGCACCACAACGGCGGTAGGTATCTCCCTCGGATATGAAACCAAGGTTATCGAACCAGTAGGAGAACGAAGCAACACAACGTAATCAACACCTACACACAAATAACAACTACTCACAACCCGACGTGTAAAAGGGGTTATCAATCCCTTTCGGGTAGCGGCACCCCAAGATGGGCAAATGGACGTGAGAGAGTTATAAATATTGATAGATCGAATGCCAAATAAAATAAATTGCAGCAAGGTATTTTTGGGTTTTTGGTTTAATAGATCTGAAAATAAAAGCATAGGAAAACTAGATCGCAAAGGAAAATATATGAGAAAGAGACCAGGGGCCATAGATTTCACCAGTGGCTTCTCTTGAGAAAATAGCAAACAGTGGGTGAAAAAATTACTGTCCGAGATTAGTAAACCGACTCCTGCCTGCATCTACTACTATTACTCCACACATCGATCGCTATCCAGCATGCATCTAGCGTATTAAGTTCATGGAGAAACAGAGTAATGCAATAAGAATGATGACATGGTGTAGACAAGATCTATCTATGTAGAGATGGACCCCATTGTTTTATCCTTAGTAGCAACGATAGATACGTGTCGGTTCCCCTTCCGTCACTGAGATCAAGCACCGTAAGATCAAACCCACTACAAAGCACACCTTACCATTGCAAGATAAGTTGATCAAGTTGGCCAAACAAAACCCAAATATCGAAGAAGAAATACGAGGCTATAAGCAATCATGCATAAAAGAGATAAAAGAAACTCAAATACTTTCATGGATATAAAAAGATAGATCTGATCATAAACTCAAAGTGCATCGATTCTTCAGGTATCATCGAGAAGCCAAGGAGCAAAGAGAAGAAGACTAGGAAGATGGACGTGGAGATGGAGAAGAACAAGAGATGCGGAAGAAATCCCAGCCACCGGATGACCGGTCGGGACCGGATGTCCAGCGCCTGATGCTCCAGCCGAACCCAGCGTGCGGACGTCCGGTCCAGATCGGACGACTGTTGCCCCTGCACCTGAGCCAAACGAGCGGACGTCCGACGCCTTCGGACGTCCGACGACCGGACTACCGGCCCAGCCCGAAAATCCGTCACATTAGCACCCGAGCCAAAACAAGCGGATGACCGGCACTTACCGGACGTGCGGACGCCCGTGAGCCACCGAACGACCGGCCCCCAGTGGACATCCGGTACCTGGCTGTGTCCAATTTCGGGTTGAGGCCCATGTACCCCTTCACTTTGCCCCCCATTTGCACTAAGACTATAAGTAGACCTCTCCCTCCACCTAGCTAGGTCAGCATTGGTTTAGCTCATATTTAGAGATAGAGCATTGTCATCCACTTCGGATCTACTCCACGAGAGAGACCGCGGCCTCTACAGAGAAGATCCCTTTGGATTCAAGACCTCCTTGTGGAGAAGGACATCAAGACCCCCTCTTGGGCGGCCCCATCAAGACCTCCTCACGGAGAATACTGTTACCTTTTGTATCATCCGTTGTTGACTTTGGATCTTGTATCTCTCTTTGTGTTTCGAGGATCTAGCACATGTGTGACTTAATCTTGTTGGTTTGAGTGTTCCTATTTGTTCCCCTTTGTGATTTCCCCTCGTGTCTTCCCCTCGTGTTTTCCACTCGTGTTCTTCATGTTCATCGCGGGATCCGCTCCTTTCGTGAAAGATCGATCCATAGGGTTCCTACCCTACATCATCTTGGTATCATGAGCCACGTTGATCGTGATTTCGGAGCCTCCCCGTTGTGTTTCTAGCCTAGTTTTTGTTGTTTTTTCATCCTAATTCGAAATTCCCCACAAAAATAGCCCCAATTTTTTTGTGATTTGTTGGTATGTTGAAAATTTGTTGGTTTTGATCCGTGGATTTGCTTTGTTTTGAGTGGATCTAGCTTTTCCCCCTTGTCTCCACCATTTCCATCCACGAAATCGCCCGGAATCGACAAATTTCACATCATCCACATCGCCCACGTGCAGTTCTTCCCGTGCCCGAATAGTGCCCAGGCACTGGACGTCCGCTAGCCACCGGACGTCGGACAACCGGACGATCGCTCCCCCACCGGACGTTTGAAATTCCATGACGAAACTGAATTTCTTCAGTTTAGTCACCACCACCACCCCACATTTCCGCATACGCACTCCTACCACCTATACACCATCACCACTTCCGCAAACCACCACCATTGCTTATCTGTTTTGCACTCTGACACATTTGCTCCTTCGAGCTTTGAGAATTTGAGTTGCGGTACCGTATCCTTTTATGTTTCGGCTATTTAGGTATGGTTCGACATCGACATCACCGCCACTCATCTTGGCAACGGACGCGTCATCCACAATTACAACCTCGACTACACCTTGGTATTCGTGCCACCATTTTGACACCATACCGTAAGCAAGAAACGGTAACCTCCTCTTGGTATTGGACATATCATTCTTGCCATTACATTGACAGCCTTCATAGCCTTACTCCTTTGTGTTGCTTACACATCGAGACTAGTCTTTGAGTATTGCCGGCAACGAGACTTGTGCACATCAGTGATCATACTTTCCATAGCATACATACATCATTGTTGCATATCTTGGTATCATCTCTTGTGTCACAAGGTTGTCATCGCATACACAATTTCTATCTTTGTTCGTGAAGCATTGCATGAGAAAAGAGCTCAAACAACAAAGAGCCAAAGAAGCTTTTACGCAAAAGGGAAAGATAAGCTAATAGCTTTTAAGCAAGAACCATAGCATCATACAACATTAAGATTGTCATACTAGATCATCTTGGATCATCTCATAGGAACACCTTGCATAGAGCATACTTGGGATAGAAGTCGTTGCATTTTTGCTAAGTAGGTTGTACATAAGTTCTTGTATCCGCCTATTGTGCAATCATGCTAGCGTCTCTCTAGTGTTGTGCAACACGAGCATTTTTGTGGATTCCACATTTTGGCTCATCCTTGGTTGCACGACCCCACTTATCTTTTTGTGTATGTGTTTCCGTGTACCTTATCTTCCTTGGTCTACTTGTTACATTGCATCTTGCAAATCTTTTCCAACATTATTGAAGCTCACTTAAAATTGCATCAAATTTTGTGCCACCATCCTAACCAAGCTCCACCGTAAGCTTTTACTTGTGTAGGTGTGAGAAACCGACAAGATCTAGTACCAATTGTGCTATTTCCTTGTCCTACATTGAAGTGATCATCGATCCACTTTCAACTTCGGTCAAGGTACATTTGGTATTCGTTATTATCTTTCTACCACTCACATTTGTCTTGGAATGATGGATAGGCCAAGTACTTCTACAAACCCACTCTTCATTGAGCATGACGACGACATGATCTCCTATGTCACCAAGAGTCACATCTTTGGTGCATAACGTGCTTTGCATCAAGAGCAACAAGCCATGACTGAACGCATCGACAACCTCGCCGCCGACTTGCGACTCTCCAAGCGATGTACAAGGGACTACTTCGACCACAACCTCGACGATCACAAGCAAGAGAATGACGCAAGGATGGACGAGATTCGCGCTTTGTTGCTCAACCTCTCTTCTTCCACTTCATCCTCTTCAAGAAGGACCCGCTCAAGTCGACACTCCGACTTCACCCTCTCCGCCTCAAGTACACCGACATCGAACACTCTTCGCTGGGCCGCGTGCAATGATCGTCAAGCAAGCCTCAATCCTCTACGCGTCACCAACTCTCAAGAGCACTGACAACGTCAAACCCAAGAGGCTTTTGTACTAGCATGAGAACGACAAGGCCAACACGAAGAGGAAGAGCAAGTGCATCTACACCCAGTTGCACAAGATGCCGAGGCACAGCGACAAGAATAACAACTCCGTGAAGCTCAAGCACTTGAGGCGCAACAATCCCTCCAAGATTCAAGTCAAGTCGTAGCCAACCGAGGCCGACAAGCTCGTGAACAAGAGGAAGCACTTCGCAACGAAATTCATGAACGATGACATCAAGCTCGCGTGCAACGTCAAGCTCGACAAGCTCATCCACAAGCTCGCCACGAACATCAAGTTCATCAAGAGCATGAAGACAATGAAAATCCTCCACGACAACTCCAACATGAGGTAGACAACCCTCCGCGCCAAGAGCAACACGAGCTGGACAATTATCGACAACATGGGCGTCATCATCCCTGACCCCAACACAATGAAGAACAACGCTACGACAAGCTCAAGTTCACCATGCCCAAGTTCAATGGAAGCAACGATCCCGAAGAGTACCTATCATGGGCATTGCAGGTCGACAAAATCTTCCGTTTGGACAACTATGTAGAAGACAAGAAGATCACGATGGCATCCCTTGAGTTCCAAGACTATGTCCTCATTTGGTGGGAACAAGTCATCGAGTGCTGTGAGGCAAGAGGTGAACCACCCATCACTACTTGGGCACAAATGAAGGACGTCATGAGAGCACGCTTTGTGCCTACCTACTACAACCGCGACCTCTTCAAGAAACACCAACTACTCAAGCAAGGAACCAAGAGCGTTGAAGAGTTCTATAAGGAGATGGAGATTGCCATGATAAGAGCAAACATCATGGAAGATGATGAGAAAACTATGGCTCATTTCTTGAATGGACTCAACCATCCTATCAAGAAGATCGCCGACTACCAACCATACTCGAACCTCATCAAGCTCGTGCATCAAGCTACAAAAGCGGAACGTCAAGTGCAAGACAATTTCAAGTATGCCAAGTTCTCATCCAAGTCATACGGCTTCTGTAACACCCAAACTTCAACGACTCCAACACTGTCTACCAAGCCTTCTACAAGCAACGTCGACAAGTCGAGTTCCAAGAAAGTTTCGTCAACCCCTAGTCATCATCCTACTACAAGCAACTTCAAGCCGAGAGCTTCATCATCATCAACCCCCACCGATGAGACCGCAACAAGTTCCTTCAAATGCTTCACATGCGGAGGCCGAGGCCACAAGTCCTATGAGTGCACCAACAAGCGAACCATGATCCTCAACGACGATGGAACCTACGACTCGATGAGCGAAGGAGAAATGGACGCTCTTGAGCATGGCGCCATGCACCGTCAAGTGAATGACGAAGAAAAACAAGTCTTTTGCGATGAAGATTCAAGTCCTGCTCTTGTTGTCTCCAAGATCTTGACTCTCCAACATCACCAAGAAGAAGACCAACGATGCCACATATTCCACACCAAGGACGGCATCAATGGAAGATCCATCAAGGTCATCATCGATGAAGGGAGTTGTCATAATCTCGCAAGTGAAGAACTTTTCTCCAAGCTCCAATTTCCCAAGACGAAGCACCCACATCCATACAAAGTGCGATGGCTTAGCGACTCCGACCCTATCCAAGTCGAGCATCGAGTACAAGTCTCCTTCAAAATTGGCGCCTACGAAGACACCTTAGAGTCCAACGTCGTTCCAATGACCGTTTGCCACCTTCTCCATGGACGCCCATGGAAATTTGATAGAGGAGTCATCCACAACGGCCGGACGAACCACTACATCTTCAAGATGAAAGGAAAGGAGTACATACTTCGTCCCATGTCTCCAAGCCAAGTTATCACCGACAAACAAGCCACCCATCGTGGAGAGCATAGAGAGAGAGAGAGTGAGCCACCAAAAAGAGAGTGAGCTACACAAGCCAAAATCGAGCGCCTTCACGATGAGCGACAAGAAGAACTTAGTTCTATTTGCCACCAAAAGTGAGATACGAGGAGTGTGTGAGAACCCATCTAGTGTCCTACACTACGTCCTTTTGTGCAAGGACAATGAACCACAAACTAACACCTCTCACACTCTTCCTCTAGTGTTGTCTTCTCTTTTGCAGGAATTTCATGATGTTTTCCCCGATGAGCTACCTCCAGGACTACCTCCACTACGAGGCATCGAGCACCGCATCGATCTCATCCCCGGAGCACCTCTTCCGAACAAAGCTCCCTACCGCGTCAACCCTGAAGAAACCAAAGATATACAAAGGCAAGTAAAGCATCTCATAGACCATAGACATGTGCGTGAAAGTTTGAGCCCTTGTGTCGTCCCGGTCATTCTTGTGCCAAAACAAGACGGTAGCTTTCACATGTGCTCCAATTGTAGACCTATCAATGCTATCACCGTTCGTTATAGGTATCCCATTCTACGCCTTGACAATATGCTTGATGAACTTAGTGGTGTCACTATCATTTCAAAAATTGATCTTAAGAGTGGTTACTATCAAATCCACACACAAGAAGGTGATGAATGGAAAACCGCTTTCAAAACCAAGTTTGGGTTGTATGAGTGGTTAGTAATGCCTATGGGTCTATCGAAAGCACCGGGTACTTTTATGTGTCTTATGAATCATGTCTTTCGCCCTTACATTGGTGTGTTTGTTGTGGTCTACTTCGATGATATCCTTGTTTTTAGCAAGTCTCTCCAAGAGCATGTCGCCCATGTCCGAACCGTTTTACAAACTCTTCGAAAAGAGCACCTCTATGATAATATGGAGAAATGCCTTTTTGGTGTTGACAAGCTCGTTTTCTTGGGTTTTTTTGTTTCCTCTAAGGGTGTTCATGTTGATGAGTCCAAGATCAATGCTATTAAGACTTGGCCTCAACCAACCAACTTGCAACAAGTGTGTAGCTTTCTTGGCCTTGCGGGTTTCTATCGTTGCTTTGTGAAAGATTTTAGCACCATTGCTTCGCCTTTGCATGCTTTGAGCAAGAAGAATGCGCCTTTTGTTTGGGGACCATCCCAAGATACCGCTTTCAATGAGCTTAAGAATTTGCTTACTCATGCTCCCGTGCTTGCCTTACCCAACTTTGACAAACCTTTTGAGATTTATTGCGATGCTAGCGGTAATGGCATAGGAGGTGTGTTAACGCAAGAGAAGCACCCCATACCTTACTTTAGTGAGAAACTCTCCGGAGCGCAACTCAATTACCCCATCTATGACAAAGAGCTATATGCTTTAGTCTGTGTTTTGCATGGATGAGAACACTATCTTCACCCTCATGAATTCATCATTCATACCAATCATGAAACGCTCAAGTATCTTAAGGGCCAAACCAAGTTGAACAAGCGTCATGCTAAATGGGGTGAATTTATTGAGTATTTTCCTTATGTCATCAAGTACATTAAAGGTAAGGAAAATTTTGTGGCGGATGCCCTTTCCTGCATATGCATGCTTGTTACTCAACTTGAATTGGATGTCATTGGCTTTGAGCATATAAAAGACTTGTATGAGCATGATCCTACCTTCGCTACTCCTTATGTCAAGTGTTTGACACACACCTCTTGGGAACGCTATTACATCAAAGATGGATATCTTATGAGATCTAACAAGCTTTGCAACCCCGAGTCTTCTCTTCGTTTGTTGCTTTTGCAGGAATCTCATGGAGGAGGCTTAAGGGGACATTTTGGACGCGACAAGACTTTCGCAACGCTCTCCAAGAACTATTTTTGGCTCAAGATGTTTCGCGACGTCAACCGCTTCACCAACCGATGCTCTACATATCGCAAAGCTAAGTCCAAAGCTCAATCCCATGGCCTTTACATGCCTCTCCCAATTCCATATCAACCACAGGAAGACATTAGCATGGATTTCGTACTTGGATTGCCTAGCACTTGAAATGGAAAGGATTTGGTATCTGTCGTTGTGGACCATTTCTCCAAGATGGCACATTTCATTCCTTGCAGCAAGATAGACGATGCTTCACATGTTGCTAATCTCTTTTGTAGGGAAATATTGCGTCTACATGGAGTGCCAAAGACTATCGTCTCGGACCGCGACATCAAGTTACTTTTGGAAGACCCTATGCGCCAAGCTCGGAATCATGCTACACTTCTCCATGCCATATCATCCACAAACCGACGGCCAAACGGAAGTTACCAACTGCACACTCTCCGCTCTACTTTGAGTACTCATCAAGAAGAACATCAAGGAGTGGGAGGAGTGCCTACCTATCGCCAAGTTCGCCTACAACTGAGCAAGACACTCAACAACCGGCAAGTACCCCTTCGAGGTCGTCTACGGATTCAACCCATTGTCACCATTGGGCATTCTTCCTCTACCACTCCAAGAGCGCATCAATTTGGACGCAAGTGCACGAGTGACACATCTCAAGAAGGTGCATGAAGATACAAAAAACACTATCGAGCGCCAAGTTCAACACCTTGCGACCAAGCTCAACTTCAACAAGCAACCTATGGTATTCAACACCGGAGATCTCGTGTGGCTACACCTTCGCAAGGACCGCTTTCTCCAAGAATGCAAGTCCAAACTTCAACCACGAGTGGATGTACCCTTCAAGGTGCTCGCACATACAACGACAATGATTACAAGATCGACCTCCCGCGCGACAAGTACAACGTGAGTGATATCTTCAATGTCAAGGACCTCTCGCCCTTCCATGGTGATGAAGAATTTGATCCAAGGACGGATCTTCCCCAAGGGAGGGGAGATGATGCGGAGCATCCCAAGGTCATCCCCATGGACCTAACATCGTCTCTCCAAGTGCCTAGCGGACCCATGACACGAGCACGTGCAAGAGGTCTTGAAACCGAGGTGACATCTCTCCTCTCACATTTCCACTTCGATGCACATGAGACATGGCTACTACCTCATATGGACACATTCTGCATCCTCAGGTATCATGGATAAGCCAAGGAGCAAAGACAAGAAGAAGATGAAGATGGACGTGGAGATGGAGAAGAAGAAGAGCTGCGGAAGAAATCGCAGCCACTGGACGACCGGTCGGGACCGGATGTCCGGCGCCTGATGCTCCAGCCGAACCCCAGCGAGCGGACGTCCGGTCCAGACCGGACGACCGGTGCCCCTGCACCCGAGCCAAACGAGCGGACGTCCGACGCCTTCGGACGTTCGACGACCGGGCCCAGCCCGGAAATCCGTCACTTCAGCACCCGAACCAAAACGAGCGGACGACCGGCACTTACCGGATGTCCGGACGGCCGTGAGCCACCGGACAACCGGCCCCCAGCGGACGTCCGGTACCTAGCTGTGTCCAGTTTCGGGTTGAGGCCCATGTACCCCTTCACTTTGCCCCCCATTTGCACTAAGACTATAAATAGACCTCTCCCTCCACCTAGCTAGGTCAGCATTGGTTTAGCTCATATTTAGAGATAGAGCATTGCTCATCCACTTCGGATCTACTCCATGAGAGAGACTGCGGCCTCTATGGAGAAGGTCCCTTTGGATTCAAGACCTCCTTGCGGAGAAGGACATCAAGACCCGCTCTTGGGTGGCCCCATCAAGACCTCCTCACAGAGAAGACCGTTACCTTTTTATCGTCCGTTGTTGACTTTGGATCGAGTATCTCTCTTTGTGTTTTGAGGATCCAGCACATGTGTGACTTAATCTTGTTGGTTTGAGTGTTCCTCTTTGTGCCCCCTTGTGATTTCCCATCATGTTTTCCCCTCGTGTTCTTCGTGTTCATCGCAGGATCTTCTCCTTTCGTGAAAGATCGGTCCATAGGGTTCCTACCCTACATCAGATTATGCAAAGGCTCAAATTGGTTTGGATATGACGAAATAATCCTAATTTTTTTGTGGTTTTTTTGTGGATTGTAGGTATGAAGAACATACTCGATCTAAACTACGAAAAACTATAAAATCTCATCGAGCAACCTAAAAATCTGATACCACTTGATAGAAACGAAGGTGTCCCGATGTTTCGATGAGATGGTGGCTATCGTTTTCTGTGGGACTCGACCTTGACGATCCGACTATAAACATGCGAGACGTCGCGCCTTAGCAATCGCTAAACCAACTTCCGAGGGGTTATTGACTATGCCGGACACGATCAACCTGACCATGAGGGTCTGTTTCCTACGAACAAACGAAGAACAAGAAAGAAACTGAGATTGCAATCTGGATATTGCGAATATAAGATGAAATCTTTATCGATGAAGGTGGGGTTTTGTGACGCCTTTGTCTGGTCGTTGAACACAAACGAAGTACGCGAACTTGCAGCTATGGCGAACTTATAATCTAAACAAAACCCAAAGTCTAAACGATGCCCTAAGGGCTGTATATATAGAGGAGAGAGGGGGAATTTCATGGCCCTTGGAGGAGGGGTCTGAAACCAATCCTAACTCTTGTTTCCCCAGACATACAAACTCTAAAAATAGCCTATAATCAAGAATTTCAAAATTACATGGGCCTGTCCCAAAAATAAGGTGATGCGGCACCTAGAATAGCCTCTAGACGAAATTTATGAAGTGGCATCTTGTATCTTTCGTCCAAGGCTTCATGCACTCATTATGGTGGCTTCGAAATCCTGGAATCGTCACTTGTAACTCCGTTCTTGTTCCCCATGCGCACGCCATCATCTCGATGCTTGAACTTGCTCCAAGGTTCATCTTTCTTGTCCAAGCTAGGCCCTTCATTTGTAAGCAAAACAAATGTATCCAATTTAGGTAGCATCATATTCTCATGAACATTAGAATCGTTACCAAGAAATTAAAGTACCTGGTAATTTAATTGGTGTGCACGAGCTCTAGTAATTGGTCCAGTATGTATAGCAGCAGGGCTGTGGGTGTAATAATGGTATTCATGTCCTCATCATAGGCTTTTTAATAGTAGAATCCGCCAAGTGCAAATTCAAAGAACATGATACAATGTCGATAAGACCAAGCAAATCACATAAAGATTTCAGAATTGTAGAAACACTAGCACCCAAGTCACACAAAGAAAAGCACTCATAATTTTTAATCTTGACTTCGATAGTTGGTTCCCTCTCATCATGCAATTTTCTAGGAATTGAAACTTCGAATTCCAATTTTTCTTCAAAAGCTTTCATCATAGCATCAACAATATGTTTAGTAAAAGCTTTATTTTGTTCATAAGCATGGGGGTGAATTTATCATGGATTGCAACAAAGAAATACAATTAATAAAAGAGAACTATCATAATTAAAGTCTTTGTAATCCAAAAGAGTGGGCACATCACTAGCTAAATTTTTGACTTCTTCAAACCCACTTTTATCAATTTTCTCAACAAGATTTTCGCCCTCCAAAATATTGGGACGCCTTCTAGCTAAAGTTGACTCTTCTCTAGTCCCTTTTTCATCAATCTTAACTTTACTAAACAAGGAATCAACAGAAGAAACACCAATCATTTTAAGATCTTCATCACTTTTGCGAAAGAAATCACTAGACAACACTTTTTCTAAAAATTCTCTTTTAGCTCTAAGCATAGCAATTCTTTATTACTTTCATCCATAGAAATATAAAGAGCTTTAATTGATTCATCTACTTTAGGCACAAAAAATTTCATCTTGAGATTTTCCACATCATGAGCAATCCTATCAACACTTCTAGACAAATCATCAATCTTACTCAAATTTTCTTCTATGGAAGTGTTGAAAGCTTTTTGCGTATTGATAAATTCTTTAATATTGTTCTCAAGATCAGAGGTGTTACTATTATTATTATAAGATTGATTTCCATAGGAATTACCATAATTATTAGAGGAATTACTAGGAAAAGTCCTAGGATTAAAATTACCTCTATAAGCATTGTTATTGAAATTATTTTGAGAGATAAAATTCACATCTATGGCATCACTATTTTGCTCAATCAAAGTAGGCACAGGCATATCATTAAAATCGATAGGAGCACTTCTACTAGCAACCAATTTCATAAGAGCATCAACTTTTTCACTCAAAGAAGAAATTTCTTCAACTGAATTAACTTTTTTACTAGTAGGAGCTCTTTCTGTATGCCATTGCGAATAATTTGCCATAATATTATCGAGCAATTTGGGTTCACCCAAAGTAATTTACATAAAAGTACCACTCGCGGTGGAATCTAAAAGATTACGAGAAACAAAATTCAAGACCCATAAAATTTTTGTATGATCATCCAAAGATTTAAACCATGCGTTGGGAAATTCCTTAGCATCATTTTCATCCTTTCCCAAGATTGTGCAACATGCTCATGTTCAAGTTGCTTGAAATTCATGATCTGGGTTCGAAGGGAAATAATTTTTGCGGGTGGAAAATACTTAGTGATAAAAGTATCTTGGCACTTATTCCAAGAATCGATACTATTGCGAGGCAAACAAGAGAACCAAATTTTTGCAGAAGCACGCAAAGAAAATGGAAATAATTTCATCTTCACCACATCATTGTCCACATATTTTTTCTTTTGCATATCACATAATTCCACGAAGGTATTAAGATGGGACGCGGCATCCTCATTAGGAGTACCGAAAAATTGACCTTTCATAGCAAGATTCAACAAAGCAACATTAATATCACAAGACTCCGCACTAGTGGCGGGAGGAGCAATCGGAGTGCCGATAAAATCATTGTTGTTGGTATTTGAGAAATCACATAACTTGGTGTTCTCTTCAGTCATGATGACCGCACAACCAGATTGCACTCAGAAACAGATCCGATGAGAAAGTGGCGAAAGGAAAAAAGAGGGGTGAATAAAACGGCAATTTTTTCTAAATTTGGGGAGAGGAAAACGAGAGGCAAATGGCAAATAATGTAAATTGCAAAGAGATGAGATTTGTGATTAGGAACCTGGTATATGTTGAAGATCCTCCCGGCACGGCGCCATAAATTCATTTTTATGTCGCTTGAAGCTACGTTGGTATTTCCCAAAGAGGAAGGGATGATGCACCACAACGGCGGTAGGTATCTCCCTTAGATATGAAACCAAGGTTATAGAACCAGTAGGAGAACCAAAACATGGGAGCCGTGCGAACCCAACTATTGACCCAAGACATGATTCGGAGCTGATGCATATAATGCTATAAGTTCGGGGTGCCGCACTGTCAAAAGTGTTCGGACTTTTCTTGCCGTGTTATGGGGCACACTGAAGCCCCTGGCGCACTGGACATACTAGAACGTATGGGTGCAATTTGTCGTAAATAGGCAGACAGGAAAAAGGATGAAGAAATGTAATAATAAGCTAACGTTGTACATTGTTATTGAAATGATATGTCAAAGCGTATGTATACAAGTAGTGCAATAAGCAAAAAAAGGACTATTTAACATGTCCTATCCAAGGGCAAGCTGCGTGTGGGTATGTAAAACATGTATAGTGATCGTTATCAGAGACCACCTGGGGATTCCCTTGTACATCATAGCTTCTTGCTTCCTTGGTGTTTTCTTCCCATGACGAGTCCGATAATCAAACTACCGGAGTGGGCCTTTGGTGAGTAGGGGCCTGAAAGGAAGAAAATGTTAAAGGAATACGGGCCCTGAAGCGGTTGAGCCGCATTGTGGGCTGTGTCGTGGCAGTGCGTCCACCTATGCCCATGGTATGTTGAGTGCGTAATTATGTACGTGCGGCACTAATTTCGCCACTTGGATGGGACTAGGACGGAGGCCGAACTGCTAGGCGAGCTCTAAACGTGCCTGGCAATCCCCTTGCAGGGTACTCCAGACTCGCTTGAAGGTGTCTGGGGTCTTTTTCGCTGAATTGGCAGTTTGCCTCATAAGGCTGCTTTGCCCTTCTGCTGCGAGGGCCGCAGTGTGTTCCTCCGTGCGGAGTGAGCGCAATGTGTTTCCATTAACTGTTATAACCCCGCGAGGTCCTGGAATTTTGAGCTTGAGGTATGCATAATGCGATACTGCATTGAATCTGGCAAATGCGGTTCGTCTGAGTAGTGCGTGATAGCCGCTGCGGAAGGGGACGTTATCGAAGATTAATTCCTCACTTCAGAAGTTAACCGAAGATCCGAAGACCACTTCTAGCGTGATTGAGCCCGTGGAACAGGCCTCTACACCTAGGATGACACCTTTAAAGGTGGTTTTGGTGGGTTTGATCCTTGAGGGATCTATACCCATTTTGCGCACTGTATCCTGATAGAGCAGGTTTAGGCTGCTGCCACCGTCTATATGGACCCGAGTGAGGTGAAATCCGTCGATGATGGGGTCAAGGACCAATGCGGCAAAACTGCCAAGACGAATGCTGGTGGGGTGGTCCATATGATCGAAGGTGATCGGACAAGAAGACCATGGGTTGAACTTTGGGGCGACTGGCTCCAACGCATAGGCGTCCCTTAGTGAACGCTTCCGTTGTAACGCCCTCGATGCGGCTATATCTCCTACGTGTCGAAGCACGACTTAGAGGCATAACCGCATTGAAAGCAATGTCGCAAGTAAGGTAATCTTCACAACATCCCATGTAAATAGATAATAAAAGGGAAGGTACATAGTTGGCTTACACTCGCCACGTCAAACAAAGTACATAAATAGCATTAGATCATCCAATCACTCATGGCCCGACTACGGTGCCAAAATAAAAGATCAACCCAACATGCGACAAGGTCCCGATTGCCCCAACTGGGCACCACTACTGATCATCAGGGAAAGACACATAGTAACAGCGTGAGGCCTCGTCGAACTCCCACTTGAGCTCAAGCGCGCCATCTGGAACGGAGTCATCAGGCCCTGCATCTGGTTTGGAAGTAATCTGTGAGCCACAGGGACTCAGCAATCTCGCACCCTCGCGATCAAGACTAGTTAAGCTTATAGGTAAGGCAAGGTAATATGTGGAGCTGCAGCAAGCGGCTAGCATATATGGTGGCTAACCTGTTCGCAAAAGAGAGCGAGAAGAGAAGGCAAAGCACGAACGAATAACTAGAGAACAACCTGCGGCAAGCATTACTCCAACACCGTGTTCACTTCTCGGACTCTGCAGAGAAGAGACCATCACGGTAACTCACACGGTTGATTCATTTTAATTAAGTTAAGGTTCAAGTTATCTACAGCCGGACATTAACAAATTCCCATCTGCCCATAACCGCAGGCACGGCTTTCGAAGGTTCAAATCCCTGCAGGGGAGTCCCAACTTAGCCCATGACAAGCTCTCATGGTCAACGAAGGATATACCTTCTCCCGAGACATTCCGATCAGACTCGGCATCCCGGTTCTACAAGACACTTCGACAAGTCAAAACAAATCCAGCAACACTGCCCAAATGTGCCGACTAATCCCGATAGGAGCTGCACATATCTCGTTCTCAGGGCACGCTCAGATGAGCCAGACATCGGGTAGGCCAGCCCAGAGTTGCCCCTGGTAGCCCCCGACATCGCTCGGTTGGACCAACTCTGAGAGGAGCACTGGCCCGGGGGGGTTAAAATAAGATGACCCTCGGGCTCCGGAAACCCAAGGGGAAAAGAGGCTAGGTGGCAAATGGTAAAACCAAGGTTGGGCATTGCTGGAGGAGCTTTATTCAAGGCGAACTGTCAAGGGGTTCCCATTATCACCCAACCGCGTAAGGAACGCAAAATCCGGGAACATAACACCGATATGACGGAAACTAGGGCGGCAAGAGTGGAACAAAACACTAGGCAAAAGGTCGAGCCTTCCACCCTTTACCAAGTATATAGATGCATTAAGATAACAAGATAATATAGTGATATCCCAACAAGTAAATAATGTTCCAACAAGGAACGATCTCCAATCTTCACCTGCAACTAGCAACGCTATAACAGGGGCTGAGTAAAGCGGTAACATAGCCAATCAACGGTTTTCTAGGACATGGTGGGTTAGAGATTTGACATGGCAATTTGGGAGGCATGATAAGCAAGTGGTAGGCATCGTAGCATAGGCATAGCAAAAGAGCGAGCATCTAGCAAAGCAAAGATAGAAGTGATTTCGAGGGTATGATCATCTTGCCTGCAAAGTTGTCAGAGTTGACTGGATCCTCGAAACAAACTCAACGGGCTCCTCGTTAGCGAATTCGTCTCCCGGCTCTACCCAAACAAGACAAACAAGCAACAAGAAGACAATCAACCACATGCAAAGCTCAAACAACATGATGCAAACATGGTATGCTATGCGGGATGCGATATGTGATGCATATGCAAGATTTGACAAGGAAAGAATGAACCTGGCCTCAACTTGGAAATACAAGAGTGGTACTGGAAAGGTGAGGTGATTTCGGTTGAAATCGATATAAAGATCGCCGAAATCGGATGCACGGTTTGGAAATGGCAAGCAATTCAAATATGGCAATGGTCTGCGATAAACAGCAAGTAGCCATCTAAATGCAACAAGAGGAACATGCTGCAGCACTCAAACATGGCAACAAAATACATGGCAGGGATCCATTCATGATGCTTAACAAAAGATGAACACTGAGTTACGGCCAATTCATCCATTAACAGGTTCAAACAGGCATGGCAAAAGTGCAATTGGTAAACAGGTTTCATTCTTAATGAAACTAACACTTGTCTGGAATTTCAGATCAGGTAGGACACTTTGGAGCAAGAAATCTATATGCTACAGGAACTTAACATGGCAAAGCAAGGCATGGCATGGAGCTACTCAAAGAGCTTAACAAAAGTCCCTTAGTGGCCTTGAGCCAAAAGGGATCAGAAAATACAATTGCAGGCATGTGAACATGGCAAAAACATAATCAGATCACAGACTTCGAGAAAAACTGGAGCATGCAAATCAGATATCAAGTAGGCATGTTTACGAGCTCGATGCACTCACTAAAGAGTAAGGCACGACAATATAAGCATACACCCATTAAGAATACACATTATACAAGCTAAACTTGGCAAGAACAACAACATAGCATGAACGGATCAACTACAACATCCTCGGCAAAATCGCTAACAAGTAGACAATCTGCCCAGATTCACGAAATAGCAAAAGTAGAGCTTGATTGACTCAAGCTAGGTTGCTCCATAATTGCAAACAAAGACATGGATGGATAGAGCACTACAAGATTAACAAATCATCCTTACTGATCGTCCTCAAAAGAGGCACGGATCACTACGAAACAACAAGAACATATGGCATATTGATAAAAATAGATCAAGGACTTAGTGGAATTGTTAAGTCCCTGAAATCAGCATTAACGAATGCACCATTTTGCAAGCTTGTGCTAGTCACCACACACATCACAAAAATACATGGATAGCACCTCTGTAAAGATGGTAAAGCATATAACAAAACTCATGTAGAGCTCAGCAGCATATCATGCACACATTAAACATGGCAAAAATGACAAATAGCTATTTGGATCAGCAGATCTGACAATTAACTCAAATAGCACTCTTCCAACAGCATTTCGAGCATCAAGATTAACTCAAATGAAAATGATGCAATGATATGAAATGATGTACTCTCTGAGACGAACATTTTGATATGCTATACACCCAAAACGGATCTACGGATGCAAAGTTACGGCACGATGAACATGGCAATATAATTAGGGTTTCGGGAGGAAAGTCAACCGTCTCAGATCTGGATCTGGGAGGTACTGTTCATGCACGGAAACCGAGGATGGCTGGAGTTACTGTAGCTCGCCAGCGTTCGTCGAGGTACTTGGCGAGGAGGGCGCCGGAGGTCACCGGAGGAGCTGGCCGGCCGGTGGAGGACGACGGCGGCAAGGTCGGCGATCGCCGGCGTCGAGGTGCCCGCGGCGGAGCTCGGCGCGGTGAGGATCTCCGGTCGGGGTCTTGCACCGGCGAGGAGGAGCGGCGCCGGCGAACGGCGGTGCGGCGGCCGGAGCTGGGGATGATGTGGCGCGGTGCGGCGACCGGCGCGGGGAGGCGCGGCCCGGTCGGGCGGCGGGGAGGGCCGGCCCCGGGCTTCGCGGGCCTCCATGGTGGGAGGAGGCGGCTGGCCACGTGGCGGCGAGGGAATGGCTGGCGGCGGCGTGTCCGGCGCCGGCAGACAATGTCCGGCGCGCGGAGGATCAGATCTAGGGTTTCGGGGAGAGGAACCGTGAATTTTAGAGAGGGGGTGTATTTATAGGCTCAGAGCTAGGAGTGTCCAAAAGAGGTGAGGTTTTCGGCCACGCGATCGTGATTGAACGCTCTAGATGATGGAGAGGGTTTTGGTGGGTTTTGGGCCAAATTGGAGGGGTGTTGGGCTGCAACACACACGAGGCCTTTTCGGTCCCTCGGTTAACCGTTGGAGCATCAAACGAAGTCCAAATGGTACGAAACTTGACAGGCGGTCTACCGGTAGTAAAACAAGGCCGCTTGGCAAGTCCTGGTCCAATCCGGAAATGTTTAGCCCCCACACACGAAAAGAAGGTAGAAATGACCACCGGAGGAGAACGGAGCGCCGGAATGCAAAATGGACAACGGGGAAAATGCTCGGATGCATGAGACGAACACGTATGCAAATGCAATGCACATGATGACATGATATGAGATGCATGACAACAACAACAACAACACACGGAGAAAAAAACCCGAACCCAAGAAAATAAAATAACTTAACGCCGGAAACGGCAAGAGTTGGATTACATATTAGGTAAATCATATCCGGGGTGTTACATCTATTCCCTCTTGGGAATATGAGTTGTGTATATCATGTTTACTGTTTTCACTTGTGGAGGAAATTTCTTCTACCCTCCTGTGTTCGGCAGCCGGGGCTCCTCCTCGTCGTCGCTATGCAGCCCCTTTTCCTTATTTTCGGCATTCAACTTGTCAGTCTGCTTGAACACCCAGCATTCTCTGTTGGTGTGGTTGGCTGGTTTATCGGGGGTGCCGTGAATTTGACACGAACGATCGAGTATGCGGTCCAAGCTGGACGGTCCCGGATTGCTTCTTTTGAACGCCTTTTTCCACTGACAGGATTTAGAGCCACTGAATCTGGCATTAATTGTCGTGTCTTCGGCGTTTTCGCCGTTGTTACGGCGCTTGTGTCTGTTACAACGTGGCCTGCCGTTGCTATCTTTGGAATCTGAATTGCCAGGGTTTCTTGATGTGTTGTTGCTGTGAGCCAGCCAACTATCCTCGCCCGCACAAAAGCGGGTCATGAGTGTCTTGAGAGCTGCCATGGATTTCGGCTTTTCTTGGCCGAGGTGTCGGGCGAGCCATTCATCGCGGATATTATGTTTAAATGCCGCTAAGGCCTCGGCATCCAGACAGTCGACAATTTGGTTTTTTTTTAGTTAGGATCCGAGTCCAGAATTTCCTGGCTGATTCTCCTGGCTATTGGGTTATGTGACTCAAGTCATCGGCATCTGGTGGTTGCACATAAGTGCCCTGGAAGTTGTCAAGGAATGCATCTTCCAAATTCGCCCAACTGCCAATGGAGATTGCCGGCAGGCTATTGAGCCAATGCCGAGCAGGCCCTTTGAGTTTTAATGGAAGGTACTTGATGGCATGTAGATCGTCACCACGGGCCATGTGGATATGGAGGAGGTAATCTTCGATCCATACCGCGGGGTCTGTTGTGCCATCATATGATTCGGTATTCACGGGTTTAAAACCTTCTGGGAACTCGTGATCCATTACTTCATCGGTGAAGCATAGGGGGTGTGCGGCGCCTCTGTGCCGGGCTATATCACGACGCAGTTCATATGAGTCTTGTCTGCTTGTTCGGCCTGGCCGGATTTTCTTTTAGTGTATCCGGCATGACGGTCGTCGTCACGCATTGGGGCGCGCACCTGTGATACGTAGATCGATCTTGTAAGTCCTGCTTTGCTTTCCAATATGTCTCGCAGGTCCTGCATGTTGCCCCGGGCCTTTGTGTTTTTAATTGACTAGCGATGGGGTGCGAGCTGGACTTCGGCCTGATATGCCGCTTTGTATCGGCCACGAGGTGGTCGGTCAGCCGCATCATACGCTGGGAGCGTAGGCTTTAATGCTTCCTCCTCGAGTTGGGGTAGCAACCTGCGCTTTGGGTAACTTTTGGTTGGGCGTTCGAGTTCGTATTCCTCGGCCTCCAGGACCTCGGCCATCTATCCGCTAGCAGATCTTGGTCAGCTTGAAGATGTTGTTGCTTTTTCTTTAGGCTTTTTGTTGTGGCTATAAGTCGGCGCTTGAAGCTCTCCTATTCGGCAGGATCCTCAGGCACGATAAATTCTTCATCACGGAGGCTCAGCTCGCCTTCAGAGAGAGGCATGTAATTGTCATCCTCTGATTCTCCATCTGCTGCATGTTCCTTAGGGCTGGCTTGCCCATCCTCCCGCTTGAGGCCTGGCTGGAGGGGATTGTATTCGTCTTCGGCGCTATCCGCAGCGTTATTGTCTCTTGTGTCGGTATCACCGTTTTTGCTATGGCAGGGCTTAGAGCGACGCCGTTGACGCTGGTGCTTAGATTGCTTCTCGGAGGGATTATCCTCTGTTGCCTTATTGCCATCGCTTTCTTTGGGGGTGTCCACCATGTATATATCATAGGATTAGGTGGCGGTGCAACGCCCTGTGGGCGGTGGTTCCTGCTCATCTTCATCGTCATCCATACCGTCGATGTCTTCGGAGCCGAAATCAAGCATGTCGGTTACGTCATTGACAGTGGCTATTAAGTGGGTGGTGGGTGGGGAATGAGTTTCTTCGTCGTCTGCTTCCCACTCAACCCGAACATAGTTCGGCAAAGGGTACCCTGACAAGGAGAGAGATTTCAATGATTTTAGCAAGTCGCCCAAGGGCGAGTGCTGAAAGATATCCGCGGAGGTGAACTCCATGATCGGTGCCCAATCAGATTCAGAGCATGTGGTCGGGCATGAATCCAAGGGTCCGGCAACATAGGTCTCATAGGGAGTGAAGCCAGTATTCGGCTCTATCGCCGCTGGGTGCGCGGCCTCCGTGGCGGGGTCTATCCACCCGTCCTCGGACGGCACGATCCGTTCTGGATTGAAGGCCGGAGTAGCCACAGGTGTGATCTCCCAAACACCGTCCGACGACAGAGCTAAGTCATGCTTGTCGAGACTGTGTGGCGCACCTGACATGGGCTCGAATCCATTGAAGATCAAGTCTCCGCAGATGTCGGCAGTGTAGTTTAAGCTTCCAAACCTGACCTGATGGCCAGGGGCGTAGCTCTCGATCTGCTCCAGATGACCAAGCGAGTTGGCCCGTAGTACAAAGACGCCAGAAACGAAAATCTGTCCAGGGAGAAAAACCTCACCCTAGATCGCATCGTTGCTGATGATCGAAGGAGCCATCAAGCCTTATGGTGACGACACAGCGGAATTCTCAATGAAAGCACCAATGTCGGTGTCAAAACCGGTGGATCTCAGGTAGGGGATCCCGAACTGTGCGTCTAAGACAGATGGTAAAAGGAGGCAGGGGACACAATGTTTACCCAGGTTCAGGCCCTCTCGATGGAGGTAATACCCTACGTCCTGCTTGATTGATCTGGATGATATGAGTATTACAAGAGTTGATCTACCACGAGATCGTAGAGGCTAAACCCTAGAAGCTAGCCTATGATTCTGATTGTTGTTGTCCTACGGACTAAACCCTTCGCTTTATATAGACACCGGAGGGGGCTAGGGTTACACAGAGTCGGTTACAAGGGAGGAGATCTACATATCCGAATTGCCAAGCTTGCCTTCCACGCAAAGGAGAGTCCTACCCGAACACGAGACGAAGTCTTCAATCTTGTATCTTCATAGTCCAATAGTCTGGCCAAAGTATATAGTCCGGCTATACGAGGACCCCCTAATCCAGGACTCCCTCAGCTTCCATCATCGCTGAGGATTAGGGTTCGTTTGTTGGTACACTCAAATGTCTTGTGGCCTCGGCCTCCACATGTGAAGCATTTGAAGGAATTTGTCTTGACAGTCTCATCGGTTGGGGTAGAGGATGATGAAGCTCTTTGCTTGAAGTTGCTTGTTGTAGGATGATGACTTGGAGTTGTCGAAGTTTTCTTGTAACTCGACTTGTTGACGTTGCTTGTAGATGGCTTGGTTCAGGTAGAAGGTGTTGGAGTCATTAAAGCATGGATGTTGGAGAAGCCATATGACTTGGATGAGAAATGGGCATACTTGAAGTCATCTTGCACTTGACGTTCCACTTTGGTAGCTTGATGCACTAGCTCGATGAGGTTCGAGTATGGTTTGAAGTTGGCGATCTTCTTGATAGGATGATTGAGTCCATTCAAGAAGTGTGCCATAGTTTGCTCATCATCTTCCGTGACATTAGCTCGTATCATGGCAATCTCCATTTCATGTAGTATTCTTCAACGCTCTTGGTTCCTTGCTTGAGGAGTTGGAGTTTCTTGAAGAGGTCGCGGTTGTAGTAGGTTGGCACGAAGCGTGCTCTCATGACATCCTTCATTTGTGCCCAAGTAGTGATGGGTGGTTCACCTCTTGCCTCTCGGCGCTCAATGACTTGTTCCCACCAAATGAGGACGTAGTCTTGGAACTCAAGGGATGCCATCGCGATCTTCTTCTCTTCCTCATAGTTGTGCAAGCGGAAGATTTTGTCGACCTTCAATTCCCATGATAGGTACTCTTCAGGATCATTGCTTCCATTGAACTTGGGCATGGTGAACTTAAGCTTGCCGTATCATTGATCT
The DNA here is from genome assembly GCF_056163025.1 of Triticum urartu. Classification (NCBI taxonomy): domain Eukaryota; kingdom Viridiplantae; phylum Streptophyta; class Magnoliopsida; order Poales; family Poaceae; genus Triticum; species Triticum urartu. The sequence continues at coordinate 266,084,230 of NC_141876.1, forward strand.
TCATTGTGTTGGGGTCGGGGATGATGACGTCCTTGACAAGGAGGACCGTCTCTCTCAACTTGCTCAAGTTTTTTAGTTGTGGAGGATTTCCAATGTCTTCTTTCTCTTGGTGAACTTGGGGTTCTTGGCGAGGAGGTTGTTGAACTTGATGATGCTGTCGAGCTTGATAGTTCCTCTCTTTAACTTCTTCGTGAAGCGCTTCTTGTTACTCACGAGCTTGTCGGTTGCGCGTGGCTACGACTCGACTTGAGTCTCGGAGGGCACGTTGCACCTCAAGTGCTTGAGCTTCTCGCAATTGTTGTTGTTGACGTTGTGCCTCGGCATCTTGTGCATCTTGATGTTGTCTCGCTCGCTCTTCCTCTTCGTGTTGGTGTTGGCATTGCCGTTCTCATGCTTGCGTGTAAGTAGCTTGGTTTTGACGATGTCATTGTTCTTGAGAGTTGTTGTCGTGTAGAGGGTTACGGTTTGCTTGACGATCTTGGTGCGGCACGTCGAAGAGTGTTCGATGTCGGTGTACTTGAGCTGGTGATGGTGTAGTCGGAGTGTCGACTTGAGGAATCCATCTTGATGAGGACGAAGTGGAAGAAGAGCAGTTGAGCAACAAAGCATGAATCTCGTCCATTCTTGCGTCATTCTCTTGCTTGTGGTCGTCGAGCTCGTTGTCAAAATAGTCTCTTGTACGTTGCTCGGAGAGTAGCAAGTCGGTGGCGAGGTTGTCGTTGCGTTCGCACATTGCGTGTTGCTCTTGATGCAAAGCACGTTGTGCACCAAAGAGGTGGCTCTTTGTGATGTAGGAGGTCAATGTCGTCGTCTTGCTCGATGAAGAGTGGGTTGGTAGAAGTACTTGGCCTATCCATCATTCCAAGGAAATATGTGAGTGGGAGAAAGAGAAGAACTTATACCGAATGTACCAAGACCGATGTTGAAGATAGATTAATGATCACTCAATGCGGAACAAGGAAATAGCACAATTGGTACCAATTCTTGTTGGTTTCTCACACCTACACAAGTAAAAGCTTATGGTGGAGCTCGGTTAGGACAAAATTTGATGCATTTGTTAGTGAGCTTAAATAATGTTGGAAAAGATTCACAAATTTGCAATGCAACAAGTAGACCAATAGCAAAATGTGGTACACGGAAACACACACACAAAAATATAAATGGGGTCGTGCAACCAAGGAATGAGGCAAAATGTGGAATCCACGAAAATGCTCTTGTTGCACAACACTAGAGATACGCTAGCATGATTACACAATAGGCAGATATCATGACTTGTGCAGAACCTACTAAGCAAAAATGCAACGACTTCTATCGCAAGTATGCTCTATGTATGGTATTCCGATGATATGATCCAAGATGATCTAGTATGACAATCTTAATGTTGTATGATGCTATGGTTCTTGCTTAAAAGCTCTTTGTTTATCTTTCCCTTTTGCTTAAAAGCTTGTTTGGATCTTTCTCTTTTGAGCTCTTTTCTCATGCAATGCTTCACGAACCTAGATCACAATTGTGTATGCGATGAGAACTTTGTGACACAAGAGATGATACCAAGATATGCACTAATGACATGGTATGTATGCTATGGGAAGTATGATCACTAATGTGCACAAGTGACGTTGCCGACAATACACAAAGGCTAGTCTCAATAGGTAAGATACGCAAAATTGGGCTACGATGGCTATCAATGTAATGGCAAGAATGATATATCACGATATCAAGATGAGGTTACCAATTCTTGCTTACGGTATGGTGTCAAAATGGTGGAGTGGTTGTTGTCGATGATGAATCCGTGGAGAAGATGAGCGGCGGTGATGTTGATGTCGAACCGTACCTAAATAGCCAAAGCACAATAGGACACGGAACCGCAACTCAAATTATCAAGACAAAACATGACAAAATTGTCAGAATTGGAAATGGGTAAGCGATGGTGGTGTATGTGGGAAATGGTGGTGCTATGCGGAAGTGGTGGTGGTATGCAGAAGTATATGTGGGAACCGGGAAAAAAATTGCCGAGATTTGGACGGAAAACGGGGCGGTGGATGGAAGTGATTGTCGGCGTCCTGGGAACGGGGGTAGCCAGACTTGCCTGCCTGCGGCCCCGGGCGTGGCTCCACCAGCGGCCTCGTACGGCCCATCTTCATCAGCAAACACTCAAGACCCTCGCGAGGGGCCAAGCCATGCGAGGCGGACGACACAAGACCTCCTCAGGGGCAGCCTCACTAGGCTGGCTCCCGAGGAGCGGAGATATCTATGCAAGGGGCACCTCACGAGGAGCGCTAATGTGAGCCATGACGACCAAGGCCAGGCAGGCGCCAGCGGGCGCAGAGTGACAGTTTCCTCTTTGGTGCTAAAGAGGCAAGCACATGCGAGGAGTCCTGAGGCATCAGGCAAAGGTTTCCATATCGGTGCAACGAGACCAAGACCGGCAGGACGGCAGGACGGAGGTCATCACGGAGCACAAGACGGCGTCACCACCAGAGCCTTTGGCAGGCGAAGACCACCTTTTGTCAGCATAGCTTGTACTAGTTGTCCTCCTTCAAATTGGCCGTTGTGGGATCCCTTCCCGCCTAATATTTGGGAAGAGGACACAGGCCTCTATAAATAGGACTAGCCACCACCGTAGGGAGGCATCTCATCTTGGAGTGGATACATTCCACCAAGGCCACCATACAAGCTCATCGAGCTCAAGAACACCTCTCCTTAGGAGGCAGTTCTTCCATTGTACTTGTTCATTCCCAGCCTACAAGGCAATCCACCACACCACACTGGAGTAGGGTATTACACCGCAACGGTGGCCCGAACCAGTATAAACTCTTGTGTCCCTTGTTCCTCGGGTTCGGCGAGCTAGACTTTGAGATCATTGCGAGAGTGTGAGCTAGGGGGAGAGAAAACTTCATGCGCACCCGAGTGTTCAAACCTCAAGGGTTTTGCCGGAACCCGTAATCCAACATTTGGCGCGCCAGGTAGGGGTGCGCTGAAGCTTTTCTTCCAGCGATCCGCATTCCACTACTCCATCGCATCCATGTCTGATGCTCGCCGAGACCGTGCTAAGCACAGCCCTCGCCGACCGCGTCGCTCTGACGGCGCCCGTTGGCAGACCTCCCCGCCATTCTCCATCACCTGCTGCCAACGCCGCCACTTGCCCGGCAGCGAACGAGCAAAAAGCGTCATCACTGCACCTCTCGGTGCGGCGGGACGGTCGCACCGCCACCCTGTCGCTGATCTCCAGCCGGCTCATCATCCCACGCTCATCGCACGCCCACGGACGTGCAGGCCGCGCTGCTCATGGCACGTGAGCTCCTGCGTTACCGCCCGGTCGACGACATCTACGAGGACTGGCTGGACTGCATCGCCGAGCTCGTCAGCGTCGCTGGGGGCTCACCTGCACCATCCCTCTCGCTGCCTCGCCCACCTCCAGCCGCGGGCAAGGTAGCTCACGGAGCGCCTCCGCTGCCTCCACATCAAGACCGCACCCTAGCGCCGAGACACACAGCTCACGGAGTGCCCCCGCCTCCTCTGCATCAGGACGGTGTCCTCACCCCAAGACGCGTGGTCCTGCGGCGTGATCCGCCACGCCGTGTGCCCGCGCACGATGAAGGAAGCTGCCAGGGGGTCCCTCGACTGCAAGAAAACGCTCATGCACTCCCCGCACCACCATGTCAAGACCGCGCGCCGCCTGCGGTGGCAGTGCGTGGGTACCAAGACCTGGCTCCACCACCTCGACGGGCTCCGGTGATCACAACAGGCTACCGAGCCTTTACTCCTGAGCTGCGCACCATCGTCTGGCCACGCAAGTTCAAGCTAGACCTGCCTCTGTGCTATGACGGCACCCCCGACCCTGCGGAGTTCTTGCAGCTCTACAAGCTAAGCATCGAGGCGGCCAACGGCGATGAGAAAGTCATGGCAAAATTGGTTTCCCATGGCTCTCAAAGATGGTGCTCACTCGTGGCTCCTGAACCTGCCCGCGGGATCAATTTCCTCCTAGGGTGAGTTACGCGACCACTTCGTCACCAACTTCCAGGGCACTCGCAACTGCCCGCCAGCTGCAGGCGACCTGCGGCACATCAAACAGCAGCTCGGAGAGACCCTACAAAAGTACATCCAGCGCTTCAACAACGTTCGCCTCAAGATTCCCAAGGTGACAGACGAGGTCATCATCTCTGCATTCTCCGATGGCGTCCGTGACGTCAAGATGAAGGAGGAACTCGCCATCCACGATGAGCTATGCTCGGTCCTGGAGATGTTCATAATGGCGACCAAGTGCGCAAGAGTTGAGGAGGGGCGCCTCTCCCTCCTCGAGCTCCCTGCTGCCAACCCAGAAGAGAAGAAAGCCAAGGCCAAGGACATGAAGCGCAAGGGAGTAGTCGTGCTCGCGGCAGAGTCGGACACGAAGCATGGCCGGGACCACCCCGAGTCGTCTAAGAGCAGTCGTCCGTTCTGCGCCTTCCACAACATACACAGCCACAACATCAACGACTGCCAAGAGCTCAGGGCCATTCAAGATGGACGCTTCGGTCGGCGCCCCGAGCGCAACGACCAGGGCTACGACTGAGGAGGGGGATGAAATGGGGGACGCTGGGACGACCGAGGCCCCCGTCAGGAGTGGCACAACCGGCCTCACAAGGACCACTGGCAGGACCAGCCTCACGAGGGCGCCTGGAGGGACCAGCCACATGAGAACCATCCTCAGGGAAATGTTGGCCTCCCTCCACTGCCACCACCACCAAGGAGGAAAGACGACCACCATTAGGACGAGGGGGCTGAGGGCTTCCAGGAGCCACGCGCTATCGCCTGCATCTTGGGCGGTGCTCAGGCCCCAGCTTCCCAGCGCATCTTCAAGCAATTTGCTCATGAGGTGAATGCGGACCTTCCCAGGCTCGAGGCCACGCGCCCACTCAGGTGGTCCAAGTGCACCATCACCTTTAGCTCGGCGGACTAGCCCAAGTGCGCAGCAACCGCCGGCATCCTTCCAATGCTTTGTTCACCCGTCATGAGCAACATTTGTCGGATTTCGGGTTCCGGCAAAACCCTTGAGGTTCGAACTCTGGGGTGCGCACGAAGATCTCTCCTCCCGCTAGCTCATGCTCTCGCCACGATCTCAAAGCTCAGCATGTCGAACTCGCAGAACAAAGGACACAGGGTTTATACTGGTTCGGGCCACCGATGTGGTGTAATAACCTACTCCAGTGTGGTGTGGTGGATTGCCCCTCGGGCTCTAGATGAACAAGTACAAGGGAAGAACAGCCTCCTGAGGAGAGGTGTCCTTGAGCTCGATGAGCTGGTGAGATGGCCTTGGTGGAGTGGATCCAATCCAAGATGAGTCGATCCTCGACTACGGTGGTGGCTAGTCCTATTTATAGAGGCCATGGTCCTCTTCCCAAATGTAGGCAGGAATGGATGCAACAATGGCCAAATTTGAAGGGGGACAACTAGTACAAGTTATCATGACAAAAGGTGGTCTTCGCCTGCCAAAGGTTCTGGTGGTGACGCCGTCCTCGGCTCCATGGTTACCTTCGTCCTGTCGTCTTGCTGGTCTTGGTCTTGTTGCACAGATATAGAAACCTTTGTTGATGCCTCGGGACTCCTTGCCTGTGCTTGCCTCCTTAGCACCAAAGGGGAAACGAGTACACTGCACGCTGGCGCCCACCTGGCCTTGGTTGTCATGGCTTGCGTCACAGGGACCTCATGAGGTGCCCCTCGCCTTGATCTCTCAGCCCCTCGTGAGCCAGCCTGGTGAGGGCGCTCCGAGGAGGTCTTGCGTCATCCGCCTCGCAAGGCTTGGCCCCTCGCGAGGGTCTTGAGTGTTCGCTGATGAAGATGGGTTGTACAGGGCTGCTGGTGGGGACCCCCATTCTCAAGACACCATTCTCAAGACGCCGACAGTAGCCCCCGGGCCCAAGGCGTGCTCGGACTTGGCTTTGAGGCAAAGCCAAGGGGCAAGTGCAGAGCGCCGTGGGCCCCAACAACCTGCGGCCTCGGTTGACGCATGGAGATTGATGGGACATGAGCGTCTCCGCTTCCCCACGCTGCCTCGGCAACTGCCCGACTTGACGAGTCCCTGTTGCATGCAGAAAAAAGGTCATTATTACCTTAGATCATGGAGGCCAGCGGTTGGCCTCCTGCTGGCTATAAATGGAAAGGGGGGCGGAGCCCCCATCACCCATCTCTTCCTTCGCTCCTCCTGCTTCTTCTCCCTTGCTCCACTATTAACAGCGACACCTATGGCGCCGCTGAAGAGGTTCTCGGTCGCAGAAAAGGGCAAGGCCTGCCAGGAGGGGCCCGGCTCGCCGCCACCCAAGATGGGGCGCGGTCGCCCACGTAAGCATGCCGCGACCCTCACCGTGGCCCCTCACGGCCGCGGCGGTGCCTCCTCGCGCGGTGGGAGTCGCCCAGGTCATGGCAGTCCCATCAATGAAGTGAGGTCCGCCATGGTTGCGCGGCCTCCCCAGCCGCGCTTCCACTCGGCGGAGAACCCGACCGGCACCTAGCTTCAGCTCCCACGGTTCTTCATCGGCGAACTGCCGGCCGCAGGCCCAGGCGGTCTCTGGCTGCAGGCGGACGGCTACTGCAGCAAGGCTTCGTGGGTCGCGGTGGAAGTCTCCGCCGCGGGCAACGTAGCCCTGGCCCGCAGCTAGTAGACGTTTGCCCGCGCCCACGGCATGGGAAGGTGTTGTACCCTCCACTTCAAGTACGATGGTGACGCGACCCTCTACATGAGGGTGTTCGGGGGAAGATGGTCGTCGCGTCGGGTGCTGCCCTGAGGACAACAACGACGGCGAGGTTCTCGGCCTTGGCGACGATCGTGACGAGGATGAAGGTGGACTCGTCCTCGGCTCATCCAGCTATGGTGGCTCTTCCTCCGGCGACAGCTCCAGCAGCGGCGGCTATGACCAGCTGCCACGCCACCGCGCCCGCTTCGAAGGCGGTAGCAGATCGTCTCGTCACCGTGCCCTAGTGAAGCGCGAGGAGGGGTCCGGTTGAGTCCAGGGGGGCGCCGAGGTCCTACCCTCATGAACCACTGTGGGGGTGCATGCCGCTTTTGTTTCGTTGCTTCCTTCCTGCATTTGAAAAAGAAACCAGTATGGGGCCCATCAAGTGCGTGCAATGAACCATGATTTCCAGGCTGCTATGTTATGTTTATCGTTCCTGTGTCGCATTGCAGTATCAGTGTTTTATGTAGGCGTGTAGGGATAACTTAGCTTGACGTGTCTGAAGTAGTTTCCGCCTCGTGAGGCATGCCTCTCCCAGTACCTGGTGAGACCTCCTTGCCGTTGGCTTGTGAGGGGTCGAGGAACTGCAAAATTTCTTAAGAACCTCTTGTTCTTCCAAGCCCAGGTCATAGGCGCGGCCGAGCATGACCCGGAGCTCTGCATCACGGTACCCGAGGGGAATGGATTAAGGGAGGAGCGCTAGCTTGCGAGCTCGAGCGAGGGTGCCTCGCGAAGAACAGGAAAAAAAACGCTCACGAGTGCACCTGTCCAGCCCCCTCGCGGGGCACGTGAGGGGGAGCATGGGCCAAAACAAGGAACTGAGGGAAGAACAGAGGAAAAGGCGATCGAACCAAGATGACAAGAAACACCAGAATGCGAACTTCCATTAAAAGAAAAGGGACAAGCCAACTACAGAAAGCCAATGAAAAGCCGCATCCGGCACCTAGTCTAGTATTCTCACCAGCGCAGAGCTAAGTGCTGCCACTAGGAGTGGGAGGGAGCCCCAAAGGCCCGAGGGCGGCACTACCGACACTCCGGGGCATGTACAACCCCACTCATTATTACGTGAGAGTGTCACGGGCGGAGACCTTCACAGGCACGGGGCCTTGCTTCACAGGCGTTGGGCCTTGCTTCATGGATAGAACTTCCGGAGGTGATGGATGTTCTAGGTATTCTGGATGGGGACCCTGAGGGAGTCCTGGATTAGGGGGTCTCCGGACAGCCGGACTATAACCATTGGCTGGACTCTTGGACTATGAAAATACAAGATTGAAGACTTCGTCCCGTGTCCGGATGGGACTTTCCTTGACGTGGAAGTCAAGCTTGGCAATACGGATATGTAGATCTCCTCCCATTGTAATCGACTTTCTGTAACCCTAACCCTCTCTTGTATCTATATAAACCGGAGGGTTTTAGTCCGTAGGACAACAACAATCATACCATAGGCTAGCTTCTAGGCTTTAGCCTCTCTAATCTCGTGGTAGATCAACTCTTGTAATACTCATATCATCAAGAATAAATCAAGCAGGACGTAGGGTTTTACCTCCATCAAGAGGGCCCGAACCTGGGTAAAACATCGTGTCCCCTGCCTCCTATTACCATCCGCCTTAGACGCACAGTTCGGGACCCCCTACCCGAGATCCGCCAGTTTTGACAGCGACATTGGTGCTTTCATTAAGAGTTCCTCTGTGTCGTCATCATCAGGCTTGATGGCTCCTTCGATCATCGTTAGCGATGCAGTCCAGGGTGAGACTTTCCCCCCGGACAGATTTCTGTATTCGGCGGCTTTGCACTGCGGGCTAATTCGCTTGGCCATCTGGAGCAGATTGAAAGCTACGCCCCTGGCCATCATGTCAGGTTTGAAAGCTTAAACTACACGGACGATATACGCGGAGACTTGATCTTCGACGGATTCGAGCCTCTGCCTTATGCGTCATGCGGTCACGATGAGTACGATTTAGCTCTACCATCAGACAGTGTTCAGGAGATCGCACCGGCAGCCGCTCCGACCCTCAATTCGGAGCCAGTTGCGCCGTCCATGGATGGGTGGATGGACCCCACCATGGAGGCCTTACCCTCAGCGGTGATCGAGCCGAACATCGACCTTACCCTGCACGAGAGCCGTGTTGTCAGACTGCCGGATCCTTCTCCGGTCACGGACTCCGAACCGCCTACGCCCATTCCTAGCGAATCCGATTGGGCGCCGATCATGGAGTTTACCTCCGCGAATATTTTTCAGCACTCGCCCTTTCGCAACATACTAAACTCATTATGGTCTCTCTCCTTGTCAGGAGGATCCTGGCCGAACTATGTCCGGCAGGATTGGGATGCGGATGATGAAGAAATTCGCTGCCCACCCACCACCCACTTAGTAGCCACTGTCGACGACTTAACCGACATGCTCGACTTCGACTCCGAAGACATCGACGGTATGGACGACGATGCGGGTGACAAAGAGGAACCACTGCCCACAGGGCACTGGACAGCCACCTCATCATACGATATATACATGGTGGACACACGCAAAGAAGGCAATGGCGACGAGACAGCGGAGGATGACCCCTCCAAGAAGCAACCCAAGCGCCGACAGCAGCGCCACTCTAAGTCCCACCAAAGCAAAAGTGGTGATACCGGCACAGGAGATAATAACACTCCGGATAGTGCCGAAGATGGCAACAATCCCCTCCAGCACGATCTAGGACAGGAGGATGGAGAGGCCAGCCCTCCAGAGAGAGCGACAGATGGAGAGGCGGAGGATGATAATTACATGCCCCCCTCCGAAGACGAGGCAAGCCTCGATGATGACGAATTCATCGTGCCAGAGGATCCCGTCGAACAAGAGCGCTTCAAGCGCCGGCTTATAGCCACGGCAAATAGCCTTAAGAAAAAGCAGCAGTAGCTTCAAGCTGATCAAGATCTGCTAGCTGACAGATGGTCTGAAGTCCTCGCGGCCGAGGAATATAAACTCGAACGCCCCTCCAAGAGTTACCCAAAATGCAGGTTGCTACCCCGACTGGAGGAAGAAGCGTATGACGCGGATGATCGACCACCTCGTCGCCGCGATAGAGAGGCATTCCAGCCAAAAGCTCAGCCTGCACCCCGACGCCATTCAAATAAAAAGGCATGGGGAAATACGCCAGACCTGTGAGACATACTGGAGGACAAAGAAAAAAATGCAAGATCATTCTACGGATCACGAGGGCGTGCCACTACGTGAGACGATAAACGTCACGCCGGATACAGTAAAAGTAAATCCGTCCGGGCCGAACACAGCGGGCAAGACTCATTGGAGCTGCGTCGCGATATAACCCAGTACAGAGGAGCCGCACACCCCTTATACTTCATAGATGAAGTAATGGATCATCAAATCCCAGAGGGTTTCAAACCCGTAAACATAGAATCATACGACGGCATGACAGATCCTACGGTATGGATCGAGGATTTCCTCCTCCACATCCACATGGCCCGCGGTGATGACCTACACGCAATCAAATACCTCCCACTCACACTTAAAGGACCAGCTCGGCATTGGCTCAACAACTTGCCAGCAGAGTCCATTGCCTGTTGGGAAGATCTGGAAGCCGCATTCCTCGACAACTTTCAGGGCACTTATGTGCGACCACTAGACGCCGATGACGTGAGCCATATAATTTAGCAGCCAGAGGAATCGTCCAGGCAATTCTGGACACAGTTCCTAACAAAGAAAAATCAAATCATCGACTATCCGGATGCAGAGGCCCTAGTAGCTTTTAAACACAACATCCGCGACGAGTGGCTAGCCCGGTACCTTGGTCAGGAAAAGCCGAAATCTATGGCAGCCCTCACGACACTCATGACCCGCTTTTGTGCGGGAGAAGACAGCTGGCTGGCTCACAGTAATAACATTCAAAGAACCATGGTACTTCGGATACCAAGGACGGCAATGGTAGGTCACGTCGCAACAAACATAAGCGCCACATTAACAGCGACAATACCGAGGATACGGTAGTCCATGCCAGATTCAAAGGCTCTAAACCCGGTCAGCCGAAAAAGCCATTTAAAAGAAGCACTCTGGGCCCGTCCAGTTTGGACCACATACTCGATCGCTCGTGTCAAATACACGGCACCCCCGACAAGCCAGCCAACCACACCAATAGGGATTGTTGGGTATTCAAGCAGGCCGGCAAGTTAAATGTCGAAAACAAAGATAAGGGGCCACATAGCGATGACGAGGAAGAGCCCCGGCAGCCGAACACCGGAGGATAGAAGAGGTTCCCCCACAAGTGCGGACGGTGAACATGATATACGCAACCCACATCCCCAAGAGGGAGCGAAAGCGTGCGCTCAGGGACGTATATGCGTTGGAGCCAGTCGCCCCAAAGTTCAACCCATGGTCCTCCTGTTCGATCACCTTCGATCGTAGGGACCACCCCACTAGTATCCGTCATGGCGGATTCGCCGCACTCGTCATAGACCCAATCATTGATGGATTTCACCTCACTCGAGTCCTTATGGATGGTGGCAGCAGCCTGAACCTGCTTTACCAGGACAAAGTGCACAAAATGAGTATAGACCCCTCAAGGATCAAACCCACAAAAACGACCTTTAAAGGCATCATACCAGGTGTAGAGGCCCATTACACAGGCTCAGTCACACTGGAAGTGGTCTTCGGATCCCCGGATAACTTCCGAAGCGAAGAGTTAATCTTCGATATAGTCCCGTTCCGCAGTGGTTATCATGCACTGCTCGAGCGAACCGCATTTGCGAGATTCAATGCGGTACCGCATTATGCATACCTCAAGCTCAAGATGCCAGGACCTCAAGGGGTCATTACAGTTAACGGAAACACAGAGCGCTCTCTCCGAACGGAGGAGCACACTGCGGCCCTCGCAGCGGAAGCGCAAAGGAGCCTCTTAAGGCAATCCACTAGTTCGGCGTTTAAGGACCCAAACACCTTCAAGCGCGCCCAGAGTAATCAGCAACAGGACCGCCTGGAATGTTCCGAGCTCGCATAGCAATGCGGCCCCCACCCGGCCCAAGCCAAACGGCGAAATTCATGCCACGCGTACATAATTATGCATTAAAAATAGCATGGGCACAGGCGGGGAGGGGGCATGACTACGGCACACACCAAGACGCGGCTTAAACCGCACTAGGGGCTTCCCGTTTTGTTATTTTTTTCTTTTCAGGACTTTAATCTTTGGAAACTCGGTCCGGCAGCATGATTGCCGAACATATGATGCAGCAACCAAGAAGGCAGAAAGCTACGTCACACCACGGAACTCCCAGGTGGATTACGATAACGAGTGTAATACTTGCCTTAATACTATTCTTCAGCTCGCCCTTGGAGGGGACATAGTCCTACTTTTTGCTTATTGCACTACATGTATCATTCTGCTTTAACGCACCTTTTCGAATAAACAATGCATAGCTTCAGTCTGTTTTTTGCATTTTTCTTTTATATATGTGTTCATTAATGACACCTTGCAACCGTACACTTTGGTACGGCCAATACACCAGGGGCTTAAGTACCCCACAATATGGTGTGAGAAGTCTGAACACTTTCACAAGTGTGGCAGCCCGAACTTATAGCATTATATGCATCAGCCCCGAATCATGTCTTGGGTCAATAGTTGGGTTTGCCCGGCTCCCATGTTTTGGTACCTTACGTTCCACTATATCGGCTAAGGTACCACTGGGAGAACTACTGCGATTGTGCCCCAGTTCTGCTGGGCTAAGCACCTCAGTAGAGAAAGCTAAAACTGACTGTCATGATAAGGCGAGAGGCTGGTTGTTGTTCGAGAGGTTTCGAGTCCCTAAAGGCTGATGCCGCTTAGAGCGAGGAGTTGGCCCTGTTCGGCTTAAGGCATGTATCGCGCCCCGAATTCTGCCTTCCGAATACTAGGGGCTTCGCTGAAATTTAAAATTATATAATTCTATGGCTAAGTGAGAGTGATAACGCATTATAGTTCGATTGCCTTGTTCGTTGTGCTGAGCACCTCCCTCGAAGGACCCAACAATGGGAACAAGAGTGCTCAGGTTTATCCCGAACACCCCAGCACTCGTGGCGTGGGGGCAGAAGCCGACGACTAGCCATCTCTCAGATTTGATAAATAGCCAAACAGAAGGTAATATTTTAAATTCAAACAAGCGTTGCATAGCGCATATGAACAAGTTTTCATAACTACAGGATTACACGAGCGAGTTTACTCGAATATTATATCTTTCGTACACTCGTCCGCTACGAGACGAGCACCCTTCAGGACACCCTCATAGTACATCTCGGGGTGGCGATGCTCCTTGCTCTCCGGCGGCCCTTCCTTAATCAGCTTCACGCAGTCCAGCTTGGTCCATTGCACCTTCACACGGGCGAAAGCCCGGCGTGCACCTTCGATGTAGACGGACCGCTTGATGACTTCCAGCCGTGGGTAGGCATCCACAAGCCGCCTCACCAGGCCGAAGTAGCTGCTGGGAAGGGCGTCGCCAGGCCACATCCGGACTATAAAGCCCTTCATGGCCTGTTCGGCCGCCTTTTGCAGCTCGACCAGTTGCTTGAGCTGGTCGCTTAGAGGCATCGGGTGTTCGGTCCCGGTATACTGAGACCAGAATAGCTTCTCCGTTGAGCTTCCCTCCTCAGCCTGGTAAAATTGTGCGACATCCGACACACTGCGGGGCAAATCTGCGAATTCTCCTAGAGAGCTCCGGATTCGGGTAAGTAACAGGTAATTTACTTTCACATGCTTGCTTTGCATATAGAATGCCTTACCCGCCGCTATATTCTTCATCGCATCAATCTCCTAGAGGGCCTTTTGGGCTTCGTCCATGGCACTCTTTGCGCTCTCGAGGGCTGCGGCAAGCTCAGACTCTCGCGTCTTCAAGTCAAGCTCCAACGCCTCGTGCTTCGTCACGAGAGCGTGGAGCTCTCGCTGCACCTCGCCCACCCATGCCTCATGCCTTTCCTGCTTGGTGCGCTCCTTGGCCGCTTTTTTTCGGCCTCGGATAGCGCTTGCTTCAGGGTCACCACCTCGGTCGTGGCCCCTAGCAAATTTACGATGATCCTGTCATTTTGCAATCGCATTCTTTTTATACATATCCATAGACTAGGTTCTACTTACCTTTGTTCTCCTCGAGCTGCATCTTGGCAAGGCCAAGCTCGTCCTTGGACCCTTTAAGGTCCTGCTTCAGTGCGGCGACCTCAGCAGTCAGTGCGGCAGATGCCAGCAGCGAAGCCTGCATACGCATATTGACATACATATATTAGACTCCTGCGATATTGTTTGATCCTCTGTTCGGCTTTTCTTTGTGAACACCGAACAGAGCATCAAGGGCTACTGTCTATGTGGTAATATTTTCCCCATATTTCAAAAACTTACCTCAAGGTCTGTTAGAAGGCTGGCACAGGCTTCAGTAGGTCCGCTCTTGGCGGACTGAACCTTCTGGACCACCGCACTCATAATAGTGTGGTGCTCTTCGTCAATGGAAGCGCTGCGAAGCGCTCCCAGCAGATTGTCCGGTGCCTCTGGATGGACAGAGGTCACCGGCACAGGCATCTTGCCCCTTTTAGAAGGAAGCCGCCTGCCCGAGTCCGGCACCACTGGGGGTTCCAGCAAGGTGTTCGACTGAGGGCCGAACTCGGAGCCCTCGGGAGCCTTGCTCCCTCTGCTCCCGGAGTCCGGAAGGTCGCCTTCAGGCGCCTCTGGGACTGTCTCCCCTCGAACCGGTGCCTCTTGATACAATACCTCGGCGTTGTCTGTAGGGCAAGGGGAGGTGGCAGTCGGAAGTGGATCACTATCCATCTCTGACGAGCCCAGGGAGTCGTCCGACGATACGTCGATACGGGCTCGTGGCGGTCTGCATAGTCATAATTCCGCGTTAGGAGAGGCAGTGCGACAAAGGTATGCTATGAGTTACTCTGGCATCCGAATACTTACGACTTCGCCAGGGGCTTGGCCCTGAGAAGCCACTCGTCTTTGCCTTCAGCGGCGGTGGTGGAGAAGTCCGAAAGGAGAGTCCTTCCCTTCTTGGACCCTTCACCCCCCCCCCAGTTGGGGCGGCCTTCCTTTTCTTGTCTTCCCCGACTGGAGGGGGAGCATCTTCATATTCCTCCTCGTCTTCGGGGGAGGAGTGCGTCGCGGAGTTATCGGATGATAAGTCCGATAACGCCTGGCGTCGGGAACTCTTTCGGGTTCCCTTGGCCTTCTTGGTCTTCTCCGGCACCTTGTAAGGAGCCGGAGTCAGCATCTCCGCCAAGAGAGCGTCCGTAGTGTCTTCGGGCAGAGGGGCCGGACAGTTAATCTGCCCCGACGTCTCCACCCAGTCCTGTCAAAGGCATGGAGCTCAGACCCCACACATGGTTAAGCTAGGGGAAATAAATATCTTACCGGATGTATAGAACTCACAGTCCGCGGTCCTCGGTGAGGGAGGGAGGGACCTCGGCACCCTTGAACAGCACCTTCCAGACGTCCGTGTGCGTCGTGTCGAAGGGCTCGCTCAGAGTCTTGTGCTGGGCCGGGTCAAACTCCCACAAGTTGAAGTCTCGATGTTGGCACAGGAGGATCCGACGGATGAGCATGACCTGGACTATATTGACATGCTTGAGCTTCTTGCCGGCCATATTCCTGATACATTTCTCGAGTCCGTCCAGCTCTACCGATGAACCCCAAGATAGGCCCTTCTCTTTCCAGGAGGTGAGCCACGTAGGGATTCCGAATCGAAACTTGGGGGCAGCCACCCATTTGGCGTCGCGCGACTCGGTGATGTAGAACCAAGCCGATTGCCACCCCTTTATGGTCTCCACGAAGGAGCCTTCAAGCCATATAACGTTGGGCATCTTGCCCACCATGGCTCCGCCGCATTCTGCTTGTTGGCCGCCCACCACCTTGTCTTGATATTGAAGGTCTTTAGCCACAGGCCGAAGTGGGGCCGGATGCGGAGGAAAGCCTCACACACGACAATGAATGCCAAAATGTTGAGGACGAAGTTCGGGGCCAGATCATGGAAGTCCAACCCATAGTAGAACATGAGACCATGAATGAAGTATCCTTTTATTCATATGAAGTCTCTCCATTCTTTTTCGTCAATGTTCTTATCCGGTGATTCTCAGGAAGATGCTAACGGAGCTTCTAGTTCATCATTCTTCGTTCTCTTTTATCCGATGAATTCAATTCAAGCTTTGCCAGTTATATCCTTTCCTCGATGCAAATACCTTCTCATGCCGGTGCACCTCATATTCAGTCATTTCTCGCTATTCAATTGTTCTGGAGTGCTCAAGATATCCTGAAGATTCGTGTTTACACTCTGCTTTCATTCAAACTCTTTCGAGGATGTTATCTCTTTCAAGCCATTTAAATCAACCGGTGCAATCTCCTCTTCTAGTAATCATTCTAACGGTGTTTTCTCTTGAGCGGGCCCTAACCCATAGGTCTTTTCCCAGGATCTTACCTGACTCTTTTTATTTTCCTGGAGCTATCCTAAATTCTTGTCAAAGTTTGACGTAAGAATGAATTATCATCAGTCAAATGTCTTTCACCAAGATCTTTCAAATTATTTTTCATCATTGGCTCTACCTCTTCTATTATTCATTCTGGAGTGTCTATTCCCATCGTAATTCTCAGATTTTGAAGACAGAAGAAGATTTTCCCTCCAAATCATATCCGTTCTCTCAAAGATTCATGATTCTAGCTTTCTGCCATCCTCTCATAATTGTTTTGGCTGTGAGAATTCTTTTCATCCTTCCCGAGCAATTCAAGAGGCTTTGCAGTTTGCTTCTCCGGAGCCCATCATCTCAGAATTTATTCATTCTCAGCTTTCAGCTCGCGTTCTCCTATCTTACCGGTGCATCATTCAAATATTCTCTATTAAGTTCGTGATCTATTCGTCCTCTTGTATCTAAACTCTCTCATATATCTTCGTTCATTTGGTAATTCTTACCAGTGATTCACCCCTACTTCGTTCATTTTTAATTCTTACGATGGTTTGTTCAAGATTTTTCTCTTCCTTGGTTAATATATCAATTTTATTCGTTGTTTCAATCCTTCCGGTGGACCGTCGAAGACCTTTCCAAGTTTGCGCAATATCTATTTTAATCCTTTTCTACGAGAATAAGTAATATGCCAAATCCGTTGATTGCCATCAATTTAATTGGTGAAGGATAAGCATAACATAATTCTTATTCTTGTTCATTCAAGTGATTAATTCTTTATTCCGGAGGCCCTACAAATTCTCGGTTCGAGATGCTTTATCTTTTATTCTGGAGTTCCAAGTTTCCACTTTATCTCGTCGCGAAGCTCCATCTAAATCATTGCAAGGCTTCAACCTTATTATTTACATCCTTCATTTCATTTGTTCATTCTTTTCTTACCGGAGTTCTTCATGAAGGTTCTACATGATGGTTCTTCAAGGATTTAATTCCTTTGTGAAGTGTTCATCAACATTCTTTTCAGAGGAGCTCAAGCATTCTTCATCTTGCAACCTGGAGTGCAATTCTTTCTTCCGTATCATTGGAGGTGGTATTATGTCATTCTTGATAATTTGGGTTCATGTTTCATGATTCACATGTTGTTAGGAATGAGGTACTTTAAACCCATCACCTTCTTCATTGGAGTTATATTGGGTTATATTTCACCTAAAACATTCCTTAAGGATTGTTGCTTTTATGGTGCTTATAAATGATCCAAGTTCTTCATCTATCCTCCCGGTGAAATAAGTTTCTCGTCTCCTTGTTGATATCAATCCAATCTTTTCCGTGAGTGGCAAGCTGTCACCTCATAATTTTGGGATTTTTTCCATAAGCCCACAACAAGCTTACTCTTTTCGTTGTTGTTTTTTTCCAACAACTCCATTCTAGCATATGTTGTAAGCGTACTCTCTCAAGATCTTGTTTTTTTCCTCCGTTCATTCCATTCCTTTCTCTCATTTTTTCCAGAGGCATTGTGGTGTTGTCCTTTTCACCCATCATCTCGTTTTGTCAAAGATCATGTTCTTTCCTTTGCTTATCCATTCAACCGGAGTGTCGTGTTTTCATTCCAGTTCAATCATCTTATCAAGTTTTACCTCCATTCTCAACCGGAGTGATGTCTGAAATCTTTCTTACCCCTTGTGCCATTTTTTTGCAAATAGTTCCGGAGGCATTGTGTTATTGTTTTCGTCAAGTATCATCCCATCTCCTCAAATTCATGTTCAATTCCTTCCATTTACAGTCGGAGTGCTGTCCAAATTATATCATTCTTTTCACTTCTCTATCTTGTTTTAACCGGAGTGTTGTGTTTATCATTCCTCTTCTAACCGGAGTCTCATCGAAATGCTTTCATTTTTCCAAGTTCATATGATTGCCTTCCATTTCCAACCGGAGTGTTATCGTTATTGATCCCTATCGTTCCTTTTACATCTCGTTTCTACCGGAGTGCCTGCATATACTTCTTGTCCATTCCAACCCCATTCTTATGTTTTTCAACCTACAAGGGTCTAGTAAGGTTCCTTGTTCCTCTTCTCTAACGGAGGTTTCAACTTTGTTCATCTCCGTTCTATTCTTTCTTTCAAGTTGTTCAACCTTTCAAGGTTCGTGGTTTCACTCGTTTGTCAAAGAAGCAACTTAGTTTTACCTCTTCTCTTTCCCTTTCGTTTTCCCTCCGGTGCCATTCTAGATCTCGGGACGAGATCCTCTCATAGTGGTGGAGTGTTGTGACTCCCCGAGACCGTTGTGCCAGGTGCCGTCCAGTTATTCGCTATTGTTGCCTTGTCATTTGCTTGTGTGTTGCATCTTGTCTTGTCATCATATGCATTGCATCATCATGTTTTCAAAACTTGCATTCGTCCGGGTTTCCCCAGTTTCGTCCGTTATCCGTTCTGAGCCCAAACACACTTGCACGCGCCCGCGGCACGTCCGAAATATTATTTTCTAAGTGGATGGAAAATGTTCTCGGAATGGGATGAGAGTTGACGTGTGGTCTTATTATAGTGTAGATAGACCGCCTGTCAAGTTTCATCGCATTCGGAGTTCGTTTGGTGCCCCAACGGATAACTATAGCGACATTATAGTCGGTCAAAACATCGGACATTTTCGGTCTCCAGAAACAGTTGCCGGGCTGCACTCCTCTCCTCTCATCTCAGCCCAACCTCTTTTCACAACCCACCTGCAGCCCACCTAAAACCCCCTCCGTTCCGGACCGTCAGATCGTGATCGGAGGCTCCGAAACGCTCCAAAAGCCCCCCAAACCCACCAAAACCCTAGCCCCTTCCTATTTAAGCAACCCCCCTTGCCATTTTGGGCATCCCTAGCCCCTAAACCTACCCTAACCCTCCTCCCACCTCTCAGCCGGCAGCCACCTACCCCCCTCCACAATCTCAGCGCCGGTCTAACCCGCCGCCGCCACTTGGCGCATCGCCATTCGCCCCGCCACCATCTGCGCTGGATGCAACCAACCGCAGCACGCCACCTCAGCGTTCGCCTCCCTCCACCTCCCGCAGAGCCCGGCGAAGCCCATGGCAGACCCGCCACGGGCCGATCTAGGCCCGAGGCCACCCGCCGCGAGCCCGCGCGCACGATCCACGCAGCACCCCGCAAACCTCCTGCCGGCGACCCCGATCCCCACCGCTGGACTCCCCCGGCGCCGTCTCGGAGGTTCCTCGTCACTCCGCCGCCGGCGAGCACCAACCCAGGTCACGCCGCCTGCCTCCTCCTTCCCGACTGGATCTCTCCCATCTCACCCATCTATCTCACTCTAGGGCGCCCCGACGGAGATCCCCTCACCACTGCCTCGGATCTCGCCGGGATGCTCTGGATCCGGCGCCTCCCCGCACCCACCGTGTCGGCCTCCCTCTTTGGAGATTGGATCCACCATGCCCGACTCGTTCCTCGCCGTCTGCTGCCCTTCCCACGTCTTCCTCTCGCCGGGAACCCGCCCTGCGCGTCGCACGCCGGTCAGCTCTCCGGCGCCGACCGTCCTCGTTCGTCAATGCCTGCCTCCCCGATCCAGGCGGGATCGGGAGGAGGACGTCCTCCACGTGGGCCTCTGCAGCCCAGGATCCACGGATTGCTCCGGCCGACCTGCTTTGCCAACGGGCCCAAGGCCCAGGGTGAGCAGCCCCCGGCCTTTTTTTCCTTTTTTGGGTTTCCTACTCAGATTCGGCCCAGAGTCTATTTTTCTTAGACTCTGCGATTTTGTTTTTTTTTCAGGAGTCTGGCAATTTTACAGAATAGTCCCTCTAGTTCATGCATTTCATAACTCACCAAACGTGCATCGGATTAAAATAAGCTATATATGAAATATGCTTAGATTTCTGTCTAGTTTCATAATTTGCCACTTTCATCCATGTTTGAAATGCTTAAAATGATGTTTGATTAAATTTGCTCTTATAGCATGCTAAAATGATTTAATTCATAACTAAATAATCGTAGCTCGGTTTCTAATAAACTTTATATGTAATTGGGGTAGAAAAATGTCTAGTTTATCATGGTGGCATCACTTTGCATGTTTAACAACTCTAAAATATGGTTTAGGGCAGAACAGTACCAAATCTATAATATGCTCATGAGGAGTTTCCGGAATTGTTGTTCGTTGTTTCCGGCCTCATTTAAACTTGCCTAGATAGGTAGTTTTGTTGTGTTTCACCCCTTGCCATGTTAAGAACATTTAATATTGTTGGGTACATAACGAGATCGAACTAAATAACTTGTTGTGGTGTTTCGTCAATATGCAACTCGTTGCATATTGAGCTCCACTTAATTTGTAGGGTTGCTTGTGCACTTTGCCATGCCATGCTTCTTTAAACTGGACATGCATCATACTTGTTGTGCATCATGCCATGTTGTTGTAGTGGTTGTTGACTGTGTTGTGTGCTTCTTTCCGGTGTTGCTTCTTCGGGTTGGTTCTGATAACGTCGCGTTTGTGAGGAACCGTTCGACTACGTCCGTTTATCTTCTTCATGGACTCGTTCTTCTTCCATGTGGGATTTTAGGCATGATGATCATACCCTCGAAATCACTTCTATATTTGCTTTCTAGATGCTCGCTCTTTTGCTATGCCTATGTTGCGATACCTACCACTTGCTTATCATGCCTCCCATATTGTTAAGCCAAGCCTCTAACCCACCTTGTCCTAGCAAACCGTTGTTTTGCTATGTTACCGCTTTGCTCAGCCCCTCTTATAGCGTTGTTAGTTGCAGGTGAAGATTGAAGTTTGTTCCTTGTTGGAACATGGAGATGTTGTTCCTTGTTGGAACATGTTTACTTGTTGGGATATCATAATATATCTTATTTAATTAATGCATCTATATACTTGGTAAAGGGTGGAAGGCTCGGCCTTATGCCTGGTGTTTTGTTCCACTCTTGCCGCCCTAGTTTCCGTCATATCGGTGTTATGTTCCCGGATTTTGCGTTCCTTACGCGGTTGGGCTATTATGGGAACCCCTTAACAGTTCGCCTTGAATAAAACTCTTCCCGCAATGCCCAACATTGGTTTTACCATTCGCCACCTAGCCTCTTTTTCCCTTGGGTTCCGCGGACTCAAGGGTCATCTTTATTTAAACCCCCGGGCCAGTGCTCCTCTGAGTATTGGTCCAACCTGTCAGCCGCCAGTGGCCACCATGGGAAACTCTGGGCTGGCCTACCGGAAGTTTTGACAATCTGAGTGTGCCCTAAGTACGAGATATGTGCAGCTCCTATCGGGATTTGTCGGCACATTCGGGCGGTGTTGCTGGATTTGTTTGAACTTGTCGAAGTTGTCTTGTAGAACCGGGATACCGAGTCTAATCAGAATGTCTCGGGAGAAGGTATATCCTTCGTTGAGCGTGAGAGCTTGTCATGGGCTAAGTTGGGACTCCCCTGTAGGGATTTGAACTTTCGAAAGCCGTGCCCGCGGTTATGGGCAGATGGGAATTTGTTAACGTCCGGTTGTAGAAAACCTGAAGTTGACCTTAATTAAAATACATCAACCGCATGTGTAACCGTGATGGTCTCTTTCCGGCGAAGTCTGGGAAGTGAACACAGTGTTGGAGTTATGCTTGACGTAGGTTGTTCTAGGATCACTTCTTGATCATAGTTTTCTCGATCGTGCTTTGCCTTCTCTTCTCGCTCTCATTTGCGTATGTTAGCCACCATATATGCTAGTCGCTTGCTGCAGCTCCACCTCATACCTTTTACCTTACCCTTAAGCTTAAATAGTCTTGATTGCGAGGGTGTGAGATTGCTGAGTCCCCGTGACTCACAGATACTTCCAAAACCAGCTTGCAGGTGCCGTTGAACCGTGCAGATGACGCAACCAAGCTCAAGGAGGAGCTCGATGAAGATCTTGTCCTTTGTGTTTTTTTGTTCTAGTTGATCAGTAGTGGAGCCCAGTTGGGGTCGATCGGGGACCTTGTCGCATTTGGGGTTCTTCTTTTATTTTGGTTTCGTAGTCGGACCTTGATTGTATTTGGATGATGTAATGCTTTATTCATGTATTGTGTGAAGTGGCGATTGTAAGCCAACTATGTATCTCTTTCCCTTATGTATTACATGGGTTGTGTGAAGATTACCTCACTTGCGACATTGCTTTCAATGCGGTTATGCCTCTAAGTCCTGCTTCGACACGTGGGAGATATAGCCGCATCGAGGGCGTTACACCTTGGAAGTAGTGCTGCAGTTTACACGAGGCTACCAAGAGCGCGAGCAAGAGCTTCTGAGGCATGGGGTACCGTGCCCTTGCATCCCGCAGTACCGTGCCGACGAAGTACACTTGGTGCTCGACGAGGACGGGAGGATCGACGGAGCCTGTGCCTGCTGGAAGTTGGGGCGTCTCCTGAGGTGACCGGACCCCAAGAGCCTGGTCGCCCACTGGGGCCTCTGCTGGCCCGCGAACGCCGCCTTGCTGGGCCTGGTCACTCTTTGGCATCGCTGCAGCCTTTGCGGTGCCCGCTGGGTCCTGTATCGCCCCGGTTGGGGGCACTACATGGCGCGACATACCCTTGGCCTGGCGCTCTTCCCAAACCATCACTAGAGCTGCGCTAGCGGAGTAGGGAGTGGCGGCAAGCTAAAGCACCAGGGTCTCGAGAGGGCGAGGCGCCACCATCACCAGAGGCCTGGTCAGGTATCTCTTGAGGTCTTGGAATGCTTGGTCAGCCTCCGGAGTCCACTCGAGCGGGCCCTTCTTCTTCATCAGCTTCAAGAAGGGCAGGGCGCGTTCTCCCAGCTTGGAGATGAAGCGCCCCACCGAGGTCACGCAGCCTGCAAGCTTCTGCATCTCCTTGAGAGTTTGTGGTGGGCTCATGTCTTCTATCGCCTTGACCTTCTCCGGGTTAGCCTCGATTCTCCTGTGGGACACGAGGAAGCCCAGCAGCTTGCCAGAGGGGACACAAACACGCGCTTCTCTGGGTTGAGTCGCGGGTCTACCTAGCGCAGGCTTGTGAAGGTCTCCTTCAGGTCTTGAATCAAAGCTCTTGCCTCCCAAGACTTTACCACAATGTCGTCAACATAAGCCTCAGCGTTCCTCCCGAGCTGCTGACCCAGGGTGATGTGCATGACCGTTGGAAGGTCGCGCCTGCATTGCACAGCCCGAACGGCATGCAAGTGTAGTAGTACACCCCACACGGGGTCAGGAAGGCCGTCTTCTCCACATCCTCCACTGCCATCTTGATCTGGTGATAGCCTGAAAACGTGTCTAGGAAGCACATCATGTCGCATTCGGCAGTGGAGTCGACAATCTGGTCGATGCGCGGGAGCGGGAACGGGTCTTGGGGACATGCCTTGTTAAGGTTGGTGAAGTCAACACACATGCACTCCTTCCCGCCTTTCTTCGGTACGACGACGGGGTTCGCCAGCCACTCGGGGAACCGAACCTCGCGAATGACACATGCTGCCTCCAGCTTGCGGGTTTCCTGGACAATGAAGGACTGCTTCTTTGTGGACTGTCGTCGTGCCTTCTGATTCACAGGGCACACATTGGGGCACACCCTCAAGTGATGCTCGATCACCCCTCTGGGGACCCCTACTAGCTGCTTGGGTTCCCAGGCGAATACATCCTTATTCGTGCGCAGGAACCTCACCAATGCCTCCTCTTGATCCGGGTCGAGGTTGGCGCCTATGGTGAAGGTGGCTCCTGAGGAGCCATCTTCCTCGACTGGCACCTTCTTGGTTTCGGCCCGATCTTGAGTGAACAACTGCTTCTTCTTTGCTGGTGCAGCCTCCATAACCCCTGGGTGGATTCGTTGGCTGGTCGCGCTATCACAGCGGTTTTGAGGGCACACTTGAGCGCCGCCGGAGCCTCCTTAGCGTCTCCAACTACTGTGAGGA
Organism: Triticum urartu; assembly: GCF_056163025.1. NCBI lineage: Eukaryota > Viridiplantae > Streptophyta > Magnoliopsida > Poales > Poaceae > Triticum > Triticum urartu. The sequence continues at coordinate 266,108,185 of NC_141876.1, forward strand.
CGTCCTTGCTCCCGGGCATCTTCATGAGGTTGTAGGGAAGGCCAATGCAGGCGATGTCGAAGTCGACCAGCTCGGTGCGGTAGTTGTCGCGAGTGCCGAAGGTCACGGGAAGGCAGATCTGCCCCAGGGGCTAGTGGAGCCGCCACCGACCCCGGAGAAGGGCTTGCTGAGGCGGAGCCGTTCGAGTGGTACGTGAAGAAGGCTAAAAGCCTCCACGGAGAGCACGTTGAGGCTGGAGCCATCGTCGATGAGGGTCTTGGTGATAACTACGCTGCAGATGGTGGGCGTGCAAAGCATTGGGAGCACGAGTAAGCCGACGGAGGTGACGGGGTGATCCCCCAAGTCGAAGGTGAGGTCGGCCTTAGGCACCGCCCAACCCGGGGGAGCTCCTTGCTGCATGGAGGCGGCGCAAATCTGGCGAAAGAACATCTTGGTGTGACGGTCTGAGGGCGGTGCCTGCGAGCCGTCGAGGAGGGCTTCCACGGCGAGAGGCGCCTGTGCCGCGAAGCGCGTGACGAAGAGACCGCGCAGCTCCTCCCAGGAGGCCACCGAAGATCCTGGCAGGCTGAGCAGCCAGGCGGGTGGCATGCTGGCCAAGGCTAGAGGGAACTAGTTGGCCATGACCTGGTCGTCGCTTCTGGCTTCAAGGACGGCTCCTCATACGCCTGCAGGAAGGCCGTTGGATCTGCCGCGCCGTCGTAGCAGGCCGGCATCTCTGGCTTGAACTTGCGCGACCACCACACCTGCCGTAAGGTGTGGGTGAAGGCCCGGATGCCGGCGGCGCATCCGCAGGCGCCCGCCGGCCTAACTAGAGGGATGGCGTCTGCCATGGAGCTGGACGAAGCAAGCGGAGAGGCGAATCTTCGGCGCACCCCTACCTGGCGCACCAAATGTTAGATTTCTGGTTCTTGCAAAACCCTTGAGGTTTGAACTTTGGGGTGCGCATGAAGATCTCTCCTCCCCCTAGCTCACGCTCTCGCCACGATCTCAAAGCTAAGCACATTGAACTCGCAGAACAAAGGACACATGGTTTATACTAGTCTGGGCTACCGATGTGGTGTAATACCCTATTCCAGTATAGTGTAGTGGGTTGCCTGTCGGTCTGAGGATGAACAAGTACAAGGGAAGAACAGACTCCTGAGGAGAGCTGTCCTCGAGCTTGATGAGCTGGTGAGATGGCCTTGGTGGAGTGGATCCAATCCAAGATGAGCCGATCCTCGACTATGTGGCGGCTAGTCCTATTTATAGAGGCCATGGTCCTCTTCCCAAATGTAGGTGGGAAGGGATCCAACAACAGCCAAATTTGCAGGGGGACAACTAGTACAAGTTATCCTGACAAAAGGTGGTCTTCGCCTACCAAAGGTTCTGGTGGTGACGTCGTCCTAGGCTCCATAGTGAAATTCGTCCTGCTGGTCTTGGTCTTGTTGTACAGATATGGAAACCTTTGCCTGATGCCTCGGGACTCCTTTCCTGCGCTTGCCTCTTTAGCACCAAAGAGCGAACGAGTACACTGCGCGTGCTGGCGCCCATGATGAGGACATGGCTACCACAGTTACACCCATATCCCCTGCTGTTTTACCTCTTGGAACAGTTGCTAGAGCTCAGATACGCCAATTAAGTTATCAGGTACTTCAGTTTCTTGGTAATGTTTTCTAGTGTTCATGAGAATATGATGCTGCCTAACTTAGATACATTTGTGTTGCTTGCGAAGGGCCTAGCACGGACAAGAAGGATGAATATTGGAGCATGGTCAAGCATGGAGATGAAGTTACATGCGAAGAGAAAAAGAACGGAGGTTCAAGTGGAGATTTCCGGACTTTGAAGCCACCATGATGACATACAAGAAAATGGACGAAATATACAAGATGGCCTTTCATAAATTTCGTCCATAGCTTATTATTGGTGTTGCGCCACCTTATTTTGGGCCAGGCCCATGTAATCTATTTTTAGAGTCCATATTGTAGGGGAAACAACTTAGGAGGTGTTTTAGTCCCACCTTATCAAGGGTGGACAAAATCCCCTCTCTTTTCCCTATAAATATAGACATTAAGGCATCGTTTAGACTTGGGTTTTAATTAGTTAAAAGTTAGCCACTGTTGCAAGTTCGTGTACTTCATTTGTGTCCAACGACAAGACCGAGTCCGCTTTTGGAACCCCACTTTTATCAACACTTTATATATATTCGCAATACTTAGATTGCTTTATTATATTCTTGCTTGTTCTTCGATTGCTTGCAGGAATAGACCTTCATGGTTAGGTTGATCGTGCTTCAGCGTGGTTAATAACCTCTCGGAGTTGGTTTAGCGATTGCTAAGGCGCAACGTTGTGCACGTTTGTAGTCAGATCGTCAAAGTCGTCTCCACCAAATCTATAGTTATCATCTTATCGAAAGATCGGGACCCTCGCCTCTATCAAGTGGTATCAGTTTTCAGGTTGCTTGATGAGATTTTACAGTTTTTTATAGTTTAGATCACATCTGTCATTCATACCTACAGTTCACGAAAAGCCAAAAAAATATTAGATTAGTTCAACCGTGTCCCAGACAGTCTGAGCCCTTTCACTATTATCTCACTTAGTTTTTGCATTGTTGAACTTTCGGTTGCATCGTGTGTCGAGTTGTTGGGTTTAGTGTCTAAATTGTTATAGTGTTGAGTTCTAGTCACATTTTGTTCACATTGCTTTCACCAACACCATCATCTTGTTCATTACCATCTTCCGTTGTCATATTTTTTTCGGCTGCTGCCGCCATCCATCCGCTGCTGTAGTTCGACGCTGTCTTGAAGCATATTTCATCTTGTGGAAGAAAGAAGTTGAGAACAGATCAAAAAAAAAAAACTGAAGCCGGCATTCTGATCGGCCATACAAAATATTAGAGATCAACCAAAATGCCTGAAAGAAAGAAGGAAACGTGTTTTGTGCCTTGGAATTTGCTCCTCGCGTTAGTGATAAAAAAGGCAAGAGAGAATATGGACTAGCTCGTTTGTACTAGTTGGCCTGAACGGTGGAGATAGCAAGTAAAAAAATCACAAGATACTTGTTTCCCACGAAGGAGTACTAGTTGGTTTCTGGAAAGAGCATTAAAAAAGGAGACCGTGTTTAGAAAGGAATACCATGCTGATTGCTTGGACGTTTTGAGGAAAGAGAAGTTAAAAAAAAGGTGCTATTATTAGCTGCCACGTTGTGCCTTGTTATTTTATTTCGTGGTAAACGAGAGAAGAAAGAAAGAAGGAGGGCAACAAAATTCCGTGGCACAAGTTTCAAGGAAAGCAATTTGTCCATTTGTGCCTTTTTGGAAAGGTTGGATTTGGCGAACGTGAGAGAGGAAAGAAAAGGCAACAAGAGAGAGAGATCTTGGACGTTGCCAAAAGAGATAAGGAAAATGGAGCAAATTTTCGGTTGGTGCAGCCACAAACTAGGCAAGTTGGATCTGCTATTAATGAGGAATCTGTTTTTGAGGAAACTCTGAACCGTTCACAAGGAAAGAAGTAAAAAAAAAAAAGCCAAGCGCAATCTGTTTATGGCCTACGTAACTTGGTACATGTCCTTGATTTCTGGAAATAAAAAGGCAAGTCTGGTCAGCCAAAAAAAAACAAAAAAGAGAGAGCAGATTCCTTACGGGAGAAGTGGAAAATCGCACCAAAGAAGAAAAAAGGAATGTGCCCATCGGTTGCCTTGTTTGAAAAGGCAGATCCAAATCTTTATTGTTGGTTCGCTGCCTCGTTGCATTAAAAAAACGTGGGATGTACTAGTAGTACTTCGGTTTTGTTGCCTTGGATCATTCCGTTGGAGAAATTAAAGGAAAGGATTATTAGGCCGGTTGCCAAAATAAAAAAGCAGAGAAAAGGAGAGATAGAAGGAAAGAGAAAACAGAAAAATGAACAGTTCAGTTAAGGAAGTAATCCCACGTGTGTTGTTTGTTTCTGGAAGGAGATAAATTTTCTTTTTAAATCTACACGTAATTCAGGGAGAGTTGCTTGTTGCCACGTTTGGAACTTAAAAAAAAGTTGGCTGGGTGCACACGTGAGGGTAAACCATTGAGCCAAGCAAAAAAAAGGGCGCGGTGTGCTATTTGGAGAAATATTAGTTTGCCACATTGGACTCTGGAGAGAAAATATAAGAAGAGAATATATTTGGCCCGGAATAAAGTAATGATTTAGTTGGTTTGAGAAGGTAAAAGAATACGTGCTAGTCATTTTATTTGGGGAGAACAACTAGGATCTTTGGGATTGCCTTTGTAAATTTATCGGTGTCTTAGACTCGCGTCTCTAGTACGGTCTAGCCTAGCACCAGCACTCGACCATTTTGAACGAATTTCCAGCTTGCATTAATTAACGTGGTTGTAGCATTTTTCCCACATATATAAAGTCAACCCAGTTCCACATATTTCCACATCATGCATACATACGTTCACCTGGCAATCGCTTTACCCAACTCTTGGACTTATTTGACACCGCTGGTTGCCGGTCACCACTTGCTGCATGGTAAGAACTTGTAAGACTTTGATTTGCTATAATGTGAGTGTTTTACCATCACTTCCCAGTAGTTCATAGGAACATTATTTTTGGATTTTGTTTCCTTTTTCTACTAATCATGATAGGATCTAGAGGCAATTCATGGGGTTTGTCGATCGTGGGAGACGTGCCATCACCTATGCAAATATCTCAACCGTCACGAGAGGTGCACAAACATCCAAATGCACATGATCAAGTTAATGTTTCTATACCACCATTTAATGGTCGTTTTAGACCTGCTTTATATATTGAATGAGAGTTTGACATAAATAATATATTTGCTTCCAATAATTTTGATGAACGTCAAAAAGTTAAGGTTGCGGTTGGTTCTTTCACTGGTTATGCTGTAGTTTGGTGGAGTGAATATTGTCGGTTACACCCTGATTATATACCTATTACTTGGGATGATTTGAAACTTGCCATGCGACATACATTCATCCCTGGTTATTATACTCGTGACATGATTAAAAAGTTGCAACATTTAAAACAAGGTAGTGACACTATAATAAAATATTATGATGATTTACAAACTACCTTGTTGCATTCCTCTTTAGAAGAAACTGAAGATAATTTTATGGATAGATTTTGGGGAGGATTAAACTGTGACATTCGGGAGATACTAATTCATGAACAGTGTTATCCTATGGACCGTTTGTTTCGTCTTGCTTGCAAAGCTGAACAGGAGATAACAAGACGTGTTGCCCAGAAGACAAACAAGCGGAAGGTGCAAATCCCAAAAGTTGCGACGGCTGTTCCCTCCACCACTGCGCCTACTATGACAACAACATCCATTGTTGTGAGCAATATCACCTCCACCACGTGACATGTCACCACATAGAGTGCCTACATCATCTGAGTTAACCATGATAGGTAATAACAAAGGTATTAATCTTCCACCTCCACATGAGTATGATGAATGCCTTGTTAATATAAATGCACCATGCGATGAGCTACCTACTACTTTGATCACACCAGCTATTTTAGTGGACTCTGCTGATGATTTGACTTTGCCATGTAATCAAACAATTTTGAGTGAACCCATTGAATTAACTATTGATGCAAAAGAACCATGTGAATCAGGGAATAACTCAAATTGGGATCAAATACGTTTGAAAATAATTGTGCCAATGTTTAATCATTTTGATATGACCTCTAATCTTGGTGATGGTTCATCAATGTTGGGATGGTTTAATGATAAGCATTGTCAATCTTTTGATATGAATAAGAGCTTCACTTATATGTGCAAACTGAGTTGCAATATTTTCATGCCTTTGACTTCTTGTGATAATATATTGGCTTTATATTTCACGACTTTTGAAGGGTGCTCTTGTATAACCATCTCACATGTACCCCAGCTGCGATCAGTAAAAATGGATGACATATACATATTCAACGTGTACACCTTGTCTCTTTTGTTAGCCACATTTTAGATTATGCAACGCCGAGGACAGCTTTGTTTTCAAGAAGGGGAGGATGATGAGGACATGGCTACCACAGTTACACCCATATCCCCTGCTGTTTTACCTGTTGGAATAGTTGCTAGAGCTCAGATACGGCAATTAAATTATCAGGTACTTTCGTTTCTTGGTAATGTTTCTAGTGTTCATGAGAATATGATGCTGCCTAACTTAGATACATTTGTGTTGCTTGCAATTGAAGGGCCTAGCACGGACAAGAAGGATGAATATTGGAGCATGGTCAAGCATGGAGATGAAGGTGCATGCAAAGAGAACAAGAACGGAGGTTCAAGTGGAGATTTCCGTACTTTGAAGCCACCATGATAACATACACGAAGATGGACGAAATATGCAAGCTGGCCTTCCATAAATTTCGTCCATAGCTTATTATTGGTGTTGCGCCACCTTATTTTGGGCCAGGCCCATGTAATCTATTTTTAGAGTCCATATTGTAGGGGAAACAACTTAGGAGGTGTTTTAGTCCCACCTTGCCAAGGGTGGACAAAACCCCTTCTCTTTTCCCTATAAATATAGCCCTTAAGGCATCGTTTAGACTTGGATTTTAATTAGTTAAAATTTAGCCACTGTTGCAACTTCGAGTACTTCGTTTGTGTCCAACGACGAGACCAAGACCGCTTTTGGAACCCCACTTTTATCAATGCCTTATATATATTTGCAATATTTAGATTGCTTTATCATATTCTTGCTTGTTCTTCGATTGCTTGCAGGTATAGACCTTCGTGGTCAGGTTGATCGTGCTTCGGCGTGGTCAATAATCTCTCGGAGTTAGTTTAGCAGTTGCTAAGGCGCAACATCGTGCATGTTTGTAGTCAGATCGTCAAAGTCGTCTCCACCAAATCTATAGTTATCATCTCATCGAAAGATCGGGACCCTCGCCTCTATCAGCCCGCCTGGCCTTGGTCGTCATGGCTTGTGTCACAGGGACCTCGCGAGGTGCCCCTCGCCTTGATCTCTCCGCCCCTCGCGAGCTAGCCTGGTGAGGCCATCCCCGAGGAGGTCTTGCGTCATCTGCCTCGCGAGGCTTGGCCCCTCACGAGGGTCCTGAGTGTTCGCTAATGAAGATGTGCCGTATAGGGCCGCTGGTGGAGCCACGTCGTGGGCCGCAGGCAGGCAAGTCTGGGGACCCCTGTTCCCATGACGTCGACAATGTCCAAGTCACCAAGACCCTCATCGATGGCGGCGCAGGGCTGAATGTCTTGTCCGTCGAGACGTTCGATAGTCTCCAAGTGCCATATGATCAGGTAGAGCCTACCAAGCCTTTCTCAGGAGTGACCGAAGGCTCCACCACCCCGATAGGGCTGGTCCGCATCCCTGTCACCTTCGGCCAGGGTAACTACTACCGCACCGAGCTCATCGACTTCGACGTTGCCCACATCCGTCTGCCGTACAACGCCGTCCTTGGGTATCCAGCATCGGCCAAGTTCATGGCAGTGACCCACCATGGCTACAACGTCCTCAAGATGCCAGGGAGCGGCGGAGTCATCATGGTCCCCTGGGAAGAAAGAGATGTGGTGTGCTCCCTTGAGCGCGCCTTCTAAGCCGCTGCGATCGAAGACCCCGACAACGAAGGCACCCCGTACCATCCTGAGGCCATCCCCAAGAAGAAGAAGAAGCAGCTACTCCTCCTAGGGCCACAGGAGAGCGGCGTATCCAGCGGCACCACCTCAGGATCCGCGCTCGCAGCTGGGGCGCCTCCCTCCCTCGCATAGGAAGGCCCGCCCGGCGCCCTCCTCGGGCAAGGATCGGGGGCTCTCTTATGGAGGGCCTCGAACCTAGCCAACCTCACGAGGGAGGCGCTCGGGCACCATGTGGAGGCGTGCTTCGCCGCACGTTTCCCTCAGGAGGGCGCTGGGCGAGGTGTGCCCGGTGCCGAGGAGTTCATCGTCAAGGCGACCCAGGAGCTTCAAGAGGCAAGGGCCATACGTGGCGACTGCCGCTCACCACCCAGTGTAGCTCCCCATCCCGCGCGAGGACGGTGGGCTGCACGTCTGCATCGACATTCCAGGGCTCAACAGGGCCGCATCTCAGGAGTGCTTCTGGCCTTCGCGCGTTGGTCGGTGCGAGGGTCCACCTCACAGTTACGTTCGCATGCCATTTGGCTTGCCGAACGCGACTGTCACCTGCCAGCGCCATCTACGGAGCGTCCTGGCGGCTTAGGAGGCCAGGCGCCACGCCGTCCTGGAAGAGATCGCGACTGTCCTCCAGGAGCCACGCAAGGCCCCGGAGCCTCCTAAGGCTTAGGGCCCCGGTGGCTCATGAGGAACGACTCTTCGGCATGCATCATATGTTACTCCAATATTACCCAAGCGGCATTATCACGTGACTCTTTCTAGTTCATTCAGTTGGGGGCACCCCTCGGGCTGCATTATCCCCAAGTCACACGGGTCTGTTCCTGCGACGTGTATCCTTTTGCATCTTTAGCTTACCCTGCTGGGGCGCCCCTCGGGCTGCATCTTCCCCAGGTCGCTTGGGTCCGTCCCAGTTGCATGTATCATTCTTGCATCAATCTGAGCTAAGCTGCCCTTTCGCTTGAGTCATTCTATGGTTATCACCAACTTATTTGGTACTTCGATACCCCACCCGTGATCGCCCTTTTTGCCACATGAGCCGCTTGCCGACCACCCTTGTTGCCACATGAGGCATGGCGTCTGTGCTCGGGTCCGTCCCTGCAGCATCGATAAACCCAACGACTGAGCTTTGTCTGGCGGGCCAGCCCCGTTCACGTTACCTCCTAGGGTCGTTGGTGTCTGGCCATCTCATGTGACTGCCTCAGGAAATTCGTCTGGTGCAGGTTGCCTAACCATCTTGCAAGACCGCTGAAGCTATCAAGCACCAAGACCAGGCGCAACCTGCCTTGAGGTAGGGCCTCATGATTCCCGCGCTGGCTCACGAGTGCCCAGACACACCTCGTCTAGCCCTGCCGTGCAAGCCACGTGTCAGGGCGGGGCTGCACATGCCTCGTGGGCTCCACTCAGAGGGAACCGTCACCCACGCACCAGTGCTCCACGCTGGCAGTCGACACGGTCGAGGAGCGGCTATGCCCGTGCATGTGCGGAAGCGCTACACTTCGCGCTGGTGATAAACAACTGAGGGCGGCCTGTAACACCCCGGATGTAACTTACCTTAATTCTACTCCAACTCTTGCCATTTTCGGCTCTAAGTTATGATATTCCCTCATGGTTGGGTCTTGTCTTCGTTTTGCATTTTGTTCATGTTATGCATATCATATCATGTCATCATGTGCATCGCATTCGCATACGTGTTCATCTCATGCATCCGAGCATTTTCCCCGTTGTCCGTTTTGCATTCCGGCACTCCTACGTCCCCCGGCGTCCCCTTTTTTCTCTTTTCATGTGCGGGTGTTAAACATTCTCGGATTGGACCGAGTTTTTCCAAGAGGCCTTATTACGCCACCGGTAGACCGCCTGTCAAGTTTCGTGCCATTTGGAGTCCGTTTGATACTCCAACGGTTAACTGGTGAACCGTAAAGGCCTCGTGTGTGTTGCAGCCCAACACCCCTCCAAAGTGGCCCAAAACCCATCCAAACCCCCTCCATCCTCTCGGCCGTTCGATCACGATCGCGTGTCCTAAAACCGCACCTCTTTTGGACTCTCCTAGCTCGCACTACCTATAAATATGTCCTTCCCGTCCAATTTTCGGGTCCAAAACCCAAGCCCCGCTTCTCCCTCCGCGCCGGACACGTCCGCGTCCGCCGGATGCGTCCGCCCACCGTCGCGCAGCCAATCGCGTGCTGCCATGTGCCCCCGCGCCACCGGCCCGCCCGGGCCCGAGGCCGGCCCCCGCGGCCCGCCTCTCCGTCGCCGCCGCCCGTGGGAGCGCGCCCAAGGCCGCCGCCATCCCGCGCCTTCGCCGACCGCCAGCTTCGCCGCCGACTAAAGGCGGCCGCCGCGCTCTGTCGTCCCCGCTCGTTGGCGCGCGCCTCCCCGCGCCCTTCACCGCCCTCCGCCGTCCCCGGCGACCGCGTCCCTGTCTGCTGGCTCTGGATCCGACGACCCCCTTCTCCGGCCGCCTACCGCACCAACTTCGGCGACTGCTCCGGCTACATCGGCTTCCGCGCGCTCAGATCTGGATTCAGCAAACCCTAGGTTGACTTCGGAATATCTCTAAGTCTTCTTTTTCTACATTCTGAAGCACTTTTCATCATGCCGTAACTCCGCATTCGTAGCTCCATTTCGGGCTTGCCATATATCAAAATTTTCGTTAGGATGCCCTCTTCATTTTGTTCCATTGCAACATGCTTGTTTGAGTCCATCTTGATGCCCTAATGACTGATGCAAGAGTGCTTCATAATGTTAGTTCCTGTTACTTAGCAGATCTTGAGCATTTGTCATTTTTGCCATGATTATTATGTGCTGCATATGAGTATGAGCTCTACATGTGTTTTGGGCTACACCATGCCATCTTTACAGGGGTGTATGCCATGTATTTTTGTGATCAATGTGGTGACTAGCACAAGAATGCAAAATAGCTCTCGTGATGTTGCTGATTTCAGGGACTTAGAATCTCACTAAGTCTTTTCCCTGCTTTTATTTTTATGCCATGTATTCATGTTGCTACAGAGAGATCCATGCTTCTTTTGAGTATGTTAAGTAAGGATGATTTGGGAATATGGTTATGCTCTATCCATCCATGTCCTTGTTTGCATTTATGGAGTACCCTAGCATGATTCAATCTTGCTCTACGTTTGCTATAAAATGTTCCTGGCAGATTGTTTACATGTTAATCAATTTTGCCAAGGTTGTTGTGGTTGATCCATGCATGCTATGAGTTTGTTCTTGCCATGGTTAGCTTCTTTAACATGTCTCCTTGCTGGTAGTATGCTTTTATTGTCATGCAATTCCTTGTGTTGAGTACATCGAGCTCGCAAACGTGCCTTCGTAACTCTGTTTTTGCCATGTCCAGTTTTCTGCTAAGTCTAAATCTGTTAACGAAACTTGCTATGTTTACATGGGTGCCACCATATCTTGTGATCCTTTTTGGCTTATGATCAGTAAGGGACTTTTGTTATATGCTTTGAGTATATTCATGCCATGCCTTTCTTTTCTACGTCATGTTCCTGTAGCATGTTGATATCTTGCTCTAAACATTGCTTCCTGATGTTAATTCCTGACATGTTATTTTCACTAAGTCTGTGATGCTGATATATTTTGCCGTTTTGCCATGCTTGTTTGAGCCTGCTATTTTGTGATTTAGCCGTAGCTCAGTGTTCATCTTTTGTCAAGCATCTTGAGTAGATATTGCCATGTGCTTTGTTGCTATGTTAGAGTATAGTAGTTTAGCTTCTTGTTGCATTTTATATGGCATCGTGTTGTTAATCACAGAATTGTGCCATTCTTGTTTCGCTTGCCATTTGCAAACCGTGCATCCGATTCCGGTGATCTTTATATCGATTTTGACCGAAATCAACTCATCTTTCCAGAGGCGCACTTGGTTTGCGAAGTTGAGGCATGGTTCAATCTTTTCCTTCCGGAGCACGCATATGCCTGGTTCCGGTGATCTTTATATCGATTTCGACCGAAATCAACTCATCCAATTCCTTATGCCTGGTGTTTTGTTCCACTCTTGCCGCCCTAGTTTTCCGTCACACCAATGTAATGTTCCTTGATTTTGCGTTCCTTATGCAGTTGGGTTATAATGGGAACCCCTTGACAGTTTGCTTTGAATAAAACTCCTCCCGCAAGGCCCAACCTTGGTTTCACCATTTTCCACCTAAGCCTTTTTCGCTTGGGTTCAGCAAACTCAAGGGTCATATTTACTTTAAACCCCCGGGCCAGTGCTCCTCTGAGTGTTGGAACAACCTGTCAGCAGCTGGTGGCCACCAGGGGCAACTTTGGGTTGGCCTACCAGAATCTTGGACAATCCGGTGTGCCCTGAGAACGAGATATGTGCAGCTCCTACCAGGATTTGTCGGCACATTCGTGTGGCTTTGCTGGTCTTGTTTTACCATTGTCGAAATGTCTTGTAACCGGGATTCCGAGTCTGATTGGGTCGTCCTGGAAGAAGGAATATCTTTCATTGACCATGAGAGCTTGTGATGGGCTAAGTTGGGACACCCCTGCAGGGCTTTGAACTTTCGAAAGTCATGCCCGCGGTTATGGGCAGATGGGAATTTGTTAATATCCGGTTGTAGAAAACCTGACACTTAACTTAATTAAAATGAATCAACAGCGTGTGTAGCCGTGATGGTCTCTTTTCGGTGGAGTCCGGGAAGAGAACACGGTCTCGTGTTATGCTTGAACGTAAGTAGTTTCAGAATCACTTCTTGATCTTTATAGCTTATCGACCGTGCTTTGCTTCTCTCCTCACTCTCCTTTGCGTAAGTTAGCCACCACATATGCTAGTGCTTGCTGCAGCTCCACCTCACTACCTTTTCCTACCCATAAGCTTAAATAGTCTTGATCGCAAGGGTGTGAGATTGCTGAGTCCCCATGACTCACAGATTACTTCCAAAACCATATGTAGGTGCCGATGATGCCATTCCAGGGGATGCGACCGAACATGTAACATCCCAAATTTTTAATTTGGAATGTTATACATTAGATCATCATGCATAGCATATTTTATTTTGCATTTTGGTTGATCCTAGAAATTCTACGCAACTCAATGACCCACTGAGAGAGTTGGGGATTTCGTTATTTTCATATTTGAGTTTTCTCAAATTTTGAGAATAGGATCATTTGATTTTATTTATTTTATCATCAATTATTTCTATTACAAAAATATGAGAGAGGGAATAAAATGACTTTCCCAAAATAAAGAAATATTGAGGATTTAATAATAAAATCAAATAAGATTTTATTTCGGAGTTTTTCGGTGTTTTATTTGAATTTAGGAAAAATGTGAATTTTTCAAAATTGCATTTAGGGCACAAATAAATGTTCACCTTGTGCGGCTTAATTTTAGAAGCCCGTGAAAATTTATTTCGGAACTTTTGGAGTCCGTTTAGTATTTCTTTTTATTTTTCTTCCGAGCGGAATAAAAAAAAACGAACCGACTTCGGGCCGTACCCGAGCGGGACACCGCCCGGGGGCAGCCTTTAAATAGCGCCGCCCCGAGCCGCCCCAGCCCATCATCCCCGCCTCGATCCGCGCGCGCCACCGGAGCTGCCACCGCCACCGCCGACGATCCCGCCGCCCGAGGTTCGTCGCGCCTTGTTTTCCGTGCCGAAAAAAAGAGAAAAAAAATTCGGCGTTCGTCGTTTTTCTTTTTCTCGGATTAAATCCGCGATTTTTCTGATCGCGATTCGTGATCCGATTTTCGTTTTAGTTTAACTTTTCGCTCGTTTATTGGAATCAGGCGATTCAAGCGCCTAGAGTTTCGTCTCGAAACCCTCTATCCGTTTAACCAACTTAAACAAGTTTTTGTTACTGTAAAATTTTCCCTAGATCCAGATTACTAGAACGAAGTTGTTTTCTTTCGTCGTTTGTCTTTCGTTGCTTCGTTCGATTTGATTCTTTTTGCCAACCGGAGTTCTTAAGTTGAACCTTCTGGTTAGATCTCTTATTTGAGTTTTACCTGTGCATTAGATGAGTGCTTATTGTATGCTTGTTTGTTTGTCTGCGATAGAGTACCCGGAGTGCGTCGCCTGTTACTTCGAATCATTAGGTTTCACGGATCATCAGCAAGGCAAGTAACACTTTGATCATACTTTTTCTACTACCCAGTTTTATTGCATTAGATCAATCCTCACACATTGCATGATTAGGATCTAATTAAATTGTGGGATGGGAAGTAGATGAGGTAGTACCTATTACCTGTTTATTATCAAACCTTTGGGAGTTACTTCTATGTTTGCTTATTATGCCATGCTATGCTAGTAGACGTGGATTGTGTGAGTGAAATCCATGACAGATGTGAGATTGTTAATTAATGGTTTATCTAAGGTGGCAACTTAAACACACATTTGGGTGGATTGAGGCACCTGGGTATTCCAGGACTTGCCTGTTTTCTTTTGGACCGCCACCCAGGCTCAAAGGGATCATGAGACTATTCATACTAGAAACTTCCGTGTGCAGCCACAAGCTATTATGGGCTCTAGCATAGTTGATTAAGTCATGCGAACTCTTCAGTGGTAGACTAGAAGATGTAGGGGATGTAGGTGGTACGGTCTACCCAGCGTAAGGTGCTAGTGCTTCTGAAAGACTATGTCTCGGTCATCCGTCTTCTCAAACACCATGTAGTGCGAGAAACCAAACGGAGGCGATCGAGTCTTGTGGGGAAAAGTGCGCAAACCTATGCAGAGTGTAATAAACTAATCATGGTTAGCCGTGTCCCCGGTTATGGACATCTTGAGTATCTAGTACTTGGATTTTCATGTGCATCTCAACATGTTACTCTAAATTAATTTTGTTGGGTTATGTTTAATGATGATGCTTAATTGGGATTGAGAATGCTGTCAACCATTCTAAATGTTTAACAACTACCATAATAGTAATTAAATTTTATTCCTTTGAAGTAGGGAAAAATTGGCTTTACGCAAAACTGTAACCATAGAGCTTTCCACCAGCCAAATATGCATATAGTATAGCTGTTTCATTCCATTAATCTCTATGTGTTACCTTGCCAGCATATTCCATGTGCTGACCCGTTTTTGGGATGCAACGTTAATGTTGCAGACTTTTCAGACGACGATTAAGGAGTTTAGGTCGTGGTTCTATACTCAGTGATGCCGTTGGAGTTGATGGACTCACTTATCTTCCAAGCCTTCCGCTGTTATCGTTATTAGATGGCCTTAAGCCATATTTATTGTAATAAGTTCTCTTTTGAGACACTCGATGTAATAAGTGTGTGATTGCTACTCTTCTATAAATCCTCCGAGTACTATGTGGTGTCAGCATTACTGATCCAGGGATGACACCGGAGCACAGAGATCGGACTGTTTGAGGTCTGGTCGCTACAGAGATGGTATCAGAGCCAAGTTGACTGTAGGACACGACCACTAAACTAAAGACCTACATCACTATTCACTCTCTTCTCTTCTGACGTCTCATCTTTTCTACTCTTTAGGATGGCGGATGCAAGGAACAAGTTCACACAACCGGATGAAGATACACCTTTGGATACCACTTGAAGGAAGTCACTAGATACCTGAATATAGGAGTACCAAGCTTCACGGGAACCTACAACGCCACTTTACCTGAAGAAGAGCGCTGGATGATTCAAGTTCAAGTTCTAGGAAGGACGTTCATGCCAGTCACTAAGCCCATAGAATTTTCTTTTGATGCACCAACTTGGAGTCTAGGAAAGAGCATGGCAGCTCAATCGCCATGGGACGCATTGGAGAAGTCTACCGCAAGGATCTCAAGGATACTATCTACCAGATTCGTGGGCGCCGAGATGAACACTGGGAGATGATCAGCACCAGGAAGGATAGATCAATTGCAGCTTTTATCCAGGAGCTAAACCAGAACATTCGATGACAGGAGAACCAGATGTGCGCCGACATGATAGACCTGAAGAAGGCAAAGACTAGAATCAAGGAACTGGATGAAGAACTCAAGGCTACACGTGAAGATTATGAAGAGGAAATTGAAGTATTGGTGGATAAGAATGACAACCTGATCAAGAAGATTGGAATATTTATGGGAGACCCTACGCCAGTAGATGAAGACGAAGAACCTCAGGAGATTAGCCCGGAAGACTACATCATCATCGACGGCACCGACTCGGAAGAAGATAGTAGCGATGATGACTATGTTGATGAAGCTGGAGCAGATATCATGGAGTCAACGACCGTAGAATATTTCTAGTAGACCACCTCATAAGTAGTAGTAGTCCACCATGTAAATATAGTAGTCCGAGCACTTTTGTGATAGTTAGATTGATTGTATGCCTTTGTTTGATTGAATGAAGTGAATTGTTTGCTTTTGACTCATGTGCATATGGGTAGTGTTTTCTCTTTAGACCCCCTCTATTCTTATATCTCATCTTTTCTAAACCCTTAGATGCCCACCTGTTGACCACTTAGCCCTTAGGTCACCCATGTTAGTAACCTCGCCCGGAGCAGAATATGTGGCTAGTCTATGGTGTGATCGGTTACCATTAAGGATCGGTAACTATGTTTTTCCCTCAGACCTAATAATATTGGAATCTCAAGGATTGGATGTGATATTAGGTATGGATTGGTTATCAAAGTATGAAGGGAATATAGAATATGCTAGTAAGTCAATTTTTCTTACCACCCAGAAGGGAGAAGGATCAAGTATGTATCCCGGCATGTGCCAAAGAGGACTCAAGTAAATTTCTTAACATGAGTTGTGCAGGAGGAAGTACCAGTGGTAAGGGATTTCCCTGATGTATTTCCAGAAGAGTTGCCAGGCATGCCATCGGATAGAGATATTGAGTTTTTGATTGAGCTATTTCCAGGCACAGGGCCAATATCAAAGAGACCATATAGGATGCCAGCAAAGGATTTGGTGGAAATTAAGAAGCAGATTAAGGAGTTACTGGATAAGGGATATATTCACCCAAGTTCTTTGCCTTGGGGATCGCCAGTACTTCTAGTGGAGAAGAAGGATGGATCGTTAAGGATGGTTGTTGATTATCGAGGATTGAATGAAGTACCGATCAAGAACAAGTACCCGCTACCAATGATCAACGATCTGTTTGATCGATTGCAAGGAGCTAAGGTATTTTCCAAGATCGATCTGCGATCAGGATACCACCAGTTGAAGATTCGAGAAAAGGATATTCCGAAGACAGCTTTTACCACCAGGTATGGGCTGTATGAGTATACCGTTATGTCATTTGGTCTGACTAACGCACCTGCCTATTTTATGAACATGATGAACAAAGTGTTTATGGAGTTTTTGGATAAGTTCGTCGTAGTGTTCATTGATGATATCCTGGTTTATTCGAAGAATGAAGAGGAACATAAGGAGCATTTGCGTTTGGTACTTGGAAAGCTCAGAGAACATCAATTATATGCCAAGTTCAGCAAATGTGAGTTTTGGTTGAAGGAAGTAGGATTCCTCGGACATGTTATATCTGGAGAAGGTATAGCAGTAGATCCCACTAAAGTTGATACCGTGACCAAGTGGGAAGCCCCAACAACAGTTGGAGAGATCCGGAGTTTTCTTGGACTCGCAGGATACTACCGGAGATTTATTGAGAATTTCTCAAAGATTGCGAAGCCTATGACTGAGTTTTTGAAGAAATATACCAAGTTCATATGGACAGAGGAATGTGAGGCTAGTTTCCAAGAGTTTAAGAAATGTTTGGTTACCTCACCAGTGTTGATTTTGCCAGACCAGACCAAGGATTATGAGGTGTATTGTGATGCTTCACTTCGAGGACTTGGAGCAGTGCTTATGCAGGAAGGGAGAGTTGTTTCATATGCCTCAAGACAACTGAAGCCTCATGAGTTGAATTATGCTATGCATGATTTGGAGTTAGCAGCCGTAGTGCATGCATTGAAGACATGGAGACATTCTCTCATTGGAAATCATTGTGAGGTGTACCCGGATCATAAGAGTTTGAAGTACATTTTCACACAGAAGGAGTTGAATCTCAGACAAAGGAGATGGTTGGAGCTTATCAAGGATTATGATATGAAATTGCATTATCATCCTGGAAAGGCTAATGTAGTAGCTGACGCATTAAGCCGTAAGAGCCATGTCAATACGTTAATGACGGGAGGAATACCAAGGGAGTTAGCCGAAAATCTTCGTGAACTATGTTTAGAAATAGTTTCGAGAGGCTATGTAGCAGCATTGGAGATTCAGTCAACCTTGATGGATAAAATCAGGGAAGCTCAGAAAGCTGACAAAGAGATTGCCGCTATAAAGGAGAAACTGAGCAAAGAAAAAGCTAAAGGATTTCATGAGGATGAGCACGACACCTTATGGTTTGAAGATCACATTTATGTGCCCAATGACCTGGAGATCAGGAAGTTGATTTTGCAAGAGGCACACGACTCACCGTATTCAATTCACCCAGGAAATACCAAGATGTATCTGGATTTGAGGGATATTTTCTGGTGGACCGGAATGAAGAAGGATATAGCGGAGTATGTAGCAGTTTGTGATGTATGTCAGAGAGTAAAGGCAGAGCATCAGAAGCCAGTAGGATTGTTACAACCATTGCCGATACCCAAATGGAAGTGGGATAAGCTAGGCATGGATTTTATCACGGGATTGCCCAGGACTCGTTCAGGCTATGACTTGATTTGGGTTGTAGTTGATCGATTGACGAAAGTAGCTCATTTCATCCCAGTAAAGACCACTTACACCAGTGCTAAGTTGGCAAAGATATACATGACCAGGATCGTATGTCTGCATGGAGTTCCAAGGAGTATCGTATCAGATAGAGGAAGCCAGTTTACCTCAAAGTTCTGGAAGCAGTTGCATGAAACTTTGGGTACCAGGCTAGAATTCAGTACAACTTTTCATCCACAGACAGATGGACAGACCGAGAGAGTCAATCAGATTTTGGAGGATATGCTGAGAGCTTGTGCGCTAGATTATGGATCTAGTTGGGACGATAATTTGCCATATGCAGAGTTCTCTTACAACAACAGTTATCAAACCAGTTTAAAGATGGCCCCTTTCGAAGCTTTGTATGGAAGGAGGTGCAGGACACCGTTGTCATGGGACGAAGTTGGAGACCGCCAGTTGTTTGGACCTGACTTGATTAAAGAGTCTGAACAGAAGGTGAAGTTCATTTGCGATAGGCTCAAGGTAGCCCAGTCCAGACAGAAGAGTTATGCGGATTCTAAATGCAAGGAGACAGTTTACGAAGTCAGAGACAGAGCTTATCTTCGAGTATCTCCACTTCGGGGAACAAAGCGTTTTGGAGTTAAAGGGAAGTTAGCGCCACGATTTGTAGGACCATATCGAGTTTTGGAGCGTATGGGAGAAGTAGCCTACAAGTTGGAATTGCTCGAAGGATTGTCAGGAGTACATGATGTGTTCCACATTTCTCAGTTAAAAAAATGTCATGCGGAGATGGCTGACATACCGTTGAGAGACACAGTGCCTTTGGAAACTATTCAGTTGGATAACGATTTGACCTACGAGGAGAAACCAATTAAGATCCTCGAGTTTGCCAGCCGAGTTACTCGCAGCAAGGTTATCAAGTTTTGCAAAGTTCAGTGGAGCCACCACACGGAGGATGAAGCCACTTGGGAGCGAGAGGAAGATTTGCTCAAAGACCACCCTCACCTATTTTCTAGCCAACCCGAATCTCGAGGGCAAGATTCATCTTAAGGGGGTAGGTTTGTAACATCCCAAATTTTCAATTTGGAATGTTATACATTAGATCATCATGCATAGCATATTTTATTTTGCATTTTGGTTGATCCTAGAAATTCTACGCAACTCAATGACCCACGGAGAGAGTTGGGGATTTCGTTATTTTCATATTTGAGTTTTTTCAAATTTTGAGAATAGGATCATTTGATTTTATTTATTTTATCATCAATTATTTCTATTACAAAAATATGAGAGAGGGAATAAAATGAATTTCCCAAAATAAAGAAATATTGAGGATTTAATAATAAAATCAAATAAGATTTTATTTCGGAGTTTTTCCGTGTTTTATTTGAATTTAGGAAAATGTGCGTTTTTCAAAGTTGCATTTAGGGCCCAAATAAATGTTCACCTTGTGCGGCTTGATTTTAGAAGCCCGTGAAAATTTATTTCGGAATTTTTGGAGTCCGTTTAGTATTTCTTTATATTTTTCTTCCGAGCGGAATAAGAAAACGAACCGACTTCGGGCCGTACCCGAGCGGGACACCGCCCGGGGGCAGCCTTTAAATAGCGCCGCCCCGAGCCGCCCCAGCCCATCAGCCCCGCCTCGATCCGCGTGCGCCGCCAGAGCCGCCGCCGCCGCCGTCGACGATCCCGCCGCCCGAGGTTCGTCGCGCCTCATTTTCCGTGCCAAAAAAAGAGAAAAAAGTTCGGCGTTCGTCATTTTTCTTTTTCTCGGATTAAATCCGCGATTTTTCTGATCGCTATTCCTGATCCGATTTTCGTTTTAGTTTAACTTTTTGCTCGTTTATCGGAATCAGGCGATTCAAGCGCCTAGAGTTTCATCTCGAAACCCTCTATCCGTTTAACCAACTTAAACAAGTTTTTGTTACTTTAAATTTGCCCTAGATCCAGATTACTAGAACGAAGTTGTTTTCTTTCGCCGTTTGTCTTTCGTTGCTTCGTTCGATTTGATTCTTTTTGCCAACCGGAGTTCTTAAGTTGAACCTTCTGGTTAGATCTCTTATTTGAGTTTTACCTGTGCATTAGTTGAGTGCTTATTGTATGCTTGTTTGTTTGTCTGCAATAGAGTACCCGGAGTGCGTCGCCTGTTAGTTCGAATCGTTAGGTTTCGCGGATCATCAGCAAGGCAAGTAACACTTTGATCATACTTTTTCTACTACCCAGTTTTATTGCATTAGATCAATCCTCACACATTGCATGATTAGGATCTAATTAAATTGTGGGATGGGAAGTAGATGAGGTAGTACCTATTACCTGTTTATTATCAAACCTTTGGGAGTTACTTCTACGTTTGCTTATTATGCCATGCTATGCTAGTAGACGTGGATTGGGTGAGTGAAATCCATGACAGATGTGAGATTGTTAATTAATGGTTTATCTAAGATGGCAACTTAAACACACATCTGGGTGGATTGAGGCACCCGGGTATTCCAGGACTTGCATGTTTTCTTTTGGACTGCCACCCAGGCTCAAAGGGATCATGAGACTATTCATACTAGAAACTTCCGTGTGCAGCCACAAGCTATTATGGGCTCTAGCATAGTTGATTAAGTCGTGCGAACTCTTACAGTGGTAGACTAGCAGATGTAGGGGATGTAGGTGGTACGGTCTACCCGTCGTAAGGTGCTAGCGCTTCTGAAAGACTATGTCTCGGTCATCCGTCTTCTCAAACACCATGTAGTGCGAGAAACCAAATGGAGGCGATCGAGTCTTGTGGGGAAAAGTGCGCAAACCTCTGCAGAGTGTAATAAACTAATCATGGTTAGCCGTGTCCCCGGTTATGGACATCTTGAGTATCTAGTACTTGGATTTTCATGTGAATCTCAACATGTTACTCTAAATTAATTTTGTTGGGTTATGTTTAATGATGATGCTTAATTGGGATTGAGAATGCTGTCAACCATTCTCAATGTTTAACAACTACCATAATAGTAATTAAATTTTATTCCTTTGAAGTAGGGAAAAATTGGCTTTACGCAAAACTGTAACCATAGAGCTTTCCACCAGCCAAATATGCATATAGTATAGCTGTTTCATTCCATTACTCTCTATGTGTTACCTTGCCAGCATATTCCATGTGTTGACCCGTTTTCGGGCTGCAACGTTAATGTTGCAGACTTTTCAGACGACGATTAAGGAGTTTAGGTCGTGGTTCTATACTCAGTGATGCCGTTGGAGTTGATGGACTCACTTATCTTCGAAGCCTTCCGCTGTTATCGTTATTAGATGGCCTTAAGCCATATTTATTGTAATAAGTTCTCTTTTGAGACACTCGGTGTAATAAGTGTGTGATTGCTACTCTGCTATAAATCCTCCGAGTACTGTGTGGTGTCAGCATTACTGATCCAGGGATGACACCGGAGCACAGAGATCAGACTGTTTGAGGTCTGGTCGCTACAGAACTCAAGTGGGAATTCGACGAGGATTCAGGATGTTACTATGTGTCTTTCCTGGACGATCAGTAGTGGAGCCCAGTTGGGGTGATCGGGGATCTATTGCATTTGGGGTTTTCTTTCTTTATTTTGGTTCCGCAGTCGGACCTTGATTGTATTCTGGATGATGTAATGCTATATTTATGTATTGTGTGAATTGGCGATTGTAAGCCAACTCTTTATCCCTTTCTTATTCAGTACATGGGATGTGTAAAGATTACCCCTCTTGCGACATGCCTAAAATGCGGGTATGTCTCTAAGTCATGCTCCGACACGTGGGAGATAGAGCCGCATTGTGGGTGTTACAAGTTGGTAATCAGAGCCTTCCCCGACTTAGGAGCCCCCTGCTTGATCGAATCGCTGGCGTTGTTGAGTCTAGAAAAATGTTCTGAGTCTTATAGGATTATATATATCGGAGAGTAGGATTCTTTTTACTCCTCAGTCCCTTCGTCGCTCTGGTGAGGCTTCCTGACGTAGAGTTTTGACTCTTCTCTTCTCAAATTTCACTAAAAAAATTTAGGATCACACGGGTACCTTGGAATCGTTCCGACGGTTTTGTGATGAGAACATTGTTCTTGGTGCCTCCTGACATTTAGGGGTTGTGGCAGTGTCCCGGGGAATTGAGCTCCGAGGTGTTTTCGTCACAATTTTATCGTTGAAGTTCTGGAATACCTGAGTTCGTCGACATCGAAAATCTCCTTTATGCAGTTGTTGGTGAGATAACCTCGACGCCACCCAGTACTGGGGCGGGAGTTCGGGAGTATTGCCATAACTCATATAACGGATGCTTTTCTAAGGTTGAGGTAAATGATTTCCGAAGGTTTCTTGGTTATGTGTTGAAGGATGGATACAGCTGGATGTAGGATTTGCTAGTTTTGGGGTGAGATATTATGCTTCCCCTGTATCCCCAACACCTGATTGCATAACTAGAAAATTTTGGGAGTTTCATAGGTGGGAATTCTTGTAGCTCTAGTATTTCTTCCCGCAGATATTTGGTTTGTGATTGGGTAATCCTTACCAATTATTTGTTCATATCCGTACCTTGTTGTTTTATTCATCTATCTCTATCTAAGTGGCTTCTCAATTTATGGAAATGTGATCATGTACTTTGAAATTCATTCGTTCATTCTTGTTCGAATGTTAAGTCTATATGTTGCAATTTCGATCCATTTGATTTAGCTTGAATATATGTCTGTCAAGATGCTAACGGATGTCAACCTCTTCAGGATGGATCCTCCAACGCGTCAGAATCCGGAACCTTCGCCACCATCTCCACCTCCGGAGGCATGGCAAGCTGTCATGGCCGCCACCAACGCCAACACGCAGATGCTTATGCAACTCTTGCAAGAGCGCAACCAAGGAAATCAAGGCCATGGCAACAATCAAGTTCAGTTTGCTACCCTCAAACAGTTCCTCGCAAACCAGCTGAAGTTTTTCAGTAACTGTGTCGAGGCCACAGACGCTGACGATTGGCTCGTGGATATCTGCAAACATTTTGAGTGTAGCAACGTCAGGCCTAAGGACACTATCAAGTTTGCCTCGTTCCAACTCAAAGACCAAGCTGCTGAGTGGTATCAACAATACAAAGATTCTAGAGGAGGTCGTGTGATTACCTGGGATCTTTTCCGCCGAGACTTCAAAGCTCACCACATTCCTCAAAGTGTTGTTGAGAGTAAGCGTGAGGAGTTCCACAATCTAAAGCAAGGCAGCTTGTCTGTTTACCAATACAACATCCTATTCCAGAGGCTCGCTCGCTTCGCCAAACAAGGCGTCCCTTACGAGAAGAGCATGATTTATCAGTTCAGAGGTGGCCTCAGAGAAGATCTGCAACTAGCTCTCGTGCTTTTTGAGCCGAAAAAGTATGATGAGTTCTACAACATGGCACTAAAGCAAGAGGTCACTCAGCTCAAGTGCGATGCATCTAAGAAGAGATTCAGGGATGCAACTCCTTCTTCTTCAACTCAAGTGGCAGCTAAGCAGCAAAAGTTCTGGTTTCCTCCTCCTCCTCCGTTCCGTCAGCCTTATCTCTCATAAGAGCAAAGGTGGCAATGGATCTTCCCACCCACCCAACCCAGGCTTTCAGAACAAAGCTTCATCTCATGCTCCAAGGTCAAGTGCTCTGTATCATCGTCCGTTTTCAGAGGTTATGTGCAACAAGTGTCAGCAGAAGGGGCACTATGCAAACAAATGCTTCAACCAGAGGTGTCTTCCGCCTCGTCCTCCTGTGAGATCTGCCAGCAATGAAGTGGTCAAGCATAATCCCAAGCATATCAAGGTTAACATCATGAACGCAGCTCAGGCAGAGGACTCTTCAGAAGTGATCTTGGGTAACCTTCCTGTTAATGATATTCCTGCAAAAGTTCTTTTTAACACTAGTGCATCACTTAGTTTCATCACAAGACCATTTGCATCCAGGCATGAGTTGGCTTTCCAAGTTTTGCCTAGTCCGCTAGCAGTTGTCTCACCGGGTAAATGCATGAACGCTAACTCCATGGTTCTGGATGTTTCTATCAAGATGGGTGACTACAAATTTCTGGCTTCTCCAATTTTTCTTGGTAACTCGGATATTGATCTAATTCTCGGCATGGACTGGCTTTCTAAGCACAAGGCTCAACTTGATTGTGCTGCCAGTCAGATTCAATTGACACACTCTTTTGAGGATGTGATTATCTTTGCCGCTCATGATGATACCATTCGACTGTTTTCTCTCAACGAGAAGGGCGAGTTGAATGCCATCTCTCAGATTCCAGACGTTTGTGAATATCAAGATGTCTTTCCAGAAGAGCTTCCGGGAATGCCTCCTCACCGGCCAGTTGAATACGTCATCGATCTTGAGCCTGGCACGGAACCTGTTTGCAAACGTCCTTACAAGCTTGGACCAGAAGAGTTGAAGGAGCTAAAGAAACAACTCGATATACAAGAGCGTATGGGTCTGATCCGACCGAGTTCTTCTCCATGGGGTTGTGGTGTTCTTTTTGTCAAGAAGAAGGATGGCACGAACCGACTCTGCATCGATTACCGTCCATTGAACAAGAAGACCATAAAGAACAAGTACCCACTTCCCAGCATCAATGAGCTATTCGAACAACTCAAAGGTGCTCAAGTATTTTCCAAGCTTGACCTTCGTATGGGTTATCATCAGATTCGCATTCGTGAACAAGATATCCCCAAGACAGCATTCAGAACAAGCTATGGTTCCTATGAATACACTGTCATGTCTTTCGGCCTTGTCAATGCTCCTCCAACGTTCTCTCGCATGATGAACTTCATCTTCAACCCTTACACAAATGACTTCATCTTGGTGTATCTCGATGATATTTTGGTCTTTTCTAAGAACAAAGAGGATCGTGCCAAGCATTTGAGGTTGGTGCTGGACAAACTCAGAGAACATTAGTTCTATGCGAAGTTTTCAAAGTGCGAGTTTTGGCTCGATGAGGCTCTCTACCTTGGGCATATCATCTCCGCCAAGGGCATAGCTGTTAATCCTAAGAAGGTGTCTGCAATTGTGAATTGGGAACCGCCTCAACATGTGAAGTAGCTCCGCAGCTTTCTTGGGCTTGCAAGCTATTGTCGAAGATTCGTTGAGAATTTCTCTAAGATCGCAAAGCCTCTTTCCAACCTCCTCCAGAAGCATGTGAAGTATGTCTGGACGCCTGAATGTGACATCGCTTTCAACACCCTCAAAGAGAAGTTAGTCACAGCTCCAGTTCTGACTCCTCCTGATGAATCCAAACCATTCGAGGTTTTTCTGTGATGCTTCCATGCAAGGTCTCGGTGCTGTGTTAATGCAAGAGAAGAAAGGTGTGGCCTATACCTCTCGCCAGTTGAAGACTAACAAAGAGAACTACCCCACTCATGACCTCGAGTTGGCAGTAGTTGTCCATGCTCTTTTAACATGGAGACATCTCTTGTTGGGAAGGAAAGTGGACATCTTCACTGATCATAAGAGTCTAAAGTACATCTTCACTCAACCCAACCTCAACCTCAGGCAAACTCGTTGGGTCGAAATGATTCAAGAGTATAATCCGAGTATTGAATATACTCCAGGCAAGGCCAATGTCATTGCAGACGCATTGAGGAGGAAGGCTTACTGCAACAGTTTGATTCTCAAGCCCTTCCAACTGGATCTTTGTGAAGCTTTCCCCAAACGTAATCTCCAAGTTGTTCCTCAAGGATTTCTTGCCAACCTCCAAGTCTCTCCTACTTTGGAAGATCAGATTCGTGAGGCACAACTTCTTGATGCAATGGTGAAGAAGGTGAAGATTGGGATTGCCAAGAGCCAACCCAAGTACAAGTGCTATCGCCTTGATGACAAAGATACTCTATTCTTCGAGGATCGGATTGTTGTTCCTAAAGGTGACCTTCGTAAAGTCATTATGAATGAGGCTCACAATTCACTCCTATCTATTCATCCTGGAGGTACAAAGATGTACCATGACCTCAAGCAGTCGTATTGGTGGACTCAAATGAAGCGAGAGATTGCTCAGTTCGTGAATGAATGTGGTGTTTGCAGAAGTGTGAAAGCAGAACACCAACGGCCAGCTGGTCTTCTCCAACCTCTTGCCTTTCTAGAATGGAAGTTTGGCCATATTGAGATGGACTTCGTGACTGGTTTTCCCAAGTCCAAGCGTGGCAATTTTTCTATCTTTGTTGTCATTGACAAGCTCACTAAAGTGGCTCATTTTCTTCCTATCAAAGAATCTATCACACCAGCTCAGTTGGCAGAGCTATATACCTCCAGGATTGTCTCCTTGCACGGCATTCCGCGGTTGATATCTTCAGATTGTGTAATTATCTTTACTTCTACGTTTTGGGATTCCTTCCAGAAAGCCATGGGCACCAACATTCACTTCAGCACACTCTTTCATCCTCAAACTAGTGGAAAAGTCGAGCGAGTAAATCAAATTCTTGAAGATATGCTCAGGGCTTGTGTCATTTCATTCGGTATGAAGTGGGAAGATTGCCTTCCATATGCCGAGTTCTCCTACAACAAAAGCTTCCAAGCGAGTTCGGGCAAGACCCCATTCGAGATTCTCTGTGGCAGAAAGTGTCGTACTCCTCTTAATTGGCCAGAGACTGGTGAACGCCAACTTCTTGGCAATGACTTGATCCCAGAGGCTGAAGAAACGTGCAAAGTCATTCGTGAAAATCTCAAAGCCGCGCAATCTCGCCAGAAGAGTTACTATGATAGTAACCATCGTGACTTGGCTTTCGAGATCGGAGACCATGTCTACCTCCGCGTCTCTCCAATGAAAGGTACTCGTCGCTTCGGTATCAAAGGGAAGCTTGCCCCTAGATACGTGGGTCCTTTCAAGATCATTGGCAAAAGAGGCGACCTCGCCTATTAACTTGAGCTTCCATCCAACTTTGCAAACGTGCACGACGTGTTTCACGTGTCCCAGCTTCGCAAGTGTTTCAAGACTCCTGACCGCACCATCAACTTCGAAGAGATTGATCTCCAAGAAGACCTGTCTTATCATGAGCATCCCGTTGCTATTCTTGAAAAAACTGAGCGCAAGACTCACAACAAGTCTATCAAATTTCTGAAAGTGAAGTGGTCACACCGTTCCGACCGAGAGACCACCTGGGAATGCGAGGACCACCTCTATTCCGAATATCCGGAGTTCTTTCAGTCCTAGATCTCGGGACAAGATCCTTTCGTAGTGGTGGAGTGTTGTAACACCCAGGATGTAAATTACCTTAATTGTACTCCAACTCTTGCCATTTTCGGCTCTAAGTTATGATATTCCCTCGTGGTTGGGTTTTGTCTTCGTTTTGCTTTTTTTCATGTCATGCATATCATATCATGTCATCATGTGCATCGCATTCGCATACGTGTTCGTCTCATGCATCCGAGCATTTTTCCCCGTTGTCCATTTTGCATTCCGGCACTCCTATGTCCTCCGGCGACCCCTTTTGTCTCTTTTTGTGTGCGGGTGTTAAACATTCTCGGATTGGACCGAGTTTTGCCAAGTGGCCTTGGTACACCACCGGTAGACCGCCTGTCAAGTTTCGTGCCATTTGGAGTCCGTTTGATACTCCAACGGTTAACCGGGGAACCGTAAAGGCCTCATGTGTGTTGCAGCCCAATACCCCTCCAAAGTGGCCCAAAACCCATCCAAACCCCTGAATCCTCTCGGCCGTTTGATCACGATCACATGACCAAAAACCGCACCTCTTTTGGACTCTCCTAGCTCCCTCTACCTATAAATATGTCCTTCACGTCCAATTTTCGGGTCCAAAACCCTAGCCCCGCTTCTCCCTCCACGCCGGACATGTCCGCGTCTGCTGGACGCGTCCGCCCACTGTCACCCAGCCACTCGCGCGCTGCCACGTGCCCCCGCGCCGCCGGCCTGCCCGGGCCCGAGGCCGCCCCCCGCGGCCCGCCTCTCCGCCACCGCCGCACGCGGGAGCGCGCCCGAGGCCGCCGCCGTCCCGCGCCTTCGCCGGCCGCCGCCTCCGCCGCCGACTAACGCCGGCCGCCGCGCTCCGCCTTCCCCGCTCGCCGGAGCGCGCCTCCCCGTGCCCGGCGTCACCCTCCGCCATCCCCGGCGACCGCGCCGCCGTCCGCTGGCTCCGGATCCGGCGACCCCCCCTTCTCTGGCCGCCTACCCCACCAACTCCGGCGAGAGCTCCGGCTGCATCGGCTTCCGCGCACTCAGATCAGGATTCAACAAACCCTAGGTTGACTTCCGGATATCTCTAAGTCTTTTTTTCTACATTCTGAAGCACTTTTCATCATGCCATAAATCCGAATTCGTAGCAACGTTTTGGGCATGCCATATATCAAAATGTTCGTTAGGATGCCCTCTTCATTTTGTTCCATTGCACCATGGTTGTGTGAGTCAATCTTGATGCCCTAATGACTAATGCAAGAGTGCTTCATAATGTTAGTTCCTGTTACTTAGCAGATCTTGACCATTTGTCATTTTGCCATGATTATTGTGTGCTGCATATGAGCATGAGATCTACATTTGTTTTGGGCTATGCCATGCAATCTTTACAGGGGTGTATGCCATGTATTCTTGTGATCAATGTGGTGACTAGCACAAGCATGCAAAGTAGCTCTCGTGATGTTGCTGATTTCAGGGACATAGAATCTCACTATGTCTTTTCCCTGCTGTTATTTTTATGCCATGTATTCATGTTGCTACAGAGAGATCCATGCTTATTTTGAGTATGTTCAGTAAGGATGATTTGGGCATATGATTATGCTCTATCCATACATGTCCTTGTTTGCATTTATGGAGTACCCTAGCATGATTCAATCTTTCTCTACGTTTGCTATAAAATGTTCCTGGCAGATTGTTTACATGTTAATCAATTTTGCCAAGGTTGTTGTAGTTGATCCATGCATGCTATGAGTTTGTTCTTGCCATGGTTAGCTTATTTAACATGTCTTATTGCTGGTAGTATGCTTATCTTGTCATGCAATGCCTTGTGTTGAGTGCATCGAGCTCGCAAACGTGCCTTCGTAACTCTGTTTTTGCCATGTCCAGTTTTCTGCTAAGTCTAAATCTGTTAACGAAACTTGCTATGTTTACATGGGTGCCATCATATCTTCGGATCCTTTTTGGCTTATGGTCAGTAAGGGACTTTTGTTATATGCTTTGAGTATATTCATTCCATGCCTTGCTTTGCTATGTCCTGTTCCTGTAGCCTGTTGATATATTGCTCTAAACATTGCCTCCTGATGTTAATTCCTGACATGTTATTTTCACTAAATCTGTGATGCTGATATATTTTGCCCTTTTATCATGCTTGTTTGAGCCTGTTATTTTGTGATTTAGCCGTAGCTCAGTGTTCATCTTTTGTCAAGCATCTTGAGTAGATATTGCCATGTGCTTTGTTCCTATGTTAGAGTGTAGAAGCTTAGCTTCTTGTTGCATTTTATATGGCGTCGTGCTGTTAATCGCAGAATTGTGTCATTCTTGTTTTTCTTGCCATTTGCAAACCGTGCATCCGATTCCGGTGATCTTTATATCTATTTCGACCAAAATCAACTCATCTTTCCAGCGGCGCACTTGGTTTTCCAAGTTGAGGCCTGGTTCAATCTTTTCCTTCCGGAGCACGCATATGCATTACATATCACATCCTGCATATCATGCCATGTTTTGCACCATGTTGCTTGTGCATTGCACCGTGGTTGATTGTGGTTTCCTTTGCTTGTGTTCTTGCTTTGGGTAGAGCTGGGAGACGAGTATGTGATCGAGGAAACCGTTGAGTAGGCTTACGAGGATCAAGCTTACGTCAACTCGGAGAACTTTGCAGGCAAGACGACCATACCCTCGAAATCACTTCTATCTTTGCTTGCTAGTTGCTCGCTCTTTTGCTATGCCGCGATACGTACCACATGCTTTATCATGCCTCCCCATATTGCCATGTCAAGCCTCTAACCCACCTTGTCCTAGCAAACCGTTGTTTGGCTATGTTACCGCTTTGCTCAGCCCCTGTTATAGCATTGCTAGTTGCAGGTGAAGATGGAGTTTGTTCCTTGTTGGAACATGATTATTGTTGGGATTTCGTTATTATATCTTGTTTACTTTAATGCACCTATATACTTGGTAAAGGGTGGAAGGCTCGGCCTTATGCCTGGTGTTTTGTTCCACTCTTGCCGCTCTAGTTTCCGTCATACCGGTGTAATGTTCCTTGATTTTGCGTTCCTTACGCGGTTTGGTTATAAAGGGAACCCCTTGACAGTTCGCTTTGAATAAAACTGCTCCGGCAAGGCCCAACCTTGGTTTTACCATTTTCCACCTAAGCCTTTTTCCCTTGGGTTCCACGGACTCAAGGGTCATCTTTATTTTAAACCCCCGGGCCAGTGCTCCTCTAAGTGTTGGTACAACCTGTCAGCAGCCAGTGGCCACCAGGGGCAACTCTGGGTTGGCCTACTGGAATCTTGGAAAATCCGGTGTGCCCTGAGAACGAGATATGTGCAGCTCCTACTGGGATTTGTCGGCACATTCGGGTGGCTTTGCTGGTCTTGTTTTACCATTGTCGAAATGTCTTGTAACCGGGATTCCAAGTCTGATCGGGTCGTCCTAGGAGAAGGAATATCTTTCGTTGACCATGAGAGCTTGTGATGGGCTAAGTTGGGACACCCTGCAGGGTTTTGAACTTTCGAAAGCCGTGCCCGCGGTTATGGGCAGATGGGAATTTGTTAATATCCGGTTGTAGAAAACCTGACACTTAACTTAATTAAAATGAATCAACAGCGTGTGTAGCCGTGATGGTCTCTTTTTGGTGGAGTCTGGGAAGAGAACACGGTCTCGTGTTATGCTTGAACGTAAGTAGTTTCAGGATCACTTCTTGATCTTTATAGCTTCTCGACCGTGCTTTGCTTCTCTCCCCGCTCTCCTTTGCATAAGTTAGCCACCACATATGCTAGTGCTTGCTGCAGCTCCACCTCGCTACCTTTTCCTACCCATAAGCTTAAATAGTCTTGATCGCGAGGGTGTGAGATTGCTGAGTCCCCGTGACTCACAGATTACTTCGAAAACCAGATGCATGTGCCGATGATGCCATTCCAGGGGATGCGACCGAACTCAAGTGGGAGTTTGACGAGGATTCAGGACATTACTATGTGTCTTTCCCGGACGATCAGTAGTGGAGCCCAGTTGGGGCGATCGGGGATCTATTGCATTAGGGGTTGTCTTTCTTTATTTTTGTTCCGTAGTCGGACCTTGATTGTATTGTGGATGATGTAATGCTATATTTATGTATTGTGTGAAGTGGCGATTTTAAGACAACTCTTTATCCCTTTCTTATTCAATACATGGGATGTGTAAAGATTACCCCTCTTGCGACATGCCTACAATGCGGTTATGTCTCTAAGTCGTGCTCCGACACGTGGGAGATATAGTCGCGTCGTGGGTGTAACACGGCCCCATGTCCATACCAACCTCAGGGAGCCACTCAGCTGAGTGTCCAGCCTCACTGCAATGCTTTCCTCTCTGGAGAGTCGCGGGAGGGGGCTGGGCATGGGGGTTGCGCTTAGGCCTCGCCTAGCATACGCCGCCCTGCCAGGTACCAAGGACCTGCTCGTCGCGCACCCCTCCCGAGCGGGACCTCGGCGAGGGCAGGTATGAAAGTCTGTTCGAGCGTCAAGGGGGACTCCTGAGCATCGCGACTCAGGAGCCTAATTGGCCACGTAGCCCTCACCCCTTGGTCCGTCCTAGTGATCCGGACGGCCCAATGACGGCTGAGGTATGCGCGGGGTCTGGCCCTGCCGACATAGAACACTAAGGCCAACCTTAGCGGCTACTTCCCGCATGCCGTTTGCGCGTCAAGGGGGACTCCTGAGCATCACGACTCAGGAGCCTAACTGGCCACGTAGCCCCTCACCCCTTGGTCCGTCCTAGTGATCTGGACGGCCCAACGGCGGCTGAGGTATGCGCGGGGTCGGGCCCTACCGACGTAGAACATCAAGCAAGCGGGAAGGAAATCACGGAACCTAAATAAATTATTACACAACATATTGTTCCCCAAACATCAGGCAGAGTTTTAACGCCTCCACGAGGCACGTCGCATGTCACAGGAAAGCTCACAGGAAAGTTAAATGAGAAGGAGCGCCGTTCTTCATCAGCAAGCCTTTTCTTCAGCCTTGGGCATCGTCAATAGGGAGCGCCTTCCCACCGGCGGCGTCACCGTTGGCCGTGTCGTTGGCCTCGGTCGCAGGATCGGCGGGGCCATCAGTTTGAGGTGCAGGCTCGACGGCGAGGAACTTCTTCAACAGGGCCTCCACCTAGCCCTCCACGGCTGCAGCAGTAGCTCCGCAGCGCTCCTCCTCCACGGGCTCGAGCAGCTTGCTGATGTCGGCGTTGGGGTCACGGAGATGCAGTTGGCTGAAGACGTGCATCAGAGCCGAAGAAGAAAGCACGCGGGCTTACCCCTCCACCATGGGGACGATCCCATCGACGACACCCTCGAGCGCCATGACAAGATAAGGAAGCAGCTAGGCGGGGCCTTCGTCATCCGTCACCAGCGGCTTCTCCAAGCCCTTCTCATAGAGTGCCCACAGCGCCTCGTGGGATCTCTCCTCAAGAGACTTGAAGGCCGCGCGGTCCTCTGCTAGACCCTTCGCTTTGGCTTCCAGCTGGGCCTTCTCTGCCTCCACCTCCTGCACCAGCTTCTCCAGGCGGTCATGCTCTGTGGCCTGCACCCTTGCCAGCTGTTCTAGTTCAGCATCATGACCGGTGATGGCATCTTCTCGGGCCTTCATCTTCTCTTCCTCCACCTTGCGACTGCGAGCCTCAGCCACGCACTCGTTGCGCATGGTCTCCAGCTCGGCCTCCATCGATAAACAGCGCCCCTTGGTGGCTTCGGCATCCTTCAGCGCCACCTCGCGGGCGGCCGTGGCTCGGTCGGTGGCCCGCTTGTCCTCTTCGGAAGCTGCCACGGCCTGGACCAACGCCGCCCTGATAGACACATCGGAATGCAGCCAACCCGAGATTAGCTCTAGGCGCCCCGCCACCAGGCAATGGTTGACACCTTGAAGGTCGCCCCAAAGCTGCACCAGTGCGGAAAGGGGCTCCTCCAAGGCGTCGGGCGAAGCGGAAGGATCGCGAGCCAGCGGTTCGACAGGAGGAGGAGCCTGCGCCATCGCCAAGACCTGTGAACTGGTCATGGCAGGAAGAGGAGCTGGGCTCCTAAACCTTGGCCGCATCGACGGGCGAGCTGGGGATAGGCGCCTCCGGAGTCGGATTGGCCGAGGAGATCGCCTTCTCCTCAGAATGGTCCACTGGGCCTCGTGAGGACGATCGAGCGGGAGAAGTGTGGGAGCCTTCACCGCCTTTCTATGCCGGAGGGTGTGCAGCCAGGCCAGGCTGCTGGGCTCGCGATGATGTGGCCGCCCCCTCTCTCTTCTTCTTCGTCGACAATGTTGGCCTGATAATGCAAGAGAAGAACATCACGAAGAAGCAATGGAAGCGAGAGTGAGAATGATAACCCACAAGTATAGGGGATTGCAACAGTTTTCGAGGGTAGAGTATTCAACCCAAATTTATTGATTCGACACAAGGGGAGCCAAAGAATATTCTCAAGTATTAGCAGCTGAGTTTTCAATTCGACCACACCTGGAAACTTAATATCTGTAGCGAAGTGTTTAGTAGCAAAGTAATATGATAGTAGTGATAACGGTAACAAAAGGTAACAGTAGTAAAAGTAATGTTTTTGGTATTTTGTAGTGATGATAGCAATAGCAACGGAAAAGTAAATAAGCGAAGAACAATATATGGAAAGCTCGTAGGCAATGGATCTGTGATGGAGAATTATGCCGGATGCGGTTCATCATGTAACAGTCTCTAGTTCATTGATATAATGTAGGCATGTATTCCGAATATAGTCATACGTGCTTATGGAAAAGAACTTGCATGACATCTTTTGTCCTACCCTCCCGTGGCAGCGGGGTCCTTACGGAAACTAAGGGATATTAAGGCCTCCTTTTAATAGAGAACCGGAACAAAGCATTAACACATAGTGAATACATGAACTCATCAAACTACAGTCGTCACCGGTAAGTATTCCGATTATTGTCACCTCAGGGTTAACGGATCATAACACATAATAGGTGACTACAGACTTGCAAGATAGGATCAAGAACACTCATATATTGATGAAAACATAATAGGTTCAGATCTGAAATCATGGCACTCGGGCCCTAGTGACAAGCATTAAGCATAGCAAAGTCATAGCAACATCAATCTCAGAACATAGTGGACACTAGGGATCAAACCCTAACAAAACTAACTCGATTACATGATAGATCCCATCCAAGCCATCACCGTCCAGCAAGCCTACGATGGAATTACTCACGCATGGTGGTGACCATCATGAAATTGGTGATGGAGGATGGTTGATGATGACGATCGCGACGGATTCCCCTCTCTGGAGCCCCAAATGGACTCCAGATCAGCCCTCCCGAGAGGTATTAGGGCTTGGCGGCGGCTCCGTATCGTAAAACACGATGATTTCTTCTCTCTTATTTTTTTCTCCCCAAAACTCAATATATGGAGTTGGAGTTGGCGTCGGAGAGGCAACATGGGGCCCACGAGGTAGGGGGCGTGCCCCTCACCCTCGTGGAGAGGTTGTGGGCCCCCTGGCCTTCATCTTTTGCAGGTATTTTTCTTATTTTCTGAAAAGTGGCTCCGTGAAGTTTCAGGTCATTCCGAGAACGTTTGTTTCTGCACATAAATAACAATATGGTAATTCTGCTGAAAACAGCGTCAGTCTGGGTTAGTTCCATTCAAACCATGCAAGTTAGAGTCCAAAACAAGGGCAAAAGTGTTTGGAAAAGTAGATACGACGGAGACGTATCAACCCCCCAAGCTTAAACCTTTGCTTGTCCTCAAGCAATTCAGTTGATAAACTGAAAGCGATAAAGAAAAACTTTTACAAACTCTGTTTGCTCTTGTTGTTGTAAATATGTAAAGCCATCATTCACGTTTTTAGCAAAGATTATAACTAACCACATTCGCAATAACGCGTAGGTCTCAAGTTTACTCATATCAATAGCATAATCAACTAGCGAGCCATAATAATAAATCTCGGATGACAACACTTTCTCAAAACAGTCATAATATGATATAACAAGATGGTATCTGGCTAGCCCTTTCTAAGACCGCAAAACATAAATGCAGAGCACCTTTAAAGACCAAGGACTGACTAGACATTGTAATTCATGGTAAAAGAGATCCAGTCAAGTCATACTCAATGTAAACTAACAGTAATGAATGCAAATGACAGCGGTGCTCTCCAACTGGTGTTTTTTAATAAGAGGATGATGACTCAGCATAAAAGTAAATAGATGGGCCCTTCGCAGAGGGAAGCCGGGATCTGTAGAGGTGCCAGAGCTCGGTTTTGAAACAGAGGTGAATAATATTTTGAGCAGTATACTTTCATTGTCAACATAACAACCAAGAGATGGCGATATCTTCCATGCTACACACATTATAGGCGGTTCCCAAATAGAATGGTAAAGTTTATACTCCCCCTTCCACCAACAAGCATCAATCCATGGCTTGCTCGAAACAACAAGTGCCTCCAACTAACAAGAGTCCCAGGGGGAGTTTTGTTTGCAATTATTTTGATTTAGTTTGCATAAAGCATGGGACTGGGCATCCCGGTGACCAGCTATTTATCTCGTGAGTGAGGAGCGGAGTCCACTCCTCTTGAGAATAACCCGCCTAACATGGAAGATACAGACAACCCTAGTTGGTACATGAGCTATTCGAGCTTACAAAAAAGGATATTTATTTGAAGGTTTAGAGTGTGGCACATACAAATTTACTTGGAACGGCAGGTAGATACCATATATAGGTAGGTATAGTGGACTCATGTGGAATAACTTTGGGGTTTAAGGAGTTTGGATGCACAAGCAGTATTCCCGCTTAGTACAGGTGAAGGCTAGCAAAAGACTGGGAAGCGACCAGCTAGAGAGCGACAACAGTCATGAACATCCATTAAAATTAATCAACACTGAATGCAAGCATGAGTAGGATATAATACACCATGAACATAAATATCGTGAAGGCTATGTTGATTTTGTTTCAACTACATGAGTGAACACGAGCCAAGTCAAGTCACTTAAATCATTCAGAGGAGGATACCACCCTATCATACCACATCATAACCATTTTAATAGCATGTTGGCACGCAAGGTAAACCATTATAACCCATAGCTAATCAAGCATGGCATAAGAAACTATGATCTCTAGTTGTCATTGCAAACATGTTTATTCATAATAGGCTGAATCAGGAAGGATGAACTAATCATATTTACAAAAACAAAAGAGGTTGAGTTCATACCAGCTTTTCTCATCTCAGCCAGTCCATCATATAACATCATAATTGCCTTTCACTTGCACGACCGGACGATGTGAATAATAATAATAGTGCACGTGCATTGGACTAAGCTGGAATCTGCAGGCATTCAATAAACAGGAGAAGACAAGGCAATATGGGTTCTTTTGTCAGATAAACAATAATGCATATAAGAGCCACTTCAACAATTTAATTATGGTCTTCTCCTATCGACCCCCAAAGAAAAGAAAAGAAATAAAACTATTTACACGGGAAAGCTCCCAACAAGCAAAAGAAGAACATGAAATCTTTTTGGGTTTTCTTTTTAATTACTACTACAAGCAGGGAAATTAAACTAACTAAAAGTTACAACTAAATTTTTTTGGTTTTTCTTAAGGTTTATTAAACACACAAGAAGAAAGCATAAAAAGGAAATTAAACTAGCATGGATGATACAATGAAAAAGTATGAGCACCGACATCTAGCAATGAGTGTGTGAACATAAATGTAATGTCGGTGGGAAATACGTACTCCCCCAAGCTTAGGCTTTTGGCCTAAGTTGGTCTATGGCCACGGCTGGCCTGACAGATATCCATAATAGTAGTTGGGGTCGTACTGAGAAGAAGAAGAGAAGACTCCAATTGCCACTGGCTGACAATCATCTCCGGATCCCACTGGTAATTAGACTGTCGTGAAGGATCAACTTGTGTTTCCGGCTCTAGCTCCACGGCTAGTGCAGGGTTCCGGTAGGCGTGAATAGCCTTCAACGGAACAAGGTACTAGCCTACAGATAAATCAAACAAAGAAGGAGCAGGCAGGGTAATAGTCTCAGGATGATGTTTATTAAAGAACAATTGATATTTAAGCTCTCCTTCCCTATTCTTAACAATAAAATCATGTGCCACCATACTTTTATAATCTAGATAAACACGAGGCAGCACTTTTTCTTCCTTCTCATAATGCCTAATAGGTATGTTAAAATGTGCAGGCATGAAGCATATATGCCTCCAAAGATGGGGCCCTTTGTACGGTTCAGACTTAACCGTTTGGCAATAATGCCGCCCATACTAAGAGAGTTATCACCGTATAAACTGTGGAGCAAAATAATAATATCAGGGATACTAAGGTTTCCACAGTTTCCGCGACCAATTAAAAAACGACTAGCAAAAAAATGTAAAATAACGTAAAACAGGAAAATGTATGCTAGTGACTCATGCATCGGAAACCTTCCTTGTTTCCCCTATAGTGATAGTATCAATAAACCCCTCCACATCATCGCGGTGTGGTTCTTCTGTCTTGCCCTCAAAAGGGACTAAACAAACCCGACAAAAATCATAAAGTGTCATCTCCTTATGCTCATCATATAAATAAAACTCCACCATAGGTGGTGAGCTCCTAGAGTGGAAATGAAAGTTTTGCACAAAGATATTTGTGAGTAAGAGATACTGATCGCATTGGTCATGGAGGAAAGCGGTGAGGCCTGCATTCTTAGCCAATTCATGAAAATCTTCATAAATCCTGGCTGCTCTCAAGAAATCTTCAGAAGGCCATTCACATGCCCGAACCTCCGCGGTACAAGGCAGATTATACTTAGGCTTCGGTGCCTTTTCCTTCCAGCTTTGGCTCGATGAGCCCCTCAAAAGTCTCCTCATAATTTTCTGAAAAATTCTGAAATTTTTAGTAACTTCAAAATAAAAGTAAACCAAACTCAATAATATTGATAGCAACCACTCTTACAAGTGCCTAGAGCCTATATCATGCATCAAAACTACTTGGAACCATATAAATTTGACATGCAAGCTCAAGAACAGGGTCACCTAAGCAGCAAAAATTTGCAATGAATAAAGCACTAGAACAAAAACTAATTGGACCAATGGAGGAATCACATACCAAGGAACAATCTCCCCAAGCAGTTTTGTGAGAGGTGCTTTGAGCAAGGAGATCGAAAATGGCAGCAAAGTGAGCTAGAACTCGTGCTTGAGCTGGATATTTGTGTTTGGGGGAGGAAGAAGGAGTGTATGGGTGAAAAGATAAGTGGAGGATGGCCACCATGGGCCCAGGGGGGTAGGGCGCGCCCTCCACCCTCGTGGGCAGGTGGTTGACCCCCCTGCTGTGTTCTCAGTGCCAAATATTCTCAAATATTCTAGAAAAAATCATATTTAAATTTCAAGGCATTTGGGGAACTTTTATTTTCGAGGTATTTTTATATTGCACGAACAATCAGATAACAAACAGAAAAATATTTGGTTTTATTTTATTTAATATAAATAACTAAAGTAAAAGTGGGGTACAGAAGGTTGTGCCTTCTAGTTTCATCCATCTCATGGTCATCAAAAGGAATCCACTAACAAGGTTGATCAAGTCTTGTTAACGAACTCATTCCGAATAACATGGAACCGGAGAAATTTTGAATAACACTATGTTACCTCAACGGGGATATGCACATCCCCAATAATAAGAATATCATATTTCTTCTTGAAAATAGGAAGAGGAAATTCAAAACCTCCAAATAAAATCGATGGCATTTTTCCAATAGAGTTGATACTATGAACTGGAGGTTGTTTCCTCGGAAAGTGTACCGTATGCTCATTACCATTAACATGAAAAGTGACATTGCCTTTAGTGCAATCAATAACAGCCCCTGCAGTATTCAAAAAGGGTCTTCCAAGAATAATAGACATACTATCGTCCTCGGGGATATCAAGAATAACAAAGTCCGTTAAAATAGTAATGTTTGCAACTACAACAGGCACATCCTCACAAATACCGATAGGTATAGCAGTTGATTTATCGGCCATTTGCAAAGATATTTCAGTAGGTGTCAACTTATTCAAATCAAGTGTATGATATAAAGATAGAGGCATAACACTAACACCGGCTCCAAGATCACATAAAGCAGTTTTAACATAATTTCTTTTAATGAAGCATGGTATAGTGGGTACACCTGGATCTCCAAGTTTCTTTGGTATTCCACCCTTAAAAGTATAATTAGCAACCATGATGGAAATTTTAGCTTCCGGTATCTTTCTTTTATTTGTAATAATATCTTTCATGTACTTAGCATAAGGATTGGTTTTGAGCATATCAGTTAATCACATACGCAAAAAGATAGGTCTAATCATTTCAGCAAAGCGCTCAAAATCCTCATCATCCTTTTTCTTAGATGGTTTGGGAGGAAAATGCATGGGTTTCTGAACCCAAGGCTCTCTTTCTTTACCATGTTTCCTAGCAACAAAGTCTTTCTTATCATAAGGTTGATTCATTGATTGTGGGTTATCAAGATGAACATCAGGTTCAATTTCTATATCATTATCATTACTAGGTTGAGCATCATTATGAACATTATCATTAACATTACCACTGGTTTTAGGTTCATTACCAGATTGAGTTTCAGCATCAGAAATAGAAATATCATTTGGATTCTCAGGTGTTTCAACAATAGGATCACTAGAAGCATGCAAAGTCCTATCATTTTTCTTTTTCTTCTTTTTAGACGAACTAGGTGCATCTATATTATTTCTCTGAGAATCTTGCTCAATTCTTTTAGGATGGCCTTCAAGATTCAAAGGTTCCTGAGTCATTCTACCATCTCTAGTCATAACTCTAACAGCATTATCATTATTCTTATTATTCAATTCATTAAGCAAATCATTTTGACCTTTAAGTACTTGTTCTACTTGAGTGGTAACCATAGAAGCATGTTTACTAATAAGTTTAAGTTCACCTTTAACATTAGCCATATAATCACCCAAGTGTTCAAGCATATTTGAATTGTATTTCAATTGTTTAGCAAAATAATCATTAAAATCTTCTTGCTTAGCCATAAATTTATCAAACTCATCTAAGCATGGGCTAGCAAATTTAGTAAATGGGATTTCAGCTTTATCATATCTGTAGAGAGAATTTACCTTTACTACCTATGTCGGGTTATCAAGACCATGAGTTTCTTCAATAGGTAATGGATTAAGATTATATGTTTCTTCAACAGGCGGTAAATTAATACCATGTATTTCTTCAATAGGAGGTAAATTCTTAACATCTTCAGCATTAATACCTTTTTCTTTCATAGATTTCTTTGCCTCTTGCATATCTTCAGGACTAAGAAATAGAATACCCCTCTTCTTCGGAGTTGGTTTAGGAATAGGCTCGCGAATTGGCTCCGGAGGTGTCCAATTATTTTCATTTGTCAACATATTATTCAATAGAATTTCAGCTTCATCCAGTGTTCTTTCCCTGAAAACAAAACCAGCACAACTATCCAGGTAATCTCTGGAGGCATCGGTTAGTCCATTATAAAAGATATCAAGCATTTCATTTTGCTTAAGAGGATGATCAGGCAAAGCATTAAGTAATTGGAGAAGCCTCCCCCAAGCTTGTGGGAGACTCTCTTCTTCAATTTGCACAAAATTATATATATCCCATAAAGCAGCTTGTTTCTTATGAGCAGGGAAATATTTAGCAGAGAAGTAATAAATCATATCCTGGGGACAACGCACACAACCAGGATCAAGAGAATTAAACCATATCTTAGCATCACCTTTTAATGAGAACGGAAACATTTTAAGGATATTAAAGTAATGAGTTCTCTCAGCTTTAGTGAATAGGGTGGCTATATCATTCAGTTTAGTAAGATGTGCCACAATAGTTTCAGACTCATAACCATGAAAAGGATCGGATTCAACCAAAGTAATTATATCAGGATCAACAGGGACTTCATAATCCTAATCAGTAACAAAGATAGGTGAAGTAGCAAAAGCAGGGTTAGGTTTCATTCTAGCATTTAGAGATTGCTTACTCCATTTAGCTAATAACCTTTTGAGTTCATTTCTATTTTTGCAAGCTAAAATAGCTAAAGAAGCTTCTTGATCACAAACATAACCCTTAGGAATAACAAGTGGTTCTTCATCATCACTTTCATTAGTATCATCAGATTCAATATTTTCAATCTCTCTAGCCCTAGCAAGTTGTTCATCAAGAAAATCACTAAGTGGCACAGTAGTATCAGGCATAGAGGTAGTTTCATCATAAGTATCATGCATAGCAGAAGTGGCATCATCAATAAGATGCGACATATCAGAACGAATAGCAGAAGCAAGTGTAGGTGTCGCAAACTTACTCATAACAGAAGGTGAATCAAGTGAAGAGCTAGATGGCAGTCCCTTACCTCCCCTCGTAGTTGAGGGATAGATCTTGGTTTTTGGATCTCTCAAGTTCTTCATAATGGTAAGAAGATATATATCCCAAGTGACTCAAAGAATAGAGCTATGCTCCCCGGCAACGGCGCCAGAAAATAGTTTTGATAACCCACAAGTATAGGGGATCGCAACAGTTTTCGAGGGTAGAGTATTCAACCCAAATTTATTGATTCGACACAAGGGGAGCCAAAGAATATTCTCAAGTATTAGCAGCTGAGTTGTCAATTCAACCACACCTGGAAACTTAATATCTGCAGCAAAGTGTTTAGTAGCAAAGTAATATGATAGTAGTGATAACGGTAACAGTAGTAAAAGTAATGTTTTTGGTATTTCGTAGTGGTGATAGCAATAGCAACGAAAAAGTAAATAAGCAGAGAACAATATATGGAAAGCTCGTAGGCAATGGATCGGTGATGGAGAATTATGCCGGATGCGGTTCATCATGTAACAGTCATAACCTAGGGTGACACAGAACTAGCTCTAGTTCATTGATATGATGTAGGCATGTATTCCGAATATAGTCATACGTGCTTATGGAAAAGAACTTGCATGCCATCTTTTTTCCTACCCTCCCGTGGCAGCGGGGTCCTTATGGAAACTAAGGGATATTAAGGCCTCCTTTTAATAGAGAACCGGAACAAAGCATTAACACATAGTGAATACATGAACTCCTCAAACTACGGTTATCACCGGTAAGTATCCCGATTATTGTCACCTCGGGGTTAACGGATCATAACACATAATAGGTGACTACAAACTTGCAAGATAGGATAAAGAACACTCATATATTGATGAAAACATAATAGGTTCAGATCTGAAATCATGGCACTCGGGCCCTAGTGACAAGCATTAAGCATAGCATAGTCATAGCAACATCAATCTCAGAACATAGTGGACACTAGGGATAAAACTCTAACAAAACTAACTCGATTACATGATAGATCCCATCCAATCCATCACCGTCCAGCAAGCCTACGATGGAATTACTCACGCACGGCAGTGAGCATCATGAAATTGGTGATGGAGGATGGTTGATGATGAGAATGGCGACGGATTCCCCTCCCCGGAGCCCCGAACGGACTCCAGATCAGCCCTCCCGAGAGGTATTAGGGCTTGGCGGCGGCTCCGTATCGTAAAACGCGATGATTTCTTCTCCCTAATTTTTTTCTCCCCAAAACTCAATATATGGAGTTGGAGTTGGCGTCGGAGAGGCAATAGGGGGCCCACGAGGTAGGGGGGCGCGCCCTAGGGGGGCAGGCGCGCCCCCCACCCTCGTGGAGAGGTGGTGGGCCCCCTGGCCTTCATCTTTTGTAGGGTTTTTTCTTTTTTTCTGAAAAGTGGCTCCATGAAGTTTCAGGTCATTCCGAGAACGTTTGTTTCTGCACATAAATAACACTATGGTAATTCTGCTGAAAACAGCATCAGTCCGGGTTAGTTCATTCAAATTATGCAAGTTAGAGTCCAAAACAAGGGCAAAAGTGTTTGGAAAAGTAGATACGACAGAGACATATCAGAGAACAAAGTCAGGGCGAGGTGCTTACTGGTCCACGGTGGCGTAGTCCCGTGCCCTATCTAGGAGCACGGATCCCAAGGGCCTCGCGGTCTGGGGCGCTGGTGCGCGGGCCCCAGGTGCAGATGAAAAAGCAGCAGCCGGCCCAGCGGCAGCACCAGACGGCGCCAGGGCAGGAGCGTCGCCCTGGGAGACTAGTGCCAACCTGCTCTTCATCGGAACCATGGTCGGCGACTTATTTGAGGGGGTGACCTTGGACCTTGTGGTGACCCCAGCAGGGGGTAGGAGCTCCCTCACCGGGTGGTCGCCGGCATCGTCATTGTCAGCAAGGGCGCGGAGGAGATCGGCCTTGCACGAAGGGGAGGTCTCCCCGATCCCCTCCGGGGTCGCCTCAGAGTCCTTCTCCTCCTCCCCGTTAGAGTCGCCGGAAGACACCACCACCGGAGTCGTCGCCACTGGGGCCTCAGAGGGCGCCGGCGGCACGAGGCCACGTCCATCAAAGACAGGCATGGCAACGACAACCTTCGCTCTGTCAGGGCGGTGGTACAGAGGAACAAAGGTGTCCGGAGGGTACCCCTGGTCGTCCCCGACCAGGGAGCGGAGAGCCGTGCGCAGTTCTTCGTCAGACAAGGCCTCGGGGCGCAGACGGAGGTCGTCATCCTTGTGCCCAAGCTTCCACAAGGGGCGTGAGCGCGCCTGGAGCAGAGCCACGCGCTGCGATAGGAATTCCTTGATGATCATGGCCCCCGTCAGCTTCGCCGCGTTTGAGTTGTCAGGCTTCAGATTGGCAGTCATCTTATCCAGCACATGCTCTGCCCGGGGGTCGGTGAGCTTCACACGGAACCACCCGTCGTGAGACATGGGCATCCCCGTCGGCAGCACTAGGCGGGGGTGGGAGCACTTAGCGTCCATCAGGACCTACTTGCTCCTGAAGCCCTTGGCCTTCTTCCCGGCCTTCGAGATCGCCTTGGTCTTTTTGGCC
The DNA here is from genome assembly GCF_056163025.1 of Triticum urartu. NCBI lineage: Eukaryota > Viridiplantae > Streptophyta > Magnoliopsida > Poales > Poaceae > Triticum > Triticum urartu. The sequence goes on from NC_141876.1 coordinate 266,152,324, forward strand.
GCAATGAAGTTGGCGCACACCGAGCAATGGCCGCCCTTGATCCGGAGATAGAAGAAGTGGCGCAACAGCGCCACAGACAGCATCACCCCGACGTATGCCTCATAGTAGAAGGCGAAAATCGATAGAAGGAGGACAGAGTTGGGATGAGGATGGAGGGCATGCAGCTTGTAATGGCTGAGGATGGAGTAGAAGAAGTCAGAGAAGGGGGGAATCAACCCCGCCACAACTCTGCTCATGAAGAAGGGATAGAAGGTGCTGCCCGAGTCCCCCAGCTCGGCGGAGCCAACCCAAAGCATGGTCTTCCTCTTCTCGTCGCCGCCCTCCGCCATCATCAGGAGCGTGACGGTGAGGTTCTTCTCCGAGATGCTGGGCGCGCTCAGGGCCGGCTCATACTAGGAGGGCGGAAGGGTGGCCTTTGCCTTCCTGGGCGCCATCAATGGCGGGCTTGGAGAAGGACTGGTGCAAATCTCGAGGCTTGGGAGCAAGGAGCAGGAAAGGGGATCTGGAGCAAGAGGAAGGCGAGCAATGAAGACACTGCGGCACGCTGATAGAGGCGAGGGTCCCGATCTTTCGATGAGATGATAACTATCGATTTGGTGGAGACGACTTTGACGATCCGACTACAAACGTGCACGACGTTGCGCCTTAGCAACCGCTAAACCAATCTCCTGAGGTTACTGACGATGTTGGAAGCACGGTCAGCCTGACCACGAAGGTCTATTCCTGCAAGCAATCCAAGAACGAGCAAGAATATGATAAAGCAATCTGAATATCACAAATATATATGAAGCATTGATAATGGTGGGGATCCGTAAGCGGTCTTGGTCTGGTCGTTGGACACAAACGAAGTACACGAAGTTGCAACGGCTAACTTTTAACTAAACAAATCCCAAGGAAAAAGCTACTAGATGGATCTACTTATATAGGAGCAAGGGGTGGCAGCCAAGGAGGTGGGAGGACGTCCCAAGGCAGCCTAAAACTAACCCTAGGTCGTACAAGGCTCATGGGCCCAAGTGGAGGTGATGCAACACCTTTGGGCTTGTAGTTTGACTCAGATTCTGCTGCAACATCAGGTTGTTTCGTCCGTAACTCAACGCTCCGGACGAATTTTAAGGTGAATCCAATTGGGTTGGAAAGAGCACGAAATGTAGTTTCCAAGAAAAAAAGAATCACCCAATTCGGAGTCCGTATGAAAAAGTTGTTGGCGTTTTGAGTCAGGTATGTCTGTGTAGTCCGAATCTGAATCCAGAACGTGAGAGACTTGGACTCTATCTTCTCTTGGCCCAAAAGTGACGTGAGAGGACTTTTTGAACACAACATAAACTTCTCCTTTTCCCTTATCTTCATATGTGGATTGTACAAATGTCCCATAGACCTGCAATTAGACAAAACACAAAAGTGTGTGAAGTATTTTTTTTTCTGGATAACATAAATAGATTATTGAATAGTTTGCATTAGAAATCACCTGACAAATATGCATGTATGCAATATTTTTGGTCGTATCCAAGGTAGTCATGTCCTCATCACGCGCAATAGCCTTTTATCAGTCGGGCAGTTGCCGAGGCAGCATGGGGAAGCAGAGACACCGACGTCCCATCAAACGCCACGCGTCAATCAAGGCCGCAGGCTATTGGGGCCCGCGGTGCTCTGCACTTAACCCATGGCTTCACCGCAAAGCCAAGTACGAGCACGCCTTGGGTTTGGGGGCTAATGTCGGCGTCCTGGGAACGGGGGTACCCAGACTTGCCTGCCTGCGGCCCAGGGCGTGGCTCCACCAGCGACCTGGTATGGCCCATCTTCATCAGCAAACAATCAAGACCGTCGCAAGGGGCCAAGCCTCGCGAGGCAAATGACACAAGACCTCCTCAGGGGCAGCCTCACTAGGCTGGCTCCCGAGGAGCAGAGATATCTATGCAAGGGGCACTCATGAGGAGCGCGTGACGTGAGCCATGACGACCAAGGCCAGGCAGGCGCCAGCGGGCGCAGAGTGCTAGTTTCCTCTTTGGTGCTAAAGAGGCAAGCGCATGCGAGGAGTCCCAAGGCATCCGGCAAAGGGTTCCATATCGATGCAACGAGACCAAGACCAGCAGGACGACAGGATGGAGGTCATCACAGAGCCCACGACGGCGTCACCACCAGAGCCTTTGGCAGGCGAAGAACACCTTTTGTCAGGATAGCTTGTACTAGCTGCCCCCCTTCAAATTGGCCGTTGTGGGATCCCTTCCCGCCTAATATTTGGGAAGAGGACCCAGGCCTCTATAAATAGGACTAGCCACCACCGTAGGGAGGCATCTCATCTTGGACTGGATCCATTCCAGCAAGCCCACCATACAAGCTCATCGAGCTCAAGAACACCTCTCCTCAGGAGGCAGTTCTTCCCTTGTACTTGTTCATTCCCAGCCTACAAGGCAATCCACCACACCACACTAGAGTAGGGTATTACATCGCAACGGTGGCCCGAACCAGTATAAACTCTTGTGTCCTTTGTTCCTCGGGTTCTGGGAGCTAGGCTTTGAGATCGTTGCGAGTGTGTGAGCTAGGGGGAGAGAGATCTTCGTATGCACCCAAGTGTTCGAACCTCAAGGGTTTTGCCGAAACCTGTAATCCGATAGTGATGCTGTCAGGGGCCGGATGTCCGGGGGTTCGGGCCCGGATGTCTGGGCTCTAGATCCATGGACGAACTCAAGGAACTCCGCATGGAAAAGGCAAAACCGGGGCAAAATTCTAGAGATTTTGTGGATGGAAATTGGGGAAAATATGGGGGTAAGCTAGATCTACCTGCAACACATGAAATCCACGGATCAAATCCAACAAAACTTCATCAGACCAACAAATCACAAAAAAATGGGGCTATTTTTGTGGGGAATTTTTGAATTACGGACAAAATCAACAAAACAAGGCTAGAAAAGACAACAGGGAGGCTCCGAAATCGTGATCAACATGGCTCATGATACCAAGATGATGTAGGGTGGAACCCTAGATGGACGATATTTCACAAAAGGAGCGGATCCCTCGAAGAACACGATGGGAAAACACAAGAGAAACACTCAAACCAACAAGAACAATCACACATATGCTAGATACAAGTACACATAGAGATCACACGATCCAAAGTCAACAAGGGACAATACAAAGGGTAACCGATTCTTCTCCGAAAGTAGGTCTTGATGGGGGGTCTTCTCCGTGAAGGAGGTCTTGAATCCAACGTGGATCTTCTCCGAAGAGGGGCCGCAGTCTCTCTCAAGGAGTAGATCCATATGGATATGCAAAGCTTTATCTCAAGTATGAGCTAAACCAATGCTAACCCTAGAAGGATAGAGGAGGAGGAGTATATTAGTCTAGGTGGGCGAAGGGGTACACGGGCGTCAGCCCTTACACTGTACGCAGACAGGGGAGGCCGGATGTCCGGGCATCGAGCCGGATGTCCGGGCTCGTGCGAGGGGCCAGATGTCCGGACTAGGGTGGCCGGACGTCCGGGCTGGGGTGGTCGGACGTCCGGGCTGGAGGGGCTGGCCTTGACGCTCTCTGGATGGAGGGTGCCGGATTTTCGGGCTTCGGGCCAGATATCCGGGCCGGGCCGGATGTCCGGGGTCATGGCCGGATGTCCAGGGCCTGGAAGCTGTTCTTGACTCCTTCTGTTGGTTCTCTTCATCCGTGCACTTGGGGACTTGTTCATCTTGACGTGCATCTTCAGGAGGGTCTTCTTGGTACCTGATCATGCACAACATTTTGGACTTAGGTAGTAGCCATGTCTCGAGAGGATCATATGTGATATCACTAAGGAGGGAAGTCACCTCGGTCTTGAGAGCTCTAGCTCTAGCTCGTGTCATATGTCCTCTTGGCACTTCGTGAGACGATGGCAGGTCCATGGGGATGACCATAGGATGCTCCTCATCACCTACCCTGCAGAACAACAGCTCGGTGAATTCCCATCTGGACTAGCAGTTCCACCTCCGTCACTCGCCCCATCTAACCACGACATATGTACAGTGTGTGCATAACTACGCACTTAAAATACCTTCGCCCACTTGTTCGACTAGGGTAGTAAAGGGAGAACTACTGCGATTGTGTTTCTGGTTCGTCCGGTCAAACACCTCAGTAGAGAAAGCCAAAAACTGGCTGTCATGATACAGCGAGAGCTGGTCAGCAATTCAGTGACTTGCTATAAATCTCTCATGATTTCTTCCATATTATACGAAGGACTGGCCTTCGTCCAGTCACGCGCCTAAGGCATCCCAGTTCGGATAGCCGCATACGCACTAGGGGCTGGTACCTAGTCTCACTGTCAAACTCCTATGGCTAAGTGAAAGCGATAAAGCCGCATAGTCCGATTGCCTGGTTCGCTACGCAGACACCACCTTTACGAACCAAGACGTTGGGTCTAGTGTGATCGTGTGCTACCCAGAAAAGCCCAGTAGTATCTTTGTGGGGGCTAAAGCCGACGACTGGCAAACTTTCAGAATTAAAACGGCTGCACAGGAGGAAAAAAATTCAGATAAAGGCATCAATATATTACAAACCATTGGTTCAGAAAACAAAGTCTAGACAACCTGGATACATTCACTCAAACATGATATCCTTTGAGCATTAGCCCTCTACTATTCGGGCACCCTCCAAGACATCGTCAAAATATCGCTCCAGCTTGCGTTGGTCCTTGCCTTTGGGCGGGCCCTCGGTCGCCACGACGGTGGCCTTCATCTTTCCCCAGTGCATCTTGACACGGGCAAATGCCATCTGCGCACCCTCTATGCACGCCGAGTGCTTTACAGCTTCGACTCAAGGCAGTACGTCGGTGAGTCGCTCCACTAGGCCGAATTAGCTACTAGGAATGGGTTCGGTTGGCCACAGCCAAACTATGACGTCCTTCATGGCCAAGCCGGACATCCTATGCAGGTACGCCAGCTGCATCACCTGGTTGTTCAATAGCATCGGATGCTCTGGTGCCAGGAACTGTGACCGGAAGAGCTTCTCCGTTGTGTTCCCCTCCTGGGCCCGGAAGAACTGTGCGGCATCGACAGCACTCTTCGGAAGATCCGCAAAGGCGTCTGGGAACTCCGTAGTCGAGTGAGCAAGGCATATCTTTGACCGCCAAATACACTCTGCAAAAGAAATGGCTTACCAGCCGCTATCTGTTCGGCATGCCATATCTCCTCTCGAGCTGCCAGGGACTCGGTCCGTGCTTCCTTGGCCTCATTGAGGGCTTTGGAAAGATCGGCCACTTGGGCCATACTCTTCTCCTCTAATGCCTCTCACTTGTCGATGGCGTCCTTCAGCTCTTGCTCTACCTCCGCCACCCTCTCCTCGTGCTGGCGGTGGGCAACCTATTCGGTCTTTAAGTCCACAGCCGCTTTGTCAGCCGTTGCTTTGATCGCTTTCGCCTGCTCCTTGGCTTGGGCAAGAGCGCTCTTAAGGGCCTCAACCTCGGTTGTTCTACCTACAAACGTAATCATCACAGGGCATGAGCTAAACTCTGAATTTGCATATCACTCCAGATATATATAAAAAAGAAAGCTCTTTTAAACATACCTTGTGCCTCATCGAACCGCTTGTTAATGTGGTCGATCTCATCATCAGTCAGCTTCAGCTTCCGATGGAGTTCGAAAACTTCAGCGGCCTGGGCTGTCTCCGCCAATAGGGAAGCCTGTTATCCAATAGACTTGTACGTCGCCTACTGTGATTACTACTCGATCCTCTGTTCGGCCTTTTTCAAAACCAAACAGAGTCTCAGGGGCTACTATCTATATACAGGCATATTTCCTTCATATGAAAAAGCTTCTAAGAGTATTACGCCGCATACCTCGAAGCCTGTTAGCAGGTTGGTAAAGGCTTCATTCAGCCTGCTCTTTGCGGACTGAACCTTCTCAACCACCGGGTGTGGTGCTCCTCCACAATGGCAGCACGTCATAGTGCCACCACCAGAGTCGTCGTCGTCGTCGAAGTCGATGCTCCCCCTCCTTCGAAGGGTGTTGCTCGCTCGATTCCGAAGCCACATGGTTCTCTGGAATAGTGTTCGGCTGGGGGCCGGACTGGTCAGGGCCCCTGCCGTCAGTCTCCATGGGGGTTGCACCCTCCATGTTCTCGGTAGCCGAAGCCTCACCCTCGGGTGCTGTCGTGGCAGCCTAGCTCACCCCTCCGCGGCCTGGAGAGGTCCTTCTGGACAACAACTCCATGTCATCCACATCAGTAGGCGGAGAAGCTCGCGGAGGCATCTCGCTCTCCACCATCTCAGGCGGCAGAGAGCTCCCCTCAGATAATGAATGGTTGGGGAGGTCGCGAGCAGGGCTGAAATACACAACATAATATGTTATATTAAAAGCATAGAGGACTGAATACTTGTAACGAATCCTTTTGGTACTTACGATTCGGCCAGGGGATTCGCCCTGGGGCGCCTCTTGGGGATGTGTTCGGCATCCAAATCCGAATCATCCGAGAGGGTTATCTTCCCCCTCTTGGACACCCCCTCCTACGGGTCTGTGGAGGCTGCCCTTTTCTTTTTCCTCCCCTTGAGGGGAGAGTCGCTTTCCACCTCCTCCTCCTCTTCATCTTCATCTCCCTTGTGGGAGGAGGGGATTTCGTTTCTCCGGACACCCCGTCCGAAGTACCCTTACGACGGGGGCCGCCCTTGGCCTCCTTGCCCTTCTTCTCCGTTGCCTAATAGGGCACCGGGACTAGAATCTTCGTTAGCTGGGGAGTGGGAGGATCTTCACACAGTGGAGCCGGACCGCTCCGCCATTGCTATCCAGCCCTGTGCAAGGGGCGGAAAACTCATTATGCATGAGGATTTATGGACCAAATGTATGTTCAGGAATTATGCACTTACGGGAGTGGCCGGATTCTTGCTATCAAGGCCGATGTAATCGGTCTTCTTCGGCCACGTCTTCTGGGCCTTGAAGAGCAGCTTCCAGATCTCTTCGTGCGTTGTGCCGAAGAAGCGCTTCAGGGTCCGGGGACCTTCCAGATTGAACTCCCACATATGGAGAGGCCGGAGTTGGCAGGGGAGGATCCGGCGGAAGAGCATCACCTGAATCATGTCAGTGAGACTAGTGTTCTTGCTTATCATGTTTTTTATGTGCTTTTGCAGCGTCAGCACTTCCGCGGTCGACCCCTAGTCCAAACCCTTGTTGGTCCATGACGCGAGCCGCATAGGGGGTCCGGATCTAAACTTAGGAGTGGCCGCCCATCTGGCATCGCGGGGTTCGGTGATGTAGAACCACTCCTGCTGCCACACCTTGATGGTCTCCACGAAGACCCCTTTAGGCCAAGTGGTGTTGGGGAGCTTGCTCACCATGGCGCCGCCGTAGTCTGCATGCTACCCGTTGACCACCTTTGGCTTCACATTGAAGACTTTTAGCTATAGGCCAAAGTATGGGGGATGCGGAGTAGCGCCTCGCACACGACGATAAACGCCGAGATGTTGAGGATAGAATTTGGGGCTAGATCATGAAATTCTAGCCCGTAGTAGAACATGAGGTCGCAGACAAGGGGGTGGAGGGGAAACCCTAGTCCGCGGATGCAGTGAGGAATGAACACAACCCTTTCGTCGGGCTCCGGGGTTGGGATAACCTGCTTCATGGCAGGGAGCCTGTGTGCGATGTCCGCGGACAGGTACCCCGCCTCTCGGAGCTCCTTGACGTCCCTTTTCGTGACGGAGGAGGCCTCCCACTTGCCCTTCGAGCAGGATCCAGACATGGCTGGTGAGGTTGGTGGCGGTGGGAAAGATTGAAGCTTGGGCGCTGGAGCTTGAGGATGGGAAGCAAGAGAAGGAAGAAGGCGTGGGGTGATGAGGACATCAGTACCTTGGATACGACCAAAAATATTGCATATATGTATATTTGTGAGGTGATTTCTAATGCAAACTATGCAATAATTTATTTATGTCATCCAGGACAAAAATACTTCATAGACTTTTGTGTCATGTCTAATTACAAGTGTATGGGACATTTGTGCAATCCACATATGAAGATAAGGGAAAAAGAGCAGTATATGTGATGTACAAAAAGTCCTCTAACGTCACTTTTGGGCCAAGAGAAGATAGAGTCCAAGTCTCTCATGTTCTGGATTCAGATTCGGACTGCACAGACATAGCTTACTCAAAACACCAATAACTCTTTGATACGAACTCCGAATTGGTTGATACTTTTTTTGTTGGAAAGTGGATTTCATGCACTTTCCAACACACTGGATTCACCTTCAAATTCGTTCGGAGCATTGAGTTATGGATGAAACAATCTGACGTTGCAACAGAATCCGAGTCAAACTATAAGTCCAAAGGTGTTGCATCACCTCCACTTGGGCCCATGAGCCTTGTACCACCTAGGGTTGTTTTTAGGATGCCTTGGGACGTCCTCCCACCTCCTTGGCCTCCACCCCTTGCTCCTATATAAGTAGATCCATCTAGTAGCTTTTTGCTTGGGATTTGTTTAGTTAAAAGTTAGCCATTGCAACTTCGTGTACTTCGTTTGTGTCCAACGACCAGACCAAGACCGCTTTCGGATCCCCACCTTTATCAATACTTCAGCTATATTCGCAGTATTCAGATTGCATTATCATATTCTTGCTTGTTCTTTGATTGCTTGCAGGAATAGTCCTTCGTGGTTAGGTTGATCGTCCTCTGGCGTGGTCAATAACCTCTCGGAGTTGGTTTAGCGATTACTAAGGCGCAATGTTGTGGACGTTTGTAGTCGGATCGTCAATGTCGTCTCCACCAAATCGATAGTTATCATCTCATCGAAAGATCGGGAAGCTCGCCTCTATCAAGTGGTATCAGTTTGCAGGTTGCTTGGTGAGAATTTCCAGTTTTTCCTAGATTAGATTTATTTTCTTACCTATTGTCCAAGAAAAAGCCACAATAAAAGTTAGATCAATTCATCCTCTGTCCAAGCTAGTCTGAGCCTTTGCAATTTTCTTTTCATTGCTTGCATAGTTGAATTATCAGTTGCATTGTCGTCTCAAGTTGCTGGTCTTAGTTTCTAGTTCGTTTAGAGTTTCGAGTTCTGTTCACATTAGTCACGCCGCCGCTACATCGTTATCCCTTCTGTTGTCCACCACCCATCCATGAATTTTCACCACGTGCTACCCACCGTTCATTGTCATAATCATAGTTGAGATCGTTCACATCTTTGCTTGATCCAATCTGTATCTTATCTAGTTTGTTGTGGAAAGAGGGAGAGAGAAAAGAAGACAGAGAAAAAAAAGAGAGAAAAAAAGTCAGAGAACAAAAGAGAGAAAGAAAAAGGAAAAATTGTGAGGAAAAAAAGAGAGAAGAAAAAAATTCAGATTTATCTAGATTCAATCTCGTAGTTGAATTCGGATTGGAATCTGTTCTGTGCACTGTTCAGTAAAACATGCATAACTTCCTAATACAATGTCCTTTTTGCTTCCATGAGTACTCAAATGAAAGCTAACGACGAGCCGCATCTAGTAGTTGTAGAAACAAGTTCAATATTTGGCACCTTAAAATCGGCTTCTAAATAGGTCGTTTTGCCCTCCGAAGTTCACGAACACAGCTTATTCCAGTTTTTCAGGCCAGTTTTAGAATTTTTTGACTCCTCATATCAACTCGGAATTGAGTGATTCTTTTTGCGTTTGAAAGCTTGAGTCAGTGCCATTCTTGAGAAAAAATTATTAGGAAATTGGCACAAACTTTTCGAGAGAAAAGTTGGAGAGAAAGTTGTTGTTATATCCTGCTTGGCTGTTGTTTCACATCATTATCTTTACTGCTATTGTGATCTTCAATTATATCTTGCTGTCCAGAGCTACATCATATCCTTTATTGACGCTAGTTGTGCTACGCCGTGACCTCATTAGTGTTCTAGGCTCGCGTCTCTAGTTCGGAGTTATTTGACACCGCAGGTTGCATGTCACCACCTGCTGCATGGTAAGAACTTGTAAGATATTGAAATTTGTTATACTGTGAGCGTTGTACCACCACATCCTAGTAGTTAATAGGAACATTATTCTTGGATTTTGTTTCTTGTTTTCTACTAACTATGGCAGGTTCCGGAGTTGTTAGTTCCTGGGCTTCATTTATCGTGGGAGATTTGCCATCACATAAGAAAATACAACAACCGTCACAAGAGGAGCAACAACAACAGAATGCACAAAATCACGTTAATGTTTCCATGCCACCATTTACTGGTCTTTTTAAGCCTGATTTATATATTGAATGGGAGTATGAAATAAATGCTATATTTGCTTCCCATAATTTTGATGAGCGTGGACAATTTCAAGCTGCGGTTAGTACTTTTAGTAGCTTTGCTTTAGTTTGGTGGAGTGAATATTGTCGGTTAAACCCTGATTTTATACCTACTACTTGGGATGATTTAAGACTTGTCATGAGAGATAGATTCGTTGATGTTTATTATACTCGTGACATGATTAAAAAATTACAACATTTAAAACAAGGCATTGACGCGGTAACAAAATATTACGATGATTTACAAACTACATGGCCGCACTCATTTTTAGAAGAAAGTGAAGAAGATTTTCTGGATAGATTTTGGGGAGGATTAAACTGTGATATTCAAGAGATACTAGTTCATGAAGAGTGTTATCCTATGGACCATTTGTTTCATCTTGCTTGCAAAGCTGAACAGGAAATAAAATGACGTGTTGCCCATGAGGAGAACAAGTGCGCAGTGCACATTCCAAGAGTTGGTACAAATGTTTCTTCATCTACTAGGCGTACTATGACAACCACATTCGTTGTTGTGGGGACTACATCATCTCCACCATGTGACACATCACCACCAAGAGTGTCTACATCGTTTGAGTTGGTCATAAGAGGTAATGACAAAGGTACAGATTTTCCACTTTCACATGAAAATGATGCACGCCTAGTTAACTTGAATACATCATGTGTTGAGTTTCCTATTGATTTGAGCACACCAGCTATTTTAGAGAATCGTGTTACTATCATGAATGTGTCATGTGATCAAATAGCTGAAATACCAACATTTTTAGTGCACCCATTGAATGAACTGTTGATGCAAAAGAACCAATGTTTAATCATTTTGATATGACCTCTAATCTTGGTGATGATTCCGTGTCTAATGACTTACTGCATGTTTGCTTATTCAAGCATGTTGTAGCATGTAAATTTGATGCAAGTAAGGTTTATTCACCAATATTGGGATGGTTTAATGATGAACATTGTCAATCTTTTGAAATTAATAAGAGCTTCACTTACATGTGCAAAATGAGTTGCAATAATTTCATGCCATCTACTTCTTGTGATAATTTTTTGGCTTTAGATTTTATGAATTATGGAAGTTACTCATGTATACATGTGTCCTATGTGCAAAAATCAAGGGAAGTAAAAATGGATGACATATACATATACAACATGTACACCTTGTCTCTTTTCTTAGCCACATTTCAGATTAAGTGACGCCAAGGACGGCATTGTTACCAAGAAGGGGAGGATGATCAGGACATGAGTACCTTGGGTATGATGAAAAATATTGCATACATGTATATTTGTGAGGTGATTTCTAATGCAAACTATGCAATAATTTATTTATGTCATCCAGGACAAAAATACTTCACAGACTTTTGTGTCATGTCTAATTGTAGGTGTATGGGACATTTGTGCAATCCACATACGAAGATAACGGAAAAAAGAAGTTTATGTTCTATTCAAAAAGTCCTCTCACGTCACTTTTGGGCCAAGAGAAGATAGAGTCCAAGTCCATCACGTTCTGGATTCAGATTTGGACTACACAGACATACCTGATTCAAAATGCTAATAACTCTTTCATACAGACTCTGAATTGGGTGATTCTTTTTTTTGTTGGAAATTAGATTTCGTGCACTTTCCAATACAATTGGATTCACCTTCAAATTCATCTGGAGCATTGAGTTATGGACGAAACGATCTGACATTGTAGCAGAATCCGAGTTAAACTACAAGTCAAAAGTGGTTGCATCACCTCCACTTGGGCCCATGAGCCTTGTACGGCCTAGGGTTGGTTTTAGCATGCCTTGGGACGTCCTCCCACCTCCTTGGCCGCCACCCCTTGCTCCTATATAAGTAGATCCATCTAGTAGCTTTTTGCTTGGGATTTGTTTAGTTAAAAGTTAGCCATTGCAACTTTGTGTACTTCGTTTGTGTCCAACGACCAGACCAAGACCGCTTCTGGATCCCCACCTTCATCAATACTTCATCTATATTCACAATATTCACATTGCATTATAATATTCTTGATTGTTCTTCGATTGCTTGCAGGAATAGACCTTCGTGGTCAGGTTGATCATCCTTCGGTGTGGTCAATAACCTCTCAGAGTTGGTTTAGCGATTCCTAAGGCGCAATGTTGTGCACGTTTGTAGTCGGATCATCAAAGTCATCTGCACCAAATCGATAGTTATCATCTCATCGAAAAATCGGGACCCTTGCCTCTATCGGTGGGGAGGAAAAAAGGGATCTTTATCCACTTATATAGGCAGTGAATATCAAGCGCCCCCACCTGAGCCTTAAAACTCACCTATTCCCAAGGGGTCGTGCGAATGGCATGGTTGGATTACCCAAGCCCGTATTGATGAGGATCCCGTGATAAGCGGACACAATCTTTGTTTTGACAAGACGTGTCAATATAGGTCGCGCCTCGAAACGCGAAGCGGGAGGCGAAAAACTGTTTAAAATGTTAAAGAGGCCAAATGTGGCGTTTGGCCGAAAAGTTGTCAGTTGACAGGCATTATTTTGATTACATATTTTTGCCTTTGTGGTTGAGGGTTGTGACTGTCATGTAGAGCCGGATACAGTTCTTTTATTCAGAAGATTGCTTTGAAGTATTTGGGAGGAGGAACCCGCCTTGCAATGCCGAAGACAAGCTCTGTGCCGAACATATCGTCATTGAAGACTGGTTTAGGGGCTACTAAGGGAGTCCTGGATTAGGGGGTCCTCGGGTGTTCGGGCTGTGTGCTATGGGCCGGACTGATGGGCGTGAAGATACAAGGTAGAAGACCTTCCCCCGTGTCCGGATAGGACTCTCCTATGCGTGGATGGCAAGATTGGCGTCCGGATGTATAGTTTCCTTTTTCTGCAAGCCGACTCTATACAACCCTAGGCCCCTCCGGTGTCTATATAAACCGCTGGGTTAGTCCATAGAGGCTATCAGAATTCATATATGCTAGACATCTAGGGTTTAGCCATTACGATCTCGAGGTAGATCGACTCTTGTAACCCCTATACTCATCAAATACAATCTAGCAGGACATAGGGTTTTACCTCCATTAAGAGGGCCCAAACCTGGGTAAACTTCGTGTTTCCTCTGTCCCTTGTTACCTTCAATCCTCAGACGCACAGTTCAGGACCCCCTACCCAAGATCGGTCAGTTTAGACACCGACAAACATCACATCCTCATATGCATCTAATCTATGTGGATGAAGTTTGTGTATTATTTAATCTTACAGGTTTTCCCGAGGATGAAGTCAAGAAGAAGGTCTTCCATTTATATTTTAAGAAGTTTTATCATATGCATCTAGTTCATCGTGATCGGAATTATATTTATAATTTTTGGCCCTGTGAAGGAGAAAGTATCGCTCAAGCTTGGGGGAGGCTTAAGTCAATGTTATACTCATGCACCAATCATGAGCTCTCAAAAGAAACTATCATTCAGAATTTTTATGCTTGGCTTTCTCGTAATGATCAATCCATGCTCGATACCTCTTGTACTAGTTCTTTTGTAAAGAATACTATTTAATTCAAATGGGATTTATTGGAAATAATTAAACGCAACTCTGAAGATTGGGAACTCGACGAAGGTAAGGAGTTAGGTATAAATCTTAAGTTTGATTGTGTTAAATCTTTTATGGATATCGATGCTTTTCGTGAATTTAGCACTAAATATGGACTTGACTCTGAGATAGTAGCTTCTTTTTGTGAATCATTTGCTACTAATGTTGATCTCCCTAAGGAGAAGTGGTTCAGATATCATCCTCTCATTGAAGTAAAAATAGTAGAACCTATTAGAGTTGAAGAAGAAACTATTACTTATAATGTTGATCTTGTTGTTCCTACTGCTTATATTGAAAAATCACGTTTTCATGTTAGGATAAAGGACAATGCTAAAGCTTCAACTGTAGTTCGCAAGAGTTATACTAGAACACCTACACCCCCCTGAACAAATTAAAGTTGAACCTAGTATTACTATGGTTAAAGATCTCTTGGTCGATAATATTGATGGGCATGTTATTTATTTCTGTGATGAAGTTGCTAGAATTACTAGACCTAATACTAAAGATAAACATAGACGTGTTGTTTCTGTTAAAATAGGAGATCACTTTTATCATGGTTTATGTGATGTGGGTGCTAGTGTGAGTGCAATTCCTTTTACTTTATATCAAGAAATTATGAATGATATTGCACCTGCTGAAATATTGATGTCACTACTAAGCTTGCCAGTAGAGATACTATATCACCAATTGGGATTGTTAGAGATGTTGAAGTCTTGTGTGGGAAAATAAAATATCCTACTGATTTTCTAGTTCTTGGTTCTCCACAAGATGACTTTTCTCCCATTATATTTGGTAGACCTTTCTTGAACAATATCAATGCTAAATAGACTGTGAAAAAGAAATTGTTGCTGTAAGTTTTGGGTATGTGTCTCATGATTTTAATTTCTCTAAATTTTGTAGACAACCTCATGACAAGGAATTGCCTAGTAAGGATGAAATTATTGGTCTTGCTTCTATTCATGTGCCTCCTACTAATCCTTTAGAACAATATTTGCTAGACCATGAAAATGATATGTTTATGAATGAAAGGAAGGAATTGGATGAAATATTCTTTAACCAAATGCCTGTTTTGAAACATAATTTGCCTGTTGAAATCCTTGGGGATCCTGCTCCACCCAAGGGTGATCCTGTGTTTGAGCTTCAGCAATTACCTGATACTTTGAAATATGCTTATCTTGATGAAAAGAAGGTATATCATGTTATTATTAGTGCTAACCTTTCAGATCATGAAGAAAGGAGATTATTGAAACTCTGAAGAAGCATTGTGCCGCTATTGGATATACTCTTGATGATCTTAAGGGCATTAGTCCCACTCTATGTCAGCACAAAGTTAATATGGAGCCTGATGCTAAGCCAGTTGTTGATCACCCACTTGTGCGCGTCGGTGCTATACAAACAGTTTTTAACCCCTTTCCGCGACGACATTTAGAACCGTCGCCTAGTGAGTGATGGTGATAGGGGGTCCTTCCCACACAACCAGAAACCGTCGGTGATAGGGACTCTACTGCTACTCATTTGTGCTTGCATTGCCATCGCACTTGGTATTCGGTGGTGCTACGTTTACGACGCGTGGCCCATCACAAATGGTTCACTATTATAGAACATGTATGATAAGCATACAATCACACACATTCACTTTTCCCAAACCACATGCGATAACTAGTTAAGAAGATTAGCTAATCGTTGTACGAGTGTCGGACAGGATTACAAAACGTCGGACCGTCATAACATCATCGTACATGACAACTATCACACTCGATATTCTATGGTGCAACATTTACGATGCATACTACATCGGAAATAGTTCATGGTTGTCAATCGTGTACGATAAGGCAACTAATAGAAATGTTTAATTTGCCCGCACCGTTTGTGATATTGCCTGACATCGCACACACTTTGCAAACGGCAACTGCGTGCATGCTTGCACACGTTTCCTCTCTGTGAACCGTCTCGGATTATGGTGTATATCGCAAACATTTGTGTTTTACCAACTGTGTGTGCTGTAACGACCTGGGGAGTGTAATTTCACCATAATTTAATTGCTGGTATTTCAAATTGTACCAGATTTGAATGTATGCTACAAATTATTCATATCCATCAAGTTCAAACAACCAATGCATTATTCGATTCATAGGTACATATGTTCAAGAATTACATAAGAAACAAATAAAGAATGATGAACCACATTTGTATAATTGTAGTATTAAAGACGGTAAAGAAAGAGGCGAAATGCATTTTGGTTGCTGAACAAGGTGAAGCGGAATGCCCATATTGTGCCCTCCTCCATGTAGAAGGTACGCACGACTCTAGTCCAACCCCTTGTGATGGCCGACCGCCCATCATTCATGATCTTCATGAAAACATCTAGATAATCATCGTGTTCTGGTAGAAATACTATAACCTTTGCATGCCCACCAATCATGTAGTTTGAGAGGTAATCTTGAGTAAACTGCTTTGCATGCCCACCAATCATGTTGCTATGTAGCCTCAGATATATTACATATGGTCGTAGGTAAGCTAACAATAAATGGGCTGCAGATATATGCAGTTCAAAGTCTGATTCACCGATTAGTCCTGATAGAGGCGAAGGTGTCCCGATGTTTCGATGAGATGGTGGCTATCATTTTCTGTGGGAGTCGACCTTGACGATCCGACTATGAACATGCAAGACGTCGCGCCTTAGCAATCGCTAAACCAACTTCCAAGGGGTTATTGACCACACTGCAGCACGATCAACCTGACCACGAGGGTCTGTTTCCTGCGAGCAAACGAAGAACAAGCAAGAAACTAAGATTGCAATTTGGATATTGCGAATATAAGAGGAAAGCTTTATTAATGCAGGTGGGGTTCTGTGACGCCTTTGTCTGGTCGTTGAACACAAACAAAGTACGCGAAGTTGCAGCTATGGTGAACTTGTAATCTAAACAAAAATCCAAGTCTAAACGATCCCCTAAGGGCTATATATATGGAGGAGAGAGGGGGGAATTTCCTGGCCCTTGGAGGAGGGGTCCGAAACCAAACCTAACTCTTGTTTCCCCACACATACGGACTCTAAAAGCAGCCTATAATCAAGTATTTCGAAATTAGATGGGCCTGACCCAAAAATAAGGTGACGCAGCACCTAGAATAGCCTCTGGACGAAATTTATGAAGTGGCATCTTATATACTTCGTCCAAAGCTTCATGCACTCATTATGGTGGCTTGAAAGTCCTAGAATCATCACTTGTAACTCCGTTCTTGTTCCGCTTGCGCATGCCATCATCTCCATGCTTGAACATTCTCCAAGGTTCATCTTTCTTGTCCAAGCTAGGCCCTTCATTTGTAAGCAAAACAAATGTATCCAATCTAGGCAGCATCATATTCTCATGAACATTAGAATCGTTACCAAGAAACAAAAGTACCTGATAATTTAGTTAGCGTGTGCGAGCTCTAATAATTGGTCCAGTATGTATAGCAACAGGGGCTGTGGGTGTAACAATGGTATTGATGTCCTCATCATCCTGCCCTTCTTGAAATGAAGTCATCCTCGACGGAAGCTCATCTTCCTCACCCAAATAAGGCTTCAAATCTACAATGTTAAAAGTGGGACTAACCCCAAAATGTATAGGCAGCTCAAGTTTATATGCATTATCATTTATTTCTCTAACACCTTAAAAAGACCATCAGCACGTGGCATTAGCTTTGATTTGCGCAAATTAGGAAACCTATCCTTATGCAAATGTAACCAAACAAGATCTCCAGGTGCAAACACAACATGTTTTCTACCCTTATCTCCAGCAAGTTTATATTTAGCATTCATACGCTCAATGTTTTCCTTAGTTAACTCATGCATTTTAAAATCAATTCAGCATGTTCTTTAGCATCAAAATTAACCTTCTCCAAAGATGGAATAGGCAACAAAGCAATAGGTTCATGAGGTAGGAAACCATACACAATTTCAAAAGAGCACATCTTAGTAGTAGAATGCAGTAAACGATTATAAGAAAATTCAATATGAGGCAAGCATTCTTCCCACATATTCTTATTATTCTTCAAAATAGCCCTAAGCATAGTAGACAATGTTCTATTGACTACTTCAGTTTGTCCATCAGTTTGGAGGTGACAAATAGTACTAAAAAGCAGTTTAGTCCCCATCTTAGCCCATAAACATCTCCAAAAGTGGCTAAGAAATTTACTATCATGATCTAAAACGATAGTATTTGGCACACCATGCAAGCGAATAATTTCATGAAAGAACAAATTAGCAACATTAACAGCATCATCGCTTTTATGACATGGTATAAAGTGTGCCATTTTTGAGAATCTATCCACGACAACAAATATGCTATCCCTCCCCTTCTTTGTTCGAGGTAAATGTAAAACAAAGTCCATAGATATATCCTCCCAAGGAACACTAGGTATAGGCAAAGGCATATATAAACCATAAGGATTGAGCCGTGACTTAGCTTTTTGACATGTAGTGTAGCGAGCAACAAAACGCTCAACATCCCGTCTCATCTTTGGCCAAAAGAAATGTGTAGCAAGTACGTCCTCCGTCTTCTTCATGCCAAAGTGTACCAATAACCCTCCTCCATGCGCCTCCTGCAACAACAAAAGATGAACGGAGCTAGCAACAATGCATAGCTTGTTAGCACGGAACACAAATCCATCATTAACGACGAACTTGTTCCACATTCTTCCATCTTTACAATTCTGCATTACATTTTTAAAATCAACATCATGCACATATTGATCTTTGATGGTCTCTGAACCAAATAGTTTGAAGTCAAGTTGTGAAAGCATAGTATAGCGACGAGACAATGCATCAGCAATAACATTTTCTTTACCCTTCTTGTATTTAATGACATAAGGGAACGTCTCAATGAATTCAACCAATTTAGCATGTCTACGATTCAGTTTAGCTTGACTTTTAATATGTTTCAAGGATTCATGATCAGAATGTATAACAAATTCTTTGGGCCATAAATAATGTTGCCATGTCTCTAAAGTCCGAACAAGAGCATATAATTCTTTATCATAAGTAGAATAATTTAGACTAGGCCCACTCAATTTTTCAGAAAAATATGCAACATGTTTTCCATCTTGTAATAACACACCTCCTAATCCAATTCTAGTAGCTTCGTATTCAAGCTCAAAAGTCTTATTAAAATATGGAAGTTGGAGTAAAGGAGCATGTGTCAACTTATCTTTTAGTATTGTGAAGGCTTCTTCCTATGCGGTACCCCAAACAAAAGGCACATCCTTCTTTGTAAGCTCATTGAGAGGTGCAGCAATGGTGCTGAGATCTCTCACAAAATGCCTATAGAAGCCAGCGAGGCCAAGGAAACTCCTGACTTGTGTGACCATCTTGGGCTGCGACCAACTCTCAATAAATTCAATCTTGGCTTTACCAAGTAATAACGAACATGCTTGCATGGGTACCACATCACAATCAACATAATCAGCATATGTAGAGATACTAAAATGCACACGAACACTACGTGTTACCTTAACCTTGCCACTGTTGTTGAACCATTGGATGTAGTAAGGATGTGGATGTGCTCTTGTGGTGAGAGATAGCTTCTCCACCATCTTCATGCTAGCCAAGTTGTTGCAACTCCCTCCATCTATGATGACGCGAACAGAACGTTCCTTCACAACTCCCTTTGTATGCAACAAATTATGCCTCTAATTTTGCTCAGCTTGTGTGACCTACACACTCAAAACACGTTGAGCAACTAAACATTCATACCCGTCAGCATCTTCAGTGATGAGGACATCAATACCATTGTTACACCCACAACCCTTGCTGCTATACATACTAGACCAATTACTAGAGCTCGCGCACGCCAATTAAATTACCAGGTACTTTCATTTCTTCATAACGATTCTAATGTTCATGAGAATATGATGTTGCCTAAATTGGATACATTTGTTTTACTTACAAATGAAGGGCCTAGCTTGGACAAGAAAGATGAACCTTGGAGCAAGTTCAAGCATGGAGATGATGGCGTGCGCAAGGGGAACAAGAACGGAGTTACAAGTGATGATTCCAGGACTTTGAAGCCACCATAATGAGTGCATGAAGCCTTTGACGAAATATACGATGCCACTTCATAAATTTTGTCCAGAGGCTATTATAGGTGCTGCATCACCTTATTTTTGGGCCAGGCCCATATAATTTCGAAATACTTGATTATAGGCTGTTTTTAGAGTCTTTATGTGTAGGGAAACAAGAGTTAGGTTTTGTTTCCGACCCCTCCTCCAAGGGTCACGAAATTACACCCTCTCTCCTCCATGTATAGAGCCCTTAAGGCATCGTTTAGAATTTGGGTTTTGTTTAGATTAAAGTTCGGCATAGATGCAACTTCGCGTACTTCGTTTGTGTTCAACGTCCAGACAAAGGCGTCACAGAACCCTGCCTTGATCAATAAAGGTTTCCTCTTATATTCGCAATATGCAGATTGCAATCTTAGTTTCTTGCTTGTTCTTTGTTTTCCTGTAGGAAACATACCTTCATGGTCAGGTTGATCGTGCTCCGGTGTGGTCAATAACCTCTCGGAGTTGGTTTAGCGATTGCTAAGGCGCGACGTTTTCGCACGTTCGTAGTCGGATCGTCAAAGTCGACTTCCTCCAAAATGATAGACACAATCTCAACGAAAGACGGGACGCCTTTTCCTCTATCAAGTGGTATCAGATTTCCAGGTTTATCAGTGAGATTTTACAGTTTTTTGTAGTTTAGGTCGAGTCTGTTCTTCATACCTATAGTCCATGAAAAGGCCAAAAAAATATTGTTAGTTCATCATATCCCAACCAATCTGAGCCTTTGCATAGTCTTTTTAGAGTTTTTCTTTGTTCAATTTGCGGTTGCATCATCGTGTCGAGTTGCTGGTCTTAGCGTCTAGTCCCTTAGAGTTTCGAGTTCTGTTCACAGGTTGTCATGCCGCTGCCGCACCATCGTCATCATCATTGCCATATACCACCACCCCACCATATACATCACCGCTGCCATATACAACCACCAATCCGAGTCCACATATACCCATATATAACCACCAATCCGAGTCCACATATACCATCGCCATATACCACCACCAATTCGAGTCCAGATATACTATCGCCATATACAACCACCAGTCCGAGTTCCACCAGATTCATCTCCGCCACCAGTCCGAGTCCAGTATTTGTTGCTTTGTTTTCGAGTTCCAGATCACGCGATACTTCGAGTCGTGACCAAGTCGGACTCCCCAATTTCTGTGCTACCCTCAGTAGAAAAATAGTTCCAAACTAAAAAAAACTAAGTCTGGAAAATTCTGGCTAGGCAGTTTTTAGATCATTTGTAGACTTTTTCGAAAATAAATTGTTGCGGAGCAAAAAAAAGTGCAAAAAAGTGTAAAAAAGGAAAAAAAAAATTCAGAGAGTGCTCCTCCCTTGTTTACATGGTGCGCCGTGATTTTGTTCGTGTTCTAGGCTCGCGTCTCAAGTACGGTCTAGCCTAGCACCAACACTGTACCATTGTTGAGCGTTTATTCAACTTTGCATCTCTGAATTGATTATTGCTGACCCTTTTTGCTACCATACTATAAGCCTTCCCAGCTCCACATACATCTATGTCATGCTTTTGACTCTCCCTAGCAATCTCTCTATCCAAACTTTTGAGAGTTTTGACTACAACGGTTGCCGATCACCACCTGCTGCTTGCTAAGAACTGGTATGATTTTGAGATTTGCTTGACGGATTTGTGACGCCCCACCACCACCATTTTCTAGTAGTCTGTAGGATCATATTCTTGTGTGTTTCTATTGCTTCTAACCATGGCAGGATCACAAGTCGATGAGACTGACTGGGAGAACATGATGAATAAGGACTTGCAAGATAAATTTCAGCAAATGATGACTGAACAGGTGCAAGATGTGCTGAACAATTTTGAAGAGGCCACGGATAAGATAACTGGCTTTGAGAAGACGTTCGAAATGAAGCTCAATAACAAATTTAATGAACTTCTTGCACGTCTTCCACAACCACCACCGGCTGCAGCTGCCGCACCTCTGCAGCAGCAACAACAACAACAACAACAACAATGACTACCTCCACGTCACGAAACAGCCCTCCGCCGAGCAAGCCGTGTCCCACTTGAGCCCGGCCAAACTTTTGGTGCTGCTGTTGATACTTTTGTGGCTCCTGATGCTGATGCGGAGGAGGATGATTATGGAGGAGATTAGGAGGATGAGGTTGATCAAAATCAGAACTATGTGCAACCACCAGCACCACAACCACCAGGTCGTCCACATGCAAATAATGGCAATGGTAGGGCTCCCCCTCAGGTACGAGATCATGACCATCTCCCTAAACTGAAATTGAATATTGCACCATCTGAGGGTAGATACGTTCCTGATATATATATCTTACTTGGGAGTTAGAAACTGAACAACGTTTTACATTTTTACAATATCCTGAGGAGAGACGTGTTCCTGCTGCTGTTTATGTTTTCACTTGTTTTGCATGTGTTTGGTGGTCTGAACATTGTAGATTATATCCTATTCCAGCTACTTGGGCTGCTTTGAAAAATACTATGCGTACTCGCTGGGTTCCACCATATTATCAACATTAACTGCTTCAAAAATTGCAGCGTTTGAGACAAGGAAAAAATTCTATAGAAGAATATTATCAGGAATTACAAACTAGTATGATTAGATGTGGTATTGTGGAGGATAATGAAGCTATGCTTGCACATTTTATGGGTTGATTAAATAAAGAGATTCAGGCCATTCTAGAGTATAAGGAATATAATAATATCACTCGTTTATGCATCTTGCTTGCAAAGCTGAACGCGAAGTGCAGGATCGACAAGCATTGGCGCGAACTAACTTTTCTGCAGGTTGACCTTCATCATGGACACCGCGTGCATCCTCTACTTCCACTACACCAGCAGCTCCTTCAGGTGCCACCACGAACCATGATACAAGAAAGCAGGCACAACCACCACTATCTGCCAAGAGCACACCTTCTGGGCCTGCATAGAGCTCTTCTTGATCCATGGCATTAACAGGGCAAACACATGATATTATTTGTCAATGTTGCAAGGGTGGAGGTCATTATGCGAGACAATGCCCATCTAAGCGTGTGATGATTGTTACTGAGGATGGTGGGTACGAGTCCGCTAGTGACTATGATGAGGAGACTTTGGCTCTTATTAAAAGTGAAGAACATATTGGAGATGATTCTGATCATGAGAGGTAATACATGGCTGCTGAAGATGCTGACAGGTATGAATGTTTAGTTGCTCAGCGTGTTTTGAGTGTGCAGGTTACACAAGCTGAGAAAAATAAGAGGCATAATTTGTTCCATACAAAGGGAGTTGTGAAGGAACGTTCTGTTTGCCTCATCATAGATGGAGGGAGCTGCAACAACTTGGCTAGCATGGAGATGGTGGAGAAGCTATCTCTCACCACAAGACCGCATCCACATCCTTACTACATCCAATGGTTCAACAACATCGGCAAGGTTAAGGTAACACGCACTGTTCGTGTGCATTTTAGTATCTCTACATATGCTGATTATGTTGATTGTGATGTGGTACCTATGCAAGCATGTTCCTTATTACTTGGTAGACCATGGCAATTTGATAAAAAAAATCTGTACACCATGGTAGAAAAAATCAGTATACTCTTATTCATAAGGACAAAAATATTACTTTGCTTCCTATGACTCCTGATTCCATTTTGAAAGATGATATTAATAGAGCTAATAAAGTAAAACATGAGAAAAATAAGAGTGAAAATCAGATTGTGGCAAAAGAATTTGAGCAAAAAATGAAGCCTAATAATAAAATATCTTGTGTTGTTTCTGAAGTTAAATTGAAAAGTGCATGTTTGTTGCCACCAAATCTGATATTGATGAGCTAGATTTTAGCAAATCTGTTTGCTATGCTTTTCTGTGCGTAGAGGCATTATTTTCATTCGAGGACGTGCCTTCCTCTTTGCCTCCTGCTGTCACTAACATTTTGCAGGAGTTCGCTAACATCTTTCCGCAAGACGTGCCACCGGGATTACCACCTATTCGAGGGATTGAGCATCAGATTGACTTAATTCCCGATGCTTTGCTACCCAACCGTGCACCATACCATACCAATCCAGAGGAGACGAAGGAGATTATGTGTCAAGTCCAGGAGCTGCTCGACAAAGGTTATATACGTGAATCCCTTAGTCATTGTGCTGTTCCTATTATTCTAGTGCCAAAAAATGATGGTACGTCGCGTATGTGTGTTGATTGTAGAGGCATTAATAATATTACTATTCGTTATCATCATCTTATTCCTAGGCTAGATGATATGCTTGATGAATTGAGTGGCTCTACAATATTATCCAAAGTTGATTTGCGTAGTGGATACCATCAAATTCGTATGAAATTGGGAGATGAATGGAAAACAACATTTAGAACTAAGTTTGGATTATATGAGTGGTTAGTCATGCCTTTTGGGTTTACTAATGCACCTAGTACTTTCATGATATTAATGAACGGAGTTTTACGTGCTTTCATTGGACGATTTGTGGTAGTCTATTTTGATGATATACTGATTTATAGCAGATCTTTGGAGGAACATTTGGAACATTTACGTGTTGTTTTTATTGCTCTATGTCATGCACGTTAGTTTGGTAACCTTGGGAAGTGTACCTTTTGCACCGATCGAGTGTCTTTTCTTGGCTATGTTGTTACTCCACAGGAAATTGAAGTTGATAAAGCCAAGATTAAAGCTATTGAGAGTTAGCCGCAGCTCAAAATGGTCACACAAGTGAGGATTTTTCTTGGCCTCGCTGGATTCTATAGGCTTTTTGTGAGAGATTTCAGCACCATTGCTGCACCTCTTAGTGAGCTTAAAAAGAAGGATGTACCTTTTTTTTGGGGTACGACACAGGAAGAAGCCTTCTCGATATTGAAAGATAAGTTGACACATGCTTCTTTACTCCAACTTCCTGATTTCAATAAGACTTTTGAGCTTGAATGTGATGCTAGTGGAATTGGATTAGGAGGTGTGTTATTACAAGATGGCAAACCTCTTGCATACTTTTCTAAAAAATTGAGTGGGCCTAGTCTGAATTATTCTACTTATGATAAAGAATTACAAGCTCTTGTTCGGAATTTAGAAACATGGCAACATTATTTATGGCCCAAAGAATTTGTTATACATTCTGATCATGAATTATTGAAACATATTAAAAGTCAAGCTAAACTTAATCATAGGCATGCTAAATGGGTTGAATTAATTGAGAATTTCCCTTATGTCATTAAACACAAGAAGGGTAAAGAAAATGTTATTGCTGAAGCATTGTCTCGTCACTATACTATGCTTTCACAACTTGACTTCAAAATATTTGGTTTAGAGACCATCAAAGATCAATATGTGCATGATGCTGATTTTAAAGATGTAATGCAGAATTGTAAAGATGGAAGAACGTGGAACAAGTTTGTCGTTAATGATGGATTTGTGTTCCGTGCTAACACGCTATGCATTCCAGCTAGCTCCGTTAATCTTTTGTTGTTGCAGGAGGCACATGGAGGAGGATTAATGGGACACTATGGCATGAAGAAGATGGAGGACGTACTTGCTACACATTTCTTTTGGCCAAAGATGAGACGGGATGTTGAGTGTTTTGTTGCTTGCTGCACTACATGTCAAAAAGCTAAGTCACGACTCAATCCTTATGGTTCATATATTCCTTTGCCTATACCTGGTGTTCCTTGGGAGGATATATCTATGGACTTTGTTTTAGGTATACCTCGAACAAGGAAGGGGAAGGATAGCATATTTGTTGTCGTGGATATATTCTTGAAAATGGCACACTTTATACCATGTCATAAAAGCGATGATGCTGTTAATGTTGCTGATTTGTTCTTTCGTGAAATTATTCACTTGCATGATGTGCCAAATACTATTGTTTCTGATCATGATACTAAATTTCTTACACTTTTGGAGATGTTTATGGGCTAAGTTGGGGACTAAACTGCTTTTTAGTACAACTTGTCACCCCCAAACTGATGGACAAACTGAAGTAGTCAATAGAACTTTGTCTACTATGCTTAGGGCTATTTTGAAGAATAATAAGAAAATGTGGGAAGAATGCTTGCCTCATATTGAATTTGCTTATAATTGTTCATTGCATTTTACTACTAAGATGTGCCTTTTGAAATTGTGTATGGTTTCCTACCTCGTGCAGCTATTGATTTGTTGCCTCTTCCATCTTCGGAGAAGGTTGATTTTGATGCTAAAGAAAATGATGAATTGATTTTTAAAATGCATGAGTTACCAAAGGAAAACATTGAGCGTATGAATGCTAAATATAAACTTGCTGGAGATAAGGGTAGAAAACATGTTGTGTTTTCACCTGGAGATCTTGTTTGGTTACATTTGCGTAAGGATAGATTTCCTAATTTGCACCAATAAAAGATAATGCCACTTGCTGATGGTCCTTTTAAGGAGTTAGAGAAAATAAATGATAATGCATATAAACTTGAGTTGCCTGCAGATTTTGGGGTTAGTCCCACTTTTAACATTGCAGATTTGAAGCCTTATTTGGGTGAGGAAGATAAGCTTCTGTCGAGGATGACTTCATTTCAAGAAGGGGAGGATGATGAGGACATCAATACCAATGTTACACCCACAACCCTTGCTGCTATACATACTGGACCAATTACTAGAGCTTGCGCATGCCAATTAAATTACCAGGTACTTTCGTTTCTTGGTAACGATTCTAATGTTCATGAGAATATGATGCTGCCTAAATTGGATACATTTGTTTTTCTTACAAATGAACGTCCTAGCTTGGACAAGAAAGATGAACCTTGGAGCAAGTTCAAGCATGGAGAAGATGGCGTGCACAAGGGGAATAAGAACGGAGTAACAAGTGATGATTCCAGGACTTTGAAGCCACCATAATGAGTGCATGAAGCCTTGGATGAAATATACAAGATGCCACTTCATAAATTTCGTCTAGAGGCTATTCTAGGTGCTGCGTCACCTTATTTTTGGGCCAGGCCCATTTAATTTTGAAATACTTGATTATAGGCTATTTTTAGAGTCCGTATGTGTGGGGAAACAAGAGTTAGTCATGTGGAGCATCTTACGATCATCCCCATGTACACTCAAGCATACTCCTTTGGACCTAAGGTGAACTCGCTCCTTTCTGGATCTTCCCTTTCCGCATGTAAGACATGGATGCTACTTCAAGCGCGGACCTTTTGCATACTCATGTACACCCGAGGATACCATGGAGAGACCAAGAACCAAGGCCAAGCGTGCACGGAAGCGAATGAAGGAGAAGGAAGAAGAGTCTTCTGCAGTGGACATCCGGCCATCACCCCGGACATCTGGCGCCTTCCGAAGCCCCGGACATCCGGTCCCACCAATCCAGAGAGCACAGGAGCAAGGTTGAACCCTACCTACATCATCTTGGATCAGAGCAATGTTGATCACGAATTTGGAGCCCCTGCCCCTTTGTTTTCTAGCCTAATTTTGTTGATTTCGTCCTAAATTCAAAAATCCCCACCAAAAAATAGCCCCCAATTTTTTTGTGATTTGTTGGTTTGATGATGTTTTGTTGATTTTCATCCATGGATTTGCTTGGTTTCGAGTGGATCTAGCCTTACCCCAATTTTCCCCACTTTCCATCCATGAAATCTCCGCAATTTTGCCCCTGAAATCATCAATTTCCATACCCAAAATCGAGTTCCTCGAGTTCATCCTTGGATTTGGAGCCCGGACATTCGGCCCTTGGCCCCGGACATCTGGCCCCTTGGAAATTCGGCCATTAGCCCGGACATCCAGCTCCTCGAGAACAAAATCTGCATGGTTCTGGACATGAGCCCCCGGATATCCGGCCCCCAACCCCGGATGTCCAACCCCTGGGATTTCAGCCTCCCGTGTTTCATCGTTTTGCCCATAACTTCCACATCCGGAGTCCAATTTTTGCGTTCTTTAGCTCGTTGAGTAGCTATTGGCATCCTCTTTCCATCTAGATAGGTTTCAACACCATTTGACTCCATCAATGTTTTCACACTTTGGCATCTTTGCCTAGGGCTCCCACCATATCATCCGCATAACCACCATTGACTTCCGCAACCTAACCCATTTTGTTCCCCATTATATTTGTGGTTGTTTGAGTTGTGATTAGAGTCTCCTAAGGTGTTTCGGCTACTTAGGGACGGTTTCTTCTTCATCAACCACCACCATAACATCCGCATAGGCTTGCCCACCATACACTTCCACCACCCCAACTTAACCCAATTTTGTTAGTGTTGCGAGTTGTGTCTCCTAAGGTTTTTCGGCTACTTAGGGACCATGCTTTCAACTCCAACACTTTGTATAGCCCATCATACCCTTCTGCCACCATAACCCATTTTGACCAGGTTTCCACCAATACTTCCGCAGCCACCATCGCTTTCCCGCTACCAACATATTGCCATTTGCCTTTGAGATTTTGAGTTTGCAATTTTTCTGTTTCCTAAGGTGTTTCGGCTACTTAGGGACGAGTCTCCATCATCTTGGTATCTACATCAAGAACACTGCCACTCATCATCGCCATGGACAGTAACCTCCATATCATCTTGGTATCGTGGTATTCCTCCATTGTATATTCCCATGCCATTGCATTCATAACCCCTAGCCCATTTTGCGTCACTTGCCTATCAAGACTAGCCATATGTGTATTGCAGCCAACATTACTAGTGCACATTAGGGATCATCGATCTACACCTTGCATTGCATACATACTATACCATATCGGTATCATTTTGGTATCATATCATCTCGTGTGCCTCAAGTTTGTTCTCGCATATACACAATTGCTATCTTGGTTTGTGCATTGTGCAAAAGTGGCCATACACATACAAAAAAAGGAATAAAGCTTTTAAGAAAAAGAGAAAGGGCAAAGAAGCTTGTAAGAAAGTGCCATAGCATCATACCACATTGCATATAAGATTTTCATATCCGATCATCTTGGATCACACCACCAGAACATACATATATAGCATACCTGGGATAGAAAGGTCATACATTTTGCATCTTATAGGTTGTGCACAAGTATCGTGTACGCCTATTGAGCAATCGTGCTAGCGTCTCTCTAGAGTTGTGCAACAAGAGCATTTTCCATGGATTCCACATTTTGAGCTCATTCCTTGGTTGCACGACCCCATTTATCTATCCGTGTGTGCGTTTCCATGTGCCATTCATTGCTATTGGTCTACTTATTTCACTTGCGAATTTGAGAACCTCTTTCAACATTATTGGCTCTTGCTAACATTTTGCATCAAATTTTTGTGCCACTATCCTCACCGAGCTCCACCATAAGCCTTATTTGTGTAGGTGTGAGAAATTGACGAGATCGGTACCAATTGTGCTATTTCCTTGTTACATCATTGAGTGATCATTGATCCATTCTCAACATCGGTCAAGGTACATTTGGTATAGTTCTTCTCTTTCTCCCACTCATATTTGCTCGAGTCTTGTGATGGATAGGCAAGGCATTTCATCTCTGGTCTTCGATAGCAACGACAGTGCGAACAACTACATCACCAAATCATCAATCTTCGATCTACAACGACAAATGCAAGGCGCACAATCAACATTGCGAGAGTGCATTGACAACCTGGCCATCAACATGCGACACTCCGAGCTACATACAAGAGACTACCTCGACAACAAGCTTTCCGCACAAAAGGAGGAGGAAGATGCAAGGATGGAGGAGATTCGGTCCTTGGTCAAGTCTACTTCCCCTTCATCATACTCAAGGAGGCGATGTTCAAATCACAAGTCTTTGGAGCGCAAAAATGATACAAGCGGAAGTCATCCATGTCTACATCTACATGGCGACCATCATCACATTTGTGATCCACATCGTCATGAAGGGCAAGTCACCTCCAAGAATCATGTGCACGACGACGGCGAACGACATCTACTACGAGCTCAAGTACAACAATGACGCCATCATCATGAAGATGCTCCACAGGCGCAAACTTACAAGTCCCAACAAGCTCTACATCAGGCTACGACCAAACTTCATGAGCACAAGAGACGACCGCGAGACAAGCACCACCAAGAGGACGCTACGACTACCACCACCACCACTGTGGCATCTTTACCAAGTGCTATCAAGGCATCTTCTCCATTGGACGTACTGCATCTTTGCCTACTTCCCATGAGTTCGCCTACATCGACATCTTCAACAACAAGGAGACCACCTACGAGCGAGGGCGACACTTCCATCTTCGGAAGCCCCTCAAGGAAGATGGCCGAGCATGGGAATTTCCCTTCGGTCATGGAGACGAGCTATGAGGTGCCACATCATATGGTCCTCCAACAACAAGACGGCGACAAGAAGGATGAGCATGGGACTATCCCTTCAACCAAGGCGGCGATAGGAGTTGAGCATGGAGACATTTGAACCAACATCTCTCCGACACCCACATGTGACGAGATGCCCCAATTCCCATGTGAGGAGAGCCACCCCACCATGAGTGATATGAGTGACTCCACCATATGTGATACTGAGTGCATTTCCTATGACAGGATGAGTGTGACAACCACTTGCCCCACACTTGAGAGCATTCCACACATCCTATGTGAGGTTGAGAGCCATTTGAATGACTCCACCAACCATATGAGTGAGAGCATCATACCGAGAGTGAGTGAGCCACAACACTTACTGAGTGATGTAGTTGACACGGCATGTGAGGCCACTATGATTTCTAATGACTTAACCTCTACTCCGAGTGTGTCTTCTTCTTTGGTGCCAGGTCTCCAACATCACGACATGCCTATCCTCGACGAGTCCATACCTCAAATGGAGACAATGATGGCCATGGTGGACGATGATGCACCCCCACATGGTTCCATCAAGATGAAGATGACAATGAGTGGATCTTCGACACCTCACCTACAACACATGAGCAATGCTCCAAAGGTAACATAGGTGATGGTGCTTCTATGGTCCCACTAGTGGACTCTCTTGACATCGATTGCTCCCATGATGTTGATCACCCTATGAATTCATCACATACTATGTCTTGTTTCGATATGCCACCCATTTATGATGAATATGATGATGAGCATGTTGAATTGCCTACTTGTGATGCTATGCTCCATAGTATATCATGTGAAAATTCTATTGGTCATGTCATGTTTGACAATCCATTAAACTTGTCATATGCTATGAGTGAGATCTCCCATATTGCATCATTTCAATCTCAACATAGTAACTATGCATGCCCCATTAAAATAAATCCCATTTGCACTTATGGCATAGATGATGAGATGATGGTCATTGGCTTTTGTTTTTCATGCGATGATATTGCTATGCTTCCTTTACATGATTTGCGCAATTCATCTACTATGGCATTCCATGATCACATTGTTCCAAATATGCATTGTTTTGGATGTTGTCAATATTCTCCGTGTAATGTTTCCATTAATGCTCATGAGGAGACCCCCATAGTTTCCTCATACATATTAGGAGATTCTGATGCATTCCATACTTTGCATGATTCCCATAATTACGTGCACCATATGCATTCCATGAATAACAATGCTCTACATATTTCTCGTGATGCATTACACAATTTGAGTCTCCATTATTCTATACATAATAACAAACCTCTCATGATGGATGGCATGCTTCTATATCACGCATCTCATTTATTTGAGCATTGGAGTTTTTGTGCTAACCAACACATGCACGTGCGCATCATGATGGATGATGTGTACATATACCACGCACACACAATTTTCCCTTTGTCTTTGTTTTGTGTAGGTACTCACGTATACTCTTCAACCTACCAATCCCAATAGTTGAGAAACGAGCTCTTGAGAACAAGGATGACTTGGGATCACGTGGACTACCCTTACCACCAATCCCTTCGCGCAAGGACTACGCACATCTCTTTTACTTGGTTCTCACACAGCTATGGGCTATATATATCACTTGTTACTTTATGCCCAGTGTATCTTGTTCACTTTGCATGTTATGCATCTTTACATGATTTTGCCATGCAATTGTGACCCTTGCTTGCATCTACCCATGATTCACAATTATGATACTCCTATGTGTATTTGCATGTTTGGTGGAGATCCTTGTTACAATTACCATGTTTTCCTTATGCCACATGCTATTGATGCTTGTTGTGTAGGGAGAGTCATGATGTTCCATTCCTATTTACATAGGACTTCTTGCCAACACCATGAACCTACTTTGCTCATATCTTCCTTTCATGCTTGTGCTATGTCATGTGAATTATTCATGCACACTATTTGCACCCATGACATGCTTGCCATGATCTCTTCTAGTACGTTGCATATTCGCACTACTAGCTTGATTGACTTGATCACTATGAAATGCTCCCTTGTCCTTTCTTATGATGTGCATGATGCCTACACTTGTTGGGTATCACACCACATGAATGCTAGGTTTTGCTTTTCCGCTAACCTCATATGTTTTTTCTGAGTGGTTGTCATGTTCTTTCGTTTTGAAGGATTCACAAGGCGGTACGATCACGAGACATTTTGGTTATGTGAAGGCATACATGATGTGCAACTCCAACATCCTCGATAAACTCATAAAGGTGAACTCCTTCCTTTGAGCCATCTTCAAATAAGCATATTGGATGGGTCACTCTTTCATTGTTGTTTCCTTCTTCTTGTCTACATGATACACATATTGGAGGGAGGACTGACATTGGAGATGGACCCAATGGACCTTCACCTTGAGGAATGCCACGGCATCGAGCTATGGTACAACACCACCCATAACAAATTTGCATCTTATGCATGGATTGACCCACATTATGATTGCCTTGTTGCATCTATTTCTATGTCATCCATGATATACGAGCTTGTGCACTTTCTTAGCAAATTTGTTGTGATCTTTCTTGATGGCATATTCATACATCATGATCATATTGCCTACCATCAATTGCATGATAAGTTATTCATATTGAGCATCCATTGCCATATTCATGCTATTGATAAACCTTCTCACTATGACATCATTTTGCACCGTGGTTGCATTGATCACATTCACAACACCTTTGTGCACAAGATAAATGAATTTGCTCCCATGAATTCTTTGCATACCATTTCATATCTTTTGGATAAGCTTCATGCACCTTTTCAGGATCAATCTTGTCGCACAGACTCATTCCTACATGATGGATACTTTGTGTGCGCTAACCATTATATTTCCGAGTGTCGCTTGTGTTTGCTCTTTTTGCATGTGCACCACTCCAGAGACATCTTGGAGTACTTGGAATGCGCCATGTCTTCCAATCCATCCAACTACAAGTCCGTTCATGATAACCGTTTCCATGATGATGAGGTTTTCGATCCGAGGTCAGATCTTTCCCAAGGGAGGGGAGATGATGCGGAGCATCCTACGATCATCCCCATGTACACTCAAGCATACACCTTTGGACCTAAGGTGAACTCGCTCCGTTCTGAATCTTCCCTTTCCGCATGTAAGACATGGATGCTACTTCAAGCGTGGACCTTCTGCATACTCAGGTACACCCGAGGAGACCATGGAGAACCAAGGAACCAAGGTCAAGCGTGTGCGGAAACAAAG
This sequence comes from Triticum urartu, assembly GCF_056163025.1. Lineage (NCBI taxonomy): Eukaryota > Viridiplantae > Streptophyta > Magnoliopsida > Poales > Poaceae > Triticum > Triticum urartu. Next base: position 266,185,646 of record NC_141876.1, read on the forward strand.
GAAGGATAAGGAAGAAGAGTCTGCTGCCACAGCAGCCGGACATCTAGCCCCTTCGCCTAGATATCCGGCCCCACCTATCCAGAGAGCACAGGAGCGGGCAAGTCTAGCCCGGACATCCGGGCAGAGGCCCGCACATCCGGATCCTCGCGAGCCGCCGGACATCCGGCCCCCAGCCTGGACATCCGGCTTCCCTACGCAGTTGCGGGCCGAGAGCCCATGTAAACTGTCTCCCACTTACCCCTTTGTGTCCCTAGACTATATATACTCCCCGCCTCCTCCTAGTTGGGGTTAGCATTGGTTTAGCTCATTTAAAGATAGAACTTTGCTCATCCATACAGATCTACTCCTTGAGAGAGACCGCGGCCCCTCTTTGTAGAAGATCTAGGTTGGATTCAAGACCTCCTCACGGAGAAGACCCCCCATCAAGACCTCCTCACGGAGAAGAACCGGTTACCCTTTGTATCGCCCCATGTTGAGTTTGGATCATGTGATCTCTATGTGTACTCGGATCTAGCATATGTGTGATTGTTCTTGTTGGTTTGAGTGATTCTCTCGTGTTTCCCCTCGTGTTTCCCTTCGTGTTTCCCCTCGTGTTCTTCGCGGGATCCGCTCCTTTCGTGAAATATCGGCCATCTAGGGTTCCACCCTACATCAGTTAGGGTTGGTTTCAGACCCCTCCTCCAAGGGCCACGAAATTCCCCCTCTCGCCTCCATATATACAGCCCTTAGGGCATCATTTAGCTGCAAGTTTGCGTGCTTTGTTTGTGTTCAACGACCATACAAAGGCGTCACAGAACCCCACCTTGATTAATAAATCTTTCCTCTTATATTTGCAATATCCAGATTGCAATATTAGTTTCTTGCTTGTTCTTCATTTGCCTGCAGTTGGTTTAGCAGTTGCTAAGGCACGACGTCTTCGCAGGTTCGTAGTCGGATCATCAAAGTTGACTTCATCAAAAACGATAGCCACCATATCATTGAAAGACGGGACACCATTGACTCTATCATTCAGGAGCCATGTAGTGCGTCTCATGTTCAGAATCATCTCCACCGTGTTCTTCACGCGTAATAAGACCGAAAGTCTCCTCATCATAGTCACTAGCGGACTCATACCCACCATCCTCAGTAGCAATCAGCACACACTCATATTTGCATTCTCTTGCATAATGACCCCTTCCCTTATGACGAAGACAAATAATATCACTTGTGTGCCCCTGTTGATGCCATGGAAGAAGAAGAGCTCTGTGCAAGTCCGGCAGGTGTGCTCTTAGCAGATAGTGGTGGTTGTGCCTTCTTTCTTGTATCACGGCTGGAGGTGGCACCTGATGGAGGTGCTGGTGTAGTGGAAGTAGAAGTTGCACGCGGTGTCCATGATGAAGGTCGACCTGCAGAAAAGTTAGTTTGCACCAATGCTTGTCGATCCTGCACTTCACGTTCAACTTTACAAGCAAGATGGAATAAACGAGTGATATTATTATACTCCTTATACTCTAGAATGGTCTGAATCTCTCTATTTAATCCACCCATAAAACGGGCAAGCATAGCTTCATTCTCCTCAACAATACCACATCTAATCATGCAAGTTTGTAATTCCTGATAATATTCTTCTACAAAAAAATTCCTTGTCTTAAGCGCTACAATTTTTGAAGTAATTCACGTTGATAATATGGTGGAATCCAACGAGTACACATAGCAGTTTTCAAAGCAGCCAAGTAGCTGGAATAGGATATAATCTACAATGTTCAGACCACCAAACAGATACAAAATTAGTGAAAGCATAAACAGCAGCAGGAACACATCGCTCATCAGGATATTGTAAACATGTAAAACATTGTTCAGTTTCTAACTCCCAGGTAAGATATATATCAGGAACATATCTACCCTAAAATGGTGGAATATTCAATTTTAGTTTAGGAAGATGGTCATGATCTCGTACCTCAGGTGTTCGTGTAGCCCTACCGTTGCGATGATATGCATGAGGACGACCTGGTGGTGGAGGTGCTGGTGGTTGCACGTAGTTCTGATTTTGATTAACCTCATCCTCATAATGGTCCTGCACCTCTGCAGTAGCAGCAAGAGCTACAGAAGCATCAACAGCGGCACCAGAATTTTGACCAGGCTCAATGGGAACGCGCAATGCTCATCCCACTTGATTTCGTGCGATAGGTGCAGCTGGCGATGATGGTGGAAAATGCGAAAGCAATTCAGTAAACTTGTTATCGAGCTTTGTTTCGAACGTCTTCTCCATGCCATCTATCTTATCCATGGCCGCTTCAAATTTGTTTAGCACATCTTGCACCTATCCACTCATCATTTGCTGAAACTTATCATGAAGCTCCTTGTTCATCAAGTTTTCGCAGTCAATCTTGTCGGCTTGTGATCCTGCCATGGTTAGCAGCAATAGAAACACACAAGAATATGATCCTATAGACTACTAACAAGTGGTGGTGGTGGGTGTCACAAATCCGTCAAGCAAATCTCAAATTCTTACCAGTTCTTACCCAACATCAGGCGGTGATCGGCAACTGCTATAGTCAAAACTCTCAAAGCTTGGATAGAGCGATTACCAGGGAGAGTCAAATGCACGGCGTAGATTTATGTGGAGCTAGGAAGGCTTATAATATGGTAGCAAAAAGATCAGCAATAATCAATTCAGAGATGCAAAGTTGAATAAATGCTCAACGACGATACTGTGCTGGTCCTCGGCTATACCGTGCTATAGACGCGAGCCTAGAACAGTAACAAAATCACGGCACTGCACGTAAACAAGGGAAAATCGCACTCTGGATTTTTTTTGTGCTCCTCATTTTTTTGCGAAAAATCACTATAATGGCGAATGTCTCAAAACTCTTCCCTCGTCAAAATGACAGGATGGGCACGGAATTTTTTTTGACAATTTTTTTTGGAAATCTAGGCAGTGACGATGAAAAAGTGCGACAAAAATTCACTATGATGGCGAGTGTCTCAAAAGACTCAGAAAAGCTTAAAAATATGATAGGGAAAAAATATTTTCACTCACCAAAATTTTGGCCTAAAAACTGCCCGGGGGTCTCCAAACACTTTTTTTGAAACCTACTCAGGCAAGGAAACACGAATCAGAAATTAGATGGATCTCGAAAACAAACCTAATATGAAAGGAACTCGGATTGGTGGTGGATATATGGTGGTAAGATATGGCAGCTGTGGTGGTAGTGGTGGTGGTATATGGATATTGATCGGTGGTGGTATATGGATACAGATTGGTGGTGGTATATGGATACGGATTCAGAGCGGTGGCAGATAAGCGGTGGTGGTAGATGGCAGGGGCGATGATGATGGTGCGGTTGCGACGTGATCACTTATGACCATAACTCGAAACTCAAAAAGAGTAGACGCTAAGACCAGCAACTTGACACGATGATGCAACGGCAAATTCAACAAAGCAAAATACTGAAAATACTATGCGAAGGCTCAGACTGGTTCAGATAGGATGAGCTAACCCTAATTTTTTTTGGCTTTTTTGTGGACTATAGGTATGAAGAACAGACTCGAACTAAACTACGAAAAACTGTAAAATCACACCGAGCAACCTGCAAATCTGATATCACTTGATAGAGGCGAAGGTGTCCTGATGTTTCGATGAGATGGTGGCTATTGTTTTCTGTGGGAGTCAACCTTGACGATCCGACTACGAACGTGCAAGACGTCGCGCCTTAACAATCGCTAAACCAACTTTCGAGGGGTTATTGACCACGCCGGAGCACGATCAACTTGACCACGAGGGTCTGTTTCCTGTGAGCAAACGAAGAACAAGCAAGAAACTGAAATTGCAATCAGGATATTGCGAATATAAGAGGAAAGCTTTATTACTGAAGGTGGGGTTCTATGACGCCTTTGTCTGGTCGTTGAACACAAACGAAGTACGCAAAGATGCAGCTATGGCGAACTTTTAATCTAAACAAAACCCAGAGTCTAAACGATGCTCTAAGGGTTGTATATACTGAGGAGAGAGGGGGGAATTTCGTGGCCCTTGGAGGAGGGGTCTGAAACCAAACCTAACTCTTGTTTCCCCACACATACGGACTCTAAAAATAGCCTATAATCAAGTATTTCGAAATTACATGGGCCTGGCCCAAAAATAAGGTGACACAGCAGCTATAATACCCTCTGGACGAAATTTATGAAGTGGCATCTTGTATATTTTGTCCACGGCTTCATGCACTCATTATGGTGGCTTCAAAGTCTTGGAATCATCACTTATAACTCCGTTCTTGTTCCCCTTGCGCATGCCATCATATCCATGCTTGAACTTTCTCCAAGGTTCATCTTTCCTGTCCAAGCTAGGCCCTTCATTTGTAAGCAAAACAAATGTATCCAATTTAGGCAGCATCATATTCTCATGAACATTAGAATCATTACTAAGAAACAAAAGTACCTGGTAATTCAGTTAGCATGCGTGAGCTCTAGTCATTAGTCCATTATGTATAGCAGCAGGGGCTATGGTTGTAACAATGGTATTGATGCCCTCATCAAGTCCCTTATCAGGCCCCGACCTATATGGTACCAGCTACTGATATCCTGAACAGTGAGCATATATAAGCCATGGGATGAAACTAACCTCGATGGAAAACAACAGTCGTTCCCAAAATTGTCCTGTGCAGGTACATCGAGAAGCATGTTAAGCACAATAGGCTAAACATCAACCAAAATTATCCATGACAGACAAAATAATCTCCAAAAGATAGCTTCAGTGTGCAGGTTCAAGCACGCTAGTAAAACAAAACAAGTGGAAAGGTGTGTTAACTACAACAGGCCTAACATTTAACAACAAGCAAAATAGTCATTCAAACTGGTATTGTGCCGGTCTAAGTACATTGGTTATTGTTAAATAAAAATGGAAAGGCGTTTTAACTACAAGATGCAACAACCAAATGTAGTCATTCATAGTGGAATTGTTGAAACTGGTAGTGATGAAATTGAACTGCACGGTTCATACTTGCACATATAGAACATCACGTTGTGAATAACTCGAATAAACAAGGCATACTACGAACAACCAAATATAGCATTTGAAACTGGACATGTGCTAACTACAAACAACCAAACAATCAAAAAACTTTAAAATATGCATATGCTAGCTATAACAGGCTTAACAACAAGCAAATATATGCATTCCTATCGGTATGTTAAAAACTGGATTGATGAAATGTACTGCACAGTAAATAATTGCACATAGAGCATCACATTGTGAACAACTGAAATAAACAAGGCATACTGCAAACAACCAGATATACCAATTAAAACCGGACATATTCACACTACACTACAAAAGGGACTTCATGTGGAGCATCCCAAGGCCATCCCCATGGAACTACCTACGTCACCGATGACACCACTTGGACCAATGACAAGAGCACGAGCAAAGGCTATCGAAGATAAGGTGAACTCGCTCCTTTCAGAACTACCACTTTCTATGCATGAGACATGGCTGCTACCTCAAGTGGAAACACTATGTGTGATCAGGTACTTGAAGGAGAGCCATGGAACAACTAAATTCAACGGATAAGACGATGAGGACACCGAGTGCCAAGGACGAGAAGAAGGGCTGCCACGAAAGCTACATCCATCGGACGACCGGTCGGGACCAGACGTCTGGCGTCTGAAGCCCCAGCCGAGCTACAACGAGCGAGCGAACGAACGGCCCGGACCGGACGACCGGTGTCTCCCCACTTGAGCCAAACGAGCGGATGTCCGACGCCACTGGACGACTGGCGACCGGACGACCGGCCACTCCCGGAAATCCGATACCTCAGCAACCGAGCCAGCACCGGCGGAAGCCCGGAAGCCACTGGACGTCCGGCCGCCCATGAGTCAGCGGACGACCGCTACACACCGGACGTCCGGTACCAGTCTGCGCACAGGATCGGGCCCGAGGCCCATGTACCCCTTCACTTCGACCCCATTTGCACTAAGACTATAAATAGACCTCCTCCTCCTTCTAGTTAGGGTTAGCATTGGTTTAGCTCATTTGAGATAGAGCTTTGCTCATCCATACGGATCTACTCCTTGAGAGAGACCGCGGCCCCTCTTCGGAGAAGATCCATGTTGGATTCAAGACCTCCTTCATGGAGAAGACCCCCAGCAAGACCTCCTTTGGAGACAAACCGGTTACCCTTTGTATTGTCCCGTGTTTGACTTTGGATCGTGTGATCTCTGTGTGTACTTGGATCTAGTATATGTCTGACCGTTCTTGTTGGTTTGACTGATTCTCTTGTGTTTCCCCTCGTGTTTCCCCTCATGTTCTTCGCGAGATCCACTCCTTTCGTAAAAGATCAGCCACCTAGGGTTCCACCCTACATCATCTTGGTATCATGAACCAGGTTGATCACGATTTCGGAGCCTCCCCGTTGTGTTTTCTAGCTTAATTTTGTTGATTTTGTCCATAATTCGAAAATTCCCACAAAGATAGCCCCCCAATTGTTTTTGTGATTTGTTGGTGTGATGAAGTTTTGTTGGATTTGATCCATGGATTTGCTTTGCCACGAGTGGATCTAGCTTTTCACCATCATCTCCACCATTTGCATCCACAAAATCAATCGAATTTGACCATTTTTGCCACATCCACCACGAACCCTAGTTGTTCATCACGAGCCCGAAGCTGCCTAGGCACTGGACATCCGCCAGTCACTAGACGTCCGATGACCGGACGACCGCTCCACCACCGAACGTCCGACATTCCCTGAAGAAACTGAAAAATTTCAGTTCAGCCACCACCATCGTTTCACTCCCACTTCCGCATATGCAACCCAACACCACACTCGCTTTCCGCAACCACCATTGCTTACTTGCTTCGCACTCCGACACATTTTTGCCACATTTTGTCTTGAGAATTTGAGTTGCGGTCCCATGTCCTATTGTGTTTTGGCTATTTAGGTACGGTTCGACATCAACATCACCGCCGCTCATCTTCGCCACGGATTCGTCATTGACAATGACCACCTCACCATTTTTGACACCGTCAACCGTTTCTTGCTTACAAACAACCAACATCAAACAGTAACCTCATCTTGTTATCAGATATCTCGTTCTTGCCCAATTTTGCGTATCTTACCCATCGAGACTAGCTTTTGATTATTGTTGGCAACGTCACTTGTGCACATTAGTGACCATACTTCCCATAGCATACATACCATATCATTGCTGCATATCTTGGTATCATCTCTTGTGTCACAAAGTTCTCATCGCATACACAATTGTGATCTAGGTTCGTGAAGCATTCATGAGAAAAGAGATCAAAAGAGAAAGATCCAAACAAGCTTTTAAGCAAAAGGGAAAGATAAACAAAGAGCTTTTAAGCAAGAACCATAGCATCATACAAGATTAAGATTGTCATACTAGATCATCTTGGATCATATCATCATAATACCATACATAGAGCATACTTGGGATAGAAGTCGTTGCATTTTTGCTTAGTAGGTTGTGCACAAGTCTTGTATCAGCCTATTGTGCAATCGCACTAGCGTCTCTCTAGTGTTGTGCAACAAGAGCATTTTCGTGGATTCCACATTTTGGATCATCCTTGGTTGCACGACCCCATTTATCTCTCCGTGTGTGAGTTTCCGTGTACCATATTTTGCTATTGGTCTACTTCTTGCATTGCAAACTTGCGAATCTTTTCCAACATTATTGAAGCTCACTAACAATTTCATCAAATTTTGTGCCACCATCCTAACCGAGCTCCACCATAAGCTTTTACTTGTGTAGGTGTGAGAAACCGACAAGAATTGGTACCAATTGTGATATTTCCTTGTTCCACATTGAGTGATCGTTGATCCATCTTCAACATCGGTCAAGGTACATTTGGTATAAGTTCTTCTCTTTCTCCCACTCACATATTTGTTTGGAATGATGGATAGGCCGAGTACTTCTACCAACCCACTCTTCATCCAGGAAAACGACTACGTGTCTTCCTACGTCACCAAGAGCCACCTCTTTGGTGCACAACGTGCTTTGCATCAAGAGCAACAAGCAATGAGTGAACGCATCGACAACCTCGCCACCGACTTGCAACTATCAGAGCAACGTACAAGAGACTATTTCGACAACAAGCTCGACGACCACAAGCAAGAGAATGATGCAAGAATGGACGAGATGACTTCAAGTATGCTAAGAATGCAGAACGTCAAGTGCAAGATGACTTCAAGTATGCCAAGTTCTCATCCAAGTCCTATGGCTTCTCCAACAACCTAGCTTCAACGACTCCAACAACTTCTTCCTCAACCAAACCATCTACAAGCAACAATGACAAGTCGAGTTATAAGAAAACTTCGACAAATCCAAGTCACCCTCCTACTACAAGCAACTTAAAGCCGAGAGCTGCATCATCTTCTACCCCAACTGATGAGACCGTCAAGACAAGTTCCTTCAAATGCTTCACATGCGGAGGCCGAGGCCATAAGTCCTTTGAGTGTACCAACAAGCGAACCATGATCCTAAATGGCGATCGTACATACGACTCCATGCATGAAGGAAAAATGGAAGCCCTTGAGCAAGTGGCCATGCACTGGCAAGTGAATGAAGATGAAGAGGAACAAGTCTTTTGTGATGAAGATTCAACCCTCGCTCTCGTTGTCTCCGAGGTCTTGACTCTTCAACATCAACAAGAAGAAGACCAAAGATGGCATATCTTTCATACCAAGGCCAACATCAATGGAAGGTCCGTCAAGGTCATCATCGATGGAGGGAGTTGCCATAACTTAGCAAGTGAAGAACGATGCTCCAAGCTCCAATTTGTCAAGATGAAGCACACATATCCCTACAAAGTTCAATGGCTTAGCGACTCCGGCACTATCCAAGTCGAGCATAGAGTGCAAGTCACCTTCAAAATCGGAGCATACGAAGACACTTTGGAGTGTGATGTCGTTCCAATGACCTTTTGCCACCTTCTTCTTGGGAGACCATGGCAATTTGACCGAGGTGTCATCCACAAGGGCCGAATAAATCACTATATCTTCATGATGAAAGGAAATGAGTACGTACTTCACCCTATGTCTCCAAGCCAAGTGATCGCCGACAAGCAAACCACCCCTCGTGGAGAGAATAGTGAGAGAGCGAACCACCAAAAAGAGAGTGAGCGCCACAAGCCCAAATCGAGTGCCTCCACGGTGAGCAAAAAGAAGAACTTAGTTCTATTTGCCTCCAAAACTGAGATAAGAGAAGTGTGCGAGAACCCATCAAGTGTCATGCACTATGTCCTTTTGTGCAAGGACAAGGGACCAAAATCTAACACCTTTCACCATCTTCCTTTAGTGTTGTCTTCTCAATTGCAGGACTTCCAAGATGTTTTCCCCGACGAGCTACCTCTGGGTCTACCTCCTCTACGAGGCATCGAGCACCGAATCGACCTCATCCCTGGAGCTCCTCTTCCTAATAAGGCCCCCTACCATTTCAATCCCGAGGAAACCAAGGAGATTCAATGGCAAGTACAACAACTCATCTACAACGGCCATGTTCGAGAAAGTTTGAGCCCTTGTGCCGTACCGATAATCCTTGTTCCCAAGAAATATGGTACATATTGCATGTGTTCCGATTGCCGTCCTATCAATTCTATTACCGTGCGTTATTGTTACACTATTCCACGCCTAGATGATATGCTTGATGAGCTTAGTGGAGCTACAATTTTCTCTAAGATTGATCTTAAGAGTGGCTACTATCAAATACGTATCCAAGAAGGTGATGAATGGAAAACCGCATTTAAGACCAAATTTGGCTTATATGAATGGCTTTTTATGCCAATGGGTTTATCCGAAGCACCCGGCACTTTTCATGCGACTCATGCATTTTGTTTTTCGACCTTATATTGGTGTATTTGTTGTGGTCTACTTTGATGATATTCTTGTGTTTAGCAAATCTCTCAAAGATCATGTCACACACCTTAAGACCGTGCTACAAACTCTTAGGAAAGAGCAACTTTTTGCTAATATGGACAAATGCCTTTTCGGCGTTGACAAGCTTGTTTTCTTGGGTTTCGTTGTGTCTTCTAAGGGTGTTCATGTTGATGAATCTAAGATCAATGCTATTAAGAATTGGCCTCAACCAACCAACTTGCAACAAGTGCATGGCTTCCTTGGTTTAGCCGGTTTCTACCGTAGATTTGTGAAGGACTTTAGCACCATTGCTTCACCTTTGCATTCTTTGTGAAAGAATAATGCACCTTTTGTTTGGGGACCATCTCAAGATACCGCATTCAATGAGCTTAAGAATTTTCTTACTCATGCTCCCGTGCTTGCTTTACCCAACTTTGACAAACTGTTTGAGATTCATCGCGATGCTAGTGGTAATGGCATAGGTGGTGTGTTAATGCAAGAGAAGCACCCCATAGCTTACTTTAGTGAGAAACTTTTTGGAGCGCAACTCAATTACCCTATCTATGACAAAGAGGTATATGCTTTAGTGCAAGTTTTGCATGAATGGGAACATTTATCATCCATACCGACCATGAAACACTTAAATACCTTAAGGCTCAAACTAAGTTGAACAAGCGTCACGCTAAATGGAGGTGAATTCATTTAGTCATTTCCCTATATAATCAAGTACATTAAAGGTAAGGAAAATGTTGTAGCGGACGCTCTTTCCCGGATATGCATGCTTGTTACTCAACTTGAATTGGATGTCATTGGCTTTGAGCACATAAAAGACTTGTATGCGCATGATCCTACTTTTGCTATTCCTTATGCCAAATGTTTGACGCATACATCTTGGGAACGCTATTACATCAAAGATGGTTACCTTATGAGAGCTAACAAACTATGCATCCCCGAGTCTTCTCTTCGTTTGTTACTTTTGCAAGAATCTCATGGAGGATGACTAATGGGTCACTTTAGACACGACAAGACATTTGCTATGCTCTCCAAGAACTATCATTGGCCCAAGATGTTCCACGACGTCAACCGCTTCACCAACCAATGCACTACATGTCGCAAAGCTAAGTCTAAAGCTCAATTGATGTAGCATGGAAACCCTAGGGGCCGATCTTTCACGAAAGGAGTAGATCCCGCGATGAACACGAAGAACACGAGGGGAAACACGAGGAGAAATCACAAAGGGGCACAAAGAGAAACATTCAAACCAACAAGATTAAGTCACACATGTGCTAGATCCATGAACACAAAAGGAGATACAAGATCCACGATCAACAAGGGATGATACAAATGGTAACCGGTCTTCTCCATGAGGAGGTCATGAATCCACAAGGGGACCTTCCCATGAGGGGTCTTGAATCCAAGGTGGATCTTCTCCGAAGAGGGGTCGCGGTCTCTCTCAAGGAGTGGATCCGTATGGATGAGTGAAGCTCTATCTCTCAAATGATCTATCACAACGCTAACCCTAAAATGTAGGTAGGAGGAGAGTATATATAGTCTAGCGGGCGAAAGGGTACATGGGCCTCAGCCCTTTACTGTGCACAGACAAACGGGGCCGGACGTCCGGGCGTCGGGCCAGATGTCCGGGCCTTCGAGAGGAGCCAGATGTCCGGGGCTGGGGCCGGATGTCCGGGCTGACGGGGCGTCTGTTCTGTCCTCTGGATCGGTGGTGTCCGGATATCCGGGCGGGAGGCCGGATTTCTTGGTCGGGGCCGGATGTCCAGGCCCTGTAGGCTTGGCCGCTGGTCCGTTGTTGCAGGTGACACCTCCAGGGGCCGGATGTCCGGGGTCATGGCCGGATGTCCGGGGCCTGGGAGTTGTTCTTGACTCCTTCCGTCGGTTCTCTTCATCCATGAACTTGGCGGCTTGTCTGTCTTGACGTGCATCTTCGGGAGGGTCCTCTTGGTACCTAATTATGCACAACATCTCGGACTAAGGTAGTAGCCATGTCTCGAGAGGATCATATGTAATATCACTAAGGAGAGAAGTCACCTCGGTCTCGAGAGCTCTAGCTCTAGCTCGAGTCATAGGTCCTCTTGGCACTTCGTGAGATGATGGTAGGTCCATGGGCATGACCGTAGGATGCTCCGCATCATCTCCCCTCCCTTGGGCAAGATCCGACCTCGGATCGAAATCCTTATCACCATGGTAGGGCGAGAGATCCTTGACGTTGAAGATGTCACTCATGGAAAGGAGTCGGTATTTGTCGTTGTGGACCGTTTCTCCAAGATGGCACATTTCACTCCTTGCAACAAGATAGACAATGCTTCACATATTGCAAACCTCTTTTGTAGGGACATATTGTGTCTACAGGGAGTGCCAAAGACTATCGTTTCAGACCGTGACGTGAAGTTCCTAAGCTACTTTTGGAAGACCCTATGCGCCAAGCTCGGAATCAAGCTACTCTTCTCCATGGCTTACCATCCTCAGACCGACGGCCAAACGGAGGTGACCAACCTCACACTCTCCTCTCTACTTCGAGTACTCATCAAGAAGAACATCAAGGAGTGGGAGGAGTGTCTACCTATCGCCGAGTTAGCATACAATCGAGCAAAACACTCAACAACCGACCACTCCTCCTTCGAGGTCATCTACGGATTCAACCCATTGTCACCATTGGACATTCTTCGTCTACCACTACAAGAGCGCATCAATTTGGACGCAAGTGCACATGTGAACCGTCTCCAGAAGGTGCATGAAGATACAAGGCAAACCATCGAGCGCCAAGTACAACGACTTGTGGCCAAGCGCAACATCAACAAGCACCCCATGGTATTCAACATTGGAGATCTTGTGTGGATACACCTTCGCAAGGACCGTTTCCCCAACGAACGCAAGTCGAAACTTCGACCACGCGCGGATGGACCCTTCAAGGTGCTACAACACTACAACAACAACTCCTACAAGATTGACATCCCACGCGACAAGTACTTCGTGAGCGACATCTTCAACATTAAAGATCTCTCGCCCTACCATGGTGATGAGGATTTTGATCCGAGGACGGATCTTCCCCAAGGGAGGGGAGATGATGCGTAGCATCCCACGATCATCTCCATGGACACACCTACACCTCCAACGACACCACTTGGACCAATGACAAGAGCCCGAGCCAAGGGTATCAAAGATAAGGTGAACTCAGTCCTCTCCGAACTTCCACTTTCGATGCATGAGACATGGCTACTACCTAAGTCCGAGTTGTTGTGTATGATTAGGTATCAAAAGGATCCTCCAGAAGATGCACGTGAAGATGTACAAGCCCCCAAGTTCACGAACGAAGAAAACCAACAGAAGGATTTAAGGACACCTCCCAGGCCCCGGCCATCCGGCCACGACCCCGGACGACCGGCCCCTGGAGCCTCACCCACCACAGCTGCTCAGCCGCCAGAGACTACAGGCACCGGACATCCGACCTCGCCAGCCCGGACATCCGGCCCTTCCCGTGCCACTGGATATTCGGCCTCCAGCCCGGAAATCTGGACCCCTCCGAACCCGAGAGCAATAAACCGGCCGCTCCAGCCTGGACATCCGGCCTCCTCAGCCCGGACATCCGGCCTCGCGTGGAGGCCCGGACATCCGGCCCGATGCCCGGACGTCCGGCCTCCCCTGTCTGCGCGCAGTGAAGGGCCTAGGCCCGTGTACCCCTTCTCATATTTCGTGTGAGAGCTTTGCTCATCCACTTGGTTACCTTCTCCTCGGAGATTTGAGCCTCCACCGGAGAATATCCCCCAAGGGGATTCAAGACCCCTTTTAGGGAAGAACTCAAGACCTCCTCACGGAGAAGACCGGCTACCCTTGTATTGTCCTTAGTTGTTCGTGGATCGTGTATCTTTGCTTATGTACTCGAGGATCTAGCACATGTGTGACTTATTCATGTTGGTTTAGTGTTTCCTCCTGTGTTTCCCCCGTGTTTTCCCTCATTCCCTTCCTCGTGTTCTTCGTATTCTTCGCGGGATCTGCTCCTTTCGTGAAAGATCAGTCGATTAGGGTTCCACCCTACATCATCTTGGTATCTAGAGCCACGTTGATCATGATTTCGGAGCCTCCCCGTTGTGTTGCTAGATTAGTTTTGTTGATTTTGTTCCTAATTCAAAAATTCCCCACAAAAATAGCCTCAATTTTTTTGTGATTTGTTGGTGAGATGAAGTTTTGTTGGATTTGATCCGCAGATTTCGTGTGTTGCAGGTAGATCTAGCTTTCCATCCACTTTTCCCTAATTTCCATCCACAAATTTCTCCGAATTTTGCCCGGATTAGACCTCTCCACACGATGTTCATCACATTCGTCCCCGGATCTCGAGCCCAGACATCCGGCAATCAGGCCCGGACATCCGGCCCGTGGCAGCACCACTTCCTCTCCACCGCCAGTTTTCTGCCCATTTTTCGCCAAATTTTGTTCTGGTTCCCACATATACTTCCGCATACCTCCACCACTTCCGCATAGCACAACCATATACCACATACACAACCACCGCTTACCAACTCCAACTCCGATAATTTTGGTCCAATTTTGCTTTGAGAATTTGAGTTGCGATACCGTGTCCTACTTGTGTTTTGGCTATTTAGGTACGGTTCGACATCAACATCACAACCGCTCATCTTCGCCACGGACGCGTCATCAACAACGACCACCTCGACTACATGTTCGTACTCGTGCCACCATTTTGACACTTTACCGTCCGCAAGAAACGGTAACCTCACCTTGGTATTGGACATATCACTCTTGCCATTTCATTGATAGCCATCCTAGCCTTAATCCTTTGCGTTGCTTACCCATCGAGACTAGCCTTTGTGTATTGTCGGCAATGAGACTTGTGCACATTAGCGATCATACTTCCCATAGCATACATACATCATTGTTACATATCTTGGTATTATCTCTTGTGTCACAAGGTTGTCATCGCATACACAATTGCTATCTTGGTTCATCAAGCATTTCATGAGAAAAGAGCTCAAACATCAAAGAGCCAAACAAGCTTTTAAGCAAAAAGGAAAAGATAAGCAAAGAGCTTTTAAGCAAGAACCATAGCATCATACAACATTAAGATTGTCATACTCGATCATCCTGGATCATATCATAGAAACACCTTTCATAGAACATACTTGAGATAGAAGTCGTTGCATTTTTGCTTAGTAGGTTGTGCACAAGTCTTTGTATCCGCCTATTGTGCAATCGTGCTAGCGTCTCTCTAGTGTTGTGCAACAAGAGAATTTTTGTCGATTCCACATTTTGGCTCATCCTTGGTTGCAAAATCCCACTTATCTTTTTGTGTGTGTGTTTCCGTGTACCTTGTCTTGCTCGGTCTACTTGTTGCATTGCAATCTTGCTAATCTTTTCCAACATAATTGAAGCTCACTTACAATTGCATCAAATTTTGTGCCACCATCCTAACCAAGCTCCACCATAAGCTTTTACTTGTGTAGGTGTGAGAAGCCGACAAGAATTGGTACCAACTGTGCTATTTCCTTGTCCACATTGGAGTGATCATCGATCCACGTTCAACTTCGGTCAAGGTAAATTTGGTATACATTCTTCTCTTTCTACCACTCACATTTTTCTTGGAATGATGGATAGGCCAAGTACTTCTACCAACCCACTCTTCATTGAGCACGACGACGACACGAACTCCTACATCACCAAGAGCCACCTCTTTGGTGCACAACGTGCTTTGGATCAAGAGCAATAAGCAATGAGTGAACGCATCGACAACCTCACCGCCGACTTGTGACTATCTGAGCAACGTACAAGGGACTAATTCGACCATAAGCTCGACGATCACAAGAAAGAGAATGACGCAAGGATGGACGAGATTCGCGCTTTCTTGCTCAACCGCTCTTCTTCCACTTCGTCCTCTTCAGGAAGGACCCGCTCAAGTCGACACTCCGGCTTTACCCTCTCCGACTCAAGTACACCGACATCGATCACTCTACGTTGTGCCACACGCAACGATCGTCAAGCAAGCCTTAATCCTCTACGCGAAACCATCTCTCAAGAGACCCAACAACGTCAAACCCAAGAGGCTTTTGCACTAGCACGAGAACGACAACGACAACGACAACGACACCGCCAACATGAAGAGGAAGATCAAGCATGTTTACACCAAGAAGCACAAGATGTCGAGGCACAACGCCAAGAACAACAACTCCTTGAAGCTCAAGCACTTGCGGCGCAACAAGCCCTCCAAGAATCAAGTTGAGCTATAGCCAACCGAGGCCGACAAGCTCGTGAACATGAAGAAGCACTTCGCGAAGAAATTCAAGAACGAAGATTTCAAGCTTGTGTGCATCATCAAGTTCCTCAAGTTCCTCCTCGAGCTCGACAAGCTCCTCCACAAGCTCGCCAAGAACATCAAGTTCATTAAGAGCATGACGAAAATGGAAATCCTCCACAACAAGAGCAAGATGAGGTTGACAACCCTCCTCACCAAAAGGGACAAGAGCTTGACAATCATCAACAACATGGGCGTCATCATCCCTGACCCCAACACAAAGAAGAGCAATGCTACGGCAAGCTCAAGTTCACCATTGCCAAGTTCAATGGAAGCAACGATCCCGAAGAGTATCTTTCATGGGCATTGAAGGTCGACAAAATCTTCCGTTTGCACAACTATGAAGAAGAGAAGAAGATTGCAATGGCATCCCTTGAGTTCCAAGACTATGTCCTCATTTGGTGGGAACAAGTTGTCGAGCGCCGAGAGGCAAGAGGTGAACCACCCATCACTACTTGGCCACAAATGTAGGATGGAATGAGAGCATGCTTTGTGCCTACCTACTACAACCGCGACCTCTTCAAGTGTAGCGACCAGACCTCAAACAGTCCAATCTCTATGATCCGGTGTCATCCCTGGATCAGTAATGCTGACACCACACAATACTTGAAGGATTTATAACAGAGTAGCAATCAAACACTTATTACATCGAGTGTCTCAAAAGAGAACTTATTACAATAAATATGGCTTAAGGCCATCTAATAACGATAACAGCGGAAGGCTTGGAAGATAAGTGAGTCCATCAACTCCAACGGCATCACTGAGTATAGAACCACGACCTAAAACTCCTTAATCGTCGTCTAAAAAGTATGCAACATTAACGTTGCAGCTCGAAACAGGTCAGCACATGGAATATGCTGGCAATGTAACACATAGAGAATAATGGAATGAAACAGCTATTCTGTATGCATATTTGGCTGGTGGAGAGCTCTATGGTTACAATTTTGCGTAAAGCCAATTTTTCCCTACTGCAAAGGAATGAATTTATTTAACTATCATGGTGGTTGTTAAACATTGAGAATGGTTGACAGCATTCTCAATCCCAATTAATCATCATCATTAAACAAACCCATCAAAATTAATTTTTTTGAGTAACATGATGACATTCAAATGATAATCCAAGTACTAGATACTCAAGATGTCCATAACCGGGGACACGTCTAACCATGATTAGTTTATACACTCTGCAGAGGTTTGCACACTTTTCCCCACAAGTCTCGATCTCCTCCGTTGGATTTCTCGCACTACACGGTGTTTGAGAAACGGATGACCGAGACATAGTCTTTCAGAAGCGCTAGCACCTTACGATGGGTAGACCATACCACCTACATCCCCTACATCTTCTAGTCTACCACTGTAAGAGTTCGCACGACTTAGTCAACTATGCTAGAGCCCATAATAGCTTGTGGCTGCACACGGAAGTTTCTAGCATAAACAATCTCATGATCCCTTTGAGCCTGGGTGGCGGTCTGAAAAACAACAGGCAAATCCTGGAATACCCAGGTACCTCAATCCACCCAGATGTGTGTTTAAGTTGCCACCTTAAATAAACCATTAATTAACAATCTCACGTCTGTCATGGAAACACTCACCCAATCCACGTCTACTAGCATAGCATGGCATAATAAGCAAACATAGAAGTAACTCCCAAAGGTTTGATAATAAACAGGTAATAGGTACTACCTCAACTACTTCCCAAACCCACAATTTTAATTAGATCCTAATCATGCAATGTGTGAGGATTGATCTAATGCAATAAAACTGGGTAGTAGGAGGTATGATCAAAGTGTTACTTGCCTTGCTGATGATCCTGGAAACCTAGCGATTCGAAGTAACAAGCGGCGCACTCCGGGTACTCTAACGCAAACAAACAAGCATACAATAAGTACTCAGTAATGCATGGGTAAAACTCAAAATAAGAGATCTAACCAGAAAGTTCAACTTAAGAACTCTGGTTGGCAAAAAGAATCAAATCGAACGAAGCAACGAAAGACAAATGGCAAAAGAAACATGCTTCGTTTACTATTCTGGATCTAAGGAAATTTTTACAGTGGCAAAAACTTGTTTGAGTTGGTTAAACGGAAAGAGAGTTTCGAGACAAAACTCCAGGCGCTTGAATCGCCTGATTCCGATAAACGAGCGAAAAGTTAGGCTAAAACGAAAATCGGATCACAGACCACGATCAGAAAAATCACGGATTTAATCCCAGAAAAAGAAAAACGACGAACATTCGTTAAAATGTACGAACGGGGGAACACTCACTATTTAAATAAACTGGAAAAACCGATCTATTTAAAAAGAACCAAAACTAAAAAAACGAACAAAACCGTCGGAAAAACCGAATGCTTTTTTGAAAAAAAACCGTGGAGAAAAGAAAAAACTACCTCCGGCGGTCCGGGGAGGCGCGGGGCGCGGCGCGGCGGGGCGGCGCGGGGCGCAGTGGCGAGGGGCGGCGGCACGGCAAAGTCGGCGGCGGCGTGGGGCTAGGGCGGCTAGGGTTTGGGGGGGGTCTGGCTGGGCCTCCCCGGCTTATAAAGCCGGACGGGCCTGGTGTCCGGGTCGGACACGGTCCGTAGGTCGGTTGTGATTTTTTTAAAATAAAGTTACGCTCAGAAAAAAAAACAAAAGGTCCACTAAACGGACTCCAAAAATCCCGAAATAAATTTTCCCCGGCTTTTAAAATCAAGCCGCACAGGATGAACATTTATTTGGGCCTAAATGCAATTTTGAAAAACGCGCATTTTTCCTAAATTTAAATAAAATAGCAAAAAAAACCAAATAAAATCTTAATTGATTTTTTTATTAAATCCTCAATATTTCTTTATTTTGGGAAAGTCATTTTATTCCCTCTCTCATAATTTTTATAATAGAAATAATTGAAGATAAAATAAATAAAATCAAATGATCCTATTTTCAAAATTTGAGACAACTCAAATATGAAAATAACGAAATCCCCAACTCTCTCCGAGGGTCCTTGAGTTGCGTGAAATTTCTAGGATCAACCAAAATGCAATAAATATGATATGCAATGATGATCTAGTGTATAACATTCCAAATTGAAAATTTGGGATGTTACATCAAGAAACTCCAACTACTCAAGCAAGGAACCAAGAGCATTGAAGAGTACTACAAGGAGATGGAGATTGCCATGATAAGAGCCAACATCACGGAAGATGATGAGCAAACAATGGCACATTTATTGAATGGCCTCAACCATCCTATCAAGAAGATCACCGACTTCCTACCATACTCGAACCTCATCGAGCTAGTACATCAAGCTACCAAAGCGGAACATCAAGTGCAAGATGATTACAAGTATGCCAAGTTCTCATCCAAGTCATACGGCTTCTCCAACACCCAAGCTTCAACGACTCCAACACCATCTACCACGCCTTCTACAAGCAACGTCGACAAGTCGAGTTCCCAGAAAGCTTCATCAACTCCAAGTCATCCTCCTACTACAAGCAACTTCAAGCCGAGAGCTTCATCATCATCCAATCCAACCGATGAGACCGTCAAGATGAGTTCCTTCAAATGCTTCACATGTAGAGGCCGATGCCACAAGTCCAATGAGTGCACCAACAAGCGGACAATGATCCTGAACGATGACGGCACCTATGACTCGATGAGTGAAGGAGAAATGGACGCTCTTGAGCAAGTCTCCATGCACCGGCAAGTGAACGATGAAGAGGAACAAGTCTTTTGCGATGAAGATTCAAGTCCCGCTCTTGTTGTCTCCAAGGTCTTAACTCTCCAACATCACCAAGAAGAAGACCAAAGATGCCACATATTCCACACCAGGGCCGACATCAATGGAAGATCCGTCAAGGTCATCATCGATGGAGGGAGTTGTCATAATCTCGCAAGTGAAGAACTTTGCTGCAAGCTCCAATTGCCCAAGAGGAAGCACCCACATCCATACAAAGTGCAATGGCTTAGGGACTCCGGCACTATCCAAGTCGACCATCGAGTACAAGTCTCCTTCAAAATTGGCACCTACGAAGACAACTTAGAGTGCAACGTCGTTCCAATGACCGTTTTTCGTGGACGCCCATGGCAATTTGATAGAGGAGTCATCCACAACGGTCGAACGAACCACTTCATCTTCCACATGAAGGGCAAGGAGTACGTCCTTCGTCCCATGTCTCCAAGCCAAGTTGTCTCCGACAAGCAAGCCACCCATCATGGAGATAAGAGTGAGAGAGTGAGCCACCAAAAAGAGAGTGAGCACCACAAGCCCAAATCGAGCGTCTCCACGATGAGAAAAAAAATAAGAACTTAGTCCTATTTGCCACCAAAATATTGTCTTCTCTTTTGCAGGAGTTTCATGATGCTTTCCCCGACGAGCTACCTCCGGGACTACCTCCACTACGAGGCATTGAGCACTGCATCGACCTCATCCCCGGAGCACCACTTTTGAACAAAGCTCCCTACTGAGTCAACCCCGAAGAAACCATAGAAATACAAAGGCAAGTAAAGCATATCATAGACCATGGACATGTGCATGAAAGTTTGAACCCTTGTTCCGTCCCGGTCATTCTTGTGCCAAAACGAGACGGTAGCTTTCACATGTGCTCCGATTGTAGACCTATCAATGCTATCACTGTTCATTATAGGTATCCCATTCCACGCCTTGATGATATGCTTGATGAACTTAGTGGTGCCATTATCTTTTAAAAAATTGATCTTAAGAGTGGTTACTATCAAATTCGCATACAAGAGGGTGATGAATGGAAAACCGCTTTCAAAACCAAATTTGGCTTATATGAGTGGTTAGTCATGCCTATGGATCTATCGGAAGCACTGGGTACTTTTATGCATCTTATGAATCATGTTTTTCGCCCTTGCATTGGTGTGTTTGTTGTGGTCTACTTCGATGATATCCTTGTATTTAGCAAGTCTCTCAAAGAGCATGTCACCCATGTCCGAACCGTTTTACAAACTCTTCGAAAAGAGCATCTCTATGCTAATATTGAGAAATGCATTTTTGGCGTTGACAAGCTCGTTTTCTTGGGCTTTGTTGTTTCCTCTAAGGGTGTTCATGTTGATGAGTCCAAGATGAATGCTATCAAGACTTGGCCAAAACCAACCAACTTGCTTCAAGTGAGCAGTTTTCTTGGCCTAGCGGGTTTCTATCGTCGCTTTGTGAAAGAATTTAGCACCATTTCTTCGCCTTTGCATGCTTTTAGCAAGAAGAATCCACCTTTTGTTTGGGGACCATCCCAAGATACCGCTTTCAATGAGCTTAAGAATTTTCTTACTCATGCTCTCGTGCTTGCGTTACCCAACTTTGACAAACCCTTTGAGATTCATAGAGATGCTAGTGGTAATGTCATAGGAGGTGTGTTAACGCAAGAGAAGCGCCCCATAGCTTACTTTAGTGAGAAACTCTCCGGCGCGCAACTCAATTACCCCATATATGACAAAGAGCTATATGCTTTAGTCCGTGTTTTGCATGAATGGGAACACTATCTTCGCCCTCATGAGTTTATCATTCATACCGATCATGAAACGCTCAAGTATCTTAAGGGCCAAACCAAGTTGAAAAAGCGTCATGCTAAATGGACTGAATTTATTGATTCTTTTCCTTATGTCATCAAGTACATTAAAGGTAAGGAAAACATTGTGGCGGATGCCCTTTCCCGCATATGCATGCTTGTTACTCAACTTGAATTGGATGTCATTGGCTTTGAGCATATAAAAGACTTGTATGAGCATGATTCTACTTCTGCTACTCCTTATGCCAAGTGTTTGACACACACGTCTTGGGAACGCTATTACATCAAAGATGGATATCTTATGAGAGCTAACAAGGTTTGCATCCCCGAGTCTTCTCTTCGTTTGTTGCTTTTGCAAGAATCTCATGGAGGAGGCTTAATGGGACATTTTGGACAAGACAAGACTTTCGCCACGCTCTCGAAGAACTACTTTTGGCCCAAGATGTTTCGCGACGTCAACCGCTTCACCAACCGATGCTGTACATGTCGCAAAGCTAAGTCCAAAGCTCAATCCCATGGCCTTTACATGCCTTTCCCAATTCCTTATCAACCATGGGAAGACATTTGCATGGACTTTGTACTTGGATTTCCTAGGACTAAAAATGGAAAGGATTCAGTATTTGTCATTGTGGACCGTTTCTCCAAGATGGCACATTTCACTCCTTCCAACAAGATAGACGATGCTTCACATATTGCAAACCTCTTTTGTAGGGACATATTGCGTCTACAGGGAGTGCCAAAGACTATCGTCTCGGACTACGACGTGAAGTTCCTAAGCTACTTTAAGAAGACCCTATGCGCCAAGCTCGGAATCAAGCTACTCTTCTCCACGGCTTACCATCCTCAAATCAACGGCCAAACGGAGGTGACATACCGCACACTCTCTGCTCTACTTTGAGTACTCATCAAGAAGAACATCAAAGAGTGGGAGAAGTGTCTACCTATCGCCGAGTTCGCGTACAATCTAGCAAAACACTCAACAATGGGCAAGTCCCCCTTCGAGGTCGTCTACGCATTCAACCCATTGTCACCATTGGACATTCTTCCGCTACCACTACAAGAGCACATCAATTTGGACGTAAGTGCACGTGTGAACCATCTCCAGAAGGTGCATGAAGATACAAGGCAAACCATCAATCGCCAATTACAACGACTTGCGACCAAGCGCAACATCAACAAGCACCCCATGGTATTAAACATTGGAGATCTTGTGTGGCTACACCTTCGCAAGGACCGTTTCCCCAACGAACGCAAGTCCAAACTTCAACCACGTGCGGATGGACCCTTCAAGGTGCTTGAATGCTACAACAACAACACCTACAAGATTGACATCCCACGCGATAAGTACTCCGTGAGCGACATCTTCAACATCAAAGATCTCTCGCCCTACCATGGTGATGAGGATTTCGATCCGAGGACACATCTTCCCCAAGGGAGGGGAGATGATGCGGAGCATCCCACGATCATCCCCATTGACGCACCTACACCTCCAATGACACCATTTGGAGCAATAAAAAGAGCCCGAGCCAAGGCTATCGAAGATAAGGTGAACTCACTCCTCTCCAAACTTCCACTTTCGATGCATGAGACATGGCTACTTGTAGGATTGAAAGTATGTCTAGAGGGGGGGTGATTAGACTACTTGACCAAATAAAAACTTAACCTTTTCCCAATTTTAGTTCTTGGCAGATTTTAGCTATTGTAGGACAAGTCAAGCAATCATCACACAATTCAAGCAAGCATGCAAAGAGTATATTGGCAGCGGAAAGTAAAGCATGCAACTTGCAAGAATGTAAATGGAAGGGTTTGGAGAATTCAAATGCAATTGGAGACACGGATGTTTTTCCCATGGTTCGAATAGGTGGTGCTATCCTACATCCACGTTGATGGAGACTTCAACCCACGAAGGGTAACGGTTGCGCGAGTCCACGGAGGGCTCCACCCACGAAGGGTAATGGTTGCGCGAGTCCACGGAGGGCTCCACCCATGAAGGGTAATGGTTGCGCGAGTCCACGGAGGGCTCCACCCACGAAGGGTCCACGAAGAAGCAACCACCCACGAAGGGTCCACGAATAAGCAACCACCCACGAAGGGTCCACGAAGAAGCAACCTTGTCTATCCCACCATGGCCATCGCCCACGAAGGACTTGCCTCACTAGAGGTAGATCTTCACGAAGTAGGCGATCTCCTTGCCCTTACAAACTCCTTGGTTCAACTCCACAATCTTGTCGGAGGCTCCCAAGTGACACCTAGCCAATCTAGGAGACACCACTCTCCAAGAAGTAACAAATGGTGTGTTGATGATGAACTCCTTGCTCTTGTGCTTCAAATGATAGTCTCCCCAACACTCAACTCTCTCTCATAGGATTTGGATTTTGTGGAAAGAAGATTTGAGTGGAAAGCAACTTGGGGAAGGCTAGAGATCAAGATTCATATGGTAGGAATGGAATATCTTGGTCTCAACACATGAGTAGGTGGTTCTCTCTCAGAACATATGAGTTGGAATTGTGTATGTGTTCTGATGGCTCTCTCCATGAATGAAGAGGAGGTGGAGGGGTATATATAGCCTCCACACAAAATCCAACCGTTACACACAGTTTTCCAATATCGGTGGGACCGAATCAACAAACTCGGTCGGACCGAAAAGGTAAACCTAGTGACCGTTAGAGATTTTCGGTGGGACTGACATGCAACTCGGCAGGACCGATATGGTTAGGGTTTGGGCATAACGTAATCTCGGTGAGACTGATTACACAAACTCGGTGAGACCGAATTTGGTAATAAGCTAACCAGAGAGTTGGTCAGGCAAACTCGGTGGGACCGATTTGCTCTTTCGGTGAGACCGAAAAGTTACAAAAGGGAAACAAAGAGTTTACATTGCAATCTTGGTGGGACCGATTCGCTCTTTCGGTGAGACAGAAAAGTTATGAAAGGGAAACGGAGAGTTTGCAATCCCATCTCGGTGAGACCGAGATCCCTATCGGTAGAACCGAATTGCTAGGGTTTGGCAGTGGCTTATGACAAGTGAAACTCGGTGGCGCCGGATAGAAAGAATCGGTAGGACCGAGTTTGGCTTAGGGTTTAGGTCATATGTGGATATGGGAAAGTAGTTGAGGGTTTTGGAGCATATCACTAAGCACATGAAGCAAGAGGCTCATTAAGCAACACCTCATCCCTCCTTGATAGTATTGGCTTTTCCTAAAGACTCAATGTGATCTTGGATCACTAAAATATAAAATGAAGAGTCTTGATCTTTTGAGCTTGAGCCAATCCTTTGTCCTTAGCATTTTGAGGGTTCCACTTTCACATCCATGCCATGCCAATCATTGAGCTTTCCTGAAATAGTCATCTTGGAATAGCATTAGCTCAATGAGCTATATGTTGTTATGAATTACCAAAACCACCTAGGGATAGTTGCACTTTCAATCTCCCCCTTTTTGGTAATTGATGACAACATATAGATCAAAGCTTCGACAAATGATAATAAGCATGAAATATATCGTCGCTTTGAGAAGTATGTGACAAGTAAGAGCTCCCCCTAATTTTGTGCTTATTTAAAATTTTCTTTGGACTGCAAATGCACAAAGAGTTAGAGTCATGGGTTACTCTTCCATGTCACATACATCTTGGTGGAGCGCTTAAAATGATAAGAATGAAATACATGCACTCATCACCAAGAATAGTGAATGATCACATAAGATAGATAAGATGATAATATTAAGCAAACATTAAGTGTAGCTTATGATCAAACACATGATCATCAATGTCTCACGAGCAATGACATAGTATCTCACACAAAAGCAAACAAAGTTCGAAAAACCACCAAATAAAACAAGAGAGAATAAAAGCAACACTCTCTCTCGAAGCCTATGATCTATACATTTTCTCCCCCTTTGGCAACAAGTTACCAAAAAGTTCCTAGAAAATGCATAGTGCTAAGTCGACACTCAGGCTTGATCTTCAGGTGGTGGTGGAGTCCGGAGCACTCCAAGGACGAAGCCTTCTGTAGACGTGGTCGGAGTCGAGGCTGAAGTGGACGCTGGAGCTGGTGGAACTGAGGCTGTAGCTGGTGCAGACGTGGTAACTGGCACTGCAGACGACCTCGGACCTCGTGGCACTCTGGCAAAGGCATCAGTTGTAGTCTTGCCTCTCCTCTCCTGCATGTCATCCTGGAGCTGCTCCACTGCAGTCTGAATCTCTGTCACTTTGACATCCAAGTCATAGAACTTTTGTTCCATGATCCTCTCTAAGCTTGCCTGGTTCTGAGTTAGGGTGGCTAGTCCTTGCTCAATCCGCAGGGTGGATGCAATCAAGTAACCAAGCTGCTCTTGTTTGGTTTTCAAGAAATATTCGGATGCCTCCTCTTGAGTAGGCATCTTGGCAGCTTTCTCCTTCCTCGCCTTCTCCTTCTTGGCTTGTGCTTGGGCAGATGATGGTTCATTCTCATGCATGACAACCTGATTATCTTCAAAATCTGGATGAATGGGCAGATGTTCCTTATCCAAAAGGTATATGCCTATGCCCATCTTGGAGTTGATCAGCTCCTGGATCTGAGGGGCATATCCACAGCTCCTCTTCTGGTCTGCTGCAGTCCTCTTGATTGTTTCAACGATGAGGCTCATGACTTTGAATTTCTGTGGCACGTCAAAGATATGAAGCAAGTTGATCGCGTGGCCCCTGATCATCTTGTGATCTCCAGACTTGGGCAACAAGGTGTGCCTAAGAATCCAGTTGATGGTTGGCAGCCCTGACAGAAGATAGTGTACTGAGCCAAACTTGAACGTATCAAGTGCTTCATTTGGAATCTCCTTGTACATGTTTGACATTGAGTTGTGGTCCATCTTCTTGGCATAGATATCCAAGTCATCCTCATGCTCTTCAGGGGCATTAGTCAGCTGAGCCCATTCAGCAACTATAGACTGGTACCTCATACCCTCTGACATCCATACAATCCTGCCATCTGGATAGAAATGGGCTGTGGAGTAGAACTGCATGATGAGTTCCTCGTTCCACTTTGTGAGCTTATGCCCAACAAAGTCCTCTACTCCACATGCCTTGAAGCTGTCCTGCACTCCAGGGTAGTACTCTTCATTGTCCTTGATGTATTGCCAATCAACCCATCTCATATCATAGACAATTGGCTTCTTATCAAGCAGCACTATCTCATAAAAGTCCCGCTGTTCCTTAGTGTGGAACCTGTAGTCAACATCAGTCCTTCTCCTTGAAGCATACGGATCTGCTTCTCTCCACTTCCTGAGCCCTGAGTCTCTCCTGAGCTTCATGTCCTCAGCCACAGGATGAGCATCACTATGGTCTGGGATCTTTGGCTTGAGCTTTCTGAGCACTTGACCTTCTTCTTCTTCAGCAATGTCAGGCACTGGGGCCTTGTTCTTTTCAGCTGCAGGTATGCTCCTTGTATTCCTCTTTGGCTTTGGCTTTTCGAGCTGGCTTGGCCTTAGAAGCAGTTGACCCTGATCTTATGGCATCACCCATCAGCTTGGGTGCCTTAGGTGCTGGTGCAGCAACCTCTTCTTCTTCATCCTCATCTTCCATGATGGAAGCCTTTCCAAGCACTTTGGCTACGGTCTTCTTGACCCTTTCCTTCCTTTTCTTGCCTTCAGCAGCAACTGGCTCTATGGGAGTGGGTTTCTCAGTTGAAGCTCTGGCCTTTGACATAGGCTACCTGCCTGCTGGCCTTTTGATTTTCATCCCTGGCTTTGTGCCTTGAGCTGAGCCATGTTCCTTCTCAAGCACTACTCTCTTTGAAGTTGCTTCCTCTTCTGCCACATAATCCTCATCCTATGATTCTGAGGTTCTCTTCTTCCTCTGTCTGGTGGCAGCTTTTGGCAGATTGCTAGGAGTACTTCTGCTGCCATCATCTGAAGAACTTGAGGGACTAGTGCCCTCACTCATCTGCACTTGCTCTTCTGACATGTTCTGGCTATCACTCTGGTCTGACATGATGAACAAGCTGACTGCTGACCCTATGAACAGTTTATAGATGAGGTAGAATAGATGAGCATCATGAAATGCAGAGATTTTTGCAAAAGAATGACTCAAAATCTTAGTTTTAGTTTCCCACTGAAATCATCTCGGATCTACCGATTTTCAAACTCGGTGATACCGAAGCAGTTTTTGGAACCTAAACTAGTGAACTCGGTCAGACCGAGTCATAGTTCGGTCGCACCGAGACTGCTAGGGTTTCACAGAGTTCCAAAATCGGTCACACCGATAAGTAATTCTCGGTCAGACCGAGTCTCACTTGTGCAATGGCATAAGCCAAATCGGTGGGACCGAGTTTTTCAACTCGGTGGGTCCGAGATAGTTTCGGCGGAAATCTAACCCTAAAATTTTCGAATTAAACCTAATCTACGAGTTCATTGACTGGATAGAAGTTTAACAAACGTGGCAAAAATCATGATGATCACAATGTGCTAAGAATCGGATTGGGGAATAGCACAAAGATCGAGTCCATACCCTAGTTCGGCGGAGACTCGCTACGGCGGCAATGGCGGGGTTGAATTTCCGTTGACGGCGATGGAGACCAGCGACTGGAGGCGGCTGGCGGCGAGGAGACGATCCGGAGACCAAGTTGGCAGAGCAGGCTATCGCGCAGGCGAAGGGGTTCGGAGAAATTTCCAAATTTTTGCCCGTGACTATATATAGCCCGACCCTGTCGGTGGGTCCGAGTGGAACAACTCGGTGGCACCGAGATGCAAAACTGTATACAGTTGTTGCAACTCGGTGTGACCGAATGGTTCAAATCGGTTGCACCGAGATCGAAAACCTAGATCAACTTAATGATCTCGGTAGGACCGAAAGTAGGGTATCGGTCAGACCGAGAATCATAAAGAGGTTTTGGAAGTTTAAGTCTATGACGAATCGGGGACTCCGAGCGCTCCTCACACAGAGTGGTTCGAATCTGACTTGATCAAATTTTATGATGTAGCATGAATAGAGTTTGAGACGAGAAAAGCATAGATAGCTAGAGGAGGTTCTTAGGCATTCTTGTCCATCCACTTGGCAAAAGGAAATAAAACCAAACAATCAAAACAACAAGTGGATGTCCTCGAATGAGTAAAATATGCAACCAGCATGCTCACACAATAAGATGGCAAATGAAATATGTGACAAGGCATGCACAACCAATTCTAGCATCTATCAAGCAATTTGTGATGACAAGGTCATCTATATATGAGTATATTGACTTAGGAGTCAAGTGAGAACACTTGATCATAGGTCATACTCATTGTTTAAGCTCAAGTGGGGTTACCACTTTTACATAAAGCATTGTTGTGTTCACATCTTTAGAGTTGCTTTAGCTCAAGTCTTAGAGTAAAGCTCCCCCTAGATGTGATATCCCCCCTTAGAGGGATGAACTAACCTCGGGTTTTGTCGATGATGACTTCATGTAGATGTTGAAGATGTGGATGCTCAATGTTGATGTAGATCACTTGGAGCTATCCATTTGAGTGAATTGCACTTTCAATACCTACAAGGGTTAGTCCCACAAGGAACAAACAAGGATATCCATAGACATAGAGTGATGCACACACAAGATGATGTCCATGAAAACTTTTAGGTTACCTTGTCCCTTGTCTTACCAACAAGAGGGTTTGTGACTCCTTGAACTAGTGCAAGATGTGGAAGTTGATTGCACTTGTTCTTGCCAAAATGATAAGAGTGAAGTATGTTGGCGGAGTCACCCTCAAGAACTCTCTAGTTCTTCTTCTTTTGGATCCACACCATCTTGATGGGAATCCTTGGAGTTGTAGTCATACTTGATGAAGTGGAACTTGAAGTAGTCTTGGGAATCCACTTGACTAAGGTCTTAGGAGCTTCTTCAAATGCATCAATTTCCTCTTGAAGCTTGTCCTTGCCTTTTTGCTTGTAGTCTTGTGGTGGAAGATCATCTTGAGCTTGTGTCCCCTTGAAAGAAGTATCATA
This sequence comes from Triticum urartu, assembly GCF_056163025.1. NCBI lineage: Eukaryota > Viridiplantae > Streptophyta > Magnoliopsida > Poales > Poaceae > Triticum > Triticum urartu. The sequence goes on from NC_141876.1 coordinate 266,215,255, forward strand.
CTTCTCTTGTTGAGGAACAAACTTTGTCTTGGGGTATTGATCTTCTTCCCACTCAACTCCATTGGCATTGAACTTTCGTTCAAAACCAACACCTTGATTCTTCCGGTGCATTCCTTGCTTGCGCACAATTTCCTCGAATTGCTTACTCCCGGCAAGACTTTTGTACACTCCTTTCTCTATAATTCCCTTCAATAAGCTATTTTCTTGCTCAAGTGTAACTTGGCTAAGAGAATCATTAGTGGAATCAAGAGAACTACTAGAAGCAACAATATTGGATTTAGCATGATCATTGTTACTGCTAGAGGAAGAATCTTTCTTGTTCTTGTTACTAGACTTGACTTGAGGCATGTAAGTGGATAAGAGTAAACGCTTGGCAATGTAAGAAGAACTTTTCTTGCGGAGATCATCATTGATTGCTTTTAAGAACTCATGATCTTGCTCAAGATTGAGCTTTTCAAAGCGTAATTTCTCATGAGCTCTTAAAAGTTCTCGATGATCTTCGAAGATAGTTTCATGAGCTAACTTAAGAGTGTTTAGTTCTTTAGTTAGAGCCTCAATCTTCTCCTTATCATTTTCATTCATTTTATCTTGATTAGCATGATTAATTGACGTTTCATCATAGTATTCATCACTAGAGTTGTCAACAAGCAAATCATCACCTAACAAGTCATCTTCATCACTATTGAAATCAACATACTCGGGGTGTGTTACCTTAGGACCTTTGGCCATGAAGCATCTTCCAATTCCTTCATTTGGTGAGTCAAATATGTCGTAGGAGTTGGTTGACACAAGTGCTAGACCGGCAACACCTTCATCTTGAGTATCTTCGGAGTCGGAGTGATAACTTCTCTCGGAGTGGCTGTCGGAGTCGGAGCCGGATACCCATTCACCAACATGAGCTTGATGTCTTCGTTTTGTGTAGCTCCTTGATGATTTTTCCTTCCTTTCTGAATCCTTGCTTCTCCGTGAGTATCTTCGTTCATAACAATCATCTCTACTCCTTCTCTCTCTTGGTGGTGATTCTTTGCTTCTTCTTTTTGGAGAATCTTCTCTTCTCTTGTAGGGAGCCGTACACTCATTGGAATAGTGTCCGGGTCTTCCACAACTGTAGCAGTTTCGCTCTCGACTAGAAGATCTTTTGTCATTGTAGGACCTTGACTTGAAGCTTCTATCTTTGCTTCTACTCTTGTAGAACTTGTTGAAGTTCTTCACCATTAAGCTCAATTCTTCATTGAAGTTTTGTTTCTCACTTGATGATGTAGGGGCTTCACATGAGGCTTTGTAGGCACCACTTGATTTGTTGTGAAGTTCCTCTTTATCCTTAAGTGACATCTCATGAGCAACAATTCTTCCAATCACCTCCGTTGGCTTGAGATCTTTGTAATTGGGCATCATTTGGATCAATGTGCACATGGTATCATATTTTCCATCCAAGGCTCTTAGAATCTTCTTGATGATGAATCTATCGGTCATCTCTTCACTTCCTAAGCCGGCAATCTCATTTGTGATGAGAGCAAGCCTAGAGTACATTTCAGCGACACCTTCACCATCCTTCATTTTGAACTTGTCAAGTTGACTTTGAAGCACATCCAACTTGGATTCCTTGACGGAGTCGGTACCTTCGTGCATATCAATCAAAGTTTCCCAAATTTCCTTTGCATTCTCAAGACGGCTGATTTTGTTGAATTCTTCGGGGCACAATACGTTGAAGAGAATATCACAAGCTTGAGCATTGTATTGCAACATCTTCAACTCATCCGCGGTAGCTTCACGGTTTGGTTCTTTCCCATCAAAGAAGTCACCTTGCAAACCAACACACACAATAGTCCAAATGGCGGGGTTATGTCCAAGAATATGCATTTTCATTTTATGCTTCCAACTAGCAAAATTAGTACCATCAAAGTAAGGACCTCTACGGTGATAATTTCCCTCGCTAGACGCCACACTCTCCTAGGTTGTGAAACCAAGGCTATGACCACCAAAAGCTATGGAGATCAAAGCAAATGGAGACCAAAGCTCTGATACCACTTGTAGGATTGAAAGTATGTCTAGAGGGGGGGTGATTAGACTACTTGACCAAATAAAAACTTAACCTTTTCCCAATTTTAGTTCTTGGCAGATTTTAGCTATTGTAGGACAAGTCAAGCAATCATCACACAATTCAAGCAAGCATGCAAAGAGTATATTGGCAGTGGAAAGTAAAGCATGCAACTTGCAAGAATGTAAATGGAAGGGTTTGGAGAATTCAAACGCAATTGGAGACACGGATGTTTTTCCCGTGGTTCGGATAGGTGGTGCTATCCTACATCCACGTTGATGGAGACTTCAACCCACAAAGGGTAACGGTTGCGCGAGTCCACGGAGGGCTCCACCCACGAAGGGTAATGGTTGCGCGAGTCCACGGAGGGCTCCACCCGCGAAGGGTAATGGTTGCGCGAGTCCACGGAGGGCTCCACCCAAGAAGGGTCCACGAAGAAGCAACCACCCACGAAGGGTCCACGAAGAAGCAACCACCCACGAAGGGTCCACGAAGAAGCAACCTTGTCTATCCCACCATGGCCATCGCCCACGAAGGACTTGCCTCACTAGCGGTAGATCTTCACGAAGTAGGCGATCTCCTTGCCCTTACAAACTCCTTGGTTCAACTCCACAATCTTGTCGGAGGCTCCCAAGTGAGACCTAGCCAATCTAGGAGACACCACTCTCCAAGAAGTAACAAATGGTGTGTTGATGATGAACTCCTTGCTCTTGTGCTTCAAATGATAGTCTCCCCAACACTCAACTCTCTCTCATAGGATTTGGATTTTGTGGAAAGAAGATTTGAGTGGAAAGCAACTTGGGGAAGGCTAGAGATCAAGATTCATATGGTAGGAATGGAATATCTTGGTCTCAACACATGAGTAGGTGGTTCTCTCTCAGAACATATGAGTTGGAATTGTGTATGTGTTCTGATGGCTCTCTCCACGAATGAAGAGGAGGTGGAGGGGTATATATAGCCTCCACACAAAATCCAACCATTACACACAGTTTTCCAATCTCGGTGGGACCGAATCAACAAACTCGGTCAGACCGAAAAGGTAAACCTAGTGACCGTTAGAGATTTTTGGTGGGACTGACATGCAACTCGGTAGGACCGATATGGTTAGGGTTTGGGCATAACGTAATCTCGGTGAGACCGATTACACAAACTCGGTGAGACCGAGTTTGGTAATAAGCTAACCAGAGAGTTGGTCAGGCAAACTCGGTGGGACCGATTTGCTCTTTTGGTGAGACCGAAAAGTTACAAAAGGGAAACAAAGAGTTTACATTGCAATCTCGGTGGGACCGATTCGCTCTTTCGGTGAGACCGAAAAGTTACGAAAGGGAAACAGAGAGTTTGCAATCCCATCTCGGTGAAACCGAGATCCCTATCGGTAGAACCGAATTGCTAGGGTTTGGCAGTGGCTTATGACAAGTGAAACTTGGTGGCGCCGGATAGAAAGAATCGGTAGGACCGAGTTTGGCTTAGGGTTTAGGTCATATGTGGATATGGGAAAGTAGTTGAGGGTTTTGGAGCATATCACTAAGCACATGAAGCAAGAGGCTCATTAAGCAACACCTCATCCCTCCTTGATAGTATTGGCTTTTCCTAAAGACTCAATGTGATCTTGGATCACTAAAATATAAAATGAAGAGTCTTGAGCTTTTGAGCTTGAGCCAATCCTTTGTCCTTAGCATTTTGAGGGTTCCACTTTCACATCCATGCCATGCCAATCACTGAGCTTTCCTGAAATAGTCATCTTGGAATAGCATTAGCTCAATGAGCTATATGTTGTTATGAATTACCAAAACCACCTAGGGATAGTTGCACTTTCACTACTACCTAAGTCCGAGTTGTTGTGCATGATTAGGTATCAAAAGAATCCTCCCGAAGATGCACATGAAGATGTACAAGCCCCCAAGTTCACGAATGAAGAAAACCAACGGAAGGAGTCAAGGACACCTCCCAGGCCCCGGACATCCGGCCACAACCCTGGACGTCCGGCCCCTGGAGCTTCACCCACCATAGCCGCTCAGCCGCCAGAGACTACATGCCCCGGACATCCGGCCTCGCCAGCCCGGACATCCGGCCTCCAGCCCAGAAATCCGGACCCCTCCCAACCTGAGAACAACAAACCAGCCGCTCCAGCCCGGACATCCGACCTCGCGTGAAGGCCCGGACATCCGGCCAGACGTCCGGCCCGACACCCGGACGTTCGGCCTCCCCTGTCTGTGCACAGTGAAGGTCCGAGGCTCGCGTACCCCTTCTCCCCCTAGACTATATATACTCCTCGTCCTACTTGCTAGGGCAAAGGATTAGCTCATATTTCATGTGAGAGCTTTGCTCATCCACTTGGTTACCTTCTCCTCGGAGATTCGAGCCTCCACCGGAGAAGATACCCCAAGCGGATTCAAGACCCCTTTTAGGGAAAAACTCAAGAGCTCCTCACGGAGAAGACCGGCTACCCTTGTATCGTCCTGAGTTGTCCGTGGATCGTGTATCTTTCCTTATGTACTCAAGGATCTAGCACATGTGTGACTTATTCCTGTTGGTTTAGTGTTTCCTCTTGTGTTTCCCTCGTGTTTTCCCTCGTTCCCCTCCTCGTGTTCTTTGTGTTCTTCGCGGGATCCGCTCCTTTCGTGAAAGATCGGCCGATTAGGGTTCCACCCTACATAACTATGAGATGTTTTACTTGCCTTTGTATTTCATTGTTTTCTTCGGGGTTGACGCGGTAGGGAGATTTGTTCGGAAGTGGTGCTCCGGGGATGAGGTCGATGCAGTTCTCGATGCCTCATAGTGGAGGTAATCACGGAGGTAGCTCATCGAGGAAAACATCTTGGAATTCCTACAAAAGAGAAGACAACACTAAAGGTAGAGTGTGAGAGGTGTTAGCTTTTGGTGCCTCGTCCTTGCACAAAAGGACATAGTGTAGGACACTAGATGGTTCTCACACACTCCTCTTATCTCACTTTTGGTGGCAAATAGGACTAAGTTCTTCTTTTCGTTCATCGTGGAGGCACTCGGTTTTGGCTTGTGGCGCTCACTCTCTTTTTGGTGGTTCGCTCTCTCACTATTCTCTCCATGATGGGTGGCTTGCTTGTCGGCGATCACTTGGCTTGGAGACATAGGGCGAAGTGAATAATCCGTTCCTTTCATCTTGAAGATGTAGTGGTTCGTTCGGCCGTTGTGGATGACACCTCTATCAAATTGCCATGGTCGTCCGAGAAGAAGGTGGCAAACGGTCATTGGAATGACATCACACTCCAAAGTGTCTTCGTAGGCTCCGATTTTGAAGGAGACTTGCACTCTACGCTTGACTTGAATAGTGCTGGAGTCGCTTAGCCATTGAACTTTGTAAGTATGTGGGTGCTTCTTCTTGGCAATTGGAGCTTGGAGCAAAGTTCTTCACTTGCTAAGTTATGACAACTCCCTCCATCAATGATGACCTTGACAGACCTTCCATTGATGTCAGCCTTGGTATGGAATATGTGGGACCTTTGGTCTTCTTCTTGGTGATGTTGAAGGGTCAAGACCTTGGAGACAACTAGAGCGGGACTTGAATCTTCATCACAAAAGACTTGTTCATCTTCATCGTTCACTTGCGGATGCATGGCGACTTGCTCAAGTGCTTCCGTTTCTCCTTCACTCAAGGAGTTGTATGTACCATCGTCGTTGAGGATCATGCTCCGCTTGTTGGTACACTCAAAGGACTTGTGGCGTCGGCCTCCGCATGTGAAGCATTTGAAGGAAATTGTCTTGACGGTCTCATCGGTTGGGATAGATGATGATGAAGCTCTCGTCTTGAAGTTGCTCATTGTAGGAAGATGACTTGGGGTTGTCGAAGCTTTCTTGTAACTCGACTTGTCGATGTTGCTTGTACAAGGCTTTGTTGATATAGACGGTGTTGGAGTCGTTGAAGCTTGGGTGCTTGATGCGGAGCATCCCACGTTCATCCCCATATACACTCCGACTACTCTCCAAGCCCCAAGAGGACACATGACCAGAGCTCGGACATACACCACTGGTCACAAGGTGAACTCGCTCCTCTTAGAACCATCACTTTCCACATGTGAGACATGGCTACTACCTCAAATATATATGCTATGCATGATCAGGTACTTAGAGGAACGCCACGGAACCACCACATCCAATGGAGGAGCTAGCGAGGACGCCAAGTACAAGGACCAAGAGAAGAAGCCGCCTAAAGTCTACAGAGCCACCACATATTGCACTAACCTCATTTGTTTTTCCGAGTGCTTGTCATGTTCTTTCATTTTCAAGGATTCACAAGGTGGCACCGTCATGAAACACCTTGGTCATGTGAAGGCGTACATGATGCACAACACCAACATTTTCGACATCCTCATAAAGGTGAACTCATTCCCTTTGAGCCATCCTCAAATACGCATATTGGATGGGTCACTCTTTCATTGTTTGTCTCCTTCTTGTTGTCTAAATGATACATCTCGCGAATGGAGGAGCGACTTTGGAGATTGGCTCGATGGACCTTCAAATTGAGGAGCGCTCGGACTTATTGGATGCACCTTCAAACCTCCACTCATGCCACGACATTGAGAATTGGTACACCAACACCTCCATATTGGTTGATTGTGCTCACACATGTCATGCTCGATGGACATATCATACACATGACAAATTTGCATCTTATGCATGGATTGACTCATATTATGATTGCCTTGTTGCATCTATTTCCATGTCATCCATGATATATGAGCTTGTGCACTTTCTTAGCAAATTTGTTGTGATCTTCCGTGATGGCATATATATGAATCATGATCATATTGCTCATCATCAATTGCATAATCACATACTCATATTGAGCATCCATTGCCATATTCATGCTATTGATAAACCGTCTCTCTATGACATCATTTTGCATCGTGGTTGCATTGATCACATTCACAATACATTTGTGTGCACAATGAATGCTTTTGCTTCCATGAATGCTTTGCATACCATTCCATATCTTTTGGATAAGCTTCATGCACCTTGTCATGATCAATCTTGTCGCATAGACTCTTTCTTATTTGGTGGACACTTTGTGTGTGCTAACCATTGTATTTCTGAGTGTTGTTTGTGTTTGCTCTTTTTGCATGTGTACCACTCCGGCGACACCTTCGAGTACTTGGATTGCGCCATGTCTTCCGATTCTTCCAACTACAAGTCCGTCCACGACAACCGTTTCCATGGTGATGAGGTTTTTGATCTGAGGTCGAATCTTTCCCAAGGGAGGGGAGATGATGCGGAGCATTCTAACATCATCCTCATGTACACTCGATCATACTCCATTGGACACAAGGTGAACTCGCTCCTTTCTGAATCTTCCCTTTCCGCATGTAAGACATGGAATGGTACTTTAAGCGCGGACCTTGTGCATACTCAAGTACACCCGAGGAGACCAAGGAGAGCCCAAGGACCAAGGCCAAATGTGCGCGGGAGCGAAGGAAGGAGAAAGAAGAAGAGCCAGCTGCTACAGGCCCCGGACATCCGGCCCCAGCCCGAACATCCAGACCAGCCCGGACATCCGGATCTACCCCTAGAAATCTGGCCCCTTCCTATCCAGAGAGCTTTGGAAGCGACCCTGACAGCCCGGACATCCGGCCCCATGCCTCGGACATCCGGCTCCTCCCGAAGCCCCGGACATCCAACCCCTTCACCTGGAAATCCGGAGCACGCTAACCAGAGAGCTAAAGAATCGGGCAACTCCAGCCCGGACATCCGGCCAGAGGCCCGGACATCCGGCTCTTCGTGAGCCGCAAGACATCTGGCCCCCAGCCCGGACATCCAGCACCTGCCTGTGCGCAGAGATCGGGCCAAGTGCCCATGTATCCCCCCTCTCACTTACCCCTTCGTGGGCTAGCACTATATATACTCCCCCACCTCCTCCTAGTTAGGGTTAGTGTTGTGATAGCTCATTTGAGAGATAGAGCTTCGCTCATACATACGGATCTACTCCTTGAGAGAGACCGCGGCCCCTCTTCGGAGAAGATCCACGTTGGATTCAAGACCTCCTCACGGAGAAGACCATCAAGAACTCCTCATGGAGAAGACCGGTTACCACTTGTATTGTCCCTTGTTGACTTTGGATCTTGTCTCTCCTCTTGTGTACTCGAGGATCAAGCATATGTGTGACTATTTCTTCTTGGCTTTAGTGATTCTCTCATGATTCCCCTCGTTTACCCCCTCGTGTTCTTCGTGTTTTTCGTAGGATCCGCTCCTTTCGTGAAAGATCGGCCATCTAGGGTTCCACCCTACATCACGAAGACTTCCGGACATCCGGACCGTCCCGAGCCTGCGGACGTCCAACACCCACCGGACGTCTGACGCCTGTCTGTGCACAGAGATCGGGCCCGAGGCCCATGTACCCCTTCGCCCCTCACTTACCCCTTCGTGGCTCTAGACTATAAATAGACCTTCCCTCATCATTTCTAGGGTTCGCAAAGGATTATCTCATATTTCGTGTGGGAGCTTTGCTCATCCACTTGGTTACCTTCTCCTCGGAGATAGCGCCTCCTCGGAGAAGATCCCCCAAGCGGATTCAAGACCCCTTTACGGGAAGAACCTCAAGAGCTCCTCACGGAGAAGATCGTCCTACCTGTATCGTCCTTAGTTGACCGTGGATCGTGTGATCTCACGGAGAAGATGTGTGACTATTTCTTGTTGGTTTAGTGATTCTCTCATGTTTCCCCTTGTGTTTCCCCTCGTGTTTCCCCTCGTGTTCATCGCGGGATCCGCTCCTTTCGTGAAAGATCGGCCCGTAGGGTTCCTACCCTACATCATCTTGGTATCATGAGCCACGTTGATCACGATTTCGAAGCATCCCCTCTTTGTTTTCTAGCCTAATTTTGTTCTGTTCTTTCCCAATTTCGAAAGTCCCACCAAAAATAGCCCCAATTTTTTTGTGATTTGATGATTTGACGATGTTTTGTTGGATTTGATCCATGGACTTGCTTGGTTTCAAGTGGATCTAGCATCTCCCCAAGTTTCCCCATCTTTCATCCACGAAATCTCATCAATTTTGACCCTAAAATCCCCATTTTCCGCCCAAAATCGTGCCCCGGATCTCGCATCTCGCGTTGACCCAGACCCACCGGATGACCGACCTTTTACAGACGTCCAGAAGCCATAACCCGAGCCAAATTTACAGATTTCCGAGCACTCCGGACGTCCGGTCCCCGGACATCCGTCCTTTTATGGACGTCTGTAACCTGTAGTTTCAGACTTCAGCTGGTTTTTGTTTCGGCCATAACTAATTCATCCGAACTCTGATTTTGATGTTCTATCTCGTTTTGAAGCTCTTGACATCCCCCTTCCCACAAAAATAACACCAACATCTTTTGACTTCATAAAATTTTGACAATTTTGGCATCTTTGCTTAGGGCTTCCACCACATCATCCGCTACACCACCACCAACTTCCGCAACCTAACCAATTTTGTTCCCCTTTGCATTAGTGGTTGTTTGAGTTGTGATTTCAGTCTCCTAAGGTGTTTCGGCTACTTAGGGACAGTTGCTTCCTCATCAACAACCACCACCACTTCCGCATAGCCCACCATACATTTCCACCACCTCGACTTAACCCAATTTTATTTGTGTTGTGAGTTGTGTCTCCTAAGGTGTTTCGGCTACTTAGGGACCGTGCTTCCAACTCCGACACCATTTATAGTCCACCACCCTACCCTCCATTTGGAAATTCCATTGAGCTTCCGCAACCACCACTGCATTCCCGCTACCACCATTTGACATTTAAGATTCTGAGTTTGCAGTTTTTCCATTTCCTAAGGTGTTTCGGCTACATAGGGACGAGTCTCCATCATCTTGGCATCTCCATCAAGAACACCACCACTCATCATCGCCAAGGATGATAACCTCCATATCATCTTGGTATTGTGGTATCCCTCCATTGTATATTCCCTTTCCATTGCATTGATAACCCCTAGCCTATTTTGCGCCACTTGCCTATTGAGACTAGCCATTTGAGTATTGCCGGCAACGTTACTTGTGCACATTAGTGATCTACACCTCCCATTGCATACATACTGTATCATATTGGTATCATCATATCATCTCTTGTGCCTCAAGATTGTTCCCGCATATACCCAATCGCTATCTTGGTTTGTGCATTGTGCAAAAGTGGCCATATACAAAAAAAGAATAAGCTATTAAGCAAAAGAGAAAGAGCAAAGAAGCTTGTAAGCAAGTGCCGTAGTAGCATTTCCACATTGCATATAAGATTGTCATATCCGATCATCTTAGATCATAGCACCGGAACATCATACATACATAGCATACTTGGAATAGAAGTCGTTGCATTTTTGTCTCCTATTGGTTGTGCACAAGTGTCGTATCCGTGATGTAGGGTAGAACCCTAATCGGCCGATCTTTCACAAAAGGAGCGGATCCCGCGAAGAACATGAGGGAAAAATGAGGGGAAATACAAGGGAAAACATGAGAGAATCACTAAACCAACACGAAATAGTCACACATGTGCTAGATCCTCGAGTACATAAGAGATCTCATGATCCACGGACAACTAAGGACGATACATAGGTAGCCGGTCTTCTCCATGAGGAGGTCTTGAATCCACAAGGGGATCTTCCCTTAGAGGGGTCTTGAATCCGAAGGGATCTTCTCCGAAGAGGGGCTGCGGTCTCTCTCATGGAGTAGATCCGATGTGGATGAGCAATGCTCTATCTCTAAATATGAGCTAAACCAATGCTAACCCTAGAAAAGTAGAGGAGAGGACGTTTATATAGGCAAAGGGGGAGGAGGGGTACATGGGCATCAGCCCAACATCATGCAGGCAGGCACGGTCCGGATGATCCTGATGTTGGTCTGGATAATCCGAGCTTCGGGGTCCCGGATGATCCGGGTCGGCGTCTGGATTATCTGGCTGTGTCGAGGGGGCTGTGAGAGGTCCGGATGTCCGGATCCTGGTCCGGACATCCGGGTATGTCCGGATGATCCAGGACTGGGTCTGGATGATCCGGCTTCAGGGCAGCTCCTGTTGCTCTCGGGTCTTCAATTTTCCGGATCGTCCGGGCTGGGGTCCGGATCATCCGGGCTGAGTCCGGATCATCCGGGACCTTGTCCGTATCATCCGGCCAGCCTGGGACTTGGCTGATTTCTTTAACGTCTTTAGCATATCTTCCGCTCCCGATCCTTCTTGCTCCTTAGCTTCTCCATGGCTAGCTCCTTGGTACCTGAGTATGCACAATGTCTCTGTTTGAGGTAGTAGCCATGTCTCATGTGCATTGAAGTGGAAATGTGAGAGGAGAGATGTCACCTCGGTTTCAAGAGCTCTTGCGGGTGGTCGTGTCATGGGTCCGCTAGGCACTTGGTGAGACGATGGTAGGTCCATGGGGATGACTTCGGGATGCTCCGCATTATCTCCCCTTCCTTGGGGAAAATCTGTCCTCAGATCAAATTCCTCATCACCATGGTAGGGAGAGAGATCGTTGACGTTGAAGATGTCGCTCACGGAGTACTTGTCGTGTGGGATGTCGATCTTGTATGCGTTGTTGTTGTAGCGTGCAAGCACCTTGAAGGGCCCATCTGCTCGTGGTCGAAGTTTGGACTTGCATTCTTGGGGAAAGCGGTCCTTGCGAAGGTGTAGCCACACAAGATCTCCAATGTTGAATACCATAGGGTGCTTGTTGATGTTGAGCTTGGTCGCAATTCGTTGTACTTGGCGCTCGATGGTATGCCTTGTATCTTCATGCACCTTCTTGAGATGAGTCACACGTGCACTTGCATCCAAATTTATGCGCTCTTGGAGTGGTAGAGGAAGAATGTCCAATGGTGACAATGGTTTGAATCGTAGACGACCTTGAAAGGGGACTTGCCGGTTGTTGAGTGTTTTGCGCTGTTGTAGGCGAACTCCTCCCACTCCTTGATGTTCTTCTTGATGAGTACTCTAAGTAGAGCGGAGAGGGTGCGGTTGGTCACCTCCGTTTGACCGTCAGTTTGTGGATACGCCATGGAGAAGAGTAGCTTGATTCCGAGCTTGGCACATAGGGTCTTCCAAAAGTAGCTTACGAACTTGACGTCGCGGTCCGAGACAATCTTCTTTGGCACTCCATGTAGATGCAATATTTCCCTACAAAAGAGATTGGCAACAGGTGAAGCATCGTCGATCTTGATGCATGGTATGAAGTGTGCCGTCTTAGAGAATCGGTCCACAACAATAAATACCGAATCCTTTCCATTTCTAGTCCTAGGCAATCCAAGTACAAAATCCATGCTAATATATTCCCATAGTTGATATGGAATTAGTAGAGCCATGTAAAGGCCATGGGATTGAGATTTTGATTTAGCTTTGCGACATGTAGAGCATCGGTTGGTGAAGCAGTTGACATCGCGAAACATCTTGGGCCAACAGTAGTTCTTGGAGAGTGTAGCGGAAGTCTTGTCGCGTCCAAAATGTCCCATTAGTCCTCCGCCAGGAGATTCCTGCAAAAGCAACAAACGAAGAGAAGACTCGGGGATGCAAAGCTTGTTAGCTCCCATAAGATATCCTCCTTTGATGTAATAGCGTTCCCAAGAGGTATGCGTCAAACATTTGGCATAAGGAGTAGCAAAAGTAGGATCATGCTCATACAAGTCTTTTATGTGCTCAAAGCCAATGACATCGAATTCAAGTTGAGTAACAAGCATGCATATGCGGGAAAGGGCATCCGCCACAATGTTTTCCTTACCTTTAATGTACTTTATAACATAAGGAAAAGACTCAATAAATTCACTCCATTTAGCATGACGCTTGTTCAACTTGGTTTGGCCCTTAAGGTATGAATGATGAATTCAGAGGGCGAAGATAGTGTTCCCATTCATGCAAAACGTGTATTAAAGCATATAGATCTTTGTCATAGATGGGATAATTGAGTTGTGCTCCGGAAAGTTTCTTACTAAAGTAAGCTATGGGGCGCTTCTCTTGCGTTAACACACCTCCTATGCCATTACCACTAGCATCACAATGAATCTCAAAGGGCTTGTCAAAGTTGGGTAATGCAAGCATGGGAGCACGAGCAAGAAAATTCTTAAGCTCACTGAAAGCGGTATCTTGGGATGGACCCCAAACAAAAGGCGCATTCTTCTTGCTCAAAGCATGCGAAGGCGAAGCAATGGTGCTAAAATCTTTCACAAAGCAACGATAGAAACCCGCAAGGCCAAGAAAGGTACGCACTTGTTGCAAGTTGGTTGGTTGGGGCCAAGTCTTAATAGAATTGATCTTGGAATCATCAACATGAACATCCTTAGAGGAAACAACAAAACCCAAGAAAATGAGGTTATCAACGCCGAAAAGGCACTTTTCCATGTTAGAAAAGAGATGCTTGTTTCGAAGAGTTTGTAAGATGGTTCGAACATGGGTGACATGATCTTGAAGAGATTTGCTATGAACAAGGATATCATCGAAGTATACCACAACAAACACACCAATGTAAGGGCGAAAGACATGATTCATAAGACGCATAAAATACCCGGTGCTTCCGATAGACCCATAGGCATGACTAACCACTCATACAACCCAAATTTGGTTTTGAAAGCGGTTTTCCATTCATCGCCCTCTTGTATGCGGATTGATAGTCACCACTCTTAAGATCAATTTCTGAAACGATAGTGGCACCACTAAGTTCATCAAGCATATCGTCAAGGCGTGGAATGGGATACCTATAGCGAACGGTGATAGCATTGATAGGTCTACAATCGGAGCACATGCGAAAGCTACCGTCTCATTTTGGCACAAGAATGAACGGAACGAAGCAAGGACTCAAACTTTCACGCACATGTCCATGGTCTATGAGATGCTTTACTTGCCTTTGTATTTCTTTGGTTTCTTCGGGGTTAACGCGGCAGGGAGCTTTGTTTGGAAGAGGTGCTCCGGGGATGAGGTCGATGCGGTGCTCGATGCCTCATAGTGGAGGTAGATCGTCGGGGAAAACATCTAGAAATTCCTGCAAAAGAGAAGATAATACTAAAGGTAGAGCGTGAGAAGTGTTAGCTTGTGTTGCATTGTCCTTGCACAAAAGGACATAGTGTAGGACACTAGATGGGTTCTCACACACTCCTCTTATCTCACTTTTGGTGGCAAATAGGACTAAGTTCTTCTTGTCGCTCATAGTGGAGGCACTCGATGCGGGCTTGTGGTGCTCACTCTCTTTTTGGTGGTTCGCTCTCTCAGCATTCTCTCCATGATGGGTGGCTTGCTTGTCGGCGATCACTTGGCTTGGAGACATGGGGCAAAGTACGTACTCCTTCCCTTTCATCTTGAAGATGTAGTGGTTCGTTCGACCGTTGTGGATGACACCTCTATCAAATTGCCATGTGTGTCCAAGAAGAAGGTGGCAAACGGTCATTAGAACAATGTCGCGCTCCAAAGTGTCTTTGTAGGCACCAATTTTGAAGGAGACTTGTACTCGATGCTCGACTTGGATAGTGCCGGAGTCGCTAAGCCATTGAACTTTGTAGGGATGTGGATGCTTCATCTTGGGCAATTGGAGCTTGGAGCAAAGTTCTTCACTTGCGAGGTTATGACAACTCCCTCCATTGATGATGACCTTGACGGACCTTCCATTGATGCCGGCCTTGGTATGAAAGATATGGCATCATTGATATTCTTCTTGATTATGTTGAAGAGTCAAGACCTTGGAGACAACTGAGCGGGAATTGAATCTTCATCGCAAAAGACTTGTTCTTCTTCATCGTTCACTTGCCGGTGCATGGCGACTTGCTCAAGGGCGTCCATTTCTCTGTTACTCATTGAGTCATAAATGCCATCGTCATTGAGGATCATGGTCCGCTTGTTGGTGCACTCGTAGGACTTGTGGCCTCGGCCTCCACATGTGAAGCATTTGAAGGAACTTGTCATGATGGTCTCATCGGATGGGGTTGATGATGATGAAGCTCTCGGCTTGAAGTTGCTTGGTGTAGAAGAATGACTTGGAGTTGACGAAGCTTTCTTGTAACTTGACTTGTCGACGTTGCTTGTAGAAGGCTTTGTTGATGTAGAAGGTGTTGGAGTCGTTGAAGCTTGGTTGTTGGAGAAGCCGTATGACATGGATGAGAAATTGGCATATTTGAAGTCATCTTGCACTTGGTGTTCCACTTTGGTAGCTTGATGCACTAGCTTGATGAGGTTCGAGTATGGTTGGAAGTCAGCGATCTTCTTGATAGGATGGTTGAGTCCATTCAAGAAACGTGCCATAGTTTGCTCATCATCTTCCATGACATTGGCTCTTATCATGGCAATCTGCATCTCCTTGTAGTACTCTTCAACGCTTTTGGTTCCTTGCTTGAATAGTTGGAGTTACTTGAAGAGGTCGCGGTTGTAGTAGGTAGGCACGAAGCGTGCTCTCATGACATCCTTCATTTGCGCCCAAGTAGTGATGGGTGGTTCTCCTCTTGCCTCTCGGCGCTCGATGACTTCTTCCCACCAAATGAGGACATAGTCTTGGAACTCAAGGGATGCCATCGCAAGGTTCTTCTCTTCGTCATAGTTGTGCAAGCGAAAGATTTTGTCGACATTCAATGCCCATGAAACGTATTCTTCGAGATCGTTGCTTCCATTGAACTTGGGCATGGTGAACTTGAGCTTGCCATAGTGTTGCTCTTCATTGTGTTGGGGTCGAGGATGATGGCGCCCATGTTGTTGATTATTGTCAAGATTGTGTTGCTCTTGGTGAGGAGGGTTGTCAACCTCATGTTGCTCTTGTCGTGGAGGATTCCCAATGAATTCATGATCTTGGTGAACTTGATGTCCTTGGCGAGCTTGTGGAGGGGCTTGTCGAGCTCGAGGAGGAACTTGAGGAACTTGGCGATGCACGCGACCTTTAAATCTTTGTTCGTGAGCTACTTCGCGAAGTGCTTCTTCATGTTCACGAGCTTGTCGGCCTGGGCTGGGTACGGATCGACTTGAATCTTGGAGGGCTTATTGCGCCTCACGTTCTTGAGCATCACGCAATCGTTGTGCTTGATGTTGTGCCTCGACATCTTGTGCTTCTTGGTGTAGACGTGCTCGCTCTTCCTCTTTATGTTGGCGTTGTCACTACCGTTATTGTGCTAGCGCAAAAAGCCTCTTGGGTTTGATGTTGTCGTGCTCTTGAGAATTGGTTTCGCATAGAGGATTCAGGCTTGCGTGAAGATCGTTGTGAGCAGCACATCGAAGAGTGTTCGATGTCGGTGTACTTGAGCCGGAGAGGGTGAAGTCGGAGTGTCGACTTGAGCGGCTCCGTCTTGATGAGGACGAAGTGGAAGAAGAGCGGTTGAGAAACAAAGCGCGAATCTTGTCCATTCTTTGCGTCATTCTCTTGCTTGTGATCGTCGAGCTTGTGGTCGAAATAGTCCCTTGTACATTGCTCGGAGAGTCGCAAGTCGGTGGCGAGGTTGTCGATGCATTCACTCATTGCTTGTTGATCTTGATGCAAAGCACATTGTGCACCAAAGAGGTGGCTCTTGGTGACGTAAGAGTTCATGTCGTCGTCGTGCTCAATGAGGAGTGGGTTGGTAGAAGTACTTGGCCTATCCATCATTACAAGAGAAAAATGTGAGTAGTAGAAAGAGAAGAACGTATACCAAATGTACCATGACCAAAGTGGAAGGTGGATCAATGATCACTCCAATGTGGACAAGGAAATAGCACAATTGGTACCAATTCTTGTCGGTTTCTCACACCTACGCACGTAAAAGCTTATCGTGGAGCTTGGTTAGGATGTTGGCACAAAATTTGAAGTGAAAGTAAGCAAGATTTAATAATGTTGGAAAAGATTCGCAAATTTGCAAATGCAACAAGTAGACCATGAAATGTAAGGTACACGGAAACACACACGCAAAGAGGTAAGTTGGGTTGTGCAACCAAGGATGAGCCAAAATGTGGAATCCACGAAAATGATCGTGTTGCACAACACTAGAGAGACGCTAGCACGATTGCACAATAGGCAGATACGAACTTGTGCACAACCTACTAAGCAAAAATGAAATGACTTTTATCCCAAGTATGCTCTATGTATGGTGTTTCAATGAATGATCCAAGATGATCTAGTATGACAATCTTAATGTTGTATGATGCTATGGTTCTTGCTTATAAGCTCTTTTCTTATCTTTCCCTTTTGCTTAAAAGCTTGTTTGGCTCTTTTTTGTTTGATCTCTTTTCTCATGCAATGCTTCACGAACCAAGATAGCAATTGTGCATGCAATGACAACTTTGTGACACAAGAGATGATACTAAGATATGCACCAATGATGTATGTATGCTATGGGAAGTATGATCACTAATGTGCACAAGTTACGTTGCCGGCAATACTCAAAAGCTAGTCTCGATGGGTAAGCTATGCAAAAAGATAAGGCTATGGTGGCTATCAATGTAATGGCAAGGGGTGGACCAAGATGTCGTCGAAGTTACCGTCCTTGCTTACGGTTGACGGTGTCACAAACCCAAGATGAGGTTACCGGTAAGGTCTTTGTTGATGACGCGTCCGTGGCGAAGATGAGCGGTGGTGATGTCGATGTAGAATCGTTCCTAGTTAGCCGAAACACCCTAGGAAACGATGAACCACAACTCAAATTCTCAAAACCAAAAGCGGCAAAATGTGTCGGAGTTGGTAGCGGTCAAGTGATGGATGAAACGAAAGGGTTTGGCGGAAGTTAGGTGGTGGTGGTCGAGGGGGGTATGCGGAGGCATAGGCGGCGGTGGGGAAAAACTGCAGAAAATGCAGTTTCCTCAGGTGTAGTCGGATGATCCGGGCCGGGAGCCGGATGATCCGGGCGGATCCGGATGATCCGGGTCAGGGTCGGGATGATCCGGGCTGGTCAATCTGCTCAGGTATGGCTCGGGGTGAACGTGAAAAAGGGGGAAATTCGATGATTTGTCAGATTTTTGGGTGGATAGTGAGGTGGAGATGGTGGGGGAAGGAAGATCCACTTGCAACTCAACAAATTCACTGGTCAAAACCAACAAAACATCATCAAAACTCCCAAATCACAAGAAAATTTTTGGGGCTATTTTTGTGGGAATTTTCAAATTAGGACGAAAAACAACAAAAACAAGGCTAGAAACACAATGGGGAGGCTCCGAAATCGTGATCAACGTGCTTCTAGATACAAAGATGATGTAGGGTAGAACCCTAATCAGCCGATCTTTCACGAAAGGAGCAGATCCCGCGAAGAACACGAGGAGAAAACGAGGGTAAACACAAGGGAAAACATGAGAGAATCACTAAACCAACATGAAATAGTCACACATGTGCTAGATCCTCGAGTACATAAGAGATCACACGATCTATAGACAACTAAGGATGATACAAAGGTAGCCGGTCTTCTCCGTGAGGAGGTCTTGAATCCACATGGGGATCTTCCCTTAGAGGGGTCTTGAATCCAAAGGGATCTTCTCCGAAGAGGGGCCGCGGTCTCTCTTGTGGAGTAGATCCGATGTGGATGAGCAATGCTCTATCTCTAAATATGAGCTAAACCAATGCTAACCCTAGAAAAGTAGAGGAGAAGTCGTTTATATAGTCAAAGGGGGCGAAGGGGTACATGGGCCTTGGCCCAACACCATGCACGCAGGCACGGTCCGAATGATCCAGATGTTGGTCCGTATGATCCGGGCTTCGGGGGTCCGAATGATCCGGGTCGGCGTCCGGATCGTCCGGCTGTGTCGAGGGGGCTGCGGGAGGCCCGGATGTCCAGGTCCTGGTCCGGACATCCGGGTATGTCCGGATGATCCAGGACTGGGTCCGGATGATCTGGCTTCAGGGCAGCTCCTGTTGCTCTCGGGTATTCAATTGTCCGGATCGTCCGGGCTGGGGTCCGGATCATCCGGGCTGAGTCCGGATCGTCCGGGACCTCGTCCGGATCATCCAGCCAGCCTGGGAGGCTAATTTCTTTTCCGTCTTCACACATATCTTCCGCTCCTGATCCTTCTTGCTCCTTAGCTTCTCCATGGCTAGCTCCTTGGTACCTGAGTATGCACAATGTCTCGATTTGAGGTAGTAGCCATGTCTCATGTGCATCGAAGTGGAAATGTGAGAGGAGATATGTCACCACGGTTTCGAGAGCTCTTGCACGTGCTCGTGTCATGGGTCCGCTAGGCACTTGGTGAGACGATGGTAGGTCCATGGGGATGACTCTAGGATGCTCCACATCAATCCACCTATTGAGCAATCGTGCTAGCGTCTCTCTAGAGTTGTGCAACAAGAGCATTTTCCGTGGATTCCACATTTTGAGCTCATTCCTTGGTTGCACGACCCCATTTATCTATCGGTGTGTGCGTTTCCGTGTGCCATTCATTGCTATTGGTCTACTTGTTTCACTTGCAAATTTGTGAATCTCTTTCAACATTATTGACTCTTGCTAACATTTTGCATCAAATTTTTGTGCCACTATCCTCACCGAGCTCCACCATAAGCCTTATTTGTGTAGGTGTGAGAAACCGACAAGAATTGGTACCAATTGTGCTATTTCCTTGTTACATCATTGAGTGATCATTGATCCATATTCAACTTCGGTCTAGGTACATTTGGTATAATTCTTCTGCATTCTTCACTCATATTTTCTCGAGTATTGTGATGGATAGGCAAGGCATTTCATCTCCGGCTTCCACAATGACAACGGCGTGAACTACTACATCACCAAAGCGTCAATCTTTGATCTACGATGACAAATGCAAGGCACACAATCAAGATTGCGCGAGCGCATCGAGAACATCTCCATCGACATTCGTCACTCCAAAGCAAGGATAAGGGACTACATCGACAAGAATCTTTCCACACAAAAAGAGAAGCAAGATGCAAGGACGGAGGAGATTCGAACCTTGTTGATCAACCGTTCTTCCCCTTCATCATCCTCAAGGTGACGATGTTCAAGTCACAAGTCTTCGGAGTGCAAAAATGATGCAAGCGCAAGTCGTCCACGTCCACATCTCCTTGGCGACCACCATCACGTTCGTGATCCACATCGTCATGAAGGGAAAGTCACCTCCAAGAAACATGTGCGCGACGACAAACGCCATCGAGCTCAAGTAGAACAGTGACACCATCAGCATGAAGATGCTCGAGATGCGCCTACCTACATGTCCCAACAAGCTCTACATCAAGCTGCGGCCTAACTTCATGAGCATAAGAGAAGACCGCGAGACGACCACAACCAAGACGGCGCCACGACTCATCAACCACTTTGGCATCTTCTCCAAGTGCTATCAAGGCATCTTCGCCTTTGGACGTAGGACATCTTCGCCTACTTCCCGCGAGTTTGCCTACATCGACATCATCAAGTACAAGGCGACCACCTATGAGCGAGGGCAACACTTACATCTTTGGAAGCCCCCAAGGAAGATGGCCGAGCATGGGACATTCCCTTCGGCCATGGAGACAAGCTACGAGGTGCCACATCATATGGCCCTGCAACAACAAGACGGCGACAAGATGGTCGATCTAGGGCCATCCCCTTCGACCACGGCGACGAGCATGAAGCTCTTCAAAAACATGAATATGACACCCATATTGGACTCATACTCCGAGTCAAGCTACGAGACCGCACATGAGACCTTATCTTTGGTCTTGGAGGAGAGTAATGATGTGCCATCTTCGGCTTTCATCCACGGCTACTACCACGACACGATTGAGCATGGAGACATTTGCACCAACATCTCTCCGACCACCATATGTGACATTGAATTCATTTCTGATGAGAGGATGAGTGTGACCACCACTAGCCCGACAATTGAGAGCATGCCACACATCCCATGTGAGGTTGAGATCCATTTGAGTGACTCCACCAACCATACGAGTGAGAGCATCCAGGAGGGAGTGAGTGAGCCACAACACTTAGTGAGTGAGGTAGTTGACACGGCATGTGAGGCCACTATGATTTCTAACAACTCAACCTCTACTTCGAGTGTGTTTTCTTTGGTGCTAGGTCTCCTAAATGACGACATGCCTATCCTCGACGAGTCCATACCTCCAATGGAGACGACGATGGCCATGGTGGACGATGAAGCACCCCCCAAATGGTTCCATCAAAATGAAGATGACCACGACTTCGTCTTCGACACCTCACCTACAACACACGAGCGATGCTCCAAAGGTAACATAGGTGATGGTTCTTCTCTTGTCCCACTAGTGGACTATTTTACGAATGACTGCTTGCATGATGTTGACACACCTATTCCCATACTTCATGCTAGTGCGAATTCTTCATGTCATGACTTACCAATTTATGATGAATATGATGATGAGCATGTTAGTTTTCCTAGTTGTGATGCTATGCTCCATAGGATATCATGTGAAAATTCTATAGGTCACATCATCCATTGAACTTGTCATATGCTATGAGTGAGATATCCCATATCGCATCATTTCAAGCTAAACATAGTAAGTATGCATGTCCCGTTAAAATAAATCCCATTTACACTTATGGCATAAATGACGAGATGATGGTCATTGGATTTTTGTTTTCATATGATGATATTTCCATGCTTCCTTTACATGATTTGTGCAATTCATCTACTATGCCATGCCATGATCACAATGTTCCAAATATGCATTGTTTTGGATGTTGTAAATATTCTCCATGTGATGTTTCCATTAATGCTCATGAGGAGACCCCCATAGTTTCCTCATACATATTAGGAGATTTTGAACCATTCCATACTTTGCATGAATCCCATAATTCCTTGCACCATATGCATTCCATGAATAACAATGCTATACATATTTCTCATGATGCATTACACAATTTGATTCTCCATTATGCCATACATAACAACAAACCTATCATGATGGATGACATGTTTCTATATCACGCATCTCATCTATTTGAGCATTGGATATTTGTTGCTAACCAACACAAGCACGTACGCAGCATGATGGATGATGTGTACATATACCACGCACACACAATTTTCCCTTTGTCTTTGTTTTGTGTAGGTAATCACGTATACTCGTCAACCTCTCATTCCCAAGAGTTGAAGAAACGAGCTCTTGAGAGCAAAGATGACTTGGGATCCCGTGGATTTTCCTTCCCACCATTCCCTTCACGCAACGACTTCGTGCATTCCTTTTACTTGGCTCTCACACGGCTTTGGGCTATATATCACTTGTTACATTATGCCCATTTTCTGGTGTTCCCTTTGCATTCTATGACTATTTCTATGATTTTGTCGTGCAATTGTGACCCTTGCTTGCGTCTACCCATGATTCACTATTATGCTACTCCTATGTGTATTTGCATGCTTGGTGGAGATCCTTGTTGCTATTGCCATGTTTACCATGTGCCTCATGCTATTCTTGCTTGTTGTGTTGGGAGAGTCATAATGTCCCATTGCTATTTACATATGGCCTCTCGGCAATACATTGATGATACTTTGCTCATATCCTCCTTTCATGCTTGTGCTATGTCATGTGAATTATTCATGCACACTATTTGCACCCATGACATGCTTGACATGATTACCTCTAGTAGGTTGCATCTTTGCACTACTAGCTTGCACCACTTGATCGATTTGATTACTTGCTTTGTCGCATCACCCATGTTCCACTCTTACTTGCTTTCTTGGCTTGATGACATATATGTTAATGCCTCTCACATGATATATCTTGTTCATTGTCGCTTGCCTCCAATTTGTTGCATCTATGCTTATTGCTCTTGGAGACTTGGACATATTACTTGTGATGCATGCTTGTTTGATTGAGCCTATTGTATTTGGTTGTTCTCACATCATATGCCTCCATCCTATGAAATGCTCCCTTGTCCTTTCTTATGATGAGCATGATGCATACACTTGTTGGGTATCTTACCACATGAATGATAGGTTTTTCACTTCCGCTAACCTCATTTGTGTTTTCGAGTGTTTGTCATGTTCTTTCATTTTGAAGGATTCACAAGGTGGTACCATCACGAGACAAATTGGTCATGTGAAGGCATACAAGATGCGCGACACCAACATTTTTGACATTCTCATAAAGGTGAAATCCTCCCCTTAGAGCCATCCTCAAATACGCATATCGGATGGGTCACTCTTTCATTTTTGTTTTCTTACATCTCGCGAACGGAGGACGGACATTGTAGATTCTTTCTATGGACCTTCAAGTTGAGGAGCACTCGGAATTATTGGATGCACCTTCGAACCTCCACTCACGCCACAACATCGGCATTGGTACACCGACACCTCCATATTTATATATTGTGCTCACACATGTCATGCTCGATGGACATATCATACACATGACAAATTTGCATCTTATGCATGGATTGACACACATTATGATTGCCTTGTTGCATCTTGTATTCCCATGTCATCCATGATATATGAGCTTGTGCATGTCCTTAGCAAATTTGTTGTGATCTTTCTTGATGCATCTTCATACATCATGATCATATTGCCCATCATCAATTGCATAATCACATACTCATACTGAGCACCAATTACCATGTTCATGCTTTTGATAAACCGTCCCACTATGACATCATTTTGCACCATGGTTGCATTGATCATATTCACAACACATTTGTGTGCATTTGAATGCTTTTGCTCCTATGAATGCTTTGCATATCATTCTATATCATCTTCATAAGCTTCATGTGCGTTGTCACGAACAATCTTGCCGCACGGACTTACTTGATGGACACTTTGTGTGCGCTAACCATTGTATTTCCAAGTGTACTTTGTGTTTGATCGTTTTGCATGTACAACATACTGGAGACACCTTGGAGTATTTGGTTTGCACCATGCCTTCAACTCCGTCCTACTACAAGTTCGTCCCCGACAACCGTTTCCATGGTGATGAGGATCACGATCCGAGGTCGGATGTTTCCCAAGGGGGGGGAGATGATGCGAAGCATCCCATGTTCATCCCCATATACACTCCGACTACTATCCAAGCCCC
This sequence comes from Triticum urartu, assembly GCF_056163025.1. NCBI lineage: Eukaryota > Viridiplantae > Streptophyta > Magnoliopsida > Poales > Poaceae > Triticum > Triticum urartu. The sequence goes on from NC_141876.1 coordinate 266,239,167, forward strand.
AAGATGACACATGACAAGACCTCGGACATACACCATTGGTCACAAGGTGAACTCACTCCTCTTCGAACCATCACTTTCCACATGTGAGACGTGGCTACTACCTCAAATATATGTGCTATGCATGATCAGGTACTTAGAGGAACGCCACGGAGCCACCACATCCAATGGACGAGCGAGCGAGGATGCCAAGTACAAGGACCAAGAGAAGAAGCTGCCCGAAGTCTACAGCCTCCGGACGACCGGACCTCGTTGGACGTCTGAAGCTGGAGGCTGCACCAGCCAGAAGGCCCAGCCCCCAACTCTAGAGCGACCGGACGACCGACCAAGACCGGACGTCCGACACCTCCCAGGCCCCGAACGACCGAGCGCCATCGGACGACCGGTGCAACGACGATAGAACACTATTTATGGAAGTCCGAAGACTTCCGGACGTCCAGACATTCCCGAGCCTCCGGACGTCCGACACCCGCCGGACGTCCCACGCATGTTTGTGCACAGAGATCGGGCCCGAGGCCCATGTATTCCTTCACCCCTCACTTACCCCTTCGTGGCTCTAGACTATAAATAGACCTTCCCCTCATCCTTTCTAGGGTTAGCAAAGGATTAGCTCATATTTCGTGTGAGAGCTTTGCTCATCCACTTGGTTACCTTCTTCTAAGAGATAGCGCCTCCTCGGAGAAGATCCCCCAAGCGGATTCAACACCCTTTTACGGGAAGAACCTCAAGACCTCCTCATAGAGAAGATCATGCTACGTGTATCGTCCTTAGTTGACCGTGGATTGTGTGATATCTTATGTACTCGAGGATCTAGCATATGTGTGACTATTTCTTGTTGGTTTAGTTATTCTCTCGTGTTTCCCCTTGTGATTCCCCTCGTGTTTCCCCTCGTGCTCTTCGTGTTCATCGCGAGATCCGCTCCTTTCATGAAAGATCGGCCCCTAGGGTTCCTACCCTACATCAGTGTTGGAGAAACCATATGACTTGGATGAGAATTTGGCATACTTGAAGTCATCTTGCACTTGACGTTCCGCTTTGGTAGCTTGATGCACTAGCTTGATGAGGTTCGAGTATGGTTGAAAGTCGGCGATCTTCTTGATAGGGTGATTGAGTCCATTCAAGAAACGTGCCATAGTTTGCTCATCATCTTCCATGACATTGGCTCGTATCATTGCAATCTCCATTTCCTTGTAGTACTCTTCAACGCTCTTGGTTCCTTGCTTGAGTAGTTGGAGTTTCTTGAAGAGGTCGCGGTTGTAGTAGGTACGCACAAAGCGTGCTCTCATGACATCCTTCATTTGCACCCAAGTAGCGATGGGTGGTTCACCTTTTGCCTCTCGGCGCTCAATGACTTGTTCCCACCAAATGAGGACATAGTCTTGGAATTCAAGGGATTCCATCGCGATCTTCTTCTCTTCTTCATAGTTGTGCAAGCGGAAGATTTTGTCGACCTTCAATTCCCATGAAAGGTACTCTTCGAGATCATTGCTTCCATTGAACTTGGGCATGGTGAACTTTAGCTTGCTGTAGCGCTGCTCTTCATTATGTTTGGGTCGGGGATGATGACGTCCTAGACGAGGAGGAATGTCTCTCACGGGTTGTTCATGCCGTGGAGGATTTCCATTGTCTTCTTGCTCTTTTTGAACATGATGTTCATGGCGAGCTTTGTGGAGGAACTTGTCGAGCCTTACATTGCACGCGAGCTTGATATATTCGTTCGTGAGCTTCTTCGCGAAGTGCTTCTTCATGTTCACAAGCTTGTCGGCCTCGGTTGGCTACGACTCGACTTGATTCTTGGAAGTCTTTTTGCACCTCAAGTGCTTAAGCATCTCGCAATTGTTGCTCTTGAGGTTGTGCCTCGGCATCTCGTGCTTCTTGGTGAAGACGCTCTCGCTCTTCCTCTTCGTGTTGGCGTTGTTGTTTCCGTTCTCATGCTTGCGCAAAGGTAGCTTGGTTTTGACGATGTCTTTGTTCTTGAGAGTTGTTGTCATGTAGAGGGTTGCAGTTGGCTTAACGATCTTGGTGTGTGGCACGACGAAGAGTATTCGATGACGGTGTACTTGCGCCAGAGATGGTGTAGTCGGAGTGTCGACTTGAGCGGCTCCATCTTGATGAGGACGAAGTGGAAGAAGAGCAGTTGAGCAAGAAAGCACGGATCTCGTCCATTATTGTGTCATTCTCTTGCTTGTGGTTGTTGAGCTTGTGGTCGAAGTAATCTCTTGTACGTTGCTCGGAGAGTCGCAAGTCAGTGGCGAGGTTGTCGATGCATTCCTTCATTGCTTTTGGCTCTTGATGCAAAGCACGTTGTGCACCAAATAGGTGGCTCTTTGTGACATAGGAGTTCATGTCGTCGTCTTGCCCGATGAAGAGTGGGTTGGTAGAAGTACTTGGCCTATCCATCATTCCAAACAAATATGTGAGTGGGAGAAGGAGAAGAACTTATACCAAATGTACCTTGACCGATGTTGAAGATGGATGAAAGATCACTCCAATGTGGAACAAGGAAATAGCACAATTGGTACCAATTCTTGTCGGTTTCTCACACCTACACAAGTAAAAGCTTATGGTGGAGCTTGGTTAGGATGGTGGCACAAAATTTGATGCAATTGTTAGTGAGCTTCAATAATGTTGGAAAAGGTTTCCAAGTTTGCAATGCAACAAGTAGACCAAGCAAAGTAAGGTACACAGAAACACACACGCACAGAGATAAGTGGGATCGTGCAACCAAGGATGAGCCAAAATGTGGAATCCAGGAAAATGCTCTTGTTGCACAACACTAGAGAGAGACTCTAGCATGATTACACAATAGGCGGATACGAATACTTGTGCACAACCTACTAAGCAAAATTACAACGACTTCTATCCCAAGTATGCTCTATGTATGGTGTTCTGATGGTATGATCCAAGATGATCTAGTATGACAATCTTAATGTTGTATGATGCTATGTTTCTTGCTTAAAAGCTCTTTGCTTATCTTTCCCTTTTGCTTAAAATCTTGTTTGGCTCTTTGTGTTTGAGCTCTTTTCTCATGCAATGCTTCACGAAACAAGATAGAAATTGTGTATGCGATGACAACCTTGTGACACAAGAGATGATACCAAGATATGAACCAATGATATATGTATGCTATGGGAAGTATGATCACTAATGTGCACAAGTCATGTTGCCGGAAATATTCAAAGGCTAGTCTCGATGCGTAAGCGACGCAAAATAGTAAGGCTATGATGGCTATCAATGTAATGGCAAGAATGATGTACCACTAAACCAAGATGAGTTTACCGTTCCTTGGTTCCTCGTCCATAAGCAAGAACGGATGACGATGACCAAATGGAGAAGTGGTCGTTGTTGATGACGTGTCCGTGGAGAAATTGAGCGGCGGTGATGTTGGTGTCGAACCGTACCTAAATAGCCGAAACACAATAGGACATGGAATTGAAACTCAAATTCTTAAAGCAAAACGGGACAAAATTGTCGGAGTTTGTAGTGGTAAGCGATGGTGGTGTATGTTGTATATGGCGGTGCTATGCGGAAGTGGTGGTGGTGGTATGCAGAAGTGTATGTGGGCACCGGAACAAAATGTGGCAAAATATGGACGGAAAATGGGTGGTGGAAGGAAGTGATGCTGCCAGGGGCCAGATGTCTGGGCTTGGTGGATGGATGTCCGGGCGGTCGGGCCAGATGTCCCGGATCTGGATCCGTGGACGAGCTCGATGAACTTCACGTGGAGAGGTCAAATCCGGGCAAAATTCGGGGAAATTTGTAGATGGAAATTGGGGAAAAGAGGATGGAAAGCTAGATCTACATGCAACACACGAAGCCCGTGGATCAAATCCAACAAAACTTCATCACACCAACAAATGACAAAAAAATGTGGGGCTATTTTTGAGGGGAATTTTCGAATTAGGGAGAAAATCAACAAAACAAGGCTAGAAAACACAATGGGGAGGCTCCAAAATCATGATCAACGTGGCTCTAGATACCAAGATGATGTAGGGTGGAAACCTTAGGGGACGATCTTTCACGAAAGGAGCGAATCCCGCGATGAACACGACGGGAAACACGAGGGGAAATCACAAAGGGGTGCAAAGAGAAACACTCAAAACAACAAGATTAAGTCACACATGTGCTAGATCCAAGAACACAAAAGGAGATACAAGATCCACGATCAACAAGGGACGATACAAATGGTAACCGGTCTTATCCATGAGGAGGTCTTGAATCCACAAGGGGATCTTCCCGTGAGGGGTCTTGAATCCAAGGTGGATCTTCTCCGAAGAGGGGCCGCGGTCTCTCTCAAGGAGTAGATCCGTATGGATGAGCGAAGCTCTATCTCTCAAATGAGCTAGCACAACGCTAACCATAAAACATAGGTAGGAGGAGAGTATATGATGTAGGGTGGAACCGTAGATGACCGATCTTTCATGAAAGGAGCGGATCCCGCGAAGAACATGAAGAACACGAGGACAAACACGGGGATATTCACAAGGGGAAACACGAGAGGATCACTAAAACCAACAAGAAATAGTCACACATATGCTAGATCCTCGAGTACATAAGAGATCACACGATCCATGATCAACAACGGACGATACAAAGGGTAACCGATTCTTCTTCCTGAGGAGGTCCTGATGGTCTTCTCCGCGAGGAGGTCTTGAATCCAAATGGATCTTCTCCGAAGAGGGGCCGCGGTCTCTCTCCTGGAGTAGATCCGATGTGGATGAGCGATGCTCTATCTCTAATATGAGTTTACACAACGCTGACCCTAGCTAGAATGAATAGGAGGTCTATTTATAGTCTTAGTGAAAATTGGGGGCGAAGGAGGTGGTACATGGGCTTCGGGCCCGAAACTGGACACAGCCATGTATCAGACGTCCGCTGGGGACCGGTCGTCCGGTGTCTCATGGGCGGCCGGACGTCCGGTGGTCGCCGGTCAACTGCTCATTCTGGCTCGGATGCTGGTGTAGCGGATTTCCGGAAGAGGCCAGTCGTCCGGTCGCCGGACGTCCGGTGGTGTCGGACTTCCGCTCGTTTGGCTCGAGTGCAGGGGCACCTGTCGTCCGGTCCGACGACCACTCCGACGGCCACTTCGACAATGACTCGGACGACGACGGACAACTGGTTTGTCATCTATACCCATTTATGTGTCAAATAGATCATAGGGTTTCTCTGGTTACTCCTGCCTCCCCCTTTTTGGAATAGAAATCCTATGGTTATGTTCTCCCAATCCATGAAATCTGAGTAAGTTTCGTTAGATCCGTGTTGTGTATTGATTGTTTGAATGGTACAAGTGATAAGTGATTAGTTGTTTCATGTGTGCACATAATTTCTTTTAGTAATCCGACTAGGGTTAGTGTTCGTGCTAATAATTCATAGCCAGGTCTTGACAATTGATTTTGAATGACCTACATATGTTTGTGCCATTATTTTCTTCAAGATTGGTCTGTACATAGACGACTGTGCTTAAAAGTCGAACCATAATCTCTGGATATGTATAAATAAATAGTCATATATTCCTAATCCTACTTCACGGTATGTAATCATTGATTTGATGCCAAATTTGTTTTACTATTTGTATAGGTGTTGTCTGACAGCGAGGATGAAGATGTCCAGAGGAGGTACAAGAGGCAAATCCCGAGGGAGCTTTATGCGGGAATGCATAACAGGCATATTAGGACGTGGATCAGCGGCTATCGATGCCCATTTTGCAACCACAAGATTCATGACGCGTATCTAAGTGTTCTGGCGCATGCAAGAGGACGGGTCATTGGCTCCTTCAAACAGAAGTATTCTCACTGGGTGGCGCACGGCGCGTACGCCGAGTACCTAGAGAAGCTTCAGGATCGTGCCGGCATGTGGGATGAGATGTGGGATCGAACTATGTACGCTTGAGTATATGCATAATGACGGTTGAACTATGTACTTATGGTTGAACTATGGTTGTGTACGTTTACGATTATTACCTATGTCTGAGTATGTTTAATCTATGTTTACTTACGTCTAACCGTGGGATATGGATTCAATCAGTTCCGTTGATGGAATCTACCTCCGTCTTGGTTTATTGGTCCCCTTTGTAATTTGTGTTAAATTTTGACGAAAGGTTTAACTGAAAAAATGTTAGTGCAGGTCAGCAAGAATTATATCGTTGGATGGGTATTTGAGCATAGTGTTCAATGATATAATTTTTGGTGGCATGTATAAGCATTTCTTAGTTAAATATTTGGTCAAAATTCAGTAAAAATTACAAAGGGGACCAATAAACCAGGACAGAGGTAGTACGTCAATCACACACGGTTCCCAAAATTGGAACCGTGTGCAATGACTTTCATTTTGCCTGTTGCGTCAATCACACACGGTAGGCTCCAGCAAACCGTCGCCTCCAAAATTCTTTGTGGGACAAAAAAGCCCTCACCACCCAATTCAAAAAATAAAAAGGAAAACCCTCACCATCCCACGTCACAAAAACCCTCACCCCGCCCGCCACCCCCTCCGGTCCCCATTCACACCTGCACAAGCTCCTCCGTGTCTATGCATGGCACCGCCTATCGCGGCGCTGAACAGATAGCTCGACACCTGCCGCCGCCAGGCTGCCGGCAAAGCCCACCGTATTTCGCCACTTCCGCTTGCCGCCGCCTATCGCCAACGACTTTCTCAACGTTGCTCACGGTAGATCTAGCTCCGCTCGGTTGGGGAATCGACCATACTGAGGGTTCTTTCTCATGGACAACAAGGTAAATAATTTAATGAGATATTATCTCATCTCTTATCCTAGATCATCTGCCTCCTTTAATCACCCGTCCGATATCACCGTGAATTCATTTTTATTCAAGATGATTTGAGGGTTTTCTTCCGTTCATAGAGTGTATAGTGCGCGGACACATCACGACCTTGCGGCCTCCGCCAAACATTCCATCTCACCGTACCAGATGACTTGAGGATGCGTGCGGTATGTTCAATCTCACCCTAAATCGGCAGGCATGGCCTACTTTCCTGAACATATTCTAAGTATTACTACATTTGGATAAAATGTGCCAGATGCACCATATACTCAAAGGGGTTTTCTTCCCCTCTTCTTTCTATATTAGGAAAATTAATGACATATTGTTCTTTCGATTACTCTCTTATTTCCATGACATCATGTTCACCCTATATGTCTAATTATAAATTTTTGTCCTTCGATTTCGGCTGTTGTACATTTCTTTCAATTTTGGCCCATATTTGCATGTTACCGTATTTTCTTTAACAATCCTACCATTTTCTGTAGCACGTCCCTTGCTATGCTACAGAATCTGTAGTGCACAAAATCTTTCCCTTTACATAAATCAAGACCACAGGGATGTCATACTGCACATGAACCATGGATTTACAATCGTTGCTACTCTTAGACTTGATGAACGTGGTGACCCCTATTTTCGCACTGGCTTTAGGTGAGAAATTGCTAAGTTTTATGAACTGCAAGCTGGCACTGGAATTGCACTGCACATAAAAGGGGCTGGTCATGAGATATATGGTAACTTCTCCGATGATATCATCTGTCCAAACTTTGTTCGAAGTAAGTTTTCTTTTCAACTATCTGCGTGTTGACTTACCCAGCAATATCGAATGACTTGTGTAGTATTTAAGCAACCAACTGTTATTCCCTTTTCTTACTATATTCCTACCTAATAACTTCTAGTTACCAATACACTTTTCTATTGCCCTGTTTTAACCAAATATTCCTTGTACTCCCATTTCTATCAGAAAGCGCCGCTGATAAGGGGACTCCGGAGGTGGAGAACAGGGCTGCCAACAAGCGGAGGCGGGGCAAGCTAGAACCGCAAGCGACTCCAGCAGGCCTAGACTTCATCAGCAGCCTCCCGATGATATGTTGACAGTCATCATCTCCCTCCTCCCAATCAAATATGGGGCACAGATAACCATCCTTTCCCGACGGTGGTGCACCCTATGGAAGTCCAACCCTCTCGACCTCATCAACACCCACGAGCTCTGCCATTGCTATCACAAAAGCTTGGATGTGTTCTCCAAGATCCTCGGCAGTCACCTTGGCCCAACCAGAGGCCTTAGAATGGGCAAGTTCCGTTCCAGCGGCAAGGACCGAGTGACGTAGGGTGGAAACCCTAGGGGCCGATCTTTCATGAAAGGAGCGGATCCCGCGATGAACACGGAGAACACGAGGGGAAACACAAGAGGAAATCACAAAGGGGCGCAAAGAGAAACAATCAAACCAACAAGATTAGGTCACACATGTGCTAGATCCATGAACACAAAAGGAGATACAAGATCCACGATCAACAAGGTATGATACAAATGGTAACCGGTCTTCTCCGTGAGGAGGTCTTGAATCCACAAGGGGATCTTCCCGTGAGGGATCTTGAATCCAAGGTGGATCTTCTCCGAAGAGGGGCCATGGTCTCTCTCAAGGAGTAGATCCGTACGGATGAGCGAAGCTCTATCTCTCAAATGAGCTATCACAACGCTAACCCTAAAACGTATAGTAACATTGCCCCTTCTGGGCTCCGGCTCCCACCTAGGCTAGGCTCTCTCTAGGCGACCCCAAGGCGACCACCGCCGGTGGCCACTCCGGCCCCGGCGGCCACCCTTCCTACCGCCGGTGGCCACTCCGGCACCGGGGGCCACTGCTCCCCTGCCACTTTTCACCCCGAGGGTGGCAGCCACCAACCTTTCTCCGGTTGCTTTGCGGGAAGTGTTTGCTGCTAGGATGACCATGGACCCTCCTTCACTCAACTTTGCTCGAGGTAAAGATTTCCAACTGTCCATGAGGCAAAAGTTTGGTCACCCAGTGGTGTTTTCGCCTGGTTTTCGTGAACGTGAGTTCACTTTGGTGGTTTCTTTCTGCCATGCTCATTTTTGCTTGGATTGTCACACGGTTAGTATCACGTTGCAATCATGTTTTGGTGGCTATCCTCAAGGTTTCCGTGTGCTACACCTCAAGGACAGAACGTTCAAGTTCTCTGTTGCCTCAAAGTTAGTAGGTTTTGAGATCTATAATCATGGCCGGGTAGTGGAGAAGGATTTTGAGTTAGTTTTCAATCTTTGGGGCTTTGGAGGACCTAATTGGCTACGTGAAGAACAACTTTACTATCGTGAGGAAGAAGCTTCTTGGACTAGAGTTGTCAATGAATAGCGTCCGCGATCTGTCGCCGGCAGAGTCTCTGGCGATCAACCACGGCAGTCAGTTTTTTCTCGTTTAGCGGATATTCCGACCACCAGCAATAATGTGGTCACAGACTTTAATGTGCCCTTAATGCCCCATATTACCCCCTCAGGAGAGGATCACGCAGCGACTGTAGTAGGCGGGAATCTGGTTCATTCAAATAACTCGTTCCAATGCTATGCGTGTGGCAAGATGGGCCATTTTGCTCGGGAGTGTCGTGGCACTCGCCTTCCTGGGCTCTATCCTTCTCTCAAGTTTGCTACTTTTCCCAGCCCACCTAATGAGGCCTGGGACATGGATGCGGTCCAGGATTGGTTCAAGTCCGTTGGCTCGGCCCACGACCCTTCGCAAGTTTCCTCTTTTCACGAGCTATGTATGGGATCTTTTCCTAATTTTCAGCCTCGTCCATCTCTTGCCTCCTCAACTTCTATGCTCTGCTCCTCTGTTTTTGCACCCTGCCCAAACCCCGCTCCCGTCACCTTGAGCTTGACTGTGCCGGCGAGTGTTCGTTCTGCGACTCCGATGGCCAACATCCTGATTGACCAGCGCCCTTTCGTGCCCCATGGCTTCGACATTCAGCAGGTCCCTGGCCGCAATGGGGTGGCTAGGGTGGTGCTGCCGCAGCGTCCTCGTCGCCATGAAGATTGGGCGATTGCGACCATCCATCCTATCCCCGCCGATGCTCCATTCCCCAATGTAAGAGATGTTCTTGAGGAGTTTATTGTTGAACATAGGCAGTTGGGGTTGAGGGACGTGCAGCGCTGCTCGTTAGGAGAGGCCTATTTTCGTCTCACAAGGGTTAGAGACAGGGATAAGTTGGTAATAGATAGTCCTCATGAGTTTGGTGATGTGTTCATTACTTTCGTGAAACACGATGAGGGCAGAAATCACAGGAGGGTTCATTTCAATAGAACTGTTTGGTTGCTTCTGACGGGAGTTCCGTTTGATTTCAGTAACACTGAAGATTTGGCTTGTGCTATCAGTAAGTTCGGCCGCATGATATCCTGGGACAAGGAGGATGATCACATGGGGCATATTGTAGTCAAGGCTAGAGTTATGAACCTAGATATCATTCCTAAAAGTATGCGTTTGTCTGAAGGAGATGAATTTGAGGAGGATGGCTGGTCCTCCTCCATTGAAGTGCTAGCAAGTGAGCTCCTTGGTGGTGGTCCTGCAGATGAGGATCCTATTCCTCCTGACAATGTGGACCCCCACCCTCTCCCTGAAGATGCTGAGCCTGCTCATGGTTTTCATGATGAGGCTCCCAACAATCATGATATGGATGCTCAGGATGCAGAGAATTGGGATAACTGGGAAGAGAATTAGCAGAATCAATAGAATGCTGACCTTGATGATCTTTTGGATGCAGTGCAACAAGAAGAAATGGCCTGGGCAGATGGAGAAGAACTGCATCCTGCACCAAGTAACAGCAGTATATCCTCAGACATGTCTTTCTCTAAGGGAGACAACACAAATATGCTTATGGCCTATCTTGTAGTGGAGGCTATCCCTCCTAGGGAGATAGTGCCTGCTATTATTCCTCCCCTGCCATGGTGTTTGCTAATGGGATGCAGAACATAATTCAAGCATATCAGTGAGATGATGAGGAACCTCCTTTATTGGAAGAAAACAGCCAGGGTGCTGCTTTGGTTGATACTGTTTTGCATGATCAAGTTAATGTTCAGGTTGTTGCAGAACAACTGCAACATGTTGCTTACAATAGCCATGGAGCAGATGCCTCTGCTGATGTTTCTGCATCTCCTCATATGGATGCTGTGTCAATTGATGGGAAAGCTAAACCTTCACTTGCTAGTGGACCTTCAATTGAAATCCTGGCCTGCAGTTCTGAACATGTTAATACTGCTAGGGGAAGCTTGCAGCTAGTGGAGAACATTGAGGATCTTCAGTCAGGGTTACAAGGTAATTGGGTTACTCAAATAAATGAACATTTTAGCATGGCTCCTTCTCTTCTTGGTTTGAAACATATTCAGATGGCTGCTGCTGCTAATAATGATCATTCTGTTTCTAAAGAAGGCATGCTACTGTGGAAACAACACTTTAAGGACCAATCATTGGAAAGCAGGAGCTCTTTCTCTACCAACATTCCTGTAAGTTGGTTTAATTTTATTGTTCACCTGCTTCTATCCCCTGATAAGTTTGCCTGGACTATTACTATGTTAAAATCTGGAATGTGGGAACTATTCACTGCTGTGGAAAATATGGATCAAGCCTTCATGTTTCATATACCTGACAAGTGTCCTACCTCTCATGCACCTATTTGTCAGGCCATGGAGGATGAGGCCAAGGACAAAGAAAATATTGGTGTGGCTGCCAATAGGCAGGATGTGGAGTCCTAGGCCCTGTTGCAACCTTTTGGTCAAGATAACTTGAGGAAGAGAAGAAATGGAAAGACTCCACTAGTGGAAACAAAGGTAAGGGGAAGTGATAGAATCAAGAAAGACAATGCTGGTTACAAGAGAAACTCCTGCTCTAATAATAATTGCTTACCTTGCAATGCTGTCCCTCCCATCATATAAAAATCAATTGTTAAAAACCTCACTGCCTCTTTTCTGTAAGGTTGCTAAGGGGGAGCTGGAGGACAAGCTGGCCAAGAACCCCAAGAGAAGGCAAGAGGATGTTTTGGACATGGTGACCTTGGCCAAAGGAGAAGGATATACCTCCAACTCTTCATAATGTTTATGTTCCTTACTTGGAGTACTGTGTGGAGGGTGTGTGTTTGTGGTTCCACACCTAGTTTGAGGCTGCTTTTGATTGATGTAAGACTTGGATATTGGCACTGTTTGAACTCTATATGTCTGGTGATGTATTATCCCATTACTACTTCTTTACTGTATGTCTGGCTGCTTTACTGGATATGTGTTGTGCTGTGGATCAGGGTTTTGTACAACTTTCTTTTATGTGTGGAAGATCAAGTGCTGGCACTTGACCTCTGGTACAAAATAATTATGTGTTTCCATGAATAACACAAACAGAAGCTGGAATACTCTAAATTGGAACATTAGAGGAATAAATTCTGAGGACAAATGGCTGGCCTTAAGGAAAAAAATTGATGAGAGTGACTGCATCATTTTGTGTCTTCAAGAAACCAAGAGAGAGACTTTTGACACAGCTTACTTAAATTTTTTTTGCCCTTCCGGACTTAATAAATTTGCCTTCCTACCCTCAGTTGGGGCTTCTGGGGGTCTCCTTGTGACTTGGAGTGGCTCTCAGTTATCTAGAGAAGTCATTGCACAAAATAGGTTTTCTCTTTCATTGCAATTTACTAGTCTGCTCTCCAATCAGTCTTGGATTATTTCTAATATCTATGGGCTATGTGATCCACAAGACAAAATTGAGTTTATTAACTGGTTCCTGAATATTCACATGCCTGATGATGTTGACTGGATCCTAATGGGAGATTTCAACCTTATGAGGGCACCATCAGATAGAACAGACCTGGGGGAGATGTCAATGACATGCTTATGTTTAATGAGGCTATCAGTAATCAAGGTTTAATTGAATTACCTCTGCATGGCAGAAAGTTTAGTTGGAGTAACATGCAGCATGATCCTCTGTTGGTAAAACTTGATTGGTTTTTCACTTCTGCTTCTTGGATGACTACTTTTCCAGACACAATTGTGCTACCTCTTGCAAAGCCTATTTCAGATCATCTGCCCTGTGTAATAAAAGTCGGTACTTCTATCCCAAAGGCAAAAGTGTTCAGGTTTGAAAACTACTGGCTCCAACACTCTGATTTTAAACAGGTAGTAGCCAATGCTTGGAATATTAATCTTGATGCTGTCAAAACTTTGAATGCTAAGTTTAAAAACTTAAGAAGAGCTTTGAAGCTGTGGGCTAAAGCCTTTTCTTCTCTGAAAACTCAAATTGCAGAGCTGAATGAGTTCATATTCCTGTGGGATCTCTTTGAAGAATTCAGAGAGTTGGACACTCATGAATGGAATTGCAGGGCTATTCTCAAAGAGCATCTGCTTATTCTATTGAGGAATCAAAAGATTTATTGGAAGCAAAGAGGGAAAATCAAGGGGGTGAAGTTTGGAGATGAGAACACAAAGTTTTTTCACACTAAAGCTTCAATTAATTACAGGCATAACCATATTGCTGTACTCCAAAATGATGACCAAGTTGACATATCTGATCATGCTGGGAAGGCTGCAATTCTGTTGGACACTTACAAAAAAAAGAATGGGCACATCTCAAAAAACATCAATGCATTTTGATCTGGCTTCCTTGTTTGGGCAGAGACAACACTCAGATATCTTTGATAACCTTGAGTTGCCTTTTACTAAAGAGGAAATTACTGCTGTGGTAAAAAATCTTCCAATAGACAAATCACCAGGCCCTGATGGTTTCAACAATGAATTTCTCAAGTCTTGCTGGGACATTATTAAGGGAGATGTTCTCAAATTCATATATGATTTTCATGCAGGGCAAATTTCTCTTGAGAGCTTAAATACTTCTTACATTACCCTCATTCCAAAGGGGAGTACTCCCTTGACAGCAAATGATTTTATACCGATCTCTTTACTAAACTGTTGTCTGAAGATTGTCACTAAGCTGCTGGCAAATAGGTTGCAGAAAGTGATTCTCAAGTTGGTTCATATCAACCAATATGGTTTTCTTAAAGAGAGATCTATCCATGATTTCTTGGGTTGGGCATATGAATATCTACACCAATGTCATAAGTCTAAAGATGACATTATTGTACTTAAATTGGACTTTGAATAGGCTTTTGACACAATTGAGAACCAGGCAATGCTGGATATTTTAAAGGCCAAAGGTTTTGGGGACAGATGGATTTCATGGATCAAAATGCTCTTCACTTCTGCTTCATCTGCTATCCTGCTAAATGGTGTCCCTGGAAAAAGGTTTTATTGTCTTAGAGGTGTCAGGCAGGGGGATCCTCTATCCCCCCTCCTATTTGTGATTGCTGCAGATCTTCTTCAATCAGTTCTCAACAAGGCAATGCACATGGGATTGTTATCTGCTCCCTTACAAGTGGAGTCTTGCCCTGATTTTCCAATTGTCCAATATGCTGATGACACTCTGGTCATTCTACAAGCAGATGCCAAGCAATTACATTGCCTTAAAGCCCTCCTCAATACTTTTGCAGATGCCACTGGACTTAAAGTAAACTACAATAAATCCAGTATGATTCCAATAAATGTGTCAGAAGAGAAGATGGATATTCTGATAAATACTTTTCATTGCAAGAAGGAATCTTTTCCAATCCAATACTTGGGAACACCCCTCGGACTTCATAAGCCTACTGTTGAGCAATGTTTTCCTCTTGTCACAAGACTGCAAAAGAAGCTTGTGGGTTTGTCCTCCTTTATGACAATGGCTGGAAGATTGATGTTGGTGAAATCTGTCCTCAATTCTTTGTTGATCTATCTCATGGGATGCCTTGATGTGCCTGTCACCATCAAAACCCAAGCCATAAAGTATTTGAGACACTGCCTATGGAGAGGTCCTGATCTGGAGGACCACAGACCTGCCATGGTGGCATTGAGCACTGTGTGTAGACCCAAAAATCAAGGAGGTTTGGGTGTCATGGATATCTTTATTCAGAATAAGGCCCTCTTACTTAAGAATCTGCACAAGTTCTATAACAGACACAATACCCCCTGGGTTAGCTTGATCTGGGAATCATATTGCAACAATGATACACTGCCTGGTAATAACTGGATTGGATCATTTTGGTGGAAGGCAAACCTTAAGCTTATTGATAACTACAAGTCCTTGGCCAGATGCAACTAGGTGATGGCAAAAGTGCCTTCTTTTGGAATGATCTGTGGCACTCTGCTTGTTTACAAGACATGTTCCCTCATTTATTCTCTTTTGTGAAGAACAAAGATGCTACTGTCCACACCATTCTCCAAGCAGAATACTTAGAGGATCTATTCCATCTACCCCTGACTGTGCAAGCTTTCCAGGAATTTGAGGCTATGGAGGACATTTGTATTGATTTAAGGGCTTCTGATACACTAGATTGCACTAACACTTGGAGCTACATTTGGGGAAATGAACACTTCTCGGTTGCTACAGCCTATAAAGTTATGATGGGAGTTAAAATTGTGCCACAACCGTTCAACTGGATCTGGAATAGCTCTTGTCAGGCAAAGCACAAGGTGTTTTTTGGAGATTGCTTCATGACAGGCTCAATACTAGAAATCTTTTGAGGAGGAAAACTTTTCATTTAGCCAACTACAATTGTGCTGTCAACAATTGTCCACAGGAAGAAACTCTACAACATCTTTTCTGGACCTGTCCTTTTGCAGCTCAATGTCGGGACCTGATTTGCCCTTCAAGACAGGCAAATGTTTCAATTCTGGAAGCTTTTCTTGATCTCAAACAGAAGTTACATGTACCTTTCTTCATGGAAATAATCATCCTTGCCTCTTGGCCTATCTGGATTACAAGGAACAATTTGATCTTCCAAGCAGTTCAACCTAGCATCCAGAGGTGGAAAGCTATTTTCCTGGAGGAGCTCAATCTTCTAAGATTTATAATTTAAGAAGAGTTATGCTGGATAGTATTGTTCTTGGCTTGACAATCTTGTGTTGTAATTCTAGACTCTAGTTTTTTCCCCCTAGTTTTGTTTCTTTTTTCTTTTCTTCTGGCTTATCTCAAGCCTCTTGTACAGTGGAACCTTTTTTGTTTTTCTATCTTTCTAACTAATAAAAATTGCAGTGGGGTTTTGCCCTACTGTGTACAGTCAAAAAAACCCTAAAACGTAGGTAGGAGGAGAGTATATATAGTCTAGGGGGCGAAAGGGTATGATGCGGAGCATCCCAAGGTCATCCCCATGGACCTACCATCGTCTCACCAAGTGCCTAATGGACCCATGACACGAGCACATGCAAGAGCTCTCGAAACCGAGGTGAGATCTCTCCTCTCACATTTCCACTTCGATGCACATGAGACATGGCTACTACTACCTGAAACGGAGACATTATGCATACTCGGGTATCAAGGAGTTGGCCATGAAGAAGCTAAGGAGAAAGTTGGATCAGAAGAGGAAGATGGACGTGAAGACGGAGAAGAACGAGAGTTGCGGAAGAAGTGCCACCCATCGGACGACCGGTTGGGACCGGACGTCCGGCGCCTGAAGCCCCAGCCGGGCTACAGCGAGCGGACGTTCGGCCCGGACCGAACGACCGGTGCCCCTGCACCCGAGCCAAACGAGCGGAAGTCCGACGCCACCGGACGACCGGCCTCTTCCGAAAATCCGCTACACTAGCATCCGAGCCAGAACGAGCGGACGGCCGGCGACCACCGGACGTCTGGCCGCCCATGACACACCGGACAACCGGTCCCCAGCGGACGTCTGGTACCTGGCTGTGTCCAGTTTCGGGCCCGAAGCCCGTGTACCCCCTCCTTTCTCCCTCCATTTTCACTAAGACTATAAATAGACCTCCTATTCATCCTAGCTAGGGTCAGCGTTGTGTAAGCTCATATTAGAGATAGAGCATCGCTCATCCACATCGGATCTACTGCACGAGAGAGACTGCGACCCCTCTTCAGAGAAGATCCCTTTGGACTCAAGACCTCCCCGTGGAGAAGACCATCAAGACCTCCTCACGGAGAAGAACTGGTTACCCTTTGTATCGTCTGTTGTTCATCGTAGATCATGTGATCTCTTATGTACTCAAGGATCTAGCATATGTGTGACTATTTCTTCTTGGTTTTAGTGATCCTCTCGTGTTTCCCCTCGTGAATCCCCTCGTGTTTCTCCTCGTGTTCTTCGCGGGATCTGCTCCTTTCGTGAAAGATCGGCCATCTAGGGTTCCACCCTACATCATCTTGGTATTTAGAGCCAGGTTGATCATGATTTTGGAGCCTCCCCGTAGTGTTTCTAGCCTTGTTTTTGTTGATTTCGTCTGTAATTTGAAAATTTCCCACAAAAATAGCCCCAATTTTTTTGTGATTTGTTGGTGTGTTGAAATTTTGTTGGATTTGATCCTTGGATTTGCTTTGTTTTGAGTGGATCTGGCTTTTCCAACCTTTCCCCACCTTTTCCATCTACAAATCCGCCCGGATTCGAAGAATTTCGACCTCTCCATCACGAAAACCGCCAGTTCATCCCGTGCCCGAGAATCGCCCAGGCACCGGACGTCCGGCCGCTAGCGGACGTCCGACGACCGGACGACCGGCCCTTATCGGACGTCCGACGTACCCTGACGAAACAGATTTTTTTTCCAATTTTCGCCACCACCACCGCCCCACGTCCGCATACACACTACCACCACCTATACACCATCACCACTTCCGCATACCACCACCATTGCTTACCCATTTCGCACTCCGACACGTGTTTCCACTTCGAGCTTTGAGAATTTGAGTTGCGGTTCCGTGTCCTTTTGTGTTTCGGCTATCTAGGTACGGTTCGACATCAACATCACTGCCGCTCATCTCTGCCACGGACGCGTCATCAGCAACGACCACATCCACTACATCTTGGTATTCGTGCCACCATTTTTACACCATACTGTAAGCGAGAACGGTAACCTCGTCTTGGTATCATGATACATCATGCTTGCCATTACATTGATAGCCATCATAGCCTTACTCCTTTGCGTCGCTTACCTATCGAGACTAGCTTTCGAGTATTGCCGGCAACGAGACTTGTGCACATTAGTGATCATACTTCCCATAGCATACATACATCATTGGTGCATATATTGGTATCATCTCTTGTGTCACAAAGTTTTCATCGCATACACAATTGCTATCTTGGATCGTGAAGCATTGCATGAGAAAAGAGCTCAAACAACAAAGGGCCAAACAAGCTTTTAAGCAAAAGGGAAAGATAAGCAAAGAGCTTTTAAGCAAGAACCATAGCATCATACAACATTAAGATTGTCATACTAGATCATCTTGGATCATAGCATCGAAACACCAAACATAGAGCATACTTGGGATAGAAGTCGTTCATTTTTTCTTAGTAGGTTGTGCACAAGTCTTGTATCTTCCTATTGTGCAATCGTGCTAGCGTCTCTCTAGTGTTGCGCAACAAGAGCATTTTCATGGATTCCACATTTTGGCTCACCCTTGGTTGCATGACCCCACCTATCTTTTTTTGTGTGTGTTTCCGTGTACCTTATATTGCTTGGTCTACTTGTTGCATAGCAATCTTGCGAATCTCATCCAACATTATTGAAGCTCACTTACAATTGCATCAAGTTTTGTGCCACCATCCTAATCAAGCTCCACCATAAGCTTTTACTAGTGTAGGTGTGAGAAACCGACAATAATTGGTACCAATTGTGCTATTTCCTTGTCCACATTGGAGTGATCATTGATCCACTTTCAACTTCGGTCAAGGTACATTTGGTATTCGTTCTTCTCTTTCTACCCCTCACATTTTTCTCTTGGAATGATGGATAGGCCAAGTACCTCTACCAGCCCACTCTTCACCAAAAGCCACCTCTTTGGCGCACAACGTTCTTTGCATCAAGAGCAACAAGCAATGAGTGAACGCATCGACAACCTCGCTGCCGACTTGCGACTCTCCGAGCAATGTACAAGGGACTACTTCGACCACAAGCTCGACAATCACAAGCAAGAGAATGACGCAAGAATGGACGAGATTCGCCCTTTGTTGCTCAACCGCTCTTCTTCCACTTCGTCCTCATCAAGACGGAGCCGCTCCAGTCTACACTCCCACTTCACCATCTCCGGCTCAAGTACACCGAGATCGAACACTCTTCGACATGCCGCGCACAATGATTATCAAGCAAGCCTCAATCCTCTACGCGACACCGACTCTCAAGAGCACGGACAACGTCAAACCCACGCGGCTTTCGTGCTAGCACGAGATCGGCAACGACAATGCCAACACGAAGAGGAAGAGCGAGCGCATCAACACCAAGTTGCACAAGAAGCCGAGGCACAACGTCAAGAACAACAGCTCCATGAAGCTCAAGCACTTGAGGCGCAACAAGCCCTCCAAGATTCAAGTCGAGCCGTAGCCAACCGAGGTTGACAAGCTCGTGAACATGAAGAAGCACTTCGCAAAGAAGCTCACGAACGAAGATTTCATGCTCGCGTGCAACGTCAAGCTCGACAAGTTCCTCCACAAGCTCTCCAAGGACATCAAGTTCACCAAGAACACGAAGACAATGGAAATCCTCCACAAAAAGACCAACATGAAGTCGACAACCCTCTTCGCCAAGAGCACAACGAGTTTGACAATCATCAACCACATGGGCGTCATCATCCCCGACCCAACACAATGAAGAGCAACGCTACAGCAAGCTAAAATTCACCATGCCCAAGTTCAGTGGAAGCAATGATCCGGAAGAGTACCTTTCACGGTCATTGAAGGTCGAAAAAATCTTCCGCTTGCACGACTATGACAAAGAAAAGAAGATCGCGATGGCATCCCTTGAATTCCAACACTATGTCCTCATTCTGTGGGAACAAGTCATCGAATGCCGAGAGGCAAGAGGTGAACCACCCATCACTATGTGGGCACAAATGAAGGATGTCATGAGAGCAAGCTTCATGCCTAACTACTACAACTGCGACCTCTTCAAGAAACTTCAACTACTCAGGCAAGGAACCAAGAGCGTTGAAGAGTACTATAAGGAGATAGAGATTGCCATGATACGAGCCAATGTCAAGGGAGATGATGAGAAAACAATGGCATGTTTCTTGAATGGACTCAATCATCCTATCAATAAGATCGCCGACTTCCAACCATACTCGAAGCTCATCGAGCTCGTGCCTCAAGCTACCAAAGCGGAACATCAAGTGGAAGACGATTGCAAGTATGCCAAGTTCTCATCCAAGTCATACGGCTTCTCCAACAACCAAGCTTCAATGAATCCAACACCATCTACCAAGCCTTCTACAAACAACATCGACAAGTCGAGTTCCAAGAAAGCTTCGTCAACTCCAAGTCATCCTCCTACAACAAGCAACTTCAAGCCGAGAGCTTCATCATTATCTACCCCAACCGATGAGACTGTCAAGATGACTTCCTTCAAATGCTTCACATGCGCAGGCCGAGGCCACAAGTCCTACGAGTGCACCAACAGGCGGACCATGATCCTCAACGACGACGGCACTTATGACTCAATGAGTGAAGGAGAAATGGAAGCCCTTGATCAAGTGGCCATACACTGGCAAGTGAACGAAGAAGATACAGAAAAAGTCTTTTGTGATGAAGGTTGAAGTCCCTCTCTCGTTTTCTCCAAGGTCATGACTCTTCAACATCAACAAGAAGAAGACCAAAGATGCCACATATTCCACACCAAGGCCGGCATCAATGGACGATCCGTCAAGGTCATCATCGATGGAGGGAGTTGTCATAACCTCGCAAGTGAAGAACTTTGCCCCAAGCTCCAATTGCCCAAGACGAAGCACCCACATCCCTACAAAGTTCAATGGCTTAGCGACTTCGGCACTATCCAAGTCGAGGATTGAGTACATGTCTCCTTCAAAATTGGCACCTACGAAGACACTTTGGAGTGTGATGTCGTTCCAATGACCGTTTGCCACCTTCTTCTTGGACGCCCATGGCAATTTGATAGAGGTGCCATCCACAATGGCCGAACGAACCTCTACATCTTCAAGATGAAGGAAAGGAGTACATACTTCGCCCCATGTCTCCAAGCCAAGTGATCGCTGACAAGCAAGCCACGCATCATGGAGAGAATAGTGAGAGAGCCAAAAAGAGAGTGAGCACCACAAGCCCAAATCGAGTGCCTCCACAATGAGCGACAAGAAGAACTTAGTCCTATTTGCCACCAAAAGTGAGATAATAGGAGTGTGT
This sequence comes from Triticum urartu, assembly GCF_056163025.1. Classification (NCBI taxonomy): domain Eukaryota; kingdom Viridiplantae; phylum Streptophyta; class Magnoliopsida; order Poales; family Poaceae; genus Triticum; species Triticum urartu. The sequence goes on from NC_141876.1 coordinate 266,260,136, forward strand.
GAGAACCCATATAGTGTCCTACACTATGTCCTTTTGTGCAAGGACAATGCAACACAAGTTAACACCTCTCACGCTCTACCTTTAGTGTTGTCTTCTCTTTTGCAGAATTTCAAGATGTTTTCCCCGACGAGCTACCTCCGAGACTACCTCTACTATGAGGCATCAAGCACCGCATCGACCTCATCCCTGGAGCACCTCTTCCGAACAAAGCTCCCTACCGCGTCAACCCCGAAGAAACCAAAGAAATACAAAGGCAAGTAAATAATCTCATAGACCATGGACATGTGCGTGAAAGTTTGAGCCCTTGTGCCATCCTGGTCATTCTTGTGCCAAAACGAGACGGTAGCTTCGCATGTGCTCCGATTGTAGACCTATCAATGCCATCACTATTCGCAATAGGTATCCCATTCCATGCCTTGATGATATGCTTCATGAACTTAGTGGTGCCACAATATTCTCCAAGATTGATCTTAAAAGTGGTTACTATCAAATCCGCATACAAGAGGGTGACGAATGGAAAATCACTTTCAAAACCAAGTTTGGGTTGTATGAGTGGTTAGTCATCCCTATGGGCCTATCGGAAGCACCGGGTACTTTTATGAGTCTTATGAATCATGTCTTTCGCCCTTACACTAGTGTGTTTGTTGTGATCTACTTCGATGATATCCTTGTTTATAGCAAATCTCTTAAAAATCATGTCACCCATGTGCGAACCATTTTGCAAACTATTCGAAACGAGCATCTCTTTGCTAACATGTAAAACTGCCTTTTCGACGTTAATAAGCTCGTTTTATTGGGTTTAGTTGTTTCCTCTAAGGGTGTTCTTGTTGATGATTCCAAAATCAATGCTATTAAAACATAGCCACAACCAACCAACTTGCATCAAGTGAGTAGCTTTCTTGGCCTTGCGGGTTTCTATCGTCGCTTTGTGAAAGATTTTAGCACCATTGCTTTGCATTTGCATGATTTGAGCAAGAAAAATGTGTCTTTTGTTTGGGGACCATCCCAAGATACCACTTTCAATGAGCTTAAGAATTTGCTTATTCATGCTCCTGTGCTTGCTTTACCCAACTTTGACAAACCCTTTGAGATTCATTGTGATGCTAGTGGTAATGGCATAGGAGGTGTGTTAACGCAAGAGAAGCACCCCATAGCTTACTTTAGTGAGAAACTCTCCGGAGCGTAACTCAACTACCCCATCTATGACAAACAGCTATATGCTTTAGTGCACGTTTTGGACGAATGGGAACACTATCTTTGCCCTCATGAATTCATCATTCATACTGATCATGAAACGCTCAAGTACCTTAAGGGCCAAACCAAGTTGAACAAGTGTCATGCTAAATGTAGTGAATTTATTGAGTAATTTCCTTATGTCATCAAGTACATTAAAGGTAAGGAAAACATTGTGGCGGATTCCCTTTCCCGCTTATGCATGCTTGTTACTCAACTTGAATTGGATGGCATTGGCTTTGAGCACATAAAAGACTTGTATGAGCATGATCCTACTTTTGCTACTCCTTATGCCAAATGTTTGATGCATACTTCTTGGGAACACTATTACATCAAAGATGGATATCTTATGAGAGCTAACAAGATTTGCATCCGCGAGTCCTCTCTTCGTTTATTCCTTTTGCAGGAATCTCATGGATGAGGACTAATGGGAAATTTTGGATGCGACAAGACTTTCGCTACGCTCTCCAAGAACTACTATTGGCCCAAGATGTTTCGCGACGTCAACTGCTTCACCAACAGATGCTCTACATGTCGCAAAGCTAAGTCCAAAGCTCAATCCCATGACCTTTACATGCCTCTCCCAATTCCATATCAATCATGGGAAGATTTAGCATGTATTTTGTACTTGGATTGCCTAGGACTAGAAATGGAAAGGATTCGGTATTTGTCATTGTGGACCGATTCTCTAAGATGGCACACTTCATACCATGCATCAAGATAGACGATGCTTCACATGTTGCCAATCTCTTTTGTAGAGAAATGTTGCGTCTACATGGAGTGCGAAAGACGATCGTCTCGGACCGCGACGTCAAGTTCCTAAGCTACTTTTGGAAGACCCTATGCGCCAAGCTCGGAATCAACTACTCTTCTCCACGGCGTATCATCCACATATAGATGGCCAAACGGAGGTGACCAACCGCACACTGTCCGCTCTACTTTGAGTACTCATCAAGAAGAACAACAAGGAGTGGGAGGAGTGTCTACCTATCGCCGAGTTCACCTACAACCGAGCAAAACACTCAACAACCGACAAGTCCCCCTTCGAGGTCGTCTACGGATTCAACCCATTATCATCATTGGACATTCTTCCTCTACCACTCCAAGAGCACATCAATTTGGATGCAAGTGCATGTGTGAATCATCTCAAGAAGGTGCATGAAGATACAAGGCATACCATCGAGCACCGAGTACAACAACTTGCGACCAAGCTGAACATCAACAAGCACCCTATGGTATTCAACATTGCAGATCTTGTGTGGCTAACCTTCGCAAGGACATCTTCCCACAAGAACACAAGTCCAAACTTCGACCACGAGTGGATGGACCCTTCAAGGTGCTTGCACGCTACAACAACAATGCATACAATATCGACATTCCATGCGACAAGTACTCCATGAGTGACATCTTCAACGTCAAAGATCTCTTACCCTACCATGGTGTGAAGGATTTAATCCAAGGACGGATCATCCCCAAGGGGAGGGGAGATGATGCGGAGCATCCCAAGGTCATCCCCATGGACCTACCATCGTCTCACCAAGTGCCTAACGGACCCATGACACGGGCACGTGCAAGAGCTCTCGACACCGAGGTGACATCTCTCCTCTCACATTTTCACTTCGATGCACATGAGACATGGCTACTACCTCAAACAGAGACATTGTGCATACTCAGGTATCAAGGAGTTGGCCATGAAGAAGCTAAGGAGCAAGGAGGATCAAAAGAGGAAGATGTACGTGAAGACTGAGAAGAAGGAGAGTTGCGGAAGAAGTCCCAGCCATCGGACGACCGGTTGGGACCGGACGTCCGGATCCTGAAGCCCCAGCCGGGCTACAGCGAGCAGACGTCCGGCCTGGACCGGACGACCGGTGCCCCTGCACCCGAGCCAAACGAGCGGAAGTCCGACGCCACCGGACGTCTGGCGACCGGATGGCCGGCCTCTTCTGGAAATCCGCTACAATAGCATCCAAGCTAGAACGAGTGGACGGCCGGCGACCACCAGACGTCCGGCCGCCCATGAGACACTGGACGACCGGTCCCTAGCGGACGTCCGGTACCTGCCTGTGTCCAGTTTCGGGACCGAAGCCCATGTACCCCCTCCTTTCGCCCCCCCCCCATTTGCACTAAGACAATAAATAGACCTCCTATTCATCCTAGCTAGGGTCAGTGTTCTGTATGCTCATATTAGAGATAGAGCATCGCTCATCCACGTCGGATCTACTCCATGAGAGAGAATACGGCCCCTCTTTGGACAAGATCCCTTTGGATTCAAGACCTCCTCGTGGAGAAGACCATCAAGACCTCCTCACGGGGAAAACCCAGTTACCCTTTGTATTGTCCGTTGTTGATCGTGGATCGTCTGATCTCTTATGGACTCGAGGATCTAGCATATGTGTGACTATTTCTTGTTGGTTTTAGTGATCCTCTCGTGTTTCCCCTCACGAATCCCCTCGTGTTCTTCGTGTTCTTTGCGGGATCCGCTCGTTTTGTGAAAGATCGGCCATCTAGGGTTCCACCCTACATTAGGGTATATGGGCCTCGGCCCTTTACTGTGCGTAGATAGACGGGGCCGGATGTCTGGGCCTTCGGGAGGAGCCGAATGTCCAGGGCTGGGGCCGGATGTCCAGGCTGACGGGGCATCTCTTCTGTGCTCTGGATTGGTGGTGTCCTGATATCCGGGCGGGACGCCGGATTTCCGAGTCGGGGCCGGATGTCCGGGAAGATCACGGGATGTCCGGGCCCTGTAGACTTAGCCGCTTGTCAATTGCTACAGGTGAAACCTCCAGGGGCCGGATGTCCGCGGTCATGGCTGGATGTCCGGGGCCTGGGAGTTGTTCTTGACTCCTTCCGTCGGTTCTCTTCATCCATGAACTTGGCGGCTTGTCCGTCTTGACGTGCATCTTTGGGAGGGTCCTCTTGGTACCTAATTATGCACAACATATCAAACTTAGGTAGTACCCATGTCTCGAGAGGATCATATGTAATAGCACTAAGGAGAGAAGTCACCTCGATCTCGAGAGCTCTAGCTCGAGTCATAGGTCCTCTTGGCACTTCGTGAGACGATGGTAGGTCCATGGGGATGACCGTAGGATGCTCCGCATCATCTCCCCTCCCTTGGGGAAGATCCGACCTCGGATCCAAATCGTCATCACCATGGTAGGGCGAGAGATCCTTGACGTTGAAGATGTCGCTCTCGGAGTACTTGTCACATGGAATGTCAATCTTGTTGGCGTTGTTGTTGTAGAGTTCAACGACCTTCAAGGGTCAATCCGCTCGTGGTCGAAATTTGGACTTGCGTTCGTTGGGGAAACGGTCTTTGCGAAGGTGTAGCCACACAAGATCTCCAATGTTGAACACCATGGGGTGCTTGTTGATGTTGAGCTTGGTCGCAAGTTGTTGTACTTGGCGCTTGATGGTGTGCCTTGTATATTCATGCACCGTCTTGAGATAGTTCACACGTGCACTTGCATCCATATTGATGCGCTCTTGTAGTGGTAGAGGGAGACTGTCCAAAGGGGACAATGGGTTGAAGCCGTAGATGACCTTGAAGGGGGACTTGCCGGTAGTTGAGTGTCTTGCGCGGTTGTAGGAGAACTTGGCGATAGGTAGACACTCCTCCCACACCTTGATGTTCTTCTTGATTAGCACTCGAAGTAGAGCGGAGAGTGTGCGGTTGGTCACCTCCGTTTGACCGTCGGTTTCAGGATGGTAAGCCGTGGAGAAGAGTAGCTTGATTCCGAGCTTGGCGCATAGGGTCTTCCAAAAGTAACTCAAGAACTTGATGTCACGGTCCGAGACAATCGTCTTTGGAACTCCATGTAGTCATAAGATTTCCATACAAAAGATATTGGCAACATGTGAAGCATCGTCTATCTTGTTGGAAGGAATGAAATGTGCCTTCTTAGAGAATCGGTCCACAACAACAAATACCGAATCCTTTCAATTTCTAGTGCTAGGCAATCCAAGTACAAAATCCATGCTAATATCTTCCCATTTTTGATATGGAATTGGGAGAGGCATATAAAGTCTGTGGGATTGAGCTTTAGACTTAGCTTTGTGACATGTAGAGCATCAATTGGTGAGGCGGTTGACGTCGCGAAACATCTTGGGCCAATAGTAGTTCTTGGAGAGCATGGCGAAAGTCTTGTCGCGTCCAAAATGTCCCATTGGTCCTCCTGCATGAGATTCCTGCAAAAGCAACAAACGAAGAGAAGACTCGGGCTTGCAAAGTTTGTTAGCTCTCATAAGATATCCATCTTTGATGCAATAGCATTCCCAAGAGGTATGCGTCAAACACTTGGCATAAGGAGTAGCAAAAGTTGGATCATGCGCATACAAGTCTTTTATGTGCTCAAAGCCAATGACATCCAATTCAAGTTGAGTAACAAGCATGCATATGCGGGAAAGGGCATCCGCCACAACATTTTCCTTACATTTGATGTACTTGATGACATAAGGAAAAGAATCAACAAATTCACTCCATTTAGCATGACGCTTGTTCAACTTAATTTGACCCTTAAGGTATTTAAGCGTTTCATGATCGGTATGAATGATAAATTCATGAGGGCGAAGATAGTGTTCCCATTCATGCAAAACTCGCACTAAAGCATATAACTCTTTGTCATAGATGGGGTAATTGAGTTGCGCTCCGAAAAGTTTCTCACTAAAATAAGCTATGGGGCGCTTCTCTTGCGTTAACATGCCTCCTATGAAATTACCACTAGCATCACAATGAATCTCAAAGGGTTTGTCAAAGTTGGGTAATGCAAGCACGGGAGTATGAGTAAGCAAATTCTTAAGCTCATTGAAAGCGGTATCTTGGGATGGTCCCCAAACAAAAGGCGCATTTTTCTTGCTCAAAGCATGCAAAGGTGAAGCAATGGTGCTAAAGTCCTTCACAAATCTACGGTAGAAACCGGCTAAACCAAGGAAGCTACGCACCTGATGCAAGTTGGTTGGTTGTGGACAAGTTTTAATAGCATTGATCTTAGAGTCATCAACATGAACACCCTTAGAGGAAACAACAAAACCCAAGAAAACGAGCT